>NC_088678.1:57938459-60438459 GCF_950023065.1 Planococcus citri | reverse complement strand
TGGCTTAGCTATCGGTGCGTTTTTCAGCCGTGTTCTCGGTGTACTCGTTCACAATTTCGCGCCAAATGATTATTTTTCGGAGTTGTAGTTTTTCAAACAATTTTTAATACCTATCTTGTTAATGAATCGTTGATGAGTGATTTTTAAAATTACGCGCGGTTGTTATACATTTTTTTAAAAATTAATTTATTTGATATTTACTTGTGTTGTTGATTGTTTTTATAATTCGTGTTGTTTATTGAAAAAACCGTCATCATTGTCGGTTTCGTTGGATAATTTATTACATAATATTATTGTTTGTTGTGAATATTCTTCTATCAACCATTGATCTGGTTCCAGAAGCTGGAAAGCTAAACTAGGGTGAGTTATTATTATTTTTTATACCCCGATCGCGGTTTGTGCATTTGGGAAGTGAAGTGATGAGCTAGAGCTATCGTGTTTGTACCTGTAGAAAGGTATCCGTTATTCGAATCTTGAGAGCGGTTGAGTGATAAGAGAACGACAAGTTATCACAAACATGTGCTTCTGTTCGTGTCTCATTTCGCGGTATCATTATCAAATTTGACGTAAGATATTAGATAGGTATTTGATATTTGTCAAATCGCCGAATAAATAGATACCTACCTTTGATCAATTAGATGCTCGAAAATAATGGAAATATTAACGTTCGTTTAATTATTCAATTCTTAATCGTTGAGTACGTACTCGAAAAACGAAATAAATGACATTGTGTAACTCTAGATAGGTTATTCGATGATTGACGTTTTCGTTAATTAATTTGCCGTCGATTGTTTTTCGATCGATCTTGGTTTCAGAAATTATTCATCGTCTTTGTTTCTTGACAGTGTAGGATGACCCTAATTTGATGATTTTCCAAAATATGGCAACTTGTGTAAATTACCATTACCAACGCGATTATAAAAAAAAAAATTTATCAATGCAAAAAAAATAATAAAAAATAAAAAAGTAATTAAAAACCGTGACGTGACGTATACTCAGCACCCTCCTCATGTGTTTGAGTTCCGTTCCCGTTCCCACCCTTTCGAGTCTGTGATTTTTGGAAAACTGACCATTGGCCATTTTTCATGTACGTATTGTACGTGTTAGTGAACTAGTGAAGTGTTTTCGTAAAAACTCGTTGTTTGAATAATAAATTAGTAATTAATTTCGTTCGATGTTGAAATAATAATTATGAAGTAATTCTTTTTCAAAGAATACGAGTATTTAGAAAAGATTAACGTAAATGTAATCGTTGTCGAATTTAGATTTATGAATGGAATCGCGTAAGTGTTGGTGGATGTGGATATTTAACACATTGAAAAATGGTCATTCCAACTGGTTATATGTACGCTAAACTAAAAAAAAAAAGGTGTTTCGAAACGATCGTAAATTCGTGTTCATGTTCAATGATGGTCGATAATTAAAATTCATCGAGTAAACGATGAATCGAGCCGGATTACATGGAATTATAGAATTTATGGACGGTTTGTTTCTCTTCTTTTCGTGGCCGTGCTTCTGCTTGTATGTATACTCGAATACACGTGGAAATACGAACGACGTTGTCGTCTTGGGTCGCACAAGCAAAGATTATAGGTTAGTGTGGAAATTTTTTCTTGTTATGAGTATGTATTTTTACGTACGAACCGAAATGGTGTTAGTTTACGAGTTATGCATTACGAATTTTTATAGCGTGTTTGGAAAAACACACGTTCGAAGCTTCGCGAGTACAGATTAGAGTCGTCGAAATTTACGATGCCATCGCCGAAGATACGAATAGGAATAGTCGAATTCGTGTTTGTTGTGATTCTTCTGTAAAACGATCCCTTTTACCGGTAGCTTTGGATTTCGTATTCGTTGTCGTCGATCTTTCGGTGCTATACAGAAGAAAATCAGCGTTCGAGTGTGTTCTAATTTACTCGGTAATTACATCAGAATTTATAGTAATAAACTATAAATCAATCATATTATAGTAAACATAATCACACGTGTATTTTGAAGTAATCACGTCGTCGTTCTATCCATGTACTTTGTCCCAGTCAACTTGGTCGTCGTCGTTTCAATCACACTTTACTCATGCAAAAGACTCGTAGAGATAATTAATTGTTTACATTGGAAGTCGATATTGAAACTGTATGTAAATTCCATCACCCATCGTCGTCGTCGACGTTGCTGCAATAATACATAACTCTAATTTATAAATGAAAGCAGCTTATCGATAAAGCTTGCACGACAATTTCCGACATTGGGTAAAAGTCTCTTTGTCACCTTATCGATAAGTTTATAATGTACCAAACCTACTTTCTAGTTTCTGCTCAATTCAAATTGTGGGAAAAACTTATCAACTCTGTGCGGATTGGTTTAATCTGCGTATTGGTATTTTACGATGACAATATTTCTAGCCATCTACGCTGTGTTCCTAATCTGCTACTTGTCTTCCTCTTCTGTGTATATGTATGTAGGTAGATGTGACCATAGGAGATGAAATTTATAATAGTGGAGTATCTTGAATGTTAGTTGGTTTGCTACCTACTTGATGATATTACACGATATTAGCGAGAAGAAGAATGAATGAAGATTTTGTGAAAGAATTTAATCATCTGATTGTGTTCGTGTGGTTATATCTATCGATTTAGTGAAATTGACTAATACACGTTGATGTAACTGTAGTTATAGTAAGAAGGGTAGAGGTCGTCTAATCGTTAAGATTGCCCTGAGCTCGATTTATGTAAACGGTATGAACTGACGAAGGGTCTTGGTCTTGGAAAAGATGGCTCGAAAGTCGAATGCGTCGATAACGGTGAAGAAGCTGAGTGTAATGGAGATGTTGGTGGAATTGTGTGTCAGTGTGTGAGGGTTGTGAGGGTTCTAAATATTTCAATGATGGTGCAGGTTAGAATTTTTTGAGTATTGGGTGGATATGGTTTTTATCTAGATGATGTGATTTTCAGTTGAAATGGGCATCTTCAGTTTGTTTTTTTCTATTTTTTATCGTAAAAAAATTCATTCTTTCGTGGATTTTCTAAATTATATTCGCAAAAAAAATTTTTAAATGTGTTTTAGAATCCAAAAATTATCAAAATTCCCCATATTTTGATATTTTGAATTTTTATTATTTATTTATTTTTTTAAATTAAATTTTTCAGAAGTTATCGTTTGTTTAGTTATTAAATTGTGTTTTTTATTTTTTAATTTTTTTTCTTTTTTTGGATCAAAATGACGTAATTTTTCATTTTTGAATCTATTTTTGGGTTACAATGTTGTGTCTTTTAATTATTCGCATAGCAGAATGAAGTGCTAAGTGCTTTAAAAACTTTTCTTTGAATATTTCATCCTGATTCGAGTTTTTGATTGATTGAAAAAAATCAGTTGTAAAATATTCTGGTATTTTTCTATGTCCGAACAAACGGTATAATGCAATTTCTGTAATTTGTACGCTAATTTATTTTTAAAGTGGGCAAAATATCATTTCATGCAGATTTTTTTACCTTAGCAGATTGATTTCAAGACCTGCTGTGCTTAGTAGCAAAATGTATGAGTCACACAATAGAGATAGAAATAGCTTCAATCAAGTTCCATACACATACTGCTTTCAGTGTTTTCTCTACTTTTGAGCTGCTTTTTGCTTATGTATCCCCATACAACAATATTGTCGACGTCGACATTTACATCAACTACGTTTTTTTCCAACATGATGATGGAAAAGTGACCAATAAGTTATTTAATAGGAATCTTCTGTCCGTAAAGAAGCCAGGTTAATGAAAATTTTCGACATTTTCTCATTATTTCTGATACCTTGACATGCGATGTCGACATGTTGATGTAAAATTCGATGCTCGAAATTTACATCCACAACTATGTCGACCAATTTTTCAGAATTAAAATTTCTGTTTCAGTGTTTAAAAGCTCAGTAAACATTTGAGAAGATGATCTTTGTATGAAGGGAGAACATTTTTTTAATGGCTTTGATAAAATTATTCACTTTTCCATAGTTTGGAGTTGTCGATGTTATGTCGATGTGAAAGTGGATCGTCCACAAATACATCGACACTAACATCAACCAAATTTTCAAAGATTTCTCAAATTTGAAAAATCAGGTTAATATTGTGGATGTATTTGTTGATGTCGAATTTCACATCAACATTAACATCGACATGTCGTCGACATGAAAATGTATTAGTTTAGTACTCTTAGATAACCTATTGCACCTTTCAGTATAAAGAGTTTAATGTTCAACTATACTGAATATGGACTTCCTGTCTGTATTTCTCGCAGGTGGCCTCCGCATTGATGCTGCTTTCGCTTTCAGCATGAGCAATGGCCACCTAGGTGTGTAAGAGAAAATGATTTTTGGAAAAAAATTTCAATTTTGAAACTAAAATTTAACAATGTTGCGTAGCTGGAGGTTGACGTAAATTTCGATGCCAATGTCGATCTATCCACATCCGTCACATTTGGACTCCACATGTCGATGTAAATTTTGACCCTGTGTCGAGCCAATTGTCGACATAAATGCCGATCAACATTGGTCGACAATTACATCAACAATTGGCTCGACACAGAGTCGAAATTCACATCGACATGTGGCATCCAAAAGTGACGGATGTGGATGGGTCGACATTCACATCGAAATTAGCATGGTCATTGTTGTACGGGTCCTGATTTTTGTAACAATTTCATAAAACAGTTTTACTCATTTTTGAATAAATTTCCACTTGTTTTTTTCCCTTTTCTCAAATTGAATCATTGGAAAAAAAAATTCAAAAGCATCAGTTTTATACGCCATAATTTTCAAAAAAATCTTACTTTTTGCCAAAATTGCAGAAAATCTTTGTGTTTTGCATTTTTTTCGTTCGAAATTCTCTATTTATTTTCCTGCTTTTTCAGAATTTTCATTTCTTCTCTTTCTTTTGGAAAAATGGAAAATGTTGTCTCGTTCTGCCTCTTCTCACCTCCCCCTCCGAATTGATACAGTTGGCAACATTTATTGAGAGCCTTTCTGTTGTGCCAAAATGTTAAAAATTTCCTGTTTTTTTTTTTTTTTTTGCAAAAATCGTCAATCTTTAAGATTTTTTCCACTTTTTTTCAATCAGATTTGAAAATTATTTTCCATTTATTTTTTCATTTTTATTTTTCAAAATTTCGTTTTTTTTACCTTTTGATTTTTGTGTACCTACCTATTTCTAGAAAATAGAAGAATAACATGTCAAAAAATTTTTTTGAAGCCTTATCTTACTTTTTGCCAAAATCGCAAAAAAAGTCCTGATTTTTGTGCATTTTTCTCGATCATTCTCTTTTACTCGTGTTTCGTTTGCCTATATAAGTTCTGTTTTTCGCTAAAATTGCAAAAATCCTGATTTTTTTCATTTTTTCAAAATTTTAGGTGTTTCTTTTTTTTTGAAATTGAAAAATTTGGGCCCAAAAAAATTCTGTTCTCATTAAATTTTAATCCAATCCCTTCCCTGTCCAAAAATAAAATTGGAACATTTAAAGAAATTTTCCTGCTGAAAGTACTGCATTCTCATTGCTTGTTAGGCATCGTGATTATTTGATAAAATATCAGCTTCTCGAGTCCTAAAATTGAAAATTCAAGTCTCAGCTGCGTAATTCGTTAGATTGAATGAGTATCTATCTAGTATTTTTACCCCCTCCCCGCTTCCTAACTCATCAAAAAAATTATTGAAATAACCAGAGACTAAAGAAAATAATAAAATCTAAGGAACGTAACATTTTTAAAAGTAGCAATTTATCAATTTTTTTGAGGTAACCTTATTATTTTTTCAATTTTTTTTTGGTAGAATGATTAGGTAGATATTTGTTTCTTTTTATTCAGTTTTCTTTTTCATGTCTGACAATGAGCTTTATTTTCTTTTTTTTTTGGGGTCATTTTTTTGACTTTCAGTACGTACTTATTACATTGTTGAATTTGTGTTATTTTTGATGAATGCGTTGAAATTCGTTTCTTATTCCCTTTGTGGGCATTTTTTTTCTCAGATGATTTTTTCCCTCATACCTATAAGGTACCTTTGGAAATAAAATTATTTTCTGTTGAACAATTTACTGAAAAATAACGTTATCAGTGTCAGAACGAAATTAAAAAAATTTTCCATAAAGAACCAAAACAATAATGATCAATTTTCATAAGTTAAAATTCGATTATCATGGTACGAGTATTTTCATCCTATTCTGGTGTTACGTTTGTTTATTTTCAATTCGATGATAATTTTTTCTTCGTTATTAAGATTTCAAAAATAATTTACTCTTATATTTCATTAATCATCGTCTAGGAAAATACACTGCAATGATTTCTTCGAAATTGACTTTTAATCAGTTATTTTTTTAATTTTTTGTAATTATACCTAGTCTTGCTTACAGCGAATTAAAAAAATTAACGTTTATTTACTATTAGAAGAAAATCTTCGCATATTCAAATAATCCGCCACAGAATATGCATCCTTCCGCGTACCTCACAATACGTCACTGTGATGAACGAGAAATTCAAGTTGACGACATCCATCAAAAAAAGAAAAAAATCTCTATTAATTCAGTCTCCGATTAGATCATTTTTACGATAGAATTCATAATTAGCCACGTAAATCGAATTAGTCATTCGACGATGAGCTGCACACTGTAGCTACGAAATAATATTTACAACGCGTCGAAATATATACAGTAAAAGAAGCCACCGTGATGAGATGAGGGAAGAAGAGATGCGATGCGGACATGGTAGTCGTAAATTTCTTTTGATCATTTACTGCCTTAACTCTCTCTTTATGTAACAGACACGTCAAAAATAGTTATTTTCAAGGAAAGAATAACTCGCGCGTCGTTCACCCCTTTTTTTCGTTCGTCGGTTTTTACGTCTTTTTTCCGCGTATGTAAGTTTCAAAAGACATTGGTCGTGTGGATTTCATCGCGATGTCCTTGTAACAAGATGAATGAGGGTGTAGAGAAAGGCTGGTCAAAAACGGCGACGAACAGGTATACGATTTTCTCACCTTGAGCTAGGTCGTGAGTATGGTTTTTGATAATTTTGAGTGTATTTTTGAATTATGGTAGTGGATCATCGTAGTATTTGTAATACTTACCTTCATTCTAGGAAAATAAAAAGGGACAGAAGCCGCACACGCGACCCGGATTACTTTATCCAGATTTATAAAGCTGCAACATGGCTCAACTCGAGATACCTTTGGGAAAAATGCATAACCCGAGCTATACAGGCTCGATGCTAATTACCTTATTTTTTTGGTGGGGTTAAAAAAAAGGCTGTTTAAGGGGCACCGTGAACGTTTCACGTTTGGCAGGCGCAAGCTAACGACGAATTTAAGCTGAAGTGTGCAGGAGGCGACATCCACACTCCACAGCCCTGGCTGGCGCAAGAGGGTGTAAAGTTTTTTGAATATGCGCGCGGTCGCGACTGCGAAGAAGACACTAACGGTGGCGTTTCTCATTCATATAATAACTTCGCCATAATATGGATCCTCCTCATCGTATCAGCTGTAGTTAAAATAATGCTAACAGCGACGAATAGGCTAAAAGCTGGCAGAAGGCAGCCGCAAAGGTCGCAGCATCGCGAAAAACACCAAGGACGAGGCGATTTTATATAAAATATACACATTTTTGCGAATACGAGCACGAGCTGTGTACTGTACATGGTTCAGCAGGACGAGGATGAGGATGAGGACGAGGACGACGATGACGATGATATCGCAAATATATACCATACGAATAAAAGCTCGCTGTGTAGATACCATACGAGCCGAATGAGGGTGTAGTTGTATTAGTGAGTTGCTCGTATATATGTGGTGAAAAACCTTATACACTGTGTCACCATCATCTGTTGTAGCGTCAGCCTGCTGCTAAAGAAACTCATTAAGGGCGTCGGTTTTGTGGCGTCGTACATGCGCCCTCCACATTAATTAGGGATAAAACTACCCTCTTGGTCAGGGTGTCTTAAAATTTTTCCACTTGCGGTCGACGATACGCGTTTTTCCATCGTGCCAGCTCATATATTATATGTATGTATATTGTACGAGTAAATTACTCTCGAACATACCTACCGATTGTGTATAGAGAATCTTGTCGTCGGGGGTTTTTGTTTTATTGCGTGTTTCATCCATCTTAACGTTTGGAGCGATGCAATTGTCGTCTTGGTCGTAATTTTGAAAATGTTACGAGGTGTTCTCCACGCGTGAAAGAAACGATGGTACGGTAGACCTTCGCTTCGCAGACTTTTATCGAAAGACAAATTTCGCCTTCGAGTTTAATCACGAAAAAAGCCAATGTATGCGTGTTGCAGGAGGACTACACAACACACACAGGGGTTGAAAAAGGAATTAGGATTATAAGCGTACCTCGAATTAAGAGCTTTTAGATGAAGGAAAGCAGAAAGGACTCGATTGATCGGCGGCGATGTCCGAGTAGGAAGTTCAGAATGAATGGTGGACGCTTTGACGTTGAAATGTGGAATTTTCAGAGATGAAATTTCAGTGTTGTGGGTGTTGCTTTCATTTCTGCAGCCTACGTGAATTTTGAAAATTTTCGAACGCTGTAAAATGTCGGAAAAGTTTGCATTTTTTCTCGATGAAAAAAATTGTGACGGGATTGTGAAAATATATTTTTTTTTTGATTGAAAATTGCCTGCAGTGAATTTAGTTCGTTTTGGTGATGTGAAAGAAATAAAAATGTTGAGTGGAGTTTTTTTTTAATGACATTTTGATGTTTTGCGAGGAGAAGAGAGGGGTGAAGCTGATTCATGAAATGGCAAAGTGTGGGGAGCCATCATTTTTTTTTCTTTGGCTGTCAACATTGTTTCGAAAAGTTGCTATAAAATTCTAACATTGCCTTATCACCTCATTGCTTAAGAGAGATTCAATCGATAGTTTCAAATTTTAATGCATGAAAAAAATCACAAAAAAAATAATATTACACGAATTGAAATGTTCTAGTTTTCAATTTTAAATAATTTGAACTAGGTATATTTTGAAGAAACTTTCTGATGAAAAATCGAAAAGTTTTGACAATTTTTGGGGGCAAAGTAGATAAGGACTTTTGCAATTTCTGGCAAAAAAAAAACAATTTTTGGCGAAATAAAACGAGACTTATAATAATTTTAACAAAAGTGATGGTTTTCTTGCAATTTTCGGCGAAAAAGCGAGACTAGGACAATTTTTGATAAATATCTAAGTAAAACTTGGGAATTTTTTGCAAAAAAAAAACAACCTATTTTTAAGAGAATTTTTTTTACAATTTTTGTCGAAAAGCAATTTTACAATTTCAACAAAAAGCAAGGACTTTTTCGGAATTATTGGAAAAAAATTGACTGCTTTTTGGCAATTTCTGAGGAATTCCTAAGCGAGTCTTCTGCATAATTTTTTGGAAAAATTGAAAGCAAAGCATTTTTTTTTCAAAAAATGAGATTTGTTTTCTTTTCAAACTTTTGGCGATATTAGGTGAAAAAACGAGACCTTTTAACTGTTAAAAAGCTAGAATGACTTTCGGACAATTTTTGGAAAAAAGTAAAACTTTTTGGATGTTTTTGCAAAAAAAACGATAATTTTTTACAATTGAATTTTTGGCAAAAAGAAAGACTGACAATTTTAGCAAAATGCGCACATTTTCGGCAATTATTGGCAAATTTAGATGAGGAAGGTTGCATAAAAAATAAAACTTTTCAGATTTTTCCCCCAAACTTTGGGGACTTTGTACTGTTAGAATGGCATAGTTTTAGAAACCGCGAGATTTTTTTTTTCTTTTAAAATTTTTTACGGAGATTGAAAATTTTTTCAAAATTATATTTTTAAATTTGTTTTTACTTGGACTTTTGCAGAAGAGAAAACATTGCTTGGGGAGAGGAAGGTTGTTTGATTAGAAATTTTCTTCAAGAAATTATGACCGAAAAATTGAAATTCTTAGAAACAATATTTTTTAAATTTTTTGTGACTTCAAGAGGTAGGTACTTGCTACCAGTTCTTTTGAATTTTAGAAAATGTGAAAAGAGGAATTATTTTCTCTTGAAATCGAATGTTTTAGGAAGTAGAAGCGTAAGAAAAAGTGGAACTTCAAAATAAGGATTACCCAAATCTTTTTCATCTCAAAATTGGATATTAACACGAAAGCTACGCCAGGTGTTTGTCCTTTTGAAAAGGGAATGGTTTGAAACCTCCATAAGCCATTACCTGAATTTCAATAAATTTTTCAATTTTTGACGAATTTTTGAAAAATTTAAAACATGCAATTTTCTGAATTTTTTTAAAGGTAAATACTTTTTTTTTTTTAGTAATAATCGATGAAAGTCAGTTCTGAAGCTGATATGGTCAACTCTAAACCGAATTCTATCATTTTCAGCCATTTTGGAGCTTCCAGCACAATTTTCGATCTTTCCACGATTTTTGAATTTTTTCAGACGATGCAAAAATCAACTTATGCAGCTGAAAATCAAGTTCTGGCTTATTTTTGACCTATTCGACGAGTTCATCTGCAATTTAGACGATTTTTAGGCAAACTCCTCGGGTGTTTTTTTGACCAGCATAATTGAAAGGAAAAATTGAAAAATCAAAAATTTTAGATTAGTGGATGAATTTTTGAAATTCGCACAAAGGACCGTTTCTCAGCGAAAATTAATCATCTATTTTCAGATTTCACGATATTTCTGGCCATTCTGACGTCTCCAATGAGATTTTAGATTTTTCCAGGATTCTTTAATTGTTCCAGAGATCGCCAAAGTCAGTTTGTTGAGCAGCTCAAAATCGGTCTTTGGCGTATTCTGGATTTTTTTAACGAGTTTAATCGCGACGGATATGATTACCGTGTGCAAACCTCGAGCTTATGTTTTGTTGACTAGCAATTTTTGATGAGGTAGGCTACTTATTTTTGTATTTTTTCACTAAAAAATTTGAACATGGTCAATGAAATACACTCAGGTGTCCACTTGGAAATTATCCTAATTGTGAATTTAGCAAGGAAACAGGTTAAAAATGATCCAGAACTCGATTTTCAGCCTCCAAATTTTTGCCTGGATAACAAAAATCGCGTTGGCTGTTCTGAAACTGTCGATAATTATGAAATTTGATTTAGAAAAGCCATTTCATTTTTACCGAAGAAGTACGTTCGAAGAAATCAACTTGGGTGATTGAAATTTTGGGTGAGAGGGTTTCAGGCCAATGCTCTTTTCAGAAATCGTATTATTTTTTGTTTTAAGTAGGCGGATTTTTTTTTTCACTTTTTACAATATTTATTTTATAATCATTTTGATTAATTTTTTTGTTGGAATTCAAATTGCTTCACTTCCAAGTTCAATGTACTCATTCAGAGTTCATTTCTTTAAAGTTACGAGTAATTTTTCAGCAACGCAGACAAATATCTAAAAAAAAAAACTCTTGAAGTCAGCTTGGCAAAAATACCTTAGTAATGGAATTTTTTTTGGTAAAGAAATTTTAAAACGTTGTAAAAAGAAAATATAAAGTTCCAAATTGGTATCCCTCCCCTCTCCCTCATCGCCAAAAAAAAATGAAATCCCTAAGAAAACATATTTTTAAAAAAATATAAAAATTACTATGCCCATACGGCGTATTTTTTTTACAAAAAATAAATTCTAATTATTCGTCGGAAAAAAAAAGAAGAAAAGATGAGAAAACTTATCTCGGAAAATTTATCGTTAAAATACACCTTTATTTTTATACCAACTTACGACGTCACACTTCAACGGGCCATTAAATGAAAAACGAAAAAATAAAGCGGAAAAGAGCAGGTTTAAAACGCGGAACCGATTAAGCGAGAGGGAAAAAAATCCAGAAAACCTTTGCGAATGAGAGAAGCGAAAAAGAGAAAAACTTGCAATAAAAATATACCCAGACCTATGTTACTATACAGTGGTGCCTTTATTCCGAGCGATAATTTAGCGATAATTTCTTCCCACTCCTGTCTTCCTCATCGAAAAAAATTAATCGAGAAAAAAAATGTGTATGCGACGAGATCTCTAAAAATGCTCAAAAACAAAGGCTGTAGCTCGTTTGAAAATGAAATGCAAAAGGAATAAAACGAGTACATATAACGGAATAAGAAAAAGAAAAACAAGAAAGAAGACGACAACACGAGTAGTATAATTCGTCGGTTTGTCGACGATGGCGAAAATTGGCGCCCGAACGAGGGTATTTTTAGGAACCCCTGCTATTAAGTATCACACCTCTACTCGGCCCAGCTTTTTCGGTGGTGGTTGTTGTAGCGAGCTTAGTTTGTATATGTGTGCGTGTGTCTTATTCGCTTTAAGTGCAGTAATTTTCGAGTTTTCTATCCTTTTTTAAAACTCCTTATATCCCCACCTCGTCGCGTCGTCGTGCCGCGCGTAGAAGAGAGAGGAATTTCCCTCCCTCTTTATTTTCCTTTTTTTTTTTATTTTTATTTTGTCGTTCCGAATAAGTAAGAGAGAGAATCATGCAAAACAGCGCCGCGACGCTGTAATACCATATCGCGTCGGTCGTCGTCATCGTAGTGGTGGTGTTTTCCATATACCCAAACCCCTATATACATAGTAGTATACTTAGTATACGTACTATACATACGTACCATACTAAAAGACGATACGCGAACGCGAGAAAAAGAAGTCGACGGCGGTTTTTCGAGGGTTTTTTCGCGTCGAGAAAAGTTACGACAACCGAAAAGACGGTTTTCACAGCGTCGTCGTCGTCTTGTGCTCGTATATAGTTTTGGACGTTTTTAAAAACGCTATGGTTTACAGTTCCTTTTAATTTTTAAGCTCTCTTGTCTCGTTTTCATTCCTATCTATTTTTTTTCTTCTTTTTATCGTTTTTACTTATATTTTATCGTGTAGTTTATAATTTTGCGTTTTTCGAGTTCCTCGTGATTTTTTTTCCTTCGATCGTGATCGTGTGTTTTGTCGGCGGTTTTTCGAAATCGCGAGTTGATCAAATTCTTCCTATTTTTCATTTGTTTTTGATTTGATTTTTTTTTCGGCGTTTTAGTGAGCTTTTTCATTAGTGCTATTTTACCGGTTCGACGAACCGGTTGTGGTGTATGTGTGGTGGATATTATTAGCATATTGTCGAGTAAGTTTTTGAGAAATTGTTTCGATTTGCTTATTTTCGGGTAATGCGAGGTCGTTTTAATGCTTTTTTTTTAGTGTTTTGGTTCTTACACGTCGACGAGTACGTAAATGAAGGAATCGCGAGTAATTGACCGTGTACTTCGGGGCAGCTGGGAAGTGGAAACCGGAGCGGGGGGAGGCAATTAAGCTGCTAAGACAGATGACGAGAGCTGGCGAAATTTTCTATACGTGAAAGTTTACTTATGTTGTTACCTACGCGGTGTTGCTAAAAATTACTCACTTATCTACCGATAATTTACTTGGCAGCGTGTAAGGTGCAGTAATTTGTTGTTGTGGCGAAGAAGCACATACATGTATATGGGTCCTCGCGCGTATAATGATAATTTATTATATATAAATATAAAAATACCCGACGAACGGCGGCAATTAGAAGAACAAAGTGTCAGTCTCCTATGATGAAGGTGCTGAGACAGGACGAGAGAGGGAGGAGGGGGCACTAGTACGTATGTAGTGTATGCCTAAGTATACTATGTATGTACTTATATGTATGACTCTCTGAGGTGGTATAGGAATACTTTCTCGAGCACACGTTAAATTGACGATCGACGACGATCGAAACTCGCAGATCTAAGGGAAGGTGGCAAGAGGAGGGAAGAGGAAAGAGGCACCGTTGCTGTTATTTTTTTTCGCGTGTATAGAGATTATAAAAAAAAATTATGGACGATTTTTGACATTTTAATAGGTTCGGTAATGTCGCTGTCGTCGTCTGCTGGCGAAATACTCGTAGTCGAGAAATTATCGTAACGGTGGCGATTACGATGAGAGCTGAGGCAAGGTGAGGTCGAGAGGAGACAGATGAACTCGCGTGTATGCGGTTTGTCGAGCTCCAGAGGATTTGGGACTTGGGAGAGGGTGATGACTCCTACTTTGGCGAAAAACGAATATTGTAAAGAAGTGATAAATGTCGAACTGAGAGGTGATTTACGAGAGAGAAAGGGAGGTAGAGTGAAACGAACATGTACACGGAGGTGTTCTTTTTATTATTTTTTTGATTACGACGATGTCCAAGAGTGTGATGTATGTTTGGATCGAATAATGTGAGGTGTAGATCTTGGGAGGTTTTATTTGAGCTGGGGAGAAGTGGGGGTTGGATTTTGAATTTTGAAACTGTTGGAAAATGATTTTGAAAGAATTTGAATGGGCTAGAAATGATAATGAATTTTTTTGCAGTGCAAACAACGAATAGCTTTTTTTTTTTTTATTTATTTGGAGACTACTTTTTTCAACTTTGAGCAGTATTTTGAAGCATTTTCAAAGCTGTTAGCCTATTAAACTAATGCAATATGCTGGATGAGTGTAATAATATGGAACTGTGTGTATAATGAATTCAAAATAGAGAAAGAAATCGATAAAGGGCGTTAGTGTTGAGTTACTGGCCTATATTATCAGGTTCGTTTTGTTGGAAAATTTTTTGACCGCAATAAAAAAAATTGTTGAGCGTATTTATTTTTATTTTTTCAAATTTTGTGGTGGAATTGTGATGTTTATAGAGTTACATTTAAAATTGTTTTGTACTTGTGTATAATTCCAATTTTTTTTTTCAATGAAATGACATCGTTATCAATTGCCATTCGCCTGTGGTTTTTTGATGCTGTATTTTTTTAGAATTTTTTGGTGAATAAAAAAAAACAGTTTGAAAACTGCAAAAGTTGTCAAATTAGTGTTTTTGTGAACTGATTATAAGTATGCAATTGCAAGGATTAGTTTTTTTTTCAAATTTTTAAATTTTTAGGAAATCAATGAGAAATTTTTTAAAAAAGATTTTCCATGAAAAAAGAATGAAAAGAAAGAGTTATGAGGCGACTGATACAAGCTCTATTATTGTTGTTGTTGTTTGCAGAGTTTCCTTCGTTCGAAAAAATCGAAAATTTCGTTCAAAAATCGTGAAAACATTGAAGATTTTTTTCTCTTAAAAAATATTTCCAACATAACTGTTAAATTAAGTTATGAAAATCTCAACTTTTTTGATATTTCTTCCATGTTTGTTTTGCTTGAATTTATTTGTAATTCTTGTTTAATAATTTCTAAGAATTTTTTTTTTTTGTAATGCCTTCTGTTTTACTCTGGTTTATTTCTAGCTTTTTGTGTGGTAATTTTGAGAATTTTTACGAGTAGGAGGTAGAACGTGGCTTACTGAAATTTAATTATTGATTTGAAAAAAAGGGTCTTGAAGATTAGGAAAAAAATCGATAAAATTTACGTTTAGTGAGATGGAGTTTCTGTCATTCATTTTTTCTTAGAAATTTTGTGAGTGACGAAGAAGGGTTCAAAAACTACATCCTAAAATTCCAGTTTCTGAATTTTTGGCAAAAATTCAAACTGGAGTTTCCTAGGAAGAGAACATTTTTTGATGAAAATTGATCGAAAATTTTCAACAAAAGGTTTCTTGGGAGGTTTCATTGGTCGAAAAAATGTATACTATTGTTCAGAAATCATGAAAATTTATGAACTTCTCTGTTCAAAAAATAACTATTCAAAAGAAGATTTTTTTTCTATTTGTGAAATTCTTATTTTTTTCAACAAAATATTTGCTTGTTTTGCTTGATGAATTCAATTTTTACGAAGGGGGATGTGGTTTTTAGAAAATTTGCAAAAAGAAAAAAAAATGTTGAGAAAAAAAAATCGATAAAATAATATACTTGTTGGAGTCAAATTCCAATCATTCATTTTTTGAATATTTTTGACGACAAACGGATCACAAAAATCTGCCAACATTTCAAAATTTTTCGATTTTAGGTAAAAATGAATTAGATTGGGATTTTCACTGGAAAATTGACTCAAAACTGCAGATCGAATTTTTTAGTTTGAAAATCATTACACAGATCGAACAACGTGGATTCTCGATATATTTGAAAAATTCCCAATGAAATGAAGTTGAATTTTAACGGTTGATGCTGAGAATCTTGTTCTTAGATTGGTCGTCTTTTTTTTTTTTTTTTTGATTTTTTGTCGCCTAAATTTGGCAATGTTAATTTATTAATTTTCCATTTGACGAATTTTATAATCAAATTTATGAAAAAATTCTTCTAAAAAGGAGCATACCTACCTACGATTTCTTATTTAGCATTTCAAAATATTCCTCGCATAAATTAATTTATAGTTGAAATGTGCTCCATCTTCTTATCTTTATTTTTCTCTCGGTTTTCTTAAAATGAGAATATTAAAAACGTAATTAACAAGTTTTTTCATATTGTTCACCACTTCGAATATTTCGGTGTTTTTTTTCCTCTCAGACTAAATTAGTATTCTCGATTAAGAGGAATTTTCGCATCTTTGATCAACTAATGGTAGACATTTTATAGGTTTCTTAGGTTATTCTCGGATCGAACTACACCGATGCACATAAATTATACCTCGTCGAAAGTCTTTTTTTTTTAGCAGAACGATCTAAATTTGTGTACAGGTCTTATCAAAGTATAGGTTGCGTTGCTTTGCGGGATTAATTATGACATCACGATCGGCTGAAGAAGGAAAATGGTAATAAATGAGGGAATTTTCTGTATAATATTGGCACGTTTTTGTGAAACCCAGTATCCATCTATATCTACTGCCTGCTCAATAAATCCGGTGTATTTTTTGATACACTGTAAAAATGCAGTCAGAAAATCAATCAAGTTGGCTGGTTTTTTTTTGGCTCAGGCTCGACGTAGTCGAACTAGACGAAATTACCAATACGTAATTAGCTTGATTTTAATTCCGAAAGAATTTCGTATGAGATAGAGGAGAGAAGAAACGCGAAAGAAATTAAAAAATTATATATTCATAACGGTTTATTCGCTATTTAGAAAATTGGCTGATAAATGCATCGGCAACGTGTTGTTGGTGGTTTTTTTTGTTGTTGCTCAAATCGTGTACCTGATTCTACCTACACATAAATGTGTGTACAACTTTACATAGCATTTAACGACGACTGCAGCATGAAATTTTAATTGCTTAAAAATATAGTCATCGAGTTCGCAGTCAGATTAGTTGTGGGTATTTGCGAAAAAAAACTGGTAATGAAGGTAAAAAAAAAAAACTAGGTACACGTTTAATAAATTCCTGGTGTATTTGGTTAGAAAGAGTTAGAAAGACTGAGAGAGACAGAGTACGAGATATTTTTATACGTAGGTAATTATTTAATCGAATTAATTTTCATCGTCGGTCTTGGTCGAATAAATTATGCTCTATGTGACTGGTCGCGAAGACTATAAGGAGATGGATTGCGGCGGCGAATATTTGAATATAATTCTTCTCTTCGTGTAGCTTTCCGAGAGAAGTACGAGAATAGACGTAGTCGTTGGAAAAGGTTGAGAAAAAAAATGAGAGAAAAACCTTCGAGTAATTAAGAATTTACGATTTCAAAGTATACCGCTCTAAAGTAGATTTATTACCGGTGTTAAATTTCGATTAAGTTTCACGTTTAACTTTGATTATAAAATTAATAAAATAAATATTTGACGATTGCGAAGAGGTAGACGAGGACGAAATTAGATATAGATGTATGGTAATACGTATAAGAAAGAAGTCCAAAATTGCCACAGATCCGTGTAACTAATGGATTCCTATATATGAGCGCGTGTGTGTGGTTCGAGTTAATTTTTTTCTGTTTGATTCGTTTTTCGGGTTTTAATTATGGATATCGTCGTCGGTGTTTTATGTGCTATTTATTTTGCTCGTATATGGTTTGGAAATTAGTTTTTTTTTCCAAGGAACGTAAAAATATAAAGGTCGCGACGACCAAGTTTCCTTTTTTTTTGCTTTCACGTGCGGTAATATAACTAACGGATAATTTAATGCGAGTAGAATATAGCGGAGCACAGATCTACTCGTAATGATTTTAATTGAAAATTAGAATCGGTTTGCGAATAAATAAATGATAATGGATGGACATAATACCTACTCGTATTATTCAGACTGAATATCCGACGATTTATCCAGACCCAAGGTAGAGCTAGAGGTACTGGCGGTGGGTATATGATCTCGATATGAAGATGCGAGTTTCTCTCTCGATTCACTTTGCTCTCGTCTCGTGTATTATACGAGTACATTAGGTTCCTTTTTATTGGCGTTATTACTACGGTTTTTTGCTCTTCTGCGTGAGATGAGGATAAAAGAACGTAGAGTATAATCTTAACACCTATTTACGACGATTATATTGGTCATTTTCGCGATAATATATTCTCGTACTAGATACACGATGAAGCGGTATTGTTCTATATTATTGAAGAAGGTGCGAGTAAAACAGGCAGGAATGGTAGAAAAATCATACACTGCGAATGTGTTCCTTTCTTTTATTATTATTATTTTTTTTTTTAAGGAAAAAAATAAAAGATACGTATGATTTTATTTACAATGTGTTTTTTTTTCGTTTCAATAAACCGTGAAAAATGATCCGCGATCTAAATTATTATAATACGAATGAAATCGGTACGGTATACATAACAGGTCTGCTGAATAACTCTATGAGCCAATGAGAGAAAATTGTGCAATAATTTGTTAAAATAGTACGGTTTTAGATACTTACTTACATATTTTGGAGCGAAATTCATAGATACATATTCGAGGTGTTATAATATAGTCTAGATGTAGATAGGTTAGATTGGTAGGTACCTAGCTGGGTATCTGGATTATGAGTCTGTTGAGCGAATTATTTCGTAAATTTGTTAAATGGTCTAGAGAATGGTTATTGGTTGTGTTTTCAATTATTATTGTTTTTTTTCCTCTTATGAATGAGTTGTGTTGATATAGGTATGAGGAATTTATGAGTGTGTGAGGTGGTGTGGGCGAGAAAATGCAGGGCTGATGGATTTGTGTGGTTGGTAGAGAGTCATACAGGAGGATGTTGCTGAAGAAAAACTAGAACAATTTATGTGAGACGCCACTTTCTGAAAAAAATGAAGAATTTTGAAAATATTGCTCTCGAATTTCAGGGAAATTCAAACATAATAGCGTTTGAGGCCTTAGGCCTCGTGTTGTTTTTTTTTTTTTTTAAACTCATGAAAGAAATTTTTGTCATACGTTGCAAATTTATTGGCCTTTGGGTCAATTCGGGAGGAGGTCTGCACTCTGCAGGCTGCTCTGAAGGTCAAAAAAACGCAAGAAGTAGCCCATAAATCGACTCTTTCGATCCTGAAGAAAGGTCAAATAGGGTTAGAAGATTGAAAAAGGCACATTAGTGACATATTTTTATTTCAAGTTGCGAATTTGGACCCTTCCCCCAGGTGAATTTGGAAGGGGCAAAACTGTATCAGGGCTAAACTGCATCATTCAGTTAGACCATTTAGCTTTACAACTCTAGCTTTTTAAGCAGTCAAGCCCTGAGTGATTTTTTTTTTAAAATGCAGATTGGCCTTTTTTACAAAACATCGTTGAAATATTCTTAAAATTAAAGAAACACGGTTATAAAAATTATTGACGAATTGACGTCCCAGATGTTGAATGAAAATTACCACAAATTGGTGAAAAAAAATTAAAATAAATGTGCAAAATTTCACGAAAATTGCTTGATAATTTTTTGAACTGAAAATTTTTTAAATTGGCTGAAAATTGACGAAATACTGGAAAAATTGAGATTATAAAAAAAAATTCCAAAAATTGGTCAAATATTGAAATGAAATGAAATCGTGAAAAAAATCACATAAAAGTTACCTAAAGAAAATCGTAAAATTATTATAGAAATCACTTGAAAGTTACCAAAAATAGATAGAATTTCAGGGATAGTGTCATCAACCCTGAAATAGTGAAAAATCCTGACGTAATAACATTTTTTCATCATTTTTCCAGTGATCAGCATGAAAAATTGTATAAAAATCACCCATCGAAGTTGAATTTCAACCCTACGTGATTTTAAAAAAAGTCGTCCAAAAGTGGAATTTTTTTGGTTATTAATAATTATCCAAAAGCTATCAAAAAGTCATCCTATTTCATTTCTTCGATATAGTAGACACCTTGAATTTGCAT
This sequence comes from Planococcus citri, assembly GCF_950023065.1. Classification (NCBI taxonomy): domain Eukaryota; kingdom Metazoa; phylum Arthropoda; class Insecta; order Hemiptera; family Pseudococcidae; genus Planococcus; species Planococcus citri. The sequence continues at coordinate 60,418,397 of NC_088678.1, read as the reverse complement.
TTTTTCAGAGCAGTTGTGTTGAAAAAGTACCTATGGTGGTGATTTCATTGAAAACGCTCAAAACAAGTTGAAAAATTTGAAATTAAAAAATTTGAGATGGTAAAAATATTGTCAACTTCAACCCCTCCACCCCCAGGTGATAAAATATTGGAATTTGGAAAAATGAAAAAATTAGGTGTGAAGGGATGACCTTGGTTGCTGAAACTTGGATATGTTGGTCACTGTGAAGGCATTTCCATGGTATTCTTTTTTGACCTATTTGGTCAAGTATTAAGTAGAAAATGTTCTTTTTTTTGGGGAAAAGTTACTAAAGAATTAATTTTAATCAAAAATCGATTTTTTTGCAATCCTTGCAATTGTGATCGATCATGTTCGAAATGAAAAATCAGGTTTTCCGCCTCCTGCTGAAGGTCCAATAATAACTTCCAAATATCTATAGTCTTTGAAAACTGGGATTTTTGAACCGTCCTCTGCTTGAGGACTGGCATTTGCCTGTATGGCCAAAATTACCTTTTTTCTCTTGGAAAATTAATCTTCTTTCGTTCTATGTATTTTTTTTTGATCGATCTCTTTTAATTTTTAGATTATTAAAATATGCAGGAAATATTCAAAAACCGATACAAGGAATAAAACGATTCAGGAGGTCTTACAGATTGTTTGTAAGATTCTAAAAAGTACTCGGCGGTGGCAGAATTTACGCTGAATTTTTCATTTTTCTGTCTTCTTTCTAATGAGATATAATCGAAGAAATTTTGTAGATATGATTGTATTGAAAAATTGAATTGAATAGTTCGTAAGTTTGAAAATTTGTGAAAGGACAAGTATAATCAGTTTTACGACTACGAAAAACTGTTGAATTTTTTATAAATTTTCAGCGAACCTTCACAATGGAAGTATTTTAATTGAAAGTAACCTCGAAAAATGATCGAATTTGCATAAAATTTTGAAATAAGCTCAATTCAAATGACATGGAAAAATTATCAAATTGATAATAATTTGACACGAGCATTTTTTTCGTTCAAATTCACAAACAAAATATTGATTTTTTTTCAACATTCGTTCGTATTTAAATATCATTTTATTTTGTTTCCTAGTATGGTATTTATAAGTAGTGGTTTATGAAATCGCAATCGTGGATCGTCCCCCTCTCCTTCCATCATCATCGACCTTTAGAACCCTTATCGTTTGATGTGCCAAGCAAGCGCTGTGAAAACGCATAAGTACTCCACCTTCGAGCTTTAGGCGTCAATTATACCATTTCCAAACGTCATAAATAATTGAAAAAAAAAGGAGGAAGAATAAAACGAAACAGAGAAATGAACTTCGGAATCCCCTTTGATGAGAGAGCGAGAAAGGGTGCGTAAGAAAAGGCAAGGGGCAGGGGGCAGGGGAAAAGAAAAGAAAAGCGAAAAAAAAAGAAAAAGAAAACCGTTATCTAGTATTATCGAACGTTATATATAAGGCGGCGTGTGTTTTAACAAAAATACACACAGTTTTAAATTGTCGGTTTCGTAATATGTACCTTATTTGTTGGACGAGCGACGCGACGCGACCCCGCGAGTGTTAGCGTGTTGGGCTTTTACCTCCACCTTCTTTTTATTTTTTTTTCCTTTCTCGTGTGTATAAATCTATATAGTTATTACGGTTTATTCGTTTAGTGCTCAGCATAGGTATATATTATTGTGGAGAAATAATGTAGAAAAATTAAATTAACTTACACAGCGGTATAATTTTCTTCTATTTGGAAGTAGTATTAGAGAACTGGAGACCTATAGGTATATTGTGTATAGTTCTGCAAGGTAAACTTGACGTGGACGTTGAGGGGTCGGTTGTGTGTTCTTTTATGATGAAATTTTCATAATTCGATTCGTTTTTCTTTTAATTTTGTGTACTTTTGGTTTATATTTTACCAATAGATGGGGTTAGGGGAAGAGAAAGAGAAAGATGACGATATCTAGTCTAATCGTATCAATCATACTGAGAAACTTTTTAATTATATTCTTCGGGGCGGTACACGCGTCCATCTCTTTCATGTCCGCTGTACGGTGCGGTTCGATTCAGCTTTTGAAAAGCTGAGCTGCGATAAGCATGCTACCAACTATACCAAGTTTATCATCGAATTATTCATCATCATCATTATCACCAGCACGATGGTCGTAGTCGTCGTCATCAGCATTTTATATGTGTACATAAAAAGTGTGTATTTATCCGATCGATAAAAACCAAGAAGAAGGACGACGTTGTCGTCGTAGTCGGCTCACTTTCTAGGCTGGCTTGCTTTGGCTTGGCTTGGCTTTATTTCTGTATATATTTTTTTTTCTTCGTTAGTTCGTTTTTCTTAACGCCGCCGTTTCCAGCAACAACTTTTACACCGTCGTGTGTCGGCGCCGCGCCGCGCCCTGCGCACACGCCACGCCATTCTACCACACGTTAATTTCCTCCTCGATATGTATGCATGTATTATGCATATACACAATCTATCTACTACTATCGACTAACCATACTACTAAGTCTTTATTAAGCGATCGGTTTGGGCGTTTGGAGTATTTTTCGGAGATGATTTATAGCTGGATGCAGGTAATCTAGGCGCAGAGGAGGATCGAACTGTACGCTGGTGAGCTAAGTATATGCGTCGTGTGTGCCTCCTCAGCATCTTCGACGTACGTATTTGCCTCGAGGGGGGCATTTCGGGCGTATGAGGTTCGTGCCCGGTGCAATGACGCCACACTGGATGCATGCTGCCGGTCAAGTAGGAACTTGATTAACTTAGGGGAGGTGTAGTCTTTTCGGATTTGGTAATATTAATGAGCGAGTTTAATTTTTGAGTATGGTGATGGACTCGTATGAAAGGTAAGAGACTAATTTGAAGAGATAATGAAATTACAGGGATGCGAGATCGTATATATTTTGATCGATGGATTGAGTTTACTCTTCGACGTTTTTGTGGTAGTTGTGACATAATGAGTGGATTTTGGATGTTTTCGTGGCCTGAAAAATGTGACTATAAGGTCTAATATTCGACTAAGTCGTGAAAATTTGTAAAGTTTTTCATGAATGGATGGAAAAATATGCCAATTAATGAGAAAATTTTCATAGCAGGTAACGAAAAATCAAAAATATCAAAAAATTCATTTCGATACAAAATTGTGTTGTGTATGTTGAGTTTCATTTTTCGGTTTTTGGTAGATTTTTGAAAGCACAAATTTGGCTCGAAAATGGGAGAGAAGAATCGACATGTCACCTAGTGGACCCATAAAGTATAAATTTGATGAGCACCCAATTTTCGACCCATCTCCTCCTGTTTTCAATAGTTTTGAGCAGTTTCAAAGCCTCCAGTAGATTTTTGAAAATTTTCCCCAATGAAAGTTGGTGAAAATTCACTTTATATCCTAATTTCAACAAACTGAGTCAGTTGGAGATGGTTTGAAACGTTTTTGAAAATTCCAGTTTTTGAAAAGAGCCCTGAAATCCGTCCAATCTGACGGAAAATTTATGTGTAATTGGTGAAGTGGATCACTAACGTACTCTGAATACGTGAATATGTACTCAAGTTCATTTCAACAGATTTTGTGGCATTTTTCAAGAAACTAGAGGGCCATTCGATGCCAAATCAGCCAAAATTTTCACGAAGAGTGATCAATTTTTTTTATATTTCACATGAATTGGTCATCAGACGATGAGAAATAGCGCAAACAGGGTGTCTAACGATCATGAAAGTCATTTAAAAGTTATGAATTTGGCTCGAAACACACTTGACAATTTTTTTAAAAGTCCATAAAAGTTTTAAAAAATGAAAAAATGAAAAAACTGAAATACCTACTTACTTGCCTACAAAAAAAAAATTCTCGCAATTTCAAGGTAATTCATTTTTGTTTTTGGAGGGAGGGGTGGAGGAAGGGGATATTTTCATGCAGTAGAAATGTGAAAATTAAGTCATGAAAAAGTCATGATTTTTTGTCTGGGAGTTTTGTTAAATACCCTGGAAAACCGTAGATCTCTACAATTTTTTTGCGAGCAGGAGGGACCTTGAATATTTTTAAAATGGATCCCAAATGAAAAATTTCAAAATTTTAATGATTAAAAAAATGTTGACTGTAAAAAGAAAACCAAACGAGCCCGAGTGAAGTGAGGCCAAAAACTTTCAATTTCAAAAATTCATCTTTTGAGAAGTGAAAAAAAAATTATGCAGGGAGGAATTTATTTGTTTGATTCAACTTTTGAACTCAAAAGCTCTCAAAAAATGTGTAATTCAAGTTCTTTTGCAGGACTTGCAGGACCGTTGAACTCCTTGAAAAATGCAATTGATGCAGCAGCAAGAAAATTGTCAAATCTGGATACCTCGTATGTGACTTTTTTCTTCAAAAATGACATTTTTACATCATTGGATTTGTCAAAAAAAAACATTTTTTGAAAAAAAGTCACACACGAGGTATCAAACTTGCCACCGACGATTATACCTAAATGCATTTTGAATTTAGATATTCTTAATCGATGATCATAATACGTGCTTTGACGACGTGCCTCACATCATGTAAAATTTCCTTCATGTTTTGGAAGTACGAAGGAGAAAAAAGGAGAGGAGAGTGTGGAAGGAGAGATTGTGACGGAGGAAGAGGAAGATATGACGATATAGATATACTAAACACGTCGATCGTTTTACATGTCATTTATTCACCACACACATACATATAGATGGGTACATCAGATCTTGGGTTTATATACGAATTCAGAATAATTATGCTGATGAGAAAACGATAACCATAAAGACAGAAGGGTTGAGAAGGGGGGTAGGTAGGGGGGAGAGAGAAGTACTATTCTCGATATAAGTATTAGAAGATATTACAGTTGTGTACTCGTAGTACAAGTGCAATGCAATGGTTGACGGAGGTAATGGTAGTGGTGATAGTGATTATTTTAGATAAATGTATTTACTAGTTGTCGTCGTTGCCTTCTTCTTCTTCCTCTCTTGTTGTATCATATACAAGGACATATAGGTAGGTACGAGAGTGTCGTCCTATACCATCAAATGTGTTGTCGACTTAATGAATATTTTATATTTAACCTATCAATAGTCTTAGCTCGCGAGTTGATGCTGCGTTCGTTGGTTGAATATATTAGAGAGGTAAGAAAAAAAAAATTAGTGGTGTAGCGTATCCTTTTTATTTTTTTTTACTTTTAATTTGTGGTTGTGTGTGCGATGAGGAGCGAATGTTTGTGTCTGTCTCACTCTGTCTCGGCGTGTTTTAGAAAATGTGTGTATATCACGTTGGAACACCCGTAGCGTTTAAATGAAGCGAATTAATCAACATTTCGTGTATATGTGCTTGATTAAATTCCATCATCGGGTTAATGGGAGTTGGGCACTAACGATGCCAATGGTTTGACGACGTCGACGAAGAACAAGGAACCCGAGAGCGAGGATCTGCGACGACCTGGTGTGACAGTAGGCGGAGAGATAGTCACTGTGTATTTTTTTCTTCTTCTTCGCCACCACCGACTACCGTGTACTTAGTTAGTATTTTTACCTACCTACGAGATCGTGTCGAGATATATGTGCATATTTTTGGATATACAAATAGATTTAGTATAAACGAGGTAATTAAGAGAATATTGTGTAGAGAGAGAGAGAGCGAGCAAGCATACGTAGATACGTATATAAGATGCTGCTGAGACGACAATTGTTGATTACCTGTTGCTTGCGTAACGCTAGAGCTTTTTTCATTGGCTGACGAGGGTTTTTTGCAGCGCGCGATTTTAATTTGCATATAATATTCGGCGTAGATGGTACTCTACGTGCTGGTTTGCAGGCGAGTATCGGTATGAAAATGTGGGCCGGCGTCGTCGTCGTATAGCATGGGCGAAACGAATAACGACGAGAGGACGATGTACGCCCGCCATGCGCATCCGAAAACAAGCAAAATAAGGGTTCATTAAAGGGATGACCTTTTTTTACTTTGGTTTTTTTATACTTTGTTTCTTAAACAGCGTGCGTTGATTTTTAATTGCGCGATAGCGAATTCTTCGAGTGATGTGTCCTGCGTAGTTATTGTTGCGATGAAGAAGTAGGAAAAAAAAGCCCTCTGTGTGAGTGCGAAATGTGAAATGTATATTCATATTTGTAGCATTATTACCAGTTGGAAAATTTCAAGTGATGTGGGTTAGGTATTCTTTGAATGTACTGGAGGGTTCATGTATTTGATGAGAGATGAACAATTGGAGATGATTCATGTATAGATGGGCACAATCTTTGTCGTAAAACCATTGATGATTTTTCAGATAAGACTAACCATGGAGACAGGGTATCTCAAACGACGGATTTTTTTTCAAACGGACAACGTTTAATTTGAAGGAGCTTGAAAAAAAAGCACCAAACCAAAATTTCAGATAACGAGCATTTTTCGAATTTTAGTTGAAAATCAAATTAGGGTCAAAAATTCGGAAATATTGAAATTTCACCAAATTGACCTAGAAAGCTGAAATTGATGTGTGCTCTATATTTTCGACCATCTGAATCGATTTCGAACCGTTTTCTCAGGCATTTTTTTTGCTGGTCGATTTTGTCATAAATTGCTAAATTTCCAGAAAGTCTTGTTTTTTGCAAAAATTCTCAATTTTTGGTCTAAAATTACCAAAAAAAAAAACATAGATTTTTTTCAATCAAAATGTTGCCAAATGTTTTGTAGTTCAACTTTTTTGGCAAAAATTAAAAAAAGGAATTTGCTAAAATGTCCTGCTTTTTGCTGAAATTTGACAAAAAGACAAATATACAGACAGATGGACACTGGACAAATGGACAGATAGGAAGACACCCATGTGAAAAAATAACAATAATTTCAAAAAACTAATAGGTATTTTCGTCATACTTATGGTTTACCATTGATGACCTATGGTATGTATTTTAAAAACCATTGCCCCTCCTTTTAAGAAATCCCAACTGCTCTCAAAATTTAAGGGCTTTCCTTCTTCGTACATTGTTCCATTTTTTTCCCTCTCTTGAACACAAAATCAGAACCAACGATAGTTCCAGGAGCTTGATACGCTCGATTGATGCAAAAGGAGACCATATAGAGCATCAGTATATGTAATTATCGCGAAAAGTACCATACATCTGTATACCGTTAATGAAAGTAACCCTCAGTTCAGCGTATAACTTCGGGCTAATTGATCAAAATGGAAGGGGGAAGTTGGAAAAGTAACGTGCGAGAAGAGAAAAATAAGGATATGATGGATATACCGTATAAGCGGACGTTGGTGACCTTCTCATTCGGCCCCTTTTTCATGATTAATGCGGATTAATCTAGTTGAATGTACTAAAGAATTATCGATTGTTTGAGCCAGTATGTGGTGTGCGTATGTCGATGTGTCTGTACTTATATATTCACGAATGGCCCCTTCGTTTGTCGAGCTGAAGGTACGTAACGTTTCAGATTTGTATGTTGGGCTGGTCAAATTGAAAAATAAGCAAGGTTTTTGGTGGTTTTGATTTAGTAGACCAATTTTTTGGCAAATTTTTCTTGAAACTGAAGAAATTATGATAGAGGGGATCTTACATTGAGGTCTGAAGGACACAAGAAAAGTATTCTATTTTTCATAAAAGACAAAATTCTAATAAGTTCGGTTCATACGAACTGAAAATATATAAGGTTCGTTGTACCTACGTATTAATAAATAAAATAAAGAGCGAAAGAGAAGGCGAGAAGATGCAAGAAAACGAAGCAAAAGGCGGAATGTACGCAGGAAGAAAACCTCATTCGTTATCTTTTCCCAGTCGGAGTTTTCTTCGGTTGCGTTCTTGTATTAAACTGGTATTCGTGTGTATCAGCGAGGAAGAGGTGCAATAATATAACGGTGCGAAATATGTACAGTATTCGGATGGTCATGGTACTTGTGGACGATAGGGCAGGGTTGGGAGGGGGCTTGGTGAAGCAGAAGGCAGTGTGTGTATTAATTCGAGGCAGCGAAAATATATAAGACCAAAAGTGCTACGTACTATATAGTAGAGAGAAACAGAAGAAAAAAAGAAGGAATTTCTAAATTCGCCGCGTGGAACAAATAAAGCTGCTCCATTTGTTAGCGAACTCTTAATAATTACACGCGGAAGTTGAATGGAAAAAGAAAAAAGAGAAGCTTTCGGATGGCTGGGCGGAGGTGAACAGTGTACACGTCGCCATCGCCTCTTCGGCCTTTTATTATTGAAAAATGACGTTCATTTATTTTTCATCCGAGCTAATAAGGAATCGCGGACGCGAAATTTCGCATCATTTATTAAATCAGCAGCTCGGTCGAAAGAAGAAATGGCGATGGACGAGACGAGCGAAGTGAGAGGATTGTTTGTCGAAAGATAGCGCGTTGATGACGAGGTGTTGATTAGAAACGCGCGACAAATGGACGATGTCTTTGGTATACCGGAAGAGGGCAGGAGGGGTGATTAATTGAGAGGGTTGTGATTTGTAAAGAAAATACTGAACGGAAAGGAACACGAAGAAGTTAGGTGGATGAAGAAATGAGGAGGGGGTGTGTGATGCGAAATATTGAGTTCGAAATTCGAACTGTTGGGAGACAATTTTTGGGTGATAATTTTTTGGTCGATGGATGAGCTGGGTAGGAAATTTTGAGAATACATAAGTATCAGGTAAAAGGGGTATTTAGGTGAATTATTGTTGCAGGTGAAAAGTCCAGAACACGAAAGTCGAAAGTGGTCTTATTTGGAGTCATTTAGTGAGATATTACACCCTTGGAGCTGTCTTCGTAGACTATACTTTTTTACACCGGAGATGAGATGGCAAAAAAATTGTTTTATCCCTCCTCTCTCTCTTCGCTGTCATCACCAAAACATCTTTGGCTCTGTTTTCTTCGTTTTTGTGTTCCGATTGCTGGCAAAATATTCGACTAGAAGTCTTTTCCCCTCGATACACGTGCGAAATCCGAGAACACGAAGACAGTACCGAATCGCGGCCATTATAACGCTACCATCATCGAACGTTCATTAGTTTTATTAATTGGCAGATTATTTTTGGCACCGATGATGATGATGATGATGATAATGATAATGATACTCTGGTTTTCTGTGTGCTGTGCTGTTTCATTATTATTATACACAGTATAATATAGAATGCCATATTGAGGGGAATATGGTGTCGTGGTCGCCGCTGCCGCCTCCGCCACCGCCTCCTCTGCGTATTACATACTCTCGGTGAACGTCCTCTTTCATTATAAGAGTATACTACGTACACATAGTACAACGTTCGCGAGCTAATCAATTTCGTGCTTGGGAACGTCGCTCGTGTCACAGGCTGCTTCGTCAAAGCGGAAAAAAATTTCACTTGAATGCGATTTCACTGTAGGTATATGATTGCTGGTCGCTAATAGAATGTTGAGGACCTAGATAAAATGCATGTTAATGTGCATATAGGGAAGAGATCACCTACTGAATCTGCATTGGTACTATAATTTCCATACATTTCCGGCATTTGGGTACTCGTCAAGAGTAGTTGGAAGACTGGAGTGACCAGAGAAGACGATGTTATCAATCTTTAAAGATAGGTGACACTTGCTTCTGTTTGCAGATTTCTCACATTATTGAAACATGCTCTCGAGAGATAGATTCAAAGTTACAGAAAGCGACTTTGATGAATCTGAACACTTACAGATATCAGCTCATGTCTTGGTGCTGGTGTTGTATAGTTCAGTGATTCTACTCGAGATGACCGCAGCAGAAAGCCAATGCCGACTAATTAGAGAAGAAAAATTCCTCCTTCCGAGCAACGTATTTTACTATTTAGTACGAGTAAATCGCACTTTCCGCCGCCACCACCACCACCGCCACCATCGTCGCACCTATTCTGGTATATGATAAATTTTACCGATAAACGTGATCACTCGAGGCAACATACGAAGCCCTCTCTGTCTTCGTTCACCTACCTACGTTTTGTACGACGTCCGCGATTAATCGCGCGCTAAATAATACAAAATGAAAAAAAAGAGAAAAAATTAGATAAAACTTTCTCACCAATCAGATAAGTATTTATGCTTAAACCGCGGAAATCATCGTCGTCGCTGTGTATCAAATTAACGCTTAAATATGTGTGCCTGTGTTTGGTTACTTGTAGGTACGAGTATATGGTAGATCTATTATGTACCAAGTTGAGTACAAGTATGCGCCTTATTATACGAGTATTGTAAGTGTGTAAGTGTAGATGTCTTAAAGGTTCGCGGCGCGAAATTGGTCGTGGATAATTGCTCGCGTAGGATGATGGCGCGAGTGTGAGATCTGGGCTGGCGAAAGCGTCGGTTGTAAGGTTTTTTGCCTGGTAAACTGCGGGTTTCGATGATTTCTCACCTTTAGCGTTATAACGAAATTGGATTTGTTGTAATAAGGAAGCGGTGGTGATGGATTTGGTGAATTTTTCTTCGTTAGTCTCGGTCGTCTTGATTAGATGTGGAAAAGAGATTGTCATGTTTGAAGTTGAGGAGTGGACTTTGATTCGAAATTTGAGGAGAATTCAAAATTTGTAGATTGATCACAAGAGACTTGCATCTACTCAAGATCTACCGTAATTACGGTAATTTACCAAAAATTACTGGTGAATTACTGGAATTTACTGCTAAATGACAGAAAATTGCTGGTCAATTACGGAAAATTTCTTGCCAATTGCAGTAAATTGGAGGAAATTATTGGTAAATTACAGAAATTTGATGGTCAATTACAAGAAATTACTCAAAATTATTGATACCTACTTGAATTAAAGTAAAAATTGCAAAAAAAAAAATGAATATACTGGTCAGTGGCCAATTACAGGAAATTACTGGTAAATTGCAGTCATTTCCTGTAATTTACCAAAATCCTGTAATTTACCAAAAGTACCACAATAATTTTCGATAAAATTTATCAGTAATTATTTTTTCTGTTGAATGTACCAGTAATTTTATCTGATTCACTGTAAATTCCATAAAATCACTGGTAAATTATGTAAAAAATTGTTGGCATTTTTTTTTGGTAAAATCACAAGAAATTACGGTCAATTACAAAAAATTACGGTAAATTAATGTCATGTCTATAAAATTGTTGGTGATTTACAAAAAAAAAAAATCACTGGTAAATTTCAGTAAATTACTGGAATTTTTTGGTGAATTACAAAAAATACTGGTAAATTACAAAAAAATACGGTAAATTACTGTAAATTTCATAAAATTGCTGGTGAATTACAATAAAATTTACTGGTGTATTTCAGTGAATTACTAGAATTTTTAGGTAAATTTCAGTAAATTACAGGTAATTACGGTAAATCACGGGTAATTACGGTAAATTACAGGAAATTACGGTAAATTGCTGTTATTTACAACAAAACGTATTAATTTATTGTAATTGGTGCAAAAGTCAAATTTTGGAGCAAATGTAATCATGCTTGACTTATAATCAGTCAAAACCTCAAAAACAAAGAAAGAACAAAGTGGTCCTATCATCTCTGAATATTCTTGGGCGAAGAAATGACTTGATTTTTAAATTTTCTTATGAACTGCAACCTGTTGCGATAAGTCATCGGTAATTACGGTAAAAGTGGTAATTGAAAGCATTTTTTGAAACACCGTTTCGATTCTAATGACCAATGTCACTTCTTCGTCGCATGCACGAATCATAAGTATCTATTCGCCAAAAAAAATATCTCTACACTGAAATGAAGTACTTGAAGAGAATGAAAAAAAAGATCAGACGAACGCGAAGATACCTACGTCTATCTATAAAACCATCCCAGCATCCTTATCAGTAACAAGGGTCGACGCGGTGGTTTGCCTAGTACAAAGGGTAGTTTTATACATGTGGTCGTGTAATATACGTGTACGATATCTCTGAGGATGTACGTCGTAAGTAGGATACCGGTCAGTGCTGCGTGTAGTGTGTACACACGGCGACGGCGTATATACATTATCAATACGCCGAATCTATACAGAGCACGTTGACCATGAAAAAGGCTACACAGACACATCGAAATCGAAAACAGCCGAAGAAGAGACGGCACCGGTGGCAGTGGCGGTGGACAGTGGGCTGCGAATATACGCTGAACGATAGGATAGAAAAAGACGGAGAGCGAGAACGAGTGAGATACTCGCGTATATGTAGTATATGTGGAGAAATAGTTCGGACATTCAACCCTCGTGTACCTCTATATACCATGTTGTGTGTATATCGGGGTTGTTTACATTGGCGTGTGGTATGGTGTTGCTGTTGTTGTTGATGTGTGTTACATGAAGGTGCTGAACAGTTGTAAGGGTACAATGTATGAAAAAAAAGTGCTGTGATTGTTTGAAATGTTGTCGTGTGTTTTTTTTTCTTCTTTTTTTGGTCCGAAATTGAGGTTTGTGTGCACCAAATATTTCCCTAAGCAGCTCTCTAATTCGGATGTACTCGTGTATTTGGGTTACCAGAATATAAAGTGCATTAGCAGTGTTTCTCGTTCAGATTCAATTTACATATAGAAATCTCACGTGCTTGTGATTTTAGCTGTGATCTTATACATGTATAATATCGATTTTTCCAAATATGGAATTAGGAAATGCATCTGTAGGTATCATGATAGAATATTATTCTTTCGGACCCAACTTGGCCGCGAATTTAACACCGAGTAGCGAGCAGCAGGCGTATTTTATCAGACACTGAAACGACAATAGGGTGGACAAATTGACCGCCAATTGTGTAATCGATTTGCGTGCAATGTATATGCATTTATAACGTCGTACGTAGTGTGTACACTTTGCGGCCTTCTCTTTTTGCAGTCTCCTTACACCCGCATCATCCCCTTGCCCCGCGTTTATGCGAACCATATAATACTAATGTGTGTTGGCTGGCCTAGTGAATTCGATATGTTGTGCCAGTAAGTAAGTATACTTTAATGTATACTACGAGAACGAGGCGACAAGGTTTTTATATGGGTTAGGGTCTCTCTTGCATATACGAGTACGACGAGTGTACGTAACTTGCATGACTGTATTGCATAGTGCTATATGTGCAGTTTGGACGTACTAGGTATTGATTTTTATTAGATAAGTGTAAATATGGAACTATGCAGCGTGTAATATGGACGAAACGTGCTGAACGAGGGGTTCGGAGAGAATGTGTGATTGAAGGGAGGAGGGGAGAGCTGATCAGCTGGCGAAGAGATATTGATGAAGAAGGGTATTTTTCGTTGATTGAAAGAGTTTGGATGATTATTTTTTGAAAGGGTGTGTGTGGAACGATTATGTTATGGGTTTTAATTGCGAAGTGGAAACGGTGGAGATGATGATGAGTTTTGGAATATTTTATTTAGGCTAAATTACCTTGAAGTATCTATTTTGTAAAATGATCCAAGGATTGGGTAGAATACCTAAAATGTCTTGAAAGTGATGGAAATGACATAGAAATTGATTAGAAAAAGCTACCAGTAATTTACCAGAAATTACCAGAAATTAGACAAAAATTTACCAGAAATTTTATTACTGGTGTCCAGGAAACAGCAATTTACCAGAAATTACTAGTAATTTACCAAAAATGACTATACCCAGCAATTCACCCAAAAATTACCAATCATTTACCAACATTTACTCGTGATTTTCTGAAAATTAGCAGTACTTAGTTTACTAGAAATTACCAGTGATATATCAGAAATTTATCGAAAATTAACGGTGTCCAGTAAATAGTAATTTACCAATTAATTATGAAAAATTACCCAAGATTTACCTGAAATTACTCATAATTTACTAGAAATTACAGATAATTTACTAGAAATTACAGATTGGAAATTACGCGTAATTTACTAGAAATTACAGATAATTTACTAGAAATTACAGATTGGAAATTACGCGTAATTTACTAAAAATTACTAATTATTTACCACAATTTACTAGTGATTTTCTGAAAATTCCCAGTAATTCTCTAGAAATTCTCAGTAATTACCAGAAATTCCCAGTAATTTACCAGAAATTCCCAGTAATGTACCAAAAGTTACCAGTAGTTTACCAGAAATAGAAAAACATTATAAGTAGGTACTTTTGAAATCTGGTGTGCATTTTTAAACAAATTGCTACATCCTCCTCCCCCCCTCACACACACACACACACAATAAAATATCGATTTTAAAAGCTTATCATGATGATTGAAAATCAAGTATCCCAAATTTGAGGGGATGAAGAAAAGTCATTAGAAAACATAACCGATACAAGTATGCCCTCCGTCGAGTATATCACACTTGAACCTCTGCAGTGCAGTTCTGGCCAAATCATGAACTTGATTATATATAAATGAAGCCTGGTTATAAGGAGAAATGGCCCTCAGACACGATATAAAATTATTGTGGTCAATTTGTACGTATTTTGGCCGGCTGCTGGCGAAGAAAGCGCATCGACGACGGTCGCATTTTACTGGCCATTATCGTTGTCGTCGTCGTCGTCGTCGTTTCTAATTGTATTACGAATATTCTCAAGCGTACAGTAAATATTCATTTCCGTCGCCGACGTCGTTATTACCACCGTTGTCGTTGCCGTTGTCGCCATGTGTGATTCTGTGTACTTACATCGAATTCCAGATATGGCTATGTAAGATAATCAAGGATGACCGACCGCGATAGTGAGATCGACATGAACAAGAAGGGTAGATGGTCAAAAGAGTGTAAAAGTACAACGTGATGTATTTAAACGGATAGGCAATGGTCGATAGCAATGTCAACCCTTATGTAAATAGGGTGGTGGTTGATTCGTTAGACAGGCTGTAGTTTGATTCTGTATATACGGTGACATTATTATCGTGACAGGGATGAAAAGTGGTTCGCCTTGAATTTCTGACGTTAGGCAACTTCATTAACATAGATAAGGGTGCAAATAATTATTATGTACTGTACATTGGCGAAACAAATATTAGATTTTAGTTCGCTCTCGTATTTCTTAATAGCGTAAGTGCTTGAAGAGTCTGTTATTCCTGTTGTAGAAATTCTTAATTAATCGAATAATTTTTCTCCTTCGATGTCGAAGAAAAAGGAAACACCCTTGGAAAAAAGTTTCAAGTGGAAAAGCAACCAGTGTCAGGGATTTTAGTGAAAACGACGACGACGAAGACCGCGATGAAGTCATTAATTTGAATAATTAATACTAGACGATTCCGAGCTGCTCTTGCAGCAGTGGTTGCTTGCTAAGATAATACCACCCACTACCACAACAATCCTGTAAGGGAGGTGAAAGGGGTCGATGGGTTAATGTTTTTTACGATGCCCTGTTACCTATAGTGGGTACCTATGTTGAACGAAGAATCCTCCTCTTTACGTCTGGCTCTTGCCCAATCTCAAAGAAGAAGGAAGCGTCGTCGCAAAGGCTACACGTTGCGTTGTAAAAGCAATTAAAACACGGCTTCATTATTGTTTAGAGAGTTTAAGGGTGACTCACTGACTATACGAGGAGAGCGCAGCCAACGACGCAACAACAGCCTTAGTAATTTTAGATATGCAATTATAACGACGTAGCGGTCTATAAGGGTGGAAGAGGATTTACATTAAGGGTGGTTCTCGCCGTTTCTCTTCGCGTAATAGTCGTCCTCACAGTGTTTCTGACTCCGGTGTACGTTTATATGTTGTATGTGTGAGTTTAGGCACGCAACATTGCTTAACTAATACCCTTTTTATAAATGAATACGACGTGTTGCAATGGAATTAGTCGAGATGATGAAACACAGAGAGACGGAATTTTTCGAAATTATGGTAAATGTGGCGAAAGCTTTCGAAGATTGCCCAAAGCTAGAGGGTGAACGTAGAGATGAAAAAAAAAAATACAAAAATTAGGTAATTTGAGCCACTGTTGGAAAAATGAGACGTGATTTTTCGATTAGTATTTTTTCCTCATCTTGACTCGACGATGGAAGTTGGAAGGGGTATGGAGGGGGGGATATTTACCTTATTCGACGATTTCTTGGTGGTTTTTTTCAAGAAGGGATTCGTTGTTTTACTTTTCGTGATTATGTTCGTATGGATTAACGAAGTAATTGAGATCGTTATTTTTTCCAGTGTTTTTTCTTCTTCTAAATTTAGCTGACGAAGATATTAATTGATGGATTTTTTGCTTTGTTTGTTCACAGATTTTCATTTTTGTTAATTTATTCCGAAGAAGAACCCTCTGATGAGAAATTGATACGTTATCTAAAAATTACCTCGATTGGTAAGTTGATGTATTTTTATCTACGTTTTTTCTTCTCTCGTTATATTAGTTACGATGAAGGAGAGCTTTTAATTATACCACAGTATAAAGTGGGTATATATTGTAGGATGTCCGGAGAATGAGGATGTGTGACTGTGTGCAGAATGTATCATGTGCGTATACCTACTTTGGTATAGTTTTTATAAGGCGACAGCTGAGAGCTGACGTTGTGTAATGGATTGATTAGCGCGCGTTATTTGGTCAAGACTTAACGCGAGCTTTATGGGTTTTAATTAAAACGTGTAATCAAGGCGTGTGGTGGAGGTGGTCGTTGGTTAAATGGTCGATGAAAGTGTACTCGTTAAACGCGTCGGCCTGTGGTGTGTTGTGGAAATTTCATTAACTGATCGTAAATCATATAGGAGGTTTTGTTTTTCGCACCTTTTTCGTATCTGCCTTTTTGCCCATGTGTGTAAGCATAGGTATAAGGTGTGTAATGTGTGGAGGATTACCTAATAAGTTTCGAGGTTCGTTTCGAAAGATTTTTAGAAAGGAAGTATAAATCTGTAGATTAACCTGAGTGATGATGTTTTTTTTTTAGATAAAATGTCGTTTGAATAGAGTACGAGACCTTATGGTTTGGAGTAAATAGCTCCAGTATTTTATATTTCTTGTTTTTTGTTTTTCTAAACAAACTTAGTTTGATGAAAATGAAAAAAAAAATGCGTGTCGAGTTTTTTCTCGAAGGAAAGTTTCAAATCATAGATATATTTCTGTTCTAGTCAACTCAATGTGCAGAATTCCAATTTGAAAAAAGTCAGACAAAATACCTACCCTGTTATGAAAAATTTCAAATTTTAAAATAATCAACATGTCTAAGAAAATTTTAAAATGAAAAAACAGAACTTTGGCAGGACCATTTTTCAAACACCTTACGACCTTTTCTGTTTTGGGGAGGGGGGGGCGTTGATGAGGGGGAAAAATTTTAGTTACCGATTTTTCCGTATTCTGGGTCTTTGGAGATCCTATGTATTAAGATTTTTGTGGCAAAAATATGCACTATTAATTTTTCACCGCTAGGGTATTTTGCAAGACTTTTTTTCAGGTGCAGGGGGGGGGTCAAAATTTTACACGCAATTTTTTCGCTCCTTCAAAGTCTTCGGATATGACATTATTTTTTTGGAAAAGGGGGGATGTCAACGATATCTTCACTATTTCAAAAAAAAGTTGTTTTTAACATTTTTATACTTCTTTGATCGTTTTTAATAATTAAACGTTTTTCGAAATAGAGCTAGAAAGCTGGACCTTTTATACTGTCTATTTTTGACACCCTTCCCTCATGGATTGGAAGTGGTTTTGAGCTATTCGGAGCAGTTCAGTAGCCTCAGAATTTTTTTTGAAAATTCCAATTTATACGAAATTTTACCTAATTAGGTTTTTTTCCTCCTCAAAACTAAACACTGCGAAACGCGAAACAAGCAAAAATTGTCAAAAGCTACTCCTCGTCTCATTTAGCCATTCCAACCACAAATCCCTCTCAAATTCCAATCACCTTTCTCCTCCACCACATTATCCCTTCGAGTTAACCAATTTTCAAAATCCAATATACCTACAGAACCGAAAAACACTCTATAAATGCGATTAAATTTTCAGATCGCGCGCGCACAGGCAGAGGCACATAGCACGTCGAACCGATTCTAATTTCATTTACAATCCGTTACACGTTTACAAATTAAACTCGACTATTGTTCGGCTCAGCAACAACGTTACACGCTGCAATGGTTTTAAATTTCCACTTCTCCCTATACTTTTCTTTTTCGTTTTTTTCTCTCTCTTTCTCCCTTACACACATATGTAGCTACCTATAGTCATTTTCCATATATCAAGCCTCACTATATGTATACAGCAGCAAAATACTAATGCAACCCTCACTCGGTGATATGGCTGCTCTGTCTCACTCTTTCTCTGCATAGGTAGTATACAGTATACTTTGTATATACAAAAAGACCCGACATTTACAAAAACCGGATCGCGTTGCGTTGTTTCGTCGAAGAAGAAAATTCATCCACCGCCGCAGCAGCAGCCTCGTCAATGCAGTTTTATATAATACGTTCAAAAAGACTCATTCGAGCGAAAATCGCAAGCGTTAAACAAGTAAAATATTTTATCGAAATTAGCCCCCGCGACCTTACACAAAATTATAGTACACTACAAAAAAGAACAACAACAACAACAACAGCAAACCCAGCAGCGTAGAGAACACAGAACCGCCACCTCCGTTGCTGCGTTCGTTTCGCGATTAAAAAAGATCAAAAGAGCACCACCGTATTATTCTATACTATACTGTTTATCTCTTGATAGCTAAGCTGCTATACATAGTAATAGTCCTTTCTCTTTCTCTGTTAGCCATGGTTTTTTCCCTCGACCAAGTATTTTCTTCTATTAGTATTCTTTTTCATACTGTTGTGCTATGGTTTTGCGGACGTTTATGCCCTTTGCCTTGTGTACGTATAAATGAATAGATAGAGTAACACCGAAGCTATTCTAATTTTCATAAAATCCATTAAATATTCCGCACTCTTCGTCGTTCAGAAGATACTCGATACCAGGTACAGCTATTTTTCCCTTCTCTTCCCTTCTCTAATACTCCTATTCACCACCTGAAAGTACTCAAAATGCCATAACATTTCATCATCAACCCCACCCCCTCACCCTCCCCATAAAAAAAACTCACGAGATCGAGAATGAAATTAAAACAAGAAAAAATGTAGCACAATATTCATTCAATAGCTGACCTCCCACCACCTCATCAAAAGCTACTTCGCCCTTTGTTTCACCCCCTCACTTGAAACAAAATTTGAAACATTTTTCATAATTTTCACGCATACACTTAGCTAAATTTACATATTGTACTCACACATTCTCTGTAGCTTCAGCCTTTAGATGGGCACCCCATACCTACACCTAGCTCTCGCAAATACCGACCAAAATTAGTATAATTTAATTACCGTTGGTGTTTGCGTGTTAATGTCTTAATGACACGATACCTCGAACCGCTGCTTAGGCGGCTGCTGCTACGTCGACTCTACAATT
Organism: Planococcus citri; assembly: GCF_950023065.1. NCBI lineage: Eukaryota > Metazoa > Arthropoda > Insecta > Hemiptera > Pseudococcidae > Planococcus > Planococcus citri. The sequence goes on along the minus strand of NC_088678.1, from coordinate 60,399,152 downwards.
TGAAAAATTATAGGTACGCGTATTTTTGTTCTAATTTCACCCTTGACCACAGCTCGTGGAAAAATATGTACATATTAGTCATATTTTACACGTGCAACTTCGTTAATAGAGCACCACTAAGTACCAGCTTGAAAATTAGGCGATTTGAACGAACGAAAAAAAAAAATCGAATTTTGGGCATGTAATGTGAACACGAGAGAGGTGTTCGGAGGAGAAAAACCGGAGGAGCCAGCGTTAAGATGCAAATTAATCAGTTCCCAGTACGAACAATGCGAACAATACGTGCCATTTTGTCGTTTTGAGTGGTTGCAATAATTAATTGTCGACGTAGGTATTGTTACACTAGGTATTGTCAATGCTAATTTGGTTTTAAGCTATTTTTTTTTTTTTTGGCTTTCATTTCAACGTTGTTATGAGATTTCATCTATTAGGTACTTACAAGTGGTTTTGTTCGTTACGACTCCAGACCTTTTTATTTCTTTCTTTTTATTGGCAGTTTAGGTTATTTTTTTCAAAAATTCCTTAACGCTGAATATGTCACCTTTATACGAAGCCATATGACGCGAATTCTAACGTTTTTTTTCTGTCTCCACCTCGAGGAGTTCTCAAAAATGTTATACTTACCCTAATCATTTTGCATTACTTAAATGGGAAAAAATTTTCACATTTTGTAGAACGTTAATGAGATACCCAACTTAAAATTTCCAATTCTCTCGATTTCCGTCCTAAACAGAAAAAGTCTGGTTACTTGTTACTTCTGAGAAAAAAAAATTCTGGATCAAAATTACAGTGAAAATGAAAAATATTATTTTTACAAAGATTTTCAGAAATGCCCCAACTCGACTACTCCCCCCCCCTTCCACACACATGATCGTCTACGAAAATTCAGGCACCTAAATTTTTAAATTTGATGTATGTGAATTTTTACAGGTTCCTGATAACATTTTTTTGGTCATTTTGACTCGTTAACTAATGAATCGAGGTTGTACGGGGGGGGAGGGGGAGGAACATCACTTGAAATTTTTAGGTTCCAAATCCGATTCTGAGCTCACTTTATTCAAAATTTTCAAAACACCCCCCTCCCGCAATGATTGACGAGGTCAAATCATTTCAATAGTGCTGCCATTCGAGTAAATTTTTTTTTCTAATTCACCCACACAATACCTAGGTGATAAAATCTTTGAAAGAACAAACAAAAAAAAAAATCTTCAAAAAATTAAAAGCTGAGAATAAGATTGATTTTTTTGAAAAATTTCTAAATTCTGAATTTTGATTGAGGAATGAAAATTTATGGAGTTCGAGTATCAAATTTTCTTCGAGAGCTTTCGTTGCTCCATTCCTTTTTTCAAAACGTCATTCCCCCTCACCCTCTCCTCCCACCTGAACCAAAAATAATCGAAGTTTACCTGTTCCAAATTCTATTAGTCAAAAAAATCGCGAATTTCTTCAAACATCATTCAAAAGGTAGAATAAAAGTTCAGGTGAAAAAATAAATGCGCTTTTCTTCAAATTTTTTCAAGCAGAAGTGGAGAGGAGAGTCTTTTTGAAAAACGAATAGTTCACGAGCCTGTAGTTTTTTCGGGGAGGTGGGGGGGGGGTTTCTGTGTTGTTTACTTTTTGAATCCATGCTTTTCACTTCAATCAGCGATTCTCAAGTTATAAAAAAATTAGTTCTCCAATTCGTAAGTCAACATGAAGCATGCGTTATTGTCAAATACCACGATCATTGTGTGCTACTGATGGCAGTTAGTTTAACGCTAATTTCTTCCCCTTCCCTCTGCTTTTTGATTAGTACTCGTATATTCTTCCCCTTTAACTCATACATATAGGTAAGTATAGGTATATTATTCGAACGCCTATGAAAATCTAATTCGATCAAGTATAACGGTAAACTTTCTTTATTTATCAATTATTCGCATAATATGTATATAAGATTTTCGAGATTAGCGAGCCCCGTTTGAATATGTTATCGAAGAAAGAGAAGAAGAAGTCGATAATCAGGCCAGGTTATACATATACGATGTACAGGCGATCATCGCAGGTACATTCTTCTTTGCGTGCTGCATAAGGGGGGTCGGTACCTTCGTTTTTTTTTTTCATCTTTAAATTAAATTTAATAGATGTAGCGATAATTTGCATAACGACGTATACATTGTTGAAAAACACCGCATAAATTTCATCGTACTGATCGTCGTCGTCGTCGTCGTGCCACGATATATTAATATAAAAGAAAAAGAGTTTGTACAGAAAAAAAAAGACGTTCGCCCAAAACCCTTTTTTTTAGGAGATCACCGCGCGACAAAGTCTATACCAAAGAGAAAAGGCTGTAAAGGGTTACATGTATATCTAGATGTGTACACGGAAGAAGAGATATATTGGGGTAGTCTTGGCGGGGTGGGCTCATCCGTGAATGAGTCAGGGGGGAGGGGTATGTGGAAAACAACTCACCGTATCGTTTGATCCCTCGGTTTTACAAGTTGTATAATGAGAAATAAATTGACAACGAAGTTTATGTGTAATTGTGAAATTGTCATCTTTGAAAAAGTTCAACCTCGAAACCTAAAATATCCCACTAACCTTTAACCTTAACCCTTTTATATTTTACGTTTACTTGACACTTGTCATATAGTACGTAAGGCCGGATCCCTTTTCTTCGGATGCGTGCTCGGAGCGCGGGCAGAGGGGCGAGGACGATCGTGTCTCTTTTATCGTGCAAAGGTAATCGAAGAACGGCCCTGTGTGCGATGCTGTTTTTTTGCCAACGATTCTGCGTATAGTGTGTATCGTATCTCGAGCGAAATTTATATCGAAACGATGAATTAGAGGTATAGATAAAATGAAATATACGAGTTTAGAGTAGACAAGAAACACTGGCGAAGAGTGTAGTGGTGGTTCGGAGGTATTGGAATTTATTAGCTGATAATGATAGTTAACGAACATATTATCCGGCAAGCCATAAAGGGGTATAGGTATATCTCGAACTTGTAGCAATACATATTTAATAAAGTATTAGATTGCTCGGGTATTCTCATGTGTTCTATGTATTTCTTGGTGAGATTTTCGGTCTGTGAGTTGCCCCGTGTTTGGCTCAACAGGAGATCTTCCAAGTTCGATGGGAAAGGTGGCAATATTTTATTTTACCGAACTGCTGCCCATTGCCCATCATTGACGATAGAAATGATACCTGTGTTTCCGCAAGCATTCGATTCAAAACCCTTTGGTTATAAGATTTGCAAAAAAAAAAGAAGAGAGAGAGAGAATGATTTAAATATGCATAGGCTAGGTAGAAGTAGACTGACTCGACGATAAAGATACTCGTAGCACCCTCTTGCTTTGCATATGTAAGGTGTCCTATAGTACACTATGGGTATTTGCATTATGTATATCTACATACATCTAGTACTCTCAGTACCTCCTCAACTCATTTCGTATGTAGGATCAGAAAAAGGAAGGAAAAACAGCCAGCTCGACTCGTGTTCGTGGCGTATGCTGCGTATTTTTGTGAGTGCTGAACAGGGTGGAGAGGGAGGGGTTTAACAGATGACATGGAATCGGTCCAGGCTGGCGAGGATACTTATTTGCATGGTTTTGCATATTATTCTATGGTCGTCGCATGTGCCGGGTCCGGTGCATTTTGATGATACGATCATTAGCATTTGAGTCGAGTGAATGGAAAGTGTGCCTTTGGCGTATGCGCGGAAGATGTTTTCCATGATGAAGGTGCATCTTGTGTAGGCAATTTAGAGATGCAGTATCCCTAGACGAAGTTTAGATTTAGGAGGTCTGGTTTAGCTCGTGCCATAAACGATATTTAAATTTTTTTTATCCCAGTGAGTGAGGTACGGTTTGTGTGGATTTAATGTACGTAGTATGTGCGTGTAGCTTATCTACTTTTATGTGTAGAGAGGTATAGGTATAGGTACTTTTGGTGGTGTTCAATTAGGTTCGAGATAGAGGAAGTTTACATAGGATGAATTGTGGTGTACCTAGACGATGGTCGATTTTTGTGTCTTTTTTTGGTTCCTAATTGCATCGTAGATAAAGATACGTGGATGAAGGCGAGGCGTGCGGAGAATACATATTTTTATAGGTATTACGAAGAGACCACTACGACGACGACGAAGACGACGTCGACGTCATGTAATAAGTAATACGTTTCTGGTATGAAGACGACGACGACGTGAAACGTGCCAGGTTTAAAAAAGATATTTAGACATAGATAATTACTAGGTTCTGCGTGTATTTGAGGTATTTGGTCGTTGGTCGTCGTGTAATAGTCGTTTGTGTGATGTGCATGTGCATGATTGACTTTCGGTGTGTGTGTGCTCCGAGACTTTATTTTCATTTTTTGTGGCGCTGGTGCTGGTGCTGGCGACACAGAAGATGGCTACAATTCTGTGGTATTTTCGGGCTTCGATGACACTGCTGACTGTGCTGTTATAATGTCGTGCCAATTGTATAGTGTCATCGAGAAGAGGTGGTGGCGACACCAAGGTTAGCTTAATCCACGATGAAGGTGGCGATCGTGTGTTGTGTTTTTCGTGGAAATTGAGATGTAGGGAGGTGGGGAGAGGTGGCCTTGTTTTAATCACTGAAAATCTAACGTATGTAGTTTGGAAGTTTATCCTTATTTCGGTTTGTGTACTTGACGTAGATGGAGAGACTAGATTACAGAAAATTTAGAGGTGTGGAAGACTGGAAATGTAATGAAACCGTTCAAAATAACGTTGGTCAGGTTGTGAGGTTATTGGAAAATATTTCTACTCAAATTATTGGGCACTTTGTTCAAAAAAGGTCACATCTGTCCTAGAACTTGGAGCTTGGCTTGTATTAAAAAATGATGTACGAATATTTTTTAGTCTAATTTAAAATTTTTCTCAAGACTGGTGGTGAAGGTGTTGATAATCATTAATCATAATTCATCGATGCTCTTCTCGAACCATTCAGGAAATATAAAGATTGAAGCAAAGTTCCTAAATGACTTTAGTGTTTTTTCAAACGGATTTTTATGTTATTTTGAGCATATTTTAACCATATTTAACACAATTTTCGCTAAATTTAACCACATGTCATCAATTTTTAGTCGTTTTTGATGATTTCAATGTTTTTTTTTGCGTTTTTATGTCATTTTCTATGTATTTTAACGGTGTTTATTTAAATTTCCCTACATTTTGAAAAATTCTGCGGAAAACTCTGCAGATCTTACCAGTTTTTAATGTCTTTGGTGTTTTTTATGTGTTCTAATATTGTTTTTAATATGTTTTAACGATTTTCGTGCTATTTTTATTGAATTTTATAAAATTTTTCCCAAAATATCAGGTTTCCAAAATTTTTAATAATTATCTTAATATTTTTTAAGCATTTTCATGTCATTATTTTTACTTATTTTCGTGACTTTTTATGCAATATTTATTAAATTTGGTAAACTATTTTTGAAATTTCATCAGTTTTTAAAGATTTTTGGTAATTTTAACGCTTTTTAGCTTTTCAAGTATTTTCATGCCATTTAAACGTGTTAAAACGATATTATTCGATTTGATTTCTTGTAAATGTTGTTGAGTTTTCGATGATTTACTGTAATTTTAGTGATGTTTTTGTATCATTTTGATTGGCTTAACTATTCTTTATGCAGTTTTTATCAAGTCTTGTCAAATTTCCCTGAAATTTCACTATTTTTTTTGCCAATTTTATAAAGTATTTGTGCTGTTGAAGTATGTTTCATGTCATTTTTTGAACATAATTTGTGCAGTTTTCTGAGGTTTCACCAAATTTCTTCTAATTTTGCAAAAGTTCTATCACTTTTTCTCAATTTTTTATGGTTTTAATTCTCTTTTCAAATATTTTTACGTACTTTCAAGATGAATGGCGTTGTGTTCAATTTTTTGTAAATTTTGCCAAATTTTGATGAAATTTCACCATTTTTTGTTGTTCAAATTAGGATATATGTATGCTCAACAATTTTGGCCTTTCTGAAGCATGTGATCATTTTTTCGTACAGTTATTTCGGGGGGGGGGAATAGCCAAAAAATTGTCCAGAAGTGGTATTATTGAATGCTGAAAACTGTATCACAATCACATTGATCATTGATGATTGAAAATTTCAAAAAATTGAAGTTTTTTTCAACTCTTCATTCCTGCTATAATTTTTAAGGGTAAAAAATGAAGAAAAAAATCCTATTACTTCTGTAGCTTTGAGCTGCAATTGTGAACGAAAATCGGGGAAGAGGGGAGAGAAAGCGTAAAATATTCCAACTTTAAATGAGAAAATTTTAAATCTCGTGTGGAAAATTTCTGAAAATTTGCAACATGGTGGAGGAAAAAAAGACGTTTCATTTTCTGGTGAATTTCGCTCCAAATTTTAGCTTTGTTACGTCTCCAAAAATGATTCAAATTCGACTTCTCTGTTCAAATCACTCTCAAAGAACACGTGTTGAGTGGATTTTCAGTTTTCTCTCGTTTATAGCCTCATGTCTGTTCAACTCGTGTGTCAACACCTTTGGTCCGTGATCTTACTTCTCACGTCAGTTCTCTTTAAATGAGTCTGCATTCGAGGTGGAGTAGATATCCAATTAATTCATCGGCAGATAAACTCTGTGATCGTTTTTGGTACGTCTTGTTATCTTCTTTCGTGATGGTGTAAATTCTGCGCCGAAGATGTGTAACACACGAATCTCGTGTTTTCGCAGCGATCATCTCATTGTGCCCTTGCTTCGTTTCTTTCCCAACAAACGCGTAAAAATCATTAACCAGCGAGAAGTGAAGAGAAATTACTTATGATAAAATAGTAGCGCATATGTAGTGTACCTAGACCTACTCGTAGCTGTGTTGTGTAGTGTGTACCTACTTGGAAGTTGAGCATCGACCACACGGCTGACTCACGACGTGTGTGTTGTGCCAAACTGTTGCGAGTTGACTCGGATTTTCACACGATATCGCACCTTACTCTGCAGCGATTTTCTTTCTCGTTTATTCTACGGTGACTTGAGCTGCTTGTAGAAGATCACCGGCGACGCGACGCGACTTCTTCGTCGCATCTTGTTGGCGAAATCATGCACGACGATGAGAGGTTTTCGCACATCGAACGAAGCCATGATGATGGGGCAAAGAGGTGACAAAATTCTAAAGCTGTATGAGTTGTTGCAGTATTAAGTATTGTGTATTTAGCATTTAATCGTGTCGCGTCGGCGAATAGGTACACGACAATTTAAATTCTGTTGTTGTTGTCGTTATAGTTGTTAATATACATTTACACGATTGTTAAAACGAACGAACAAACGTTCTGTATAATATGGTGGTGCTGTTCCTCTTCCTCCTCCGCCTTCTCTTTCGTGCTTATGGCTCTTCTGTCTCTCTGCCTACCTACGACTTTGCTGCTGCGACGAATACTTGGGAGATTCGACTATATTTATACCATAAGTATAAGATACACGTTGAATCGAAAATAGTACACGGTATATGGATTTTTTTTAATCTGTTGCGCGCGGTTAGCATCTAGCAACCGGTTTAGCGTTAATTTTCGAATGATATATGGGATAATTTTTCCTCCTAGTGGAACTGGTTCGAAAAAATGGTGCGTGTGTTTTTTCTCTCCATCTGTGTATAGCTCTTGGAGCTATCAAACGACCAAATTAATCTCACTTCGATGGTGTAAATTTGCGTATAATGCGATGGCAACACGATGAAGGATGGGTAGCGGGTGTGAAACGTGTGTATTGTGAAAATACCTACCTTTTACGGATTAGCAAATTGAAAGAATAATAATAATAAGGAAGTAAATTGGCAGCTCGACGTGTAGGTATTGTTGTGAAATAAAATAAAAGCGAAAACTAGATTAACGATGGAAAGGATAAAGGTAGCTTAGACGAAGGATAAAATGCTGACGACACCGACGACGACGGTGGAGAAGTTCGGGGTGTTTTTGTAGATATGGGATGCTGTTGCGTTGTGTGCTGTGTAGTTTGATGAAGAACGCGAGATGAGATGAAAGAGATAGAGTGAGATGGAAATGGAAAAAAATACACAAAATCAGGGTGCTTTTAATTCGTACCTACGTATAAGACTTTAAAATACGAATTCGAGATAAAGTATGCGCGTATACGGGAATTACCTGCTGCATCGACGACTGTGCTGCTTATTTCCGAATACTCTCCTCACACGCAAGAGAGGCCATCAGGCATCGGCTGGTATTGTTCGATGATTCTCCGAGCCTATTAACAATAAACAATGTAACTGTCAAACGTTTTCTGGAGCAGCCGAACCCTCTTCTTTGGTAATAATGATCCGGTTTTAATACATTTAACATTTATATGATGTAGGTAAGGTTTGCTGCTCTTGGTCTTGGTACCAGCATCAGCAGCAGCAGCAGTACCGCGTTCATTTTATCGAAATAATCGTAAATTTTTCGACTGTGTGTATGTGTTACCTTTATTGAGAGGGGGAGGGGGAGAGGAGGGGGATTCCTTCGCACCCTATTAGCATAAAAGTTGTGGATTTTTAATTTGCAGCGACGATGTGATTCACTGTGCTCACTGATTCTTTTGCTGGATGGAGGTAAGAGGTAGGAGGGGGTTCGTTAATCGATAATAGGTGTGCGTGTGTTCGAGTTATTTCTTGGTCTTCTCTATACGCTCCTGTAGTCGTTGTCACCCTGATCGATATTACGTTTCAATTAAAAATAAAAAAGAAGAATGAGACGACAAAGACGAAGAAGGGAGATTGCCCCATGATGCCGATGGAGCACCCAGGTTCTCTGTGTTTTTCTTTCTCTCTGTCTGTCGTATCAGTGGTGTTATTTTGGTGTTTATAACGGTTTTCTTATTATGTGTTTTACATTTTATACTTGTATATAAATTGTAGCATACGATCATCGTAGAGTGCTCGAAGATGAATGGGACGAGACGGGGAAACAGAGCAGGATGGTATTCATTCGAGATTTCCGCGTAGAGTTCGTCTATCTGTAAAAATTGAGAGGTTTTTGAGAGAACGAGTGCTAGACGAGACGTCTACGAGAAAAAAATTGTACAAATAAGCTCTGCTACCCTCATACGAGTATATCGATACCGTTCACACATAGAAATGGTACGTTTTTTCGAAGAAAGAAGAAAGCTCGTCGTCAAATATGCTGCTGGCTGGTCAAAATGTCGAAGGAAAATATACTCTCTCACACGTTTATATGTACAATCTCACCCCCTCAACCCTGGTGTAACGCTGGTTGACCAGCTGGCCGATGGCCGGCGACCGTCGCAGCGTCGTGTATTATCGCATCATACTCGTACGTCGTCGGTCGTCGTTTAGTGAGACGCGGTATCGGTCTGTGCCCTGCCCTTCTCACCCTATCTGTGCGATCATACTGTTTTGGGAGTATAAAGAGCGCAACAAGTGTTATTGCGACCGCATGTACGCCTCACATCGTACGGTTGTTTGAGCTTGGAAAACACATTACATGTATATATACGAGACTGACGTTGGGAGAAAGTGAGAAACAAGGGTGTGTGTGTTCTTGTACTGGTGGATTTTCCTTTCGGATTTTCCTCCTTTTTTTTTTGTTTTTGTTACGTGGCGTGGTGGTTTGTGTAGTACTACGAGGATGTGCTGTATATAGTGTCGCAGATGGTGTAAAAATTTCCCGAATGACCAAGACCGACCGAGTGATGTCGAAGGTGGGAGAAAGCGCCCTATATATTTTGTAACTTGCGTGTATTCTTGTTTCTTGTCCATTGTGTGAAGCTTTGACCGTCAGTTCTGTCACCAGTCGAGTATGTGGCAGGACAATGAGAAGAAAAACTAAAGAAAGGAGGAAGGAAATACACAATGAGATGAAAAGCTTTCGAGAATCAATAGCGAGATATTTTCTAAGCTGTTTTGAGTATGAACCGCTGATGTTCTTTTTGAGTTTTGTTTTGTTGTGGCGTTTAGATTAGAATTGTTTTTAGTTTAGTGTCGAAGTTTTGTGATGGGGGAGGAGAGGGATGGAAGAAATTTTTGACGCATTGTTGTGCAGAAAAAGATGTGAAGAGATGAGATGGTGTGGAATTTGGCTGTTGAAAGGATGGGTAATTTGGAGAAATTCTGGAATTCAGGGCTCGTTCTTGGTTACTTTTTCAAAATTTTGGTTAAAAATTGACAAAACATCTCGTTTTTTGCCAACAATTACTAAAAACTCTTGCTTTTCTGCAAAAAATTTCAAAAAGGTAATTATTTTCAAAAATTGTCTAGGAGTTTCACTGTTTTTATTAGAAATTTCCAAAAACGCTTACCTTTTGCTGAAATTTTCAAATCTAGTTTTTTTTTCAAAAATCACCATAAAGTTTTGCTGATTGAAGATTGGACAAAAATTGCGAAAAATTCTCATTTTTTTCAGTGGGGGGAAATGAACCTCAAAATTCCTTGAAAATCACATCACCTTCCTAGTTGAAAACTGTTTCAGTCAAAAATTGCTGGAAAGTGTTTTCTGCTAAAAATTGCAAAAAGTCTTGCTTTTTGAAAAAATTATCGAAGTGCTGCTTTTTTTTTTGAAAATTGACTAAAATGTTTCTTGTTGTATTTTTCCAAGATGATTTTCATTTTCAAAATCGTCAAAAATTTTCACTTTCTTTACAAAATTTCCAAAAAATCTCGCTTTCCTGACAAGAATTGCTAAAAAGAAGTCTTGCGTTTTGCTGTTTCGCTGAAATTTCCAAATTTTCGACTTCTGCCGAAAATATCAGGAAGTCTCGCCTTTCGTCAAAACTAAGTCAAAACTGCCAAAAAATCGAGAAATGGTCGCTTTTTTGCAGAGAATTCGAAAAGGCTCACATGTTTTTCAGAAATTTCTCAAAAGTCTCGCTTTTTGCTGAAAATTTTGTAAAATATTTCGCGAAAGAGTATATTATGTATAATTTTTTTTTGCCAATGATTCCCAAAAAAACCTGCTTTTTGTTGAAATTGTTAAAGTTTTGTGATCAAGTATTATTATTAGATTTTAATTGGATGTTTTGTTTCGTAATTTTCTTCAGATTAAATTTAATGGAAATGTTATACTGAAATATTTTTGGGTCATCTAAAGATACTAGAGCTATTTTTGGAACAATTGGTTCGTTAAGGATTCTCTTCAAGGTGCGTGTGTCTTAAAAAAAATCAATTTCTCGAAAATCTATCCAGTTTTACTTCGTCGAACCCCATCAATCAAATATTTCTTCTCGATACTGATTTTCCCATATTTAAAATAGAAAGAATTAGAGACGTCATTTTGAACGCAGATGGTACGATAAATTATTATCGTTAATATAACACTCGGAGAAAATAATCGATTGTAATCACTTCCAAGAACACGATGGTTTTCCCTCGAGCTCGAGCGCCACAAAACGCGGAACCCTTGGGCGAAATTCTGGTACTTCTGCTTCTCGTCGTTCACATGTGTAAAATGAAATGACAATTACCAATGACTCGGCGAAAACACCTTTTCGCTTCTCTAATTCCCTCTTAAAAATATGGACAATGAGAGAAAGAAATCAAAGAAAATAAAATGGCGGTGATGAAGAAGGACGAAAATACGATTTTATAGGAAACTGCGGATGCGTGTGTGTGATAATTAAACGATTTTTAGATGCGAGATCGATCCGTAGGGGTATAGTTTATGTAGAAATCGACATCAGGATCATCGTAAACAGGAAACACACAATGATCAAGAGTTGACCACTCGCTGTGGTGGATTCGCCATCAAACGTGGTTTACGACACATCTTCCGTAAAGCTGTACCTATTCTTTTCTCTATCGGGCCTATTATTCAAGGATCCGTATAAGATTTCCAATCATTAACACCTGCTCTTGGCCATCCTCCGCTATGCTCCTTTGGACCGGTGTTAAAAGTGATTCTTAGTCGGGTACAGGGTACAGCAGAATGATACGTATTCGCAAAAAATATCTAAATGAATAAAAGAGAACCGTGGAAATTGAGGAGTTGTCAATTCGATGGCGATATCCGCCTTCTTTTTTAAATGCCTAATGTATTTTATGAAAGAAGCAAAGGACCCAAAAAGTTTGACCGAAAATATGCTCGAAATGTGTAAAAATTAATAAATTACCGAATGGGTCTTCAGCAGGGAGATTTTGTACGTTGGGATACTGCGAATAAAAGGACAAAAGAAGGGGATGATGATGCGAAGGCTGGAGATGGAGAATCACGATGACGATGATGATGAGAAGTTGTCGAAGACATGGTATGCAAGTAAAAAGATCTAATCAATACACGTGAAAAAAATAGGAGAATTATAATTAAAGGGGCATTCATTCAGCTTGGGCTACTTACCCTTGGTATGATGCAGCTATAGAGGAGTTATCTACAGCAGCAGAGCAAATATTAATAATCGTTTTTTCCACGTTTACAGTTTACAATAAACCTAATCGAGAACAATATCGATAACAAAAGTGTACAAATAATCGACGTTTATCAAAGAACTGACGTGCCAGAAGGGAAAGGGTGGAATTTGAGAAGGAAATCAACCACCGTAATATCATAAGTGTCCTAGTCCTTCATACCCTCCTACCTGATCATTTGTTTTTCTGCGAGAGAAATGAGCCTGTCGTTGTACAAGTTTTGAGTTGAGATACTGTGTACGAGCATTATTCATCTCTTGCGGTTATTTCATGTGATAGTTGTAAAGATAATAGGACTAATATCGATAGAGAAGGCGAAGCGACGCAGGGTGAGAGGAAGATGGTACCACAAACTCGACGACGTTTTGTCTCATTGGAATTTTTGTATCGAAGGTAAACAAAAGTGAGGATTTTAGCTGCGGGGTGAATTTTTATAATGTAGGATTCGAGATTGCTGCCGCACCCAATCCAGGTGTCGTCAACTGCTGCAGATAGATAAACCACGATGCTATAGGCTTCGGTGTATAAGATTCTTTTTCTCTGTTTATCTCGATGTGTTTCTTGTTTCGCTTTTATCTTTGTCTGTTTGCGTTTTTACGAGGTTTCTTCGATGTAGCTGATGAGTCTTTTTGGGTGATCTACCAGAAAGGCGAAGATCGAAGGCAATTGGAGTGTACCTTAAGGTGATATTGGTAGATATGCTTGTTAGATTCTGGCCACTCAGTGAGATAGCTTGAGTATATTTTGACATTTGTGATGTTGAATTGATCTTCAGAACTACTCACAAATTTATTTGTGGTGTCATTTTACAGATGTAATGGAATGATTTTTTCAGGGATCCTGTGTATCAAGTTTTCCATCACCAACAGCCATTGCGGAATCTCCTAAGCAAATCCTTAACCAATTATTCAATGAATGAAATGTCTCTTATTACGATTAAGTAACCGTTTGAGGTACATTTTCCAAGAACCAGATTCTCTATCAAGACCACTCGAAAATATTTCTCGAATTCATTCATTTAAAAATCGAGCTTCTTCGCGGTTACATAGGATAGGACTACTCGTATATCTCTATCTTCTGAGAGTCGGTTTAGCTGCTCCGCGAACTACCTGAGATGGTGTTATGCGCGCATAGCATAGGTACCGTACGTGCATAACAATGCACAATTCAAACATTTCTACCCCTTTTACCCGCCCAGCCCTCGGAATGGCAGTGCTTCGCCTACGCTTCTTGGGATTTTATACCCCCCTGAGGGCCACCTACCCTTTCGATAAACACCCGAACACCTGGCTTCTCGCGTATTTGGGGACATAACGATAATCCGACGCATCCCCCGTCCCCCGCCCCCGCTCCACACTGCTATACTAATTCTAAATTCACCACCATCGCGAGCGGTATTCTTTCTTTCATTTTTATTTTATTTCGTTTTTATTTTTCGAATGACTTAGGAAACAGCGTGTATAAATATGTATAACGATGGAATTCCGTTCTTGTGTTCATTCTTCTCTCGCATTCGATGTGATTATAAATGATTTCCTTCGTTAAGAACCTGTATCGCAGTATTGTATCAACCCTTCGCCCCATCTTGCATGATGGTTTAGGGAGGTTTGTATATTAAGGAATGATGCTGATGAGATGGTACAATGAAAATGAAAGTCCACCATGTTGCATTCTCGGCGTGGTTGGCTGATTTTTATTGTTCGAACAGGAGGGTGTTAATTTTTTGGATGAATGATGATTTTTTTTTGAAAGAAATTTTTGGCATGTGCGTTGAAAATTTTGAAATTGAATTAAATTCCGAAATGGATTTTTCAAGAATGCATTCGAGGTCTGAAAGTGACAAAAACTGGTAAATGGGAATGAGTTGGAGGTGAAGGAAAAGAATTGATATATTTGTTTTTAGCATTCGTGCTGATCAAAAATCAAAAATTGATCGATAAAGAATATCGATTTTCAAGAAGTAAATCATAAGATAGTGGTGAATTTTTAACTCAATATGTAATTAAGATGAAATATTGATTTGTAATTTGGATCAGATTCGACCATAGGATCTAAAATCGAAAATTGATCGATTTTTTGAGGTTTGATTATCGATTTTAGATCATGATCGATTTCAAATCAGAAATGTCCATTTCTGAGGCCAAACTTTGTTTTTTCAGTTCGAACAAAGTAGATCAAATTTGGTCAAAAATCGAAAAAATAAGTTCAAACACAGTGGATCATATTTGATCAAAAATAAATCGATTTTTAAGGTTCCCTCTTTCCATCTGAAATTTTATTCTCGCTCCAGCACGCCAAAAGCTTTCACAAGCTTGGACCAGATCATCCTGATTCACGTCAGTTTCTACACGTTTCTCGACTGCAATTCCCATCTGCGCAAATTGTGCATTTCATGACATGACACACTACAATGGAAATTTACCATTTATTGTTCTTTCTCAAGTATTCTGTTGGAGGTAGTGTGGGGTATGACCTCACCGTATATGTACATTTTGCTTCGTGTTAAGCAGCTGCATACCATTATTCTAATTACTTATCGAACACCCTGTATATATGCATCGATCTGCATTCAATAACACATACCATAGCTATACGTACGAGTATGTACTGTATGTATACGACCGAGATTTCGTTAATAACCGAATGTTAATTCGCACACGACTAGGACGACGTTGCGGCCTCCAAACGTACACGTCGTAATTACAATCGAACGCGCCTTCGTTTATTAAATTACCTACATCGTGTATAAGCAAATCGCCTTCTCTGGCACTCTGTTACAAATTTATAATTGCCATTGTGCTCTCTAGTCTCTCTGCTACACGCAGATACACGTACACGCATCTACAATACATATAATGTAGGTAAGGTACATACATAAGTCAAGTATACACATTATTTTATTCCACAACGACGACGACGACCGTCGACGTCGTCGTCGATACTTTATTGTAATAGAACGCTCGTTAAAAATATCTAATGATTTCATATGAGTCAGAAGGTATACGTAGCACTTACCTAAGTGTATACTCAATACTTATTACCTAGGTATACACGTAATTCTTCGTCTCCTCTTTACCTCTCTATTGCTCTTTAATTTGCTCACTCTTATCCCTCGCATATTTACCATTATAGTATACCGCAATCTTATACACATTATCTTTTTTCTTGGTTAATATACAACTTAATCGTTAATTATTTCCTATAGCGTTAAAAATTGGACCTCCACGAACATTAATTTTTTCACTTCGTAATAACGCTTCCATATTAAGGTGTGTAACACGCCAACAAGGACATATACACGAACCAATTATACGTCTACCTCCTCAAGTACACGAGACATCCATCCCTAGCAAAAAAAAATTACTACAACTACGGAAAAATACTGTATAAACCTTACAATATCCCTTTTATTTCGCACATACCGAAACCAAAAACGTATTAATTTATCCATCATTGAAAATTATCTCTTCTCTGGTACAGCCAACCTCCGCCATCACACCGGAAACTGCACGAATATTTACCAGAAGAGAAAAAACAATGATGGATTATTGTTTTTGGTCGATTCTTTCTGTACGCGAAGCTCTCTTTACATCCCTCGGCCTTAACGTATCATTCTACATAGTTAAGAATGTGTAAACCCATTCGAGCTCGCGAAAGGAGACGCTTACATTACTCCATATTCCATGGCGACTGGCCATATCCTTTTCGAAACATTAATCCGAAAATCCGATGAATTATAGCGACGGTCATCTTATGAAATAAGAGCCTTTACTCATCTATCCAATAGTACTCGTATAGCACGAGAACAACACCCCCGCCTTTAACCCATCCTCAGCATCGTCGACGTCGTCGTTCATTTTTATTACTTTCCTTTTGTTTTTTCTACCCTTTTCCCTTTGCTTTTCTATATACAGTCATTTCCACTACTGCTGTTGCAGCTTTCTGGTATGTACTTTTTACAGTATGTATAATCGTTTCGACCGCTGTTGCTGCGACAGCGACACAGACGCCAGAAAATTCACGAAAAAGTTTTTCCCCCCTTTGTCAACCTAACATTCGTTTTCTACACTCGAACTACGTCTATTTGTCTTCCTCTCGGTGGTGTTCTTCTTCTTCTACGGTCATTTCAAATAATACATAAATGCAAGTTCTATCCATTTTTTTGCTCCGGTCTGTGTTTTTTTCCTACTTGAATAAAGAATTGAGAGAATACTCGTTGAAATAGAGGGCTCTTGAAAATATACCAAGAGTCTATCTGTATCTATGCTCTTAGCAAAATGTATGATCTTCGAGTATAATTTTTTAGCAAAGAATTACGATTGCACGATTCGACTGAGTTTATTTTTTAGTCGCCAATATTCCTGCCTTTGACGTCGTTTTCGCCTCATTCTCGAAAATTGATAAAAATGTTCGTTATTGGATCTTTATTCTCGTAATGATGGCTCTTCGTCGTCGTCGTTGTCGTCGTTGTCGTCGTCGCATAAATATCAATATTTATACTCGTACGAATGAGTACACCGCGCACGCGGTACAATTTGGAGAAAATTCACTCGACTTGGCCACCGTCTTCGTTGTCGTCCGATTCGACCAGCAATAAAGTAATGAAAAGTGAACAATTTACGACAAGGCGAATTGTATTATCGTTATGGGGTAAGTGAGCTTGCACTGTTACAGCATATACAGTAACATACGCCATTTACTCCTCTTTTCTCCTTTCTCTTCTTCCTCATTCGATTGTCTTCGCTAAAGTTTAATAGCTTTTATCAACCGTGAAATGGATACAGTATAATACCGCATTGGACGACAACGACCACAAGATGCTTTTTGGTGCACTGATTTTTTTTCACTTCGAATTTTCAAGTTTGCGAGTTGAATTCATCTTTCTTTTTGGGCTCTTTTTTACGCGAAAATTTGAAAAATTTAATTTATGTAGTTTACTTTTTAAAATGGATCATTGAACGACACTTGTGGATCAAAAATTAATGGTGGTTGAAAATCGATAATTGAACCTCAAAAATCGATTCAAGTATCTGGTGAGGTTTGTAATGCATCCCTCCATTATCTGGTGTGTGGTTGAAGAATGTTGCAGAAAATTGGAAAAATTATTCTGGAAAATCAAGGAAAGTGCTGAATAATGATTTCTCAGAACATCTTGAATTGAAATCAGCATTCATATGTAGAAGGTTTTTTTTTTTTTGAGGATTGGGTTGAATTTACGATCTAATTTCCTGGACATCGTGCTGTGACTATTACTCTTAGTTTTGATGTATTAGTAGGATATGAAAATAACTGATAAGTTAATGTTTTGTGGATTCAATGAACTAATCAATGATTTTTTTGTTATTTTGTTTCAGGTGAGTACCTACAATTTCCACTCGAATGATTAGAAAATATGAAAATGAGTAAGATATTGTAATAAATTCATTATTTTATACACTTTTGAAATGATAACAGTTCGCACCTCTCTCCGCAAAATTGACAAATCAATTTTCAGGTCGAAAAAACTGAATTTTTTCAAAAATTTGGAAGCTAAAAATTGTGAAGAAATTTGTACTGTTGAAATTGATGAAAATCCTATTCGGAGTTTGAAAAATTTCAAAATGATCAACTTTTTTTGGGAGATATATTTAGAAGAATTGCTCATTGAGTTGAGAAATTATTTGAAAAAAAAAAAATACACGTTTATTTAGGAATGTTTAAAAAGTTTGACTTTCAGTGGGAAGAGTTTGAAAAAATGACATTTTGATTTGAAATATCCTTATTTTCCTTCAATTCATTTCTGAAAAATGGACGTTTTGTCAGACCTACTTTATCCAAAAGATTGAAAAAAAAATGTTCGAAAATTGAGGAAAAATAATTTCTCTGAATCTCGACTCATTCTGGCAATGTAATAAGTCAGTTTTTCACCAATGATTCGATTTTAAAAACTAAAAATAAATATAATTCATTTGTTCTCAAATGAGACAGTTGAGGCAAATCTAGAGCACTCTCCAAATGTACATGCCAAATTTTTTCCTCTTGAACTATTGGAGCCGGAGGTGTGACAAAAGGTTTTTGAAGAGTAGAAAAAAACGTTAAAAAATTGGTTTCCTCCTCTCCGAATTTCTCAAAAAGCTGATTTTTACCATTTTTATTTTCCTTTTTTGATCTGTTTGGCCTTTTTCATCCCCTTCCCCTTCCCCTCTCCATCCCGTTCTAAAAATTCTAAGCATCCCCTTTCAATCTCCTTCGATCCGAGTTTGAGTACAAAACTTGAGCTGTCTTTACAGTTACGAAAAGAAAATTCGAGAAGTATTAGACTTGCACAAAATTGATAAAAATGTACATCTGGAACTCCCAGACCGATTGGATCGTACCTATAAGCCAGTTTTTTCTTTTGTTCCAAGAAAAAATGAGCTAAAAATATACACTATAGATAGGTACTGGATCAGTGTACATTACGGATGTTTCAAGAGCACGAGAATTTAAGCAAGGCGAAGGCAAGCGGCGAAGTACAAGCTAGCTTAGATGACTATTTAACCTAAAGGTGAATTCATCAATCGACCGGCCAATTATCGCCGCCACATAAGTGTAGGCGAATTTTTAATTGCGAAATTACAATACGCGAGCGATTCGGATTGGAATCGCTATAGGCTGACATGATGTGGTATCGTCGAACTCGAACGTGGTAAAATTAACGATCCTCTGTAATACATATTTGTGTTGATTGCCTATTATGAATACGGTATGGTATGCGAGGAAGACGAAGGAATAGAAATCTAAAAAGTATCATGTTATTGCGGCCTTTTACTCCCCATCTCAAGCCGCGAATTCTCCCAAATCTTCGGTTAGATTTAGAAGGATAGTTGATGAAGAGCCTTGCGAGAATGAAAATACTCATCAAATTTCATATTTTCACGCCGCGTTGCGCGCATAAAATTAAAACGTCGGAATGAATCGAATCGTGTTTTTGAGAAGATCGATTGCATCCCTCCAATTTAGAGCCCCTTGTATGCAGAGGATACGATGTAAGAGTATAGAAGTTATATTTGTACGTTTATTATAGATGATGCTGTGATGAGGAGGACAACGCGGGATAATGAAGCTAAACAAGGATACGTGGTTTTGTCTTTTTCTTTTCAACTGTTGCATAATCATATTATACGAGTAGCTATGAAGTCTGAGAGTATTGGAGAAAAATTCGTGAGAAGGATAAATATCGAATGTGTTGAAGGAAAGGAAATCAGATAGGGTGAGGTAGTGCAGGGATTAGTGTGCGATCGATGTTGGATTTCATTAAGCATAATGCTCGTATATTTTGGAAAAATATGACGGTTTGTTGTGTATAGTATACGTAGATGGTGGTACCTAATTTGGTAGGTAAATGAATACCTGAGCGGTGTGGTAGCTGCCGACCGCGCACATGCATATGGATATTTCATAGGTAAGATGGGTAGGTGCTGCACTTGTGTGCGTGTAGTAGTTGAACGCGCCAAGACCCCCCGTTGTTATAACTTTCCGCGTTTCTGGTATAGGTCAGCAGGTATTTCGACTATCTCACACCCCTGTATTACGTGAATATGCGTATCGCTGGAGAGTGGATACCGGCCGGTCGATGGTCCGTGGTCGCGATGAGGTATTCATATAGCTTATGTAGGTAAGATACGGGGAATTACTATAGGTATAGCGTGGATAATAAGCGCTGAAGGGAGAAGACCGCGAGAGGATTGGGCTTTGTCTTGTGTTTAGAAGATCTCTCTTTTATAGGTAGTTTTATTATTTTTAAAAATATTCGGTATATGGTCAACAAGCGGCCTCGACGTCAGTGTAAAGGTATTAGATGTGCGTAGGATTGGGTAAGAGGAGAGGTAGCAAGGTGATCTTCGCGCAGCATTCACTCATACTGGTCCAGCATGTCGATTTAGCAGCCGATTCGTTTATTGTGTCTTGTCTATACAGCTGCGAGTTTAATACTATGTCGTTGTAGGTAATAATGCCAACTTTTGTTGAAAAAAGTGATAAAATTAGCCGAACGATAGGACATTATAATGATACGTGGCGTATGAGAGGATTTTTTGGTACGTTTGATGAGAATTTTATGAGAGAAGACGAACAAACTGGGTGATCTATTGTGAACGTGGATTGTGGACGCGGAGTAAACGTACGATAGATGGCCTATGTACGTTTGTATAAATTCGTCGAATACAATTAGTGGAAAAAAAAGTACGAGTAAATCAGGAAGGGCGTATGCTGTTTTTTTTTCTCTAGCTCCCAGAATTATAAACGAACTAAATCAATTGCCTGGTCGGATGGAAAACAAAAACAAAAAACCATCTAGTCGAGCTGACGATCTATGGCCCGGTCGAGCGGCCGGAAAACGCGATTAACGTTTTTAATGACTGGATAATACGTTGTTTCAACTCGACAATAATAATATTGCCACGATGACGATGAGAGGAAATGTCACACTGTCAGCACGACGACAACGACAACGACCAAGCTCAAGCTGTGTCGTATATGTTGGATATACGTAGAATCAACGAAACGAGCAAATAGTAAATGGAGCAAAATCATACAAAATTGAACACATGATGTGGATTAGGTACGTGGACTGGAAGCTTTCGCCCTAGAAATATCGTGACACGTATTTGTACGGATGCAATTTGTGTGTGATCGAGGTTCTGCAAGTCCATATGGATGATGCAGTAGTCACAGAGATCGATACGTACCTATAGGATTTTCTCAAGTCAACGAACCTTATTGTCAACCTGTTTGACCGAGAGAATTTCATCTATCGCGATGGTACCCTGTGTTTCCTGCCTGCTGGCTTTTTTCCTCGTTCGTTTTCCAAAAGGTTGTTTTTCAAATTAACTTTACGGCGTCGTTGTCGTCGTAGTCTTGCTCATGGGTTGATTTATAACGCCGAGAGTACTAATTCCGCGAGAGCGAAATGTTCGCCAGGCCAGCAGATAGGCCAAGTATATTACAGGGAGGAACACACACACACGTATGTATAGGTACGCAAAGCATATGGCGAAATTCTATTTGTACTATGTAGCATTATAAGTGTACATAGTACATGTATATACGATGGATGGAGTACAGCGAGCGAGCCGAGTACTGCAACAGCAAAAGCACCAACAATAACAACAACAGCTACGTTAACTTAACGGGCTCGGTGATAAATCTGCGTATTTATTCGATACACCACGAGATGACTTACAATGCTTCAATTTAGTATAATATTTCTTTTAAGCGGTGAGTCACGATGCAAAATGGTACAACAAATCGTGATGAATTCTTTATAGGGGGTCGTAATAGTATCATGTAAATACACGAAGTACCGGATAATTTTTTCCATTCCATCTAAGGTGTATGGTCGGGTATTATACGTACAAGTATACTTACCATGCGTCTACGTATATGGTACACGCGCGTTTCGCGATCTCTCGACCGAGCTACAGGTTGACGGACCCGTGATACCTTGATAGATGGGTTCGTTGAGAGAGTTTTTGCCCGTGGAGCGAAAAGAATGCGGTGTTGGGTTTGGTAACTTGGAAAGAAAGCCGGTGAGGTTGAAATGGATGCCGGATTCGGATTCGGCGTCGTTGAAAACCATGGAATCGAGGTGCTGGTCGAGTTTTTATCATTTTGGGGGTTTCATCCCCTTTTGATGCTCCTATCATCCCTCATGATGGGGAAGGGGTAATTTGAAAAGAGAGTTGATGAGATCAAAACAGACGTCAGATTCGGGTTCAGCGGCGTCGAAATTCATGAATTTGAGGTGTTAGTCGAATTTTTGTCATTTTTGGGGTTTCATCCCATTTTTTGCACCTCAATATCATCCCTACTTGCTGCTCCTAATATCATCCCTCATGATGGGAAAGGGGCAATTTGAGAAGAAAGTTAATGAGGTCAACACATATGTCAGATTTGGTTTAAGCGTCGTCGAAACCCGTGGAATCAAGGTGCTGGTGAAGTTTTTATCATTTTTAGGGGTTTGTTCCCTTTTTTGCCCCTTGATGTCATCCCTTTTTGCTGCCCTTTCATGATGGGAAAGGGATAATTTGAAAAGAAAGTTCATGACATCAAAACAGATGCCAGATTTGGTTTCAGCGTCATTGAGACTCGTGGAATTGAGGGGCTAGTTGAGTTTTTATCATTTTTCGGATTTTGTCCTCTTTTTGCCCATTAATATCATCCCTCGTGATGGGAAAGGGATAATTGGAAAAGCAAGTTGATGCGAACAAAACAGATACTAGATTCGGTTTCAGCGCCTTTGAAACCCATGGAATCGAGGGGCTGGTCGATTTTTCATCATTTTTAGGGTTTCATCCCCTTTTTATGCCCCTCAATGTGATCCCTCGTGGAATAGGAGAGAGGTTGTTTTGAATAGGTGAGGATGATTGATCAAAAGTGATGGTATTAATATTGTCTTGTATGTAAATTTCTAGATTTTTGATGACGTTGGAAACGGTTTTGGTATTTTATTTTATTTTGAGGGTGGTTGTTTTCGGGGGTGGGGGAAGGGATGATGAAAAAATGATAACATATCGTGTAGTATATCGATTTCTAGGTTTTCGACGACGCTGAAGATGAATCTGACGTTGTTTTTTCATTTTGATGCATCGTTTTGAAAATAGTTTGAAAATCAGGATGTAATTTGTGGTAGAATTGAAGAAAATCGTTAATTTAGTTGGAAATACGTTTCTTGCGCATTTACAGTGTTCGAAATCTCATTCTACGAAATGAGTAAAATGTAAACAAAGAATTAAATACCGAATCGCATTCGTTATAGAGATGGCAATTCGCTGAATAAAATTTACCTGCGACCTCCACGAAGTTGCAAAATCAGTGCTTCTTATTTAGCTATGTGTCGGCTTCTCCTTATGTACCTACATTTATGTACGGAAGCATAAAAAAGTGGTTTACGATACGTTTACGTATTCTCGCTTATATAGCACCATATTGAACCAAACAAACAAAAGAAATATGTAATTTATCGACTAAGTTTTATTACAGCGTACGTACGCGAGGTTGTAGCGCATACATTAGAGAAAAGTGAATAAGAAAAAGATGAAAGAAGAGCGAAGCTCTAAGGTGGAGGTCGAAAAGCACGAAAAAAATTACGTACTGTAAGAATTCGTGTTGCTCTTTATTATTTTACAAGCTTGTATTCGGTGCGCGATTATTGTAGTAGTTTTGCAGCATTTGCAACAACAACAACGCTGAGCTGAGAGTGTTTCATCTTTCGCTTCTCATCTCGCGAACAATCACCATTGACGTAGCAGTAGTCGGAATGGATGAATGGTGCTGCTGAGATTGCAGAAAAAAAATCAATTAACGAATTAGCTTCGAATTTAGCATAAATATCGCGCGAAAGAAAGAGAAAAGCGATGGTAAATGGTATTTAATATTGGCTTGCCACCGCGTATATAAATTATTACCGTCGTATAAAAGAGCGAGTAAGTATGTGTATGCTATAAATGTATACCATCGCAGTGTTTGTGTTGTTGCATATAATACCGCGAGAGAATCGGTGTAGGATGAAGGTATAGTTGGAGGGTATATGGAAGTCCGTGCACTATAGTACTGCACAGTACAGCAGCTTTTGCCGCCGCAGTTGTAGGTCTAGGTACAGTATAGCACAGACCAATGTACGTTTTACTAGATACAGTAGGAGTCTCTCTTCAGGAGTTAGTACACTCCGAAATGGTTGGTCGTAAAATCGGCTATATATGCTGACTTGTTGTAACTGCGTGAAATGTTTTTTTACTTTATTTTTTAATCTCTCTCTCGCTGTCTCTCGTGTAGTAGTAAATGGCTATGACTTGCCGCCACCGCCGCGATGATGCGCCGCGCCGCGCGTTTATGTAAACCGAAATGATGAATATTGGAGAAGCGGCGCGATGCTGCTGCGGGAAAAGATGATAATAAAAATAGAAAGATGAAAAAAGCCAAAGATTGAGAGAGAGATGATGAAGCTGAAGACAGAGATGCAATACGCGTATATAGTATATATACGAGATCGTAAAAATACACGTGTTAATTAACATAAAAGTCAGGAAAGATTGGAATGTTAGATAACGCTGTGGGCTTTAATACCTCTCAGCCTGTCCTTATCCCCCCTGGTCCGAGGATGTATGTACCATATACGACGGTATTTTACTCTTTTTTTTTCTTTTTCTTTTTTTTTTGTTCTGTAGTACGAGTAATTAAAAAAGAGAAAAAATAACGCTCCAAAGCGCCCGAAGCTCATTAGAATATTTTTACTTACTTATAGTCGTTAATTTTGATTGGTTTTTGGAGGTTTTTTTAGATGTTGTGTAGTTGAGCATATTTGGTCGCGTCTTTTTCATCCTTTCTCTTTCTGTGTCTCTCTCCTGAGGCAGGTTTGGTTGAGGTTTTTTTTTGGACATCGGGTATAGATCTGGTTAAAGATGAGATGTGATGGCGAAGAAGTGGAAAATACGAGGAAATGTAGTGTCTGTGAGGTATTTTTTGTGATTTGACTGGATTGGATGATTTTTTGATGAATTTATTCGATAAATGCACATTTTTGTGCAAATTGTTGATTTGTCGACAAGTTGGACTGCATAAAGAATGCTTTACAAGACAAATTGACTACTGAGGAGTTGAAAGCTTTTCAGCAATCACAAATGTAGATGGTTGGGACTGTGCTGATCATGACACAATCAATGATTTTTGGAATTTTTGAAAAAGTGGAATGCAACCTGTCAAAATTAGTTAAAACCTTGCGAAAAAAAATCAAACTTTGCCCCAGAATGTTTTTCCAGGACTTCAACTCGGTTACTTTTTGAGTATTTCAGTTACCTACTAAAGTCAGTTAGAGTATCTTTTGGTTACTTTTTCAAAAATTAGGTTGCTAAAATTACTATTTTCAAAATTTTTACAAAATTTAAACTTTCCTAATCTTGGACCCATTTTTTTGAAGAAGTTGTTTCTTGCTAAATATTGCCCAAAAGTTTTGCTTTTTGATCAAAAAAATGTCACTTTTTATCAATAATTTTGAAAAAATTTCGCTTTTTGCCAAAAATTGACAGAAATTCTGGATTTTTACCAAACATTTACAAAAATTCTGGATTTTCATCAAATTGTTGAGAAATTTTTCGTTTCTACCTAAAAATGCCAAAAATCCTCAAAATTACTGAAACTTGTCGCCTTTGGCAACAAATTCCAAAAAATCTCAATTGCTTCTCTACAACTGCACTGGCTTTAAAAAGTAAGTAAAAATTTCGCTTTCTTGCAAAAAAATTGCCAAGAGAGCTCTGCTTTCGCTAAAAATTGTCAAATTCTCGCTTTAAAAAAAAAAGAATTGCCAAAAATTCTCACTTTTATGTCAAAAAGTCTTGCTTTAATTACCAAAAGATTGCGAGGAATGGTCTCACTTTTTTGACAAAAATTTGGAAAAATCATAGGTAATTTTTTACCAGTAATTTCCAACAAAAAAGTTGTTTTTTTCACAATTTTCAACAAAATGTTGTTTTTTTCGTGATTTTTTTCCTCATTAAAATGTTCAAGCTCACGTCTTGTAACTTTTTTGGTGTTTTTTTTTTGAAAAAAATGTAGTGCACGCTTTTTTTTTCCTAGTATGATGATGTTCCGGTAATGTGTGAAGAAATTTAGTCGTTTTCGACGATAGACCTTCCTTCTCACTAATTTGGGATCAGCTGAGCCACTGCCACGATCGAGAGGAAGATCTACACGGTAAGCTCTACGATGGCAATGATCCGAAGAAGCGTTCTTGTACATCGAATTTTATCGATGTCGTATAAGCACACCATAAACACTTAATGGATTAATTATGGGTACCTCAGATGCTGCTACAGCAGCAAAAGAGTTGACGCGACGACTGGTCTTGTATGTTGTAGTAGTGCCCGACGACGGACATTATCCTCATAGTATGTAGTAGCCGCCTAGGTACACTGGACCCAGCACCCCCTGCCTGTGCGGTAGCACTGTGTAGTCTTGGCGTATAATTGATGACCGGCAGTAGTTATTGCGTACCTCTTACCTATCTATGTATAGGTACATGAAACGATCACCTTGACTGGATCATGGAGATGGTAGTGGTGTCAGAGGAGAAGAAAGATGCTACGGTATTATATAGGTAATGTGTGTTTGTGTGAGATGGTCGATGAGCTAAATTTTCAAATATTTAATCGATCGATGGGTGAACGAGTATTATTGCTGCTGCTGCGATACATTTAGTTGTACATTAGGTACTGTATTCCACAGAGAGAAAGAAAGAGGAATGTACTCTACCACGACAGACGAGCATAACCAAAGTAATGAGACTATTTGACGCATAAATTAATCGGTCGAGTATTAATTGAAATTCCGCATTTCACGCTGGGCTAAGGCTTTCCGTACGCTGCCCCTGTGCCTCAGACTGGATGACATCATGGACCGATGATGGGCGAATTTTACGACCATACGTGTTATCATCGTGGAGCAATCGCATTAAATTTTGGTATGGTTGAGAAAGGTGAGAGACCAGCAACGAAGCGAGGGAGATGGAAAGAGAGAAGAAAAAAAATAATCTACGTACCAATGCGGTGTAATTATTATTGACTAGAATATGCACGGTGCGTATGCATGAAGCTGGAGATGGTAGCGGTAAGCGGTGGTGGTTTCATGTACATTTATATTCGAAAATATGGAATGCCGCATATAACGCATTCCGTTCGTAACAAACACGAAGTAACGATTTGTAATTAACTAATTGCGCTCGATGAGTCCGGTCTCGAGAAATGGAGTTACGCGGGAATTAAAATTGAAAAAAAGAGATAATAAATACCTCTATTTGGCCAACTGCCGGAACTGGAGTGGAGCGGAGTGGAGAATATTCCAGGTATTTGAAAGAAAAAGATTTAAAAGTATTACGATAAATTATACTTATAGGGAAAAAAAATATCGCAACGATATCGGTAATAAATTCTTGGTGGCGGATTTTTCGTATTTGGCCATTACAGACGCGCAGCTCAGAGAGAAACATGCGAGGTCGCCCGTATAGGGACACTCGAAGAAAATGTTTATGGTATTTGTGTAACTGGAACGCGTCTTCGTTGGTGCTCGATAAAGCATCGATAATTCGTTGTAAGTAATTTAGATCAAATATTATTACAAGTTGATGTATTTTTGTGGATCATCGTCGTGTATATTAAATACATACTTCGGTTGCGAGTAAACTATGTACTTAGGTATGAGGTATTGAGTATGGAGAATTAGGCGTATTTTACGCGTTTTACGACGAGAGAGTAGGCATTTGGGTGTAGGTATAGACAAGAGTGTATGTGTAAGAAAAGCAGCAGCGAAAAAAAAATTATCAATATTAATCCTCGCGAACGCTGTCGAATTATTAATCCGAGCACCGAACGATGGACTGATGGAATTCACTTTCTCGTCATAATGGCCAATGAGACGAAAGAGGACGCAAACGAGGTATCGGGTATCCTGGGAATATTAACAGATTGGCGAATAATTGAGAAATAATCGGGATTATACGCGTAGTATAGTATTTTACGAAGAATGTCGATGATTCACGTCGCCAGCCATCACCAAGCCATCGTTCAGTAGTGCTGAAAAAATAATAATAATTATAACGCGAAGACGGTAGCAGGGACCAGAGAAACACTTGGGTGAAAAAAATAAACTCATGTAGATGCCGCATTATTCTATATAAGATTTAGGATTATCCGCGAAATTCCTCTTTTCACCTCCTCCGGATCTGTCTGCTTCACTCTGGTACTATCTTGTCGTATATGTGAGAGGAGATTGCCATCATCATCAACGTAATCATCATCACGAGAAGCTGTCTTAATTTTTTTCCTCTTCTTTTTTTTATTTAATTTTCGCGTCGTCGTGTACTTTTTAATTACTATATTTACGGCGAGCCGTATTTGGAAAACGAGTATAATTTTCGTAAATAATCCGACATTAATGTTCGATTAGTCGAGAGGCTAATTATAAGGTTATATCTACGGATACCTATACGACCAGTTGTGTGGTTTTCTCGATAATATTTTCGTTGTACGTGTACTAACGCAATGGGCAATGGTATGTCGGTCGTCGTAGACGTACGAGAATGGGTATTTTTTTCTCTTCATTTGTACTTGTGTTTATGTAAGAGATTTTTTGGCTCAATTTTTCAAAAATTCGTATGTGTAGATTGATAAGGAAGAGAGGTGTAAATGTCATTTTGGAGCTCGGAGGGCGTCAAAATAAAAAATTTTTGCAGAGGGGTTGCCCAGAGTATTTATCTCAATATTCAATAACTTGGAGTATAAAATTAGAGAATTTTGACCTAGATTTCCGGAGTTAGCATTGTGGAAAATTTTCAGGCAGTAATGATCTTCAACATCTTGGCAAAATGTAGCCCATTCTTCTGAAATACGAACCAATGCAGATGATAATTTTTTGGAGGTTCTTTCTGAACCCTTGGAAGCATTATTCGGTGGGTATTTACCAGTAATTTTCCAGTCATCAGCAGTAATTACCGTCAATTTCTCGTCAAATTACCGGTCATTTCCATCAATTTAAGTTGAAGTTGTAACATTTTTTTTTCATGTGAATTACTGTAATTTCTATTTCTTGGAAATTACTGTAATTTTTCAGTAAATAATTGTAAATACGAGTATTTTCTGGGAGAATTACCAATATTTTCCTAGTAAATCATAGCAATTCCAATATTTACCTATTGGTAAATGATTGGTAATTTCAAGAATTACCGGTAATTACGCTTCTATTTTTATTCAATTGCTGGTAATTACCCATTTTTTTGGTAATTTTAAAAATTACTTGTAAATTATTGGTAATTACGCATCCTGCTATTCGCTGATGACCGGGTGTGGTCTTTGCTGACAACAAAGATAACTTACAGAGAGGGTTAATTACTGGTATTAATTACCAATATGTTCTGGTAAATTACTAGAAATAACTTCTGGTTTTTCTGTAAATTACTGGTAATTACCAATATTTTCCAGTAAATTAGCAAAAGTTAATGGTAATTACCAATATTTTCCAGTAAATTAGCAAAAGTTAATGGTAATTACCAAGTTTTGAAAATAAGTATATTTTGTGAATTTCGGATAGCTATACCAATGATTTTTTGGTAAATTATGGGTGACTGAAGGTATTTTCTTGGTAAATTACCAAAATACACATATGTGGATTGTTTTGGTAATTTACTGGTATTTACTGTCATATTTTGAGAAATATTATAATGCAGTTGAGAATTTTTTGGTAAATTCGTAAGTTCAGTGTTGATTATCGATGAAATGGTGATAATCAGTGATGATTTGACGATACAATTCATCCAGGGTCACACTCGTGACCCCACCCCGCCCCCCTCCAAAAAAAAAAACAAAATGAAAACGACGATTATAAACGAAAACGAACCGACGAAAGCAAAGAACGAGCTGACACTGATATTCTGAGAGGAACTCGTCTTTGAAGAAACGCCTACCGCCAACTCATTTTACTAAGAAAGCGTTTGTCAAATTGAAAAACTGAAAGTATCATTCTTTCTAATTTTTCAAGCGCTTTCTTTTAAGACCATTGCGAAGTTTCTACGATGAAAATTCGCGGACTTGAAGTTTACCAGTTTTTTGTCATTTTTGTAAAATTCTTCTTAATGGTCAAGAGGGCTACTGCAAAAACGGCTGAACCAATTTTGATGAAATTTTGGAATTGAGTTATACTCGTTGAGTGCTCTGACCTTTTGGAATCAAATTTTAAAAATTTTGAAATTTGACCCTTCACCCCCCCATTTGGGGTCCCAAAAATTTGAAAAAATTAAAACTGATATCAAAAACGGAATCTATGGGTTGAAATACATAAACTGTGAAAATTTAAATTCAATCCGATGATTTTGAAGGGTTTTAGAGCTTTTCAAAGTTTTGCTGTTTTATCAATTTCAGTCATTTTCAAAAAGCAAATATAAAATAATGGAATCGAGTTGAACTTTGGCATTAGTAAAAGCGACTATTCTCAAGTTTAAGGAATGTATATTCAAAATTTCAACTCATTTAGTTTCCGATTAAGCTCTGCAGCTTTGACTAAATTTGTGCAAAAAGAAAGGACCGTTACATTTGAATGCAATGCGTATTCCCATACAGTTTTGCCATCTAGCGCAGCAGTAATGTGTTGTAGTGGCTGCATTACAAAGCAGCCGTGTGGCTGCGTGCATTATGCATCGGATCGCCATGGCGGAAGTCGGTGGTTCGAATCCTACCCAACTCTACAAATTTTTTCAATTTTTTTTCAATTTTTTTAATAGACGAATTCACATTTTAGCCAAATACACGATTGCATACTTTCACCTTGTTGTTATTAATGAATAATTAATGCATTTTTTCCATTTTTTAGAAATTGCAATTTTTTACATTCTTCTTAGTTCTTATGGACAGATTATTTTTGTATGCCAAGTTGCCAACTTTAAATTGAAATTACACAAAATTTTTAGCAAACATACTTGGGTAATATAAGTAGTTTAATAAACCAAAATGTTCAGAATTTTATCCTCTTTAAATTTTTTTTTTACCAAAAGCACTAGCGTTTCTGTTGAAAACTTCCAAGCTCAAAGTTGTACACAGTCTAGCCATAAGTTCTGACCCTACTTTAAACGCTTCTGATACAAAAACGAAATTTTAAAAACGTAAAAGTGATTATATATTCGGAAAGTAGATGAAAAAATCTTTAATTTGACTGTATTTAGCTGCAACATGCTCCTCAAGGCGCTTAACAAAACGGGAATGACAGATGAAACAACAGAAGCCCCACGTACGCAAAAAACCAAAAAAAAAATTGACCAAAAAATTTTTTTTTGAAATTTTTTTATGCGCATCAATTTTTTTTTACTAAAATAGTAATTTGGTGATCCTGGAGCACAGAATTATTGTTTTAGTGAAAAAAATTTGATGCGTATAAAAAAATTTCAAAAAAAAATTTTTTGATCAATTTTTTTTTTGGTTTTTTGCGTACGTGGGGCTTCTGTCGTTTCATCTGTCATTCCCGTTTTGTTAAGCTCCTTGAGCAGCATGTTGCAGCTAAATACAGTCAAATTAAAGATTTTTTCATCTACTTTCCGAATATATAATCACTTTTACGTTTTTAAAATTTCGTTTTTGTATTGGAAGCGTTTAAAGTAGGGTCAGAACTTATGGCAAGACTGTGTAAAAAATTGTTGTGCTCGGTAAAAACTTCAAACTAAATTTCTCAACATTTTCAACGAATAAATGCCTGTTTTTTATTGAACAAAAATGTAAAAATTACATCTTCTTTCAGATGGGTTTATTACCCAAAACAATAGTGTTTACTGTTCAAAAGTTACTAAAACTCAAAGTCGTGAAAAGTAGCCATAAGTATATGTGTGGTAAAAATCACAACTCAATACTCATTGAAGTAGAATTATACTAGTGAAGTTATAGTACCTACCAAAGCTTTAGTAGGTATTTGAATGGTAAACACTACACTAGCGAAATGGATGAAAGCTCATTTTGAAGCGGATACAATTCTGAACATTTTGGTTTTATCTAATAAAATACGACGCATTCATTGAAAATTTTGTGCAATTTTAGTTTGAAGTTGAATTTTTACCGCGCATGGCAGGATAAGACAATGGATAAAACTCTAAAAATTTTGGTTCATTAAAATACCTATTTCTTCACTCATAATTTTGCGTAATCTTAATTCAAATTTAGTAATTACAATTAATTTCCTGCAAAATTATCTGAGGAATATCCAGCGAATTTTTAAACATTCTTGGAACTTCCAGCACATTTTTGAAACTTGAAAATGCAGTTGGAAAGCCGAAATTTATTCTGCAAGCCAATTTGAAATACCCTATGAAGTTGACTGCAATTGGATTTCAAGTCGTTTTTGTGCCTCCAGCGACTTTAAAAATTACTGAAACCCCCAGCAGATTTTTGAAACTTGAAATTCCCTCTAAATTTCATCAAAAGGAGTTGGAAAGTCGAAATTAAATTTGCACTCCTCTATCAAGTCGACTTCAGGTGGTCAAGTGATTTTGGAGCATGTAGCGACTTTTTGAAAATTCCTGGTGTCTCCAGGAGATTTTTTAAACGTACATTTTTATAACAATTTATTAAATGGAGTGAGAAAGGGGGAATTCTGCTGCAATTTCATGTTTCAAAAATCTGCTGGATGCTCCAAGAATTTTCAAAAAGTCGCTGGAGGCTCCAAAACGGCTTGAAATTCACCAGCAGTCGACTTAATAGCGTGCTCAAATTAGTTTGCAGAATTAATTTCGGCTTTCCAACTAGCTGCATTTATTTGTTGAAATGTTGAAAGAGTTTCAAGTTTCAGTACCTATCTGAGCGTTTAAAAATTGGATGATTTTTTTAAGCAACAATTTTTCATTCTGAAGTTTGCATTTTAAAATTTAATGAATTTGAAATTTGAAATTTTTCAATACTTACCTATTGCCAATATTTTGTCCCATTTTTATGATTTAAGAAAAAAATGTAACTAATTTCTAACATGTCAAAATTTTGAAAAAAAATGACAACTTCTTGATATTTAGTGATATTTTGAGATATTGAACTCTTAGTCTGTCTTTTGAAAACAAAAAAAGATCATAAATTGCCAAAATTCTGTCAAACTTTTTAAAAGTTGAAAAAAAAATTGTACACACTACGTAAAAAAAACAACTGATATCCTCCAAAAAATTCTCCGAAAAAGAATCGTACACCCCGCCCTTATCAGGGGAAAGAATGTAAATATTTTAGTAATAAAATGTTGTGATATAATTTTGAAAACCGCCCCCTAAAGTTCAACCTAATTTTTAAGGCTTTTCCTCCGAAGTAAAAATTATTAGTTAATTCTGAAACACCTTCTTTTTAACATAATTTTTAATCAAAATAAGCTTTCAATTATCAATACAAAACTATTAAGTGTGTAGGTTCAACAACAAAAATTTCTAAAAAAAAAAAAAAAAAAATAGGACAGATACAGAGTTTGAAGAAGCTTGTCAAGTTAATTTAATCTGAACGTTGAACTGTGTCTACCCCAATTTTTTTTAGAAATTTTGTTGCTGTTAAACCCACACACTAAATAATTTTTTACTAATAATTGGTCTAAAAAAAATTTGGGCGGACACAGTTCAACGTTCAGGTTAGATTAACCAGCTTCTTCGAACTCTGTGTCCGCCCAAATTTTTTTTAGACCAATTATTAGTAAAAAATTATTTAGTGTGTGGGTTTAACAGCAACAAAATTTCTAAAAAAAATTGGGGTAGACACAGTTCAACGTTCAGATTAAATTAACTTGACAAGCTTCTTCAAACTCTGTATCTGTCCTATTTTTTTTTTTTTTTTTTTAGAAATTTTTGTTGTTGAACCTACACACTTAATAGTTTTGTATTGATAATTGAAAGCTTATTTTGATTAAAAATTATGTTAAAAAGAAGGTGTTTCAGAATTAACTAATAATTTTTACTTCGGAGGAAAAGCCTTAAAAATTAGGTTGAACTTTAGGGGGCGGTTTTCAAAATTATATCACAACATTTTATTACTAAAATATTTACATTCTTTCCCCTGATAAGGGCGGGGTGTACGATTCTTTTTCGGAGATGTTGTAATTTCGTATAAACTCGAACGAGTAAACGATATTTTTACGACGTAATAAGAATACATTTTGTCGGTGTTAAGGGTTGCAAATTTGTACATTTATCGATGCTCAAAGTATATTCGATACCTACGTGTTTTTCATACGAATGTACATATATGAATACGTGTATTTGCACTCTCCACAGGGAATGATTTTATTATTGGATACTTTTTTCTCCTTTCTAACTTCCTCTTCGTTTGTGTGCTTTTGATGGAAAGACGTAGAAAAACGAAGAATAATCGATATTTTTAGAATATTTCAACTATAAAAGAGAAGAAATGAAGATAGAAAAAGTAAATAAGCACGAAAAGGGAATACGTTAATGTATCCGTATAATAAGTTGATAGAAATTACATTATCTGGCGGATTTTTTATCGTTTCTTTTTTGAACTTTTTTTTGAGGAACTATTTGCAAATTGTATTTTATTATTTATTGCAAAATATGATGAATGAAAGGTGAGGATTATGAGAGTGAAGTGAAATATTCGAAATCATCACTACTTCTGATGCAGTTATGTATCCGGAACAGCTAAAAAAACGTATAAATGAAAAAGCGAACCTCACCTCACCATTCATCATCGTTGAAGGGTCATTTTAAATTCGGCGATGACCTTCGAAAAGCGGCGTTGCCGCGATTACGGAATAATTCAAACATTGAACCAATAGAAGCTGTGTGCTGTCATGAAAAAAAAATATTCAAAAGTGGTGTGATTGGCATTAGCAAAGGTAAAATTGACAAATTTACTGATTGTGAAAACTTCAATGTGAAGACGACGACGATGATGCTGTTGCAAATACATAAAACGGTAGCTCGGTATCGACAACGACTTGCGACAAGTACGTGTGGGCTTTTTAACGAGAAGTTAGCAGAGAAGTCGAGGGATGGTTGGTTTTCGCGCGAGCGCGATTTATGTGTAGTCTTTTTTTAGAGGAGAAGAGGCAAACAAGTAACGTGTATGCGAATAGGTTAGGTATATTGGAAAAGAACGACGAAGACGACGACGCGGGAAAAACTTTTAATGGAAATAGGGTTATATGGAAATGTTGGTAAAAGAAAGAAAGCTAGCAAAAAGCGGAGAAAAAAAGCTCGTAGTAGCTGGAGCTGAAGTAGCAGCAAAGGGTAGGTATAAGGTAGAGACGCTGGCGAAGGAAAAGCTATACGAGAATGTATGCATAAACGGTATATGTGCGGCGCGTCGTATGTGAGTGGATGAAGACGTGCTGTGGAAGAGGAAAAGAAGCAGGAGACAAGTTCGTAAGGAAAAAAGTACGTACGTAGTCTGCGCGAGAGAGAAAGAGCCTCAACGCCGTTGTAAAAATTGCGCGCGCTAAGAGAGACAGAAACACCACGATACGGATCTCCGCATCGCCTTAAGAACTCCATACACGCGATTAGAGAGAAAAAATCTCCGGTTGGCCGGAGCAAGGGAACGCCGACGACGATGAATGCGCGAAGAATGGGCCGGAAAGTGTTGTCTTGGTGAAGAGCTGGCACGAGGAGTGCAGAAAAGAGAAGCTCGACGGTAAGAAAAACCTATCGCCGCGGGAAAAAGAATATAGAAGGAACGAGGAAAATAAAAGAAACAAAATCCCGCGCTCTGTAAGAATTTCCATAAGAATAAACCCGTATATGATGTGTAGCGGGGGTGGTGAAGGGATCGTTCGCGATATATGGGTGTTTTAGTGGTTCCTAAGTGTACTAAAAAATATGGTAACGTGACGGTAAACGTGTGTTGTTGAAGTTTTGCTGCAGGATGGAGGAACAGATGGTGGCTGGGGTTGTTGGAGCAGATTCTTGATGATGGAAATCGATGATTAAGGGTTCTATGAACTTGGGCTTGTGAAATGTCTCCATCAACTGTAATTTTTCTCCTGGGTCAGCAATGAAATTTCAATGATTTGGTAGTGCCTAAAATTTTAGCTGAGAATTGGCCTCAATATGTTGATGAATTTGTGAGAATTTGCTGATTCAAGTTTAGAGAGCGTTAGGTGAGGTCATTAGAGAAGAACAAAGATAGTGAAATCGAAGAAGTCGAAGAACATTTTTGATTCAGAGAGGCAATGATTAGTGAACTAGAGGACTGACTTATTGATTGAGTAATTTCTCTTTAGAATCATGGTTTGGCTGCTTTTCTGAAATGCAGTGAGTATTCTGGTAAAGATTTATGCCTTAGACAGACTAAGATGTAGGAAGGGAGCTGCTTGGAGTAGAGGGTTCAGGAACTATGCCTGATGATGAGGATGATGGTGAGTTGATTTAGTCTTGAAAGTGGAAGGTTCGATGGAATCTGCCTGAAAAAATGAAAGCCTCCGGATTACTTTCCAAATTCTCATAAATTATCAATGCAAATGGCGAGCGCATATCTGATGAAATTGAAGGAATGCATCTAGATTATGGAATGAACATGTATTCGCAGTTTTCGCATCATTGATGTTATCAATGTGTGCATATGTAATGGTGTTTCGTTCACCTTGCTCGTCTTGGTCGTTCTCGTTCTCGTTGTCGCAATCGTAAGATATATTTTCTTGAGGATACGCGAAAAGGAGAACTACACATATGCATGTGTGTCAGTTGTAGTGTAATAGTCAAAGTAGCATGGAAGGTATATATGAGCTTATATATGCGAAAAAAAGCTCGCCAGAATATGCAGGCTGAGACGTAAGAGAAGAACGAACGAAGCACAGCGTATACATACGAGAAGATGAGGATGACGAAGAGAGAGAGTTACACATATAGCTCGTTATATCGCTAAGAGATGGAAAACGTAAGCGAACGAGCAACAGCAGCACCTCCACCTTCATCTTGGTCGCGTTTCATATAATCAGGAAAAGAGGGAAAGCGCTGGCTGGCTGGCAAGTATATACGAGCGATTTTGGACAGAATAAGAGGTGCGAGCGAGGGTGACTCGGCACGATAGTACGTATAGAAAGAGCGCGCCAAAGCAGGCAACTGATGGGTAAGCATCCCGCAGCACACATACACTCACACACGAGCCATTTAGGCGGCGAAGGGAGCGCGAGGGAGGCAGAAGGAACGCGAACGAAAGAAATCTAAGACTATATTATGCAAGATAAGAGTTAAAGGAAAAATAACAGGATTTTCAAAATGGCGTCATCTACATTATACATATGAAATAGTTTTATAAAAGCTTTCCTCCTTCTTCTTCTTCTTTTCGGTTCTTTTTTTTCCTCGTTTCCTTCTCCTTGCCGCGGATGGGCAAGGATGCGGGGGGAGGGGGAACTTTCTCTCGTCGAGTTGTTCGAATCTTCGGCTCGGCCGTACGCCGCCGCCTGCGTCGCACTCGTTGTACTCTTTATACATATATCGTCTTTCTTCAATGTGATTAAGTTTTGCGAAAGCGATATTCTCGCGCGCCCTTAAGCTCTCCCCCGCCCCCCTCGCGATGCTTTCGTGGCCCCTCGTGTCTTCCAGCAAATAGTGAAATAGAAAAAAAAAGGTATGGATATGTGGAGGATGCTGTGCCAGAGAGATACAGAGCAGAAGGGAGGTAGAGCGTTAAAAAAAGGCGTTATGCATGTGTGTGTGCCAGTATCGTTCTCTCGTTCGCGTATATATAATTTTTTCTTTTCTTTTTTTCTTTCCTCTCACAAAGATGAATGAAGAGGAGGAAAAACGAAGGAAAAAGTTGCGAGCTTTTTATGGTTTTCGCGAACGAATTCATTCTCTTATTTATTTATCGGATTCATCTTGTTTCGAATATCGATGTAGGATCGTATAGGTAAGTGTAAGATGTTTTGCATATAAGAAGGCAATGGGATAGGAATAGCTTCTCATCAGGTAGCCTTTTTCCGCATTTTTTCCAGACATCGGATCGCTGTGCACCGAACTGGTAGCAATGAGGAGAAGATCTCCAGTGCTACCAGAGTATCTTCTGTACTCAGCTACCTATACGTTTCTGGATAATTAATAATTACCTAGATATATGTAGTAACAAGATACTGGAGTAGTATGTGGTACTATATGGTTATGAGAAGAACGAGCAATAAAAATGAAGAAGAAAAAAAACGAATAAGAAAGGTCAAAAAGAAACCACGTACGAGGTGCTAGTTTAACATTAACGCTGACTAGAAGCAGGAGGAGGAGAAGCAGGATAGGGAGACTTATGATATTATTTTTTTATTTCTGTTTAATCTGTGCTCTATAGCGCGATGGTTTTTTTCTTCTTCTTCATTTTTCTTAATACCATCGTGATCGTAAATAGTACAGGTATCGAGCTATATGTGTCGAGGAGGGGGCAGAAAGGGAGATCCGGTGTACATATAAAGCACTTTAACACCACTGCGCACATAGAGCGGCGCAGAGTATAAAATTAACCATTATTTATGGTTCTTAGACTTAACCTTAATAATGTCGAATAAACGTATTGTAGAAATGAGGAAAGAGATGAGGTGAACTGTGAGGATGCAGGAGGCGAGAAGAGTGAAAAAATATATAAAATTTGTGCCATAGAGATAATATACTTAGGTTAGGTGTAGTGTATGAAGCATATAGAAGATGATAATGTTGGTGTGCGATGTGTTTCGTTTGTTGTATAAATGTATATGTTAAAAAGTGTATTTAAGGTACGAAAACCGGTCTAATAAAAAATACTATAAAACCAGTCGCCGGGTATAAATTACAAGAATCGATATAATAGGCAGAATAGAGAGAGAGAAAAAAAACTACGACGATGACCAAGACGCGAGATACTATACGATGTGAGGACCATGAAGAGAGACGTATCTATGGTTTATCTCACCTCGCGTTTTGTTGTGATGGGGCGTTCGTGGACCTGGCCAGGACGTTGTTTCCTTAAGTACACCACGTCTAACTACATAGGTAATACATAGATTATTAAAGACGAACGAGCGTGAATTGAAAGTATTGTACATGAATTTGCACACATACTGGATTAGTGTACGTACACAGAGCCACACGAACGTTCGAGAGAAGCTGCGATGATGAAAAGAAGGTGACCAATGGTCTCGGGTGCTGGCAATGGCAGAGAGTTGAATCTAGAGTTGTTTTTGTTTTCTCATTCGTTTGGTTTAGTAAGTTGTTGTTTATGGTACAAGAGGTTACTACCTACACGTTCGGTGTTGCGACAATACCGGTACACGAATATCGTAAAAGAGCAGATTACCTTTATAAGTGGAAAGCTATCTAGAAACATGGAGAAGATGCTGTGTATTGAGATGTAGCTGACGTGGAAGGTGTCAGAGGCGTAGGAGATGATGATGGCTGGGTGCTGTTGGAAGAAATGCGATGGTTTGTGTGATTTTCTGTACGATTTTTGAAAATCTATGGGTGAAGGGGTCTGAAAATACTGGAACTTTGGAAGTTTTTGGACCAAATAATATTTAGAATAATATGAAATGAAACTTGATAATTTGTACTGTTTTGTGAAGTCTGTTATTTATTGATGAACTAATCGATATTTTTCTGTTGTTTTGTTTTAGGTGAGTACTTGAGCTGAGTTTCATTATAAATGATGATACAGGTGAAAATGAGTAAGTTGAAATTTGAAAAAATCTGATCAACTTCGATTAAAATACAGTTCAGCGATTGGCCAAGTTTTGATGAAAGAACCAAAATTTTGAAGAAAAATTTTTAAAGATGTGAAGCATTCCAAATTTTATCAAAAAAACCCTTGGTTTTTAAAATCTTTTTGAAAATTAATTTTAAAAAAATTAAATCATAAACATTTGTTCAAAAAAGCAGCCATTTTTATCGACTATTCGTCCCCTAAACTCAAATATCGTGTTCGAAACAATTTTTGTGCCTTATGAAGTCATCTACATGTTTTGAAACCCCCTGCCCCTCATCTTGCAACTTCCCTACCATGAGATAACCGACCTCTCAGTAATGAAGCGATGTGGGGGGGGGGGAATGTGATCTTCCAGTGCTGGGTTTTTCACACTTTCCTCTAAAAAAATTTGCTCAAGCAGTCGATTTTTATTAAATGGTTGATATCGTGTGCCATTTTAGGCCCATATGCTGGCGACCTACAATATTATTTTACTAAATAATGATGGCGGAGCGGTTCTCGATATTATACGAGGAGGTATATACCTATTTTACGCGTACTTTACGTAATCGGTTTTTTAGACCATCGAAGGTCGATTTTAAGGTAATTTTTTTTCTTTTCGCGTTAATGACTTGGAAATTAATCTTCATTACAACGTTCGCTCGCGAATGGTGTTTGTGTATACACAGCGTACTTTTATGTAAGTAGAGACGTACGTACGTTTGTATTTAAAAAACATTAAAAATAAGCACAAAAAAATAAGTCATTAAATAAACGAAACTTATATAGCGCGGAGGACGACCGTAGACGTTGAAGAATTTAGTGATCCTAATATGGTTTCCGTTTTTTTACGTAAGCATTGCTGAAGTCGTAATTATCGTAAAATTCATCCCACTCGCGCGAATGATACGCTATTAATTAGGTTATTTTTTTTATTATTCGCCTTTTTTGCGAAGGTTTGTGATTTTTGCAAGGATTCAGTGGAATTGTTGTCGATGGTGACGTAAGTTGCTGTGGTGTTTCGGTTGTTTTTTCTATGGTGATTTACGTGCATGGTTGATTTGGCGGGTTAAAATTTTGATCGACGGTATCGAAGGTACTGTGATGAAAAATTATGCTGATTTTTGATTTTGGGACCAAATTTTAAGCTATTTTAATAGGTCACGTCGATATTTTTGAATGAGAATGGTG
The DNA here is from genome assembly GCF_950023065.1 of Planococcus citri. NCBI lineage: Eukaryota > Metazoa > Arthropoda > Insecta > Hemiptera > Pseudococcidae > Planococcus > Planococcus citri. The sequence goes on along the minus strand of NC_088678.1, from coordinate 60,358,449 downwards.
ATGCTGTCATTTTTGGAAGTGTTTCTCTTGCAATGGAACTTTTATAACTCGCCAGCTTCGATTAAGCTGAAATTTGGGTTACTGAAAGAGAACATTATCCAGATCTCAGAACCAAAGTTTGAGTTTTCAAAGTTCTATGTTTTTTTGTTTGTTTTTTTTTTGCAAATTTTTGAAAATGGTCGAAATAGCCCATAAGTGGTTTGGGTACTGTTGATTTTTTTTTAAAAAAGAGTAAATACAGATATTGAAATCTGAAAATCGGTTTATGTACTTAAATTGACCCCCTGAATCGATTGCCACCATTCTCGAGACAATCTGGAGCCTCCAGAAAAAATTGACTTTTCTCCAGCAATTTCAAATTGCTCCAGAAGATCTTGTAATCAACTTTGGTAGCTGAAAATTTGATCCAGACGTAAAATCGATGTTCAAAACCGATTAGAACAGGTGAATAGTAAATCAGAGGTGGCAGATTGAGAAGTGTAAGTATTTTTTTACACCCTAGAAATCTCAAAAAAAAAAAATGGAAAAAATGAGAAATTTTTGTTACAAATCACTCAGTACTTCTTTCATCTCCTATAATGGACCTATCGAAACAAGAGTGTCTAACGATCATGAAAAAGTCATGAATTTTGCTCAAAACACACTTGAAATTTAAAAAAAAAATCGAAAATTTGTTCAATTATCAGAAAATGAGAAAAAAAATGAAAAAACTAAAATACCAAAAAATTGCCTCACAGTGTCAAGTTATTCATTGGGGGGGGGGGATTTTTATGTGGTAAAACTGTGAAAAATGAGTCATGCGGAAGGTCGTGATTTTTTGTCTGGGTGTTTTGTTGGACGTTTGTCCATATATGTATTTTCGAGCCGATCTGGAGCCTCCAGCGAGTGCTGACTTTTCTCCAGCAATTTCACAGAGCTCCAGAAAGCGTTGTAATTAATTTTGGTAGCTCAAAATTTGATCCTGAAGACCGAGTGACATACACTTGCAGTGAGTCAAAATTTCATCTCAATATGGCTCGATGAATAGTGAGGGTTCTTTTGTTTAAAAAATCAGTGAAATTGATGGGGTGGGGGTCACCATATGGGAACAAAAAATGTTTCGGATGTCGACGAAAATTGGCGAAAAAGTTCACTTCAAGTGGAAGACTACCCAGAAAATTTCTTGTATGACAAATGTTGAGACAAGATTTGGTTTGGAGTGGGCTGACGGCTGAAGGTGTATTAAAACAGTGAAGGCTAGTTCGAGCTCTAAATTTTGAAGAAGGAAAGCTGCGAAAAACGCGAGAAAATATAGGATATTTAAACTCGAGCACCTATATGCATGTATTGTATACGCATGTTCGAGTAAATAAGTTTTTAAAATAAGGTAAAAAAAAAGAATAAGAAAATAGGAAAAAAAGCTACCAAGCCGACGAAGAAAAAAAAATGCGCACGCACAACTCATATAGCATACCATATACACATATATCCTTACTACACACACATCACCGAGGCCAGGGCACAGAAGAGAACGCGAGCTGGTGAGCGAGCGAGAGAGTCGAAGAAAAAAGAGAAGAGTGTATGAGAAAGAAAAAAGAAGAAAGAGAGAAATCAATACTAATAATGATTTGCTTGCGAATATATAACTAAGTGACGTCACCTCTACTCGGCACCCTTTCTCGTTTAACATGTGCGACCCTTTCTTCTTTTTTCCGCCGCCTGTGCCGCCTGCGCTTCTGCTACTCTGCATACGTGGTGTATGCGTGTGTGTGCGGGTTCATTGGTGTAGTGAGAGAGAGCTTTTGCTCGGGCTTCGCGCACCAGTGTAATACCCCCCTTTATTAATAGGTGTGTAGTTTCTTATAGGATAGGAACAAGAAAAAGACGACGAAAAAGTATACGTACGAGGTGAGGGTGGTTTTTTCCGACTTCTCTTTTTCTCTCACGTGTTTTTCAAAGCGCCAACCAACGAATGTTAACGTCGTCCGTCTTCGTCTGGCTCTCGTGACGAGTTAACTTTGGAGCGGCGCTAATGTAAACGAATGATTTTCCAGTAGACGGTGTGTTGTAGTAGCGGGGTCAGGATACGAGTATGCAGGGAGACGCGAGACGTTCCGCTAACAAGCTTCTTCCAGCTCAGCAGATTATTGTTACGAGAAATAAGCGGTGTGGAAATTATGTAAGTGTATGGAAAGAGTGTGTGCTCTGCAAAGGGTTAGGTAAGAAGCAGGGGGGTTGAAAAGGTGAACCGATATGTATATGTGCTAGGCGAGCTTTATCTCTCAATAGCGTTTTGTGTGTACTTGTTGTTCACAGATTACCCACCTACTTAGATGTATGAACTAAAAATATACGAGATGGAGATGTTTACACCCCGGTATACCTATCTATATCGTAGGTGTACAAATTGTGATAAAAACTAAGACGTTATCGCCTCGTCTTCTTGAAATGCTGCATTGTACCTCGAACCAACTGGCGCAGGCGGGTTTTAATCAAACAATTAGAACGGATATCGCGCCTCTGGTCGTTTTTTTTTTCTGCCGTCTAGGTCTTTTAATTATATTTACAATGCGATCACGACGATGAGGGCTGGAAAAGCCAACTAAAGGTTTACCTTTCGAGGTATAGAGAAGCGATAAAGAAGTGAGTTCTCCGTGTACTCGTAGGTTATGTATGTAGTGTTTAAGTCTAGACTCATCATTCCAGCCGCTGTGAGAGAGATAAGTAAACAAATTAACTGGGTTGGTTGGATTGCTGGCTAAGCCACTTATTATTATGTATTTTTTTATGGCTCTTCGGTGGTAGAGATTTGATGCTTATGTGCGCCTTCTTGATTTAAATTATTTCCGGAGATGTGTACTTAGTACCTTTTAATTCGTACGCGATAACAGACTGTCGCTTCAGAGGCGAGCTGAGTAAACAATTCGCGGAAGGATAAGCGTGCTTAGATAACGAGTCAATGTCAAGGTATCTAAGTGAAGTTTATGTGATAAGAAGACGGCGAAAAATGAAAGTAAGAGTAGAGACGAAAGGTGAGGTGAGGAAATGGAAGGTGTAACTGGAGGTTTCAATTCTAATATGTATTAGTATAATTTGCCGAAGTGATTCGAAAATATACATTTGTTTATTTTTTTTCCACTATAGCTACACTGAATTTTGAGTGTTATGATTTCGAAAGCCATGTCATTTGCCAAAATAATTGCCATTTGCCTCGTTTCTCGCTGAAAATTGTCGCTTTTTCCAAACAAATTCCAAAAAGTAACTCCTATTTAGCTGAAAAATTGAAAAAAAGTTCCCCAAATTCAACAGAGATTGCGAAAAAGTACCTTTTTTTTGCCAGTGATTGCCAAAAAGTCTTTGATTTTTCTTAAAACTGTCGGTGTTACTTTTTGCCAAAAATCGTCAAAAATTATCGGTTTTACTTTTTGCAAAAAAATCCCAAAAAGTCTCGCTTCTTTCCAAAAATTTTTTAAAATGCTTGTGTTTTGCCAAAAATTGCTAAAAATGATGGATTTTTTGTAATTGTTGAAACTCTATCTGAACAATGTGAAAAAAAGTCTCACTTTTCGAAAAAAATTGGAGGAAATGTAATTTCTTTGCTACAAATCATCAAAAATTGCTGCTATTTGATAAAATTGTCAATTTTTTTTGCTTTTGGCGAAATTTATGCAGATTCTAGTTCACTGTTTCTTTCAAAAATTATCCAAAACCCTTGTTTTTTGCCAGAAATTGACAAAAGTCATCACTTTTTCGTCAATGATCCCCAAAAAATCATGCTTTTTGCAAAATTGTCTAAATCTTGCTTTTTGTCAAAAATTGTGAAAAATTTTCGCTTTTTAACAAAATTACTGAATATTGTCGTTTTTTTGCAAAAAGTTTTTATTAAAGTGTCACTTTTTTCATAGATGGTCCAGGTCGCCCTTTTTTGCCAGATATTGTCAAAATGCTCTTCCTCTTGTTGAAATTTCCATAGTTTCATTTTATTTTGCCGAAAATTCGATTTTTGTCAGGAATTATTTGTATAACGATTCTTGCTTGGTTGCCAAAAATGGCCAAAAAGTCTCGTTTTTTCACCAAAAAGTTACAAAATACCTAGTTCAACTTTTTAAAATTAAAAACAAGAATATTCTATTTTTTCTGCATTATAAATCTGTTTCTCACGTTTTTTCACTTTTGTGGTTACTTTCATGGTCCCTTTTTCGAGCATTTTTGGTTACCAAAGGTACTTTTTTTCGAAAAAAATTGAGTACAAGTCCTAAGCTGAAGTAAACGTGCTTTCGAAATTTTCTAACAGGGTGCCTAGAAAATCACATAAATTAGTATTTTTGGTAAGTTTTTCCCCGCTATTTTATGAGAAAGCAAGCATTTAAGGAGGAAGGGGGAGGGGTTCAGAGGTAGGTGTTCAAATTCGCCACGTTATTAAAACCCATCGTCGAATCTGCGCGCAAATGCAAGAATTGTTCACTTCATCTGCCAATTGCATTAAGTAGGATACATTGATTTCGAGTAATTTTCACTTTTCCCCCTCTGCGGTCACCTACAGGCGAAATAGAACAATCGCATGCGAGTAAAAGTAATTACTCGCCAGTTGGAAGAAATAAAAGTAAAGAAACCTTGGCTACTGTATTGTTGGTAGAGAGAAAAAAAAATCGTGTATATTCCACAGTATTAGGTACAAGAGCAAGCTATATAGGTATACGAAACGCGAAAAAGATTATCATATTGCGGGGCGTGTCCATTCCATCGGCAGCCTATTAGTTAATTAAAAGTGAAAAACTTACAACAATATGTACGCGCGTACGTCTACTTACGCTACACAGGTAAACCAACACCCCGCCACCTCATCTATAGTGAGTAACCTTTTGCTTCCCTGTCGCCTTCTTTGCCTCTACCATGTGTAATATGTCTATGTGTAGTTAGTTAGTAGCACATGCTTTAGCAGCAACGATAGAACGAGTCCGTGGCTGCGGCTGCGTCTCGTATTTAAAAAGTTAATTAAGTAAATGGAATTTTAATTCTTCGAGCGTGTAAATAAGTACTGGCTGCGTATGTATGCGCGTGTTAAATCAAGGAAAAGGGCAAAGGGGGCAGGTACACTAAGGCTAGCGTACAGGAATGTCAAGTAGCCACCTCAACGACGACTACGACGATGGTGTTCTGGTGCTGGGATATCGATACTTTCTGGCAATGAGTATACTATACTAGAAATAAGTATACGTACATAGAAGGAGTAAGGAGGAAAATTGGGGAGAAGGATGAGGCGTCGACGTCGACCATGATACGAGCGTTAATTAAGGTAATGCGATATAATACGTACACGTCGAACTAGAGAAATATCATAGTGTATGGTATACGATGATGAATTTTTTTGTCCTCTCTGGCGTGGCAATACATATAGAATCATCAAGCGAGTTATACTAAATACTAAAATGGTGTATTTGAGGTATTCGCGCCAAGATATGTACTATGAGACCAGGAGTGGGCCTTGGATTATTGTGGTCATTTTTTTTTTCAACGTTGATACAGCCGTGTAAAGCTCAAGCTTTAGTATATTATTTCATTTACGATAATGGCCGAAGGTATTTTTAATTAACGACCGGTACACGCGAAAGAATAAGTACGGTAAAGAGGTGTCACCGGGAGGTGTGGCAGATTAATTACATATATGATACGGTAAAGAGTGTGCTGCCGCAAACTGTGTGTGTACTGTGTAGGTTTCCTCGTGCGTAAACGATCCTATACGCCGAATTTCACAAAAGGATAAGTGCAGGGGAGCTTTATTCGTTGCATTAATTAAAGAAGTCGATACGCGTAAAAGAGAAATTAAGCAAAGGTCGGCCCGACGCATGGACACGGACGGGAAGCTCAAGAAGGAAAACCCGAAAAACGGAAAATAAAGGAAAAAAATTCCAACTCGATTAGAGAATACGCCAATTCCAAGCCGATAGACGAAGAGGCGTGCGGTGGTGACGGAAAAAGCACAGCTTTCGTAGACAGGTGAGAGGAAAAAAGAAAGCCGCACGCGTATCGTATCAACTATCAGAGAAAAAGAAATGGGGAAAAAAGAAGCAAAAGCTAAGCAACCTTAAACGCGAAACTGCTAGAAAAAGTCGACGATATACGAAAAGAAGAATTACATTTAAAACGAGTCAGAGATAGGTGGAGATGAAAAAAAAAGAAGAGGAATAAAAAGAGTATTTAAGCAGAAAGAAATTCCGCGTCTTGATAAAGGAAATCGTGCGATGAGGAAAGGGGGAGCTTTTTTTTGGGGTTCGGAGATGCAGAAAAAAGGCGCAGAAGGGACGGAATTTGTATGTATAATATAAGGAATAGGTATTCATAATACAAGGTGTTTCATAAGTGAACTACCTCCTTCAAAACAGCGAGTAACTTACATAGATAATTGAGCTTTTTGTTTGGTGTGGAGATGAAGATCCATTGAATCTGGAACATGAAAATTAAAGTTGGATAAATGTAAGAGGAAGTATTGAAGAATGCTTTCTCAATTTTCCTCCGAATTCATAAAAATAGGTATCGTTTACTTCAGCTTAGGGCTCGTACTCAATTTTTTTTCCGAAAAAATGTAACTTCAGTAACCAAAAAGCCTCAAAAAAGCAACCAAAAAGTAACCATAAAAGTGAAAAAACGTGAGAAACACATTTCAATGCGAAAAAAAAATCACAAAAATGCAGAATATCTTGTTTTAATTTAAAAAGTTGAACTTCAGCCAGAGGAAGAGCTTTTTGACAAAATCTACTTAGCTGAAAAGGGCAACTTGAACCATCTTTGAAAAAAAGTGTTGCAAAAAAAGAAGACAATTTTCAGTAATTGTGTTCATCATCATCATTGAACTTTGACCCAATGAGCTGCTCAGCCTGTCTGGGAAACTGCAGAAGAATTGCTTGCCGATGTATCATCAAGTTTTTTTCTCGGTCTTCCTCTGCTCCTCCTGCCAGTTGAAGTGTATTCTTTGACTTTTCAGCCATTTCTTTCTTTTCACTCGTATAATGATTGGCTCTGCTCCTAGCTCCTTCAGGATGTCTTCGTTCCTTTTCCTATCTCGTCTCATATATATCCTGCCATGGCTCGCATGAATCTCGTTTCCACTGTGGTTACTCTGCTTTTTATATCATTTCTCATAGTCCATGTTTCACTTCCATACAGCAGCATTGGTCTTGCCAGCATATTGTAGATTCTTTGTTATTCGAGTTTCAGCTCTGACTTTTCTTGGAGGAATGGCTCGGTTTATCACTCCGCTTACTCTCAGGAATTTATTGATCTCAAGTTAAGCGTCAACTTCTCCTTCATATGAGAGCTCACATCTGAGATATTTAAAGCTTTTAACTTGTTCCACTGGCAGTCCATTAACAACAATTTTACTGTGTATTGGCTCTTTCCCCTCAAAGGCCATCACTTTTATTTTTGACGATGAGATTCTCATTTCGTATTTATCAGCTACTTTCTGAAGGTTGTGCATTGCTCTCTGCAAGTCATCTTCATTGCCAGCAAAGACCACCTCATCATCAGCAAATAGCAGGGTATTGACATGGGTGTCATTGATGTCTAGCCCTTTTGGCTTGGTTTTCAGCCATTCTTTAATCATGTCATTGAAGTAGATGTTGAACAGACTACATGACATTGGGCATCCCTGTCTTACTCCTCTTCCTATCTTATTTGCTTCCAACATGTTTCCAGATCTTACTCTTATTACATTATCCATGTATATTTCTTCAATTAAGCGTACTATTCATTCGTTCACTTCGATTTTCCTCAGGATTTCAAACAACTTCTTCCTTCGTACTCGATCATACGCCTTCTCCAGATCAACTAAGCACATGTGGGTTTCTAAGTTATATTCTCGTCTCTTCTCCTTCAGCAGATTTGTTGCATATACCCCATCTATGTGTGATCTTCCCATTTAAAATCCATTTTGGCATTCCAATATTATTGAGGTTGCAACATTTGGAACTAATACCCCTATTTCAAGTAAACGACACTAGCGCGGCACCTGAATTTGCATTTAATTGAGGTAGAAACTTTTGGAACTATACCTCTATTTCAATTTTAAAACAATGCAAACACACTAGCGCTGCACCAGGGGTTGCAGCCTCAATTGGCTCCACATGGCTCTCGATTCTTCTCACTAGCATCTTTGCAAGTATTTTGTAAGCAGCATTTAGTAGGCTAATTCCACAGTAGTTTCCTAGGTCATTTCGGTCTTCTTTTTTGAAAATGGGTATTACAATTGTAGTACAGAAGTCTTCTGGTATGGTATGGTAGTATCTGATAGTATTTTATTTGGCATGTGCCCAGCGTCAAAGCTGGAACCTGAATGGGCTACAACATCAAGCCGTCTCAGGAAGTAGGGGAGAAGAGAAAACAATCGGAAAATATCCCTGAAGCAGCAACAGGAAGAGCAGCGAAGCTTGTGAACCCCGATACTTGTAATTTTGTTGAAGCAAGAATTTTTTACAGTTTTTGACAAAAAGTGTAACTTTAACAATTTTTCAAGTTTTTAATTTTTCATAAAACAGTTTTTTTTTTTTTTTTGGATCATTGGCGAAAAAGTGATATGTACTTACATTTTGGCTATTTCTGTCAAAAAAGCAAGGAAAACCAAAATTTTGAAAAAGTGTTACTTTTAATAACTTCAATGAGTTGGTTATGTACGAAATACTGAGGTTATGAAACCCGAATTTTGTAACTTTCGTATATTTTGATGAATTTAGAACTTGGAGAACATCGCACAAGAACTCCGAGTTCTTTCTTCCATATTCAGTACATTTTCATCAGGTAATTTTCAAATTAACAGGAAGCATACTTATTGATACCGAAACTCCAATCACGTAAGCTATTGCTAACGCGTTATTACAATATGATCGTAAACGAGATCACGTCTTTCGCTAATTACCTATCAATAGGTACGCGCGTTTTCTAATCCATTCCCGCAAACCCGCGCAAAGCGTAGAAAAAAAACCTACTTATATTCGAACGGTTCGTTGCCAATACGACCAAAAATCAACAAGAAAAAAGATTACGACAATTTTAATTAATTTTCTCGCCGCTTTTTTTTCTTTCCGCACTCCTCTTATTCCTCCTCCTGGCGCACCTTCAATCGCACTGTTTTCTACATAGCGCGTGGTCTGCGTTCGCGTAGGTACCACGCGGCGGCGGCCAACCAAACAACAGCGCGAAATAACGAAATCGTTTAATTAGCTAACGGAGTCCGCTCTCGCTCTAAAAGAATTACGCTCTTCTACACCTTGGCGAACACGAAAACCTAAGTTACAAGAGGAAGAACAAAACACACAACAGGAAAAAAAAGCGCACCACCGAAGAAAGAAAGAATTATCTTTCAAAGAACACCGGGGCAACAGCATCCTGGTGATAAAATTAAAAAGCACGAGCTACTTAAAAAGAACACCCGAGAAACACTCCGCTCCCGCTCCTCCATCCGTGCTGCTGGGCGAAAAACCCAAATTATATTGTTTAACTTTTATAACCCAAGCAACGTTTTTTAATTTCATTTCAGCGCTCGCTTGCTCGCTCGCTCGCCGCTTTTATTTTACCCCTTCGTTCGAAAAAATCGGCTACTATAATTGTCTTGTTCTACAATTGTAATTAATTCTTTTCGTGTGTTTTTTCTTACCACTCCTCCGCGCACCTACTTCATCTCTCTTTCTCTATCATTCGTTCTTTCTTTTCCATTCCGGGTTTTCTTTTCTTTTTCTTTCACTCTGTCTACTATATACTTTCATTTCCACTGTATCATCGACATTCTCGCGTTACTTTATTAAAAAACCGAGAAAAAAAAATAAGGGCTCGATGAAATTAGAGGGTTTCGAAAACAATAAACTCGTCGAGCAACGTAGCGGTGATTTTCCACCCCCGCACCGTTCTCTCCTTCATTTTGATCGATAATTATTTATTCAAATAGGGTGGATTTTTTTTTTCTTCGCGTAATTGCTTCGTATACGGTACAGCGTAGTCAACTCGATTCGCTCTTACCATGTCAGAGAGCTCAACTGCTCATGTAGCTATAAATCCTTCGTTGAAAGCTTCGTCATCAAAATACCCCTCCTCCCCCCTCATCCAGATTCACGATAATGCTAACTTTTTCTAATCATTTCCAAAATACCCGTGTAAATATTTATTCTCTTAAACGAGTTTATAAAGTTCGTTCGCAGCCAGATGATGAAGGCGAATAACATACGCGTTTACACGCGCCCTGTATAAAAAATTCAACCCTTGGCTTCGGTGGCCTTGTACGTGAAAAACGAGAGCTCGAATTTATGATTTCTCGCGCGAACATCGTCGAAGAAAAATTTCAGCAGAAAATACGTTCATCGCGAGAAAGAGGAAAACCAGCACATCTGTATCGAGTCACCCTCTTTCTCATCCCAGTACCATAAACACGTCAATATGTTGATAGGAAATTCAAAACAGTTGAAACATTCAAACGACTAATAGTGGCAGACTGTACAGAAGAGTTGAAGAAACAGAGAAAGACGCCGCATTATATTACAATCGATATATACAACAAGACTCTCTTATACACCGCGACGAGTAAATTAAAGCAACGGCGCAGGGTAGTCGTCCGGCACAACGCTATCGTAATAAATTTCAACCCTCCCTGACCACCCCTTCAGCTACGCAGACACACACACTGGCACACAGATTAAGAAATATTTTTCCACTTTTATAAATCTTTCTTGTTTTTCTACAGCAGCACACTGTAAGTAAGTACAATCTCCACTCTGCTGTCTTCTTCTGCTAAATGTATAGTAATTCCACAACGAATAATAATTATCCCCTTGGTTCCTCTCGAGAATGTACGGTTTTCCCTTCTCTGACTTCCCAGCCTGAGACTGCAGATCAGGTCAGGGGAGGGGGGTCGAAGTGCTAGCAAAACAGACACACGAACATCGGCATGTACTCGTGTAGAAGTTCACGGGCGTACCTCTTTAATGTACATTTCGCGCCAAATTCGATCGACGACGACTGGCGCGAAAGTGGAGCGAATTTTCGCCAAAACAGGAAAAAACTACCCTTTTTATATTAATCGCCACCGCAGCATACACAACCACCAACTAATGTTAGCGAGGTCCACATCCACATCGCAGCATTATGCCCAGCCCAGTCTGATGCCGATGCCGGCAACGCCATTTTTACAGCTTTCTGTCACGATATCCACTTCGCTCTCTTCTTCGACAGACTATACGATATGCTTTTTCTTTATCTTACTACCCGATGAAGGGGGTTTCGCGATTAATCGCCGCTTTTTGTTTTATTCCCGCTGCCTCGCTGCCTCTCTGTCTCTATTGCCATTCGCGTTTCGCTCGACGCACAAATACACTCGCACATACCAAACTCGTATTATACTTACTACCAGAGAACATCAATTAAGAAAATGAAACTTTAGCAGTTTTCTTATTGAACACATGCGACGCTCCCACAGGCCTCTCTACTTACCCCCTCGTCTACTCACTGATACATTAATTCCCTCTCCGACTCGTTCTCTGCCTGATTTGGCTTTCTTCACTTTTCGCGTATACGGCTACAATACGCTTTTTTTCCCTTTTCCATCGTAGTTCGTACCTTTTTGCTCTCTTTTTGAAGGTCTTTTTACGTACAGAGCGTTTTATAAACCAGGTATAGTCCTTCAATTAGGTGAATAGGCATCCCAATCTGCATGAAAATTGGCTGATTTTCTTGGTCTCTGAATATTATTCGGGGGTAAATAAATTTTCATTTGAACGATTTTTCAGATTCTGCCTTATCATTATTGTCAGTTCTTCATGAATACCGCAAGGTTGATGAGAATTGAATTTAACAAAATCACATGAAAAATTCTGATGAAAATGGGCTTATACATTTTTTCAAGCAGTTTAGATAATTTTCACTAAAATCTCATGATTTTTTCTGGCGGTTTGCAATGATTTTATTCAACATTTTTCCGAGTATTTTTACATCAATTTAACACGTTTTCTATTATTTTTCTTTTCATGCATTTATGATAAATTTTACTCAAAAATTCATCATTTAAAAAAAAAAATTATTTATAGCGAGTTTAATTATTTTTTAAATGCAATTTTCACACGTTTTTAAAACTTTTTCATGCATTTTTGCAAATTTTGGGTCATCTTTTAATATGAAATTTGAAGTATCTAGTACATATTTAAAATTCAAATTGAAGTTTTGAGGCTCCAGAATTCCTGTTCGGCGACCCCAAGGTTGATAGGTTCATAACTCTTGCTCGTTGGCTCCAGAATATAGAACATCTGTGGGTCAATCTGCTTCAATCCGACCAAGAAGTGGTAAGGGGAGGTGAGGTCGGCGATTTTTTGAAATTTTCAAGACCTTCTGAAGGCTTTTGAAGGGATGACCAATGGCGCAAGTCGTAGCTCTCTAGCCCTTTTTTAAAGGCTGCTAGGGGGTGTCAAAGTTTTCAGTGACTTGAAATGAGTGTAATTTTCATCAATTTTTTCATGAAATACGTCAGAAAGAGGTCAAAATGAGACAACTGAATAAATTCAAACGTTTTTTGATGTTTGGAATTGAAAATAATTGCATTTTTTTCGAATTTTGATTTTTTTTGTGATGAGTTTATTTCATTGAGTGAAGGTGTTTTTTCAACTTTTTTAACGGATACGTAAAAATAGGGGTCAAATGGGTCAACTCACCTGTCAAATTTTTTTTCTTGTTTTAAATCAAAAAATCGCATTTTTTTGCAAACATTCAATTTTTTTAAATCGACATTACGACATAATACCATTCCAATTTTTTAATATGTAGTTCATCAGCATGAAAAGTTGTCAATAATATATTTTTTTCAGAATTTTTGAGAGTCGGAACGATAAAGCCTTTCAAAACCCCTAACTATTGAAAAAAGTTTCATTTTAGTAGGTATCGCCGTTATCGAGTAATCCACTGCTGAAATTGATGATATTTCAAGTTCATTGAAAACTTTGACACCCCCTAGCAGCCTTTAAAAAAGGGCTAGAGAGCTGCGAATTGCGCCAGTGATCATCCCTTCAAAACGTCTTCCCACAGGAAAAATTTCAACAAAAATCGCTGAACCCCCCCCCTTACCATTTCTTGGTCGAATTGATGTGGAATGACCCGAGTGTGAGGATGGCTGCGTAGGAGTGAAATCTCAGAGTACAAAACAATTATTCAAATTCTCCATTCTAATACGTAATTATACCTACAATCGATTACACGCGGATTTGGAGGACACCATGCGTATATAAATCCGAGGATACACGTATTGAATTCATCCATGTCTCGTATTTGTAATATAATTAGGTCGAAAAAGCGTGAAAATACGCATATTAGCGCCCAACTTCCAAAAAAAAAAAAACCCACTACCAAACAATAGTAATTAAATTATTTGCAACCGGTTCCAGTAGCGCGCGTGTGCGGGTGCGCATTTACTAAACGTTAGTCGATAATTACACGGGCACGAATATCGAAGCGAAAACGAAAAACAAACGGAGATAGTGCGTATGAGTTTTGGGCTAGTTCGTGTGTTGGAGGAACTCTGAGGACACGCGGATGCTGAAAGTGTATAGTTGTATAGTTTAGTCGTATCTGTAGTGGTGCTTGCGCTGGTGATCGATGTAGCGGAAAATTTCACTAGACTACTGACAACGAGATCTGCATCCGAAATCGATGATCTGACAACAAGAATGTATGTAATAAAGTATTACATCGGATCGCTTAGATTGTAACGAAAAAGAAGAAGATACAGATGCAGTATATTAGACCCGAAGAACGCCATGCCGGAGAATTAAAGACATGAAAAATCGTTCAAATTATAACTAACGCGTATTTTGATGGCGGATTACACGCGAATAGTAGCCAAACACATCGATATTCGTTGATTCGACGAGTTCTCGATTATGTAAATGAGTTTAGCGCCGAAATAAATCCAGCAACGGTGACCAGTGCAGAATGGGATACGCGAAGAAGATCGATACTCTGCTGTTTCGAATCGTGGATGCATTTTTGGACGACGATGGTGCATTTTTGTGGCGAAAGTTGAAGGTGTTTTTGGTCAGAAAAATGGAGACAGAGGTGCAGACAGATAATTGAAAATATGAGTGGCTTATCCAGACCCCCCTAGGGGCATATTCAAAGTTATTTATTAAAAGGTGTTCGGCGACCAAGATGAAGTCTGTCATTAACGTTGGACTGTGATTGTCAATCTCGGTTTTCCTTCAGTACACGTGGTTATACGAGTCTTGAAAAAAAGACCAGAGATAGCGAGAGAGAAAGACACACGACTTAGAAGAAGACATCTCTTATAGTGTAAATAAAGCTCAAGTTCTCGATTCGCGGTCGATATAAATGTGTAAAGACTATTTCGTATACGTATATTAATTAACGCTATGGCGAGAAGAAGTTTAATTAATTTCATCGTGCCGTGGACTACGATGAAGCTCGTTGTGTGTCGCGGTGATTTCTTCTTATACAACAACATTATAAAACGACGCTGTAACACGAACACACAGCATTCTATATAGTACTCCGATCACGCTGCTGTACCATACTCTCTGCACATTGATGTGCGACAGAGAGAGAGAGAGAGAGAGGAGGCGTCGGAGGAGGAAAAAAATAGCATTGAGAGGGACTGAGACGACTACACAGCGGTGTAAATTATTACTTTTATTAACACGTCCATATGGTGTAGAAAAAGACCAACTTGAGAGATTGTAGATGATGATGGAGTAAAGAGTAGAGGACGACGGCGACGACCAGCAAGACGCAGAGCGGCGGTTTAATGTGTAAACTATCCTCGTCTTGGTCGTCGCGAGTCTCTCGTACACAGATACATATATTTGTGTCTCGGATTCTCTATACTTACTCAGTGAGAGCGTGATCTGATCTAACGAGTATTTTAGTTTAGTTTTTTAATTGGTTATTAATTTATCGCGCTAACGAATGGTACACTGAGATTGCTGCGGCCAACTCGTCCAACTATTGCCGGATTATGAACATTTATTCTCGAGATTTTCAGCTCTCAGCGCCCGTGTACTTGTGTACCTACATGGATCCTTAGGGTATGGAATCACGAGAGGTATATTCTGGTATTTTGAGGTAATGAGGTGTACAAATGGGTGCCATGGGGAAGACTCGGTGTATTTTTACATAAATTAACCGATGTGAAATGATTTAGCGCCGTCAACAGAGCCGAAGGGGTATTTGATAATTTTGCTTCAAAGTGAAAAAAAAATTCTCCGCGGTATTCGAAGCTGGGTATTTGAGTTTTTGGACCTGGGGCGAAACTGGTTGGAATAATTTTCAAAATTTTTATGTTTCCAATGAAAACAAAAAATCGTGAAAAAGGGGAAATTTTGCCTCTGTCCTCTTCTTCTCTATCTTGAAGAAAAATGTTATACTAATTTTAAAATTCATGGGCCTTTCCCTCCCTCCTCCACCTTCATTTTTTGGACCTGGAAAGAAACTAGTTGGATTGATTTTCAAAATTCTCAATTATGAATTCGATGGCAAAAACAAGAAAATCGTGAAAAATGGGACATTTTGCCCTCTTCTCTTCTTCTATTCTATTTTGAAACAAATTTTATATTAGTTCTCAAATTCACGAGTCTTTCCCTTCCCTTCCTTCTTCATTTTTTGAACCTGGGGCAAAACTGGTTGGATTGATTTTCAAAATTCTCATATTCTCAATATAAACTCGATGGAAAAAACAAAAAATCGTGAAAAAATGGAAAATTTTGTCCCCTCTCCTTCTCTCTTCTATTATGAAAAAAAATTCTGTTTGATTTCAAATTCATGAGCCACTCCCTCCCCCTCCCACCCAATTTTTTGAGAAAAATTTTCTATAGAAATTTGAATTCACGACCCTCTCCCTCCTCCTTCATTTTTTGGACCTGGGGCGAAACTGGTTGGAATGATTTTCAAAATTCTCATATTGTCAATTTATATACTCGATGTCTAAAACAAGAGAATCGTGAAAAAATTGTAAATTTTTGCCCCCTGCCCTCCTCTCCATCATTTTGAAAAAAAAATGCTGTTACATTTCAAATTCATGATCCACTCCCCCCCCCTCCTCTTTCATTTTTGAGAAAAGTGTTCTATAACAATTTGAATTCATAACCACGAGTCAAAATGTTCGCGATTACGATAATTAATCGCCTAATTTTCCTCGTTAAAGGCGGTAAAATATGCGAGGAAAAGAAAAACGAATAAAGAAAAGGAGTTAAAAAACGACTTAATTAACTCGTCGTTAATTCAAGTCGTCGTGGCTGATGAAAAAGCCGACTAATAAGAGGGTTTTGCAATATGGGGGACGAGACGTAGACGACGAAGAGACCGCAAAAAAACTACGCTGGCTCGGCAACAGGTAGACGTCCCGCCGCTGCGGGTGCTTTTCATTTGGAAAATTTTCCCACAATATGGAAAATGGCCCATTGAAAGGGCAGTAACAAGTAGCACTGGCGGGGTCTGGCTGCTTTAGAATGCTTATTTGTATGGTAAAAACACTCGTTGATGGGGCGCGGGGGTCGAGCTTTTTTAATGAGAGAGCGCGACAAGGACGATGAAAACAACAACAAAACCACCACCAGCACCACCGCTGCGTCGACGACACGACCCCTTTTATTTAAAACAAAGTCATCGAGGGTAAAAGCTCAACTTAATGACAATTAATACGCTGTAAAACAAGCCCATCCTCGTCGAGTGCGACTTTCACCGTGATTATGATGAGGCGGTGGGGAGGGAGGGAGGAGCGGTGGCGGCGTCTAACTTTCACCCTCTTATTTAAATTAAACCTCTAATAAAGGGTTAAATTCCGTCGGTTTAACGCGTTTTAAACAAATTAGCCCTTAACAGATTTTAACGAGTGCTTTTTAATGGGGTGCTTTATATTCGACAAAGTGAGCCGTCTCGTTCGAGCGAGGAGTGAGAAGCCAGAGGAGCTTTGTTGTCTATACTATGTTCTTTGTATAATGTAGTGGGTAATTAAGCAATCATTGAGATGTTTCTGGGTTTAGACAAAGGCTGAGAAAAAATAATCTTCAGGTTGAACTCGGATCGTGGTGGTGGATTTTTTTTGGTGAGATGGAGATGCCCAGGTTGGGAAGTGAGGTGTTCAATCCGCAGAATGTGAGGATTAAATTGTCAGTTTGGGGTACTTTGGTATGCATTTTGGTCTCATACGTATGGAATTATGTATTTTGTTGGAAAAAATTGGATGCAGATGAGGCAAGGCATCAAAAAAATGCATTAAAATAGCATCAAGGAGACGTGAATGTGGCCGACTAATTAACAAATTAAATCTTGCAGACTTGAATAATTATATTACTCGAGTGTATGTTGGAGATTAATATTTATAAATATTCGTGTTGGGAGTAAACCGGCTGCAAATGCGGCCTCGAAAATGACGACCAATTAGTAAAGTCGTCGCCTTACGGTGTTAGAATTTTCGCCTCGCAATTAAGATTATACTTAGAAAAACAAATGGGCAAAAGGTAAGGCGAGAAGGGTGCTAAGACCAGGTACGTTGACCTGGTAACTGAGATCAAGTGCAAGAAGGAAGCCGAAGTGGCGGTACAGATTAGCGTATAAGTATTACCACGAAGGTTATAATTTAAATTAAAATACACCGATCAGGTGCCGCTGATGGTAGTTTAACCGAGACGCGATGATGCTGATGAAGAGATATCAAAATATACTGCACTATATATTATACATTATACGATGCTGGAATCTGCTGTAAATGCGACGGACGACCAAAAAAAAAATAGCTTCTTTGAAAGACTATACGATGGAATTGTTTCGTTTGCATTATCTATTATGGTTTCTTAGCGCCATCCACCGTGATGCTGAGTATAGTTAATCACTGATTGACAGTTGGTTGTTCGTAGAAAAACACCCGTTCGTGGGTGAAGAAATGGCCGGAATACTCTGTTGTCTGGCTCCTCATGAGTACCGTTGGTGGTTGGATAATTATCGGCGTTGTAATTATGCAATGTTTAAACGTTCTTTTCTTCGACTAGGCTGGTTTTGACAAAAACCTCTTCTCGAGATTAATTGTTCGAAAAGATTATTCGCAACAGCAGGAGAGAATACGGAAGACTCCTCTGACAAATTGGTTCATTTGTTTGAATGAAAAAAGAATTCTCTAGAATAGGTTTTCATTAGTCTAGGCTATGTCTCTATTTCACTTATGATGAAAACAATGTAAATTACTTACGGGCGGGAGAGAAGGTCGCTCAGGGTTTCGGCTTCTTTTTGCATATACTGTCCCATGGAGTCTCCAGGAAAGTTCCGTGTATCACGTGTTGTCGTCTATAGTCGAAAAAGCTCCAGCTAGACGAAGAAGAAAGTAAAAACACAGTGACATATTGACCATTTGCAAGAGCTATAGTGATTCAGGTGTAGATTACAGGTGAAATGGTAATTTTTCATTTGTTGATGGGTTGCTGGTCTTTATTATTTTTTTTTTTCAAAATGTACTTAGACGACGTTATTGTAAGCTTGTGAAACAGAATGAAAAGTAAAATAAAAGAATAACTAAATACAAAGGCAAATTCTCAATATAAAGACAACCGCATTTGGCCAAAACAATACAGCCAGCGAAGAACTCGTGACAGTATACTCAGTGTAGGTACATTTATGACGGTGGTCTCGTTCTCTTCGTCTCGTCTGATCATCGAAGAAGTACTCTCAACGCGAAAGTTACCTTACCTATTCGAAGAAGGGTTTTCTGTGTTCTGGAACGTGTGTGTGAGTGTGAGAGAGACAGAGTAAAGAACAGATTGCAAAAAGGTAAAAAAAAAACCGTATAGGAAATAAATTTAATGGACGGCGTAAACACGTTCTAATAATTTTGTAATACGATAATGGAACGAGCGCACGATATCGTTGAAATGTTACCAATTGAGAAGGTAATCTATTAGATAAGTGGATGGTACGTACGTGGAACTAGTTCTTGGTATATGTTTCCTATACTCCGTAGTAGGAGTTGTTGAATGTATTTGTATGTACCTAGGATGCACATAGCATATTCTCGAAACAAGTATGTGTGATCATTGGCGTTTAGGTTTGCAGAATCTCGATCTATTCTTGTATGTTAGTCTGGCGGATTAACCGGGAAAGACTAGGCAGCGATAACGAATTGCAGTTGTTGATTTATTGGAGCAGATTTTGGTCGTGAAAATTCAGATTACGAGGCGGATGTGGACTCGGAGTCGGAGGTGAGATTTTGTCTTGTCGAAGATGTTGATATGGGTTGTGTGGATGGTGGTCTGGTTGGATTGAAGTTTAGGGTGTTCTCTTGGAGGTAGAATGTTTCGGAGAGGGTCTGCAAAGAGAGGTTAGAGAGGAGTTGAGAGGAAAATGAAGAAGGAAATAAATGAGGTGAAGAAATGCCTTTTGCAGTTGTGTTTCTGATTTAAATTTCCTTCAAATTGAATACCCACATGACATACTTCGTGAAATTCTGCTCGGCGCTGAACTCAATGGTAAGTTGATGGCCATCTTTGAGAATTTGCCAGATTTGTTGAATAATGCCGAAGAATTTGTTACGAGTCCTTACGAGGAGTGATTACAGAAGTAGTAGATGTAGGAAACTGAAGCTTGTTCAGATTTCGCCAACTCCATTCTCCCTTCCCCCTCCCTTTTCTCTTATGTTTTCTTGCAAACCATTTTATAGGATCCTTCTGAGTGTTGTTGTCGTTGCTGAGTCATTGCATGTCAAATCTTCAGCCCAGTTTTGGGTTTGGGGCCTCAAATCTCACTCAATTTTTGTTTGTAGATTCTTTTTTCCAAAAAAGACAGTTAATGCCCAATTTTGGAGCTTGATTGTTTTGGTTTGTCCGTCTGCTGTAATTTTAAGAAAATCTGTTTACGAAGTTTTGAGGGTAACTTCGAAAATTTGCAAAAGTTCAAAGTTGAGCTTTTTTGAAATCTCATACTCAAAAACGTGCCAAATTTCGAAACTATCATCTTAAGAAGTTGAAGAAAAAAAGGATTCGAATACTCAAAACCATTTGGGGGGGGGAGTTGGTCGAAGGGTTAAAGTGTGAAAAAGAAATGAAATATCGTGTGACATATCGTTTCATGTATTTTTTAAAATAGATACTAAATACAAAATTATCAACTCATTTTTTCGATTCAATTCTCCCAACGTCCCCCCGGCCTCCAACCCCCTCCCCCCAAAAAATCAGAAAATTGAAAAAATTGTGTGACATATGGTTTACTAGGTTTTTCGAAGTGCTGAATACGAATATCAAGTCACTTTTTCGATTCGACCATTCCAACGCTCTTCATGTGAGCCTAAAATTTTATGAAAATTGAAAAAATTGTGTGACATATGGTTTACTAGGTTTTTGGGAGTGCTAAATACGAATATCAAGCCATTTTTTCGATTCGAATCTTCCAACGCCCATCCCATGTCCAATATCACTAAAATTTCCTGAAAATTGAAGAAAGTGTGTGTCGAAGGTATGGCTGGCGTATGGCCGGCGATTCAACTCACTCAGTTGCAATTTTTTTATGATTCTGGCGATAGAAAATTTGATAGCTTTCAGTCTGTGAGGCATTGCAGTGAACAGAATGAAAATACTTAGTTGAATTTTCCATAATCAGAACCATAAGTAAAGTTGATAAATTGGTATTCTCTTTTAAAAATTCCCGTCAAAATTTATACATGTTTTGCATAATAAATTGCTCGACTGAGACGAATCCGAATGAATGGTGAACGATAATTTTTTTCTGGCATCGGTAGATCCACGAAAAATTAGAAGTACGACATAGTATGTAAGAGGAAAGGTGAAGAAAGGTGTCATATTTACGGCAGTATGTCGCGTGCAGGTTCCAAATTAAACACAGTCGGGGAAAAAAATAGAAAAAAATTCCTTATTCAAAGGCCACAATACCTGCTACCTGCTACCTGCATACCATACGCGTACACGCACCTAAATTACTTTTCCCTGCATAAGCTCGCTTATGCAACGCATAAGTCACGATTTCCATCCCCTTTACCTCTCGTGCGCTAGGAATTATACGCACACCCGGTATTTTAACGTAATAATTCGAGTAATAGAAGGATGAGTCGAGAAAGAGGGTAATTTGCGTATGTGACTGTGATCGCACGACGAGTAAAGCTTTTCGAGAGAGTAATTTAACGCGCGCGGATTATGTAATAATACGAGTAGGTACAGGGTAAGGGTTACTAGTACTAGTGTAATGGAATGGTGGCGTTAAGTCACGCATAATGCTGTTGTTGTTGTTGTTGTTGGTAATGAAAAAATAATAATAATAATATCGTTGTACCTTTGTGGAAATTAATTTTTAATTTTTTTCTTTCTTTTGTGTTCGTGTTGCAGGAAACAGGATTATTGTGAATCGAGACGTTTGCGGAAAATTCTCGTGATAATTTGGAAACTACACGATCTCTTCGACTTGTTTAAAAATCGTATCAACACGTGTTCGTGAAGTAAGTTTTTTTTTTACTTTTTACCGGCTTTTCGAAGAAAAGTCAGGTACTGTATTTGTCTCAACTGTGACAGTTTCGGTCCGGAGTAAATTTTCTTTGCGTTTTGGGGTGTTGGGATCATTGTGGGACCATTAGTTTTTTTACCGGCTTTTCGAAGAAAAGTCAGGTACTGTATTTGTCTCAACTGTGACAGTTTCGGTCCGGAGTAAATTTTCTTTGCGTTTTGGGGTGTTGGGATCATTGTGGGACCATTAGTTTTTTTTCAGGTTTCCTTAAAGTTTATATATATATATATATATATATATATATATAGGTTTAGATTTCCTTCCATGTGGCCCATGCTACGTGTAAATCTTACATAACATCTGGCCCAGTCGACAATGTGGCCCAGGGCCAAATTGTCAAATGTATAGGCTACATACAAAGTGGCCCACCCCATTTCATCAACTTCCGCTAGGTGGCGCACGGTTTAAAAATCGAGTCGCGGAGATGAACGTCGAGTCTACAATTAATGTGTAGCCTGTAGAATGGGAAACAGTGCTTGAGGTACGTGTAATCATACAAAAATTGTGTGTACAAGACAAAAAAATTTACTTGTGATTTATCTGTATTTTATTGCTCCATGGCAGAATTATTATAATCAAACATTTTGATGAGAGTCAGGCTATTATGATATAAATATTCACTCAAAATTTAAATCAGTTCGGAAATTTTCCAATTTTTTTTTCAAAAAAATTTATTTTAGGAATCTCGAGTGGTCCACATGTCAGGAAATTTGGGCATATATATATTTGCTTGCGACCAGACATGTCAACTATGCTTGGCATATATGCAGAAAAGTGAACAAAATTTTAAAATTGGTATAATTCATGTTCTAAATCACTTATTAAAATTTTAATTGCAGATTCAGTCTAATATTGAAAAAATCTATGCTTTGAAAAAAGTAATCAGATTTTTAGGCTAAATTTTGAAGAAAATTTTTGAAAATGGAGTCAAAGTAATTTGAATTTTGAGAAAGTTAAGACACGAAAAGAAAGCTTAAACAGCATAAAAATTTTTGATGTTTCTAAATTTTCCATAGGTCAATAAAATACTGAAAAATTTCAAGTCAAATTTGTTGTCGTGTACACTCAGGATCGATGTATTTGCATACATCTCCACCAGCACATCACATTCTACTCACTACAAATTGACTGTAGACCCTGCGTTCGTCCTCGCGCCTTGATTTCTAAGCCATGCGCCCTCTGGTGGAAGTTTCTGAAAACTCATAGTTGACTTGTATAGTAAAATTAACCCATGACTTGTCAACTATAGTTGAGAAGTTGGTCAGTCCACTTGTATAGTAAAATTAACCCATTCAATAGTTGACATGTCTGGATACTAATACCTATATATATATTTACCGGCTTTTCGAAGAAAAGTCAGGTACTGTATTTGTCTCAACTGTGACAGTTTCGGTCCGGAGTAAATTTTCTTTGCGTTTTGGGGTGTTGGGATCATTGTGGGACCATTAGTTTTTTTTCAGGTTTCCTTAAAGTTTATATATATATATATATATATATATAGGTTTAGATTTCCTTCCATGTGGCCCATGCTACGTGTAAATCTTACATAAGATCTGGCCCAGTCGACAATGTGGCCCAGGGCCAAATTGTCAAATGTATAGGCTACATACAAAGTGGCCCACCCCATTTCATCAACTTCCGCTAGGTGGCGCACGGTTTAAAAATCGAGTCGCGGAGATGAACGTCGAGTCTACAATTAATGTGTAGCCTGTAGAATGGGAAACACTGCTTGAGGTACGTGTAATCATACAAAAATTGTGTGTACAAGACAAAAAATTTTACTTGTGATTTATCTGTATTTTATTGCTCCATGGCAGAATTATTATAATCAAACATTTTGATGAGAGTCAGGCTATTATGATATAAATATTCACTCAAAATTTAAATCAGTTCGGAAATTTTCCAATTTTTTTTCAAAAAAATTTATTTTAGGAATCTCGAGTGGTCCACATGTCAGGAAATTTGGGCATATATATATATATATATGTGTTTATGTACCAATTTTGTGGCAGAGTCAACTCGAAACCTATGAAATTTTGAACAAAGTGCTTTATCCCTCCCGACTGGTGTATTGCCGAAATTTTGAGATTTCGAGTTTTATTAAAATCGGTCCAGGCGTTTCCTCGATATTTCAGATTAAGTGATATTTTTTGTCATTTTTGCGTCCTTTTGCAGACTTCCTCATCAGTTTTGTTTTTGGTATACCTATTTTTTTCTAAGAATAAATATTTTGCTTAGCAATAATCAGTAACATCTGTCTTAATATACCCAAACGATTTCTCAGTTTATTTCTTGTTAGGAACTCGATGGAAAGTCGGTTCACGTGTTCCTCTGACAGTTCAGCTTAGGTAGGCCTAATTTATTTTTGGTGGCATTTTTGCAGACTTTTGCAGACTTCCTCATCAGTTTTGTTTTTGGTACACCTATTTTTTTTTAAAGCATAAATGTTTTGCTTAGCAAACACCAATGTCTGTCTTAATACCCAAATGATTTCTCAGTTTATTACTTGTTTCGAAATATTTAGGTTTCGAGATGGGACTCTTTGACGAAGGGGGAGCACCCCCACCCCCAATTTTGGGTGAAACTTTCAAAAGAAAATCTGGGGCATGTGATATATCGAATTGTATGTTTTCGGTGACGCTGAACACAAATATGACGTCAGATTTTTGATTGGGCCCCATCCATGGCCCCCGGCACCTCCCCAAAGGGGGTAAAAATTAAATAAAGTGTTTTGTTCGTGCGACACATGAAATAGTACGTTTCTTGTAACCCTGAATACGAATATGACGTCAGATTTTCTATCTATTAAATTCTAAAAGCAATTTAGTACTAAAATTTGCATATTGAAACACATTGTTATGAATTCTATTTGAAAAGAACAATATGAAATCTCCAAATTTGCTTTATTGAGATTTTATTTGTTTTTTAAATTTATTTCAATGAATTGAAATATTATGCAAATTTAAAATTAATTACGCTATTCTAATGCTTGAGAAACTAGTGAATAAATAACTGACCCGAAGTTGATTACGACGTGGTAATGTTTAAAATCACAATCAAAAATTAACCCAAGAAATTTTAAAATTTTCCAGTCATAATTGAATTATGAACACCCTCGAAAAAAAGAACAATATGAAATATCCAAATATGCTTTATTGAGATTTTATTTGTTTTTTAAATTTATTTCAATGAATTGAAATATTATGCAAATTTAAAATTAATTACGCTATTGTAATACTTGAGAAACTAGTGAATAAATAACTGACCCGAAGTTGATTACTATGTAAGTAGATATTTTTTTTATATTTATAAAACTGTTATACTGATATAAATATAATTAATATGTTTTTAATACGTTTTTCAATTCTGAAAAGCCGGTTATCTCACGCTTTTTTGCGTGAGTGTTTTTCTTTTTGAAAAGAATGTTGTGTTTTCCAATGCTGCGGCGAGTGATGATGGTGAGTTAATTATCGAGTTGCAAGGTGAAGAGGAGCGGGGGGAAAGAGGCAGAAAATACGTATATAGAGAGTACCATTGATTAGTGCGGTGTTTAGTGGTGGTGTATTGTTAGACTGAAATCTGTGCTATATGTGTAATGTGTATGTATATTCTGTATGTACAGAAGAGCAACGCTTGTACTTTGATTAGAATTAATTAGTATTTATTAATGTCGTTTAAAGAGCCCATATCGTGTGTACAGTGCACACTGTGTAATGGGTACGTATCGAACGGACGACGTTTGTCGCCTCGCGCGAACGTAACGTGTGCGATGGTTAATTAGGTTTCTGTATTTTGGATCTTGTTTGGACGACCGCGGTTGTACGTTGTAATTAGTATCCAAGGCCGAAAGGTCTCGGGTGTTTAATCGTAATACAAATACGTGCCGTAACATAGGCGAAATTCTGTTTCATGTGAGGATTGAGGGAGCGATTTATTTACTCTCTTCGGGGTGTGGGTTTCTGAAAAGTTGGGGGGAATGGTGTTGCAGGGTTTGAGGTGAAGTGAAGGAATGTATCCTGCGTTCGTAGACTTGATTTTTTTGGAATCTTGAAAAAAAAATAGGAATAGAAGTATGGAGAAAGTAGCTTTCGAGGTGGAAAAAATTTCGAATTTTGTTCGAAAGTCGTCAAGAAATCAAATTTAATCAAAATTATTTCATACGGATTATGAAAAATTGTCAATAAAATTCATCAAATGTCATCACAGTGGAAAAAAATTGGTAAAAATTTGGCTTACATGAAGTAACATGCCAAAAATCGATGAAATTTCAGTACAATAAGCAAGCATTAATTTGTCAACAATAATTGAGTTAAATTGACTCATTATTGCTGATCTTATCCGGCTCGGAGGACCATGAAAATATGACTTGATAAAAATTTGGCTTACATGGAGTAATGTGCCAAAAATTGATGAAATTTCATTTCAGTACAATAAGCATTATTTGTCAACAATAATTGAGTTGAATTGACTCAATATTGCTGATCTTATCCGGCTCGGAGGACCATGAAAATTTTACTTGCTTGTGGACTGTATAGTTTATTAAACAAGAATACAAAGTAACTACCTAATGTGCTTTTATACATAAATGAGGAGTGAAATATGAATGTGTTTCCTTTTCATCCAACAAAGAGACTACAATGAATTTTTGAGAGAATTTTTAAATGCCCATCACTCTTTGCCATTGCGAGTGAAAATGAGGTCTGATTTTGAAGAAAACAAAACACACAGTGAGATAATTAGAGCTCCCGACAGATGAGTGACGTTCGACAACCAATTGGCATGCATTTTAAGAAGAGGGCGGTGGCAATAGCAGTGATGATGGAGCAGCAGCAGGCAGGCAGGCAGGCAGGCAACTCAGCAATAAAGTGTAGGAAGCTTTCGTGACTCGGACAAGCCACAGCGAGCCACTGTGAAAGAAAATAGATGAAGATGATGAGAGGGGAGGCGAGGTCTATCGAGGATAGAGATATTGATAAAAAAATTAACGTCATTATACAGCACAAGGGAGGAAAATGGTAGAACCGACGACGACGCTGCCACCGCCAACACTACCTCATAAAGGAGTAAGAGAGAGAGGGAGAGAGAAAACAAAAAGAACTAAATGAAAAAAAAGAAGGAAAAAAGGAGAAAAAAAGAGCTTCTTTTGTTTATAATGAAATTACACCCCGTGGGGTTTACGGACGTTGGAAAGTTTGCTTAGCATGCGGTAAAAGAACTCAATTAAACAACAACTACCCATAGCATATAGGAGTAAGTATATGAGCAAAGGAATGAGTGAGAGAAAGAGAGACAGAGCGAAAGGGCACGATGATGTGGTACGGTATGGTCTTGGGGGTTTGTTTATTAAGACGCCACAAGGATTCATGACGCTTGCGGGGTGACGAGCGGTACCGGTGGTGGGTTTTTCTGCGCGTAAGTACGTGTGTAAGTATTGGAGTCGTCGATGAGATCGGTGTAGTTGTATGAGCGAGCGCCGTGCCCCGCGCCCCGCGCCGCAGCCTGAGCCAGCTCGGGGTCGTCGATGCGGTGCGGTGGTGGAATAAAGAGAAGAAGAAGAAAAAAAAATACGCTAGAAAAGAAAAACGCGAGAATTTAAAACGATCTACGGTAGTTGGCTGAAAAAGGACGGAATGAGGCGCCAAGACGCTCTAATGAACGCTACGACGCTATTACCGCACCCGCGCCGCGTCCCGGTCCTGCTCGCGCCTGTGTCCGCGTCTTCTTTCTCGCAGTGGGCTGCGCGCTGCTGTGTGGTTCACCTTTATGGCTCGGCTGTGGTATTTTTTCTTTTTATTTATTTTTATTTTCAACCGGGTCTATCGTCGAGTTTACTTTTAATTAATGAACCACCCTCGAAGAGAGCTCGTTGCCTGCTCCGGTTCGATTTGTAATTAGTTGCCGGTGTGCGTATGTGAGCGTATGTGTGACGAAGGCGGCGCGGCGCGCAAATGAAATAGCGGTGGCGAGAGGCTAATTAAATTGGGTTGTGTATTATGTAGGTACTAGGTACCTACACGTGTGAGTGAGTGTGTCTGTGTGTATTTGTGTGTTGTGTTCAGAGTGGTATTCGAAATTCGACTATACGACGACCACGACCGCGACGCTGTCGCTGGCTGAGAATTGCGTGCGTGGTGGATTTTTTCCGCGTATAGAAATTATCCACCGAAAAAAAAACAACGAACGCGAGGTAATCAGGCTGCTGTCTCATTAATTTTAATAAATTAATATTCGTATATATGCGACGATGACTGCGCCGGCGGTGACGTGTATTAAGAAGCTAGCGACATAGACACACACACGCGGAAGAAGGGATGTGTGTGGAAGAGAAAAGTAGTGTAATGGAAGTGATCTTGACTGACAGCTCGGCATATTTACGATACCAACGTTGGAAGAAAGGATGTACACGCGAAACACCGAAGAAAGATAATTATTTCGAAACGGACTGACTATATATATCGTATTGTTTTTCATGTGGCATTTTGTTACTAATGGTTATTGTTTTGAAATAATTATGCCAACTGGTGAAAACCATATAATATGTGGATGAACGAAAATCTAAAAGAATAGAAAACCAGGTATATTTTTGAGGAAGTCTTTGAGGTGTATTTAAAACAATAAAACAGGAATTGGTGAGAATTCCCTGGTGAGTTGTGATGAGGAAGGATATAGACTTGGCATATTATAGTATTTTTTTGATAAATGATAAATCAAGACGTCACTGGTCACCTAATTTTGCCTTTGAATGACACGTTTTGCTCTTCAAATTGATGTAGGGTGTCTAACTGGTGCTAAAACCCTAAAAATTTGAACTGTAATAGCACGAATATTAGAAAAATCCTATTGAATTTTCAATTTTTATTGAAAGACAGAATCTAAGAAAAAAAAATCATGTTTATGCCTGATCAAATTTGTCTGTGTGTTTTGAACTTGTAAAAATGCTGCCCTTGTATTGATGAAGAAAGTCTCAAAAAAGTGAGTTAATATTCTGATTTAGTGGTCCCAAAAACCTGGTAAACTGTTCATATCATACATTTTTTTCAATTTTCAATGGCGGGAGGGGGTGTTGGAGGAGTCGAATCAAAAAAATGAGTTAATTTTCGTATTCAACGCTCTCGTAAACGTGTGAAACGATATGTCACACAATATTCGACATTTTTTAAAAATTTTGATCAAAATTTCGAGTTTAGAACCCCCCCCATCCCCCCACCATGGTTTTGCAAAACTCATCCAAATAGTTCGTAGTTGTGAATATTGTTGAAAAAAAAAAAAAAAAAAACAGTGTCTGCTTCCTGGATTTTTGTCAACAAAAATCAATTACAGCTTCAAAATTTTGCAAGTTTTTGAAAATTGAACTTACGTAAAAAGCTCAACTTCAAACTTTTGAATTTTTTGGTGAATGTATTGAAAACTGTTCTCAATTGCTTTTATAATTTGTCGAGCAGTTTTTCTCTTCACCTCCCATATTTGACATTGAGACGAGGGTTACCTAATTCTGCTACAAAATGGCATATTTTAGTCATTGATGGCTTGGTTGACTGACGTTGGCCTTGATTGGTCCAAATCATCTTGAAGTCCTCCCCATAATCAGAGATTCTAAACCAAAGATGTGCTTACTTATATGAAATCAATATCTGAAATACACCGAATTGCGCGTAGTTTTTATAGTGAAGTATTAAATCAGCAGCATCCTGCGGCGCGCCAAGACGAAGAGTGTGTATGGTAATTAATTTTTTCGAGAACTAGTCGTCATCGTATACTAGGTAAATTGTAAATTATGCAGATTTTAGATGCTCTGTTTCCGTGAAAATGATGTATAAATATGGCGAGAATTTGAGTGGTCCAAGTGGAAAGACTGGTATGATGGTGGTGCACGCATTTATAATGGAGGACGAAATCGTGTCGGCGAATATACACACTACACAGGTGAATTATTGCTGTAGTACAGGGTGTTTGAAAAAGTTGTGTGAGAGTTGAAATTTTTTTTAGGTATTCTTTGAAACCATAGACTTGATAGATTGAAGCCAACCAAGCCTTCTAGTAATACAAGGATTTATTGTCTTCAAATTCCAAACATTTCTCCTCTTTCTCCTGCAGCAATAATTCCAAATCTAACTTCTACGATTCAATAGTGGCAGAAAATTCGCCATTTTTATGCAAGCTACCCAAATAAAGAGTTTCTACGCCAGGAAGTATCAACATTTTTCTAATTAGGAGTATAGAATAAAAAACCATGACAAAATTAATTAGTAATTCAAATCTGATCGAAATTGAATTTCCTCTAAAATAAATATCTAGCGCATAATTTCATTTCACGACATCCCGAGCATTGAATAATTGTCATACCAACGATGACTGTACAATTTCTGGCTAAGGTAGGTAACTCTTTCCTTACAGCATGGTCATTTATTAGTCAAACCTGGCTGTCTGCTCGGCTCGGTCTATTTCATCGGCTAATTACTAAATTAAATCGTCTCCGATAGAATTTACATAGGTTCCTTTGGTTTTGGCCATCTATGTCTGTGAAGAAATTGGCGTACGATATTACCGGTGTATGGACATAGGTCAGGGTTGAAAGAATACACGATGGTTCAGCTGTGTTTAATTCGGTCGGTGACGCGACTTTGTTACAAACAATCATCGTTATGAGTGTAATCATAGGCTGTATTCAGCGAGGAGTGATAGCGTGTGTGTTCCGTATGGGTCTTTTCATCGATTTTTGGGAAAACACCGAAAAAAGAGAGGATTTCTTTTTAGGATGAGGAAGAAAAGAAGAGAGGAGGGGATTTGTTCGCACGTGTGGAGTTGAAGTTGTATTTTTATGGTTTTTACTTGTGTTTCTGGTGTATTTATGAAAAGAACGTATTCTTGATGGTAAATTTCAGATTCAGTGTAGGTAAATTTGGACTTGAAACTTTCATTGCATATGTATAAAATGAATGAGATATCCTGAAGTGTGCAAAATTTTACCCTGAAGAAATTACTACGTAAATTAAAACGAAAATCCTGCAAACTATACCTAGAGAAGAATAAAATATGAAAGGGAAGTGTAGTTGTAGCATAGTTTGTAATTCTATGAAGATTTGTCCGTTTGGATGTCTGCTCAGTGGATATTTTTATCAATGGGGGTTGTATATACGTTGGTTGGCCTAGTTACACACATATCTACGCTAGTCTATACTATTCCTATACACGTACGTCTACGGTGTAGTAGCTCGTATGGGTATCGTAGAATAGAAGGAAAAAAGAAAGAAAAAACGTAAACACGTATGAATGAAATGTGCTACTCCATCTGGTAAACTACCACGACCGTGGCGACGGCGATGTCAGAGGCATCGGCATAAGGCCGGCAAAAGTGCTGGTGCGGTGGTACTGCCTCTGCTACCTTACCTATCCAGCTTTACTACGATAGACGAGCTTCTTCGATGTGTGTTCTATTGGTGGTACTTACTTACATATTACGTGTTTGTGTACCTACGGATGTAAAAAGTGCTTTGATAGAGCATGGAGCAAGAGCTGAGTGATTCACCTGAGTAGTGGTTATTTTTTAAAAGAGAGTCTCACTTCTTGGTTTGAGCTTTTTTGAGGAAACCTTTCTATAAAGTATGCAATGTGAAAGAGGAAAGGAACGATATTGATTTTGTGAAATCCGAATTGTGTCATTTTATTACTGTGGTGTAGGTAATTCAGTGGTAGAGAAAATTTTCATTCAATGAAAAAAAATATGTAGTAGAATTTAGTGATATTGAGCAGATAGGTTTTTTATGAATGGTCATGCACGGTTTCAATGTCAACGAAATTGGAGAGTTCGAAGGAAGAAGGAATCTTTACCAATTCTCAACTGGACGATAATTCATTGAGAAACAATGCTCACTATATGATTGTGAAAGTATTGTAACATGAGTAACAGAAGACCAAACTGTAGCTGTGAATTTGGTGTGAGTTGACTTCGTGGTGGTATCATATTTATGTGCCATGTTGGTACTCTTCTTCTCAAGGTTGATGTAAAAGCAAGATACACATACCTAGTCTTGTAACACAGTTTCCAGTTTTTTGTGTATGCGCCTGCTGCCCAACTTGTATGTGTATGGTTCATTGACATGATTTTTAAATGTCGTTAGTGTCTTGATTCCCATCTCCACGATGCTGTTCAACTCTGGGTTATCTTTACTCCTGCTGCTTGGTCAAGAATCATCTCGAGCACGTGGGTAATGTCTCCGAATGATGATGGTATTAATATAAATTCAGTATGAATGTTGAATCAGAGTTAGTGTAGTGTGTTGGAATCTTTTTGAATATAATTTTGTATCTATTTCTTTTACTTAGAAGTGTTTTTTGATTGGATTAGAGTGATGTTGATGATTGGAAAAATTTATAGTCTATTAATATATGACGCGGCATACGAAAAGGTTACCCCAACTACCCCGAGCAAAAACGTAGTTTTTGAGAAAAACGCGTTTTAAAGTTTTTGAAGCGTTTTTTCCATTTTTCAAAAAGTGTTTTCATTAGCAATATTTCAACGTATATTGAAAAAAAAAAACAAAAAAAAATTTTTTTGAAGATTTTTCTTGGAGTTACCTCACTTTAGAGCCATTTTTTACAGGTTAAACGTCAAGATAGCGAACTGGCGATGGTTTTATCGTATTCTACGGTCAATTTTACATAAAAATAGGAAATTAAAAAAAATCCATTTTTTTGGTTTTTTTGGTCGGGGTAACCTTTTCGTATGCCGCGTCACATAATTATCACAATATTTTTTTTTTAGAGATATGGAAAAAAATTAACAATATCATCAAAATTATATGAAAAGTAGATACCCATTTTCCCCATACCCATCATTTGCATTACTACAAAAAAAACTGGTATGTCACTATGTCAAAAATTTAATATTGTTGATATTGGTTTTCCATATTGGTATTGGATTTTTTTTCTCCAGTATAGACACTTTTTTGATACCGAATTTTTAATGAAAAGTATTTAGAAACCAGTTCCATCTACAGAGGACACAAACAAGTCTAAAAAAGTTTTTCAAAAACCAAAATTTAATAAAAAATAGAACAACTTTGTTTTCAGCGGTATGGATATCAATATTTTTTATTCGTCTCTTTCCTTTTACTATTAGCTCCTCCTTAGGGACCAATATTAAAAGAATGACCAGTTTCAATAATACTGCGACAATCCAGCTCAGGTGTAATTATATCTGTGGGTGTAAGTGGTACTGTCACTTTTTCGAGTAAAACGATGGAAGATATCGCGTGAGTGAATTATAAAACGATGTAGGGTGAGAATAACAGGGTTGTCAAGTTACCTGACAGTTCGTAGTAAGTAATTATCAAAAAGCATTGGAAAGTATGATTGTTTCATTAAGAACTTCTCTTTGTTCAGTAAGACAAAATGGGAAGTTGGAAATTTAAGCATCAGTTACCCCTTCTCTTCTCTGCTCACATTCCACGAATTGACACTGGCTAAAACTGAATTCAGGTTCGGACCCGGTCAGTTGGAGACCCTGGCGGATGCACCGGAGTTCACCCCCCTCCAATCAGCATTTTCTCCTACAGTTTTTTCCCACTGGTTCGGAAACTTGTAGGTACTTGATTTTTATTTTTTCTATTTTTTGGAAAATGTTGCAAAAATGAGTCAACTTGAGCACAAGAAGTCCCATGTGAATAGACCCCATTGATTCATTGTTGCCTGGCATAGCAGAGATCATAGCCGGGTATATCAGCAATTTCTTCTCATATAAGAAAAACGACTAAAATAATTTTGATACCCTTTTAAAAATTAAATTGAAGTGAAGTGCATTTAAAATTGAAATATGGTCCAAAAAATGATGTCGTATGCAGTGCTAAAGAATCAAGAAACATTACTCGAGCATTATTTTTTATTTTTTTTTTGATACTATCATCACTCAAAGTCTCAAACGCTAATATAAGGTGAAAATTATATCGCTCGCATTACGGACGTCGCACTCTGTAGACAATCCATGGTACTATACGTAATATGTGGCCGGCTGGTGGAAGGAAAAACGTGCATAGCGCGAAAAAAAATAGTAGTAACGTTGACCGCGTACGTCGCGTCATGTGCCCAGTGAAAAGACGCGGGAAAAAGGAGGAAAACGCTGAAGATAGAACGGCGGCGTCGAGACGCATGGAGAGCGACGCGCAATGCGACGTACAGTACAATAAAGCCAGCTGTTTTGAAGAAAAGAGGAAAGAGATAGGAAGGTATTGCAAGCAAAGTATAGTGGAAAGAGGAAGAACGATGATGACGACGACACCGCGGTTGATGGAAGAACCACGTGATGATGATGATGGGTTTGTTGTGAGCTTTGGCAGTGGCAATGGTGAATGAAATCGTAGTGTGCACGATATTACGATGACGAGTTCGTTGGCCTTGACATCGAATTTTGAGTTTCGAAGAAAATGTATACGATGAGGAAGTCGAAACGATGCCATGCCATCGTGCTGTCTGATGAACAAATTGCATATTGTGGAGCTTTGAGTTGCATGGTTTTGGTGTCAGAAATTTTGTCTGGATGGGATGATGGGGATACGAGTCACAGGTTGGGTGAAGGGGGAATTGGGGAGTAGGAGAGTAGGAGGGAGATATTGAAGACTTCAATGAGTGCGATATTTGGGGGATCACGTCGCTTGTGATGGTCGGGAGTGTGATTCAGCGTCACATTGGTCCCCTAGATAGGTTAATGAGTAGAATGAAGTAAGTTCAGATATTGTGACATGCTGTCTAGTCTCTAAAAATTTACAGTATTGGATGAAATTTCATTTATACTTGGTGAGGACTGTGAGGAGCCTAGCCGATTTTGGTTCGTCGATACTTGCGAATCAGATGAATTGTGAGCAATATAGGAGAATAGATAGTTGCCTATGTTTTCATTGGTTTGCACACAAGAAACGAGAGAGATAGATTGCCGAGCGAGAGTAAAAGCTCAAAGAAAGGATAAGAGGACACAGGACGATGAGCGAAGGCAAGGATGAGGATGACGACGCTGAAGGAAGGAAAGAAGGAGAGAGGGAGGGAGATGGGAAAAAAAGGAAAGCTTTAAAAACAGATAGGATAATTACTTTCCGTTTTCTTTTATCCTTACATTCATCGGCAATTCCGTTACATTTGTATGCAAATACTCCTTTTTGAAGTATAGTGGCGCGCCCTGCAGATGGGGCAAGAGGGGCAGAGGTAGGAGCGCCGCGTCGCACCACCGTAAGACGAAATCGTCGTCGTCTTCATCGTCGTCATCGTAGTATGTACGTACTATACAGTACAGTACTGCGAGTAGTATTCGGTGACGACGACGACGTCGTCGGTGGCGGCGGCGGCGGCTATGACCCCACCATTAGAATACTCCTCCACCTCTTGGATTGTGGCTGCCGATGACCGAAAGCGACGCTGACGCTGGGGACGTCGACGTCGTCGTCGTCGTCGTCGACGTTGAAATGGTAGCAGCAGCAAGCAGTAAGACGTGTGTAAGAAGAAGGAATAATAAGTAAATGATGAAAATGCCGTAGAAGAAAGAGAGCGCCAGCGTGTGGAAGCATCGCCCTCGCAGCGCCATGATGTCTTGGAGGATTTCTCGGCGGTGGTGGACTGGTGGATGACGAGAGGTGGAGGACTGTTCCCCTAGCGCGACTCGAGATGCCGGTGGTAGGGCGTTTGAAACGCGCCGATCGTCGGTACCCTCCCACTTTTGAATATTTCCCCTACATCGAGAAGGTTGGAATATGCAAGGCTCGGCTTTAAACTATGCTAAGAGTGCGACGCCGACTGCGTGCTTAGATGGACTCAGTACATGTTAATTTTTATTTTTTATCGTACACCTCTGTATTAATTTATTATTTTTTTTGTTATTAATTAATTAATTACTACGCACGTATACACGCAGTATTTTTTCGATATACACGCATAATGTTCTCTAATTATCGTCAATAGTCGTCTCGAAAATATCGTTCGGTTTTCGCAGTTTAACAGTTTTATCAATTTTTTTCCAATTTTTATTTATTTTTTTCCTTAGTTTTACCGTTTTATTTTTCATTTTTTCGGTCGTCTTAAAGTTGATTAATTTTTTTTCTCATTTCGGAGTTTACCTCGAGTGTTCCTATATTGCGTCGTCGCGAAGTTGATTACCTATTTTTTTTTTTGCTATTTTTATTTTGTTGAGTTTTTTTTGAGAATTGTTTTGATCTCTCGCGACAGAACTGATACACGTGGTTTTTCTGTCGAGTTTTTCCACCATCGAATCGCAGGCTGGAAAAGTTTTCTATCATCGTTATTCGTTCGTCGTATAATCGTTGAGTTTTTTCGAAATATTTTTTACATATGGAAGTTTTATCGTCGTATGTTGTATAAATGATGGTGATAAGTGATACACGTTGGAATTCGCGATCATCGAAGTGAATATATTTTATTATTGGTGCCTGGAGAATGTCAGAAAGTTTTTTTACTCCATCGTACGAGCAATTCTTGGCGTTTCAATATTCGTTTGGAAATGATTTTCATAGGTATGTTGATTTTTAAATGATTGTGTTGTTCGGTGCTTTTTTTTCTAAGTTCATCTCGCGAAGTGATAATTAAGATTTATGGTATTGATGTTGTGTTTTGGGACTGGCTGGGGGTTTTTGTGAGAGAATATTTTGAAATTTTGAGAGATTTTGGTAGGTTTTGGAAAAGATTAGGGTACAGGATGCCGACAAGTTAGAGCAGTGATAAGAGATAAGAAAGTTTTGGTAATTTTTTTTCTGAGGCTTTTGAGGTGGAAATGTTTGCCAGAAATTATGTGGAATTTTTTCATTAGGTTTTTGCCTGATGAACGAATTTTGCATAATTATGTGATCATGTGCCATAATTACGGAGCATTGTGCTCGAGATTAATAATGATTAAAATTTTTCAAGTGTTTTTTAGTTTGTTTTCCGATAACTCGATTGTGTTTATCAATAAGTGGCAGTTATCTAAATTGTTCGAAAGCGATGAACAAATTTTCAGACGTGAATTTTTAAGGTTTTTGGCCCACGTTGAAATTGACCGGTTTATTGAGGTGATGAGCAAAAATGTCCAGAAAAATGTACAAAATATCTCTATTCTTTTCCAGTGATAATTTCTCTATTTTTCTGGTCAAATTTCTGAGCTGGAGAATTGAAAAAAAAAATGAAAGAATTTCTAGTCAAGTGGTGAAAAAAAATGAAATTGTCGAGTTTTTTTTTCAAAGTTCATTAGAATACTCTACTTGATTTTCTAGTGTGACTAAAAGAGTAAGGGAGGAGAGGCGATCCCCTGATAAGATAGCAAAAAAAAATGCAGACGAGAAAAATATTTGAAAAATTTTTTCTTCAATTTTCGTGGTAAAGTCTTCCAAGTAAAATCGCCTCATCGCCTGAGTATTCAAATCTGAAGTTCAAAAAAAAAAAAATTGAAGTGGTTCGAGTTGTAATATAAGCTTATCTGAACCAATGAGCATTTTTAAAAGAATCGAAAAATTTACCTATTGAAGAATTAATTTATACATACCTACCTGGCTTCGATGTTACTTACGTAATTAGAGATTTTTCACCTCCACATTTATTTTGTCTGAAAAAAATTAGCGTACAGAGTTGTGAAAAATTGCATTTTTTTTTTACTGGTGCCAAGTGCTTGAGCTTATCTTATTTACGTGGTGTGTAGTCTTCGAGATACATAAGAGGCTTGCGTTCGCTTGTTAGATAAGAGAAGCCGAAGAGTTCGATGAAGTGAGTCAGAAGGAGCAGGAGAGGAAAGAGGAGGCAATTCGAAGCGTTAAAAAGCGCGATAATTAATTAACGCTTAGCAGCGATGTCAGCAGCAGCAGCAGCAACAGTGAACTCGATAAATCAATTAGTGATATGTGTACTCGTTCGTGTATAAATGTGAATTAGGTGTGGCAATAAGTTCGAAGCTATTACAGTCGTAATACTTATAAATATATTAGAGCAGTTGGAATTTTTTTTGGTGGCTTATAACGATATTTTGAGGTCTGTGATTAATAGTGCAAGAGGAGCAGGAGTGGAGGGAGAGTGAAAGATTGACCAAAATGAAAAAAATTTTTGAATAAATTTTGGTGATAATTTCTATAGGCAAT
The DNA here is from genome assembly GCF_950023065.1 of Planococcus citri. Lineage (NCBI taxonomy): Eukaryota > Metazoa > Arthropoda > Insecta > Hemiptera > Pseudococcidae > Planococcus > Planococcus citri. The sequence goes on along the minus strand of NC_088678.1, from coordinate 60,320,839 downwards.
TGTGGAAAATATTGGGAAAAAATATGCTTCGCTGATTATAAAAGCGGTAGGGAAGTTTACAAGAACGCGTTGCCATCTTTCGGATAAAGTTGTAAGTTCATCTTGACGAAGGATGCGAACAGGACTGTTTTGTGGGTGGGCTGGTGCGAAAAAAGATGATGTTTTGACAGCATCTTCGACGTATCATTTTCGCGAAATTACTCGTCTCATAAAAAAATGAACATAATTCGACGATGTGGAATTTCCATTCTAAAAATGGCGATTTTATAGCTCGGATGACCAATTTGACCGAACTATTGTAGGTGTTGATTGAATTAGTCAATTAGCGAGACTCGAGTTGAAATTTTCACGTGCTTGATTTTTTTTTTTTAATTATCAGCGTGAACATGTACACATTTCAAGTACGAGCACTAACGATAAGTATAAGCCCCCCAGGCCCCGCTTAATTGCAATTGAATTTAAAACCGATTTTTTTTAATTCCTTCGTCGCGCTATAAAAATGGTTTCGGCGATATAAAAAAACACACAGGGCACCTGTATCAATACTCTATGGGCGAACATTAAAACACGAACCAGTGTAATTTGATATTTCCGCGATAATTCGGACCTAAAGTATCAAAAAACATAACTTATATAGCTAAAGATGCAATCGTAACGTTACGACGTGTTAATAATATTTTTTGCGGATGTTTTTTTTCATCGTCTTTCAGAATTAATTTTTTTACGATTTTTCGCGAATTATGAAAATGCAGATGTAGAGGTACTAAAGGTGTTAAATAGGTACGTGAATGACGACGAGTCAGGTTGATGTGTCTTGGAAAAATTAGGTAGGTATTTAAATAAGCAGAAATGCGGTCTATTTTGCATATAATGCTGAAGCAAGCTCGCATATGTATTTACCTGGGTCTGGGTATATAACTTTAACACGAGCGTGGCGAGCAGAAGTCTAAATATTGACGACCATTTTCAAAATAGTATTTAAATTAGATCCCAGTCTATAAGGAAAGGATTGCCAAAATGTATGCATAAGGTACCGTACAAGTTTACATATAAGTGAGGAGGAGAGTAAAGATGGTGATATTGAAATTAGACAGGTACTAAGCATTTTTTTTCCTTCGGTTTTTCAAAATATGGAGCACGAGTCCGGCAGAATGCTGAAATTTAAATATCTATGAGTTGGTGGCTCGCGACAAGGTACATATGAAAGATGATCATGGTTTGGAGGGAGCTCAGGAGTCGTCTTCTGTCGGGCACGAGGCTTTTGTGAGATGTAAGGTCGTGTTTTGTATCATTTGGCCAAGTGATATGATAATTTGGAAGGTAGAAGGTGCAAGGATGGTGTTGATAATTTGCATACGTGATCCGATGCAGATGACAGAGGTGATGGATTTTTGAGAAGTATTGGTGAAGTTTATTTTAATGAGTTTTGAGAAAAGTGTAATGAATAGTTTTTGAAGAAAAATTTTATGTGTGTAATTTAAATTTTATCGTTGTGATGTTTTTTGGAAAACTTTTCGAGGAATCTGATGAATCAGTTTGAGATGAAAAAAAATTTCCAAAAAATAATTGTTTTCAATTTGAATTGATTATAAAATTACTCGCAGTGTTCTTGAAAATTATTTTCATGTCCAATTTCAACGAAATTTCCAAATGGTCCGAAATGGAAATTTTCTTTACCTGAAAATGCTTTTTAAATGAGATGAAATTACGAGTGCATGAGGATGAGTATTGGCTTTTTTCTGCATAAATTTTCGATTAGTTATAGGTATGGGAGTTCAGATTAGGTGGGTATTTTTCCACTAATGCATTTTTTTTTTGTTTTTTAAATGAATTTTGAAAATTTATTTTTTTGATTAGGCCTACTTTGATAATTCATTAAAACTGGCCTGTGAATTGAAAGTTGGAATTTTTTGTTTTCGCTTTTTTCTGTATTTATTTTACAAGTTCTTCTAAATGATCTAGAAACAGCAGACACGCTATGTGTGGGAAAAATCAAACCAAATTATAGGATTTTTGTCCTCATTCGACATATTAATTCGATATTCGACGATATACCAGTTCTAAATGAAATTTATACAATGCTAAAAATGTCGATACAACTCGATAATTAGTTTGTAAAAAATCTGATTGATCTAGAAAACAATTTTTCCCATCGTTTTACACGTGGGATTCGTTGCAGATACGAGATGATAACTGTCTTCGAAATAGGTAATTCTGGACCATCGAACGTGGAAAAAAAACTATACAAATAAATAATTATAAATGTAGCGAAACCAGTTAATTGAAAATAGATTGACGGTCATTAATACAGACAAAAATGAATAATGAAAATTACGTTCGAAAATTATTTAACGATGTTGGCTGCAAATCCAATTTTCAAAATGATATCATTAGCTAGGTTATTTGGAATCAAAATTCTGCAAATAAGAGGTAAAAAAAGGAGAAAATTATGCATCGGTGAAGGAGTGTAGTATAAATTTTATGCATAACAAGAAATCTTATTCGTGAAACGAAAATCGATATAATAAAATTTTACGATATTGAAAATGTAGGTAGGTTGTATTAAAAAAGAAAAAAAAAGTGTACATGATATACAAAGTTGCTTGATTAAGTCTCGTCTATGGCGTTTGATGGGTTTGACGCGCCCGGAGGGGGGGAAGGTGACGCTGGCGCGACGTTTAATGCGGTAATTAAGGTAGTATTTTAATTAGATTTTATCTTTGTATAATTTTTTACTATGTAGGTATATATCGTACACATGCACGAGTCTCGTCGAATTGGAAACAAATTAAAATTTTACGACGACAATTTGAGGATATTTATGCGTGACTACGACGATGGTTTTTTTGGGCGCTTCCGTGTGTTTGTGGTGTTTATTTTTTGATGAGCGTGGTTGGTAGTGTGTGTGTGGAGATTTCGATGAAGTATTTATATACATATTTGCAGACGTAGAGGTATACTATAAAGTAGTTAAAACGTTGTATAAATATTTCATTTTGGTTTATGATACGTATAAATACACGATGTTAGTTTACCTAATTATTGGGTCGAATTTTGCGTGAAATTTATTGTACTGGATTGGACTTTGGTGCGGACTGATGTCAAACTTTGTGTTGAAATGAGGCACGATACGATTTTGTTGCTTAATTAGGTAGGTATTTTTGATTATTTATGTGGTTGGAGGTGGAAAGACGCCTAAAATTAGGTGATGATTTAATGAATTAGGGATTTTTTGTCGTGGGTGGGTTTTTCGGCCTGAGGAAGACAGGGGGGTCCATTTTGAAAAAAATGATCATTTTGGAATTTTTAAAAAATTGAGATGATTTTCTGATAATTTCAGACTGTTTTGAGATGATTAGGTTCGGTTTACTTTTTAATGGAATTTTATTGAGATTCGAGTCGATTTCCATTACCTAGTACCTGTTCATAAATGTATTAATTTATCGTATAAGTTAAGCTTAATTGAATTTATTCGTATATTTTTCTCCTCCACGTCTCTGCGATCGATCGATAAACGAATTACGTTGTATAGTAAATTAACCCAGACGCCGCGATTAATCACTTCGATGGCGATCATACATATAGGCGCGATTAATGAAATAAATTAAAATATACGTATATTATTACAAACTTTTCCAATGAAGCACCGTCCTATAGGTATCTTTCTAGGTATATTGTATAGGTATTAAGTGAGAAGAAGATATCTCGTAAGTCGTATGTCTGCGTGTGTCGGTCGATTACGTACTCGTATATATATGGTCGAGAGATATAGAGAGACGATGAAGGTGACAAATGGCGGGTATTCGAGTCGGCCGCGAGCTTCATCGGATTTATAGCCGAAGAGAAGAAGAGTTAATCTATACACAAATTATAAAATATTATCGTCGTCGTATTAATTCGCACGGCGACGTTGTCTGTCTCTTTCTCTCTATATCGAAAAGTATACGTATACTTACTTTAAGAGAGTAATATGTGCATACTACTATATTATAGTATGTAGTGTGTACAACTTCTTAAGTAATTTATCAACGGAACCTCTAGAAGGCAGCTTGAGTAAGATAGTAAATATCTGCGTGTAGATTGTAGAAGTATCTACATTAGGTAGGTACTCGTATTCTGCAGACATTGAATATAGTGATACTCGTATGTATATAGCGGTGTGTGAGAAGGATTATAATATCTTTATATCGATATCACGCGATATACCGACAACCATTGCCGGCGACTAAGCGAATATCGAATACCTAATACCTATACTCTTGTATAGGAGAGAAAATGGAAGAAAAATGTGCAAAATGTGGTGTAGGATATGGGCATGAGGGGGAATTGTGCTGGAATTGTGGAGTTTGTGGAGAGTTAAGGGAGGAGGAAGAGGTGCTGAAATATGTAAGAAAAGTATAGTGATTGAGTCTGGGTTTTCCAATAAATTCGAAGTGTTTGAAAGTAAATTGCAAAAAATGTTTGAATTGTGTATTTTTTGAATAAATGAAAAACAATTTTGATTTTTGGGGGGGGGGAGAATATCCAGATATAGCAGGATTTTGAAGTCGTATCATATTGCATTATGCCTATTAGAAGAGTTGAATTAGTGAAAATAATTCAATTTTGAGAATTTTTTGGGGTAAAAAAACGAAAATAGGATGAGAAGAGAGTGTTCCAAATTACTGCTCACTCTCATTTTGTGTTTATTCTTCATTTTCTGAAAAGGAAAAACTTATTTCAACATTTTTAACACTTTTTTTGCATATCTATTTTTAATAATATGGGATGATTTGTCTATTTTACGTTTTTTTTTCATTCATTAAAAGAACATCTGAAAATAAACCACCAAGTCAAATTTTGGGTATGGACTTTCATTTTTCGATTTTTTAAAATTCAATTTGGTAGTCGTTTTTAGTTAAAAAATCAGAATTTGGTCAAATTAAGATCTTGTTTGGTGTATTTCTTGTTTTTAATATTTTGGACCAATTGATGATAGTTTCAAGCACTTTTGAAGCCTCCTTCCAGTTCCACAGATTTTGAGATTGTCTAATTTTAGAAAAATTGCCATAAAGAGAACAAAAACTAAATTCAGCATGTTTTTAACACAAAGAAATTTGGAAATAGCTCTGGATAGGCCTAAAACCATCACCAATAGATAGATTTGAAAGATCAAAATTAGGATTATATAAAGCAAATTTTATAGTTTTCTGTCTCGATGTTACCATTTATCAAATTTCAATTTTTCCATGAAAATATAGACCATTTTTGAATTTTTTAAAATTATCAAAGAATTAAAAATGAAATTCAGTGGCTGAAATTTGGCTTGGTGGTGTATTTTTGTATGCTCTTTCGACTTATTTTGTTTGATCCTAAAATTTACTGCTGTTTGTAATGCTTTTCTTGTGAGGAAGAGGAATGCAAAAAACAATTTTGACTGGAGCGAAAAATACTCGAGATTGGATCTGATTGGTAGTAAATGGGTAAGACTGCCGTATCAAAATTTTGATCTTATACGAGTAATAACCTTGGCAAATGGATATTTTTCTTTGAACAAGTATCGATCAATCGTTGGATTCTCACGATTTTCCAAACGATGCAGATAAAAATCGAGATTTTGACAAATCAGTAAACAAAAAATTCCCTTGCGAATTGGTAAAAAAAAAATCAGCCATTTTGACGCATGAAATCAATGATTTCATTGATGATTGAAACTATTGATTTGATTACATTTTTGATTTTTTTTCTATAATAGTTGAATCAGTAATTGCTTCTTGTGTTACTGTTTCAACCAATATTTCATCGTCAAACCGTTGAAAAATCAGCCTAGATCAATCGATCATTCATTTTTATCCATTGAATCAATGATTTTATTGTAAATTTTGACGTATGTGGTTATTTGTAATTTTTACAACTAATCAGTTTAATGAATTGGGATAATTGTGCCATGATTTGCTGATTCAATCAATATTTTACTGACAGATCATTAAAAATTCTCTTGACAGGGTTTCTAACAGGTTGTAAAACTAGTGAAAGAGTGAAAAAGTAGTGAAAAAATGAAAAAATTCAAACGCGCAATAAAATAAACATCTAAACAAATCATTGAAAAAAGTTGATTTTTGATGAAATTGGCAACAGTGTTGGAATATGTAACATCAGTTTAGCCGGTAAATTTTCTTGAACATTTCGATTTTTTTTTGAAAATTTTCCTGTGAAAAATTTGACTTCATTAATATTTTTTTGGTGTGTGGAGGAGTGGGGAGGGGGGATCAAGTGGAGAGCTTTCTGTAAATTTGGTTGAGAAAAGTAGAGATTTTTTTCAAAAAAAAAAATCCGTTAGATACCTTGCTTGAGTCGATTGATTGATCAATCAATCAATCAATTTTAATGTATTATTGAATGAGAGATTTTATGATGATTTTGATTTTTAGTTCGTCATTTCATTGATTGAATCAGTAATTCCAACATGGTTTACTGATTATATCAGGAACCGTGACTGATTGAATGGTTTTCAACGTGAATTTTTCCTGATTCTCCGGTGACTCAATTTTATCAGCAAAACTATGCTAATATCGTTTTAAGAGCTGATTATTGATTGATGGAGTTGAAAAATCTAGCATAGAGATTTTAGTAGATAAAAAATAAATTTACAAATGATTGAGTAAGAACATAAATTGTCTTTAAGGGAAGAATACTCACAAAATGATTACAAAATTATTGATAAAGATCCGGTTCGAAAATTTCAGGTCAAATTGATGACAAAAAAAATATGACATTTCGATCAAATCGACTCCGTTTCGATCTGAACTTATCGATAAAATGATTCTAGCAAAAAACGACGAAATGAGCAGCAGAGAAAGAGGCAAAAAAAATCTAGATTGTCGGACAGCGCGGGCCGCGTGAAAGAATTAATTTAGGCAAAACCTTGATATTTATTTCTGCTCGCAAAGATAACCAGTTTTGGTTCTCTTTTTTTACGTGTACCTTTACCTTCGCGTAAAACTGTCGATTAGTTTAACCACCCTTGAAATATTCGTACATTTGGTATCTATCTAGTCGGTTTATATGTACGAATATTATGGCGACTATATACAGTATGTTAATTATCATTATCGTGTGCGAATCCGAACCAAACAGCCAGGGAGGGGGAAGGGGGAAGTGCTAATTACACCGCGACCACAGACACTAGACAGTGTTGAGCGGAATATTTTCAAAGTGCTAGTGACGGAAGATCTCGCCGAATTGGATCATATAGATTAGAGATTATAGGTAAAAGATGCAAAAAAGAAGGCGACGATGGCCCAGATGATGAGTGAAGAAAAAAAATTCGCATCTAAATATACCTTATTATAGCGATATTAGTACTAATACAAATAAACTAGCGATTATTTTACGAGCTGGCGAAATATTATAGGCTTAGGCGTAATTATAAAATGGCTTGGCAGGTACCCGGAGTGCGTATAATCTCGATTAATACTTATAACTCGTATGATTAGCCAAACGATGTACGATGATTAGCAATTAGTATTTAAATGGGCTATCTTGAGGTTTCTCGAATCACCGTAGCGAAGAAGTCGACGAAATTCGCCATTTGCCATATTTTTGCATATTCGCCAAAATGCTACAGGTTTAACTGCGTAAACACTCGTATCAATACAGTGCTTTGCTACCTGCCGCGAATGATGAGGTATTTTTGCATAAATTAACATTTGCTCGGTGTTTCTGGTGTAGTTGAGTATACAAAGTATTTTTCAGAATGTATTGGGTGTGTAGGTATTTGGGCGAATGTGAGCGTGAGCTCGAGCTCGTTGTGAGGTTGAAAAAAATGTATATTAGTCGATAATTGTATCGAGTACGTTTGTTGTATTTACCAGTAGATTATTATATTAGGGGTGATATAACGATGACCGCAGGAGGAAAAACCGAGCATACTGTCGAATACCACCTCGTCTATGTGAATAATTTATTAATCCGCGGGAAAATATTTACGTGTGTATAAGTATACCTATTAGCTATTTTGAATGCTCTCTGTTTTAGCATAGGTATATTTGAGGGTATAACATTACCTAGCTATCTCTCCTCGTGTGCTGCATGATAGGTTGGCTTCATCGTAGGTATATCGTTAGTATTTAATTTACCAAATTTGTTTACCTAAATTTTTGGACCGGCCTCTAAACGTCCTGCCCTGCTGGTTCTCCTGCTGTCCCATTTCTTGGCCAAGTCTCGCCATCGCCACCATACTATATAAATCATCGATAAGCGGAATATTATTACGATATGCGATATTAATATGGATATTGTGTATACATATGGGACACGACGACGAGTCGACGATGCGATAACGTAACGCTAAATCACGAGTTAACGAGGAGGATGTCATCGATAGAGGCAGCAGGGCTGGGCAGGGGGGCGAGAAAAAACAAACTATGTAACGTAATTAGTATGTAGATGTATAATGTACTCGTACTATATGTAGGTACGCGATTATTTGTTGTACTCGTACTCGTACGATTAAATTTGTGAGACGTGTGGAGTGGACTTGTGGACTTTGCGTGGTGCAGGGCGAGAGCAGGCAGCCACAACAGCAGCACCGAGAGCCGGCCAATTTACACAATATAGTAACAACGGCAATAATTTCGTGCGTGAGAAATGTCAACATAATGTGGCTCGTTTTACTAGAAGTTGTACTTAACGTGTATGTACAAATGTTGTGTAAATTATGTAGAGGTACATACTTGAAAATTTACGTGGACGAGGGTTTGGTGAAAATTTGAAAATGGAGGAGCATAAATTAGGTTAGGTGGCTCTTCATAGATGAGAGGAGAGAGATCTCTTAGTGTTGATGAAATTTATTCTATAAGTACATGTGTGAAAGAAAGTATACAAATTGATAGAAAAATTTGAACTAGTACTTTCTCAAAGGAATGGCAATACATTCAAATATGAATTTAAAGATGATATATTTTCTGTTATTGAAAGTTGTCGACATTAATGTGATTTATTTTGAAAAAGACAGACCGGCAGACAGACGTCTTTGCAGAAGTCTCGTCGTATTATTTTTTGTTAAATAATAGCAAATGATAAAATAACTCGAGTTAGTCAGTGAGACAATGTTGAATTTGGCCGATTAAATAATTTCATTTGCACAGAAACTCCTGGGCCTTGAAACTGGTTCCACTGGTCTAGTTCCCTTATTAGCATGGGTGAGTGGAAACAAATACCCAGGTAAATAATCGAAAAATTGTATTGTAAAGCAGCCTTTTTCAAATGACTAGTCAATACGACGCAGAGACCTGAGAGTGTAGCATGTGCATTTATTTTATATAGAGCAGATTTTGAAGTTGATATACTGTACTTTTTTTGAATAGAAATTAAAATAAAAATTCGAAGAAATATGTAGATGAAAAAGGAAACGAAAATAATTAGCGAGATGAATCCTTTACAAATCATATGTGTGATTTCTCGTGGTCGTTGTTTTGATTGTTTCGCTGGAGTTGATTTTTGTATTGGACTATCGAGGAGGGAAGTGGGGAAGTGGCAAGACACGACCTTTTGTTGTACAGGTTCGTACTTTTTTTTTTGCTATTGAGGAAAACAAAGAAGATTCCTGGATTTTTGAGTTTTGTTGTGGACTGATTTGTATATCATCTTACCCATCACTTCAAATCTTCTTGATGTATTCTTGTTTATTTCGGTTTGTTGAATGAAATTAATTTTTTTATAGCAATGATTTGAAAATTTGGAAGATTTGGTGAATCGAAAAAGGAGAAAATGTTCTCGAAAATATTTGAAAAATCGAATTCTCGAAAGTAATCTTGGAATATTTTTGAAATAATTTTGTGATGTGTTGAATTGTCTTGTAATATTTTAGCAATTTTAGCGATTTTTCAGAAATGTTTCAATTTTTTCAACTTCTTGAAACTATTTTTGTAACATTTTAGATCAAACATTTTCATGATATTGTGTAAAATTTTTTTTGTAATTTCGATAATTTTGGCAATTTTTCAAAAAAGTTTGGATTTTTATAACTTCTTGAAGCCAATTTTGAAACATTTTGTAATGTTGTGTTGAATTTTGTTGTGATTATTACAATTCTTCTATGATTTTTGAACAATGTTGAGGGTTTATTTTTCTTGAAATTAATTTTGTAACATTATTGACCAAATTTTGTGTTGTAGTGTTGAATTTTGCTGTAATTTCAACAATTTCAGCGATTTTTCAATTTCTTGAAATTGATTTTAAAAGATTTTTTAGTAAGTTTTGTGATACATGTAGATATTTTTGGATGCAATTTTAACAATTGAGGCAATTTTTCAAAAATATTTGAATTTTTTCAACTTATTTTAAATTAATTTTGCAACATTTTTGTACGAATTTTGCAATGTTGTGTTGAATTTGATTTTATTTCGTTTCAAAAATAGGTACTTAGGTAATTGATTTTCCTTCAACATATTTCACGTTTTTTTGGGGGGCAATTTTACTGATACATTGTTTGAAATCAGGGTATCTAACAGGTAGTGAAAGTAGTGAAAAAGTAGTAAATTTATTCAAAAAGATAGTGAAAAAATGAAAAAAAAATTCAAACCCACAACAAAAACCTCCAAATTAATGAAAAAACCCCGTTCATTTTTGATGAAATTAAAAAATACTTTGTGCACAAATTTTCTTCCAATTTCATTTTTTTGTGTGGATGGAGGGGGGGGGGGGGGTCGAGTGGAGAGCTTTCTGAAAATTTGGTTTAAAAAAAGTAGTAAAAATAAAATGTATACTTAGTGATTTTTTCAAAGAAAAATATGCAATTGAATTTTTTTTTGCTATTTTATAAGATGAGAGAGTTTTTGGCACAATTTTCTTGATTTTCGGCGTATTTTGACGATTTTTATACTTCATCACTTCATCAGATTTTCTATGATAGGTATTTTGTCTTCTGAATAATTTTCATGTTATTTCAAAAGAAGTTGACATTTTTTATTATTCTGAATTAATTTGGTAACGTTTTCAAAGTATTCAATTCATTTCTAATAACTTTTGAAGCATCGTCAATTTTTTGGCAATTTAAATGCGATTTTTTATGGTTTTATGCGGTCTTATAAAATTTTGTTGTTTTTCGAACACCTTTAATTTCTGAAATTTTTACGATATCTCAACCTTTGAAGAATTTTTTCTGCTCCAGAAACTGATTTTTCTCAATTTTTCGACTAATTTTGGATGGTCATCATTTCACCGTTGAGAATTGTTGAAAAATTACTCGTAGTTCTCTCTTCTTTTCTCTCTCTTCTCGTATAAATCAATCTGGAGATTTTTTCGACCTATGATCTTTATTAATATCGAACAACAGAATACCTAAAAATATACATCATCAAAAATTTCATTAGTAATTTATCAAGAGAAAAAAAAACGTATATAATTAAGTAGAACGAAATTATTATAAATGAGTGGACAAATTCATCGAATTGTTCCAACTGCGCGGTTAAATTCTTCCCTATAAATTCACGCGAGCCTCTCCTCTCCGCTCCTTTTCTATTCTATTCGCAAGACATTATGATGCATCATCGACACAATCTCCAGTGACTCATCTTGCAAGCCACCTCTCAGGATTCAGAAAAATGTATACCTCGACTTCGCGATCGCGTAAATCGTCTTTAATTCGAGCATTAATTACCTCGAAAAATGAGTAAACCGGACCACAACTGACTATTCTCTGTAAACGAATTAGCGACATTTAAAAAAAAAACAAAACAAGATCCGACATCGCAAAACGCGAATCCTTGTTCGGGAGGAAAAAAGAAACCGAGCTGCGAGCTTGATAATTTATTCGTGTTTTTTTTTGTTTTTCACCTTTCTCTGTTGCTTGCCCAAAGTACATACTATAGTGATCTGGTGTAGAAGTCTATCCTTGTTATCATAGCTTCTTTTTTTTTTCCTCAAAACGTGTACTAAATACTACACGTCTAGAGAGTCGTGCCGCGTCTTATATTCATTAAATAATCCGCCCACGGATCGCCGAATTTATGTACGTATTTAATTTATCTTGTACCAAATTAAACAACACCGATTTTTACGTGTAAATTGAAACGAGGGGTTCTCAGAGAGAGAGATATGTTTACGATGTGACCGAACAGACCACCGTAGCCATGGACCGAGGTGTACAGATTTATACCCGATACGACGGGTGTTGAATGTTAATGCTTTTCTTCTCTTTTATCAGCGACTATCACTTACATGATGCTATAGCTGTTTCCCATTCCGCGTACTCTGGTACGAGTATTTTGTGCTTTTGGCTGGTTTTGGTGTCTTTTTTCACTTATTCTGTCTCCCTTTCGATAGACCACAATGACCAATCCCTCTCTCTGTGTAATCGTCTGCTTTGGTGAAGTAAATCGTTATCTGATGAGTTATTGTTGATTTTTCCATTTCCATTTCACATTTGTACGTACGTCTCCAGGGTGTTTGATGTCGTCTTGTTTGACTATAATGTTAAATGGTCAGTACTCGTCTGATTTCTGCTCCCTTTTCGTGATGGTGTTTTTGTCTCAATGTACTAATCTTTTATCTGTAAGTAAGTCAAGCTCACTTGTTGCAGTTCTTGTAGCCGGATAGAAGTACTAGAAACAAAATGTTGCTATTTATTTTATACGATACTCGGGTATAACTATTTTTATTAACCACTGGATTCTCTCTTACCTCTATCTAGAATTCTGTGCGCTTGTACGCGTATAATTTTGCTCAATATGGTGAGTTGAATGTTGGCTGATGGCTGATTTTATTCAATGATAACCTGGCCGACGTTCGTCGACGAATTATTATTAATTTAAATTAATTAATATCTGCTTCTTAAATCTTCTTCTCGCCTCTCTCGTAGCAATCGTGTTCTCCTCGTATCAGCAGACTTGTAGACGCATCGCGCTTCAGAGACCAGAGAGAGGAACGTCATAAAATATATAGCAGAACTGGTCTTGGACCTGGATGCAATACTCGATGCCCTCTCCCTCTACCTTTGAATGTCTTTCTGGTCCAACCACTTTGGTGATATTTACACCTACGCTGATGAGCGAATTCTTTCAAAGCACACCAGCGTAGAATCTTTTCGAGGCCGAATTTTTTCTAAGATCTTTTCAACTATTTATAGATATCTGTTAATGGGTGTCATTTTTTCAGTTTCAAGTACCTATTTGATTTTGTGGAATTGCTTTTTGGGGTCAGATGAACGATTTGGATTGAGTTATTTGATAAAAATCAGCCTCTGAGGGATCAATGAAATTTTCCTTTTAATTCAGCTCAAATTTATTGAATCAATTGGACATTTTTATTGGTTGAATTGACATTATCATAAATAGGTATTGATTGAGTAAAATTTTTCAAAAATTTTATGTCGAGTATGATGAAAATTGTCTGCTTGAAGTTCATCAAGTTAGTTATTCGAATCATTGCTGCTCTCCCTCATCCTCCTTCATCTTCATGGAGAACAATTAATATGCCAATTGCCAAGCTGCGAGGGTATTAATGAAGGAGACATCTTCTACCGATCGTCTATACTTGATCCTCTCGCTTCAGCAGCTCCTTTAATGCCCTCGACTTGGGTTATCGTATCTGTGGCGTCCATTTTAACATGATTTGTTGTACTTGTACGTGTGGTATTAGTGCACCCTGAGCAACCAGCTGCACTGCTGTGTTCTCACCTCTTATCGTAGAACGACGTGTAAAATTATATTTGATGGAAAAATAAAGCAGGAAAAAAAATTCCCAGCATATCGTAAAAACAAATGAGGCCATCGACTTGAAAATCGTCGTATTCGCGAAGAATATGTATATGATCGCGTAATTACCGAGAGAGTTATTATTAGAGTCGGTTTTTTACTCCTCTGAGTATTTTTTTTTCTACGCAGGTAACTTAATTTGATTATGACTCGATAATTTTTTTTACTGTGGAATTATTATGCTAGTTTTATATTTTTCTGCATGTAGAGTAACCTCTTTTTTCTGTTGTAATTTATAAGTCTGATAATGACGTTTGGTTTTATTTTTCATAATTCGACGAAACAAGTCTACCTATTTGGTATATTAAAATACTGATAATTATGGTAATATGAGTTCATTTTTTTTTGATTTTTTAAAAATTTATTCTACAAGTTTTATTCAACTTTTTTTTTCGAAGTGGTGTTATATTATTTTTTTTTGTGGAAAAATTGAGAAAATAATACTTCAGGGAATCGGGTAGAATTTCAAAATATCAACATCCCCTTCCCCTCTCTTCTCTTTCACCCTTTCACCATCTCGTCTACTTCTCTTCAAACCCATCTGAACTGAATAATTGTTCAAATTATACGAACCGATATTTTCGAGAAACGATGACGAAGGTACCTACGAGTACCACTCATTCTACTTCTAGAGTATCGAATTAACCTGTAATGTAGAAGCCACATTTAGAAAAAGTTGAAAGATGGTACACGATGGTCTGGATGGCGTGTTAATTATAAAATCAACAATTATAGCTGACTCATTGTGTACTTAGTACGTCGAAAAAGGAAGACGAATACCAATAAATACGATCGACCAGATGATGAGACATCAATAGTGCTGCGAAGAGATCGAATGATCGGAGCAAAGAGTGACAGAGGGAGTGGAGGAAAACCACGATTAGCTGCATGATGCAGAGGTGATGAGGTGCACATCTTGTACATATAATAGAACGGAGGACACACGTCGTCGTAAAAATCTTATAAACTCGTGTCGATTTATACGTACACTAAAATTAGTATACAAAAAGGGAAAAAAATTAGTTTGTTAATCAATAAGATGCTTTTAGGATTGCTGGAGATGATGTTTTGGTGTTAAATGACCCCTCCTCTCATTTCCTCGAAGCTCGTGATGTGTTCGAATGTGTCGTAAAAATCGTCTTATTTTCATGTACCAGTGTATCGAATACAACGATCAATTCGATCAATCGATCGATCGACGATGTCCGGTGTATAATTTATTTTTTATTTTATACGAATTAGTATGTGGGTTTTTTCCCTATTTTCTTTACCTTAATCAATGAAATTTCCTTATGAATGAATTTTGTATTCGTATAGGGTCATTTAAGGTATATAAAGGTGATTTGTGCGAGGTTTACTCTTTTTTTTTTTACCTCGGTTTTAGTTTTAATGGATGTGATATGTGCTGCATGGTGAGCTGGTGTATAGATGATTGGGGTTTCCAGATTTAATAGGTTTTCAGGCGGTCGTTAATTAGAGACGTGGGATGTACTGATGATGAGTTGCTGTGTATAATGGTGCTGCGGATGGGATACGTGTCGATGAGCTTGGTATACTTATAATAGTTAATTCGGCGTGTGTGTTGTTGGCTCGCTTGTTCGTATATGTATCGTGTAAATTGGTGGTATTCTATAATAATTCGTGGACTGTTTCGATGTGTTGTTGAAAATGGGAGAGAGGAATTGGTTTTGTGGAATTTTAAGGATTTTATGGTGTTTGGGAGTGGATGAGGAGGAGAGAGGGTTGTGAGTTCAAAATTCAGAGTTGGGAATGGAAAATTGGGAAGATTGGTGGCTGCTGCAGGGGTCGTTGACCTCAATTTGGGCATTACGTGGATTTGATTTCAAATTTTCTTTTAAATACTGCATCATACTTGTTATTAGAATTATTCCTGATTGCAAGATGGCTCTTGCTTTTTAGATTTTTTTTACTGAAAGAAACCTATCAATGCTTTCTATCTCTCCTCATCATAAATCTACGAGGTCGATTCACTCATTCAAACAATGAAATATCGTCATCTTTGCACACATTTAAGAAAAAAGACACAAAACAAAAAATCACAACTTTACACCCTCTTATATTACCAGTATAAAACACTTGTTGTTTTCTTCTCGAAAATTAAGACTATCGACGCAGACGAGTAAGCACTAAGCATGTCTTTGTTATCAAATTTAAAGCCATTATTGGGTGATTTTTTTCATTTCTAGTCGACGCGGTGTCTGTCTTCGAGGTTAAAGATCTGTTGTTTTTTTTTAGTGAAAAAGAAAAGGATCGACGAAAAAAAAAAGGGAACAGACATGGTAAAAAAACGTGCGAGAAACAAAAGGAAATTTTTTCCAATCGAAATGATAGTTTTATACTGGTAAAGGTCGATTTTTTCGTCATTTTTACGACGTTGTAAATTAAGAGCCGGGTACTTAAATAGTGAATTTATTGCGATCAAAGATCACCTTATATGTATAAAAAGAGAACGCAAAACAATAGTGATAAGAACTGATATAAAAAAAAGGACAAAGCGAATGTCGCAAAAAAAAGCATAGGATTCTTACAAAATGGTAAAAAAAAAAGTCCAGTTATTTTAATGGAGACGTCTAAGGTGCCAACGACGCGATGGCGTTTAAGGGATTGTGATTGAACCTGCTGGAATAAAAAGAAAATATGTGAACGAGACGACGAAGATTACTAAACTTACCCCTTGAGTTACACGTTTACTTAATTAAAGTAAATGAAAAATCGAAAATTAATTAAACACGTGGACCAGCAGACTCCAACAACGTCGTACTTTGTGTGAAAATACGGAAAATACGAACAGTTACCATGTGAAAAAGCATCCAGATGAGAGAGAAACAAAGACAAACGATAAATGAAAAGCGAGAAAAAAAGTTATTCAACTTTTAACTGTGTACTACGGCACCGCAGAGAGCGGCCAGAGGGGTGAGGGGGAGGGGAGTTTAAGCGCGTCGATAGGTTTATAGGTGGCTCGTTAATAAAAGCTTAATTTAAAGGAAATACAGACACACACACACGTCGACGACGACGACGACTCTAACTAAGAAGCAGCTTTAATTACAAAAGTTCTCGGTCGGATGGGGCAGGAGCGGGGGAGAAGATATTAGAAAAACTTATTTAGACGTTGTAGCTTAAACATACACCACCCTGGTATAGTTTGTGAGCAGGCAAAGCAGCCGGAAAGACGAGGCAAGGTCAGTTGTGCTGGAATTAAAAGTAGCCGCGAGGAGATTTCTGCTGAAGTTAGTTCTGTCGGTGTTTTCGAAGATCCCCTTGCCCCTCTCGCTGGCGATAGGGGATGCATCGAATTAACTAAAACTTGGACCGAGAAGAAGACGAGTTGAATTGTTTAATTAGTTTTTCTGTACTTGAGCTACGTCTTTGGTCAGTGTTTCACCAAGTTGTATAGGTTTTTTTTCTGTGGTTCTGTGAGTCGATTCGATGGATGGGTGAGAAGTGAAGGAGAAGGGTGTCAATTTACAGGGTACTTATTAGTCTCATAAGTACGTGTGATGGCGAATTTGTTCTCGTAGACGTCTCTGTGAGTGTATTGGATTGGAAGAAAATATGTACCTATATTTGTCGTATATTATGTTCTTCGATGATGAACCGGTTATTAGTGTAAAGGTGCCTCGAAGTAGAGGCCAAGCTGACATGAGGTGTGGGGCAAGAAGGGGGACAGTGAGCTATAATTATACATAGTGACGTGTACCTACGATATGTACATAAACTTTACCTCGTCGTCGTCCATAAAATGTATGTAGAATGGGTGAGAGATGAAGTGAGGGGGATTTTTTTTTTGAAGAATCGAGATGGAGATGAACAAAGATTTGTGTTTGATCAGAGGAATGAAAGAATGTGAAAAAAGGAACAAGGGAGGAAAAAAATTTCAATCTCACGTACTATACTAGACGCCACCCTCCTCAGTCCTCACCCTGTCCATTGGTCAATATGATGAAAATAGACCGAATTGTTCCATGTAGGGACTCTGTGAACGTCGATAGTTGTGAGGTGAGAGCACGAGAGGGAGGATTAAAGTGCTAGGAGTTTTTTTTTTTCATTTCATATGTTTTTGGCGCCGCCACAACGTGGCTAGGCTACGTTATTTGGTGTCTAATTACACGTTACGAGCATATTCACTCACACTGGCGTACACACACGTCCTCGTCATCGTGGTCTTGGTCGTCGGTGGGTAATTATGAGTAGCGCGGTAATTATTATCCTACAGTAGGTATATAACCACGACCTGGCTGTATGGTCAGTATTCGTACCCCTCTGACCCCCTTCGTCTTGGGTCGACGACGGCAGCGGCGCGAAGTATACCTATATACGTGGTACAACAGGAGATGAATTTCAGCTGATAATTCGTCTAATTATTCGTCGGCTAAATTACAACAATGTGGCGGTCTAGGTATCTCGTATACTCGCTGCTCACCTCGTCGTCGTTGTGGATCAGTCGAGTCGCAGTCCCCGTGAGTTGGACGTGGTGCTGGCGTTAATAGATACGCCATAGCTGAGCGTTTTAGATGATGGAGATTTGCGGTTTGTTTCTGGTCTTTTTACATAGAAGAAGAAGAAGAAGAAGTTGGAAAATGATTGTTGTAATTGGTTTTTAAGGCATCGAGCATATACGCGGTAATTATACGCGGATTCCATTCGTCGACGATGCAGAGAGCTGTGCGATGTGATGTGGCTGGCCACTGGCCAGTGGCCATGCCAATGAGAAATAGAGGATCTTGGTGTTTTGGTTTCTCGCGATTACGTGCCATGTACCTTGTATAGTAAACCTCCAATATAGGTACATGGATTGCGCGATTGCTGAAAAGAGTATCCAGAGTGAGAGAGAAAGAGAGGATGACGATAGCGTATAGTGTGACGAAGTTGCGTGAAATGAGACGAATTTATCGCGACGACCGACGATGAAGGTCGATCGCAAAAGTACGAGGGAAAAAACCGCCCAACTGGCGAGAAATACTCGTAATGGAAAAATTCACCACGGCGGTGACCGACGACGACTACGACGGTCGTCGATGCGCTAATTCATCCTCCTCCTCGTCATTTCTGTATTGTGGTTCCAGTGGTACCCTTTTCTTCTCATATACGCGATGATTTCGATTAGGTATACGATGAAGATGAAGCAGCCGCGGCGCAATCACGATAATAATGATAATGGAGGACGTGCGTTTATAATTACTCGTCGTTGCTACAGAGTCGCGAGAAAAAAAATGAATGAATGTGTGAAAGATAGTACCATCGATCGTCCTACGGGGTGAGAAAGAAGAGAAATATCGAGAGGAGGTGATGGTGGCGATGATGATGATGATAATGATGATGATGAGAAGATGCTGCTGCTAGTGTTTTTAATGGATTTTCAGCGCAGCATCCGAATTTCTGTATACAAAATGCGAACCGAACGGTGGAGTGGAATTCAAGATGGCGGTGTTGATTAGATATAGAAGATGTGCCAATGTATTAAGTCTATGTAGAGAGAGATGTCGCCGCTGAATGACGTGATGATGTGCATCGAAGCAAATAGCTATTGAATTGTACTAATCTCTGTGATTGGACGGGATGAAGAAACGATAATTGTTATTTTATGGAGAGATTTGCTCGGATTCGAGGATTGACAATTGATACGAAGGTATAGTGTGGTTTGGTGGAAAGTGAGAAGAAGAGGGAGGAGAGGATTGAAGTGTGATGAGTAGATATTGGTGGCTGGTTAAAGGTGTGAAAAAATTGAGATTTTAATGAAATCTTATTTAAACTTTTCTTATGTAGTAAATTGTGAGTAGGTATATGATTTATGATTACATACATATTGTCGAAATAATAAACTAATCAAGTGTTTATTTTGTTTGTTTGTTTTAGGTGAGTATCAAATTTTCACCGTTGGAATTACTATAGAAGATAATGATTAGTGAGTGATTATTTAATTGTAACGATTTATGAATTATGAATTTTTCCACATCTGTTTCCTTTTGTGACAGTGTGACCAAATAGGCCATAAGCAACGTATTTGTTGCCGCAATGGTGTAGTGATTAGCACACAAAATGAGCAATCGAAAGATTTTTTCACAAATTTTATTTTAAAATGCAAATGGCTCTCATTTTGGGCAATTATCGTTCATCAACCAGGGAGCAGTATCAGGAATTTATTTTCTTGAAAGAATCTGAAGGGTAATTCCACGTCAATTCGACTAAGAAGTGGTGAGGGGGGGGTCGGCGATTTTTTTGAAATTTTTCCTGTGGAAAAACCTTTTGAAGGGATGACCAATGGTGCAAATCGCAGCCCTCTAGCCCTTTTTAATGGCTGCTAGGGGGTGTGAAAGTTTTCAGTGAACTTGAGATATCATCCATTTCAGCGGTGGATTACTCGATAACCGCGATACCCACCAAAATGGAACTTTTTCCAATAGTTAGGGGTTTTAAAGGGCTTTTTGGTAATATCATAAAAATCAGTGTTGCCACTTTTTTTCGTACGAAAAATTAGCTCTTCGAAAAAAGCGAAAATACATTTATTAGTAATGTATCGCCAAAACTTGCACAAATTTTCGACCCCTCGATCAAAAACATCGCACATTTCGAAATCTTCACATCAAAATAATCACCATCGCTCCTCAACACGACACCTCGGCCCTCCTGCATCGTGATCACAAACAGAGACACATCTCAGCATCTATTTCAGACCACCTGCACCACCTTTTACCTATTATTTCTCATCGCAGTTTTAAATTTCTCCATTTACCTATTTTCGAAAAGAAAAAAAGGAAAAAATCTGTTCAAAAATGCGGAAGAAAACAATACTCTGAATAACTCTCTCTCCGCAAGGTCCTATTTAAGTAAATCTCGTCGTATATGTACAAATGTGAAAAAAGAAACAAAAAGCTATTCTAAAGGTACCTATTGTTTCATTTCACAGTCATACACACCGAAGTTGTGCATTTCTTTCATTTATACCTACATTTAAAAGAACTATACCTAATCGAACGGCGACCATTTTTTTTTCGCCATTAACCACACGATCCATTTAACTCCCTCGGTGCGTCAAAGGGTTAAAGACTGTACTAGATGCTTAGCTATATATATATAATGGTATCTTTCATCTTCGTAAAGGGGCTACACATTATGGTATAACAATAGACTGGCCGAATGTCCATTTTATGTACCTATATATCCACTTTATACACGTATAGATTTTCACAATACATGAAGTATTAGGTATTTCGACTTTGACGAGATTCCCGATGGGAGAAGGGAGGGCAGTAGGGGTAAAATAGATCGTATTAAGGAGTTTATTGTTTTCGAGTATCGGCGACAGGAAAAAGAGAAGAGAAAGAAACCTTTAAAAAATTTCTCAAAAGATGTCACTGCTGGGCAAACACATTTGATATTTCGTACTCGCCTTTCTCTTATGGCACGAAGAGATCATCTCAGGTATAAGTAAATATAGACTAGAATATCTCTACTCCTTGCCATGCAGTCGATAACCTCACATTTTACCGAATTTCTTGAATTTATTGCACCAACTTTATACGAACGCCATTTTAATTACCCACCTTCTTTCCGTTCTGCTGATATCAAATCACAATCGGTCGTCATTATTCAAAGAGCAATAAGAATAATTCTCGCCATAATAATAAACCCATTCATTAATATGCCGGTGGTAGTTCGATACTTTTCTTCGTCTGCCCGCCTTGCTGTTTCATTCGTACCTACTCGAGTATCCAGCAGCTACCTCGTACATACTTGGCTACTTTTATTGGCTGTTTACCGCGAGCTTGCGATTTATTACCTCGCTTTGTACACTCGTAGGTACGAGGCTATATAGCTACATTTACACTAGTACACATTCTCAGTAGCGAGTTTTCTTCGCTCACCATTCCGTCAGTCATACCAATCGAGGTACTAATGTCTATTAACTTACACTAGGAAAGGTAAAGAAGGCGTTACTGTATCGTAAAAACCTGGTACAACTGTTGGATCTTCGATCAGTCGATCATTTTACCTACCTTTCTCTGTCTCTACAACTTCGCAACATTCTCACCCACCCACCTCTTTAGCCAGGTACACCGCAACTCCACCTCTTGAAAATTTTAATTACCATCGCACACGGCTAAAGAAGTAGGAAAAAAAAGGGTAGCTGTAGCTCAGCAACGGTCACTTCTACACGTGTCTTCATTCATAAAAATATAACGATAATCGACTCCTAACCTCCTCCTACGCGGAATTACAGAGGATTTTCGAGATATCAATGTCACACCTTACAAATGCACCGATTTATCCACCACCAGCCGGACACTTGCTGGTCTTCTTCGGTGTATACGAGTATAGAACTCAGCTCATGGATGACCTTGTAAGGACAAATCACACCGCAGGACATACAAGCAGGACAATACGTTATATAATTTACCTACATCCGCGTATAGAGGAGAAACAAAAGCCACGTACAGGGTTGCTACGGCGGGGACTTGGAGAAAAAAAAGCACCGCATCAAAAGCAGCATAATAATAAAATACGAGTAAAACCTGCGTATACATTGTCCACGTTTCTGCTATCAACCTCCACATCCACTCTTTTCCAGTTCTCCAGCATAATATAATAATATGCAGTTCACACCTGGATGCGGACGGCGGCATGAGTTCTTTTTTTGTAGGTTTTTCCTCACATCTTCGTGATCGTCCTCGCGCTAGCTCGCATCCACATCACCAATTCTCTACACAATTTCAAAGTGCTGCCTTCTTGATGCATTGGGCATTGCGCATAGGTACTGTGACAGCACAATAGATTCGTGAGGGGGAGGTAAAGATACCCCTGCGGTTTCCTTTTTCTCTGTTTCTCTTTTTTTTTCAACTGATTAACGCGCGCCAGCCACGCTGTTTTTGTGGCAGGTATCGCAGGTACTCGTATCTGGGTTTTTTTTTTTTTTTTTCAACTAACTTTCTTCATTTGTTTAGTGCATCAATTCGCTGCTCTCGCGTGTCTCCTGATGCACGTACCAATTTTTTATAATCAAAATATTCAAATGAACCGAATTAAAAATCTCACCCCTTGTTCTCTTTGTTTCGTCGAAGTACAGGGGAAAAAATTAGCTCCACTACAATTAGGCAAAAAAAGTCAAATCCTAACTTCAGTTATTTTCAAAAATGTTATCTCCTTTAAATTATGAACAAGGTCCACCTTTCAAAAAGAAATCACAACCTTCCAATATATTTTCAACCCCCCCCCCCATCAATTTTTTCATTTCTATTCGTTTTTTTTCTTTTTGGTTTGGACTTTGTAATTTTTAGTAATTTCTCTCATTGGAATTTATACGTTTTCATCAATTTGGAATCAACTTCCAAAGTAAAATTTTTCAAATATGAAAGATGGAGGATTTTTATACGAATTTTTAGCAGTGATTTTTATATTTTTTATGTTTTTTCATTTTTCACTACCTTTCAAGCAAAATTGCTGAAAATCACTATTTTTTACTGCGAGTACTTTTACTACCTGTACACACCCTAAACCTTTTCGATTCTACTTTTGAGTGATTTTTATACAAATTTTGAAACTTTTGTGAGGGAAATTGTTTTTTGATGATTATAGAGCTGGAATTTTTATGCTTTGCATATTTTTTTCTATGGATTAGGAAATCTGGGAAATGAGCTCGATATAATTTTGCATATTTTGCATATTTTAATGGGAAAACCTGCATATTTTTATGTATATTTGAGCATTCTACGGAAATTTTGCAAAAATTGAGATTTTTAAGATTATTTTTTTTGTTCAAAAAATCGCAACATTGCTAAAATGTCATCAAGAAAATTGTTTCCTGAAATAATTTATGAATTTATAAACGATTTGTTTTGCTAATTTTTTAAAAAGAAAAATTTATTTTTTAGTCGTTGAACTGGATGGATTACCTAATTTTGTTTTGAATTAACATTTTTCGTGTTATTTTTTTCTCACGAGATGAACTTGTACTCAGAAAACGATTTTCATCATATTGCCCCTTTATGAATTCATTTTCTGCAGTTCTGATGCCAGTGGTGGAGAAAAAATCAAGAAAATTGATCAAAAAGTGTCTCAAAAATTACATTTTTATTTTTATTTACTTTTTTAAAAATAAGTATAATCATAATGAAGAGTATTATGATGGAGATGAAGACGAGATGTGAGAATGAGATGAAAACCCAAACGAAAAGTCTCTTAAGTTTTTAATTTTTATGAGTTGTTTTTTTTCCATATTATCATAATTAGAAAATGGGTGGTTTGACTTATTCGATTATTTATCGTTATTTTTAGATTTCATCCCATAATTTAGTTTCGTTCGAGGAAAGAGACAGAGGAGACGTCTTGAATAATTATACTTACCTCTTTTAAAACCCTCCACTTGTATAAATTACTCATTTCAACGAAAACAAAACCTGAAAGAAAAAATGGTCTGGAAACAATGATAAAAAAATTAAAAATTCTTCTTTTCGATTTCGTTATCGAGCATTTATCACCAAGACGAACAAATCGAATCTTGGAAAATATACAGTTTTTATATATAATACACACGAAGATCTCGAGATTAGTTGGAAGATCCCCGCTGAGTTGCGATGGATTTCGATTTATAGAATAGTTAAAGGTTGCTGTGGATGGTGTTCTTGTTGTTCTTGTGATAAAATATATCGTTTGTGTATGGTACTCTTTGGCGATGTAGAATCTACAAAATGTAAACATTAGTATCTTTC
Source organism: Planococcus citri (assembly GCF_950023065.1). Lineage (NCBI taxonomy): Eukaryota > Metazoa > Arthropoda > Insecta > Hemiptera > Pseudococcidae > Planococcus > Planococcus citri. Next base: position 60,296,376 of record NC_088678.1, on the reverse strand, counting down.
TATCTGCCACTGGGTATTTAATACCTATATACCTTTACCTTTAAGAGGTACCTACCTTTATAGTGCTTCTAGTAGCTGATGCTTTACAAAGTGCTGGAAATACCGCTCCAGCGATGCATCTCGAACAGAGAAAAGAACCAAAAGATGAACAGAGAGAGAAAGAGTGAGAGAGAATGTGTGAGGTGATACAAAACCTGTGAGTTTTAAGTTACCGTATGTGGAAAAGATACAACCTGGAGATGATTTTGTGTGTAAAGCAAACAGCAGCAGCAACGTTATTATTTTACACCTGCGAGTCTGTAGATATGCTTGAAATGATGAGAGAGAGTACAATGTTGGAAGCACAGGATGAAAACAAAAAAAATGGATAAGATGAACATGTAAAATAAATATGTACAAAAATCTACACTCGAGGTGAAAAAAGAGCTATAGCACAGCGTTTAGACGCGATGAAGATTTATTTTCATGGTATCCCATATCTGTCGAAGAAGAGGGTCATTTCGGTGACCAAATTTGTGTGTTGAAAATGTCACATACACGATTGAACACAGGGTGCTTTTTGTACCGGCGGAAAAAAAAAATATGACGAGAAAAAGGATAGGTACTTTTTGACGCGGAAAAGGAAACTGAAACGTGCAGCGTGGGTTCGATTTTTATGGGTGTAATGACAGGTGGCTATTTTAACGATAGCCAGACGCCATCTATCGGACATTCTAGCGTATTGTTTGGCCAGTACGCCTTTGCAAAGAAACGTGAAAAGGTTTCTTACTATTTTTTGGACTGTGTTCGAGTTTTTATTTGAACTTTGGAGAGAAAATCTAGGTGTTGTGAGGCCATCTGACCCTGTTAAGAATTGGGGGTTGTGTAATGTTGTGAAAGCAATGTATTGTGGAAGGGAAATAAAGGGGTAACTAGGATGTAGATGTGGTTTTTTAGCTCGGTGTTAATTATTCCAACGTATGCGATTGGTCGATGTGTGGTGTTTATTATTCGTTATGTGTGGTATAATATATACGATGTAGTAGGATATAGAGGTGTACGTCTATATGTATAATGTTAAATCAATGCAGCACGTATGTGGTACGTACATAGCGCCCTGCCATGCCATGCCACGTCCCCGTTGTTTGTTATTATTATTATTATGTAGATATAATACATATATAAACGCGAAGAGTATTATATTACTTTATAAACAGTAATACGTTGCTATACATGGTATATTTTTCGCCGATATTATATTATATGTATGGTCGTCCTCGTCATCGCCGAATACAAATTACTCGATGGTACCCACAAACACGGTTACAATGAGCCCCCATTTTGTTCATTAACTAAATGGATGATCGAGGACGACGGTAGGAGCGGGTGGTGGGTCTTGTGATATAGTTTATGGATCGACCGTTGGGGTATCCTATCCTACTCACTCGTATATATGCATTCAATCAGAACCGGCATAAATTAGTAACAGTTTAATGGAGTGTAACTCCAGATAATTGGAGTAACTCGGTTATTGGGCGATGAAATTATTTTTATTGGCGTATTACCTACGTTGTATTTTTTTCTTTTTGTGTTTTCGTCGATCGAACGCGAGTGAGAGAGAAGACCACCATTAACTGAGGATTGGGGCAGAGGTAGGGGGAGGACTGATGCGACATCGTCGATTATTCGAATTAAATTCTGTATACGTCGTCGTGTTTTTTTTTTTATTTGGTGGTCGGATCGAGCGTGTTTTTTTACTTGATGTTGGGTGTAGTTTTATGTACTATGTTGAGGTGCTGCTGTGGTGAGCTTCGGAAAGTCGAAAGTGTAAGAAAAATAATCGACGAGGTGTTTTTTTTGACGACGAAGACGAAGATGAAGAAGATTAGTGGAGGAGATGATTTGTGCTGGGTGTTGTGAGGTTGTTTGAAGTGTTCGGAGTGTTTTTTGGTAATTGAATTGAACGTGGACGTGATAATAGCTGAGAAGTTGATGGAAAGAAAAGTGTTGGTAAACACTGGTGACTTTTCTCAAGTTTTGGTCTTTGGCCAAAGGCTGTAAGGATGAAATTTGGCTATTTTTTTCACGTGCTGTTCATTTCTTTGACCATTTTTCAAATTATTATTATATTTTTTTGAAAATCTGCGCGTAGATCTTTCAATTTTCAAGTCAGGCAAAAAAGTCAAAAAATCAAATTTTGTTCAGTTTTTATTGTAATATCAACTAACGCGGTTAAAAGTTGATTCTGATCGATGCTTTGGAAAAACGGAGTTTGCCCCTTCAGTTTTGAAGATAGGCAACACCTTCGTCTAACTTTTTTTTTTTACAAGGGAACTCCTGAATTATTTCTGCCTCTGATTTTAACGAGAGCATGCTTTTTAGAAAGATCATGTTCTAAAACCATCAAAATCAAAATTTCAGGTGCTCAAATTCATTTTTTGATTTTTGGTGAATTTTTCAAATTTTAAAATCGGCTATTTTTGTCGTGTAAAAATGATGAAAATTAGCTCTGAAAGTAATTTAAACTCTTCGAAACCAAATTTTCATGCATTCTGTAGCCTCCAGCGTGATTTTCGATTTCTCCGGAATTTCTGAATTTCTCCAGAAGGAGCGAAAATTGAGTTGGGGAGTTGGAAATCGAATTGTGGCTCATTTTCGACCCTTTGAACCAATTTATCGATATTTTGGCGAATTTCCAGATGGACAATTCAAATGTGTTTTTTGACTATTAATAAATTCAAGAAATTAAAATTACGAATCCGAATTTCACAATTTTGAGACATTCTGGAGCCTCCAGCGCCATTTTCGATTTTTCCAGAATTTCTGAAATTCTGCAGAAGGAGCGAAAATTGAGTTGGGGAGTTGAAAATTCGAATTTTGACTCATTTTCTATTCCTTTGAACGAATTTTTCCATATTTTGGCGGATTTCCAAGCGGACACCTCGAGTGTGTTTTTTTGACCAATGTTTAAAAAATTCAAGAAATCAAAAATTACGAATCCGAATTCCACTATTTTGAGGCATTTTGGAGGCTCCAGCGTGATTTTCGAATTTTACAGAATTTTTGAAGTTATTTGGGGAGTTGAAAATAATTGAATTGTGATTCATTTTCGACCCTTTGAACGAATTTATCGATATTTTGACGGATTTCCAGGTGGACACCTTTCGAATTTTCGGTATTGAATTTCTCCTGAAGGAGCGGAAATTGAATTGAGGAGCTAAAAAATCGAATTGTGACTCATTTTTGACTTCTTGAACAAAGTTATCCACATTTTGGCAGATTTTCAGGCGTTCAACTCGCCGAGTGGGTTTTTTTTAACTAACATGAAAAAATTCAAGAAATCGAAAATTCCGAATCAGACTATTCTTTGATGAGTTGAGAGATCTGGGAAAAAAATGGTTCGAAAACCCGAGATGAATGCGAAAAAATTATTTTTTTGGAAGACTCAACTCCCTATGGCCTGCTAATCGTCTATGGCTTTCAGAATACGAATGAAGATTTGCTCGGATGTACTTGAATGTAGTGGAATATTCGTAAATATACGTTCTAAAAAATACGTCACAGACAGAAAAACATTCCAAATTTAGTCTGGTGAGGTGATTTTCTTTTTCCATTGGAGCAGATAAAGTGGAAAAAACATGTCTCAATTCATTGAGCATTCGAGTAAACGACTAAGGTAGACTCTAATATTGTTATCAGCATTTTGGAAAATCACTTGTATGGATTTTCGCTCGAGTTATGATCAATTTTGCAACTCATCAAGGCTCATAAAAACACCTATAATTATTCCTCAAAGCGAAAAACTCACGTGAGGGTTCCACTTCATCGCATTTTTCAGCAAATAAAGCTGGTACCTACGTATAATTTTCCAGACATAGCCTTACTTTGCTTGAAATGTTATTCCACATGTAAAATGTAACGCATAAAAAAATCACGTTTATCGAAGGAAGAATTATAAAAGGAGGCGTCTGAAGCAGCCCAGCAGCCGAGTAAAGGAAACATTATACATTCCGTATGTAGAGTAAAATTGCGCAGACTCTCATTAGACATGTTGAAGCAGCAGCAGTGAGTGGTGGGCTGCAGTGGCAAAGCGAGAGATAAATGAACGATGGAAAGAAAGGGGGGAAAACGCACACATGTATACGAGAATAGATGCCGAGGAAAAAAGAAAGGGGTTCGGTAGATGCCGAGGGGGTAAAAAATAGAGAAGAAAATACATCGACATATACAACATACGTATGTAGGTACGTACGAAGACGAAGAAAATGAGAAAAGCAGCCAGCATCGTCAGCATCAGTGGCAGCATCGCGAGAGAAGACGAGTACGATAGAGGGAGGAAAAATACTCGCAGTGTGAGAGTAACAGGAGTGCGGGGTTTTTGAGAGAGAAAGAAAAAAAAGCAACGTGGAATAAGAAAAAAAATGCGCGCAGGGCGAAAGAAAATTTAACAACGTTGGGTCTGGCGCGCGACGCGATGCGAGAGAGAAAGGTAAAGGCGCAAGAAGCAAGAAAAGGGGTTGGCTGGCTTTTTTTTCCATTAAGTGGGTGTAAGAGTGGTACCGCGCGGCGCATTACTTTTCAGCATATACAAAAGGGGTTGGCAAAAATTAAAGGAACAAAAGCAGGGTGGTAGGACGCTGCAGCGTCGCTGAGGCAGCAGGCTCCTCGCGGGTACTGCAGAAGGGTACGTTTTTGTGGATATGCTGTGTGTATGCGTGTGGTGGTTTGAAAAACGGAAGAAGGAGAGCGATAGAGAGAAATAAAGCAGGGAATGTGCCCTGGTGTATGCGGCTGTACGTACTTGCTCTTTCTCTTTTCGATGTACGTATATATAGCAGCATAGTTTCAATGTGCGGGACGGGATTTAATTCGTTAAAATGGCCGACGCCCATTGACGACGTTGATTGGTCGGGTTAGGGCGCTGCTAAAGAGTAGCTTTTTAATTAGTCGATACAGAGTAGGTACCGGCGGCGAAGGCAGCAGCGCTGTCGGTAATTATATCGTCGAAAGATCGAGTTGCGCGGTAGAGTTTCACTCGTATACTCTTTTCGACGCTTTAGACGCCTATTTAGGTTGGCTTTTTTCGCGATATTTTCATTCGACTGAGAAAGGTAAGCGACGAGCGAGGTTAATGAGCGCGAAATTTATCGACAGATGAGGCGGTGGTACTGGAGAAAGATAGAAGAAATGCCCCGAGGGTGTCAGCCTGGCCGGAATCTGTGTCTAACGATGACTTTTCCATCTCCAGGTTTAGATTTAGGATCGTCGTTAATGCTATAATAATATCTAATTTTTCATCTATATTACGCTGGTGTACGTATAATTGATGGCTGTGCATGAAAATTATCGTATACGGATGCTGAGTGAGAGATGACGATGGCGCCTGTAATTAGAGCCAAGGGTACCCACATACGAGTATATTCGCGAAGGCGAGCCCTCCGAATAGACCAAAGAATCGCCGCACCACGCCGGGTACTCTTCAAGTCGCCAACGTCATCGTATCGTCCAACTTTTTCCATATTAGAGGAGGTGAGGAGGAGGGTCGGGTTTACTCTACGATATAAGTTGTAGCTGCACAGTGGCGCTGGCGCCCTGAATTTCGCGGTATGGATGGAAGTTCTTTGGGTTCGAGATCTTTCTCTCTCACTACCTATGTAGGTATAGTGCTGCTGTGTGTAAATCAAAACAAAACTCGTATATGACGCGAAGGTGAAAGATTACGAGATAATTATTACCTACGTGTGTGTGTCGAAACCGAAGGTACGAGTAGGATATTTTTTTGACGTTTTTTCCGCGTACCCCTGGTCTCTTGAATTGGTCTACTATTTCGGTGTTGCTGCTTTTCGTGGACTTGGATCTTGGTGTGGCGGCGATGATTAGTGTGTTTGATGAGAGATGATCGCGTCTTTTGGCATTTACCGGATATTAAAAATTATTCGGGCGGATTTCCTGCTATTGTGGTGGTATGGCGAGTGAGCAGATGGGTGCTAAAAAACATTAGATTGAAATGGTATTTTTTAGTTTTTTTGTTCGTGAAATTGGGAGGCATTTTTTTGGCGATTATTGTGTTGATCAAGATAGCCACTTTCGTAATTTTGAAAAAAGTGGAAAATTTTGAGCCAAATTCAAAAAAAAAAATGAGCTTGAAAATTACGTGGAATTTTGTTTTAAAAAGTCATATGAATTAGTGAATGCTTCAAAATTCTGAATTTGAAAATTTCTCCCCCCTCCCCTCTCATAATTGCAAATTTTCCGAATTGTGCAGATAAAACTGTACCTATGAGTATTAAAAAATCACGAAAACCCTTGAAAATGATACAAAATTTAATGCTATACCTAAATCATAAAAGTTGTTCAAAATATCAGAAAAAATGTTGAAAATTTGAAGTCATGAAAAAGTCGCGAATTTTGCTCGAAACTGAAATTTTTTTCAAAGCCCATAAAATAAAAAAAAATAAAAAATTTGTTCAAAAAATCAAAAAAATGAAAAAACTAAAATAACCAATTTTTGATCGCATAAAAAATGGCAACCGTGTTCGATTTCTTCTCAGGTTCAAGTTATTTAATTTAATTTTTTATTGGGGGAGGGGGTTTTTTTCATGCAGTAACAATGTGAAAAATAGTTCATGAAGAAGTCATTGATTTTTTGTCTGGTAGTTTTGTTGAACACCCTGTAGAAATTTTTAGATAAGTACCGACTATTTTTGGTAAATTTGGTAGTCGTTTTAGGGAGTTGTCTGGTTTCTTTTTATTTTTGAAACTAAGTGAAAAATATTTTTTTCGACTACTATAGATTTTTGTACAAATTACTATAGATACTATCTAGTAATTTGTTGGTGAATTATCAGAAATATTTTGTATATTAGGTACTGAAAAATTTTCAATGAATTAACGACAGTTTTTGATAAATCATTGGTATTTTATGCCAAATTACAAGAATTTTTGGTAGCCTTCTGAAAATTTTTGGTAAATTGGAAACCTTGAGTAAATTTCTGGTAGTTTTAGGACAATTACTGACGAATTGCTCGTAATTATGACATAGATGGTATTTTTATTGTCAGACATTCTGTCAGACTTTTGCAAACTTGAAAAAAAGTCAATGAAATTTTTTCGTAATCAAAAGGTTTGTAAAGGTTACTTTAGGCACTCCATTTTTTTTTCAAATTTTAGTGATTTTTCTTGAATTTTAAACCATTTTTGAACTAAATTTTTGAAAATTTTTTTGATTTATTCATTTTTTTATGTTCGATTTTTACTCTTTTGTTTGTGCTTTTACTAAAATTCGTTTACTTTGGGAATTTTTCGAGCGATTTTTGTGAAATTTTGAACGAATAACGCACAGATCAATTGGCGATAGATCCTCTGGAAATGGGAGTATGCAGAGTCCAAATGCGAGAGTCATCATTTCCCTGACTTTTTTTTGAATTATCATGATTTATTTGTAAACTAGCAATTATTTTACTATCCACATTAGCTGAATTTGAATCAGTAACGAACTGAAGTTCAATTGAAAACATTTTGTGTAATTTGCTATGGGCCAATTCGTGTGACTAATCAACTTTTTGTTTCGTTTGTTTGCCTTGCAGATTGGATAGACTGGCGTCGATTATGTCATTTTGTGATGGTTGACATTCGGGAACAGCGATGCCCTCTCCCATCGCCGGCGAAACATCAGTAGACGAGAGGGAACCGGCCGGTCTAATCGGCGCATCGCGTAAGAAGCGGAAACGCAAAAGAATAGACAGCGACCATCAGCATCATCACCATCGGCACGATCTTGTTGGTGGTGGTGGCCAAAGCAGTAGAAGCGGCGGCGCTACCAGCATCGGTGCTGGCAAACACAATAACAACAATAATAATAACGAAGACGACGTCGACGATTACAGCAGTGGCGGCGAAATGAGTCCGGAAGAAGATTCGACGGCGTCTCCGCCGGCAGGTCTGATCGCCGGACGCGACGACGGCGCTCAGCAACGCCTCTCGTCGCCTCCATCCGGTAGTAAATTCGTGCACGAGATGAGCTCCGGAACGAGCGCTGGTCGCCAAAACGACGACGAATTCGGCGATACGTGTATGGAAGAGTCGACCATCATCAAGAATCGCAGCGAAGACGACGATGACGACGACGAAGACGGATCTAGCGCCGGCGAAGATGACGACGATGGTAGACCAGTAAGCAGCGTCCAAGTCCATAGCGGTAAAGAGAAACAACTGACGAGTGCGGTAGACGAGTCTAGTACGAGCGATGTTGAGAATTTCGACGGTAAAATCGTATATAATCCCGATGGCTCGGCGTATATCATCGAAGACTCGGAACTGAGCGACGAAGACGGCGAACTGCCGCAGCTCATCAGTAACGGGTGCATAGTGGACGGACGCGGCGTCAACGTGTCTCGTTCCGAAGGCTTTCCGCAGATCGCCAACGCCATATACGTTTCGACGCGTAACACCAATCACCACGCGCTATATGGGGGCAATATGGCGAATTGCGTGAAAGCAGATAAAAGCGTAGTTCCTGATGTACCGGTTATGCATAGTTATAGGGTTTATTCGGTTCGTGATAATAAATATAGTGAAAGAAATTCGACGGCTGGAGCCGGCGATAAGAATTGTAGTCAAGATGGCGGCAGCGGCGGCGAGAATCCGTCGTCGGTGCCGGTCAAACCGATCCTTATGTGTTTCATTTGTAAATTATCTTTCGGATACGCTAAATCGTTCGTAGCGCACGCGATGAGCGACCATAATGTACTGCTGCAGGAAGACGAAAAGGATATACTCAGTCATAAGAATACCTCGGCCATAATACAGTGCGTAGGCAAAGAGAAAGAACCGCTGGTTTCGTTTCTGGAACCTTTATCGCCTCCGTCGCAACTGACTGCAGCAGCGGCGGCGTCTTCGTCAACGACGGCGTCATCTTCGATGGCCTCATCCGCGTCGATGGTGTCTTCGAATAAATTTGACGGCAGCGGCAAATACCATCGGCCAACGTCGTCGTCGACAGCTACATCGACGTCAACGACCGCGTCGTCGGGCCTTCATCATTTGCCCAGCTCGTATTCGTCATTCGGCGGTGGTAACAACGGCGGCGGTAACGTCGTCGCTAATACCGGAGTTCCTAATAGCAACGCTTCGAACGCTGCGAACGCCTCGAGCAGCGCGTCGTCGTCGTTATCTTGTGTGATGGATCTAACGCGCAAAAGTCCTATTAGCAGCGGCGGTCCAACTTCTTCGGCGTCGCCGGTCGTAACGACCACGACGGCCAGTAGCGGTAGCAGCAATAGCAACAACAATGGCGCTATTACGTCACCGGGCCCGAGTCCATCGCCCGGTTCGACGGTCAGTCCGCTGCTGTCAGCGTCTTCGATGACGTTCGCTCAGCATCCGCCGAATTTCCTGACGGGCACGACGATAGGCGTGTGTCCGGATCACATGGGCGGTCGGCCTAGCGGCGTCGACTGCGCCAAGTGCGAGCTCATCCTAAGTTCCTCCCGGTTAGGCGGCGTCGGCGGCGGCCCGCTTGCCGGCATGCATTCGCGAAACTCGTGTAAGACTTTAAAGTGTCCGAAATGCAATTGGCACTATAAATACCAAGAAACGCTCGAGATACACATGAAAGAGAAGCACCCGGAAACGGAGACCTCGTGCATATACTGCATAGCCGGACAACCGCATCCGCGTCTGGCGCGAGGCGAAACCTACACCTGCGGATACAAACCGTACCGCTGCGAGGTGTGCAACTACTCGACCACTACCAAAGGCAACCTCAGCATACACATGCAATCCGACAAACATCTCAACAACATGCAAGAGCTGCAGAACGGCACCGTATCGAATTCCGAACTAGGCGGTCCGGCTGGTGCAGGTCATCAGCCATCGCCAACCCCTGGTTCGACCGGAGGCCCTGGTGGCGTTGTCGGTCAACCCAAACCGACCGGTATGACTAGTCCGAGTACAGGAGTTGGCCCAGGAGGTCCGGCTGGCCTACCTTATCACAGCCAAATGGGCGGCTCTCCGGCCGTCGCGCAGCAGAAACCTAAACCAACGTTTCGCTGCGACGTGTGCAACTACGAGACGAACGTGGCGCGTAATCTGCGTATCCACATGACCAGCGAGAAGCATACGCATAACATGATGGTGCTGCAACAGAACATGAAACAAATGCAAGCTCTCAGTGCCATACAATCGCCAGCGTCGCAGCACCAGCAACAGCTAAACTTCGAACAACTGTTGCATTTCCATCCAGGGCTGACGTTACCGGGCGAAAAACCACCTCCTCATTCGGAAGCGGCTCTCGCCGATATGGCTTATAACCAGGCGTTACTCATACAGCTAATGACTGGTGGCCAACTACCGCCTCATATGTCGCCCGAAATGGCTCCGAATCTCGATATGGGCCTGAACCCCGAAACAATGGAACCACCTCCCGAACCGGCTGATCTCAATCCTGATAACTTGTTCCAGTGCTGCGTGTGCAACGTGTTCACCAGCGATTCGCTCGAGGCGCTTTCCCACCACTTGGCCGCCGATCGTACCAAGATCCGCGAACAAGAGATATTGGCCATCGTGGCCGGACACTACGTATGCAAGCTGTGCACCTATAAGACTACCCTGAAAGCGAATTTCCAACTGCATTGCAAAACCGACAAACATCTGCAACGATTGCAGCACGTAAACCATGTGAAAGAAGGCGGCCCCCGTAACGAATGGAAGCTCAAATACGTCTCGTCTCCGGGCGGCGTCCAGGTTCGCTGTAACGCCTGCGATTACTACACGAACAGCACGCACAAGCTGCAGTTACACGCGGCTGCCCAAAGACACGAGTTCAGCGCTTCGCTGTTCAGGCATTTACGCGACAACTACGACGACTCGCCCAAAATATACCAATGTCTACTGTGCGAATTCAGTTGCGCCGACAAGCTCCCTCTGTTTCAGCATATTCGCTCGATGCAACATTTGAAAATCGAACAAATCCACCAGCTGCACAGGCGATCGGCCGGCAAAGACGCGCAAATCGATCTCAGCGATATGTTCAAGGTGATAGCGCAACCGTCAGACTCGATCTCCGAACAAGGTCTCGACTTCTGCAACCAATCGCAATGCTCGGCTTCGTCGACTACTCCTAAACCGTCGTCGAACGCCAACACCAGCGGTAGCAGTAACAACAACGTTCATCAAACGCCTCCTAGTCACAGGTTCAGTCCGTCTTCGTCGACCGCCTCTTCTTCCGGTGGCAGTAAAGACATGGAGACGAAATGCACCCAATCGGATTCGTCCGAAGAGGCCGACGATGCCGAAGAAACCGGCGCCAACGATCTCACCTTCGAAGACAGCGTCGGCATGAGGTGCACGACGTGCCAGAAAATGTTCCGTAACAGCGAAGAGCTCTGTTTGCACCAAAACGAAAGCGGCCACTTCGATATCAAACAGATCGAAGGATCGGTTTTTTTATGCCCCAAGAAAGAATGCAGCGCTTATTTCACGACGGTTTTGAACGTGCAAAGACATTATCTCGATGTACACATACAACAGAATCGTATGGATACGGTGGCCGTGTCCGAGAAACACGTCTACAAATACCGATGCAGTCAGTGCAGTTTAGCCTTCAAAACGATGGAAAAACTGCAAATCCATTCGCAATACCATTTCATACGCGATGCTACCAAATGCGTGCTGTGCGGACGTAGTTTCCGTTCGATTATCTCGCTACAAAAACACGTCGAAACGTCTCACGCCGATCTAACCGAAGAAGAGATGTTAGTTTTCAAACAGAGCTTGCTGAGTAACCCATTACTGCTGGCCGGTCTCAGCGGTCAAGCTTTAGATCCGTCGATAACCGAGTTACTAAAGAAAGAAAGCTTGCGCATGGATACGGACGAATCGATGGACGAAGATGGTCCGATGATGCATACCAAGAAATCATCTTCGCATCACGACGATACAAGTCCGACGACGTTACACAGTAAAAAAGTACCTCATCGTAAAGGTGAGAAAGTAGTATACCCTATGGAAAAATACCTCGACCCGAATCGTCCGTATAAATGCGAAGTCTGCAAAGAATCGTTCACCCAGAAGAACATCTTACTCGTACACTACAATTCCGTCAGCCATTTACATAAATTGAAACGAGCCTCGCAAGATCTCCAGCAGTCGAATCCGAACAGCGGCAACGTCGCACAGAACTTGATGGTCTCGCCTACGTCGCATTACAACTCGATTAGTCAGCAATTGCAGCAACAACAACAACATAAAAAGACTACCACCGGTTCGATGATCTCACCTCCTACGTCGGCTCAAATGCTAACGCCTAAATCGAACTCGAGCTCCGAAGACGATGACCGAAAATCGTTCAAAGATGGCGGAGCGAATACCGCAACGTCTCCGGTCAGCTCTTTAGTCGGTGCCGGCCATCACGGTATGTTCTCGTGCCAACGTTGCAACTCGATCTTCGTCAATCAAGACCAACTGCACGCTCATCAGCAACTATGCTGGATGAGTATGTTTCCTACGCTGGCTGCGGCCGCCTCTACACCTACCTCGGCCGCTATGCAATTCACGTCCCAGTCCGACTTGAAAACACCTCCGCCTTCGATGATGGTTGCCGCAGCAGCCGCAGCCGGAGACGAAGCCGCTGCCTTCATGAAACTCCCCCAACAAGCGAAAAAATCCTCGCATATGTATAAACATCTACTAGAGAGTTTCGGTTTCGATTTGGTGATGCAGTTCAACGAGAATCACCAAAGAAGGCAGCGCAAAGAACGCGAAGAAAACGAAAGACTGTTGGCTGAACTGCAGACGGCTCAGTTGCTCAATGAAGAATCTCACGTTATGGAGGCTCGCAAAGATAGCTCGGGAGGTATCCACGATCACGTTAGAGAAGAAAAAGACGACGTACCTTCGAGCGGCGGCGACGAATTACCCGAAGTGTCCAAATCTACGTGCGCTCATTGTAACAAAGAGTTCTCCAGTGTTTGGGTACTAAAAGCTCATTGCGAAGAAGTACACAAAGATCTGGTACCGTTAGACTTCCTCGAAAAATACGCTCAACAGATCAAATGCGAAATCGAAAAGAAAGTCATTCCAGCAGCCATGACGGCCGGATTATCCAACTCGATGGCCGCAGCTCTAGTTTCGGCTGCGGCTGCCGCCGATGCCGATATGGCTAACTCGTCAACGACTACCAATACCACCGATATGGATACGACAACCTCGAGCAAAGCATCCGGTGCTTGCGGCGGTGATATCGACTCGACCATCACGTCGATGGCCTCGTCAACGATACCAACAACTACGACGGCCGATGTAGGTACCGATACCTATCGTGAATCGGACGATACCCTGAAAGATCACAATCAATCCTTGAACGATACCTCCGACTCGTACAGAGATTCCGACGACCGTGATCATTCCATGCAGAAAGATATGCCGCACAACGAGCCCTCTCGCACACCTAACCCACCTACCGCCTGCTCCACGCCAGCTTCCAGTACAGATTCGGTTTCGCCTAGTGGCGGAGCCGGAGGCAATCATTCCGGTAACCCGTCGCCCAATATTCCGATGTCACTTGCTCAACAAATGAACGAAATGCAGGCTGCCCTCAACGCGATGGCAGCTTCGCAACTCCAGCAACAGCTACAGCAATTTAATCCCATGATGATGGGTATGGCTAGTCTCGGTATGGGCTTACCTCTCGGACTCAATATGCCCGCTCTTGCCGCCATGAATCTGCAACCACCTCTAGTTCCTATGATGATGCCGCCTCCGCCGTCGTTCGATTCCATCGTCGGTCTGGGTCAAGGGCAGAATCCACTATTTACCCAGCAAGCGGCCGCCAATCTCGATACTAACTCTATACTGGCCAAGCAACAACAACATTTGATGCAGCAGCAACAAGTGGTGAGTTTTTTGATTTGGTTTATGGATTTATATTTTTATTTGTATTACTAGATGTAGAATATTGATGGGAGGGGGGTGGTAATATTTTGAATGGATATTTTGGGGTCAATCTATCTTTCAAAGTAAAAAGAGCACTTTACAATATCTCATCATTCTGAATTTCAGTTTTCGAATTCGAATAAATTTTTGAAATTTTGGGAGTCCATAGAAAATTCAAAGAATGTTTGGTCAACAAGTTTTCAAAATTTTGGGAGCTCATGACAAATTTGATAAATATTTAATTCAGAAAATGTTCCAAAATTGAAAAAAACAAAAAGTTTGGTTGTGTAATAATCTGAATTCGAATTTTTGAATTTCTATCAAATTTTTGAAATTTTGGGAGCTCATGAAAAATATTCAATCAAGAGATAATCAAAAATTTGAAAAATCAAGTTTGGGTGTTTTATGATCTGAATTCAATTTTTTAAATTTCAAGCAAGTTTTTGAAATTTTGAGTGTGCTTGAAAAATTCAAAGAATATTTTATCAGAAATTTATTCGAAAAATATAATTTTATCGTTTTATAATCTAAATTCAAATTTTTGAATTCTCATCAAATTTTTTAAAATTTTGGTAGCTCATAAAAAATTTGAAAAATACGAACTTATTTTTATGAAAAAGTATTTAATAGTTGAAAAAATCAAATTTGATTTTCTATTGATCAGAATTCTAATTTTTAAATTCTGATGAAGTGATGACGTTTCCGAATATTAAGAGTTTATAAAAAATTCAATGAATGTTTGATCAAAAAATGTTCAAAAAATCAAAGCTAGATTGTTTCTTAGATACTTTTTTTATTTTTAATTGACACAATATTGTTTTGCCTTTGAATCTTCCTCGTGATTACTTTTATTATGATTTTTTTTACAAAAAATGATCAAAAATCTGTCCTGAAAATGAAAAAAAAATCACCCTGATCCACGAGTGTAATTTTGCATTTTTCTTGTTTTTTCTGTCCACAGGCGAACGCGTCGCAACAAAAACGCGCCCGTACACGTATCACCGACGATCAGTTGAAAATCCTACGAGCTCATTTCGACATCAACAACTCGCCTTCGGAAGAGCAAATCAACAAGATGGCCGCCGAAAGCGGTTTACCGCCCAAAGTTATCAAACACTGGTTCCGTAATACGTTATTCAAAGAACGTCAGCGCAACAAAGACTCACCCTACAATTTCAACAATCCTCCGTCCACGACGTTGAATTTGGAAGAATACGAGAAAACCGGCGAAGCTAAAGTGATCCCGTTGAACTGCAGCAGCAGCGGCGACGAAGCAGGCGGCACCGGCGGTAACGGCGTCGCGACGTCAAACGAACAAAACAACAACATCGATTCGTCTGCGTTGAAAATGAACCTGGCCAATGTCGCGAATACCACCCGCAAAACATCAACGCCCACTGGTAACGGTGGCTCGAAATGTGATCAAATTTCACCCTTTGGCCAATCAAATCACGGTCTGCAGCAACCGCCGTTTTCGGCTCCCAGATCTGTGGCCTCGTCTCCGGTACTGATAAAAACCGAACCGAAAGACGGATCGGAATGTGGCGGCGGAGTCGATCTGCACAGTAAACTAAACGTGTTACCAGATAACGACGCGAGTAATCGAGTCAAGAAAGAAGAATACGACGATATCAAACCGAATCTCGCCTATATGCACGATCAAGTACCACACTCGCCTCCTAGTCCGAATATCTCCGAACGTCTGAGCTCTGTACCAACTCCTTGCTCGTCGCCGGAGAACCTAACCGTTTCTTCGGTGTTCAATTCGCAACATTTATCGTCCGAGCTGACAGCCACCTCGAGCTCGATGCTGAACGCTGCCATGCACCAAAGCAGCAACATGCTACCACCGAAATTAAACCAGAACTTTAGTACGTCCACTCCGTCGCTGACGAACGCCAATTTTGGTGCGACCACGATGCCTAACCGAAGCGTATCACCGGGTCGTTCGAATTCGGTCGATTGTTACACCCACGGTGTGCTAAGCAGTGGAAATAGTAACGGTAGCAACTCGTCCGGCGGTTCTTCAGGCAAACGAGCCAATCGCACTAGATTCACCGATTACCAAATCAAAGTGTTGCAAGAGTTCTTCGAAAACAACGCCTATCCCAAAGACGATGATCTCGAGTACCTGTCTAAATTGCTCAGCCTGAGTCCGCGAGTGATCGTCGTTTGGTTCCAGAACGCTCGCCAAAAAGCTCGCAAAGTTTACGAAAATCAGCCACCAGTCGAACCTGTGGCTGGAATCGATGAGAATACCGGTCGTTTCCAACGCACTCCCGGACTGAATTACCAATGCAAGAAATGCCTTCTGGTGTTCCAACGCTACTACGAACTCATCCGGCACCAGAAGACGCATTGTTTCAAAGAAGAAGACGCCAAACGATCGGCTCAGGCTCAAGCAGCAGCTGCTCAAATGGCGGCAGTGCTATCGTCCGAAGACTCCAATAGCAGTACCATTATCGAACAAAACCAACAATGCAGCATTACCAATTCCAATCCGTCTACTCCGGCCGCTCCGGTCACACCTACACCGTCGTCGGCTGCTTACCCATCGTCTCCAGTATCGCATAACCCATCAACGCCCGACCCGAAAGATAACACTTTCCAATGCGATAATTGTAACCTGGTGTTCTCGCGATTCGAACTATGGCGCGAGCATCAACTCATCCACATCATGAATCCGAACCTATTCCCGAACTACCCGCCCGAAAGTCCATTCGGTATTCTCCAGCAGCAGGCTCAACAACAACAGCAACAACAACAATCGCAACAGCAGCAGCAACAACAACAACAGCAGCAGCAGTCGCAACAGCAATCGCAGCAACAAACCCAACAACACGATCCGTTCTCGGCGTCTTCGACAGCTAACGCCAATACCCAGTTGCAAGCTCAAGCTGCTGCTGCGGCCGCTGCAGCCGCCGCCGCTGCCGCAGGTTCCGATATGAACGCCAACTCGAATCCGCCGTCGCCTCATCCGTTACTCGCCATGTTCAACTCGAATAAACGTAAATACGAAGAATACGTGTATTTGTCGGATCGAGACTCCGATCAGCCGAAAGATAAACGCCTGCGAACCACCATCTTACCCGAGCAGCTCGACTACCTGTATCAAAAGTACCAAATCGAGAGTAATCCGTCGCGTAAAATGTTGGAAAATATCGCCAACGAGGTCGGCCTGAAGAAGCGAGTGGTCCAAGTATGGTTCCAGAATACTCGAGCTCGGGAACGCAAAGGTCAATTTCGAGCCCATTCGCAGGTGATCAACAAAAGATGCCCTTTTTGCCCGGCTTTGTTCAAGGTGAAAACCGCCTTGGAATCGCATTTAACCACCAAACACGCTGACCAATGTAGTCGCGGCGAAATCAACATCGACGCGTTACCCGACGAAGAAGTGAGCCACGATTCGACGTCCTTCTTGTCGCAACAGTCTGTCGCCGCTGCCGATCAACAAAGCGCCGCAGCTGCCGCGAAATTCGCCAACTTCAACGCGGCAGCTAACTCGATGCTGCATCCGTTATTCGCCGCATCCATGCATGGCGCCAATGAAAACGACGCCCAGATCAAAAAATACTACGAAGACGCCTTGCGCAGATACCTGACCGAAATCCAATCCCAGCAGCAGCATAGTTTACCCAATGGCAGTCTAGACAAAGAGAATTTTCCGGCCGATTTTTCCGCAGCAGCTGCCGCAGCCGCCGCTGCTGGTAAAATTATGAAAACCGACGCCAACGATAACCCGACCGAAGCGACCGGTGAGTCGCCACTCGATCTGAGCAAACCAGTCGATCTCAGTAATCCCATCAAATTCACCAACGCCAGACCGGACGACAGATCCATCATCAGCAACGGACCATTGACCGATATGAATGACCGTAGTATGTGTGACGACGAATATTCCGATTCCGAGTGTTCTGAGAATATGGAGGATGAGAGTCCACCAGCGTCACCTGCCTCTAGTCGAAGGATTTGGAGCGCTGTAAGTACCACAAACAGTTTTTCACGTAATTTAGCGATCTAATGGATAAGATGCATGCGGTGGTGGGATATTTGTAAATGGTGATTTATTTTAGTCGTTTGTTTGTGATGGGGTTGAGAATTTGACGAAGAGATGAGTATGATTTAGAATGAAAATGGTGGTATTTTGATACGATGAGAATGGATTTTGTATTTGAAGATTTTCTGCATGTTTTTTGCACCATAATTGTGCTTGGAAATTGGCCATTTTGGATGGTAAAAATTCAAAACATGTAAATGAATGATTTCTGATGAATTTTGGATCCGAAGAAATGCCATTTTGGGAGCAGATGTACGATTGCATGTTGTATTGGAAATCTTGTCGAATTCTCAGCCTCTTTGGTGGTGGGATCGCTCCAAAGTTGGATGTTAATTGAAAAATGGATATTTCTGAAAAATTTAACCACCTTAATAATTTGAAAATCAGATTAGAATTTTGAAAAATAGTATTGCGAATATTTTCATGCGCACTTGTCTGATTACTTGACTGCCATGACTGCCATGAGGCATTTAAAACGATGAATAAAATGATTTAATTTTCTATAAAATGCTCTCACTTTAGTGAGTCGATCAAGTGAGAAATTTAAGATTTGTTTTCTCAACTAAATATTCGTGCCTATTGGAAATATTTTCTGGACGAAAGTTTCATTAATAAATACTTAACCGAGAATGTTGAATGTTTGTGAGAAAGCTTTTAAGTACGAGACTTTCATCAAATGAGTTTCCTAATTCGATAAATCGATGAAAAATTCTACGAAGAGAGGATGGATTGGCAAGAGGATAATAAAAAATGTCATTCGAATAAAACCGAACGATTAATACCTGGCACCCAGGTCTCCTCTTTTAGGTGCTCGATGAAGCGACCAATTGTTCCTAGCACGATATGATGGTCGTTTACCTGGTCGCACACACACAGAGGTGGCAGCGGCATAGTGGTGGTTTTGTTTTGTCTTTTTTTTTCGTTTTGTTTTCATCGTCGCGATATATGTAGCATAGGTACTCGTCGGTCGTCGTCGTCGTATGCCTGTCAATAGATTTATTCGCGATTCGGTGGCCATATTTGCCAGCAGATTGTAATCTGGTTTATTCATTGTATACACGTATAAGTGTACGCTGTGTACAGGCACATAAGGTATTAAATGAAGGAAGCCTGGTACGTACCTCTGTGTGCTCCTAATTCTTACCTACACATATTGGATTATCGTGCCATCCTCTCTCTTTATGTTGTTCTAGTTGCGATTGCTCTCCTCTCTATTGTTCTGACACTCGAAGAATGGTGGAATTTTTCAATAAATATAGGTACACTGTACCCTGCTCGATTGAGTTTTTGTATTGTGTGTGTGTTTTTTTTTTTTGCCTTCATCGTTTTCGATTCGATTCGTTTTGTTTTGTTTTTCGATTATTATAGACTAGACTCTGGGAGTACTTATTTGTCTGTTTGGTTGGGTATGTTTGTGTTTTTTGTCCTTTTCCATGTGTGCAGAGATAGAATGGGTATGATGAGATGAGTTCGTTAGGATTCGAAATTTTGTACCAAAATTAGGGTAGCATATTCAACGTTCAATAGTGTAAATGAAATTCAAGATAATAATTGAAATCTCATTGAGGCTGTAGGTGGCCTAAAGTGGCCTTGGGGAAGGGATTTTACAATGTATCCTGATGAAAAAAATTCAAAAATGATTCAAATCGAGCAGACGATCTTGAAAAGGACTTTCTCGCGATTAAATCCGGCAATAATTTCCTTTCAGCGGTTCTTCCATAATTTGTGAATTTTCCATCCAATTTCGAACGAAAAAAAAAAACTCCAACGAAACCATTTCCTGTCTATTTATACCCAAGTTATTATATCTCACCTTTCCCCTGTTTGGACTGGGCTTGCCGTATGAAATACTCGTAGGTACCCCTCTGCATTCTGTACGATCTCCATTGCCATCTCGTATAAGGTCCTTTAGTCGAAATATTATACGTGTACACGAGGCTCATACGAGAAATACAGATAACCATTTCCATATAAAATCCATTCGGCTATAATATCTTTAGCTCGGCCATTAAATCGAAAGTATAGTACGACTACGGAGCGAACATATTAAAAAATAGGCGAAGGGGGAAACCGTGCAAGATATAATGAAACTTGCTGGAAAAATATTGACGATGGTGACGATGATGATGATGAAGAAGACGAAGAAGGAAAAAACCTAGATGGAGAGAAAATGACGAAGTTTTCTTAGATATATATTTTTTAAAAAAATATATATGTGAGGAAAAAAAAGGGTGACTTGGACGTCGTCGTCGTCATGCTGCTGCTGTGGCTTATAAGGTTGGTGGTGGACATGGTTCTGTAGTATATACGATACGCAGAGGGAGAAAGAGAAATAAAATAAAACCGGACCCATGTGTCTCGTACACGGTTATAATGTTTTTTTGCGAGGGAATTTAAAAAAAAAAAGAAAAAGAAAAGCACAAGAAAATATATCTATGGGTATGGGCAATGTACCGAGATGAGGGAGAAGTTTTCTATATAAATTAGAGCTATGGGTTTTTTTCTTCTCGCATCTATTTCGATCGAGGGTGTTAAAATTGGAATTTCTAATCTGCCATACGAAGACTTTAGGTATACTACGATGGTCGTGTGTATGTGAGATGATATCGGTCATCGTGTAGTCTGTGTGTGGTATACGCCATATTTGATAGGGGTAAGAGGTTTTTTACGCCCTTGGGAAGGGTGGCATTGGCATGGCCTGGGCAAGGCCGCAAACACAGCGCGGGGATAAAAGAGTAATTAAACTTTGAAACGAAATGACTCATTGCTGCGATGCTGACGACCACCATTAAATCATCGTACAGGGTTCTCTTTTTTTATTTTTAATGATTTGTAACGAATGGCTGAACGGGATGAGATGAGGGAATGAGATGAAGCAAGGGTGGTGCAAGATTTTCATTTACATATTTGTATATGTGGTGGTTACGTTGCACTATGTACAAAGGGGTCGAATTAGAATCCTCGACTCGACTTGAGCTGAGCTGAGCTATGTATAGTATAGTCAAGGTGCAGGCAGATTTGTACTCGTACGATATTTTTTGCATGATTATTTTTTATGCTAATATTGCATCGAGGAACGTCATCAGGGGAACGAGTGTGCCAACCCACGCGACCAAAAAAAATGGGGTACGAGAACGGGTACTGTAATATATTAGGTATGCAAATACGCACGCATTTGGAACGGGGTAGTGTAATTCGAGAGGTACCAAGATCCTATACCGCGGAGGTATGCAAATTTCTATTAGAAATGATAATCGTGGCGGTGGAGATGGAAATGAACGGATTTTAACCGGAACTCGGGGACAGGAGGACACGTTCCTGTGCAATTAAGATGCCAAGATTTACATAAGCGATGCCTCCGATCATCCTTACCTGGACTTGAGGTCGGAAAAGCTCGCGTGCTGGACGGGTTTTTTGGGCGATGAGGGCGACCTAGGGGACGAATACGCGATTTTGTATAGGGAGACATGGAAATGAGAGCTTGTGAGGTGATAAATGCGTAGTTGATGGGTCTAGAGTGGTCTTATTCGTGTCTTATGAAAGAAAGGTTGAGTATTTGCATGAAAATTGTCCACGCGTCCATATTTTTTTTTTGGAGAATGTAAACACACGAGCGTGGTTTTTTTATGATTTAATTTAAAGTAAGGGTTCAAAGGGGTTAGAGATGATTGAAGAAGAAAAATGGAGATTGGAAGGTGTTTTTTTTGTGGCACGAGACAAGATTGTCGCGAGTTTTATGATTCTTATTATTATTAGCTAGCTTTTGAGATTTTTGATTTTATTTTTGAAATTTTTTCAATTTCTAGAGGAGTTTGGTTTTTTGGAAGGATATGAGGGGGGGGATTTTGAATCAGAAGAAAAAACTCATCAAGTGTCATTTTTGTGAATTTTTTATTTTTGGAGGGGAAGAGGGGGTTGAATTAAAAGACAAAAATCGAATAATTTTTTTCTCGTCAAGTACCTATCATTTTTATTGGGAATTTTAAGAGGGATGAAAAAGGAACAGAAAGCCTATTAAAAAAAGGAAGAAAATATGTGCTTTGAAAATGTGATCGATTAAAGAAGACCTTGCTGATGACGATGGTCCAACTTCATTTAGAAAGAATTAAGATCGAAGACCTCGACCAGAAGACCAAAGGCTTATACAGAATTGTCTATTACAAAATACCATAAATTACTCCAATTTAATCGCCTTTTTCTAATAAGTGTCGTCGTCTTTTTCCCTCCGTCTTCCAGTGTTGCTCTTGCCATAGAGATCCAGTCTCCGCAATAATTCGAGGTTTCCATCAGAGAAAAACGATAGTATCTAATTACGCGCGAAAAGACGAAGCTTGCCGAGAATTAAGCTGCTAGGTCGGCGTGTTTCTCGTTAATTTATTATAGAACGGTGTAACTTGGTAGGCTGTTGTGGCGCTGTAGGATGCTGCGAGTATGAGATTTCAAATTAAACCATATTTAAGGTGACAAAGAGACGATGAATCACTTGGTCAAAGCTTGGTGAGACGGGTGCAGTGGTGGGTGAGCTTTTGCCAGGGTTGTTCGTCCTGTTTCCTTGTTCGTTTTGTGGTTTCGCGAGGTGAGAAAGTTTAATGAATTTTTTTTTGGAATGGGAGAAGTTTGGAGGGTACGAGTGAATTGTTGCCTTTTTAGAAAAAATTCTGAAGTAAAAAGTTATTGAAGAAGGACGACTGATCCATGTGCTCTTAATTGTGCAAATTATTAATTTTAGAAAAATTTGACGAAATTCAGCAAACATTTTATAAAACATTAAAACATGTTTAAAGTGACGAAAGCATTTTTGTAGGCTTTAAAATCATCTAAAACTGGGTAAATACTAAAAACCTGAGTTTCAACAAAATTTTGCATTTTTTTAGGGTGTCTAACGGTCATGAAAGTCATGAAAAAATCATGAATTTTACTCGAAACACACTTAAAACTTTTTTTAAGCCCATAAAATGAAAAAAAATCGAAAAAGGAAAAATTTATTCAAAAAATTAGAAAAATGAACTTCAAATTCAATTTTTTTTGGTTAAAAATGAGGGAGTACTGAGAAAAAAGTCGCGAAAAAAAGATCGCGAAAAGTCGCGATTTTTGAATATCAGATTTTGGTAAACATTCTGTTTGCCAAAAAATCTAAAAACTTGTGTCAAAATTTGATTCCTGAAATGGCTCGTTCTGCTATTTTTCAATTAGAATTGATCTACCATCAGAGACCATCAGAAATGTAGGCCAAGCCTTACTTTTTTTTGACATTCTGACGTAACACGCTGGCCAGATAATTATCGCCTATAATTAGAGTTTTGATTTTTTTTTATTACCGAGAGGAAAAGATGCAATCTACTGTTACAAATTAGTCGTAAGAGAAGACTCGATTATGTATCGTACGTCATAATGTTGGTCGTGGACTCGGTTTTAATCGATTATTACGAGGTATATATATCTATGTGTCCGAGAATGCGATGCTGTAATATCGAAAGTAGCCAAACGTTGGGAATCTTGGACATTATGTCTAATTACAGCTTAATTAGTTCGATTAGATACGCGGCGTTGTGTTGTTGTTTCCTCGATTATAAGGTGTAGGTACTTTGGTATCCAAGGTGGATAAATTTACGAGGGGACCCGAACCCTACCTCTTCTGACTTCCTATATCGATCATTAGGTTTCCTTGGGCGATTATTGTTAATTATTCATCGAGCCATTAGTCTTTGACAGAGCCGAGCCATAATTCGTGAAAAAAATAATATAGTCTTTTCTCCCCCTAGAGAATCGAACGACTGACTGTATGCTCAGCAGCTTATAGTACAGAAAGAGGAAATCTCGCGATATGCGCGATAATTACATAGGCAGTGAGCAGAATGACAAGAAAACGATTGAGAGAGAGAGAGAGAGAGAAAAGGGTGGTAAAGGACGACGACCATTTTCAAAGACGTAAAAAAAAGTTAGAATATTGAATCACCCCCTTCGAAATGCGAGGAAGAAGGCGGTAAGGGTGGTATCAGTTGGAAGACATGGCGACCGAGTGTGTATGTGCAATGCTGCTAACCCTTAGCTTACGTTTTAGTAGATCTAATTATAATTTAGCCGCTACATAACGGACCCTTTGCTGCTCGCGATGGTTTCCAATATTTAAACAGTAGTATGGATGGAAAATGTTGGTTTTTTTAGTTCAGTTTGTGGAAAGAGTTGTCGAGTAAAGCGTACGCCATGCCATGTACATTTAGAATAGAGAACCTATGTTACCGACTACCTAGTACTGTATACCGTGTAATTAGCGTTCTAAGGTAATAGTAGACTTGTTCGAAGCAGTATATGGGGACGAGAGGAGAGAGACGCGGTTTGGATCGGACGTATGTGTGTATGCGTGTATTTTTTTTGTCTGCTCTTTTTTTTTTACCTTAAATAAAGAAGAAACTATTATCACGCTGCGAGACGATGACGACGACTTGTTCTTTAATAAACTATTTACGAAATTAATTGAAAAAATGATAGGTACCTGTACATGAGAAGTGGATATATTGGACATGTCATCAGTGTCTAAACCATACACGTACACTTTTTAGGTATTAACTGCTGTGTTATGTTAGTGATATTAATCCGTTAATAAATTTTTACGTGTGCTAAACAATTGATATGAAATGAAATGGAATCGGAGATACAAGTACGAGTATAATGAGGATGAGGAAACTAGGTATATGTACAATTTAATGATGTGTGGAGAATGGTGAATATAAAAAGTGACCAATGTGATGGGTGGGTGGCGGTGTGGGGGGATTTTATCGCGTAATCGCCTAAAGCAGCCTGGGTTTAGAGATGGTTTTCTATTTCTTTTCAGATCTGTGTGTTTTCACGCTTGTTTGATGTGATGGTGAGAGATGGTATTGTGCTGTAAGGTGAGGTTTTATATTGATTTATAAAAAAAAAAAAAAAAAAAATGAAATGAAACTATGGGGAGATTTACTTAGAGGAAATTGACCAAATTGGACTTGGAAAATTGGTAAGGAAGTCATTTTTAATTTATCTGAAAAAATTTCGTAGCATTACAAAAAAATGAAAGACGAAAATCTACGGTACGTTATAATTAAGAAATATCACAATCATTGTATGTATTTTGAAATTTCTGCGGTGTAATTACTAAATAATATACAAACGGTGAAGGAATTAAATACTCGTATGAGTCATGATGAGGTTTGGCGATAAATTGAAAACTATGTAGCCGTAATAATAATTATGGTTATGTAGGATATACCTAAGTCGTAGGTACTCGATGACGATACCTCGATCGTAAAGTTGATTCAACGTCTCTTCGTTGAAATAATCTGCAAACTTTGGTCGTATTTTCCCCTCTTCTCTTCTCCTACCCTTTTTGTGGATTGCTCATCATCTTATTATTATTTGTTTTTTTTTTTTTTCGTATTCAACTTGGAATTCTACTATTTATAATACGTTCGTTAGTGGTCTGTGAATATTGTAATTGAGATGTAATTGGTAATTAGTCGTCGAGGATTTAGAAAATGGTGTCTGTTCGTGTGATTGAGAAGTTGAAGTTATAGAGATATTGGTAGATTTAATTGGCTCGTCCAAGGTATACGTACATATCGATTACGTTGTTGATAGGATTTTTTCTTGTGGTTTTCATAATACGTATGTATAGGGATCTTCTAAGGTATTTCTTTGCCCTTCTCCCGTCTTCCTTGGGTGTAGTTTACAGTTGTTGTGAAAGAGTAATATGGTATGTGAGAGATCATCGGCTGAGGAATGAGAATGTATCCAAGCAACGTGACGATGGTTGATAGAAAATTGAAAGAAAATTTTACTATATTGGTGATAAGTGTTGAGCGATTGTGTTTTTTAATTAGAGTTTGGAGGAGGGGAGAGGGGGATTGGATGGATGAGGTATTTTATTAGGTATCTATGAAATTTTCGTACAAGTCTTTCTCATCAGGTACCTAGTTGGTTTGATGGTACCAAGTCTTGTGTAGAACAATTCGAAAGTCTTATTTATTTGGTTGTTGAAAATTATGATTTCAAGCTTTATCAGCTCAAATGCTCTGAAAAGTCACAAAATTTTTTTAAAAAAATACCCAAAGATTTCAAAAATCTGAAAAAAATAGGCTAATAACCGTGTTTTAATAAAACTAAAATTTTTTGGACAACATTTCTTTAATCCTATTGAAGAAAAAAATAAAGTTCTTGTCACCCCCTCCCTTGGGATCCTTTTAAAATTTCTAAAGTTCAATTTAAGTCAATCTTTGGTGACTTTCATTTTTTTTTAAATCGATTTTAAGAAAAATTGAAGGTCATAAATAGAAAAATGAAAAAGAACAAAATTGCAGAGCATACCTAAATTGAGTGAAAATGGTTTATTTTTTAGAAGGCTTTGTTTTTGAGATATTTTGAGTGAATTAAAAAAGTGCAACTTGAAACATTTTTTATAATTTTTCAAATCAAATCACAAAATTGATTTTTGAAAAAAAAAACTCAATCTACAAATGAAAAAAATTGAGAGGATCAAAATTATAGAGCACGAAGTTTCTCACGAATTGAGTTCAATCAGATTTTTGTTAAAGAAGCTTAGCTTTTAAGGTACATTTTGAAAAGCTCAACTTGAATAATTTTTTGTGATTTTTTTCGAAAGGAAAATCGATTTTTTGAGAAAAGTTAGGGATCTTACGAAAAAAAATGAAGAGAATTCGAATTGTAGAGCGTGAAATTCTTCGTGATAAGTTGCATCAACTTTTTTTCTCAGTCTTCCTCTGCTCCACCTGCCAGTTGGAGTGTATTCTTTGACTTTTCAAGGGGACCATTTGTCAGGCATTCTATCAACGTGTCTTCGCAATTTCTTTCTGTAATCTTTCACCCGTGCAATGATTGGCTCTGCTCCTAGCTCCTTCAGGATGTCTTCATTCCTTTTCCTATCATGTCTTGTACATATATCCTGCTGTGGCTCGCATGAATCTCATTGAGTGAAAGTTGAGAAATTCATATTAAATGTTTTTTTTGTGATTTTTTTTACTCTTCAAAAAAAATGGAGGGAAACGAAATTGTGGAGCACAAAATTTCCTAGGAGTTGAGTTTTCATCGATGTTTTCTCCAAGAGGTCTTGCTTTTGAGATATTTTGGGTAAAAATTGAAAAATTCAGCTTGAATTGAACTTTTTGCGATTTTTGATAAAATTAAAAGACCCTTCCAAAAAAATGGAGGGGAACGAAATTGCAGGGCACAAAATTTTTCAAGAGTTGAATTTCAATAAGTTTTTCCTCTAAAAACGCTTTGATTTTGAGTTGTTTCAATTCAAAGTTCAAAAGTTTCATTTTTGAGATGAGTATAATTAATATTCTGAGTGAAATTTAAAAAATTCAACTTGAATGAATTTTTTGTGATTTTTGAAAAAAAAATCAAAGGTATGAATTTTTGTGAATATTTATCTCCTGAATCGATTTTATTTTTTGAGATTCCCCATAAGTGTAATTTTTTCTAAAAGGATGTATTTTTTTTAGATGTTTGATTGTTTCTCATTGAAAATTTTAAACAGCTTTTTTCGAAATTCTGTGTTGACTTGTAAAAAATTTGATTTTTTATTATATGATTTAATAGACAGTTGAGCATCCAAATCGTTGATGGGAGGGGACGAGGGGGGAGTCTAAAACCGAAAATAAACAATGATCCAATCCAGTGCTTTTTGATGAATCTCGATTTTGTTACCTTTCTCATTAGAAATTATATTCTCAGATTATTCAACGATAACGAAACTACTTACATTGTATTTACTCGTATTTCCACATACGAATCCAAAGACACCTAAAAAAAAAAGGTAAAAATCGCCTCTTTTCACTGGCAACGGTTGATTTACCACATTATCGTATATATGTATCCCTGCATATTTCAAAATGAGACCGGTGTTTCTATATTCGATGTATTACATTTTACTCTATATGCATTAAAAACACCCATAATAAAAACAACAATGGAAACTCACACGAGAGAGATAATTTGCTATATACTTTGACGCGTTCGTTTGGTAAAAATTTTAGTCACGATGAGGGGAGAGCGAGCAAGATGCATATAGGTAAGCAATAAAAGACTCGATCGGTACCGAAAACAACTCGGCTATTTTACAATATTGCTCGTTTATACTACACTTACACACAAATAATAAGGCATATTTGGTGCGTTAATTCGATCGATTGATGCTGATTTTCCCATAGAAAATTGTACATAAAGATGGATACTCTCGTCTTCGCCCTGGTGTACTGGTTTTTCTCGAATATGGCAAAGAGAGGAGTAATACGTATTACATTATTATGATTATCATCGCGACGACGATGTATAGGAATAGGAAAAATACTCTTATAAGGTGTAAAAAAATATATATTATAAGAAAAGATAAAAGAATATAAGAGAACCGAAGGAGCAATGTACAGAGACAAAAGATGACTGGTGGACGTATTACCTATACTCGCTCGCGTTTATAAAATATAAATTGCTATGAGATTTCGAAAGAAAATAATGGCTTCTCTGATAGTACATAGGTACATAAGTTAACAATGTTTGGAAACGCAAAATATGTACTATGCTTCTGATGCTTGGCTAATAGGACGTATCGAGATTAAATTGTAAGTGTGTGTGTTGTTGTAGAGGTACTTAAAAATGCCATGGTATCGTCAGCTAGCAGGTTCTGGTAATTTTTTTTTTTTTATAACTGTGTAATACTAAATCTTCATTATATGGATTAATAAAGCATAAACTATATCGATATGGATGATACGTACTACGTATTAGTGTGAGAGACGATCAATATGCCAGAGAGAGAGAAAGAGTGAGACAGCTAGATGAAGTCAATTGGTGTGTATGTGTTTTTTTCTTCACTCGCGTATCCGCATCTCTGTCTCTCTTTTTACTCGTATTATTCTTATCCACACTCTCTCGGTATTTTTCATTATTCTATATACGAACGAGGAGAAGAAAATTACGCTCGAGGTGTACCTACAGATATCTACAGACAGAGGCACAAGAGGCAATGGCAATAAGCTAGAGTGTGTAAGGAGCGGAGGGGGGAGGGGGAAAAATATGCGGTAAATCGAGCATATACACTGTGTGCTCGTACGTAGAATAAGAGTCGACTCTGGGAACGAAGATATTTTCCAATTATAAAATGGATTATTATTACGACGATGATTATTATTAACAATGGAGGAGCTGAGAGAGGAGACTCTGGCGATAGCTGCAGAACTGCAGCAGCAGCCACGACGACAGAAAAAGAAAAACGGGAAAATATATCCGCGTGTCTAATGGGTTGTGGATTAGATACTCTTGTTGTGTAGCTTTACTAGCTGCGCTGTTCTGTTGTGGCATAAACTTATGGATGTTAAAATAGAGAGACGTTGAAGGAAGAAGAAAAAAAAATGTGAAAAAGACAAATGGCGGTATCGATGTCCCCCTAGCCCGTGACCATTTAATCACGACGAGTTGCTCGAACAATGATACGAAGGTTTTTTTAATTCTTGTCACTTTACGAATTGGTGATTGGTGGAATCGAATATTGACCAAGCTGGAAAATGGCAACGAACTCTGCCATCATGGTGAAGATGCTTTTTATCGTATTGTCGATGAGACAAATCTGCACTGTGATCGATTGGGGTTTGATTGGGAGTTGTGTAATCGATTCGATTCGTCGAAAGATGAGAAAAAAAAACAATACTTTGGCCTGATTGGTGCATGTCTTCGAAATCCGTAGAATTTTCCAACCTCGAGGAAGAAATAAAAAAACTGACGAAATGAAGAGAGCTATGGAATATAAGAAAGTCGACTGGAGAAAAATGAAGGTGTGTTTTTTACCACGTGCAGAGAGAGAGAGAGGTATCCCCAAAGGAGGGGAGTCGACGAGAATTAATTTTTTTTTACCCCGATGATGGTTCTGGCGAGCCTTTGCTGTTGGCATTTTTGAATAATGACCCGAAATAGTAGGTAATGGAAAGAACAGGGGTATGTGTGTTGTGTGCGGATAGCGAAATGAGAAAGTAAGAGACAGACTGGTACGAGCAGCGTGAGATTGGCCATGGCCCGCAGAAGGGAGGCATAAAAATAGGAAATTGGATTAGATTAAAAATGTGGATCACGTTTCCAGTCAATTTTTTACCTTAAGTTATTTCAACGATAGGTTTTTTTTCTCCTCCTGTATGTATTTTTTTCCCTTACGCCTTCATTTTTGCGTTCGATTGGGCCTCTGTTTTTTTTTTCTTTTTTTTTTTCGTTCGAAAAGTTAGTCTTTTTTTTTCTTTGGTCAAGTGAGTACTAAAATGGAGCGATTTTTAACGTGTAAGATAATATTGACGGTATGCTCGTAGTTAATGGTAATGCATTTTTTTTTGTCTTGTAAATAATTTTTAATTTTTTTTAACTCGAATTTTTAATTTTGCATCAGTTTATTAACATTATAACTTAATAATAACAAGGAAGATGGTACTTTATTTATTATTTTTTTTATTAAGTTTTTTTTTATTTATTATTTTTTTCATAACGAATTTTTTTTCACCTTGGCCAATTTCAGGAACTAAAGAGGCGTAATATTTTGCTGTAGTACACACGTAAATCTCCTCCGATTTACCAGTATATAAAAAAAAAGAGGAAAAGGGAAATGACTACAACAATCGATTTACTCGTATATTTTCATGTGTGCGGACTCAATAATGGGCAATGATGAGATATGGTATGATGGACACAGCGCTGTTTTTTTAATTTATTTTAATAATCTCTCTGTTGCAATCTACTCTTTTTTTTTCTCGAATTATTTATTCATTTAACTTATTATCGACAGATTTCTTTCTGTTTTTTTGAATTTCTCTCTTTTTTTTTTTATTATGATTTGTGTATATTTTACACGATTTTTATTTGCTTTTTATTTTTTTCTTTCTTTTGTATTTTACCTTCGATGTAATGTATAAGTATGTACATTTTGTCTATTTGCGTTTTTTTTTATTATTTTTTTTTGTTTTCGAATTTTTTTTTATTATGATTTTGCTATTGTACAGTTTCTCTTTGTTCGTCGATCGATTATTTTTTTTTCTATTTCTTATAAATATCATGTTTCTTACGATTTTTTTTTCATTTTGTACGATTTTTTTTTATTTTTGTCTTTCTTTTATTATTTTTTTTGTCTATTTTTATTTTCCTTCCTTTTTTTTCGTCATTTTTAAGTATTTTTATTTTGTTAAAATGTTTTTGTGTTCCTTATGCTGGTACCGAAAGGTGCATATGACGGCTAATAAAGTGATAATTAAGTTGTTTAGATGCGCTTTTGCTTTGATTTTTTATTTTCGTTTTTTTTGTTTTGGTTTTTCACGCTTTTTTATGATTTTTTTTTGGAGGGGGTTTTTAGGGTGGGGAAGGGGGTGTCCGGTGAGAGGAGCGAGTGTGATGTGATGGAAAGATACGGGCTGGGTGGAAAATTCTACGGATTTTGTTGGTGAAGTGGAGATTTATGGGGTTTGAAAATTAGTGAAAATGGATTCCAATGAACCGTTTTGGGGAGATATGGATTCATGGAGGTTTCATTTAGTAGACAATTTGATGAAAAAAAATTGAAAAAATTGAATAATGCTAAGAATACGGATTGATTTTAATCAAAAGTAAGTACTATGTATTATTGATTGGAAAGAAGCAATGTTCGATTCCTCATCGTTCCCAAATCTATAAAGTGGAATATAGGTTGAACAAATAGGTAAGTAATAATGAAGAAAAAGGTAAGAATCCTCTCGTTTCTCGCTAAAAATCTGGTGTGTATTTTGTGAAAAATGGAGAACTTTATAAAAATATATAGAGATCGAATCGTTTTTGAAAGAATTGACATTTCTCTTGCTGTGGAGTGATTTCTGTGTTTGTTGCTGATTGATAGGTTCGAGAAAATCTGAAAGGTCAATGAACTGATTAAAAGTGATTTAAGAATTTCAAATTTGATTTTTTAATAAATTTAAAAAAGAGATCTTATGAAAATTAAAAATAAGCTGTGGGTATTTCTTGAAAATTTTGGTTCAATTTTTCAAAATTAAAAAAAATTGTTTGGTTTTAACTCAGTTTTTCAACATTTTTTCAAACAGAGCTCAGATTTAACTTGTGTTTTCTTACCACTTTTGAGTCAACTTTTGCAAAATTTTATTTTATTGATTTATTTTTTTTGAAAGTATTGCAATTGAGTTTTATAAAGTTTTATAGAATTTTTGTGACATTTCCTACGATTTTCTACGATTTTCATTGAATTTTGATCTCAAGTTTAGTACTACATGATTCTACAAAAAGTCTTTTTTTTCTTTTTTTTTAATATTTTGAGTAATTTTTTTGGTAAATTTTACCAATTTTTGTGAAATTTTCACCTCGTTTCAAAATTTTTTCGTAATAATTTAGTGGGTCTCAAACTTCTTATCTTAAAGACATTTTATCTGATTTTTATTGCATTTTTTTTTTTTGGCTTCTTCTAATTTTGTTTTATGATGTTTCAAAATTATTTTTGTTAAATTTTAACAGCTTTTGCGATGTTGAAAAAAGTTTAAGTTCCCATCTAAAAAAATTTTCCATGTTCTCGATGATTTTTAATTAAATTTGTCGATCAAAAAATAGATCACGTTTTATGAGGAGAAAAAATTTGGTGTAAAATGTTTTGATTTGTTCCAACTTTGGATTCAAATAATTGCCATCTCCTTTTGAGAATCATCGCGTCTCATCTCATTTTTTAAATTTTTCGTACTTTTTTTCAAAATTTTGTGAGCTTTGAGGGCGCTAGGGGGTCTTAAAAAAATAAATAAGTGTAAGAAAAAAAATCAGTAGGAATCTAAATGTCACACTAATTTTGTCAATTTTATTTCATTTTATGTATTATTATTTTTTATTTATTTATTTATTTTTTGAATCCAAAAATGAGCTAATATTGAAGCTCAGAACCTTCTAAAACCTAATAAGTTATGCATCAAGAGACATTTTGAATTTTTTTTTCGAACTTTGGCCGTATTTGAAACATTGTTGGTAGGGGAGGGGGGTGGTCTCGTTGGTTTGGAAAATAAATGAATATTTGGACTCATCACATTTGAATCAGTAACAATCAATATTATGCAACTTCATTATTTTACGAAGTTTTTTAAAAATGAATTTCTATAAAAATTATCAGCCTTTGTACCCCCTTCCCTCCCCTCCTCACCCCTCTGGGTATTGAGATCCCACTTTGAAAATTGATAACCAAATTTATACCTATTTTTTTTTCAAATTTTGAAAATGGCTGCTTTAGACTTTTTTATTCATGAAGAAAAATTGAGTGTTCTAAGTGAAAGCCCTGTTATGAGATTTTTTGATTTGATTATTGATTCTGAATCTTCGATCTATTCTCTTTCAAGCCTCGCAAACAAATTTACTCCAAGTTTAATCTATTTCGTGATACGAGTCCTCAAAAATTGTCAATTTAGTGAAAAGTTCATCAAAACGTAAAAATTGCGAGCACCTCCCTTTATCTGTCCACCCAATGGGTGAATGGAAGGTGGTAGGACAGAAATTTTGGTAGTTATTTCACCTCGAAATGTATAAAAAATGAATAAATAGTGAGCTTTGTGGTAATTTTCATGTTTTTTTAATTCACTGAGCTCGTTTCTTTTTTTTTAGGTACCTTTTAATTTTCTTCGTTTTTCATTTTTGTATTTTTCTGCATGTGACAAAATGTGACCAAAAGTGTAAAAAATTTGGTATTACAAAAAGTGTCGCATTTCTCTTTGAAAATTCGTATTTTTTTCAGTTTATCGGAAAGGTTTTTTTTTCGTTTATTTATTTTTTTTCATTTTGAGCATGTTTGTAAAATATTCAGGTTATGTCCATGTTTCGTTGAATGGTATTTTTCTAGGGGAGAGGGAGGTGAAAACTGAGAGAAAAATTTGAAAAAATCTTGGACTTTTTGTTGAAACTCCAAACATTTATTGTGCTGCCCCCCCCCCATAATTTCAAAAATCAGGATTACCAAGCTAATGACTGAAAATTTTCATTTTTTAAAATATTTAAAATATTGGTTCATCTGCAGGTCTGGTGAATTATTATTCCATAAATGAGGGAATTCTCAGTTCTATTGTTTTTCCACCCACTGAACAATCCTCCGGCGATTTGTCGAGGAAAAAAAATCATAATTAAATTATTTCAACGATCGTTTTTCGCTACGATATGCTCGCGAAGTAAGAAATTAACCATAAAAATCGTATTATTAAGTATCTCGTAGCGACGTGCTTGTAATTAACGATAATTTCTGACGTTTAAATAAGTAAAATCTTGCTCTCTAAGCGGGTAAGGGGGGTCAGGAAGGGAAAAAAGAGAGTTCCAATGTATAATATCTATATAAAACGATTTCGTATAACCCAATTATCTATGTCTTATTATGAAGCAGTTACCAGTATGGATACTACAGATAGGCACTTAGAACAGAACTGTACATGGAAGCCAAAAAAAGAGAGAAAAAAAATGAAAATATACCTAGGCAGTATCTATTACGAAATCTAGCACAAGCACACCTCACACCTTCCGAATCCGTCTTACGTAACAGAGATAAATAACGCGTCGGCAATTACCGCGGTGTCGCTGAAGATGGGGGTCGGGGGAGAGGCGATTTATCGATCGAATTAATTATCACCGGGCAGCGTGTGATTTGTACTCGTACAGCGACGCAATATTAGGTATTAATTTTCGCATTCGTACCGCCATCGTCGTCGTCATGTCGTAGTGCAATAAAATATACGTAGCTGTGGCGGCGTTAATTATGCGCGCAAACGATGCGATGTTGCGTTCGGTTCGAAACAGATGAGGATATTTTTTAGAGCGTGTAAAATACCCATATACTTAATACTCGGCTATTATGTATGTATACAGTCGATTAGAATAAATGGTGAATAGGATGGACGTGGGGTGAGGTAAGAAGAGACACCTTTTGGAAACGAATTAGCGGAAAATTATCGTCACTCGGGTAATTTTTTTCTGCCAGTTAAGTCGCGCGTGTGCCTGAGAGATGAGATGGTGGAATACGTCTCACAAAGTGACTCTTCTCTGTGTGTGGTGCGAAAAGTAGAAACGCTACGGGTGGGATTTACTCTTCGATGATGGTAAATAAGCCGACGAATAAGAACGCCATTAAGATAGGTAATTAACGCTCGACGTAACACCTTTTTTAAAGACGCCCAGAACTGGCTATATAAGATGTACGAGTATATCTTTACGACGTCGTCGTTTTTCCACCATCTGCTCGCAAATTCGACGCCATTCTCGAGGAGGTTTTCCCTACGTTCATTTAAATTCCACCGCGTTATGTTGTAGGCGCACTCGCGGTATACAAATTGGCGACATTTGAAGGAGGTAGAGAAGTCGAAGTCGAAGCCGAAGGATAAAAATGCATAGGGGGATCGCGTAGATAATTCTTATCAGCATCGAACCCTATCCCGAGCACTAAAAAAGCTGCTTTCCTTTCGTTGGGCTGGCAACCCTTATATGTATGGTATATTTGTACCTTGTGGGATGAAAAGGGATGAGGGGGAAGAAAAAAAGGACAGGACTAATGTGCGAGTGTACGAGTACGAAGCCTCGTATCTACGAAATGTATCTTTTCCCCTATCTCAACGTCTCCTTTCCTCTTTGCCACGAGTTGACGTACCCGCAGAATAAATTTCCTCGAGACTCTCGCTTTCCTCGTGTTCCGGAAGAAATGTGTTATGTTGCGGGTTGCGTATCCTGGAATAGTATAAGGCATTGCCGGAGCTTAATCTGTTCTCTTGAAGAGCGACCCGGAGTATAAGGAAATGTTCGCAATGAGTTTGCATCTACGTGAATATTTTTTTTTCTAGAGGTGGTTTTTTTTCTTGGTCGGTGTTTGGCTCGTTTATCACGAAATGTCTTTTCTTCTCTTTTTTTTTGGCGAGGGTTTTCAATTAGTTTGCGGAGGTAACTGGTATTCGGAAAAATGGTTTAAACTTAGGGTTCTTGAAATGAACGATTTCGTCCATCTTTTCGGTTGATTCAAGAGAAGCAGATTGCGAGTTTTGCTGAAGAGTGATTTGTTGAATGAGTCGTATTAATTGATTCAAAACTCGTCAGAAGTTTTAGTTCTGTCGATTTCGAACGAATAATGCGCAGAATGAATCATTAGTTCGCGAACGATTTGCAAAATTGAAATCAATAGTTCTTTTTTAAAGGGAAAAATAATTACTTTCAAGTTGAACGAAAAAATTCCAAGTGCGGCCTTAAATGAAGATGAATTCGTTCGCGAACGATTTTTTAAATTCCGAACGAATCATTCACGAACGACAGAAGCATCGCTCTGTTTCCTAATTCCTAAATTAAGAATTTTTATTACTGTCAGATCAAGTTTTCTGTTTTCCTGGATTTCTTTGAATAAATGGGTACTTAATGCACAGATTGAGTCATTCGTTCGCGAACGATTCACTGAATTTCAATCGATATTTTTCACAAATGAGGAAAAATTATTGATTTCCTACCTCATATAAAAAATTTCTTTGTATAAATTTCGGTCAAAACTCAAAGATGAAGTCGTTCGCGAACGATTTCATTAATTCTGAACGAATCATTCACGAACGACAGAATCACACTTTGTTACCAAAATTATGAATTTTCATTACTTTCAAATCAAGTTTTCGTGGATATTTTTGAACAAATAGGTACCTAATGCACAGATTGAGTCATTCGTTCGCGAACGATTCACTGAATTTTAATCGATATTTTTCACAATGAGGAAAAATTATTGATTTCCTACCTCATATAAAAAATTTCTTTGTGTAAATTCCGATCAAAATTCAGAGATGAAGTCGTTCGCGAACGATTTCATCAATTCCGAACAAATCATTCACGAACGATAGAAGCATGGTTTTGTTTTGTTACCAAATTATGAATTTTTTGTTTTTTCCTTGATTTTTTTGAACTATAGTGCGCAGGCATGATGAGTCCTTCGTTCACGAACGATTTGACTGATTCCGAACAAATCGTTCGCGAACGACAGAAATGTAATTCTGTGACTTGGACTTGAATTTTCGCCCCTGTCAGATCAATTCAATTTTTCAAACATGTTTTTGAATCATCAGTGCGCATAAAGAATCATTCGTTCGCGAAGAAAAAAAAATTCGAACGTAAATTTTGAACGAGGATGAATTCGTTCGCGAATGATTCACTGAACTGTGATCAATGTTTTTCTCTTTGAGGAAAAATGATCTACTACCTTCAAGGCTTCAATTTAAGCGAGAAAGTCCTGAGGGTGAACTTTGAATAGAGATGAATTCGTTCGTGAACGATTTTATAACTTCTGAACAATTCGTTCTCGAACAATCGAATCATTACTCTGTGACTGAATTATGAACTTTAGCGGCTGTTTGATCAATTTTTCCAAAAAATTTTTGAACGATAATGCGCAGAATGAGTCAATTGTATCGTGAACGATTCGCTGAATTGCGATTGTCAGTTTTCATAACGTGTGAATCTGCTTACTTTCAAATTTCAAGAACAAAATTTCAAGCGTTATTTCAAAAAAGTTATATTCGTTCGCGAACGATTCTATCAATTCCGAACAAATCGTTCGCGAACGACAGAGTCGTCTTTTTGTGACTTGATTATGAATTTTTTCCGTTGTCAGATCTTTTTTCCGTAGATTTTTAAATGAATAAAACGCAGAGTGAATCATTCGTTCGCGAACGATTTACTGAATTGAATTCAGTATTTTTTTGTGATAGGAATACTTTTAAAGGGTTGCTTTCATCTCAAAGAAAAACCGTCCAGTTTTAAACAATAATGAAGTCGTTCACGAACGATTTCATAAATTTTGAACGAATTGCTCGCGAACGACAGAATCATTACTCTGTGGTCAAATTTATGAATTTTTATGGCTGTCTGAATAGATTTTGAATGACATTTTGGAATTGGATTCATATTTCACCGATTTGTTGAAAGCAAATTTGTTGAATCATTTTCTGAATCAATCATTCGTGACCGAACTCGAATCATTAAAAGAATCGACTCTTCCTGGGGAGGTGATTTATGTATTTAGGACATAAATGTTTCGTGGGGATCCTCGATCACCTTCGATCATTCAAGAACGACTGAATCGAATTTCTCAAATGAACCGTATTAATGATTTTTCGAATCATTAGCAAAGTATTCTGTTTGAAAGCACTTTTTTTGTGGCTAGAATGTTTCGTTGAAATCTGAAGTGAGGAAAGAATCGCCAGAAACGCATCAAGTGATTCATTCGTTCACTAAGATTCTTTTGAAAGCTGACTTTTCCCTAAATTTGTAATTTGTTTTGGAAAACATACCGTTTGAAAAAAAAAAAACCAGAAGCTTTCTATTCGATCCATCAATAGAAAGGTAGCACTAGCCCATCTCAAGTGATCCGCAAAGAAGTATAAGAATCGAATTAAGCGAACGACCGAGATAATTAAAAGTATACGCGCGGTTACAGTGGCAGCGATAGAAGGAATTCGGTAAATACACTTTTTTTTATACCTTTCGATAGGTTTTTACGTGCTTATCCGACCTAGTACACAGGTACATGTTTGATTACGACGTCGGATACATCTTAATTACGAACGAGCGTTGGTCTTTCGGTACATAAAGGGTTAATTCTTTCGGTTGCTGGATTTTTACAGGCCATAAGAGTATGAGTATCTGTCTTTGTCTTTTCCACTCGCGCTCGTATCTCACGGTCGATGGTTATGGAAAATTAAAAATGTGTTGCGAGAAGGTTGCTCGGTTAGTTAACTCGATTACACGATAGAGCAGAGAGTCGAGAGATGCGAAGACGGCCACAGTGCGAAGAGGGTGGTGGTCGTCGGTGTCAATGAAGCATGGTGTTAGCACGTCCCTTTGGTTTAACGCGCTCCATCAGACATCGCCTCTGCTATGTAATGTAATTATCACCGAACCTACTACTACTACTCGGTACTTGCTTCTTCGGGGTTTCCTCTTGTATGAGTACCATCGCGAGAAGAGCAAACAGCAGCTTTATACTCGTACTTATGGTTGTGATGTATTTGAGTGTGTTATGTACATATGTATATACAATGTAACTAGCTGCACAAGAAGTTGGTAGGTAGTCTTAACTGCAAACTAAGGCTATATTCAATTCACTTCATCAAGTACCTACAGCATATGCTGCACTGACCAAGGTGCCCTCTCGAATACATTGTCTAGACGGTCTCGCGCACGTAAGACCCACAAAAAAAGTATTAATTGGAAATTTACAATGTCGTAAATATCCCGAAGACTGAACGAAAACGGAATGGCAAACCTGGTAGACTGGTCAGATCGTAAAATGCGTAATAACTCTGTACAACTAATTCCTTATTTCCAAAAGGTAGTTGTTTTTACACATTGTATGCGATGAAATGGTCCAGGCATTCGCACCTTTAGTGTTATAAGAACATCATCTTCCGAAAACAGTTTTTCTTGGAAAGGTGGTGCCCAAAGTGTTTGCAAAAGAAATGAAGATTAAGATTGCTACATCAATAAAATTTGTAATGGTTATGAAATTTAAAATGGATCTAATAATGGTAGACTCTGTGATGTAATTGGTGAAATTTTATGAATTTTTCGAAGTCTGATGAAGTTATGATAGCATGATTCTAAATTGATAATAATATTGGTATCAATGATCTAGGTATTGATATTCAGGGGCTGAATAAATTGGATAAAATTGTGAAAAAATTGATGAAAATCAATATGTAAATCAGTTAAAGTGAATGGTAGGTAGTGATGAATTCTTAGCCCTGCTTATGATGAAAATAATCATAAGGTTGATATTTGATGAATTTCTGCAAATTTGATGAAATGTCGACAGAGAATCCTAAATTGTTGTGGAAGTGATCATTATTTTTAATAGGTACCTAATACATACCTATGTATCTGTAAAATCAAACCAAGGTAGGTAATTTGATGAAATTTGAAAAAAATGATGAAATGTATTATATGATGATGACATTTGGTGATTTTCATTAGAAGAACTGAGGAATTACTGTGACAAAGAATTCCAAATTGTAATGGAAATGATCAAAAATACCTATACTTGTAAAATCGAACCAATTTAATGATATTTTAATATTTGATGTAAAGATTGATGTGATTCTGATTATGATGAAATTTTGATCAAATTTGATGAATCTTTGTAAAAGTGATGAAATTATGGTAACTGTGAATTTTGAATATTGTCGCAGAAACTATCACTGATATAGGTATTTGTACGCATAATTGAACTAATTTAATCAGACATTGCAAATTGATTAGACATGTGATGATGATGATGATGATGATGATGATGATGATGCTGATGATGACGAAATTGATAAAATTTGACAAATCTTAGTAAAAGTGATGAAATTATGGCTACTGTGAATTTTGAATTGTCGTAGAAATTATCACTACCTAATATTTGTGTGTAAAATTGAACTAATTTAATTAGACATTGAAAATTGATGAAACATGTGATCATGATGATGATGTTGATGATGATGAAATTGATGAAATTTGACAAATCGTTGTAAAAGTTATGAAATTACAGTAACTGTGAATTTTGAATTGTCGTAGAAATTATTACTAATATTTGTACGTATAATTGAACTACTTTAGTCAGACATTGAAAATTGATGAAACTTGTGATGTGATGATGATAATAATGATGATGATGATGATGATTATGATGTTGTTGATGATAATGATGAAAATACTTACATTGCCAGTGAATCTTGAATTGTCATTTTGTCATGGAAATTATCACTATATGAACTAATTTGATCAGACTTTCAAAATTGATGGAATTTGTGACTTTGATGATGATGAAATTGATGATGATGACAAAAAAATCCTAAAATCAAGGTAATTTGATGAAATTTTGAAAAAATTATGAATTCCATAAAACTTGATGAATTCCTCAAAAACTGATGAAACACGTGATGAGATCAAAGTTATTTGAAGTACCTGGCGAAGCAATGTACAATTTGATGTGATTTTACTCAAATAAAATGGAATCACCTGTTGAAAAATTGGAGAAATTTGATGATTTGATATCACACTGGATAAAGTATAGGTACATAATTAATGGAAGTGATAATTGTGAAAGTATAATAAATTTTGATTATTAAAACTCGAGTTTTGGAATATCACGTGAAAAATTCATCAAAAATGAACTTTTATAGCCTTTTAAAATAAGATTCAACATTTTGATTAAAGTGTCATTCATTTTTGATGAATTGATCAATGCAGGACAGTGGCGTAGCCAGGATTTTCTCAAGGAGGGGGCAAAACCAGATTTTTAGGCATGAAAAATTGAAATGAGGGGTAATTTTCTGGAAATCTATTGTAATGTGTGGTGATTTCAGGAAAATGAAGGCAAAACTACTGCTCGAGTGAAGCGAGAGCGAAAATTTTTGGAAAAATGGGTCCAAACAACGAAAAAACGTCCATTTTTGCATGTTTTCTTTCAAATTTTCGCTCTCAAGGGGGGGGCATGGCCCCCTTCGCCCCCCCTGGCTACGCCACTGATGCAGGATGACTCCAGACTTTTATGAAGGTTCTCCTAATGCTGTAAAAATAGCTGAAATTCATATTCTACTTTGATAAAATCTACCTACTTTGAAATTAAACAAATTTATTATGAATTTATGAATGATGAATTTGACAAGCAAATTATGAAACATGAAAAAATATTCATGATGAATTATTTCAAGGATCATTGAAGAAGAAATTATTCAATTTCTGTGCAACTGGTGAAATTTGATGATGTTTCACATCTGATGAAAATTGTCATAAAAATGAAAAAATTGACAGAATGTTGTAAAATTGATTGTGAATGAATGTTGAATTTTTATGTTATTGATGAAATGTGGTGAAATGTTAATGTTGATGTAAAAACTAAATGGTCATAAAAACAAAAAAATCATAAAATATTTCAAAATGGATCAAAAACGATCAATGATTTTTGCATTTTTGTGTGTAGGTATCTAAGTAATAAAATTGATAAAAAGTTATCAGATTGAAAAAATAATTGCGATATGAAGGTGATAACTCTTCAGAAAATGAGCTGATGTTTGTGGAACTGACAAAAATTGATGAATTCCTGTAAATATGATGAAATGTTGAGCAAGTCGGTGGGTTTTCTTCATCTTGATGATCATACAATTCGATCACATACCTATGATGAATTTATCTGATTAGCTTGAAAAATTGATAATATTGATTGATGATTAAGTATGTGAAATTAAGTACCTATGTGAAATTTATAGGTACAATAAAAGTTTGATGGATTTTTGTAGAAATGATGAAATCGTTTAAAACTGATGAAAATTCCTACTCCTTTGTTGAACTTTTTTGATTTCATATTCTTTTTTTGCTCAAATTTGATGAATTTACTGATCTTTGACATTGCATTTGAAATATCATTTTAAAAAGTTTGATGAAAGTTTATCAAGTTCGATAAAATTAATAAGACTCCCTTAAAAGGCATCCATAAAATTTTGGATGAATTTCGTAAAATTTGATCATTTTCTTCACGACGAAAAGATCTTATCTGCATTGATATAGGTTGCTGTATCTTCCTCATTTCCCTTTTCAATTCCTCCAATCTCTCAAAACCCCCAATTCGAGACACAAATTGGGAACCAGTGCCCAAACTCGCAGAATCGAATCACCCAATGTATAGTTTTTTCCTCGACGCGATAACATAAAGTCATAACGCGAACTTAAGCTCGTTAAAAAGTGTACCTATATTGGAGAGTTGAAGAAGAAAAAAAATCATCTGGCGAAGAGTATTAAATAGCATATTTTACGATTATTGAAGATTTAAATTATTTAACTGTTGGTCTCTCGCCCTATTGGCCCCTTCAGCCCCCTCACTTCCAGCTAAATCTACGTATACGAAGTGTAACTTGTTTTTTGACGCTTTTTAACGACGCTACGATCGAAAAGCGCGGCCGAATTTAGCACGTCGTGTTACATCTTTTAACAATGTTGACAGGATCACGACCGAGAAAAAGAGAATCTAAAACTTGAGCATCTCGTGTTGGATTATTTTATTCGACGATTTTTTTTCACTATTCACGAGTATATTATATCTATTCGGCATACAAATTCGTTTATTAATTGTCGATATTTCCTCACCCTTTGCAGCGCCATTCCGCACCTAGGAGGATATTAAATCGAACACGTTATGCGCATATCTATGTAGAATGATACGATGAGGCGACACCGGTATAATTATACCGGGTAATAATTTTATAGAATTTATTTCGAAGGCGTCGCGTCTTCTCTAATATCTAGGATATAGCAAAACTAAGTGTGCGGAAAAGAACTCCTCCCCTGTACCCGACTCTGGTTTTTTTTCTTCGTTTTATACTATTTCGCACTAGATCATTAATTGAAA
Organism: Planococcus citri; assembly: GCF_950023065.1. Lineage (NCBI taxonomy): Eukaryota > Metazoa > Arthropoda > Insecta > Hemiptera > Pseudococcidae > Planococcus > Planococcus citri. The sequence continues at coordinate 60,252,988 of NC_088678.1, read as the reverse complement.
ATAAGAGGCGAGAGAGAGGCTCGTTGTGAAGAATGAAATGTTGTAGTACGAGTTCCATCTCGAGTGCTTGCCAGTGTTATGTGTATTTTAGATGCTCGCCTAGCGTCTACCTAGATAATTTAGGTAATTAATAAAATGCCAGCCAAATAGTACCGCATTTTAAAAATCATATCGAGGTGATAGCATGATGGGTTTGTTGTGTTTATACCAAGGGCAGCTGCCATATGCGGTTTTAAAAGTGTCTACAAATTTATGTGTGCAATTTCTTGGCGAGAAAAAAGTGGTCCTATAGGTTGAGTATGCGGAATTGGAGCGGAGATGATGCAGCTTGCGGAGTGGTGGGAGATGTTTGGTGTTGAGAGTGAGGAGGAGGAGAGGGAGGAGGGAGATGAGATGGTTTATGGTTTTTGAAGCGAAAATTTTGGTGAATAATGATGTTGCAATTTCATTTTCTTAGCTTGAGGTGAATTTTCAAAACTCAAATTTGGGCCAAAAATTGGAAAAAAACAAAATTTTACCAAATTGACCTAGAAAGCTGAAATTTGGTATGTAGTCTATTTTCGACCTCCTGAATCGTATGAAGATGGTTTCAAACCGTTTTGAGCAGTTCTGGAGCCTCCAGCTGATTTTTGAACGACTCAATTTGGTAAAATTTTGATTTTTTATCCCATTGGGCCAAACTTGGTTATTAAAAATTCACCAAAAAATCGAAAAAAACAATTTAGCACTTGAAATTTCAACTGCAGACTCCAGAACGGTTCCAAATTGTTTTAAACCGTTCCAATCAATTCAGCTTTCCAGGTCAATTTGGTGAAATTTTGATTTTTTCTTATTTTTGAGGCAAATTTGATTTTTGAAAATTCACCAAAAATCGAAAAAAAATCAGCACCCGAAATTTTGACTGATGTATTTTTGCATTTTCTTTCGATTCAGCTCTGTCCGGTTCAAAATTTGTTCTGTCATCTGGGTACCTCCTTCGTTGGAAAAATTTCAACCCCTTCGTAAAATTCCTGGCTATAAAATCTCGCTGTGCAACTCATCGCATTGGTATCATCAACTTGAACCCCTCTCCTCTCACGCTTCACTCAACCCGAACCTTTACAGATATGAGCACGTGTACGTGGCAATAAAATCATCCAGGAAAAAAGGACGACTAACGAAGGAAAACATACAACCACCAGAAAAAAGACCTTATTACCATTCTAGCAAATTAAAACGTTCGATAAGTTCAGCTCCAGATACGAGGACAAAAAAAATCACTAAAAAATAACACACAGAACCTTATTGCCAATGGTCGGGTTGGCTTTGGCGGTAATGAGAGCGAAAACATGATTTATGAAATGAAATCGAGAATCCCTCGTTGTAATTTAGAGTCGGACAGAGAGAGCGAGAGAGCAGAGCAGAAAAAAAATCGAAAAGAAAACAACTAAACAGACCAAGATGGAGAATGCACAGAAAAATAAAAAAAACACTCGGAATAGAGCGAGACAAAAGTACATAGTAAAAAAAAAAAACAACCTAAACTAAAGGCAAAAGCAGCCAGAACACTATTATATGGAATAACCATTATAAGTTCCCGTTTTATTTCAAACTGCCGCATTCCCTCCCCAAAGCAAAGCGCAGCGCATTTTCCACACAACGGTCCATTTTACCCTTTTATCGTGTATAGCCTTTGTACTGTACTTGGCGAAGTAAAAAAAAAAAATCAATCCCTAAACTAACATTTAGTTTTTAAAGAAAAAAACAGTATCAGTTACACGAATCGAGCCTAAAAAATGCGCCAGGAGCAGGGCAGGGGGAGAGACTCGGCGACAAAATGAACAAAACTTATGGGGGTGGATGGGAGGAGAGAAGAGAGTCGTATATATGAGGAAAAAAAATTCGAGCTCGTTAATAAATAAAAAAACATTCGCTTATATAATAAAAAAAACAGCGACCCCTGCTCGCTGCCTCACCCCCTCGTGTCGAAGCGATGGTGTCACCCACTTGCTTCGTACATGTACATGAAAATCTATACACAGCCATCAGCGAAATAATAATAAAAAAAACGAAAATAAAAAAAATACTGCTAAAAGGGGTACAAAACAACGGATGCGCCTTAACGTATTTGATTAATGAACTAGCGAAAATAATTCGATTTTCGAACGGATCCGGTTAAAAAGAAGAAATATTGTTCGGGAAAAAAACCAACGTCGATGCGCGGGAAAATATATTAAAATATATTTGCAAAGCGTGTCGTTTACTGCCATCGTAGTTTTTAAAAAAAAGAGACCAAAATCAAAGGGTGGTTTATGCGTTTTTTTACGCAAAATAACAAAAGGTCTCGTTTACATTATCGACGAATGATATTTCTATTATATTTTCAAATGAAAATACTGTTAAACTAATCAGCCTTTTGCCAATAACGAATTAAAGGGTATGGATTTTTTTTTATTTTTTGAAATATGGCGAAAAAAACACGCGATTACAATATATTGCAACTTACAAAATATAATAATGGATAAAAAATTAAATTTATGAAAGGGAAGCTGGCTGTCGTTAGCAGTCGTAGAACTAATTTTTAGCATGTTTGAACAAAAAGCAAAACGTGCGGCGTATGTATCGATTCGTAAATACAACTAAAAGGATACAAACCAACCCTGATGGCAACCATAGGCACACACGATTGAAGAACTTGACGAGTTTACACACCTGAGAAAGCATTATGAAGTAAATGAAGAGAAAGCACAGAAACTATGGGTAAAATAATAGAAGAAGAAGATAAAAAATACTCATCTGTCCCTTTTTTTTTTTGTATTTTCTAAAAATATATACGGTATCTACCTGTTGTAAATTAAGGGTAGTAAAGAAGAGAGAGAGAGACGAGCTGTGTTTCATTCAAAAGATACATCGAGAGGATCTCTTTGATGAACACCGTAACGATTTTAAAACATTTTTCGAAACTAAAGAGCGGCATCGTCGTATAAGAAAAGACAGATTTCGAGATGTGGACGATTAAGTGGAAGTATTTCACAAAAAGGGATAATTCGTTGATGGAAATTCTACATGTCTTTTCAAGATGTTAATTAAGCTCGTACCTGAGAGAAAGATTTGCCTGCCTGTACGAGTATACTATTTTATCCTTTATACCTACAGACCTGGGCTTATTTCACGCGGCGATGAGTTTGTTAAAATGGTGGATTTGTTCGCGAAACGCAAATTTCTTCTTTAATCAGTGGACCGAATGTCGATACACGAGGGTAGGTAGTTTGATATTGTGGAATTAACTAGAATACTAGCGAGAATGGTTGGAATTTCAAGCTGTCGAATGAAGTAGCAGATTTTCAATCATTTTTGTCAAGGTGTTTCGTTTAAAGATTTTATTATTTTGGATTTATCAGGTAGTCCTGAAATATCTCCCTATCCACCCCTTTGATATTATGACGATTGGTGAGTGATTGAAAATTTTAAGACTAGATGTAAATATGTACTTATGTGTGGCTTTGAAAGAATGTGGGAAAGGGTGGATGGACAGTGTGGACTTGTAAAATTTGATGCTTGAAATTTACCTACATCTACCTACATAACTTTGTCAACCAATTTTTCAGAATCAACATTTCTGTTTTAGTGTTTGAAAGTTCAATAAACATTTAAAAATATGATCTTGTTTAAAGAGGAAAACAAATTTTTTATGGCATTGATACAATTATTCATTTTTCCATAGTTTGGAGTTGTCGATATGTTGATGGGAAAGTTGATTGTCCACTACTACATCAACACCAACCTTGGTCAAATTTGTGAAAATTTCTCAAATCTAAAAAATAACATTGATATTGTGAATGTATTTGTTGATGTTGAATTTCACACCCACATCAACATCAATGTGTTGTTGACAGGCTTGTAGGACTGCTCAGGTTTTGCAGTCACTCCAAAATCAAGGTCTTTGTTTAGAGTTTTCGACCAGTCCAGTCCAGTCATTCTGTTTGATTTTTTTTGTCTCTGTAGGTCAGTCTGGTCCAGTCCTGACCAAAAATGTTTATCCTGGTCATTCTGACCGGTCTCTCATGTAGAGGGTGCTAGTGTGCCCATTGTTCCAGCTTCTTCAGACAGTTCAGAGAGGGCTTTTCTTATCAATCGTATTTTACCAAAACGTTGAATTTACAAGTTAAAAATGAAAATATGATTCGGTCATGATTAATATGCAATAATAATTGTAAAAATAATGTACAGTATGCTCTCAATAACTCAAAACTCTTCAACTTGAAAACCTCTATTAGCTGAACCAACCTCCACCCTTGAAATCTCTGTAACACTCAATGTTAACTTTTTTTGGATAAGTTGAAATTGACTACACAAACCAGTTGTAACTCGAAGCTATATACTTTGCCGAAAATAGCTAGAAAGCCTGTATAAGTTGTATGTTGCAGGGCGTTTACCTCTATAACTTGAAAATTTCAATTCATACTTCTATCTTTTATGCACTTCAGGGCCGGACCCATAGAACACGTGGTCTACCGAGATATCCCATTTTAGCGCCCCTGATTTTGGGCTTCTCAATTAATCAGCCAAATTTTTTCCACCATTTTTTAAAGTGTAGGACACTGAGCATAAAAATTCATTCAGAAATTTTTTAAGCGGCCCAGTTTTTACCTCATTGGCTCAAATATGTCTCGGCCCACTGAGATTTTCTTGGTAACTCGGTGGGTGGGTCCAGGCTCAGAGCTAAACTTTTGCCAAAAATAGCGAGATAGTCTCTATGAGTCATACGTTGTCGGGCGTTTACCTCTATAACTTGAATATTTCTACTCATCTTCTATCTTTTATGCACTTACATATCTCTCAATTCATTCATTTTGTAAGACCTCTATAACTCGAACACTCTCAAAATCTAACCTGCATAACTTGAAACTGATTACCTCGAAAACCTCTATAAGCTGAATGAATAATGACCATTCCCCTTGGATTTCAAGTTATCGAGAGCATACTGTACATCAAATTATTTTTTCAGTTTTAACCCTTGAAATTGATGCTTCCATAAATGCTGATAAGAAAAGCCCCATCTGAAAAATGTAAACATTTGTCAGCTCACCAGCGCCCTCTACTTGAGTGCCCAGTCCGAATGGGTCAGCCCAGCTTCGAAAAACAGTATTCATTTTTCAGAAAGAAAAAAACTTCCAACACATTGGATGAGTTGAAAAATGGGATTTTTGATTTCAGAATAATATCAAAACTTCAAAAGAAATTGAATCATGATGGAAATTTTATTGAAATAGGCATCTAGACTGCCACTAAAAATTTGAAAAATTGGATGTAACTGGAGTCCTCTTTGGGCCAAGGTCTGTTCCTGGCATTTTTTCCCTTTTGGCGAATATTGATGTAAGTAAATTTGTTTTGGAGAAGTCAGATCCAGTCTGGTCCACTTAGTCTTGTGGGCATTTTTGGATTCAGTCGCGGTGATCGGTCTGGTTTTCAGTGCGGTCTGACAAGCTTGGCTGAGATAGAACAATTTGTACGTATCTTCTTACATGCAACTTATATTACTTATTAGAATAGGAAAGAGCATTTCATTTGGTTAATAGAATTGACTAATCTTCAAAAGTGGGAGAAAATCAGAAATTCCAGCAAAATTTAACAAAAATTTTATGAAAAAGTGTTGAAAACATGTTAACATGACATAAAAATACAAGAAATAAAGAGTTGAAACTAGTGACGGTAAAGTGTTCAAAACGTATTAAAAGACTAAACGTAACTAAAAAACCAAAAAGTATTGAAATCACCTTTAAAAAACATCAAAAAGTGATGAAATTTTAACAAAATAGGTATGGAATTTTTCAGTTTTTTAATCCTTCCCTTTTTTACAATACTTACCCTGGTTTATGGAATCAAATATCAAATCAAATCAATTTAAATCGTTAATTTTTGCAATGGGCAGCTATGCTGCATTTACAAAGTCAGCTTATAATTAAGTGAATGTACAGCATTTCAACTAATTATTCTAACATTTAAATTTAAATAAAATAAAAATAAATGGGTACGGTACGTATGGAAAAGGTAATGATACATGTTGGAGTAATTTACCATAACTTACTCCAGTTGTACCATCTCATCAATGCTGTAGAACGCATATCCCTGCAACCATTTTTTGAGTTTATTTTTGAACAGTTTACCAGATGTCAGAGATTTAAATTCCTGGGGAATTTTATTATATATTTTAGATGCCATAAAATCAACATTATTCTGCATATTTTTTGTCCTTAAATTTTCACTTATTGCCAAATTTCAATGTCTTGTATCATAGGTATGAGAAGGTGTCTTGAGTTCTATTGTTCTATTTCTTACCATAATACACATTTGCAATATGTACTCACATGGGACTGTTAGTATCTTGCTTTCAATGAAGAGTGGTTTGCAGGATTCTCTTGGACTTTTTGGAAACATTATTCCAACAAGTCTTTTTTGTGCTATCAATACTCGTTGAAGCAGATTGTGATTTCCGCACCCCAAAGTGATATTCCATAGCTCATATTTGAATGAAAAAGGCCATAGTATGCAAGTTTTAGAGTATTTAGGTTTGTGATAAATCCATTAAGTATGTACCTATCTGTTAAGCGCTCTGGCTCTAATTAAAGACTTTTGCAAACATAATTTAGACCTAGGAACTCATTATACCTGGAAATGTCTTTTCAATTCAACTCTTTTAAATCGACTCTCATTTTTACATTTACCTATTGGTAATGATTTTCTGCAAAAATCCTTATCTCCTACCGTTCTATTGACCATATTAATTATACACCTCAAACCTCACTTATAGGATTTCGTATCTTTGCACAACACCACATTCTCAAAAGAACCCCCCGTTCAATTCTACATAGTAGATCCACACTGAGGTGGAAAAAACTGCATATCATCAATCTCGACGGGATAAGTAAAGGAGAGAAGGAAACCAGCATCATTTTTTCGGGTGACGTTAACGATGCGATGCGAGAAGTTTTTAAAAACCGGACGTAATAATAAGTACGGTATGCGCTGCTGATGTAGTCAGAAGAAGGCGCGAATCTATTTACCAAAAGTTATAACACCATTAACCAATCGTGCATAGAGGAGACCTGGAAGCATCGAAAATCTCCAAGGTATAGATAATATGATATAATACCGGCCAAATGCGCTCGGAATGGTCGAGGGTCAGCCAATGTGCAATATAATAAGCCTTGTATGTATATGTATAAAAAGGGGGCTTTTTTCGCGTACACGTAAGAAATGGCCGCATCGTCTCCGCTGTCAAATAATTCCGCGTACCGCGCATATAATATAAGATGAACAAAAATAACAAAAGAATTTCCAACTACCTTTTATTTTTTCCCTTATACTGGTATTTTGCTCTTTTCGATGGTTTCCATCTCTCTTTGCCCGTTCCGAACGTCTACGAGATCGTATGAGAGAATTGAGAATTATGCACACGCATGTGCTCCTTCGGGTATCACCGAAATTCACGAGTTCTTTTATTTCTCTTTACGTTGTTCAACTAAAAATTAAATTCGTTCTTCCGTGAATTTTAATGTATCGGAATGAGTTAGAAATTTTCGCCATCGTTTTTTTTCTTCCCATTTCACGTTGCTTTTGAGTCGGATCTTTCTTCGGTGTTTTTAAAAACTCCTCCTATAGGTTTGGGTGCTTTTCAAATACAAACGCACCCTTTTGCAATTTCTCGTCATGATTTTCTTCGCTCGTGTCATGCTTTTTCAGTTCCGCTACTTGATGGGGCGGGGGTGGTTCGGGTTTTTCTTCATTTTTTTGAATTATATAAAGAAAGACAGCTTGTATAAGGAAGAAAAGAGAAAGAGGTATGAAAAAATGATTTTCAACGCGATACGACGTTTTTGTCTTCTTTCCAAATAATACCCTGTGATAGGGTTTTGTCAATTCTTTCGCCGAGAGGGTGAGTTACTAAAGTTGCCACAAAAGGTGAAGATACGATTCGAAGAACAATTCCATGCTCGCTTGTTTTCTTTTTTTTTCGTGCTTGAGATCTTATAGATCAATCATTCTCGAATATTTCACGTGACAAGTGTAAAGAATGCTGCGATGAATTTTTAAAAATGTCCAAGTTCCTTTGCCAGATTAATATTCCGATTCGTTACCCGGTCGTAGAATGAAATATCGTTCTCATCATCGTAGCGTATTTTCATTCATTCAAAGTGTTGGCTTTTGTTGCAAGAAGGCGTCGTTGTCGTTGGTACAATATCGAGAGGTTTGGATATATAAATAAATTCTTATCAAAATAATCGCATCGTTGAGGAGTTGAAAGGTAATGAATGTAATGATGGTTTTCATGAAAATTGTCATTTTGAAGATCTGTTTGATGATGCATTGAGTGGATTTGAGAATGTTCCTGAAACACGAATAGGTAACCTTAGATAATTTTTTACAACAACTATGAACATTTTTGATGGTTTTGGAGCTGGAATGAAAATTTTGGAAATGCTTTTCCATCTAACAGTGAGTTTAAAACACTCCCCCCTCCCCTCCCAAAATTGAAGACAATTATTGCTTTCAACTTGAGTTTTAGATTTAATGTCTGATTTTTCAAAATTTGGAAAGAAATCAAATTGGTTGTTAAAATATCGTATCAAATTTCCAAAATTTGAGTAGTCAGACTTGATAAGAATACCTAGCTTAAAAGTCTACTAGAAAGATCACTCAAAAATCTAACAAAATGTCAGAAAGTTATTTTTGAAAGTTTTTGCGGTCATTTTTGATGAATTATTGGTACTTTGGTGATGATTTACCGGTAACTTTTTGATGAAATTCTATTTTTTTCCCCTCCTGATATTGATGAATATTGAATACTAGGAAGCTTTAGCAAAAATTAGGTAAGTACTAGCAATTTCTGGTAAATCTTTTTTTTTTCAATTGCTGTTACTTTAATTTCTGGTAAATTAGTAGGTACCTATATTTCTTTCCAAATTAGACTACTAATTTTAAAAAAATGAGAAAAATTTAGCTTAAAAAGTACCTATTGGTAATTGTTCTCACTTTTTGGTAAATCATTAAAGATTTTTTTTGACAAGTTATTAGTATTTTTTTTATAAATAACTGGTGTTTTTTAGTAAGCTACAAGGTATGATAAACCAATAGGAATTGTGTCTGATTCAACCTCAGGTTCATACTGGCTTTGAAAACACCGAATGATTGAAAACAGGGTTCTATTCATACACAGGTCCTTAACTGGGTCTGAAAGCACTCCCTGATTGAAATTGAAACCGGTGTCTGATTCAACCACAGGTACTTAATTGGGTATAAAAACATCAACTGATTGAAAATGGTGTCTGATTCAAACACAGGTCCTTAATTGAGTCTGAACACATCCACTGATTGAAAACTGTGTCTGATTCAACTACTTGGTCCTTAATTAGGTCTGAAAACATCCACTGATTGAAACTGGTGTCTGATTCAAATACAGGTCCTCAATTGAGTCTGAACACATCGACTGATTGAAAATAGTGTCTGATTCAAACACAGGTCCTTAACTGGGTCTGAAAGCACCCCCTGATTGAAATTGAAACCGGTGTCTGATTCAAACACAGGTCCTTAATTGAGTCTGAACACATCCACTGATTGAAAATATTGTCTCATTCAACCGCACGTTCTTAATTGGGTCTGAAAACACCCACTGATTGAAAACTGTGTCTGATTCAACTACTGGTCCTTAATTAGGTCTGAAAACATCCACTGATTGAAAATGGTATCGAAAATAGTGTCTGATTCAAACACAGGTCCTTAACTGGGTCTGAAAGCACTCCCTGATTGAAATTGAAACCGGTGTCTGATTCAAACACAGGTCCTTAATTGAGTCTGAACACATCCACTGATTGAAAATGTTGTCTCATTCAACCGCACGTTCTTAATTGGGTCTGAAAACACCCACTGATTGAAAACTGTGTCTTGATTCAACTACTGGTCCTTAATTAGGTCTGAAAACATCCACTGATTGAAAATGGTATCGAAAATAGTGTCTGATTCAAACACAGGTCCTTAACTGGGTCTGAAAGCACTCCCTGATTGAAATTGAAACCGGTGTCTGATTCAAACACAGGTCCTTAATTGAGTCTGAACACATCCACTGATTGAAAATGTTGTCTCATTCAACCGCACTTCCTTAATTGGGTCTGAAAACACCCACTGATTGAAAACTGTGTCTGATTCAACTACTGGTCCTTAATTAGGTTTGAAAACATCCACTGATTGAAAATGGTATCTGATTCAAACACAGGTCTTACTTTTGTCTGAAAACATCCATTAATTGAAAACTGGTTCTTACTCAACTACAAGTACATATTTACTTGGGTCTCGTTACACCCACAAATTCAAAACTCTGCCTGACTCGAGCTGAAAGTTCGGTTTTGAAACATGTTTTTCCCCGGATAATTTAAATCAGAGTAAGGTGACTCTTAGAATCTCTGTTGATTCATAAAACCCACTTCTTTTCAGCTCTCCTCCATCATTAAACCCTCTGCAAAGCCCATTTCATTTATGACACTCTCATCTCTACATTTGCATCTCATTCCAAGTGCGTTTGTTTTTTTTTCTTTCAACCAAATCACACCGGATATCTCATCGTATTTCACACACCAAAATTTACAATACATACTTGGCATAAACGACGTACCTACGTACGAGTATACTAAATCGTAATTGCCGATTATCTTTTCTCATCTGTACAATTCGGATTTTTTTTTCAACTCCCTGTTCTTCTTCTCGTTCGCGAACCAAACCAGTGGCCTGGAAATGAATATATTTTTTTCTCCAGTATCGAAGAGTCGGCTGCTGGCTTTTTGTATTGCGCGTTGTTTAACTATTAACGTGTGAAATTAAATATTGTTCGAGAAAACTGACGAAATGATCTCACTATTATGGTTTTTATAATAAAACCTCGCATCGACGAGTTGTTACAATTTAGAATTTTTTCGTTTGGTGGCCACCGCCACCGCGATCGCCATCGACTATGCTTGTACTGCACAGTGTACAGTGTACTCGGGCGTATTACTTTTTAAATATCATTGCTGGCTCGGCCATTGTATTTAATTATATTTTTAATGGTTTCACTGGTCTTTGTTATAGCTCGCTTTTGTCTGTAAACTGATACCATTTCAAACAATAGCAAGATATACACGACACGATGAAGGTAGAATGAAGGGGCGAGGGCGGGGTAAAAGTACGCGATGATGAGGAGACACATAGTTCTCTATGTATTATTGTTATTATTACAGCACATTTGTACGTATCATCGCGCAACTGGTTACGTCACAAATCGATGTGCTGATGCTGAGAGTGAGAGAACAACAGAGAGCGTGGTCCATTAGGGCAGGCGTGAGTTCGATGATCGGTACCTGCGTTAAATGGACAACGACGACGATGGCTTTCGGCGCACGCGATTTTTTTCTGCAAATTCGATCGACTCTGAGGACGACAACACGTCCATCTTGGCTGCAGTATCTCCCACTGCGTTACATAATTTGCAAATTCCTCTAACACGCCGTTTATTAACCTTACAAAATCGCACCAATTACAGACATAAATAACGATCGGTATCGTTCTGGGCAATGTCTTGTTTACTCGTCGTGTGTTTGCCTATATACTCGTATACACACGGCGAATAATTAATTACCACAATAAAACATCTCTAATACTTGTTCGTTTCGATGCTCTGCAATTCCAACGTGCATATAGCTAATTCCCTTCACCATCCTGGCCTCTCGCCGGTCGGTGTTGGCTGTTGGCGCAGCATCCCATATATCCACAACACTCGCAGTCGCAGATCTGGTCGACCATGGAGATATCATAGTGTCTAATATACAGCACAATCAACGTGTAAGTTGCATTTGTATGTACATACAGCCGGACGATATTTTTAACTCGATATTCGCATGCTCTATGTACATTCGATTACAAAAAGAAAGAATGAAAGAAAAAAAAATGCAAAAGAAGTGCCACTTCGATTTCCACATCTTGGCATCTTTCTCTCGCCGTGTTTATTACCCTCGGCCATCGACGATCGGTGTTTTGCCCGCGACCATTTACAGCAACGAACGCTTGCGCTTGTTGTGAATTATGTCTTTATTTCGCCTGCCTTATAGCCATACTTATAGCTATCTATCGCACCCACCAGACAAATAAAAACGCATTCCTCTCTTGTGTTTCGCATGCACATACATATACTCGTAGTTCCTCTTCTACATAGGTGTAAGTACAGCTCGCGATATGTATTCTTCTTATTTGGCGGTGGCTGTGGTCGTGTATATGATTCTTCGTATCTATGTCTTATTCGTTGGTCAACCGACTCTCCTCTTCGTCTAGTTCCCTCTACAGCTCTAATATAGATTTAATGCATTAAAAAGTACTCCATCCATGGTACGAATAGGTACACAACATTCGATCTGTTAATCCGGTGATTTGTGGTAACACACGTAGATAACATAGTGTTGCGCAGGTGTGCAAATGAATAAAAGTATACCTAGGTTTGGTTGTATCTTCGTCCTGCCTTCATCAATGCATCTATCTAGCTCTTTGTCTCCACATTCTGGTGTAATTTTTAGAAAGTTAGTGTAACCACGTATAGATAATAGGTACACAAGTATGCCTATAATACATTTACGTACCTTTTTATAAATACTACATTACGTTTTGGTACACCAACAACCTCTACTATATTCCTAAACCAATACGCACAACACATAACAAATCTCATACTTCAATTACCAATCTGCTGTATTGTTATGTACCTACTGGTTTGTGATTTAGTTAGAGTAAATGGCATATGAGTACATGGTCTTTGCATATCAACTCTAGATGGGATATTTTTTTCTTTTTAGCATCTCCAATGTAAATTCAATTTATACTAAATCGAGTGATACGCTTCGTAGTACCTACATAATAATGATTTACATTCTTCTATTTAGACTGTACCTACCTATGTATGGTAAAATGTGTGTACTCGAGTAAATTATATCCCGGATCATCGATCGGTACGATATCCAGATTTCACGCTCAATATTCTGATCAAATTGTACCGTAGATGGCGAGAAATCGCGTTTGAAGTACAAAATTCGCTCATTGGGTGAATGATCCGGTGTGAAGATTACCAATGGATAGATGTAAATGTATTATAGGTTCAGGTGACCAGTGGAGTATTCTGGATGCTGAATTATATTTTCATAGGTAGGTTTGGATCTGAGTAAATTAGTGCTGAAGGTGTTGGTGTAGGCATTTTATTTATAACAGGGTGTCCACAAGACTGGAAAACCTGGGAAAGTCTAGGAATTTGGTCAGTCTGGAAAAGCCAGGGAAAATTCTGGGAATTTCGGAATTTTCAGCATTTTTTACTCAAAAGTCGGGGAATTTTGTGAAAGGTTACTTTTTTAAATTATTTAACAAGATTTATTACAATCTTAAGGAGACCTTAAATAAGTAATATATCTGACTTTAAACAAGTTAGTTAAATGACATGTGTAGGGTTCTCTCCAGTGAGCGTGTACTCTGCTATTTTATAAAGTATCTCTCCAGTGAGAGTACTCTAACTTAGTCCAGGGCAGGACCCTAGAATACAGAAAATTTAGCAGCCCACCAAGATATGTAAGTATCCTATATTAGCAGTCCTGATTCTGGGCTCTTCAATTAATCAGCCAACTTTTTTTCTCCCATTTTTTAAAGTGCATGACATTGATAGGAAAAATTCATTCAGAAATTTTTTGCGTGGCCCAGTTTTTACCTCACCAGCCCTAATACGCCAGGACCCATTGAGATTTGCTCGGTAACTCAGTGGTAGGGTCTGGGCCTGACTAAGTCTTGAGGTTTTAAATGATGGATGTTTCCTTGCTTTTCTAGTTCCATTGGTTCATCTGATTCATCGGTGTTATTCTTTGGAAGGTTTCTTTTGACAATTTTGGCTTATTCGGGTTTCTGAGTTGTTATCTGCTCCTGGCTTTAAGTGGTCCTTTGCTTGACATGATCAGTTACTGTCATCTTTGGTTTAGATATAGCAACAATTTTAGCTTGATATACTGGACACCCTTTCCAGTTAGCTGTATGATCACCATCACAATTAGGACACTTGGCTGGGTCTTCTTTCTTCTTCCTACATTGCTTTGTTTCATGTTCTAATCCACACTTAACACATCTGGGTTTCCTTGCACAGTATGTTTTGGTATGTCCAACTTGCTGGCAGTTTTTACATTGGGATAGCTCCCTCTTTTTTTGCTGGAGGTTCTACCTTCACTTTAGTGTGCAACAAGAACCCCATTCCATAAATGGTCTTGTTGTTTTCTTTTGGGCATTACTTTAAACAGATTTTTCCATTTTTTGTACTTAATGAAAAAATTTATTTTCACTTTGCTCAGGAAATTTTTTCGAAGGTCGCTTTTGTCAAAAATTGTCAAATTCCCAAAAGTCGTGCTTTTTGCAAAAATTGTTGAAGTCTTGCATTTTGTCAACATATTATGAGTTATGAGTATCATTAAAAAATCTCAGTTTTTAGCAAATTTCCTAAATTGTTTCGCTATTTAGCTAAAAATTGCTATTAAGGGTATTTTCTACCGCACGCGTTCTGTAAGATTTTTTGTTATTTTCACTTTGCTCAGAAAATTTTTTCGAAGGTCGCTTTTGTCAAAAATTGTCAAAATTCCCAAAAGTCGTGCTTTTTGCAAAAATTGTTGAAGTCTTGCATTTTGTCAACATATGAGTTATGAGTATCATTAAAAAATCTCAGTTTTTAGCAAATTTCCTAAATTGTTTCGCTATTTACATAGCTAAAAATTGCTATTAAGGGTATTTTCTACCGCACGCGTTCTGTAAGATTTTTTGATGAAAAATGGTCAAATTTGGGCAGGGATTGTGCCAAAACTATTGAACATTTTTGATTTAGGACATTTAATGGCTATACTAGGGAATTGAATGGAGGTACTTTAGATGCTCACATCTCTGTTGGAAAAGCAAAATTAGAAAATATGGCTACATACCCTCAATTTCATAGATGAAATATCAGTATTGGTGAAAAAAAATTGGAAGAATTTTGAAAATTCATGGAGAAAACCCCATCTGAAGTTTAGATGGGAGCGGGTCGCGGGACATAAGCATTCGATTACACGCAGTTTTTGAACAAGCGATGAAAATAATGAACAAATCAGCTTGATATTTCGACGGGTTGTCGAATTAGAACGCTCTCTGTAGAGTATACCCTTAGTCTAGTTTTCTGTCAAAAACAGCGAAAAGTCTCGCTTTCAGCTTAAATTGTCAAGAATTTTCTTCTTTTTTTTGTTGCAAAAAATTGCTAAAAACTCTCACTTTCATCCAATAATAGTTCTAATGTGACAATTTTCAATTTTTGGCCTAAAATTGCCAAAAAAACTTATTTTTTCAATCAAAAAGTTGCAAAATATTTATGGTTCGACTTTTTTTGGCAAAAACTGGGAAAAGGTTCATTTTAGCAGTGGTTTTCAAAATGTCCTGCTTTTTGCTGAAATTAAACACGTTTCTATCGAGTTTCTTTTCTAGATTTTGATTAAAAACAAAAGTTTCTGGATTTTTGGTGATTTTTTTCTACATTAAAATGTATTGCTGCCCATGTTTTGTCACTTTTTTGGTTACTTTTTGAATACTTTTTTGGGCTTTTTAGGTTACTAAAGTCACTTGGAATTTCAAAAAACTATTGATTAAAATCAAAAAATGTTGACATTAAAAAAATCTATTTCTTTATGAAGTCGTTCTATTTTTCGAATTGTAAATTTTCAAAAGCTTTTGCCCTCTCGAATTACACGCTCTTTCACAACTGTAGAAAGTAGAATAATTGAACAGAAAATCGCATTTTCGACTCAAAATTCTGATTCAAGGATCTCATAAAAATCCACCTCCACCTTGGAAAAGGAAGAAAAAAAAGCACCAAAACGAAACAAACCATCCACCAGGAAAGAAACAACCCAGCCAAAATTCATTAGAGATATAAACAACGAGGCGTCTCGCTCTCGATGCACGTATCTATAGAACAATTTATACGTAGAGGGGTTGGTGTTACCTTGACGCTGCTAATCTGGACAATGGTTGGTTGTATACGGTCGAAATGCTGCAAGAAAAAAAAAAACAAGTTAGCTCGTCTCGGTGTTATTTTATTGGGCAAAAAGGAAGTGTTCCAAGCAGGACCATCCCCCTACATTGTTTCGTATGTATAGTGGACGACGCGGAAGAAAAGTCGCAGCATTTTACAGGCCACTTGTCGACCCTTTTTCAAACTTTGTCCTCGCGTACCTACCGTACCCTTATCACTAAAAAAGGGGGGCATAGGGGTGACCTAACTTATACTCTTCGTTCGTTGTACTATATACTGTATAATTAAAACTTACGACAAATTTACTATGTTACCAAACAGGAGAACAAATTAAACGAATAATTTACCACGGTCGAGTCGATTGAATTTTCTTCTTTGGAAATTCACAGGGTTGTTTTTTTTCTCTCTGCGGGAAATTCAATTTGGCGAATTGTCAAGCAGACGTGTTTTTAGTATATTTATTAGTCGCCGGAGGGCAATAAGCTCGCAAGAATCGAACCGGGTCTCGTTTTTTTTCACTCAATAGCTCTCTGTGTGTTTACTTTGGTCGGTTCTCTATATATACCGGATGGTTTTAATCTTTCTTGGAATAAGTTCACAGGTAGTTAGATATCGAAACCTAAGAGATCGATGTGACATTTCCGTCGACTTGGATTAATTTTAGCCAATCGAAACTCAAAGGTGAGAGAATCATTAAGGTATAAGATCGATGCGCAGGTATCGTACAATCGTACATATAAAACTCTCACGTCATCGTAAGTGAGAGAGAGGGTGGAATTAACCACTGCTTCGAAGGGACACATCAACGTGGTTTTTACTTTTGATTTTGTTGTGTATGGTATAGTATAAACGTTTAATGAATAGGAATCGATACATCATAAGGTTAAATAGAGAGAATTTTCACTTCACCTTACCACCTGCGGTAGTATTTTTATATTGACCTATGATCCTGCTTCGAAGCCAGTACTGTAGGGAGAGTAACAGAGAGCCATTTAGTATAACACCACTCTCTGTGTTGTAGGTATATGTATACCTTGGGCATAGGTGCACAACTCAGCACACCAGGTGGGTTCGTCGTCGTGAGGGTGTGCGAATACCGTACTGAATGGTGATCCTTATAGTACCCTTTACCCCGATACCCCCTAGCGCTAGGTGGCCAATGCTATCATTCATTCGGACGGTGACAGATGTGCTACGTATATTACTAATTTTATATGTGTTTTGTCGACTTGTTCTACTTCTCTGTCTCTCTCTTTCACAACTTGTATGATTTTTTGAATTCTTGGCTCATTTTTATTATAGGTAACAATTTTTTGCCTTCATCTTTCGTTCTATTTTATATTTTAGTCACCTCCCGCAGTTTTCCAATTGTTATAATTTCCGAACAGGCATTCCGATGTATAATGCACGATGATGACGCGAGCTTTAAAAAATAAATTGCGATTGTGACAAAACTTCATCAAAAAAATAAAATAAAAAGCACCCATCGAGGACGAGGAAGGGAGAAGGGGGACAAAAGGGAACATTTACGTGCGTGATTTTTAGCTTTTTTCTCATCGATGTTGTTGCTGTTGTTGTTATTCGCGACGTTGGTATAAATACCTTTACAAGCAAAAATGTAATTTCGTCTTCGCCTCTTTTACTCGTCCATGTATACGATAAATGTAAGTAAGTAAAACGCCATATAGTTAAATCAATAATGAGATATAATAAAGTCGAAGAATCGCATTTAGTTTCAAGTGTCTCGTTTGATATTTGATTGTTTATTAGCAGGGTGTCAGCTGGTACCTAGCTAAAGTCATGATGGGAAACTACAAATTTCCGTGCATTTAAAGGTAGCATTCGCGTGTTATTTGACTATCATTCTAATCGTCTTCTCTCTCGTCCACCCTCGTGTAAAATTACTATTACATACCGCCAGCCCGAACTATCTGTTTAATGTGTTCGCATCCACATCGACGAACTTGTATAATGTAAGGTGTTTTTTTTTTATTTTCGTCGCTAGTCTCGAATTGTTCATAGTACATAAAGGTAAAGGTACCTTCAACATATGTACGTATGTAGATGTACTGCATACGGAGCAAGTACGAGAAAAAGAGACACAGATAGAGAAAAAAAAGTACTAAATTAATACAAATACGCAGACAAGTTGTGCACGTGCCGTGATGTAATCGTGTTTTTCACTTGGCTTGGCTTATCTATCTTCTATATGTGTATGCGACTCTTTACTTGGTATATTAAATGATGTACGAGCGGGTATTTGCATATTTGACGTATCGCCGTGATTATTCGTGAAATGTTTCCTTAACTTGGGAGTCTGCAGGGGGGCAGAAGCGAGGGGATGGAGGTCGCGATTTATGAATGTTGTGTCTGAACTGTATACCTAGTACGATAGACTGAGAATACGTGGGGGTGTATTGGATTTTACATTATTGATACGATTTTGAGATACTCGAGACAGAAAGGCTGAAAAATTGGACTCATTTTTCAAAAATTGATAAATATTGAGGTAATTTTTTGACTGCTGTTAATGTGCAGGTGAAGTTATTAGCCCCAGATATTCTAGTTTCTCAATACATTTTCGGAAGTTGTGTACAATACAAACTCCATTCAGATGTATCCAGCCCCCCCCCCACCAATTATATTCAGAATATTTGTTGCGAAAATACCTGAAAGCATTTAAAAACCCTCTAAAACCTGATCATTATACAGAAGCTCGTTGAAAAAATTTTAAATCATTAAGAATTGTTCAAAAAGTAGTGTAAAAGTGATAAAATAATCAAAATAGAAAAAAAAATCAAAATGGTATAAAAATGTGTTGAAAATTTCATAAAATACGAAAAAAATGACCGTAATAGATATTGTAAAAATTGTCATAAGATCGCAAAAGATTAAGTAGATAAAATATAAGAAAAAATTCTTGAAATTAAATTTAAAAATCCAAAAATACATACAATTACAGTTGTTTAAAATGGATTGGAAATCGCTTGAAATGTCATAAAAGTTTGAGAGAAAAAGTACATTAATCTGTTTGAATAGGTATCGAAAAAAGCTGAAAGTACGTGAAAAAAAAATGTTGAAAATAATTATTATGAAAGTTGTTTTAAAACATTTCAAAAAATTGTGCAAAATACAAGAAAAAGTCATTGAAATTGAATGAAAAGTTGCTTGAAATTGTTCAAAAATATAATGAAAATCGCTTAAAATGTCATGAAAATTTCAAAAATATTTTCAAAACAATCTAAAAAATGATCCAAATGCTGTAAGATTTGTGTGAATGGTGATCAAAAATTATAGAAAATGTCGTTGAAATGAAATGAAAAGTCCTTGAAACTTGTGAAAAATAATCAGAATAATTCGGAAAAAAATGATCAAAATATTGCTAATGTTGGTCGTGTATTTGTTTATAATTAGTAAAATGTAGTAAAAAATTATGTAAAATAAAAAAAAAAGGTCATTGAAATGAAATAAAAAGTCAAATTGAAGTTGCTGATAAAAATGTATTGGAAATCGCTCGAGATGACATTCGTTAAAATACAAAAAAAAGTATGAAATAATTTGAAAAAAATGATCGAAATATTGCGAAAATTGTTAATGATGAAAAATGGTGTAAAATGTAAGAAAATGTCTTTGAAATGAAATAAAAACTCCTTGAAATGCAATCAAGTTGTTCGAAAGGTCACAAAAATTATTGATGGAAATGAACAATTTCAAGGTGTTGAAATACCTCAAAAAAAAATGTTGAAAATAATGTGAAAAAATGATTTAAATACTTAATTGCAAAAATTGTTGATATTGTGAAAAATTGAGCAAAATGTAAGAAAAAGTTATTTAAATGGAATCAAAGGTCCCCAAAATATGATTAAATTGTAGCTCAAAATGAAATTAAAATCTTACCTATAAAATGTCAGTATTTGATGGAAATACACTTTTATCTATTGAAATTCTTCAAAAAAAAAAAAAAAAAAAAAATTATCGAAATATCGTGAAAATTGTTGATACATTGTGAAAAATGGTGGTGCAAATCGTAGCAGAAAGTCGTCGAAATGAAAAATGAGAACTCCTTAAAATACGTACAATAATAAGTGTTTCAAAAAAAAAAAAAAAAAAAAAAACTCTTCAAGTGTCAAAAATTTGACGGAAATTCCAATCGGTTAAGAAATGTTCGAAATGAATCAAAAAACTGATTGAAATATGGTAAAAAAATATTGAAAATTATGAGAAAAAGTTCCCAAAATACAATTAAAGTTGTTTAAAATGTGAAAGAGATTGCTATAAAATAGAAAATTTATTTTAATACACCCATGTTTAGGCTTTTAGCGTCTTCTATTGCACGATATAATAATACCTAAATAAATCACAGATTATTCGAACATAGAATTAGAATACAATCGTAACCGGAGGTTTGAAAAATGTTCTTGAAATATGATGAAAATTGATCCATTCAAATACTTACAAAAAAAAAAAGATTCAAAATTGTAAAGATGTCATAAATTATTCAAAAATTGTTGGAAAATTGTAAAAACTGTTTAAAACTTATTTCAAAAATTATTAGAATGACATTAAAAAACTTGTAATGTCATACAACAAAAAAAAAAACTAAAAAAATATTGAAAAATTATTTTTTGGTAGGGAAAAGCAGTTGAAATTTTATTTTAGCTTTCCAAAACTCATGAAAAATTGCATAAAATCTTATGACAGAAATTTGTTTAAAGATTCAAGTTTATGAAAATCAGAATGAAAACTAAAAATTGTTAAAAATTATGTTAAGGGGAAAAAGTTTGATTTATCTCAAAATTGTACTAAAAATAACAGAAATTGATCCAAAATCCGAGAAAATTCACTAAAATAATGCAAAAACTATTTAAATTTCCAATTTTGTATGAAATGTCGAAATATTTTATAAAAATTGTTGAAGATTTATTGAAAATTGCTATTGATAAATTCAAAAAAACATCCTTGAAAACAGCATAGAAATTGTTGAAATATAATTTCAAAAAGTTAAAACAGAGGTAAGTATCAGAAAAAAAGAGGAACTGCGTAAAATATTTTAAAAATTGTTTGAAAATCACAAGCCTGGTTTCGAATGACCTTGAGAATTACGTTCCAAATTTTACTGTCTTGAAACTATTGAATTTTGTACTTTTTTGATGATTTTTTGGCATCTTCAACAATTTTTTCATAATCTTCAAAATTTTGAAAATTCTGTCAGATCTTAAAATTGTTGCAAATTTATTTCAATTTTTATGGAAACGTTACCTACTGAATTCGATTAAATTCTACAGTCTCGTTTTTTCAAGATTGCATTTTTGAGGAAGAGTTGATAAGAATTCTACAGCCTAGTTTTTTCAATAAGTATTACATTTTTGAGGGGGAGGAAGAAGTTCTATCCAATGTTGGAACCTCTATTTCACCTCGTTCTTTTTTTTTTTTTTTTTTTTTTTAAATAATCTTGAACACTGCCAACTATTTGCACCCCCTTTCACCTCCCTTTTTCGCCATCTGAACTACCCACGTACCGAAATTGATCGGCGCAAAGAAATCCTGTAAGTGTCGAATTTCGATCACTAATACATCAGCCGAGGTATACTTACAAGTTCAAGTCACTTAATGAACAAGGTATTCGTGAATTTAGTCCCCTCTACCCTGCCCTTTTGCTACTCCTTCGTGTAAAAATGTAACCATACACCAAATAATGGTGGTAAATCAGCGTCGCGACGATGTTATCTGAGCCAGGACTTTGAAAGTTGAAAGGTGCTAAAGGCAGGGAAGGTGCAAATATCGCCCTTAAAAAATGTTTCAAATACCAAGCATCGTGTGATCGTGTTGTCGTCGTCGCCGATTAGCATTAAGTGAAATCTTATATAAGTGTAATGTGTACGTTGTTGTTGTTGTTGTTTTTGTTTTTTTGTACAGTCGAGCTTACATACTAGGTACATTTATACAGTCGATGATATTTTTCCGCATATCTAATAATTTACTCGTATATTTTCAGTTGATGAAAAAATGGATGAACAGTTATCGTTGATGTCCCGTTTTGAACAAAAAATAAAATTTATAAATATTAAAGGTCAGTGAAATATCGCAATAAAAATTTTTAGGTAAACGAGAAATTATTATAGATATGTATAAAGAAATAAAAAAAATAAATAAATATCGAAAACTCGAATAATATCAACCGAAAAAAAAAATGCTACAGAATGGAATTAAATACTATACGCTGGCTGATGCTATAATAAAATGCTATGTAATACACACGCGCGCCTTTATTTTATATAATCGATTTAAATACTATACATTTATATCTAGGTACCTTTTACCTATACTACATTATACATACATTACAGTCTTTATAAAATACTACATATTCACGCGATCAGAAAAGCAAATAATACACGCGCGGCTAACACGAGCTTCTTTTTATTATTATTATACTATATTTATATTTCCAATGCACCATATACCTAGGTATACGTTATAATGAGTCTGTCGGATGATGAAGGTGGAAGAGCTTTCGAGGAAAAGTTGCTCCCTCCTCCTGGCGCAGTATAGCGAGGAAAAGAGAGACAGAGAGAGGAGAGATGCACGAAGTGATCAACTCTTTGGGACGTACGACTTACATAATAAAAATATTATTTAAATTTAACCTTATAATATTTATTACCATATGAATATGGCGAACGAGCACGTAACAGTGTACTCGAAAAAGAAGTTGGAAAAAAAAACTATGTATTTTAACCCATGAGTCGAAGCGAGAGAGAGAAGCGCGATGAAGTGGAGGAAAAAAACAATACGACCGGAAATGGGAATTTTCTCGATATATGTATCAGATAAGAGAGAAAGAGCGGACCCGAAGCGTTAAAAACACACTGTATATGTAGGTCTTTTGCGTATATACTCTATATTGTATGTACCTACCTGCGTAGTATATATCAGAAGAACACCACTATGTAAATAATTGCACCGACTGCACCGTTGATTTTTTCAAAAGGTGATTGGTATCGCGTGTGTCGAGTGTGAAGTACCCATTACCTACCTGCCTGCCTACCTACACCTACCAATGTGGAAAAATTACTGTTGTAATAAATTGAGGGCATCGAGTTTCGTTGATAAGGTAATTCGGGTGTTTTTTTTTTGGCTGATTCGATAAGAAATTTGGGTTGAAAATTAATAACCTTCGAAAAAATACGAGTAGGAAGGTGGATTTTTTTTATTTTTATTTTTATTTGTACAAGTTTTGCCATTCTAATACCGTTGCACAGGAAATGGGATTGAGGTTTTGGAGGAGAGGAGGGGGAGGGAGGAAAAACTGACGCCGATGGATTTAAATTTATGTGTTCGAGAGAGTTCTCAGTTTGCAGGTTTTTTTTGGGGAGTTGAGGGAAGAGAAAGGAGAAGAGGTGAGGAGATGGAATGGAGTTTTTTCAACTTTGTTGATTGTAATCGATTGATTAAAGTGTGGTTTGGACGAGTCATTCTGCAAAAAAAAAAAAAACAAAAAAAAACAAACAAACAAAAAACTGCAAGGAACTACATTATGATAGAATGTTATTGTGGTGAAAAGTCAAGTTTACGAAGTGTTGCAAGAAATTGAAAATTGTTTGAAACAACTAGAAAAGAACTTGAAACTCATAAAAAATGAAATATTTGAGTACGTAGACACCAGATACCAAAAAACTGGATCACAAAAAAAATATTAAAAAAAAATAATTACCCTTCAGTCAACAGGCTATACACGGCGTGGCTAAATGAAAAAAAAAATAAAAATCTCAAAAATTGTAATATTTTATGTTGAAATTCCAAAAAATTGAAGTTCTCAGTTTGAAAATCACATTTTTTTAATTTGAAAAAAAATCAAATTTTGATGAAATAATGATGTATGTGTTCTGAAGTATAGAAAAATTGACATCTTTTTTGTAAAATGATACATGACATTTTATAAAATTATTGAAATCAATTTGAAATACCAAAAAATAAAAATAAAATAAAAATAAATGGGTGGGAAGGGTTGAAAAATATTTTTTTTTCAAATTTGAAAATGAAAATTTTTTGTAAAGCTGATTTTTAAATAAAGGAAATTACGCTTTTGTGTGCTGAATGGTCAAGAAATAACTATATGAAAAGAAATAGAAATAAGTCGAATGAATTATTTTGAAAAAAATAATCGTACATTTTGAAAATTGATGAAATTGTATGGAATGTTGGAAAATTGAATATTCTTCAAATTCCGTAACATTTTTGAGGTAACTGACGAAAAATTGGAAACACTCCTTAAAAAATTAACTTACTCATTTTTTTTTAATTTTGAAAAATTCAAAAATTGTTGAAATTATGGTGATTTGTATTCAAGTGTCAAAGAATTACAATGCTTGAATAAAAATTGGAATGCTAGAAAAAATTACAATCAAATTGAATGACTTGAAAATTATCGTTTTTTTTCAACTTGAAAAATACGTATAAAAATTGATCAAGTTTTAGGTCGAAGTATTGAGAAAAAATGCTTCAAAAATCTTGTCACAATTCTCATAAAGACTGGAAAAAAAACTGGAATAAAAAAATAACTTACCTAATTTCAAAAAATTTGAAAATATTTTTGAAAAATGGCTTCAATATTTTAGAGTGAGAAAAATCCTGAAAAAAGATCATAAACTACTTAGTACTTACTTGTGGCTTTTTTTTGCCAAAATTTCAGATTTTGAAAGGAAGTATTTTTTGAGAGATATTACCACTGATTGATAATTTCTACAAAGTGTTTACTTACTAGATCATCACAGTCATCAAAAAGTCCTCCTTTTGCCCAAAAATTAAACATAATTAGGTACTATACATTTATCAAATATTCTCAAAATTGAGCGATAATTTGTCAAAAATGCAGAAAACATTGTAATATTATTGTAAAATGGACTCCCTTCCCCCTTCTCTCCCCTCCCCTCACCCAGTTTATACTGAAAGTTACCATAAATTGATGACAAAATTAACGTAATCAAACGAAATTTTGACAAAATTGGTTGAAATTCCATAAAAACTGCTGCAATTGGTTCAAAATTAAGGGAACATTAAAAAATCGCAATAAAACGAAATCGCGAGAAAATCGCATACAACACAATAAAAATCGCAAAAGTATCATAAAAATCAATGGATAGTTTACCAGAACATCAACTCCAAATTCTGACGTGATCGTATGATCAGCACAAAAAATTCTATAAAAATCACTCATCAAAACTGAATACTTCAAGTCTACGTCATTTTCGAAAAAAGGTAGTCCAAAAGTGGAAATTTGATCATCCAAAAGTCATCTAAAGGTCATCCTCTTTCATTTTTTCGATTTAGTAAACTACAAACGTCTCGTAGAAAATTTTTGTTTGATATTGAAAAAAAATTTGAAATATTTATGGTCAAAAATATGTTTTAACAAAAGCACAGTTTTTTGAAAATTTCAATGTTTTGATTCCATGAAATCACGAACAAGATTCCCGATTGGAAAATTCTGCGTGAATTTGGGCTCAAAGATATGTAAAAGTGATTACTTATAGTTATACTGATTGAGAAGGTGCTAAAATTGGCTCTGGTCGAAACAAGCGACTGTAGAAAATGCAATCTCAACTATAGGCCTACTGTCGCCTCTTTTATGACATCCTCTCCCCCTAAGATCAAAATTTCGTAACCAAAAACGTTGACACTTGAAATTAGCCCAAAGTTAATGTCATTTCCTCCCCCTCCTTTCTTCTCCAATGATTAAATTACATACAATTTTTTGATCAATCTTTCAGAAAAATCAAAACATGAAATTTTTCATCTTAGGTTCTTCATTTCTTGGGCTCTCTGGGAAATCGAGGCCTAAAAGAATAATTCTGTTTTTTCTCTCGCCTCCTCTCCACTTCCTATCCCTGGTCAATGATCACAGCTCATATTTTTACTCCTTTCGATTAAAAATTACTTTTCTTAAAATGAAACACAATTTGATTAATTTTTTGAATTTTATGAAATTTTCTGAATTATGAATTCAGCTCATGATTCGAGTTCGTTGATGCTAAATTTATTTTTAACCATTTTCATAAATATTTGAAGAAAAAAACTGGAAGAAAATGGTTTGGAGTTTTAGAAATTATTCAAAATTATTACCATCGACGGATTTGGACGGTCAAAAATATAAAAATAGAGCAAATCACAAATTTCAGCTTCTTTTTTTCAATTAGATCAAAATTTTGAAATTTCTCAGGTGCCAAATTGAAAATTTTTAAAAATTTACTCAAGTTTGAGAATTGAGATTTTATTTTTGAAAATTTTTGGAAGCTCTTTATTCCAATTTTTGTTTTGATTTTTTGTTTCGAAAATTGTGAAATCAAAAGATCATTAGCTAAAATTTCACTTGAGAGATGAACCTCATTTGTAATTTCCTTACTCGTTGAATGCCACCGAAAATTCTACCATTTTTCGTTTTCCTTTTGTTTCGGCTTTCAAACGACTATAATTCCATCAAAAATCCACAACCTTAAAACATAGAACAGGTAATGCTGAGGTATCTAGATCTACATAAAACGGTGTAAATTCAATCAATTGATCCATATATTATGTACCTGTGTGCAGACTACTTATACATAAACCACTCAAAAAAAAAACCGAATACGTAATGATTCCGATTATATTCTATCGAAATACTCGATCTCCACAACACCAGGGGTACAATAAATCCGTATAAAGCACCATAAACCAGTCGATTTGTCCAGAGGGGTCGAAAGATCCCTTTTTAATTACACCCCAACAATTATTATCAATTTGCATACGTGTATAAAAAATTCTACCTGTATGCCAAGGGTAGTCTAATCCCACCCCAAATCACCATCACGTATCACGTATGTTAATACGGTACGAACGAAGGTCGCCGCAGCACGACTACTACAAGTACGACTTATCCTCTTGTATGTACTCTCAAGTAACGGATACTCTAGTTCTCAAACCAAAAATTCGGCCGAAAAAAAAACACCAGCAAAAAATCGTTCGTATCCCTTACAAATTGAATAAAAGGCACAAGGCACACGAGATCTCTCTATTCATTTACCTCTCTATACTCAACAATGTAGTATTATGGTTTTAATTAAGGTAAATAATTAATGCATCCTGGGGCGATTTTTTGTCGTGTTTTTTTCTGCTTGCCCTGTTTCAAGGCTCAGTCGCTCAGTCACGGTGTCGTTTTTTTTCTCGCTTTTTTATGGCGAACGAAGGTAGAAATGCTGCGTTGGTTTTGTTTTGGTTATTTAAATGCGTGTTGTTGCGGCGGTGGTGTCCTTTTTTTTTTGGACGTTTGTTTACATTGGGGTGGTTTTTTTTTCTGCTTCGGATGCAGATCACAGGTGTAAAGGCTTTATGTAGGTGTTGTATTGTGTTGAGTGGTTTTTTTTGGACGATTTATTGGATAGGGCGTGCGATACTCGAGTGATAGAGGAATTCTTGCGATGTGATGAGAGATCGTTAATGGAGCGTTCAGGTGTGTATTGTTTTGACTTTTGGTATGGCTTTTGATGTGTTTGGAAAGGTATTCTTTTTGTTTCGTTTATTTGAATACGATGGGGTTTTGTTTCTTGATTGAAAGAGTTTGGCATTGGCGAGGTTTCGAGAATTCGTGGGTGGGAATTTCGAAAATTATACCGGGTGTCCGGTTTGTCTTTTTGTCTAGTCTTTGAAAATCCTGGTAAAGTGGAAAAAGTTGGAGAAAATCATTTCTATGAAAGATTGTACACTCTTTGCTACTGCAATTGTGTTTTTTAGGGCAATTTTGCTACCAGTGGAATTTTTTCACCTTTTTGTGCAATTTTTGGAAAGTTTCGAATTTTCTAAGGTCCTTAGTTTTTTGATACTTAAGATGATTGAAATTTTTCATGAAACGTTTTCAGGGTCCTAATACTTCAATAAAAAAATAAAAGAAATGGAATAATTGACCGACAGGTCCCCTTCTCAGCATATGTTTTCTCCATTCTCCCCTTGTACAAAAATCGCCCTCTAAACCCCACTAGACCTCTTCAATACCTCCAAGATCACCCATCACACCCGAATTCTCATCAATTCGCCCATCTAGTCCACTTTGGATATCTATTTCAAACACTCCAACAAGCCGACCATACTTCAAGGTCCTATTTGTATTCTTTACTCGGACACTAGCACCTCGACCGCCTAAATACACGTACATTAATATGGTATTGATTGAATTAATTCCAAAGGTCATACCTTAAATATCAACCGTGGCCTATGTAATAATTACTTCACTGCTACACAGCCAGATTTCGAAGACAGATAGTAATTTGTCGTTGTTGTTGCTGCTGCATCTACACACTTTTGTGAAGAGTGTCATTCAATTCTGGTATAAAGGTCAAAGTCGCAATCGTCGTCGAGTCGATTGTAACGGAAATTCGTTACATATTATTTTCTATTTGCGTTAATATTATTATAGCATTGGCACATATACATAGCTTAGTCGTATAAAAAAATGAAATTTCCTCTCAAACTACCCCTTGCAGTGTTCACACAGTTCCAAGGGGGCGTTCTCATTAAGGAGTGAAAAAAAAACGCAAATTCGACCTATATATTGATACCTACCCTTGGAAGTTCGATACCCAATCAATATACGTTATCGGTTTTAACACAAAGTCACCCTTTCCGGACTATACGTTGTTAGTTTTCTTGCCATTGAAAGAGTACGCGATAAAATTTATATGTATATGGTACTGGGCGACAAATATAATACATATATTTGATTTGATTAAAAAATACAGGCGCGAAAATCGACACAGGCGTCTTTATTATTACCGCGGGAGTCTGAGTAATGGTGACGAAATAAACACTAAAAATTGTATATGTACTCGTTAATGATACGTTTGTTATAATGTGTTATTTTGGCGAAACTTCGCAGCACTTTCTCGAAGGGGTTTTTTTCCTCGTATATTTTTATATATTGTAGGTACAATGTGTTGTATTTTTTTTGCTTTTTGCATTATTAAATTTTTACACGAACGCCCCCCTACTATCGATTGGAAAATAATTAAGGTTCGGCTGTTGTAGTTATTGAAAATTGTGGACATTGCCACCGCGACTGAGTATTTGGTAACACCTTTTTGTTGATTTCCAGCTGTAATTTTACTGGCAGGAAGTGGTCAGAGGGAAGGGAAGGGATTGTTTGATGCAGGATTAATAATATACTCGTAGAGTAGGTACTTGTTATATGAAAAGTACGAGTACCTGAGACTTGTACAACTCACAATCGGTTGAGAAAAAATTCCACTTTGCCTTGGGGTGTTGATAATATAGGTACTCGATCGATTAAAGCAAATTTAAGTGTAGGTACCTAGTTTTGGTTAATTTGTGGGTATAACGACCTATACGCATACATTTTATGTGTAATTGGACTGCATAAACGTACCTATACTGATTGCAACATATTGTAGGTATATGGGATGGTCCATGAGTTACATTTTAATAGCAAATTTTTCGATTGAATTGAGCTCTTCAGGTTTTGCTTGAGATGCCTCTAAAACGAAGCTTTCTGGAAAAATTTAATTGAATTCCACCGATGGGAAATTTTTTGTTCTGAAATTTTGTTTGTCTTAATTTTTTGGCAGAACTTGTGGTTTTTTCAGAAATGAATTTTTGTCGTGAAGCATTTGAAAAAATGAATTTAGATTGAAATTTTGAACTTTCATTCAAAATATCTTAAAAACAATGCCTCTTAGAAAAAAAAATCAATATCTTAGACCTTGTTGAGAATTTCATGTTCTGAAATTTTGTTTCCCTTGTTTTTTTTATAACACTTCGTTTCTCCCAAAAATCCATCATTTGTGGGTAGTTGAAAAGTTGATGAAAATTCCTGAAGTTTTCATCACAAAAACCAGCATTTGCAGAAAACGAAGGGTCTCAGAAAGAATAAAAAGCATTCTACTGATTAAAAATTTCATGCTTTACGATTTCGCTCTTTTTCATTTTTGTCGTAGGACCTTTGGTTTTTCTCAAAAATCAATTTTTGTAATGAAAAAAAAATCACAAAAAATTGGTTCTAGACTATAGTTGAACTTTTCAAATTTTTATCCAAAATATATCCCAAGAACGAAGACTCTTAATGAAAAATTCGATCGAAT
The DNA here is from genome assembly GCF_950023065.1 of Planococcus citri. Taxonomy (NCBI): domain Eukaryota; kingdom Metazoa; phylum Arthropoda; class Insecta; order Hemiptera; family Pseudococcidae; genus Planococcus; species Planococcus citri. Next base: position 60,222,793 of record NC_088678.1, on the reverse strand, counting down.
CCGAACGCTGAACGCCAAGAGATTTTATGCTGTACCTAAATTTTTATTTCCTTTATTTTTTAAAATTTTTTTTTAGTTTATGAACTCCTTTGTTTACTTAAAAATTTGATTTTTGCAATAAAAAAGCTGAAACATTCTGATTTTTCATTTCGAAAAAATCCAGATTTTTTATATGTTGAAAAAACTGTGATCAAAAAGTTCTGATTTTTCATTTTACGTGATTTTCCTTTTCAAAAAAATTCTGATTTTACATTTCGAAAATTTCTGATTTTTTATTTTGAAAAAATCTCAATTTTTCATTGTGATCTTCCTTTTCAAAAAATTCTGATTTTTTCATTTCGAAAAAAATCCTTTTTCATTTTAAAGTGATTTTCCTTTTTGAAAAACTCCGATTTTTCATTTCAAATAAATTCTGATTTGTCATTTTAAAAAAATTCTGATTTGTCATTTCGAAAAAGTTCTGATTTTTTATTTCGAAAAAATTGCGATCAAAAAATTATGATTTTTCATTTCAAAAAAATCTGATTTTTCATTTTGAAAAAATTGTAATCTAAAAATTATTCTGATTTAAAATCCTGATTTCTCATTCATCATAAAATTCTAATTTTTCTGCAAAAAATTCTGATTTTTCATTTCGAAAAATTCTGATTCGTCATTTCGAAAAAATCCTGATTTTTCATTTTGAAAAAAATTGAAAAAAAAACAGACTCCTGGAAAAAAATTAAAAGCGTTCTACTTGAATATTTTATTTATGCTCTTCGATTATGATTCTCTTTATTTTTATCGTAGGATTTTTAGTTTTCCTCAGAAATGAATTTTTTTGATGAAAAATGATGATAAATTGATCTAAGTTAAATTTCCAAATTCTACTCAAAATATCTCAAAAGTGAATCCTACTGGCGGAAAAAATGATTGAGCTCAGCTGATGGAAAATTTCATATTCTACAACTTTACTTCTCTCAATTGTTTGGCAGGACACTTGGTCTTCCCCAAAAATTAATCAATTTGTACTTGATGAAAATTGAGAGAAAAAATCCAATTTTTTACTTAAACAAATGAGTTTTTGAGGAAAACCAAAAGTCCTACGAAAAAATTAAAGAGAAACAAAATTGTAGAGCACAAAATTTTCCATGATTTGAGTTCAATCAATTTTTTTTTCAGAAGGCTTCGTTTTTGAGATATTCGAGCAAATTTGAAAAATCCAACTTTATCGTATAATTCATTTATTTCTTTTTATGCGTTACTTATGGACCACCCTGTGTATTTAGAATAAAAGAATATCGGATGGTTTTGACTAAATTCAGTGGATACCTTCATTTTGTGTTGAAAGTCACTCGGGAAAAATTTCAATTCTGGAGATGTCCCTGGAAGGGAGATGTGGGTCTTTAAAATGAAGGAAATTTTCGAAAAAATTACAGTTTTTTTTTTGCTCTATCCTCTATCCAACCTGTTTTGGAGAAAATAACCGAGTTCCTAAAGATGGTATTTGAGATGCTGCGTCTACCTAATCTGGCATCATCAAAATCCAAGACCACTTTTAGGGTACTATTAAAGTGTTGAAAATTTGCAGATCGTTTATTTGATGGTAAATTTGTGTTTTGAAAATTTTTCTTCTCGAATATTTCGCATTAATTTTGCCAAAATATTGAAAGATTCCTTTTCTGAAATTGGGAAAAGATTTTGGAACTCAGTAGTGCCAATTTTCTGGTTATTTTTGTAAATTCCAAAAAAAAATTGTTCAGTTTTTGACTATTTTTCTCGATTTTTTAAAATGGACTACGATGCTTAGAAAATTTGGCACCACTGCAGGCAGTGCAGTCCAAAGATTTTCAAAATAGAAATTTACCCAAAAATAAGAGTTTTTTAAATGTTTAATCGCTCAGCAGAACCCTAAAAGCGGTCTTGGATTTTGAAGGCAATGGCCCAAGTAAACGCAGAACTTACTGGGCCATTTTTCCAAATAGATGGACTTTCTTTTTTTTTGAGGACCCATATCTCCCCACAAAGGATACCTTCGAGGCTGAAATTTTTTCTGAGTGACGAGTCACTTCCTACTTGAAATGAAAGTCTCATCCAAATTTGATCAAAATCCCCCCCTCCCACATTTTTGGCGAGATCCAAGTCCATACATAGATTCTCTACCACCTTAACGACTACTCCTATCTAAATCACGTGGGCTTGGGCTGATACCTTTACCTACCTATGCGGTGAAGAATGAAGATAGGTCGATCTCGAAGATATTGGCAATATTTGGTAAATTACATCGTATACCGAGGTCCTTCTTTACTGTATTTATCGCGTTGATTACGTTTTGATTAATATGTAGCCAGCTACTACTACCAGGTATACGCAGAGGCAGCAGCCTCATCAGCAGCAACATCACAACGATTGCGAGGCAATACACAAGGCAAATCACACTCGTGGAAATCGCACGTCCGAGTCGGAGTCCGAGCACACCGAGCTACCGAAAAATGTCAATTATCGCCGCGTTCACGCGTAATCGTAAATCGAGATCGCGCCGTAAAATTTACTCACCCATTAATTATTTTCTCTTTTTGAAAGAAGCCGCGTCGAGTTAACAGGGCAATGTGGGGGCTCCTCCCCCCTCCCCTCGTCATTCCCAACTATGATTATTCTTATGTATACTTATGCGTGTACTTATTTCGAAATATTATTATAACGATACGCGAACGTATAGACGTAGAGTTTGATGAACGAAGATACAGCGTTTCAATGGACTTCTCTGAAATTTACCCCCTCTATCGTAATAATCCCATTCTTGGACGTTGGTCCATTCTTGGTGCGTTGAGAGTGAGAGAGAGGTAGAGTGAGGTTAATGAATGTTTGGATTTAGCTCGTGGAATTTCTCTTCAATTAAATTACTATAGGTACTACTGTGAATGTAAGTATGACTGTGAGGTATTAAGTCAATAATATCGTTTCTTAATTGCGGGAATAATGTGTTCTTTGCGCTACTAGTCGTCGTAAATGTGGCTTGGGGGCATGTAGAGTGAAGCGTGGGCGTAGGAGAGTCAAGGTTGGGGTATTTTGGAGGATGAGAGGACGTAAAAATGTCTTCTCTCGATATTGAAACATCGAAGATATGTACCTAGTTGGGTTCTTCAAGTATTGAAAATTAATGTGAGGAGGAATTTTTCCTCGAATTTTGGAGGTGTTAACTTTTGGTTCCTTTCTCTAGTGGACTTTCCAAGTGCTTTTGAGCAAAATTTACAAAAATTCCAGCTTTTTGAAGAATTTATGTTTTTTTTATCGCGATGTGTTCTAATAAATCTCTTCCCTGCTCCCCACTCCTTCATTACCTCCCTTCAACCTCTCATCATACCTCCCTACACCCCTGATCGCTTTAAATATCATCGATGGGCCTTGAAAAATGCTCCTCATTAAGCTTACGAGCATACTGAAAAGGAACAAAAAAAATCGAGAAAAATAATACACGATTTACAAGCTCCCGGATGCGTCACCCAAATGAAAAAAATCAATCAACATTTTCACAACCTCATCGCCTCGCATTAATACCATAGTACATACAAAAAAGGTCCAATTGCAACAATACGCCAGTAAATAGTCTCACATTACGAACCAAAACCATCGTTATAATACTTGATCTTTGAACAAAAAGAGCGAAAAAAAAAAGAACACAGTAAAAGATATAAAATGATAAAGATTACACGAAGGGTCTCTCTATACAGAGTGTATAAGGTTTGACGCGCGCGTTGTACCCCCTCATGGTCGAAAAAAAAAACACATAGAACCGCACCCCTAGGAACCCCCTGTACTCGATAAGAGAGCACATTCATTGGTATAGTTCCGCAACATTAAGACCTGATGTAGAAACAATGTTTCCTTTGGTAGTTTTTCATCATCATCGTGCGTTTACATCGGGTTAAATCAATCAATGCTTCTCCACAGTCTCCAGTTTCCTGTTTTTTTCTTCTTCTTCTTCTTCGATAAAGGGACAAAAATGAAAAGATGGATGATATTTTACCCAAAGATTTTTTCGAGAGATGGACGATGAGGATATTTCATTAAATAAAACCCTGCGATGTGGTTTGGATATCGTCCAAGCTTTGGAGAAAAAAAAAGGTGTACTTTGAAAATCCTTGTATTTTTTGTACCTTTCGGCGGTCATTTGCGCGCGCGTAATTCGTCTAATTGAAAATTAGTAAGGTATCGCGATTATAAGAGCATCATAAATGTGCTCGCACATGTATTACTCAACGCGCATACGTCCCCCACCTTGGCACCCTACATGTGGGAAAATATGCTGTATAAAAGCGCAAACATTAATAACTCGATATCACGCTACATTGTATTTATCATTAACGAATATTTCGGTTTCGAAGATAATTTTTTCCGACGTCGATTTTGTGTAAAAGGTCATTTCAGTAGTGTATTTAAAATACAAATAGTAAAACAGAAAAAAAAACGAATGGAATGATGAATGAAAACGTTTGGTTTTTTATATGAATTGACGTGTTATGGCCGAATTTTCCTCGATTTGGGGTTTTATTGATTTTTCATTGAGAGGGCGATGAAGAGAGGGGGGGGGGGTGAAAAGGAATTGAGGTAAAATTATTAATTTCAGATCACTACTTTTGCAAATTTTCAAACATTATTTTGGAATTTTTTTCCAAAAATCTCAGTTGCTTTTTTTCATTATTGCTGTTGGAAAAGAAAAAACTCTCCTTATTTTTAAGCTTTATTGCAAAGATCTTTTCAAAAAGTACAACTTTTCATCATCAGGCAAGAGCACTTCCAATTATTGGACTCCTTAGTTTTGGTTCATCCTTTACCTATTATTACTGGTCCTTTTTCTGCCTGTAATTTGCTTTAAAAATTTCTGAAATTAGATTTTTTGACTGATATTTTTCATGCATATTGCAGAAAATATATAAATTTAATTTTGAGAAACTTTATTTTGAAAAGAAAAAATGAAAAACCTGATTTTTGAGCATAATTTGCAAATGCAACTTTTTTTGGTGAAATATCAATTATTTCATCAGTTTTGATGTCATATTTTCATTATTATGCAATTTGTTTATTCTGTTATCATTTTGCCTGTTTCTTAAAAAAGAAATTTGTGATTTTTGCCAACTATTTTAATTGGAAAGGGAGAAATTGTTTGTTGCTGGTAGTGGTGTTGTTGTTGTTTTCAGAAAAATTGAATGATTTTGATTACAAATCTGAAAAATGATGATTTTGATTCAAAAAAGGCAACCAAAAAAAAATATCTGATAATTTTTGGCTCCTTTTTTTATAATTAAAAAAAAGTCAACTTTTTTTTTTGAAAAAGTTACAAATTTTGATTAAAAAGACCAAGGAAAAGTGTTGTGAAGTCAAAATATTGTGATTTTTTTGGAATCAAAAAGAAGTAACGATTTTTGTCCAGAAAATTGAAAAAATTGGACGATTTTGAATAAAAATTTACGAAATTATGATTTTTTTTGATTCTGAAAACGAATTAGGGTAGAATCAAACTCACAATCAGAATAAGTCAAAAAAAAAATCGTGATCCTTGATAAATATTTCAATGGCATTGAAAATAATGATCAATAGAGTGAGAAGTCTGTAGAAAGTCGTGGTTTTTTTTCAAAATTCGAAAAGAAATAAATCTGTGTTTGTCCAGAAATGAGTAAATTGGAAAAATTGAACAATTTTTTCATTTTGAATGCAAATCTATTTTTTTTGTTTGAAGATAAAGATCAAAAGAAAATTCTAATTTCAATTTAGAAGTGCAAAAAATCATAATTTTGATGAAATCTTGGGTTTCATTGAAAATTATGATTATGTGAGCAAATTTTTTGTCAACGAAATAGAAAAAACTGGATGATTTTTAATAAAAATCTTGATTTAGAAAGCAGGTTCCAAAAATATTATAATTTCAAAAAAAAAACTATTTTTGGTGAAAGTTTGAGTGTTATCAAAAAATTATGATCATTTGAATCAAAAGCCTTCAAAATTCGATAATTTTTTTCAAAAAATTTTGAAAGGAGTAATAGCTTTTGTTCCTAAAGTTGGGAAAATTAAGTATAAACCTATAAAAATAGGATTTTGATTCAAAAAAAGTTACAAAAAATGCTTGATATCAATTCAAAGAAATCAACAAAATTTGAATTTCTGATAAAAGTTCAAGTGTCATGAAAAATTATGAGATCATTTTTGAGCCAAAAGTGTTTGAGAAACGCATCATAATTTTCCAAATGTAAAAACTTTAATGTCCTCAAAGTTAAAAAGTTGCGATTTTTTGAAGATTTAGAAATGGATGGCAATTTTCAATTAGAAATTTGGGTGAAAAAAGGTACCTAATTTAAAAGTTAATAAGTCGCAAAACGTCTCGATTTTGTTCAAAATATAGAAAAAAACTGTTCAAAAAAGAGCAATAGGATGTGGGAATTTTTAAAGATTTGTGAAGAATTTGAGCTGTTCCTGATTTTGATTTTTTTATCCTAAAATTCACAAAAAAAATCACGATTTTTAAAAACCACGTGTCGTGATTTTTTCACAAAATGAGCCAAAAAAAATTGAATTAGGAAGTCAATAACCAATCAAAAAATTTGAGGCAAAATCTTTGACTTTGAGGTCATAAAAATAATATAATTTTGGACAAAAATAATGGTTTTGTTGTCAGAAAGTCATAAAAACTTATCATCGTAATTTTTAGGCGTAGAGTGAGGTATTAAAAATCTTGATTCTGTCGCAAAAGCCTTACAAGTGTCTCGAAAAAACAGTGAAAAAAAATTAATTTGATGGATGAATTGGAATCAACTTGGATGATTTTTCATAATTTTTATGTCAATTTCATGTAAAAAAAAAAACTGTCATTTAAACCAATTTTTTGGAAATTTGAAAATGTAAAGAAGAATTGCCTGATGTCTATCTATATGTATGTACTTTTAAAAAATCTCAACTTCTTGGCTTGAAGGCAACAAAAATTGATGTTTTTCAATAGATATCTTGGGGAAAAAATCAATTTGGCTGGAAATATTCAAAATTCGAAATTTTGATGCAAATTTCAGAATTTTGTTCGGTAAAGTTCAATAAATTTTTGACTTTTTTTTCAAATTGGGTTTGAAAATTACAATTTTGATTTCTAATTTGATGACTTCCCTTTTTAGAGCGATTTCCATGATTTTCAAATAGACATGAATAAATTTTCTAAATAACTGAATTTTGATCCAATAATTTGATTTGTGGATTTTTTCATACTGACCTTTCTGGGGTGGAGGGGTGGGGTATTCAAACGTGTTTTCAAATTTAGGAAACAAAGCAAAATTTCTATTTTCATGGGTAATTTTTTCAGATTCATTCAGCCTACTTTTTTTTTATTTTCCCACCTTCCACCTCTTCTTGAATAATAAACTTCAAACACAATTCTAACTAACATATTATGTATATCAACTTGTGCTCTGTAGATATTAGATTGATTTGAGCTTGAAAAAATGTATCTTCATTCTTCATGTTCATCAGTCAAACGGAAAAATTTAATTCGTGGCTCAACAAGTGAGGAGGAAATGTAACTGTACTTCATTCTCACCTATATGAATTCATCTCTCAATAAGCCAAAACAAAAAATTCAAAAAACATGTTAAAAATTGATTTACAAGTACTTATAACTTACTTTTCAAAAACCTATGTACGAATTGTTTTACGCAATAGCCGGCTATAAATTCTACCTGCCACAACGGGCAGTAAAATTCATCTAAAATTAGTGTATAGCGAAAAGCGAACCGCGTACAGGAATAGATTAGTGTGCTTCGGTCCTAATTGGCATAATAGACTAAATAACGCTGAACGTTTTCGCCGCTTTGACACGCTATATTTCAATTGATAATAATTAGGTATTACCAACTGTACTTAACGTTTTATCGATCGCAAATTACTTTTGTCGGTATAATTCGATTGAACAACGGCCAAATTATTATGAAGGAAATGTCAAATACGGTCTAATTACGATTTTATAGCGTATACCATTCGTTGTAATCCGACTCCCTTCACCTCCGCGCTGCTCCGCGTTTTTATATGAACGCGACGCGACGCCTTCTGTGCGTTAGATTATTATCGTGCCTGTGTAAAAATTTTTCTTAATTTTTTTTTCTCTAGCTCATACACGATATGCTTAGTTTCTTCCTTCTTGGCTAATTTCTTCTGGTATCGTAGTTACAAAAATACTATAAACGATGCTTTGGTAATTTACTTGACTGGCGCGATATTAATGTTTATTGTTTTGATACGCGATCGCCAGTTAGGTTCTTCCGCGTTTGAATCCCCTTGGACGAGATTTTCCGGATTCGATGATTATTTGGGCCATCTTAGATCTCTCCTTCTCCCTTCCCTGTACTATTTTAATTCAAAATAATACGAATTTTCGGCTCCATATTTCACATAGGTACTTAATCGATTACCTATACGAAACGTTGGCATTTTTCTGTATATTTTGATATCTCGAGGGCTTCTTATTCTTGGTAAGTTGAAAGGGTGTGATCAATTATTAAAAAATAGGGGGTAAATGGGCCTATTAAGAGCCTAGCCTGAATTCGCCACCGGTGCCAGGCTATACTCGTATTTGACCGTCAGTCACCTCGAGCAAGGTATGATTCCGCTTTCGGGTACATTCGTTAATTAACCAACCACCGATTAGAGTAATTAGGAGTTTTGCCTTTTGAAAAAAAAATCGCCTTTTTGTGCGCTTCGCCGATAAAATTGCAACCTGTAATTATGTGTAACTTTGGTAAACGTAGAACAAGGTACCTCGCTACGGAAACGCGAACCTGCGATGTAGCGCCTTCCGTCTGTCCTGGTTGCTGGTGTTTTTTTTTGTTTCTTCGTAAACAAAACGGGCGCCAATTGAGGTATTTTTTACCCCAGTCTGACAACTGGTTGTCGAAGTTAACGAGGATGTGTTATTTTTTTTTGTTTCGTTCATTATTATTATTTTTTTTACGAATTATGACTCGTCATTGAAATTAAAAGGAAAGGGGTGGGTGGATTTTTTTTTTTTGGAAAATTGGAAATTTGGTGATTTTTGTAATGAAATGATTGGTATGGTTGGATTAATTCTAATGTGGAAGGCATTGATGAGGCACAGTTGAAAATTCATGAAGCAGGTTTCATTGAAATATTGGAAGAAAGTTGAAGAAGCTTGTGGATTTTTAAAAATTCTTCAATCAAGTTGGTGTCAAAGTTGAAATTTCAAAGAATACGAGCCTGGGGGATATTTGCTGTATGCAATATGCATTGAAATATTTGAAAATGCAGATTTAAAATTTTCAAAAAATTGATCATGTGATCTGTTTGTGCTTATGGTCTAAGCTGAGAAAAAATTGACACGTGATTTTAAAAAAGTGTTTTGGAGAAATCTGAACATTTGATGATCAAAATTATGCAAAATGCAAGTTTGGTTCTCGAAAAAAAATCAAAATTTGATACTTGCAGTGATTGGTGGATGAAAATTGAGATTGGTGATTTATAATCGCACAGTAGATTTTGGGTTTTCTAATTTCTGGAAAAATCATGAAAAAGTTGAAATAATTCATAGATTTAAAAATGCTTCAAAAAATGGATTTTTCAAAACTTTTTCCAAGTATAGTTTTAGATTGCGGACGTTAAAAAGTAAACTTCAGAGGCTCTAAAACAACTAGAACCACTCAGCAGTTGAATCTGTGTAGAAGGGGGGAGGGGGTAAGTTGAATAAACGTGATCCAAATTCCAGCCTTTTATTTCTAATCAACCACATTTTTATCCTTATTATTTTGAATTTTAAAAACTTTTTTGAAAAATGAAATTTATAAATATTCCCTTCCTCCACCACCCTCCACCAAAAAATTAGATTTTTCAAAAAATTTCCGAAGTATAAAAAACAAAACTCAATTGCTAAAATTTTCCATAATGTATATTTTTGGATCCACTTTGAACATTTTTTTAAAATATTAGGTGAATTTTTCAAGTTCTCCTTAGAAAAAAAAATCAAAAATTTGTTTTCAACTTTGTCAATCACTGCCCAAAACTTGAAAAATTCGAAAAATTTAAATCAGCTGTTGAAATTTTGCAATATTGATGAATTCAAAATTTTCTAGAATTTAGAAAATGAAATTTAATGACTAAAATTTTGCTTGGTGGTGTATTTTTGGAGCCCTCTTTCAATTTTTTGTCGCTTATCGGGACGATCAAACTTTTCAAAAACGTTCCAGTATTTAAAAAAGACTCACGCATTTAGCGTGAGAAGACCGAATTTTCTTCAAATAAAAATCTTTTACGAACGAATTGAGTCACTTTTTTGAAACATATGATTTCTAGGTGAATCATTCGCGAACGAGTCGATTCGTATAAGTGACTGGTGACTCGTTCATGAACGAATCGATTCATTTACTCAATTTTTGGTGAATCATTCACGAACGAATTGAATTTTTTTGTGAATCATTCGCGAACGAATTGATTCGTTCAAGTGACTCGTTCACGAACGAATTGATTCGTTCAAGTGACTCATTCACGAACGAATTGATTCATTTACTCAATTTTTGATGAATCATTCGCGAACGAATCGAATGACTTTTGGTGAATCATTCACGAACGAATTGATTTTTTTTGTGAATCATTCGCGAACGAATTGATTCGTTCAAGTGACTCGTTCACGAACGAATTGATTCATTTACTCAATTTTTGATGAATCATTCGCGAAAGAATCGATTCATTTACTCAATTTTTGATGAATCATTCGCGAACGAATTGAATAATTTTTAGTGAATCATTTGCGAGCGAATTGATTCGTTCAAGTGACTTGTTCACGAACGAATTGATTCGTTCAAGTGACTCGTTCACGAATGAATTGATTCATTTACTCAATTTTTGATGAATCATTCGCGAACGAATTGAATAATTTTTAGTGAATCATTTGCGAGCGAATTGATTCATTTACTCAATTTTTGGTGAATCATTCACGAACGAATTGAATTTGTTTGTGAATCATTCGCGAACGAATGATTCATAAATTAAAGAATTGATCGGTTCGTTGGCGAATGGTTCTTTCAAAAAATTGATCAATTCGTTCATGAATGATTCATCAAAAATTGAAGGTCCGGTCGTATAAGTTCTTTGTAAGAATTTTTATACCAATTTTTAAGTTTTTATGGCATTTACATAAATATTTAGTTTTTCTGTTTAATCAAACTTAGAGATTAGTAGAATTTCTTTTCACCTTCGCTAGTATTGTTTTCTTCGTATTTTTGCATTTCTTTAACCTTTTTTTCCTAATCAATGAATTTTATTGTATTTTCTGCTGGAAAAAAAGCGAGAGGGGGAGGGGGAGTGTTAAGAAAACATCAAGAAAATAAAACGGATCAATTCTGTTTCAAGTTTTTCCACCAAAATCAATCAAAACTCCAACCCTTTTCCGCAACGTTGAGTATCCTTTTCAGAGAATTCCATCTAATTTTATCACGTCAACGATACTTAAGCCAAAAAACATCATACCGTTTGCGGATTAAAAACGGAATATTCCGCCGCTAAGGTCACACCTAGCCACACTTCTAAGTCCTCTTAATCGCCGGTAATGCGATTAAAGGATATGTTAACCGATGTATACTAATTAATGCTATAAATACGCTGCGCTTTAATTACATTACAAACGATGAAGGCGACAGGCTCTTAGTTACGTTGTCAGCTTTCGACGCCATCAACACGATATATGTATGTACCTACGCTTCAGTTTGCCAGACACACAAATAATACTCGTACCTACAACACTTACCTCACTATGGTGTAGTGTACTAATTTCAACACACATCTAACCCTTTTCCTCCTCTTTGTATACCTAACTTTATAATCAAATAAACGCTAATCCTCTGGCCGGACTTGTGGCACACGAAGACCAACAGGTACACGACGACGGCGAGTAGTAGGTCGTTTAACAGATGCAAAACATCCTAATTACCTACTAACATAACATAACGCAATGCAGACTGAGGAAAAAAAAGGGTTGAAGTTTTGTTGAAAGACAATACAAGTGGAGAAGGAAGGTAGCAGGGGGAGATCATTCATTAAGTATCTCGAGTGTCTCGCGAACAACTTCACCTACAAAATGAAAAAAAAGGGGAGAATTCAAAAGATGTAATCTCAAGACGCTTAATTGTCCGCGTATACCCTAACCCTTTTATAATTGAGTAATTAATACACCAGAGCTAGACTTTGGCTTTGAATATAGACCTAATATACTCCCCGCAGATATAATAACTTGTTGCCGATTTCCTTTTTTTTCTTAGAGACTTTATAGAAAAAGCTACCGAATGCGAACGTCTTAGGAAAACCTACGTACGAGGGCGTTTTTATCAATAATATGAGGGCGCGGGAGCGTAAATACGTACACATATTACGCACAAAGCTTATATTCTACGTTTAATGGACAAAGTCATTAATATTTATAACGTTATATTACGTTATAGTATAAGTATTAAGGTACGGTACGACTCACACAACCACACAATTGCATCGTAGGATGTACGTTTAATCGAACCTCACACGTATCTGCAGCAACGATAATATAATAAAAAGAGAAAAAAAAAACAATAACGTCGTAGTTTTTATAAAAAGACATCCTAAGTCGCCATTTTGAATAAAAAATAAAAATAAAGCAAAAATAATATAGTAATGATTTCTTTCCCTGTTATGGTCCTTTTTGCTAACGCCATCTCCTCTTATATTTATATCTCGTTCGTGTGTCACCACTCACTCTCTCTCACTCTCTCTTTCTGTCGCTTGCTCTTTCCTTAGCCCTCAACTCTCCCGCTTATTTATATATTTCTTCCAGCATCTTTCTCTCACTCTCACAATATGAGGCGAATTTTTTATCTTTTTCCTCGTTTACGCGAGTATAAGTTTAGGTTTAGTATAAACGTTTTTTTTTTCTTCTTCACCAGATTCTCTCCTTCACTTACCCAGCTATTCCTTTCCTCGTACTTATTCGTTTCGAGATGGGTTTAAATTGACGACGAGATTCGTTTTACTTATGCGTGTATTTTTTTTCTTTTTTTTTTGCTTCAGAGAGATTTTTTTTTCGTCGTCATTTTTCCTGTCCTTTTTTTGCATTAGCGAGTAAGGAATTATTTTACGCGAAATCGACAGCTTTGGCGGGAATTTGAAAAAAGGTGCTCGTTTCATTTAGTGATTGCGTCGTGTTGAGGTTTTCAGGTGGATTTTTACTTTTTATTTCGACGACGATGTTTGAATCTCTCAGAATACGAGAAGTCAAAACAGCTTACTTAGAGATCCTATGAAAATTTGGATTTTAAATTTCTTTCAACGCTGATCATATTTTGTTGAGATGTAGAAATTATTGTAGATACAGAAAAAATTCTGATGGCGAGTTCAAGGAGGTCAAGGTAAAGGCTAATGGGAACTTCATTTACTTATTAGGCATATTTTGCCTACCGTCAAAAATTCAGGAGCTGCAGAACAATTTGAAACCTTGAAAGTGTTATGAGTCTTTCATTAATATTGAAATTAACCCGAATTTATAAATGACTTTACTTTTCATGTAGCTATTGTAGCTCGTAACAAATACGTTGACATCACGCGATCAAATTCATGAAAATTTGAAATTTGACATTCAGTACATTGATTAAGTTCCTCTGGAAAATTCCATTTTTCCCCCAATGATCATAACTGGAAATTCGTCGAAGAAAGATCCCAATTGACAACGAAAATTTTGGGCTGTGGCAAAAATTAAAAAAAATAAAGTGCGTCCAAAAATACAATATCGTGGTAAATTAGAAAAAAAAATTTGGAAATCCAAACCCACATTTTAGCAATATTTTCATTTTTTTGAAAATTTATAAAGAAAAATTTGGATTGTCACAAACAAAAACATACAAAGAAGTATCCAGAAATACACAGTAAATGAAAAATTTCAAAAGCTGAATTTCATTTTGAAAATTTAATACTCGTACTTGCGAAATTTCAGCACTTGATTTTGATTTTTCAATTTTTTAAAGAAAATATTTATTCCAGCTCGTAAAATAAAAATTGAAAGAGGGTCCAAAAATGCATTCCCAAGTCAAATTTAAGCAATAGAACTTCATTTTTCAAATTTTAGAAATTTTAAATCTATATTTTTCTTATAAAATTTAATTTTTGTTTTTTTTTTTAAATTTGTGAAAATTCTGAATTGTGACAAGAAAATTTGAAAGAGAGAGCCCCAAAATATGTACATCTATCATCATGAAAAATCTCAGCAGATTTTTCAGTTGCTTCGAAGAAAAGTAACAAAAATTCGAAATATCCGGAGTCGTAATGAGAAAAAATTCAAAAACCCAAGAATCTCAGTGGTACCTAATTCAATTTTTCAAATATTGGAAAATGATGAAAAGTTTGATCGTTATGATATGAGGCAAAAAATTGAATGAGGGTCCAAAAATGCATCACCAAGTAAAATTTTAGGAATAGAATTTCATTTTTCTAAATGGGAAAAATAGAAAAATCAGCCGAAAGGGGGGGGGGAGTTTAAAATACTGGAAGGTAGTGATTTTCGGTCAACAAAATTCCATTAGATACCATGATTTAGTTCTAAAAAAAAAAAAAATAAAAAAAAATGGTGAAAAAGCTCACTGTTGGGAAATTTTTGAACTGACTCTTCGATTCGAACGAAACTACGGTAGATCAACAAAGTATATCCTGAAATCTTCCCAAAATCCTTAGCTCAAATTTAATCTGGAATTTTTGTTGAATTTTTTAAAATTTTGGACCCCCTCCCCACTTCTGAAAAATTATGAACTTTGTGAGAAATATCCTGCTGAAATATCCTGCTAGAGTTCTACTTTTGAATTTTGAAACTTTGTTGGACACCCTGTTTCGTAAAACCACCAGCAAGTTTTCAACTTTCTCAAGAAGTTTCAAAAATTTCAAAATTTCATGTATGTATTAAGTAATACTTACCTTGGGTTTTTCGCAAGGGGGGGATTTTCAAATTTTTCATAAAAAAAAGTACTCAGAAAGAATAACCAGCGCGAATAATTAGCTAGGTACTTCATTTATGCCCTCTCAACAATCCCAAAACTGCCAGTTTTAGGTCATTTGGAGCCTCCAGTAAGTGTTTAATTTTATTAAGAAATTTTAAATAATTCAAAATTTCATGACGAACGCTTTTTTTTGTCAATTTTTCTGCTCTGATCATTTCACAATTCTAAAGCCTCCAGCAAGTTTTCAATTTTTTCTAAAAATTCGATTTCATAGTTTTGTGAAAGTTTTTCAACTTTTTTATGAATTAAGTATGTATAAATACTTTTGTACCTATCATAAAAAAAAACAAAAAAAACCAGTGTGATTAATTACTTCGTGTACCCCTCCCCCTCCCTTAATTTTACCATCACCAGTTTTAGGTCATTCTGGAGCTTCCAGCGAGTTTTACAATGTTCTTCAGAAATTTCTTGAAAGCTGTTTTTTTTGGTAATTTTTCAGCTTTTTAATACATATTTTTGTTTCAAAAACTCAGCCCCCCCTCCTCCTTCTCTCGTCCAATTCATCTTTCAGATTAGCCGCGTTCTTCCAGCAAAAATGGAAAAAATACAACGATTTATTATAAAAAATATTCAACTCTCGATTCGAAATAAGTAGAGATAAAATTTGAAGAATTTTTAAAAAACACAATTCCCCGGCAGTAAAATGAACACAAAAACTGGATAGCGCCATTGAAAATTAATGGTTTTGAAAATTCGCGCGGATTTTTTTCCGCACGTACTCGTGTAACACGAAATACGCTGTTATTTGAAATTGCATCTACACTCAGGGTGAAGCTAGGTTTTTTTTCATGCTTTTTTTTTTCAACGCGATGAGGGATAGAAGATTACTAACTTCAGCTTCAGGGAATGCGGAATGCACGTTTCGAGGGTCGGTCTTGACAACGATATCTTCAAGTTCTGCTCGTTTTTTTTTTTTTTTTTTGCATATATAACCGAAAGAAGGGAAGGCATAGCTAGTACTTGAGGGAGATTTTTCAAAGAATTTGGAAAGTGTATTGCAACGTTGACTGTGTGAGAGATGACTGCAGCTGGAGATTTTTTTATTTTATACGACGACGATGATGGCGATGCAGGAGAGAAAAAAAACGGCGTTAATTAAGATTTAGCAGGGGAGTGGGGTAAGAGAGGGAGGTGAGGAGTCGAATTTCCATCGTGTGTTCGGAACTTGGTATAGAGTTGAGAGATACGAGTAGAAAAAGAGAAACTTGTGGCCGAAGTTGGCCATAGAAATGAACGAAAGAAGGGTAAAGAAAATGTTAACAGAATATCAATCATGTTCTTTGACGCATTTAGTAATCTTCAAAGTAAGGGGGTAAATCTTATTACATTACAAAAAGGCTCGGTAATAATCTCGCATTTCTTTTAAGTCGTCGCGCTTTTTATATTTTTTTTAACCCTTATTATTATTTCACCGAAATAAGGAAACAATAGTTTTATTAGAAAGGGGTGAATGGATGAGAAGCGGGTGGAGTGTACGACGTATATACAGAGGGCAGTTTTTAGCGAAGATTATTAAAAACTGAAATATAGTAAGCGAATTTAGTAGGTAGTTTTCCCTAGAGCAGCCATAGGGTGTTTGGTAAATTTCAAGTTCGCCTCGAGATTTAAAATAAAGAGAGGATTGATGTACTCGCAAACTCGATTGTTCTGTGGTGTTTTTTAGGAGGAATTGTGAGAGGCTGAAAGGTCACAGGGTAGGGGAGGTGGTTCGTTTATCGAATGGTAGAAATCATGTTCTAGTTCAAGTTCATTCGAAGGAATAAAGAAGGATTTGTGTGGAACCAATTGAAACTTGAAGAGTTGAAGTATGATTTCTAAAACTTCAGTCCCTGGAAAGGCTTTGCCCGAAGTTAAATTTTTAAATCCAATGCCCTCTATCCTCGTCTGCTGCCTTTTCAGACCTCCTCTCCTCCTTAAAAATAACTTCAATGCCTCAGAACTCGAATACAGACGTTGAACATTTTTCAATTTCGAAACACCGTGTACCTTAAGGAATTGGTAACCACTTACCCTTTTCTTATTAAACACCTCGACTGCAAAGGGCCTAAAAAAAATATTCCTCCGCAAAATAAACATCGCAATTAAAACGCTCTCGTTTTCTTTATTTGAAATTCACCCTCGTTTTTTTTCCTTTAATTTGGTTAGTTCGCCGCGTGTTTTTTTATTCTGCGTATTTCCTTAATATTCACATATTTCTTTAGAGCGTTCGTCTTTGAAATAAGAAAAAAGAATCGAGGGATGCGAAAAATATACCCGATTTGGCGATTTTTTTTTACTTTTTCTGCGTATATTTTTGCCGAGATTGCGCGAGGATGGAGAAAAAAAGTGTAGGATTTTAATGAGGGTTCATTAGGCATCAGCGGCGGTGCGAATGTAAATACGGGGACGAGGAAACCTCCTCGAGTGAATGCCACCATTACTTGGAAGTATATGATGCGGTGTGAGGCGAGGTGCCAGATGAGGTAAGAGGGTATCATTAGAGGTTCTTTATTTTGGCCCGGTTGCCAATAATTCTTGTGGAAGTACGGCGGTAATTTGTGCCGTGCTAATTGTACCCGCCACGGTTTTGAAAGCGCTGGTTTTTTCCTCGTCGTATATGTACAGCAGCGTCGCCTCGCTCGCTGTATCGCAAAAGGGTATATTTTGAAATATTGCCATATTTTTTTTATTGCGTCACACCGATTTACCTTCAGGATATCGCATACGATCGCAGAAAAGGTAAGCGAGGGTCTATTGTTCGATGAGTTAATGTAACCAGACGACCAGGAAGAGATTCGTCAAGTGATTAATTTTTCGCCCATGATGCAGGGTTCGGCGTGTTCTGCGCGCCAAACCGAATTAAAAGGGATTTGGGAACGAGTAAATGTTTGAAAATTTCCAATCGAACAATAACCAACTTGGTCACGGATAATTGTTATCGATGTCGAAGCATTGCCATTGCTCAAAGGTTGCCATTCAGTCTGCAAATACGTGAAAGTACACACATGTACTGATGAGTATTGCATCTTATACACAGTAGGGGTTGATGGGGTTGAATATTAGAAATGATGGACGAAAACTTAAGCTTTTGGCGAAAATGAAATGTGCCTAAGTCGAAAGTAGTGACTACTTTTGTTCTTTCGCGAGCTGTGCTAAGAAATCTGGGCATTGGAATCCCATTTTTTGGGAGGAAGAGGAAAGAAGATATTTTTGTGGTTTTCGAAGCTATGATATTAATACCTCTGAAAATGTCATCCTCACAGTCATTTTTTCAAGTCTAGAGACACAATTTCGACATGATAAGTATTAATTGCAAAAAATAGTAATTTTCAAGAACCCAAATTTTCTAACAAAAAACAGTAAGATGTTGAAAAATAGCTACCCCTTCCCCTCTTCCATTGTGTATAGGTTTGGGGATGATTCCAGGATGTAGCAATGTGATATTTTTTTCGCTACTTGAGGAAACATTTCGATTTTTTTTTCAATTCAAAATCCTCCAAACTCAAGATCTCCCCCCCCCCAAATTTATCATCGCTTGAGAGAAAATTTTAGGAAATTCAAATTTCCAAAATAAGTTGAGAGTAAATTAATGGGTCATCATCATCATTGAACTTTGACCCATTGAGAGCAGTTCATCCCATCTCGGAAACTGTAGAAGAATTGCTCGCTGATGTGTCATCAAGTTTTTCTTCAGTCTTCCTCTGCTCCTCCTGCCAGTTGGAGTGTATTCTTTGACTTTTCGAGAGGACCGTTCATCAGGCATTCTATCAACGTGTCTTCACTATTTCTTTCTGTAATCTTTCACCTGCCCAATGATTGACTCTGCTCGTAGCTCCTTCAGGATGTCTTCATTCCTTTTCCTATCACATCTTGTATATCCTGCTGTGGCTCCCATGAATCTCATTTCTGCTGCGGTTACTCCACTTTTTATATCTTTTCTCATTGTCCATGTTTTGCTTCCGTACAGCAGCATTGGTCTTGCCAGTATATTCTAAATTCTTATTCGAGTTTTAGCTCTGACTTTTCTTGGAGGGATGGCCTCAGGAATTTGTTGATCTTAAGTTGTGCTTCGACCTCTCCCTCATAAGATAGCTCACACCCAGTGTTGTGGAGCAGAATGAATTTCGTTCCTGGTTCAGGGTTCCGCTCCAGCATAAAAAATAATTCTGTTCTGGTTTCTTATATCGTTCCACTCCGCTTAAAAATATCGTTCTGTTCCGGTTTAGCATTCTGTTCCGCTCCAACTTTTCTTTTTTGTTTTAGAGAAGGTTGCATTCGAATTACATCAGAATTTTTGTGTCAGGAGCAAAAATTGAAGTTGGAATACCCAAAATTTTGAAAAATGGTTGAATTCAGAGTGTTTTAATGAAATTTAAAGTCCATCTCACATAAAAGAAGCACCAAAAACACCCAATGAAATTTGGAAGATGTTACTTAGTGTTTCGACTGTTCAGGATTTGAATTTTTATGAGCTGAAAAACAGTCTATTTCTTGTCATTTACCATGTCTTATAATTTTCTAGTTTATTGAGGTAAAATTTCAGCAAAAACACGTGTTGTCCACACTACAGTCTTGCCAAATGTTCATTAAAGGTCAAAAAATTTGTGAGGTTGTAGCGTTAAAACCCCACATTTTTATTCCCGGTTTGGTTCCAGTTTCACTCCAGAATTTTTTCCGTAAGTTGTTCCCAGTTCCGTTCCACTCCTCAAAAATTCTCCCAAAAGTTATGGGTTTAGCGTTCCAGTTCAGTTCCGCTCCAGTTCCGCTCCACAACACTGCTCACACCTGAAATATTTAAAGCTTCTGACTTGTTCTACTGGCAGTCTATTTACAACATTTTTACTGCGTATTGGCTCTTTCCCCTCAAAGCTATCACCTTTGTTTTTGGCAATGAGATTCTCATTCCATATTTATCTGCTACTTTCTGAAGGTTGTACATCACTATCTGCAAGCCATCTTCATTGTCAGCAATGACCACCTGATCATCAGGGAATAACAGGGTATTGACATGGGTGTCATTGATGTGTAGCCCTTTTGGCTTGTTTTCAGTCATTCTTTAATTGTATCGTCAAATTATATGTTGAATAGGCTACATGACAGTGGGCATCCCTTTCTTACTCCTCTTCCTATCTTTTTTGCTTCCAACATGTTTCAGGATCTTATTCTTATTACATTACCCATGTATATTTCTTCAATTAAGCGTACTATTTGTTCATTCACTTTGATTTTCCTCAGGATTTCAAACAACTTGTTCCTTTGTACTTGGTTGTACTGTACGCCTTCTCCAGATCAACAAAGCACCCATTACCTGGTGACGACTTAAGCAAAATATGCATTTAAAACGTTAAACTAATTACAGTAAAAGCTTGTTATAACGCTTCTGGTTATAACGCTAATTTCATTACAACGTTGATTTCTTCTGGTCCTTAGACAGCCCAGTTCACACAAAAACTTTCGCTTATAGCGCGCTTCAGCTTATAACACTCTTTTTTGTTGGTCTCTTGAAAAGGGTTATAACAAGCTTTTACTGTACATCATTGGATTTTTCACATCATAACCTCCAATTTTTTATACCATTTGCAGGGTGCATTAGTCAATTTGGGCTTAAAATAGATTGAAATGGAAATCCCGAAACCAATTCAACCCGGAACCAAAACAATTTTTTCAATCCCAAAACGAATCCCGAAACCAAAATGAAAATTTAGAAGAACGAATCCCAAAACGAATCCAATCCCAAAATGCAAACATTTTTTATGGCATTTGCATAAATATTTATTTTTTCCGTTTTATTAAACGTAAAGATTAGATAGTAGAATTTATTTTCACCTTCGGCCATTACTGTTTTTTTATTTCTGGCTGTTTTCTTCATGTTTTTGCATTATTTAAACTTTTTTTTCAAGGGGGGGGGGTTTCATTCTGAGTCAAAAAAAAAATGTGATTTTCTAATTTACGGTTTCTGGTTTTGGTTTCAGTTAACAGTCTTGTGTTGTAATTTGATTTTTTCATCATTTTTCATGCAATTTTTGAGCTATTTTGAATATTTGTAAACCCACAATTATTTATTATTCGACCACCACAATTTTTTCAGCAGCTGTCCTATGGTTTCTCAGTTTCTCATGCTGTGATTCAAAAAAACCACCAAAATCAGTGACTGGGGTGATTGAGCGGTTCGTTTGTATGTTGTAAGATCCCTCGGTCTGTTTACTCAATACTCATCCATCCCAAATCCCAACTCCGCATTCACTTCTTATACAATCTCTTCCTCCTCTTCTCTCACTTAATTATATCCCAATTAGTAATTTGGACATTATAATAGTAATTCGAGCGCGTAGAAAGATATGGTGTGAGAAGCCCAAACTACATAATAATTCCGAATTCCAATTCCGATGCATAGTAAAGATTAGGCTACATCGACCGATATAGGTAGCTGTATAGATTAACAGCAGAGGGAGGACTATAGGTATACTTGGTACCTCGAAATAGGTAATTATTTCCGCACGGCTGTGTTAGAAAAAGAGATAGGAACTAATTTTCATTTTATTGTTGGTTTTCCTCGTCTTGTTTCGCGTACACTTACTCTCATACATTTCAAATTATCATCCAAAAAATAACCACCGATGATGACGACCAACACTGCGATCCATCGATAAGCATCGATTCTTTCTCTTTGACTTGGTAATTTGATATTAGGTGCTACACCACGACTATTGTTACATCTAGGTGGGTAATTTCATAGCAAAGGCGTTAATTAAATACCTAGTATTAATAACTAGGTACCTATCAACTAAACCAGAAAAGCTTACAATTATCAAAAAAATACCACGGTTTTGGTAGTATAAGCCTATAGTTTCAATATTCCTACGTAACAAGAGGTGAAAAAAAACCTAGGAAGTCCTCTTTTGCCACGGTAGGTACAATTAACGGTGTCTTAAGGTGGCAAACCCCATTTCGGGAGCCCGGTGCATGAGAGAAGGATTTCTTTTTCGATAAATAAACGGCTTTTTCATCGCTCGTACGTATAAGGATCCTGATGCGTTTTTTTTTTCTAGCATGTGTGGGCGTTTACATACGTATACGTTGGTGTAATTTCCATTTATACGAGTACTATGCAACCGAATCAGGGATTACCAAAGCTGCTAGATGTGTGATTTGTGTAGGTATTTGGCTAATTACATACGAATTACGATATGATGTACCGAGTGTATAGTGTAGAAGGATTCATTGTGTATGTAGACAAACTATACATGAGCAAAGAGCATACTAGAACAGCAGCGGTGATAATTAATGTGTGCCAAGCGTAATGACTAATGAGCGTTTTCCGGATCGAGTCTCTCGACGTTGTTCTTTTCACGCTAGTGCGACTATTTGTAATTTTAAACGGTGTAAATGTACGTCTTCCGCGAGATCTGCTATCGTAGTATGTACGATGTACATTCAGCCAGGAGAGCCTTATTGCTCGACAGACGAAGAATGAGAGAGGAGGAATATTGTAGCCAAAATTAGTCCACAAATAGTGTCAACTACGTATCTACTTATTGTACAATCGTACGATCCAAAATTGCGTTAATTAGTAGACAAATACCCTTCGTCATCTCACACATCTCTGAAAGTTCATAGATTAGGAGGAAAAAGGAAGAAGAAGATATGATGCGCAGTATATACAGATAGATATTAAGTATGGAGGTTTAAAGGGAGCTCCATTTATCACAATCCGAGCGGATTGAACGATTTAATTGGATCAATTAACGGTACACAGAGCGTAGAGTTTTTCCCATGGATACGCGGTAATGCTCGCTTTGGTTCTCAACAATCATCTACGCGTTCTGCCCCCCCCCCGCCACATTCATCTCTCGCTATGCTGAGCAGTATAAATTAGTCGATTAGAGAATTAGCTTTTAGCGCGAATACGAATTCAAGGAAATAGGACACGGAATTCATTGGCGCGCGAGCAAAGCGCAACGCAAGGGAGGCCGAGAGGGAGACACGATAAAGGAAAATAAGTTTAATTACGATTAATTTAATAGCCGGCGAATTAGATTTTTATATAGAAGAAGAATTAGGTTAACGATACCGAGAGATTTCCAGTTCGGTATTGTATAATGTCGTGCTTTTTAAATAACCGATTGTGTTAGCAGACCGACAACCTCCTACCCCTGCCTCTCTCATTCATTTACTTACTCTACGTAGGTATAGGTATAGGTAATGCCTTCCCAAAGTTCGGATTCGATCTAAGTGAGCTGATTGTGACCGAGGACCGAGGACTGGGTGTTCGTAATACAGAATTAGCCTGCACATTGCGCTTATCTTAATTATATATTACCTGGGCGAACGCATTTTCTGTGTGAAAGAGGGAAGGAACTCGGTGGAAAAAAGTTTTCTCGCCCGGATAAAATTACGCGAACGTGTACGAGACGCGAGGAGACGCTTACGATAATATAATTAGCACGTTACGAGCTTATCTACGACGATATCTGACCATAGATTGTGTAAAAATTAAATGCGGAGTCATGCGTGCGCAAAACGACCGTGCGTTTAAGTGTAATCTAAGTAAGGTACCTCTCTCTCTCTACCTCAACCTGGACACGAACACGCGAAAAATGCATTTTATTGTCAGATAGCTTTAATTTTTTTTGTTGGGCTTATTTGAGACATACGTTACGTATCGTATTGAGAAGTGTTAGGTACCTCTACCTACTGAATACACAAAGCAACAACGTTGGTCTCGCTTGGCTGAATTTCAGCTTTACTGCTCGTCAAATGCCCAGTTGCTGGATCAGTGTAGATTTTTTTCCCCCTCGATGGTAGTATTGGTGTGTAGAGAACTTTGTCTTAAAGAAGGACGGAATTGCGAAGCAGTGAGCGAGGGGATCCACTAGTGCGTTGTAATTAAATAATTACACGGCTTAGTTCTCCTGTGATGGGTCTAGATGTGTAAGCAAGGCGTATTGTTTGTATTTCAAATGTGTATTACGAGCTGGAAGGTGTACACTTGCATATCCTTTCCTGTTTGTGAGGTTTTCTAACGTAGGTAGGTAGCTGTATATGAATAGAGACCAGAAATGTATAGGATGAGGTAATTATATCGAGTGATGAGAAATTTGAAATCGTAGTTATTGAGAGGTAGTTCCGAGGAATTGAAAGATTACTTCGAAAATATTCGAAAAAGAAACCATAGGCCCAGCTACCGAAAAAAACTTTGGTGCTCAAACAATAAATTGCTGGTTTAAAATTTTCAAAATATGTAGCTCAAAAATTGCATAAAATGATTTTAATAAATCAAATTACGAGGTCCCTGTATTTTCAAAAATCGAGATAAAACGAAACTGATTAAAAAATCATTATGGTTTCGATTTCTAGCTATGGCAGTAGAGAAGCTGTCTAATAATTAGACTCGATTTCTGTAGAACCCTCAAGGAATGTCCTCTGAGCTTTGAAAGAAACTGAGGAGCTCAGGACCCTAATCCATGTTTTTGATTGAAACCAGCGCTTTCAAAGCCCACAAACTGGACCACCATGTTGTCCTCCTTTCAGTTGGCTTTGATTTGAATTGGAAATATTTTGTGGAAATTTTTATCAAGTCTTAGGTTTAGATCTACGTCTTTGTTTATACTTATCATTTGATGATAAAAAATCATACTTACCTTATTATTCATTTATTTTTTTCAATAATATCAATGAGACGTTATACTTTGGACACCTCCAACCAAACCCCCCCCCCCCAAAAAAAAAAGATTTCCAAGCGTGTATTCCAAGAAATTATGATTTTTTTTAAATGACACTGCAGAAATTATGCAATATCTTATGAAAATTAACGTTTGTTCCCAAAGTTCTGAAACATTCCTAAACACTTGATAAAGTTTCTTATAGAATTGGTGGAATCTTATTGAAAAATATGCAATAATTCCAAACTATTCTCAAAATCTTGGAAATGGTTAAATAATCATTCTTGAAAAAAATAATGAAACATTCCCAAAACTGAATGATTTCTTGGAGTTGAATGTTGATGGAATATTCCTAAAAGTTGTGTAACATTCCGGAAAATTCTTTTAAAAAATCACACAATATTCCAAGAATGATGCAATATGTAGGTAAAGATATCTGATCAGAATTAATGATCGTTCTCAAATTCATGAAAACAATCTCTCTAAACTCAGATAAATTCTCAAAATCCAAAGAATACCTTATTCCCAGAAATAATTTTCCAAGACTTGAGTACTCGTATTTGGTATATTATCAGAATCTAATTTTCCAGAGATCGGATTTCTGTGCTCGAGTATGTTTTTTGTGTGCAAAGGAGATTGAGAATTTTTCAATTACATATTCCCACGATTCATAAGGTTTCCAGTTAAATGAGCTTAATTCGTTGAACCATTTTTTTTTTTGGATATTCTACCTTAAAAGAGTATAAAAAAGCATATTAAGGCATTCTAAAAGGAATTTGTTCACGTTATTAAGGAATTCTCGACTCAATTTTCAAGTTTTTATGTTGTTATTGGCTGATTTTTCATTTTTTTCACAAAATTTTCCTTAAAAAATTAGGGTTAAAACAAAGGCAAAGTTTTTGAAAAATTAAATCTGCAAGGATTTAAGAAACCTCCCCCCGCCCCCTTCACCATAAAAATTTCACAAGATGAAAAAGTTCGCGTTTTTGTTGCTTTTTCAATTTTATATCTAAAATAAAACATTCTGTTTTATATTTTTATGTGCGAATTCTTTGGATTACCCAAGTAAATTACTTGACTTGTTACGACATTTTAAAAATCGTTTGGAAGATAATTTTTTCTATGAAACAACGTCCACTTATCATTGGGAATATTTTTTTGTTTTGGAGCATTTTTTGGCATTTTTAGGGTTTTTTTTGGAGAAAGAATATCCCAGCCTTGCTGATAACATTTCTTATACATTGTGAATAATTCTTTCGAAAAAATAGCACATTGTTTCAAAATTTTCCAAGAATCTTCTATCATTGTGAAACATTCCCAAAAAGCAATAACATTTTTAGGATTGATGGAAAATTCCCAAAAATCTTGCAATAAGTTATTCCAAAATATTCCCAAATTATTTCTGTAACATTTTCAAATATTCTGAAAATTGGGTAATTTTCTCTAAAAATTGTAAAATAGGTATTCTTTTAAAAAATGGAAAATCGTGCAAGATTTTTTTTTTTTTTTTTTGAAATGATGAAATATTTTGAGGAAAAACTTCTCAATAAATTATTCAATATTTTTCGAATTTGAAAATACTCATACTCCCAAAAAAACTTGTAGTTGTAGCCATAAGACATTTTATTTTGAAATCAAAGTTTAAATTCTAAAATTCGATGCAAAATTAGTGCAAAGTTGAAATGAAAATGACCCGTGAACTGCGAATTAATCGTCAAATCAACAATAGGTAAGTAAGAACAAAAATTGAAAAATTTCAATAAGATTTGGGGTAAATTTTTAAAGTATTTGAAAAAAAAGATCGTTAAATTCTGAAAAAAAAACAAAATAATCTCCACCCCCCCCCCTTCCGATGGAACTTTATTTTCTTAGGAAAAATTTAAGGAATTTTGTAGTAAAGTGATGAAAATCTTAAAAAGTAAAGAAAAGTATGATAAAATATTGAAGACTTTTGTTGAGTATTCAACGATGTTCTCAAGATGAGACTTACATCACTTCTGGGATTGCCAAAAAATGCCCAAATCGATTCACATTAACTCACCAAACTGAGCTTCAAGACATTCTTTTTCCAAATATTATATTTTAAATCAGAAAAGAATTAAAATTCAAGTTCAAAAATTCAATGCAAAATTAGCGCAGAATTGAAATGAAAATGACTCGTGAACTGCGAATTAAACATCAAAACAACAATAAGAATAAAAATTGAAAAATTTCAATAAAATTTGGGATGAATTTTCAAAGCATTTGAAAAAAAATCATCTTTGCATTCTGAAGGAATGGTAAACCAATCTTCACCCCCCTCCCCCCCGATGAAACTTTCTTTTCTAAGGAAAATTTAAGGAATTTTGATGTAAAATGATAAAAATCTTAAAAAGTGAAGAGACGTGCAATGAAATCTTGCAGACTTTTGTTGAGGATTCAACGATGTTTTCAAGGATGAAGACTTACATCACTTCTAGGGCTACCAAAAAATA
Source organism: Planococcus citri (assembly GCF_950023065.1). Lineage (NCBI taxonomy): Eukaryota > Metazoa > Arthropoda > Insecta > Hemiptera > Pseudococcidae > Planococcus > Planococcus citri. Next base: position 60,195,652 of record NC_088678.1, on the reverse strand, counting down.
CTCAAATCGATTCACCTGATTCATCAAACTGAGATTTTTCGCACCAATATTAACGACTCGACATGTAAATATCGCAAATCTAAGATTTCGATCATAAAAACATAATATCGACTTCGAGAAGTTACTAAGGAAGGGTATATAAAGAATCGATGTGGCACCGCGATACGATTATTACAGGTAATTAGCGCTTATAGCCGCAGTATAGTTGGGCTGGGGCAATCTAAGTACGCGATAGTGTACTATACGTGGTGCGGTAATTTAGGTTGTTGTTGTTGTTGCTGATGTCAGTACACTCGGTATATACCGTACCTAGTTGTTTGGCAATCGCGAAGAGAGATTGCGAAGGCGCTAACTCTTGGATCAGGGCGCAGCGGTGGGGCGGAGCGCGGCCAAGAGTTCGAAAAAATACGCGATAATTACGGACGCGGAGACGAAATTATATTAAACGCGTTTATTTACGTACTTTTTTCCATCGGCATCAACGATTACACAATTAAAGCGGCGTAATGTCTTTGTCCGGGTAAAGCAGGGAGCTAATTATACACGACTGGGTTCCCCCTTTGCCTGTGTGCTACAGGTAAATAGCACCGCTGAGTGAAACTTTGTAATATGGTCGGCTGCTAGTATCTAAATGAATTACGTGTACTGTAAAAAAAAAAAAATGGTCGTGGATGAAACGAAATTAGATGATGAGGAGGATGAGGAGGTGGAGGTGGTACCCGGATTTGGTGTAATTGTTGGGAATAATCTGGTGATTTGAGGTTTGAGTGAGAGATGCGGAGATAAGTTCAATGAATGGATAAAATAAGGTGTGCTCGACTGCTCGTCCATTGATGACGATCTTATAAATGGGCTCCCATCGTCAATCCATGAATTAACCCCTGGTGGGCTGATTCAGGCTCCTATTATCAGAAGTCAATTGCTGATGATCTGAAATCTTCAACCCCTAAGCTCCTTTGGTTCATATATTTGCTCATCAGGGACCTGCTGACCAAACTGACCCATCCATATGCATATATTAAAATACGACTAAATTATCATTATAAGAACCCTGATTTTAACGGGACAGATTTTGGAACTAGCGTTTGTTTTTCTGTTTTGGTATAGGATGCGAAATCCACTCGCCAGCCAGCCGAGGAGGAGTGGTCGAGCGACGACGAACGTGCCATGAAGGAGAAAATCCTCAAAGCTCAACAGTCCACATTGCAGTCCATCATGGAAGCAATAGGTGACGGTAGTGGAATGTCGTCGTCGGTCGACTCGGCCATTGTGGTCAACAAAGGCGAACTAAACGGTCAACAGATCCCTTTAGCATGTGCTCACAAAGAGGTAGACATCGGGTTCATCTGCAAAAGGTGCAAGTTAGTTTTCCCCAATGAGCCAGCCCTTCGTAGCCACCAAAACAAAACATCCTGCTGCGGAATGTTACGCATCAAGCAATTCGTCTACGCTTGCAAAATGTGCGGCGATGACTTCCAATTCAATAGCATCCCAGACATCCAACGTCACTTCGAACACAAACATCCTCGTTGCACTTCCCCATTGGCCGATGAAATGGAAAACGTCGTCAATCAAATCACAGCCCTGGCTGCAGCCAAAGCCGCAGCCGCCAATAACGAGGACTCCAACGGCAATCTATTCTGCCAACCTGGCGACGTTGCCAAAAAATCCAAGCTTTTTGCCGCCGTCACCCAAAACACCGTCGATAGTCAGGATTCCAATGGGAATTTATTCTGCCAACCTGCGGACGTTGCTAAAAAATCCAAACTGTTCGCTGTCCCTAACAATATCGCTGCTCCGACCGGTGGCCATTGAATTGGCAAATTCCTTCGATGGCCTCTGCACCTTCCTGGACTATTCAAACCTGGATTTGACCTATCAACTATACTTCATCATCCCCTGGCAGGGGGAAAATCCACGTATATGTATCAAGACCCCCTCCGTCTTTGGGGGTCAGATCTCAACTTCTCAATTACGTCATATAAACATCATATCCTCTCTTCATGTGTAATACTCGTGCATTACGAATTCGTCAATTTTATAAGTATATATTTTTGTTCAATATACCGGGGTCCTATGTTCCTTTATGTAAAACCCCCCTTTGTGTCGAGACTTCACCCTTTGCCCCCCATCGCGGTGTAGTAAATGTCCATGTTTCTCTCTCTCTACATAATATTATACATATAATCTCGAAGCCATATTATTTTTCATGTATATACAATTTATTAAGTTTTTTTCCTTTGTTTTTGTTCTATTTTTTTTTCTAATTTTAACACTCGAATTTGCCAGATTGTATAAAATTATATACTATATAATTAATTTCTACCAACCATTTAAAATAGTTCCTATTTACCGTTTAAAGTTCGATATTTTATATAATTGTTATGTTAATTGATAACATAATTATTATCTCGATATATTACGAAGACGACGACGCAAACTACGGCGACGATATTTATTCTTCCTTGTAACGGTTATTTATTATATGTAATTTTTTTCTTTCCTTTTTTTTTTGTTTCTTTTGAAAGTTTTTAAATAAAAAAGGTGTGTATGGTATCCGTATAATAATTGTGTGTTTGCAACGAAACTGTAACGATTTACTATTTTTTTTCCTTGTTTCAATGGTAACGGATATCAAAAAAAAGAGGTTATTTTATAAAAATAATTTTGTTACATATTTTTAAAAAAATTGTAAAATTAAGTTCCTTCGATAATTTCGTTTAATTGTGAATAGAAACGAAAAATTTTCAAAGTTCCTGTCGATTTAAATTTATATTTTTACGCGCGTTAATAAAAAAAATGAGAATTTAAATTAAAATTTAAAAAATATTTTAAAAAGGTTATTCGAACATGAAAAAAAATCGAATATTGTATATAAGAACTAAAAAAAAAAAAAAAGAAAAATAGAATCACGAGATCGATTTCTAAGAATATTTTTTTTTTGACGAAAAAAAAATGATGAAAAAACGAAAAGAAATATTACAAAATTGTGGAAAAAATCACTTATTATTTAATAAGGTATAGTTATATTTTTTAATTTATTTAAATTAACGATTGATTAATTTAATTTTTTTTTTGAAAATTTTATTTAAATGTAGATACAAATTGAAACCAACACCTCGCTATTTTATGTGCTGTAATTTTAATTAGCAATTTAAACGTTACAATGGTATATATTTACTTTATATATCGGTTACATATTTTTTTGTTTTTGTTTCTTGAGAAAATTTTATTTTAAAAGAGGAAAAATCGAGAAAATTTTATGTTCCTTTTTTCCGATTTGTTGTTGAGTTTTTTCTCTGTTTTTTCGTTTTAGAGCGATTTTTTTTTTCTTCGATGATATTTATCGAGAGAGTTTTTATTTTTTTTGTTTTTTTTTTATTTTTATTTCATTCCCCTTTTTTTCTTATTGTATTTTTGTTTGTCGTCAAAATTTAGAAGTAGATATGTGTATTTTTGATTTTTTAATTTTACCATATTAGTAATTTTTTTTAATTTAATTTTTTTTTTCGAGGGGAAAAACTTCACGTGATCTTGATTTCGTTGTTTTTAGTTTAATTGGCATTATTAAAAACGCCGAAATCTCGATCCTCAGGCTCGTAATTAGATGCTGGGGCTAACGCGAGTCTTCAAGTACAAAAAAAATAACTGATTTAACAGAAGATTTAATATTTAAAAAATTTTTGTTTTTTTTTCTAGAAATATCTTACATATTGAAATTCGAAATTAAATGTTTTTTTTTGTTTTGTTTTATCTTTCCACTTCTTTATATATTTTTTTCTTTTTTTTTCTTTCTTTTTTTTAATATAGAGAATATAAATGATACTATATTTCTATACATATCAGTGCCGTGTTTTATTGTTTGATGTATTTTAATTTTTCGTTTGTACTAATTTTACTCATTCGAATGATGAAAGAAAGGCAATAATGTAATAGAATCAAAATACTACTTATTCGATTCAATATACTACTTTTAAAAAAAAGTTTGTGGCTGAGCAAGTCACGGTAAACATCTCCCCAGCACCCAAGGTTCCTATTTATTAGCTGACATAACTAAGTTCCTGTTTTAAAAATATGCTTTTTTCTATTATAATTATTATAATAAATTTATTATTGTATTAATTTAATTATATGGATAGTCGTGTGCATTGTTGGTGTTTTTATTTCGGGGTCTAGAAGGGTGGTTGTGGTGCCACGAAAGCGAAGGTGGTGATCGTGTGTCAACTCTTTGTGCTTTGTGCGCTTGGCTTTTTTAATTTTTTTTGGTAGTGTTCAAAGCTTTTAATTTTTGAGAGGTTTGTTTTGTTTGAAATTTTGCGGTGTGATTTTTCAATTTCGAACGCTGTTTATTCGATTCTTCGTCGTTTTGAGACTGAATTGTGTATTGATTTTGAGTAAAAATCGTAAATTTGATTTTTTTTCATATTTATGGTTGAAGCAAAAATTTGGAATCAGGTTTATGTTGTTTTTATGTTCTTTCTGTGAGATGCGATGTTGCCAATAATGCATTTTGATACCTGCAATTTTTCTTCTTTGAATAATTTTCAATATGAACTTTTTTATTCTATTTTTCAAATTTTTGAAAGATCTGCAAAAATTTTGGTTCAAATCAGAAACATAAATTTGGCAACAATGTGATTTTTTAAACTTTAAATCATACAGTAGATTGAGAAATTTACCAAATGTTTTATTTGAATGTGAAAATTTGGTACTTCCTTGTTTGACTTTTTTTACATTAGTTGTATTGAAATGCGATGTTGCCATTAATGCAGGTTTTTTATTTGCAATAATGTAAACTTTTTTATTTTGGGTATTTTTCTATTTTTTCATTTTATTTTTTACTCTTTGGGAAGTGTTCAACATTTTTTATTTGGCATCGTGTTTTTTTTCATTTTTTATTGTGATGTTGCCAATACTGCATTCTGATATTTAGGTACCTGCTTCTTTCAAATGAATATTTCCGGGCGTGAATTATTGTTAAAGTTTGATAAAAATTGAAAATTTGGCAACATTGTATGAATTATTTATTCCCATTTTGAAATCACAAGATGTTGCCAGTATCTACTTTTAATGCAATTTCCAAGTGAAACTTTCTTCTGTATTTAATTTTTTTCCTTCTTGGGAGTCTACTACAAAATTTTCCATTTAAAGTAAAAATATAGGTTATTCTCTTTTTTAGATAGGTATATGAAATGCAACGTTGCCAATTATGGATTCTTATTCAATTTCCCTTGCTCATACGGGCATTTGTTGGTGAAATATTGTTCAAATTTGATTTTAAAAATCAGATATTTGGCAACATGTTTTGAATTATTTCTAATTTGGAATCGTACAATGTTGCCAATAATCTATTTGCATACTCTTTTCTTTTCAATGCATTTCCAAGTCAATTTGTATTTTTTTTTTTTTTTTACTTTTTGAATTTGGAAGTCTTCTGCAAAATTTGTGTTTCAAATTTCAAGAGGATTTAAAAGTGGCAATGTGTGTTTTCTTTCATTTTCAGTGAGATACAATGTTGCCAATAATGCATTTGGGCGCAATATTTTTTTTTCAATTTTTCAATATGAGAATTTATTTTTTCCAGGTTTCAATTAAACTGAGAAAATTGAACAACGCTTGATCGATTACTTTGATTTTTAAATCATGCGGTGTTGCCAATAATTCACTTATATTCAGAAAAATTTTCAAGTCAGACCCTTTCATATTTAAGTTAATTAGGTATCATTTTTCTTTTCTTTCAGAATTTTAATCAAATTTTGTAAATATGCAGCACATTATGGTTTATTTATTAACTGCACAGTGTTGCCAATAATCAGTTTACTTTCAATGCAGCTCCCAACTTCCCAAGTCACGTTTTCCAAATTTCAAATCAAATGTATTTATGTTAGAAATGATTTTTTTTTGATAATGCACATAGAATGCAATGTTGCCAATAATCCATTCTTGAGCAACTTTGAATGATTCAAGTTTTAATTATTGTCCAGTACTGTAGGAGTTGGTAATTTTCAATCAAAATAATAATTTTGGCCACCTCACATGGCTTTTATGTACTTTTCAAGTCATGCGATGTTGCCAATAATCAATTTAGTCCATGTAAATTGATCAAAGTCGTGTGTTTTCTAATATACATATCTTTATGATGAAATTTCCATCAGTGACCTAAATTTTGAAACGTTCCATGTATGCATGGAAAGTTACCATTACCAACAATCAATTTGAAAATATGCAACGTTGCCAAATGTATTGTCACATGAGTCTTCTATCTTACCAGAATCAATGTAGGGAATTTTTCTAATTATTTGAAGTAAACTCTGTATTGATTGTTCATCATTATTTGACTTGCATTGTTGCCAATTTTAAATTTAGATTCATTGTTCTCACAATAATCACAGTATTATGGAGTCTTTGCCTTTTAAATGCATTTTTTTTGACAACATGGCATTTCATTTTCCATGAAATGAAAGAACATCTGTACAACGTTGCCAAGTTTAGAAAATAGACCTACATGTATCAAAATTGGACAAAAGAAAAGGAATTACAAAATTTATGTATTTTGAGCTTCTTTACACCAATATGTGCCATTCTTTGAATTGCTTTTTAGTATTTTTAATCACTGAAATTTAATTTTGCTTTCATTGAACCAGTTTTTTGTTCGAGTGAGCTTTTTTCCCTTTATTTAGTTTTTTATAATTTAGCTATAAATTATTCATCTTACTGAGTGAGAGCGTTTACATGACAATGATATTTTTTTATATTATGATTTTGCATTTTTGTGATTGTGTTTTTCTTATTTTGTAGAAACCTATTGCGTTTAACCATTTATTTTGTACACGTGTACCTTTGCTTATCATATACCTAGTTTCCTTTGTAAATGCTTTTTTTTTGTGTATGATTTTCAATGTGATCTGTTTTTTATTTCGTTATTATTGTGTTGTACATTTTGTATTATTTTGGCTTTTTGTGGCATTTATTAATTTTTTATTTATTTTTTTTTGCTATTTATGATTTTCCCATTATATTTTTTTATGTGTTAAGAAGAGTTGAACCGATATACTATAATTTTACCTTCTTTACTATATTGGAATAATGAAATTGTATTAACGTGGTAAACAATGTATATGACCTAATAAAGGATAGTATGTGAAAAATTAACTCGAATTCAATCATTTTTATGTATTTTCAATTTTCTTGAAAATGAAATTTCATTTTTTTGGGTCTAAAGATGAAAGAAGTCACACAATTAAAATAATTTCGGTTCTTAGATAGCTTGGTTTCGGTGGTGGTGATATTTTTGAAATATCAAATGTTGGATTTTACTCTCACATAACGAATTTTATCAAATTGCAGGTAATGTAGAGATGTAATATCGCGAATTTTTGGTCGTTCCCAGTTTCGATGATATCAGCGAGATTTATGGCGTAGAAGACAGCGCAAGGTAAGTGGATTTTATTTAATGGAATAAACCGAAATGGTGACGGTGGTGGTATTGAATTAGAAAAAATTAGTTATTAAAAAATACATTATGGAATTACTTGGTATAATTGCGATACATTTGGCGTACTCGTATTTAATTGTCAAGGAGATTATAGTTACACTATTACGAGTTGATTTGCCAAATGTAACCGCACCCACGTCCTTCTAATACCACGACGATAAGATTGGACGAAATAATTGATTAATTAACTCTCCATTATTAAGCAAAACATTTCGGATATGTTTGCCTTTATCTTCGGTACAAATCGTACGAACGCCAATCAGCACCACACTCCACAGTACATAAATTTGTATGTAGAATTGGCGACCTTGTCAAAGCTTAATCTGTGCCATCTAACACGACCCCATGTACTATAAAAATCTGTATAGTATGTGTATACTGTATATAGAAAGAAATTGAGTGTTACATTCTTATTATACCTACTTACACTTGTTGGTATTTAGGTAGGTCTTATAAAGTGTGAAAAAATCTGGTTTTTTAAATGTGAAATTTTGAGCTTTCTACGCGTCAATTATCGCACATTGAATTGAGAAATCAATTTCACACGAAATATAGGTACCCATAAGGAGTATGTATTGGTTGTAGGTACTTACATTTAAGTATAGAAAATTGCAACTCGACTAGTTGTTTTAACGATGTTTATTCTGCGAGGCATAAAGAAATGTGCTTACAGGATTATACAATTAATTTAATTTAAGCGTTAGATAATGCGCGAGTGTGCTACGGGAATCGAACATTTGTAATTTAAACAAGTGATTTTTTTTCCTAAGTACGTCGCGAACCGGTTAGATGGATGCGAAATTAACGGTTTTATCGGCCAATTTAGAATTTCAGTAACGAGTTTTTTTTTTTTATTTAATGTGAAATGAAATTTAATAATTAATTAATAAGGTGCCACTTTATTGGACGCCTTGAGTTGGAATTGAAATGTAGTTTAGGTGCTGCTGCGTCAGCGTCAGCGTGCTCGTTCATCTAGGTTCGTATGTATTTTTTAGGTGAAGGGATGATGGCGGTGTAGGCAGGTATGGAATTCATCTCGTATGAGTGTTCTTTTTATAGGAAATGGGAAAAGAGAAGAGGCCAAAAAGAAACGATATTTTTGTTCGAGTATTCGATTATTTAAAAATTTGAATAAAATTTTCCTTTTGAAGATTCCTTTGATATGAGGGTTAGTTATAAAGATTTATTTCTATGACGTAAATGATAAACGCCAACAAAGGCAAATTAAAGTGCCTATGCTATTTCGCTTGAATTGGAATGAATGGAAATTTTCCGTCTCGTTTTGAACATATTGACGTCACGTCCTAATTTTGCATCATTGGGGGTAATATTCCTTTAATTGTCTATAGTCTTGTCTGAAGTTTGTTTCCGTATTTGTTAAAGCTTTAATGAGCGAAAATATTTACTTAGGTACGTCATTTCATACTTCATTGCATACGATTCGATGTTGACAAATGTGCTTCTGTGGATCATCATTGACTGAATTTTAGTTAATTTCAAGTTCAGTGATTTCTAAAGTCTGCAGATGAAGTGGAATTTTCGAAAACTAAATTAATGTACATACCTAGGTAAGCCACCCACCATCATCGGAAAAATTTTGATTTTTTCTTGGAATTTTCACTTTTTCCATTTTTGGAGAATTTTTAAAAATGTTTTTAATAACTTTAGGTAGGTATGGAAACATTGTTTTTAATTTTTGAAAAGCTGTGAATTTAAAAAATGATTTTGAGCATTTTTAATACTGGAGTTTTGAGGCATGTTTTTTCAATCTAGTTTGGTTTCGTTTAAATAAGAGAAGGTACGCACATTTGCTGGTTTGTGAGAACTAATTTTCTTTCAATAGTTTTTATGACATTTTTTTGAAGACCAGAAAATCTTTAAAATTCTGCTAAAGGCTCTAAAAATAACTCAAGTTGGTCATTATAATCAGTGTAAAGCGTAGAAAATTAAGGTATAATTGAACCAAATTTCAACCCCCCCCCCCCCAAAAAATTTCAACTTCCGTTTTCAGTTAGATCGAATTTTTAGATTTTTTCTACGAGTACATTTTTCAATATTTTGGCAAGTTGATTCCCCGAATCGATTGCCACTATTTCGAGCTATTCAAGAACCTCCTACAAAAGTTGAATTTTCTCCAGTCATTTCAAATCGTTCCAAAAGGCGTAAATGTGCATTTTTTTTACAACGTGAAAATATGAAATTCTAGAAAAATTCAAAATTCTCAATTTTGCAACAAACCGCTGAAAATTTCTTCTATCGATTAAAGTCGTCCCTCCAAATCGGTGGTCACTATTTTCGAACCGATCTGGAGCTTCCACTTCCAGCAAAAGTTGGCTTTTCTCTAGCAATTTCAAATCGCTTCAGAAGACGTTGTATTGTAATCTGCACCTTCGGCAGCTGATAATTTAATCCTGTCATAAATTCGAGATCATCAGAATTAATACATGCTCGCAAATCACAAATTCAAGCTGATGTGATGGTTGAAAAGTGATTTTTTTCACAAGTTGAAAATCTTAATTTCTTTTAAAAATTTCAAAATCGTCAATTTTTGTCACAAATTACTCAAAATTTATTTTAGGTACTCCCTGTAGTGAATTTTTTCCAAATTTGAGATTTCCAATTTGTAAAAACCCTGTCTCCTGAACTCCGAAAATCGATCAATTTTCGATTTTTGATTCCATTTAATCAATCATGATCAAAACTAAAAACTTGATTTCAACTTCAAAAATGGACTTTCGAATGAAAAATCGATTAATCGAATTCCGAAAACCGAGTTATTTGAGATTTTTGACCATAATACGTTCAAACCTGTTCAAAATAAAGAATCGCAATTTCATCACCAAAATCGATTTAGAAAATAATCGATTAATCAAACTTCAAAAATCGATTAATTTGCGATTTTCGATTCCGTTTTAATTAATTATGATAAAAACGAAGAACTCCATTTTAACCTCAAAATGAAAAATGGACTTATGAAGGAAAAATCGATTAATCGAACTCCAAAAATCGATTAATTTTCGATTTTCGATCATAATATGTTCAAACATGTTCAAAATAAAGAATCGCAATTTTAGTTCCAAAAATCGTTTTTTCAAGAAAATACTCGATTAATCAAACTCCAAAAATCAATCCATTTGCGATTTTAGATTCTAAATCAATCATGATAGGAAAAATCGATTAATCGAATTCCAAAAATCGAATAATTTTTGATTTCCAACCATAATAATTATGTTCAAACCGGTTTAAAATAGAGAATCACAATTTCACCTCCAAAATCGATTTTGTAAAGAAAGTAATCGATTAATCGAACTCCAAAAATCGATTAATTTGCGATTTTCGATTCCGTTTTAATTACATAATCATGATAAAAACGAAAAACACAATTTTAACCTCAAAAATGAACTTTGAAGGAAAAATCGATTAATCGAATTCCAAAAATCGATTTATTTTTGATTTTTGATCCTAATGTGTTCAAACTTGTTCAAAATAAAGAATTGCAATTTTAGCTTCAAGAATAGATTTTGTCAAGAAAAGAATCGACTAATCGAACTCCAAAAATCGATCCATTTGTGATTTTCGATTTCATTAAATCAACCATGATCAAAACGAAAAACTCAATTTTAACCTCAAAAATGGACTTTCGAAGGACAAATCGATTAATCGAATTCAAAAATCGATTTTTTTAAGATTTTCGGGCATGATATCATGTTAATAGTGTTCAAAATAAAGAATCGCAATGTTAGCTCCAAAAATCGATCCAAATGCGATTTTCGATTTCATATTTTATTCATTCATGATCCTAAAACTTTAATTTTAGCTTCAAAAATGGACTTTCATAGGAAAAATCGATTAATTGAATTCCAAAAATCGATTCATTTGCGATTTTTGACGACCACATAGGCAGCTCACACCATTTTCAAGAATTCACCTAAAATCGAAAAATCAATTTCGGCTGTTCAAAATTTGAATTTGAAGTCTGGGTGGGTCACATGCTATTTCAGTAAGCCAGTATTTCAGCTGTATTGGAGTTGATGGGTTGTGAAGATTAATCTCACAAAAAAAGAGGTTTAAAATCATGCACAAGTATTTTTCGAAAAAATTCCATTAAAAATTAACTACTTTTCATTGTAAAAATTAATCATCACCTTCATTCAAAAAGTGTATTTCAGTCAACATTTTTACAATCGGAGCACGGTTTCAGTAGAAGAATTGTGCACAGCCTAATTTCATGTATAGAATTTGAACTTTTTAAAGGATTTGATTTAATTTTTAAAGGCACAAAAATGCCCGATGAAAATTTCTTTTTTAAATGAATCAATTTGTCGGTTTACTTCAGATCCATCTCCCTGAAAATTTCATCTGTTCGATTCCACTCCCAGTCAATTCAGCGCCTTTCTTTCAACAACAATTTCGGTACCGGAGTGGAGGAGAGTGCAGAGTTTCACTCAATCCCAGCCTGTAAAAAAGTCATAAATAATTTTAAAAAATTGCATTTCACGTAGACAGCTTCCAACACGAAAATAACCACGATTGGGAAAACATACATCGATGATTAGATTATATTTTGTGTACACCTCTAATATACCTACACCAAACCAACTACCTATTATGCCTATACATACATACGATGTTGAAAAAAGATGATGAATGATTTGGACGCATCGATCGATAATTTGACGTCACAGGTACCTCTACCTATATAGATAGGTATGAGAAATTAGTACCTTGCACTAATTAAATAATACAATAATGTAATAAAGGTGGTATATTGTAAGAAGAAGGTGATCAGGTGGACAGAGGGAAGGGTGAGGGTGAGCGGTCAATGCGTATGAATAGCCATGCACGATACAATTACGAGCTCACATTGATACACGAGACGAGTACCTTTATAGTACATAGTACATAGTACATACATACGACGAGTTGAATGGCCAAAAAGCCAACGGCTATGTAGCTGTTATTCATTGAGTACATAGATGGGTATAAATTTATACTTCTATAGTACATACGTAGATATGCGTATATTGAGATCCACCTGCGAAATTAATTTAGACGCGGAGAGAAGACGAGGTGTGGGTAGATAAATATACCATATGACGATGTTTCGATCTTCATTGATGAGTATTTCCGATGAGAACGAGTGAACCACCGTTATATGTAGTAGGTATAAAGATAGGTATGTAGGTGTGTATGTATCTTTATTCGTATGTAGGTACGCTTCTGATGAAGCTGAACATTATTACGTCATTGGATTAAAGACTGCTGCGAGTGAGATATATGCTCGATTTGCGTACCAAAAAGATAGAGCACGAGGAGCTGATGAGGGATCCAGAGGAGGGTAGAAAAAAAAGGTATAAGACGATAGATTAAAAAAAAGGAACGTATATGGTACGATATTTAGGTGGCATGGCGCGGGCCAAATGAAGCGAATATATTTTAAATATATGTAGAGTTGAAACAGTAGGAAAAATCAATACGAGATACGTTATACATTTTAACGACCTTCTACACCTCCTCGCGGGGCTGTGCGATACGTCGCGCCTCCCTACACCACCGCCAAACCATTCGAAGACCTCAATTTAAAGAAACTCACTCGTTTCTGTCAAGTTAAGACGCTCTCCCTTTTTATTCGTTTTTTTTTTTTTTTTAAGTATAAAGTAAGTTTTTTCCGTTATATTCTTTAGTCTAGTAACCATAGTAACGGATGTCCTTTTAAAAACCCTACAAAAGTTCCCTATTGTCTATATACATACGGTTGTGTATAATGTTACACCTTACACATACTACAAAATACGTATCTACGTATATTATACGATATATCGGGGTGTTTGACATAACCCCCGCATTTGTACTCACTCTCTCACACACATATCAACTCGTCAAACCCTTCACGAACTTGCATCTCCATTTCTCTAAGTATTGCCTACCTGTCATTCATTCATTAAATGAAAATTTGAACAACATGATTCGCATTCATGTACCCGAAAAAGTATAAGCCTATTAAGAAACAAGCATAATCGAAGTTGAAATTGATATTGTCAGCGGCAGCCTTGTTTATCTCGCGTTGATGCGACTAATAAGCTAGGCTAGGTTTTCAAAATACCATATCGCAAACAAGCCTAGTGAATTGAACTTTCCATGGGATGAGTGTGGATGTGTGTTTATACTCGCGTAGGATGCTGCCAGAGTCAGCTCGCGCGATCCATATTCGTATGCTGTGCATAATTGCATATCTCTGTGTGCATGTTGCTCTGCGGTGACTCATGTAGTTATGCATATTGCATACAACATCGAGATCTATGGGTATATAACATATCTACATACAGGTATATCTTGCTGTACATGGGTTATTATACATAGATACAGAGCTTGTTGAGGATTTTCATACTCGTAATTGGCTTCGGTCAGTGTTGCGTTCTGGATCATGGTAAAAGATATGGTGGTGTATTGTATAGATTGAGTTGTTTATTGAGATAAATGCTAATAATGTGTGAAATTTGGATAAAGTATTGCCTTCTTCTGTTCTTATGCTTTGAAAGTTTGCCTGTTCAGCCTGTTCACGTCAAACTGTCTTGATTTTTCCAATCCTCAAATCAATACTTATGAGGTGAAAAGGTACATAGCTCGAATATCTGTTAGGGGTCATTCCATGTCAATTCGACCAACGTTTTTGTGTCATGTCTTTCGATTTCGCTCAAATTTTTTTTACAATATCTACCCACCCAGTAGAAAAGAAACCCGCAATCAGTTTGGTTCCAGCCCGGGGGACGGGTGGGGAGTATTTCATTATTTTCACATTGTCTCGAGGTAATCAACTTCAGCAGCGCATTCCTCCAAAACTACCTATGATACTTTGATCAAAACTGATTTCACAGTTCGAAAGGGTATTACATTTTAAACTTTTTAAGCATTTTGAAATTTTCAAAATTCGAAAGTTGAACTTTCAAATTGAAAGTTTAAATTTCAAAATAGTGCTGTAAGTGGGAGCTACCATTTAAAATTCTGAAAAAGTTTCCATAGATGTACCTTTTGATGCTTTTTCGAAATATTTAAGTTTCGAGATGAGATCTCTTAATAGTTCAGAATAGGGGTTTTTTCGTGCGACACATTAAATAGTATGTTTTTGGTGAGGCTGAACACGAATATGACGTCAGATTTTTTATTGGACCCCATCTACGGCCTCCAACCGATTTTTTGGACTTTTACCAATTGGGGGAGGTTCTGGGAGCCATGGGTGAGGTTAATTTGAAAAACTACGGCTATATTCGTGTTCAGCGATATCGAAAACATACTGTTTCATGTGTCACACGATTGAAACCAATTTTTTTTTTTAGGTTACTCCCCTTGGGGCGGTTCTGGGGGTATCGGATGGGTCCAATCAAAAGTCTGACGTCAGATTCGTGTTCAGCGTCACCAAAAACATACTATTTGATGTGTCGCACGAAATAACCCCTATTTAGAACTTTTACCCCATTTGGGGAAGTGCTGGGGGCCGTGGATGGGGTCCAATGAAAAACCTAACGTCATATTCGTGTTCAGCGTTACCAAAAACATACAATTCGATATATCACATGCCCCAGGTTTTTTTCGAAAGTTTTTCTCCAAATTGGGGGTAGGGGTGCTCCCTCTCAATTAAGAGGTTTCATCTCGAAACTTGAATACTTCGAAAAAGCTTAAAAAGGTACATCTATGGAAATTTTTTCAGAATTTTAAATAGTAGCTCCCACTTACAGCACTATTTTGAAATTTGAACTTTCATGAAAATTTCAAAATGCTTTAAAAGTTCAAAATGTAATACCCTTTCAAACTGTGAAATCAGTTTTGATCAAAGTATCATATGTAGTTTTGGAGGAATGCGCTGCTGAAGTTGAGTACCTCGAGACAATGTGAAAATAATGAAATCTCCCCCACCCGTCCCCTGAGGAGGCTGGGACCAAACTGATTGCGGGTTTCTTATCTACTGGGTGGGTAGATATTGTACAAAAAAATTGAGCAAAATCGAAAGATATGACTTTCAAAATCGCATTTGTTTTGGTCGAATGGACATGGAATGACCCTTACCCAAAGACAAAAGACAGGTCAAATGAACAATTTTCAGGCGATTGTGTTTTCCAAAGGATTTGCTTAGGGCAGTTCAGTCAGTTTTGTCAGCTTTCGTATCTATTTTGGGTACCCAAGTAATTTTTGAAGTAGCCGGTTTTGCTATTTTTTGCATAAATCCTGAGAGTATTGTAAGCATAAAGTTTTAGTCATTTTCAATCTTTTAGATGCCAATTTAACAACGTTTAAGAATGTTTTATGTAATTTTTTCTTAATTTTTTTTTTGAAATTCCGTGAATTTTGTTGACTGTGCTTTTAAAAAATGATTTGTATTGAGTTTGCAAAATTTAATTCAATTTTGATGATGCACGAGCAAGTTTTCAATCAATTCTTCATAGTTTTCAACAATTTTTCGTAAATTTTTTCAATTTTTCAAGCTTTGTCTAATTTTTACAAAATGTCATTCCGTTTTGATGATTTTGATGATTTTCATTTTTCAGTCAATTTTTAGTAATTGGTCGATTTTTTTCAATTTTTCGCTGTTTTTTGTATTTTTTCAACTTCTGGCTATTTTCCACCAATTCTTGCAATTTTCAATAATTTTGTATGTGTTTGAAATACTTTTTTTGATTTTCCACATGAATTTTGTGGCGTTTCATCAACTTTCAGACACTTCTGTTCATTTACACGGCATTTATGTAATTCTTGAGCAGTTTTTTTTCCTCGCAATTATCAAAAATAAATTTATAATTTCCTGATATTTTGTCAACTTTTAGTCGTTTTTTTTTTTCAATTTTATGGTATTTTAGATCATTTTTAAGCAATTTTTCGCAAGTATCAACAATTTTATCTTTAATTACTTTTTTAGAGTATTTTTTTCGTGTTTTTGCTCAAATTTTGCGATTTTTTATCAATTGATGTTCATTTTGATTAATTTTTAAGACATTCTAAGTAGCTAGGTACCTATCTATTGTTTGGTCTACATTTTGCTGTTATCGACAGCTTTTTTCAGTGTTTTTATGAGTTTTAATTCTAATCCTGCGATGTTTCGTCACTTTTTAGTAATTTTTTACATTTTCAGTGGGTAAATTTTTGAGCAATTTTTCGCAAATTATCCTTTTTTTTTTAAATTTTTTGCAGTTATTGAGAGTTTTTTAATATTTTGAGTATTTTTTTCTTGAGTTTCTTCAACTCTTTGCGATTTTCCATCATCTTTTAGTTATTTCTTAATTTTATAATTTTCATCATAACATTTTGAGAAATTTTTGAGCAATTCATAAACATTTTTTTAAAGTTGCAAGTATTTTTTCGAGTTCAAACTAAAATTTTGCGATGTTCAATCCATTTTAATTTATTATCATGATTGAGCTTTGTTGCCAATTCGTGCTCAATTTTAATTTTAAGGAATATTTTTGAGCAACATTTTGTACCTAATTATAAAAACAATTTTTTTAAACATGAAAATGTTTTGTCAACTTTTGGTCTTATTTTTACATTTTCATGGCATTTTAAGTGAATTTTGAGTTGAATTTTTTTGAGTTCAAGTTTGAACTATGCGATGTTTTATTAATGTATTTCGTAACATTTGCAAATTTTTCCTTATTTTGGACAATTTTTCATTCTAAGTACCTAAGTACGAGTAATTTTTTGAATTTTACTGAAGAGTATTTTTTAAATTTTAATTTAAAAAAAAGAAAAAATTTCATGACATTTTATGGTTTTTTTGAACAATTTTTTGTTATTTCAGGTACATACGTATCTAGGTCTATAGGTACGAAATTTCAATTTTTTTGTGAGTATGATGAAGAATCTCATTTTTTAGTCGAACTAAACTATTCAAAGCATGAAAATTCTGGAAAAATTATTCACCTTCTAAAATCCATTTCTCGATTTTTTGGAGAATTTTTAAAATTTAAAATTCAACTCATTTCTCATGGAAAAAAAATCAAAATTAAGTCAAGTTGACTTGGAAAAGACTGAAATTTGGTCTGAACCCTATGGTTTTGAGCCGATCTCCTGCCTTCAATGGGTTTTCCGATTCTACAGTTTTTGAATAAAGTCCATCAATAGGGTCAGCTGGTAGAAAATAATTTTTAAACATTTGCTTAATTTGACAAAGTAAATTCGACTTTATAGGTGCTGAATTCCATCTTCATCCCATTAATGGAATTTTTTCGAAAACTGAACATTGCGAAAATCTGTTTAAAGCTCTAGAACGGCTCTAATTCTTTGATTTCGATCAATTTCCCATTATTACAGTATGTCAGATTTATTCAGCTATTCAATATTTAGAGTAATACATCTGATTTCAGAGTATTCTGTTTGATTTTTAGGAAATTGAAAAAAATCACGATGAAATTTTCAACCTTATGTCAGACTTTTGAAAACTTGAAATTAATTCCTATGAATTTTCTTGGATCTTGTCACAGAAAATTTTACATAATATACATACTTACTTTCCAAATAAATCAAAAATCACGATTTCACGATGAATTCTTGAGAGACAGAGATAGATACATGTATCTTATTGAATTCTTAAAATAATGTCAGATTTTTAAAAAGTAAAAAAAATACCTCTTTCTCTTTCTTTTGTGTGACTTTTTGAAACTTGAAAAAAAATCACGATTAAGTCTTGATATATGTACCTAATTTTGGTCTTTTGAAAATTTTGAAAAAAATTACATTTTTCTGAAACTTTGATATTATCTTCCCTACTTTTTAATTAATACATTTTTGACACGAAGCAAAAAACATATCTGTATGATTTAAAATTTTCCTAGCTGAGGAGACTTTACCCCAATTTTTTTCTTGAGAAATGGACCAAATTTGAAAATTATGTTTGCAACATCTTGCTCAATATTTCAAATATTCTTCAGAATTTCTCTCCTCTCCCACGAACCGATCGTCTATACGCAAATGTCTATTGGTTATTTCATTAAATTTTCAAAAATAATAATTGAAATCAACCAGTCACATTTTATCTGCCGAGTGCTACTTATTTTTGGAGGAAAATATTTGATATTCGAAATTATTATAAATATAAATTAATTTTCTTTCTATAATAATTACACGTTTCGTATTACGTCGACGATCAGACCGACGACTACCCCAAAGTGATAATTAACATTTCCATTAGGTGATTTTGTGAAGCTGGGATCCGTTCATCGCTGCAGAGCTTGCGCGGAAGCTGAGTGAGCAGAATAAGGTGTAATGAACGCGATTCGGCGAAGCCAGGCCAGGGGCCGCGGATAGGTTTTTAAATGAATCCTAATATTTTGGATATAGTGTTAATCCATTAATGGTCTTCGAAGCAATTAGATGCGGAAAGAAGCACGATAACAGAAGGAATGGTACTAGAGATATATAATGAAGGTTTGTTATTATTGTTCTTTGATAATTTGGTAGGTATACCGGAGATCGGGGTGGAGGATGGACGTTGCGGAGCGCGGCGAGGTGGTTGGGTTAGGTTAGGTTATTATTACTATTACCTTTAATTTCAGTTGTAACCAAATGATAGGTTAGGTGCCCGTCGTAACGGCGTCTCCGCGCCGTACTAGAGCCCTTATGCTGCGTCTAGCTGCGCGTATGCGCGCACGTTTCCAGATATAATTATCGTTGTTAATGAACATTTTTGAACCTAGAAATACAACATTGTTAGGCGTCACGTCTCGGCCAAAAGGCAATTGTACATTTCGACGACTCGGCCCAGTCCTATAATTATTCGATTTCGTTTGCTTTACCAAACCCATAGCCAAGCACAGGTATGAGCCGACAGATCTCGACTTTTAACCAGGCGTTTACCTTGTTTTATCGCTTGGCGACATTAAAATTATTATAAATTCTCGCGGCTTGGTTATAATGTCCCCCCTCGTTCTGAACACTTCGCCACGTTTCGAGATCAACAATTAATGTAATTTCGATCACGTCCATCGTCGTATAGTCGCGTCTCCTTAATCTCGACGCGATGAAATATTTTTCCACGCCAATGTGGCGTATGAGAAACTCGTCATCGAGGATAATGAACCTCGTAAATGTACCAACCGAGTACATAGGGTTGTTAAAAAGTTTTAAAAGACTCTGGCAATGGCGTAATGTGTAATTTGTTTAATTTGTATCACAAATGTTGTCGTTCAGGTGTCTCAATTCTCGAGCTTCCGGCATTCCGCAGTATATCGTACATTATGGCTCTTTTTTCGCTCTCGTGTGGCTGAAAGCTATGTATATTGCTCCCTCTCGAGAGCCTTCAAGGTAAAGCTCGAGCATTCGTCCGGCGGTATCGTGATTTAACAATTTCACGCTTCGATGTAATGACTAAGTTATACGCGAGTAACATGTTCCATACAACTGTGCATCTGCATATGCATTGTGGGCGATATTATACGTACGTTTTGCGGTTTATTTTACTGGTACGTATAGTGCCAACGACGATTGCTGATGGCTGTCCGGGCCTCGAAGCTTTGTGAATTCTGTAGGGAATACTTGCACATTTCAATGAATTTTTGTTTCATTATGGAAGAAGGGGAAAACAAAAGCAGAGTGTTCGTTGTGCATATTCTTAAAATTAAACGACCATGAGGAATTACGTACTTTATGCCTATGAGTGCAGCCAAGTTTCACTTCACCGGAATAATTTCAGATTTTTGAGAAACATGCGGAGAAGAAAACAAGAGATCAATTTTTTCGTACCCAGAAATGATCGATTGGGATATCCTAGAAATTTTTGAGTGCTACAGAACCATAAAATAGGTTGCTTAAATTGGAAAAATTGAAATTTTACCCTCCCCTTTCCCTTGACGGTTTATACCCTATCTGACTTCATACACCTTTTTTAAAATCTTTATAAAAACTCCAACTCAGATTCACTTGAAATCCCATGAAAATAGAAAAATAAGACCAAAAATTTACAACACGTTGCAAAGTTGAAATTACTTGTAAAAACCAAAAACTTCTCACAATACAAAAAAATTGTACATAGATAATTGCAAAAAATTGCTCGAAAATTACATTTTAAAATGCATTGAAATTAAATGAAAATATCGCATAACTTGAATTAAAACTCAGAAAAAAATCTCAAAATTACAAAAAAAAAAAGGTCCCTAATTTACAAAATGTTGTTCAATAAGTAACACTCCTCAAAATTGAGTATGAATTGACGACATCAAAAGCACAAATTTTCCCCCAAACTAGGTAGGTATACCTACAGGCATTTTTTTGTATTCCTTTTCGGGGGGGGGGCTGGACGCTAAATTGAAGTTGCAAGTTTCTAATTTTCGTACCCCATCCCCTTGGCCTTTGTGTTTTGAGATAAAAAAATCGAAGTATCTAAATTTTGATCAATATTTTTGGCTCTTTAAGTATTAATAATGTTCATTGATTCAAAAATTTCAATAAGGTAAACCCGGGTAAGATGGCCAACGGGGTAAGATGGTCAGGTGGTCATTACTCGAATATAGGACGGCGGATATCGCGCTGCAAAAAATATATTTTATTCCTCATAACAAAAGAACTTACCAGACATAAAATTTTTTTTCAGTACTTCATTTGTGTCTGTGTGAGAAGTGTTAATAACATTTCAAGGCTGATTTTTTGCAAAAGAAGAATTTCGGATTTTTATTATTGTTGCCAAAATGTATTTAACGAAGAGGGAAGTAAACATTTTGTACATCATTTGAAAGCTAGAACTCTCAGCTTCATTTTTATATAAAGCTTTAGTCATTTTAAAACTTCACAGAGTCACCAGAATCAAAAATACATGACCGTGTCATTTGGCAAAGTTGGCCAGGGGAAGATGGCCATAAATGCTTTACGGGTTAAATTCAGGCTGAAAATGAATTAAGTGATCTATGTAGTACATGTCTCTGTGATCATAATACATGTCTCTGTGTAATTTTACATCTATAAAATGAGATAATCCTATAAAAATAAGACAGATCATGATAAATGGTTGATATCTGTACCCCACTTAGGGTGAAATGGCCACCTCGCTGTAAAAATTGATTAAAATTGCAAATAAATTAACAAAATGCAAGTTTCTGAAGTTTTTATCAAATTTAAATGTAATAAGAACCCTTGAAACTTGATTTTGTTAATTTATTTGCATTTTTATCACTTTTTATGGGGTGGCCATTTTACCCTTGGTGGGTTGGCCAATTGACCATCTTTCCAGGGTACTTTTTTGAGAGCCCAAAAATCAACTTTTTGAATTTTTTTTTTGTACATGAACAAGTTTACCAAACCACTTTTCAATTAATGGTGGTTGTGGAGGGATAACTTAGCCCTTAGGTATATTAAAAAAAAAAAGTAGAATCGGACAATTCCTGTTGACTCCAGAGCTGTTTTGGCAAAACATGACCATCTTAGACGGGTTTACCTTATGGACTACCACCACATGCAACGTTTGCAGACGATACTGCAGTCCTGACTGTGAGCAGTGACCAGAGCAGTGCCAACAACATACTGCAAAAGTCACTAGAAAAAATTTACAATTGGACAAGAAAGTGGAGGATTGCCCTGCATTATCAAAAGTCGAGGCATGTGCTCTTCACTTTTTGTCATGCCAACAGCTCTATGAAGGTTTATCTCGAAGGCGTACCACAGGCCAACTCAGCTAAACACCTGGGAATCCACTTGGACTCCAGATTATCGTGGAAGGTCCATGTGAAAATGAAGTCCAACCAGATGAAGAAAGAGGTGAGGCAACTACATATTGGCTAATTGGAAGGTACTTGGAACTGGACCTGAGCTGCAAAATCCTGGTCTACAAGCAGATTATCCGACCTATCTGGACATATGGTCTGGTGCTATGGGGCTGTGGAAAAAGATCTAATTGCCAGGTGATACAGAGAAGGCAAAATGTCATACTGAGGATGATTGTGAATGCATGCAGATTCTCATGTAATGAAGATATCCATGCAGATTTGAGTATTCCCTATGTGGATGAAGTATGTGAATGTTATGCGGATGCTTATGAGAAGCACCTACACAGCCATATCAACACCAAAGCAATCCAGCTGCTGCACCCTCGTGGCCCTCGGAGGCTTTGGAGAAGCAAGCCTTTGGATTATAGTTATTAGAACTACTTGTATTAGGGATCCAGTCAATGGGCTGTGACCCCCTACCCATAAAATTTTCTCCTAAAAACTGGTACTAATGATTAATCACATACAATTGTACTCTTTGTTTAAAAAAAAAAAATGGAAACCTGGATAAATTTTGTATTTTGATAATTTTGGCCTAAAAAAATCCAATTTTTTTTTAAATTCCAAAATTTATTTTTTTAAATTTTTTTTTTAGTTTTGAAAATTGCAAAATTTGAGTTTAAGCTTGTAGAAATTCTTGCAATTTAAAAAAAAATTGATAATTTGGAAAAAATTGCTCAAAAATTTCTCAAAATGTGAAGAAAATGAGAATTAAAAAATAACCAAATGTTGACCAAACATCACAGAATTAGAGTCTAACCAACAAAAAAAAAAAAAAATCAGGAAACTCGACTCAATGGTAGGTAGTAAAAAGTGCTCAAAAAAGGGACTTACCTACAATACGGTATCTTGAAAATACCTTTTTTTCCGACATGAAAATGCCTTTTTCAGTTGTGCCAAAAAATCACACCTTTTTGGAAATACCTCACAAGGGAACCCTCCCACATGATAATCTCCGATTTGAATGAAACTTGGACAGGTGGAAAGAGGACCTCAAAAAACCCCCATCCCTAAATTTTCAGCTGCTGAAGTTGATTTTTCTATTTTTGGCGAGCGTGTGAAGTTTTGTGTATTTTTTATACTTTTTCTCATGTTATGTGTCAAAAAATTTGATTTCTGATGATAATTCCAGATTCGACCGACGGTAGTACTTATCGATTAGGTATCAAGCAGAGACCCTTTGGCCAAAATTTCAGCTGCTGAAGTTCATGTGGTGGGGAGAAACGGGCATTTTTTGAATTCATTCATAACATGGGAAAAAACAGTTAAAAAATCTTGTTTCCTGAACGGATGGCCGGATCCGGCCAATGATAGCATGGGTCGATTTGGTATTCGGTAGAGACTGTTTGACCAAAATTTGAGCCCTTGAAGTTCATTAGAAGAGCTTAATTGACTCATTTTTCAAATTTTTCAATGGCATTTAAAAACCAGCAATTGGGCAAAAAATTCGATTTCTGATGATAATTCCAGATCCGGCCGGCGGTAGTATTAGTCAATTAGGTATCAAGCATAGACCCTTTGACCAAAATTTCAGCTGCTGAAGTTCATGCGGTGGGGAGAAACGGCCATTTTTCGAATTTACAGAACAACTTTACCTGTGTACACAAAACTTCAAACGCTCGTCAAAAAAATCAACTTCAGCAGCTGAAAATTGGGGGATGGGGGTTTTTTGAGGTCCTCTTTCCACCAGTCCAAGTTTCATTCAAATCGGAGATTATCATGTGGGAGGGTTCCATTGTCAGCATAAAAAGCATATCCAGCATGTTTAAAAAAATCAAAATTTGATCAAACTGACGTAGAAGGTCAGAATTTTGGGGCCCCATTCTAGACTTGCCAAGTCGATTGATGACGGATTAGAGCCATTCTAGAGTTTCCAGCAGATTTTCAAATTCTCCAGTTTTCAAAAAAATCCCACCAATGGGATGAAAATGGAATTGAGCACCTATAAAGTCAAAACTTTCTTTGTGACTCTATTTTAAAATTCTTTCCTGTTATAGCTGACCCTATTGATGGTCTTTATTCTAAAACTGCAAAATCTGAAAAGCCACTGAAGGCACCAAATCGGCACAAAACCATCACCAATCAACTGGAGAAGTCAAATAAATAAGGTTTAGACCAAATGTCAGCCTTTTATAAGTCAACTGGACGTGACTTTTATTTATTTTTTCATGAGAATGAGTCAAATTTCAAATTTTGAAAATTCTCCAAAAAATTGAGAAATGGATTTTAGCAGATGAATAATTTTTCCTGAATTTTGATGCTTTGAATTAGCTCGATTAGTTTAGTATTAGTATCATAAAATTTGAAAATTCATAGGTAAGAGATCTGGAACAGACTGAGAGGGGGGAGGCGTTACGCGGTCCAACATTTTTTGAATCAATATTGTTTCATCGTTGAATATGTACTTTTATTATCTCGTGAACTTTTTTGGCTCCAAAACTGAATTAGAGGTAAATTGTGTGCCCCACAATTGTTGAAAACTTCGTCTAGAGCAAATCATTTTTCTGAAGCACTGGACAGTCTGCTTTGTTGATTAATGTTTCAAGAGTTGGATCCTAAACGAAGACTGGGTCCACTCTGAAAGTAGTGCAAAAATGACAACGATGAAAAAGAATAGTGAGAAGAAGAGGAAGCAAACAAATTCAAATAAAACATAAACAGACACACACATGGATCCATACAATTTCGGGCACATGTACACCATTAAAACGGTAAACGCGAAAAGTAGGAGCTCGCAGCCACCGCGCTTATATATATACGAAGAAAACACACCGGGCAGGGGCAGATGCAGAGGGATGCGAGGAGAGTACGAGAGGAGCATTTCGTATGCGGCATTTTAAATAGAAAAACGAACGCTAGGGAAACGAGGAAAAATATTACTTTAAACGTGATGCTTTTTTCATGTTTCTGTGACAGCTTTAGAGGAGAAAAGTAGTTCGTAGCCTGTACGCCGACTAAAACAATGCCGAAGGGTGGAGGAGTATGTGTGGGGGATGACACCGCCACCCTGCCCCCACAACCTTTTTCGACGAAGCGCACATTATGTATATTAAACTAGATAGCAAAAACGTACATATACGCGCGCCGCTTTCCACATACCCCCTACTTCGAACCCTTACCATGGGTATCTGCGCCGCACATTCTCTCTATACTCTTCCACCGCAGCTTTCGCGTTTTATTTTTAACGTAAATATAGCCCGGGAATACAGCTCCCCCCCCTTGTGCCTCTCTTCTTTTACACTTTCCTTTTGTCAGATTTTATCTAAGGATAATTTTGAAGACAATTTTACGCAGTATATTTCTTCTTTACGCCTTGCCGAGGAAAAAAAAACCAACATGTATATTGAAGGATGTTACGATATAGAATATTGAAATTTCGGCGTGGCATTTTTTTCTTCTTTTCCTCGTATTCTGGATATGCCCTCTTGCCCCGAGCGCCATGGCAGCCTCGTGTATGGTATAATGGTGTTTACCCGAGATAAATCCAATATAACGGAGCAATAGGAGCTGCGAAAATTAAACTAAGGTTTTCCTTTAAGGAAAAAGCTTTCGAATGGTGGATATGAGATGTGTTTTATGGGATCTGGATTAGGAAAACTTGTTTAGAGAAAAGAAAATGTGAATTATTCTTCATAGTTGAGTAAAATCATTGTGCTGGAATCGAGAATCACATTTTCAATTTTTCCTCGAAAACGTGAAATTTGACTTGATCCTGCGAAAATTTGATTTTCACTTACTCTAGGGACAGGGAGAAACTAAAGGTCCTGTGGGGGGGAGGGGGGCACTGAAAATTTTCCGACTGATATGATGAAAAATACCAATTTTGTCGAATAAAAGGAAAGATGAGAGAATAATTCTGGAGTTGACATTATTGGTAGGTTTGGTAGGTCTTTTTATAGGTAGCCTGAAATGACATGAAAAATTTTCGTTTTCCCTGGTCAATTTTTAGAAGACTCAAACATGGAATTTTTCATTTTGTAAGAGAGAAACAAAAGCTAGGGCAGATGCGTTTGAGAATTCATATTTTGATAGATGAAAACATAATGTTTTTTATGTGAAAAGTTTCATTTTTACAGTTTCAGAATTTGAGTGATGACTTTTTTTTAGAAATTCCAAGTTTGAAAAAAACCAAACCAGTTTGAACGAACAGAGGGCAAAAGCTTTCGAAAATTCGTATTTTGAAAGATGAGTTTTTTTCATGTGAGTAGTTTGATTTTATTGGTGTAAAAATTTTAGAATTTTGAACAATGTCTGTCACACACACACTGGTTTTAAACAGTGTTCATCACAAACACTGGATTTAATTAGTGTCACAAACACTAGTTTTAAACAGTGTTTGTCACAAACATTGGTTTTAAATAGTGTAAACACTGGATTTGAACAGTGTCTGTCACAAACACTGGTTTTAAAAAGTCTTTGTCACAAACATTGCTTTTAAACAGTGTCTGTCACTGTCACAAACACTGGTTAGTGGCTATCAGACACTGGTTCTAAACAGTGTCTGTCACAAACACTGGTTTTAAACAGTGTCTGTCACAGACACTGGTTTTGAACAATGTCTGTTTCAAACACTAGTTTTATACAGTGTCTGTCACAAACACCGGGTTTAAAAAGTGTCTGTCACAAACACTGGGTTTAAACAGTGTCTGTCACAAACACTGGTTTTGAGCAGTGTCTATTCCAAACACAGGTTTTAAACAGTGTCTGTTTCAAACACTAGTTTTATACAGTGTCTATCACAAACACCAGGTTTAAACAGTGTCTGTCACAAACACTGGTTTTAAAAAGTTTCTGTCACAAACACTGGTTTTAAACAGTGGTCGTCACAAACACTGGTTTTTAACAGTCTTTGTCACAAACATTGGTTTTAAGCAGTGTCTGTCACAAGCACTGGTATTAATCAGTGTCTGTCACAAACACTGGTTTCAAACAGTGGTCGTCACAAACACTTGGTTTAATCAGTGTCTGTCACAGACACTGGTTTTGAACAATGTCTGCTTCAAACACTAGTTTTATACAGTGTCTGTCACAAACACCAGGTTAAAAAAGTATCTGTCACAAACACTGGGTTTAAACAGTGTCTGTCACAGACACTGGTTTTGAGCAGTGTCTATTCCAATCACTGGTTTTAAACAGTGTCTGTCACTACCACCGGTTTTAGAAAGTTTCTGTCACGAACACTGGTTTTGAACAGTGTCTGTCACAAACACTGGTTTTAAACAGTATTTGTCACAAACATTGGTTTTAAACAGTGTCTGTCACAAACACTGGTATTAGTTGGTGTCTGTCACAAACTTTGGTATTATTCAGTGTCTTTCACAAACACTGGTTTCAAATAGTGTCTGTCACAAACACTGGTTCTGTCACAAACACTGGTTCTAACAGTGTCTGTCACAAACACTGTTATTAATCAGTTTCTTTCACAAACACTGGTTTCAAATAGTGTCTGTCACAAACACTGGTATTAATCAGTGTCTTTCACAAACAGTGGTTTTAAACAATGTCTGTCACAAACACTGGTTTCAAATAGTGTCTGTCACAAACACTGGTTCTGTCACAAACACCGAGTTTAAAAAGTGTCTGTCACAAACACTGGGTCTAAACAGTGTCTGTCACAAACACTGGTTTTGAGCAGTGTCTATTCCAAACACAGGTTTTAAACAGTGTCTGTTTCAAACACTAGTTTTATACAGTGTCTATCACAAACACCAGGTTTAAACAGTGTCTGTCACAAACACTGGTTTTAAAAAGTTTCTGTCACAAACACTGGTTTTGAACAGTGTCTGTCACAAACACTGGTTTTTAACAGTCTTTGTCACCAACATTGGTTTTAAGCAGTGTCTGTCACAAGCACTGGTATTAATCAGTGTCTGTCACAAACACTGGTTTTAAAGAGTGGTCGTCACAAACACTGATTTTTAACAGTCTTTGTCACAAACATTGGTTTTAAGCAGTGTCTGTCACAAACACTGGTTTCAAACAGTGGTCGTCACAAACACTTGGTTTAATCAGTGTCTGTCACAAACACTGGTTTCAAACAGGGGTCATCACAAACACTTGGTTTAATCAGTGTCTGTCACAGGCACTAGTTTTGAACAATGTCTGTTTCAAACACTAGTTTTATACAGTGTCTGTCACAAACACCAGGTTTAAAAAGTGTCTGTCACAAACACTGGGTTTAAACAGTGTCTGTCACAGACACTGGTTTTGAGCAGTGTCTATTCCAATCACTGGTTTTAAACAGTGTCTGTCACAAACTTTGGTATTATTCAGTGTCTTTCACAAACACTGGTATTAATCAGTGTCTTTCACACACACTGGTTTCAAATAGTGTCTGTCACAAACACTGGTTCTGTCACAAACACTGGTTTTAAACAGTGTCTGTCACATACACTGGTATTAATCAGTGTCTTTCACAAACACTGGTTTCAAATAGTGTCTGTCACAAACACTGGTATTAATCAGTGTCTGCCACAACCACCGGTATTAATCAGTGTCTGTCACAAACACTGGTTTTAAAGAGTGGTCGTCACAAACACTGATTTTTAACAGTCTTTGTCACAAACATTGGTTTTAAGCAGTGTCTGTCACAAACACTAGTTTCAAACAGTGGTCTTCACAAACACTTGGTTTAATCAGTGTCTGTCACAAACACTGGTTTCAAACAGTGGTCGTCACAAACACTTGGTTTAATCAGTGTCTGTCACAGGCACTGGTTTTGAACAATGTCTGTTTCAAACACTAGTTTTATACAGTGTCTGTCACAAACACCGGGTTTAAAAAGTGTCTGTCACAAACACTGGGTTTAAACAGTGTCTGTCACAGACACTGGTTTTGAGCAGTGTCTATTCCAATCACTGGTTTTAAACAGTGTCTGTCACAAACTTTGGTATTATTCAGTGTCTTTCACAAACACTGGTATTAATCAGTGTCTTTCACAAACACTGGTTTCAAATAGTGTCTGTCACAAACACTGGTTTTAAACAGTGTCTGTCACAAACACTGGTATTAATCAGTGTCTTTCACAAACACTGGTTTCAAATAGTGTCTGTCACAAACACTGGTATTAATCAGTGTCTGTCACAAACACTGGTATTAATCAGTGTCTGTCACAAACACTGGTATTAATCAGTGTCTTTCACAAACAGTGGTTTTAAACATTGTCTGTCACAAACGCTGTTTTCAAATAGTGTCTGTCACAAACACTAGTTTTAAACAGTGTCTGTCACAAACACTGGTTTTAATGTTGGTTTTCAGAAATTCCGACTTCAAATAAGAAAAGCACCCAAGACCAAATGAAATGAAATTATTTGTGTGTAAATAATCGATTTTCAGAAAGTTTGATTTTGAAAATGAAAAACACAGGCCTGAGTGAAACATGGGCCGTGGTTTTCAAAAATGTATAATTTAAGAAGTAAATTTTATTGGGTACTTTTTTTTACAAGAAATGAATTACTCCACATTTGGCATGTTTAAAAGTGAAGCAAGTAAGTATGTACCTGGTACAGACAGGGTGAAAGCTATAAAATTTGTGAGATTGAAGTTCCAAAAAAAAAAGAGAACAACAGCTTCGTTATTGTAAGTCCAAATTTTTTTTGAATTTGCCGTCTTTGTCAAAATTTTCTAGCTTTATCAAAAGTTGCAGTTTTTTCTAACTTTTCCAAAATTTGACAACTTTGCGAGGGGGAGGGGGCCACTCCCCCTTAGTTTCGTCTTTGTACTAGGGAACATTTTGAACCAGAGATGTGGATCCAAACAATTTTTTTTAGGGTTTCGGAGCTTGGGCTTTCAATTAAACATTCATTTGGTCTTGCATGGACTTGTATTGGGGCTTGAATGAAATGTTGAGAGCTTTCTGGGGCTTGTAATTGCAATTTTGATTCTTGATGAAGGATGCAGTAAAAACTTTTCAAATAGCCTATAATTTTGATATTCTGATCTTCTGTTGGAAAAACACGTTCAAGGGCAGATTACGAATTTTCGAATACCTTTTTCATTTTTGCCTAATTTGCAAGCTCACTGGCAGAGAATTGGAATTTACATTTTTCTTATGCGGATTTCATTGATTTGCTTAATTCTCTAGTTCTAGTTAGCAGAATCTACTGACTGAAATTTACAGAAATTTAAAGTACAAGTTCGTTGAAATTTAATAGCTTTTTTCAAAATATTCAAATAAAATTCAACCGTTTAAAAACAAATTCGGAGTCGAAATTTTTTGGAATTTTTAATATTTATACTTTTTTAATCGTCATTTTTAAATTAAAAATAAACTACTAAATGTAAATTTATTTCGAAAAAAAAAGTTAGTTGGCACCGGACATCTCAAAGAATTTATATTTGAAAGAGCCAATTTTGATTGGTGGATTTTGATAACAAAAAAAGAATTATAAAACTCACATTCAAGTATCTGAACCTAAGAAAAAAACATCAGGAAAACGATTCAGGTGAGGGGGTGAGGGGGTGAGGGTTAAAATTTGAAGGCCCCATTCGGTGCATCAGCCAAGGGCCTTCAATCGACGTCCACACCAGGTCATCTTCCCAATGTGTGTAAAATTGTGTGAATTTGCTGTAATATTACCCTCCACTTCAGAGGTCAATATAAAAAGAGCTTGAACTTTCTACCTACAATAAGAAAGCATACACGGGGCTTTGGTCGTACAAGTAAACACAATAGGTAGTGAACCACAGATCGCGTGTACAACTTTTCTTAATTCAATTAACTATTTATGGAGAAAAAATAACCTCTTATAATATCGTACAGTATTTGATATTCAAAACGCGAGCAATCGTACATCGGTGTGAGGCGCTTTACCAACGCTAATTATTTAGGGAAGCCGAATAAAACAATAAAATTCATTCAATGATCAAGGCTGATGGTAATTGCGTTTTGTAACTATACACCAGGACTCGTATAGCCGAAAATTTAAGAGCGCGTTGGTTTAGGTTTTATTTTATTTTTTCTTTCTCTCATTTAGTGTCGATGTGTGCGTGTGTATATTTGTGAGGGAAACCCACTACGAGTACGAATACGATGAACCGCGAGGGGAGCGTTCGCATATATAGGTGTATGATTAACGCGTCGAATTAAAAATCAAGAATGTAACAATGACGATGCCATGCCGTATACAAAACATACTAGAACAAAACGATCGAAGGTGAATGTTTGCCATGTTCTAGCTGCAGAGATCATGATCATGATCATGATATTTGTATCGCGGCGATTGCTGCAAACGACGGTTATAGTACTTATTTGTTTTGTCAGCATAGAACGCGACACGATGCGATGAAGATGATGTCGAGAGGAGACGGCCGCAGAGTTAAATTAAAAACAAAATATACCTGGAATAAATTTGTACTGCTCTGACGACGACGTGAGCTGTGAGGAAGACTGCAAGCGAAAAGGGCAACTAAAGATGAAGCGGATTGAAGGGAGCTGCAATTCGCGTATTGTTAACACGTTATCTAATTGACAGCCGTTCACCCGATAAATAATGCCCAGTTTAGTATTGTTTTACGTGGTCGTCTTACAACGTGACGGTAATAACCGTAAGACTTGGAGCGAGTACCCTGCACTACTGAGCACCGTGCACCGTCTACGTCTGGGCATATTTCGTTCGTTGTAAGCAAGCTAGTATCTGTTCCTACCTACGATGGATGAAATCGAAAGTGCTTGTAAGACGGAAATGACCGAGGTGATGGTAATTGGATTTTTTTCCTTAATGGTGAGATGTGCTACGAGTAAATATGAACAACTGAACAAGTAAGGTAAGTATACTTAATCGAAGCGCAGGAGGAATAAAAAAAAAGGAAGGGAGGACAGGCGAATGACATGGAGGATTCTCCATTCAAATGATGGGCTGGGATTGAAATTTTAAGGGCTATAAGTTCATTTGCGAGCATTCCAGAAAAATTTGAAATTTTTGGACAACATTGGAACTTGCTGGGGGTTCTACAATGGCCTAAGACTGATTCATAAAATTCATTCATTTTACTCTTTAAAATGGAGCGTAGAATGAAATGAAACTTCCTGATCAAAAATTAACCATATGGTTGAAAATCGATTAATCGAATCTCAAACATCGATTCATTTGCGATTTTCGATCAAATATGATCTACTATTTTTGAACGGAAAAATTAATTTTTGCCTCAGAAATGGACCTTATGATTGAAAATCGATCATAATCCAATTTTAGATCCCATATGAACGAATCTGCTCGAAATTACAAATTAATTTTGGCTTTGAAAATGAATCTCCAGACTAGCGAAGCAAGGCTAAAAGCGTTCAAAAATTCGGGTTTCGATGAATGATGAGTTTTTAAAAATTTGAATTTTGGAACTGAAAAGTAAACAGATCCGAATGAAACGCGGGCAGGGCTCGCACTCAATTTTCCCCCCAAAAATGTAATTTTGTAACTGAAAAATATGGAAAAAGTAACAAAAAAGTAATTGAAAAGTTAAAACGTTGCCAAAAAAGTGACAAAATGCGAGTAAGACATTTTAATACAGAAAAAAATCACCCCCCCCAAAAAAAAAAAAACTAGAATGAATAAGTATTACGAATTGAAATGTATTTTATTTTGAAAAGTTATGGAGCTATTTCGAAACTTTCTGATGACAAAATCGAGACCTTTTGTTAATTTTTTGGCAGCAAAGTAAGGATTTTGGCAATTTCTGACGAAAAAGGCAACTCTTGAAAAAATAAAACGATACTGGCAATTTTATTAGTTTCCGGAAAAAAGCGAGACATTGAACAATGTTTTAAAAATAGGCCTAGTAAAAATTTGAAATTTTCTGAAAAAACGAGGATTTTATTTTTTTACAATTTTTGGTAAAGAGTAGGATTTTGACAATTTTAGCAAAAAGAAGAATTTTGTGAGAATTATTGGCAAAAAAAGATTTTTTGGCAACTTCTGGCAAATACTTGAGCTGGGCTTTGAGAGAAAAAAATTTTAAAGTAAAAATTTGATGATTTTAGTAAAAACCAGCTATTTTTATTTTTTTTTTTTAAATAGTAAATCAAGTTCATTTTTTCACAATTTTTTTCTCGAAAAGTGGGATTTTTCAATTTCCAACTTATGGCAGACTTATCAAATACAAAAAAGTTGAAATTTTCAGCAATCGGGATAAATTTTGGACAATTTTTGGGGGAAAAATAAAACTTTTTAGAATTTTTTGCAAAAAATCGAGAATTTTGACAATTTTAAACAAAAAGCAAGACTGGCTGTTTTTGGGGAAAAGCACGAATTTTTGGAAATTAGTTATTGGCCAAAAAAATGACTTTTTTTTTCGCAATCTTAGTTGAAAATGTGAGACATTTTCTTGTCATTGTCATTTTTTTAGGAAAAAAAGCTGGATTCTTAGGTGATTTTTAAGGAAGGGGAATGGATACGTCTAGAATCTTTTTCGCGAAAAAGTGACAATTTTAGGCAAGAAATGAGGCGATTTGGAAATTCTGACAAAGATGAGATTTTTAGCCATTTTTGGCAGAAAGGTAGATTTTTACTATTTTGCATTGTAGCCAGTTGAAAAACAGTACAAAAGCGTTTAAGTAGGTAGATACACATTACATTGTAAGGCGAGAAAAAGTACACTTTTATTTCTTTTAGAAGAAATAAAAGTGCGTTTTTTAGCTATTTAGCGAGCCGTGCACCTACCTAACAGACCGCGTACCTATCTGCTACGGCATGTATAGGGACGTTGTTAGGTAGGGATTCGTAGGTTATTTATTATAACCAACGACGCGAGAGCTCTGTGTGTCTAAATTCAGTCTGTGTATGCACTTACGAGTAGCATATACAGCTCACGGGATACCTAGCAATTAGCTACTGCTTAGGGATCCCAACCTAGTACCTATCGACTTAGATAGGTATGGAGTGAGGGTGCTCCTGTCTCTCGGATGCTCTAGTGCCCGGTACCGAGGGGTATAGGAATGGCAGGGTAGCTTAGGGATAAAACCCGATGCCGTATATATTTTTGTTTCCTTTTTGTATTACGTTTTTTTTTGCCTTTTCTTTCTTTTGTTTTACCTGATATACTTTGTTTTTTAATACTCAAATATATCAGTATGCCAGTGCTTGTAAAAGTACATTCTGTTTTTTTATTTATTACCGAAAAGCGAATGGCGAGGCGGTAATTCGCCAGACATTCGCGAATCTACTAAGGTAGATAGGTCTTCCCTTGGGTATATAATAGGTTCACTTAAGAGTGATTCTTTTAGCATATCCTAAGGGATGTTTCAAATGTACGCAATGATTGATTAGACTCACTCAAGAGTGATTAGGTTTACTTGGGAGTAAAGCCTATGATTTTATTGCGCTTCATTTTTGGTGCCGAAACCCGGGAACGTCCTTTAGATATACTAGTCGTCTAATAGAACGTTAATTTTCATGACGTCCTCGCCTAAGTGCTACGGTTATTTTTTTTCTTTTTTTATTTCCTTTGTTTTGCCTAAGTCGAATGTAATATTCGCAATTATTTTCGCCATATGTGGTACATATTGGCAAAATGGTTTACTGATTCAGCTCGTGCAGATCACCATACTGATCAGGTAAAACAGATCAAAAATTTTTTTTTTAGTCTGTCTTTAATACACAGCGAAAAGTAGTCACTGATAGTCATCACACCTATCACACGATCAGTAGCCACAGTATTTAGCCAGACATATGTGTTTGTGTTGGATGCCTAGATCTGTGAAGTAAGCCTAACGTCACTGGTAGTTCTACACATACGAGTTTAGGTAGTAACAGAATTCTAGACATATTTTGTGTTTTGTGTCCAAAGGGGAGAAATCCTATCAACATATTCAGCGAATTTCACGAACGCATTATTTAGTTAAATTTACGAATTCGTCTCGCTACCTATCATGGGTAATTCAACCTAGCTGAAATATTTGCTCAATGAGCTGTTCAACGAATATATACCTTCCTGATGTTTTGCTTATGGAGTGAAAAGTAGTCACTGTTAGTTCCCACTAGCACACGAATAGTAGCCTTGATGTATAGCAATTCTAAGGAATTGAAATGTTATTCTCGAAGCAGCAAATTAGCTATTTATATCGCGAATTCACGTGTGTATTTTTTGCAGAAAAATCATCATACAAATAGGTTGAAATAGGTAGGAAAAATCCTGTCGATAATTGCTGACGTGCCTATCATAGGTATCGGTAATGGAAAAACCTACAGAGATAATTCGTGAACCAATTTCAATCAAATGGACAGTACCTATTGTACTGTTTCATAAAAAATCAAGTACAAGTTATAAATTGATTAAACCACTATTGTACTGAGATTTAGAAAGACCCATGGGTTTTTTTTTATTGTATTCGTAATTTGCAACGAAAAGATAACGAACGTTTTTTACTCGTAATATTATAATCCGTTATCTTACCAAGCAAGCAGATAAATTTTCCTTACGGGCCGTCGGCTAAAAAACATGCCGACCTTACATATGGGAAAATCCCTTCTTACTGTCCGACCTCGGTACCATCCGTGTAAGATGAAAGTTTATCAAGAAGATTCATTATGTTTTTTTCTTTCGTTGTGCTCGGTACTCTTGTCTTTTACTAATGCCGTCGATAAAGAAATACTTGTATGAAATTATTGTGATTTTGACTTTGTTATTTTGGTGTTGTGTTAAAGAAGTGTTTTTTCATTTTGTGTTAATTATACTTCGGTTAATAATTCGAGCTTTTGAATTTACGTTCCGATTAATTGAAGAAATTAAACGCGAGTTACGTTGGTAGTTTATGAACAGTTCTCCTCTTAGCCCAACGGTTGCTGAGTTGAACAAAACTTTCAGTCTAAAACTTGACTCGACTTCTGACTTAAGTTCTCCTTATCCTTCAAGAAGGAATTCACTTACGAGTTGGAATTCTTCTGATAGCGTATTCATGTCTCAGACACCGAACAATAGTCCTAATGCTCAGGCCGAGCAGCCAGCTCCCCAAGGTGCACCTGCTCGAGCCATCACTCGCAGTTTAGCACAAATGCTGGAGTTAGAAATTCCTGATGAACCAATATTGACCAGTGGTATGCCCAAGAATCTCGAAGAAATACGAAAAATAATGATCCAAAGGGGTCTCATGGATGCTACACCTCAGCCAAGTACCGCTGGGGTAAGTGTTCGTTTTACTGATCCTCCCAATCAAGTGACTCCGAGAGAATTATTTAAACCTACGGGTAATATTCCTCGAATTCCTTTGACATTACCAGAAACCATTAGTGGTGGCCGTTCTTTGTCTGTCGAAAACATTGCTAGTTCAACTGCTCGCACTTCGACAGTACCTACTATTGTTGTACCTGAGGAATCACCCATTCCTCAAATAAAACGACGCGATATGTCTGTTCCTTTGTTTGGCAGTAAGTCACCATTATGGGATGATAGTGACTTGAGTTACACATCCTCATCGTCTCGCCGCTATAGTCGTTATTTTTCCCCTCCTACCACTGGAATACTTATCACGACAGCTGGAAGTGCACCCACGACAACCGCGGCGCCATCCACAGCTGCTTCATCGGTAGCTAACACTGTATCAACCACCAGTACCGAAACAAGGCCTACCCCACAGGCAAGCGGAACTACTGCATCCGCTAGTGGAGGGGGACCAACTAACGGCGACGCTAATAATGTTAATGCCGATGGAACGCAACGAGTCACTGAACACGGTGAAGACACTATTAGCGAATTTGATTTTGATCCACTCAATCCTGAAATACCATTTGAGCCAATACTTCCCATCAGAGAAATGCAACTTGAGCATGTGGTCAATGTAACAAACCTCGATTTCAATAACCTGTTGGATTGGTTAAAGAACAACTATCGTTTAGATGACACTAGTGCTCGATCTCGAATAAAAGCTCTCGAGTCAAAACTCACGAAAACGCGTCGTGACGTTCAACATATTTACGTAGATAGTGTCACCGACATTAATGAAAATTTCGCTAAGATTCGTCAATTCTTTAAGAAGAATATGGATCAAATGGATCTTAAATGGCGCGAAGTAATTAGTGCCGAATTCGATGAGTTTGATCGCGCTGTGAAATGGGCAATTCACAAAGCCGAACAGACATTCAAACTAAACGACACTGGCTTAATGTCTACACTCGATATCGGTGAGCAACTAATGAGAATGAAATTCTGGGCCAGCACGACTCGTGAATTTATTCATGAAGATCGGAGTTTCATTCTTCGCGAACTTCAAATTCTTCGTGATGGGTATACTCAGTTGGCCATAACGTTAAACCAATCTATGGACCAATCCAATGATGCTTCGAAACAGATATCATTTCGATCTCCATCTGGCGGTGGTACTAATGGCGCTTCTGGCGGTGGCGCCGATGATTCGGTCCTGTGTAATAGCTCTGGCAATGGTAAAAAATCGCCCAAAAAGAGCAAGAAGAAGAAAGAAGAATCCACCGACGAGGAAGATTCTTCTGAATCTGAATCCGACTCTGATACCGAAGAAAGTGGAAGTGCGGTGAATCGTAGACGTAAACTAAATCGTAAAATAAAATTCGGTAAGGGTAGACATACAATAAAAACAAAACATGTCACCAATGCGAATGTCATCTTCGATGATAATCGTCGATACGAAGTCATGGACTTTATCATGGAATTTGAAGAATTCATGGAAGAACATGACGCAACCGAAAAGAAATGGATTCGCATGTTTCGACATGCAATTCAAACCACCGATGCTAAATTCTGGAGAGACAACACGAAAGATATTAAATCTTACAAAGAACTACGTAAATCGTTCTATGAACACTTCTGGAATGGTGAACAGCACGGTGAAGCTCGTAAAACATTTTTGCGTCTACGTATAGATCACACATCTTCTAAGAAAATCTGCTCTGAACTTCGTAAATGGCTCCATATCTTGGCTGAGACTGATGTTCCCGATCACATGTTAATAGAGACCGTTTACGAACGTCTGCCTAGGGATTTAAAGAACAAATTCGATCATCCTGAACGGAAAAATTATCGTTTATTCGATAAGAAATTAGCGCAACTAACTAAAGTGGAAGAGTACAATGACTGTCCCTACGAGATTACTCCTGGGGCAAGCTCTGGATCTTCTAAGAAAAATAAAGATTTTCGAAAGTTCAAGAAAAGCTCAAATTTTGATTCGAGCAATTCCGCTGCGTCGACGAGTTCAGGCTCAAAAAGTAATCCTTCAAGTACGTCTAGTAATTGGCGACCCCCTGTGCATTCCACTGGGGCACCTGAGTCCAATCAGCAGTTGGAAGATGTACTAAAAGAAATAAATAATAAATCAGCCAGCAGTGAAGAACCTCCAAAAAACGGGGAGAAGAACTCCGAGTCCTCGAGCGACGAGGAGTCGGAGAATTAGAATTAGTGCCTACCCATTCTATATCAGTCGAAGGGAAATCGCCTTTGAGAGACTACGAGATTATCGGAGACTCGTTGGCTCATTTTATTTCTTCCCTTATCGACACACACGCAAAACGTCGTAAAGCCTACCGACGTGATAATATTCACATTGAGGACTTGTTGAAAGCTGTGAAAGAATCCAATTTCTCTAAACCTAATGCAGTAATTTCGTGTCTCCAATCTGAATTGAATAGAGACCACAACAATACATATTTTTCGTGGATACGTAATAAACTAGACGAACTCATTGTAATATTAATAAACAAAGGCTTTAAGGACATCATAGTAATGTTCCCGATAGTCAAACCTGTTGTTAATAGTAGTCCGGTTCCGAGCCAAAAATGGTATTCGTTTCGAAAAATCATGATCGAAATCTGTTCCTCAAGAGGAGTTAGATTTCTGATTGAACCTGCGTTATTATTTCTCAAAGTAACCGAACATTCACGTACTTCTGATAAGATAGTTCCGGCAATCGATTCTAATCAGAATATGATCCCTAATGTTGAAAAATTCTACATGCCAAACGAAGGAACAACTTATTACCCACATCAATCGATGAAGCGAGAAATCGCTGGTGTTGTGACGTATATTTCTGAACTACCTGATCGACGAACGACTCCACGTGACAAAATTGAGCCACACAAGCCTTCTGGTGAAACTCGAGCGACGCCTCATCCTAATCAAAGCCCAGCTGGGACATTACATGTGAACCAAGTGAAATCATCTAAACAAACATACAATCAAAAACACGATGATCCGGTGGTACAAAATCAACTAACGTACCCACCGAATGAAATAATCACTTGCGTAGTTTCGTTGGGTTTGGGTGATTCGTTTTACCCAACTCAGCTCGACTCTGGGGCAGTGCCTAACGTAATTTCCGAGAAAACTGCAGATTTCTTACGAGAAAAACATCCCGATGAAATGGATTATCTTCAATTGTCAAATCCAGTGCGTTGTACCTTAGCTGACGATAATGAAGTACGTACCGCCGATTACATCCTCGTGCCTACGTTGAAATTCGGCCAACACGCGTTGAAAATTCCATTTTATGTTCTACCAGGCTGTAATCAAACGTTTATCATTGGTACACGTACGATGGACTTATTTAAAATAAAGCCAGAAATTAGTGAGCGCGTAGCTTATTGTCAACCTACTTTAGAACACTCTAAGGAGAAGTTACGCTATCTTAAACCTCATGAGTATGAAACATCGATTAAAATAAATAAAATTAAAATTAATACTGCCATCGAACCTGAGGTAAATAAGATTCTCAATCGTGCCAACTTAGCGAAAAAATATCGACGTCTTCCTGAAGGTGTTGAGGATGACGGTCCAGCTGTCTTTCTTCAGCGATTAAAGGAGGATCTCGAGAAAGCTGTCGCACAGAAGCGTATCACTCAAGCTGAATCCGATTATGCATACAGCGTACTGTCGCAATTTCAAGATATCTTCAGCAGATTTCCAGGTAGGTATATCGGCGACAAAGTGAAGTTCGAATTCAATATTCCGATCAAGGAAATT
This sequence comes from Planococcus citri, assembly GCF_950023065.1. Classification (NCBI taxonomy): domain Eukaryota; kingdom Metazoa; phylum Arthropoda; class Insecta; order Hemiptera; family Pseudococcidae; genus Planococcus; species Planococcus citri. Next base: position 60,155,503 of record NC_088678.1, on the reverse strand, counting down.
GAATATCGAGGAGCCAAATATAACCCTGCAAAATCATTAATGGATCGTATTAGACAAGAAATTCTAATTATGTTGGCACTTGGAATTATTGAACCTTCAAACTCACGTTTTATAAATCCAATCGTCGCGAATGAGAAAAAAACCGGCGAACTGCGAATCTGTATCAACCCTGTTGATTTGAATCCGATTCTCGAAGTCAATTGCAACGAAGCTGGGCTGCTGGACCGCATAATTACTGATGATCCCGAAGCAATGTTTTTCAGTTCTCTTGATTTCGTGTCAGGATTCTGGCAACTCGTTCTGGACGAAGCCTTTCGAAAGTATTGTGCCTTTCAAGTTGATGGTCGCGTATACCATTTTACACGTCTTCCTTACGGTCTAAAAATCTCATCTGCTGAATTCGTGAACCTAATACACAAAGTAATTCCCGATAAAGCGGGGATTAGTAAATACGTAGATGACATTTTACTTAGATCTAAAACATTCAAGGAGATGCTGACTTTAATGATTGATATTTTCACCAAATTAAGAAAAAACGGTCTCAAATTGAATGCACATAAAACTACTTTCTTTCGTGACTCAACGAACCATCTCGGTTTCGTCCTCAGCCATAGAGAGATATCTAAGGATTCTAAAAAACTCGATAAGTTTATGGCATACAAGATTTCACATATGCGTAGTGGTAAATTTGAGCTACGAAATGATAAAGAAATTCTGCAAGTAATCGGTTTAACTGTCTTGTATCGTCGTTTTATTAAAAATTACCAGCAAATCTTAGCACCACTTTACGAACTGGTGAACAAGAAGGGACCCGATTTCGTTTGGGGACCTCGCCAAGCTGAAGCTCTTGCACTGCTGGAGCAAGAATACACGAAAGAATTCACGTTGAAACCAACAGTCGACGGTCATGATTTATACTTGGACACATACACGTCTTACGATGCAAGTAACGGTGTGTTGTATCAAGTTATCGACGGTAAAGAAGAAATTGTTCTTTTCGCAAGCCATTGCTTCAAAGTTCATCAAAAAGAGTACACTATCGTTGAAAAAGAAATGTATACATTAACCAAGCTTTTAAGAAAGCTCAAACTTTGGCTGATTGGCAGAAAAATTCACGTGCGTCGAGATCTTGAAGCTATTGTTGAAAAGTTTCGTTTATTGGGTGAAATTAATCGCAAAGCTGCTTGGTGGATTGTTGAGGTGAAAGGTTACGACCTTGTTTTCGACATTAAAACCAAGCACAAATCGTGGTTTGGGTTGCAAGCTCCCGAGCTTACGATCAATCACTTAAACTTCGTGCATTTTGTTTCTGAACCAAATGAATTCGTATCGCGAGTAAAAGACAAGCTGATTGAGAGTTTGAATAAGATAGAAATATTTCAGAAACGTGATTCGCATTGTATGTCAAAAATGCGCAAAATTTTAACTCCTGATCATTTGTTGAATAAAACCGAACTCGAAGCTAAACAAAACATCTTAAATAAATATATCATTGAACGTTTAGAAAACCGAAAAACGTTAATGTATAAAAATGCTGATGGTTCAATCGTACCTGTACTTCCTGATTCGCTGTTTCGAGACACGATGATGTATCTTCATGAAATCTTCGGTCACATCGGTTCGAAGAAATTAGCAGTAATGTTCCACCGTTCATACTACTCGCCAAACGCTGAATTGTACGCTCGTTACATCACTGCAGCCTGCATTCATTGTCGAACGAATAAAACCTTTGGAGAGAAAAAACCATTAGAATTTGCAAGTATTGAATCTCACACGTTAGGCGATATTTTATCTGTCGACATACTTGGCCCGATTGCAAATGAATCTGACGAGGCCAAGTATCTGCTCGTAGCCAAGGATCTTTTCTCCGGTAGAGTTTGGTTAAGACCAATGGAAGATATTACGCAAGAAACTGTTTGTGAATGCATGGAATTCATCCTAAAACAAATTCATGATCACAAAATAAATGTTCGACGAATTTTAGCAGATAATGCCACACAGTTTACAAACCAAATGTGGAAAGATTTGTTAAAAAAGAATAAAATTAACCTTAATCATTCCACGGCGTATAATCCGCAATCAAATCCAGTCGAACGTATGATGCGAACCATCGGTGAAAAACTCAGAGTGCGAATCAATCTTGACTCCAACGGTGCTTACACACATCATGGTTGGCACAAACATGTAGATATTATAGAAAAACAAATCAATAGTTGTCCAAATGATGTCGATGTGGTACCATACGATCTCTGGGGCATAAGAGCCATTGATACCGAACTGCCTACGGAAAATTCGCTGACTTATGCTAAAGAGCAACTTCGAATTTTACGCGAATCAATCAAAAAAGATGATACTCCTTCGGTAACTTCGGCCGAGTTACTCAAAATCCGTCTCAATTTATTAGAAGATGTGTACAACGGTACAGATGGCTTTGTTTGGGCCTCAATTGATGGCGCTTGCGCCAACAACGGTTCTGAAGATGCCATTGCGGGTATCGGTATTTCATGGCACCCCGATGGTACTAAAAATGTATCCGAAATCATCAAACACGATAAATATCGTTCTACCAACAACCTAGCTGAAGTAATGGCTCTCAAAATTGCAATGGAAGTCATGATTGATCATAAGGTTGATAATTTTAAAGTTTTTTCCGATTCGCAGTACCTCACAGAGGCCATAAATTCATCTATTCAGAGATGGAAGGAGAATAAATGGAAAAATGCTTCGAGGAAGGAAGTAGTTCATAAAGAGCTTTTCGAAGAAATCCTCTCCTTGAAGAGTAAATTTAATCAATTTGAATTACAACACACATATGCACGTCAAACTGATGCTGGAAACTTCACAGCTGATCGTTTAGCTAGAAAAGCCGTGTATACGAATGATTTTGAAAAGACTAGAATTGATGATATGACCAACCATCAAGCTTTGCTCAATCTTGTCCGTGAACGGAGATATCGAAAAGTTCAACTTGAGGAACAAAAGTTCAACGAGAAACACGGCGATCCTAGGATTTACGAAAAAGGTGAACTTGTCCTTATCACCGATCATCGTTTATCATCTTTGGACCGGGGCACCTCTAAAAAGCTGTACCCAAAACGATACGGTCCATATTTGGTCAAGGCTAAGGCCAATCCAAATTGTTACGAAGTTCAGCACTTGACTGATAAAAAAGACAAAAGATTAATTAACGTTAGACAAATCATTACATACCTTAGTAATCAGCAAATTGAGCGACTTCGTAAGGATCCCAAGTTAAGATCCAAGTTTGATAAACGAACGTTGAAGCAGCAATTGAGAGAATTCGCAAAACATCGTGACGCTCTCGAAGATTTCTTTGAAGAACTACCGACACACGAAGTTGGCACTACCGAGACGAAATCAAATGAAAAACCATATCCGAACGAAACACTACCGGATGCTGTGAAAAGTTATCGCGAAATCAAGAAAAAAGTTCGGAAAAAGCTACCAAAAGAAACTCAAACTCAGTTTGAGAAAGCACTCGAGAAAGCTATTGAGAAAGACATTGATTTTGCCGAACTTAGAAAACAAGCTGAACACCAATATTATACCCGAAATAAGAAACGATACGTAAATTTAATTAAAAATGGTAAAGAAATTAAAATCAAAAAACGCAAACGAGCGGAAAATATCAATCAGTTATTGTTGAACAACGTAGGGATCAAAGACAGTACACTTTTTGTAGACCTGTACAGATCCTACGGTTGCGACCAATAGCGTTTGAGGAAACTACTCCCCGCACCGCTGCACTCTGGCTGACGTTTGTTCCATCGCCGAAGCAGATGTTTTTTCAACCGATAAGAAACACACAAAGCTTGCCAAGGCAAAACTAAACGGGAATTCTATTATTTGATGCGTATTTCCAATCGAAGTAATGGCTGACTTTTCATACATTTTTTTTGAGTAATGTCTGCTGTCATTTGGTGTTATTTCTAATTAAAATACTGATTTTTCGCGTTATATTTCATTCCTACATCGATCTCAGGTATGCTTATGAACAATTAATCACTCGAATTAGCAAGCATACGTGCTTTGAAAATTGCTCAGCGTAAAAACACACCAACACGTGTTATTATATTTCAGTGTATAATAAAGTGACCTTTTTTCGATCGGCACCTGATGACTTTGTATTTGTTTCTAGCTAGTGTGAAGAAGAGGATTTAATTTCCTTCGGTGTCGTGTTATTTCAATGATCGTTGTAATTATCATTGGGGTCATACTAAGGTATGTAAAGTGAATCTTATTACACAGTATCCATATTAGACCTTATTACGATAGGTAATTTCTGTCATGTTCTGCGCAGTTTATCCAGTGTTTCTTTGCGACAAATACGTTGTTGTTTTTATTATTATCGTTTGTTATATAATAAGTTGAATATTTCTTTTCGAAAGAAGTGATCCTATTATAAATATTCATAATCAGTACTCATTTCACGTACTCAAAAGTTCGTTAAACCATTAGTATCAGCTTTAGACTAGTTGTATAGAAATTAAGTTGAACCAGTTTTTTTTTTTTCTCGTTGTCTTATTATATTTGTTTTGAATAATTGAGTTAAGACTTTGTGAATTCTAATTTGAACATGTTCGTGTTCTGTATGATCATAGAAGATTTTGTGTTTTTAATCGTACTCAAAGTTTTTCGTGTAACTCAAACTCGGTCAAATTTTGAATTCGTAGCAAGTTGTGTTTTTCTTGGTTAATTGTATATTTCATTGACACAGTTTGTGAGCGGTAATCGGTTTTTGTTTTTTTTATATATATTCTTTGTACTCAAAAATGTTTTTGGTCACTGACCAGTGTTGTTTAGTTGATATTAATCGTTAATGTTAAGGGAATGATTTGGGTTCTTTTTTTTGATCTCTCGGTTGTAGATTTTAGAATTATGATTCAAAAATATTTATTTTGAATTACGTTTGCTTTGTCGTAAGTTTTGTTTTTGCACCAATCGTTCGTCTTCCTTTTTTACACAAATTTACAGTTTGACTTATTTTGTTAATTTCGTTCGGTATTGGTTATAAGTGGTAGTCATATTTTATTTTTCTTTGTACTCAAATATTACTCGATAGTTTATTGTTTATTTATGGTGTTCGCCTCACAGCTTGGATTAAGATCCAATTATATTCATGTTATTAATTATTACATTTGGCGAAATAAAATACCACCATGTTAACGAGCTATTTATCTTTACCACTTAGACTTTCAACTCAGATACAGATGCGCAGTCATGATACAATGATCCAACTACAGGTACATGATAGGGGAAATGGTAATAGTGGTGGTAACGTCTACTACTGGCAATGATATAAATACTCAGAAAAACACGAATCAGTTAACATAATCTTTCATTCTCTCGCTTATGTGCCATCGCTCAAGAACGAACGCTATAATATACCCATAAATCTAGCATCGTTTAAGAACGATAACATTTCTCGCAAAGAAAAATAGTCAACATAAGTGTTGAGTTCTTTCGTTTATTTCTCTTAAAACAAAGTTGTGCGACGAAAGACCAATATGTCAGTATTAACAGTTGAGGAATTCAATGCTGGTCCATTCGTTCATATGAATGACTACCTCAAAATTAAAAAGGAATTAAACGATTCTAGGCATGAAACTGCTTATTTGAGAAGGAAACTCAAACATGTTAGACGCCATAATACTAATTTACATCAAACAATTCATGCTGCTGACAGGTGTATCGATCGTCAGCGCGATGAAGTGAGTTCCTTGAAAGCTGAAATCGAACAGCTTAAAAAAGACAAAGCTACTATTACTCGTGCACTTCAAGTACAACTCATTTGCAACGACGATGACGATGGTGTTTCCGAATATGTCAACAAAGAGGTGCAATCATACCATAGTGATCGAGAAAGTCAACGAAGCCTTGAAGATGCCATAGCTAATTGGTGGTAATTTCACAGTACTGGTAGGTTCTCGCTCATTCTTATTTCGAACGTCTAACTAGCAACACTAAGGTGTTTTGGATCAAAATTAACTATCAAAATGGCACCTCCTCCTTCCGTTTATGAGATCATTGATAGTATGAATAATCCGTCATACTCAACGTTGAGTTTCATCGATCAAAAAACCAAATTCAAATTGGGTAACGTGCCTACATTCAAATTTCCTCAAATGGAAATGACTAATTTATTCCGATTTGAAAAACCTACCAATTTGAATAAGTTTATTGCCTACAGATTGAAAATCGATTACTTTGTAGATGATTTAGTAATTGCTAGAAATTTCGTCCTGACTTCAAATAAAGAGATGGTCTTACGAGACCTATGCTTGAACCTATAAGAGTTGATCATTTCAGAGTTTCATTCAAGTTTTAATCCAGTTTGAAATTTTTATTTTTTCTTTATTCATTACATAGGTTAAAATTGCATAGATATTTTTAGAATTAGGTTATATATAATTATTTTTAGAATTAGGTCTAATCTAGTTATTGGTAGATATCCAAAAACAGCTGATTGTAAATCGGTCATATGTTCTGCGGCCGGTACTTGCATCCCTGCCGTCTCTTCGAGTCGTCGGTAATCTGCAACAGATAAAAATACATTAAAGATAAGACATGTGCAACTTAACACAATAGCATTTATCATAGGTGGAGTCGAACTCAGGTAAAAGCTATAGTCCTATCTACGGAAAGGTATTTACGCCCATATATGGCAATAATAATTGAACTTGGCATATCCCCACTTTTATTCAAAACCTATTCTGCCAACTCCAAGCCTTTGAGCTGAAGAACTCTTCAGTATGTGTTCTTTCGTGGCCCTCTATACTTCTTCAAACTTTTAGATCAACGTCTAGTTCGCTCTGTCGATTGTATTTACGTTCCGGTCGTGGCTTCTTCGGTATAGTGTATCTTAAGAGATACTTCGCTTCGTAAGTGTATTGGTGAAATATCTTAAGAGATATCTTGGGTGACTACTGCTGTTAATATTCAACATCATCCAGCACCATCAGTGACCGCAAGTCGCTTTCCAGGGTAAATTCCTCATTTCTCGTCGCTCAACGGTCTCCGGTTAGTATCCCCTCAAGATGATCAAATTAAAGTTACACGTAGCTTGTTGTGTCCAGTGTGGAAAATCCATGGGCGAAAGTCCCCATGGAGAAAGAACCAACGTTCAACTATTGTCCACAAGCCACTGCGGACATTGTTACCATACGAGCTGCTTCCGTGAATTATTTCGCAAGGTAAAATACCGTGGCACTACCACGTGTGCATATCCCGCTTGTACTCAAGAAATTATGCAAACCGCCGCTCAGCTCATCAACACGGAAACCGATTCGTTTTACGTATTGGGACCTGAAACATCAAAAAGAATAGATGAGCACATTTCTCAGCTAGAAAAGCAAATTTCGTCATTAACGACTGAACGCAACAAGCTAGCTACCTGTTGTAACAAGCAGCGGTCGACAATCCACGATTTAAACATCGAACTACGCAGCCTAAGGGCTAAAGCTAATCCCTCCGAACGGTTTATAATCCTTGATGACAACTCCGTGTCATCGCTACCTGATTCGGATTCGCCGAAGCAAGACGAATTCTGGAAAGATATCAACGAAGTAGTACAAGGTACAGAAGAATTGAAGGTCGATGACCTTGTTAATCTAATCGAATCGCCAAAGGATAACGAGTTCGACATAATATCCGAGGAATCGGACATACTACTTCCATCTGAAATTGCCGATACCTTTTTACCAAAAGATACGTCAACGCCATTACGCGATGAAAACCATGAGTTAGAACGAACGGCTGCCAACTTACGTGAATCTGCAGAGGTCCTGGTCACTCAGCAATTCGGTACTCCGCTCAGAGACGAACCTCTCGATTACGAGGAAGCGATGAATGTAGATAGCGACTCGCTAAACTTAATGTCATCTCCGATTCCCGGGTATTACGACTCCCCTGAATACTCTTTCCAATATGAACGGCCGATTGCAAATGTGACTCCAACGACTCGGACAGTTGCGAATATTTCAGGTAAAGTCACGATAAACGAACCTGTAACAGGAAATGTATCATCATCATTCCAACTTCGAGAGCACAATAACGTAAGAGTACAGTCTGGCAGAATAAACCGCACCTATCGTTTACGTCCAATTTCACCCAGCCTAAATTCTTTAACTAAAAGACAACAAAATATACTGAAACTTGCGAACAGAGGTCGAAATTTCCAATTGCCGAATCCATCAGACCCAAAATGTAAGCCGCCGACCAAATACAATCGAATGGTGATGTATCGAAACCAACCGGTACATTTACCGGTGAACGTAAGCAACTATCAGTCCATCATACGACGAAAAGGCTTGAGCTTTGATACAGCAGCTCCAACCTACATGCAAGATATCATCATTGAGCAGAAATTTCACTATTACCTTAATGAAACTAGAGTGAGGCTACTAAATAAACAAGAAGAAAACCTTTTCTTCCTGCAAGGCTACGCCGTATTTGGTGACTCTATCGCGTTCAGCGCCATTCACGATGCGATGGAGGAATTTGATAAACGTTCCAATCTGTCGAAAAATTTATTTTGTGCGGAATATATCAGTGTTAATCTGCTACAGGATAATATTAACATGTTTTTACCCATTATTCCGCGCTACATCCTCGTATGCTTTGGTGAGTATGAGATCAGCCGCTATGGCGACGAAAATATACAAAGAAAAATACAGGATTTCTTGGTGTTCCTCCTTAATCAGGGAGTACGAAAAGTGCTCATTATTCCGCCCATCTTGAATTCGACTCATCCGTTGCGAAGAAGATTCTTAAGAAAATATTTACGAACCGAAGCGATTGGATTATCGACCACCGGCAGGATTCAGTACTTGGATTACCTAGAAATCACACTCGACAAGACAGACCCTGATCACAAAGGAATTACCGGGGTTCCCATAATGCTCAACCAGATAGTTCTAGAAACCATCGTGAATATACTTCCAGCTTTAAGTCACGAGAAGGATTATTCGAAGCCAAATCAGCGTCGTGTGAAGAATTTCCAGCGGTCCAGAAAGTGATAACTTATCACACGTAGCGAATCAGTGTAACCAGTGGCAGCAATATTCGAAGTCGCAGGCAGGGATGCCAACTTTTCGTAATAAAACCCAAGGGTTTTTCTTTTCATTTTTATTTTGTTACAATCTCGTTTTAGAGTTTTATTTTTTTTAATCCTCTCAGAAATTTTTTTACTTCTTTTTGATTTTAATGTACCTCCTCAGGTTAATTACGAAATGTTACTCAATATATAACCAACTCAGCTGTTAAATTGGTATTTACTAATACTTTTTGGTACAATTATTTGCTATCCTTACGAGAAAGATCTATATGTTATTCAGTTATACTTATACCTCGTAGGTAATTTTTTTTTTACAATCTTACATAATTTTTACTGCATTTCATGTTACTAGGCATACTGTTAGATTGACCTATGCCTTTAGGTATCCTGTATTTTGCTTTTTGAATATTCTTCTTGGTTTTTTTCTTGTTTTGTTCCAACTCCATAAGAGTATTAAGATGCTATTTTATTATTTCATGTTCTCTTCGCATTTTTATGTACACGATACCTCTATGTGTATCTTGAATAATATTCATGATTATTTTTTTTCCTATAGGTTAGATAACCTTTTAGTTCCTTGTTTCTTTGCGTTCTTTTATTTTTCGATTATTTGAATTTCAAAGGTATAACTAGTTTCTTTGTTTAGTTAAATTCGTAGTTATATCTACTTTTTGTGATTATTGCATTTTTTCTGTTTTTTGTATTTTTCTTTATTTTTATTCCTTTTTATTTCATCTTTTTGGCAGAGGCTGCCTTACGTTTTCTTTTTGTTAATCCTACACCTCTTTGTATCCGGCACTATCTTTAGAAAATAATTCGGGGCATCCCCTCCATCCCTCTAAAACCACCGAAGGGTGAGATTTTTTCATTTTTGGCAAAATTTTCAAAATTTCTTTTCTCGCGCTTAAGGTTGTAAAGAATTATCTTATAAAGAATGCGTGCATTTTTTATAATAAAATTCGGGGCAATGTAAGGCGAGAAAAAGTACACTTTTATTTCTTTTAGAAGAAATAAAAGTGCGTTTTTTAGCTATTTAGCGAGCCGTGCACCTACCTAACAGACCGCGTACCTATCTGCTACGGCATGTATAGGGACGTTGTTAGGTAGGGATTCGTAGGTTATTTATTATAACCAACGACGCGAGAGCTCTGTGTGTCTAAATTCAGTCTGTGTATGCACTTACGAGTAGCATATACAGCTCACGGGATACCTAGCAATTAGCTACTGCTTAGGGATCCCAACCTAGTACCTATCGACTTAGATAGGTATGGAGTGAGGGTGCTCCTGTCTCTCGGATGCTCTAGTGCCCGGTACCGAGGGGTATAGGAATGGCAGGGTAGCTTAGGGATAAAACCCGATGCCGTATATATTTTTGTTTCCTTTTTGTATTACGTTTTTTTTTGCCTTTTCTTTCTTTTGTTTTACCTGATATACTTTGTTTTTTAATACTCAAATATATCAGTATGCCAGTGCTTGTAAAAGTACATTCTGTTTTTTTATTTATTACCGAAAAGCGAATGGCGAGGCGGTAATTCGCCAGACATTCGCGAATCTACTAAGGTAGATAGGTCTTCCCTTGGGTATATAATAGGTTCACTTAAGAGTGATTCTTTTAGCATATCCTAAGGGATGTTTCAAATGTACGCAATGATTGATTAGACTCACTCAAGAGTGATTAGGTTTACTTGGGAGTAAAGCCTATGATTTTATTGCGCTTCAACATTTTCATTAAATCGCCTTCCCCCTCCATTTACTTCGTAAGAGCTCAAATTATGATATTAATTTGTAAAGTTGAAAGTTTGTTAGAAAAATTAATTTTCAAAATACTAAACGTTTCTCATCACATTCCCCTCTTCTTCAATTTTTTCTTCTGAAATATTTCGCATTAACTAAGCCAAAACACAAGATATTATTTTTAGAACTCGGAGGAATTTGTGGCCATCATTGCTAATTTTAAAACAATGAAAAAATTTGTTAAGTTTTTTTTCTATTTTTTTTTAGGTTTTTAAAAATTGGGAATAGTTACCAAAAAGTTGGCACCACTGCGTTTCAAAATATTTTCTCAATTTCAGAAATATGTTTTGGGTTAATTAATGCGATATATTTGAGAAGAAAAAAATTTCCAAAACACAAATTTTCCACAAAATAAGCGACATGTTGATTTTCATTCGCTTATTAGAACCCTGAAAGAGGTCTTGCAAAGATGGCAGGGGTTTTCGATTTTTGGCGAATTTTTGAAAATCAAAAGATTCAAAAATGAGGAAAAATCAAAATTTTACCAAGTTGATTTAAAATTCTGAAATTTGGTATTCTGAACCCTATTTTTGTCGCATCCATGAGACTTCAGAACAAGGTGAAAACAGGATGTGTGGGTACGTTGTACTTGGAGTAAATTTTAGCTTTCCAGCTTCGTTTTTGTTTTTTGTGAAAATGAAAATCTTCTGAAGGCTTCAGAACTGTTCAATACGATTCAAAAACGTTTTCAATAAATTGAGGAGGTTAAAAGTAAAATGCATTCTAAATTTAAGCTTTTTAGGTTAATTTGGCAAAATTTTGATTTTTTCACATTTTTTGGGTAAAATTAAATTACTTAAGTAATTTTAAAAAATTCTCAAAAAATTGAAAAATGTTCTTGAAATTTTGACTAGTGATGTGGTTTATTTGCTCTTTTGACCTAGCTTTGCCCAATTCAAAAATTTGTTCCCCTTGAAAACAAATTTCAAGAAGGCCAGGTTCAAAAACATCTGTTTCAAATACGTCGATTTTCGCATATTAGGTAACTTCGATGAATATTTTCTCCAAAAAATGTGACTTTGCCACCATATTGTATCAAACTATAACCCAAATATTGCTGGTTAGTGGTTTCATAACTCCACCGGTCATCTCGCTATCAATTAACCACCCCATCTTCTGCTTTACTACGGTCAACTTGTAGATAATAAAGGTAATAATTCATCTAAAAAATCGCTTCTAACCAGCACAGCACAGACGTTCGCACATATGACCAGAATACGACCAACGTGTGAAAATTAGCCGGCGATATACGATATGTGGTGTAAAACGGCGCAGCTAACGCAGATCATAGGGGTTGAAATGCTATAACGGTTGCATGTACGTATCCAAACAGGAGCCCGAACTTATTAATCTTTGCAATTTGGTACGGTCGTTAAACAGTTAACAAGGCAGTTGTAACGTCTTCTCGCGTACGACGTTGGAAATTAAAAACGTGCCCGATGAAAATTTCGCCGCATTTTGCGACCAGTAAAGCCGAAAAATTGTATTTCATGGATTTTTAACGTAATACACTCTTCAATTAAGACGTTTTCCATAATATTGTACGCTTACGCGTGCCCCAAACGACTGAAAAAAATAATCGAAAACTCAACCTACCCGGTTGATTTTTTTCTCTCTTTTTACTGTTTTCTTTTCCTATTTTTTTTTTTAAATTACTTATTTGTAAAATGGTTTGAAAATTAGAAACGCTTCTGCATATACGAGTATATCTATCTATAGGTTTGATGGGAGTAACTTATAGGTTGTTTTTCTTTCTTTCTTTCTTTTTCGTAATAGTAAATGATACATTGTTGCGAACACGGTACGTGCTCGAATTAAAATGTTAATCTCATTCTGAAAACAAAACGATATAATTCAACACGCAACCTTTACGCCGATAAAAATATTATACTATATAGCGAGGGCATCCTGTAGGGTATTTTAGTCTTTATAAATTAATGGAAAGTTTCATTTCGATTTTTTCGAATATATTACTAAGCCGAATGCGAACAAGTTTCTTATTTTTTTTTGTTGCCAACGATTACGATTTTAAATATGTATCGATAATTTTTTTTTTCGCTTGTAGGTTAAAATACCTATCTGTGTTTTGTTTTCGTGTGCGTGAAAAAGAGTTTTGATAGTGGTTTTTCAAGATGGGGTCTTAAATTGAGTGGTTTCATCATGAATAATGAATCTATTTTTTCCTTTTTTTTTTTTAATGTGGCGATTTGGGAAATTGGGAGGTAAATACGAGGGGTAGAAGGCGAGTATTTGTGTAGGTATTTATTAATTTATATAGTAAATTCATCGACAATTTGTGGTGTTAGATGGAAATGTTCCCTTTCGATAGGTAATCAAAAAAGAGAGGTGGAAAAACTAATTAGAAGTTTTATACCATGTGTAACGTTTGGTGACTTTTGAGCTTTAATACGTCGTTTGAATTATTAATCTCCTGGTAAATTTCTTCGATTGAGAATTAATTATTTAGCGTCTCACGCCCCTTATTTGTATTTCTTATTAGGTTTTACCTACTTCACGTGGAATTTCACATTTTGAGGAATTCATTTAGCATTGTTACCAATTACGGTCTCAATTTTTTTTCTAGAAACGAAAAGCAGAAGTGGTGGAATTCACGAGCAAGGTAATAAAACGTAGAGTATTTTTTATGCTAGATTTTCAAAGCTATGTTTAATGTTTATGATTATTTGAAAATTTTGATGTACAGAAATGAGGCTCGAAAAATAACTTGAATCTGACTCCAAAGAAGTGCTTTTACAGTACTTACGTTCCGTTTTGCAGCTAAATCAGTCTAAGTGGCAATAAAATTTTTGAAAATGATTGAAATACTGATTCCCCTCCAATAACCTTTAAGACATTCCAACCCCCCCCCCTCTTCAAGTCTAAAATCACCACGCGTTTCTTGAAAACTCTACGTTTGACTTCAGATTATTTTTGTTTCAATGTAAATATTTGCCATGAAATTACTTCCTAGCTCACAATTTTGAAAAAAAGACAAGGATCGGTGGAGGACCAGGAGACGTTGAATCAAAAATCGAACTCAGCAACCTCGAATTAGGAGATTCCATATTATGGAATGTCACGTTAATGAACCATTAGCGTGGTTCTTAAGTACTCGTATTCCTATTTGAGAGTTTTGCAAATATTTTTTTCATCTCATTCTCCAAAATTTTCAGTTTAAATGAACAAAAAAAATCTTGAAGTTTTCGCCTCCCCTCTTCCATCCCCTCCCTGAAAATTGACTGATAACAAGAGCCCCCTCAAGATGAAAACAGAAAAAAAAAATTACGATGAGAATTCTTTTTAAAATTTCTCAATTTTATAGATTATTCAACTTTCCTACAACTTTTTTACTTCTTCTTTTTTTTTTTTTAATTAATCTTTATTTGAGAGTTTTGCAAATATTTTTTTCATCTGACTCTACAAAATTTTTAGTTTAAATGGAAAAAAAATCTTGAAGTTTTCGCCTTCCCTCCTCCCTGAGAATTGATCAAAGACAAGAGCCCTCTCAAGATGAAACCAAAAAAAAAAAAAAAGGACAATGAGGATTCTTTTTAAAATTTTTCAATTTATGGATTATTCAACTTTCCTTAGTACAATTTTTTTTACTTTAAAAAAAAAAATCAGATTTATTCGAAAGTTTCGCAAATATTTTTTTCATCTCATTCTCCGAAATTTTTAGTTTAGGTAAATGAAAAAAAATCATGAAGTTTTCGCCTCTCCCCTCGCCCCTCTATAAGAATTGACTGATGACTAGAGCCCTCTCAAGATGAAAACAGAAAGAAAAAAATGAAAAACTACGATAAGAATTTATTCTTTTTAAAGTTTCTCAATTTATCAATTATTCAAATTTTTCCAATTTTTTCTACTTCTTAAAAAAAATAGCCTAATCTCTATTTTAGAGCTTGGCAAATTTTTTTTTTTTCATCTCATTCTCCAAAATTTTAGTTTAAATGAAAAAAAAAATCTCGAAGTTTTCGCCTCCCCCCTCACCTCCCAGAGGATTGAGTATTGACTGAAGACAAGAGCCTTCTCAAGATAAAAACAAAAAAAAAACATGAAAAATATTTTTTTTTGCAAAAAAAAAAATAATTCATTTATTTGAAAGTCTTGCTAATATTTTTCATCTCATTCTCCAAAGTTTTTAGTTCAAATGAAAAAAAATCTAGAAGTTTTTGCCTCTCACCTTTCTGAGGATTGACTGATGACAAGAGCTACTTATCTCAAGATGAAACAAAAAAAAAAAAAAAAAAAATTAAAAATCACGATGAGAATTCTTTTTACTCAATTTATGAATTATTTAACTTTCCTACAATTTTTTTACTTTTTTTTTTTACAATCAAAAATTTATGTACTTAATTGCCGCGTAAAATTTTTTTCGAACATCGAAGAATTTCTCTCAGGCAACGGAAGCTTAATAAAATCACTTCGTAATTTTTTTCTTATGTGCTAATGAAGAAGCCTAGTTGAAGACCAATCAGTGATTAGGTATTTGTCGTAGCCAAAAATGAGAGTATTTTGGATTTTGGATTTTTCTTTTTTTTAGTTTTCCATTTCGGCCGATTTTTCAAACTGTAAAATGTTGGGTTTTAATTTTTATTTGGTGAATCGAAAATGTTTTTAATTTTTATTAAATTAGAATACTGATATTATACTCGTAATAAGAAAAAATTGTAGTAGGTTAGCAGGTAACATTGTAACAAAAATTTATTTTTATTTTATTTTTTTGAGAAAAAGAAAAAACGTTCATGCGTTGATTTTGGATATTGAGGATTTTTCAAGTTATCCCCCAATTAAATGAACATTGCTGATAATTCTAAAATATTTTAATATTTGCAACATTGATGCAGTATGCAATGCGCAGTAATTTGGATGCAATATTCTTATTTTTTTTCTTCAATTTTTATTTTCAATGCTTAGCTCTACACTCTACATAAATTTCTATTAGATTTTCGCAATTTTTAAAATATTTTTCATGATTTTTATTGTTTGTTTTCTTTTAAAATATTGTATATATTCGAAGCATTGAATAAAGGTAAGCGTGTTTTTCACAGTCATTTTAGCATCTTGAAAAACAAAAAAACTCCAGAAAAGTTTTAGGTAACGATGGATTTAAAGAAACGATCAGAAGAGGTCCTGGTCCTCTCATCCCCTCAGCTACGTAGTAAAAAATTGAAGAAACATAAGTGTATCCAAGATTCGATTGATATTTTTTTGTACTCGTAATTCAATTGGTCAAATCTTTGAGGTCACATTTCTCTAGATTGCAGAAGTTTTATCTCATGTAAATTTTGTTCATCGGAGGGTTAATTTCAAATACCTAAAACTTATAATATACCTCAGGGAAGCACTAAGCTAATGAATGGAATTTCGAGCGCCTCTTTTCTGAATAGGCAACCTATTCAGCACCATCTAAAAACCTACGTGAGTATTTTTCAAATCCTTATTTGAGAATTTCAAGACCTCACTACTCAAATACATGACGCAGATCTCCAGACTTGATCGTTGAACGAAACACAACGTAACAAACACATACCTTCGTTAAATTCATTAAAAATCGTTACACTTTAATTGAAACCTTGATTCGAACAAAAAAAAACCGTCGTAATTAATTACTCCTAACATTGTAACAACAATACAAAGCGTAAAAAAAGAAAAAAAGAAAACCACACGAGGAAATTAATTTCTACGTAGGTCTAGGTATATTTGCACGCTGACAGGTGTACCTGCGTATACAGTATCTCATTTTACGTGCGTACAAGGAGTTGATGAAATAAATAAAAAAAAAAAAAACTCACATAAGCAGATCGATGGATGGATGGCGCGCTTACATAATTTTTCTATATGTGAGGGCGCATACGGAAAGGGACCTACCGACCAAAAAAAAAAAAAAAAAAAGTTCTCTGAAATTGTTGTAGGAACCCTTTACAGAGTTCCTACAACAATTTCAGAGAACTTTTTTTTTTTTTTTTTTTGGTCGGTAGGTCCCTTTCCGTATGCGCCCTCACATATGGAAACAGTGAACACAGATTCAGATTCACCAACAAAAGAGAATATACACGTATTTTACCTGACCCATAAAAATCATGCACATCTTTACCCCTATAGCGATGTTTTTTGTAGTAAATTGTGCTGTGTTGCGCGTGAAAGAATGCTACCACCAGGTGTTCTTCTCCTCTTCTCTTTCTGTCCAATATGCCTTTTTTTTCATAACACAACTCTCTGCAAAAGTGTCATCCTTACCAAAGTCAACATTATTGCGCTTCTTCGTTCAAATTAAAATCAAAATATGATTCATTAAAAGCATCATCTCCGGCTATGACCGAAAGTGATTTTATTTAATTTCTTCGCTTCTTTTTCGAGTACCTAATTTTTAGAACATAGACTAACGACGAGGAGCCATAGGACTTTTAGGACGACGTTAATGTGTAGAAATTACAATACAATGTAGAGAGGGTGCAAGCTACGCGACTTTTTTTTAATGTTATCGAGTAACCATGGTTACGAAGAATGTGATTGATTATGATTGATCTGACTACGCGAGAATATTCTGCCGCGTTTAAAGGTGGTAGTGGTTGAGAAAAAAAACCTTCCCTGATCTAACGAGTATGCTGGCTGGATATTTTCTAATAAAGATAGGTAAATGCCCACCAAATCTCTCGAGACTATACATAGGTACTAATACAAGGTAATGGTGGCGAACTTGAAGTACAACGTATAAGATTTTTGTTTTTTTCTGCACATCGTCGATAATTAGAAGGTGACTTTCCATTACCTAAAAATATGCCAAGTTGTATAATTATTCGTCTAGTTTATTAAAACGTGTTTTGCTCTCAGTGCACAGAGAAACGACCATTAATTGTCGAATACCGGCTGCCTCTTAGAGCCGACTGTAATTTGATTAATTACTCGGGGAAAAAGGTAACGTATTTAATAACCATAGTAAATGTGGGGGAGCAGGGGGCATGCTCATACAGGGGTATCGGACATCGACTGCTGCATATAGTAGTACGAGTAGTATAGCCTTCGCATTCTTAATAATTATTGGCTTGTATAAACAATCTAAAGGCAGTTTCTAAATACGATCGGTTTATATACTTATAAAGCTATGGTGTACTCTTCTTATAGTCTCCTCTCATTGCTGCTTTCTCGAAATCAAAATCGTATAATTATCACGGCTAAGTTGGAAAATAATTAACATGTAGGTTGTATATAAGTTGTAACCCGTATATACGATACCTATACCTGCGTATGTTGCTCCAACGATTATAATTTTTTATTATTATCATTTTTTCCCCTCTATCTCTACATTGCCTCTCTTCTCGTTGTATTTCCCACCCTTCATCTAGTATTCCATGATGCGCCAACTGTGTACTTATTAAATAAGACGCGATCGTGTACTTGTTCATGTCGAACGAGATATCGATAATTTGGCGGCTCTGGTTCGGTCACCCAAGTACCTACACTGCAAGGTAATTAAATCTCACAATCAAATGTAACCGGGGTTATTAGCGCCGTCGTTCGCCGCAGTTTCTCCTCGTCCTCTGATGTTCTACGAACTGCTTCCTTGAAAATACCTAAGTTGGAAAGATACGTATTCTGGACCACGAAGAGTGCGTGAGAAATTTTCAGCAACTGTTCGTTAATTTTCTGAGGAGATTCGCGATCACTGAAAAGTCTCGTTGAAGTACAATCAAAATGCTTAAAAAGTGGACAATTCGTAAAAAACATATTTTGAAAAAAAAATCACTGCTCAATCTTATTTATACTTCGATGAATTGTACTGATGACGAGATTTCAGAATGCCAACCCCGATCGTGAATCTAACCCCTCTCCTGTCTCCCACGTCCCCACGACACGAGTGATCTAAATAGCTTGAATAATTCGACAAAAAATAATCTGGAAATTTCCCTATCACTATATTGGAAAACCTTCGAGTTGATTTCGTTAATGAAACATGCCAGTTTGTCGACTTCAATTTTCATGGAAAGTTGAACTTTAAATCGAAAATTTTCAAAAATTTTTGCAAACAAAAATTCAGCTGCTTCGACTGATTTTTAACCAGTGGGTCATTCCATGTCAATTCGACCAACGTTTTTGAGTCATGCCTTTCGATTTCGCTCAATTTTTTTTACAATATCTACCCACCCAGTAAAGCTTCCTTTATTGTGGCCGTGGAATTTCTCTACCGAAAAGACAAATGTGTACATTCAAATGGAAGCATTTATACTGGCTGTGGAATTTTATCAAATTTCTATGGAAAAGTCAGAATTTTTTAATTTTCAACTTTTCCATAGAAAAGTGATGAATGAGATGAAGATTGAAAACTTTTTATTAAAGTGAATAATCATCAGAATTTATAAGAAATGTTATTATTTTACAAGTTTAGATGTTCAAAAGTGCTTAAAATTGAGTTTGAAAAAATTCCACGATTTTCTGTAGAAATTTTCTATTGCCAGCTTATCGCCACTATAAAGGAAGCTTCAGTAAGAACCCCGCAATCAGTTTGGTCCCAGCCCCCCAGGGTGTGGGGGGAGGCTTCCATTATTTTCACATTGTCTCGAGGTACTCAACTTCAGCAGCGCATTGCTCCAAAACTATGATGTTTTGATCAAAACTGATTTCACAGTTTGAAAGGATATTGAATTTTAAACTTTTTAAGTATTTTAAAATTTTCAAAATTTGAAAGTTGAACTTTCAAATTGAAAAGTTCAAATTTCCAAATGGCGCTGTAAGTGGGAGCTACCATTTAAAATTCTGAAAAAATTTCCATAAATGTACCTTTTGATGCTTTTCTGAAATATTCAAGTTTCGAGATGGGATCTCTTAATAGTGGGGGAGCATCCCCACCCCCAATTTGGGGCAAAACTTTTGAAAAAAAAAACCTGGGGCATGTGATGTATCGAATTGTATGTTTTTGGTAACGCTGAGTACGAATATGACGTTAGATTTTTGATTGGACTCCATCCACGGCCCCCAGCACCTCCCCAAATGAGGTAAAAGTTCAAAATAGTTTTTTTTTCGTGCGACACATCAAATAGTATATTTTTGGTGACGCTGAACACGAATATGACGTCAGATTTTTGATTGGACCAATCCACGGCCCCCAGCATCTCCCCAATGGGGGTAACCTAAAAAAAAAAAAATGGTTTCAATCGTGTGACATATGAAATAGTATGTTTTCAACATCGCTGAACACGAATATAGCCGTAGTTTTTCAAATTGACCTCACCCATGGCTCCCAGAACCTCCCTCAATTGGTAAAAGTCCAAAAAATTTGTTGGAGGCCGTAGATGAATGGAGCATTCCAAAGTTTGATGAAAAAAAAAACAACTCTTGGAATTTTGAACAAAAAAGCAAAACTTATTAGAATTTTGGAAAAATATGGAACTTCTTTGATCATTTTTGCAAAACGTTGGGCTTTTTTGACAATTTTGAAAAAAATGCACTTTTTTACAATTTTAATATGTACGTAGGTATAGGGTAACGCACTTTTTTTGCAAATGCTGCAAAAATATAACTTTTGGGAATTTTGGCTAAAATAAGACTTTTTGGCAATTTTGGTTGGTAAATGTAATCTCAAATTTGTATCCAAGCTGCAGGGCTTCTTCAAATTAAATTTTTTAAAAAATGGAATTTCGACAATTTTCAGCAAAAATGAGTCTTTTGGTGCAATTTTGACTAAAATGGGACTTCTCCTGCCATTTTGGTAAGTTATTAGATACTTTTTTGGAATTTTTTGGCAAAAATGCACTTTTTTCACAATTTTTAGCAAAAATAAGTTTTTTTTTGTAATTTTGAAAAATTGAGTTTTTTTTTGAAAATGTTGGGAAAAATGCACTTTTTTGGTAATTTTATCGAAAATTGGACTTTATTTTTGAAATTGTGACTAAAATAAAACTTTTTTTGTCATTTTGACAAATTATTGGACTTTTTTGGAATTTTTGGAAAAAATGTTTTTTTTTGCCTAATAAATTAGAAAATTTCAATAGCTTTCGCCCTCATTTTGCTCTGCCCAATTAGAATTTCCTTGTGACAAATTCACGAAAAGGAAACTTCAAAAATCTTGCTTAAATCAACGTAGTACGTTTTAGCAATGTTTTGGCTCATTGAGGGAAATGAAAAGGATTCTGGTGAGAATGGGGTGCATTTTCGTACACAGCACCCCAGAAAACGTGAAAAACGATTTTCTTTGAAAGCTCTGAAATTTCTAATCATTATATAAAGGTACTCCCCATCAAAATTCGAAAATTCTTTTTTGGGAATTTGTCAATTTTTCAAATAAAAATAAAATTAGTCCTAATTTTAGTATTTCTGCCCAGTTTGGTTGAAAAAATCAGCGGAACAAAAGCAAATTGAAATCCTTTAATATGACTAGATGTGTAGGTGCATGCGTCATTCTGAGGTTTATTCGAGAGGCATGAATTAAAATGAAATTGTATCTAACAAAAAGTGCGATAAGAAAATGACTCAGGTATGATGCATGCAGATGGGTGCGTAGCTGCATAATCGCTTATCTAAACGTGAAGAAAAGGCCGTCGGTCGCCAGAGCGGGTGGTTTCTTATCTAGTTTCTTACTTCAATGTCATCTAAGTAATTATTGGCATTTTGACAATCAGTCGGTTTTTAACTCGGTTCGGAAACGTGAATTTGAATTTGTAATAAGTCGCATACCTCCTCGTTTATCGCATTTCGGGTATTTTTGCTTTTCGGCTTCGAGTGTGATAGGTATGGGATATTGCATCTTAATTGAATTTTTGATAGCGCTCTGTTTTACAATTAATCACCGATTTGCCCCGTGTTGTTTATTCGTATTTCGCGTACCTATTTCTGCTGTTCGGGTGTGACATGGACCTATACTTATTACTTACGAGGTGAATTTGATTTTTCAACCATCCAGCTAAATTGAATTCTTGGCAGTCATCTTGCAATTATAATCATGGATTTACGTAAGTTATGATTGTGTTTAGACTTGAAAGTACGAGTATAATTTTAAATTTTTGCATTGCTTATAGTTGTTCTAATTGTAGTGTAGGGGAGGGAGGATTGATGTTGGGAGAAAGGGAAAAAATGAAACCCCCCCCCCTTTAAAAAAATAATTACTCGTAATCTCGATCAAAATTAGCCAACCATGTTCGTGTATTCTTAATAAATCCATCTAAAACCTCGCACCCATCTCATTCTCCTACATACTGAACTGAAACTGAACTCCGGAGCGGCCAAGCTTAATTAAATCTCGCGGCTTATAAACTGTGGTGTCATTTATGCACGCATTCGCGATACTGCTCATTGCTCTGGCAAATATCCGCGTAAGAAGCCAGAAGTGAGACTGGTTTTACTCTGTAGGACTCTTGACGCGAAGCTCTGTGTTCGCTGAGCTGAGAGCTGCTTGGGCTATTTCGCAGAAGACGAATATTAAATTAGAATGAAAACTGGTCGAGAGTTAATGGTGTATTATTTTCATTCATAGAGGTATCTACACCATTGTATACTTATCTCAAAGACTTACCTATACCTACCTCTCCTGTCTCCTTTACAGTTGCACTGCAGCAGATCCGTTGGTTATATAGGTACTCTAACACGCATTCATTAGCTTGTACACTGTTACAGCCTCAGTCCACTTCACTTGTACCGCAGGCCATCTTGATGCATCAGAATAAATGTCGACAAATGATACTTACCTTAGTTAGGTACCTTCCTCGTATAAGAGGTAGAGGTTTCGTTCTTTTTGGTTCGAAATACACCGCAATGCATTGCATAGTGAACTTCGTGATGATAGTGTTATTTTTCTTAATTACGCCATATAGGTAATCCCCTTAAGAAAAGAAAACTCACCTAACACCTATAGTAAGTGCTATGGCGAGCCAAGGTAGGGTTGAGATAATGTTTTGTTCTTTTCTTTCATCACATCTGTAGGTACATAGAGGTGCCTTTTCGATGTCCCTTTTTCTTTAAACGTGTGTGGGTTGTGTACCTCTACAACTACACAGTACGTAGACGTACTCGTATTCGTATCGTGGTCAACCATTTGATAACAATTAGGGTGGGTCATTCTTTTATGTTACACGCCGGTCACACTCTTTGTCTTCGGTCACCCTTTTTTTTGACACATTTTTGAAATAAATACTCGAATACGAACATTTGCCCTTCGTATAGACAACATGATCTAGCGATGTGTTTTTAAAAGACTTGGTGGAAAAGTGTGACGATGAGGAAAACCTCGTGTTGACATCTCCTTTACTCGTATTTGTTTTGTCTTGTTTCGAAGTTATCCGGAGGAGGAAAGATTGTGGAAATTGAGTGTTTAATCTCTCTACGAGTATGTTCATTTTGTAAAGCCAACTTTGAAGTATTTTTCACCTTTATAGGAGGTCAAAGTTTGCATTTTTTTTATCACGAAATTTCGAAAATTTTCACCATGGTTTACAATCTTAACCTCATTTCAAATTTTTGTTTTTTTTTACCGGTGAATTTTTGCACAATTTTATTCCATTTTGATGAAATTTTACCAGTTTTTCGTCATTTTGATATTTTATTGTATTGAAATTTAGGGCATTTTTTTGCAGGATTTTTCTCAAATTTTATCATTTTACATCAACTTTTAATCATTTTCAATCAATTTCTTGGCACTTGCATAAATTTTCAAGTGATTTTTGTCAACTTCAACTCGTTGATTTTTCTGATTTTATAGCTATTTTCTGTAATCGATATTTTGTTAATTTTCATGATAGACCTTTTTTTGGCAATTTTTATGAGTGTTGATTAATTTTTCAACGAGTAATTTTTTCCAAGTTTTGTCAAAGTTCTCTGAAAATTAATATCAATTTTCGGTCTTCTTTTTAGCAATTTTCATGTCCATTTTTCTTTTTTCGTGAAATTTCATGCAAATTTTGCAAATTTTTATTCCATTTTGATTATTGTCATTTTCAACAATTTCGTTGATCCTTGAGGCATTTTTTCGTTGCATGTACATAATTTGCTCGAATTCTGTAAGATTTTGCGTTTTTCTTTGAAACTTTCGTGCTACCTTGGTCAAATTCTCGCCTTTTTCGTGCTGGTAAACAGCTCTGACTAAATTTCAGTTTTCCATTTTCGATAATTTTTAAAAATAAAAAAAAAAGACTCGCCCACCTGGGTATTAAGGCCTATTTTTTATTTTTTGAAGAAAAAAATCAGAATTCGGTCAAATCGAGGCAAAGAGTTAAAAATTGGTTCCTACCCAATTTTTGAACTCTAGTCATGTCGTATTTCTGACCACAAAAATCATTATTGGTAGTTATTCTGTGTGAGGGCTTCCAAAAGTTTTTTGTAAATTTTTGAAAATTTTTACACTAAATAATCAATTTTTCCAAAGCTACAGTAAACCCAAAGAGTAAGGACCAGATTTTTATCAATTTTACAAGAAAAACACATTTTTGGTGAAAAATCAAGTCTTGGAATCTTTGAAAATTAGCAAAAATTGTTGAGATAGTTATTTCAATGTTCAGGTATAAAAAATCTCGAACATGCTGCTTCCAAAATTCAAGTTTTTTTGAAATTCCAGTTGGCGAGTTCGAGTCAACTGATTCGTTAGTTGATGCAAAACAATTAATTTTTATTTCTTTTTGAAAATAGTCATTGGACAAAATTGATGATTTGAAGAAGCGGAAAGGGATTTTGAAAATTAATTTTTTAATCTACCAAAAGGACCTGAAGAAGGCCCAGAACAGCTCGAAATCAAATATTTTCTCTATAAACTATTCTCGAATATAAAATTTAAAATAACATGAAAAATTTTTGTTTACAAATTTGTGAATTGTGAGAGGAAAAGGCTGAACTTCGGGTAATACATACAATATTTCTTAACCTCTTCGATAAATAGCTGATGGTTTCAAGCAATTTTAGAGTCTTCTGCAGCTGATGCAGTTTTGAATTTTTTATTTTTAGGAAAATTTCTATAAAAAGTGACAAAAAAGTTTTTAGCACACATGAACTGGTGGAGATCTTTTCAAATTCGATCAATTATGGTATAAGGATCATTCCACGTCAATTGGGCCAAGAAATGGTAGGGAGGTTCGGCGATTTTTTTGAAATTTTTCCTGTGGAAAGACCTTCCGTAGGGATGACCAATGGCGCAAATCGCAGCCCTCTAGCCCATTTTTAAAGGCAGCCAGGGGGTGTCAACGTTTTCAGTGAACCTAAAATATCATCCATTTCAGTAGTGGATTACTCGATAACCTCGATACCTACCAAAATAGAACTTTTTCCAATAGTTAGGGGTTTTGAAAGGCTTTTTGGTGATATAAAAATCAGTGTTGCCACTTTTTTTCGTACAAAAAATTAGCTCAAAAAGTTTCAAAACGTAGTTTTCATATCGTTCCGACTCTCAAAAATTCTGGAAAAAATATATTATAGACAACTTGTCATACTGAACAACATATTAAAAACTTGGGATGGTACCATGTTGCAAAATTGATTTAAAAAAATTTTAAGTTTGCGAAAAAATGCGATTTTTTGATTTAAACCATGAACAAAAGTTTTGATAGGTGAAGTTGACCCATTTGACCCCTATTTTTACGTATCTGTTGAAAAAGTTGAAAAAACCCGTTCACTCGATGAAATGAACTCCTCACAAAAAATCTAAATTCGAAAAGATTCAAAAAATGAACGAATTTTTATTTTTTTGTTGTGAGTGTAAGTTTTATCAACTTTTTCATGAAATACGTCAGAAAGAGGTCAAAATAAGACAACTGAATAAATTTAAACTTTCTTTGATGTTTGAAATTGAAAATTGAATTTTTTCGAATTTTGATTGACACCTCTTGGCTGCTTTTAAAAATGGGCTAGAGGGCTGCGATTTGTGCCATTGGTCACTACGGAAGGCCTTTCCACAGGAAAAATTTCTAAAAAATCGCCGAACCACCCCTCCACTTCTTGGTCCAATTGACGTGGAATGACTCATATGCGAGGCAGAAATTTTCAAAAATTCTTTCTAGCGAGTTCAAATCTATGCCCATTGCCTTGAAAAAATAAAAGTGCTTGTTTCAATTATTTCTTAAAAAATACTCAGGGGAACTTCGAAAATCTGCAGAAGTCAAAAATGAGGTACATATGACCCGAATTTCAGCTTTTCAAGCCGACGTGTTCGTGAACGAAAAAAAAATGTTGCATTTATTTTGAAAATTTGAGTCAAAATTGATCAAAAATATTATCGAGGATTAAACTACTTAATATCCAACCATTCTAGAAGAGTAGTAAGCAACACTTCATCATTCAAACATCAAACTCGATTATTCATGTAGTAATTTCAGAATTTTCATTTTTTCGTCAATTTTTGGTTGATTTTTGAAATTTTTAAAAACTTTTAAAAATCGAGAGATGAACTTGCAGAACTCAAATTTCGAGTTTTTGACATACTTTTCACAAATATTTACGAATTTTCGGGAGGTGATAGGAATATGTTTTTGGTCAAAACATGGCCCTGGAGGCCCCTTATTGGAGTCTCGATGCCCCTGGCGATCGCCAGGTCACATCATAGGACAGTCCGCCCCATAATAACGAATCTTCAGATTTTGAAATTTGAAAATAATTAAAATAAAAAATGTAAATAAACCCTATTCCCTCTGCAGCATTTACTATACTTTGAAACATATCCAGCGAAATTGAAATTTAGCACGAAGAACCCAATACGACCAAATCTGCGTCGGCGATACAGATACAGCTCGACGATGATAAGACGTCCGTCGTCATTCGTCAATCGACTTTGATAAATGAATAGCAATTATTTTGTATCGACAGAAGACGACGTATAGTAGTCAAACTACACCTAACTATAGCACACTAGCCAGCAAAACGTGTAGCAACAGCAGCATCTTATACGGAGAAACGAGCGAATAGGCACGATAATGGAAAATATCTGTGGAAATTGAATTAATGAAAGGAAATATCCAGCGCCCATGAAGGAAATCTATATATATAAAGTATGGGCCAAGCGGCCGGGCCTGCCAAACCAGGCAACGAACAAACGAACGGACATTATTAGTGGATTCTTGGTGGATGTATTGTACGAGGAAAACCTTGAATGCAAGAGTAATTTCAGATATTTAGGTTCATTGATGAACAAAAGAGACGATGTCACGTTCCGAGTCAATGATATATTGATGTAATTATCGACCAACAGTTCCTATCAAATGTGATTAACGTGATAGACCGCGGCACCCTGCACCCTACCCCTCCCACCGTCCAGCATCCCAGCGAGGAGGGCTTTACGCGCCCAAAAAATTATCATCTGACTGATATACCTCTGCGTGTGCCCCATTCATCTTCGATAGCTGGTGTTCGCGTTATTGCCGACTACGACAGTCCGAAATTAATAATTTTTTTGGCGCTGGGCGCTCTCCTCTCGCGTCTCGTGTGCATGGGCTCGGCGAGTAGACGTCGAGCAATACAGCGCATTTGTTTAAATCGTTGGAACGTGCTGGTCCTTTACTCTTTCGGCATCTCTGGCTCTCTTACTCGTACATAAGAAAGAAGAAATGTAATATAATGTACGGTGTGTGTAATGGAGTCCGGGGCTATAGGGGAGGAGGACTGGGGCTGGGGCTGCGGGTGCTTCATCTCGGATGAATATATAAGAATTGCGCGAATACTACGAAAAAACGTATTTGCCGCTTTGCGAATTTTCAAGAAGAGAAGAAGAAGTCTTTTTCACATATGAAAGGAAAGCACTTAGGTAACAAGAAAAATTACTCTGCCCGAAACGAGTGGGCATTATCAGAATACCTAATGGAAAAATGAGAAAAAACCGATATGGAATTCTTTTTTTTTCCTTCGCTACCATCTCCTTTCTCTGCCTTCGTTTCCCTTTTTTTATTCACGATGACCATTCTAAAATAATCCGCGTGCCGTCGCACTTTGCATCTTTCTCTCTCTCTCGAACTCGAAAGGCTGCTGGCTGGGCCAGGCTACCGCCCTCTACACTCGTAGGGCGCGCGTCTTTTAATGCCAGATCCTACACTACATTCTTCATTCGTATATTTTTCGTGACTAGATTTATTTATACATTCAACGTCAACTTCAACCTTTTATAGTCATTTGCATCGAATTTATTTTCTTTTCCCGAACAGAAGAGAAACGTTTTTTAGTCGGAAATCTGCATTCTAGCGAACTAACTCCATTTTCCAGTTTCTTGTTTATCTTGGGATTTGACTATGAAGCAGAAAGACAGAGAGAAAGGAAACACCGTAGTATCGTAGGACGCGTACAGCCTCGCGACGTTCAACGTCGTCGTCGTCGTCGTAAGAGAAGCAAAATTAGCCTCGTAATTTATATCTTTTGCAAGAGAATAAGGTCGTTGTTTTTTCCTCCTCACCATCTTGCATCTCTCCGTCTTTCTCGTACATATTATTATTTGGCTGTGATTTTCGACTGTAATCTAGCGTTAAACGAGCATTAACTCGAATAAAATTCACCTATAAGCAGTCGTGTTTGCGCAAAACTCTTCTTCAACGAACGTCGACAGAGAGTACAAGAGGAGGGTATCCTAATACGCTAGCATTATTATCATCACAACGCTGATATGTGGTATGTATCTCATCTAAAGCCACAGCAATCGTACACTACTCGACACTACTCTGTATTACAAACTTCAAAGAGACTTTATATACTGTACGTAGAATAAGGTATTGCAATATACATTGCAGCGCAGCCAGGTAATCAGTAATCAAGCTAAATTACCGATAAGATGAAGAAGGAAACGAGTAATAATCACTAAGCGCTAAACAGCGAACAGCAGGTGTACTTTGTGCGGAGCCGCACGGTAGCCCTGGCTTGCTAAGAATAATTAAACGATGTGTCTGATTAGTTCTGGGCAATTACCGAGTTCCGACCATGCTCTCTTCCCATCATCAACTCAACCTTTGTAGCGATGAGCGTAATACTGTATTTTGTTCCACAGAGTAATGAAGGTGAGCATTGACGAATCCGAGAACTGATGGAGGATTTATGGTGAACTTGAATCGCTGCTGTTACGAGGTTTAGAGATACCTATACTCGTATACATGTTTGGCTCGATTTGTACCGAAAGGATTGAGGTTAAAGGAAGAAGAGTTAGGTTGATTTGGAGACTTTGGAGTGAGGGTTTGTGTTGAATGAAAAACTGGAAGAGTTTCAGTAACGATTTTTTTGTGCTGTTTTCTTACATGAATGAAGCGTGATTTTATGTGAGTATAGATTTGTTTCGAGTGGTTTTCAGATTCATTGAAGAAATTAAGAGAGAAGAAACGTAGGCACATTTTATACCTGGCCACTTATTTTTTGTTCATTTAGAAATATCCTGATTCCATTGAGACCTTTTTTTTTTTTTTTTTACGTTTGAGCAAGCATACCGAGAAAATTTAGAGTTGCACAAGGAATTTTTTTCTCATTTTCGACTAAGAATTGAACTTGAAAATTTCCCAAAAAAAATTGCATATCGAAGCTTCAAAAGTGAGTATGGAATTTTTACGAAATTCGTGCTTCAATTCTCAGATTTTTTTCATCAATTATTGGCCATTTTAAATTTGATTTAATCACTCCGCAGGGCCTATTCTAACGTGTAGTTCCACCAATATTGTGTAGCACCAAGAATTCGATGTGCAGTTGGAAAAAAAATTATTCAGAATCCAAATTTTTTAAAAAAAAGCTTACTAGGTAATAGAATAATGAACAACAACAGTTATCAATCAAATGCAAAAAAAAAACGAATTTGGGATCCATGTAACTTCAGTGTGAAAGGTACACTACTAAAACTGCACAATTCTATCAAACAAATGCGCGCCGTCTACCACTCCAATTGCACTCGCTCGCCAATTTTTTTACAAAATTCATCATATTAGGTACGTAATACACGCATGTACAATGTACATAGGTTATCTACTGTACATACATAAATGTAGGTAGTAGAAAAAATTACTAAGTAGCAGTGGCGCCCAGAGCCCCAGAGGATGGAAAAGTGCTATTGCAGAATCTTTGAGGGTTCCACAAAATTTTCAGGAGGACCCCCATTTTTTTCAGAAAAAACTTAATGCTTGCCATGAGTGATGTGGAATTTTTTTATGGGCCAGTTTTTTTCACTTCTAATGATAAAAAAACAAATCTAAAGACAATTTTGTAACGCTCTTCCTACTGTTATAAGCTATTTCTTTGGAGAAAAAAAACGTTTGAGGCTTTTTTGAAGAAATCTTGGGGAAACGTATGTGTATTACCTATTTCAAGTTTTACAATAATGGTGATGCATTATTATTTTAAAAACATTTTTAAAAAATTTGAAGAGCTGAAGAGCTAAAAACCAGCTTATTTTTGTTCTACATACCTATTAAAGGAGTTTATCCAAATTTGAGCTGATTTTACAGTCACACACAGTACGTTTTTTTGATCAACCTTTTTTCAAATGATTGATTAGTGGAGAATACTGGTTGAAAAAAAGTCCTTGATGTGCTTGCCTGAAAATCAAATTAAATGTGGACAAACTTGTTGAATAGACCCGAAAATGGACCACAATTTTTAGCTGTCCAAATTGATTTCCACACATTTCGTAAAAGAAATTTTGAAATTATATTTGGGGGAGAACAAAAATCGCGTTGGAAATTCCAGAATGGCTAAATGGCTAGAAATTACAAAAGTTAGTTCATGGGAGTTGATTTTAGTTATAGGGCTCCAGGGGGAGGGGGTAAGACTGAAATATTTTCAACTTTTTTCGCCAGATTTTCTCAACTATTTACCCCAGATACACCCATTCCACGAATTTTTCGAGCTATTTAGCCAGGAGTTGAAAGCAAAAATGTTGAATAATTAAAATTTTTCAAAAACGATGCTACCTACAATCACAACAAATTTGAATTGTTCCATTGCAAGGTTGGTGTACACTAGCAAGATCAAAAATCAAAAATTCGCAGCTTCTTTCTAATTAAGTACCTATTTTTTGTGGATTTTCTTCGGCTTTTGATCTATGAAAACAAAATTTTAAAAGAGGACAGAACATAATTTTTGGAAAATTTTCAATTTTTCCCGTGCGAAGTGAGGGTGAAAGATTTACTAAGAAAACTCACAATTTGTGAAGTACCTATCAAATAATAATTTTCAATATAAAAGTTTCAACGTTAAATTTCAAGTTTTTTGGTATTTTCGAATGAATCCTCGCACTTTTTTTCGCTATTCTGAGTTACATAGAATAATTTTTTGCTGTTTCGTTATTTCGCACCCATACCAACCCTGTATTGATTGGGTTATGTCTATTAAATTTCTGAAGGTAATGTATTGTTTCATTGTTGAAAATTTCTAAAAAATTGTACCATAGAAATAGAATAATTCAACATCACGTAACTATTTTTTCAAGTAAAAAATTTTTTTTTCAAAAAAATATGAAAAATTTGCATTGATTTTTTTCTCTTTTTTTGGGGGGGGGGGAGAAGATATCCTTTAAAACGAATCTCAAAAAATTTCAGTCAGTATTGTGCAGCTCCAAAAAAACCATAGAATAGACACTGATTTAAT
The DNA here is from genome assembly GCF_950023065.1 of Planococcus citri. Lineage (NCBI taxonomy): Eukaryota > Metazoa > Arthropoda > Insecta > Hemiptera > Pseudococcidae > Planococcus > Planococcus citri. Next base: position 60,124,125 of record NC_088678.1, on the reverse strand, counting down.
GCCATTTTGTTTGAGAAGTTTTAATATTAAATTTTCAAAGATGTATTACATATGTTAATTTTACAGTTTTGTGAATGCCCATTTTTGGAAAAATTTTTCTTTTCAATCTTGATGATATTTGACCAATTTTTTGTGATTTTCTACAATTTGTTTGATATTCAGACATTTTTGCCACATTTTACTCTATTTTCGAGATAAAATCCCATTGATTGTTACCCCTCATTTCTGGCTCAAAATTCTTTAGAAATCCTCAAAACCTTTTCTGATGAAATATTCAAGTTTCCTAAAAAGTGTAAACAATCATACTGACAATGAGAGGTTGTCATTGCCCAATTTTAGGCTTAAATTTTTTCGGAAATGCGTACAATCATTTTTTCATGTCCTCCAATTTTCTCCAGCCTTTTTTTTTCGTTGTAAAAACTGCTCATATCTTATTTCAAAAACACCTAGCATGAGTATCGCCTTTAATCCGTTAAAATTCCTGCCTCTAACTCTAAATGAAACTCCAATTCCTTTCATGAAGCAAGTCTCAATCAATGAGAGAATTAGCGAGCTATTCGATCCGTATCCGCCGTAACCCCTCACTTCTCACACCTATCGTAGTGTTTTGTTTCCAATAGAGCGCGGACTGTTTAATCACCAGCACAGTGTCTGGGCCCTGTACCTGTAGTCTACAATACGAAGAACAGATCACGAAAAAGAAGGAAAAACAATACCTACGTAAGAACTCAGAAGACGATGACTACGGATAGAGAAACAGCAATATTAGAGGAGGATAACGAGTCGACGATGAAGACGATCACGCTACACCATAGCATAGTTTGGCTGATGATGGAATTAAAGAATAGAATAGCGAGGAGTACAGGAAGCAGGGTAGGGCCAGCTAGGTGGATTAATCTGTGTGGAATAAAATGAAAAATAGGTACTTTGAAGTTATAGCGATGAAGTAAAGGAGAGAAGGCAGAGACTTTAATGATAGTCGAATTATAATTACCGCGCTTCGACTGTCGAGTGTCGCGCATAGGCTATAAGCTAAGCTAAGCTAGGCTATAGGCAACCTACACCGTTGTGTGACCAAAAATTAACGGTGAATCGCAGGTGTGATGAATCCACGATGCCATGGTATTTTGTCATCGGGTAAATGGCGGAATTTCTTTATAATCGGCGAGATTTACGTAGCATAGACTTCCGGTAGCTAGCTGGGTAGGTAGATAAGTCTTTCTGGATAATTTTCAACGGTGTTTTGCTATCGCTGTGCTTAATATTTCGACTCTTCGAGACAGTAGCGTGATCTGGAGCGGCTAATCGGAGGACAAAAGGTCACGTTTTAGAGAAATTACAACCATCACCATTGTGGAATTATCTCGTACCTATGGATGGTGTTGGTGATAATTATCGATGGATAATTTTCTCATCAATACGACCTTGATCGAGTTAACCTTGTCGATATTGATACTCGTCGACGTTGTTGTTGCTGCTGCTTCGTTTCGTCTGATTTTATGAATAATGTAAAGGCTCCTCATGCATCGGCAGCATTTGTTCTAATATAAATCAATTCTGCCCGAAGAAAGGACAAAATTATAAATTAAAAAGACCGGTGTCCTCCGAGACGAATTTTAAACGGAAAATAATTACGCCTAGGTACCCTTTTCTATATACATATGAATACGAAATGGAAAACTAAACCTTATACGTTGGTAGCTCACACACTGAGAAAAAACACACATAGAAAGAGACACACACGAGACAGTGGAGAAAAAAATCTCCGCACACATATAAAAAGTGTACCTATAATAAAAACCGATAGAAACGATAAAAGTATCGAGCCAAAGGGAATTGCCCAGCTGTATATAAATTCCAGTAGCCAAAGTTTATAATACAGATGCTGCATATTACTTTAGGCTATTTTATCGTGTACGACGACCAATGCACTGCGGGCCCGGCTCGAACAATAGAATAGTCGTAATTATCTTCGGACGATATTTATCGGCTGCCTAGTGCCTGGTCTATATACGACCACCTCACTTGCCTATACTGCACACAAAAGCTTCGTCTTTAAGTATATTTTAAATTTTCATAGAATGAATTCGATTATAAAAATGTGTTTCCAAAATGAATAATAAAATGGATATAAAAAAGAAGTGAAATAATTGTAAACGTCAATCGGATTTATTATTGTTACGAGAACTCCACAATATCTACTGTGTCACGTTTCGGTACCACCAAAGAATTCTAGCATTTTGCTCGGCTTTACCCAGCTACTATACTGCTGCCTATTAAAACGATGTAAATTTATTATTTTCGAATTCATCATTCTTCTTTTTATATGTATTATTCTGCTCTGTGTTCTTTCTCCCCCCTTGCTCTGTCGTTTGAAACGAATCATGGAAACGCGTATCGAACAGTTTTTAATCGACTGTTGATCGAACTTCAGCTTCTATAATGTAATTTACTTAGTCTCGGAAAACTGAACTGAAGTAAATTTATTGTTATTATGATTCACTTATTAGTGTATTTTTTCGTGAATTTTCACATGAAATTTATTCACGAGGAATCGAAGAAATAATTTTTCCAATGAGCCCTCAAATGCCAAATAATTTCCCTATTTAAAATGTTTATTGATTATAATCGATTTTTTCATATTGATGACCAAACAGAGATGTCAACTGTCAACTAACAAAAACATGTTTGGACGAGGTTCAAAATACACTTCCATAGCCACACTTTGAGCATTGGATTCTTGTTTTAAACTTTTGATAAATTTTTAAAAATCCAAAAAAAAATCAAAATTTGGTCAAATTGAGGTAGAAAGTTGAAAATTGGTTCCAACCTATTTTTGAACTCTCGAATCGACAAGTGAAAAATTCCCAAAGTCATGGCCTATTTCAGACCACCTAAATCATTTGGTGATTATTTTGTTATTGTAAGACTGCCAAAGGTTTTTTGTATCAAAACTAACAATTTTTGGAGATATTTTGTATTGAAATACTAAAACCTGGAAAATCACCACTTGAGCCCAGCAGCTACCGTCCTATTGCATTAACTTCTGTGCTGTGCAAGATACTTGAAAGACTAGTTACCACTCGATTAATGAATTACTTGGAAGAACATGGGCTTCTTGATAGAAACCAGTGTGGTTTTAGAAAAAATCGTTCTACTCTAGACCACTTGCTCAAACTTCAGCAGGAAATCATGGATGGATTCACCATGCGCCAATTCACTGTGTGTGTTTTCTTTGATGTAGAGAAAGCCTTTGACCGGATACCAAAGAAGACAATTATGAAGGCCTTGCACAACCTTCATTTTGTAGGAAATCTACCTCTTTTCATTAATACCTTCCTAAGCAATCGCACATTTAGAATTCGAATTGGATCAGTACTTTCTAGCTGCTTTAATCAAGAAATAGGCACACCTCAAGGCGGAGTTGCTAGCCCTCCTGCATTTATAGTCGCACTAAACGATATCCAGCAGCAAATCAAAAGACCAGTGGACTACTCATTGTTTGCAGATGATCTCTGTATGTACCTTAGAGCCCTTAGAGGTTCCTCCATAAATCAAATTGAGATCATACTCCAGAATACCATAAACTGTCTTCAAAAGTGGATCACTAGCAAAGGTCTCCGTTTCTCTGCTGATAAAACAGTGGTCATAAATTTCCATCATAAAAGAGGAACATTCCCTGATGTAAATCTGCAGCTATATGGGACTCAAATCAAAAATGTCCAGCACCATAAATTCCTTGGCTTAAATTTTGACAAAAAATTGAATTGGAAACTACACCTCAACACCATTAAGCAGAGATCAAACAACGCCATAAACATACTTAAAAAACTCAGCCATACTACTTGGGGAGCAGATAGAAAATCTTTGTTAAAAATCTATGTCAGCCACGTACAGTCGTACAATCAATAATGGACTATGGATCCATTGTTTACAATACTGCTTCAAAAACTGACCTAATGAAATTAACTCCAATCACCAACCATGCATTAAGGTTATCACTAGGAGCGTTCCGAACCAGCCCAATAACCAGACTTACTGAGGATTCTGGAATTACGTCTCTACAGGAAAGAAGAAACTATTTAGCTCTAAAGCAGTATGTCAAAATCGCCAAAAATACTAGTCATATAAATCATTTCAAGACATTCCACTCTCATCTTCAACATAAATATGGTGCATACAAACCATTTGGATACACAACAAAGGAGCTTATAGTTTCATTGGGCCTTGATCCACTCAACATACCCCAGATTGAAAGCTATTATAAGCAGTATCAATTTATTATACCAAAGAAAAATACTTCCTACAGATCAAATAGAAGAAGAGGTGATTCTGGCCAGAATTCGAATTGGACATACTACATTGACACACAGATCACTTTTTACTGAAAAATCCCTCAAAAAATGTGACACTTGTAATGTGAATGTGACGATCCAACACATCTTAGAATCATGTAAAGTATATGGGAAAATTAGAAACGAAACACTTAGGGTAAATTTTAAATACATACAAGTACATGAAGATAAAGAAGAAATGTGTGTAAAGTTGTTCTTGTTCCTAATTCGTGCAGGGATTTATGACTTGTTATAATTTATTCGTTTTGATTTGTTGAATTTTGAATTTTGTTGATCTTTGTTAAATCATGTTATTATTTTTGTTGAATTTTCGTTATATATTTATGAATTTTGCTATATTTTTGTTGAGACTATTTTGTTGTTATATTTCTATTATTTGTTAATTTAATTTCTGTTGTTGGATTGTTGACGTTAAAGGCCAAGATGCCGGATGTCATAAAATAAAACTTTTTGATGATGATGATTATTAGATAATTTTTTCTGAAGCTACGAGTATTAGTATAAATCCAAAGGAGTAAAGGCCAAACTTTGATCAATTTTACAAGAAAAACACATTTTTGCTGAAAAATCAAGTCTTATTATCCAGTGAAACCAAAAATGCTAAATTCCAAGGTGTCTCCCAGGTGGTAAAAGTAGTGAAAAAGTAGTGATTTTCAGCAATTTTGCTTAAAAGCTAGTGAAAAATGAAAAAAAGCGGAAAAATCTGATTTTCCTCACAAGAAAATTTTTGTAAAAAATGGCTCATTTGTTGACTTTTTTAGAATTTGAATAACATAGTTTTGAAAGCTTTTGTCCTAGCTTCGCTCGGGCTATTCGCTCTTCTTTTTCAATATAAAAAACTTATTGTTCAAATTCAAGAAATGTTCGAAGTTTCAATCAGAAAAATACTCCCACCTCCATAAAAAAACCTTTTTCATACCCCTCAAAATACTAATTTTCGATAGCTTTTTCAAAAAATTGGTATATTTTTTTCCAAATGTTGTTCAAATTTTCCATTATTTTTTTTTTTAATTTTTCATTTTGAAAAAAGTTCTTTATTCGCCCAATTTCATTACAGTAACAAGAACCTTAAAGGTGAAAATGAAATCAAAAATTGAAATGACAAAATTATATTCTCGACATCCGCTTGCTTGAAAAAAATCTTGAGATGTTTGAAGACATTGGAAAAGCGAAAAATTTTAATGTAAAATTTTGCCTCGTCCGCCCTTTCCTCCTCTTGAAAAATTCCAAGTGTTTAAAAAATGTCCTGCTAAGGTCTTGCTTTTTTATTTTGAAATTTTTATGGACTAGACACCCTGAAAAATCACTGCTAAAAATACCTAACAAAAAAAAAACCTTCATCTTTCATATTTGTAAGAATTTTATTCTCGAAATAGTTGATTTGTTAATTTTTCGAGTTCGATTATTTTGTATATTTTTAACATGCACCTAGTACCTACACCTACACATGAGAAATTGTAACAATTTGAATAAATGTAGCGAGGGTTATAGAATCATTGAATTAATTTCAAATTGATGAAAAGTGTACTTACTCCAATGTATGAAAAATTACAAAGTTCAAACCAAAAAATGAATAAAAAAAATTAAAAATTGTTTTTTTGGCAGGTGGAGGAGGTTAAAAATATTTTGGGAGGCAGTAATTTTTTTTGAAAGGCAGTGAAAGAGGCAGTGAAAGAGGCAGTGAAAAGGTAGTGATTTTCGGCCAAAAAATTTCGGTATCTGACATCCTGAATTCAGATATTAAAAAATAATTTTTTTTCGAAAATTTTTGTTTTTACTAAAATTAAAAAAAAATCACTTACCTACTTAAATGAATTTCATACAACAAAAAACATGTTAAAATTTTTTGACATAGCCTAAATTGCATTTGACAAAAATATTGCCTCGTGATGGCAATACGTAAATTATGTTGGCAATTAGTTAATCGCCCACAAGTTTTCAAGTTGGTTATTAAAATCGAGCATTTTCATTGGTGGAGATTTTGTCAACTTTTATCCAAATTTTTGCCCAAAGTTCACTGTTGACAGTTGGCAATTTTATTGCCACCGAGCGCTTATCGGGAAGGTTCGGGTTCAGTTCCGATTCGGGATCTAAAAACAATCGAGGTCATAAAGGATCAGATCGGGATCATGGAGGAACGATGTAAGGTCGAATTTTTTTTCACTTCAGGTCTCTCCAACAGCTAAAAGCCAATTATAGGAGAGAAACAGGGATTAAAACTAATGTGCATATGAAACTCGAGTGGTTATATAGATACTGAGAATTTTTCCATCAATTTTATGCAATCGATCTTCGAATCAAGATAGCTTCAACATATTTTTCACTTGTTTTTATTTTTTTTGGGGGGGGGGGTGAAAGGTGGTAGATTTAGACTTCCTGCATATTTTTCGTTGAAAATAATGTTACGTGAAAAAAAGGAATTTTTTTTGAAACATTTTTGAAAAGTCATGCAAAAATGTATAGGTAGGTACTAGGTACCTATATTAGATGTGATCGTACATCTGACAGCTGATAAAAAAATATATTCGCATGGAGCAATTTTCGCTTGTTTGTTCTAGATAAATTGTTTAGATCCCTACCTTTACAAAATTACCTAAGTATAATTATATTAAGTATGTAGTTTTCATAGCACCTGACGAATAAATGTAAATGCAATTAATAATTCTTCTTACGTGTTTTGTGTTTTACAGGTAGGAAAGAAATGCCACAATGAGATACCAACGTCATCGTCCATCCCAGGTAGGAAAAACAAAATTGACTTTTCATCTTTAGGAATGGGTATCACCTACTTACTAACTGCATGTTTTCAAATTTCGTGACATTTTCTTTGCATGAACGATTGAAAATGAACGATTATTGCAGGTCAATATGTAGTGATGTACGAATTCGACCGAGAAAATACCATTAAACACCTAATACACAAATTAAGCTTATAATTTATTTATAATCGATGCATTTTTTTCAAAGCCCCTTTGAATTCACAATTCACATATACCTAGTTCATTTTATCAATGTTTTGCTCCACTCTTCCATACTAATTTATACTCAAACTATATGAAAGTCTTACGTTTCCAATGAAAATTCGTCTAAAAAGGCTGTACAGATAATCCAACTAATCACGAATTAATCGAGATAACCGTAATGAAGATCAATTAAAGTTTCATATTTTCATCTTATCGTCGTTTTTGACATAATACCTACGGATAGATTTCAAAATATACACGCGACTAACTAGATAGGTAGGTAAGATGTATAAATCGCAGCAGTAGCAGAAAAATAAAACGGGAAATATCCGCAAATTATGCATCTATCCATTCTGTTCGTATAGTTTTTATCAACCCACTGACCGATTTCATTATTCATGCGTATTTTTCGGTAATAAGCGTGAAAAAAACCTTTGTCGTACTCTTATAATCCATTTCCGGTGTTCTTTTCTACGTGTACCTACCTATATAGTCCTGTACTATACCTATAACGTATACTCGTATAGCTCGAGCACGATAATATTAAAAATTTATACATTGTTCAAGAGAGTAGCAGAGTAGAAGAATTAATCGTACCATCTGCCACTGTTTACTTAATCGAACAGACAGACAAATAACCTTTACCGCTTCTAAAAAGTAGATATTATCAAAGGGTGATGACTGATTATCGTACTGTAGTAGTGACGTACTGTCAGTATAAGAAATTTTCCTCGACTCTAGCTGTATAGTGTAGATACAATGTAAAAAGAGAAAAAGAAAAAAGAATCAAATAATAAAATAAAAAAACACGTTCGTCGATGAATTAAAAATGGCAAGTCATCCAACAGCCAACACTTCGATTGTTATCACTGCTGGTCAATACCTGCGACTGGGCGAGTTTTAAAAACATACGATAAATACAAATGGACAATCGAGTTACATATTTTATAATATACTATGTACCTAAAGAAAATATCTATAATATAAAAAGAGAGGCGAAAAATTCTTGAAATAAAAGAGCCAATACTAATATAGGTACACTAACGAAGCTAAAATCCACGACTAATAATCACAATGACTGGGCGATCTCGTTCATTAAAGAAATTTTTTCCAGCCAATTTTCATCTCTTTAAGGTACCTGAACTTGGACTAATGAAGATGATAAGTCTCTTATGACTGAGGTTAGTTCTGGTCTTGTTTCCTTCTCTCGTCTCTCGTCACGTAATCCTTTTCTTGAGACATTGTCGGATCGCGTCTCTGATACATTGGTTCGGCTTTTCTGGGTCCTTTTTGATTCTATTATTTAATTAGCTCGAGTTAATGTGCTGACGCTGATGCGACTCGATGATTGATATTTATTAATTACATACTCCGCCTGTTAGAAAAAATGACGAGACTGTTTTAATTATCGCCTATATTGTTACAAGTTTTTATTCTTATTCGTCTAGAATCTGACAATATTTGCGTCCCTAGTGAGTGTACGTATGTACATTTTAGTATTAGGTAGAGATAACTCATACTTGAGAATAGAAGAGTAGGTACCTACGTAGTCTTCGTATTTACTGGAGACTTACTTACAATTGGTGCTGTTCTTCTTTGATACACGTACATAGGTACTCGTAGATGTACATTTAATTCAATGACTAAGATATATTTTAATCAACGTTTCGTGGTACGTGATGATATTGTTGTTGTTGTTGATCTTGTAATAAGAGTTATACATAGTCTAATCATTGCGAGAATGTGCTCAAGAGCATTGCAGACAATGTAGTGAACTTTTAGACGAGATTATTTGATCAACTATGAGTTATATACCTGTGATTGAAGAAGAGTCTTAATTATCAACCCTGCTTATGTACATTGTATTCGACTTCTTTTAATTGTAAGATCACGATATGATCTAGCGTGAAATATTTAAATTATTCGAGAGTAAAAAAAATCAAAAATCGTTAAAATAGAAATAATAAAATTATTTTTTTGTCGAAGTTTTCAGCAAGATCTAGTTGAAAAATTACATGAAGGTGTACCTATAAGTGTAATTAGGTAAATTAGAGAAAGTAGTGATGAAATTTACATCGCTGAAACCGGGTTCTAAGTAATAACTCTTAACGTCGAGAAGAAACGTATAGGTATACCTACTTAGGCTATTCATAAGTATATAGAAAAAACTGTCAACCCTGCAAATGTTTACGATCCTACAAATTCTTTAGCGAATCGAGACTCGAACTCTCGAAGTATGAAGTATGTATATACAGTATATACAGCAGATACTAATAATATTGTGTAGGTACTTTTTGTCCAGGACTGTCAAACAAATCGGGTTTTTTACCAAAACATGGAAAAGTTCTCGGTTATTTTCACCATCATTGCTCAAAAGTCTCGTTTTTCTACCTGAATGTGGCGAAAAATTCCTTCATAAATTGCCAGAGTCACTTTCTGTGCTAAAAATTGCTGAAAAGTTTGGCTGTTTCGCCGAAAGATTCTAAAAAGTCTTGCCTTTTGCTAAAAATTGTAAGTAATAGTGTCGCGTTCAGCTAAAAATGGCCAGTTGAAAGTCTCACCATTTTGTCAAGTCAAAAGTGTCATAAAGTCTCGTTTCTTCTGCCTAAAATTATTGGCCATTCTTTCGTTTTTCCTCTCTCTATCAAGAAGTATTTGTGGAAATGTTATAAATTTACGATTTATGATGCTACAGAAGTAGAAGTAGGTACTCACTTGGGCTATACCTTATCAAAAATTTTTGATGAAAAAATATTTTTCTGTTCTTATTTTTTAAAAAAAAGAATGAAAGTAAAAATCCTTCATTTTTTTTATGACGAAAATTTTCATTTGCATCGGAACCATTTTTGTTGAAAAATATTTATTTTTTAAATTTTTGGAGTTTTTTGGAAGTTTTCATAACGTGAGAATCTTTTTGGATGGATGAGGATTTATTCAAGTTCATGAACCTGAAACTTCTACATTGGTTTTGTTTTATGACTCGTCATCTTAACCAAGATTAACTCCCTGCCTCGAGAAGGAAAGTGAAGGTGCAAGTTACAGGTAAACAGGTACTAAACAAAAATTATTTGAAATGGTCTCGAAGTTTCAAAATTTGACAAATATAGGAAACCGTTGGTTGTTGATTTTATCCTAACATAGGAGAGACCTCGTGAGAGTAATTTTGACGGTTTTATTTGTTTTTCAAGAAGGCAATAAAATATTTTTTTGGAATACCTAGCTATAAGTGAGTTGGATTCTCTATTTTTGTGACAATTTTTATATAGGTAAGATACCTGATTAGTTTTTACGAATAAAATTTCGACCAACTATACCCATCTCATCCCCTGTCATTTTATTTTTGATCATTTTTTTCTTCCAGAATAATTCCGCGCATTGGTGTTGACTTGGGGGGGGGGGTGGCTTGAAGATGATAATTACAAAATCATAAGTTTGCTAACTGAATACCTACTGAAAAATGTTTTCAATTCAAACAACAAGTAGCTCTGACTCCTCGGAAAAATTGTATTTCTTTTCTTCTGGTGTTGGAACTTACCTGTCTATTTTAAATAATTTAGACATTAACTTGCAGTTAGAAAAAATGGGCGCAAATTTTTGGAGAATTTTTATGGGTTTATGAGAGCAAAACAAGCATTTTGAATGATTTTGATCATCAATTGCAATTTTATTTCTTGAGTTGTTAGGTGAGTGCCATCCAGTTTTTCGTTTTTGGATATAGCTGATACAGTAATATTAAGCATTACCTACTGTTGATGTTGCCATTGGTTTTTGTTGGAGTGTGTGGAAGTTATGGAAGCACATAAAGCTTTTTACGTATTACATAAGAGATAATGAATCTGTGGACGACAGACGTAAGGAGGGGGAAGATACTTCGGAGGGCGAGGCACATGTTGGCGTTGGTGATAAACATCAGATAAAAACATTTCCAGGAAAATTTATTCTAATTTCTCACTGCTGTAAAACTTGAAAGAATCAGGGAGGGGAAGAGAGGCGACGGCGACAGTCAGACGGACAGCGACAGATATCACTCAGAACAGAAACACAGAAAGTAATAGTAAGGAAAATGTGCCGCATAGAGTACAAGCATCGCTCAATGCTACAATGCTCCCTGTGATGTTGATTCGATTCGTTGTGATTTTATGATTATTGATTTTAATTTAATTAGTCTTGAGAATTGAGATTGTGTTATTGTTGTTTTCGTCTATCGTTATTGAATTTCTAAGGTAAGCTTACTAATTCAGTAATTCTACATTTAATCATTTGCATGATACTGAAAATTCCCGCCTCCCTTCGAATGCATAGAAAATCACTGAAAAATTCATCGAAGGACCCTATTTGGGTAATTTACTTTACTTTACGGTACTGTTGAATTGGCCGATCTTCTGACTCGAAAACAATATTTAAACTTTTAAAATTCCCCCTTCTCCTATGCATATAAAATCTCCGAAAATTTCAACATCGTCGGGGGAGTTAGTTTACCTTACCTCACCTTACGGTTGAATTGCCCTCACCTCCTGTGCGTAATCCGAAAACAAATTTTTCCCCTCGAAAATTCAGTATTTCAACTTTGAATACGCGCACATTTTGTTGAATAAGGTGTTCATTTTGAAGGGGGGGGGGGGGGTTATCGCGTTTTGAAAAGTTGCTTCATGGAAGTTGATATGTATGTAAACCATAATGCAATAGTAAACGTTCATCAAAATTCATAGTGTTTATTACCTACCTATTTCATATTTTGTTACAGCAGAAGTTTGTCCGCAGGAAATTCAGTATGTCCAACTTCAACTACAGACCTGGTTTCGCGAGTGATTTGACAGATGGAATCACACCGGATATGAAAATTATTGGAAAAATTGAACAAAGATCATCGTACCAAAGTGGAACAAAACAAATACAAAACTCCATCAAGTGGACAATAACCAGTTTACTTTCTGTTCATTCAATCAGTCATCCGGCGCAGAAGTTTGCGTCAAAAGTTTTTGACATATATCGAAACGATAGAAACGATGAAAGTGGTGCGTTTTTGTGGCGTTTCTATCTTCAAAGGACTGAGAACGAGGATGGTTTCTTTTCTGTTTTTCTACGTTTTATACCATTCTATAATAAGGAAATATTTACAAGAATTGAATTATCCATCGCCGATAGAAGTGAAAATAAGCTGTTGACTTGTAGTTTTGGGGACAATCGTCATTTCGACGTAAAAAATGATACCAGCTCGATAGAATATATACGTTTCCATGCTGCTGGATTTAGCGAATATTCTGACCACGAAGAATCCTTAGTCATCTTGTGTGACATGGTTCAATCTTATGTACCTGAACTAGGTGTCTTGAAAGATTTCGACAAAATATTCAACCTCAGTCGACCGGTTTCAGGCGACGTTACGCTAGTGTCGAACGACGGGAAAGCTTTTAAAGCACACAGGCTCATATTATCGGCTCGCAGTTCATTCTTCGCTGGTACAGATATGTCATCAAGAAAGGTAAAAATTGATTGTAATGGAGAAATACTGGAGCAAATGCTCCAGTACATTTATACCGGGAAGCCAGAAAAATTGAATCTCTTGGCCAAAGATGTATTGCTGGCGGCAGATAAATTCAATCTACCAGGACTGAAAGCCATGTGCGAAGAAACGCTCCTGTCAACGTTGTCAGTTGATAACGCGGTAGGAATGCTATTATTTGCTGACTCATCTTGTAAATATGGTCTATTGAAATCCGAAGTGATGAATTTTATTATGATGGAGGAAAATGCAGCAGTAATGAGAACCGGTGGTTGGTTAAACCTCAAGAAGACCAATTTACTCAAAGAAATATGTCAAGCGTTTGCGGATCGTCAAAAAACAGCTAAAAAAAGTACGTCAAAATGAGAATTTTTGTGATTATTTTAATAATTCTTTCTTTTATTCTTTTCGTTTTTTTTTATGTTTCTATAATTATTTTAGATCAGTTTTAATCATCATGTATAGGTACATGTTTTAGATATACCTACGTATTTGTTTGTTGAAAAGTTTTGTAATGTACGTGGCTACCTATACACATTTATTACGAGTAGGTAGTTCAAGAAGTGACCCTTGCTTTTTATTTTGACTTTATGCATTTGGGATAATCATACCTACTAAATTAAGAGTAGATATTCCAGCCACTTATCTACGAGGTAAGCAGCTTGGTTAAAACAAACAGTTATTTTATTAATTTACGATTTATCATTTTTTTGTATTAACCGTGACGATTTTATAATTAAAATTTCTAATGAAAGCTTTTTAATTAATCGTTCATATAGGTACCTAGACTAATGTTAGCTCAGGCAGGGGGGCATTTCAGGGAGAAGATTGGGACCGCTCGCTCCATGACTCCAATGCGGTGGAAAAGTATTCTACACATGTATTTTCAGAAGAACAATGTAACTGAAAATCGTAATTCCAGAGGGAAGGGTAGTGTAATGAACTAATGATGAAGCAATGCTTTTTCAAAAATTTTACTTCAGCTAAAATCAGACCCAAACGATCCAATTGGTTTCTGCTTCAGGCGATTTCGAATCAAACGAGAAAATTCAAAAAGCATTTACGGATAGGTACACCACAATGCCAAGTACCAATTTTTAAATTTAATGAAATTTCAATTCTGAATTTTTGGTCGCATTTTAAAAATTCGAATGATTAATTGGATTAGGTACATAGGTATTTATTTCTACAAAAAAAAAAAAAATCGACGAAATTGACTTGGAAAGCTTAAAGCTAGTTTGTACCATGTTTCTCTCCATCAATTTCAAAAAATATACGTACAATTCAAACTTGTACTTGAAAAATTTGGTTTTATGAGATCAAAACCAGCGTTTTTATCTTCGCTAGACGCCATCTCTTGGGTCATGAAGTGATGTAGTGAACATAATGAGCATGATCCATTCATGTTTGCATTTTCAGGAAAAAAAACCTAAAATGTTTTCAAGTAGATAGGTAGGTACCTACGTTGTCGTTGGTCTTTGTTGATCGAGTGGAAGCGGTATCAAACCATTAAACGTGCGTGTTGATAGAAAGTAAAAACAGTGGCATGATTTTTGGGTTCATGAGAACAAAATAATAATTTTGATTATCAATTGCGATTTCATTTCTTGGGTTGTGAGGTGAGTATGCAAATCGAGTTTTTCGTATTTGGAAAAAAGCTAATAGATACGATAGGTAGGTATCTGTATACTTATTTCAATTGGTGTTGCAGTTGGTCTTTATTGAAGAGGAAGCTGCGTAAGGGAAACACATATCAAACGTGCGTATTACCTAAAAGATAATGAATCTGTGGACGACGGACGTGAGGAGGTTAAAGATAGTTCGGAAGTAAGCACATTAATTGGCGATAAACATTAGATATATGTGCTAGAAAAGTATGGAAATCGTTAACATTTAATTCGTTGTGAAACTTGTGATTTTAATTAGCTAGTCTTGAGATTTTGTGATTGTTGTTTTCGTGTATATTCTTTTACTGAACTTGGTGATTGTAATTTTCTAAGGTAAATTTACTACATAACTAATCAATGAGCAAAGAAAAGTTTCTGTTTTGTAGCCAAATAATTTTACTATTCATTGAAAACTGAGGTGCGTAAACGTAAACCACTTGTAATTAAACGTAAAGCAGATTTTTGATCATTTTTTATTATTATCGATGGGAAAGTGTATGAGAAGGTGAAGAATTGAGCAACATGCAAAATTATGACAGATTTTTTGCCTAAATGAACGTATTAATAGTTCAAAAATTTGCCCAGGTGAAAGAAAACCATTGGTTTTTAAAACCAATAGGTAAATTCGGACAAAACCAATCATATTACCTATGTTAACATAGGTAATATGATTGGTTTTGTCCCAATTTACCTATTGGTTTGTAATATGATTGGTTTTGTCCGAATTTACCTATTGGTTTTAAAAACCAATGGTTTTCTTTCACCTGGGTGTTTTAAATTTTCACGTCGAGAATTGGTGTACCCTAAGGAAATAAATCGAAATTAGGCTATTCGGCTATGAAATAGAAACTTTTCAGTCAGGGCGTTATATGCTTCTGAGACCAGTCAGATTATACGAGTGTTTTTCGTTATTTTATGCTGATTCCGGGATTAATTTTTGCTTCCTCGGTGATCGTAATTTTCGACGATAAGTTAACCATCTCTGATTAGTACATTTTTCTTGTACATATCTACTCTGTACTGTAGTTTGATATAAGGTAGGTAAGTATTTGACTCAATTTGACTGATCGGTACAAGACTGGGATGTATACATAACCCATTACCTATCGAATAAAGACCTTCATTTTGAGTTGAAAGCTACCTACTCAGAAAAATTGTTAGCTCGGGAGGTGCTCCTGTAGGGAAGACATGGTTCTCAAAGAGGGAATATTTTTGAAAATAATCGTTTTCACTCTAGCTTCTTCACAACCTAGGTAGTAGGTACATATGTGATAATTACTCGTGATTTGTCATTTTCATGATTCAGTGGATGAAATCTGACGAGTGATGACTAGATGCTGATTAAAGATCAATGGATTTGGATATCATTTAGTTGATCTACTATATTATTCAATCTGACCAAACTTGTTGTTCTAGACCAACTTCAGTTTCAGTCTTCAAGTACCTATCTACTTTTGTCACGCCCAGTTTTCGTTATATCCACTTATCTGCTAACTAAAAAACGACATTAGATTCTATACCTACTTATGTATTGTTTTTTGCCTTTTTTTATTTCAATTTATCAAGAGTCTTGTAATAGTAGTGCAAAACTGAGATCTTTAGTTGCTTGATTGACGTGTGTTCAAATTTCAATCGCTGATATCAGATTATCTATTTTTTTGAAATTAGTCATTCTTTAATTACCTATTCACTCGTTTATTTTTGCAGGAGAAATTTGATAAGCTGAAAACACAATGACGAATGCAATGAAAATGCCATTTCCAAAAGGTGCTAAAGAAGTGGGATGTATTGAACAAAGTGTGTCCTATCCCGAAGGTGAAAAATCAGATTTAATTACGTGGAGAATTAACGATACTTATACGTGGTGGTGAAAGCAGTCTTGTATCAAGGAGTTTCACTGTATGTGACGATGATGGGATTACTCTTACATGGTGTTTAGCGCTTGTAAAATTATGCCGGGACAATCAATCGCCATGGCCAAGCTACTATTTATTTCCATGCTTCTTACCAGAGAATGATTGTAAGGAAACATTTTGTAAAAATTAAATTGACCTTTTTCGAAGGGACCAGCCAGTACTCTTCAAGCGTTGCTGAAATTTGTAGGTTTGATGCTAGAGATCAGAAAAGCTCAGTAAGTTTACGTATAGATGGCAATGTAAAATCCTACATTATAGCCTACTGTAAAATAATTCAATCCAATTTGCCTAAATTTAGCCTATCAAAAGATTTAGGTAATATATTCAAGAATCAAAATTTTACCGATGTCAAGGTATTGTCGAATGATGGTCAAGTTTTTGAATCGCACAAGATGATATTATCTGCTCGTAGTTCCGTCTTCGCTGCCATGTTCACCCACCAGATGAAAGAAAATGAGCAACAAGAGGTAAAAATTTCAGATACATTTATACAGATAAACCAGAAAAACTGGGATTTCTGACTAAAGAACTATTTGTCGCAGCTGACAAATACGATTTGAAGGGATTGAAAATTATGAGCGAAGATGTACTAATCACGAATTTATCAGTTTCTAATGCCATAGAAATGCTACTATTTTCTGAATTACATAATGCTACTCGACTGAAAACTGAAGTCCTCAAGTTCATAACAAGGAGAGAAAGTGTTCAAGTGTTCAAGACTGAAGCATGGAAAAGTTTCGATCAGGTTAATCTACTCAAAGAAATATGCGAGGCTGTTGTGAATCCGTTATACAAGTATAACCGCGACCCAGATGATATTTTTGGTTATGTGTGTCTTTAACAAATTTTTTATTTTTACCTTATCAAATATTATATGTACTTACATTGTTTTTTGTTTTTATATGATTATTTTCAATTATTAGATACGCAGACTATACAATGGCTCGTTTGTACCTAACAGCTTAAAGTTTGTTATAAACTTTAGTAAAATGTACATGATAGCCTAAGTACTTATATACATTTATTATAAAACTATAAGTACATGGGGTGACTTGTTTTTCATTCTTAAGTTGGGTAGGTACTAGGTAGGTCTAGGTACCTAATTGGGAGAACGATTCGTTTATCATCGTTGTTATATCTTTTTATTGAAAACTTGGAAGTACAAGAACACTCACTGAAAAGAATAAATGAATTAGATACTTTTCTCCTGTGTGGAGGAGTAGGTACAAAAAACAAAATACAATTGGCCTGAGAGAAACGAGGACAAAAGCTTGCAAAAATTTATAACTTGAGAATCTGAAAAACGAAATTTTTTGTAGTCAAAAATGATGTTTTCCAGTCTTGATAATTCTTTCTTTTGCATCGGAACCATTTTCGGTAATTTTTTTTTTTTCATTATTTTTGGAATTTTTTGGGAGTTTTTATAACGCGAGAATCATTCTGGATGGATAAGGATTTATTATTCAAGTTCATGATACCAGAAACTTCTACGTTGGTTTTGTTTTATGACTGGTCATCTTGACCAAAAAAAAAAAAAAAAAAACTCCCTGCCTCGAGGAGGAAAGTGAAGGTGCAAGTTACAGGTATACAAGTACTAAATAAAAATTATACTTACTTATCTGATATGGTCTCGAAGTTTCAAAATTTCAAAAATTGTAAAATACAGGACACCGTTGGTTGTTGATTTTATTCTAACTAGAAAAGAAAAGAGGCCTCACGAGATACTCATGAGAGTCATGAGAGTGATTTTCACGATTTTCGTTTGCTTTCCAGGAAGGCAAGGAAATACTTACCATACCTATTATTTTTTTGGAATAAGTGAATTGGGTTCTTTATTTTTGAGAAAATTTTCATTTGCATTGGTAAATTTATGTACCTAATTAATAAGGATTAACGAATAAAATTTTGACCTACTATACACATTTCATCCCTTGTTATTTTATTTTTGACCGTTTTTTTTCTTTTGGTGTAGCCTTGTTTTGGTTGGGGTCATCTTGAAGATGATAATTACGAAATCATAAGTTTGCCAACTGAATACCTACTAAAATTGAAACTGTTTTCCAATTCAAACAACGAGTAGCTCTAGCTGCTCAAAAAATCGTTCTTCTTTTCTTCGGGTGTTGGAAAAATGGAATGCTACATGTTCGTTTATCTATGTAGTATCTATATTCTACATATTTTAATTTTTATAATTTGGATATAGGTAACTAACTTGTAGTTTCAAAAAATGGGCCCATCTTTGGACTTGGAGAAAATTTTGATTCGTGAGAAGAGAACAAAACAATCATTTTGATCATCAATAACAATAATAATTGCAATTTCATTTCTTAGGTTGTGATGATGGTTGTGTTTCTCTTTTGCTAGTGTTTTGTTGAAGTTGAAGTCTAAGCTGTGGAAGTGGGAAGCACATAAGAACAAGTGAGGGGAAGAGAGGCGACAGTCAGCTGGAATGTAATGTATAGAAATGTGACGTAGGAGTTGGATTTGGAGTTATCACTGTTATCAGTTACGAAAATCGCTCAATTCGATTCGTTTTGTGACTTGTGATTTTAATTAGGTCTTGACTTGAGATTGTGTGGCTGTTGTTTTCGTTAGTGTCTTCTATGTTCAACTTGGTGATCGTAATTTTCTAAGGTAAGTTCACTACTACGTACGTAGACGTACATAACTAATTCTACCTTTATCTGCTGGGTATGTGATGTGACTAATTAGTAATCAGTTCACTCATATGATTACGAGACGTGGATAAATCTGTTACTACATATACGAAACTGAAAGTAAAATTTTTTCGAGATATTGAGTAAACACCGAATGTTTAACACCCATTTCGTATTTTGTTACAGCCGAAGTTTGTCAGCAGAAAATTCAGTATGATCGGAGATTTTGACCCGAGTGATTGGAAAGTGGGAATTTCACCCGATGCCAAAGTGATTGGAGATATTGTTCAGAAAGCATTTTACCGGAATGGAATAAAACACAATTCCGTTAAGTGGACCGTACCCAATTTACTCTCTGATCATTCAGTTCGTCATCCGGTGCAGAAGTTTGCATCGAAAATTTTCTACATATATCGAAATCTGGAGAGTGTTTTTTTATGGCGTCTAGTTCTTGAGAGAATTGAAAACGCGGTCGATTACTATTCTGTTTTTCTACGTTTTATACCATGGTATGGTCATAAGGAAGTATTCGCAAAAATTGAGCTATCCATCGCCGATAAAAGTGAAAATAAGCTGTTGACTTGTGATTTTGGTGAAAGTCGTCGTTTCGACGTAAAAAATGACATCAACTCGATACAGTTACGGTTTCACGCTCCTATGTTTATCGAATATTCTGACCATGAAGAGTCCTTAGTCATATTGTGCGACATAGTTCAATCTTATTTACCTGAATTTAGTCTGTTGAAAGATTTGGAAAGATCATTCGACGTCATGAGTTCGGTTTCAGGCGACGTTACGCTACTGTCGAATGATGGAAAAACTTTCAAAGCGCACCGGATCATCTTATCGGCTCGCAGTTCAGTCTTCGCTGCCAGGATCTCGCACGACATTACAGAAAATTTACCTAGAAAGGTGAAAATTGAAGATTGTAATGGAGAAGTATTGGGAGATATGCTGCGTTATATATACACCGGAAAGCCAGAAAAATTGAATCTCTTGGCTGGAGATCTGTTGTCGGCGGCAGATAAATACAATCTACGAGGATTGAAGGTTATGTGCGAAGAAACGCTCTTGTCAACGTTGTCAGTTAACAACGCGGTAGAAATGCTACGACTTTCAGACTCATGTAAAGCTGATCTATTGAAATCCGAAGTGATCAATTTTATTATGTTGGAGGAAAATGTCTCAAAAGTAATGGCAACCAGTCAGTGGGATTATCTCAAGGAGACCCACTTGCTCAAAGAATTATGTCAAGCGTTTGCGGATCGTCAGAAAACAGCCAAAAAAAGTGCATGAGAATTTTTGTGATTTTTTTGAATGAGGATTTATTTTTATTTTTTCTTTTCATTTTTTTTGTTTTTATTTTTGTTGTCATGTATGAATAGCTTAGATATATGCATTTTATTTGTTGAAAAGTTTAGTAATGTACCCAGCTACCTACACATTTATTAGTTCAAGAAGTGACCCATGCTTTTTATTTTGACGTTGTGCATTTGGGAGAAGTCACCTACTAAATTAAGAATAGATATTCCTAACACCTACTTACTAAGAGGTAAGCAGCTTGGTTAAAACAAATTTACCTACTATTGGTTTCATTTTTTTTTCGAGTTTTAAGATGACTCGCTGGATTTAATTTTACTTTTGTGTTCAACTCAAATTTTGTGAACTTTTTGGATTACTTTTCTGTGCAAAAAATTTGTTTTTTCAAGAATAGATACTCGTAGTTAGGTACATCATATTATTAGGTCGACATTTTAAACATTAAAATAACAAGTACGAGTAGATAGGCAGTTATTCATTGTTTTTCGTTTTTATGATTATTTTCAATTATTAGGTACGCAGACTACAATGGCTCGTTTGTATCTAGCAAGTTTGTTATAAACTTTTGTAAAGTACATAGCCTAGGTATACATACTTATACTTTTATTATAAAACTATTCCTACATGGAGTGATTTCAGTGATTTGTTTTTCTTTCTAAAATTGGGTTGGTTCTCGTAGATACCTAATTTGGAAAACGATTCGTTTATCATCGTTGTTGTGGACTATAAGTAAAATCTAAAATCTTTCATCCGCGTGACTGGGTGTACATCTTTTTATTGAAAACTTGAAAGTACAAGAACACTCATTGAAAAGAATAGAATAAATGAATTAGATACCTTTCTTCTGTGTGGAGGGGTAGTTTTGGTGCAGTGGAGGACAGAAAACAGTAAGCTATTCGCTGAAAATCTCTTGTTCTGCGTTGGGAAAGGAGGTGAAGGGACGAAGGGTGAAAGAATAGATGAATGGAGACGAAGACGACAGTCTGAAGGTTGGAATAGATGATCCAGGTATGCAGAAAAACTGCGTGTGTAAAGTAGTATCAGAAACTGCTCGTGTTGAAGTTGGAGAACTAATTAGTCTTGCGTTTTCGACGTGCGTTGTTGCTTGTTCAATATTTTCATTTCATAGTGAATCAAATTTCTGCTCGAAAATTGTGATTTTCTATATTGGTAAGTTTATCATATCTTTTGCTTACGAGTTTTTGTATAATTTATTGTTTATTGCTGTGAGTATGTCTAGAGAGAGCTGTTATAGATCGAAAGAGCATGTGTTAATAAAATCCACATTACCAAAACACCAAGTGCAAAAGTTCCGTTTTTGAATTTTTGGCGAACTTTCAAAATAATTTGAAAAATTTAAAAGAAGTGCTTTACGGGCAATTTTCAAACTATTTCATGAAATAGAATTTTTCAATCTAAACGAACTGATGTGTTATAATTGCTCCAATTCAACTCCCATGCATCAACAACTAGGTACTATGTAGTTTTGAGCTAGATATTCTGGAGCCTTCAATACTTTTTAAATTTTTTCCAACATCTTCAATATCTCTGGAAATTGCAAACATGAACTTTACAACATAACTTTGGGCCACAGGCGTGTTTCGACTTTCGAGTTTTTGCTGCCCTTGACCAAAACATTTTTTGCTGCTCCTCCCCCCCTCAAAAATTTATAAATTGAGAAACTAAAAAACGTAATTATTTGTGGTTAATAATGAAGTTTTCCAGTCTTGATACTGTTCATTGAAAAGTGAATTTGGCCCAAGCGAAGCGAGCGCGAGGGCAAAAGCCTTTAGAACAACGTATGCATACCTACTACCTACTTAACATAATTTTTGATTACAGTTTGCAATTTTTTTGTAGAAATTTGAATGAGATTTTTTGTTGTTTGATTGATTGACAGATAATTGAGATAATGTTGTTTTTTTTTTTTTTTGAAAACCTATTTTAGGCTATTATAATCACCTAATATTGGATAAATTTCATGATGAGTGCACAAGCATATTTTAAAATTAGTCATTCCTTTAATTATTCAATTGTTTATTTTGCAGGAGAAATTTAAGAATCCGAAAATCCAATAATTATGACGTGTGTGATGAAAATTCCATATCCGAAAGGTGCTCGACGAGGAGGAGTTATTGAACAGAGTGTGACCTACCCTGAAGGTGAAAAAACAGATTTAATTACGTGGCACATTTACAATATACATGATCAGCTGGGGACAAGTATGGAAGGCAACTTTGTATCAGAAAGATTCACTGTAAGTGACGATGATGGGATTACTTTTACATGGAGTTTAGCGATTCTAAAATCATACCGGGACAATCGTAAATGCTACTATTTATATCCATGCTTCATATCAGAGAATGATTGTAAGGAAGCATTCGTAAAAATTGAATTGATCTTTAGAGATGGAGTGAGCGGGAAATGCCAATCTACTGGCGTTACCGAAATTTGTAGGTTTGATGCAAAAAATCAAAATAGCTCAGTAAGTTTACGTATAGATGCCGAAAAACTATCATCTCCCCACAGAAGCTACTGTTACTGTAAAATAATTGAATCCAATTTGATTAAATTCAGCCTATCGAAAGATTTAGGTAATATATTCAAGAATCAGAATTTTACCGATATCAAGTTATTGTCGAATGATGGTAAAGTTTTTGAAGCGCACAGGATGATATTATCTGCTCGAAGTTCGGTTTTCGCTGCCATGTTCACGCACCAGAAGAAAGAAAATGCGCAAAACGAAGTGAACATTGACGATATGAACGGAGAAGTGGTCGAAGATCTTTTAAAATACATTTATACAGATAAACCAGAAAAACTGCAACTTCTGGCTAAAGAACTATTTGTCGCAGCGGACAAATACGATTTGAAGAGATTGAAAACGATGAGCGAAGACGTCCTCATCGAGAATTTGTCGATTTCCAACGCCATAGAAATTCTACATTTTTCTCAACTACACAATGCTACTCGACTGAAAACCGAAGTCGTCAAATTCATAACGACGAAAACAAATGCGGAAGTGTTCGAGACTGAAGCATGGGAAAGTTTAGAGCAGACCAATCTACTCAAAGAAATATGCAAGGCTTTTGCGAAACGTTAAATAACTGCGATCATAACGAGATATTTGTACTTCATTTTATTTAACCTATTTTTTTTTTAAACTTATCGACAATTAATCGTTGTTTTTTGTTTTTATAATTTTTTTCAATTACTTATTACGTGGGCCACAAGTATTGATTTGTACCCAGCTTAAAGTTTGTAATAAAACTTATTTGTAGTGAAGTACATACCTACTTATAATTTATTATAGAACTGATACAATGGAGTATCTTGCTTTTCATTTTAAAATTATGTAGATAGGTACTTATTTGGGAGTGGGAGAACGATTCGTTTATCAAATTATCATCGTTGTTATGGACTGTGTAGAACCTTCATCCGCATGGCTTGATGTACTTACATAAGTAGGTATTTTTATTGAAAACTCGGAAGTACAAAAACACTCATTGAAATGAATGAATAAATTGATTATACCTTTTTCTTGTATGGAGCGGTAGTTTTGGTATTGGAGGACACTGAGGACAGACGGCTAATCTCAGAAAATATTCGTTTTTCTGTGACAGGATGAAAGGAAGTGAAGGGCGAAGGGTGAAAGAATAGATGAACCGAGGGTCCGAGGCAACAGTCTGGTCTGGCGGGTAGAATAGAAAATCTATGCAGAAATGGTTCATATGTAAAATAACCTGAAAAATTACCTAAAAGCTTCAAAAAGGCGCAACAATCAGTTTTTCAATTTTTCAAATGAATCGGTGAGAACAGAAAGGGACCAAGTCACAATTTCGGAAAAATTGTTTTTAAGGGTATGTGGGTTTTGTTGTACGGCGGATCGACTGGTGATGTCAGATTTCCGCAAAACTGTCGGGAAAGTCGGAAAGTGGTAGTTGGGAGCAGAAAAAGGGCGGATCTGCATTGATGACTTTTTTGTTAAATTTTTTGAATGCCTTGGAAAATAACAAACATTTTCGAGAAGACCATTTTTTGAAATTCTAGTTCATCTCTGTACTGAAAAAAGACGAAAAAATTAACAACTTGGGCAAAAAGTTTTACACCTCAAGGCGTTTTTGGTCAATTTAAACGAGATACTTAGCAGCTGTCTAAGTGATGTACTTAGATGTAGAATCAAGCCCCATTCGTGTCCGAGCAATTTCAAGAGAAATTTTGGCGATTGAGTGCAGAAAGGGTCCAAGTTGGTCCAAGTGCCATTTTTTAGGCAGCAACAGCGCCGGCGCACGTGAATTTTTTTTTAAAACTGTGCTAAAATTTAAACAACGTAATTTTTTCGAAAAATTTTCGCTCGAGCACCAATTTTGGATCAATTTTTCTGAAGTATGAAGAGTTTTAAGAAAATAACCTCTAATTTAGATTTTTTAATACCTCTACCTAAAAATCTGGTTAAATTGCCCTCTCCTTGCCGAAATCCTGGCTACACCACCGGGTGAAAAAAAATAATGAATTTTGCGATAATGCGAACATACAGTGAGATCATTTTGGTTGGAGAGTGGAGAACAGTTGGTGGTAAGCAGTTCTAGGAAAAATCCAACTGTGGAAAAAGAAACAGTGAGGGGAAGAGAAGCGAGGCGACAGTCAGTCGGACCGAAGAAACAGTAGTGCCAGTAGTAGTGGTAGTGAATATTGCCTAGTTAATAGTTATTGCGTAAATGCGTAGATTCGAGTATCAAATTAGACAAGACATTAGTCATTAGTGCCTTATCAAATGCTGGATGTGCTGGATGCTTATTGCTTACGTGAACTTAATCAGTATTGAGATTGTGTTATTGATTGTTGGATTGTTGGTATCGTCAATGGTAGTGTTCTTCGAGGGATTAATTTTTGCTTCCTCGGTGATCGTTATTTTCCAAGGTAAGTTAACCATTTCTGATTAGTACATTTTACATACGAGTATTTACTGTAATTAGTTTGATGTAGGTACTAGGTAGCAAAGAATTTGACTGACCGATAAAAGACTGGAAATTGGAATGTATACGCAACTCGCAACCTTTCATTAGAGAGAGACCTTCATCTTAAGTTAAGTTATAAGTTAGGTACTCACTCAGAAATATGGCGAGCTTCGGAAGTGCCCATGGGGGGAGGGGGGAACACATGCTTCTCAAAGAGGGGATATTTTCGAAAATAATCGTTTTCGCTCTAGCCTCAGCCTCTTCAGTACTTCAGTCTTCACAACTTAAGTTAGGTACATTATGTGATAATCACTCGTGATATGTAATTTCATGATTCAGTGGATTCTGATGAATGATGAGTTGATGTTGATGGAAGATGAATGGATATAATTTATTTGACCAAAGATCAACCATATTCCATCTGACCAAACTTGCTGCTTATCTGCTAACCAAAAAAGGTCGATTTTTCGCATTATCGAACAATAACACACACTCACAGAGTAATGATAGGAGAACGTTTATGAAATTAGGTTCCATCCATGTATGTATGTACGAGTATTACCTATTGTTTTTTTTGCCTTTTTTTATTTCAATTTATCAACAGTCTTGAGTCTTGTAACAGTAAGGTAAAGCCAATCAACTGAATCAACTCGGGAGAAAAATTGTGCAAAAACTGAGATCTTTAGTTGTTTGACTGATGTGTGCTCAAATTTCAATCACTGATGGTGGATTCTCGATTTTTTGAAATTAGTCATTCCTTTAATTACCTATTCACTTGTTTATTTTTGCAGGAGAAATTCAATAAGCTGAAAGCCCAATGACGACTGCAATGAAAATACCATTTCCAAAAGGTGCGAAAGAAGTAGGATCTATTCAACAAAGTGTGTCCTACCCCGAAGGTGAAAAATCAGCTTTAATTAAGTGGGAAATTTACGATATATGTACGTGATAAAACGGCGAGTATTGCAGGTAAAGTCGATCTTGTATCGAAAAGTTTCACTGTAAGTGACGATGATGGGAATACTCTTACGTGGCGTTTAGCGCTTGTAAACTCATGCCGGCCGGACGATCGTGATGGCTACTATTTATTTCCATGCTTCATGCCAGAGAATGATTGTAAGGAAGCATTCGTAAAAATAGAATTAATCTTTAGAAATACTTACATATGATGAGAAATACTGCTCTACTGGCGTTGCTGAAATTTGTAGGTTTGATGCAAGAGATCAGAATAGCTTAGTAAGCTTATGTGTAGATAATAGCGACGTATCATCTCGCCAATTCAGCTATTTTTACTGTAAAATAATTCACTCAAAAGTGCCGAAATTTAGCCTATCGAAAGATTTAGGTAAAATTTAGCCTATCGAAAGATTTAGGTAATGTATTCAAGAACACAAATTTTGCCGATGTCAAGTTGTTGTCCAATGATGGTAAAACATTCGAAGCGAACAAGATGATATTATCAATTCGTAGTTCCGTTTTCGCTGCCATGTTCACGCACCAGATGAAAGAAAATGCGCAAAACGAGGTGAACATTGACGATATGAACGGAGAAGTGGTCGAAGATCTTTTAAAATACATTTATACAGATAAACCAGAAAAGCTGGAACTTCTGGCTAAAGAACTATTTGTCGCAGCGGACAAATACGATTTGAAGGGATTGAAAATAATGAGCGAGGACGTCCTCATCAAGAATTTGTCGATTTCCAACGCCGTAGAAATTCTACATTTTTCTGAATTGCACAATGCTACTCGACTAAAAACCGAAGTCGTCAAATTCATAACAACGAAACAAAATGTCGAAGTGTTCAAGACTGAAGCGTGGAAAAGTCTCGATAAGGTTAATCTACTGAAAGATATATGCGAGGCTTCTGCGAATCGCTGAACAACGGCGTCCACAAGAAATACTTAAGTAGTCTATTTGTAATTTTATTTTACTTATTTTTTTATAAGGTCGTTATAAATATCAATCTATTGTTTTTTGTTTTTATAGTAGGTTACAAACAGTGCTCAATTGTATCTAACTTAAAGTTTTTTATATGTATAATTAATAATGTATACCTACCTAGACATTTATTAATAGAACTATGCATGGAGTGACTTTGCTTTTCATTCTAAAATTTTGTATTCGGAAGAACCATTCGTTCATCATCGTTTATTGAAAACTTGGAAGTATAAAAACACTCGTTGAAATGAATAAATAAAAATAAAGCTTTCTCCTGCATCTATACAGTGGGGGTTGTTCTAGTGGTAGTGGAAGACAGAAAACAGTTGGCTATTCGCAGAAAAATCTTTTGTTCTATGTTAAGAAAGGAAGTGAAGGAGGGTGAATGAATAGGTGAACAGAGACGACAGTCCGGCGGGTAGAATAGAAATCGGAAATTCTATTTCTATGCAGAAATAGCTAGTGAGTAGATATGTAAATATAATAGTATCAGAAACTACTCGTGTTGAATACACTTGTTGAATCTGGAGAACTAATTAGTCTTGTATTTGCGATGTCGCGTTGCTGCTTGTAGTGAATCAAATTCTACTCGAAAGTTGTAATTTTCTACTGGTAAGTTTATCATAATTATCCTTTGCTTACGAGTTTTTGTATAATTTCATGCTGTACGTACGTCCAGAGGTTAGATCGAAAAAGCATATTGTCTTTAAATCCACGTTACCAAAACGCCAGGTGCAAAAGTTTGTTTTTGAATTTTCGGCGAATTTTCAAAACGTACCTAATTTGGAAAAATTTATAAAATTAGTGTTTTAAAAAATTTTTGAAAAAAAAAACAATTTTCAACCCATTTCGTGAAATAGCATTTTTGAGCAAAGTGAATCGATTATCACCTCAATTCATAATTATGTACCTATGTACAACATGTGGTGTACTTTCGAATATTTTTCAAAACTTTCACTCTATACTGCAAGAAATTGTGATTTAAAGTAATACTACTAATTTTTGTGCGTGGCCCAGTATAAGTAGGTAAGTATTTTTATTTCACATTATGAATTTTTGAAAAAGCAATTTGAGCATTGAAGAAAAGATTGAAAATTACCTAACGCAATTATTCAACGTTTTATACATAATTGGAAAATAATTTCTGTTTTTTTTACCTAACTGGATTAACATTTCGAAGAAATGAAAATTTTACTTTCGAAATTGGTAACTTTTTTATATTTTAAAGAAAGCGCCACCGGAGAAAAAAAATTGAGAATTTAAAGTTGCGAGTATCAATTTTTACTTTTGTTTCGTTGAAAAATTATTATTTATGCTGAGTTTTCACCTAGCAAAGCTACTCGTATCATCAATGCACCTATATTTTTCCGAATTTTCTTTGACAGTTTTCTAACTTGAACAATATTTTTCCGAAGAGCTTGAACAAAAAACAAATGCAATTGGCTCGATCGAAACGAGCGCAAAAGCTTGCAAACATTTCCAACTTGAGAAGATGAAAAGCTGAAAACGTCATTTTTTGTAGTCAAAAATTATGTTTTCGAGTCTTGATAATATTTTTCAAATTTGAGACTGAGGTACCCATACCTAATATTTTTGTAGAAATTTTCAACGGTGGAAATGAAAAGTAAATTGGCTCGAGCAAAGCGAGGGTGAATGCTTTCAACAATTTGCAATTCAAAAAGCCGAATAATATCATTTTTGATGATGGAAAATCATTTTTCTGACCTTTGAATTTTTCAAATTTTGGCAATATTTTTGTAGAAATTGTCCGAGATTTTTAGTTGTTTGATTGATATGTGCTCAAATTTCAATCGCTGATGGCAGATGATGAATGATGATTTTCATTTTTTGAAAACGTGTCTTGGGCTACCATACCTACTTAATAATTTATCCTTGGGTAAATTGCATGATGAGTGCGCATTTTGAAATGAGTCATTCCTTTAATTTATTCACACGTTCGTTTTTGCAGGATAACTATAAATTTAAGAAGCTGAAAATCCAATATGACGAATGCGATGAAAATGCCATTTCCAAAAGGTGCTCCGGTAGTAGGATCTATCGAACAGATTGTGTCCAACGTCGAAGGTGAAAAATCAGATACAACTACGTGGATAATTCCCAATTTACATTATTCTATCACGTCAAGTGCAAACAACAGTCTCGTATCAAACAGTTTCACCGTAAGCGACGATGACGGGATTACTCTTACGTGGTGTTTAGCGATTATAAGATCAGACCTGAATGGTGTCGTAAGCTATCGTTTATTTCCATTTTTCATGCCCGAGAACGATTGTAAAGAAGCATTTGTAAACATTGAATTGTCCCTCAGTGACGAAGGGAAAAAACAGTTCTCTTCTAATGTTGCTGAAATTTGTAGATTTAATGCAAAAGATCGGAACAGCTTAGTAAGTTTACATGTAAAAGGCGAATTATCAACCCGCTCTGCAACCTACTGTAAATGTAAAATGATTCACTCAAATTTGCCTAAATTTAGCGTATCGAAAAATTTAGGTATTGCATTCAAGAATCTGAAATTTACCGATGTCAAGTTATTGTCGAATGATGGCAAAGTTCTTGAAGCGCACAGGATGATATTATCTGCTAGTAGTACCGTCTTCGATGCCATGTTCACGCACCAGATGAAGGAAAATGAGCAACAGGAGGTAAAAATCGTAGATATGAATGGAGAAGTGATGGAAGAAATGTTACGATACATTTATACAGATAAATCAGAAAAACTAGGACTTCTGACTAAAGAACTATTTGTCGCAGCTGACAAATACGATTTGAAGGGATTGAAAATGATGAGCGAAGATACACTTGTCGCGAATTTGTCGGTTTCCAACGCCGTAGAAATTCTACGTTTTTCTGAATTTCACAATGCTACTCAACTCAAAACCAAAGTCGTCAAGTTCATGACAACGAAAGAAAATGTCGAAGTGTTCGAGACTGACGCATGGAAAAGTTTCGATCAGATCAATCTACTTAGAGAAGTATGCGGGGCTTTTGCGAAACGCTAAACGATTGCCGGCAAAGATATTTGTACTTTTATTTGACCTATTTTTTAAATAAAAAAATCATCAAATATTCACGCATTGTTTTTTGTTTTCACGATTATTTTCAAATATTAGGTATAGGTACGCTACGTAGTACGTAGGTACCTAGGCTGCGAGTTCTCATTTTAAAAGTTTGTTATAAAATTTAGTGAAATATTAGATACATATACCTATGCAGGTACCTTTTCAGGAGAACGGAGAACCATTCGTTCATCATCGTTTATTGAAAACTTGAAAGTATAGAAACACTCGTTGAAATGAATAAATGACTCAGGTACCTCTCTCCGGTATCTACGAGGTAGGGGGTGTTTTGGTAGTGGAAGACAGAAAACAGTAAGCTATTCGTGGAAATATCTCTTGTTCTGTGTCGTGAAAGGAGGTGAAAGGTGAAACAATAGATGAATCAGGCGACAGTCTGGTCTGGGGGTAGAATACGAGTAGAAAACCTATACAGAAATGGTATATATTTAAATAGTAGGTATCAGAAACTACTCATTCCTGTTGAATATACTTACGCTTGTTGAAGGAGGATAACTAATTAGTCTTGTGTTTGCGATGTCGCGTTGTTGCTTGTTCAATACTTTCATTTCGTATTAGTTAATCAAATTCTACTCGAAAGTTGTAATTTTCTACTAGTAAGTTTATCATACTTACCTACCTACCTACCTACCTATATCTTTTGTTTACAAGTTTTTGTGTAATTTTTTGCTGTATCTAGTTACGTATAGAGGTTAGATTAAAAGAGCATGTCTTAATACAATCCACGTTATATGTTACCAAAACTTCAGGTGCAAAAGTTCGTTTTTAAAGTTTTTGCTTCAAAATAATTAGAAAAATTCAAAAAATTTGTTTAAAGGGCAATTTTTGAACAATTTCGTGAAATAGCATTTCTTATTCAAACTTAATCGATGTGTATACCTAATAAGTAGCTCCAATTCAACTCCCATGCATCAACACCTACCTACTAGTTTTTAGCTATTCTGGAGCTTTCAACAATTTCCCAATAATAAGTATAATTTTAAATTTAGAAAAGCACAACAAGCTTTTGAAAATCTGTGATTTGAAAACTAAAATAGTGTGGTTTTTAGTCAATTACCTACCTTATTGCATTTTCTAAAGAGAATCGCTCGATTCTGGGTCTTCAGCAAGAAATTGTGAAAATCGATCACTCAAGAAGTCAATCAAATTCGGTGGGAGGGGAAGGGGCACACAGTCTTAAGGTCACAGCTTAATACCTTTGTGATAATTACTCGTGATACCTAATGTTATTTCATGGTTCAACGGATGAGAAATCTGACGACGAGTGATGTCGAGTGCATCATTCCACGTCAATTCGACCAACAAGTGGTAAGGGGATCGGCGATTTTTTTAAAAATTTTGTTGTGGAAAGACCTCCCGAAGGGATTACCAATGGCGCAAATCGCAGCCCTCTCTAGCCCTTTTTTAAAGGTTGCTAGGGGGTGTTAAAATTTTTAGTGAACTAGAAATATCATCCATTTCAGTAGTAGATTACTCGATAACCGCGATACCTACCAAAATGGAACTTTTCCCAATAGTTAGGAGTTTTGAAGGCTTTTTAGTGATATCATAAAAATCAATGTTGCCACTTTTTTTCGTACGAAAAATTGGCTCGAAAAGTTTCAAAACGTAGTTTTAATATCGTTCGGATTCTCAAAAATTTTGAAAAAAATATATTATGAACAAATTTTTATGCTGAACAACATATTCAAAAATTGGGATGGAATTATTTCGTAAAGTCAATTAAAAAAAATTTAAACTTTGCGAAAAAATGCGATTTTTTGATTTAAAACATGAAAAAAAGTTTTGATTGGTAAAGTTGACCCATTTGACACCTATTTTTACGTATCTGTTGGAAAGTTGAAAACCCCCTTCGATAAAATGAACTCATCACAAAAAAATCAAAATTCGAAAAAATTCAATTTTCAATTCCAAACATCAAAAAAAGTTTAAATTTGTTCAGTTGCCTTATGTTGACCTCTTTCTGACGTATTTCATGGAAAAGTTGATAAAAATTACACTCATGGCAAATAAATTCAAACTGTAGGCACCTATCGTTTATGTTTTGAATCTTGTCGAATTTTGATTCTTTTTGTGATGAGTTCATTTCATCGAGTGAAAGGGGGTTTTCAACGGATACGTAAAAATAGGGGTCAAATTCACCAATCAAAACTTTTTTTCAAGTTTTAAATCAAAGAATCGCATTTTTTCGCAATTTTTCAATTTTTAAAAATCGACTTCACGAAATAATGCCATCCCAAATTTTTCAGTACGTTGTTCTGCATGGAAAGTTGTCCATAATACATATTTTTTCAGAATTTTTGGGAGTCGGAACGATATTAAAACTACGTTTTGAAACTTTTCGAGCTAATTTTTCGTACGAAAAAAAGTGACAACATTGATTTTTATGATATCACCGAAAAGGCTTTCAAAACCCCCAACTATTGGGAAAAGTTCCATTTTGGTAGGTATCGCGGTTATCGAGTAATCCACTGCTGAAATGGATGATAAGTATTTCACGTTCTCTGACAATTTTGACACCTCCTAGCAGCCTTTAAAAAAGGGCTAGAGGGGTGCGATTTGCGCCATTGGTCATCCCTTCAAGAAGGTTTGTCCACAGGAAAAATTTCAAAAAAATCGCCAACCCTCCTATCCACTTCTTGGTCGAATTGACTTGGAATGACCCGAGTAGAGTTGATCGAAAATTAAGGGAAGCGATAACATTGATTAATGATAAGGGAACGTTTATAAAGTTAGATTCCATGTGTTTTTTTGGCTTTTTTTAAATTTCAATTTATCAACAGTCTGATAACAGTAGGTAAGCCATAAACTCAAGAGAAATATATTGTGGAAAAACAGAGATCATTAGTGTTTGATTGATAAGTATGTGCTTAAATTTCGATTGCTGATGGCAGATTATCGATTTTTTTGCCATAACTTTTCTTACTTGATAGGCTACGATAAAATTTATTATTGGATAAATTGCACGATGAGTAAGTAGGTACACATTTTGAATTTTGATTGTCATTGCTTTAATTATTCACTTTTTTTTTGCAGAAAAAATTTAATAAGCTGAAAACAGTAATATGACGAATGCAATGAAAATGCCATTTCCAATTCCACCAAGTGCTCCAGAAGCAGGATCTATTGAAACAAGAGAGTGCAATATCGAAGGTGAAAAAGCATATATAATTACGTGGATAATTCCCGATGTACGATTACGTCATTTTTCAATGACGAGTGAGTCAGAAAGCTATCTCGTATCAAAAAAATTCACCGTGGAAGACGATGATGGGATTACTCTAACATGGTGTTTAGCGTTTGTACAAGCATGCCAGAACGATCGCTTATGCTATTATTTATATCTATGCTTCATACCGGAGAACGATTGTAAGGAAGCATTTCTAAAAATTGGAGTGACCTTTAGAGATGAAAGGAGTAGTAAACAGTTCTCTACTAGCGTTGCTGATTGTAAGTTTGGTGCAACATATTCAAATAGCTCGCTAAGTTTACGGATAGATAGCGATGTATCATCCTGCATTACAGCCCACTGTACAATAATTCAACCCCGCTTACATAAATTTAGCCTGTCAAAAGATTTAGGGAATGTATTCAAGAATCAAATTTTTACCGATGTCAAGTTATTGACCAATGATGGCAAAGTTTTCAAAGCACACAAGGGGATATTATCTGCTCGTAGTTCCGTCTTTGCTGCAATGTTCACGGACCAGATGAAAGAAAATAAGCAAAACCAGGTTGAAATCGCAGATATGAATGGAGAAGTGGTCCAAGATATGTTACGATATATTTATACAGATAAACCAGAAAAACTGCGACTTCTGGCTAAAGATCTATTTGTCGCAGCTGTCAAATACGATTTGAAGGGATTGAAGAAGATGAGCGAAGATGCGCTTATCACGAATTTGTCGATTTCCAACGCCGTAGAAATTCTACATTTTTCTGAATTGCACAATGCTACTCGACTGAAAACCGATGTCGTCAAGTTCATAACAACGAAAAAAAATGTCGAAGTGTTCAAGACTGAAGCGTGGAAAAGTTCGGAGCAGACCAATTTACTCAAAGAAATATGTGAAGTTTTGGCGAATCGTTGATCAGATTGCTGTCAAGGAAATACTTGTAATTTTATTTAACCTATTTTTTTCATTAAAAAATTATCAAATATTCATCCATTGTTTTTTGTTTTTATGATTATTTTCAAGTCTAAATCTAATTAAAATTTTTAAAAATGCAACATTCGAAATTATTTTGGTTTTGTTGAAAAATTTTCAAGATAGGTATCAACATTCGAAATTCAATTTTATTAAAAACTAAAAAAAAATATCTAAGAACATTTAACATGAAATTTAAAAAAAATATCAATATTCAAAATTAATTTAAATTTTTTACATTTTAAACAACTGTTTACTGGATTTCGATTTCGCTTCGGAGAATTTCTTGATTGAATCATCGAATTCATATTTTTTAATATGGTATTTTCGATAGGTATGCATCAGTTATGCACCAAGGTAGCAATTTAAGACGTACCTACCTACATATTTTTTATCCAACTGACAACCGTAATTTTTTTTATCAATCGTCATAATATTTACATCTTACATCTCAAATTTAAAAAGTAGCGAAAAAAATTAAAAATTTGTCGCCCTGGGCTACCGCCTACTCGGCCCATGTCTAAATCCAGGACTGGACATTGCTTTCCATTCTAAAATTAAGTAGGTAACCTATTCGGGAGAACCATTCGTTCATCATCCTTTATTGGAAACTTGGAAGCATAAAAACACTCGTTGAAATGAATAAATGAATTAGGCAGGTATCTTTCTCCTTGTATCTTTTAAGGGTTGTTTTAGTAGTGGAAGACAGAAAACAGTTGTCTATTCGCAGAAAAATCTTTTGTTCTATGTCAAGAAAGGAAGTGAAGGAGGGTGAAAGAATAGGTGAACGGAGACGACGGTCTGGCGGGTAGAATAGAAATTCTATTTCTATGCAGAAATAGTGAGTATGTAAATAGTATCAGAATCTACTCGTATTGAATACACCTTGTTGAACCTGGAGAACTAATTAGTCTTGTGTTTGCATTGTCGCGTTGTTGCTAGTTCAATATTTTCATTTTATAGTGCATCGAATTCTACTCTAAAATTGTAATGTTCTACTGGTAAGTTTATCATATTCTTTGCTTACGAGTTATTGTATACCTAATTTCTTGCTGTAGGTACGTCCAGAGGTTAGATCGAAAGAGCATGTCTTTAAATAATACACTCATAAAAACGCCAAGTGTAAAATATACCTACCTACATAGTTTTTAAATTTCTGGCGAATTTTCAAAATAATTAGAAAAATTCAAAAAAAGTGTTTTAAGCACAATTTTCAAACCATTTTATAAAATGAAATTTTTTGAGCAAAAGTGAATCAATGTGTATAATTGTTCCAATTCAACTCTCATGCATCAACAACTAGGTACTAGTTTTGAGCTATTTCGAAGCCTTCACAATTTTTTTTTAGAAACTTCAACCCTTCTGGAAATGGCACCAGCTAGCAAATGCTACTCGTACTTATCATTAATGCACCTACCAATATATTATTTTCTTTGACAGTTTTCTAATTTGAACAATATTTCCCCGAAGAGTTTGAACAAAAAATAAAATACAATTGGCCCGAGCATAACGAGGGCAAAATCTTGCAAAAATTTATAACTTGTGAGTCTGAAAAACGTAGGTAGGTAATTTTTTGTAGTCAAAAATTTTTTTTCCAGTTTTGATATTCACTCGGGCAATAAAAGCTTTTTACAATGTAACATCATTTTCGATTACAGAAAAATAATTTTTCTGCTGTTTGAATTTTTCAAATTTTGAAGCAATTGTCCGAGGTTTTTAGTTGTTTGATTGATATGCGCTCAAATTTCAATCGCTGGCATGATGATCTTTTTTTTGAAAACTTACCTTAGCTATCATAATTTACCATTGGATAAATTGCACGATGAGTGCATTTTTTGAAATTAGTCACTCCTTTAATTATTCACTCGTTCATATTTTTGCAGGAGAAATTTAATAAGCTGAAAACCCAATATGAAGAACGAAATAAAAATGTCATTTCGAAAATCTGATCAAGAAGTAGGATCTATTAAAATTGTGTCCAGCTTGGAAGGTGAAAAATCAGATGAAATTACATGGAAAATACCCAATTTATATAATGCTTCAATGGCGAATAGTACAGAAAAAAAATTCATATCACAAAGTTTCACCGTAAATGACGATGACGGGATCACTCATACATGGTTTTTAGCGCTTGTATTAGGATCATATAAGAATGGTGCCGCAGGCTATTGTTTATTTCCATGCTTCATACCGAAGAATGATTGTGAAGAAGCATTTGTAAAAATTGAATTGGTTTTTATAGATGAATTGAAAACAAAGGTCTGGAGTAGGCGATTTCCTGAAATATGTAGGTTTAATGCGAATGATCAGAACGGCTCAACAGGTTTAGATATACGAGATAACGAAATATCATCCCGCGTTACAGCCTGTTGTAAAATAATTCAACCCCACTTACATAAATTTAGCCTGTCAAGAAATTTGGATAATGCATTCAAGAATCCAAATTTTACCGATGTCACGTTATTGTCGAATGATGGCAAAGTTTTTGAAGCACACAAGATGATATTGTGTGCTCGTAGTTCTGTCTTCGCCGCCATGTTCACCCACCAGATGAAAGAAAATGAGCAAAACGAGGTAGGAATTGTAGATATGACTGGAGAAGTGGTCGAAGATATGTTACGATACATTTATACAGATAGATCAGAAAAACTGGCACTTCTGACTACAGATCTATTTGTCGCAGCTGACAAATACGATTTGGGGGGTTTGAAATGGATGAGCGAAGATGCACTCATCACGAATTTGTCGATTTCCAACGCCGTAGAAATGCTACTATTTTCTGAATTACACAATGCTACTCGACTGAAAACTGAAGTCGTCAAGTTCATAACAATGAAACAAAATGTCGAAGTGTTCAAGACTGAAGCGTGGAAAAGTCTGGAGGAGGTTAATCTACTCAAAGAAATATGTGAGGCTTCTGCGAATCGCTAAACAACGGCGTCTAAATAAATACTTACATTTTAATTTTATTTTACTTATTTTTTTATGAGGTCATTATAAATAAAATATCAATCTATTGTTTTTTGTTTTTACCTATGGTAGGTTACAAGTGCTCATTTGTATCTAACTTAAAGTTTGTTATATGTAATTAATAATGTACGTACTACTTACCTAGACATTTAGGTATTAATAGAACTATACATGAAGTGACTTTTCTTTTCATTCTAAAATTAGGTAGGTACCTATTCGGGAGAACCATTCGTTCATAAGTATAAATATACACTCGTTGAAATGAATAAATAATAATAAATTAGGTACCTTTCTCCTGTATCTTTACAGTATAGGGGTTGTTTTGGTGGTATAGTGGAAGACTGATAACAGTTGGCTATTCGCAGTAAAATCTTTTGTTCTATGTAAAGAAAGGAAGTGAAGGAGGGTGAAAGAATGGGTGAACAGAGACGACAGTCTGGCGGGTAGAATAGAAATTCTATTTCTAAGTATGCAGAGATAGCTATGTGAGTAGATATGTAAATAATAGTATCAGAAACTACTACTCGTGTTGAATACACTTGTTGAAGCTGGAGAACTAATTAGTCTTGTGTTTGCGATGTCGCGTTGCTGCTTGTAGTGAATCAAATTCTACTCGAAAGTTGTAATTTTCTCCTGGTAAGTTTATCATATTATCTTTTGCTTACGAGTTTTTGTATAATTTTATGCTGTACGTACGTCCAGAGGTTATAGATCGAAAGAGCATGTCTTAAAATTCACGTTATCAAAACGCCAGGAGCAAAATATACATATGTACTTACAAGGGAACCTCTTGACTCTTGAGGTGTCCGACGTCCGTCTCCGATTTGAACGGGACCGCGATTTTTGGAAAGAGCATGGTCTAAAACGCCCAAGACCAAATTTTCAGCTGCCCAACATGATATCTTGATATTTGGCGAACGTTTGAAAATTCAAAATTGACTGTTTTTGGTGATTTATGCCTTCTTTTAAAAACGTACGTATTTGATCAGCAAAAATTATCAAAATAAGTCCTAAAAGTGATATTAATTCTCCAAATACAAATTTAACCATTTCCAGCCATTCTGGAGCCTCCAGCGCGATTTTTCAATTTCTCCAGAATTTTTAATTTGCTCCAGAAGACGTGAATATGAAGTTGGGCAGCTAAAAATCGAGTTGTGTGTTATACTCGACCTGTTTAACGAATTTATTCACATTTGAGCCGATTCTGGAAGGGACACCTCAATAGTGGTTTTTTGACCAGCTTTTTTTCAAAATAAAAATATCCAAAAATCAAAAATTTCTCGTTTGCGAGAAAATTATCGAAATATGCGCGAATCGCTGTATTTCGTCATTAATCAAGCCCACGAGGGTGAATTTCCCCATTTCCAGCCTTTCTTGAGCCTCTGGAGAAATTGAAAAATCGCGCTGGAGGCTCAAGAATGGCTGGAACTGGCGAAATTTGCTCTCGTGGTGTTAGTTCATGACAAAATACTGCGATTCGCGCAAATTTCGGAAATTTTCTCGTCAACTGGAAATTTTTGATTTTTGGATATTTTTATTTCGAAAAAAAGCTGGTCAAAAAACTACTCTTGAGGTGTCCTCTCCAGAATCGGCTGAAATGTGGATTAATTCGTTAAACAGGTCGAGTATGACACACAACTCGATTTTCAGCTGCCCAACTTCGTATTCACGTCTTCTGAAGCAAATTAAAACTTCTGGAGAAATTGAAAAATCGCGCTGGAGGCTCCAGAATGGCTGGAAATGGTTAAATTTGGATTTGGAGAATTAATATCAGTTTTAGGACTTATTTTGATCATTTTTACTGATCAAATACGTACGTTTTTGAAGAAGGCATAAATCACCAAAAACAGTCAATTTTGAATTCAAACATTCGCCAAATATCGAGATAATTATGTTGGGCAGCTGAAAATATGGTTTTGGGTGTTTTAGACCATGCTCTTTCCAAAAATCGCGGTTCCGTTCAAATCGGAGGCGGACACCTCAAGAGGTTCCCTTGTTAGTTTTTAAATTTTTGGCGAATTTTCAAAATAATTGAAAAAATTAAAAAAAAAGCGTTCTAAGGTCAATTCTTAAACAATTTTATAAAATTAAATTTTTTGAGCACAGTGGATCGATGTGTATAATTGTTCCAATTCAGCTCTCATGCTTCAGCAACAGCACTAGTTTTGAGCTATTCTGACGCCTTCAACAATTTTTTTTAGAAACTTCAATCACTCTGGAAGTATCAAAAATGAAGTTCACAACTTATAACTTTGGATCACAGGCGTGTTTCGAGTTTTTGCTGCCCTAGAGGGCTATACCAAACCATTTTTTGCTGCTCCCCTCCCCAACCATGTTTTTTATTGACTCTTACTCAAACTTTTTTATGCTCTCAACCTCGTAGCCCCAGATCACTGCCATTCATACGAGTAATTATGTATGTAATGTACAACGTGTATGTAGAGTACTTTCCATTATTATTCAAAACGTTCACTCTACTGCTAGAAATTGTGATTTAACCCTTAAAAGGCACACTGGGGTGAATTTCACCCCACCGGTTTTTCGTTGCGTTACGCTGGAAGGAAAGAGTGCTCAGGTGGTAACGACTATTGGTACATGTGTGTGTATGTCTTGCGCTTCCATTCCGCTGTTGAGCATATTGCATACTTTTTTATTTTAAGGGGCAGAATTTTTTTAAGATGAGTGAAATGAAAATTATTTTTGAATGTTTGCATTTTTTTTGCCCCTTAAATGAGAAAGATAGGCAAGTTGTTGTATATTAATTGGTAGAGCATGGATTCATAAATATTTACCAGGTGGTAGTTTCATTCCAGCCGCTTTCGATTGGCCACAAAAAATTGTCAAAAAATATGAAAAAAATGGAATTTTTTCAAAAAATTCTGCCCCTTAAAATACGAAAGTAGGCAATGAGTCAAACATGTCAAATGAAAGGGTGAACATTTACGCACATGTATCAGGGAGCTATAATATCATGTGACTCGTCAGTATAGCGCAGGAAATTCTTGAAAAAATATCAATTTTATCATGTGCCATTAACGGGTTAAAGTATAATACTTCTAATTTTCGTACTTGGCCCCATATTTTTATTTCATATTATGGATTTTTGAAAAAAAACAATTGAAGCAAATGAAACAAAAAAAAAATGGAAATTACTCTACGCAATCATTTAGACTTTTGAATAAGTTTATTTTTTTTAACCAAACTGGATTAAAATTTCGAAGAAATGAAAATTTTACTTTTGAAATTGGTAACTTATTTAATGTTTCAAAGAGAGCGCCATCGGAGAAAAAAAATTGAGAATTTAATTATATCAATTTTATTTACTTTATTCTACTTTTCTTTGACAGTTTTCTAATTTGAACAATATTTTCCAGAAGAGGTTGAACAAAAAACAAAATGCGATTGGCCTGAGCGAAACGAGGGCAAAAGCTTGCAAAAATTTATAGACCAACTTGAGAAGCTGAAAAACGTAATTTTTTGCTGTCAAAAAATATGATGTTTTCCAGTTTTGATATCTATCTATTTTTGAAAAGTAAATTTGACCCGAGCGAAGCGAGGGCAAAAGCTTTTAACAATGTAACATCATTTTTGATTACAGAAAATCATTCTTCTGTTGTTTGAATTTTTCAAATTTTGACAATATTTTTGTAGAAATTTGTCTGAGATTTTTAGTTGTTTAATAATTGATATGCGCTCAAATTTCAATCGCTGATGGCATATAATGATTTTTTTTTGTTGAAAACTTACCTTAGGCTATACAATAAGTATTTATTATTGGATAAATTGCATGATGAGTGCATATTTTTAAATTAGTCATTGCTTTAATTATTCACTCGTTTATTTTTGCAGGAGAAATTTGATAAGCTGAAAACTCGATATGGCGAATAAAATTAATGTGTCATTTCGAAAATGTGATCAAGCAGTAGGATCTATTGAACAATTTGTGTCCAACTTTGAAAAATCAGATAAAATTACGTGGAACATTCCCGATTTATATGCTTTAGTGTCGAGTAGTATAGAAAAAAAAATCGTATCAAAAAGTTTCACCGTACATGTCGATGACGGAATTACTCATCAAACATGGTTTTTAGCGCTTGTGCTTGTAGGATCATACCAGAATGGTGTCGCAGGCTATTGTTTATTTCCATGCTTCATACCGAATAATGATTGTGAGGAAGCATTAGTAAAAATCGAATTGGCTTTTTTAGACGAAGAGAATAAAAAGGTCTGGGCTAGGCGCTTCGATGAAATTTGTAGGTTTAATACAAAAGATCGGACCGGCTCAATAAGTTTATATATACATGGCAAAATATCATCCCGAGTTACAGCCTACTGTAAAATAATTCAACCCGATTTGCATGAATTTAGCCTGTCAAGTGATTTAGGTAATATATTCAAGAATCAAAATCTTACCGATGTCAAGTTAGTGTCGAATGATGGCACAGTTTTTGAAGCGCACAAGATGATGTTAGCTGCTCGTAGTTTGGTCTTCGCTGCCATGCTCACCCACCAGATGAAAGAACATCGGCAAAACCAGATAGACATTGCAGATATGACTGGAGAAGTGGTCGAAGATATGTTACGATACATTTATACAGATAAACCAGAAAAACTGCGATTTCTGGCTAAAGATCTATTTGTTGCAGCTGACAAATACGATTTGAGGGGATTGAAAACGATGAGCGAAGAAGCCCTCATCAAGAATTTGTCCATTTCCAACGCCGTAGAAATTCTACATTTTTCTGAATTTCACAATGTTACTCGACTGAAAACTGAAGTCGTCAAATTCATAACAACGAAAAAAAATGCCGGAGTGTTCGAGACTGAAGCATGGGAAAGTTTAGAGCAGACCAATCTACTCAAAGAAATATGCAAGGCTTTTGCTAATCGTTGAGTAACTGCGGCCAAGGAAATATTTGTAATTTTATTTACCTAA
Source organism: Planococcus citri (assembly GCF_950023065.1). Classification (NCBI taxonomy): domain Eukaryota; kingdom Metazoa; phylum Arthropoda; class Insecta; order Hemiptera; family Pseudococcidae; genus Planococcus; species Planococcus citri. The sequence goes on along the minus strand of NC_088678.1, from coordinate 60,081,695 downwards.
GATATTTTTTTTCATAAAACTCATTAAGTATTGATCTATTGTTTTTTGTTTTTATGATTATTTTTAATCATTAGTCATTACGTACGTAAGTCATAAGCGCTTATGAGTACCTAGCTTGAAGTTTTGTTATAAAATTTAGTACCTAAATATACCTAGAGACCTACCTAGACATTTATTATGGAACAGAACTTGGAAACTACTCGTAGGTACATAAAGTGACTTGCTTTTCATTTTAAAATCTGTCACCTATTTGGGAGAATGGTTCGTTTATCATTCTTGTTCTGGACTGTGTAGAATCTTCATCCTCAAAACTGGGTGTAAAATAGGTAAATATTTTTATTGAAATCTTGGTACTTAGTACAAAAACAAAATCTCTTGTTCTGTATTAAGAATGAAAGTGAAGTGTGAAAGAATAGGTGAACAGAGAGGACATAGAATGAAGCTGGAGAACTAATAATTATTAGTCTTGTGTTTGTGATGTCGCGCTATTGCTTGTTCTGTATTTTCATTTCATAGTGAATTAAATTTTACTCAAAAGTTGTACATATGTACTTACCTACTCGTAATTTGGTAAGTTTATTATATTCTTTCAAAAAATGTGTTTTAAGATCAATTTTCAAACCATTTCGCAACAAAATAAGTTAGAATTTTTTGAGCAAAGTGAATCGATGTTTATAGGTAATTGCTCCAATTCAATTTTCACGCATCAACGACTACCTACTAAGCAGTTTTGAGCTATTCTGGAGCCTCCAACAATTTTTTTCAGAAGCGTTCAATCACTTTGAAAAGACCAAAAATGAACTTTACAACTTATAACTTTGGGTGGTGCTTATTGGGCAAATTCTTGACTGTTGTGGATGGTTATGACGAAATTTCAGGAGTGCAAGTTCAAAAATAAATTTTTGACCAATTTGTGAATCTCAGCTAGAAAGTATGAAAAAATTGTAATATTTGAAGAAATTATACAACAAGCAGTTTTTTGGCAAGATGTCGTTTGATGTGTGAAACACGATCTCGGATCACCCGACTCAGAAACAATCTCAATTTACCCTTTTTGACCCCTTCAGAACGATTTGAAATTTCTGAAGGAATTTGAACTCGCTGATGGCTCTTTTAGACCATAAAAAAAAATTACGTCGCGTCGTTTAACTTCTTTAATTTTATTATTAGCATGAATTTTCATTATTTTCTTTTCAAACGCTTTTGCTCTCATTCTGCTCAGATCCGTTCGATTTTCGTTTTCAAAATCCAAAATTGTAAAGTTTTGAAAAAATAGTAGCTTCAATTATTATTGTATTGTATAAAATCGAAGACCAGAAATATCACTTCGTTAGGTAAATAAGCTTGGTAGCTGGAACGTACAAAAAGGAAAAACCATACGTTCATCCTTGAAAAGAATGAGTGAACTATCACAGGTACCTGTGGAGGAATGTTGCTGGGGGAGAAGGGGGGGGTCAAGATAGATCTGCTGTTCTTTGTTGGGAAAGACCGTGAGGGGTGGAACTGGTGGAAGAATAGAAGAACAAGGGTGACAGTCTGACGGGGCGAATAGTATGCAAGGATGGTACTCGTTCTGTCGTACTACCTGTTAGCAGAAACCTACTCCTGTTAGATGTTAGATCTGGTACATGGTAAATCTGGAGAACTCTTCGAACAGGAGAACATTAATCTTGGTTTTGTGTTGCCGCGTTGTTGCTCGTTCAATATTTCCATTTTTTTTAGTGAATTAAATTTTATTGGGTAGTTTTGATTTTCAAAAGTAAGTTTACCTGTCGATTATTATATTCATTGCTTGTTTATATTTCTTTCTATCTGAAAATACCTATATGGAGGTGAAATAATGCTTAGGTAGAATACGTATAGGTGGTGAATGCTGATAACTTGGTACAATGTGCAATTGATAGTACGAGTATGTATGTAGTATAGTATCAAGATGAACAATCATCATCATCACCATAGGTACCTATATTGATTTATTAGGGCAAATAAATTTCCTCCACTTTGGATGCTTATACCTTCACCACTGTGAGATTCAACCCAAAAGTAATTTCACTGTTCGAAAGAGTAATTATTCAAATGTGATTCAAAAAAGTTGATTAAAGTTTTCATAAGTTGTAAGTTGACCTTTAGAGTTTAGAATGGCGCTAAGAAAGAGTGCGAGTTGAAAATTAGAAATTACGCAAAAATTCCATGAATGTAACGTTTTATGCTGTTTTTAAGATACGCTCTTTCCAAAATGAGCACTGTCAACAGTAGGAAGCGATGCCCCTCCTCTTGAAATTTTGGTCAACATTTCAAAAAGAAGGTATATGAGCGTGTGGTATATGAACTGGTATGTTTTCGAACGTGCTGAATACGAATATGACCTTAGTTTTTCGATTGAGTTTCATCCGAAGCCTTCAGACCCCCCAAAAGCCCCAACTGGAAGAAAAATTGTTTATTGGATAACGTGATACATGAAATGGTACCTACATTTTCGAAGGTGCTGAACACGAATATGACGTTTGTTATTTAATCTGGCATCATTCTAAGACTTCAAGCACCCCCCCCCCCCATTGACAAATGTGACGCGACCCGTGATATAGGGGAGAGGGAGGATGTTCTGGACAAAAAAGTTTGAACCCGATTTTTGACTCCCAGTAATGTGGAAAAAATTGATCAAGTGCGGCAAACGATTCCTTTGGGTGACACATACCACATATATTTTTTGCAAATTTTTAAATACAAAACTGGTGGAGTAATTCAACTTTGAAAATTTCGATGTTTTTGTCCAGAACATAACTTTGGGTGCCATGTTCTGGACGCGAGGGTGCCATGTTCTGGACAGCATACAAATTGTACCTAAAATCAACGATGTGGTATTCTAATCAAAGGAAAAACGATTGAAATTTATTAAAAAACAGTTTATGCGTTTATTCAGAACATTTAGGGCATTCTACAACCTCTTGGTTATTTTTTGAAAATCCGCGGCAAACATCATGCAAAAAAAAAAAAAATGACACATTTCGAAAATGACGCATATCCACGCAAAACCAAGCTTTCTTTCTTTCCAGGCCAGTTTTCCAATCTTTCATGCATTTCTTCAGTTTCTGAGACAATGTAGGTATTCCATACATGTAATATAAGCAAAGTGTCCAGAACATCACACCCCCTCATTTTGGAATCAATCGGAAATATTACGAGTTGAAAGCGTTCTAGGATGAATATCACTAATTCACGTTATAAAGTAAGGTTCACTACTTTCATAATTGCCTGCAGTTTTTTCTCCGGTCGTTTCTTCTTTTCAAAATATTGAAAACTAAAAAAAGTTGTCGGCGAAAAAATCACACATGTTTTAGACAAAGTCACATATTTTTTTGATAAGAACTGCCAGGGGAATGTTTGTCAGTGCAAACGCATGTAGTATCACAATGCCACGTACTTTTATGAAAAAATAATTTTTAGGCACAGTCAAAGTGGTCAAACTAGATTTTGTCCAGAACATCACCCTGTCCAGAACATCCTCCTTCTCCCCTAATACCTACGTTATGTGAGGCACCGATTACGAATATGACCTATCCCAACCCCTGATTACGAAGGGTATTTCGAGGTAAGATAGATGAAATGTCCTTGTTCCCAGATTTGAGAAATTACTGATGAACTAAGTATGTGGGGTACCTGCCTCTAAAAAAATTTTCGAGTAAAAATTTCACTCTTACCCAACCCTCTTGACCGGTAAAGCCTAAAAATCTGTATTCTTTAGTATTATGGAGGTAAAATTTGAGCACCTCTCGGGATGTGTAGAGGAAACAATCGGTTTGAAACGATCACCAATCAGCCAGGAGGGTCGAAAACAAGCTACAACCTCAATTCTAGCTCTCTAGGCCAATTTGGTGAAATTTTAATTTTTAAAAATTCGCGAAAAATGAATTTTCATCTTCTAAAATTTTAGCTGGTGGTGTATTTTTGTGTCCTCTATCGATTCATTTTTGTTCGGTTCAAAGTTTTTTGCGCTGGTTACAAAAATCATAAATTTTTGAAAGTCTTTTTGAAAAAACGAGCCAGTTGCACATCAATTATTTTTAATTTTACGGTTATGAACCCCTTTGCATTTTTTTGATTTTTTTGAGAATCAAAAGAAAATCGAGTAAAGGGTCGTTTTCGACTAATTTGAGATCGCCGAGTCCGAATCTGCTGTCAGATTTGAACACATCGCCCTTCCTTCATAGAGAATTGGTGCTTATCTCAAAACCAAAAAAGCATGCATAAATTTTGACGTCATATTCGAAATCAGCGACCTCGAATTAGTACAGAATCCGCCTTGGAAAATGCAAAATTCCACAACTTTTTTTTGCTCATTTTTGAGCTCAAAAAGAGGCCGTTTTCTAAGAGAAAGGCGCACTCTGGTGAAAATCTAACGCCGGAAATGAATTCGCTTTCCCCAAAAACACCATTCACCCAATTTTCAGCTCGATTGGAGACCATAAAGTTTTTTTGCCTAAAAAAATGCATGAACTAGGTACTTATCTAATACTTATAAGAATACACTCATTTTGCGGATACATTTTTTGTGCCCATCCCTTTAGTTTGAAGCTACAGCGATTCAATTTTTTTTTGCCATTTTCACCCCACCACTGCGATAAAAAATTCTAAAACAAATCGTGTCGAAAGGCAGGAAAGGCTCATCCTTCCTCTACACATTCCAAGGTACCTAAATTTTACCTCTAATACTCACGGAGACAGGTTTTTTTCCACAAAATAAGTATGCGATTTTGGCTATATTGGACAAGGGGGGAGGACTGGGTCGGAGGTGGAATTTGACTCGACATTTTTGTTTCGTAAGCACCCAACAATAATCTATTATAACTTCCCAAATCTGGAAACAAGGGCATTTTACCTATCTTAGCTGGGAGTACCTACCCTTCAGCATAAAAATGATTTGAGACACCTCATTGTCAGATGATGCCTAATGAAAAAATTATACTCGTGTTGAGCAGATCAGCATCTCCTAAAACGTGTTATTTCATGTATATAGATAGATACTTATCACGTTACACAAACATTTAAAAAAAAAATTGATCTTTTTTTGGGAGGTAAGGGAAGGTCTGGGGGCTTTGAAAGGTCACAAAACCGGTCGAACCACGTATGGAATGACTGTTGTCGTTAAGTAGTCTACGCAAAATTAAAATGATTTTTTTTTTCTTCAAATGTGCAGAGAACATAATACCTAACTTATTAATTCAACTATCAAATTTATTTTTAATGTATTGGTGTAAGTAGGGTAGGTATATAGTTCGAAATAGATTACCTGTCTAATTCAATAAATTTCATAAAGCGTTGCTTCGCAGTGTGGATTTTGACATTTATATTCATAACTCGGCTGTTTCATAATAATATAGCCTACCTAGTCTAGGTAGTGTATTGATGAGTACCTATTTACTTAAACCATTTCATTTTTGCAGAAGTATAGCTGTACCTAAGCTGAGAATACCTACAGCATGGCGACGAATATGTCCTATAATATGGGGAATATGCCCAACGATGATTTCAGCAATTTCACTAATGCACCGGGAATGACAAATGCTTCGAAACTTCCGACTCAAACTGAATTCACTTTTAATCCGTTGGGAATGAGAACTACAAATACTGGAAAAATCCTGATTCCAACTGGATCAACTCCTGGATCACATCTTTTTAAGGGAAGCATCGCACAAAATGTATTTTACGTGGGCGGTGAAAAGTGTAATTTCATCAAATGGTACACAGGTTGTAGCTTTAATAACTATTATTCTACACGACAAACATTCCTATCAAACAAATTCACTGTGGATGGGGTTGATGGAAAACCTCTTACGTGGTGTTTAGCACTTGTGCCAGCAGGATTGAGCCACTCGAGCGATCACTTTTATTTATTACCATGTTTCTTGCCTGAAAATGATTGCAAGCAAGTTGTTGTGAAAATTGATTTATTCGTTTTCGATTCGAATCCAAATAAACAGTGTAATGTCAACGTCAGTTCTGGAAACGTTTGTAGTTTCGACGCAACCGATAAAAGTAGCTCGGTGTATTTACTTTTCGATGCGCGTAAACTGTCACAGCCAGAACCAATACAGCCTGGACCTAAACCTGGACCTGGCCTGCATCATCATCATCAGCCTGGCCTGCCTCAGCCTGGCCTGCCTCAGCCTAGCGCAGTACCTGTAATAACAACATTGATCGTCGGTTGTAACATAACTCTATGTTATTTGCCCGAAGCTGATATCAGCAATGATTTGGGAAACTGGTTTAAAAATCAGGATTCTGACATATCACTGTTGTCGAACGATGGTAAAGTTTGCGAAGCTCACAAGGGGATGTTGGCCGCTCGTAGTTCGGTTTATGCTGCGATGTTCTCGAATATGAAAGAAACCGAACAACACGAGATGAAAATCGAAGATATGAATGGAGCAGTAATGGAAGAAATGTTGCGTTACGTTTATACCGGCAAACCGGATATGGAAAAATTAAACAATCTGGCTAAAGATCTACTGCTGGCTGCTAATAAATACAATCTGAAGGGTTTGAAGTACATATGTGAAAGCAAATTCATCTCCGAGTTGTCAGTTTCGAACGCTGTAGAAATGTTGGAGTTTGCAGAATTACAAACCGCGACTCGATTGAAATCCGCGGCCGTTAATTTTATTATCACGAAAAATACTCAAGTAATTGGTACGGAAGCGTGGAAAAATCTAGAACAGTCGAGTTTTGGTTTGGTTAAATACATACTCGAAGAGATTTTAACTCGTCAAAATAATGTCAAACAAAATTTACTCGAGTTGTAACTACCTAGATAATGATTTTTTAAACCTATTTTTAATCTACCTAGACTAAGTATAGGTAATCGATTTTTTTTTCTGTAGGTTTTTATGATTATTTTGAAATCGCTATTGATGTGAAATATACTTACCTACTTGATGTAAAGTTGAGTTTCGTGGAAATAAAACTTACTTACTTGAAAATTAAACTAGATATACGTAGACCTACGACCTACGATACAAGTGTTACTTTGCGTCACATCTTAAAATATGAATTTTTTAAAAATGGGTTATCAAGAATGAAGAGCTAGTCAGCTACCTACCTACCTACAGGGTGGCCAGAAATATCGGGTACCCCTAAGAAAGTTTTTCATTAAAAATATAGGTTGGCAACGTGAAATAGATGCATATGATTGGTGGAATGTTATCTCTCCAGTCCAACAACCAATCATGTTTTATCATTATTATCATTCACTGTGACCAACCGAAGTATTTAGTAGAAAACTTTTTTAGGGGTACCCGATATTTCTGGCCACCCTGTACTTATATCAGTAGGTATGTATGGATATAAGAAAAGAGAATGCGTATGTTCATTACAGTTCACTGAAATAATAAATAGTTACGATAGAGATTCAATGCCATTAGTACCTATAGTTGGTGCCCAACGACTCCGTACTCGTCATCTTCATGGACCATAACTTGCTCACTACGAAGAGTGTACGAGTGGATACGTATTTTTCGCGAGAAAGTATGTGCTGTAGAAACAGGAAAGAATAGCAATAATATCATTTTTCAAAAGAACAGAAGTATATAAGAATGCCTATAGGTATGGAGGGGTTGGGGTTGTTCAGAAAGTGAAGGGTAGCATTGGTAGCAAGGTAGCAAACAATACACAATACGAAGAAAGATATATAACAGTTGAAATAATTATTTAAATGCTGATGATAATGATAGAGACAGCAAGAGATGGAAGAAGAAGAACCGGTGAATAGAGAAGACACTGGCCGGCGCTGCGACAGTCTGAGGTATCAGAACGAAAACTTCTCCTGTCTGGTCACCTCACTGGTGAACACTGAAATTTCACTATTTCACTATGATAGACAAAAGGCTCAAGCAAGCTCGTTTCCAAACGCGCTTTGTCCAAAAAAAAAGTTTTTGAAGGTGTCCTTCCAGCAGGGATTTCCAGCCAGCCAATAGCTAAAAGCTAAAAGCCCATAGCTGATGCAAGCTAATGGTATTTAAGCCAATAGCCAAAAGCTAGCTTAATGAAAAATTGCCAGCCAATAGCTAATAGCCAAAAGCTAATGAACTTGGAAGTGATTTTCAAATTTTTCAATTTTTAAAAATATTTTCCTCAATATTTTATTTTTTTTCACTCACCACTCACATCTTACACTCGCTGACACCACAGAAATGAAATTGTCCCTTTTAATAATCGTCTACGCGTCATAACGAGTATTTAGAGGGGTCACATGTATTTTTGTTTTCGTAAGCCAAAAGCCAGCCAATCACCAGCCAATGAAATTTTGCCAGCCAATAGCCAGCTTTATTTATTTAAGCTAATGAAAATCAAGCTAAAAGCTGATAGCCAAAAGCCAATCGATGATTGGCTGGAAATCCCTGCCTTCCAGACTTCCAGTTCCTCCATCCCCCCCCTAGTTCCTCACTATCACAAATGTAGGACGTCACCCAGCCGAAAAGTAGTCCGCTACACCTCTATCCAGGACATCGTTGAAGTGCTTACTGCTTAGTCCTCTATTCTTATCAGCTCAACATCGTTTTTGGACAAAGCACTCTTTGGAAATTGGAATTGATAATCGCTCTTGTGGTTGTTCTATGCGTGTTCTGTGTTCGATAAGTATACTTAGATATTTTGCTAATCAACTCTGAAGATCTCAATTTTCGAAGGTAAGTTCATCATGACCTAGGTATGTGTAGATAACTATGTAGATATGTATTAATATTATTACCTAACCACTTCGCGTCATCTTCGACTACTGAATTTGAAAACATTTGTTTCTAATTCTAAGCATTTCCTTGAATGAATCTAAGCTAATTGAAAAAGTAGATATGTCTAAAAGTTCTCGCTAAAGTAATATATAGTTCTCGCAACCAAAACTGCAACTGATAAGAATATTCGTTTTTGAATTTTTGGTGATTTTTTTTTTTAATTAAAAAAAAAGAGGCGAAGGTGACCGTCATTCTCAGGATCTTGTGCCACGTTTGTAACGATTCTTTGATAAGGACTTGGGAATTATTACAAATGCATTGTATGAAAACTTTGTGAACTAAGTGAAACACTTTCTGATAAAATCAGTTTCAAATTTCAATAAGAAGCAATCATCAATTTCATCTCGGAATTTATGTCAAAGATTTCATCTGTTTAATTTCTATAATTCTATACCTAAACGAGTACATGTGTGGTGTGTTTCAGACTGGAGTAGGTACACCGGTACACCTTTGAGTAATAATTTGCGTTTTTAAAAGTTTTTTTTATTATACCTAATTACCTATTGGCTTTGGGGTCATTTCATGTCAAATTGCCGACCTTCTTGCAATGGACGATTTGCAAATTTACAATCATACATTTTTACAATTTTTTCGAAAATTAATTCTGTTTGAGGGCCGCTATTTTCTTGACCCCTCCACGAGCTAAACATTTTTCTGAGGCAGCCCAGTCATTTTAGCAAAATATTTAGTCGAACCTCGAAAAAATTGGGGAAAGCTGAATCTCACATTATTTGTTCAGATTGGTCTCTAAAACAACCCATCAAAAGTTGCACCTCGCAAGAGGTCGTTAACCTTTGTCGATACTGGTTTTTCGGCTATATCGCCGAAATGAAGGGTCCGAGAGGAAAAATGTTCGAGCAAAAATTGTTCTACGCTAAATTTCCTATCAGCATGACCAGTTCAGCTTTTCCCAAAATGGCGATTTCACCCTTACTAAGGAGGGGGTAAAGTTGTCAATTTTATGAAAATTCTTTAAAAAAATGAAAATCAACAATTTAAAACGTGAACTGCACCCCACAACTTGTCCGCTACCCCCGCAAGAGGTCATTAACCTTTGTCAGTCTACGTTTTTCGACTAAATCGCTGAAATGAAGGTTCGGAGAGAGAAAAGTAATTCAACTAAAATTATTCTACGTAAAATTTTCTATAATCATGGCCAGTTCAGTTGAAATATATTGTTCGATTTTTGGTAAATTTTTAAAAATCAAATTTTAGCCAAAAATGAGAAAAAATCAAAATTTTACCAAACTGAGCTACAAAGCTGAAATTTGGGACATACCCTATTTTCGATCTACCAAATCCATTGGAAACGATTTAAACCCGTTTTGAACAGTTTTGGAGCCTCCTGCACATTTTTGAAACTTGAAATTCCCACTCATCAAATGAAGTTGGAAAGTGGAAATTCACGCTGCAATCCAATTTAAACTCGCTATTAAGTCGACTGCTGGTGGGTTTGAGTCATTTTGTGCCCACCAGCAACTTTTTGAAAATTCTTGGAGCCTCCAGTCGATTTTTGAAATTTGAAATTTCCACAAAATTTCATCAAAAGCAGTTGAAAAGCTAAAATTCATTCTGTAAACTAATTTCAATACGCTAGGGAGTCGACTTCAAGTAGCGACTTTACCTTACTGGAAATTTTATTTAAAAAAAGCAGTTGGAAAGCTAAAATCTACTCAATATACTAATTTCAATACGGTATGAAGTCGACTACCGGTAGATTTCAAGTTATTTTGGAGGCTCCAGCAACTTTTTAGAAATTACCGGAGCCTACAGGAGAATTTTCAATACTCGAAATTTCCATAAAATGTTACCAAGCAGAGACACCCCATTTTGACATTATTCTGAGGGGGATCGCAGGCAGTTTGAATCCGTTTTGGAGTCTCCAGCAGATTTTTAGAAACTTAAATTTTTCAAAATATGCCACAAAATCTATCTGGATTAACTTTCAGCTTTCCAACTCCATTTGATGAAATTTTGCAGAAATTGAAAGTTTCAAAAATTTATTGGAGGCTCCAGTAATTTTCAAAAACTCGCCGAAGGCTCTAAAACGACTTGAAATCTACTTGCAGTCGATTGCCTTTGGAATTATTATTTTACAGAATATATTTTAGCTTTCCAACTGCTTTTGATGAAATTTTGTGGAAATTTCAAATTTCAAAATTCTACTGGAGGCTCCAAGAATTTTCAAAAAGTTGCTGGTTGCTACAAAATGACTCAAACTCGCCAGCAGTCGACTTAATAGCGAGTTTAAATTGGATTGCAACGTGAATTTCCACTTTCTAACTTTATTTGATGTGTGGGAATTTCAAGTTTCAAAAATGTGCTGGAGGCTCCAAAACTGTTTTGGTAAAATTTTGATTTTTTTCCTCATTTTTGGCCAAAATTTGATTTTTAAAAATTCACCAAAAATCGAACAATATATTTCAACTGAACTAGCCATGATTATAGAAAATTTGACGTAGAATAATTTTAGTTGAATTACAAATTTGCTGAAGGCTCTAGAACTGCTCAATACGGGTTGAAAGTGTTTCCAATGGATTTGGCAGGTCGAAAATAGGGTATGTCCCAAATTTCAGCTTTGTAGCTCAGTTTGGTAAAATTTTGATTTTTTCTCATTTTCGGCCAAAATTTGATTTTCAAAAATTCACCAAGAATCGAAAAATATATTTTGAATGGACTGGTCATGCTTATAGGAAATTTGACGTAGAATAATTTTAGTTGAATCACTTTTTTCCCGCTGGCCCTTCATTTCGGCGATATAGTCGAAAAACGTAGATTGATAAAGGTTAATGACCTCTTGCGGGGGGTAGCAGACAAGTTGCGGTGTGCAACTTTGTTTAAAATATTTCCGAGTCTACTGTGAATCGAGTTTACGTTTTAAATTGTTGATTTTCATTTTTTAAAACAATTTTTATGAAATTGACAACTTTACCACCTCCTCAGTAAGGGTGAAATCGCCATTTTGGGAAAAGCTGAACTGGTCATGCTGATAGGAAATTTAGCGTAGAACAATTTTTGTTCGAACATTTTTCCTCTCGGAACCTTCATTTCGGCGATATACTTAGCCGAAAAACCTGTATCGACAAAGGTTAAAGACCTCTAGCGGGGTTAGGCGGCAAGTTGCGGGGTGCAACTTTTGATGGGTTGTTTTAGAGACCAATCTGAACAAATGATGTGAAATTCAGCTTTCCCCCAATTTTTTTGAGGTTCGACTAAAAATTTTGCTAAAATGACTGGACTAGAAAGTTTCTGGTTTTCACTTTTGATCAAAATCCTTCCACGTTTTTTTTTCACGATCTGCCCCAATATACTGGTACTTTCTGTATCTAATGCCTTGGTTTTTTATCAACTGATTTTTGCAGGACAAGTTTGAATAATTTGGTAATACAACATGGAGTATACGACGAAGATTCCCATTCCAACTGATCTCACGACGAGCACAGGAACTATTGAACAAAAAGTGATCTACCTCGGTGGTAAAAAATGCAACTCTGTCAAGTGGAATATACTAGAAAAACCCTTTCAACGCGCAAGTACACTCGTATCAAGAAAGTTTGATGTGACTCTGGCTGGTGATGATACCAAAACTCTTACATGGAGTTTAGCCATTGTGAAATCGGAACACTCGAGCAGTTACTTTTATCTATTGCCATGGTTCATGCCCGAAAATGATTGTAAGGAAGTGGTTGTGATACTTGATCTATTTATTTTTGATTATGTTGTAAATGCTAAGCGAATTGTTGCGAGTAGTTATGGAAATGTGTGTAGTTTTGTCGCTGCAGAGAAACATAGCTCGACACATTTACTTTTCAACGCAAGTAATCTTGTGAAGTGTGTTTCCAATGTCAATTGTTGTTCTCTGTTGTCTTCGCTGACTGTCGGTTGTAACATAATTCAATCTCATTTCGCCGAAGTTGACCTCTACAAAGATTTGACAAATGCAATTGCAAGTCTAGATCATGATGTAACACTTTTGTCAAATGATGGTAATGATTACAAGGCTCATAAGCTCATGTTGAGTGCTCGCAGCTCAGTTTTTTCTGCCATGTTTGCGCACAAGATGAAAGAAAACGTACGAAACGAGGTGAAAATTAAAGATTGTAATGGAGAAGTCGTGGAAGAAATGTTACGTTACATATATACAGGAAAGGTGGAGAAATTAGAACGTCTGGCGAAAGATCTTTTGGTGGCGGCTGAAAAATATGATATGAAGGGATTGAAAACCATGTCTGAAGATATGCTGTTCTCGACCTTGGTAGCTTCCAATGCTGTGGAAATTCTGCAACTGGCAGATTTGCATAATGCGCCTACATTGAAAACCTCTGCCATCGAGTTCATAATAAGAGAAAGTAGTGAAGTGAAGAAGACCAAGGCGTGGAAGAATCTGAAGCAGTCGAATTTCAATCTGCTCAAAATAATATGTGATGCTTCTTTGTCTCGTAATGAAAACCAAAACCGTAAACAAAATCAACAAAATGCGTACGAGTGGTAACGATTGATAAATTTTTTTAATCGTATTATTATTCATTGTTGTTTTATATTTTTATGATTTATATTTGAATTTATTAAGAAAGTATTGATGTAAAATGTATCTCATAGGCTACTTGTTGAAAAATTGAATTAAATATTAAAGTACCTAGGTACTATATGTATTCTATGTACATAGTTATTATTAAACCTTAGCCTATTTAGGTAATGAACATGATTGAGGTTTGATTCAAAAAATTGAGAATAATCTTATGAATTAAAAAAAAGTGAAGTGTACGAATCACGTATTAAACTTCTCCTGTACTGGCATGATGCAATGCTAATTTTTGTATGGTAGTTATCATTCGTGAGTTTACTATACATAATGATTGTGATAAGCGAAATGTTTGAGAATTGATCTTTTAGCTAGCGCCCTAGTAGAAGTACTGCATATTATATACCTGATTTCAATTTCATTCATAAACGTTCTAGGAGGAACTTGTTAATTACCTTCTTACTTAATGACGGAAACAGAAATACATTATCTAATTTAGTTTTTATCGTTTTAGATATCGATTTAATATCATCAGTTCACGCTCCATGTCGAAAAGCATAAATTATAGGACCCTGTATATCTAGAAATGCTTTCTCGCGCATCTAAAAATTATTTCTTCGAGTCGATGTGTAGCTGAAACAGAGATTTTTAAAACATTACCTACCTCTAAAACCTCGTCTATATTTCTTGATGTTAATTTTTAGCTATTGAAAAAGCAAATGTAAACATCTGTTAGTAGTTTTTTGTGCTGAAAGTTGGCGATACCGTTGCCAAGGGATTTACCATCATTGATCCATGCTTTGTGTGATGTTGAATGTTGAATAATCTATGCTTTCTGAATTTCTGCTACTGAACTTCTCTTGAAGAATGTAATTTTCAAAGGTAAGTAAGTGAAATTTTATACCTACTCGTAATTGGTTTAGGTAGGTATATAAGTAGTAATTCTTCATCTTTTTTACCTTTTGTTTCCATCTTCAACTTGAAACTTGGCTTTGGAAATCCATGAAGGTACATACTTAAATGCACTCGTTTTTAGCAACCCTCAATTTTTAAAAGTTAGTGACTCTGATTCAATTTTTTTTCAAGTACCTATACCTAATCATAATCCAATTTTTCAGTCCAAATTCTTCTTTGAAATGTTTGGAAACTTATCCTTTGATGTTTTTCGACGTGTTAAAAGATTGAGTATTTGTTTTGGCCTTTTGGGTAGTTGTGTCACTGATAACGTATAAATACATGTTGTTCCGAAAATTTCAGCTTTATTCTAGGTACACATATCAGGTTGGTAAAATTTTGATTTTTTTTGCATTATTGATTTTAATTCCATTTTTAAAAATTCGCCAAAAATCGCGAAATGCACGTTATTAGCGCCTGAATTTTTGGCTAGTGGTAAATTTCGATCTTCTCGTAGCTTTGTCAGGTTCAAAATTTTTCCTGCCAGTAGAGATACCATCCTGTGAGAAAAAAAATTTATTTTTGTGTGAAATCATTGTTGATAAATCAATAATTTTTGGTTCTCCATCTTGATCTGTTGTCTGCTTAGGTGGATTTCCTAATAAATACTTACGAAAATTCGTGGATGACGTATTTAAACAATATTATAGTGTTACCAACCTGCGTATTTTTGCAGAACAATTTTGCGAGCTGAAACCACATCATGGAAAATTCGATGAAAATTTCAATCCCAACAGATCCTCAAATAATAGGATCAATTAAGCAAACATCATCTTACATCAATTGTGAAAAACTAAATTCCATCGAGTGGAAAATAAGCAATTTATTCTGCATTCACTCCAACAAATGGCCCGAGAAAAAATTCGTTTCAGAAAATTTCACGTTGATTGACGACGAAGACAATACTCCTCTAACGTGGTGTTTAGCACTGGTAGGATGGCCAGGAGAACTGAGCCATTACTTTTCTGCATTTCCATGTTTCTTGGCTGAGAATCACTGTAAAGAAGCAAACGTGAAAATAAAATTATCGATTCTGGATAAAGAGCGAAAAAAGCTCTGCGTTGCCAACTCGGGTGATATCTGTAACTTCGATGCGAACGATCAGAGTACTTCTGTGTATTTATATTTCAACGCATTTTTCACAGGAGATCCCTTTATCGTGGTCTGTGACATAATTCAATCAGATTTGCCCAAGTTTAACCTATCTAAAGATTTGGAAAATGTGTTCAAGAATCCAGATTCGAGTTCAACGGATATTACTTTACTATCGAACGATGGTAAAATTCACAAAGCTCACAAGATGATGTTGGCCGCTCGAAGCTCTGTGTTTAATGCCATGTTTATGCACAAGATGAAAGAAAATCAGCTACACGAGGTGAAAATTCAAGATATGAGTGGAGAAGTGATGGAAGACATGTTACATTACGTGTATTCAGGAAAATCAAAGAAATTGAAACATCTGACTAAAGATCTGCTGGTGGCTGCTGATAAATATGATTTGAAAGGATTGAAAATAATGTGCGAAGAAACTATGCTGTCAACTTTGTCAGTTTTTAACGCTGTAGAAATGTTGCAGTTTTCAGATTTATACAACGCTGCTCGATTGAAATCACAAATTGTGAATTTTATAATCAGTGAGGAAAGTGGTGAAGTGATTAACACCCAGGCTTGGAAGCGTCTTGAGGAGTCGAGTTTTCATTTACTCAAAATAATATGCGAGGCTTCGATCTCTCGTCGTAAATCTACCGAGTGAAATCAACTTCAATGATTGATTGTGTGCGTTTGAGAAAGTCGAGAATCCCCCCATGTTATCTATTCATCCGACCTTTCACCTTTCGACCTGTAATTTTTGGCTCTTTTCGATTGGCGAACTAAAAAGCCGTCTCTGGACGCAAGTTCTTTTTGAATTCGATGTAGGTATTTATTGTGTAATTGAAGAGTGATATTGCAAAACTCGCTTTGTCCATTTTTATCAAAGTTGGGATTTCAGTGGTACCTGGTAGATGAAGTATTAACTCACATTCCTACATCATCAACCTACCAAAATGAGGTGTTAAACTCACCTAAATAGCCAATTCACTAAAAATTTAAAAAAAAATAATTTTCCAAAACGCGCTTTGTCTATTTTTATTGAAATTTTTTTCAGCAGTATTTAGTGGATGAAATGTATACCTACACTCCTACATCATAAATTCACCCAAATAAAGTGCTAAACTCGCCTAAAAAGCCAATTTACCCGTTTAAAGGGAAACTATTTTTCCTCTCTCCTGAAAACTTGTGAAAATGGACAAAGCGAGTTTTGGAATATCACTCTTCAATTGAATTTGCTTAAGTGGCAATGAACTTTATATAATTAAGTGGGTATTATTTTAATAGACTAATTATACCTACATATCCCTTTATTTTGTTTTCATGGCCATCCATTTGAAATATGTAAGGTATAAAGCTATATAAATGTAAATCGTGTTTTTAATTTTCAGTATTTTATTTTCTAAAGGTCTCAACAATTTTTTCAGGTTTAAAAATGATTGTAGGTTCCTAAAATGCAAAAATTTGTTTAAAATTGGACATTCTGAGTTTATGACCCGCTAAACATTGTGGTGCAAAAAAAAGGTTTCTAGCTCCCCTCACGTTCCACTCCAAATGAGGGTCATAATAGGCGGGAAATGTAAATTACAATATTTTTTACAATAATGAACTCGTTATTGAATCTACCAAAAAAGAGAAGAAGAATGACGCAGTGGAATTTTTCCTGCCCCCTCTCATTTATCCCCCATCAATGATTGAAATATTGAATGAGAGGAGTGGGGGTGAAAATATGAAAAATTCAAATCGGATGAACTCGATATTGACAAAATTGTGACTCGGGAAGTACAATTGTGATTTCCGAATTTTTTTTAACCCCTCCTCCCATTTTATCCCCCTCCACCAATGATTGAAATATTGAATGAGAGGAGTGGGGGGGGTGAAAATATGAAAAATTCAAATCGGATGAACTCAATATTGACCTATATAGTGTGACTTGGGAAGGTACAATGGTGATTTCAAATTTTTTCTACCCCCTCTCATTCATCCCCCGTCAATGATTGATATATTGATTATTGGATGAGAGAAGTGGGAGTGAAAATATGAAAAATTCAAATGGGATGAACTCGATATTGACCAAAGAACCTTCCAAAGTACACCAACAGTCCAAATTTTTAATGTTTAAACTCATTTTTCCATTTTTCGACGAATTTTTGGAAATTTCAAATTTTATATTTGACCCTATTTTCCATCGAAAAGTCAAAATTTGATCGAGTAGAGGTATAAAGCTGAAATTTAATCTGTATCCTATTTTTAATCTCCCAAATCGATTGGCAATGGTTTTGGGTCGTTTTGGAGCCTCCGACGAATTCTTGAATTTTTTAGTTTTGAAGAAAATGTCAAAAAAGGAGCTAAAATAGAATTCAGCCCCGTTAAAAGTGGAGGAACCGTCTATGTGACCCATGGATCGTTTTAAACAACAAAATTTCCCAAAGCCATTTCTGTTGGTTCAAATTGAAAATGTTTTCTGGACCACTCTTGTAGTAAAAATACTCAAAAATCTATGGTAGCTAGGTTCCAAAATGGCTTGAATACCTGGGTACTCCTTCAATCGATTATTGAGTGTTGAAAATACATATAAGGTAGAAATTGAGTCTTAGGTTTCTGTTTGCTGATATGTTTTTGAACGTGAAATTTTTCATTTCTACCCTGAAAATAGGTAATAATCTCCGAAGAAAATTATAAATTTTGAGCAGGAAGGTACAGATTTCGAAAATTTGGCCATAAAATTGATCGAAATAGTTGCAAAGACGGTGATTCCGAGTTGAAAAGGGTTGAATTTCATTTTGGCTTTTTTCAATTGCGATTTTTCATAACAGGAAAAAATCCAAAAATCTCTTGAGGTCTACAGAACGTTTCGAAACCATCACCAATATGGAATTGAAAAATGAAAAATGAGGTAGGTATGAACAAAATTCTAGCTTTTTACTCAAACCTTATCAAATTTTAATTTTGCAATGGAAAATGAACCAAATTTGAACGTTCAAAACCCCACTAAAAATCATAAAGTGAAATTCAGCACCTGAAATTCTACTACTTACATTTATTTGGAACCAACTTACGAATATAATTATGAACAAAAATTTAAAAACAAACAGCCATCTTACATATTAACAGATATGGTGAAAAAAGTATTGAAAGATCAAGTCATTTTTTTTGAAAAGTTCCAAATTGGTCAACCTCAATTCACCTCACTCACAATCAGTCACTCTGCCAGAGTTTTCTCTTTATTTAAAATTCAAATCATCGAGTTTGGCAAAGCACTGCGTTTACTGTTCAGTTAGTTATCAAAAACATCGACTTGTAAAATGAACCAATATCACAAATAAATAAGAGAGAATAGGTATTCACAGATTGTGATAAATGTGCATTTATGTAGGTAGAGGTACAATCATATGTATGAGAGCGATTTTGTTTGAAAATTACTCACGTTCTCTGACGTAGGAATCTATAGCTACTGTTCTACTTATTTGAAATAATTTTATGCAGGTTCCAGGAAGTACCGAATCGGGCATGTGTGCATACATCGTCTGATTAGGTTACGTTATCATATTATGATGTATACTCGTATGCAGATAAAATAATACTTAGTATATCACTGTGCATTCAGTTAATGACTCACATTGATAATAGGGCAGTACTACCTAGGTATTTCCAATAAATTATACATATCGCATGTATGTAATTTAACACAGTTTTTTCGCGTTTCTGAAATTCGTCATTCTATTAAAATGTATTCTAACTGAATCGTTGGCAGTGATAATTCGTTTTCGTGAATCCCATTGTGATGTTAAATGTTCAATATTTGTGTTCATCTTCATTCAACTTTTCTTGAAGATTTACATTTCCAAAGGTAAATTCATTGTATTCCTTAAACATTTGATACCTATGTGTTAATTTCTCTTAATTGAATCGGTGGGAACTGAAAGGGGCTACGTCCATTTTCGCACTTTTTAGGAATAACAAAAAACTGATTTATTTGAAAATCAAAAATTTTTGGTAAACATGCTTAAGGTCATTGAAAGAGGACCCCAAGACACAATTTTTAGCTCTGTTTAGAAAAAAAAATATTCACGTGTGCCGGCGCTGTTGCTGCCTAAACAAATGGGACTTAGACCCTTTCTGCACCCAATCGACAAAAATTCTTTTGAAATTGCTCGGGCACGAATGGGGCTTGATTCTACATCTAAGTACATCATTTAGACTGCTATCTCGTTTAAATTGACCAAAAACCCCTTGAGTTCTAAGACTTTTTGCCGAAGTTGTTAATTTTTCCATCATTTTTCAGTTCAGAGATTAACTTAAATTTCAAAAAATGGTCTTCTCAAAAATGTTAGTTATTTTTCAAGGAATCAAAAAAATGTTACAAAAAAGTCATAAATGCGGATCCGCCCTTTTTCTGCGCCGAAATACCACTTTCCCGGCAGTTTTGCGGAAATCTGACATCACCAGTCGATCCGCCGTACTTTGAAACCCCTATATCCGTGAAAAAATTTTTTTCCAAAAAAGTGACTTGTTACCTTTCCGTTCCCACCGATTCAATTTGATCCCATTTATTCGTGCCTGTTGAACGGAGGAAAGATCCATACTGAAATTTTTCGCCCAAATACTTAATCTGAAATATCAGGATGACTTCTCGAATCGAATAGTGGTGATTTGAGCAGCTCTGGATCTGTCCACGTGTATGAAAAGATGGGTCAAGAAAAAACTCAGATTTATCGTTGTTTTGTCACAAAACATCGATGTAGGGATCCGACTCAAGCCAGGTGTTTCCAGGAAAAATAGATAAAGTGCCCCTCTCTCCAAATTATGAAAACTATTATGGATCAGTGTTGGATACTCCTCCTCCCCCTCCCCTCCCCTCCCCTCAATAAAATCCTCGTGTTTGACGTTTTTTAATTTTTGATTTTTGACAAAATTTGATTGGGAACTGCTATACTTAAAGGTAAAAATAAAAACTTTTAATAAAAATTGCCTACTATGTCGCGATTGCTCCCTTTAAAGATGTTGGACATTGTTGGACGGTCGTAGGTCGAGTCTGATAAACCTAAAAATCCGCTAGAAGTTCTGGAATGACTTGAAACCATCATCAGTTTGATTTAGATAAGAATGGTTTTTCTATTTTTATTACAAGGGAACCTCTCAAGCTGTCCACCTGCGATTTGAACGGGATCGCGATTTTTGAAAAGAGCTTGATCTGAACCTCCCATAACCAAATTTTCAGCTGTCCAAATTGATTTTTCAATTTTTGTCGAATTTTTAAAAATTTATAATTGGCTATTTTTGACAATTTTTTTTTCAATGTAGGTATGCCTACTTATTCAGAAAAAAATTATGAAAATTAGTCCTAACACTAATATTGACTCCCTCGAGCCGAATTTCACCACCTCTGGACATTCTGAAGCCTCCAGCGCGATTTTCGATTTCTCCCGAATTTCAAAATTTCCCCAGAAGGCGTGAAAATCAATGTAGGTTAGGTATGTAGCTACAGATAGAGTCTTGGCTTATCGTCGACCTGTTCAAAAGATTCACTTATTCACATTTGAGTCGATTTACAGGCGATTTCATTTTTTTCCTAATGTGGAGAACCTTCAAAAAATTGTTGAACCAAATCAAAAGACCTCAACTCAAAATCGAACTGATTTGCTCCAATAGAACGATCCTTCTGTTTTTGAACATTTCGATAAAATTGCCTCCCTCCCCCTTCAATAACACTGAAGTACATTTCTTTTGGGAAAATTTCAACTTGGAATGCCACACAGAAAAATATACTAGACAAATATGGACAAAAATACCGAATCTTTGACCTTTCATTACCCTCCCTCCTCCCTTTCCCCTTCAAGCCCTCCAAAATCTGCTATAGTTTAATGAGAAATGGCCAAAAAAGAGATCGTTAATAATACACAAGATAACATCAAAAGATATGCAAGACGCAAATGCAGGGCGTTTAGCTGAACTTTTCAAAAAATTACCTACATTTTTTATGAAGAAAAGGTCAAATTTTTTGACACTTTGAAAATTTTTGGGTCGAAGTAGATACCTAGTTCAATTTTCCATAAGAATTAACAGCATTTTTCATCGCACAAAAGCATTTCAAAAATAATTGAAATTCAGGACTCGTACTCAATTTCTCCAGAAAAAAATAACTTAAGTAACCAAAAAAGCTTGAAAAGTTAACTAAAAATCAGCCAAAAAAATGACAAAACACGAGCAAAACTTATCCAAATCCATGTTCCATGTACCTATAGGAAAAAAATACCATAAGAACCAAGATTTTTAAATTCAAAAAATTGGACTATTTTTTGAACATTTCTGCTTGAAAGTAAGTCTTTTCTGCAACAAGTGAAATTTTTTGGAATTTGTGACAAAAATGCCAGTTTTTGGTAAAAAACGAAATTTTTACAATTTTAGCAAAAGAAAATTGCTTAATTGGTAATTTTTGGGGAAAAACTTATTAACAATAGAAAAAGGGATTTTGTTAAAAAGCAACTAAGAACTTGAAGATTGTTTTTAGCAATTGGCAAAAAATGATATTTTTTGGCCTAGGTCGACTCAGAGGTTCATACTTTCTTTTGTAACTGAGATATTTCCCTCAAAACAAATTGGGTTGTGAATTGAGCGAATAAACTATGATTTTTTCGAAAATTCGCTCTCTTTGAGGACCCATATCTCCCCTCCAGTGGCACCTCTATAGGGGCTGAAATTTTTTCCAAGTGTCTTTCCACTCAAAATGAAGGTCTCCACTGATTTCTTTACGAATCGAATGATTTTTTTTTCATGATTAATTTTAATGTATCATAGATTTATAAGTGCCTATGAAATTTTGTGAACATTTTTCAGAGCACAGAACAGATCCAATCGGTCTCTTGAAACTATTAAACATGACAAACAAGATGAAAATGCCAATCCCAACAAATAATACTCGACAAGCAGGATACATTGATCAAGAAGTATCCAATATAAACGGTGAAAATAGTGATTCCATCAGATGGAGCATAAACAGCTTATTTTCTCATCACTTGAGAAATTGGCCTTCTGGAAGATTTGTATCTCAACACTTCACTATACCTAGCATCGATGGAAATTGCGCTCTCACGTGGTATTTAGCTCTTGTAAAATCTGAAGACTCGGACGGTTACTTCCACTTATTTCCATGTTTCCCGCCCGATAACGATTGTAAAGAAGTATCTGTAAAAATTGAATTATCAGTTCTGGATGAAACACGAATTAATAAGCAGTGGAGTTTCAGTATAGGGGATGTTTTTACTTTCGACGCGAGGGATGAAAGTAGCCCAGTACATGTACGTTTTAACGCGCGTAAACACGTGTATCGTAGTAACACTCACGTAGAAGACACTTTGGTCGTTGTTTGCGACATAATTCAAATAGATTTGCCTAAAAGTCTCTCGAGATATTTGGAAGATGCGTTCATAAGTCAAGATTTAACCGATATTGCCCTATTGTCGAAAGATGGCAAAGTATGTAAAGCTCACAAAATTATGCTGGCGGCTCGTAGTTCGGTCTTTGCTGCCATGTTCAAGCACGATGAGATGAAGGAAAGTGAGCATCGTGAAGTGAAAATTGACGATATTAGCGGAGATGTAATCGAAGAAATGCTACGTTTCGTGTACACAGAGAAGAGTGAAAATTTAAAGATCATGGCGAAAGATTTATTGATAGCTGCGGAAAAATATGATTTGAAAAAACTGAAAATCGTATGTGAAGATGCGGTCATCGCTGATTTATCGGTTGCTAATGCTGTAGAAATGCTGCAGTTTTCAGATTTACATAATGCTGATCGATTGCAATCTGCTGCCCTTGGTTTTGTGATAGAGAATTATGGCAAAGTGAGGAATACTGAAGCATGGATGAGTCTTGATCAGTCAAGTCTTCATTTGGTGAAAGCGATTTGCGACGATATTATGTCTGGTCATACAAGTTCCGAATGAAATTTATTCGAGTGGGGATGACTTTTTTTGTTACATATTTATATTTTATTCAACATAATTATTATCTGTTTATTATTTGTTTTTATATGATAATTTTGAATAAGTTTGTACAAAGTTATATAAATTTGAATCGTTTTTTCTTTTTGATATTTTTTTAGAGATCTGAACATTTTTTTCAGGTTTTAAAACTGTTTTGTGTAAAATGTGAATATATCTGTTCGAAATTGGATTCAATCCAGAACTGAACTGTAGGCAATTTGGTATTGAATATTCCTGTGAGCCATCTCAAACAAGCATAGGTAACTAAAAATATTTTGAAAAAAAAAATGGCGTGCATGGGAAAATTAATAGGTACGAGCAGAAAAATCTTTGGACAAGGTAACGAAAAAACAAGTGAATATATGTACATTAGCTATATTTCTGATTAAAAACATTGAAATTTTATCAAGTTGAGATGGAAAGCTGAAATTTACTTTATGCGTCATTTTTGTCCTTCCATATTTATTGGTGATGGTTTTGAGCTGTTCAACAATCTCGTGCGAATTTTTGTATTTTCTAATTTTGGGGAAAATTGCTGTTAAAGAAGTCAAAATTGGATTCAGTAATCCAACGTTACCATTTATGTGACCTTGTGGTCGTTTTAAGAAAGTATTTTTTAAATTCGTTCTGTTGGGTCAAATGAAAAATTTTATCATACCAATTCCTTTCACAAAAAAAATGAAAAAAATTTGTCAAATGTTTAAAAATAGCTCGAAACTACCACCAATTAATTAGTGCTGAAGACAGAAATAGGTAAGGTTTAGATTTTCACAGTGACACGTTTTCTGTACAAAATTTTGAATTTGAACAGGAAAAAAATTTAAAAAATTCGCTCCTAAATTGACTCTGGAATGGTTGCGAGGATGGTCATAAATTGATGTTTAATTTCATTGTAGTCTTTTTTAAAAATGAGTTTTACCGAAATTGGAAATCCCAAAAATCAACTGGGGGCTACAGAAGATTTCTAAATCATCTCCTATATTTTTTATGTACCTACATGATGAAACTATGTAAGATGTTTTTTACTCAAAGTTGATCAATTCTTCAAAATTAAACAAAATTGGGCTTTAAATTTTTTAAAAATTTGCCAAAAATGAAAAAAAAAAAAATGAAATTCAACATTAGTTCTAGAACCGTTGGTAGTAGGGTGCTCAAAAATGTCTTGCTCTAAAAATTTTAATTTTATGCTTTTAGTAGATCTAGGTACCGTCTGCTACCAAACTGATGGTTTTCAAGTGCATTTTCAGGTTTTTATACTCGTCCTGAAAGTGAGGAAGTCTCAAAAAATTCGATAGGTAATGATCTAAATTTTTTCAATTTTTTTTACCTTAATAATAATGTTCTTAAAAACTACTTTGAGAACTTCCAAACAATATGGACAAGAGATAATATATACCCATATTTCAGGTGCGGACTGGGTCGGCTGGGGGCCCCTGGCACGGTGGATGTACCGAATGAGGCCTCAAAATTTTCCTCACGAATCTTTCTTGACCTGTTTTTTCTCAGGTTCGGATACTTGATTGCAAATTGTGCAATTGATTTTTGTTTTTGTCTTTTTATTCAATTTCGCAAAAATTAGTCAGACACGACAGAAACAAAACTATAGGTGTTTTTTTTAGGGAGGAGGAGGGGGGGGGGGGCTAAGAGATTGCCATGAGAAAAAAATACCGATTTTGTCGAATAAAATGACGAGTTTTTTTCATTATTTTCAGTACGTTTCCTGAGAATTTCGAAAAAAAAAACATTACAACTTTTTCTGTCAGATTGTCAAAAATTTACATTTTTTGACAATTTTGACAAAAAGCGAGAATTTTTTAAATTTTGGCCAATAAAAACAGGATTTTTGGGCCAATGTAGACAAGAGCAGGTCTGTTCGACAATTTTGGCGAAAATTGGCATTTTTTGACGATTTTACCAAAAATGGCTCTTTTTGACAATTTTGACAAAAATGGACACTTTTTGACAATTGTGCCAAAATGGGCACCTCTTAACAATTTTGAGAAAAATGAACGTTTCTTGGCTATTTTTCCATAAAAATTGACACTTTTGACATTTTTTCCAAAAATTGCACTTTTTGACAACTTTTTAAAAAATTGACACTTTTTGATGGAGGAAAATTTAGCTAAAAGAAAAACAATAACAACAATAAAACAGAACCTTGTAAAGTAAGTTTGGCAATAAAACAGGAGTTTTGTTTGGCGATTTTGGGACAAAAGGACGAATTTTTAAACATATAAGACGGAAATTCATTCTTTTTGGATGTATGGGGTGGGGGAAGAGGTATAAAAAATTATGAACTTACAACTTTCCAAAATTAGCGTGCCCTCAAAAAAGAAGTGACGAATAAAATCCTGATTACCTATACCTATTTTAAGAACCACTGAATGTGTGTTTTCAAGTTTGTCAGGCATTTTTGGTTTTGGAAGAAAATTTTGGTTCATTTTTAGTCACAATATGATTTGAAAAATCGTTTAAAAATTAGGAAGGACTAAAAAATTTCCATTCCAAAATTTTTAAACCACAAATTTGTACCTATCCTATAAGAAGGTTCATGGTTTTAAATTTTTGGCGAGTGCAATTCAGCTCATTCAGCTGTCATTGCAATATAACCATTGCTCTCTAAAATTCAGAAGGGAAAATACAAAAATTCCCATCTCAGTGAAAACAGTAAAAAAGGTAGCATAATTATTTTTCAAAAATTCTTCATCATAGAAATAATGTTTCTATGTATAAACATGTCTGAGATGAGATTTGTAGATTGAAAGCGCCCACTTCAATTTTTTGAGCTGATAAGATAAAAATTATGACATGAGAAAGGAATTTTAATAAAAATATCGATTCTCAATGATGACCTATCAAAGGAGGCATCCTGACCAACAGAATAATTTATGGATCAGATTAAGGAAAATCGAAGGCGGATCCAAAATGACACCATCAGGCTAAATTTCTAAAGCAGAATTTGATTTTTGATGAATTTTTAAAAATTCAAATGGATTGTGTTTTTTTTTTATTTAAGAAGAAAAAAACAAAAAAAAAACAAACAGAATGAGATCAAACTGAAGCAGATGATTCAAGTTCATATCTAATTTTTAACTTCTCGAATCAAATTGGTGGTAGTTT
This sequence comes from Planococcus citri, assembly GCF_950023065.1. Classification (NCBI taxonomy): domain Eukaryota; kingdom Metazoa; phylum Arthropoda; class Insecta; order Hemiptera; family Pseudococcidae; genus Planococcus; species Planococcus citri. Next base: position 60,055,242 of record NC_088678.1, on the reverse strand, counting down.
AGAGCCATTTTTGGGCCTCTAGAGGACTCTTCGATTTTTTAGTTTTGAAAGAACTGCTACAAGAAGACTTGAATTAAATTCAGTAGGAATAAACTCAGATTTAAAACTAGGTATAGGTATTTACCAGTGTATTACTAGTATTATCAGTGTGGAATGCAATAGAGCTCAAAAATATTTTCAGAATGAGTTATTCAAATTTTTTTGGTCAGAATTTCTTCTAACCAGCCCTGTATTATTCCTTACTTGCTGGTACAAAAATGCTACGTAGAGAGAGAGAGCTCTGTATGAGTCTTTTATGAAGAAATCGTTGTCAATTGGATAAATAATTGTAGGATAAGAGTCATTTTGTGAATTTACTCTCGGTAATTCTGATTCTTTAGCGCATTATTTTCATTCCAATGATATTCGAATTCATTCCAGTGGTTCATACTTTAGGCGAGTATATTTTCAACCTCGATTTTTTACATTAATATCACCATCGCATACATTAATAAATAATTTTTGGAAATATGTTAAACACATTCATAAATCTAACGATACACGTAGACTAGATAGCACCAACCTCATCCAGAAACGCAGAAGGATGAAAAAAAAACTTTACCATAGCGTTTGATTTATTCATCGATAGGGAAATTCTACTCGAACGTAGTCGGGCTAGGAGATGAAAAAAACAGCTCACTTTTAATGTAAGCCCAACTAACGAAGGAACTTGGTACAAGTATCTGGGCCGTTCGCCAACAGGAAAAGCCTACAAATCAATATCGAGGAAAAAATTTAATTTGATTTTTGGAATAAAATTTCTTATATACCTAGTACGATGTGTGAGTAACTGAGTATAGAAGGATTTCGCAGCTTTAGAATGTTTCGGATGGTTGATGGAACGTTGTGTGTGGATGTGGACTAATCTGACGATAAATTCAGCCGGTCGTGTGTTTAAAATAGGGACCAGGGGCGTAATATATTACTCGAGGATTTGTCACGCCGTAGCTTTTTAAATTTACTGTAGATAGGTAGGTAGGTAGGTATAGCTGCGTTGTGTGTGTGGCGCTGAAGAGAAAAACACCTAAACCAAACGAACCATCGTCTTCGTCGTGGCGATGAGGAGGTGTAAAAAGACTTAAATTTATTAAAAGGATTCCGGTAAGTTCAAAATTAAGCTTAATCCTGATACGAGCGAACATGTAGCCGACTGAAGTAAGGCGAATATTAAAATATAGCCTCGACGAGGGACTCGCATGTGCCCCGCTTGCCTCACCCGCCTCGTCTTCTCCTCGCAGTCGAGCAAAAAAACCAGCAGCTTCGGGTATAACGACGACGAAGACGACGACGTCGGCCGAAGGGGTGAAAGAAAGGCAGGCAGGTGCGAGTGAGGTTGACAGAATTCTTTACTTCATCAAGAAAAGCTAACGGTGTACCCGTCTCTTCGTTTCAGCTCGTTCGCCAGAGCTATACGTAGGTATACATACATACGAAGCAAAAACTCGTTGGAAAATTGCACGGCAAGTAGAAAACTCATTTTCACATTTTCTTCTTTCTTCATATACACGATACACACACACATGTGTACTCCGCACACCCCCGTTCGTCGTGGCACTTTGCTCTCTGCTCGCCTCCTCATCTGGCTCGGCTCGCTAGATCCAATCATCTAGCCTCTTTCAACCCTACCATCTACTTAATTCCCCTCCACCTCTTCGCCCTTCGTACCGTTGCCAAAGCTTCCGAAAAAATATCTCCTCCAGCCGCCCTTTTCGGCACTCTTCTTGCCCCCTGGCCCTATACAGAGCCCTTTCTCTGCTGTGTGCTTCATCTTATATACCATCTCGCGTTCTTTTTCCATCCTTCGACTTCGTCGTAGTAGTAGTCGTCGTCGTCGTCGTTTTCACTATGCATATATTATAAGATTGCTTTCCGTATCTTTTTTCCTGCACTTGTGTTGCCTTCGCCTTCGCCTCGCCGCCTCGCCCTCACATGTCCCTGTCGCAGACTCTTTTCCTTTTACTTTGTTTTCTTTAAGTTGAAACGCGGCCGCGGCGCGAGGCGTGCGACGCGGATCGATGCAGTTATTTTTAATACTCCCAACTACATCACACGTGAATAGCTTTCATTCCTAGATACGAATTTAAATAAAGGATAGAATACGGCAAAGAGAAAGAAGCCGAGATAAAAGAGAAGAAAAAACAACTCTCACAATAAAGTGGATTTTCTACAGAATAATGTAAAGCTGCTTTTCGTCGTATACGCGTCCTCAACTCCTCGCTCGGCTCCTGAGACAGAGAGAGCAGCAGAAAAGCAGCAGCGAACAAAAAAAAACGAGAAAATTGCTCTCTTTCTTGTATTTATTACGTCAAATGCGCGACATTTTTCATGTACCATCATGACGGCGTTATACGACCGTATATATACTAGAACATAGATCGTTTACATGTACCTACTTGAGGCCCTTTGCGCCCTTAGTTTCAGGCGAATTCGACGAATACCCGAGATTTTTTAATTTCAGAGCTCAAAATTGCTTTTTATATTGTTTTATGGGTTCTTTTATGTTTTGAGTTGGTGAAAGTGACGATGAGGAATATACCGATCATTTCTGAGGACCGGGCCATGTGGCATGCTTATTCGTCTACAATTATTCGAATTAGAGATAATTATGCAAAAGATGGTCCAAAAAAGGGAGGCGTGAAATTTTCGTGCATGGATTGACGTGCACCGCGATCCTGTATAATGATTGAAAAGGTCATTAAAATTGCAGATTCAGTAGAAAAATGATCAAAAAGTTACAAAAATTATATTTGATTTTCGTGATAAGTGTCCAATTTGAAAATTGAAGAAACAAAAGCCCATTCTCAAAATTAATTTATGTTTTTCTGGTTTTAGCTTCCACAGTATCGGGACGAACCAAAAAAGTTCTTTTAAAAAATTAAGTGTCAATTTTTAAAAGTGTTTTCAAAACGAGCAATTTTGGAAAAAATGTCAAGTGTCAATTTTTGAAATAAAATTTCAAAAAGTGCAAATTTTTGAAAAATAGTCAAGAAGAGCGTATTTTTAAAAATGTTATCAAAACGAGCAATTTTGGAAAAAATGTCAAGTGTCAATTTTTGAAAAAAAAATGTCAAAAAATGTATCTATACCTATTTAGAAAAAGTGTCAAAAGTGTCAATTTGTGAAAGAAAATGTCAAAATGTGTCAATTTTTGGAAAAATAGTCAAGGAGTGTGTGATTTTGAAAATGTTATCAAAAAGAGCAAGAAAATGTAAAAAAGTGTCAATTTTTTTAAAACAATATCAAAAAGTTTCAATTTTTAAAAGAAAACATCAAAAAGGGTTGATTTTAAAAAAAAGGCCAAAAAGTGCCAATTTTTAGAAAAATAGTCAAGAATTGTCTATTTTTGAAAATGTTATCAAAAGAAGCAATTTTTGGAAAAAATGTCAAATGTGTCAATTTTTGAAGAAAAAAAAAGTCAACAAGTGTAAATTTTTGGGGAAAATGTCAAAAAATGTCAACTTTTTGGGGAAAATGTCAAAAATGTAAACTTTTGAGGAAAATATCAAAAAGAATCAATTTTTGGAAAAATAGTCAAGAAATGTCTATTTTTAAAAATGTTATCAAAAGAAGCAATTTTCAGAAAAAATGTCAAAAGTGTCAATTTTTGAAGAAAAAAAAGTCAAAAAGTGTCAATTTTCGGGAAAAATGCCAACTTTTTGGGGAAAATATCAAAAATGTAAACTTTTGGAGAAAATGTCAAAAAGAATCAATTTTTGGAAAAATAGTCAAGAAAATGTCTATTTTTAAAAATGTTATCAAACTAAGCAATTTTTAGAAAAAATGTCAAAAGTGTCAATTTTCGAAAAAAATGTCAAAAAATGCCAACTTTTTGGGGAAAATGTCAACTTTTAAGGAAAATGTCAAAAAGTATCAATTTTTGGAAAAATATAGTCAAGAAGTGTTATTTTTGACAAAATTGTCAAAAGTGACCATTTTTTTCAAAATTGTCAAAAAGAGCTCCTTTTTTGGTACAAAATAAATTGTCAACGATGGCCAATTTTTGCCGAAATTATCAAATAGTCCAATTCTTGCCAAAATTGACCAAAAAATCCTATTTTCGACAAAATTTAAAAAACGTTTCATTTTTTGTCAAAATTGTCAAAGAATGTCAATTTTTGGCGAGTAAGACGAAAAGTTGTTTTGTTTTGTCTCAAAATTCTCAGGAAGTAGTTGCAAAAGTTGCTAAGAAATTTGTGCTTTTTTTGTCAGGGCTTCCCAATAGCATTTGTTTTTGCCTTGCCTGCTTCAAAAGTCCTCTTTTTGTTTCAAATTTTGCTATAAAAAGTCCTGTTTTTTACAAAATTGCTCAAAAAGCTTCTTTTTTTGTTAAATTTCATTTTTCAGTATTTCTTTGTAAGCTTTCGATATTTTTGAAATTGACTTTGGAGGCTTTTTGAAGGATGAGGATTTTTTGAGTTTTTTGAACCTTATTTTTTTGGTGAAGAATGCAGCGTAATTTTTATACATTTCCAATTTCAAATGCTTACCTACTTAATCTTAAAAAATGATTAATTTTGGTCAAGATGGAGAATTTTTCATGTTTTTGGATTTTATGAGCAATTTCTGAGCCCTGCAAAAATTTCTTTAGAACTTAACTCAAACTTTTTTCTCAAAATTTCCAATAAAAAATAGCTCCCTAAATCAATGATTACCTAAAAAAGGGAGTATCTCAACTGATTCGAAATTTTTTGAACCGAACAAAAAGGAATCGAAAGAGGACTCCAAAATACACCATTAGCACAAAAACGTCAGATGGTAAAATTCTTTTCTCAGTTTGTGATGAATTTTTAAAAACTCAAAGGCCTGTTTCCTATGAAAAAATCAAAATTTGATAAAACAGACATCAAATGTTGAAATTTAGTTTTCACTCCATTTTTCACATCCCCAATCGATTGGCAAATTTCGGATCTGAATCGACTCAAAAGCATTTTGAAAATATTTGCCTGAATCGATTGAAGAGTCACAAGGATAGTAATACAAGGAGCGGAATTTGAGTAAAATCTCGGGGGGAGAGGTGGATTTAATTTCAAAAGGTTTTCATCCTATGCAAAAAATTGAAGAATTGTTGCACATGTCCTTAATTTAGAACGAAACATTTCTTTAAGAACAATTTTCCTACGACATTTCGAATAGTCAAAAATGCAAAAAGCAGATTTACGATGCATCACGAGTGGTGAGTATTTGATGAAAAGTTTAAAATTTTGCCTATCTGAATAATCGAAGGCGTCTTTCCACACATCACCTTACTTAACGTTACCCATGATACTTACTTACCCATCCTATCACTTTACCGACTCTTTTTCTACCTCTTTTGCAATTACAATAATTCGAAGAAAACTTAAAAGTACCTACACAATAAGAAAATGTTGCCATTATATGAGAAAAGTTAAATTACTAACGTGAATTATTACATCATAAAGCGTCATTTCAAACTGCCGATACACCATACACGATTCGCCGCCTTTTGACGCAACATGAACGATATATAATTTCATCCGTGTATACTTTTTTCATTTTTTTTTTTCGGAAAAGTTTTTTTCTTTTTCAACGTTAATAAAACCCCGAGTATAATAAATGGTTAGAAACGTTGGAAAAAAACTTAGTCTTATATATTTTTTCGGTATAATTTTTGTATCCGAACAGTTCGAGCTTTTGACAGGCGATTAATAGTTTTCGGTGTATGGAGATTGCGTCATTTCCCCACCGCCTCCGAGTTCGGATTTCGAACGAATAAAAAGGAAAAAATGGGTCGTCGATTAATAAGGTTTCGATTTTTTATTAGTGAAATTGATATTCGTGTTTTTGAGTGTGTTTTACGTAAGAAAAGTTGAGAAAATTGTCGTGGTTTGTGATGAATAAAATTATCGATGTGGGTTGATAACGTTAATGAAGTTTTTGAAAAATTATTTAAAGTTGTGTTTATTTGAACTCGATTTACTTGTAGGTAGTATAAGAATGAGGAAGTTTGATTTTTCGTATAAATTCGATGGAAAAGGCTTCGATATACCTACTCGTAGAAATAACGACACTGGTTAATTTTAATATTTCATTTTGAACGAGAAAAAAATTCATTATTTCGTAGAATATTTTTTCATTGTAACTTATTTTTTAAATTAAGTATCATCTGCATTTCAAATTCACTCATTCGCGAGAAAAAATATTGTGAGAAATGTTGACTCGATTCGACTATAAACCTTCGACCAGTGTACCCAGATGAATTTGTTGACCAACACTTGGACAACACTTTGCACTCGTATATTAGCAAATGCATATTTTCTGACTCTGTAATTTTAGATTTGAGAATTTTTTATTATCGTAGCTAAATTTTCATTACCCTTAAGAAATGTTTGATATTTTTCTGTCGAGTTTTATTATGAGGATGTTAACTCGATCTCTCTCAAAGTAAAAACTCAACTTTACATGATTGAAAATTTAAAAAAAAATTCTGCCTACACTTTTTGAAACTTTTTTTTTCAAACAAACTTATTTTCAAAATGGGCCTCTCAATACTTCTATATGTAGAGAGGAAAGTGGATGAAATTACCACAAATTTCGACCGAAATGCTAAAAAGTTCAGGAGCAAAGTGACACAAAATTTAAATGTTGGCTTTTTTCATCTCGTTCTTCTGATCCCTCCCTCTCTCAAATGTACTGTCATACTGTGTCTTTAAACATGGTTAAAATTGTAAATTGTGCATGATGCATTGTTTGTAAAATTTTCGAGGGTACTGAACTGTGATTGTGAGTTCAAATATCTGCTTGCCTTTTCAATTCAAACCCTCTGACACTCCTTCCCTTCTATACAATGGTCACTGGTGGAGTTAAATGTGGCAAGTAAAAGGGATTAAAAGTGAAACTTTTTTTTTGGAGGAGGATTCTTTTTTTAGTTAGGTATAGATACATATTATTTGAAAAAGCAAAAGCTCCTCTATACCTGGAAACGTTTTTATTGTTTTTGATAGCTTATTATAAGTTCGAATAAAAAGTCCAAAATTTAAAATGACGTTTAAAAAAATTTTATTTTAAAAAAATAAATAGGTAATCAACAAATTTTTCAAATTAATTTTTCATTTAGATAATAATTTTTAATTTGTTTTTTGAAATCAATTCTTATCAGTGCTTTCCAAACCCTCAAATTTGAAAAAAAAAAAATATTTGAAACATCATGAAAACATACCTAGGTACTTTTTGTTGGTTATTCCCATTAATTCAAGATCGTTGCGTTCAACTTGATACAAATTTGTTGTTGGTGGCGGGGGGAGGAGGGGGGGAACTCGAAGAGAAATAGATTGAAGATTTCAAATCTGTGATTAAAATTTGAACCCACTGAAGTTTCAAGGTAAAAGCTCAACTTTTTATCATGAATACAAAAATTGAAATTAAGTACATATTTCAAAATTTGAAAAAATGCCAGTGGAGAATGTGTAGAGATGCTTTTTAAATTAATTTTGCAGGGTCATAATTCTCAAAATGATATCTAGACAGCACTTTGAGGAGGGCACAGGGTCCCTACTTCCCAATTTCGATTCAAATTCGTGAAAAAATTCATCATTATTACTCATTTGAAGATGATTTTCGACCACGTGACTCCTCGAGAACCCCCTCCCTCACAACCTGTGCCCTCTAGGCTCAAACGTGGTCCAAATAGGTACCGAAAAATTAAAAATGACGTGGAGTATTGTTGAGTTTTCGAGGATTTTGAATTCAGATATCTGCTTATTTTTTGGGTACAATTCCCCCTTCTCTTCCTCCTTTATACTGATTTGAAGTCATTGAGTGCAAATTTATGCACATTTGTGCAGGTAGATCACCAAAAATAAATGTAGAAGGATTTTGACCAAATTCAGTGGACATCTTTGTCTTGAGTTGAAAGTCATCCAGAAAAAAATTTAAACCAAGGCTCATAGAGGCGAGATAAGGCCTAAGGGTCCTCAGCTAAGAGGATTTTTTGAAAAATATGGAGTCGTGTTTTTACACTTTACTCCTTACTCAATCGGTCTTCAGAAAAATACGAAAAACAGCTCAGTTTCGAAAGATAGTGTTTGAGATTCCTGCTTTCACTTAAGCAATTATCAACTACGAGTACATATTAAAATTCTAGACCACTTTAAGTGTTCTGATGAGCTGTTGAAAATTTGCGAATCGTTTATTTTTGGGTGAAGTGGTATTTTGAAAGTATTTTCTGCTCCATTATTTCGAATTAATTATGCGAAAACATCAAACGATATCATTTCTGAAATTAGAAGAGTATTTTGGGACACAATGGTGCCTAATTCGAAAAATTGTAAATAATATCTAAAATAATGATATAGGTAGGTAAGTATGATGATGATATTTTTTCAAATTCTTAAAATTGGTACCTATAATGGCGCCCAAAAATTTTCGAAATATTCCCTCAGTTTCAGGAATAAGATCTATGAGATGATTTTCAAATCTTCAACCGCTCAGTAGAATCTACAAAAGTCTGGGATTTTGATGGCAATGTCCTTCATCGACGCAATCCTCATTTTTCCAAAAATTCTCCTTCTTTGAGAAACGATCCTATCTTCCCTCCAGAGACAACTCCAAAGCTAAAAATTGTTTCAAACTTGTAAACTTTAATTACACAATTTATTTTCATTTACGAATAAAATATTTCATCGACTCAGAGCTTCAATTTTCAATTATTCCTTTAACCTTCAAGACTGCACCTCTCAAAAACCCCATCAACGATATTCACACCACACCACGAAAAAAAAATGTCCAACTAGTCTAATTTTAATCATATCCGCACATCGGCTCGTATATCGATTCATATTTGTCGCCGTCTTTCAGCACACACTCTCACACACTCGCATATCCTCGAATAAGACGTATCTATCTATCGTTATGGAGACGAAATATGACAAAAAAACCATCGCAATGCGGGTAAAAAGGGGAGAAGAAAAAAACTCGAGAAGATTCTATTCACGGATCGAAGTGGAAAAAAGGTATCTCGGCAATGAACGCCGAGTCGAGTCGACTAGAGAGCCAGAGAGAGGTGAAAAAAAATAAGTATTCGTTACGTAGCCCGAAGTGATATTAACACAATTCCACATCTGGATGAGATGAATGAAAAAGTAATGATCGAAATAGGAAGCTGCAATGCTGCATCAGCAACGAAAAGAGTAAAAAAAACGAAACAATTTACCAAAAAAAAAAGGAGTAAAAAAAACAGGTTCCTATTCATCGCCTACCGAATGATAGAGATTTATATTGCTCTCGACACATACGTAAAAGTACGTATAGTATGTGTACCTTTACTTATGAATTCGTATAGCTACGAATATATACGAGAGTATCTCGGTATCCTATTTTATTCAAAGAAGACGACTAGAAAAATGTAATTTAAAATGATCCGCGCGCGGTTTTGAAATTTTGATCCTTAGAAAATTGGCATCCATTTTGCGTATTTATTTGGTCTCTATATATGTTGTGTATACACTCGATTCGACTCGAATAACGCGTGTATATGTAAATGCTTCTTTGCTGATCTAGTATTATTTATGCCACCTACATACACTCCAGCTTACTTATATGAGATACCTATTCGAGCTGTACGAGGTTATTTCTACGTAATTTTTCCCCGGCCATGTCTTGAATTCATCGTGTGTGTGTCGATATGATCGAATGTTTAGACGACGTATTGTTTTTTCATTTTCATATTTCACGTAGGTATAGGCATCTTTCTGCTCAATAACATTGATACAGAGAAGGAAAGAAGAGGAGATTCGTATAAGTACTACATGTATTAAAATAATGCCAAGAATTCGTCTGCGTTGGCTGTTGCGAGTGCGACCGACCAAGACAATGTACGTCTGATTGAGGCTCACAAGAATGCTGACTCATTGGTGTATACATAACACTGCACATAGTCCATAGCTCTCTCCTCACTTCTCTCATCCCAAATACTATAGACAGAGATGCCAGATCGAAATAGGTATACATTTACCAAAGCTTAATTAAGCTTCTAGCTATCCTATCCGCGTTGGAAAGTTGATAAAAAGAAAAGAAAAAAGGGAGAAGTAGGAGAGAAAAATGCTTAAAAAGGTCGTAGTCGCCGGCGAAATATTCATCGATGCATCGAGGGTAAGGGAAGAATAAAAATAAAAGAAGGTGAAAAAAAATAAAAGCAGAAGGGAATGCGAAGGAAAAAGGATCACAGAGAGTTGCAACGAGCAGCAGAGCACCTACAACTTATATTAATTCTTTTCGCCCCGAAGCCACTCGCCTCAGAATTGTCTAAAAAGTTTTCGCTTAAAAAGTGGATATAAAAATCTGTTGCCAGGTTTTACGTTTTGGAATTCTTTTTAACATTCGAGGCTGCTAAGTATATACGAAGCAGTACCAATGTTGTAGTATAAGAAGAAGGGAGATGAGAAGCGACCTAAAGGAAAGGAAAAAAAGCACCACCGAACGTAGTAGAAAAACCCACCCTAAAAAATTCCCCAACTAATACGCTTCGAATATCGTAGCATAACTAGCTGATTTATGCTTCATTTATTCCTTTTTATTAGAATTTTCCTCGGCTTTTCCTTTTCGCCGTTTTCCTGCTTGCTTTTTTTTTTTTTTTTCGTTGCTAACTCGCCCGCGTATATATAGTATAAGAACGGCTAGCGGTCGTTATAAATTTCTCCTCGGCTGGTTTTTATAATAAGTGTAAGCGTTATATCTGGCAATTTCCTAATGTAATTTTACGAGGCAGTTAGTTTTGTGTATTTTTATGTATAAGAAAAATATACGCCGGAGTGAGAAAAGGCTGGCATAGAGCGGGCAAGGGGTAACCAACAACGTAACGAGACCAATGCTTTGTACATTATTTTAATAAAGGATCGCCGCCGAAAGCGAGAAAAAAAATTCTTAAATTTTCATCGGCCCGGAATGTACTATTGTTGTGGGGTAGAAAAAGAATGCGGCAGGGGGCCGAAGGAGGGGTAGCGTTTGCGTATATGATATTGCGAAACGTATACGAGCTTAATTCGCATTGTGTGTGTTTTCTTTCGTCGAACTGTAGGTATGTGTATTTGAACGCCCATAAATGTTGCTTTCGAACGTTTAACGCCCTTAACGCCCATCGCAGGATCTTATAGTACTGCTGGATCTACATATGAATCAAATTTTGGCAACATTAGACCTTTGAGACTCGGAGATGGTCTTGTGGGATAAGATTTAAAGGCATTGAACGCAAATCCGTGTGTGAAAAGATTGTAATTGTTCAAAGTACTTACTTACCGTTTTGCAAATTGTGGGATTCAAATCTTTTTTTAATAAACAAAAAATTTGAAAAGAAGAAAGCTCTCGAAAAAATTGTTTGATGATTGACCAAAATGCAAAAATAATATTTACAATTTATGACTAAAAAATTACCTCTCAAGAAATGAACGGAAAAACGGAGACAACTCCTCCATAAAGTGATTCATTTGCGAACGATAAAAGGCTTTGGAACGATAGTCCATGATAATGTTGAAAATGTGTCCGTTGAATTAATCCATGTTTTGAAAAAACTGATCTTTTATTGTAGTGAACTCAAAAGATTCGAATATTTTTACGGGAACGAGATTAACTACTCATCTACTCCATCAAGTGAACCGTTCACGAACGATTCAGTTAATCATCCTTTATAAAACTCATTTTGAGGAAATAAATTTCAATTTTGATTGTGAAAAAACGAATAGATAAAAGGTTTTAAAGCATTGAAGATAGTAAAATGAACAAATCGTTCATTTAAAAATATTCCAAAGAATCACTCAAGAACGAATGATTTGTTGAAAATTGAAATCAGTTATTTTTCGACTTTAGATGCTTTAACATGAAATTTGAACCAATCAAGTTTCAGGTATTAGAGGATGTATGCGAAAATAATTGCTTCCTCTGTCAATGAAATCGTTCGCGAACGATTCACATCAAAAAATTGATCAGTTTTGACACAAAGTTAATCCTACCCAGTATTTGAGTGAAAAAAGACAAAAATGAGTAAATTTCTAATATGTTTGTAGTAAATTACTGTGGGACGACCAAATTACCTACCTCAATTAGGTAGGTATACGAATCTGTAAATCCGTCAAATTGCTGAGTAGAATGCAACAACGAATCCTTCACGAACGAATGAGTAACTATTTTCTAAAGATGATTCATGTGTACATTTGTAAAATATTCTCAAATGGAGGATTTATGTACAGAGTGCAGCTGAAGTTATTCGATAATGATTCTTCGTTCAAGAGAAATTAAATTTTCAGACACAGTTTGTTTCGTTCTCGAACGATTCACAAAATTCGTTCAAAAAATAAACATTTTCTTATTCGTAAAATTATTGCTAATTAGATACTACTTGAAATGATTTTAAATTTGAAAAATCATTCATCGTTCAGGAATGATTCATCAGAACAAACTGAATCATTTGAATCACTTGCGAACGATAAATTTATTTTATCTCATGATGATTTTCTCGGCAGACTGTGGCAACATTTTCTATTCGAGTGAAAAATTTCGTTCACTGACGATTTGCTAATTTCAAAAGAATCGAACAACATCTTCCATTGATGCATAATGCTGAATCGTTCGCGAACGTTTTTGTACTGTGAGATGACATTTATTTAGCTGTTCAAAAGGTACTTTATTTTTCTTTCAAGTCGTAAAATGTTGAACAGGTTTTCGATGAAATGTTTTAAAAATTCATACTTACGTTTACGAACGATTTGCTCGGATCAAATCGAATCGTTCAAATTTGTTCATCCGTTCAAAGAATATTTTTTATTTTTTTTTACATGTCAGTTAAACTAAAAATCAAAAAATGTTCCGAGTTTATAAAATATATCTTTTTAAATAAGTACATATATGGGACATTACGTTCTAGAACGATTTGTTCGAAACGTTTTGAATCGTTCAATTTTATTCGGTTGTTCAAAAAAAAACGATTCTTTCATTGTTCTTACAAGTCTGTTATAGAAAGCTCACTTTTGAAATAGGAAATAGTTCATCGATGCATTGTGCGATACGTTCGCGAACGATTTGTTCAAATCGTGTGAAATCGTTGAGTTGATTTGATTCAGTCGTTCAGAAGAATTCTTCATTTTTATTTCAAGTTGCAAATTAAAGTCATATTTTTAGAAAAGAAATTTTCCAAGAAATTGTATGCAGTTCGTTCATGAACGATTTGTTCGAATCAATAGCAAATCGTTCAATTGTAAATTATTCAGTTTTTTTTTCAGAAATTATCTTCATTTTTATTGCATACCTACAAGTTGCAAGTTAGAGACTTTTTTTCTGAAAAATTTCTCAAGAAGTTTTGTGCAATTCGTTCGAGAATGATTCGTTTGAATCGTGAGGAATCGTTCAATTTTATTCAGTTGTTCAAAAAAAGATTCTTTCATTGTTCTTACAAGTCTGAATTAATAGAAAGCTCACTTTTGAAGGAAATAGTTCATCGATGCATTGTGCGATACGTTCGCGAACGATTTGTTCGAATCGTGTAAAATCGTTCAGTTTATTTGATTCAGTCGTTCAGAAGAATTCTTCATTTTCATTTCAAGTTGCAAAATTAAAGCCATATTTTTAGAAAAGAAATTTTCCAAGAAATTTTATGCAGTTCGTTCATGAACGATTTGTTCGAATCAATATAGCAAATCGTTCAATTGTAAATTATTCAGTTTTTTTTTCAGAAATTATCTTAATTTTTATTGCATACCTACAAGTTGCAAGTTAGAGACTTTTTTTCTGAAAAATTTCTCAAGAAATTTTGTGCAATTCGTTCGTGAATGATTCGTTTGAATCGTGAGGAATCGTTCAATTTTATTCAGTTTTTCAGAAATATTCTTCATATTTTTTATTACAAGTTTCAAGACATTTTTTTGTGAAAAATTTTTCAAGAAATTTTGGTAGTTCGTTCGCGAACGATTTGTTCAAAATCATATTGAATCGTTCATTTTACGCAATTCATTTGTTCAGAATGATCCTTCGTATTTATTCCAAGTTGCGAATTGAAGACATTCTGTTGAGAAATCTCTCATACATTTTTGTGTAGTTCGTTCGTGAACGATTTGTAGGAATCATATTATCAAATCGTTCAATTTGATTCATTTTTCAGAAATATTCTGTAGTTACTTTAATCACAAGTTGCAAATTGAAGTAACTAATTTATGAAGAGAAATATTTCCAAAAGTTTTGTGCATTTCGTTCGTGAACGATTTGCTCAGAACACGCTGAATCGTTCAATTTTATTTAGTCGTTCGAAAAGATTTTTTGATTTATTTTCAAGTCGTGAATAGTTTAAAAATTTTTAAATGAAATGTTGCAAAAAGGTCATCTTGCAATTCGTTCATGAACGACTTGTTCAAAGCATGTTGAATCGTTCAGTTTTATTCTACGGTTGGAAATGATTCTTCATTTTGTTTTTCAAAGTTGGATGCTAATAAAAAACATTTTTCAAAAGAAACTCTTCAAAAAAACTATGTGCAGTTCGTTCGCTAACGATTTGTTCGAACCATACAGGACCACTCAATTCAATTCAGTATTCAAAAGAACGTCTTCATTTTTTTGTTGGTTTTTCTTTGTTGTTGCGGATTGACTAAAATTATTGTTCTAAAATTTTGATTCTCAGTTCGTTCGTGAACGATTTGTTTGAAACAAATTAATCGCTCAATTTTCTTCACTCCCTCAGAAATACTTTAATTTTCTTTCTAGTCGTAAATAGCAAACCATTTTTTAAATCTTAGGTACTCGTATAAATTTTTTTTTTTTTAAATTGGTGTAATATTTTCAAATTCAAAAATCACAAATCGGATCATTCAATAAATCCTCGTATTCTACGCAGATTCGCTTCTTTTTTCCCTCAGGTCATCAATTTGAATATTTGTTAGGCCTACTCCTTGATCTACGTACAACTTGTGTTGCTTTCAATGAAATAAAAATACGAGTAAATTGGGAAATTTCATCCTCCACACATCTCATCTCCACATAACTCGCCAGCCACACGAGTCTCTCGGTTAGTGCGAACAAACACGACTGTATAGGTACAATAGGTACATGAAATTGAATTGAAAAACAAACAAATGTAAGCATATACAAATGTGAAATGAAGAAATTAGTATACCATCTTAGACGGTATTATCATCAGCTTTTTTTACACCCACATTGTATTCTTGAACGTAAACGTAACATTCTAATCGATTTTTCCTCGTCTTTATAATGTATATGTTTCGGTGTGTGCGTTACCTACCCGGCTACAGCACAGCAACAGAAGCACACAGCATCAGCAGGGGCTGAAGTGAGGAGTACATGAGCAGGAGCACACATGCATATGTATATAAGGTAGCTCATATACACATACGTGTACATTTTGACCTCGTTTATCGGCTTCAACACTATACAGTTTGGTATATCTACGGTACCAACGCGAGATAAGTTAACGAATAAAAGTAAGAAGATAGACGACGACGATGGCCGGAAAATTAATGGTGAAAATGACAAAGAAACTTACCGTACGCCTCCGGGGCTTTTTACCGAGTAGTAATTAACAAAACCTTGAAAATAGTTCTTTATAATTAAGGCAATTAATAATTTAAATTACAAATTAATTACAGCGTAAAAATTAATAATATGTCAGAGGCGACCTTGCTGTCCATTCATTTCAAAACACCTACGTAGGCTGACCGGCTGCGCTTCAGCATTCACACACAAAAAAATCATTTCGATGTGTGTCTTTCTCGCTTTCCTCATCTTCGTATCTCTCTCGAACTCACGTACTCGCTGGGTACCTGAGTTGGAATGGACGTTGCAGTCGTCGTAATGAGCAAGCAAAACGTTCATCAAATAAACAATCTTATAATTATTTTTTTATTTTCAACTCGCCGCGTAATGACTGCGTTTTTCTTCTGTAAATAGTAAATTTTAATTACTATTCGTACAAGCTGAGAGACAGAGAGAAGTGTACCGAGAACACATACTACGTATAAATTTAATTGCTATTAAAAGCTGCTGCCGTCGAAGCGATAATTATTATTTTTTTTTACCTGGCAGCATCATTTTGGTTCTCCACCCTCTTCCTCTTTTTAAGGTGCGGATTTGTTCTTAGGCATGTATGTATAATACTTTGTACCTCTGCTGTCATTCAGGCTTCAAAAAAAAAAAAAAAAAACGTGCTCAATTTAATACCTACCGACGAGAGATCTTTCGATAATGATTATTTTTCGAGCATTTTTTCCCTTTCATTTCGATGCAGATGAATTTTCTTCTTCTTCTTCTTTTCTCGACTTGTGCCGGAAGTTTATAATGATGAATTTTTATACTGAGAAAGACGTGAAATGACGATTCTAAGAATGTGTTTTTAATTTGAAGGCAGAAGTAAATTGATTTTCCTACGCTTATTTCAGTTTATTTTTATTGATGGATTATTTGACTTTTGACAATTGGCTCCATTAGTGCGAGTAAAAGAGTAATTTTGCCCACTATGATTATAAGAAATTTTGATTCCATTTTCCGTAAACAAAATAATGTAAAATGAAAAAAAAAAAACATTCGTGATAAAAGGAACGATGCAAATAACGTTCGCAAATGATTCTATAGGCAGTGGCGTAGCCAAGATTTTCTCAAGGAGGGGGCAAAACCAGATTTTTAGGCATGAAAAATCGAAATGAGGGGTAATTTTCTGGAAACCTATCGTAATGTGTGGTAATTTAATGAAAATGAAGGCAAAATTATTGCTCGAGCGAAGCGAAGCGAGAGCGAAAATTTTTAGAAAAAATGGGTCAGAACAACAAAAAAACGTCCATTTCTGCATGTTTTCTTTCAAATTTTCGCTCTCAAGGGGGGCCATGGCCCCCTTCGCCCCTCTTGGCTACGCCACTGTCTATAGGTAATTTAGAGCAAATCATTCATAAAAATAATAACCCGAAGCGCTAAATTTCTCTTTCAAGGGATAAAAAAAAATATTTTTAATCACTCGCGAACGTCGTTTGTCAATACTGTGTTTCTCAAAATTGAAAATCGTTGTCAACTATTCAATAATTATGTAGAGCATCATTAGGTCTGAATAGGCTCATGCCAAATAGAAAAAGAGATTACGTCTTTTGCATCCAGTATCGTAATTTGTCCACAAACGACGAGAGAAGTCAGGTTTTTTACATATTAAGTGATTTGTTCATTTTCAAACAATTCAGTATTTTTTAGAACAAATCATTCACAAACGCATTTTTCTCAATATTTTTTAAAACTCATTACCTAGAAAACGGCTGAACCGATTTCGATCAGTGGCGTAGCCAAAGGGGGAAGGCGAAGGGGACCATGCCCCCCCCCCCTTACGAGCAAAAATTTGAAAGAAAACATGCAAAAATGGACGTTTTTTCGTTGTTCGTACCCATTTTTTCTAATCGAGCAATAATTTTGCCTTCATTTTCATAAACTCACCACACATCATAATAGATTTCAAGAAAATTACCCCTCATTTCGATCTTTCATGCCAAAAATCTGGTTTTGCCCCCTCCGTGAGAAAATCCTGGCTATATGCCACTGATTTCGATGAAACTTGAAATCTCACTAGGCCTGTACCATTCCTACAAAGTACCTACATACTGATACGACCTTCAATTTTTGGTGAATCATTCATGAACGAATTGATCAATTCTTTAATTTATGAATCAATTCGTTCACGAATGAGTCACATATACGAATAATTTTTTCGCGAATGATTCACTTATACGAATCAATTCGTTCGCGAATGATTCCCAAAAATAATTCAATTCGTTCGTGAATGATTCTCCAAAAATTGAGTAAATTAATCGATTCGTTCGCGAATGATTCATCAAAAATTGATTTAATGAATCGGTTCGTTCGCGAACGAGTCACTTATACGAATCGATTCGTTCGCGAACGAGTCACTTATACGAATCGATTCGTTCGCGAACGAGTCACATATACGAATAATTCTTTCGCGAACGAGTAACTTATACGAATCGATTCGTTCGCGAACGAGTCACATATACGAATAATTCTTTCACGAATGATTCACTTATACGAATCAATTCGTTCGCGAATGATTCACAAAAAATGATTCAATTCGTCCGCGAATGATTCGCCAAAAATTGAGTAAATGAATCGATTCTTTCGCGAACGAATCATTTATACGAATCAATTCGTTCGCGAATGAGTCACATATACGAATAATTTTTTCGCGAATGATTCACTTATACGAATCAATTCGTTCGCGAATGATTCACAAAAAATAATTCAATTCGTTCGTGAATGATTCTCCAAAAATTGAGTAAATTAATCGATTCGTTCGCGAATGATTCATCAAAAATTGTGTAAATGAATCGGTTCGTTCGCGAACGAGTCACTTATACGAATCAATTAGTTCGCGAACGAGTCACTTATACGAATCAATTAGTTCGCGAACGAGTCACATATACGAATCGATTCGTTCGCGAACGAGTCACTTATACGAATCGATTCGTTCGTGAACGAGTCACTTATACGAATCGATTCGTTCGCGAACGAGTCACTTATACGAATTAATTCGTTCAGAAACAATTTATTAACTATTGATCAATTCGTTCGCGAATGATTCACCTATAAATCAATTAATTTGTTCAATCGCCAATCGTTCGTAAATGATTTGATTCGATTGTAAACAAATCAATATTGCTGTACAAATGTTTCAAAAACCATTCTAATGTCCTCGTGGCCTTTGAAAATTTTTTTAAATGTCTGGTGAGTCCTTTTGGTGAATTCTGGTGACTTCATGGAGACAGATTCACTAGAAGTCACCAAGTGAGTTTCTGACTTTTTAAATTTGAATTTACAATGAAAAAATCACCAGAATGTCCTCATGACCCTAGACATTTTTTTCGAATGTTTGGTGTATTCTTGGTGAATTCTGGTGACATGAACGCATTTTGGTGCTCGTTAGTGTCTAATTCAACCGATTACACACTATTTTCCAAATTTGGTTTCTGCTGCTATTTTATAGTTTTTTTCTCTTCGGAAACGCCGGAATTTCCGCAATGTTGCTGGCGGCTTCAGATTTGAAACCACCTCCAAAACACTCAGCATAATTATTAAAAATAAGATAAAATGTAAGTTTCAGTTTTCCAACTTGATTGAGTAGGTAAAATTTTTAGGAAATTTCAACCTTTGAAAATCTGCTAAAATTTCAAATCCGTTTCCAATCGATTCACAATTTCAAATTTCTCAGTCTATTTGGTAAAATTTTCATTTTTCCGCATTTTTGGCCCCCTGATTTAGAAAAATTCGCCAAATTTCAAAAAAATGCACTTCAGTAGCTAAAATGTTAACTGGCGATGTAATTTTGCATGCTCTTTCAATTTATCTTCAAACGGTTCATAAATGTGTCTACCAGTTGAGATGCCTCCTATGTTGAGTATTCAACATTTACAACATTCAACGACGAGGCTCTACGAGACACAGAAGCATAATCCATCACCCAATTTTCGTAACATTTGTAAACCGTTGGCGTTGATCTCTTCATTCGCGACTTATAATCGAGATAACAAAAAATTCACCTTTCTCGAAAGCATCATCGAAAAAAAAAATTCCACGTGCCACTTAAACATAGAAACAAGAGGCATCACGCCGCCGCTGTCTCGTACCCACCTCAGTCGTAATCCAAGTTGGAAAAAAAAGCATAAAAGATCAACGTATGTGTACGGATGTGCATTATCATCGAAAACAATACCACAACTTCGACAATACTTACTTTAACCCATACGACAACAACAGCACACGAAAAACGAAAACGAAAATGAAAGCTAAAACACACGCAACCCATTCCCCCTCTCGCTATACTTTCAAGACATAAAAAATAAAAGGGTTTCCTTCGCGAATACACGCGGTATATTTAATGAATAATTTAATACAAACATGTCGTAGTATAGAAGTAGTACTAAGTGCCCAGCAATAATATCTAACATAGTAGAAAAAAATTCTTCCAAAGGCAAAAAACAAAAAATTAGCCGCCGATTGTTTTGACATTCGAGCACGAGCTGGAGGAGGCAAAAAATTATCCAAATTATACGCTATTTGTTTTGCATCTGTTTACCGTAGTGCAGGCTTATCTCAGCACCAGACATATTTAAAGTGTCGGTAGCAAAAAAATAAAACAATAGAGTAGGAAAAGGGTTCAGATGCGCAGGTTTCTCTTATTGTTTTATTTTTTGCTGCTGTTGCGGACGGGTCGCGTGTACGAATACGAATTCTATGAGGGGGCTAATATGTGGTAATTAGCTCTATATATCGCGGGTATAGCATGCGACTGAGGCAAAGGCGCACGTTCGTTTATTAAATACTGCGGTAATCGGAGTGTCGAGGATGTATGCAAAATATATAGGTACCTACAGCGTTTCTTGGTTCTGAAAGGGCCTATTGTTTTTTTTTCTTCAAATTTGGGTATTTTACAAATTGGGATTAGGAGTCGACTCAAAAATTGAGACTTTTGATCGGGTTTATAAAATAGAAATATTTCTCAATTTTAGACATTAATAATTAAATCCGATGTTTTCGAGGAAGCTGAGTTGAAATTGATCACTTCTGAAAATTCGAAGCTAGACCAATTTTTAGGCTAAGAATATTCTTCGAGTCAAAAAATAGATAAGAAAAATTTCGTAACAAAATTAACTTTCGAAAAAAATTATCGCTTCACCCCCCTTCGAAGCCTCCGCTCCACCGCCATTCTTCCATCTAAAAAATAAATCTACCCAATTCGTATATAATCCTACGACAACTACATAACTCGCGAACCAGCAGCCAATTAACTAACTCGAAATCGAAATACGTACCAACGACGCCATAATTTTGCAAATTTCGTCGCCGCACATGTCAAGACTTTTTCAACGCAACGTTTTGTATTCGTGAATAGGAAGGACGGGCCCGGCACCGCATTATGATAAAAATGAAAAAACTTCTATGACGTCAGGTCGCCTCGTATATCATCTCGCAAACAATAAACTTTCGCCGTTAAAAGTTAAATTGGAACGAAATTGTCTTTGTTAAAATGTATAAGACGAAGAGCTCATCTTCGGTTCGGCGTATTCTCGTACATCGCAAATAAAAAAAGACAACCAGAGTGAGAAAGCGAGAGAAAGAAAAAAAAAGCAAATTCAATGAAAAATACACGATGGAAAAATCCCTCCCTGCCGAGTGGAAATTATCTTATAAAATGGGAAAACTCTCTCTTCATCTTGCAAAAACAAACGAGCCGTTAAATAAAACATCCACCGAAGTGGGTTCGTTTTTATTCGCTCGTATAACAATTATCGTCTGTTCGTTTCGCGAAACATTAATATAAAAATTCTCGTGTATCTTACACGAGCTTCTACCCCTCTTCCTCCACTCTTGCCGGGTTGTAATTCTCTTTTCAATGCTTAATATTACACCATAACGTATTAGATAGAGGATTGGAAAAGAAAAATTAAACTTACCATCGCGCAACGGATAGAAACGAGTGTGGTACGACGATGAGGCGAACGAGTCGAATTTTCGAATCCATGAATTTTAATGGCTTCGTCAAAATTTCTTCTTGTGGTAAATTGTAATTTTTTGCTTCGGTATTGCATCGTTGTAGATTCGTACATACTTATTTCTATGGAATCTGTAAAAATACGAGTATAAGCATTGTATTAACACACAGAGGTGTAGAAAAGGTATGGAGTGGATGAAATAGGCACTGAACAATTTAATATTATACTTACATGTATTATCAATTATGATCAAGACTAGTCAATTTTTAAATTTAATCTTCATTTTTGTATTAGGTAGGTACACTGTATAGGTACTTTATTCATTACTGAAACTTTCAGATGAACAAGAGATATATTGTGCGATACCTACTTTGATAGGAAAAGCGAGTAGATATGGAAAGATACATCACAAAATAATGAGAAGGTAAGGCATGTGGATGGTTTGCTGAAGGTATTCTATAAAAATGAAGGCTATAGGTGGATATTGGATAAGTATGGTGAATCTGCCTCCGAGAGCTTCAGGGTTGATATTTGTATGGAAGGTGGGTACTGGGGGTCCTTATTTTTGAAATTGGGATTTTTTCCGCCCCCACCCCCTAAGGTGGAGACCTCTGGTGAGAAAATATTTCCCTATTTTTTATTTTTTCCATTTTCGAAAAATTCGGACGGTGGGCTCCTCAAATTTCAAAAATTAAAAAAACCTAATTCAAAGAAAAATGTTCAAAATTTCAAAATTTCGAGTTCCATCATCTTTAAAAGGTCCCTTTTGAGTAAAATAGACTCTCATGACGATTTTAGCCCCTCCCATGAAAACCAAGCTGACCCCCCAGAATAGCTGAAATTCATATATTATGTGAGATGTACTAAAACTAGTTGTTTTTGGTCTTTCCTCTTCCCAACCCACAAAGTGGTGCCCTTTGGTGAGAAAATAATTCCCTATTTTTTATTTTTTACATTTTCAAAAAAATCGGGCTGCGGTGAGCCCTTCAATTTTCAAAAATTTTCAAAAAATCTAATTCAAAGAAAAATTTTTAAAATTTCAAAATTTTGAGTTCCATCATCTCTGAAAGGTCTCTTTTGAATAAAATAGACTCTCATGACGATTTTAGCCACCTCCCATGAAAACCAAGCTGACCCTCCCCCCCCGGAATAGCTGAACTTTGTATTTTAGGTACTGCGGAAATCCTAAAATATGTGGTTTTGGTCATTACTGATATGTTGATGCGAATTGTTCACTTGCATACTATAGCAATGAATTTAAAACAACACACGAGTCCCCTCTTCCCCTTAATGATTCAATATCAATGGTCCTTTTGATAACAAAAATCTGAATCATTTACCAAAATTCGGTTCCCAATCCGATCGATACTGGTTCAAATTCATTTGTCTTTAATATTCGAAGGGATGATTTTACATTTTCTTTAAAAGATTGGTACATTACTTCTTTGCTTTTCATAATTTTTAGAGGAGCCCAATGGCAATTCGTCTGGTCTGCCAGGATTCTTTACAATACTTTGCCCGGATCTTTAATTTTGTCACGCTTTCGTGTTTACCTTGTACGTACCTACTTGTTGCATTGTCGTATACACAAATTCACTATATATTCGAGCATATGACTGTAAATCTATGCACCTCTATCTATAAGGTCAAGCAAATGTCAATTATCCGCGCTCCTTTTTCTTCTTTATAGTACATACAGATCGCTGTATCTCTGCCTATCCTATTCTCGAAAACACACTGTTTCTCACGCTTACATACCTGCTGATACTTTCTCTCTAATTATGTAAGCTTTAAGCTATAGCGCGGTCTTTGGCTAATTAGTAATCGATTTAAAAAAAATATACACACAAGTCAACACGTAGGTATCCCTTCTATTCTCCCGAAGGCATGTCAAAAAGACAGCTCGCAAGAGGGAGATGGAAGATGATGGATGTTGTTGAATTAAAGTAGGAAAATTTTCAAAATGACTCCAAAGATGAAAATTTTCAAATATGGGATTTTCTTCGCTTCATTTTCTTTAGGTTGGTTTCTACTTTTTATTTCTTTTATAAATACATATCTTGAAAAGGATGGTTTTCTTGTAAAGAAAGTAAACCTCGATTTGTAAGATTCAATCTTCAAAAAAATTCAAAATTGAAGATGTGTAATTACAATTTATTTTTAAAAAAAAAACCCTCATCTCTTCGTTATTTTACCTATCAATGCTATTGTTGTAAAAAGTGATATCATTTTCAACAGCAAACAATGAAAATCACTTTAAAATTCAATACAGCCTTTTATCAACTCTTCTCCTCTTACTTCTACTTATATTAATATGGGTCTTTTATTCGCACATTAAAAATATTCTTTCAACTCATCTCTTCACTTTTTCCAAATCATAAGAATATCATATAAGCACAAAAAAAATAACGCGAAGAAACCGTAAAATTTGAATTTTTCATTTCGTCAAATTCCCGACCAACTCACCCCCTTTTCTCTTTCACTCACTCTTGTCATTTCTCACACACATAATACACTATCGCGAAATTGTCCCGGCGCTGTGAAACCTTTTCTTTGTAAGGTTAAAATTACTGTTATACGAATACTATAGGTACACTCATATACATATTCCAGAGTATAAAATGATGATAATACGGGGTACGTTTTTTTTTCAACTTTTAATAATGGCGCTGGCAGTGAACAACACACAAGATACCATCAATATAAGCTCGACACGATTGTGTGTAGGTTTTTACTTCGCACATCCACATATTCACTTATACATATAATGCAATAACGTCTATACAGTGGTATATATTCAATGCGAGATAACGCGAGCCGAGAGAATAATTGCGAAAATTTTCAAAGGAAATTAATACTCTCCCTTTAGCCATTTCTCACTCTATCTTTATAGCAACGTTGTTTGCAGAGCCAAAGCTTTGAATTTGAAATACTGTATAGTGTACTATTTTGCCGCATAATTCGAGCTCAATGTTCGCATTCGCGTTTACACACAAAGATATATTTTTCATCGCACAAAAAGAAGCTCGATTACGTGATAATTGACTGAGCTGAGCTTTTCTGTAATTTCTACGATTTCAGCAGGTAGGTATACTCGTATGTACCTATAGCAGAAGTATGAGCAGGAGGATTCTGTGTGATCTTTTTCATCCTATTTTATTATAAGGAAAGTACATAGTGAAGGGTTTTAATAAAGTTTCGTAATGATGAAAATGCTTAGAAGATGGTATCGATAAAAAAGAGAAACCCGACAAAAAAAGTAAATTAAAAAATTGAAAAGACAGGGGATAAAATTTACTCTCTCCTGAATAAATAAGCATGAAAAAATCGAGGAAGAAGTTGAAAAAATTCTAGCCTATCGAGTGCTTTGAAAATCATTAAAAATTTTATAAAAATCAGAAAAACTAAACAACAACGATCAAAACCGATATAAAAATTGATTTTTAAAATAAATAAATAAAATATTTCTTTTGAAAAGTTCAAAAACAGAAATGGAATTTAATCACTCGTTTCAATACCAAAATAATACTAATGCTGAAATTTAATTTTTTGATTGTTGACAAATTTTTAAAAATGCGAATTGGGGCCAAATGAAAAAAAAATCAAAATGTCGCCAAATTTACCCAAAAAGCTGAAATTTGGTTCATGCCCTATTCTCGACCACTCTTAGTCCGGCATATGACAATAGGAGTAATTGATCCCCCCCTCCCCCGCCGAACCTCCGGGACAACTTTTTTCCTAAAGGGGACATCCTAAGGAACATTTTAAAGCAAACTTGCCTAAAAAAAAGTTGACCTTACTTACAAAACGGCGACCATTTTGATTGACAGGTCAGCCGAAATCGCAGATTTTGCGCTTCTACATAGGAATAGCATAAAAATGTTTAAACCGTACAAAGGTAGATCGAAAGAGAAGGCGAAAATTCATCACCTGTCAAAATTTCAAGGTCTAAAGTGCGTTTTTCGATTTTTGGTGAATTTTTGAAAATCCAATTTTGGCCAAAAATAAGGGGAAAAAATCAAAATTTTATCAAATTGACCAAGAAACCTGAAATTTGGGATATACCCTATTTTTGACACGCCAAATTGATTGGAAACGGTTTCAACCCGTTTTGAGCAGTTCTGAAGCCTCCAGCAGATTTTTGAAACTCGAAATTCCAACAAAATTCCATCAAATTGGACTTGTAAAGCTGAAATTTATTCTAAAAACTAAATTCCATATGCTACGAAGTACTGCAGGTGAATTTCAAGTCGTTTTGGAGCCTCCAGCGACTTTTTGAAATTTCCTGAAGCCTCCAGCAGATTTTTGAAACTTTAAATTTTCACAAAATTTCATCAAAATGGACATGGAAAGCTGAAATTTACTCTACACTCCAATTTTAACACCCTCTGAAAACGACTTCAGGTGGGTTCAAGTCATTTTAGAGCCTCCAGCGACTTTTTTGAAAATTACTGGAGCCTCCTGTAGATTTTTGAA
The DNA here is from genome assembly GCF_950023065.1 of Planococcus citri. Lineage (NCBI taxonomy): Eukaryota > Metazoa > Arthropoda > Insecta > Hemiptera > Pseudococcidae > Planococcus > Planococcus citri. The sequence goes on along the minus strand of NC_088678.1, from coordinate 60,029,242 downwards.
ACTTGAAATTCCCGCAACATTAATTTATCAAATGGAGTTGGTAAGCTGAAATTTACTTCGCAGACTACATGGTGGTTTCAAATGGTTTTGTAGCTTCCAGCTACTTTTAGGAAATTTCAATATTCCAAAAAAACGCCATACAACCTTTCAAAAAGTCGCTGGAGGCTCCAAAACGACTTGAAATTCACCTGCAGTACTTCGTAGCATATGGAATTTAGTTTTTAGAATAAATTTCAGCTTTACAAGTCCAATTTGATGGAATTTTGTTGGAATTTCGAGTTTCAAAAATCTGCTGGAGGCTCCAGAACTGCTCAAAACGGGTTGAAACCGTTCCCAATCAATTTGGAATGTCGAAAATAGGGTATATCCCAAATTTCAGGTTTCTTGGTCAATTTGATAAAATTTTGATTTTTTCCCCTTATTTTTGGCCAAAATTGGATTTTCAAAAATTCACCAAAAATCGAAAAACGCACTTTAGCCCTTGAAATTTTGACAGGTGATGAATTTTTGCATGATCTTTCGATCTACCTGCGTAAGGTTTGAAAAATTTCGTGCAAGTCCTATGTAGAAGCGCAAAATCTGCGATTTCGGCTGACCTGTCAATCAAAATGGTCGCCATTTTGTAAGTAAGGCCAACTTTTTTTTGGGCAAGTTTGCTTTAAAATGTTCCTTAGGATGTCCCCTTTAAGAAAAAAACTGTCCCGGAGGATCGGTTGGGGGGGGGGTGCAATTACTCCTATTGTCATATGCCGGACTATCTAGTTGATTGGTGATCATTTCAAACCTTTCTGGAACCTCCAGCAGGTTATGATTTTTTTCTACAAAAATACCTACCTATTTAATCACTCAAGAAAATCTTAGATTTGAGCAGACACAAAAATATTTTGAAACCATGTGCCTAAATTGATCGAATGGATGTAGGTATACGAGTTAAAGTACAAGTTCTTGCGAACGTATTGTTTACTCGCATTAAGGTCATAGTTCGAGCTAATCGAAGGTGCCAAAGACGAATTTTTTGTTCGAAGAATTCGATTTGGTCGTGATTTGGACCTGGGCGGCTGACTAAAATCGAACGGAAACGTATTCGTAAGTACGTATACCTGTGTTCGGTACGGTGATCGTGTAATAAATTAGCATTAATTAAGGTAGGGCCGGCCGCGATCTCGATGCTTGGTAATTAATGAATCATAACGTTTGCTTCTCGGGCGCGATCGTAATCATCATCATTAACGATCGGAAGGACAAAGCGTAGCGCCGATTCATCTATGTACCTCTACTCGACACTACACCCACCGGCCCGAAAAGCGACTGTTTAATTAACACTTTCCGAATATATCTTAAGTCACGAATGAGAAGAATTTATAGTTCACATTTTTCCATACCTGGCTGTGTGTGTAGCTCGGCTCGATGAATCCGGTTTAGGTTTAAGCGCAGAGCAGTACATAGGTACGTCTCTTATAAAAACACCATTGTGTGGATTAGAGCTTGAGATCGTATTAGGACCACGGATGAGAGAGAACAGAGAACCTTATGGTTGTTAGTTGGGTCCTCTCGCTCTATCCGAATTCGTCCGTCTCTCTTTTTCTTTCGAATACCCGAGATGGTAATTAAAACACGTCCGAGTAAGTCAAACATATCAGCGAACTGATATGTTCCTACAAATGGATATATCGAGTCAGATGTGGCTATGAGAAATAACCCGTCGAATCGTGAATAGCAAATGGAATTCACCGAATGTGAATTTTTTAATTACTTTTTCGTGTATGAAGTGTGATCTTGCACTCGGATCGGCTTAAAAGAAAGATCTCTACACCTCTGGGGACGTAATACGAATTCATATAATGTGGAATAAAAATTAAGTAAAAGCTTAGGTGTAGGTACCTACGTAGATCATACGGAGGTACATGTCGAATATATTTTTACATAAGTTGTTAGTTGAATAAATGAAATCTAGAATCTTGGAAAGTTACGTCATTTTTATGTCTGGTCGACTTTATTTATAACTTATTTGGATTAGAATTGCTAATCGGATCAACAATAATCTATTTAATATTGATACCATCGTCTAATAAGATGTAGGAAAAAATCAGATGACAGCTGTCTCTCCGTGATGCGTACAATACACGTGAACGAGTAGGTACCTAATAGATTTACCCACAGTTCAGTGAAATAAAAATAAACATCCAACATAGGAAATTTTCCACTACCGTGTTGTCTACATAATATTGAATAAAAAGACGTAGGCGATGGAGAATTCCGAATTCCTTCCTTAGCTGAAAAAAAAGATATGTGTAAGTATTTGAAAAGATATATCTACAAAATCATTAAAAATTACTCGCGAGTAATACCCGTATTACCCGTGGACAGCTTTTGGCCTTTTTTTGGAAAATTGGAATTTGGAGATGGAATTTGAAAAAAAAGTTGTGGAAGAACCTCAAAAGACTGTGGGAAGCATTTTGGATATCTAACTTGTAGCATCACTTTTCTACTGGGGTTTAAAATTTTTTGAAACAGTTTTCAGAAGAGGAAAAATCAATTAAACATCATTAATGCTGATTAAAATATTGCAAAAAGTGCCATAATCACCAATTCATAAAAATTTCTATAAATGGCATAAAAATTAAGTAATTAAACAACAACATAGAGTTACAATTGGAAAAAATGCATGAGATGGCAGAAAGTGAACGAAAAAATGTTTTAAAAAATTTGCGTCGCATCGCTTGACAATTTTTGAAAAATATTTTGTTTAAAAGAAAATTGTTTTAAAATTATTTTCATATTTTTTTATGTATTAGCAATGGGTATTTTCATCACTGAAAACTATTGAATAAGCGTCTTCTCCTTGATCTGTTTTTCCTCCCTCCTTTTTGGAGACCCTCGAGATATGTTTAAAATAATAAAAATGGACTGAATAGGTTTAAGGTGAATTTACGATGAAAAAATCACTAGAATGTCCTCAGAGCCTTTGAACATTTTTTGGAACGTCTGGTGACTGCATGGTGAATCCTGATGACTTCTGGTGACAGATTCACCAGAAGTCACCAAATGAGTTTCTGACTTTTTTAAAAATGGATTATCTACCATTGAAAAAAAACACCAGAATGTCCTCAGAGCATTTGAATTTTTTTTTGAACGTCTGGTGAATCCTGGTGACTTTTTAAAGGAGAATTAAAATCACCAGAATGTCCTGAGAACCTTTGAAAATTTTTTTGAACGTCTGGTGACTGCTTGGTGAATTCCTGGTGACTTCTAGTGACAGATTCATCAGAAGTCACCAAGTGGGTTTTTTGCCCTTTTTATGGCGAATTGTTGGCTGAAAAATCATCAAAATGTCGTCCGAGCCTTTGCATTTTTTTTTGAACGTCTGGTAACTGCTTGGTGAATCTTGGTGACCTCTGATAAGTGATAACAGATTCACCAGAAGTCACCAAGTGAGTTTCTGACTTTGTAAAGGAGAATTAAAATCACCAGAATATCCTCAGAGCCTTTGAAAATTATTTTGAACTTCTGGTGACTGCTTGGCGAATCCTGGTGACTTCTGGTGAATGGTGACTTCTGGTGAAAAAGGTGAATTGACCATGAAAAAATCACCATAATGTTCTCAGAGCCTCTGAAAATTTTTTTGAACGTCTGGTGACTGCTTGCTGAATCCAGGTGGCTTCTGGTGACAGATTCACCAGAAGTCACCAAGTGGGTTTCTTGTCTTTATTATGGCTAATTGTTGGTTGAAAAATCATCAGAATGTCCTTCGAGCCTTCAAAATTTTTTTTGAACATCTGGTGACTGCTTGGTGAATCCTGGTGACCTCTGGTGACATATTCACCAAAACTCACCAAGTGAGTTTATGACTTTTGAAAATTGTTTTGAATGTCTGGTGAATCCTGGTGACTTTTTAAAGGAGAATTAAAATCATCAGAATGTCCTCAGAGCCTTTGAACATTATTTTGAACGTCTGGTGACTGCTTGGTGAATCCTGGTGACTTCTAGTGACAGATTCACCAGAAGTCACCTAGTGGGTTTGTCTTTTATGGCGAATTGTTGGTTGAAAAATCATCAGAAGCCTTTAAATTTTTTTGAGCATCTGGTGACTGCTTAGTGAATTCTAGTGACCTCTGGTGACCTCTGGTGACATATTCACCAGAAGTCACAAAGTGAGTTTCTGACTTTTTTAAAGGTGAATTAACAATGAAAAAATCACCAGAATATCCTCAGAGCCATGAACATTTTTTTGAACGTCCGGTGAATCCTGGTGAATCTGTCACCAGAAGTCACCAAGTGAGTTTCTGACTTCTTAAACGTCAATCAACAGCTGGTGACTGCTTGGTGAATCCTGGTGACTTCTGGTGACAGATTCAACAGAAGTCACCAAGTGAGTTCCTGACTTTTTAAAGGTGAATTATTTACGATGAAAGAATCACCAGAATGTCCTCCCAGGCTTTGAAAATAATTTTGAACGTCTGGTCACTGCTTGGTGGCTAGTGGCGACCCGAGAAGATGAAATTTTCAACTTTTTCTACTGTTTTGCGGCAGGTTTTCCGGAAGGTAACTATGTACTGTACATCTATGTGGGTTTGGGTACCTCTCTGTAACCTACTACCCATGTTCGAATCAGATACATACCTAGTACCTACCTAAGTATAGCTCCGGAGGAAATTTCAAGTTTTCAAAAAAAATTCTCACAAAAAAATATCCTATCTTCTTACCTCAACCATCCCGAATAAAATTCTCTCGCCCAATCCAATGTCCAAATTCGTCGTTTTTCAAAAAAATTCACTCAATGCAAAACTACCCACTCCCGTTCAAGCAACTCGCGCGATTCCATTTACTGTCTTACTCGGTCTGCATTTACACCCCTTCGCCTCCATCTCGCAGCAATTAATCTCAGCTCACACTTTCCCCTACCCGATTGAAAATCTCCGCGACGCGGTGCAGCTCATAAAAAGCCGAGATTTTCGCGTCCATAAAAAGCACCCCTATTTTCTCAACTGAAAGCTTATAAAGCTGCGACTGTGTTGGGTAAAATAAAATCTCGCACCATTTAAAGATTAAAATTTTTATTCTCGTCAATTAGCCGGATCGCGGCGCGGCGGCATTCCGTGTTTAAACAGCTCTATACGGGGTCGAGTTCGAGTCGCTGTGCGCTGCAGCGACTGCGTAGGCGGCGTCATAAACTTCTCTGGTAATGCGTTATTGCGCTCGTTTAAGTATACAATGTATTAGATAGGTAGTAGAGGTACACTTTTACAGCATATAGAACCACAAAGATGACTCTTTTCTGTGTACAAATATCCATCTATGTACCTATGCAGTAGCCGGATTCACGCAGCATAGAAAATCACCGCTTACATTCTTCCATATCGTATAATTAATAAAAACATTTTCGCGTCTCTCTCTCCGCGCGTCGCTTGCGTCTCGCTCCCGTGGCGAGAGCTCGCAGTCATCTCGGGCTTCATTCATAACCTCGCGATGCACACGAATTTCCAACCCGTGGACTTCTCATTTCGTGGAAATCGACCGGTATTTTAAATTCGATAAACGTTAAACAATCCGTGTTCTTTTGGCCATTTAACAAAAATACTATCATCCTTAATCCTTTATCTGTGACATAAATCATAGGCCCATTATACGATTACCAGACCAATCTCGCCGCACATACGAGTACATATAAACGTATCGCCCAGTCCCCATGTAGTGATATTATCCTACCTACATGTAGACATATGATACCGGCTATTAACCTCCTTCCTCACTCCTTCGGCACATTTACTCTTGCCTCATGATTCATCGAACGCGTTAAATACGACGTATATCTCTCGTATCTATTAAAACCGGAATTTATAACTATTCGGTAATTTTTTTCTCTCCACATCTACTTCATCGAATATTACTCTTCTTCCATAAGCATACTATTGTGGTACGATACAATACACGTACCATATGATATTATAGGTATGGTGACCCGCCATCCGTTACCTTACCTGCCCTCCTCATTCTTCCTCCTTGAGTAAACACAAACACACATCGAAAGATACACCTCTGCGCTTATTTTATATATTTCGCTGCCTCCCTCACCTCGTCTTCCCGTTCCCTCGATTAGGTATTATAATTTATCGTTATCTATGACTGGTAATCGGCTAGGTAAGTATATTAGAAGAAGCGGGTTTTATATACTCGAATCGCCTCCCCCATCAGCGCATATTTTCATGTCACAACGCTTCACGTATTGGAAATCTTAATTGCATTGATATGTTAATTAATTATCAATATATACCTACTTATACGTTATAGAAAAGCGTAGATATGTTGATAGTTAATGTTCAGAAAGCAAGAAAGAGGGAGAGAGGTAGATAGGTACATATTCGATGAACTCAAATATACACGACACGCACATGGAGTACCAAGTATATTATGACTTCAATAAGACGCGAAGGCCACCTCTACGTACCCTTCATCTTCTTACTTTAATCCGGCGCATAACTTTACCACGGAATCAATTAATTAACATTCCTAAATCCAGTAACACTTTCTATTGGTAACATTCGTTCTTCTGTCTCATACATATGAACACATGTTACGTATTTGTAGCTGCTTCGTGTATTACAATTAAGGATTAAGAAATACAGTATGTATGTACGTAGGTACCTTGTTTATTGTCTACCAAAGTATCTGCAGCCTTAAACGCCTCATTAAAAATGTTACAGAACCCCCCCCCCCCCACTCACCAAAGTGGAGTATTTAATTTAAAGAAAGAAAAGTTTCGAATTATGAATTCAAGTACATACTCGTACATAATAAATCGGTACCTCTACGTCAATATGCAAAAAATTATTTTAAAAAAATTGGTGTATCGATTGTTATTGGTTCAAGAGCACCGAGTTAGATGTTCGAACTGCTCGAGTTAGTCGAGTTTTATTTCATTCAACCCATCATCTTCTGAATCTTCTCAGGGTGTCCACAAGCCTGGAAAAGTCAGGGAATTTTGGAAATTTACAGCATTTTTTACTCAAAAGTCTGGGAATTTTGTAAAAGGTTACTTCAAACAGATTTTTCCATTTCTCACAATGAAAAAATTCATCTTCACTTTGCTCAGGCAATGGTCGATTTTGTCATAAATTGCCAAATCCCCAGAAAGTCTTGTTTTTTGCAAATTGTTGAAGTCTTGCATTTTATCAACTTATGAGTTATGAGTACCATTAATAAATCTTGCTCTTTAGCGGTAAAATATTTCGCTTTTTTGATAAAAATGGTCAAGAAGCCCTGGCTTTTACTGAAATTATTGTAAAAGTCTAGTTATCTGTCAAAAATAGCAAAAAGTCTCGCTTCTAGCCTAAATTGTTAAGAAATTTCTTCCTTTTTTTGGCGAAAAAGATGCTAAGAATTGTGTATTTTTTTCCATCCGAAAACTCCCACTCTTTTCCAATAATAGTTCTAACGTGTCGTTTTTTCGCCAAAAATTGCTAAAAAAAAAAACTTTTCTTTTGCTGAAATTGTCAAAAGTCTCCTATTTATTGCCAGAAATTGCAAAAATTCTCAATTTTTGGTCTAAAATTACCAAAAAAATCGTTTTTTTTTCAATCAAAGGGTTGCCAAATATTTTATAGTTCAACTTTTTCAGCAAAAATTGGAAAAAGAAATTACCAAAATGTCCTGCTTTTTGGTGAAATTGAACAAGTTTCTGTAGAGTTTCATTTTTAGATTTTAATTAAAAACAAAAAATTCTGTTTTTTTTGATAATTTTTTTTTTTATTAAAAATGTATTGCCTATGTTTTGTTACTTTTTTGGTTACTTTTGTGAGTGTTTTAAGTTACTGAAGTCACTTTTTTCGGAAAAAAATGTATGAGCCCTGGAATTTCAAAAAACTACCCATTGATTGAATTTGAGTTATGTTGACATTAAAAAAAAATAATTATATTTTGTGTGAAGTCCTCCTTTTTTTGGAATTGTAAATTCTCCAGAGCTTTTGCCATCGCTTTGCTTGAGCCATTTAACATTGAAAATACGAAAAGACAAAAAGACGGACAGATGGACAGATGGAAAGATGGAAAGACATGGAAGGACAGAAAGACAGAAAGACAGGATGAAAGAATGAAATTAATAAAAACATAAAATAGAATTTCAGTATTTATAAATTCAGTATTTATGTAGTTCAGCATTCAGTTTAGTTCGGTATACCTATTCTTTCCAGTTCATCATTCGTTTCAAAGTTCCTATGATGAAACATGTTTGAGGGTTCAAATAAAAATTCTAAGAAGTTTTTGAAAAATGATGTTCTTCCATTGTTTCTATGCTTGAATGCGAATTATTAATATCTACAATTTTTGTCAACAGAACGCCTCTCTTTTTAAAAATGTTGATACACCATCGATTGAGCTCAGCACGTTAAAATCTAGATTTTTTCCACAAAAAAATCAAAAAAAAAATGTTCCCAACAAGTTTGAATAAGGGCCACCCTATTGAGCACACAGACATGCTTGAAAAAAAGGGCACTACTGTATAGATCTATTAACGATGTTTGGAGCTCATGATGCTCGAAAAAATTTGACACTCCCCCCCCCACCACCTGCTCACGTGTGTAATTCATTTTTCAATAATCTGGAAAATTGGAGAAATTGGCCTGGAAAACTGGGAAAAGTCAGGGAAAATCATTTTCATAAATGAGTAGACACCCTGCTTCTTTTTTTTCAATGCTCTATTAAAGTCTTGACACACGATTAAAAATATCAAAATTTCGAAATTACGTGTGATGATGCATCATTTGTGAAATTTTTTAGGGTGCTGAATTCGAGTATTCGCTTGTTTTTCGAATTCTACTACTCGATGTGGGGGGGAAGGGGTTCAAAACATAGTTATGGTGGCATGACGATTTTCAATTTTGAACAGCGAGTTTGAATATACATATTATATTATTCATTTTTTAGATTCAGTTTTTTGGTTAGGTACCCTGAGTTGACAACTTTGATAAAAGTGAGGAACCAGAGTGACACTAAAAGGTTGAATTTGAGAAACAAAATGAATATTTGAACTTGATAATCGCTGAAAATTTTTGAATGCTTTTTCGATAACGTAGTTTGCAGTGTTAGATTGTTTTTCAATATGTCTATTTGTAACGTCTACCTATACCTACCATAATTTTTAATGAAGATATAATTATATATTTTTTTGAATTTACTTTCACTGTACCTATTTTTTCAAATGTTATGCTTATGGAAGGGTTTTGCGTATAGATCTAATAATTATGACGTGTTTTGTGTTTTACAGGAAGGAAAGAAAGCTTACGAAATGTCATCGTCATCGACGTCGACCATCTCAGGTAAGAACAGACTTTACATCCCCTAGGATATACATTACCATACGAACTGCCTTCAAGCGTTGAGTGACATATCGGTTGTTATCAGATTTAACAGCGCTGAAAACGAATACCTATTGACTTGTTTTTCAATCTGAACACTCTGAACTCTCGACCAGTGTCTTTAAACTTGGTTAAAATTAATAAAAATTGAATATGACGAGTGGTACGAGTTGCTTGGAAGGTTTTCGAGGGTAAGTAACTAGGTATTGAGTTCGATGAATGTTGACTTATTTTTGGATACGCACCTATTCTCAATGCCCCTTCAATCCTCAACTTCTAAAAAAAAAAATTAAAAATTTTGAAAATTAGTGCTGATGCTAATAAGTATGAACCTCCAAATGTGCTTGAGCCTCCAGAGTGAAATCAATTTTCTTCAGAAATTTCAATTACCTGTACAAAAAATTCTCTAAGAATCAAAAAATGAACTTGGGCAGTTGAAATTTTGAATTTAGATTTGATATGCTTTTTCCAATTAGTACATAGACATCTCCGAGGCGGAGGGTTGGAGTGATCTCCAAGTCAGAATCAAAACAGAAAACATTCCAAAATGATTCGAATACATTTCAAGTTCCTTCACATCATTTTCAGCAAATTTTCGAAAAATTCTTCGCATTAAATAAAATACATAAATAAAATTCTACAGTAGGTATACAAAACCACATCATAATTGATTCAGCCCATGTTTAGGATTTCTCAAGATATCGATCACGATACATGCCTGTGATATGAGAATACTCACATACCTTTTACCTACAGCATCTCTGTACAGTGTACATGGATTCTGTAATTAAAGGAGACCCCCCTTACACGAGTATTTAACGATAGAGCTTGTTTAAAGATCTCCAGCGAGTTATTACAATACCAGGTGTGATATCGAACAGTCTTTGTCATCGTCACCGGTGCAGTACCTCGTACATCTACTCTACATGCACAGCTCATATACTCAATACTCATAGTATACATTCCATAGCCAACAGGCTCTCTGCGCTCTGGTCTTTCGACGTAATAATAATTATTTAATGCGCGTAACGCAGGAGCGAGGCGTGTACCAGCGTGAGATTATAAAACCTCCTCTAAATACTCGACCACATGCTGACTTCTTGGTTCGGGGCTCTGTACAGCCAAAGATACATGTACTACCGACCATAAGTAGAGGAACACAGATAGAGATTCCAACTCCAGCAACCTTAATCGTACGCCACTTAAAAAGTTTTTAATTCTTATGGTTTTTTTTTTTCATCTATTTCGTTTTGTTTGCATAATGACGATTCTTTCTATCATTCTGCTTTCCATTGGCGCGCGATGCCGATGCCGATGCCGGTACATAAATCGAACCGTATTCAATTAGACCTGAAGATGTGGTATGTGGCAGACACGAGGTTACGTATATGGAAATGCTGCTAGGTAGTAGGTACTCGATTTACAACACACACCGTCTATGCGAACGACCAGTCTGGTATTGAAATATCAATCTTATAATAAGCCTTCTTTTCCTCCTTCAAGACGTTAAGTCACACAATAAGCATATCGCTTGTACACAGAGCTAGCCAACGAGCAACCAACGTTCAAAGAACGCTTTGATAATTATTTCTTGAATTAGTAGTACATCTCGTGTGTTCGCCGTTCGGCGAAAAAATAAATAAAAAGGCATAGGTAGGTAGAGGTACATGCGATGAAGGCGAAGGCAACGTACTTACTCGTACTTGAAAACCCAAGAGTTGAATAGGTTGCATACTTCAGTTCCTGATAGACGTATCGCGGAGATATCTACATACTTACATTGACGTATTATGTGAGAGAAACTTTTTTTGGCAATTTTTCATCAAGACGGACGAAAGAAGTGGATTAGAGAAGAAAATTTTTAGAAGCTTGCTTATTCAATTGGATTTTTCAGAACGATTCACACGATGGATTCGGTTTTTTCCCCCATAAAGAACTCTTCATCAACAACTTTTTGTATGTTGACTTAAATTGTGAACTATGCCGAGCTCTCATGAGATGTTAATAAGATCCCATTTTGAAGTACCTAGTGAAAAATTAAGCTTTTTTCTTTAAAGTTCAATTTTAATTTAGCTTTTAACTACCGAGGTTTAATTTTCTGTTTATTCTAGTCTCTTGTCTTCCCCCTCCTCTCCATACGGTTAATAAACAAATCACGAGATACTTAGTTATTGAAATTATTAGTTCACAGAAGTTGAAAAAAAAGTTCAAAAAAAGGCATCTAAATCTAAAAAAAAAATTGTTTAAAATTATTTTCAATTTAAAAAATACCTGACTTTTCTTGAAAAGTCGGTAAAATGACTTGATGCTAATAAAAAAAAATTTTAAATATAAGTCAGTGGACTTTGACCAAATTTAGCGGAGACCTTCATTTTGAGTAGAAATTCACTCACAAGGGGACCTCTCAGATGACTTCGTCCGATTTGAACAGAACCACGATTTTTGAAAAGAGCATGATCAAACCTCCATTACCAAAATTTCAGGTGCTCAAATTCATTTTTCGATTTTTACTGTCGAATGTTTGAAAATTCAAAATTGGCCTGCATTTTCTGTAGGTACCTAATTTATGCTTGAAAAAAAAATTAGGTAAGTACATGATCAGTAAAGATGATCAAATAAGTCCTGAAACTAATATCAACCCTTCAAATGCAAATGTCACCGGTTCTAGCCATTCTGAGCTTCCAGTGCGATTTTCAATTTGTTTTATAGAATATCAAAAATTGCGCCGGAGACTCCAAAATGTCTTGAAACGACGAGATTTGCACTCAGTGGGTTGGTTCTGGACTGGATCCAGCGATTCGTGCAAATGAAAAACTGTCAAAATAAATTATTTAGTACCTCTTCGAGAGCAAGTTTGAAATTTCGGAGAAATTGAAAATCGCGCTGGATGGCTGAAAACGGTGAAATTGTGGGTTATAATACTTAAGTACTTACACCATGAAAGAACCTATCAGCTTAGATAATTTCTAATGGATTGAATCCCTCTTTATCGTAAAATTAATAAACTGATCTTCAATTTGTGTTTAGGTAAACATGCTGCAGTTTACAACCTCACTTCATGCATTTGGAAAATTTAAGCAATTCTTTATGGGAACATTAACTTGACGTATGATTTGTAATAAAATCAGCAAACAGTTTAATCGTTACCTATAAAAGCCTTTAAAAAAGTAAACAACGCTTGAATTTTTTTTTTGCAAAGTTTAACGGATTTTTTAGTTGTTCGGAGAAATTTAAACACGTGAAAAAAATTCCTCAATAAAAATTATGCAACTCTTGAAGATAACTAATAGTAACTAATTCGAATTACAACAGGAGATAAGATTTTGTGACGTTAGTGACATCCTATCTTAAGATGACGTAGGTATTGCGCTCAAGTGGCAATTGATTCATTTTAGGTACCTAAGCTTCGGCGTGTTAATTAAAAAATATAGCTTTGAAGTTTATAGCGGTTTGGAATTTACAAATCATCACATACTTGAGAATTCTCGATAAGTACAAATAGCATTACGTATTTATTGAGAGATTCGAATAGATTTCGAGTCAAATGCATCTGCACTTGGCGGATATCTTGTCCATACGCTGTTCTACAGTCAGTGAATGAAGATCGGTACCTACCTGGTTTTGCAATTCAAGATACTCAATTTAACCGTGAAATATGTGCATTACATTTTTTTATTTGAACCCTCAAGCTTCAAAGGACGAATATAAATTAATAATAATTGCTAATCGTGATGAATTTTATTCTCGTGAAGCTGCCCCGGCTCACTGCTGGGAAGAGAATCAATCAATAATTGGAGGTAATAATGTAAATTTTTTGGTACTACCTAATTTAAAATTATACTCAAGATTTGAGTAGGTAAACCCTTTGAAAAATTCTGGATCTATGCTAAAAGTACTTTGCTTGTATATGATTGATACTTATACCTAATACTTGACAGATTGGTAGCTTATTCTCATTTAGAATTTTTCAAAAATTGTAGGTCGTGACTTGGCATCCCATTCGAAAGGTACCTGGTTAGCATTGTCGAAAAAAGGAAGAATTGGTATTTTGTTAAATATCATAGATGATCGAATACCCAACACTCCTGGTGCTACTAGTAGAGGTGTTTTAGTCGATGATTTTCTCAGTGGAGACTTGAAATCAAGAGAGTTCGGTCAAAAATTGAAGAGCGAACAACGGGAATACAATGCATTTCATTTGCTGATGTTTGATTTTATGTAAGCACCTATTTCAATCACTTTTAATTACTGACTAGTTAGTATCTTCTTTATTTACACCAGAAATTATGATTTTTTTGAAAAATTTTGTACTAATAATTATGCTTGTCCAAAACAATTATTACTTTTGGTCTACATAAGCTAATAAAAATGCACTGAAATTTATTTGAGCCGTTTTTGGTCATCTTTACAATTTTAAAAAAAATTGATTTTGATTTTAGCCAGTTTTTGACAAATTCGAGGCTCTGGCGTGATCGGAAGATATCGATTGATTGGGATTATCTTTTTTTCATTTTAATATGCTCCTGGAGAGGCAAGTTCAGTTTTCTGCGGTTTTGGAACTCATTGAAACCAATTTGATTACCCTAACTATGGGGAATTGGATTGGGGGAGGGGGGGGTGAAAAGTTGCTTTCAATGGTTCTGAAATTTCGATTTCTTTTATTTTCATTTTATTATTTTTTTTTAATTTTCAAAAATTGCTCTTTGAGATTTTCTAAATAAGTAGGTAGGTACCTATGTTTTTAATGATCAAAAACTACTAAAATAAAATTTAGGTAGGTCTCTTTTTACTCGTATGAACCGTTCAGTTCTACTAGCACTATTTTGCAAGTTGAATTTGAAAAAGTTGGTCCAGTGGAAAATGATTGCATCTGATTAATTCAAGATCACATTGTATCCGAACATTTCCTGCGTACAATTTGATCTGATAACACCTAGCCTAATTTGATCGACAATTTTTGGTAAATTTTGATGGGATTTGGTCTGTTCAGACCTGATTAGATTAATTTTTTTTTTGGTAGAGTTATTATCAAGTTCCTGAGAAAAATATGTTTAAAAATTGTTTTAATTTCAACATAAAAAATCTAATGAGATCTTCTGCAGTTACTATTCATAATATCTAAAAGTGCTTGAGAGTAAAATTTTTAAAAAGAAATCATTCATGAAAAAATCAAAAATTTAAGGAACATAAGTTAGTCATTTTCAACTTCACAAAACCATTTAAAGTAATCTTTCACTTTTCTTCCATTTTGAATCACTTAAAAAATAGAAATTGAAGAAAAATGGTCTTCTGATGACTTTTTTTGGTTTACGAAGTCTTACCTATCATTTTTGAAGTTTTTTCATGAATTATTTTCATTGTTTTGGTAGGTAGGTAGCTATAGGTACTTATTCTTTCAAAAATTACTCGAATCAAGCTCAAGAATTATTACGTATAGGTAGATAGATTTTCTCCCTTGTTCAGGCAAAAAATCACCTCGGTTGAAGGAGTGATCAATATTGTTAAAAACACTGATATTTGTAACGTTTATTTTACAATAATTTTTTTATTGCATGAAGAAAAACTAGAAAAAAATTCACCTCGAGAACAAATTTCAAACGCTAAATCTAATTTTTCAGTTTTTCGTGAGGAGCATTTAATTGTGGAAATTAGATTAGCTAAGTAAGTTGAAATACGCAGGTAGCTGAATTCTGGTGTGTATTTTACATATTTTTTACCTCACGAACCAATTGCTGGAAGTTTCAAGCCCTTTTGAAGCCCCTAGCATGTTTTTAATTTTTCTTTACGGGGTAAAATTGTCATAAAATGATCGATAAGATTGATCAGATATAAGCTTGGACCACCTTTGTAACCCTTTCGATCAATTCATGCCCAATTTTTCAAAATACATTTCTGCCAGTTCAATTTAAAAATTTTCTTCAGCGATCATCATGTTGGGAAAAATGAAAAAAACATTCTCTAGTACGAAAAAACCAAATTTTGTTCATATCATTTCTCTAACCTTTCGAATCTATTTATGATAGTTTCAGGCTGTCTCAAAGTCTCTAGCGGATTTTTAAATTTTACAGTTTTGAAAAAATTTACGTTTCCGTGAACGAGGAATTTTCTTCCCCCCTTAAATTGACCCGTTGGAAACGAATTTTGAAAAGTTGCCCGAATCACTCAAAAAATCCCACAAATCTACGATAAAATCTAGTTCGTAGGTGCCGATTTTATTTTCACCCTTTTTAGACGATATTTTTTCCAACACTGGAATATTTATATAGAAGTTCTTTGTAGGCTACAGAACGTTCGAATCCGCTAACAAATTGATTAAGAAAATCAAAAATGGGGCTTAAACTAAGTAGATTTCATTATTGTCTACCGCAATTTCACAAAATTTTGATTTTTCATGAACAAACTAACAAATATTTGGCCTTTAAATCTTGAAAAATTTGTCAAAAAATTCAATAATTGAATTCAGCATTTGAAAACTGCTCTTTCAGTTGTCCTTTGTCCGATCCAAACAATTTCCCATTGATTGGAATACTTCCCTTGTTCGTTAAGTTCCTTAAAGTTTTATCGGCAAGTCCATTTGTAGGTAGGTATATTTTACATTTTTTTTTTTTTGCAGTTGTGATGATATTGAGGCTTATATTTTGACCAATCTGAGCAACAAGAAGCCGGGCGATTTAAATAAATTACGAACAGGATACCATGGTTACAGCAATAGCTCCGAATTACCTTATGAGAAGGTGAAATGGGGTAAAAAAAAATTCGAAGAAATAGTTAATCGGTATAATCGCATCGAGCAACGTGATTTATTGCTGAATCATCTTTTACATTTGCTGAAATCTCCAAAAGGGTGCGTTCACTTGCGTTTTTGAGCAGAATTTTTTTTGTAAAGGTAAAATATACTAGTATTGTACCTAACTACATTTGGTTAATGTTTCAAATAATTCTAGACATTATCCTGATGAAGTGTTATCCGAATCAACTCAACTATTCACTAATAATCAGAGTGAGTTCATGGAGAACCTCAGCTCAATTTTCGTTTCTTTTCCAGAAGGTGGGCTAGGAACCAGGTAAACAGACGTGACCTTTGTGATTATTTTTCTCTTCATAAAAAAATGAATGCCAATATCATAATTCGTATTTTTGTAGAACACACTCAATTATATTGGTGACTCGAGATAATTTTGTGGATTTCAACGAATACACGATGAAAGAGCCCATAAATTTAGAAGACACGGAGTGGATTCATTCCCATTTTCTCGAAAAATTCAAGAGCTGATGATGAACCTACACCTCTACTTCAAGTTGTCATCCAATTGCTAGCCAGCTACCCATGCCTGTAGTCCTTCAATATACGAGGACAAAAATGATTCATTATCTACTCTAATCATCAAAAGCACCCTGTATTTGCACGAATAATACAAGAGTACCATAATCCAATCTCCACGTACATTTTATGCTGACTGCAGTGAATCTGGAAAAACCACATTAAAAAACGCAATACAATCAAACCACAGATCTGCTACGTATATTCCAGCTGCGCAGTATAATTCAGCGGCGAAAAATCATGAACTACATTGCAATCATTATACCTTAGGTAGGCATAATCTCGCATCCATAAGGCATTTTTCTCGCTAATCTTCGAATAAGCCGCCGTAATAAGTTCAACGATAAGAGCACGACTTACAATAGAAGTACAGTGACCGCGTGTTCGAGTCTCTTAGGTGGTTACACATTCAATTTGTTCAACGTATATTGAACCGATAATAGTCATTTATTAGCGATCTCCCGGTAAAGATGGCTCTTTGAAATTGCATATATAAATAAAAGATTTCGGCTACAGATAATACTTACCATTTGAGTTAGATGAAAAAAAAAATTATATCCAGTTTTTTTTCCTCCGTTTTAAGTAAGTACTTCTTCTTCCGTTTATATGAATGCTATATATGTATGATGGCGGCTACTGTGCACAGAATTACGCCTCGAGATCACTTCCACTGTGCCTTGGCACGATGGTGATAGGGTGAACCACACACATACACGTGTGCCTCTCTCTGTATCTGTAAACGCTTCTTGCGCTTTGTTTTTACGCCGTACAATCAGATATACAAAGCATTAATGAGGTGATAAGTATAAGTATACACAATACTATGTACAACACTAATCGTATCAATCTGCAGTTGGCTATTGTTTCGCGCGCATATACATATTGATGCCTTGCCCCATGCTAGGTAGGTATTATTACAGGCATAGCCACACTGGCAATACGTTGTACTTAGAGGTAATAGGTATTCCAATCCGAACTGACTACTTTTTTTTCATATATTTTTCTATCGTTTAACATGTGAGACGACTGGAGGTACAAGGCGAAGAATAACCAAATTAAAATGCCGAACGTGTCGCATTAACAGCGCGTCCATTAAAAATGGCGAATTTACACTCCGCAAGAGGCTAGAAAGGGCGGAGAGAAGTTTATACTGTGCGACGTGGCCAGATGAATAGGAAATTTTGATCACGAATGTGCTGAGAATTGCTTACACCAGTCTGCATTCAGGTATATAAATTAAACTTGGAAAATTTAGAAATTAACTTTTGATGGATATTTTATCGATCTTTCTTCAAGTCATCTCCTTCTGTGTACCTATTTCTGTGGAATCTCCAATCGTACCTATATAGAACAATGTATGAGGGATTTTCAAAAATAAAGCTTTCAACAGAAAATGTACGTAAATAGGGCTATACCGACACTTTCATATTGTCCTATGGAGATTTTCAATGGAACTTGGTTAAACTGCTGATAAAGTTGGAGGTGTTTCTGAATTAATTTCCTGAAATCTCATTTGAAGTAAGTACAAAAAAAACAGGATTACCGGTAGCTAAAATCATCGAAAAATATTATTCGAATCACGTATCACGAATTAATGTTCAAAAAATTTGATTCAGCCCTTTTTCAAAAATCAAAGATTTCATCAATTATGGTGGTTTTTTCAGTTTTTACATTTAACTTATTGGTAACATTGGTAAGTATACTTACCATTTACCATCTTCAAATTCCAAAATGAAATTTCAACTTGTGAGTTTTTTACTTTTTAATAGCTTTCTGGAAAATTTTCCTGATGCAGAAACATGAGAATTTGGTTTTTTGTCAAACATTTCCAAAAATTAAAATTTTTTGTAGAACTTTTTAAAGCCTCAAAATTCCAAAAATTTTGAAATCTTTTGAGATAAAGAACCCTACGACTTCTGACTGTATTCCATTTTAATTTTTTTATGATGTGAAAATTTTTCCTTGTGAGCTGATGAAGTGTTGTTGAGAAAAGAGAATGAGATGTTATGTTTAAATTTTTTATTAGCGAGTTCTAAACAAAAAATTAGAATTGAGGAGGAATTTGGAATAATTTTCGAGGTGATGTTATTACCTGTTACCTGTTGGTTGGTCACCGTGCTATGTACAGCTACAATGCTAGAGGCAGGGGTCATTTTATGCTGTTACATTAATGAAAGGTGGTTGGATTTTTGGAGAAAGGAGAGTAAGACTGAAGGGTTATGAGCCATTTCAGGTAGAGATTTAGGGAGTTTGAACGAGTTTCTTAAATTGGTATGATCTTGACAGGTGAGTAAGATGTGGGAGATAGTGAGTTGGACTTTGCATGTAGAGCATTTTGGAGGGGGTTCTTTTTTGAACAGATGAGAGTGGGTGAGGAGGGTATGACCTGTACATACACGACGTAAGGAAACGGCCTGCTTCCTGGGTAAATCTTGAGTGTTGGTGGTGTGGCTTTGGCTGGGAATTAACCGTGAACATATGGCTTCCATCACATCAGACACGGGCTGGAATCCAGGCTATGGTAACATCCATGTCACATTGGAGAGATGAGATTTCTGAGGCAATTGGATGTTGCTTAGATTTAGATCATAGTTGAGAGATGGAATTTAGTGAATCGGTTAAGATCACAACTTTGTCGAGTCTGCTCTCAATTGCCATGTTTAAAGATGTAAGGATAACATAGTTGTAGTTCACACGAAAGAATACTGAACAAGCACGAAGTGGAAATCGCAAAACCTCACAATCACAAACGACCAAATAACCACAGCAATCCACAGATTTTGACCCATCACATCGGTGTAAAATGAAATGAAATCATTATACTGAGCAATAAAGTTATTGATGATTTGAGTATTTAGTTGAGTGTGTTCAAGTAATGATGTATCAAATGAGAGAATCCCCCTGGGGGGTGATGAATGACTCATAAGTAGGGGACAAAAATCACAAAATTCTCAACGGGCTCATATGGATAAAAATGTCAATAGTAGGCACATTTCAGTCATTTTCATGCTGAATTTCAGCTTGAAAAACGTGTTGATCAAAGTGAGGTTTTTGAAATTTATCCAGTAAATTGTTTATACTTATAATGAAATTCAGACATGCACGAGCGAAGCGAGGGCAAAATTTTGGAAATTTGTCAATCCAAAGAGTAAAAAATACTACATTTCTGATTGTAAAATTGATTTTTCTGGATTTAACTTAATTGACACTCCTCACGTCCTCAGATTTGAATTAGTAGTTTGTTCAACTAGGGAGCGATAGTGATTTTTGACAATTTTCGAGGTTTATTGCCCAAGCGTCGCGAGAAAAATAATTCAAAATTGTCAAAAATCATTTTTACTCCTGAGTTGGATAACATATTTTTCGTTATGAGGGAGAAAAATCCCAGTACCTATTCAATTCCAATAATGATCAGTAAGCTGGAACAAAAGGAGCACTTTTTCTCCCTTATTATAATAACGAAAAATATGCTTCCAGAAATTTCAATCTCAAAAAAGGAAAGCAAACAAAAGCATTAGAAATTCATAATTCAAGAAACAAAAATAATTAGTACACAGATTATGCAACTACCTAGGAAGATAATGTGATTTTCTATGAATTTTGAAGTTTGTAGCAAATTATCTCCCTAGAAGCATAAAACAACATGATTTTTTTCCTGTGATTCAATGCAAGAAATTGTAGGAAATTATATTAGCATAAGGATTTGTTTGGCCCTGGGGGGTGATTGTACCCCAAATCACCCCCCCTGAATACGCCCTTGGGTAGCTGAATGGATGGAAGAGGCTTTATGGAGATATAACTCATAAGCATATGGGAGATTGGGATCAATTTTTGAGTCTATGGTGACAGGGAGACTGTCGACAGTTTTAAGGTGAATGAAAAATTTTGAAAGGATGAGCTTTGATCATATAGAAGGAAGGATTTCAGATGCTTCCTGATTTAATAAGTGTATAGGAGTAGTTTTGAGGGCTCCAGTTGCCAGTTGAAGAGCTGTGTTGTGAATACCTAGTGTTCAGTGATTTGAGTGTTGTTTCCGCCTGAATCTTTAAATTTAGTTTAGGAAATAAATATGGGTTACTGTTTTGAGGAAATCGAGAGAATACCCAATTTCTGAACTGAATTAAGTACATACTAAAAAAATACCCCCCCCCCCCTTATCATGGAAATCCTGTCTGATACCAAAGAAAACCATTCGCAAACAACAAAAGAAGGAACGTTTTTTATATGTTGGCCTAATATATGTATTTAGCATGGAGATTATTTGCATCATTTTTCCGACTTTATGACAGTTTCTGCCCATAACTCGCGAGAGAAAAGTTATCAGCTTATATCGTCGATTCAAGGGGACATTGAATGTCAAATGATGAAATCAAAATAGAAAGAAAAGAAAAGAAAAGATTAGGCAAATCCGATTCGTCGGTTCGGTGTTTTTGTACTCGTCGAAAGAACTGGAATACAATTTGGTGAGAAAAGTTGCTCGAATGTAGGGGATTTCTTCGGGTATTTATGCGGCTCACTATATTAAAAAGATGAACGAGAATTTACGTTATGAATTTTATTCAAAATTCTATAGGCTCACGTAAGCGTACGAGTAGATACCTATACGATTCAAAGTACATACATAGGTATATAAAAAATGTTTCTTTTCCTTTTTCATTTCTCATCTTGGACTTTAGAATATGAACTCGTCCTTCTCAAACGCGATGTGGACATCTACGAGCGGATGTATAGATAAGGGTAGATTTTTTATAAGGCCACTGTTTATATGTACTATACAGGCCTGGAACCGAATTACACACGACAGCCAGAGGAAGAAAGTTAGGCGGGGAAGATACCATCGAAAATGCCAAGAATTTGGACCTTAGCATCTATATGTTTCCAAATATAGTTACTCGCCGCCTTTTACAATAATTTTTTATCGAGAAATATTTATACTAGAGACGCTTTGAAAAGGTCTCGAACGATGAAGGATGCAGGGGTACGGGGCCAAAGGCGCCTATAATATCTTAAAACGTGTTGACTCACGCATTGCGAACGATTTGTTTCAATTTATTTATAATACTCGCGTCGAGCTTGGTGGGAAATTCGAGGAAAAAATTCGTTCGCGACCGAAACGACGCGTATGTTTGCAAATTGACCGCATCAAGATCGACAGGGGTGGTGGAGGGGGAAGGGGGTGCGAAAGAGTAAATTATATTTTTCAAATCACACTGTGATTTTTATAAGATCGTAAATTTATTTTAGCGAATAGCGGTTTGGCTGGGAGACGTCGAGGTGAAGGGCAAGGAAGGGAGAAGGCAAAAGAAGAGCTTTAATAAAAAGTGCGCGCGAATAAACGCGTTAAAAATAATGAAAAGGCGGTTTTATATAAGAAAAACTCGACGGACCGAGTAATACATTTGCTAATAAACTGGCTTTTTACGCGCCTTACAAAGTAATTTATATTCTTTTTTAATGGTTTTCCAGTTGAGCGTAGTATGTCGTTGGCGTTATTGCTAATGTCTTCTAGCTTTAAAATTAAACAGTGGTACCTAAAAAGAAAGAACCGAGGTGTACCGAACAAGCTTCCAGTTGGAGCGTTCGATATACGATATATGGCGTAATACGTATCAATATAGGTACCTTACCTACCGAGAAGACGAACACCATGATATGTGATAAGGAGAAGAAAATGCGACGGGTGGAGGCGAAGGTACGAGATGGAAATAAACACCAACAACGTAAACATAATCCTCGGTACGGAAAAGCCATTATAATTCCAGGGTGTGCGAAGTTGATGCGAATATAGAGTATATACGAGAGCACACACTGTATATATGCTTTGACAAATCAAAATTGAATTTTTACGTTGTTGATCTAAAATGAAATGAGAAACGATTTTTTTCGGAATTTGCCGAAGGCAGCTTTAGATATATAAGTGAGTTCGCGTCATGTCGCGCAAAATAAGTACTTATACCTTCGACGAAGAAAACGATGCGATATCACGAGATTATTCAAAAAAAAAAAAAACTGGTGTCATTCGCTCGACAGAGTGCTGGTAATTTTACGAAATATTCGATGTGGTTTATGGTGGCTGATTCCAGTTAGAGATACAAAATTCATGAAAGTGATGTCATTGCAATAAGTACTTAGAGAAAGATTATTCGTCAGATCATTCTGCGAAAATGAAAATTGACCTACAAATGTTGTCCCAAGTTCCCAACTCAATGTGATTGAAACTATACCTACGAAATAGCCGAAATAGGTGAAGCTATATGTATTAATGTAAAGAAGAGCGCATGATCACAGCCTCACAAGGAAAAAACTCTTCCTGACGACTCCGACTCCAAGAAAACAAAATTAGATCAAAAGACCAAGTTCTGAAACCCTTGTAAGTAAAATTTGAGATGCTTAAGTTCATTTTTGGATTTTTGGTGAATTTTTGAAATTCGAAATTAAAAAAAAACACTGTTTTCAGCCAATAAAAATCGTTTACGAACGAATTGATTCACTTTTTGTGAAACATTCGTAGGTATAGAAATTACACTCGTATATCGACATGTCAAGTGTTTTTTATTGATAGCGAATTGATGCAGTTTTCAAGTGAATGATTCGTGAACGAATTGATTCGGTTTTTGTGAAGCTTTTAAGTTAAGGAATTGATCTGTTTTCAAGCGAATCGAATCGAATCGAATCATTCACGAACGATGGATAATTGAACAAATTATTTATTGATTTCTGTAGGTGAATCATTCGCGAACGAAATATTCAATTTTAAGTGAATCGTTGACGAACGAGTTGATTAATCTCTGTGAATCATTCGCGAACGAATTGATTCGTACGAGTGACTCGTTCGCGAATAAATTGATTCATTTGATCATTTTTGGTGAATCATTCGCGAACGAACTGATTCGTACGAGTGACTCGTTCGCGAATGAATTGATTCATTTGATTAATTTTTGGTGAATCATTCGCGAACAAATCGATTCATTTGAATTATTTTTGGTGAATCATTCGCGAACGAATTGATTCGTATAAGTGACTCGTTCGCGAATAAATTGATTCATTCAATTAATTTTCGACGAATCATTCGCAAACGTATTGATTCGTATACATGAATCATTTGCGAACGAATTGATTTGTATACGTGACTCGTTCTTGATCTTGAACGAATCGATTCATTAAATTAATTTGTGGTGAATCATTCACGAACGAATTGAATAATTTTTGGTGAATCATTCGCGAACGAATTGTATAATGCTTGGTGATTCATTCGCGAACGAATTGATTCATTTAATTAATTTTTGGTGAATCATTCACGTACGAATTGAATAATTTTTAGTGAATCATTCGCGAATAAATTGATTCATTTAATCAATTTTTGATGAATCATTCACAAACGAATTGAATAATTTATTCACGAACGAATTGATCAATTTTTAGTGAATCATTCGTCAACGAGTTGATTTGTAAGTACGTATATGTGACTCGTTCTCGAACGAATTGATTCATTTAATCAATTTTGGGTGAATGATTCGCGAACGAATTGATTCATAAATTAATCAATTAATCAATTCATTGGCGAATGATTCTCTAAAAATAAATCTATTCGTACGCAAATGGTTTTTTCAAAAAATTAAACAATTCGTTCATGAATGATTCCCTTTAAAAAATTGATCCTCTCACGGAACAATTCAATGAAAAATGAATCAATTTTCAAATGAAAATATTTGAGATTCTGCGTCAATCATGTGCTATTTCTGTCAAAATCCAAATAATCCAAGACCTGCACTTTCAGGACTCTACTGAGCGGTTAAACATTTTCGAATCGCTTATTTTTGGATAAATTCCTCTTTTTTGAAAATTTTTTTTTGCGAGTATTTTGCATTAATTGTGCACAAATATTGTAAGATATCATTCCTGAAACTGAGGAAACATTTTGGTAGGTATTGGTATTATTGTTTTGATCATTTCAACAATTTCGAAAAAATCGAAAAAATTTCACGAGTTTTTGAAATTGTTGAAAATGATTTTAAAAAGGGCACCAAATTATAAAGCGACACGAGCGAAACAAACACGAATTTTTTTTTTGAAAATGACCCCTCTATGAGGGCCCAAATCTCTCCTCCAAGGACACCTCCAGAGCTTAAATTTTTGTGGGTATTTTTCAACTCAAAGTGAATGTCTCCGCTGAATTTGGTGAAAATCCGCTGACTTTTTTTCAGTGATCCACCCTATGGTGCATGCTGAGAACTTTGACTGTTTTAGGCTGTTACATTCAGGGCTGGATTTAAGTACCTACCTATTTTTTACTCCAACATCGATTTCTGTGCTGAAATTAAGTAGTTGAGAATAACGATGGATGGATTTGGCGATGAAACAAGGGTACCAGGGTTAGTCGATGTCAAGGTTTTTAGCAATTTTTAAATTTATTTTCTCCTAAAATTAAATACTACAAGCCACAGAGACTGAACCAGTAGAACATTTTTAAAATTAAAATTTCTTCAAAGTGGTTGTCCGTCTGTATAGTGGGAGATTATCGGTATTTCGACCAACATTCACTCCAGAGTTCATTTCTACCTACATCTCGGGCACATCTCACGTGATTTGAATACATCTATTTTAAACGACGAGTAGCTTTCCGTGATCATGCTGAGCACATGCGATACATAGTAGAGGATATACGCAGATACTCGTAGGTAGGCTGAGAAGTGATGAAAGCTTAAAGCGTGTGGGTTGCGGGTTGGAGTTGGTTACTCGTATGTATTTTCTTTCTTTTTCTTAATAATTCGACTTGCGTACGTACGTACCTACTCGGCGTACTCGGTTATTTTTCGCATTATTATTGGATACAAATGCCAGCTTATTAAAACGCCGACAAAGCGATACGTTTAACAGTGTTTACCTTAATACGTACAAGCTTAAATAAGAAGGGAACACGTTGGAAAAAGCTAGACAAAAGCGGGCGTTATGTTAGCAAGCTTATCAAATGCAGAAATCTTCATTCCATGCAGAAATGCGTTTGTCTTTTCAACAGCACACACCTACGATTACCCCAACTATAGGTTTTAGTGAGTAGGCTGGTAGGCAGGCAGGCAGGTAGGTACGAAGTGTGCAGTTTTTTTTTTCGACTTCTCCACACACTTCAAAGCTGAGAAAAGACAATGCGTTGAATGTGAAATTACGCACACTTTTTAAGGAAATATACCTACAATAACGAGCTACCGATTAGTATGCTTTTTATGCGCATTCGTTTATGCCGCACAGTTCCGCACCGCACCAGAAGTCAAAGCGACTCGAATTAAATACCCACAAGTGTTCACCTGTGCCAGAAACCTATGTCCATTCCAAAATGATTGTTTCTAATCCGCGATGTCAAACATTAAACCACGTGCACTTTACTTGTTTACAAACTCATCACATATGCGTAGCCTATTAAGTAATGTAGCCGCAAACAACAAAACCCCAAAAAGGGTTAAACGCGACAACGACCGACCAAAAAAAACTAGCCGGGCCTGTTTTTTTTTCATTTCGCTCGATGTTAACGTAAAACGAAAAGGGTTCGAATATACTCGTAGTAGGTACGAATTACAAATGCATTGATAAGTTCATTATGAAGCTGAGCAAAAAATATCATTCAAAAGAGAATGACGATTAACCGATGCAAATGGATTGTAATTCGTTTTTTTGACTTTTTTTTTGGTCTCGTGCAGATGAATAATTGAAAGGGTGTGCGCAGGTTGACTCGCGAGTGGGTATGTTTTCGTTCAAGTGTCACGATGCGTTATTAATGAATAATTAGCTGGTGGCGTGCTAAAAAAAAATGCAGATTGCGACGTGCTTGGATTTTGGGCGCGTTTTTGGAGGTTTTTTTGGAAGATAAAAAAGATGATACGAATAAGATGAGATGTATTTAGCCTTAGGTCTCGAAAGCTGAAACTAGGCGTGAATGTGCAGCTGCATATGCTGCAGATTCATCGCAGCATTGGATTTTTTTCCCCTTTAAAACGGATGCGATGGTTTACGAGTGTAGAATTTGGAGAGAGAGATGGAATAATTTGGAAAAGCTTCGCGGAGCTACAGCTACGCAATGATCCTAATGAAGATAGCGAG
This sequence comes from Planococcus citri, assembly GCF_950023065.1. NCBI lineage: Eukaryota > Metazoa > Arthropoda > Insecta > Hemiptera > Pseudococcidae > Planococcus > Planococcus citri. The sequence continues at coordinate 60,002,479 of NC_088678.1, read as the reverse complement.
ATTTCGAAAGAGAAGGAGGATCCAGAATATTTTGAATTTTTAAACATAAACGTAAATGAAGAGACCAGTGTGGCGCCCACTTTGGGTTGATGATGTATTGCGCCCGCAATAGAGACCCTTGAACATGTCGCGTCGTCGGGGCTCAGGACATTGAAGATATACCTACTACAAATGTATTTTCACTTAAAAAATACCCATATTTTTACGAAGGCTCATTGGAAAAATAGAGCCATAGCCTATGGCTTCCAAGGATCATCTGTTTTCCTATGTGACCTCTTAAGGTCATTGACCCGTTTCCAGTTTTTCTGGACTCCTGGACACTGACCTGCATGATTGTATAGAAGGGTACAGCGGAAAAAATTTCAGTCTTCGATTTCGCTAAAACTGAAAAATTGAATTATGTTAGAGATTTTGACTTAAAATAACTCCTAAGTAAAAAAGGTTCGGCCCCCAACGTGCCCCTGCGGTGTAAGTGTGGCCCCCAAATTAAGGCCTTTTTGGAAAAAACGCTGTTTTTTTAAATTTAAAAGTACCAACCTAATATGATTTAAGATGACCGATTCGACTGGTGTAATTGGTTTGATTTTCAGATTTTGCCCCCACTACCCTCACAAATGAATGCTTGAAAAGTCGAGAATAAGCGTATTTTTTGTTATTTTAAAACCAGTGTTTGTGACAGACACTGTTTAAAAACCAGTGGTAGTGACAGACACTGTTTAAAAACAGTGGCAGTGACAGACACTGTTTAAAACCAGTGGTAGTGATAGACACTATTCAAAACCAGTGTTTGTGACAGAAACTCTTTAAAACCCGTGATAATGACAGACACAGTCAAAAACCAGGGTTTGTGACAGACACTGTTTAAAACCAGTGGTTGTGACAGACATTGTTTAAAAACCAGTGGTAGTGACAGACATTGTTTAAAAATCAGTGGTAGTGACAGACACGGTTTAAAACAAGTGGTAGTGACAGACACTGTTCAAAACCAGTGTTTGTGAAAGACACTGTTTCAAACCAGTGTTTGTGACAGTCACAGTTTAAAACCCGCGGTAGTGACAGACATTGTTAAAATCCAGGGTTTGTCACAGACACTGTTTAAAACCAGTGGTAGTGACAGACATGGTTTAAAACCAGTGGTAGTGATAGACACTATTCAAAACCAGTGTTTGTGACAGAAACTCTTTAAAACCCGTGGTAGTGACAGACACAGTCAAAAACCAGGGTTTGTGACAGACACTGTTTAAAACCAGTGGTTGTGACGTTGTGACAGACATTGTTTAAAAACCAGTGGTAGTGACAGACATTGTTTAAAAACCAGTGGTAGTGACAGACACGGTTTAAAACAAGTGGTAGTGACAGACACTGTTCATAACCAGTGTTTGTGAAAGACACTGTTTCAAACCAGTGTTTGTGACAGTCACAGTTTAAAACCCACGGTAGTGACAGACATTGTTAAAATCCAGGGTTTGTCACAGACACTGTTTAAAACCAGTGGTAGTGATAGACACTATTCAAAACCAGTGTTTGTGACAGAAACTCTTTAAAACCCGTGGTAGTGACAGACACTGTTTAAAACTAGTGGTTGTGACAGACATTGTTTAAAAAACAGTGGTAGTGACAGACACTGTTTAAAACCAGTGGTTGTGACAGACCCAGATTGGCACATAGTCAGATCCACACTCAGAACCACAGTCAGATATTGCCGTTTTGGCAGTCAGAAAGTACAATCTGACTGATATGTGGTCATATCCCTATTCAGAATGCACTGTCTAAAAAATACCGTTTTGCCAATCCGGACATTGTTTAAAAAACAGTGGTAGTAACAGACACTTTTTAAAGGCAGTGTTTGTGACAAACACCGTTCAAAACCAGTGGTGCAGACAGACTCCAGTGGTAGTGACAGACACTGTTTAAAACCAGTGGTAGTGACAGACATAGTTTAAAAACCAGTGGTAGTGACAGACACTGTTTAAAACCAGTGGTTGTGACAGACATTGTTTAAAAAACAGTGGTAGTGACAAACACTGTTTAAAGGCAGTGTTTGTGACAAACACCGTTCAAAACCAGTGGTGCAAACAGACACTGTTTCAAACCAGTGTTTGTGACAGTCACTGTTTAATACCTGTGGTAGTGACAGACACTGTTAAAAACCAGGGTTTGTGACAGACACTGTTTAAAAGCAGTGTTTGTGACAGACACTGCTGAAAACCAGTGGTTGTGACAGACATTGTTTAAAAACCAGTGGTAGTGACAGACCCTGTTTAAAAGCAGTGTTTGTGACAGACACTGTTTAAAACCAGTGGTTGTGACAGACATTGTTTAAAAACCAGAGGTAGTGACAGACCCTGTTTAAAAGCAGTGTTTGTGACAGACACTGCTGAAAATCAGTGGTATAGACAGGCACTGTTCAAAACCAGTAGTAGAGACAGATGTTGTTTAAAACGAGTGGTAGTGACAGACACTGTTTAAAAGCAGTGTTTGTGACAGACACTGTTCAAAACCAGTGGTAGTGACAGACACTGTTTGAAACCAGTGTTTTGTGACAGACACTGTTTAAAAGCTGTGTTTATGACAGACACTGTTTGAATTTTAATAAATTGAAAATTACAGTTGATTTAGACTTTGAACGTGATTTTATGACTGATTATTACTTTTCACATGAAAAAAGTGAATTTAGCTGGTATTCCAATTTATACCTGGGCCTCTTTCCCAAAGGCCCCTTCCAAATTCAAAACTTCTCTACCACTTTGAATATCTCGTTGCCACAAAAATAATCTTGAAATGAAACTTGTTTCTTGAAAAATTTCCTACATTTTGGTTCTTACAAAAATTCTATTTGGCGCCACCCTTGGACCCCAAATTTCCAAAAGTCATTTCCTAAAAAGTCAAAATCGCGTTTTTAACGTTTTTACGGAAAATTTGTGATCAAGAAACGTGCTCAGAGCTATGTATTATTCATTTTTTCTATTTCCCTCCTGTCCCAACTATTTCAAAACTATTTCTCAGACCTCGAAATTTTTTAAAAATTGCAAAATTAAAAATATAGGTATGAAATGGTTTTTTATGGTGAAGTACTTTCAATACACTACTATAATAATACTGAATAAAAAATCAGAATTTGGAGCTACACGTCATGGACCCGAATTAATACATAGTTTGAAATTAAATTACAAATATAAAACAAAACTGAAAAAAAGTGTGAGAATTAAAATTTATAAAAAGGGAAATGTCTGTAATCAGGCCACTATTATCTTGAACTAATTTTCAACGTAACTCAACTTATTTCCTATTTTCTTTCTTGCGATCAAATGGTAAGGTAGGTAATTAAAAATTCTCTTCAAGTACCAAAACTGAAAAAAAAGTCTTCATCTATTCATTTGAAATTTCAAACTCAACCGAGTGTGTAAAATTTAACAGGCTAAATTTTTTCAAATGTATTTATAATTTTGCCTGTCCTGTAGGGACCATTGACCCGTCTGGCTGGCCTTTTGAAGTTGTATATGCGTGCCCGTCTGTTCGCTTGAGGTCATTGATCGGTCTGTCTGGCTTCTCAAGATCGTCTGCCCTCTTGAGGTTATTGACCCGTCTATCTGGCTTCCTAAAGTCACCTATCTTTCTACCTGGTCTTTTAAGGTCATTGACCCATCTGACTGGCTTTCCAAGGATACCATAGTCTGCCTGTCAAGCCTCGCAAGGTCACCAATCTACCGGTCTAGCTTCTCAAGGGTGTCTGCGTGCATTTCTGGTTTCCCAAGGTCATCTGTCTTTCTGTCTGGTCTCTTAAGGTCGTCTTTGTATCTACTCGTACCGTGCCTCTTGTGGCCATTACTTACCTACCACTCCTGCCTCTCACGGTTACCTGTCTTCCGGTCTAACCTCTTAAGGTCATTAACCCATCAGTAATGGCTTCTCAAGATCGTCTGCCTGCCTGGTTGACCCATCTGCCCACCCTCTTGAGGTCACTGACCTATCTTTCTACCCTCTCATGGTCGTCTGTTTGCCTGTCTACCTACTGAAGGTGCCTGAAACAAAAACGAATCACAGGAAAATCATTAGTCAGACAAAAAATGATAATTTTCCAATGCACTCGCATTAGGATTTTTATGCTAACAATGAGAACGCACCTTTTCAATTTTATTCTTCACTTTTGAAAATTGGCGATGAAAGCATGATTCTCGTTTTCTCCTCCTGAATGTTTTTTTTTTCATCCGCTGAGCTGGTAAACCAGAAGTGAGCGTGCATGCGCAATGTGGTTGCAATGCGTAATAAACCTGCGCATGTCGATGTGTTCACTGTGAGTTGCGTGTAAAGTGGTAAAAATGTACGCAATTGCGCTTGCGCGGTCTCCTGCTTTGCCAGTTCAGCGGGTGTCAAAACCGTCAACTCAAATTTCAAACAAGTAGCCCATATAAAAGTATAATGTCTATGACTTATGTACAGGTACATATTTATTGGTCATAATTGCAGGTTGAATTTACCGCGACCCATTAATCCTACAGCAATACAGACTTTGCAGAATAGATGGGGAAAAGAAAGGAGGCGTATTTTACGATGTACAAACTTCGTCCGCATTACTACCTACTTGGTGTAGGTATATGGTGTATGTATAGTTGAGTTACCCACCATACATAGTACGCCAACTGAGTATCCTGTATCTGCCATACACTCGTATATAAGAGAGAAATTACACACAGCACCGCCATCACCTCTCCTTGTAGGTATTAGCTTTGGCAAAATACTACACACATTGTATATAGGTACACATATAACGTGGGTAATTTCTCTGTAGGTACACGTATGTACGCGAAATTTATGTCTATTTTTAATACGAGGAAAATAGATTTTTTTGTATACGAGTAGGTATGTTGGCTGTAGCTATAGTCTGTAGTTAGCGAACGAGCGAGCGAATGAGGCACATAAAGCTAACGCAGGTTCGTATATATGTACATGGATAAAGGGTAGGACGAGAAGGGGAGGGAATAAAGGTACCGCGGACGGTATATAAAGCTGTATTATTCTCCTTAGGTTGGCATAATGTTAAAAACTAGAACTAATTTCCATTTTCATTCAACGTAGCATACAGAAATAAAATACGAGATTTTACGCGGTGTGGTGTAGAGCGTTTTTTTTTTCTCTACCCTCTGTACCTTACCTATACCTACCTCGTTCATCTCGCAGTCGCATGTGTGTGTGTGGCGTTTTTGGGCGAATATACGTACGAAGCGCGATCTCTGGCGAGTTAACGATTTATGCGCGAAATGTACAGTGCGCTTTTCGAAAAAGAAGAAAAAAAAGTTCGGTTTATTAGCATTTTTTTCCTACATGGTGACTGCATTTACGCGAGAAAAAAATCTACATTATAAAGAATAGTCATAGTCGAGCTTCGTCGTCGTGTGCTCGTTAATATATGTGTAATATCCCCCCCTTTTTGTTCCTGACTGGATGTATTTTAGTGTGGAATGAAATGCCTTTGCACAGGTTCCAACATCTCATTTAGTTAATGGAGTTGTTTTATACTTAAATATAATTATGTATAACGAACCAGAGTACGACTACAATGGGAGGCGAGACGAAAGCAAATTTTAATTTCCTAATGATTCTTACAGAAATGTAAATCTTCGAAAAGTGGACTTTCTCACACAAGTTGTGTAAGGTTTCTTAAAAATATTTTTAGAAGGCAATGCATTCGAGAAGAGAGAGGTCAGTTGAGAGGAAGAGAGGGTAACGCAGCTCGAAAATTTCATTTTGAGTCAAAGCCAAATAAAAGCCCGATTTCACCATTAAAAATTGCTTAGAGTTTTCACTTTTCAGAATTCGGTATCAAAAATCCTTATTTGGGCAGGGGTAATTCTCAAAAAAATTTCAACTTAAATTTCAGTATAGGTACCAAGATTTTTCAAAAATGCAAACTTTTTTTTGAAATTTTTTCCAAAGGGACTTGATTCTAGGCATACTCAGGACCTCTAAAATGACTTCAGACCCAAGTCATCTTCAATACGGACGGGGGTAGGGGATTAAAAAAAATCGGTGTCACATGTTGAAAAAAAAGGCTATTCACTACTTTTGGGTAGGTATAGATATAACTGGAGCAGTTATGTATTTGTAGCTTTAGCTCACAAAAAGGTCAACAAGTAGGTACCACTGTACCAGGTACATTTTAATGGGAGTATTCAAACATGATAAGGTAGGTTATTTCCTTCGCCGTGGACAAAAATCACGATAGCCACGACGAAATACCAAATTGTACTATCCACGACGTAAGAAAAAAAGAACTAAAATTTGTTTTACTGGTAATAGAATCAGTAATTTTTCAATTTTCAAAGTTGTGATCATCAAATACTTACCATTTGAATATTTTCTTTTTTTTTCAAGAAAAAAATGTCTCTTTTAAACGTGAGAATTATAAGCCATGGCGCGATGGATCTGAAAAATGGCACCTAATCTGTACAATTTTCACAGATTGCCATTCGGAGAACGGGTGACTGTATTTGCTTGATGGTTGTGAAATGGGCACAGCACTGCTATCACTGAAACAATACAGTGTAGCCATTTCACCGCAAAAAAAGTCAAATAAGAGAGCCAGGAAAAAATAAACAAAAATTGGCCACGATGATGGAGCAAAAACTGGTTACATATTTTTATGGCCTCGGTTTCAGGGTATAAGTATCATTCTGAAAATTTGTATTGGTTCTATCATTTACTCTGGATATCACACAATAATATGTATCCTTTTTTTCTCAGATAAAGTGACAGTGTAATTAATTTTTGAAGATGAAGTTGAAAAATTGAAAGTGGTTACAAGCCACGACGATGGAATTTTCGGGGTTTGGGGGGACTTGACCCATAGTGGAAGGGGGTTGGGGGATGTGAAACTATATGCACGTGATGCCAAGTTGGTATCTACACAATGCCACCGAAAAAAATTTCAATTGTAAATAGTATTCATGTAAACCACCTGTTATTACTTTATGATTTTTAAACTTTTTAAAAATCGATTTGTGGTATATTCTAAACCGGTTCACGAGGTTATAGATAAACACAATTAAGCCGATTTCTATATCTAGGCGAATACATTGTGTGTGCTTTTTTGAACATAATCATTCACTTGATGAAAAATACAAGTGAAACTGGGCCAAAAATGACGTACATGCGTATCAAATTTCAGCTTTTAGCTCAATGAGATGAAATTTCATTTTTTTTTTTCATTTTTAGTTCAATGAATTTAAAAAATCCCAAAACCCAAGAAAAGGACTTTAGGACCGGAAATTTTGGCTGATTGGGTATTTTTTGCATAATCTTCCGAACTGTAGTTTTGTTTGACCCCCAAAAATGTTGACAGTTTGGAGAACTCCATTGTTAAATGCCTGAAAGAGTTAGTCAAAAAATTAGAAACCTCTCTAGAATCATATTTTTTGATCTTGTTTCTTACATTTTTGACTGAAATAAATTTATCCAGCTGTTTCCACCAATTGATCCATTTCTACTCAAATGTTCAATTTTTTTTTGTGAACTTTTCTCCTCTCCTGATCTTTTGATTTCCATAATTTTTTTCAATCATTTTTCCTCATTTATGAAAAATGAGACGAAACCAAACAATTAAGATGGATATTTTTTCTGAGTAGACTTATATGGAGCCTCTCATTGTTGGAAAATATGAAAAAAAAATATGGAACAAATAATATAAAAGAACGCAATTATTGAAAAATTAAAAATTTTGAATATTTTTTATCATTTCTGGTGACTTTTTGAACTCACACCCTGATTTCAACGAAACTAAGCAAAATCCAAAATAAATTTCTTAAAACGCTCGGATTTTTGGCGAATTTTTGAAAATTTAAAAAAGCTGTTCTGGGGGCGATTTTTAAAGTTTTTCCTGAAAAATCTACGCATAATTTTTTTGAGCAAAGTGAACCAATGTAAATAATTCTTTCTATTCAACTTGGAGCCTCGACAGATTTTTTAATTTTCTACTAAAATTCCAAATCGCTCTTGAAGGGCCAAAAATCAACTAATAGATACGTTTTTGGTGGTTTACGCAAAATTCCAGGCAGGTGAGTTCGAAAGTGAATTTTTTTACTTATTTATAAACCTCGTGTGAAGGGGGGGGATTTTCGAATTTGTGGATTGAAAAAAGTTAGGTCAATTTTTCAGTCCCCGGATCACCATCGTGCCAAACTTGATGAATTTCTGTTCATTTTTCAAAATTTTGATATTTTGTATTTTCTGGTACAAAATCGTGATAAAATTGACGGAAATTTTTGAAACTTGGGACACCTTTCGAATTGAGGAAAAGTTCAAAATTCTAACTACTTTCCAATACTTATAGTTGTACATAGTCAAAGTTCGAATTTAAGTTGAATACTTTTTCTATTTTTAGGTATTATAATTACCTACTTCGAGATGTAATTCAATGAACAAAAATTGCAACGCAAAGTACATATACGTATATAAAAAACTGAATTGAAGCTTCCACGAAAGTTGATTGTTTGCGACTGCTAACGCTTCAGAGGTCTGGTTGTGTACAAAAAACTACGATGTTTAATTACGAATTGGCTAACTGAGAGAAATTTAACCAGGCATGAGGCACCTATTTCTTAATTCCAAGCGCAGGTACCTACTCAAGTATCGAAAAAACCCTCTTTCTCTTTTCTCGGCACATTAAAATTTTCGCTTTTCCAACAAAATATTCAGAACTCTCCTCCTTCATCCACCCTTATCTCCCTCAAAATGACGAAAAAAAAACCGGCAGAATTTAATATTTATATTTCAATCTGGCGCGGCGCTTCATTATAGAAACAACCCCCTTCCACTCCGCTCTGCCCATTTACTCTAACAAACTACGAAGAAATTTACACTCGGCCATGTTGAAACACCCTCTAGAAAAATTACTCATTAAACCTTGGCAATTTCTCAGCACGCTCTTAAAAAGTATAAAAGAAAAGCTCGGTGCGCCATTTTGTTGGCTGAAAGTTTTTCATTTCGTTAGAAACAGAGAGAGAAACAGAGCAAAATAGACAAAGACGGAGAGTAACGAAGGAAAAAAGACGCTTTAATCAGACCGCCCTACTCGGGGCTGAAATAATTACACCGACGTCATTAAGTAGCAGCAGCAGAGACGGTGGCGACGGACGCCAACACCGACACCGACGCAAACGGCGAAACAAAACCTAAAAATTCCATTCGCCCGATGAAACATACTACCACACATACACGCATTTTGCCCCGAATCCAGTGTTTTCCCAGCAAAAACCTACTCACACAAATGTACCTAAATGCACAAAACGCAAGAAAGGAGTAATTCCCCCCTCGATGCGAAGGCGGTACGAAAGTGTTTTCATCAACTAATGAACGAACACCGATACAACGAACCCCTAAGCTCGTCGTTGGTTTTAATTACAAACCCCTTTTTTAATTACCAACGTCGAAACGAGCCACGAAAAAGCGCATGTCCACTTTTCGGCCAATTCGAAAAGTTTTCGACCACACCGTGTCTGTGTCATTTTTTCTCTCTTTCTTCGTCATTGATATCGAATGGGATATGTTTTTCCTCGTTGGCGCTTTTCTTTTTATACGAGTACGTACCTATTATTTTCTCGATAGACTTTTTATTCTGCGGGATTCTTTTTCTTTATTATAAACTTGACTGCGTTTTATTAGGTGCTAATTTTTAGATGAATAAAATTGGGTTTCAGGAAATATCCACTCGGGATTTCGGGTAGGTATAGTATAACCTTTGAAAATTCACTAAATAATATTTAGAAAGAGTGTCAAAATTAAGTAGGCTGTATGTGTAGCCCTTTTCACCCCCCCCCCTCCCCACCTTGATTCATTCACCGTCGAGCGATTATTTTTTCGTATTTCGAATAATGAGATGAGATAATTTCGACGCCACACAGTTTCCTCTCTATCTATATAATTAATACTCGATTAAAATGCACTAAACCTTTTTCGTTATCTCAATTATGATACGAATATACGGAAACTCGATTCGTATAATTTCCGGTATTATTCGACGATCCGCATAATGCATCTAAAACTCGAGGAAATTCTTTCATTATGCAAATAAACTCGTAGGAGAGAGGATTACTAGCGCATTTTACATCGTTCATCGCAGCGAGCGAGAGAGATTTGCAGTGCACAGTTTCGCGCAGACGAGGGGTAAAAAATAGGCGCAGAAAGAAATTTGCAACTCGTCATCATCGCGACAATTGGCGTTTTTCTCTCGCTACACTTATACTATACTCACTCGTACATATAGTACATACATTGAACTCTCAATATAGCGCAGCCTCTTCTACATGGTATACGTAGCCAATCAATCGGCGATAATTTGATTAATTGTTAAAATAGGTAGAATAATACGTTTAACAAAAGATACACGGTCACGGTTCAATAAACGTATCGATATGAATATGTAATGTGACATAATCACACACGGCCACACTGTATGCAATCTTAAGCCTGAGCGTTAAAGTGCGTTACGCGATAATTCGAGTCGAAAAAAAAGGTCTTCGTTGGAAATCACCGCGACGACGGAGTTTTTTTTTATATTTTCAATTTCGATGCGGGCTTACTGCACCCCTCCCTACAGGGTTCATTTCGCGTATTTGCACCGCGTCGATCGAGGTACCTACATGTATTAATCATGTACATGGCGTGAGGACAGATGTTTATTGAGAATGAATATACGAGAGTGATTAAAATCCTTAATCTTACGTAGATGATCCTGTAGCAATACGAGTGCTCGGCGTTGTCAGTGTCGATTTTCATCAACTTTTCCCAAAAGAGCTGAGGTTTTCATCTGAAATTATTTTTTAAAAAAAACCTGCTACAAAAGTGTGCCACTATTCATAATTTTTCCAATAATTTTCAAAAACAAGAGCAATACAGATTTGGAACCATTTTACAATTTTGTCTCTAAATTTTAAAAAGATATTCTTATATGTATACCTACTTAATCTAAATTAATCTATTAAAATTAAAATTAGGTCACAAATTTCCAGAGAACGAATCTGTAAATTAATCTAAAGCCTTTGGCGGATTTTTGGTATTTTCGAAAAATTGTGGTAAAAAGGCCCAAAATGGAATTCTACAGCAATCATAAACTCACATTTAGGTACCACCTTTGTATTTCTTCCGATCATTTCATGCGCGAATTTTCAACTGTTTCGTGTTTACTCGAATTCAGTAGGAAAATAAAACATGAAAAAATGGAAGTTTTTTTTCGTTTTTTGGATCCATTTTTTCAAAAAATTGTTGCTAATGATTCAACATTCATTTTCAAAAAAATCATCACACACCACGAACGGTTTTCGGACAATTATACCTCTAATTTCAATTATCATTCCTAAAAATCAGATTCACCCTTGGACCCATTCACAGAACTTATGACTACGTTTTCTCACACAGGGGCCCTATTTTAGGCCTTCTGCGTATTGCAACGTACTCTCCATCTCAGGAAAACCCATGGGGATCCATTATTCCAATTTTTTGCTCATTTTTAGAACATTTTTAGCAATTTGGCGAGTGATGCGGCAAGTTCAAAGAAAAACCTATGCTGGCAATGGACTCGCCATTCCAAAAAAGTCCTCGGGTCCGAATTTTCAGCTCGTTTGGGGGAAATTTCCTCCAGATTTTTATTAGTCCCATCTGCCTCACTACCAGGCTTGTAGGACCGCTCAGGTTTAGCGGTTGCTCCAAAATCAAGGTCTTTGTTTGGTCATGGGTCAATCCAGGTCCAAAAAACGGTATTCATTTTTCAGAAAGAAAGAACTTTCTAACACATTACCTAGATGAGTTGAGGAACTGCAAATCAAAACGCCGTAAGTCCATTTTGCAAAATTTTCAGAAATGAGGGAAAACTGGGGGGGGGGGTTGGGGGGAGTCGAAGGGGGTCAAATGTGGTATCAGAGGAAAGCGGAAGTCAGCATGACCTCAAAACATGAAAGTGCCCAAATTTTTGAGAACCGGGGGGAACGTGGGAAGGGGGAGTAAAATTTATACTGCGTTTTGATCTGAAAAAAGACAGTTAGGTACTTAGTGTAGTTACTGCGTTTTGACGCAAATCTCAACTTTAACTCGGATTTTTGAGGTGAAGCAAGGCAGATGGATTTACGACGATGGTTTCAATCGATTCCTCGTTGAATTTTACATAGGAAAACATTCTTATCTCATTTTTCATAAAAATGGACTTACGGGGTTTTGATTTGCAGCTCCTCAGTTGAAGCATGTGATTTTTGCTTTCAGAACATTGAAACTTAGAAAGAAATTGAATCATAATGGAAATTTATTGGAAATAAGCATTTAAAATGGCATTTGTGGTTGTCATCATGGTCGCACTCCTCTACAGGAGATACCTAGCGTATGCTTACTTCCATGTACATATATTAGCCAGTTTCTAGTGTATCTGATAGTTTCTTTCAGGGTCTCACAGGGATAAATTTGAAAAATTGAACGTTACTTAGGTTCAAACCGCGGTCATTGGTCCGATTTTTTAGAAGGGTCTTCGGTCTTGGTCTGTCCCTGGTATTTTTTCTGAAGCGGGCATCCGTTCGTTCAATATCTACATAAATTTGTTTTAGAGGTCTCAGGTCTGGTATTGTCCACTTGGTTGTGTTAGCATTTTTGTGTCCGGTTGAGGTCATTGGTCTGGTTTCTTGGTCTGGTCTGACAAGCCTGCTCACTACATAAGAAGGTGGTGGTGACACTGAAATAAACGCAGAAGGAAAGCAGCGATGTGTCCACAACAATGACTATGTTGAACTTATTTTGGGTCAATGATTTTGGATGGTTTTTCCTTGGGTCTGAAAACACCCACTTCCCCATTGGGGAAAATCTGCCCATACACTGAAAAAAGATGACAAAACTAGCTGGTTTATTGACATTTTGAATATACTCATGAAAAAGTGCTGAGTTCAAAAGCCGGATTGGTGCACCAAAAAAAAATATGCTAAAAAATACCCTACGTGAATATTTTGTAACGTATTTTTCTTGCGTAAGGCCACAGCATTTTCAAATTATGTGTCATGTTTCTTCATGCTGGAAGAAACCAACTACAAAATACTCCACTAACCTATTTTTTGGTGTATTCTTTCGTGTATTTGCTAAAATAACACACGTAAATGCGGCATTTTATGCGAATGTTTTGGCATAGTATAGAAATATTTGCATTCATTCCGTCACATGTCCTGGTGTTTAGATAAGTAGAAAAGTCGCTCTCCAACTCAGAGACTCTAGTTTGATCCTGGGCAGAGCCAACAAATTTTTCATGAATATTGTACATTGGCAGAATTTATGGCGTAAAAAAATACGCGTACTGATTAATGAGCAGAAAAGTATTGGCGGAAAGTGTTGCAATTCCTGCCGCATTTTTTTGTTGAGTATCATTGGCAGATTTTCACCCAATGGCAGAGATGGAAACTATAACCCAAAATTTTCAACTGAAATTAATTTTAACCGCTAAAATGAGGCAAAAACTGTAACCGTAAACCATAACCATAACCAAAATTATTGATTTGAAATTTTTTAACCATAACCTTAACTTATTCGTTTTTTTCCTTTTGGTTAAATACATAACGGTTATTTTTTTGAGTAAAAATCTCATTTTTTCGTGTAAAATATGACATTTATTATGATTTTTGAGAAAAAAACTAAAAAAAGGGCTCAATTTGTCTAAAATTTTCTTCAAACTCAAAAAATGGCTGTGAAATTGTGTTTTTTTGGCCGCAGGTGCACTTTTTTGACATTAGAGAGTGCAATTAATTTTTGATAAATGAAAGAAAATCGTAACCTTTATTTTTAACCGTAACATTTATTTTTTTAGTCATAACCGTAACCCTTAACCATAACCATAATAAATAATTTTGAAAAAAATAACCGCTGAAAAAATAACCGATATTTTTTTTCATTTCGGTTTCCATCCCTGCCCAATGGGGTTATTGAAAACTTGTGTCTGATTCAACCACAGGTCCTTCCTTGGGTCTGAAAACACCCACTTATTGAAAACTGTGTCAATTTCAACAACTGGTCTTCACTTGGGTCTGAAAACATCCACAGATTTAAAACTGTGTTTGAACCAACCTCAGGTCCTTCCTTGGGTATGAAAACATCCACTTATTGAAAACCATGTTTGACTCAACCACAGGTCTTTCCTTGGGTCTGAAAACACCCACAGATTGAAAACTGTGTTTGACTCAACCACAGGTCCTTACTTGGGTCTGAAAACACCCCCTGATTGAAAACTGTGTTTCAGTATTCAGTTCAGTTCAGGTTCAGTACAGATGAATGGATGAAAAAATATGTAAATGAACGAGTGAATAAATAGATGAATGGGTGAGAAAATGAATGAAAGACAGAAAGACCACAGGTCCTTACTTGGGTCTGAACACGCCCACTGATTGAAAATCATGTATGATTCAACCACAGGTCCTTAATTGGGTCTGAAAACACCTACTGCTTGAAAACTGTGTCTGACTCAACCACAGGCCGTTACTTGGGTCTGGAAGCACCCATTGACGAAAAACCGTGTTTAACTCAACCTCAAGTATTAACTTGGGTTTCATCACATCCACAGATTCAAAACTGTGCCTGTCCCCACCACAAATGCGTATTTACAATTTTTTTTGTGTGATTTTAGCCGAAAAGTGGAGTAGGTTTCAAGTTGTTTTTCAGCTACACCTATTTGGAAAAATTGAATTTGAACCTGCAGTTTCTTACATAGGTAACCAGAGGTATTGAATGTACCCACTGATTTAAAACTGTGTCTGATTCAACCACATGTCCATATGCAGCACCATTTTGAAAATTATACTCTTAATTAAAAATCCCAACTTTTTGGTTTTAACGTACCTTACCATCGCGTTTTCAGACTCACTTTTAACATAAGTGAAAAAAATATAGGCATATTTTTGGAATTTTGATTTTTCAAAAAAAAGTTCACAAAATTCTGAGAAGCGCAATTATTTAAATACCTACGTAATATTTTATCTCTTTTCTTTCCAATTGAACACCATCCACCAAATAATAAGTATAGCTGAGTTTATTTACTACTTACTGTTTAGTGTTTATAGACCCATTGTCTGCCTCTCCCTTGCTTTTTATTTAAATACAGATGACATAATAGCTAATTCAGAGACCAACTACCAGTCTAAAGACACCTCTATTTAAAATCACAAAAAAAACTCGACAAAAAATAGCTACAAAAAACGCCTAGCATCATATTCAAATCATTTAGCCTCTCGAGAAGGGATTAGCTAAGGATGCATCGCGTCGGGGCCGAGGATATCCCTGATTAAAATGCCATAAACGTAACAAGTGTTGTAAAAAAATACACACAACCAGATGTTTATTCGGAGGTGTTTTTTTCCTAGCCTGTGTACAATGCCTACAATTCTTTCTTCGTCGTACGTATCTCTCCCCAAATCTGTTTTTATTAATTTTTTCTGCTCGATTTTTTCCATCAACTTATCTATTTATGTGTAGAAAAAATAACGCTACTGAAATACGCGCATTGGTATAAGCATACCTACTACCTATGTAGCGACGAGCGACGGCGTAATATGTAAATGATTTACACCTGCCTTCGTCCCCAGCCCCCATGACATATATAGCCAGGACCCTCTTTGCACGTTGACGAATAAATTTCAGCCTGATTATTTCCTCGTCGTATTAATATTTTCGTGGTATCGAAGAAGAAAATCGTTTACACAAGGTTATTTTAGCTTAATTTGGTATAAGCCTCCTCTCTGCCTCATCAGCAGCGCCCTCTACCTTTTACCTATACCTATTACCTACCTACCTGTACCTATAGATATTGTAAATACATGGAAGTGAGGAAGAGGCGAGAGTGGATTAAACAGAACGCCAAATATAGTCCATTATATAGATTAGACACGCCTTATTTACATATTACTTGATCGTCATCGTCGTTGTCATCGTCATCCCCTCGTCCCCCCGATCGGCACTTCACCATTAAGCTATATCGAGTCTAATTATATGAAAAAATTTTTAATACCACGATACCGCACACTTATATTTATACCGATATATTCTATACCTATACCGAGGCTCATCGGTAAATTTTTTATTATATCGTTTTGATACGGTTCGTCCAGCACATTAATACACATAACAACAGATCGACCATCACCTTCTATCACCCCCTCCCCCCCCCGTTCTCATTCCTGAGCCGAACCAAGGCTTTTTAAAGTGACACTCTACTCAAAGCTGGCTTTTTTTGGTAATTAAAGCGGGCTACTATTTTTCAAAAAAAGGGTAGGTACACGAAAGAAACGCCCAATGGTCAAAAAAATACCATAATTGTACTCGAGGTGGGATAACGCTATGATAAAAGGTGAAAAGAGGGTATACGGTTACAAAGGCTCGATAGAATTATTAAACCAATAAGAAGCGTTTAAAAATTGAGAAATATAAAAAAAATATTAAGAAACTTTTCTTCTCCTTTTTTTTATATTTTATCGATGTGTATGATTTGTTTTATAAACGACCCTCTATAAAAGACTCTTTTTCCTTATCGATTCTCAATGCCCTCCTTCTCCGGGTATCGATTTAATTCGTCGGCCACGTTTGAGTATTTAAATAGGTATCTATCTATTTGAATTTGAAGTACCTAATCTTTAATGGAAAAAAATCAGGCAACAAGTTACTCTACCTAGCTAGTAATTTGTTTAAACGATTTTACAATTTTTTTCTCCAATACGAATGCCCTTTGGACCCTTTTTATAGTTGAACTTGCGTCGTCAAAAATAGGTACCCTGTAGGTCGATTTGTCGCTAAAATGTGTACATTTTACATTAATAGGACGACGAGGCGATAGTATATAGCGCGGCAATAGAGCGCCGTATAAAATATTCAGTTTTCTATTATCATAATAAATGATAGCAATTTCTTCGGACGCGCGATAAATGCCCGTTTTTTTGTAATTTATTATAATACTGGTAACGTACGCGCGCGGTCACCGGAATTATAAGGGGACGGGGGTAGGGAGGGGATTCTAATAGAAAAGTATCTATTCGTAGGTAGGTTAGGTACGAGGCTTGCGAGCGTTCTCTGAGCTTCTGTGTGTTTTTTCTATTAATTGTGTTATTGCTTTTTTTGGGGGATAAATTTTTTTTAAATTCAATTTGAGTAAATAATATTATAAGCACGAGCCAGAAGGAGACGATAATAACTAATAAGAATTGAAATTGATTTTCAGCTGTATTTATTTATGGAAAAGTGTACCTATTTTGTTTGAATTTTCCACTCCTGTTTAAAAGTTTTTGGAAATTTACAATTTTGAAAAAAAAATTATCGAATTTTGTATATTGGTTCATTGGGCTATTATTTTTACTCGAAAATACAAAATGGATCGCAAAGCTGGAACGAGAAAAATTAAATGCTAAATTCATAATGTTCCGAAATATTGTGAGGCTTTTTTGGTGGGGGAGGGGGGCAGGAGACGCAAAGGAAAGTTCGGAAATATCGAAAAACTGCCATAAAAACTAAAAAAAATTAAAGAACTTGGAAAAAATTTTAAAAATAAATTTTGGTAACTTTTTCAAAAAATGTTGACCTTTTTTTAGGTCAAAATTATCCAAATGCAAAATGTATCAAGATTTTTGAAGTGATCAAAATCATTTATTTCAAAAAAGTTTCAAAATGACGAAATCATTTCCTAAAAATATCTATTTTTTAAACAATAAAAGAATAATTTAGGCAGGTACATATCTACTTCGATTTTTTTTCTCAAAATACAATGGCAGGGGAGAGGGTATGAAAATTACGGACTTGTAACTTCAATTTAGCGTCCATCCAAGGAAGGAAATACAGGAAAAGGCCTGGGTACATGTACTTGTGTTTATTCTACCTGAATAATGTGAATCAAAAGCTGGAATTTTTTCGCTTCGTTTTATTATGAAGTCAAAAAGCTCAAAGGTAAAAGCAGTGTGAGGAATCACAAAATCAAAAATGGCCTATTTAAAAATTATAATAAACAGAAATTGTTCAGTAGAGTTAAGGTTGCTAATTTTTCCTCAAAATATTTCCAAAACAAATCCACGTGGGCATGTTTGAAAATTTTTTGTTCTACATACAATTTTGTTCCTTTCTTAACTTTTTCGTAAAGCTCTAAGTTTTCTCTAAAAATTAGGGATTTTCGCGACGAAAAAAGTGAAAAAATTTCAACTTTCCCGCCAACTACCAATTTGAAGTTGAACTCTATGAATTTCGCTCAAATTACTCTAAAAACAAAGCATAATAATATGTAGAAGTACTTTGCTCAACTTCATTAAAATTTTGACGAAAAAATTGAAATTGAAAAAAAATATGTAGCCTAGGTACTTAATCTGTTGATTTTTTAATTTATTGCAGGCCCTTTCATCGAAAACTTGAATACGAGATTTTTATCGAATAAATACAACTGCTAATGTGAGATCTTCATCGTCCATCACAGCTCGACGTCATGATTATTCGTTGGAAGTCCTGTGGGATCCTGCAGTCAGCGTTCGAAGGCATCAGAAAATCGCCAGGTAAGACCATCCATAACCAGTCCAAGCCTTGGAGAAAAAGCAAGCCAAAGTTGGGATTTTTCAAAGTTAACGAGTTAATTTCTGAAGTTGAATTTTTCTGAAGTTACATTTTGACCCACAGCCCGATTCTAGGATTCCTAGTGACTGCGCATGTCAAAAGAGGTCGTACAGCAAGAAGTGACATTTTCAGAACAGTTTGAAATTTTCTTCTGAAAAGTTACATTTCTCAAAGAATTACTGTATCTTTCCCAAGAATGACTGTAGGTGCTCGAGACCACTTTCATTGAATTTCTTGATTTTTTTACTCTAATTCAAAATAAAAAAAAAAAAAACAGAAAAAATTTGATACAAACTTTAAAATTCTATTTTCAACGTTTTTTTTTTTTTTTGAAAACGACTATTACGAGTAATTTATTAATTTTATGTTATCTTTAGTTGTAATATTCCTTTTTTCCCCCTATAAAACCGTCACAGCCTCAGTTTTTTGAGAAAAAAATCGACCTAAAAATAAGTACCGAAAAATAGGTCACAAGTCCCTTCAAATCCTAAAAAATGCTTTCTTTTACGAATTTTAGAAAATCTCCCGAATCGATTAGTGGTGATTTTGAGTCATTCTAGAGCCTCTAGTGGATTTTTGTATTTTTTTTATTTTAGACAAAATGACTATAAAAGGCGACAAAATATTTGTCGGTCATTTTGATACAATTTTTTCAGTTTTTGTGATTCATTCGTGAATTATTTAGAATTTTATTCAATTTTATAATGCACAATAGGTAATTTTGATTTGTAATTTTTGACGATTTTTTACAATTTTTCTGTTATTTTGGAAATTTTTGAATTTTACGATGCTTCGACAAATTTTAGTCATTTTCAACGGTTTTCATAACGATTCAAAAATTCTGTAGTAATTTTTGCAGTATTTTGTTCAAATCTTAGCAATTTTGTCATCAATTTTTTGGTCATTTTTTAGTATTTTTATGTAATTTCAACAAATTTTTGTGCAATTTCCAGAAAATTTCGTCAATTGTGCATAAGTATTTATGAAAAAAATGTGTATTGCACGAATGGAGCTAACTGGGCGTGATGTACAATACTATATACCCCCTTCCCTGTCGTCCATCTCTTGACGATGTTGGATAGTAGCTTTAAACAAAAATTCAGTAAATTTGCCTAGCTCATTATAGCTTGGTAATTAGTTTTAAAACGCCAAAAAGCCCACTTATTTAAATTAATTTCTTTCAAACACATCACAATCGATAATTTTTCTCTTATTTTTTCACATACCAATTTGCTCGTTTCTCGTTTCATTAAATGAAATATTGAGCACTATGGGTTTTGATTCATTCTTTGTATACCTACTTAATTTCTTGGCTTCGTTTTGCCTCTTCATCTCTTTGCAAGTTGTTTCTTTCTACTAGAAAATAAATTCTAGATAGATCTTTTCTAAGCAATAGAGGTATCCCAACCAGAAGAAATTTCTTTGGACGAGACAAAGAAAAATCCAATGTGGGTCCAAAAATACTTTTGGCAAATAGGCTGAATTTCAGCTGCTGGGTTCATTTTTCAATTTAATTTTTTTTTTTTTTTTAAAGTCAAGGACCTATTTTTTTCACCAAAAAATCTTATTTGATTAAATTATGGTATTTTGGTTTATACCCTATATTTTTAAGCTCCCTCGATCGATTGGTGATGATTTTAAACCCACTTAATTCCATCAAATTTCTGTTCTTTCCAATTTTTGAAAAGTTAACACGCATGAAAGCTGAAAACATGAAATTTAGTTCCATTAGATTTGGATTTACGGTCCTCGTGAGTCGTGAATCGTTTTGCTACTTTCGTTGAATTTTTTAAAAATATACAGTTTGATTTTTTCACCTTCTTCCTCCATAAAAGCTACTTTAAAAAGCCACATACTCTCTCATGTACTCCAGGTTGCTAGAATTCTTTGAAAAAAACAACATTTTTAATTCATCTCAATATGGTTTCAGAAAACATATGAATACTATGGATGCCATTTATAATGTAATTCATCAAGTATTGCATTCAATCAATACTCATGAGCAGATAATGGCCCTCTTTTGTGACTTATCTAAAGCTTTTGATCGTGTAGTTCATGATATCCTAATTGGTAAACTGGAGAGGTATGGCATTAGGGGAGTAGCACTCTCATGGATTGAATCTTTCTTGGCCAATAGGTTACAAATAGTTGAAATTAATGATGATAGTGGAGTTGTTTTTTCAGATGAGTTGGAAACAAAACAAGGTGTTCCCCAAGGAACGATATTAGGTCCATTCTTTTTTATAACGTACATAAACGATCTTCCCAATTGTATTTCTTACCCTTCAACATTATTTGCAGATGATTCTACTGTTCTCCTGAAAGTAGATAAAAATAACCAACTCTCTATCCTTAAAGAGGCACTAAATGATCTTACCTCATGGTTTGAAATGAATAAAATGGCCCTGAACCTAAAGAAAACTGTAGTAGTCCCCTTCACCTCTGGCATACAGCACACTTTGGACAATCCTAGAAATTCCTCTTTACCAGAATTCAGGGAAACTGCAAAATTTTTGGGCATTACTGTAGAAACTAACTTGAAGTGGACTAGCCATGTAGATAAGCTTACAAAAAAACTATCATCTTACAACTACCTTCTCTATCAATTGAAAAAAACAGCATCAATTGCTACACTAAAAGTAGTTTACTATGGGTTGTTTTACTTTAATATGTCATATGGACTTGCATTCTGGGGAAGAAATAAAACCCTTCTAGATAGGATATTCCTTAACCAAAAGAGAATAATTAGGACAATGTTCAACTTAGCCCCCACCCAATCCTGTAAACAAACCTTCATTGATGAAAAAATTATTACAACACCATCCCTATATAATATATATACCTACTGCAGGTATCAATAATGATAAAAAAGAATATTATTCAGCCTTTAGTACTGACCCATAACTATAATACCCGAGGGATAAACTCAATCTTTGCAGATCAGATGAGGACTAAAGTCAACAGGGAAGGAATAGATACTATGGCAGTCAAAATCTTTAATTGTCTCCCTCCTCAAATCAGAGATGTTCATAATACTAAGTTATTTAAAAAATTCCTTCAAAAATGGCTAATTAAGGAGGCATTTTATTGTGTAGATGAGTTCCTGGGCAAACTATAACCCTCTATTGAATTATTTTATTTTTTATATTTATTACTTTATTTATTATTTCATTTCATTTTGTTTTGTTTTGTTTTATATCATTCATTTCATTTTATTGTATTGTTAATCATTGTAAAGTTGCTCTGTAGGCTCTATTGATGTAAATGACCATGTAAATGCCGCTTGCGGTACCTTACAATAATAAATTTGATTGATTGATTGATACCTATACTCTATCTATTGAATTAGAACCACGTTTATTAATTTCTTCAACACTAACGTCATAAAACCCACGACCAAATTTCCACCAAAACTGAGCCAAATATTACGAATAAATATTTCGCCCGAAATTAATGAACTTTCCAACCCACGCAGCTAAAATAAATGAATCGCAGCTTCTCAGCGCCGCATTAAAAAAAGTGAAACCCCTTAGCACAAAAAGAGAGAAATGTTAATCAAAAGTCGAGAAAACCGCGCTGAAAAATAACACAAAACCGCGCTTACAAATTAAGAACGCCCTCGGCTCAGTATACTACGAGCATCTACAGCATCCGCAGCAGTGGCTCACGCAAACCCATATTTTTTTCTTTTTAATGAGAAATAACGCGAAAATCGCGCCTTAATTTCGAAAAACTTTGGTAAAAAAAAGAAAAAAGGAAAGAAGCGCGAAATACGAGCTAGATGCGGAGAAACCAGAGGGATGGGAAAATAATTTAAAAATTTCGTATTTAATAATGAAAGTGGGTGGTGGCGGCGACTGTCTGAAATGGCGGTAGCGGCAGCAACGACGACAGCAGTGTTATAAATACCTGTAGCTAATTTGAAAATTCGCGAATAAAGTCGAGAAATGTTTACTTTTTTTTTTCTCTCGCTCGCGCTCTTATTTTGGCTGGTTTTCGGTATCTTCTCTTCTCCTGTCTTTGTTATTCCCTTCGGATGGGGCCCAACGTGTTGAGGAAACGTAAAGTGAAGGTAACCTGAGAAAAAGACGATAAATGCCGAAACGTTGAGAGACAGAGAAGGAAAACGAATGCACAAAGGTACCTACCTACCTATAGAAGAATAGAAGTTGAAAAAATACCCTTAGATACTCACACAAACACACCGATAAAAAGAGGAAAAAGAAGTACCTACGCGAGTCAGAGAGTGAGAGAGAGAGAGGCTGAGATGGGGAACAGGGAACGAAAGAGAACTCAGAAAGTAAAAAATGAATCTCATTTTGTAATGTAATAAAAAATGGGCGAAGATCTGATCGCGTTTTGGAGCAGCGCGCCGGGCGGAGCGTGCGAGTGAGCGCAACAAAATGAAAAGAAAAACGTAATTACTTTCTCAGAAAATGAGAATTTTGCGAGAGAAAAGAGACTGTACGACGAGAAGACGAAAACGAACCGCTATAGCGAGGGTATGGGGTCGGGGTTCGTGGAAAAAAATACGAAGAATAAAACGAGCACAGAAGGACGACGACGACGTAATCGGAGGAAAGGAAAGTAAAAAAAAAAAAAGGGAACCAAAATAAGCTATTTTAATGGAATTTTTAATGAGATCCATTTTGGCTTTTAGCTGTATTCCGTTCTATTAAAATCATTTCAAAAAACTAGAAAAAACTTTTAATACATTAAATTGCGTAGCTCTCGAGTAACACGAGAGAAAAAAGAAGTATTTTGTCGTGTTTTTGTACGCGAGCAGCTTTAAAAGAGAAAAAATTCTTCATTTTAATGCCGTTTAAACGTTTTTTGTTAAAGAATTCGTCGTGTCTTTTATTGCTTTATCAATTATTTCTTAAGCGAAAGTACGCTGCGCTGTTTAAAATGGCGGTAGTGTTTTGGATGTTGAAATGCTGGGCGAGGATTTTTTTCTCTCGGAGAGCTTCTGTCATTAATCTGGAAATAGAGGCCATTTTTATTTTACTTAGGTAGGTACCTATACTTTTTTTTCGTCCAACTTGATCGAGACAATGACTCCGCCATCCAGACCCTGATGATTATGAATACTCGAGCTAATTGTCCAAACTGTGTGAATAAATGAGTAAGTAAGGAAGAAGGAAGAGAAAAAAAACACCGGGGCACTCGTCATTAAACAGCTACGTATATGTAAATGGTTGATTATCCAACGAATCGTATTGCCCCCATGGAAAATCAATTAATTTTCGAGGCCCGGTACTCTAGCACGTCAACGGCCCATTGTAATCGAGTAAGGATGCAAGAAAAAAAAAATCGTTTAGGATCATTAGCTAACTAACTTTCACAATCAACAACTCACGCCTCATCAAACACGACAATATAAACCGCCACTGCTGTTTCATCTTATGGCTTAAAGGGTAGCCTGGCTACGCTATACGATATACAAGCGCCGTACCCGTAACGACCAAACTAAGTTGTTAGAAACGCTTTTTGATTTTGTTTTAAAATCTCATCCTATTTATACAAAGTAATGTGCTGCTCAGAGATGTACAGTACACGAATGATAAAATTTAACGACCTATAAGAGAATTTTCTTTCTCCCACTCTGATTGCAATTAAAGTGTAGATAGTGGGGCTTTTTGTATAAGTTTGCGTAGCTTTGCATATCTAATGATAAGGGTGGATGGATCATAAAGATGAGCGGACAAAGTGCCTGAGAAAGTATCCAGATACGAGAGGATTTTTTTCACTAGAATTTATTTCCTTATTCGATAGGAATAACTTGCAAAGGAGTAGGCTAAAGAGAGCAATACAAAGTCAAAGAAATTTACAAAGCATGAATAAGAAACATTGTAAAAAGGTCGAAGGATTTTGACCAAATTCAATGGACACCTTCATTTTGAGCTGAAAGTCACCCAGATGAAGTTTTAGCTCCGAGCTGCCATTAGAAGGGAGATATAGGTTCTCAAAAAGAGAGGAAATTTGTTTTTTTTTTTCACTACATGAAGCCCTTACATAACCTGTTTTGGGGAAAACGGCGCGGCCCAGTTCCAAGACTTAGTATTTGAGATTCTTTTCATTGAAATCCATGACCACTTTTAGAGTTCTATAGAACGGTTACAAAATATGTACAAATCGTTTATTTTTGAGTAGGTAAATTCGTGTTTTGAAAGGATTTTCTTCTTTACGGCAAAACATCGAAGTAGGTAGGTATATCATTTTCTAAAACTACAGGGAAATCAGGTTGGAACTGATGCCAATTTTTTAGTCATTTTTACCTGCTTTAGAACAACTGAAAAAATTGATAAATTTTGGCATTTTTTATCTCGATTTTTTTTTTGAAATTGGTCATGACCCAGAAGTTGGCATCACTGTGCTTCAACTCATTCCTCATTTCCTCCGGCTTCAGAAATGATACCTTTCGATCATTTGGCATAGGTAAAGAAAAAAAAAATTTTAAAACACGAATTTACCTAGAAATAAATGAAATGATCAACTGCTCAGGCCCAGCAGATTCTAAAAGTGGTCTTGAATTTTGATAGCAATGGTCTTGGTCGACCCAGAATCTCAAATACCTAATCATCTAGAACTAGATTATTTTTCCCAGAATGGGCTAGGCAAGGGCTAGAGCGAAAAAACACGGTTTCTTTTTGAAATTTCTCTCTCTCTCTCTGAGAACTCATATTTTCTTTCTAGGAGCAACACCAAAGCTAAAATTTTCTCTGGGTAACTTACAATTCAAAATACAAAGCCTTACAAAGGTCTCTACTAAATTTGGCCAAAATCTTTCAAAAGAAAAAAATTTTTGAACATTGATCAAAAATTTGTTGAAATGCCATAGGCCTAAAATCATTTGAAAATGACTAAAAAAAATAGATGACAAAATCGCGAAATTTTGAATAAACTATTGCGAAAATTGCTTTAAAATTTTCAAAATGATGTAAAAAAACTTTGAAAATGACGAAGTTGTTCAGTAAAACGTTGCAAAATTCAAGAAAATTTCCGCCAAAAAATCCCAAAATAGGTGGTAGAAAAATTGCCAAAAATGAAAACAAAATTGGTCGTTGATTTTCAAAATGAGATTTAATTTAGCAAAAGTAGAATAAATTTGACAAAAACTGAAGAATTGCTATGAAATTTACTGACAGTTATCATAAAATTAAAAAACTCAAATTTCATTAAAATCCACTGAAATTGAACAAAATTGTGTAAAAATGGCATAAAAGTGACTGAAAATGTATAAGAATTATTAAAATCCCTAAATAGTAATTCGATCAAAAAATAATAAAACCGCCTTAAGAGTATGATTTTTTTCCTTCAAATAATGCTGTTTTTCAAATAACATCCAAAAAGCATAGTGATAGACATATTTTTCAAAACCATCTAGTGAGTTACAATACCTCGCTTACTAACCTTGTTTTTCAAAAAATTATCCTGAATGTGAATGTAAAATTTGAAAAACCGCCTAATGGGTTATGATTAGCCATTTATCTAACCTTATTTTTCAAAAATCATCATCCCAAATGAAAATGTAGAATTTAAAAAGACTATTTAAGGGTTTTGGTTCCCCATTTAGCTAATGTTGTTTTTTAAAAACTATCCTGAATGCAAATGTAAAATTGGAAAAACTGCTTTATGGGTTTATGATGATTCTCCATGAATCTAACCTTGTTTTTCAAAAATTGTCTTAAATTAAAATGTAGAATTAGAAAACACTATTGATCGGGGAGCCCGCTTAAGGATCTATTGCACTCCCCCCGTCAATCCTCCGGGACAACTTTTTTCTTAAAGGAAGAGTCCTAAGAAGTGGCCCTACTTACAAAATGGCGGCCCTTTTATTGATTGATAGGTCAGCCGAAATCGCAGATTTTGCGTTCCAACATAGGACTTGCACGACATTTTTCAAACCGTACAAAGGTAGATCGAAAGATCAGGCAAAAATTCGTCACCTGTCAAAATTTCAAGTGCTGAAGTGCGTTTTTCGATTTTTGGTGAATTTTTAAAAATCAAATTTAGGCCAAAAATGAGGGAAAAAATCAAAATTTTACCAAATTGACCAAGAAGACTTAAATTTGGGATATACCCTATTTTCGACATGCCAAATCGATTGGAAACGGTTTTAAACCGTTTTGAGCAGTTCTGGAGCCTCCAGCAGATTTTTGAAACTCGAAATTTCCACAAAATTTCATCAAAATGGAGTTGGAATCTGAAATTTATTCTGCAAAGTAATTTCAATGCGCTACGAAGTACTGCAGATAAATTTCAAGTCGTTTTGGAGCCTCCAGCGATTTTTTGAAAATTACTGGAGCCTCCAGCAGATTTTTAAATCTTTAAATTTTTACAAAATTTCATTAAATGGATATGGAATGCTGAAATTTACTCTACACTCCCATTATAACATCCTCTGAAGACGACTTCAGATGGGTTCAAGTCATTTTGAAGCCTCCAGTGACTTTTTGAAAATTACTGGAGCCTCTCCCAGATTTTTGAAACTTAGAATTCCCGCAACATTTTACCAAATGGAGTTGGCATGCAGAAATTCATTTCGCAAACTAAATTTCAATGTGATATGATATCGACTAGATGGTGGTTTCAAATGGTTTTGAAGCTTCCAGCTACTTTTTGGAAATTTCAATTTTTCAAAAGACGCCATACGACCTTTCAGAAAGTCGCTGAGAGCTCCACAACGACTTGAAATCCACCAGCAGTCAACTTCGTAGAGTATTGAAATTAGTTTGCAGAGTAAATTTCGACTTTCCATCTCCGTTTGATGAAATTTTGGGGAAATTTCAAGTTTCAAAAATCTGCTGGAGGCTCCAGAATTTCCAAAAAATCCCTGTAGGCTCCAAAACGACTTGAAATCCTCCTGCAGTTGACTTCGTAGCGTATTGAAATTAGTTTGCAGAGTAAATTTTGGTTATCCAACTCCATTTGATGAAATTTTGTGGGAATTTTGAGTTCTAAAAATCTGCTGGAGGCTCCAGAATTGCTCAAAACGATTTGAAACAGTTTCCAATCGATTTGGCATGTTGAAAATAGGATATATCCCAAATTTAAGTTTTCTTGGTCAATTTGGTAAAATTTTGATTTTTTCCCTCATTTTTGGCCTAAATTTGATTTTCAAAAATTTACCAAAAATCGAAAAACGCACTTGAGCACTTGAAATTCTGACAGGTGATGAATTTTTGCCTGATTTTTCGATCTACCTTTCTACAGTTTGAAAAATTTCGTGGAAGTCCTATGTTGGAACGCAAAATCTGCGATTTCGGCTGACCTATCGATCAAAATGGCCGCCATTTTGTAAGTAGGACCACTTTTTTTAGTACAAAGGGCTAGAAATGTTTCGTAGGACTCCCCCTTTAATAAAAAAGTTGTCCCAGTGGATCGACTGGAGGGAGGGAGGGGGGTGCAATAGATCCTTAAGCGGACTCCCCGACTGTATTAAATACTTAGTGTTTTCAAACGCTAATTTTCCAAAACTACATCACACCGAATAGATACCTAAAGCAATGCGTTTGAAGACCAGCCTTAGGGATTATTATTCCCCGTTTAGCTAACGTTGTTTTTCAAGAACCATTCTAAATATACGTAGAATTTTATGTTCTCGAGGGTTTTGACTTCTGACTTCCCCTTTAGTTGAAGTTGTTTTACAAAACTATTCCAAATGTGTACTTATATGTAAAATTCGAAAAACGGCATTAAAGGCTATAATTTCCCCTATAGCTGGTGTCGTTTTTCAAAAACTACGTCGTGAATATGTTTGAAAAACCGCCTTAGGGATCATGATGCTTCATTCAGCTAACAATGTTTTTTATAATTTGAAAAACTGCCTTAGGGTATATGATTTTCCACTGAGTCAGCGCTGTTTTTCAAAAAACCATTTTGAGTATACCTACAAACTACATAGGTGAATTTGAAAACCTCTATCAGTGATATTTATGACATGAGAACACATCACGACCATACACAATTCTTCAAATCAATGGTTACAAATTCAGTCGCTGGATTTGGAATATAATTCACCTTTATATAAGTCCAGCTTTGCTTTTCAATTCCGTACGTCCAGTCAACTTCTGAGTCTTCAATGTAACCCTTCATCCCCACGTTTGAACAATACAAAAATTTAAATCAACCAATCGAACGTTTTTATACCGTATAACTTTGTAATTCATATTATCCATAGTTTTGAATGAATCGAAACCTATGATTGATTTGGTTGCTCAGCCAATTTGTTGAGTAGGTATTTATGTATTTGCTGAGCTGCACTTTTTTTTTGCTCGTAACTTACAAATTCATTTTCCGAACTTTCTGAACAAAACAAAACCGCTCCCTTTTGGAATACACTCCAATCAGCAAATCGTCAATTGAATGAATAACCGAACTCATGGGCTGGGCCACAGTTCCTGGAAACAAAAGACAGCGTTATTTGATTTTTGATTTCTAAAATTATTTCTTTCTAGAGCTAAAAAGAAAGGTACCTACTCGTATTATGCAAGTGCATAAATAATCTATAGCTGTCGTTGGTTACCAAAAAAATGCCTCTCTTTTTAAAAGCGGTGCTCAGATGAAAGACTTTCAACTACCTATTTGAATCCGATACCTACGTCTGCGAGTGTATCATATAAGTAATTCAGTATCTTCCAAGCTAGACTATGGAACATCGTATACATCGCAACCTCGTTTCGGAATCTTATTTGAATTGAAAATTACCAACTGGAGGAGACGAGGTGATGCACGCGGTTAAACTTGTATCCATAGGGTCGCGTTGATTGTACGAGTACAATTAATTATTACGATTTCGAGACAATAGTAAGCATATATACGATTGGAATAGGTGAAAGAAAAAAAACGCGACCAGCACAGGATCCAGGTCCAGTGGCCGCCGCGGTGTTTGTGGTCGTATTAATTAAAAAACACAGCTCGGTAAGAAAAAGAGAAAAAAAAAGGGTAACCCCGAACAAAGGAATTAGCTGTGGTGAAGACACACATATATATAAGTTATATATACTGTAGAAAAAAGACAGAGATGGCAGAGCGCGCAACTATGCAACTGTCTTGGCCGACTTTGACACTAATAATTAATGGCGAAGCGGCTTAATCTGTGATATCATGCGAAAAATCCGGAATTTTAAACTCGCGCATAAATAGTCTGTCCGATTACGGAATACAAAATAAAATTATACCAGGATTGGCGGACTCGCTGCTTGCAAGGTGGTTGCGATTGAACGATGAGGGGGTTTTCTAAAAGAGTAGAAATATAAATACGAGGGCACAGGCTTGCGAGGCTATAAGGCAGAGGCATACACAGAGCGCGCATACTACCAGAATAAAGTATTCAAGTCGTGTTTTGCGAAACTAGCCACGACACCGGACTTTGAAACGCACCTCGGGCCATTGTTAGATAATCAGACGTATCAACGGCTTTCCTTACACAAAAACCTCATCCTATAATCCATCATTCAATCAACGCTGTTACGTCTTCGATTTGAAAAACACACAGAGAAAGAGATGAAGAGTAATAAGCTTTGGTAGCTCGCTCGCGCACCGAGGTACATGGTACACACAAACAAGAGCTAAATTAACGAGAGAGTACCCTGTGTACCTACTCACTCAAAACGCGTACACCATGCTACAATATTCGCATTGTTTATAAATGCCTACGTGTTTATGGATGCGGAGGTATACTTACATATCCATACATAAAGGCGGAGGAAGAGGTACCAGTATAGTAGACGCACAAGAAGATGCGAACACGACTACTGTACTACGTGATCGCGGTCTTTTCGCTGCGCGGATTGTCAATCAAGCCTCACACAGCGAGATGGTTCACGTCGTCGTGGCAGCGACGGCGGCCATTTAAAAAGAATTTTCCCAACACAGTTTTTCACTCGATATGGAAAAATCTAAAAATTCAATCGTTAATTGCTACGATACCAGACTCCATATAAAGTAAATACCCCTTTGCGGAGACCGATGCTGTGGCAGTAATGGCGCTGCAGCGCATTCTCAATGAATTCTATAGGCTCAGGCTCGCGATGTTCATTTAGATGATCAGCGTGGTTGCTGCGGCGGCGCTCCGCGATGATAACTTGGGCTGCTATCGAGTTTAATGAATAATACAGCAAGTGATGCTCCATGATTGTGGGATGTACTTGTGTATGTAATCGAATCGCCGTCGATGTTGTTGTTGTTTTTGTTTGGGGTAAGTACTGTATAGTGCTGGAGAATCAATGAATCAATGAAGTAAAGTGAAGCTGAATGAAATTTAGTTTGAATAGTATGTATTTCTGATGATTTCCACCCGTTTGCTTGAAAATTGCATTAGTAATTTGGCAATCTGCACTACAGCTTTTCCAATGAGATGTACCTAGTAAAATAGGCTACCTACTCAGAAAAATTCTCAAATTCAGAGAAAAATTAAGAGTGGAGAGAAGGATTGAATGATTTGAAAACTTGATGTGCCGAATTGTTGATGAAAAAAATCACCAAAATGTGCTCCATGGTACATGGTCACAAACACGGGTTTTAAACAGTGTCTGTCACAAACACGGGTTTTAAGCAGTGTCTGTCACGAACACTGGTTTTAAACAGTGTCTGTCACAAACACTGGTTTTAAGCAGTGTCTGTCACGAACACTGGTTTTTTGAACAATGTCTGTGACAAACACTGGTTTTAAACAGTGTCTGTCACAAACACTAGTTTTAAATAGTGTCTGTCACAAACACTGGTTTTAAACAGTGTCTGTCACAAACACTAGTTTTAAGCAGTGTCTGTCACAAACACTGGTTTTAAACAGTATTTATTTCGTTTTACAAAGCATCTGTTTCAAACACTGGTTTCAAACAGTGTCTGTTTCAAACACTGGTTTTGAACAGTGTCTGTCACAAACACTGCTTTTGAACAGTGTCTGTGACAAACACTGGTTTTAAGCAGTGGCAGTGACAAACACTGGTTCTAAACAGTGACTGTCACTGCCACTGGTTTCAAACAGTGTCTCTCACTGCCACTGGTTTTAAACAGCGTCTGTTTCAAACACTGGTTTCAAACAGTGTCTGTCACAAACACTGGTTTCAAACAGTGTCTGTCACAAACACTAGTTTTAAAAAGTGTCTGTTTCAAACACTGGTTTTAAACAGTGTCTGTCACTAACACTAGTTTTAAACAGTGTCTGTGACAAACACTGGTTTTAAACAGAGTCTGTCACTAACACTGGTTTTAAACAGTGTCTGTCACAAACACTAGTTTTTAAACTGTGTCTGTTTCGTTTTACACAGCGTCTGTTTCAAACACTGGTTTCAAACAGTGTCTGTTTCAAACACTGGTTTTGAACAGTGTCTGTTTCAAACACTGGTTTTGAACAGTGTCTTTGACAAACAATGGTTTTAAACAGTGGCAGTGACAAACACTGGTTCTAAACAGTGACTGTCACTGCCACTGGTTTCAAACAGTGTCTGTCACTGCCACTGGTTTTAAACAGCATCTGTTTCAAACACTGGTTTCAAACAGTGTCTGTCACAAACACTAGTTTTAAAAAGTGTCTGTTTCAAACACTGGTTCTAAACAGTGGCTGTCACTATCACTGCTTTTAAACAGTGTCTGTCACAAACACTGGTTTTTAAACAGAGTCTGTCACTAACACTGGTTTTAAACAGTGTCTGTCACAATCACTAGTTTTTAAACTGTGTCTGTTTCATTTTACACAGCGTCTGTTTCAAACACTGGTTTCAAACAGTGTCTGTTTCAAACACTGGTTTTGAACAGTGTCTGTGACAAACACTGGTTTTAAACAGTGGCAGTGACAAACACTGGTTCTAAACAGTGACTGTCACTGTCACTGGTTTTAAACAGCGTCTGTTTCAAACACTGGTTTCAAACAGTGTCTGTCACAAACACTGGTTTCAAACAGTGTCTGTCACAAACACTAGTTTTAAAAAGTGTCTGTTTCAAACACTGGTTCTAAACAGTGGCTGTCACTATCACTGCTTTTAAACAGTGTCTGTCACAAACACTGGTTTTTAAACTGATCCTGTCACAAACACTAGTTTTGAACTGTGTCTGTTTCGTTTTACACAGCGTCTGTTTCAATCACTGGTTTCAAACTGGCATGGAATGACCCACCAACGATTCACCATGTGGGGTTTCTTCTTTCTTATGGTGAATTTTTGGTGAAGAAGTCACCAGAATGTCCTGAAGTTTTGGGAGAATTTATAGTGAAAAATGTACAGAATGTCCTCATATGGAGCCAGAAATTTTTTTCGAATGTCTGTGAATTCTGGTGACTTCTGGTGAAAGATTCGTGAGTTTTTGACGTTTTTTTTAAGGTGAATTTATGTTGAAAAAATCACGAGAAAGTCCTCATGACCGATCCTAGAACTTTTTTTTTGCTTGTCCGGTGACTCCTTAATGAATTCGGGTGACTTTTTGGTGACAGATTCGCCAGAATTCACCAAAGTGATTTTTTGACTTTTAAAAGTGAGTTTATGATGAAAAAATCACCAGAATGTCCTCATGATCCTAAAACTTTTTTTGAATGTCTGGTGACTCCTCGAAGAATTCTGGTGACGTCTTGGTGACAGAATCACTAGAAGTGACCCAGTGGGTTTTTTGTCTTTTTTAAGACGAATTGTTGATTAAAAAAAAAAAACACAAGAATGTTCTCAGAGCCTTTGAAATTTTTTTTTTGAATGCCTGGTGACTCCTTGGTGAATTTTGGTGAAAGATTCTCTTGAAGTCACGAAGTGAGTTTTTGGTTTTTTAGGTGAATTTTTCGTGACGAAAAAATCACCAGAATCTCCTCATGACCCTAGAAATTTTTTCTGAATGTCGGGTGACTATTCGGTGAATTCTGGTGACATCTTGGTGACAGATTCACCAGAAGTCACCAAGTGGGGTTTTTGTACTTTTTTTTAAGACAAATTGTTGGTGAAAAAACCACCAGAATGTCCTCAGGTCCTTTGAAAACTTTTTTTGACTGTCTTATGTCTTCTTGGCGAATTCTGGTTACTTTTTGTCAACAAATTCACCAGTACATCAACATGTAGGTTTTCGTCTTTCTTATGGCGAATTGTTGGTGAAGAAATCACAAGAATGTTTCCAAAGCATTTGAAAATTTTTCTGACTGTCTGGTTACTTCATGGTGAATTCTGGTGACTTCTTGGTGACAGATTCACCCAGGAGTCACCATGTAGTTTTTCTTCCAACTTATGCCGAATTGTTGATGAAAAAATAACCAGAATGTCTTCATGGCTCTTGAAAATTCTTTTGGCCGTCTGGTGACTCACTTGGTGAATTCTGGTAACTTTTTGGCGATAGATTCACCAATGAGACACCAAGTAGGTTTTCGTCTTTCTTATTCCGAATTATTGATGAAAAAATCACCAGAATGTTCTCATGTTCCTTGAATTTTTTTTTTGACTGTCTGGTGACAGATTCACCAAGCAGTTACCGCATTTAATTAATTTTTGCCTTGGTGACTTGGTGGTGAATCTTTCAGAAAATAGTCACCTCAAAGGTTTTTGGTCATCCTCATGGAGAATTGTTGGTGAACTAGTCACCAGAATGTGCCCACAGCTCATGACAATTTTTTTTTGACGGTTTGGTGACTTTTTGATGACAGATTCGCCTACCAGTACTTTTTGATGACAGATTCGCCTACCAGTTGACACGTTTAATTAATTATATCTCTGGTGACTTGGTGGGGTGAATCTGTTGCCAAAGAGGCGCCACAAAGGTTTTTCCATTTGAATATTTTCTAAAATTGGTACTTACCCCACATTTTTTCAAAAATTTCCAAAAGACCCGATTGATTTTTTTTTCATTTTATCAAAAGTTTGACTTAATGTCAGAACGTCAACTAAATGTTGAAGATAATCTGGAAATCAATCCGTCGAGTTGATTTATTTTAAGTAGTTCTGCTGCCAATGGTAAATTTTTTGAACTTTTTAGTTCTCGGAAAAGCTTAAAAATTGTGTATGAAGGAATTTGAGCTGGTAGAAATTAATTTCGACAATTTATGCCTAAATATCGCACACACGGCTTAAATCTGAGTTCTCCAAAAACTTGATTTCGTTTTGGTCTATTTTATGACAATTTTTCCTTACCTAACTGAAAAGTTCAAAAATTAGTCGAAGGTTTCAGAATGGCTCAAAATCAATGTTAATCGATTCATACATATGATTGAAAATGGGATACAAATGTGATTTTGGTCTGATATCTCAATTTCATTTTTGATTTTTGTCATAGAAAATGGATCAAATCTGAGTTTCTTAAATTTTTTTTTAATTCACTTGAAATCCAAAAATGAAGTCCAGATCCTGAAATTTGACCTGGTGGTGTATTTTTGGCCGATCATGCGATTAAGCCATTAATCCTCCAGGTTTCCAATACCTACTTATATGCTTAAGTACTTGAAGACATAATTTACATTATTAGGTATTTTCTTTTATAGGTAGATTTGGCAGGTACTTTACTCAACTTCACATAATATAATATGTCTAGGAAATTTCCACATTAAAAAAAAGGCAACACTATAGTTCGATCTCACTTATCATTTTCTTTCCTCATTCGTTACTGTAAACACATTCGTTTTTTTTCTCATTTTTACTCATCTCTTCGGTTGACTTCGGAGTTAGGTTCAGGCAAACTTATTAAAGCTACCGTATAAGGAAAGTAAAAAAAAAAGAAGAGGAAAAATACACGGGAGGAGAATGAAGAGTAAAGAGAAAGAGAAAGAAAAAGAAACGCTAAAAAGAGGTTAGCTATCTTCGTCATTTTATAATCCTTTTTCTCCCCCGTAATCTTTCTTATTTTTTATTTTTTCGCTAGAGTTCTTTTTAATTTTATAAGAATGACTTTCCAACAAAATAGAACCATTTTTTTTGTTTCCGATAGAGTTAAAATCCGTTATGGTTTATTGGGCCAAGTATTTTTCTTAAAATGGCGAACACACGAAAAAAAAATAAGAAAAAAACGTACGAAAAAAAGAAGAATAAGAAAAAAAAGGAAAAAGTTTTCTCATTCGGGCTTATGACATTAAATCGGAAATTAGTTTATGCGATAGGGATGCCGAATGCTATGTATCGACCTTTCTGTACGCAGCAATTCCACACATAAGCCTACGTGTATACTTTTGCCCACTTCTTATAATAATACACTGCCATACCAGGGCTTGCAGGGTTAGTTTTTTCGGTAGTTGGTGATTTTTTTTTTACCAAGCTTAACATTACATACCTATGCGAATAAACTTGTTGGTTTGGATCGGCTTTTGGCCGAATTGGCGGCAGGTATTCGTGTAAAAGGGCGGTAATTAGGTACCTACAACGATCAAATAGTGTAACCTATTCGGTACATCGTGTTTACATTTTCGCCTGGATAGATGGTTCCCCTCGTGATGGTAGCTGTGGAATTCCTCATGTCCAGTCTGTAAACCGATCCAGCTCTGCGAGCTTCTGGAATTGACGAATTAACACGATGTTTTCTATATAGCCTAGCAGCCATTCTTTTACGAGAGAAGAAACCGAAAACAAAAAAAAACTCAATGGTTTCCGGTAGTTCGACACCGCGACCGCGTCCTATCAACCGGTTATCTGTGTTTTTTAATTTACAAAAATGTACCTAGACTGACGTATGGTATAGGTATGAATATGGTTATTTTTTCGCTCACTCTGCCCTTTTCGTCCAGGTTTTCTACCTGCGGTGCTCTATACGCTCGCTGCCGACTTTAAATTTTGTATTTAAATTTTGTTGACTTATACGAGAAAAAACATTAATCAGCGTACGCGGTCTGGCTCTGAAATGTGTCTTTTTTTTCTGATCCCCTCCGTTATATATACCTCTGTTTCTCTCTCTCTTGGCTTGGCACGGTATTTGTTTCGAAAACCCGGGCTACTCTTTTGCTTATTGTCTCGGCATATTGTGGTTTTCAAGGTTAACGAATTCGTCTGCTTAGATATTTTTGCATATTTATGGCTTTGCTGTAGTAGGTATATCTCGAACGCAATACACCACTGTCTCGCGAACGGTCATCTCTCTCGCAGTTATGGGATCCCCCCTCTCCCCGCTTCATCTTATTTGCCCGTTTGAATGCGAGGTTTCCTTTGACATTGTATTTGGTGCCGCGAATACGAAGATGGTTAAACTTAAGTGGGTCAAAATTAAACTCAGGTATTTTTCTCAAATTGGAGATGACTTTCAGGATTGATATTTTTTGAAAAAATATGGATTTATGCACTCAACTATTTATTACAAATCTTATTGTTCATATTTATATATTCCCTTGTAATGGGTGTTGTTTCTGGGTATATGATAAATTTTGAGCTAAATTTTTCTAAAATTTAACATTATTTTCTGATTTTTGAAATATTGCTTACCGGAAACATCCAAAATTGTCTTAAGTTGATTGTACTATGTACTGTAGAGCCCCTCGAAATCATCTCACCTGTCTGTAGAAGGAAGAGGTAAGTTGAAAATACGTGAAAACAAAATGTCAGCTCAATCAGTCACCGTATACATTTTCACAATTTTTCCGATTGTTTTGGAAAATTTAAGGCGATGAGAGGTTGAAAGTCACTGATGGATCATATCCCAAAAATGCATAGATCATACCTACACCTCAGCATCCTCAGATACCAAACATAATTTCCCTCCTATTTTTAGAAAACCGGCAGATTTTAAATTTGTTCATATTTCGAATTTTTGAAAATTAAAATCTGAATGATCAAATGAGATGAATTTTAACCATAAATTACTCGACTAGAGATATTTTGAATCAACTGAATTAATACATCAGGGTGGATGGATAGCGAACAAAAATGTTAGAGAATTTTCATCAAATTCAGTGGAGCCCCTTATTTTGAGTTGAATGTCTCCGAGAAAATTTTTTAGCTTTGGAAATTGGAAGTATATATATTCCTGAAGGGGAGATAATTATTATGTCCTTGAAGAGAGGGAATTTTCGAGAAAAAAAAACTTGAGTTTTTTGCTGGCTGCAGTGTTTACCAAACCAGTTTGGGGAAAAATGGCCCAGCTTTAAAAGATAATAGTAGTGGAGATTAATGAGAGGTTGAAAATTTGCTATTCGTCTATTTTTTTGGGTAAACTCGTGTTTTGAAAATATTTTCTTCTGAAATGTTAAATATAATTATACCTTCGTGAGTTATGCCAAGACATCAAACTGTATCATTTCTGAAACTGGGGGAACGTTTTGGACTACGAGGTGGTGCTAATTTGAAAAAATTGAAAAAATTTGGTTGTTATTTTTATCGGTTATTTTTTCGATTTTTTGAAATTGACAATAATGGTCAAAAATTAGCACCAATGCATTTCAAAATATTTCTCAATTTTTTTTTAAATTTCGCAAAACTAGCAGATAGCAGAAAATCCTTTAATATACAAGTAAGTAAGCATGATTAAAAAGTCACGAAAATGAATTGAATCAATAAAAATTAGTACCTATTAGTCCAAGAGCTATACCCACTGCGATTGCCCTGAAATAATTGAAAGCTCGGACTGGTCTCAAAAGTTAGTATACATACCCCTATTTTAAAAGCACTCGGTCTGCCAATCCGAAGCTGCTGCTTTAAAGCTCAGCGAAAGCTCAAAAGTTCACAATTTTTCTGAACTTTTGCCCCAGAAAACTGATGGCTCAAATTGGTACCAAATTATAGCATTTTTCGCGCTGAATCCGAATATGTAGGTCTGCCGACCTTAAAGTGCTGCCAAAGCCCCGCCAGACTGGTTTAAAGGGGGGTCAAATTTCGCAAAATTTCATCTGTTTGGGCTAAATTCGCATAAAAAGCTATAAAATCGATTTAAAAATGATTTTCAAGCAGTTTAACGAAATGCTCTATGGGTAAAATGATTTTTAGATGCCAAAATTTTACAAAATTTTCATTTTTTGGGGGGTGGGGCATAAGGGGAGTGTCGAAAAATTCAACAAATATGGCCTTGTGATACATCAAAATAAATGTTTTTTGGGCCACGGAATTCGATTATGGCAATATTTTTCACATCACCCAGTCCCCCGACCCGCAGCTGCTACTGTAAAGTTCAGTAAAAGCTCAAAAGTTCACAATTTTTCTGAACTTTAGCCCGAGAAAACTGATGGCTCAAATTGGTGCCAAATTATAGCAGTTTTCGCGCTGAATCCGAATATGTAGGTCTGCCGACCCTAAAGTGCTGCCAAAGCCCCGCCAGACTGGTTCAAAGGGGGAGTAAATTTGGTAAATTTCAAGTTGAGCTGTCACTGAACTTTAAGGCAGCAGCTGTGGGTCTGGGGACTGGGTGATGTGAAAAATATTGCCATAATCGAATTCCGTGGCCCAAAAAACATTTATTTTGATGAATCACAAGGCCATATTTGTTGAATTTTTCGACACTCCCCTTATGCCCCACCCCCCAAAAAATGAAAATTTTGTAAAATTTTGGCATCTAAAAATCATTTTAACCATAGAGCATTTCGTTAAACTGCTTGAAAATCATTTTTAAATCGATTTTATAGCTTTTTATGCGAATTTAGCCCAAACAGATGAAATTTTGCGAAATTTGACCCCCCTTTAAACCAGTCTGGCGGGGCTTTGGCAGCACTTTAAGGTCGGCAGACCTACATATTCGGATTCAGCGCGAAAAATGCTATAATTTGGCACCAATTTGAGCCATCAGTTTTCTGGGGCAAAAGTTCAGAAAAATTGTGAACTTTTGAGCTTTCACTGAGCTTTAAAGCAGCAGCTTCGGATTGGCAGACCGAGTGCTTTTAAAATATGGGTATGTATACTAACTTTTGAGACCAGTCCCAGCTTTCAGTTATTTCAGGGCAATCGCAGTGGGTATAGCTCTTCTACTATATGTGTACGTTAAATTACTTATTCAAAATTCTATAAAACAAAAAATGCTTTGAGCTGTCAAAAAAAAAAAAAAACAGAAAATTTGCCAAACATGTTACAAAATCTGCTTTAAGATAAAAATGAAAATAAACAGAAAATATTTCAAAATTTATTCCAACTTCAAAAAAATAAAAAATGAAAAAAAAATTTACCTATTCAGGAATTGTAGAAAATATATGAAAAATTGCTTTGAAAATATAGCAATGAATGTATGCAATTGAAGTAAGTACCGTACGAATGCTGTGAAAGTGAATGTTCCACAAAATGATCAATTTTCGCCCAAAATATGGTGAAATTGTTTGAAAAAACGTAAAAGTAATTAAAACTGTGGCAAAAGTTGTTGGAATACGTATTCTTATAAAAATTTGTTAAATACTCGTATTTCATGAAAAAAAAATTAATGTTAAAAAAAATGAAAACTTTCAAAAAATTTGAATAGAGCCCAAATTGTAAAAATCAACAATAGCACATTTTCTGATGCGGAACCTATTAAGCAAGGGGTACTTCAAGGATCCATCTTAGGTCCACTGTTCTTTATTATTTATATCAATGATTTATCACCTTATTTTGGATACAGCCTCACAGAATTTGCGGATGATACAACAGCTCTTCTAGAAATAGATGAAGGTGTTGATAGCAATCATGTTCAGGGCATTATGAATAGGTTGATAGCTTGGTTTTCGGCAAACAAAATGATACTAAATTTAAATAAAACGCATTTCTTGGGATTTGGTAAGGTACCTTCTTCTATAACATAAAGTTACAGAATAATAGATTCAACTAAATTTCTAGGAGTTCTAATAGACTCTGACTTGAAATGGAATAACCAAGTGGACCATTTAATCAAAAAACTTTCCACTTATACCTACTTAATACGACAGCTCCGTGAAATAACACACTCTCACACTTTAAAACTTGCATATTTCGGCCTATTTCATTCTAATCTGAGCTATGGAATAGCACTTTGGGGTGGTAATCCCAGTCTACTCCAACGTGTACTACTAATACAAAAAAGAGCTGTAAGAATAATGTTTCGAAAACATCCAAGAGAATCCTGTAAACCAGTCTTTATTGAAAACAACATACTGCCAGCTCCGTGTGAGTACATACTTCAACTGTGTATTATGATAAAGAATGGAATAATAAATCTCAAGGTACCTTCTCACACATATGAAACAAGATTCAAACATTTGGCAATAGGTGAAAATTTAAGAACAAAAATTATGCAAAATAACGTTGATTTCATGGCCTCAAAAATTTATAATAAAATACCACAAGAACTAAAAAATATACAATCCAAAAACCTTTTTAAAAAGAAACTAAAAAATTGGCTACAGAGATATGCGTTCTATGATGTTGAAGAAATGCTGCAGCTAAACGCATAAGTTTACTTGTTTTCCTTGTTTTCTTTTTGCTTTTTTTATTCATTTATTTTCATTATTTTATTTCATTTGTGTATTTCTTTTCTTTTTTAATTCCATTTTCAATAATTTTTATCATTTTAAACCCTTCTATAAATGTATGTAACATTGAAAAAATGGCCTGTATGCTACATGTTAATGATACCTATCTGTATTAGTACCTATATTTTATATGACATTGTAAATGCAGCGAAAGCTGCGACCTGCAATAAATATTTGAATTTGAATTTGAATTTGAATAAAAACGTGTCAATACATTAAAAATGTATGAAGAAGAGTTAAGAAGTGCTAAAATGTAGTAAAAACACCCCAAAAAGCATTAAAATTACTGCAAATTATTTGCCAAAAATATTTGAAAAAGATCTTGAAAATGTGTTTTAATGTGATTTAGAAATAAGTACATACTCGAAAGCTCATCAGATTCATTAAAAATTACTAAAAAGTGAAAACCTCTGGAAAATTTGATGAAATTTGGCAAAAATTGCATAAAACATCGTTAAATACCTCTTCAAAACACAATGTGACACATATAAAATCTCTAAAAATCATAAAAAAGTAAAACAGCTTGAGTGAAATTTGGCAAAAATGCATGAAAAGTGTTAAAAGGATGTAAAAACATCCATAAAACATACTTGATATAAGTACAAAAAATTACCAACCCGAAAATACACGAAAAAGTATTAAAAATGTGCTAAAATGGTGTAAGAGCATCAAAAAGAGCAAGAAAGTCCTCAAAAATTATCAAAAAATGGATAAATATTCTAGGGGGTAAACTCATAACTTTTTTATAGATTAACCAGCAAACTCATAACGTTTTGACAAACTCGTAACCTTTTTAGGACGTGACTTTTCGATGAGGTGCCATATGAATCTACAAGGTGTGGGAAGTCTACTGGCAAAGTTTGAGCAGGGACGTGAGATTGCTGTTTATACAATTTCACTTTTGACTCAATTTTCAAATGAGTACATAGCCTAATTCTTAGGTATGAGGATATGAGGAAAAGGTTTTTATTGCCAAGAATCATTTTTTACGTTTTTTACGTTCTTTTTGGTGATTTTGGTGGTTGAAGATGTCCTCTTTCACATGGCGTGGTCAAAAATCGTCTAAAATAAATTTTTGACTGCTGAATTTTAATTTTGAGTTGATTATACAGGTCCAAATTTTCGTGTTTTTCAATCTAAACATTGATTTTATGGGAAAAATATGCATCCTAGGAAAAAAATGCAATGAAGGAAATTGTAGAGAATTAAATTTCCTTTCTGCTCAGAGCTGGTTATTTTTCTGTAGGATGCTTTGTTAAAAAGGCATTTGCGAAAAACAGAGACGTATAAGACTTTTAAAAAAAGGCTTTTCTGAAAAATTGATTTTTTGGCAATGAAATACTTTTCCACAGGTCACCCAAAAATCAAGTTAACGAATATAACGCGGCCTAACATCGAGTACTATCAGGCCTATGGGGTGACGCGTCGAGCGTATGCTTAGCAACGAAGTTACAGAGGGGTCTTGAGATTGCTGTTTATACAAAACGTTATGAGTTTACCTGTATGCGGCTATATATAAATTTTTGTATAAGTCACTAAAAATTAATTATTTAAAAATATTTTAAAAAGTGTTAAAAACGTGGGAAAATGATATAAAAATACTTTTTTAAAAAAATCATAAACACCCCCTCCCTCCCTCCCTCCCCAAAAAAAAACATTGAAATCTCTGAAAATTGTTCAAAAGTGATGAATTTTTTTGAAAAATTTGCCTAAAATTCACGAAAAAAAGTTTTGAAAACATGTAAAACTGATGGGAAAAAAACTCAGAAAAGCACCTAAAAAGAGATGAAATTTCAATGAACAACTTTTAACTTTTCTTTCCAAATTTACAAGATTATTGTGAGACACTCTAGTGGACTTCAGGTGGGTTCAAGTCATTTTAGAGCCTCTAGTGACTTTTTTAAAGGTTTCATAGGCGCTTTTAGAAAAATTGAAATTTCCAAAAAGTATCTGGAAGCTTCAAAATCACTTGAAACCAGCATGCAGTCGACTTCATATTGTATTGAAATTAGTTTGCACAGTAAATTTCGGCTTGCTAACTCCATTTGAGGAAATATTGTGAAAATTTCAAGTTTTAAAAGTCTACTGGAGGCTCCAGTAATTTTCAAAAAATTGCTGGAGGCTCCAAAATGACTTGAAATTTACCTGCAGTCGACTTCTTAGCGTATTGAAATTAGTTTCCAAAATGAATTTCGGCTTTCCAATTCCATTTGATGAAACTTTTGGGAAATTTCAAGTTTCAAAAATCTACTGGAGGCTCCATGAACTGCTCAAAACGGTTTGAAACAGTTTCCGATCAATTTGGCGGGTCAAAAATAAAGTATATCCCCAATTTCAGCTTTCTAGGTCAATTTGGTAAAATTTAGATTTTTTCCCACATTTTTGGCCAAAATTTGATTTTTGAAAATTTACCAAAAATCGAAAAAGGCACTTTAGCTCTTGAAATTTTGACAGGAGACGAATTTTTACCTGCTCTTTCAATCTACCTTTGTACAGTTTAAAAATTTTCGTGGAAGTCCTTCGTTGGAACGCAAAATCTGCGATTTCGACTGATCTGTCAATCAAAATGGCCACCATTTTGTAAGTAAGGCCACCTTTTTTTAAGACAAGGGCTAGAAATGTTTCTTAGGACCCCCCTTTTAAGAAAAAAGTTATCCCGGAGGATCTACAGGGGGTGCAATTGATCCTTAAGCGGGCCCCCGACTAATAGATTACTTTGTGTACCTATGTAAATGTAAAATCCCTTTCAGAGTTTCTAAAAAAAAATGTAGGTATATGTACCAACCAATCTCATTCTACCATCGAATTGATTTTTTAAATTTTGAAACGAAACATTGAGAACATGCAAAAATATTGACAGGAGTAACCCGGATAGAAAAATGTTGAGCGAAATGAGAGAACCCAAAGTCAAACATGATTCTCAGAGTTTTCGATTGAATCAATTTAAAATTGTGATCAAATCGTGAGCAGTCTTTCTGTTAAAATTTTTCGAATCAAGTAATCATTTTGTTCCTACCCAAGTACCTATTTAAAATTTTTCCAGCCAGTTAACATGAAAAAATGCCCATAAACACGCATCAAAATTCAAATAACTGCGCGCGTCCTTCAAACTAAAATTCTCATCAGATCCACTCACCATCGTCCCTCTTCTCCGCCTCATCCAATCTCGAGAACGTTGTAAACTCGAGCGTCATTCAGTCATTCGATGAGCTAACTAGTAACACGTTTTTACGGGGCTCGCGTATGCAACTTTATTAACGCCAATTCGCCTTAACGATCCGCGGTTATGATCGTGAGGATAATTTTACACCGTTCGTTTTAGTACATCTCGCCATCTCGGAGCTTTAAAATTTAGTCGAAAAGTCGATCTTTTAGCAGACGATGTGTAAATTTTATATCCCCCTCGAATATCGCCTTTCGTAGGAGCGGACCAATTGGCGTTATAAAACGGAATTAAAAATTAATCTTGGGCGCGTTTTTCAGCGAAAGCCTGCGAGAAAAGATAACGTCGTCTCGATGCAAACGAGCTTATGGTCGTAAAATAACGCGCGTTCTAGATGAGAGTATCTTATGAATTTTCTCTCTCTGGCTGTGTTGGTTGAAAAAAAAGAAAAGCGAAAAAGGCCTCGACCGAGCGTTAAACCATCGTATACGTCGTAAAACCTACGTATACCAGTAATTTTTACAACATTTGACACGACGTTTACGATTCGCAGTCCCCGTAGTTTTTTTTCTCTCACTGGCTCCTTTAATTACCCTTAAAACGTCCTCGGTGTTTTTTTTTGTGCTCGAT
The DNA here is from genome assembly GCF_950023065.1 of Planococcus citri. NCBI lineage: Eukaryota > Metazoa > Arthropoda > Insecta > Hemiptera > Pseudococcidae > Planococcus > Planococcus citri. Next base: position 59,957,759 of record NC_088678.1, on the reverse strand, counting down.
TACAGAGATACTCGCGGGAAAGGATCCATATCCATAGCGAGGAGTGTTTTTAATACGATGGCCGTTAAAAGGATTCGGCTGTGTGGATGTGTAGGGGGCATAGGAGGTCAGAGGAGGCGAAAGCAGCATAGAGAAGCGCGTTTTGCGTCGCGGCGCTATGCTAGGCGAAAAAAAAAAGAAAGAAAAGAGAGGAAAAACTTTAATAATAGTTGGCAAAATGATATTATTGGAATTTATATTACGGCGACAGACCACGCCCTTTTCTCACCATGGGTGGTGACACTGCTCGAGATATATTTTTAGCCGATACTTTATTCGTGATGCCACATACCAATTGAACCCTTTAATCTGCCTTTTATATATACTCTATACGTGTGTTTTCATGTGTGAGAGCAGTTTGCCTGCTTTCTGTGGCGCGCGTAGTACACCACAGTCTCACATCTACGAGTAGGTACACACCAGTATTTCCACATTTTATGGAATTTTTTACCCCGAATCTGCGTTTAGTCGTGGGGTATTCTTTTCTGCTTTTTTATCTGGGAGAAGCTTTCGCCGAGTTCGAAGACGAAAAAAATCTCGTCTTATCGAAGCGTAATTATACCTAGAATATCGAAAAGCCTTTTTTTTCTGTTTTTTTCTCTGTATACCTCAACACGTGTTTAAGCTCACCGATCATAAGTAGAAAAGTGAACGAATTTTTTTCTCAGAATCAAAGGCCAAGTAACGAGATTTGACTTTCTTATTACTTCATCGTTTCGTTTTACGTTTATGAAAATTTTCCATCGCCTACGACGTTGGTTTAAAATGACTCTATCGGAATTGGCTTACAAAGTACCTACACCTTTACTTAATTATATAATGGTTTATGGCTCCTTTCAGGTGCAGGACGCATTTAATGGATTGCGTCACGCTGACTGCTCAAATTGTCTAATATCAGGTGTTTACGATCTCCCTTACATATTATAGTACCTACCTAGCTGTAGCAGTCAAATGTCTTTTGTAAAGCAGCAGACATTAAAGCTTTCTTGATATCGAATGTTTCTAAGAAAAAATGTTCTAAAATTTAAAGGAGGTCGGTACTGGCCACAATTTTTTTTATGAAATGATTCGTGAAAAAAATTAATCTCTACGTAGGCGTTTCTAAAGAAATTTTCATAAAAAAATTTGAGAACAGGTCTTTTGATCTCGTTTGACTTTGTTGTGTTTCTTTCTTTTTTTTTGTTTTGAACCTACCTACGTAGAAAAAAAATTTTGTTCATTTTGAAACAGGTATCTTACCTATCCATTATTTTTCCTGGTGATATTTTCCCATCGTAGAGATTGATGTCGTTCAGACTTCTCGATGTCAAATCACTGCAGCCTCCCTAAGCCTCTCTCTGTCATTGTGAATTTCTCTCTAGTAGTCTATCGTCGGTGGCGCGTTGGATACCCCGTATGTGAAGGTTTTTGTAAAAACCACTTTTCTACATAATTGAATTCGTCTATACACGGCGCATCGAATGAAATTCCTCGTATGTGCTTAAATACAATTTTATCCGGTAGAGCGCACTAAAACACATCCCCTATGTGTGTGACCAGTTGATACCTCTTATGTGTATGAATGATACCTCTTATGTGTATACACATAGGAGGTATCATCCATACACATAGGAGGTATCATTCATACACATAAGAGGTATCATAAATAATACCTCTTATGTGTATGAATGATACCTCTTATGTGCATAAAATTTGATTTATTCCTTACTACATTGAGCAAAATGCAATGTAAGTACTCAAACACACTCCAGGGTCATCAGGTATCAAACTGCAACAAACCGACACCTTTATCAACTTTTTTTTGCCTCATAACAGTTTTTTGCTTCCCCTGAAAAAAATCGTTTTCTTCACATACGAGGTATCCAACGCGCCACCGACGCTATTTATCACGAATGGGACTTATTATATTTTTTGCTGTCTTTCTTCTGTTACTACATGAATATCGGTCAATCATGCTCGAGGAATTCGTGGATTTATTGTGATTTGTTTACGCACTTGTGGAGAAGAGAAATTCAACCACTGCAGGATATAGGAATAATGTGTAGAAAGCACATGAACACCCGGAAAAATGGTTGAAAAAATCTTTTGTGAGAACCTCTTCCTATTCTAAGTTGGTTAAAAGTTGCATTAATTTTGATCAAAATCAGAGGCGAGAAAACAATTGCGTATTAATGAATCGCCAGTAGGAAAATCAAATTTGATAAATTGAAAGATTATATCATGAAACTTGACAATATTATCATAAAATGTATTTTTTCTACGTATCAAATCAATAAAATTTGGAGTTGATTTGTTTGCGAATGATTTGCTCAGAAACGATGAATTAAGTATTCGAGAATGATTAAATCAGACACCAAATTCAACTCAGAAGATGATACTCAACAACCAGACAGAAAGACTTCTCATTTCATTTCCTACATTTTGGGTTGTTGCTGATCTCAAACATATTCCCTCTGATAACGAGAGTTCCTGAGTTTGAGGTCGATGTAGTGGTGTTGATATATCGATATCTTAAACGATATATCGATATGAGATCCAATATCGACATATCGATATGAAAAATCAATATCGACGATATATCGTATCGTCAAAAATTGAGGAAAAAATGCACGAAAACAGCCAAAAATATGAGTAAAAATTGAAATTAGAAAGAAATTTTTAAAATTTTTTCAAAAAAAAAATTTTCTCACTTTTTTAAAAATCTATAAAAAAACTTTTTGTCGTACCAAATTTTTTGCAGTTGTTAATTCGCAATTAAACTTAAATGACTGAGTATACAAATGGGAAAAATAGGTACTTTCAAGGCAATATTGAAGATATCGATATATCGTCGATATATCGATATCTGTTGGAAAAATATCGTGATATATCAATATAAAATTTTTCTAAATATCAACATCACTAGGTCGATGACCTAGGTGATTCATTTTCATTCATCCCCTTTCCCACTAATAAGGATTAGAAGGGTATATTAGTTATTAAATTAATTTTTTTTGACCACTCAGCCAGTCCACCAACCCTCTACCCGAAGGCAGTTGCGATCATCGTACACCCCTAATGAAATACTCCATTAGAGGCATGCCTCACGCTCAGGCTGATGGACCACAACTCATCATCGTGGCTACATCGACTCCATAATTGTATGGAGAAGGCGAAGATACATACTACAGAAATGATCCTGAAAGTATGATCTTAACGTACTATGGGACGGTTTCAAGCTTATATACGGACTCGCGCAACAACTTCTCTACGAGTAGTCAAGCGGTGTAGTTTGAAGCAGTAATGTATTCCCATTCCCTACTACTACACGTTGACTCGTAAGTCTCGTACGCGAAAACGTGGTTTCTGAACTTGTGACTGGTTTTCATTATGTTACGATCGCGCTCGAGACAGAAACCTTTTACTAATACTTACGTTTACGAATAATTAAAAAAATAATTATTCAGGTTGTTTTGTTTGATTAAAATAATTATGTAAAAAAAACCGCACAAGTGCAAATGCAACTACAAGTTCATCGATGAAAATTTTGAATAATTCGTCAAAAACTGTTCTCAATTCGTTCGCGAATAATTTGCTGAGAATCGATAAAATATCATTCGAAAACGGCTGAATCATCACTAAATTAAATACGATAGTGAAAGAGCAGGTGTCCAAATTCAAGGAACGAACGAATGAATCACTAATTAAATCAAACACGTATTGATGAACATTTTCCAAATTCTAAATATTTTCTATGTAACAATAGGTAGTAGGTACCTACCTGATGCTCCACACTCTGGTTTTCACCCATATGTTCAATTTATTAAGGAAACATCGTTTAAAAGTTAAAATGTACAGATTCTTTTGCAAAATATTTGTTGGCGACTTGGCGAACATTTGCAGCCAAAATTAAAATTTTGTAAAAATTTGGTCACTTAAATGCAAAGATTTGAGAACTTTTCAAAATAACCGCATGAGAATATGATTATCTGTCAAGTTTGATCATCTATTCCTGATTCAATTTTCAATCGATTCATTAGTTCGTAAATGATTTTTAATTTCGAGAAAATCGTTCGCGAAGAATTCATTCATAATTTTGTTTGATAAGTAGATTGAACAAATGTTTTGTTATACTTTTGTGTTGTCGCGTCGTGTGTTATCTGATTTATTTCTAAACGATTATGTAATAATTTTTAAATGATTCATCATTTCTGATCGAATCATTGGCGAACTAGTCGAATCCAAGTTTCATTGATACAAACGCATTTTCAACATCAAGTTTTTATGTGGTACCTAAACTTATATAATCTGTCACGAATCACAATTCCCGAATATTATACGTACCTATCAACACCATTCCTATCTGTCCTCTTAAGATCATTGATCTGTGTGCTTAGACTCTCAAGGTCATTGACCCGTCTGTCTGGCTGTCTAGCCTCTTGAGGCCATTGACCTGACCTTTTGGCGTCTCAAGGTCGATCGTCTGTCAGCTGTCTGCCTGTCTGTCCGTCCATCCATCCGACATCTTGAGGTCATTGACCCCTATGTCTAGACTCGCAAGGTTAATGATCTACCTGTCTAGCTCTCAAGATCGTCCATCCGCCAGTCTAGCTTCTCAAAGTCATTGGGTCGTCAATATGGTTTGCCAAGGTCGTCCGTTTGTCTGACCTCTTAAGGTCGTTGACCCGTCTGCCTGGCTTCCTAAGGTCATCAATTGGTCCGAGGGCCTGTCTGGCATCTTGAAGTTATTGACCCATGTGTCTGGATTTGCAAGGTCAATGACCTACATGTCTAGCTTCTCAAGGTCATATGTACCTATTCCTATCTGGTCTTTCAAAGTCAATGCCGTCAATGGACATTGGACCGTCAGTGCGGTCTCCTGAGTTGCATGTTTGCCTGTCTAACTTCTTAAGGTCAATGACCCCTCTGCCTGAGCTCTCAAGATCGTCTGTATTTCTGATCAAATTAAGTGAAATAGTTCGTGTCAAAATTTGACTTTTATAAATTCATCACTAAGAGAATTGAAAATGATTCATTTGCGAACGATTTGATCAAAAGCCAATAATTTGGCCACGAACGAATGAATCGCCAATGAATCAAACAAGATGAAAGATTATACCCATACCATAAAATTTGGCATTAAAAATGTACCTATCTATTTGTAATTTGCATATCAACAAAACTTGAAGTCGATTCATTTGTGAACGATTCGCTAAAAAACGATGAATCATTCGGAAATGGTTGAATCAAATCAAATCAGATAATCCTCGACAAGACAAGACAAAACAAAACTTAAGATATTAATTAGGCCTAATTTATCAATAAAAATTGGCATGGATTCGTTTGTAAACGACTGGATCACCTTAAAAATCAAATCAGGAATAGATGACAATAATGATGAAATTTGACCGTTTCAATCTTATCGTCAAAATTTGATTCAATTCGTTAAGTGAAAAAGGACGTGGCAAAATTTGACTTTTAAAAATCTATTAGAATTTGAAGATGATTTTTGTAACAATTGTGTATAGGCAGTGCCTCATTTCAATATTTGGGCTTTGTACTTTCATTTGGTGTAAGAATATTTAAAAAAATAATTTCTCAACAATGCAACTTTCAATTCTGAAAAACTCTAAAACGAAAGAATTATATAGGTACCTAGGTGGTAAAAAAAATTGGATTCAAAATTTTTTGAAATAATTCTACATATTACGTAGACCACGTTCTTTAAACATTTGGGGCAGTATCTGGATTTTTGACCATACTTATTTTAGCAAATTTTCTCAATTTTCTTTTTACAACTTTTCGATCAGTTTGATCTCTGAATTTTCTCAACAGGCAACCATCGTACTTACATTAAAAAATATTATTTTTCAATTGAAAAAAAAAAATCAGAAACACATTCGAATGCTGCAAGAGCAAAATGTTCCTGCAAGAAATATCCATGGTATATTTGAATTATTACAAATATATAATTTATTATCATTTCATAAAGATTTTATTTTTGAAGTTCTCCAATTTTGTAGTAAAATGTCAAAATTCTCCAGCTTTTCTTGTGGGATGAAGTTCATATCCTGGCGTTTCTAGTTTTTTTCCACAGAATTAACATCCTTATCTTTTAGTAATTTTTTTCCCATCGTCGTATTCAGATTAATCGATTCAAATTAAGTAAGTAACTCTATTTTCACTCAGTTTTCAGTATTTTAAAGGATTTGTTCGGTTGAAATTTCGAATATTAATTGTTCCTGTACCCAACTCGATGAAAAGCAATAGGTAACTAAGAAAGAAAAAAAGTATGCTTCTTATAGTTAGGTATTTTCTCAACACCGAAAACAAAAAATTTTTAAAAACCCCTATGACAGTCGAAAGGTTGCCACCGCATTCTAAATTTATTACACCTTTAAACCGAAACTGGAAAAATACATAGTGAAGTTCATTCATATGTGTTTAAGCAATATCCATGCAATATAACCAAAAAAGGGATATAAAAAAAATAGGGAGAGAAAACCTGCAAAGACACAGAGACTAGGGTACCTATGTCCAGTCTTCTAGTTTCGTTTCGCCATAAATACGCACTCGAGAATGGTACTTAAGTCTTGAGACATTAAAGAAAACCCCAAACCCAGCGATAGAACCTGCAAAGAAAGAGTATACGAGGAATAGGAGCACGCCTAACGCGTATTTCACGCGCTCGTTCACCGTATAAAATTATTGTATTTTCGACCTTATATTACATATTGTACATTTTGCAAGTTGTTTTAGATAAGTACAGGCGAGGAAACGCACACAGAGAAAAAATATAGGTTAAGTGTCGCGTGGACTTTTGTAATGCTTAAGATACGTAGGTAGGTAGGTATATGAGCCATGAGGGCGTGAGAAAGATACTCTTACACATTTGTGTGGTGTGTGTGAGGGTAATAAGAAGATCTCTTTGCGGTGTAGAGAAAAAAAATATGATGAAGGAGACGACAAGCAGATAATAGCGCGTAGCGAAAAAATACTCGTATAGTATATCGGAGGAGTGTTAGACTAGAATAGTACTATGGTACTCGTACATATAAGGTGAGTCAAGGCAAAGGAAAAAGCGAACAAACCGTCATGGACGCGTTCACAGGGTACTTAATAGTTAATCTTTTGAACGTCGTCGTCTTCTTCTTCTTCGTCGATTCCTTTTCTTTTACAGTACTACATATATATAGTTGTGTATACTTTGAGCCTGACCGTTTTGGATGTGGATGATGGAGGGGCGGATACGGGGGAGGGGAGTTGAAAAATAAACCCGAAATTGGAGTAAAAACGAAAGGGAAAACTTACGCGTTGATTAGGAATTGCGAATAAGAAAAAGAAAAAGAAATCAGCGAACGGTTGAGACGACGACGACTATGAGAGAAGGAGGTACTCGAGAGTGGACTAGGTAAAGGGTTACAAGTCGGTCATTGGCTGGTTGCGTATCCAGCGAGGAAATTAGGAGAAGGAAATTTTTTCCTATTACGAAATCCATCATGATTCGCTTTTAATAAAAGTATATAAGAGAGAAAAAGACACGATAACACGGTCGTGTGTGTGCTTTTTTTCTTACTTTTTTTTTGATCGCAAGAATATTAGCTATTAAAGTCGTTTGAAGCGAGCCTTGTAATGGAATGTAAAATTCCATAAAGATAGTGAAAGCTATATTTGGTAACCATGGTAACAGGTACATGAGGAAACATAATTGTGTATTTTGTTTGTGTGCTTATGTGTTGGATACGTGTATGTGAATATATTCCCTTGCAGATTCCCGTTTTTTTCCTCTTCTCTTTTTTACTCTGCGTCTCTGTCTAGTACGTATATCGTTCGGGTACCACGAGCCAGATCGGGGGTGTTTGGCGGGGGCGAACGAGAGAGAACGAACGTGTACCACAGAGGGAGAGCAGGCCTGTGGAAGAAAGAGTTTAAAGCAGTACACCCCTGAACTATTAACGGATCAAACACGGCCTTCGTAATTTTTTCCTAGTTGATATATTGATTTTATTTCAGTAAAAAGTGGAGTATTTCCTCACTCCTTTCGTATAGGCCGCGCCGTACCACCGAAGAGAAAAAAAAATACCATTTTCTTACCACGTTGCCTGTGTGCCCCCCCTTTATACCCCGCTCGACGTTCCATCGTCCCATATAGGGTCTCGCTTTTCCAACTTTTAACGTGTATGAAGATTACTTCGTGTATAAGAAGCGTCGTAGAGATGATAGAAGATTACTAAAGAGAGATGGAAAATCGAAAGAGGAAACAAAAACACACTCACACATACACACACACGCGTGACGTTATAGTGTGTTTTCTTTTTTCTACTTGTTATTTTTTTTTTTTTTTGGCGTCGAGAATGAATGTAGGTGCCTGTATATACCTAAATGTACGAAAATGATGGGCCAACGAGAACTCTTGATAGAAAATTTTCTATTGTAAGTGCTCGCGATCCTCGTCGACTGTAAGATGTAGTAAGTCGAGCACGTACGCGTTATGTTTAATCATAAAAATAAAGAAAAAACAGTAGAAAATTTTGTCTAAATTTGATTTAGCAGCGTACCGATGCCGATGCCATTGCCATGTCCGCTCAATCATGCGAAAGGACCAAATAGCCTGTGTTTTTGTTGTTGGCCAAATAGATTGGTGGATTGAGAGAGAGGTACATACCTACGCCTAAGACGACGACGTCGTCGTCGTCGTCTAAAGTACACACGAAAATGAAATTGGTCTTTTTTTTCTTCTTTTTACAGATGGTAAATCGAAGGTAATTCTTACCGAATTCCGTTCGTATTAAACGATCGTATTGTTTCGATTGAAAATTTTCCTGCGACGAATTAATGGAAACGAAGTAGACGAGTAGAGCTGCGTTGGAGGCTGAATTCACTGTTGGAAATGTATTGGTTCGAGTGATAAATGGATGCGAAGTTTGCTACGTGAAGATAAATATCACTGTGGATGTCCTTGGGTAAGTAAATTAGTCGAATAAGTTGCATAATTGATGCCTTGTTTGTTGGTATTGGGCAGATGTGTCGAATGAGTTGCATAATTTATGGTTCGAAAGGTGCGTGAGCTGAATATTCCGAATAAGTTGCCTATTCTATGCCTTGTATAGGGTATTTGTACTCGAGAGTGTTGAATAAGTTACCTACCTTACACCTACAGATGTATGGAATTGAGTGCAGATGTCGAATAAGTTGCCTAATTGATGTCGATGCATTTTAAATTGGAAGTTATTACTCTTTCCATGGTTTTCCATATGCAAAGTGATAAAACCGGGTCAAAAAAAATTCTGACAAGAAAGCAAAAAAAACTCATAAACAAACACATCTTCAATCCGAATTTGGACAAAATTTGTAATGTCTTATTCCATTAATTATGATTGTGTTTCGAAGGCTTTTCTCAATATGAGAAAGAAAAATAATGATCACTTTTGGTAACCGAATTCTTCAAAAATTGTCCTGAAATCTCAAAATGGGTGATTATGCAGCATTGCAGCTACAGCTCTAGAAATTTTCAATAATTGATGTCTAATCTACCATCGTAATTTCAGGATCACTTTCTGGTTGACGTTTCTAACAATGAAAAAAATTCACCAGAGGTCCTAAAAACGCAATTTTTTTATTTGCTTTGAAAATAGGTCTCGAAACGCAATAATCCAATAAGAACGAAAAATTCCCAGCAATCCCAGCGTTCTGCCCTGCCTTTTTACATTTTGTGACACATGTATCCACTATCCAGCTCTTTGAAAATCATAGTTCTCCTATAAAATGATATGCGATGTACCAATATTAAAATTGGGTTTTGAAATATGATTTCAACATTGAAGAAAAATGACTGAAAATAATGTTTTCTAGTGAGCCATTTCATTTCATCTTTTACAAACTTATGTTATGAGTCAAACACAGTTTTGTATCTGTGGGTGTTTTCAGACCCAAGTAAGGACCTGTGCGTGAGTCAGAAACAGTTTTCAATCAGTGAGTGTTTTCAGACCGAAGAAAGGACAAGTAGTTGAGACTAATACTGTTTTAATCAGTAGGGGTTTTCATACTCAAGTAAGGATCTGTGGATGAGTCAGACACAGTTTTCAATCACTGGGTGTTTCCAGACCCAAATGAGGACCTGTATTTGAGACAGACACTGCTTCAATCAGTGGGAGTTTCCAGACCCAAGTGAGTGAGTCAGACACTGTTCTAATCAGTGGGTGTTTCCAGACCCAAAAATAAGCGTGTCGTTCTGCTTTTCAATCGGTGGGTGTTTTCAGACCCAAGTGAGGACCTGTGTTTGAGACAAACACGATTTTAATCAGTGTGTGTTTTCAGACCCAAGTTAAAACCAGTATTTGAGACAGATACTGTTTCAATCGACCCAAGTTGAAACCAGTGTTTGAAACAGACATTGTTTTTATCAGTGTGTGTGTTCAGACCCAAGTTAAAACCAGTGTTTGAAACAGACACTGTTTTAATCAGTGTGTGTGTTCAGACCCAAGTTAAAACCAGTGTTTGAAACAGACACCCCGTATGGAAAAATACTATGGTTAACTATAGTATTTTCGCAAACTATAGTTAACTATAGTAAACATGAATTTTTTTTCAATATTTTGGACAATTTATTGGCTTATATTCCTGAAAACACACAATTTATCATTGAACTGATAAATTGTGTGTTTTCAGGCATTGTAAGCCAATAAATTGCCCAAAATATTGAAAAAAAAATTCATGTTTACTATAGTTAACTATAGTTTGCGAAAATACTATAGTTAACCATAGTACTTTTCCGTACGGGACTGTCTTTAATAGTGGGTGTGTTCAGACCCAAGTTAATACCAGTGTTTGAAACAGACACTGATTAAATCAGTGCGCGTGATCACACTCAAGTTAGAACCAGTGTTTGAGACAGACACTGTTTCAAATTAGCGTTTGTGTTCAAACCCAGGTAAGAACCTGTGATTGAAACGGAGATCTCTGGTTGAGATGAATACACAGGCAGTTTCAAATTCAATATTTTTATAAATTTCAAAAAAATCAATGAGAACCCTACTCTACTTTTTGGCAAAAATTTAACAATAATTAGAAAACCAACATTTTTCAAAAACTACAAAATTTCTAGTCTTTCATTGGAACCTGAGAGGAATGCTGAACTGGACCAAATACTGAACAGAACTGAACTGAATACTGAAATTTCATTTTATTTTATTGTGTTTTAACTTTTATTGATTCATTGATTCATTCATTGATTCATTCATTGATTCATTCATTGATCCATTCAGTCATGGTCTTTTGGTCTTTGGGTCTTCAGGTCTTTCTGTCTTTTTGTCTTTTACATCTTTTTGTATTTTCACCTTTTTTGTCTTTATTTTGTCTTTTCACTTTCCATCTTTTCGTCTTTTCATATTTTCGTAATTATTAAAAAAACCAGTGTTTGAGACAGATATACTGTTTCAATCAGTGTTTGTGTTCAAACCCAAGTCAGGAGCAGGACTGGTGTTTGAAACAGACACTGTTTTAATCAGTGGATGTGTTCAGACCCAAGTTGAAATCAGTGTTTAAGACACACTGTTTCAGTTGACCCAAGTTAGGACCAGTGTTTGAAACAGACACTGGTTTTATCAGTGGGTGTGTTCAGACTCGAGTTAAAACCAGTGTTTGAAACAGACACTGTTTCAATCGACCCAAGTTGAAACCAGTGTTTAAAACAGACACTGTTTTTATTAGTGGGGGTGTTCAGACCCAAGTTAAAACTAGTGTTTGAAACAGACACTGATTAAATCAGTGGGTGTGATCAGACTTAAGTTAAAACCAGTGTTTGAGACAGCCACTGTTTCAATCAGTGTTTGTGTTCAGACCCAAGTTAAAACCAGTGTTTGAATCAGACACTGTTTTTATCAGTGAGTGTGTTCAGACTCAAGTTAAAACCAGTGTTTGAAACAGACACTGTTTCAATCGACCCAAGTTGAAACCAGTGTTTAAAACAGACACTGTTTTTATCAGTGGGGGTGTTCAGACCCAAGTTAAAACTAGTGTTTGAAACAGACACTGATTAAATCAGTGGGTGTGATCAGACTTAAGTTAAAACCAGTGTTTGAGACAGTCACTGTTTTAATCAGTGTTTGTGTTCAGACCCAAGTTAAAACCAGTGTTTGAAACAGATATGATTAAATCAGTGGGTGTGTTCAGACCCAAGTTAAAACCAGTGTTTGAATCAGACACTGTTTTTATCAGTGAGTTTGTTCAGACCCAAGTTAAAACCAGTGTTTGAAACAGACACTGATTAAATCAGTGGGTGTGATTAGACTTAAGTCAAAGCCACTGTTTGAGAGAGACACTGTCTCAATCAGTGTTTCTGTTCAGACCCATGTTAAAACCAGTGTTTGAAACTAACACTGTTTTTAATAGTGGGTGTGTTCAGACCCAACTTAAAACCAGTGTTTGAAACAGGCACTGATAAAAGCAGTTGGTGTGATCACTGATCAGACTCAAGTTAGAACCAGTGTTTGAAACAGACACCATTTCAAAAACCAGTGTTTGGGACAGACACTGTTTCAATCAATGTTTGTGTTCCAACCCATGTTAGGACCTGTGGTTGAAACAGAGATCTGTGGTTGAGACAAACACTGAGGTAGTTTCACACCGTTTCAATCAGTGGGTGTTTTCAGACTCTTGAAAGGACTTGTGGTTGAGAGAAACACTGTTTTAATATGTGGGTGTTTTCAGGTTCATGCGAGGACCTATGTTTGAGTCAAACACCGTTTTAATCAGTGGGTGTTTTCAGACCCAAGTAAGTGAGTCTTTCTGCCTTTTTGTCCTTTTGTCTTTTTGTCTTGGAACAATTATTGTCTTTGGTAATAATGGCCAAAATGAGATTCAGACCTTTACTATAGATTAGGGCACAAATTTTCGAAAAAGATCTCTGTTCTTTAAAATTTATATCTAATTTCAAGTTTTTTTTTTCGATAACTGAAGAATTCAAAAATTTTTTATCTGGGCTTCTTGTCTAAAAATGGAATTTGAACAAATTTTTAGTTTCTTGCGGATAGTAGACCGAATTTAAATTTTTCAAAATTTGCTAAAAAATCATCTAAAAAATCAGCTACTGAAATGGTCTGGTGCGGTGTCTTCTGTTGTTTGACACTCTTTTGATTTTTCTTCAACGGGTTTTGAATTTTCTTCATCTGTTAGAGTAGCTTTCTTCTTTTCTCTGAAAAACAAGGAAAATATTAGGTATTATGTACTTATCAGGGAGTTCTATCAAAAATGTCTGAAACTTCATTGCTTCAGAAATGAAAGTGCCTCTTGAAATAGGTAGATATTTTGTACAGATTTTGCTAGAATCTCATGAAGAAAATTTTTAGCTGAAGAAATTGTGAAAAGATGCAAATAATAATATTTTTCCAAGCAATAATTCACCAAAAAGTCATTCAAACAAGCATCATTATCACTTCTTTAATTAAACTCATCGTCAAAAACCTGCCTACCAACTTGTCTAGCGATCCTAAACTCATCCAGGCATAAGTAAACGACGTTGTGTATTGTGTAATCAGCATTCAGCACACACGTACTCTTCAATAGTTGCTCACGAATTGACGAATATCTGTAAAACGAAATCTAGTACATGGTAGGTACCATATAAGTAGCAAAGCAGCATCAATACGATGGCATCCGGTACCAAACCCCCACTTGCGGGGGTGGTAGCGGTATATGTGGTTATATTTTACCAAGATTTAGGTAAAAGAAGAATCAGACAAAGATAAAAGACTTGTCGTCGTCGTCGTCGTCGCAGCAGCAGAAGTGGTGGCAAAAAGAGAAAGAGAGAAAAGTTGTAGAATAAGAAGAAAAAAATGTATAAAAAAGAAAACGTGCTTGTACAAATGAGAGAAGCTCACCCTCATTACGCGCGAAAGAAAAAGAAACACAGGCGACATACTCGCGTACGCGAGAAAGAAAGCGAGAGTCGGAGCTCGGTGCGCGCGTCCGCGTCCGCGTCGTCGAGCGCGCAAAGGAGAAAAAAAATCAGCTCTCGTTAAGATAAAACAACGACGATTTGGAAAAGCTACATTATTCGGAATCGAGCAATGCGTGTATGCTTCGTTTATCACCTTTTTCATTTTTTAGATTGGAACTGAATACAGTATAGAGCGGACGAGTCGGGCGAGGGTAAATCTTATTAAATTGCCCGGGGTGTCCTCAATCCTTCCTAACCCTTCGTAAGTCAGTAAAAAAAACGTAGGAGAATATTAAGGAGGACACGTTACCATAGTTACGGCCGGGTTAGGTCCTCAATGTTCCCTCGCTCGCACTTCGCGTTGATGAATGCTCAATGTACCTGGTATAGGGTGGCTTAAAAATAAACTAAAAAAATAAAATGAAAAAAACTAACGGCTCGAAATTTTTTTCTACTTACTTAGTACTAGTATAGGTTTTTTCATCAACTTTTTAGTCTCGAGTCGCCTTTGGCCTGTTCTTTGAATCTCTCTAGACGATTTTTATACGCTTGAAATTTAATGATAGACCTATCGTTCAGGTATAAACGACCCTAATATCTACCCTTCAGTCGAATCCGAAAATCCGAAAATTTACAACAGGTTGTGCAAAAATCGTCAAAAAAGCGACCTTTTACAACCGAGACATTGTCCGAATAATTACCTGGATACGTTATCAGTGGTCAGTGAACAAAGCAGACCGTGGGTTTTTGTTTTTACGACCAAGTCTCGGTGCTCGTAACACGTATATGGCAAGGGAAAACGATCGTCTTATCATGTGCTACATAAAGGACACACAAGCACACATCGTTTATAGAGATAGTATACATTCGCTATACGCTATAGTATATGCTATGCTGTGTAGTGTATAGTATGTGCTACGATAGACAGCGTAGCAGCCAGTGAAAAAAATAACCATCATACCCTGAACTTGAAAAGAAATACACGTCGAACCCTCGTAAAGTTGTTTATTTTTTCATCTTATACTATACTCTACAAGGTCTGGTATTCTGTGCGATTTTTACACCGGTACCTACTATGTGTCTGGGGAAGCGTGAAATAAGCCCAAGAGTCTACGTACTACGAGATCTTGGAACAGTCTGTTCTCAGTGTTGATGGAGAATTTGCTCTGCATATCCTTTCCACTCACTCTATTACCTTCCAGGCTTCCTACAACCAATTTACTAGTACGAATCTGGGATTTTTGTTTTAAGAATCTTTCAATATCAAAAGTATCCATCAGCTTGTGTATGTAAAAGAACTGCTGGGTCAGTTTGAATCTTTTTCTTGATGGTACGAGTTTCAAATTTGGAAATGAATGACAGAAAAAGCAATTTTTTGAATTGTTTAATGAGATCTGTGAGGAAGTGAGAAGAAAATCATATTCAGGCTCAGGTATTACTAAAGTGATCTATGTAAATTTCGAAAGCAACCCCCTCCCCTCGAATCTCAAGCTCATTTGGGTGGAGTGTGTGTATTATGCTTTAAATTTTACATCAGAATACCTAGCCTAGGTATTTCGAGATGACTCCAGATTTTTTTTGCAATTTTTCTTTCTCCCACTTTCTTTGAGAAAGTTGGGTAGGTAGGTCTAGATACATCAGTATTTCAGCCAAAAATGCATTGGGTCTTTTCAATTCAATATGCTTTCATGCAAAGTTCAAGTTGACTAACCCAAATTTCTGAATTTTGTCTCGATTATTGAATATATTCCTCATGATACTCGTAGTAGAGAAAAAAGTTACGTAGCAAGATTTTTAAGCAAGTTTTCTCAAAATAAAAGAGCTATTCATTGTGAGATTTTTTGCAGCTTTTCAGGGTTCCAAAAATGTTTTCCATGTGGTTCAATTTTTTATCCTCCTCCTCTCATTCTAAGAGCACAAAATCGTTTGATTACGTGCGCAGTATTTTTTTTTCTTTTTTTAATCCCTAGAATATTTTTGATCACATTTTTATTTTTTAATTATCCAACAATATTTCAATTTGCAGATATGTATGAGTATCTGTTGGTAATAAAATATAAAATCAGATGACATTTTTTCCAGAGTGAATTTCTAGTTTTTGTTTGAATTGATTTTTTTCTAATGACATAGCAGTATTCTTTTTTTAAATTTTGTTATTTTATTTTATTTTTATTTTCAATTGACATATCAAAACAGGCGAGTATTATTTTGTCGAATGTTATTTTTTTTTTAATTTTCACGAATAGTTTCAAATTCCCTTTTGGTGTTTAGGTATCTGAAACTTTTACTCCTTTTTGCTTAATTTTTATAATTTTTTTCAGGGGTCTATTTTCAAAAAAAAACTCTTTCAAGTTTCATCAAAATTTTGTCAAACGGTGAATTTTTCATATTTTTCTCATTTTTCTAATTTTGCTGGTATTTTTTAAACGTTACCATACCAAGGAGAAAAGTTTTTAGTCAAGTGTTTGAAATACTGTATTCACACAAAAAAGCTTTCTTTATTAAAATGTTTTCAATTTTTTTCTCATTTTCAAGACGTTTTTTTTTTTTTTTTTTTTTTTTTTTTTGGATAATTGAATTGTTTCAGTTTTTTAATACAGAAGGATTTCAAAAAAAAAAAAAATTTATAACACAAAATATCAAAATTTTTGTCAATTAATGATGACGCTTTTTTTCATTCACTGGAATAATTTGTCATTTTTTTGAGATTTTAACGAGGTATTTTTGTCAGATAATATCGTCAAACATTATTTTTCAATTTTGATATTTTTCAAACTTTCTTCAGCTTTACAAAACATTTTTCTTTTTTCAAAACTTCAAATTTAAAAATTAGTCTTTGTTTAATGAAATGTTTTACTTTTAGATATTTTATTTAATACTCTACTAGTTTTGCAATTTTTTCATTTCTTTTTCAAATTTTGATTTTTTTCCTTTGATGAGAAATCAATAGGTAGTTCATGAATAACGCATCCAAACCGTTGATTGTTTACGAGGAATCCTTGATCCTTCCCCACTCCTTCACCTCAACAAAAAACTGGAGGATGAGAGACATAGAGAGAAGTATAATATGATAAATAAATGAATATTTCAATTCAGTGCCTAAAAATTAGGTAATAAAAGTTGTAATCTTATTTCACATTTCGCAAATTTTCTCATCTTATCACGAAATTGGGAACTGAAAGGGGCATTTCCAAAAAGTAAGTAGATATTCGAACTCAGCGACCTTGAATTAGTAGAAATCGACACATCACATCATATTTTCGTGAATTTTTGATTCTCTCTAAATTGGAGGGGGGGGGGTAACCTTTTTTGAATGCATAAAATATGAATAATATTTGAACTTGAAATCTGCGCCCTCAAATTAATCACAATCGATATGTCACTTCACCTTTAAAATTACTTCAAACTTTAATCATAATTGGAGGCATTTTGTGCCCCTCCCCTCCTCGTTATATTAAAATTCAAATTTGAAAATCAAGTTTGTTGAAAAAAGAATACTAAAGTAGGTAATCTTTGCTGTATTTTTTCAAATTTTGAAGTGATAATTTTCAGTGTTTATATTCATCGCGAGAAGTTGAGCTTTCACTTTGAAAGTTCATGTGTGAGCTTTTTATAATTTGAATCTTTATACCTATGTACGTATTTCCTTCGAATCCTCGCAAACAGATTTTTTCGAGGTTCAATCAGTCTCGAGATATGAGCCTTTCAAGTTCGACAGTTTCGCTAGAAAAATGAAGACAATCAGAATCTGACGGTGTTAATAAAATTGCCTACTCGGTTTGCCGTAAATACAGCGCACTTATTTCAGATTTTTTTTACAGGTTCTCTTCGATGTTCGGTCAGAATTACTGTCCCAATCCTTGGTGCTGGTGGAGGAGGTGCCTCGAGATTCTCACATTTTGATTGAACTCGAAAAAAATCTCTTTTTTTATCAGTCATTATTTCAGGTGAAAATCTCGTTTTTTTTTTGTTTTTTTTTTTTTTGTAACTCATCACTTGATATTATTAAAATATTATACTTAGTAATGTTGCTTCATCGCAGAGCCCTACGTATTATTAAATTCGTGTCGCTCATCATTATTTCATATCCTGGGCACATTTTCGCTGCAAGATTTTTCACTACTTTAAGAACTCGAGCAACTGAAAAATTAATCGGACCGACCTCATCGTAAGATAGTATGACAGCCGGGTAAAACGAGAGGGCATCGAAGGAAGAAAAAAAAATCGAAGATAATACCCACCGAAAAAAAGAAAAAAAAAGAATGATTGTCCCGAGTATTAAAGCGAAGGTAGATGAACGAACCGTTGAAGAGAAGAAGCGCTGTTCGGGGTCCTTCTCAAGAAGGAAGTAATAATAAATTATTATATTTCCCAGAGGTTTTAATCTTTTAATAAAATCTATCGGAATTATCCATTCCAACGAATGAGCTAAAAAACATCGAATTTTCTTGCGGATATTAATAATTTTTTCTAAAGCATTATGGAAAATAAAAAATATTCGATTGAGAACCGAATAAGTAAAATGCCGTTTTATGCGAAATGCCACCGAAGAGGGAAAAGTCATTAAGTTACCTACCTAGATATTATGCAGGGTGTTAGAAATTTTAGGTACCTCTACCTATCTATGAGTTGAAAGTTGAAACGATGGACAAGACGATGAAAAGGTGTTCGGAGAAGACGGGGGGGGGGTACATCGCTTCGTGGTAATAAGAACAAAGGCTACGATAAGGGTTAAACGATAAAACCGTACTGATCGACGAATCGAAACGACTATAACCTTTTTCGAAACGAAAAAGACGAGCTTATTTTATTGTTAAGGTTCGAATTGAGAAGTGATAATGATGATAATTCGAAGAAAAAAAGAAGAAAAGAAATATCGAAATAAAAACTGTAGGTAGTTGATATTTTATTCATCAACGTACCTAGATGCTTGAATTTCAACGTGGTAATCTTGGTTTTTAATAGAAAAAGTCAAAAGTTGCAGGAGAGAGGGGGGGATTATTACTCGGACATTTTGAATGTAATGCATAATTTCAATGAACTTCATAGAGACTTATACGTTATTTTTGTTTAAACATTCGTATCTTCTGCCTTTTTTTTTTTTTTTTTTTTTACGAAGTAGTAATTCGAGAATGTTTTTTAAAGTTTGGTTATAAAAAGATTTTTTTCAGTAAGTTCCTACGTATTTTAAGTAATATTTAATTTGGCTATTTGAGTGAAGTGTACTTCTTCTTGTTTTGACTTCGGTAAAAAAAAAAAAAAAAAACGTTATTTTGACTGTTTTAAATGCTAATTTGGTGCACTGCTGAAGACTTCAAAGCATTTCTCGAATATTTAATTGGAGTCTGAACGTCTACCTTCGAGGACTTTTCATTTTCTCACATGTACATTAACATTAACTTTGCACAATTTTTTTTTTTTTTTTTTCATTTCCAGAAGTATCTAACATTTTGTACAATGCATCTCCAGCATCTGCCATCAAATAGGTACTCTGATTTCTTCTCCTCGAACTAAACATGGGTTATTCTGAGGACAATCATTCAAATCCCACGATGGGTACGTATTCGAATAATAAATAGTATTTTTCCACATTTGCATCGTAAAGCTTTTACGAATAGGTGATATTAAGCTCGAGCGTCTATACCGATACAAATAATACACAATGTAGATATAAATGTACAATCGAGTAATATAATTTACCCTGCGCCGATTCCATATCCATTTGGTCGTCTAACAATTTGACAATAAAAGCTCGCCATTCGCCTTGGCGACTCATTACCGGTCGAATTTATCGTCACTATGGATGTATTTTCTAGTAAATATTTATACCGTCGTCCAAGTTTTTTTATTTACTCGGTCGCCGGTAATTTATTGCGTTTAATTTGTTTAAAAACATTCTACGTACGTACATCGTCGGTTTAGTTATATAATTTACGTACAGTACAAGAGTTCGTACGTCGTCGTCGTCATCGTAGGTACAAATAAATATATTTTTTTCGCGTCGTTGTCGCTTCGTAGCATACGTACATTAATTTATAATACTCGGTTAATGTACTTTTTATTAATATACGTAATCGAGTATCAGTTTCGAGTCGGGGAAAATACAGGGGAGCGGCGGGGGTGAAAATAATATGTACTAGAATGGTACATTTGTATAGACGACGACGACGTATATGTAAATGGCATCGAAGCTGGGTCTTGTTCGGTGCAGTCTTCGTTGTATTCAATTTAATGGCCGGCTCCGGTGATTTGTTAGCAGACTTTCGATGTGTAGGTACCTACAATAAGGGCATAAAAATACGCGATACGTTTTACAAAAATAATATATTTTTTAAAATAATGGCACGATGTTAAATGTTAGTTTGAAAAAAAAATGAATATTATATAGAATAAGGAACAAAATAGTAATTTTTTTCGGGGTTCTAGATCTGAGAAAAGAACAGGAAAATGAGACAGAGAATTAGCATTAATATTATTATCAATCGTGACGAATGAAAAAAACAGGCAGCGAGTTTTCGATTGACTAGAGAAGAGTGTAATTTATTTCTAGGGTACATATCCGAACCTCAATTACCCATAATATGGATCAACTGAGCGAAGGTATTGCTCTTGGAGAATTTTAAACTGGCACAGTTGAATTCACAATGCCTTTTTTGGAGAACGGTGGAAAGAGACGTCCAGAAGAAAGAGGATATAGAAAGGAAGAGAAATTAAATGAAAATAATAACAACGAGCAAAACGTTTGAGGATAACGAATTGCTATTTCTTAGCTTAAAAAGGGCCTACGCAGATCTCTTGGAGAGGATTAAACGTAATGAGCGAGAACGCATAATAATATACAAAATTAAACTGATAATTTGATCCGTTCGAAATGGCGAATGGGATTTAAAAATGAGGATATTTGATGGCACAACGAATGGCACTAGAGGATAAATCGGTTGTGTGAACCCTTCGAACGGATCTGTCGAGTCAATCGATACTTGTAATATTGCATCGTGTATTCTGTTGATAACGATTGAAACGATGTTGATGGTACTGATTTTAGAAGATACATTTTTTCCAACAGAAATCCACTCGAATGGTTGTAAAATTCGCGAGTGTGTTTACATCATTAAAAAAACGATTTTAATTTGAACGAACGAATCATTCGATTTGAAAAGCAGTCTTTTTTAAACGAAAATCTTTCGTTTTTAAATCGAACAACGTTGCCAAAACGAAACAAAATGTATTCTTCGGTACCAACAACACCACTCGAATCAATATCTAGAAAACACGATCGAAAAAACATAAAAATACAAATCAACTCAGAAAAAAAAACTAATATTAAAAAAAAAAGGAACAATACGAAAATTAAACCAAAAAAAAAAAGAACGAAAGAAAAAAGAAAAATCGATGGCACAAACGCGACAGCGTTAAAACAATAAAAATGAAAATTCAAAAAATAACCAAAATCACTCGAGTACGTTAAATAATTTCAAAAAACAAATAAAACATGAATATCAGATCTACGATTGGTAAAATATTTTTTTTAAAAAAAATGTTTGCTCCTTGAAACAAAAATCATTAAACTTGTATAAAAATTGCATCGTTGATTTGCAATACCGATCAAAAGTTCAAGTCGTCAGTAATTAATCAGTCTGAGATTCTTTCGCGATACGATTGTTTCTTAAATGTCATCTTTTCAAAAAAGGGGACCAAAACATCTTTGGTTACTTATAAAAAATCTTTACAACGTTACAAAAAGTACGTTTAGTTTCACCGAGGGCGTATTTTTTTTCTACTAAAATTATTACGTAATAAGGTACTATACATACGAATAAATTATTAAAAATACGTATTTTTGCTTAATTCAAATTCCGTTTACGGAGCTTTTTTTTTGGCTACAGTAGCGAATCGTTACAGTAAAATAATAATTTTAGAAATTATAAAATAGGTGATTTTTATGTTATCGAATGTCGATTCATAAAGGAGAGGAAGAGTAGAAAGCGAGACGTAAAATAAAAGAGACTAGAAGGGAGTGACGTATTTCTCTGTAAAAGTGGAGATTTCTTAATCTCTGCTGGATGGTTTGTTGTTACGTATCATTGAGTCGTCGTCGACGTTGGTCATATTCGAGTTGACCATTGCGTTGGCGTTTACTGCGGCTGCGGCAGCTGCTGCGTTAACCATGGCGTTAGCTCCGGCTGAAGAGTTTGATTTCCTTTCGAGTCGGCTGCGAAAAAAATTCAAGAATATGAACAATTAAGATGAAAAGTTGAAGACAATCGTCCGTAAGGTTTCTCGAAATTCAACGAACCTATGCTTATCTTCGTTTTTCCAGCTACTGACAGCGATATGAGGAGGAGGCAGGAAGGATCTCAATGATTGCACTAATTGTATCGTATCTATGACAGCTACACAAAACAAAAACAAAACATGATGTAGCCCATTTTTGGTGCTAAAATTGAACCAGTTGGATAGAGAAATCAACTCACTTTTCTGCAAGGCTTCGGACTGTTTACCGTAAGGTTTACACATAGCAGGACGAACGCAGGATTTCATTCGACTCATATTCTTCATGATTTCGGAAAACGCTCTGATTATTTTTTCTTGACCAGCTACCAGAATAATATCAATCAATAAAAAAATGTACTCTCAATGAATCTGTAACAACTTCATCAACGTATAACTTACCATCCTGTCTTTTACCATCATCAGACCAAGATCCATCACTGGCAGCGTCCTACAAACATATACGATAATCATAAGCACATATGATCCAAGGAAAGCAATTTTACGAAATGTTCGATACGTTTACCTTATTATTAGCGCTAGAAATACTATCCAGATTTTCTAAATTAGCCTTCAAGAAATCAGCCAACTTGTTTTGTTGTTGTTGCCGGGGCGTTAATGGTTTTGGAGGTGGTTTCGGCGAAGGAGGAGGTATCGGTGTCGAGCTAGTTGGCGTAGGAGATTCACTACTAGACTGAGACATCTTGCTACTGACCGCAGATTCGAAGACAGGCGTTAGATCGACAGATGGAGGACGAGAGGGAGAAATTGTTGGAGTCGAGTTGACCACTGGAGGTGGTTGCGACGGAGGAGCCATGTTGGTGGTTAATGTATCGCTGGCAGATGTGGAAACTGGCGACGTATGCGACCCAGAAATCGGTACAGAAGTCGAAGCAGGAACTGAAAAAAATACGCGAAAATTAAAAAAAATTGCCGACTCTTAAATTAGATGGAAACCACCACCACGAACGAAAATTATTTTATCTTAACAAAGATAAGACAATATCAGTGATTAGGATGTAAACAAATTATACACTTTGTTGTATAATTAATAAAAAGTGGCGTGAAAAGCAAAGTTCAACGATTCAAATTAGTAAAGTCTTATCGTGTAAGATAAAATATTTTCAATCGACCTATAAAAAATTCCTCTATCGTTATCTATAGAAAATCTATTCACCTGGTGGTTGAACCTCAGGAATATACGTTGGTTTATTATGTGACTGAGTCAAATCCATTTGAGCTTTGTAAAACCGACACGCCGGATTTGGGCAATTCTGTACCACTTCCATGATGAATTCCTTCTCCATACCGAAATTATCACGACCAATTGTGTACGAATCGATTACCTAGACAAATGAAACACCATTAAGAATGAAATATTTCCCCAAAATCAGTCGATCTGCTACTTACAGCTCGTACGGTCGCTTCTAAACTCAAATGTAGTCCATGAGGACCATTCATATGTTTCAACATAACAGCATTAGCGAAATGCTCGAAAGGCAATATTATTTTACCATTTTCTCGTAAAATCAGACGTCCTTGTGAATCTAACGCTACTCTAGATGCCAACATCCTGCAAACACCCAAATATTATCAGTATCTTCAAACACAGCTGAATTCTAAAGACGATAGAGTTGTGATGCTGAACTTACTGTAGGTATGTAGCACTGGGTAACATGGAAGTTTCTTTCAGTTCGGTGAAACACTGGAGTAATTCTATCGACGGATTCCATCCTTTATTTTGGAGGTAAAGTTGCAAAAGCATATACAGCTTTTCGGTTATGTATCCTGTGCCAGAAAACGGCGAATTTACCTCGGTTTGAATCCCCTTCGCAACGATGTTCTTCATGGTTTCGGCGATGTTCATGTCTAAATTCATGGTGCCCCGATATGATGTTTCTTTCTAGATGAGAATTAAATCTAATTTAACATGATTTTAAAAGATATTAATGGAAATATTTTAATTTAACGTTTCACGTACTAAATACTATTGACACAAACACAACACAATAAAAGGATTAACGTACAGAGGAGTGGAGGGAGGGAAGATCTGAAGATCGTGAGAAAGCCGCCTTATCGAGCACAGCTGATCGAATACGTTAATGAATCAAAATTGAGTTTATCAACTGAATTTCGTAAAGGTGTTCAGATAATTGTGTAATTTATTTAAATTTAATTATATTTAATTGTTTCTCATCTTCGTTTTTCGAAAAAACATCCCAAAAGTGTGAAAAAAATGTAAATAAAACATTGATAAAAATCCTCCAATCCGACGCGTTCAAATTATCAGACACAATGTTGCCAAAAAACACATTCCGAAAGTCAAAAAGGAAACAATAAAATTTTTTCCTGAGTTTTTAATTTTTTTTTCGTTCGATTGATTGATATGTGGAAGTGGATTGAAATTGATGAAAAATCGTAAAAAAACGTAATAAAATTACGTTTTAAACGTTATATAATTAGTTAATTTTTGGAATTTAAACTTCAAGTTACCCTTTAACTTTACAATTCATCATGAAGGACGTAGTGTTTTCGTCTAGAGCATACAGTAAAATTATAATGCACTGTGCCAAATACCCTCATTGCGCTGTAAATGGTGTCCTGCTCGCTGTAGAAGACAAAAATACCGATAAACCAAAGAGTATTACTTACGTTGACGCTATACCTTTATTTCATTTATGTTTACACGTTACTCCAATGGCAGAAATAGCTCTAAGTCAGGTAAGTACTGTTACATAATTCGTTCTCTTAAAGTGGTCCAATTCAACATCAAATTTCTCATTTGCAGGTAGAACAGTGGGCTGAATCTAACGGTTTGATCATAGCTGGGTATTATTTAGCTAATGAAAACATCAACGATACCAGGTACGTAGTAATCGCGTAATTGTAATGTAAAATGTAGACTGGTTTGATAACCTGTATACTTGTTTTACAGCTATGACAGACCGGCTCACAAAATAGCTGATAAAATATCCGAAAAATGTAAAGCATCTTGTTTAGTCGTTGTAAGTATTTTCTTACATCTGGGCGAACTTCATCGTAGAAAAAAAGCTTCGAATTATAACGACATTTCTTTCCATAGGTTGACAATAGATTGGTTACGTTGGCCCATACAACCCCTGCGATTCGAACCTTACAGAATGTAGAAAATAAATGGAAATTATTGGATAAGTCCAAGTATGTATTTACAATCATTGGAAAACTGTTTAGACGCTATTTGATTGTTATTATTTTCTGAACAGAGTCACAGTCGAAGAAGAAACATTAGAAGCTACCTCGTCCCTGTTACAGGACAAGGTATACTACGATCTAGTAGATTTCGATAATCACCTGGACAACATAAAGTTAGATTGGAAGAATTCTTCGTTAAATGAGCAAATCGAAGGTATAATGAGCGAAAAATCGTAGTCGCTGGAAAGCATAGTCTCAACGATGGCCAATACACATAAGAATTGCGGTAATAGTCGTTAATGGTTTTTTTTCTACGTTGGCATTCTTTTCTTTTTTTTTTTAGTTGATTTATTTGCGTAGTGTTATCGGTATTTTATAATTTTTCTACGAATATTCCAAAAACTGTAACGTTTTATTGTCAAGTCGACAGTATTTTCGTAAATTTATATCACATTCTGTATTTCCTCTGCGAAGACATAGATGAAAGAGCAACACAGCGAAGGTTTTTTGATGAAACCTTATCATTTAATCGTTGATGATTTGTTCGTGTATAATATAAACATGCTAACGCCTGTGTCAAGTTGTTACTTTGGTATCGTCATCGTTTCAGTATCACGACGATGTATGTAATTCTTTACAAAAAATTATGTGATAATTTTAAGTCGTATATGTAGCTTGAAAAATTCATATTGCTTCTGCGAGGTACCCTAATGTACGAGTATGACGTTTTCGTGTGTCATCTCCTCCTCCATAAACGCCCGGTATATTTTAGTATCTTGGCCCTTGAGTAAATTTTACTGAAATCTATATGATTGCGATCAAATTTCGATGCTTTTATTTCTGAGAAAAAAGAAACGATTATATTTATTCAATTTTTTATACCATTTTGTATTATTCCAGTCTTGTACTGTGTGGTATTTTCTATTTTTATTTTATTCGTTTTTTATGAACGTGAAACGTTGAAAATTACTACGAACTATTGTATTTATTATTTTCCTCGGTGGCGTTAAACTCGAACTTTTCTGCTGGCAACTTGTACTTTCTTTTGTAGAAGTTGATGAGATCCTTAAAGGTGTCGATTCGTCCTCGCATAATATCCCTCATTCCTCCTCCTGTTACCTGGATTGTCACGCCACTGAAGTTTTATTTTCCTCTACCTCACACACGAAATATTTAAATCGCCCATTTTGCTCACCTTATAATTAGCGTCTAGTAATAGAAGGAGTTGTACGATTTGTGATGAATCGTTCGCCCTTTTTACTGGTTCGGGTAAACGCGAGTTTAGTATTGGGCGTTGCAGTGGTTTTTTTTTCTAATTACGGTATTGTTATTATAATTAATTTTTGAACACCTGTTCATCTTTCAAAATGAGTAAATTATTTTTATTGCATTTCTGTTTTGTTTTGTTTTCTCTTATTTACCTATGTAAGAATTAAGAAAAGATTTGATTTAGGTACTTCGTGATACTTCCAAAAGTGTGTCAACAGTTCACAAAAAAAACTTTATAGCTGAACGAGTGATATCTTCAACATAATTGAGAACGATGCTTTTTTTCTTGAAAACATTTAATTAATCTATATCATTTCATGGTAAAATTTCTTAATAATAAATATTTAAACTAAATGTTACAAAACAAAGGAAACAAAGGAGTGACAAACACGATTTAAAACAAGAGCTATTCGTTTTTGGCTCAATCTAATTTCAGTCCCATGGAATGTAACAAGATTCTGGTTGGATTACAGCCGCCGGATTCTTCGCAAGATTTACCCATATTAGTCAAAGCATTCATGTCGATGTCGACAGAATTAATGTCATCTGGGGACGATTTAGAGTTGGTTTTCTGCAACGATTGAAAAGGAATCATTAATTATATATAATTTGAAAGAAAAGTGAACAGAGATGATTTATTCGAAGTAAAACTCACCTGATTGGTGGATTTTTTGACGAAACTTTGAGATAAACATGTACCCTGGAGTTCTTTATCCATTAGATCCATATAGGATTTGGTAACAGCGTCCTCTCCAGTTGCATTTTCTTCTGATTCGCAGTCATCGCTGTCTACAGAATCGCTTATATCTGAATCGGCCGATTTGTCTTGCTCTAAATTCATGATATCTGAAATCCAGTAACAATTAGAAAAGAGGAAAGATGAGATGAGAGCACAAATAAATAAGAGAAACACATACCCAACATTTTCTCAATAGAAGACACGAACTCGTTGTCGTCAAAATTAACGGAATGATTATTTTCGTCTACGTCCATAGCACTGAAAAAAAACATAGAATGAACACTGAAGTTCTATTTTGAAAGTACAGTTGTTATGCTTGTAATAAAAAACCACCAACTTGAGATTATTATCGTTTTTAAATTCAACTCCTTCTACACCGGAAGCACTATTGAGAAATTTGTTGATAGTATTGGATAGAGCTTCCGGTGAATCGGACACGTTCACTCCTCTGACTCCAAATTTCTCTTCTAAAAGCTTATTGAACTCTTCTTCGCTGATTTCCATCCATTTTTCATCTAAAAAGGAGTGAACAGAATTAAGGAACATTTATAAGTCAATCTGTATGAAAACTTTAGCATGGTGAATCTAGAATTTTGAAATTTTACCATCGGAAAGAGGCAGCTTCGATTCTTCTTGCTTCATAGAATCAACATCGAAAGTGATGGTTTGAAGGAAATTCATGACTAAATTATTTTCATCGGCTTCTTCGATGCCTACATTGTCGAGAAAATATATTCGGGCTTTGTTTTTCAATTCTACGTATTCTTTAGAACCTTCAATAAGATCCTAGAAAGAAGTAAACATTTCATGAGAATAACACACTATGAAATTCATTGCGAAAATTATAAATATTCGTACTGTACCTTGAAATAACCCTTTTTATTAAGAACTTCGACATAAAGGTTCCACTTTTTACTTAGTTTTAAATCAGTTTTCGATTTATCGCTACATTTAGAAGCTAAAATTTCAAATCCGCAAGCCTGAAACGAGAAATAAGTGTTAGAAAGAAGAATATAACACGAGATAAGAAACCGATCGAGAAACTACGTACGATTTTATATCCTAAATGATACTCTTTAAAATTAGGACTAGAAGACGGTGGCAATTTCCAAGCAGATTTCTTCTCCGGATACATTTTATGACGAGCGATCATAGCGTAGTTGAATTTAGTGAACGTGACCATTCTTAAGACCATATCATCTGGAGGGAATGTTTCCATTTTTTTACATATTCTCGTGTCGATTAAATCGCGTTGACAGAAAGCTGTCACAGCAGGAGCGATTAAACCCGGTTTCGCGTCCAATAAAGCGGCTATCTTGGCTGGTAAATAAGCTCTGCTTCGGTGTAGTGATTCGTTCAGACCATCGTCGTACCTGAAAATAGATTGAGATAGTTTGAAAAGTTCATACTAGACGAATGAATAGAGAAATTTGAGAGTACTTTTGAATTCGATCTGAAATGCAACGTGAAATTGATTTCTCGATGGGCAACAGATCTTTAGATTTAGTTATTTCATCGATAATAGTTCTAACTGAAGATGATCTTGTAGTATTTTTGAGTAAAGCACGAGATATTTTTACGGAACCTTTGTGAATATACACCTGAAAATACGCATACAAGCACATAAATGGTGAATTGAATATTCAAAGTGAAAAAAGTAATTTCGAACGTTGACATTTTTTACCTGATCTGCACTATTTTCAGGTTTCACCCATTTTGGCAAATAATTAGCTGCCTCGATGAGTATGAATTCACCATCAGAATCGACCACCCTGAAACACATCGAGTAAATTATTCAAGTACAACTTTTCTGAACTTTTGGTAGATATCTCCGATTGTAAAATGGCTTACTTGATGATCACATCGTCAAATTGAGAACTTATCTTCATGAGTAAGTACACAATGAACCATTCATCTTCGATGTTTTCTCCATAGTGAACGATACCGTGTAAATGACTTGGAATTGTATCTAAACAAGAAACAAACTATGAATGGCTGTAAATCTAGGGGTTTGAATGATACAAGACGGTGAGTATTACCTGTTGACTGGACTATTTCTCTTAAATTAAACTCATCTTTATGCCAGATGTAGTTTTCCAAAAGAGGAGCATAAGATGAGAAGATGGTTTTCCGTATATCTTGTAATTTGGTGGGCGCAGATTCATCTTCGTTGATCAAATAGATGAAATATTCGACGAAATCGTCCGATCTTACTGTTTCCAAAATATCGGGCATTGTAAAGACAACATTTAATTTATCAACTTTTTTGTAAGAAAGTTTATATCGAGGCGCGCTAAAACACTATTTATTTTGATACCGGAGAAAAAATGATAATTTTTTGCGACGAAATTGAAAACACGTTGCCAAGTTGATGCTTTTGAAAGTTGACGTAACGTAACTTACGCGTAATTACGATTACTTACGAGATTGGTTGGACGTTTCGGATAATTTTTATGCCTTGAAAGTTGAGAGTAGGCAACTTCTTTGACACAATCAAATACGAGTAGGTATATTTTATATTCGCATTTTTCTCCATTTCAACCATTCACGAATGCAAAGCAAGAGATTTCGGAGTAAATTAAGGGCCCTGAGTTCAAAATTACGCTTACCTACTTCTCTTTTTACAGATCTCTTAATAAAAATACTAAAATAG
This sequence comes from Planococcus citri, assembly GCF_950023065.1. Lineage (NCBI taxonomy): Eukaryota > Metazoa > Arthropoda > Insecta > Hemiptera > Pseudococcidae > Planococcus > Planococcus citri. Next base: position 59,927,702 of record NC_088678.1, on the reverse strand, counting down.
GTATCATCGTTTACCAACCTGTATCGAATCAACGTTAAGTTTCTTAAAAATAATTCCAATAGGTAAGCGACTATTCAAGTGAGGTGACTGCATATAATATCTATTTTTGTGTTTTAGTTCACGTCATCATGTCTTGACAGCTTGAAATTTCCAATTAAGGCACAAGTACCTAAGTTGGCGAGACTTGCACCTTTTCTGAAGAGAAAATATCAGATAAAGGAGTCTCACAAGGTTCCATACTCGGACCTATATTTATTCTCTGTGTCGATTTATCATCCTACATTAATTAATGCACTTCTAACACAATTCGCAGATGATAATGATACAACTATGTTTTTAAAGGGTATGTAGCTGGGACACAGTGCTTAAAAAAACAAATGATAATAATAAAAAAAAACCTAACATATTATCAGTACTTCTACATCTACATACTATGTACATAGGTATGTATGTACGTGGAAATATCGAGTACCCTACCTAGTACCTACCTATATGTACCTACATAACAAAAATGCAGTGAAATTCCCTGCAGAAAAAATGAGTCATTTCGAGGAAACTGTAACTATAATTTCTAGATCTACACCACATTAGAGTCAAACCCAGAATTCTACAAATTTTTCAAAAATGAGGATCGTTTTGAGTACAGTTGGTAGGTACACATCGATTGCCATTCTACATTTTACCCCATCCGATACCATGAGGGGGTCCAAAGTACCGGGTTCGAGTCAAACTTTGAAAAAAATACTTCAAAAATGATTATTTTTCTGGTTCCAGTCGACTGTAAACAACCTTGAGATACTTTCAACAGACTTGAATCTAGAATTATCCCTCGTTTCATCATGTATTTTGGACATTTTTAAACATTTTTTAAGGACTTGGAGTCAAAACCGGAATTCTCCAAAATGGCATCGTAAATTACTGCTATGGAATGACTTGAAAATTTTTTCTTTGACAATTCGATTGTTACCCGAAGTCGGGCCGAAGTACTATTATATAGGAGAGATCAGAAACCAGCTACTACTGATAACCCACCTTCTATCAGTTTTTTTCGTTTTTCTCGAAATGGTGAAAAGTGGAGAATTCTGGGTTTGACTCTAAGGTACTCATCTACTCATGTGTCATTTCTAGAGCTCGAATTTTTACGAGCTTAAAAAATCATACCAAATTGTAACAAAATATGCACTTATCCATTCAAAATACATATGCACTTTTATGCAACATCAATATGGGTACCTATATCTATGGAAAAGATTTCAAGTCTTCAATTTTACTTTGAATAATCAATTTTAGGTTAACATACAAATCGCCTCAACGAGGTAAAAAAAAGTTTGAAAATCATTTTTTCAAGTTTTTTTTTTTAATTTTTCCATTTATAATGGAAAATACTATATTTACCAAAATAAGTTGTTTGGCTAAAATTTCCAAAATAATGACTGAAAAATGGAAAAAATGGCTAAAATATGCATTTGTACATAGGTATGCATTTATACCCAAAATATGCAAAATAAACAAGTTGGGATCATTTTACTCAGAATTGTATGATTCACAATAATCCATGGGATATGCGCGATCTTCTGCGATGAATAGGTACATGACGAATCATAAAAATCCGAGCTTTAGTCATTTCCCAAGAAATAGGTACCCACAGTAGTTATCAATAATCAATCGTCTAATCATGTAGATATTTTCCTAAGAACCATATACTTACTCATCGTACCTATATTAAAAAGATTTTACGGATCCACCGCTTGTTCGCATGATTTTAAATTGCATCTTATCGGAATTATTTTCTGCAATTTCTTCACCCATCGCCCTTTTTAAATATAAAGATATGTTTCCAACTGCACCAACATTATTTGTTCAAGTAGATAGATGACTGTTTGACTTGCATTGAAGTCGTGTTGTGCGTTTATTGAATTATTGAATACGATCTGAACAAAACTTTGAAGTTGTAAGTACATTATTTTTAATTTGAGCTACATTTATGAGTACCTTAGATACCTACGACAGAACATTTATCTGTACAAATCCACTTAATTTTTTCGGTTATTTTTCAATTTATGATATTTTTTTATTTTTAAAATCGTGCATGTAGTTACTTACTTGAGTAGATCAGCCCAAAATGAAGGTTCTCAATTGAATTTGGTCCAAGTCCATGAGCTTTTTTTTCAAAATATCTCAAATCCCTATTAGCGAAATTATTTTTTTTTTTTTTAAATAGAACTGGCAAATTTTTGTTTGAACTCGAAGAAATTGGTGATTTCAAAAACTCTAAAACACTGGTATCTAACAGATAATGAAAGTATCTAGAGAAAGTAGTAAAAAAGTAGTGAATTTAGTCAAAAACGGTAAAAAAAATGAAAAAATTCAAACGCGCAACAAGAACTTTGAAATCATTGAAACAAATTTTTATTTTTAGTGAAATTACCGCAGAATACTTATTGACTACTGTATTAAGAAAAGTCGATGTGTGTAATGCAATTTTTTTTTTTGTTACCTATTTCATTACTTTTGATTATTTAGAATTTAGTGTTTGCATTCCTTTATTTCAATGTTCTTAAAACGCATGTAAAGCCGAAAGCGTTCATTCGTATTTTTTTTTAAATGTAATTTTAATATTTGATTTTGTTAATTTTTTAAAATTTGGTTGAAAAAAGATATAAGTAGTGAGTTTTCGAAAACCGTTAATAATGCTTAGAATTTCCTCTTATTTTTCAGAAATTTTTTATTTAGCTCCTCCGATTTCAAAGATAGACCATTTGACATTCATGAGAACAAAATTGAGATCTTTTTTTTTCATCGAAAAAAGTTTTTTTCCCTTGAGTTGATGCTTGATGAGATAATTATCATATTGCTAAAGTGTAGTTTCAATTGACGTGAGAGATTCCATCGATCGTAATTCCATCATCGTCAGAAAGTAGTTTCTGTTGCAACGATTTTTTTTGTAAATTCCGAATTCTTTTTTTTTTGTTAGATATTCCAAAATCAGCTTGAAAGCGATAGCTTTCAGTCCATGATATTGGCAATGTGTGAAGTTTTACAGATTTGTTTGCTAAAATGTGCAATTCTAAAATTGTTTTAAAAATTGTTGTGAAATTCCAATTCGTAAAAATTGAAAAAAACACACTTTTTAATATAATTCTCACCTCGGATCGGATTTAATCTATCTACCCTTTGCTTGGTCCAATTCTGCTGTTTCTAATCAAACCCGAATGATTTATTTGCTTACAGATTTTAAAGCTGAAGTTTTTACGAGAAAAAAATCACAATGGGTATCAGCGTTATTCCAAGTCTATTGGATGAAAAAAATGTAGCAACATTGGGTGCCAAAACGATCGCTGAAATCTGCAAGACAGGAAGATATTACAGACATCCAGATTCAGCTCTGATATCATACCCGTTGGTGGTAGCTGATAAAATTGGAAAAATTCCGGACAATAAAGAATTAAAAATCGCTGTAATAGGTGCAGGAGTTGGTGGTATCGCTTCGTGTTATGAATTATCTCGATTGGGAAATAGCGATAAAATTCACGTTACTCTGTACGAGTCGGATCCGGAAAATTTTATTTTTGCCCCTCCGGTTGTCAAAGTCAAGACAGCAGGATTAAAAACTGGAAGAGTTTTTGCAGCTCGAAGCCAAAGCAGTGATACCAATCAAGATGATGGCGATAAGGACTCCAAGCCTGGTGATAAAACAGTATACGAGATCGGCGCGATGAGATTTCCAGAAATAGCCGGGTTGACTTGGCATTATGCCAATTCTGTATTCAAAGAAGACACAAAAGTTGATGCGTTCCCCAATCCGGGAACTGTTGCAACCGAATTTGTATTCGGTGATCGTTCAGACAGATACTCCAGGGATGATGGATGGTTGAAGGAGAATTCGCCTACAGAACGTGTATATAAAGTTGTTCGAGCAGGCATATTTGGTCCCCCGGAAAAAGAAACCCCTTGCTATTTTCTCATCGGTGGTAAAAATCCGTGCGACGTATCTGAAGAATTGAAGAAAGAATATACAAATACTGAGGACAAGAAGCGATTGGAAGAAATAAATCAAGAATGGAAAGAATTTGCCATAAAATACGACGGGCTGACTTTGGAAGCTGCTATACGACAAATCATACGAGCTGAGGTTGAAAAAGGTACATTGCCGGATATCGAAGGGTTGGCCAAAGGTGAAGCAAAAGTAAACTATTACACCGAATTATTTGGTTGTTTTGGTTTCGGTACAGGTGGATTTAAATCCATTTCTAACCAGTCGCTTACTGAAATGATGAGAATACTGTTATGGGACTATGCAAACGAGTACACTTTGCCAGTCAACGAAAACGTCGATTTTATTGCGCAATTGTACCAAAAAGCCAAGATAGAAAACAAGTTGAATGTAGATACGAAATGTGCTCGTGTTTGCGACGTTTGCCACGAAGCATCCACTGATAAAGCATTGGTATTTTCATACAATAAGACTTCAACTGGTTCTGGAGTAGTCGTAGAAGATACCCTACCGGATAAGCAAGAGTTCGACTACGTTATTTTGGCAGTAACGCCGAAACAAATGAATTCCATCATAAGCAGAGCCGGATTTAGTAATGCAGCTCGCAAGATACGTTTCGGCGATTACAATCGGCAGTATCCTGATGAAGTGGAAGCACGACCTCCGCTAACACTGTCCAAAAATTACGATACGCCCAACTCCGAAATATTTACAGCAGTTAATCAAATCCACATGATGAGTTCGTCGAAAATCTTTGTAACCATAAAGGAAGATGATTTCCTGAAGTACGCGCCAAATTTCAAAAAAGAAGGTAATAAAATAAAAGCCATCGTATCAGATTGCGGTTTAGCATGCAGCTATATCGTTCCCAGTCCTTTTTCGAAACCGATAGTAAAAGATGGTGTGAAATATTACAGTTTATTACTTAGTTACAATTGGGAAGAGGATACTAAACGTATACAACACCATTTGTACGAATATCCGATAAATAAGTACGATGATTCTGCAGCCAACAAAAAAATGATAGAAGCAGCCATTAATCGTACAATACGTGAGGTTAGAGATCCTGAAGATGGAACTTACAAGCCTTGGTGGTTTGGTGAATTGTTGAGTAAGTCTGTATTGAGCGATCCATTGTCGCATGATTGGACCACCGATTATTCAGCTGGTGGGTTCAAATTGGATACGACTGGAAATCATTACAACAGCAATTTATGTTTTCGTTACCATACCCACGCTGTTGATCCTACGTTGAAGAATAGGTTCTTCGTGGCCGGTGACAGCTACAGTCATTTAGGCGGATGGATCGAAGGTGCGTTTATGAGCGCCATAAATGCGGTAACAGGATTAGTTGTCGCTGCAAACGATGGTGATATTGGAGCTTTGGAACCAGAAGCACGAAAAGTGATCACAACTTTGGATAAAGTGGTGTCAGCTTAATTTTTAGACTCGTTTATACATACAAAGTAGATCAAAATACGCGTATTTGTAGAAAGATAAGCATCTAAAATTAACGTCCCTGCTCCCTGGTGACCAATCAATGAATCATTTTATCATTCATGATTATCTACCTATACGTAAATTTAATTAGGTAGGTACTTATAATAGGTATGCATTTCACGTAGCAACTTATAAAATTATATTCGCATTAATAGATAGTACTTAGATAGATGCATTACTAATACGTATTATAGATAAGTACCTGGGAAATAGGAAAACGTGTTTTTATTTAATTATTTAACTATTTATTTCTTCAAAAAAATAAACTACCTACTCACGTAATGTACAATATTTTAATGTGAGCAATGAGCAATTGATAGGTCTCAAATTCTACATTACCTACATGAGAAACACAGAAGGAAAAGCTGATGTTGAATTCAATTTGAAAAATTAGGACACTTGTGCATTTTTGTATTAACGTAGGTTGGTAGGAAAGTACCTATTTTGAAAATTTTGAAAATTACAAAAATTATTGTTGCCAATTAAATTGAAGGGGCTAAAAATACTTAAACGAAATTTCTTTTAATAGCATTTTTACCCCCTTCAATTTCAAAGATAGACAACTTGTCCATTTAACGTTTTTTTTCCATGTCATACGTGGTTATATCCAAAACTGGAGTTTTGGCATCCATTCATCGGGCCCCTGTATAACAATTTTTTAGACCTGGAATCATTTGGAACCGTTTTTTGATTGGTGGAACCAGTAACCACAAGCACCACCAGCAAAGCAAAACATCAAAGGAGAAGTACATAAAAGAAACCACCAGAACGCAGAACCATTTGAGTTTGAAAAAAATTTAGAACCGTTTTGGAAGAACAATGTAAAAGGTACCTTTTGGAACCAAAACCGGGAACCACTAATATTCAAAGGTTTTAAGAACCACCACCATCACAACCAATTCAAATTCAAACGGATTTCAACCCTATGATTTTGATCATCGAGTCGTCGTTCCTTCACCTATCACCTCGCTTTGAAGGCTACGATATAGTAGGAACAAAAATTATTTTGACCAGTTTTTCGAAAAACTATTATTGTTCATTAATATGCATTTAGTTCGAGGTAATTTTTGGGCGATTTTGTGACGAATTATGTATAACTACCCGGATACCCCCTCTCTTGTACAATATGACCTTTTTTTAACATTTCATTTATCTAGGACATAGCAAGTAAACTATAATGTGAAACAAACATTATTCGAAACGTGGGCTTTTTCAACAATTAAGTATGATATTTTAAGAAAATTCAATTCAGAAATTCAGTTTTGATGTAAAGTTATTTAATCTCACAAGTTCGCATACCCGACTGATGAAAATTGTAAATTTGAACTCGGCACCCTCAATTTACCCCAGAAACGTCCGTTTCATTTCATGTTTGTAGGCGGCTTCATAAACGAGGCAACCCAAGGCCACCACTAATACCTATAGGTATATGTATTTGAATGTGTCAAAAAAGTTGCCTACTCTAAAGGCATAAAAATTACTCGAAACGTGGAGGTTTTTAACGAATATGATTTTCAAAAAATTCAATTGAAAAATACAATTTTGATGTTTTTACGAAAAAATTGCAGTCTATCATGATTTGCGTTTTAGTTCATGTCTCTACAGCCTGAATTATTTTCCAACATTCCAAGTACAATTCACCGATAAGAAATCATTAAGGCTTAAGACACGAGTACCAGGATCACCTGGTAGCGCGTAGAAATATGTATATTATGCAGAAAAAAATGGGTCTATAACATCGATAACATTCATAACATACTTACCATAATCGCCACCTAGAAGTCGATTCAGTGTTTCATCTTATCAACTTCCATTTCGGATGTACCATAAATATTTTAAGTTGTTCGAGCAAAACAGTAGTTATCAACAGTGGCGAGCATATAGGTACTTACTGGGTGATGGAAGAGGTAGTTAAATTTAATCAGTTGATTTAGAAAAAAAAAAAAAAAAAAAAAATAGAAGAAATAAAAATTATCTTGAAATAAATCTTTGACCTCACCAAACATAACGCTGATAATTGCTACTGGTATACCTACATTATCATGGCGGAAATGCGAAATACATGTAGATAACAACAATTGAAGGGGTTTACGAGTTGCGACTTAATCTCGACTCATTTGACAAATATTTTCAGTTGCAAGATTTTTAAATGGCTTACGCTTAGCAACATTCATTCAACCACCCATCTGTTTTAAATGAAGATATTTCCAACAGCACCAACTGACGTAACTGACCAACATCATGTGCAAGTACCATACCATACTATTGTACCATTGTACCAAGTAGACAGATGACTGTTCGACTTGTGTTGAAGTCGTGCTGTGTGTTTATTGAATACGATCTGAACAAAATAAGAAAATTGTAAGTACATACACCTATTTTTAATTTTTAACTACTTGTACCTATACCTTGCAAAAGAATATTGTCTTCACAAATCCATTTTTTCAATTCACGAAAATTTTTTCTCTAAATTTATGCATGGCCTACTCACAGTACTTACCTTGTTCTTTCGACTCGCGAGTCAGGCAAAACTCATCTTTGATCAAATTTTTTACTGCTACATGGTCAATTACTGTACACTTTTTTTTAAAAAAGGCTTGCACTTCTAATTTTCAAGAACGTCGATTTCTGCTAGTCTCCATAGAAGAATGGGTTGAGAAAATTTGACACTGGCGATTCTTGGTAGATGAAAGTATCTTATGGTTATTCAGGCGTTTTTATCCTTGCATTTTTTTCCAGTTTTTATGGCAATTTTTCGATGTTTTCAAAATTGTATTTGGGGGAACACAGAGCCCCGCATGCCCCTTCAGAAAAAATTTTGGTTATTTCTTTATATTTTCTATTGCATGAAACTTTGGTCAAAAATAGTGTAGGAGAGAAACGTATAGTTACTCGCTATAGCAAAGAACTGTATGCCCAAGAGAGTTTTTAAAACCAAATTGATGTTTTTTGGGTACCTACTTAGTCAACATTCTAGTGATCCTATCTCTCAATTTCTTTGCATTGATTGAGTACAATTTTAGGTCGTAAATTTTAAGAATGATATCGTTTTCTCAAAATTTTAAAGCGTTCTTTTGAGAAGAACGAGTTCACATTTGCATTCATTCGCAAAAGAATGCGTTCCGTTTGTGTTCGCAAACTTGTCGTTCATCAATGTAAACATTGCCATGTTTGTTAAATTCGTTGTGAGCAGGTTCGAAAACATTATATTTTGATGCCTCGCATGATATTGAGGCTTGAGCCCATTTTCGAACTCCACCCCTCCCCCTGAAGGCTCTTTTCGTCTTTTCATTTTAGCTTAGAAGTAATTTCAAATTCATAACACTGTTGGAGGACCAAAAAATAAAAAAAAAACATATTTCGATGCATTAGGCAACATTTCTGATTTTATCAGCACAATCAGCTGTGGGAACGTTGTTTTCGAATTTTAATGGATTTTATATGCATACTTTGAGGTCGCTGACTGTGTATTCAACGTTGTTGGCGTATTTTAACTATGGTCATAGCCTACTGAGTCGCCAGGATGTGAAAGAAAATGCCATTTCAAATTCAAGATTGAAATATATTCCTTAATTAAATGCACAACAGTGTAAAATAAATCGATCGACAAAATTCTCCAAACGTTTTTGTAATAAATAAGCACGCCTTGATGATATTATGTAAATTTGAAAAAAAAAGATACGTAGGTAGGTAATGGAAATTTACGTCCTTAGCCTTCGGCACAGTACGTGCCCTTTCGCTCGCCATGAAAACGCTCACTTTCGGTGCTTGTATTTTAATGTACTATTGGCTATAATTAATTTTGACAAATTTACCCTTAAAAATACACCACCAAGCTCAATTTTAGTCAATGAATTTTAGTTTTTAATTTTCAATGAATTTTAAAGGATTTTAAAGAATTCTTAGACTTTTATTTGGCTTTTTGAAAATTCTTTTCATTCGTTTTTCATTAAATTCTTCACAACAGAAGTGGGATACTGGACAATGAGTTAACCATGGTATATAGTTATATATACCTCTGGAAAGGTACACTTCTGTAGTACTGGTACACTTTTTACCTATCGTGATGTTCATCAATATGCAACAAATGGCATGTGTAGTAGTAAAAGGCACTCTGTGTATTTTACTTGTATTTTATCAACACGCCATTTAGGTTTAGTTGGCGTTTTAATGTTCACATTTTGCTGACACTGTGTCTGTGTATTGACATCTGCTTCTCAATTGACTGATTTAACCATGACTCCAACTACAGTGAATTCTAAGCGGATGCACAGTACCTCCTCGCCCTACCTCTCCGACTGTTCAGCCTGTTGATATCTCGGGCATTTTCAAACAGCAATTCGTCAGCAATTTTCCAGCTCGCTCTTGCTATCGGATTCGGAGCTTCTTTTTATATATCAAATCGATCAGTGGTGGTTCCGAGCTCTTTATAGAGTCTTCAGTAGATTTCATATTTTCCTGTGTTGAAAAACATGCTAAATTTTCACTTCCGTTCTTTTCACCATAATTTTTCCAAGACTGAGCAATCTAAAAATCAGCTGGAATTCGTGGAAGAGGCTCCAAAAGGGCTCAAAACTCTCTACAGTTGATTTTAGAGGTAAAAAATTTGACATGAACTGAATCAGACATCAATTTTATCAAATTTTGATATTTTATTCACCGATAATATACCTATTGAATTGTCAAAAATTCACCTAAAATCTAAAAATCAAATTCGGGTAGCTGAAATTTTGGTTTTGGAGGTTTCAGACCATGCTCTTTTTAAAAACCATGGGCTCGTTTGAATAGTTCGAAACATGTCGGAGGAAAAATAAGAATTTTCGTGCCATTAGTATAAGTATTAGGCTGGTATATATGGATGTCGTGGAGATGATTCAGTTAAAAAATATCATTAAAATCCACAAGTGAGTTTTACAAATTTTCTTGACAGAGAAAGCACATTCCTCATTCCTTCATATTTTATATGATCCATTACAAAATTTTTATTTATAAAAATAATCCCAAAAGAAATTTCCAATTTTGAAGCGAAAAAATCGTTCTGAATCGATTGAAGTGGTCACAAGGACGATTATTCTGCGCAGGTACTGAATTTCATTTCATTTTAGCTTTTGTTCACTTTAGAGCGGACAAATAGCGGTTTTAAAAAGGAAAAAATTGGCACATCAATTTTTTCTTCGAGCATGTGTTCAGATGGACCCTCTGAACTACCAGAAAAAAGCCTACCCTCCTACCCATGGAGGAAAATTTTTTAGGGGGCCAAAACCGGTTCTGATTTACGTTTTTTGCGATTTACTTCGCAAATATTATACTTATGTATTTACAAGAAAAACTACCATGACGAAAAATGTTCCCCTTCAAATTCTCGACAATTTGATACTACGCTCGATACCCATCTCTCAAAGGGGGTTTCTAAAAAAAGGGGTGGAAAGAGCAGGTGTTTAAAAAAAGGTCAGCCCAATAAACTAATCAAAGTTACTACTTAATGTCATTTGTTTTCGCTCAAATTTTGTTTACAAACTCTACTCACCCAACTACTGATTAAACCACCGTTGATTGGGCCTCAACCATCCTCAGGGGTTGATGGAGGGGAGGGGTGCTTGATTATCATGTAGTTGAAAAACGAATTTGGATGACGTGCGATATATCGAATAGTATGTTTTCGAAGTCGTTGAATGCGAATATGAACTTATTTTCTGGGTCCAACCCCTCAAAGCCCCTCTATGTCCCAAAAAAGGGGCCCAAATTTCGAAAAATCACGAAAAAGTCGAGTGATAAGTCAAATGGTACGTTTTGAGGTCGCTGAGTACGAATATGAGCTCATTTTTTGAATCCAATCCCTCAATGTCCCGCTGTGCCCCCAAAAGGAGGCCCAAATTTCGAAAAATCACTAAAAAGTGGAGTGATATGTCAAATGGTACATTTTTGAGGTCGCTGAGTACGAATATGAGCTTATTTTTTGGATCCAACCCCACGAAGCTCATAACTGCGTCCATAAAAAGGTCAAAATTTTGAAAAATTGTGAAAGGTCGTGTGATATATCGAATGGTGTGTAGCACAATAGTTATTTACCCCAAAAAGTTAACCACAAAATGTGGTAAGTATGATCTTTTTCTCAAAAGATTTACACGATTATTTCACATACATTTCTGAGAAATCAAAAATCTATAAGTATCTCTATAACACTGATTGGAGTTACTTTCGGAGGAAGGAGGAAGGAGGAGAGAGGTAATAGGTATTATCAAGGTATTATCGGGATCGCTATTCAGAAAGTTTGAACGTGCCATTTGACATATCACTCGACTTTTTTGTGATTTTTCAAAATTTGGGCCCCCTTTTTGGGACACAGAGGGGCTTTGAGGGGTTGGACCCAGAAAATAAGTTCATATTCGCATTCAACGACTTCGAAAACATACTATTCGATATATCGCACGTCATCCAAATTCGTTTTTCAACTACATGATTCAGTTGTGTGTTACTTGAAAAATCAAGCACCCCTCCCCCCATCAACCCCTGAGGATGGTTGAAGCCCAATAAACGGTGGTTTAATTAGTTGTTGGGTGCGTAGAGTTTGTAAACAAAATTTGATCGAAAACGAATGATATTAAGTAGTAACTTTGATTAGTTTATTGGGCTGACCTTTTTTTTAAACACCTGCTCTTTCCACCCCTTTTTTTAGACACCCCCTTTGAGAGATGGGTGTATCGAGCGTAGTATCAAATTGTCGAGAATTTGAAGGGGAACATTTTTCGTCATGGTAGTTTTTCTCGTAAATATAATATTTGCGAACTAAATCGCAAAAAACGTAAATCAGAACCGGTTTTACCCTCCTAAAAGATTTTCCTCCATGGGTAGGAGGGTAGGCTTTTTTCTGGTAGTTCAGAGGGTCCATCTGAACACATTCTCGAAGAAAAAATTGATGTGCCAATTTTTTCCTTTTTAAAACCGCTATTTGCCCGCTCTAAAGTGAACAAGAGCTAAAATGAAATGAAATTCAGTACCTGCGCAGAATAATCGTCATTGTGACCACTTCAATCGATTCAGAACCATGTTATCGCTTCAAAATTGGGAATTCCTTCTGGGATTATTATTTTTATAAATAAAAATTTTGTAATGGATCTTAAGAATATGAAGGAATGTGCCTTCTCTGTCAAGAAAATTTGCAAAACTCACTAGGATTTTAATGATAGTCTACAACTGAATTATCTCCACAACATCCATTCATACCCAAGTACACTAATAGCAGAAAATTCCTATTTTTCCTCCGACATATGTTTCGAACTTACGCGGAAATGTCTCGAGGTGTCTACCTCCGATTCAAACGAGCCCGTGGTTTTTAAAAAGAGCATGCGGACTGAAACCTCCAAAACGAAGAATTTGATTTTTAGATTTTAGGTGAATTTTTGACAATTCAATAGGTATGGTATTATCGGTAAATAAAAGATCAAAATTTGATAGAATTGATGTCTGATTCATTTCATGTCAAATTTTTCACCTTTAGAATCAAACTGTAGAGAGCTCTAGGCTCTTTTGGAGGTTCTTCCACGAATTCCAGCTGATTTTTAGATTGCTCAGGTGAAAAGAACTGAAGTGAAAATTCAGCATGTTTTTCAACACAGGAAAATATAAAATTTACTGAAGACTCTATAAAAGAGCTTGAAACCACCACTGATCGATTTGATGAGTAAAAACTAACTGCTTTTTTACGTTATTTTCCCGCTCTACTTGTTCACGAGTAGAAAATTGTTCAAAATAGGAAAATCCAAAAATCTGCTGCAGGTTTCAGATTGGTTTGAAATCCTCTCGAATCGATTCGGAAGTCGAAAAAAGATGGAAAACAAATCTCAGTTTTTACTCGATTAATTTTTTTTCAAACCCTCAAAAATTAAAGATGAGTGATTCTCAGACATCAAAATTGTTCTGATGATACATTTTTTTTCGCTCTTTGGATTTTTTTTGGTACCTAATACCTATCTTCATGGATGAAATTGTTTAGGCTAGTCCAATTGCTGTATAACAGTACATGAGTCGACGAGAGGAAGGGACAGGGTATAAACTTCGCCGTTTTGCTGCAAAATTCACGCGCCAGCATATTACTGCAAATGCAATATTCGAGGTTCTTATTTTACACAAAAGAAAACAATTTCCAATATCTCACACTTTCTACGCTTTATTCTATATTCTGCTGTTCTGAACACGAATCAATTTTTTGTTCACAGGGTGCTCGTGTCAATAAGTAAATTTACATCTTGCGAAAAAAAAATCGCAATGGGTATCAGCGTTATTCCCAGTCTGTTGGATGGAGAAACGAAACCGATGGCTAAAACAGTTGGTGACATCGTTGACACGGGCAAATACTACAGACATCCTGATTCAGCTCTGATCTCTTACCCTTTGGTGGTAGCAGAATCTACAAAAATTGGATCCCTTCCAAAAGGCGATAGAAAAATAAAAATTGCTGTGGTAGGCGGCGGAGTTGCGGGTGTGGCTTCGTGTTACGAATTATCCAGGCTGGGAAACAGTGATAGAATTCAACTGACTCTATACGAATCGGATCCGAAACACTTTACTTTCATCGAACACGCGTATTTTGGCGCGAAAACGTTTGGAAAAAAAGCGGGACGTATTTTCGCAGCTAGAACCGAAGAAGATGAGAATAAAAACAACGCCGAAAAATCGAGTGAAAATAATCGACCCTGCCCAAAAGAGCATACTGTGTACGAAATTGGAGCAATGAGATTTCCTGAAATAGCCGGTATGACATGGCATTATGCCAGAGTTGCTTTCGGAAACGATGCAAAAATCAAGGTGTTTCCCAATCCGGGAAAAGTTCCTATACAGAATTTGTGTTCGGTAACCGTTCAGACAGGTACTGTATGAATGATTGGTTAGACATGAAGTCACCTGCACGACGCGTAGCTATGATTGTTCGTGCAGGTATGTTCGGTGATCCGGAATTGCCGACCTCTGGTCATTTTCTCATCGGCGGTAAATATCCGTACGTGGTCGCTGCCGAATTGGCGAGTGGAAAAACACCGACTGAGCGATTAGAACAAATAAACAAAGACTGGAAAGATTTCGCTAAAAAATATGACCCGCTTTCCTTGGAAAATGCTGTTCGACAAATTATTCGTGCTGAAGTTGAAAGAGGTTCGTTAGCGAACATCGGTGGGCTATGCAGAGTCGAAGATAAAGTCAACTATTACTCCGAATTATTTGGTTGCTTTGGGTTCGGTACCGGAGGGCTTAAATCCATTCATAATATGTCGCTTACAGAAATGATGAGGTTATTATTATGGGACTACGTCAACGAGTATACTTTACCAGTTGAAGAAAACGTCGAATTTGTTCGCAGACTCTTTCAACGAACAAACGAGAAGCTGAAAGTGCATGTGAAACATGCTCGCGTTTGTGACGTTTGCCACGACGCATCCACCGGTAAAGCGTTAATATTTTCGTATAAAATTCGCCCTGAAACGGATGAAAATTCCTCACCAGACTGCGCGAAATCAAATGAACTATCCTCATCGGATGTTGATGATTCCGATTATGTTATTTTACCGCTAACGCTTCCTGAACCGGATGAAAATTCCTCACCAGACTGCGCGAAACCAAATAAAGTTTCCTCGCCGCATGTCGATGATTTCGATTATGTTATTTTAGCAGTAACGCCTCAGCAAATGCATTCCATGATATCTCGTGCTGGATTTAGTAATATTGCTAGAAATGTACGCTTCGGCGATTATAATCAACAATGTAAGAAGGATGTGTTGGCAAGACCGCCACTGGTATTATCCACCGAGCATGATGAGCCCAATTCCGAAATATTTACCGCTATAAAACAAGTTCATATGACGTCCTCATCGAAAATCTATGTTACCCTTAAGGAGGAAGACTTTAACAAACACGCGCCCAATTTCCAGGACCAAGGCAAAATAAAATCCATCGTGTCTGATTGCGGCTTAGGATCCAGCTATATTGTTCCGAGTCCTATATTGGAAAACATATGCGAGGAGACGGGCGAAAAATATCTTAGTTTATTACTGAGTTATGCCTGGGAAGAGGATACCAAGCGATTACAGCATAATTTCTACGAATACCCAATAAATAAGACCGATTCTGAAGCCAACAAAAAAATGATGGAAGCAGTCATTAATCGTACTATGCGTGATGTGAGAGATGCTGAGGACCTGGAGGGAGTGACATACAATCCTTGGTGGTTTGGAAAATTGTTGAGTGATCCCGATTGCAAATGGAGCGACCCACTGTCACACGATTGGACCACCGATTATTCAGCAGGTGCCTTTAAATTGGATACTCCCGGATGTCATTACAACAGCAATTTGTGTTTTCGTTATCATACCCACGCAGTTGATCCGAAGTTGAAGAATAGGTTTTTCATCGCTGGTGACAGCTACAGTCATCTAGGCGGATGGATCGAAGGTGCGTTTATGAGCGCCATAAATGCGATAACAGGATTAGTTGTCGCTGCTAACGATGGTAACATTGAAGCTTTGGAACCAGAAGCGCGAAAAGTGATCACAACTTTGGATAAAGTGGTATCCGTTTGATTTTCAGCGTACGTATACCTACCTAAAATTAACGTCCCTAAATAACAATTAATGGGTGATTCATGATTATGCATTATTTTAATTATATATGTAGGCTACATGTATTATTTTCACATAGCAACTCATAAAATTATAATCGCATATATTGTACAGTAGATAGGTGCATATCTAATAGGTACATATGAGCATTGAGCATGATTATGAACTTTTGATTTCATTGATTGAGATAAAAATTAAATAACGTATACGTATACGTATATTTATAGGTGTACATACTCACATGATTACTTTGTAATTAGGTATACTTATTAGTAATTTACATAGTATACTTAGATAATGAAAATGTGCCGATACTTATCCGATCAATAAAAAAATACACCTTAAAATTTATCGTCAAGTAGGAAGTATTGTCTATTTTAACTTAGACGCATTTCATATCCAAGAGTGTCACTTTTTGATAGGTAACTTTACGGTTCAAATGGTCATACGAAAAATTGAACGGGTGTAAGTTTGCTGTCGAACATTGATAGGTACCTTTAGCGATTTACAATCAATTAAGCGATGATAAGGTAGGTATAGTCGTCGTATATATAACAGGAAGTACATACGTATTATTATGTAGTTTCAAGTGCTAACCTCAACAACCACTTACGCATCGGAATTTCTGAAACTCAAATTTAATATTTCTCAGATTTTGAAAATTAAAAACTTCAACTAAAATTTACCTAATATGTACATATTTTTCAATTACTTACATGGGTATTGGGTACATCATTCATTTTCGATTTTTGAAGAAATTTCAAAACTTTGGGCCATTTTTCTTGATAAAATCAAAATTTCATTAAACTGCGTTTGAAATTTACTGGAATAAGTGTCGGTTCTTCGACCTCTTGAACCGATTGGAGACTATTTGGAGTCATTTTGGGATCTTTAGTGGGTTTTTAGAGTTTTCATTTACAAAAAAATCGTCATAAAAAAGGCATAGGTCAGAAGGTGATATTTCCTTTTTGTAGTGCATGTCCTAGACTACTAGATAGCGTCGCTACCTCGAAAATTCAATTTTTGCTGTTAGGTCACTTTGCAGGCCGACTCCTCAATTTTTGCCTAACTTTGAAATTGAAGGGGCTAAAAATACTTTAAAAGAAATGATGATAAAATTTGTTCACTTTCCAAAGTATTGCCTACAGGATGAATCCGGAGTCTTCTGGTTAAATTCAAATGTAGATAGTACTCGAGGAGACGAACAAAAAAAGTTATTATGATAAGTTGCCTATCTTGTAAAATGAAGGGGCTACGTGTGCTTCGCAAAACCAAAAATTTACCAATTTTGAAAAATTCATCAAAAATAAGAAAATGTTTGAATCATTCAAGTGATGTCCCTAACCCATAGTACTCAAGTGGACGAACAAAAAGTGGTATTATGACCAATTGCCTATCTTCAAAATGGAAGGGGCAAACCTGATTCAAAATTTCCAAATTTCAAGTGCCCCAAATTTGAATTTTGAAATTGTGCTTGCCACTTCAATTTTTAAGATAGGCAATTGGTCATAATAACATTTTTTGTTCGTCCACTCAAGTACTATGGGTTAGGGGCATCAATAAAATGATTCAAACATCTTATTTTAAAAGAATTTTTCAAAATAGGTAAATTTTAGTTCAATAATGGGGTAATTTCTTCAATTTGCAGACAGTAAGAAAATGTTTGTATTATTCAAATCGTGCCCCTAACCCATTTTTTCAAAGCTCGATTGCCCCTTAAATTTCAAAGATAGGCAACTTGTCCATCTAACGTTTTTTTTTTCAAGTCGTACGCGGTTAAGTATATCCAAATCTGGAGTTTTGGCATCCATTCATCCGGCCCCTGTACAACAATCTTTGAAGTCAAAACTCCGGCCCCAGAGATTTTTCGGTTGGTTGTTCAAATTTATCAGCGGAAACCGCAACTACTTGTGTAAACGAGTATTTTGCATCAAGTAAAAATAAGCAAAAGTTGCGTCGCGTTTTCGATCGCGTAATTACGGCGTATTTACGCCTCTGTTTGTGTACGTTTTCGGATATACGCGGCTATCGTTTGTTTAGACGTTTGTTGTTATTTTCCTCAACGAATTCATAGCTTTTGAAATTATTATCCGTTTTTCACTCGTTATGAAAACATTCTCCGTTATTATTACGCGAAATTTAGTTGAATAAATGTCAGAAATGTACGTTGCTTTTATTCATCCTACATTATGGTGACCCCGACGTGATTGAAATTCAGCAATATCTCAAGTGAGATAATCGTTCCGTTTTCAATGCTTCGGTAATATCCAATCTTGGGTAAGCTTTTTTAATTCGTTTCGAATTCGTAATTCGCTACTTCCGTAATATCCATGTTGGATAATCATCAGTTCGCTTCGCAATCGTAATCGTTTCAACGTTCGTCGTACGTTGGAATTCGAAAATCGCATCCGTTCGTAATATCCACTCCGTGGGTACTCCAGTATATCGCATCCGATCGCTAATATCCACAATCCGTGGGTACACTTCAGTAACGCTATTTTCCAACATCATGGCGAATAGACGCACCATCGAGCAGCTCCGTAAACTACGCGACAACGTTATTATCGTATTCGACAACACCCGTACCTGGGCAGACAATCCGCAAACGAGTAAATCTGCTCCCGAGCTCCGACGACGTATCCGACACCTGGAAGAACAATTTGGTTTGTTTGCTTCTTATAATAATGATATTCTTACCACCGAAGGTAACGACACAGAGTCAGATTGCGCAGTTACAGCTGTAACTGCCGAATCCAAGTACTTCGAAATTGTATCAAAGTTAGAAACGCTTCTCGAGCAGGCTACACCCGAACCGAGCAACGAAGGCTCCGAATACCGTAGTTGCTCCGCAGCCGATAATTCAGTTCGGTTACCCAAGTTGAATCTGCCCAAGTTCTCAAACAAGTCCGAGGATTGGGCCAGTTTCTTTCAACGGTTCCAGAGTGGCGTCCGTAGCCCTCGTTTGGACGACCTGCATCGTCACGAGCATCTGCTGTCCTGTCTAACTGGCGAGTCAGCTGATCTCGTTCAGAACATCCACGTTGAAGAGGGCAGTTATGCGGTCGTAATCGAGATCCTGAAACGTCGGTACGAGAATAAGCGCCTGAATCTTCGCCTTCACCTCCAGAAACTTTTCGAACTGGGTGAGGTGAAAGAAAACGATCCTGAATCGCTCCGTAAACTCGCCAATACTGCGTTAATCAGTATACGAGCCGTCGAAAACATGGGCTTCAAACGTGATGCCCTGTCTAACGAACTTATCGTCCAGCTCATCGTTACAAAACTCGATTCGCGCAGCCGTGAGCTCTGGGAGACGTCCCTCAACAACGAGCAAGCTGTCGATAATGCCGAATCGGACGTAGACTCGTACAGTGAGCTGATCAAGTTCCTAGAAAACCGTATTTGAGTCGTTTCCTCAGTATTTGTAACCGCGTCGAAGCAGAACGCCCCAGCCAATACTAGACAACATCCTCAACGCACGCGTGGCGCCGCCACTGCGTTAGTAACGCAATCCGCATCATCGAACCCGTCTTCAGCGCAATCTATGGTTGGCAGCGGTGATTCAGTCGTCAGAATGTGTCCGTGTTGTAACCAGGTTCATCCACTCTACCACTGCGACGCCTTCAAACGTCTACCGATTCAAGAACGCTACCAGCGCGTTCGCGACGCGAAGCTATGCGTTAATTGCTTCCGTGGCGGTCATTGGGCGAAGGTGTGTCGCTCGAGTAAATGCAAGCAGTGCGGCAAAGCGCATCACACGTTGTTACATCCGCTCGAGTCCAATAATGCGCATCAACCGCCTCCATCTTCGGCGGCGGCACCTACGCCACCTTCCGGTACTCCTAGCACTACAAATCAGACATCCGAACCTCCGAAACCAACTCAGTCAGTGTCCGCAAATGCGACATTTCTATCCGCAGTGACGCAGCGACAGCTCCGCGAAGTATTATTGAGTACCGCAGGTGTCCGCCTCACCTCTGCGACCCATCATATCAACGCAACTGCCTTGCTTGATGGCGCATCGCACGTTACGTTACTCACGAAAGATATCGCGCAGAAATTGAACTTGAAGCTCAATAAATCGTCGGTAGTGATCAGTGGCGTTGGTGGAGCGCTGTCTTCAGCCAACTCAACCACCACTATCCAGCTTACATCGCGCAACGGTGAATTCTCCGTTAATCTACATGCAATAGTGGTAGATTCGATCACCGATCCGTTACCATCAGTATCGTTTACACCTCCGCCAGAATGGGACTTTGCCCAACGCTACCATCTCGCTGATCCGCGATATCACGAGTCAAAGGTCATTGACCTACTCATTGGAGTTGATCATTTGTACCAAATCCTCCAACCGTCAATGATTACGCAGCTGAATCGACCAACGCTCATCTCGTCTCAGCTTGGATGGCTCCTCGCTGGTCCATATTCAACGTCATCAATCGAACCGAGTGTGCGCTGCCTTCATGCGAAGCTGACGCAACCAGAAGTGGACTCAATCACAGAGTTTTTAGGCCTCAACGAGCCACCGCGCGTTAAAGATACCGGGTCAGTTGACGAACTCGAATGTGAACGAATATTCGTTGAGACTCACAAGCGTGATCCAGTCTCAGGCCGTTTTATCGTCAAGCTGCCACGACGATCTGACAAGATTCTTGGTGAATCGCGCCAACTAGCTATCAACTGTCTGAAACGCACTTGCGTTTCAGCAGAGTACCGTGAATTCTTACGCGAATACGAAGCGCTTGGTCATTTGACGCGCTGCGCACCTCCAATACCAAACCAGATTACCTACTACATCCCACATCACGCTGTTTACCACAATGGGAAGATTCAAGTTGTATTCGATGCTTCAATGAAGACAACAAATGGCGTCTCGTTGAACGACACACTGTTAGTGGGCCCAACGTTGCAGGCGCCACTATTTATTATCTTTCTCCGCTTCCGAATGTTCTTATATGCATTCACCGCTGATATAATCAAAATGTACCGCCAGATGTGGGTACCAGACGAAGACCGCGACCTTCAGCGCATCGTTATCTACGAAAATGGCGAGATAATCGACTGCCAACTGAACACCATTACCTATGGAACGAGCTCCGCGCCGCATTCCGCGATTCGAACGATTTTTCAACTTGCTGATGATGGCGAGTCAGAATTTCCAGCGGCGGCGGCAGTTCTGCGTAAAAATACATACGTCGACGATACACTGAGTGGTGCCGACTCGTTAGAAGCTGTAAAAAAGCTCATCGACGAGTTAGTCGCTTTGTTACGTACTGCTGGCATGGAGCTAGGCAAATGGCGCTTCTCCGGTGAGCTGGCAGACCACGCACCTCTCTGTGACTCGTCAGTAGGCCGCACTCTTGGAGTCGAATGGGACTCAGCCGGTGACTTCTTCAGTTTTCCATCTCTGGCCAACGTCACAGTTCCAGAGAACACCGTAACGAAACGTATCGCACTCTCAAAAGTATCCAGCATCTTTGATCCGTTGGGATTTCTCGCACCTCTCGCAATCACCGGCAAGCTTCTCATCCAAGAGTTGTGGACAGATAATCTGGACTGGGACGAAAACGTCTCCGCCGATTTCCAGCAGCGTTTCAATCGTTTCCTTAACGATATCACCGCATCCGCCAGCCTACAGTTTCCTCGCTACGTAGGAAACGCCGAATCCGTTCATCTTGAGTTGCATGGGTTTTCAGACGCTAGTAAGGAAGCATATGCTGCCTGTATCTACGCTCGCATTCTCAAGGAGAATGCGCCACCAGTTGTGCGGCTGATTGCGTCAAAAACGCGCGTCGCTCCGCAACGCCAACCACGTACGATTCCCGAGTTGGAGCTCTGCGCTGCTGCACTCCTGACCGAACTTTTCGAACCAGTTATTACAACCCTAGGTTGTAACCGAGATCGCTGTTATGCCTACACCGATTCGACCATCGTGTTGGCGTACCTTGCCAAAGAACCAGGTCATTGGACCCAATTTGTCGCGAATCGAGTGAAGAATATCGTCCGCACATTTCCAGCTGAAAAATGGCGACATGTTGCAGGCGAAATCAATCCAGCCGACTTGGCCACACGCCAAAAATCGTTTAGCGAACTTGAATCTCGCTTTGATCTCTGGCTCCATGGTCCAGAGTTCCTTCACGAGTTGAAGATACCACCGAATCATCTCTCACGCGAATTTGGAGAAGAGATTTTCCAGGCAACGCTGGTATATGTTCATGTGAACACAGTACTGGACGAAATACCACCCCAATATGCAGATTTCGCCAGATACATCATCAACCAGTACTCGGACCTCAGTAAGGTCCTGAGTATCATCACCGCTTGGCTCCGCATCAAAGACTTCTTTCTCTCACAAGTCAGAAAAACGCCGTCTCCAAGCGGAAGTTTCTCTGCTGCTGAATATCGACGCGCCGAACTTGAATTGGCCCTGAAAGCTCAGCACGAGACCTACCCGAAGGAATTCGACAAGCTGATCGCCAAGCGACCGCTTCCAAGTCGCAGTCGACTCACGTCACTGTCTCCCTTTCTCGAGAAGGGACTTATACGTGTCGGTGGCCGCATCGAATGTGCGGACCTACCATACTATCAACGTCATCCAGTAATTATTCCGGCAAACCATCGATTCACGCATTTGCTGATTCGAGATTGCCATCGCCGATTCGCACACGCTGGACCTCAGTTCATCACCGCTTATCTACGCCGCAGATACTGGCTCATCGGTAACCTGAACTCTCAAATTCAGCAGGTTATACGTACCTGCGCCAAATGCGCACGATTTCGCCGAAACGCGCACCATAATCCGCCGATGGCCGACCTTCCAGCTGACAGAGTTCGCCCATCACCACCATTCTCCATCGTTGGTGTCGACTACGCCGGCCCCTTCAATCGCAAACCAGAGATTCGCTCACGGAGTACCACCAGACTAAAGTCATATGTCGCCGTGTTCGTATGCTTCAGTACGCGAGCCGTTCACCTCGAGGTGGTCCTGGACCTCACGACAGCGGCGTTCCTCGCCGCATTGAAACGTTTTGCAGCACGCCGTGGCTGTCCTTTAACGATCTACTCAGATAACGGCACCAATTTCACCGGCGCTGCCAACGAATTGAATGAGAAGTTCAATGAACTTGCTCAATCCACCGAAATCCAGAAGTTCGCATCACCAGCTCCGATCGAATGGCGCTTCAACCCCCCTGCTGCGCCGCACATGGGTGGATTATGGGAAGCTGCCGTACGTATTATGAAGAATCACCTGTACAAAACGATCGGTGATACAGAGCTCACCACAGACGAATTTTGTACTCTTCTGTGCCACATCGAATCGATCATGAATTCGCGCCCGATTGTACCGCTGCGCGATCCAGCTTCCAGTTTCGATGCCCTGACACCTGGGCATTTTCTAATCGGACGTCCGCTTGTAGCTGTCTCAGATGACACATCCAACAGCGACGTCTCCCACTACCGAACGCGCTGGGACCTTGTAACCCAACTGCGCAACGCTATTTGGCGACGTTGGAAGCCAGAAGTCCTAACCTCCCTGCAGAAACGGGTCAAATGGACTGCTTCAACTCCTCAGTTCGAGATTAACGACATTGTAATCCTCAGCAAAGAGGAGACCGCACCTTTGCAGTGGCCATTAGGCCGAATCATTCGTACGTATCCAGATAGTCAAGGTACAGTGCGCTCCGTCGACGTCATTTGCCGTAACGGCACTGTTTTGAAGCGCCCTGTCCATAATCTGATACCGCTCATCGACGTAGATGAAGTTTCGACGCCGGATGGTACCAGCGCCGACGGCGGCGGGATGTAAACGAGTATTTTGCATCAAGTAAAAATAAGCAAAAGTTGCGTCGCGTTTTCGATCGCGTAATTACGGCGTATTTACGCCTCTGTTTGTGTACGTTTTCGGATATACGCGGCTATCGTTTGTTTAGACGTTTGTTGTTATTTTCCTCAACGAATTCATAGCTTTTGAAATTATTATCCGTTTTTCTCTCGTTATGAAAACATTCTCCGTTATTATTACGCGAAATTTAGTTGAATAAATGTCAGAAATGTACGTTGCTTTTATTCATCCTACAACTTGGTTAGAGTACCTTTCGAACGGATAGATTTCGAAGAATGAGAGGGGGTGAATAGAAGTAAACAAAATTGCTTGTACGTACTTATCCCCATTTTGTTTGAGAAAAAAATGTAGGTATTCTATGAAAAATTTTAAAAATAGTCTAGATAAAAACAGTTGTTTTTAAATTTTTCTATTAGTGTTTTTTTTTGTATTTTTTTGTAAACGTGATTTTTATTTCATAATAATGCAAAGCACTAAAAGCGCGATAACTTCCTTCATACGTTTTCTATTTTTCAAAAATTTGTCAAAAAATCCAAAAATGAACTTTGGTATTAAAAATGTTGCATCGCTTTCCATCTAGCTTGGTTTCGTTTAAATAGGAGAGTATTCATTTGAAAAGTTCCTTTGTTGGGCCCTAGTCTCAAATTCTCGATGAGCTGGAAAAATTCATTTGAATTGCATTGTTACCTTAAAACTCAAGAAATTTGGGGAAAACAATTTTTTGTAGTCCAATCACTCCTATTAATCAAAATTGAGGACGACAGCAGCCCATCTTGTAAATTTTGGAAGCTCGACTGCTTGATCCTAGTTTCAAAAAGAAGTGGATGAATTAGATGATGATCACTCTAATAGGATAAATAATTAGGTAGGTAGGTAGTAGGCCCAATGACCCATCTTAAGATTTTGAGCTTCATTTTCACACAGAATTATTTATTACGTTCTCGAGAGTCGATACCATCTAACCGATTGTGGAATAAATCATATTATGCTTCCTACATTAAATTCAAGTTCCTGTTGAAGTACCTTATCAGTTATAAAGATTTGTTTCCTTATCGCGGTTGCAGTTGTATGATGTTAGCGCCCTGATTTTGTTAATCCATCTAAGTATTTTCTTATCCAGTCGGTAGACATAGGGGTCTTTCCTATCGGTCTTCACTATAGTCGATGTGCTGAGTAAATGGTTTTTTTTTTTTTTTTTTACCACCATGCCGTGTTCGTGTTTCTTTGAAAAGATAACACAAATGTTAAAAAATCGATTTCTATTGTGCTACAAAGTTGAATTAACGATAAATAAGTAATATCAATATACAATACGTGAAGAAAAATTTGATATTTTGTTTTTGATTTAGAAAACACAGCAACTTAAAAAGAGCTTACCTAGCCTGATATAACATAAGCAGCGACAGAAGTTATTATGCAATTACGCAGTATCATTTTTTGAAAAGAATATGCATCATTTTCACGTCAGCATATTATTATATGTACTTAATAGAAATTTGGAGCATTTCTCATGATGAAATCTAATGCTTAGTTGTATAACTCCAGTTCGTCAGTTCATTTCACTCGTATTTCTTTGCGTGAGTTTATTTTATGTGATCTTAATGTGGTTTGATATGTAATTGAAAACATTGTGCCTACCTAACCTTTTATTTACCTATCTACCTACCTTTATTTCTACACGTAAGTACATTATACGTAAGTAATTCAGATGTATTCAGTATTCATTCTTTGATGGTGTTGAAATTATTTTGTGCAAGTAGAAGTATTACCTACCTAAATCTGTTTTTATTTACTGAGGTATTTAAGTATCTATTTAATGTGCAAAAAATTGAATCTTTCTGTATTCATCGTTGAGGAAATAAACCCGATTTAAATGGAGAGTCGATTAAAATCTTATCAAAATTTGTAAAAATTAAAGGTACCTACCGAACTTATATATTGAAGAGCTCAATTCCAAAATGTGCTTTGTCCAATTTTTTCAAAAATGCGTTTTCAGTGAATTCCGTTATATGGGACTGTTACGCAGTTAGGTAGGACGTCAGATAGCCGAAAATTCGTTTTTAAACGCGCTATCCAGTACATTGAATGCAGAATTTTATGTAAAATTCGTTTTATTCAACACTATTGAACCAACCTACCACTCCAAAATGTGCCAAGTCCAACTGGGTGCAGTAGTCTGTTACCTAACAAAACATTGTACCAGTCCACAACGTGCTAAATACCACATTTCATCGTGATAATTTTGGAAAATAATCTGTATGCAGTGCCAAAACGTGCTTAGTCCCATTTTTGACGACTTCGTACACAGATTGAACAAATAGGTGTAATTTTGAAAAAAAAAAATTGCAGGGAAAATATTCGAAATACTTTACACTACACTGTCTGATATTGAAAATTGACATTAAAACATCTTTGTGTGTTCACGAATTTTGTTTTTGATTTGCCAAAAACAAAAATCTGGGACAAAGCACATTTTGGAATTGAGCTCTTCATATGTATTTGTTTACAAGAATTTTTTGGCTTCTTTTTAGATAGGTAGGTAAGTTTTGAAAATGACAATTGCCCAGTTTTTAAAAATATCGTTCAATAGTGTTTTAAAAAGTCTCTTGTTGGTATTACAACTGTCTATTTTTTTAATTAACATTATTATTTCAAAACCAAAATTCTATTTTTGAAAGTGAATAGTTTTCAGTTTTTTTTTTCATTATTTCAAAACCAAAATTCTATTTTTAAAAATAAATATTTTTCAATTTTTTTTCAACTGTTTGAAGTGTTGTATAATGAATTAATGATTCTCACTACCTAATTCATATAGTTCGTATGTACAGTTATTGATTTCGAATACCCATGGTATTAGCAATTAGGCTACTTCTTAATTTAACTCCTCAGTGCCATCCCCTGCAGCTCCTCATTTACAAAAAAGATGGTTGAATGATGGAGTAAAAAAGTATTCATTCAAATAATAACATT
This sequence comes from Planococcus citri, assembly GCF_950023065.1. Lineage (NCBI taxonomy): Eukaryota > Metazoa > Arthropoda > Insecta > Hemiptera > Pseudococcidae > Planococcus > Planococcus citri. The sequence goes on along the minus strand of NC_088678.1, from coordinate 59,900,788 downwards.
TTTTGATACCTAAACCTAAGTACTTGGGTAAATTATGATTCATTTTAAATTTTTTTCTCGTTTTGTAGATTTCTTGAAATGGATACACCAGCTCATCCCATATCAATATTCGATGAAGATGCGGTTTCCGAAAAACTGAGACAGATTCCGGAAGAGATAAAAAATCGTAATGTTGTAATTATTTCAATAGCAGGTGCCTTCCGTTTGGGCAAATCATTCATCTTGAATTTTCTCATTCGATACATGAAATATTTGGTAAGTAGGTACCTATTAATTTTGATTTGTTTTCTTACTTTATGAAATTGAATTAGTTGATGATATTTGTGAAATCATATCACAAATTGAAAAATCACTTTTCAAATCAATGAAAGAGTAGAAAAAAATCAAGGGACAAAATTTCTGACCTTGGGAGTGGCAAATTAAAGAGACTATAAATAAATTTTAAATTTAAAAAAAAAATGAAAAAAATAAGTAATTGGCGAAATGAAAGGTACATAAGTTTAAAAATGAACAATAATTAATTCTGTTATGATTAATCTTTTTTCAACTATAAAATTTTAAAAGTATTTTGGAATTTTAAAATTGTCAATTTAGTGGAAATTTTCGTGAATTTACCAACTTTCAAGCTCTTAAATCTTTTTGAGTTTCAGAGTTAGAAAAAATTGATCGTAACAAAATTTGTTAATTTTAAAACGTTTTATTTGTTCATTTCAGCAATTATTTTTTTCATTGTTGCTTTTTGAAATGAAAATTTATTTATAGCCCCTTCAATTCGCAAGTACAGCAAAAAGTCATAATAATATCGTGTTTGGTTGTCGATGTTCTACCCACTCTCAGATCTCAAGGTTAATAATATGAAATTTGACCGTTGGTTTCGAAGAACGCAATTCGCCCCTTCAAATGTAAAGATAAGCAACACCTTCATCTTTCTTTTTCTAGTGGCAAAATACCAAATTGTATCTAAATTTTAAGTTTCGCTGACCTCTCGCTGGACACCCTGTGTAGGTTAGGAACTCTGCGGCTTCATGAAAATTACTTGCTGTGGATCCTGCGAAGTTTTCAATAATAAGAACAAATTAACTAACCAATATCTATTAACTTATTCAATCTACAGTGCACTCCTGAAGATGAAAAACCGAGTAGTACTTGGTTGGGAGATGACGAAAGTCCGTTGAAAGGGTTCTCGTGGAGACCTGGATCAGAAAGGGATACGATTGGAATTTTAATGTGGAGTGAAATATTCCCAATGACGTTACCAAATGGAGAGGAAGTGAGTTTTTAAGCCTACCTATAAGTAAAGCTACTCGTAATAATATGTGTATGTATTGAAGTATGCATCAGGTTCTCAGGAATCAGATTTTAATGAATTTTTGCAATATTTTTCAGGTGGCAGTAATTTTTCTAGATACGCAAGGAACGTTTGATAACGATACTACGGTTAATGAATGCGCAAAAATATTCGCTTTGAGTACAATGTTGTGCTCAGTGCAAGTGTATAACCTGTCTAAAAAAATCAAAGAAGATGACCTACAATATTTACAGGTAAATTTCTTTGCAATTAGGTACCTCTACCTACCCATTATAATTTGTATCTTAATTCCATGTTTTATAACATTGCCTGTACCTATAGCTATTTGCCGAATATGGACGTTTAGCAGCAGAAAGCACCGCCAATAAAACGCTTCAGAATAAGCTACAATTTCTCGTAAGAGATTGGAGCCACCCATATGACTTCGAGTATGGATCGGCGGGGGGCCAAAAATACGTCGATAAAATATTAAAAGTTCGTAATTCAAGTTGTAATTTTATCGTACAAAATTTTGTGACTTATTGATGAATTGATAAATTTTTATTTAATTGTAGACCTCGGGCAAACCACCGGGACTAGTATCGTTGAGAAACAATATTAAATCTTCATTCGACGACATTAAATGTTTCCTCATGCCTTATCCTGGAGTTCAGGTTGACACGAATCCTGCATTTAATGGAAAGTTATCAGGTAAAATCACATTTAAGGTGGACAATGCTTAAGCTGTGCCTACTATGCATCTTCGAATCAATTTTCTTGTTAACTTTTTTTTACTACCTAATATTATTATTACCTAACTAAGTATTTTATTGTCATCATTTTTCAAATTTTTTAATACATACCTACTTACAGACATGGAAACCAACTTCAAAGACAGCTTAGAAGATTTTGTTACGGAACTTTTATCGCCACAAAATATGATTTTGAAAGAAATCAATTCCGTAAAAATCAACGTTAACCAATGGTTTATGTTCTTAAAACGGTACATCAATGAGTTCAGCCATGATTCTCTGCCTGAACCCAAATCATTATTCGAAGTAAGAATAATTACACCTGAATAAATGTATCTGTTGAGGAAAAAAGTAGATAGGTGCCTACTTATTCCTAATATTGCACATGTTTATTCATCTCAGGCAACTGCAGACGCAAATAACCTGGAAGCGGTGACTGCCAGTGTAGAAATGTATTACAATTCGATGAAACAAGCTTTCGAATGTTCTGAACCGTTTTTAACCTCTGAAGAATTTGATAATCATCACAGAAAATTCAAAGCGTTGGCAATTGAGCAGTTTAGAGAAAAACGCAAAATGGGAACTGAGGAATTCTGCGAATCGCATAGACGCAAATTGGAAGAAGTAAGAATATAAAGCACTTATTTTTTAAATTCAAAATGTACTACTTAAGCAAGAAATTCTGGTGAGATAAGAACTGAAAATTTATTAAGTTATAATGTAATCAACTAGGTACCTACGTAGGATACCTATACTTGAACAATTTCTTTAACAATAGTAGTAGGTAGTTAGATCAGAAACTAAGTATCTCTTATATAATCACGAAAGTTTCAGTACCTACTGCCTACATTTTTGGCTTTTGAAGCTTTTTTAAAACTTACAGTAGTTTATAAATGAGTAATTGTCTGTTTTCTTGCAGAACATTCGTTCAAGATCCGAGCAATTAAAACTTTCAAATCAATATAAAAAAGAAACATGCATGCTCAACAATGCAGTAAAAGGGAAGGAGATTTACAACGAGCTGACGTCGCTGTTAGAAAACACCAAACCGTATTTAAGCGGTCGCCAGTTCAAAAACGAACATGAAAGATTTGAGAAAAAAGCCTTGGACTTTTTCGATGCTCAATGTGAAAACAACGTGGATGAATTAAGCAAAAGACACCGAATGAAATTGCAAGAGGTAGGCACCTAAGAAGTGAGAGCCTTCTTAGCAATAAGTAATTATAAACATATAAGTAAATGAATCAATAGGTAAATACTAAATAAGGTTTAAAAATCAAAACAGATTTCTTTAAATAATCGACTGAAAACCATTAGGCATTAGAAAGGGAAAAAAATACAGCATATGAATCATAAAATCAAATTATAGGTGCCTAAATAACTTTCCACCTCAATTTGGTGAAATTTTGAATTTTTATGAAAAATGATCTTCTGAATTATTTTGTAACTTGAGTAAAAAAAAATAAAATGAAAATAGGTAAAATAGGTAAAAGTCGAAAAATGAAATTTAAATGCTGATATTTTCAAGTATAATATTTTCGGATGCTGTTAAGATTTTTCTTCGTCAGGGGCAGTTCTACTTCCTAGTTTATTTGTTTTATTTGCACTCAAAGTAAGTTGGGTTGTTCAGTATCAGTTTTGTTTTCAATGTTTTCATTTCAGCAAATTGACACTGAAAGGTTTCGATTAATGACTTTGAATAAACATAAAGCTAAAGCCCATAACTATTCGGCAATGGTAGCAGCCAACAAAACCTACTACAAGGAGATGCTCGACGTTATAGAGAGTTCCGAATCATATCGCACCTTCGAGCAATTGAAGGAGGAGCATATAAAACATAAGGCCGCTGCCTTGCAAGAATTCAGTGATAAATGTGTTGATGATGAAGATGAGTTGTCTAAAAAATACAAGAAAGATTTGCAGAAGGTAAGGTTTGTCGTAATCGTACTCCAGATTGCGGGTATGGTATACCTATCTTCTTGGTAGGTACCTACATTTATTTCAAAAAATGATCACATCACCTAATAATTCACTTACAGGAGATGGACGATGCTTTTAATGATTTCAAAACATTGAATAAGAATAAAAAGATATCGAATATCGCTGCTCGTAACATCGAATCAAAATGTGAGAATACCGAAGTCACTCCATATGAAATGGAAAAAACGCATTTGAAATGCACTTCGCCAGCTAAATATGAGCCTCATGAAACTCAATTAAATCAGGTTAGTAACAGAATCGATGCTGTGATGAAAAAACGTGTTCAAAACAATGTGATAAAAAAAGAAATTAACAATTTTTGAAAAAAGTTGTTCGGCAAACGAAGATTTTACCCATCTAATTATTAAACAAAAACAAAAAATTAAAAAAATTATGGAGTACATTACCTAATATAAAAAATACACTCGACTGTAATAAATTAGGTATTCATTTTTAATTTTCTGATTACCTAATAAATACATACATGTAGGTACGGAGTAAGACTCGAGTTGCACATTTATTTATTTATTAATTGATTTATTTATTATTATTAAATACTTATTACTTAACCTGAGTTTGTTTTTAGAACAACAACATGGATAGTAATTGGTTGAAAATTTGCAATCGCACACTTTCATATAGAATAGATGTTAGGAGACGTTTCCAGGACTTCAGTATTTCCGTAAGTACCTATACCTATATGTTTTCTGTCTTAAATGACGTGATCGTAAGAAGCCTCGTAACAGTAAAAAAAAAGTTGTTTAACAAGAGCAGAGTGCCTATTCTAATAATCATTTAAAAAAAAAAAAAAAACAATAAAAAATAATCGAGTACCTACATTAAGAAATAGGCCTATACTTGACCGTAATTATTAATTTTTCATTTTCTGATTAAGGTACGAGTACAAGTAAGACTCGAGTTACATCTATTAATTATACTTAATTACTTAACCTGAGTTTGTTTTTAGGACAGTGAAATGGATTGCAATCAGTTGAAAACTTACAATCGCCCACTTCAAAATGGAATGGACGTTAGGAGATGTTTCCGTAATGATTTCGGTGTATTGGTATGTTTGTCTTAAATTACAATTGCTTATACTTACTTATGTACCTACCTATTATGTAGAAAGCTCCGTAACAATTTTTTTTTAAATTTGTTTAACAAGAAAAGATTTTACCTAACCTATCTAATCATTAAACAGAAACATAAAGCAAATAATTGAATTAATTACTTAATAAAAAAAAAGCACGTGACCATAATTATTGATTTTTCATTTTCTGATTAATAAATTATAAATACGAGTAGGTAGTCGAGTAAGACTAGAGTTACACTGCCAAATCGGCGGATTTTTGCACGAGGGGTCTTCAATTTTAACATTTTCCGTCAATTCGTTGACAAATTGGGGGGAGGGGGATTTTTTCACATATTCGCCTACAAATTGGTAAAATATTCCAAAAATGCAAAAATTTTCATTGTTTAGGCTTCTAGCAACAACTGTAAAACTTGTAATTTTTTTTTCTCGAAAATGAAAAAAAAATGCCCCTCCAATCTTTTGATATGTTATTCTACATAAAAAGGACTAAAACTGAGAATTTTTTCAGCATTTTTACTGGGGGACATCGTGGTTATATTTAAATTATAAGTTTTTAAATCGATTTTTTTGGGTCTTTGAAAGTGGCAACACTGATTTTGACATCATTCGTCGATTACCCTCTCAAAGTACTACAATTTGAAAAAAAGTTGAAAATTCTATACCACCTACAACCGGAGCAATTTGCAACTGAAATTTTCCATTTTCGGCCATTTTGGAGAATTTTGAAGCGCCACAGCTCCGTCAAAAAAAAACGAAAAAATGTCCGGTTTGCGTCATTCGTCATCGTTTGATGACCTCTACAAATGATCTGATTTTGAAAAAAATTGAAGACCCCTCGTGCAAAAATCCGCCGATTTGGCATGGAATGACCCACTTACTAGTTACACTCGTACTTAATTACTTAACCGGAGTTTGTTTTTAGGACAACGAAATGGATCGTAATTCGTTCCAAATTCGCGATCGCCCTTTTCAAAATGGAATGGATGTTAGGAGACGTGTCCGTGACTTCGGCGTTTCCGTATGTGCTGTCTTAAGTGAAACGTTTGTAGGAAGCCCCGTAGGCCCCTTATTCAATGCTATGCGCGATGGCTTTTTGGCCAACACTTCAGCGTTTGATCGATGCATTGATGAATAGATATTTTCACTTGTCTTTAACAATTATTACTTATTAGTTATTGGTATTGTTATTTAGGAAGGAAGTGAATAAAAGTACTTTCTCGCACTAGTTCGTTTTTTTTTGAGAAAAATATGTTAGGTTGGTATTATTTTATGAAAAAATTTGAAAATGGTCACCGTAAAAACACCCCCCCCCCAGTTTTAGAAAATTTGCGAAAATGTCTGAGAATGAAGTTTTGCATTTTTGAAATTTTGATTAGGTAAATAAATACTGGTGTTTTGAGACATGCTGTTTCGATGATTCGATCTAGCTGATTTCATTTTAAGTGGAGAGTGTCAGTTTAGAAGGTTGCCTACTTTATTGGGCCCAACTCTGAAATTCTCGATGAGCTGGAAAATATACTTTTAATTTGTATTGCGACCGCTTTTAAGGAATTTGCGAGAAAGAAGATGTATAATTAACTACATAGAAGAATTCCACTGCTCCTAAAAGTGAAAAAAGAGCGCACCTCGAAAATTTTGGAAATTTTGATTCGATTTCTGAAATGAAGTTGATGATGGTCAATCTTGAATTATACATAGGTATAAGTACATCTACATATTATAGGTACTGAATTTTTAGCTTATCGCGAATGGGATTACTTATTGTATTTTGTCAATCTGTTTATTTTCTTTTATCATCGACAAACTCCTATCAGTCTTCAGTATCGAAGGCATGCTGCGTGAACGTTTTTTATTTCTTTGAAAAGGTCACGCAAGAGTCAACAAATATGCTTTCATTATGTATCCTAATAAAGAATCGAATTAACGCGGTGAGTAAGTAAATAATTATCAATCATGGTTGAAGAATAAAATCAGATAGATTTTGATTTTGAAAACTGCAAGCAATTTTAAAAGAGCATATCTTACAGACTTGATAAGCAGTGATGATTAGATACATAGTATGTATAAGAAGTTCGCATTTCGCATGAATCAAATATCTGGAGAGAATGTGCGCCGTTTTCAATTTTCATGATTATAAGTAATCGCAGTCGTCAGCAAATTTAACCGAGTGACGTTTGGAGCCATTTTTCTTTATCAAATCTCATTTTCATTTCACTTAAATTTCTAGCTTAGTCAATTCAGTTCAGTTCACGGTTCACTTCAAGTGTGCTTTGCGTATGTGTGACTTTGTGCTCGCAGATCGTGTGTTATATGTAAGTAAGATACTTGATAATACTACCTACATTTATCTGCCTTAATTTTCACGTAAGTATGTAATTCAACATTCAACGTTGTATTCATGATTTGCAGACATTTTATGAATTAATGGATTTTTGGTGTTAAGAATATGTACATTTTTGTGGAAGTAGGTACATATAACATCTTTTTGTTTTTATTCAGTGAAAAATAAATTAATGTTCCTATTCACCTTTCGTGGAAATGAAACTGATTTAAATAGAGAGCCGATCAATAAATCTTATCAAAATTTTTAAAAAATTAAGTCATAGGCTACCGAAGTTAGAGAAATTGAACTCTTGTTCAATAATAATTCAGATACAAAGTACAGGGTGTTCCAGAATAACCTTTCACATTTTGGTGAGCACTGATCTGCGTTCAAATGGTGTTAGGGGAATGGTAAAAGCGGTTCCAGGTAGCCAACACATGCCGAATTATGTTTCAGTATTAATTTTTTACCATGGAGAAGTGGACGGCTGTGCAGCGCGCTTTTATTGTAAAGGCCTTTTTCAGTGCAATTCGTGCCTTCCGCAAACATTTTAAACTTACCGGTAAAAGTGAAGTGCCATCGAGGCCAACAGTGAAATTATGGGTAAAAAACTTCGAGAAAACCGCTCATGCTTGTAAAAATAAGCCTACAGGTCGGAAAAGATCAGTAAGAACGCCAGAAACAACGGACCGAGTAAGGCATTCAGTACAGACTACCCCTACCACTTCAATACGTAAACGAGCGTTAAATTTAAAAATCAAACCAACTTCTCTGCAACGAATTTTATCTGAAGACCTCAGTTTCCATCCATATAAGATTTTAATCATTCAAAAGTTACAAAAAACTGATTTTGTGAGAAGAAAATCATTTGCCGAGGATATGCTTACAAGAATTGATACTGGTGAGATTCCATTGAACTCGTTACTCTTTACTGATGAAGCTCATTTTTATCTAAACGGTGATGTGAATAAACAAAATATGCGCTACTGGTCGACAGAGAATCCGATGATAATACACGAGAAACCTCTACACTCCGCTAAGTTGACTGTTTGGATGGGCGTGGCTAAATTCGGTATAGTGGGACCGTATGTGTTTGATGAAACGGTGAACGGTGAGAGGTATCGCAAAATGTTAAACGAGTTTCTCATTCCTGAATTGAAACGCAGACACAAGTATAGAGTTACTTGGTTCCAACAGGATGGCGCTACCTGTCATTCCGCAACGGACACGATTTCTTTATTGCGTGAGCATTTTGGTCATCGAATAATTTCGCTGAACACAGAAATTTCATGGCCACCTCGATCCCCTGATTTTTCAGCATGTGATTTTTTTTTATGGGGTTACCTCAAGTCAAAAGTATATCAAGATGATCCTAGGACTCTGAAACAGCTCCTAGATAATATTATTCGTGAATCAAGACTGATTAGAAGAGAAATGCTCAACAAAGTGTTCAATAATTTTAAAAAACGTTTGGTCGATTGTGTCAAAAATGATGGAAAACATCTTGGTGGAATAATTTTTAAAACTTAATTTATAATGAAAACTCAAATATATGGTCTAAAAACGGCACATTTCTACTTCATTTTGGTTATAAAAAAATTTCCGTAACCATTTTTCTCTCAGAGCTACTAATAAAACAAAAGTGAAAGGTTATTCTGGAACACCCTGTAGGTACATGCAGGCCTTTTTTTGTATTTCTATTCTGAGGGGGACGCTAAATTGAAGTTGCAAGCCCCTAATTTTCATCCCCCCCCGTCACTGTACATAATTTGAATTTTTGAGAGAAAAAAATCGAAGTTTCAAACTTTAAATTTTTACAAAATTTAATCAAATGGAGATGGAAAGCTGGTTAACACCTTCTGAAGACGACTTCAGGTAGGTTCAAGTCATTTTGGAGCCTCCAGCAACTTTTTGAAAATTACTGGAGCCTCTAGTAGATTTTTTTTAAACTCGAAATTTCCACAAAATTTCATCAAAATGGAGTTGGAAAGCTGAAAATTATTCTGCAAATTAATTTCAATACGCTACGAAGTCAACTGCCGCGGGATTTCAAGTCATTTTGGAGCCTCCGGCGACTTTTTGAAAGGTCGTATGGCGTTTTTTGAAAAATTGAAATTTCTGAAAAGTAGCTGGAAGTGTTCAAAACCATTTGAAACCACCATGTAGTCGACTTCATATCGCATTGAAATTAGTCTGCGAAATAAATTTCAGCTTTCCATCTTCATTGATGAAATTTTGTAAAAATTTAAAGTTTAAAAAATCTGCTGGAGACTCCAGTAATTTTCAAAAAGTCGCTGGAGGCTCCACAATGACTTGAACCCACCTGAAGTTGTCTTCAGAGAGTGTTAAAATTGGAGTGTAGAGTAAATTTCAGCTTTCCATTTTGATGAAACTTTGTAAAAATTTAAAGTTTAAAAAATCTGCTGGAGGCTCAAGAATTTTCAAAAAATCACTGGAGGCTCCAAAACGACTTGAAATTTACCTGCAATACTTCGTAGCGCATTGAAATTAGTTTTCAAAATAAATTTCAGCTTTCCAACTCCATTTTAATGAAATTTTGTGGAAATTTCAAGTTTCAAAAATTTTCTAGAGGCTCCAAAACTGCTCAAAACAGTTTGAAATTGTTTCCAATCGATTTGGCATGTCGAAAATAGGGTACATATATCCCAAATTTCAGCTTTTTTGGTCAATTAGGTAAAATTTTGATTTTTCCCCTCATTTTTGGCCTGAATTTGATTTTCAAAAATTCACCAAGAATCGAAAAATGCACTTTATAGCTCTTGAAATTTTGACAGGTGAAAAATTTTTGCCTGATCTTTCAATCTACCTTTGTAAGGTTTAAAAAATTTCGTGCAAGTCCTATGTTGGAACTCAAAATCTGCGATTTCGGCTGATCTGTCAATCAAAATGGCCGCCATTTTGTAAGTAGGGCCACTTTTTTTTGAGTACAAGGGCTAGAAATGTTTCTCAGGACTCCCCTCTTAAGAAAAAAGTTGTCCCAGAGGATCGACGGCGGGGGGGGGGGTGCAATAATTCTTGAGCGAGCTCCCCGACGTGCAAGATAAGTACATTTATGTTCATGTAATTCCTACACTTAATTTTTTTACATACCTATTCTTAAAGAAACCTAAAAATTTACCAACCTAATTCAAAATAATGAATCGTAGCATTTTTTAGCTTACTTTAGGTAGGTACAGCTGATCGAAATTATAGAGCAACCCATTGCACGTTTTAAAAAAATAATACTAGGTAGGTACCTAACTTACTTTTTAATGGATAGTCTCTTAAAAAGTCTGTATTTTTATAGGTACCTGTTTCTCACAATGGATAAACCTGCTCATCCTTTACCGATATTTGACGAAGATGCTGTGAACGAAAAAATCAAACAGATCCCCGAAGAGATCAAAAATCGTAATGTTGTGGTCATTTCTATTGCAGGTGCCTTCCGCCTGGGCAAATCGTTCATTTTGAATTTTCTAATTCGATACATGAAATATTTGGTAAGTAGGACAGTATTTTGATTTATTTATGAAATTAAATTAGTCTATGGATATATTTTGTGAAATCATATTGAAAAATCATTTTTGCTTTTACCTCTTAATTTATTGAATCACATTTCATATTTAATGTGCAGTGCACTCCTGATGATGAAAAACCGACTGGTGCTTGGTTAGGTGATGACGACACTCCACTGGAAGGGTTCTCATGGACACCTGGATCAGAAAGGGATACGATTGGAATTTTAATGTGGAGTGAAATATTCCCAGTAACGTTACCAAATGGAGAGAAAGTAATAAAGTTTACTTGTTAAAATATCGAAATGTATAGCCTACTTAGTTCATGAATCGGGATCGAACATTCATTTTTCAGGTTGCTGTAATTTTCTAGGATACTCAGGGAACGTTCGACAATAACACTACGGTTAAAGAATGCGCGAAAATATTCGCTTTGAGTACAATGTTGAGCTCGGTGCAAGTGTATAATCTGTCAAAAAAAATCAAAGAAGACGATTTGCAATATTTACAGGTAAATTTCCTTGCAAATAGGTATCTACCATTATATAATTTGAAATTTGAATCCTAATCTCGTGTTTTATAACATTTCCTGTAGTTATTCGCCGATTATGGACGTTTAGCAGCAGAAAGCACTCGCAATAAAGCGCTTCAGAATAAGCTACAATTTCTCGTAAGAGATTGGAGCCACCCATATGACTTCGAGTATGGATCGGCTGGGGGCCAAAAATACATCGATAAAATATTAAAAGTTCGTAATTCAAGTAGTAATTTTCATCACCGAATTTTGTGACTTGATGAATCGATAATAAATTTTTATTCAATTGTAGACCTCAGGCAAACCACCGGGACTAATATCGTTGAGAAACGATATTAAATCTTCTTTCGCCGACATTAAATGTTTCCTAATGCCTTATCCTGGAGTTAAAGTTGATACGAATCCTGAATTTAATGGAAAATTATCAGGTAAAATCGTTTATTTGCTAGACATTATGTCAATGTCCACTGTGCCTGATGCCTACATCAATCTTTGGTTGGTAGGCTACACGTTTCCTCAAATCGAGTTTCAAGTTCAAAATTTCTTATTGTTTCCTTCTTTATCATTGTAGACATTGAAACCAACTTCAAAGCTTACTTGAAGGATTTCGTTACTGACCTTCTCTCCCCACAAAATATGAACCCCAAAGAAATCAATGGTGAAAAAATCAACGTTAGCCAATGGTTTATGTACCTCGAGCGTTTCATTCATGAGTTCAGCCATGATTCGCTGCCTGAACCCAAATCCTTATTCGAAGTAAGTGTGTAATTTATACGAGTACCTGATAGGCATACATATACCTATATAAGGTACCTATTTGTTGATGAAATAAGTTGGAATAATTTTCAATTTTGTGCGTGTAAATTTTTACCTCAGGCTACTGCAGACGCCAATAACTTGTCAGCTGTTGCTGAGGCTAAGGAAACTTATGACCAGTCGATGTTACAAGCCTTTGAATGTTCTAAACCGTTTTTAACCTCTGAAGAATTTGATAATCATCACAGAAAATTCAAAGCGTTGGCAATTGAGCAGTTTAGAGAAAAACGCAAAATGGGAACTGAGGAATTCTGCGAATCGCATAGACTCAAACTAGAAGACGTAAGTAACATTGCAACATATTACCGAGATTTATAACGTTGGTACCATAAGTCATAATCAATCTCTTCAACATTTTTGTATATCAGAAACTCTCTCTTATACTTAATCGTAAAAGTTTCAACTAATTTTATTTCATTTTTTTTGGAGAATTTTTAGCAGTTTGAAAATTTTTTATTGGAATAATAAGTGACTATTTTCAACGCAAAATTTCAACTCTTCGTAAGCCTACCCATTAAATACGAGACAAAAAAATGTATCATCGAAATTGAAGTGTTATATGTAAATTATTGTATGTTTGTTTGCAGAGCATCCGTTCAAGTTATAATCAATTCAAACTATTGAATAATTCCAAAAAAGAAGCAAGCATGCAGGCCACTGTTACAAGAGCAAAAAAAGTTTACGGCGAGTTTATGTTGCTGTGTGAAAATGCTAAACCGTATTTAAGTAGTAACCAGTTCAAACACGAGCACGAGAAGTTCGCAAAAAAAGCCTTGGACCTTTTTGATGCCTATTGCGAGAAAAACGTGGACGATTTAAGCGATGAATACCGAAATGAGTTGCTGGAGGTAAGAAATCATGTTTTTCAAATGCACAAGACGTATTCCTTTATACCTACCTTTTTTTTTTTGGTAATACGAGTACAACAACTAGGTATTTCTCAAATGATAATTTTCGAAACCTATCCGCTACATTGTTGAAAATTACCTCATGAAAAGTACCTATTTAAAAATTTTCTGCTCCAGAAGGCAGAATCCTCCTAAATTCCAATATACAATTTTATTTTAGTGGATTCTGACGCACGCATTTTCATTTCAGCATATTGAAACTGACAGTGTTCGATTCTGGGCTTTTAATAAACACAGAGCCGAAGCTAACAATCAATCGGCAATTAAAGCAGCGAAAGAAATCTACCATAAGCAGATGCTCGAGGCTACGGAAAATTCCAAATCACTGACCTTGGAAGAATTAGAACAAGAGCATGTAAAACACGAGGCAGTGGCCTTGCAAGAGTTCATCAATAAATGTGTCGCCGGTGAAGACGAGTTCTCGCAGAGATACAAGAAGGAGTTGAAAAAGGTGAAATTGATATTATTGTAAAGGGCATTAGGTAGATACACATAATAGTTATCATTTACTTTTTGGAGGAATTATTTCAAAAAATGATCACATTAGTTAATTCTCCTTGTATGATATAGAGGACGGTTACATTCATTTCAAAACATTGAACAACGAAAAAAAGAGCAAAGCAGAAGCTTTCAATCTATCGGCTGCACAATCAGCAAAAAACGCGTATAATCGGCTGATGACGATAGTTCTCGAGAAACCGCAAATTTTGAACTCTGACCAATTCAACGATGAGCATCAGAAATGTAAAACTGCAGCTGTGGAACAGTTTAGAAACAGCTGCGACAATGACGATGAATTTTCTCACGAGTGCCGGATTAAATTGGAAAAGGTTCGTGTTCCGCTCATTTTTGAATTCTACAAAAACAAAACTAGAATAGTTGAATGCGCTATAGTACGTAACAAAATGAAGAATATAAATATAGCTAATTGTTATTATTTGTTATTCATTTTCTGATTACCTAATTAAATACTCAAGTAGGTAACAGTTATTAAATAATAATTAGCCCTGAGTTTGTTTACAGGACATCGATATGGATCGTAATTGTTTCCAAACTTGGAATGAGAACAAAGACAGGAACAATGCCACAAACAATCGCTTGGAAAGAAGGATAGAGCGAAGAAACAGTGTACGTGACTTTTTCATCGGTACCTCGCTTAGTTCTATCATACTTGGAACAGCTATAGGAGGCCCCCTTGGCCCCTTGATTGCTGGCGTGAGTGGCGTGTTGGGTGGCGCGGTGAGTCGGGCCTTCAAGTAGCTGTGAATAGATTTTTTCCCTATTTTATGTACTGGAATTATCATATAAGTTCTTATAATTTAGTACCTACGAGTAATTATTCGAATATTATGTTTTTCTTAACTATCATAATAAATACTATGATTTATTTTTAGAAACTGATTTTTGAACTGTTTATTTCCCGAAAAAAATAATGATAATTTTAGGCTAGCTAACTGGCAAAAATGGACTGTGTAGGCACGGCGACGAGTTCTAAACAGGTCCATGTCGAGTAACTTGAAAATAATTCGTTGAGTAGAATGATACTTAGATAGTTACAATTTTTTGCTCCTTATTCAAAGAGGGTAGGCAAATTGTATAAATTTACACGAGCAAGTAATGCATAGGCAGTAGGCACACAATTGAGAGGTTCGTTGAAAAAAAAATCACCAACGTTGAAAAATCAAATTTTGCAGGAGACTGAAAATACTCTAATTAAATTTGATTTCACGACTGTAGGTGGTACATTCAGAAATAATGCGAAAAAAGCTTCATATTTTAGAGATCTGTTCCATTAAAAAATGACTCCGGTGGTTTTGAACAAAAGTCAAATAGAATACGCATTTTTAAAACTTGAAAAAATTGACCAAAATTTCTTGAAAAAGAAAATCAGTTTCATCCACGTTTCTCTCATCAAGTTTTTTTTTTTTTTTCAAAAATAATAGTCTATACTTACCTAATCTAAGAAAATCTGAATGATCTTGATAAACGTTTTTTAAACCAGCTCTTCAATTGTCAATGATTGTGAATATATGCTGCAGCTTATTTCAGATTTATAGTAAATAAAATGTCAAATTAATGGGAAAAAAGTGCATTGGATTTTTTTATGAAATTTTTTAAATGGGGTGACAGGTGCTTTTGAAATTTTTTCAAATTGTTTTAAAATGTACAACTTGTACGTAATACCGAGTATTAAATTTCAACTGTCGCAGTTGATCAGGTACGTATGTAGCAATAAAGTTAATTTTTGTTAAACGTTAAACACTCAAGATTGGCTCAAAAAAAGGCCAAAAATCGATTCGAGTGATCAACGTTCAGGGGTAGAAGACGTTTGAGGATTTTTTTGAAAAAATTAGCAGTTTTAGAAATTTTTAAAAGTTTGTGATTTCTAACTGAGTACATAGGTAAGTTGATAAAGGTACTAGGAGGTATTCTAAATAAAAACACTGAAATCGAATTTCGTATATTTAAAGTAATTGCTATTTAAGCAAGAATGGTGATTAGCAAAGCGTTATCGTAGGAGATGCGGATCAATTCATAGACATTTTGGTGTCTTATTTTTAATACCTAATCGCCTTCCTTACATTTTTATCATTAACCACACCATTTTCTTATTTTATTCCCTTTAATTAGGAATATTTCCTACAACACAAATCATTATGAGATATACTAACGTTTAGTTTAAACAAATCATTGACGATAATAGTTCCAAATAATACAGTACACATTATCGTCTAATTTCTGTGAAGTTGTGTTGTGCGTTGATTGAAGTTCAGAATTTAATTCGTAAGTATTGTTTTGAATTCATACTATAACAAAATTTTCAACTTTTCAAATACATACCTACCTATTTAATATAGCTGAGTAATATTTTTTTTTCATTTTTTACAATAATTTCATTTTTTTTTTTTAATTTGAAAAATTTTAATCTTTGGAAAAAATAGAAGGTAGGTCTACAAAATTTCAGAAAATACTTCTGCAAAAACAATTCGAGCAATCAAAAAATGGGGTATCATTTTTTGAAAAATTTCCAAACTTCATATCGCATTTAGATAAGGAGAATCGAGAGGTTTTCAACTTCAACCATCAAAATTTGCTGACAAAAAATTATATTAGAAAACCCACTTTTATAAGTTACCTATTTCTTTTCACCAAGTTTTTCAATAGGTAGGTAGGAAGGTAGGTACCAATTTGTGTGGAGGGTGTTTAGAAAATAATTGACCAAATTGATATTTCAAATAATTGGTGATGCAACCGGATATGAAAGAAAACACCTCGGATGAACATGTTGCCTATTTTAAAAATTGAAAGGCAAACCCTTTTAAAAAAAATCGAATAAGGTGAAATAAATAAAATATGAACGGAATATTTTTTTAAAACGGACAAGGGGATACCACCGACAATACTTTGCCTAATTCCCTAAATATATTTTCTATTCGGTGAAACAAATTATTCCACTATCCAGTTTTCTAAAAAATACCCAAATGAAAATTAAACAAGCAAAATTTCTGACTTTTCAAATATTTCAAAAAATAAAATTCTTTAGTGAATTTTTCAGCGATGAAATATGTTTTCTTTGTTTGAAAAAACAGAACTACAATTTGTGTTTAAACTGCACGAAATTCTCAATTTTAAATAGGTACCTACCTATTTTGAAAAAACGGATGTTTTTTTCTTTTCGTGTGAATAAAATTCAACTATTCTTTTATCTGTCAATTATTTTCTGAAACATACAATTTTCAGAAAAACTGAATATACCTTTAGCTCTTTTTTTGATCAGTGTCTGGCATTTCCTTAGATTCCCTGTGTGATTAGTCTCAAATAATGTGACAAAAAAAACTAAAATAAATACTAAACTTCTTTACTGATTGAAACACATTTTTTAAGTTTCGAACTTTATTTCCAATTTTGTTATTTTATCAGATTGTGAAACGGAGATTTTTTTTGAAAATTGCACTGAAATCGAAAAAAAAATTCAAAATTAAAACTTTCTTGAAAACAAACAAAAAATGGGGAAAACCAAAAAAAATGAAGAAAGAAAGAAAATGAAAAGAGCAGTTTTTTATAACGAAAACAAAAATGAAGAAAAATAAAATTTTTTAGAATTTTGTGGTTTAAACATAAAGCCAAAAAAATTATTTTATTTTTTTAAAGTGTTTTAACTATGTTTAAAACTGATTACCCTCCTTGGAAATTTTACAAAAATTAATGTAAGCATTATTTTGTTTAATTACAGGTAGAACAAATCCACCATGGGTATCACGTGTATTCCCAAACTATTCGACGCCGAAACTGCATCAAAGTTGGCGGTAACTTTGCGAAAAATTGACGAGATCTGCGAAGAAGGAAAATACTATCGTCATCCCGACTCGGTCCTGATCACTTATCCGTTGGTCGTAGACGACTCGGCGAAAATAGGAAGCCTTCCGAACGGCAAAGATGACGTAAAAATCGCCATTATCGGCGCCGGAGCTGCGGGTATCTCTTCTTGCTACGAATTATCCAGATTAGGTAACAGCAATCGAATCCAAGTTACGATGTTCGAGTCGGATACAGAAAACTGTATTTTCCTTTCCGAGTCTTCCGAATCCGATACAAAAGGAAAACGAGCCGGACGAGTCTACACAGCTCGAGGTTTCGGTGACAAAGGCGATTCCACCAAAAAGGATTACTCCGTGTACGAGCTCGGAGCAATGAGATTCCCAGAAGTAGCCGGTTTAACGTGGCATTACGCTAGAGCAGCTTTCGGAGGCGATAAAGAAGTCGAGGTGTTTCCCAATCCTGGAAAAATCCCAACAGAATTCGTCTGCGGTAGTCGATCCGACCGATTTTCTGGAGCAGGTGGCTGGTTAGACCCAAATTCGCCTACAAATCGTATTTCTCAGGTTGTTCGCTCAGGCATTTACGGTGATCCGGATTCTCCATCGAAGACCTCTTGCTATTTCCCCATTGGTGGTAAATGTCCTTACGAAATAGGCAAAGAATTGGATAGTAAAGATACGCCTGTCGAACGATTACAACAAATAAACGAGGAATGGAAAGAATTTGCCATAAAGTACGACGATCTAACCTTGGAGGCGGCTGTAAAACAAATTATTCGAGGCGAATCTAAAAAGAAAGGTTGTTTGCCGGTAATCGAAGGACTGGGGGATGGTGAAGATCATATCAACTACTGCCTGGAATTATTTGGTTGTTTCGGTTTTGGTACCGGCGGATACAAATCCATTTTCAATATTTCGTTAACCGAAATGATGCGATTGTTGTTGTGGGACTATGCCAACGAGTACACTTTGCCAACCGAACAGAATGCTGAATTTCTTCGCAAATTATTCCTAAAAGCGAAGGATGTAAACAAGTTGCGAGTGAATGTAAAATGTGCTCGTGTTAGCGACGTTTGCCATTCAGCGACCACAGGTAAAGCATTGGTATTTTCATACAATAGGTCTGGTAGTTTTGCAAGTGAAAATGTGTTAGAAGAAGATACACCAAAGATGGAGGAGTTCGACTACGTCATTTTGGCAGTAACTCCTAAACAAATGAGTTCGATGATATGTAGAGCCGGATACAGCAACGTTCCTCAGAACGTACAATTTGGCGATTTTCAACGACAATATCCGGAACTTATTTATGCACGACCTCCTCTAATATTATCCAAGGATTACGATGCGCGAAACTCCGAGATAGTTCTGGCTATAAACCAAGTTCACATGACGAGCTCGACGAAAGTTTACGTAACCATCAAGGAAGCCGATTTGAACAAATACGCGCCTGATTTCAAAAACGAAGGTAAAATAAAATCCGTTATATCCGATTGTGGTTTAGGATCAAGCTATATCGTTCCCAGTCCTTTGTCGAAAACTCCGTTGCAACTGACCGAAGAAATGGGCGGCGAAAAGTATTACAATTTATTACTCAGTTACACTTGGGAAGAAGATACCAAACGTTTGCAGCACCATTTGTACAATTATCCGATGAATAACAAGAGCGACTCCGATTCCAACAAACTGATGATAAATACGATTATTAATCGTACCGTACGTAATGTAAAAGATCCGGAGACTGGAGAATACAAATCTTGGTGGTTTGGAGATTTGTTGAGTAAATCCGAATTGAGCAATCCGTTGTCCCAGGATTGGACCACTGATTATTCAGCCGGAGGATTTAAATTGGATACGACCGGATGTCATTACAACAGCAATTTATGTTTCCGTTATAATACTCACGCTGCTGATCCGACGTTGAAGAATAGGTTTTTCATCGCTGGTTGCAGCTATAGTCATATTGGTGGATGGCTCGAAGGCGCGTTTATGACCGCTGTGAATGCGGTTACTGGATTAGTTCTTGCTGCTAATTGTGGCGATCTGCAAGCTTTGGGACCAGAAGCGAGAAAAGTAATCACGTCATTGGATAGTGCAACATCTGCTTAATTTTAGATTTTTTCACTTGATAAAATTATACCTTACCTACCTATTATTCGCTTCATCTAACTACATAAATAAATTATACAGTTTAAAGTATAGGTGGGAACTTTCATTTAATTAGCCATAGGTATTCTATTTCATTTGGTAGGTAGATAATAAGTAAATAAATAAAATTGTAATTAAGAGGAAAATATATTTTGAAATTTTTATTATCAAATAACTTATTTGTACAATAATTGCTGATATAGTCTATCTTCACGTAGGTAACTTACTATTGGATTTTGGGAACCATTTAAGCCGATTAAGACTGACGTAAAAAACAGTTTTTTGAATTTGTAATTCTGGCAATTTTCAAGAAAAATATTAGGTAATTATAAAATTTTATTAAAATGAAACAGAAATAACATTAGTTCCAGAGGGTCATTTCCACGTCAATTCGACCAAGAAGTAGTAAGGGGGTGTCGGTGATTTTTTTGAAATTTTTCCTGTGGAAAGATCTTCCGAAAGGTTGACCAATGGTGCAAATTGCAGCCCTCTAGCCTTTTTTTAAAGGCTGCTAGGGGGTGTCAAAGTTTTCAGTGAACTTGAAATATCATCCATTTCAGCAGTGGATTACTCGATAACCGCGATACCTACCAAAATGGAACTTCTTCCAATAGTTAAGGGATTTGAAAAGCTTTTTGGTGATATCATAAAAATTAGCGTTGCCACTTTTTTTGCGACGAAAAATTAGCTCGAAATGTTTCAAAACTCAGTTTTCATATTCTTCCGACTCTCAAAAATTCTGAAAAAAAATATGGACAACGATGAAGTTGACCCATTTGACCCCTATTTTTACGTATCCGCTAAAAACGTTGAAAACCCACTTTCACTCGATGAAATGAACTCATTACAAAAAATCAAAAATCAAAAAAATTCAAAAAATGAACGAATTTTACTAATTTTTTTTCCTATGAGTGTAATTTGTATCAACTTTTTCATGAAATGCGTCAAAAAGAGGTCAAAATAAGACAGCTGAATGAATTTAAACTTTTTTTGATGTTCGGAATTGAAAGTTATTGAGTTTTTTCGAATTTTGATTTTTTTTGTGATGAGTTCATTTTATCGAGTGAAAGGGGTTTTACCAAATCCAAATAAAGGCATAAATTTAAAAAAAAAAAAAAAAAACTTGGTAAGGAAAATTAAATCTAAATAAAAAGGTCTCAAAAGTTGTGGCTATAGTCTATTTTATATTAAGTACCAATATTCAGAAATTTAGATTTTTTTCGAAAAAATTTGAGAAAAAAAAGTACGACTTCTCTCATTTATGTCTAGAGTGGCTCTTACAATTGTGCTGCAATTGGAATATGATCTAGAAAGAAGATTTGGAAGCCTGCTTAATCACATGTTTCAAAGTTTTAAGTAGTTATGTACTAGCTTAGGTATTTTTTTGAAAAAAATAAAAATTAAAAAACAAATTTTTTTCACCTAAGGTCAAAAATGATCCCCAAAACGTGTTAATAATTCGAATATTATGACCTAGGAAACATATTATAGGTATAGGTACTCCTAGAGTTCAAGCTGCCTCAATTGCACATTTATACATATTAGGTTTTAGTGTACGGTTGGGTCATTCCATGTCAACTCAACCAACGATTTTGGGTCATGTCCTTCGATTTCGCTCAATTTTTTTTACAATATCTACCCACCCAGTAAGTAAGAAAGCCGCCTCAGGGGGCGGGTAGGGGCCTGGGGGGCTTCCATTATTTTCACATTGTCTCGAGGTACTCAACTTCAGCAGCCCATTCCACCGAAACTATGATACTTTGATCAAAACTGATTTCACAGTTCGAAAGAGCATTGAATTTTAAACTGTTTAAGTATTTTGAAATTTTCAAAATTGAAAGTTGAACTTTCAATTTGAAAGTTCAAATTTCAAAATGGCGCTGTAAGTGGGAGCTACCATTTAAAATGTTGAAAAAATTTTCATAGATGTACATTTTGATATTTTTTCGAAATATTTAGGCCTCGAGATGGAACTCGCAGACGGAGGGGGAGCACCCCCACCCTCAATTTTGGGTGAAACTTTCGAAAGAAAATCTGGGGCATGTGATATATTGAATTGTATATTTTCGGCAACGCTGAACACGAATATGACGTTAGATTTTTGATAGGACCCCATCCACGGCCCCCAGCACCTCCCCAAAGGGGGTAGTAGTTCAAAAAAGTGTTTTGTTCGTGCGACACATGGAATAATATGTTTTTGGTGACGCTGAATACGAATATGACGTCAGATTTTTAATTGGACCCGTCCACGGTCCCCTCAACCTCCCCAAAGGGGGTAACCCAAAAAAAAAAATGGTAACATTCGTGTGACACATAAAATAGTATATTTTCGATATCGCTGAACACGAATGTAGCCATAGTTTTTTAAATCGACCTCACCCATAGCCCCCAGAATCTCTCCCAATAGGTAAAAGTCCAAAAAAATTGTTGGGGGCCATAGATGCGATCCAATCAAAAATCTGACGTCATAAAAAGGTAGGTAGGTAAAGTTGCTGGAGGTTCCAGAATGTTCTTTTTGTAAAACTGACAGTTTTCGAAAAAAAGAGGGGTTGAAATGAAATGAATATATTCAATATCCACACTAGTTGTAAGAAAATTAAAAATCGCTATAAATATTTTTTGAATTTTTTAAATTTTTAAAAATTTACTAAAGGGTTGAAAATGCATGGAATGCGTACTTAGGTACTTGAAATTTTGATTACAGGAGTCTTAGACATGCTTTCTTGATCTTATGGTAGCTTGGTTTTATTCAAATCGAAGGGTGTCAGTTCAAAAAATCTCTTCTTAAAATAATGATTTTACATCTGTAAAAATCCAACTACAGAGATCATTGATAGGTATCAATATAGGTAGTACCTATTAAACTTCGTAAAAACAAAAATTATACCTAATCGTTTATATAGAGCTGTGGTTAATTACCTACCATAAGCTTTAATAACCCTACCGCTATGATAGTAAAAGTGATGCTGGTGATCACTGAATTATTTTCATTTTTTCTTCAGATAAGTTATGTTATCGAAAAATAAGGAGATAAATATGTACCTAATGAATCGATTTGAGAGAAATGAGAAAGAGACTGCATGAACTTAGTTCATACCCATTTGTTTGTTTCGCTTCATTAGGTAGGCTTTTTTTGATTTCCCAACTTCAAAGGTTGCGTTGCATATCCGACGAAACAAAATTAAGTGTATTTTTTTTCTTCTAATCGCTGAGTAATATGTATTATCAAGTACCGAGCAGCTAAGTGTACAATGTAATTTGTATAAGACGTTGAACGATTTTAGATAAATTTGATCAAAACATAATAATATGTACCTATAATGAATGGCACGAGTTGTTTACCGCCTTTTGAAATTATTTGTACATCGTAATCATTCGAATTTCCCGATAATGAGCTTGTATTTTGGTAGATATGGTATAATAGCTAGCCTACCTACCTAAAGAGTTTACTGTATAATTCTATAATTTATTGGATTTATAAAAATTTAATAGATAAGCTTCGAGTGAATCGGTTTCTTAACAAATACATGCATTTCTTTTTTTAACGAATTTCATGCAAAAAAATGAGAATCACTCTACCTACTTCTTATATATATTTTTTTCAATTTTCGAAAACAACTTACCTAGCTAGATATTTTTGAAAAAAGTCAATAATCAAAACCAAACGAAGCCATCGCCTCCCTTTCCAATCAAAAATTTAAAATAAAACGTGCAAAAATGGACTTTTTTCGTTTTTTTTTTGGACTCATTTTTTCGAAAAATGTTTGCTCTCACTTCGCTCAAGCAGTAATTTTACCTTCGTTTTTATAAAATTATCACCCATCACGAAAGGTTTTCAGAAAATTACCTCTAACTTTGATTATTCGTGCCTGAAAATCTAGTTTTTTCCTTTCTTGAGGAAATCCTGGTTACGTCACGAATCAAAACAATTATCATCTAATTTATATGTACCTCACATTTTAAACAATAAATTAGAATGATACACTTATGTACATTTGTACAAATACATTTTTTATTGGTTCAATACGACGATCTTGAGAATTTTTCACATTTTCACTTGTTGAGCTTTAACCAGCATCTTTTACTAATGAATATTGAAGGAACTGGTTGACAATTTTCATGAAAAAAAAAAAAAAAAATGATATCAGTGTGTCTGGTTACACTGAAACTTGTACTAATTTTTGATACCTACAAGCACATCTTTTTTAATGAAGACCCAACCCCTTCACGTTTTGTTACTTTCATTCAAGTTTTCAATTGCTTCAGGTTCCTATTTCGCTATTTTAAAAATTCTTTTTACAGGTTGTAATGAAATTATTTCAAGTACGAGATTTAACCCTTTTTTCTTCAAAATGGTTCCCTGATCCTGAAACAACGAAGTGGACAATGCAAAATCTTTTTTAAAAAGCGTCTAAGTAGGTATAAAACTTTTCGTGGAGATTTAATCGCAACTGCCATAGATTGATAATGTTGAAAAATTCAAAGAGAAAAAGGCATATTGAACCGATAATTTTCAAGAATAAATAAAAGTATACCTATCTAAAGTTTGTATTAACAGTTGGGAGCGATATCAATAATTCCCATACAAAGTAGAAATGCATTATGAGATTAGAAACATTGATGGATAATGATTCGATACCTATTAAATTAATGATAACATTTGATCTCGAGAAAAACTGAGAGAATCATATTTTAAAGGTTTGTTATTGATAAATAGAATAAATAATGTACCTAATAATACTTGAGTGAGATTTAATTTCATCTTTTAAATTGACCCTCCGCTTCACATTTTTACCACTAATAAC
The DNA here is from genome assembly GCF_950023065.1 of Planococcus citri. Lineage (NCBI taxonomy): Eukaryota > Metazoa > Arthropoda > Insecta > Hemiptera > Pseudococcidae > Planococcus > Planococcus citri. The sequence continues at coordinate 59,876,309 of NC_088678.1, read as the reverse complement.
ATTCATTTTTCTCCTTTAAATAAGGATATTTTCAGCTGCACGATCATTTATGGCATTACTGACGTTTAGATCGAGTTAATCGTTGCTTAATTTTTTTCAATTAATTTGTTTTATTTTTGCGACCTGTGTAGAGTTGTGTTGTTGATTTCCAGAAATCATTTCGTAAGTACCAACTTATTATTTGAAAATTATTATTGAAATTTTAATATTTCTTCCTGATGCATTTAGCAGTGTGTTTAATCGAAAATGTATCTCACGTGATTAATATTTCTCGTATTTTCAAAAATGATCAAATTTTCGCGTGTTCGAACGTTTTTTAAAAGATAATAATTTCTAGTTACTCGTAAAATTTTAATGCATCTTTTGCAAATCTTTTGATACAAATACAGATAAAGAAGCAACTTTTAAATAACATAGGGTACTTATTTCGATATTAAATAGGTTTCTTGAATATTAAATCTCAATTCGCAGAACAATAATTATTTATTTTGGTGATAAAATAGGTAATAAAATTTTCGCCTTAGATCATTGAATTTTTATTAGGTAGCGTGGAAGGATAATTAAGATAGGTACATCATACTAAATAAGGCAGCTCAAACGATCGATTTATATAATCATTTACTTATATTTTTATTTCTTCTTGAATTACATCCAAATAATGTGTTATTAAAAGTTGAATTTCTAATCTTTTTTTAAAAGGTTGATGATAATGGTGGGTATTTTTTCCGCGAACTTTCTATTACGTGATACGAGATCTTATATCGATAAACAAGTTTGGATTTTTCGTCATGATTTTTCACACGGGGATTATACAGGAAAATTCATTGGCAGAAACGTTTTTTTTTTTTTAAAAAAAAGTTTCAAGTATTAAGTATGTTTTAAAGATCTTCAAGGATCAAAACTGAAAAAATAAATTTTCGGAAAGAAAATTCTAAAATCAGAAATAAATTCAACATAATGATTTGTGCCTCATTTTAAAAAAATATATATTTCTTTCAACGAAGATAATAATAGCTCTTCCAAATTAGTCCTTTTCATTCATTTCCTGAATTGAACAGAATTATTCTCATCGATCATTTGCTCCTTCATTTTCACAGTTAGGCAGCTAATCGTTCATACATAAACCAAAGTAGTATTTTAGTAAAAAAAGGAGCCACTTTTTCAAAAAAAAAAAAATAATAATTGGTAATAAGAAATGCCACATTTTGGCTTCAAATCTTCTCACCTGACTTTGTATTTTAATTATTTTAGGGGTAGAGGAAGGAGATAGGATTTGAAAGCGAATAGAGAAAATTAAAAGTTATGAGATGGCATGAAGAGAACGTAACAAAAATTTTTCATACTTGTAATTTTCTGAAAAGAGCACCTCGTCGTTCTAAAATCTGGTCTCGAATTTAATAACCAAACAGAGGAAAATTTTTCTGATGCCATAAAATCCTCGTGTTCACATCTTCAAAAATCTCCAATTGAATTTTTTTCAACTTGCAGTGATGTTGGAAACTGCCAAAGGTCAATAATGGAAATTTTTGTAAATTATTTCAAACGCATTTCCTTTGAAAAATTTGATCATTTATACCAAATTCGTATTTTTCCCTCAAGCTACATTTTTTTTTTATTTTTAAAAAATGTATTCTTGTCATTATATAAGAACCCCTTAGATTTCTTTTCAGGTGACCGGAAGGGCTAATATGTAAAATTCATATATAAACAAATAATGTATTAAATACTGCAATTTAGTACCTAAGCAAAAAATTGAAAGCCTTCGTTTTTAGTGTGCTGATTTTAAATGAAGTACTTATTAAATCTTTTCCAATTTGAAAAAATGCATTAGGTTTGGATAGAACTCGGGAAAGAGCAGACAATTTTTTGAATTGAACAAAGCAAAATCGAAAGAGTACACAAAAATTATCTCCTCCCAAAAATTTCAGGTGCCTGAGTGCATTTCTCGATTTTTGGCGAATTTTCGATAGTCAAATCTTTCCCAAAAATGGGAAAAAAGTAAAAATTTCATAAAATTGACACAAAGAGAGCTGAAATTTGTCTGTGTTCTATTTTTAATCCTCAGAATCGACTGAAAACGCTTCCGAACTGTTTTGTGCAGTTCTGGAGCCATAGGTACATCAGTGGATTCTTGAAAGTTGAAATTTTAACAAAATTGGACCCAACGAATTAAAAAGCTACGAGATATAAAATCTACTTTTAACACTAATTGAAACATGCTTAGTCGATTGGAGATGGTTTCAAGCTGTTCTGTAGCTTCTAGTAATATTTTGGAAATTTCAGATTGTTAAAAAAGATGCAATAAAACTGCCTCTAAAAACAACATCCTATTGTTGATCTCCCGAATCGATTCGTTCGTAGTGATTCCAGCAGATCTTTGTAAATATTTACAAATCTGAAAAAAATTTTGGGTGTAAAGATTTGTAAAAAAAAGGGGGCTCAAAATGGAATTCAGTATTTTTAAACATTGACTATTCACTATCTTTGTGATTTTTTCGGTCGATTTAAGCATACTTTCTCAAAATCCGTTCCCGAAAGTTCAAACGTAAAGTTTTTCCCTCAGCACTCTCCTCCTTCGCCACATTTTTGGATTTTAGAAAGCTTATTCAAACACTGGTATTTCCAAAAAAAATCTGGAAGCTTCAGAGCACCTTGAAACCATCTTTGATCGACTCAAAATGCTAAAATCAGAGTATGCGAGGTAAACTTTAGGTCAAATTTTGTAGAAATTTAAAGTTTCAAAAATTTTCTGAAGGCTCAAAAATTGATCAAAAAAATTCGAAGTCATTTTCAATACATTGAAGAGGTCAAAAATAAGTTACATGCCAAATCTCAGAGTTCTCAGTCAATTTGGTAAAATGTTGTTTTTTTTTCATTTTTGAGCATTTTAACTTTCAAAATTTCCCAAAAATGCAAAAACATTAGATACACATTTGCACCTAAAATTTTGACTGGTTTCTACGTAATTATTTTTGCATGCTCATTTCATTTACGTAAGTTTGCACGGTTCAAACGTTTTTCTGCCAGTTGGCTCTTCATTTTCAAAATTTAGCTTAATTTTATTCATATAAATCATACCTATATGCCTAAAAGTACCTATCATTTCATTGACAACCGTTCCACATAGTGACTCGAATTGCGAAAAAAGGCGCGCATGGCGTTTTACAGCAACTATGAGCATATCAAAAGTTGAAAGTAGTGATTTCGTAGGTAGTAATTTTAACGATGAATTCGAATCCAATTTCTTTTTTTTTCGCCAGACCCCTGGGGGGGGGGGGTGGTACCAAAATCCAATTTTGTAAAAATGAAAAAAAAATTGAGTGACATGTCAAAATGTAGGTTTTTTGGATCCATAAACACGAATCTGAGATCCTTTTTTTACCTCAGACCCTTTGGGGGCCCTTGGGGAGGTGCTACCGAAATCAAATTTTCAAAAATGAAGAAAATCGAGTGATATGTCAAAATATAGGTTTTTTGGGTCGAGAAACACAAATCTGAGGTCTTTTTTCTCCTCAGACCCCTCGGGGGCTCTTAGGGAGGTGCTACCAAAATCAAATTTTGTAAAAATAAAAAAAAATCGAGTGATATGTTAAAATATAGGGTTTTTGGGTCGATAAACACGAATCTGAGGTACTTTTTTTCATCAGACCCCTCGAGGGCCCTTGAGGAGGAGTTACCGAAACCAAATTTTGTAAAAATAGAAAAAAGTCGAGTGATAGGTCACAATGTAGGTTTTTTGGGTCGAGAAACACGAATATGAAGTCCTTTTTTTCATTCAAAGGAGGTGTTACCGGAATCAAATTTTGAAAAAATCACAAAAATTTGAGTAGATTATCAAAATTTAGATTTTTTTTTTGGTTGAGAGGTTTTATTAGTCAGTTTTTTTTAATCATTCGACTTAATATCTTCGGTTATTTTGTATCATTACTAGAAGAATCGCGCTTAGTCGCACCGTAAGGAACCACACCCAAGTTCTACACACTTTAACACAGATTTTCCCGCAATCGCGATTTTGAAGGGAGTTGAATGAAAAAACTTATGCCATATTCAATTACAATTATTTCGTGTTGATTTAGTTAAAATGTAGTGGCGTTTGAGACGAGATATCTCAAGAATGGTAGCACCTCTCCAAGGGCCCCCGAGAGGTCTTAGGGAAGAAAGGACCTCAGATTCGTGTTCCTCGGCCCAAAAAACCTATATTTTGACATATCACTCGATTTTTTCCCCATTTTTACAAAATTTGATTTTGGTACCACCCCCTAAGGGGTCTGGCGAAAAAAAAAGGACATCGGATTCGAATTCCTCCTTAAAAATTACTACGAAATGAAATCACTACTTTCAACTTTTGATACGCTCATATGTGTAGTTTTGCTGTAAAACGCCATGCGCGCCTTTTTTCGCAATCCGAGTCACTGTGCGTTCTTTCTGCTCAGGGTGTTAAATAAAGCGTGTGCAATAATTTCACAGTAGATGCAACTCAAGTAGATAAACAAAAAACGTTATTATAAGTTGCCTGTCTTGTAAAATGAAGGCGCTACATGCTCCGCAAAACTGGAAATTTACCAATTTTGAAAAATTCGTCGAAAATAACAAAACGTTTGAATTATTTAATTGATGCCCCTAACCCATAGTACTCGAGTGGACGAACAAAAAAAAGTTATCATGACCAATTGCCTATCTTCAAAATTGAAGGGGCAAACCTGATTCAAAATTTCCAAACTTCGAGTGCCCCAAATTTGAATTTTGAAATAGTGCTTGCCCCTTCAATTTTGAAGATAGGCAATTGGTCATGATAACTTTTTTTTGTTCGTCCACTCGAGTACTATGGGTTAGGGGCATTACTTAAATGATTCAAACATTTTCTTATTTTTGATGAATTTTAGTTCAAAAATGGGGTCATTTCTTCAATACGCAGACGGTAAGAAAATGTTTGAATCATTCAAAGGATGCCCCTTACCCATGGTACTCGAGTGGACGAACAAAAAAAGTTATTATGAACAATTGCCTATCTTCAAAATTGAAGGGGCAAGCACAATGTCAAAATTCAAATTTGGGGCACTCAAAATTTGGAAATTTTGAATCAGGTTGGCCCCTTCAATTTTGAAGATAGGCAATTGGTCATGATAACTTTTTTTGTTCGTCCACTCGAGTACTATGGGTTAGGGGCATCACATAAATGATTCAAACGTTTTCTTATTTTTGATGAATTTTTCAAAATTGGTAAATTTCCAGTTTTGCGGAGCACGTAGCGCCTTCATTTTACAAGATAGGCAACTTATCATAATAACGTTTTTTGTTTGTCTACTCGAGATGCATCTACTGTGAAATTATTGCCCACGCTTTATTTAACACCCTGTATGTAATCATCTCCTAAGTATATTAAAACAAATTTATGAAATTGAAAGACCTAACCACAAATGCTATCATTTCTTTGCTTACAGGTATTCGTAAAAATTCCACTTCTCGTACCAAAAAAATCATCATCATGGGTATCTCCGTCATTCCGACGCTATTCGACGAAGACAATTTACCAGCATCAGAATCGCCGAGTAAAACAATTAAGGATGTGCGTCAGACGGGAAGATTCTACAGACATCCCGATTCAGCTATGGTTTCTTATCCGTTAGTGGTAGAGAAAGCAATAGGATCGATTCCGAAAAACGACGAAAAACTGAAAATCGCTATAATAGGCGGAGGAGCTGCGGGTATCGCTTCGTGTTACGAATTATCCAGATTGGGAAACAGTGATCGAATCGAAGTTACGTTGTACGAGTCAGATCCGGATCATTTCACTTATCTGCTCGAACCACAGCAAGTGAAAATCGATACGTTCGGAAAAAGAGCCGGAAGAGTTTTCGCAGCTCGAACGTCGGCCCCCTCCGGTGATGAGCATTCCAATCCCGATGATCACACTGTGTACGAAATTGGCGCGATGAGATTTCCGGAAATAGCCGGCTTGACTTGGCATTACGCTGGCCAGGTATTCAAAGATACAGACAAAGTGGACGCGTTCCCCAATCCGGGAAAAGTTCCTACCGAATTTGTGTTTGGAGATCGCGCAGACCGGTATTACAATAAAAGCACCGGAGGTATGTGGTTGGACGAAGATTCGCCAACAAAACGTGTATTTAAGGTTGTTCACGCGGGTATATTTGGCAGTCCTCCTACAGCAGATGGGCCGAAATATCCACGCAGTCATTTTTGCATCGGTTGTAAGGAACCGTACGAAGTAGCTGCCGAATTGAAAAATGAAAATACATCAGAGGGTCGATTACGTGATATATTCGCGGATTGGAAAGAGTTCGCTATAAAGTATGACAGTTTGAGCTTGGAATCGGCTGTACGACAGGTTATTCGAGCTGAAGTTAAAAAAGGTTCTGATTTATTGCCGGATATAGCTGGACTGCGCGATCGTGAAGATAAAATCGCCTATTATGCCGAATTATTCGGTTGTTTCGGTTTCGGTACCGGTGGATTCAAACCGATACATAACGCTTCGCTGACCGAAATGATGAGAATAATGTTATGGGACTACGCGAACGAGTACACTTTGCCGAAGGAAAGTGCCAGTGAAAATGTCGACTTGTTTAAAGAACTTTACTCGAAAGCGTACGAGCAATTTAAACGGAAACCGATTGTTAAACATGCTCGCGTTTGTGACGTTTGCCATTCTGGCCGCACTGGTAAAGCGTTGGTATTTTCGTACGAGATGGACTCAAAGCCACCTCACCAAGAACTTCCTGGACTTCCTTACGAGCCCCTCGAATTCGACTACGTAATTTTGGCTGTAACACCCAAGCAAATGCATTCCATTATATCTCGTGCCGGATTCAATAATCAAGCTCGATTCATACGTTTCGGCGATTACGACCGGCAATACCCTCAAGAAATTCTGGCACGACCTCCGTTAGTGTTGTCCAAAGACTCGGACGCGCCTAATGCTTTATTATTCACCGCTATAAATCAAGTCCATATGGTTGGCTCGTCAAAAATTTTCGTAACCGTCAAAGAGGAAGACGTGAAAAAAGCTCCTAAATTCTTCGAAGAAGGAGAAATAAAAGCAGTCGTGTCCGATTGCGGTTTAGCCTCTAGCTATTTCGTTCCAAGTCCTCTGCGGCAGTCCCCAGATGGGAAAAAATATTACAGTTTGCTCCTGAGTTATTCTTGGGAAGAGGACACCAAACGTTTGCAGCATCATTTGTACGAATATCCGATGAATAGACGGGCCAATTCCGAAGCCAACAAACAAATGCTCCAGGCGGCCATTAATCGTACCAAGCGCGATGTGAGAGATCCGTTGGATGGAACCTACAAGTCTTGGTGGTTCGGAGACTTGCTGAGTAGTTCCGATTTGAGCGATGTATTATCGTACGACTGGACTACCGCGTATTCCGCAGGAGGATTCAAGTTTGATACGACAGGAAATCATCGCAACAGCAATTTATGTTTCCGTTACCATACTCACGCTCAGAAATCGTCATTGGATAATCGTTTTTTCATCGCGGGAGACAGTTATAGTCATCTTGGTGGCTGGATCGAAGGCGCGTTCATTAGCGCCGTGAATGCTGTAACCGGGCTGGTTGTTGCTGCCAATGGTGGCGACATTCGTGCTTTGACGGAGCCTGCGCAGAAAGTGATCACTACTTTGGACAGCGTGGTTTAGTTAAGCTACTTTTTGCAACGAGTACCTATCTAGGTACTTATTATATTATCCTCAACAATTAAAATATTCGTAACTTATCTAGGTACCGATGTAAACTTAAATCCATTTTTACTTTAATACACATACCTACTCGTATTTGATAAATATATAATGCTGTCTATTGGTAGAATTGAAATGGCACACAGCTGATTATAAAAATAGAATTAATGCAGACGAGTTCTTCTCCCAGCAGAAAATCGAATGTAGCTTACCTACCTACGAGGTAATGAAAGAAAAAAATGACTTAAAATGATTTCTTAACATCTCCTTCACAGTCTCCACACTTACAAATTTAAACCTTCAAAATTGAAATGTCATGCTTCTAAATTGATTTGAAATACGCGGTTAGGTAGGTACGAGTAAGCATTAGAATTTAGTTTACGTAAATTTTTCCAATTTGAAAAATTAACCCGAATTGGAGCTTGAGAGAGGGTATAACATTGAGAAATAAATATCGAAAAACATCTAAAAAATGTTTAAACAATTCTTTTGACTTTCACATAACATTTATTCTGTGAGTAAATTCAGTTTTCGAATTTTAGCAAATTTTTTGAAGCTCGAATTTAGGTTATGAAAGACATCAATTTGGTCCAACTAACAAGGTGCAAATTTTGAAATTCGGCTTCTTTTACGCTCTTGGCTCATCATCCTTCTTTTTCTGGCTCTCAGATCCTACTCAATCAATGATTGAGCTTTCTGAGAATGTTTCAATGAAATAGGTAGGAATCTCAGGGATGAATATTCATTCACCAAATGACTCAGATTTTGAATTCTTGATTAATCAAAAGATTGATTTTATGTATATTATATAGATGACATTTGAATGGTGCATTGGGCCGGGATCACCATAGACTAAAGTAATGAGATATGTTATGTATCTAATAATAAGACCATAAATTTATGATACAACCTATTATATTAATCACAAAATATACCTATCATGAACTTTAAAACTCGTCAAGCAGGCAACTGCGTTCTGTACCATTATTTAATATGCTGTAGTTCATTTTTTTAAGACTTATCTGACGACGACGTATTACGTTACAGAAGCCTCATCATAAAAAACTGAACTCTGACTGAACACATATTGAGAGCATCACCTATTTTTGAAATTCGGATATAGGTGGGTATATGTAGAAGAACTATCGACAGCCTTCCATGGAGGTTTATAATAGGGTGATATGGCGTGTAAAAAATTACAACTGCTGAAATGTAAAATTTATCGTCTTGGAAAAATATTGGATTTTCGAAAATGGGTAGCCCGTGTTTATGTTGGAAACCTAGTTCCTTAGTTAGGTACCAATCACGAACAGGGCTTATTTTAAAGCACAGCTCCATGTGCAGATCCAAACATTTGAGCATACATTTTCAACTTTACTTTTAGGTAGGTACTTTACCATTTATTTGTTGAAGGTAAAATCTATGAACCAAATTTAGGTATACAAACTTGAAAAAGGTGGAGGGAATGAAACGTCAAAATAATCTAAAAACATATGTATTTATAGGGCACTCTCCATAAGTCAAAGATTTCATTTCAGACTCTCAAGACCGAAAACGCTAAAAATATTCTACTGATCGTAAGAAGTACGAATTTACCAAAAAACTAACACGTTTGAAAATTGGTCTTGAAAGTACGAAAAAAACACAAAAATCTTACAAAATTTACAAAATTTGTACGAAATTTTCAAAAAAATAACATGTTCTTTGTATAGGTACCTTAAGAAAGATTGAAATTGGAATATATACCTACCTATATTTTTTTTAAAATGGGTTTTTATCCTCACTAATCGTAAATTTTTAAAATGTTTCGCCCTCGCTTCTTTCGGGAAACAAAATATATTATCTTCTTTGGATTTAATTTCCAAAAAAACAATAGCAGAAAAAACAGCATAAAAACAAAAAAACAAAAAGTTGTTGTGGCTTGTGTTTTTTTCGCTGAAAATTTTTTATGTAGGTTGGGGGGGGGGGGGGTGGGGTGGTGGAAATCGAATTGATACCATTCAAAATAATAATGTACGAAAAAAGTACGAAATTTTGTTTTTCTGATTTGGTAGACACCTGCATTGAAAATCATCAAAAATTTACCAAAATTGAGTGGTGATTTCTGAAAAATAAAAAAATACGATGAAACATCGAAAAAATTGTGCAAAGTATGTACATACCTTTCAATCTTTAAAATGCTCGAATATTAAAAAAAAAATCATTGAAAATGTGTTAGAATGACAAAAAAAAAGGCATCGAAAAATGACCAAAGCTTGATAAAATATCTCAAAGTATGAGTAATCTTACAAAAGTAGCTAAGGTTATTAAATTAGGTAATTGAATATTTTCAAAATCGCATGAAAATTTGTCAAAATTGTAGAAATTGCTGTAAAATTTGTCAAACTGACCATCATAAGATGTATGAAAAAATCTGCACAAATGAGCGAATTTGGAAAAAGTTGCTTATTTTGTTAAAAAATCATGGAAGTAGTCGGAAATTACTGAAATTCGAGTACTTAGGTAATATATTTCAAGATTTTCCGAATTGAAGATGAAATTTTACAAAAAACTGTAAAATGGGCAATAAAATCGTTGAAATTACGGAGAAAAATGTGATCCAATCTGATCAGGTGTGATCAGATTTAATTGGATGTATTTATAGAAAATTTCCGAATGTGATCAGTTCTGATTTTGTGCGATCAATCAGGTTTGATCAGATCTGTTCAGATTTAGTATTAGGTACCAAAGATGATCCAATCCGGTCTTCTCTGTTGGATTTGATCAGGTCTGGAATCACAAAAATAAAATTAAATGAATTTGTCCCCTCCGAATTGTTTTACTCGTTGAAGGCTGATTTAATTGCATTTATTATGCAACTTTTCGTTTTCTTTTCGACCTTTTTAAATGTTGAAAATTTGTGCAGACACAAATATTGAATCAGAATCATTGAAGTATTCAAATTTGAACATGTAACTTTTTTGTAGGACTAGATAGGCGGCTGGAGTGCAATTTTTGAAAAATTCAGACATTTTTATGAATGTACTTAGATACCTATTACCTACTAATCCGAAAAACAGTGAGAACTGAAATAATTTTGGTAACCATACACCCAAACCTTATTCTAGGACACATAAAAACACATAGAAGGTGAGGATATTTTTGTTTTGGTGACTTCAGTTAATTCTTGGTGACTAATTCATTAAAAGTCAGCAAGTACAAAATCGATTAAAAATGGTCACTGCTCGGTGAATCTGTCACCAAAAAGTCAGCAGATAGTCAAACACGAATTTTCTATGTTTTGGTCAAGTTATGTATTTGCGTAGCTTCAAATTTTCCTTAGAATAGGTACCTACAGATCAGAGGCCATATTTTGACATAAGTTGGAAAAGTGTTTTTTGTGAGCTCAAAAAATTTTTCTCTCACGCATCTGAAGTGGTTATACGATCGTTGTGTAGGTATATAAGATTCCTAGAGTCTCGGCTACCTATTCGATTTCACATTTTTATAAGTAAGGTAGGTATCAAAACTAACAGAAAAATTTTAAAACTGCACAATGCTAAATTGAAATATCTAGCGTGCAAAAGTACATCACTGCCTAAGTGGTACTTGAGGTGCTATATAGTGCATTTTTCGATTTTTTCGCATTTTTGGCCCTTTAATTTTCAAACATTTCATAAAAAATCGAAAAAAACGTAGGTACCTGCTGTTGAGCACTTGAAATTTTGGCTGGTGTATTTTTTCATTCTATTTCAATTTGAAGTTTCTGGAAAAAATTAGAAACTCGCTAGAGGTTCCAGAATGTCCCCAAAACTTGTAGTTTTTGAAAAGGAGTCGGGAAGGGGTTCACACTAAAATTCACTTTGTTCAAAAAAAAAAAATAATAATAATCAGAAAAAAGGGTCATAAAAACAGCTTTTTATAATTTCAAAAGTTTTCAAAAAATCTAAAGACTAACGTGTGGTCTTCAAAATGTTGGTTACGAGGATTTTAGAACATGCTCTTTTGATCTACGTAGGTACTATAATAGGCTTAATTCAAAAGGATCCCCCTTTTTTTTGTCGTAATGGAAATTTTTAAAATGAATGATTAAGCACACATCTGTTATTCGGTTTTATCGGATTCATGCTCAATTGCTCAGTTTACGAATGATTATTTACCTACCTAAATACATAGATTTTGTAGGTAGGAGGCTAGGCGAGGTAAATGGATCTCTGATCATTCAATTCCTGGGGGTATCAATATCATATCTACTTATTAAATTTCGTGAAAACAAAAATTGTAATCGACTGTAGAACTGGTTAATTATGTAGATGTACCATCGTCCATCATGCAAGTAGTGACCGCTGAATTATTTTTATTTATTTTTCAGATAAGCTATCAAAAAATACGAAGATGAAAAGTAAGTAGATTTGAGAGAAAACGAAACGACCGCATGAACCTACAGTTCATGTTTGCTTTGCTTTGATAGGCTTTTTTGGATTTCCCAACTTCACACGGTGCATTAATCCGTTGCTACAAAATTAGTATTTTTTTCCTTTCTAATCGCTGTACATATTTTTATCAAGTATACGATGTAATTTGTATAAAAAATTTAATGGTCCTTGATAAATTTGATTGATAACATAATACAGATATGTGTGCAGTGTGCACCTATGATAAATGACATGAGTTATTTACCTACTGCCTTTTCAAATTAAGTAATTGTACTTTGTAATCATCCGATTTTCTCGATAACAAGTAGGTACCTACCTATTTCGTATAAATAGATGATAGCCGTATGTACCCACCAACTAGGTACCTAAAGAGTTTATAGGTATAGTGTAATTTATTGCATTATGAACATTTATTTAATTCGCTTCGAATAATTTGGTTAAATTTTCTAATGCCTACATCCGTTACAAATTAAATAAATAGGAAGGTTTAGGTTGGTACAATTATGAAAATCCTTGTTTTTATGGATCTAATGCAGAAAATCTGTGTACCTACCTTATTTTACATTTTTTTTTTTTTAAATACCTATGTTGATACTACCAAAAAATGGAAATGATGAAAACATTGTTTCAACTATACAATTTCCCTCACATTTTAAACAAGTGCCAGTTCTCAAAGATACCTATCGTGGGTCGTTTTGAAAATGGAAATAATTTCATTAATTGATCATTTTTGCTCAAAATTGGATCGAAATCTGGAGGTATTGAAATGAAAAATATTCTCTCCTGGAAAAGTTCCAAGAAGTTTCAATATTTTTTGACGAGATGTAATCGTACCTATCGACAAATGTTATCTTGAAAAATTTAACAAGAAAAAAATGCATTTACTGGTAATTTGTAAGAACATGAATTACGTTCATGGGACCAGTTGGGTAATTATACGTAGTACCTACTACCTACTTACAGTTTCCATGCAAAGTAGAAATTTATATAGGAATACCTACATTATAATATTAACAAAATTTGTGGATAATGACTTGATAGACCTATTAAATTGATGATAACATTTTGACCTCAAACAAAACGGAGGGAATAATATTTTAGTTTCTTATATTGATAGACAAAATAATGTATTAGGCACAGATTCCATAAATTTATCTCTCAAATGAACTCTCGTCCTATTATTGATAACGCTACTTTTTTACCTTTATAAATAAGGATGCTCTCAGCTCAGCTGCATAATCATTCGTAAATAATTCATTGATGTTTAGATCGAGTAAATCATCGTTGAGTTTTTCCAAATTAATTGTTTTATTGTTCGATTTGAGCAGAATTACGTGTTGTTCAGTTCCAGAAAACTTTTCGTAAGTACCTACTTATTCGCTACCTATATATGAAAATTATTTTGAAATAAGTATGCATGTGTTTTAAAAGGATGGGCTGTCGTATTTTTATTTGATTTTTTTTGAAATTTAATTTAGAATTTCTCGAAGAAAAATTTAATTTGATGCTTTTTACCAGTGCTTAAGTAATCATTTGATAAGTATCCTACATACTACATACCTACTTGTGATATTCGCCCAATTTTTTAATCGATGCAAATTTTCAAGTTTTTGATAATTATTAAAAAAACAAAAACAAAAAAAAACCTAAAAATTTCTAGTGGATTGCTTAAATTTTAATCAGTAGGTATAGAAGGCAAAAATAGACGAAATAAATGATTTTAAAACTGCTCGTATTTTTATCTCTTTACTCGAAAACATATCCGAAAAGACACGATTGAAACTAATCGGTTGTTAAATATTGCCCATTAATTTTGTATAATAATACATAATTCCATGGTTGCTCTTTTTTTATTTCATTTATAGTATCTACTTATTCTCCTAAAATTGAGTACCATTAAAAGTTTTTGAAAATAATACATTAATCAGCAAGAAATAAGCCAAAAAAGACAACCATTTTTCAAAAGAACAGCTGATTTGATAATTTAATGCGATTTTCCATTTCCGACCACCTTTTTAAAAGGAGTTTGAAAATAACACCTTTATAATTTTTAAATAAACTTCTAATGTCTTTAACTGACGGGTCAAGCGATATCAATGTAACAGTCGAAAGTACCATCTTTTTTCATAGGTATTAGGTGAACATCCATTGCAAAAGAAGAAGTCGTGATAAATAATTTTGTCAGATTTTTTTACATTTTGAAGGGTATTTCAAGTTTTTTGATGTTGTTTAATTTGTCTGTGAATAGCTTTTTCCTCTTTAATTTAACAAAAAGCTAAATAGGTATACGTATAATATAAGTACCTATATTGAAAACCGTTCTAACACCAATATACCTACGTATTCCTACTTTTTTCCCTCAAAAGTTAGATAGACTATTTCATGCGATTTTGGCTCATCAGTGTTTGATTATTCGAAAAACTGATTTCAAATATCGCGAGATTTCTTCATTCCGATGTTTAGGGCAAAAAGTCATGATAAATAATTTTGTCAGATTTTCTTACATTTTGAAGGGTATTTCAAGTTTTTTGATGTTGTTTAATTGTCTGTGAATAGCTTTTTCCCCTTCAATTTAACAAAAAGCTAAATAGGTATACATATAATATACCAAAGTATATTGAAAACCGTTCTAACACCAATCCAATATACCTACCTATTCCTACTTTTTTATTCCCTCAAAAGTTAGATAGACTATTTAATGCGATTTTGGCTCATCAGTGTTTGATTATTCGAAAAACTGATTTCAAATATCGCGAGATTTCTTCATTCCGATGTTTAGGGCAAAAAGTCATGACGACATGGTCATGATAAAGTATTTTTAATTTTTGTAGTAGGTACATTTCTTCCTCACTTTTAGGTATTTTCCTTACAAAGAAAAATTCGTTTTGTTTAGTCACTGCAGCGTTAGATGTTACTTACAAGGGAGCTACCCAAGGTCTGACACGCAGATCGAAAAAATTTTTTCACAGACGGATAGAGCATCAAAAAATATGTTATGAGCCAAAATTTTAGCTGCTGAAGTTGACAGGGGGAGAAACCACGGGGGTTTGAATATCGAAAAATCACAAAAATACGCAAAAATATGCTGAAAAAAGTATAAAAATTGAAATCATTCGGCACCCTGTTCGCTTCAGCAGCTAATTTTTTGGCCACGATCTACCATCGATATATGACGACTTATGGTGGACAAGTCGCCGCGATCTGCGTGTCAGACCTTGGGGGTGAATTTTTCCCCGCCCCCTAATTTTGGGCGAAACTTTCTAAAGAAAATCTGGGGCATGTGATATATCAAATTGTATGTTTTTGGTGACGCTGAATACGAATATGACGTCAGATTTTTGATTGGACCCCATCCACGGCCCCCAGCACCTCCCCAAAAGGGGTAAAAGTTTGAAAAAGTGTTTTGTTCGTGCGACACATGAAATAGTATGTTTTCGGTGACGCTGAATACGAATATGACGTCAGATTTTTGATTGGACCCCATTCACGGCCCCCAGCACCTCCCCAAAGGGGGTAAAAGTTCGAAAAAGTGTTTTGTTCGTGCGACACATGAAATTGTATGTTTTCGGTGACGCTGAATACGAATATGACGTCCGATTTTTGATTGGACAAGTCGCTGCAATCCGTGTGTAACACCTTGAGGATAAATTTTTCACTTATTAAAAAGAATTAATTTTAAAAAATGGAAAATCAAAATAACTTGCCACCCTATTTGCTTTGCAGCTATTTTTTTTTACCATGAACCATCGTCGTCGATATATGATGTCCAAGGGTGGACAAGCCGCCTGGATTCACTTGTGATACCCGAGGGATGATATTTTTACTTGTTTAAGAGGTACTATATCCCCCTTGGGGAGATGCTGGGAGCCGTGAATGGGGTCCAATCAAAAATCTGATGTCATATTCGTATTCAGCGTCACAGAAAACATACTATTTCATGTGTCGCACGAACAAAACACTTTTTCAAACTTTTACCCCCTTTGGGGAGGTGCTGGGGGCCGTGGATGGGGTCCAATCAAAAATCTGACGTCATATTCGTATTCAGCGTCACCAAAAACATACAATTTGATATATCACATGCCCCAGATTTAATTCTTTAGAAAGTTTCGCCCAAAATTAGGGGGCGGGGAAAAATTCACCCTCAAGGTCTGACACGCAGATCGCGGCGACTTGTCCACCATAAGTCGTCATATATCGATGGTAGATCGTGGCCAAAAAATTAGCTGCTGAAGCGAACAGGGTGCCGAATGATTTCAATTTTTATACTTTTTTCAGCATATTTTTGCGTATTTTTGTGATTTTTCGATATTCAAACCCCCGTGGTTTCTCCCCCTGTCAACTTCAGCAGCTAAAATTTTGGCTCATAACATATTTTTTGATGCTCTATCCGCCTGTGAAAAAATTTTTTCGATCCGCGTGTCAGACCTTGGGTAGCTCCCTTGTTAGATGAGCAATATGTAATCAGTCTATGTATCTTGACGAATTTTTTCAGCTTCTGAACTCAACTTTCAAATTCTAATCCAGTGTAAAAAAATTCCCAAACCATCGCGTTAAATTTTTATGACATATCTGTACTTATGGCACGGTACCTAAAATCCGAATACCTTCGAAATCGCAGCTTCACACAAAGAATTGCTTGTCGTGTATAAGACTATGTGAAGATATAGGTAGTTAGGTACTTGCCTAAATAAATTGAGAACAGCTAAACTATTCCGTTTTGATATTAATTTTTGATTAGGTAGGTACATGAATAAATGTATACTTTATCATGTTCAGGGATTTGCTATGTGCTAATTATTGAGGAGGTGGAAAGCAAAGCAGGATAAGTCCGTTTTTTTCGTTTTTGAGTTAGCATCACTGTTTTTAGTAAAATTCAACGAGGAATCCAATGGTGTAACTTTCAAAACACGAAACTATACTTTTAAGTGGGTAAAATTCGCAAAAAAAATTGAAACTGCGACATATTGTAGTTAAGTCCAAGTCATTTGGCGTCATTACGCAATAAGTCCACCTGTTTTGCTACTTTTATGCTTATTTTTGTCTAACCTGTAAAATAATGCCTCGACCACAATAGGGCAAAACGCTCTGACGTCACACAGCGTATAAGTGGTTGCGGATCTTGATTCCCCTTACATTCTGTATTAGGCTTCAAGCTAGTGATTGTTCTGTCCACTTTGCATTTTGATACACCAAAACTTTCAAACCATCTCGAGGATGCCATTATTTTATGGGTCAAAATTACATATACAGAATTTTGTACTCTTTCCAATGGAATTAATTTTTTTTAAATCCGCGAAAGTCTTCCTTGAGAAATTGACTTAACGAGCTGAAAAATGTAGCCAATTCAACATATTATTTTTCTGTACACTTTGAACTTTGAGGCGACAGAACTTTTATTCTACGAGTACGTTAAATAAGTACCTATAGTAAAATTCAACGAGGAATCCAGTGGTGTAGGTTTCAGAACACCGAAGTAGTTTAACATTGGTGAAAATCCGTAAACAAATTATCAAACTGAAGCAAAGCAGGATAAGTTGATACAAAATTGCTCCTCACACCCCCCTCCCCCAATCAAATTTTTCGAAGTGCAAAATGTGGAGGATATTAATAAGAAGGTATTTTTGAGATGAAAAAAATATTACCTAATTAAAAAGATAACTTGAAGGAAGATTATTAGATTAATAAATTCTATCTATTGATTGAATATTTCTCAACATTTAATGTTGAAATTACGAACGTGGCTGTCAGCCTAGCTTAACATTTTGAGATCTTCAAAGAAGTGTGCATATGTAAAATGATCCTGACTTTGAAATTATTTGTTTTATACCTCATCATTTCATCATCGATCGGTGAAGGCGGGGTAACCAAAAAAACTCTCACTAGTGAGGAAAAGGTGGAAAAGGTAAGTTACCTTTTGTTAATATTTATCATGAATGCATATTTTCTAGCACCTCATTACAAACACTTTTGTATGTTTAGGAGTTGAAACCTATTGAAGAAAATTTAAAGTTGATCATGGATCCCAATACCGGCAATGATAAAAAAATGTATCTGAAAGGAGAAGTTCAAGGGATGATGAAAAAAATAATTGAACAAGCACTTAAAGCTGACTCACTGTTGGTAGAACAAGGAGCTCAGGAATACAAAAAAGTAATTTTAATGTTTGAGTGTTGTAACCTTAGTTAATTAAATTATTTGAAAGTCATTATATTATATGTATGTAGGTACCTATACATATCTAATAGATATGTAAGTACCTACCATGCAGGTACTTAAGTGTGCTTTGGTTTTCAATTTATGTTAAAAAATCAAAAAATATGTTTTTTTAGGAATTGACTGATGAGTGGGCTTGGTTTGAACTTATCAGACAACTAATAGAAGATTACGATGAAAGCAATTTTCCACATCCATGTGATGATGATTTTGAATCAAAGAAGGTTGAATGGGATAAAGCCAGGTTGGCAGGTAAAACTAGTCATGAGCGGAACGAAGAGGAGCGTTACCAAAAATTCAAATATTATCTTGAAAATCCGCCCAATGAAGCAGTACAAAAACTTCGTAACCGTTTGAATGAAGCAAATATTGCAGTTGAAAC
Organism: Planococcus citri; assembly: GCF_950023065.1. NCBI lineage: Eukaryota > Metazoa > Arthropoda > Insecta > Hemiptera > Pseudococcidae > Planococcus > Planococcus citri. The sequence continues at coordinate 59,857,597 of NC_088678.1, read as the reverse complement.
GTTCAGTAAAGGAATTGCAAAGGCATACCGGTTCATATCCGGTAGAATTCGTGATGGATACATGAAATGTTTAGGCGCGAATTGGGATTCTTTTTATCATCAAGAAGACGTATTAACTGCCGTGGGAATATTGTTGGATGAAATGGGTATCTCAAAAAAACTAATTAAGAAGATTGAGCAGAAAGCACAGTCAATCAAAAAAGAAGGTTGACTGGATGGCACTAAGATGGATTGTAAATATTTTTAGAAGCGATTATATTTCCTTAATATGTAGAAATAATACCTAATGGATAGGTAATTGTTTAGAGTATTTTTGCATTTTTTGTAAAATTTGTGTGAATAGGTTATTAAAATGAAGATACCTACTATCAACGTCGTTGATATTAATTCTTTATTTTTTCTGGATACCTAATTAACATAATATGTTAATTAGGTTTTATCCGTTATACAGGTCGTATCACCGCATCATAAAAATCACCTTCATTGCCCGTAACATCGCTAGGTAAATGCAAAAAAAAATGTTTGTTCAAAATGTACCTATGAAATTATGAAAAAAGCTTGACCATGGGATCTGTTGGAATAAAATCTAAAAAAATGCAAAAAATAGAAACATATTTTTAAGCTGGCAATCATCAAGTACGATTTTCGTTTTAAAATTCTGGAAGCCTCGAGGAGGAGGATGATGAGTTTCCCAAAATTCTGACAAGGGAACCTCTTGAGGTGTAGCCTGAATCCCCCAAAACCAAATTTTCAGCTGCCCAAGTTCATTATCGATTTTTGGGGAACGTTTGAAAATTCAAAGTTGACTGTTTTTCGCGATTTATGCTTTTTTTCAAAAATTACGTACATACGTTATCAGTAAAAATGGTCAAAATAAATCCCAAAACTAATATCAATTACCCAAATCCAAATTTCACCATTTCGAGGCATTCTGGAGCCTCCAGCGCAATTTTCAATTTCTCTAGAATTTTGAATTTGCTCCAGAAGCCGTGAATATGCAGTTGGGCAGCTAAAAATCGAGTTGTGTATTACACCCGTCTTGTTTAACGAGTTTATGCACATTTGAGCCGATTTTAAGAGTGACACCTCAAAAGTGGTTTTTTAACGAGTTTTTTTCAAAATTGAAAAATCCAAAAAATCAAAAGTTTCCCGTTTGCGTGGAAGTATTCAAAATTCGCGCGAATCGCTGTATTTTGTTCAAAACTAACCTCCCAAATCCAAATTTACAATTTCCAGGTGTTCTGGAGCCTCCAGCGCAATTTTCAATTTCTCCAGAATTTTGAATTTGCTCCAGAAGGCGTGAATATAAGGTTGGGCAGCTAAAAATCGAGTTGTGTGTTATACTCGACCTGTTCAACGAGTTTATCCACATTTGAGCCGATTTTGGGAGTAATTTTGATTATTGGATTTTTTATTTTTGAAAAAAGCTGTTCAAAAAACCACTCTTGAGGTGTCACTCTCAAAATTAGCTTAAATGTGGATAAACTCGTTAAACAGGTCGAGTGTAATACACAACTTGATTTTTAGCTGCCCAACTTCATATTCACACCTTCTGGAGCAAATTCAAAATTCTGGAGAAATTGAAAAATCGCGCTGGAGGCTCCAAAATGCCTGGAAAATGTGAAATTTGGATTTGGGGGTTAGTTTTGGACAAAATACAGCGATTCGCACGAATTTTAAAAACTTCCACGCAAACAGGAAACTTTTGATTTTTTTGGATTTTTCAATTTTGAAAAAAGCTCGTCAAAAAACCACTTTTGAGGTGTCACTCTCAAAATCGGCTCAAATGTGGATAAACTCGTTAAACAGGTCGAGTGTAATACACAACTCGATTTTTAGCTGTCCAACTTCATATTCACACCTTCTGGAGCAAATTCAAAAGTCTGGAGAAATTGAAAATCGCGCTGGAGGCTCCAGAATGGCTGGAAATGATGAAATTTGGATTTGTGTAATTGATATTAGTTTTGGGATTTATTTTGACCATTTTTACTGGTAAAGTACGTACTTTTTTTTAAAAAAAAAGCATAAATCGCCAAAACAGTCAATTTTGAATTTTCAAACGTTCGCCAAAAATCGAAGAACTTGATGGGAAGCTAAAAATTCGGTTTTGGGGTTTTTAGACTATGTTCTTTCCAAAAATCGCGGTCCCGTTCAAATCAGAGGGTGACACCTCAAGAGGTTCCTTTATGAGTAGGTATATTTGAAAAAAAAAAAAGTGAGCTCTGTGATAATCGTTTGCTTTATCAGGAGGATATATAACCTCTTCAGCCCTTCAGTGACCCCACTGAATCTCCATAAAACTCCCAAGGAATGCAAACAATCCGTGACACTTTCTCCAGCCCTCCTTTCAACAAAAATTTCAGCAATTTTACTTGCGATTTTTTGAAGCTGTTGAATTTCATGTTCACAAATCTAGAATTGTCATTTCGTCATCTCGAGTATAATACGTATAATATGACGTAGGTAGTACTTACGACTTTCTCCACCATCCATTTTTAATTTTCCAATTTAATCAAATGACAGCCCACCCGCACCCTACTCTGCATTTTTAATAACCTCTTAACTACTTCATGCTACTCCATTTGTACGACATAAACTAACCATTAACGTCGTAATTCATTTGCTTACAGGTGTTCGTAAAAAACAAAGATACTGTTCCACTTCTAACGACAACCCAATCGAATCATCATGGGTATCAGCGTTATTCCTGGTTTATTCGATGAAGGCAGTCTTCCAGCATCCGACGATTCGTGTAAAACACTCGCAGATGTCCGTAAGACGGGCAAAAACTACAGACACCCCGATTCAGCCCTGATTCGTTATCCTTTGGTGGTAGCAGACGAAGAGGGAATAGGATCCGTTCCCATAGGTGACGATTACCTGAACATCGCTATAATCGGCGCCGGAGTCGCCGGTATCGCTTCGTGTTACGAATTATCCAGATTAGGAAACATGAACAGAATCAAACTCACCATGTACGAGGCCGATCCAGCGAATTGTATTTTCACTTCGGATGCCACCCAATTTGCTCTTGATACGGAAGGGAAAAAAGCTGGTAGGGTTTTCGCTGCTCGAAGCTACGATATAACTGATAATTTAAAACACGATCATACAGTTTACGAAATTGGCGCGATGAGATTCCCGGAAATAGCCGGTTTGACTTGGCATTATGTTGGCGAGGTGTATGGGAATGATAAGACAGTGAAAGTGTTTCCCAATCCTGGAAAAGTGCCTACTGAATTCGTGTTCGGGAATCGTACAGACCGATACTCTCCGGAAGCATGGTTGGATGAGCATTCGCCTACAAAATGTGTACGTGATATTGTACGTAGTGGAATATTTGGATCAGCTACCGGTAAAGATGTCAGTTATTTCCCCATTGGTGGTATAGATCCGGCCAAAATAAGCGCCGAATTGAAAAATGAACATACGTCGGTCGCACGATTGGAGCAGATTAGAGATTCGTGGAAGTGTTTCGTCTCAATTTATGACGGTCTAACCTTGGAAATGGCCGTACGAAAGGTTGTCCGTGAAGAAATTCAAAGGTTGCCGAACGTCGACGGATTAGGCGAAGGTTCGAGCGAAGACAAGATCAATTATTACTCCGAGTTATTCGGTTGTTTTGGTTTCGGTACAGGGGGATTCAAATCCATACAGAAAACATCGTTGGCCGAAATGATGAGATTACTTTTATGGGATTACTCGAACGAGTTCAGCTTACCGGAGGAAGTCAAAGAGAATGTCGAATTCGTTAAAGAACTTTTCTTAAAATCGATACGCAATGGATTGTACGTAAAAACGAAGAAAGCTCGAGTTTGCGACGTTTGTCATTCTGGTCGAAATGGTAAAGCGTTAGTATTTTCGTACAGTACTGATCCGGACGATAAAAATACTCAATCTGCTGCGAAAATGGATGAATACGACTTCGTTATTCTGGCCATACCGCCGAAACAACTCAACTCCATGATAAGTCGCGCTGGATTTAGTAACACTGCTGCGAAATTCATACGTTTCGGTGATCACAACAGACCACATGAACAGGATATTCTGGCACGACCTCCGTTGGTACTGTCTAAGGCATTTGACGGGCCAAATGCTGAAATTTTCACCGCTGTAAACCAAGCTCACTTGATAACATCGTCGAAAATATTCTTAACCATGACGAAAGAAGATTTGTTAAAATATGCGCCTAAATTCAATGGCACCGAAGAAAAACATGCTATCAAAGCCATCGTATCCGATTGCGGTCTAGCGTCTACCTACTTCGTCCCGAGTCCGATATTCGAAAAGAATGCCAAAAAAGCCAAAAAAGGAGACCCTGTATATTACAGTTTGATGCTGAGTTACAATTGGGAAGAAGACACCAAACGTATGCAGCATCAATTTTTCCAATATCCGATAAATAAAGACGCTTCGGATGAAAACAAAAAGATGATCGAGGCTGCCATTGAACGTACCGTACGCCATGTGAAAGATCCGGAGACTGGAGAATACAAGCCTTGGTGGTTTGGAGAATTGTTGCGAAATGCTAAATTGAGCGATGGGTTATCTCACGATTGGACTACAGATTATACAGCCGGTGCGTTCAAATTGGATACTCCAGGATGTCAGTACAACAGCAGTTTGTGTTTTCGTTACCATACTCATGCTCTCGATTGTTCGCTGGATAATCGGTTTTTCCTCGCTGGGGACAGCTATAGTCATCTGGGTGGTTGGATCGAAGGGGCGTTTATAAGCGCTGTGAATGCGGTGACTGGTTTGGTTACTGCTGCGAATCATGGCAGGGTTAATTGTTTGACGCCCGAAGCTCGAAAAGTTATTTTATCTTTGGACAATGTGGTGAGATATCCTATTGAATAGTTACTTTATTACTCTCTTAATTAAAATATCCGCATATATCATTACCTATTAGTATGAAAAAATCTAAATAATTAGATCATATTTGAATATCGAATGATCTGCATAAGTACATATTATACTCATTCAGGTTTAGTAAACTCTTTCTAAAAAGTTTTGAAAAAATATCTAAAAATAGCTACACACAATGAAAAAAAAGAAAATTTTTTGATTTTCACGAAAAAAAATAACATTTTAATTAGAAAATAGGTCCAAAATTCATTTCAAATAATTTTTCTTTCCCCAATGTTCTGAAAAATATCGTAAAAAATAAACGTTTTAACATATTTTCTCATTTTAAACATCATTTTTTTATAATAATTTATATGTAAGCCTTTTGAATTTTCTATTTATCAAAAGAAATCATTATTTATTTCTAAATTCAACTCGATTGAAAAGAATTCCTTGCAAAAATTTAATTTTTGGATCGAATTTTGTTCCTTCAAATTTGTGGATACGCAACACGTCCGGCTTATGTTTATTTTGTGTAGTCTACTTTTAAACTTATTACTCACCCACCCAAACACTACAATTATACTATACTTCTTATCAGTAATGGTTCCATATTCATTGGGTACTTAATTAGATAACTGCTTACAGATAAGCATAATTATTTAAATAAGTATATCATTATGTTTAGGCTAATAGGTAAATTCTTCTTGGGTTAAATTAGGGGTCTACCTAGATATATTTAGATTTACGAAAATAATATTGTATTGTATGACAAAGTACACTTTAAAATTTCATCTATCTATCGTTAATCATTAATAAATTATTTATTGCATCGAATTGATGGTTTCTTTCGTGGCTATACCTACGCTCAATCCTGAAGAAATAGGAAGAATAGGTACCTATTAAATGATTGATTATTTAGTTTCACTTTAAAACATCAAATATTGAGTAAGAGTCTTGGGACAAATAGAAATACGGGTAACTTTGGAAAAATTAACATTCGTGAAATAACGTTATCTATTTTTGATAGTGGATAATTACTTGAAAGAGTTCAGATCTTCAAAATTTCCACACAATCCGAACCAAATTCAACGAAGACCTTCTTTTGAGTTGAAAATCACCCAGAAAAAATTTTAGCCTTGAATTAAAGTAGGTATCCATAGGAGAGGAGATATGACGAAGCCTCAAGGCTCAAATATAATTTTTGTTTTGAATCGCAATTTTTTCGCTTTAGTCAAAAATTAGGCACGTATCTAACCTGTTTTGGAAAAGAAAACGAAGTTTCAAAAGATGATATTTGAGATTATCCGTAGACCTGAATTATTGTCTTCAAAATCCAAGACCACTTTTAGGATTCCTTTGAGTGTTAGAAAATTTAAAATGGTTTATGTACCTATTTTTGGGTAATCTCGAATTCTGAAAACAATTAAGTATTTTCTTCTCGTCGAATGTTGAATATGATCGTTCATGAAATTGAAGGAATATTTTGGAATGCAGAAGATATCAATTTCTTGATACCTTTCGATGTTTTCACATAATTCTATCTTTCGAGGAGAAAATTTTTTCAAAATTCGAAAAAAAAATTAGCTAATCGAGTATACGAATTTTTAACCAGGTGGTAAAAAAAAACCGAAAAGTGGTCTTAGATTTTGACGATAATGGTCCAGGTCGAGGCAGAATCTGAAATTCTGTCATTTGAAAGAGGGCCATTTTCCCCAAAATACTCAGGTAAGGTAAGCGTAGAAAAAAACACGATTTTTTCAAAAATCCTCCATTTTTGAAGCACTTATATCCCTCCTCCAAGAGCACTTTCGGAGCTGAAATTTTTTAAAAGTGATTTTCAACTCCAAATGAAGGCTTCTACTTGAAACCCTCCGATGTAAATATACCTACTACCTAGGTACTTTTGAGCATCCATCTACCTACTTTAGGGTGCACCATCATTGATTTTTTTTTTTGGAAAATTTGGTGGAGGATTCGGTAAAAGTAAAAATAAAAAGTAGTGGGAAAATCTCAAAAGACTACAGGAAAAATTTTGCCCCTCATTTGAACCATCATTTTTCTATCGTAATTTCAAATTTTAAAATTTACATTAAAAATCAAGAAATAAGTTTTTTTGAAAAAAAAATTTGGTGATAATTAATCATATTAGGTAAGAGGGTATTTCAAATCCACTAACTAGGGTGAACTAAGAACAGTGATTTAGAATTTTTTGAATTTTTCTGACCTTTCCGATGGATTTACGTGACTTACAAGAATTATAGGTACCTTCCTACTCACGATTAAGGACCTATTCAAAAGTTTTGTGAAATAGCCTGATGAAGTGAAAAAATTTCAAAAATGGTCCAAGTGAATATTATAATAAATATTACATATCACCAAACTTTTGTTTTTTTTTCAAAAAAACTGTTTTTAATTCGAGTTTTAAAACATGAAACCCCGATGGAGAAGTGATGATTCAAGTCAGGAGTGCAAAACTTTTCTTGTGGTCTTTTGAGGTCTCCCTGCAACTTTTTATCGAATCTCCCCTTCAATTTTTTCAACAAAAAAAAAAGTCAAAGACGTCCCACCTTATCTAGCGTGCCTATTACATTGTGCGAAGACCTACAAATGCATCATTAGAACAATGAAACAAATTTTTGAATGAAAGTACTTGCCGAACTTTAACTAACTATCGCAGTTAAAAAAATAAATGTGGAAATGAATACTGCGTCAAAAAACAAATAATTTTGCTACGATCAATAATTTCCCTTATACCTACTCTAAAATTCAGAAAGTTTTTGGCGCTCAAAAATTGCCAATTCAATAAAATTTTTAGCAAATCAAAAATTTTTGAATTCCAAAAACTTTTCAAATTTTAGAGTACCTTGGAAAGAAAACAAAATGATCGTAACAAAATTAGTTTATTTTTTGACGTATTAGGTATTATTTATTTCCGCATTCTTTTTTTCATCGCGATTTTTTTAAATGTAAAATCATTTGTAGCCCCTCAAAGAGTCATAATACCTAGGTAATTTTGTTCATTTTCATAGTATTACCGATTCCCATGGTCAAAATTGGATTGTGGCTCTTGGATCTTGAAAAATTATTTTGCCCCTTCAATTTTCAAGATAGGCAACTTGTTTAGCTTACGATTTTTATTACTCGTACCTAATACCCAGTTATATCCAAATCTGAAATTTGTACTACCACTCCCCGGACACTCTGTATATCGTTAATTTTATTAATATACACCAACTACAGTAAGACGTAAAAATATTTTAACCATAATATGCAGTACCTAGGTACAATTAGACAGGTAGGTATCTTATTGTTTTCAATGTCGCTTCCCGCTTCGTAAATACATATGTATCGAGCAGGAAACTCTTTTCATGCTGTAAGTAACAATATCTATAGGTAGAAAAATTGCTGTGCTAAGCGAACAGATTGTTAAGTGCCTCGGTGTAATAAGATACCTACGATGCGATGTATACTACGAGTGAGACGAGATTTCATCATCTTTTTAAAAAAAAATATATTCTCAAAGTTGAGGAAAATGTCACGTATCTGCCTATACTGAAATGTTATTCATTTAACAATCACTGCGGAAGTATAGGACACATTTAGCGAGATGGGGCCCACAACCAATAAATGTCAAAATCTTTCTTTTTTAGGATCACTTTGATGATTTTGCCGGAAAATTTTTCAAAAAGCACTAGCAATTTGCGAGATGCGATTCCTCAAGTTTTGATTATAGTGAGCAGTTTGATAAGTATTCGCACCTTTAGCGAGGTGAAATGATCGAAGTAAATTTTTCGGATACCCGAGTAAGTATTTATTAACAAGATATCTATCTCGTTTAGTTCGCAAAATATTTGACAGCGCAGTATTTTTTGTTGCCAGGAAGTAGCATATTATGTAGGTAGTTCTAGGCTTTATCTCTGGACTTGAAATAAAAATTAAAATGCAATCGTTTTCACGCTATCGAAATCGTGCATGAATGTAAATGTCGTTCTCGAACGCTATATTTCTTATCTTAATTTTTTTCCAAGATAAAAAAAATTGCTGGACTGAACCAATTGATTGCTAATCGCATTTCGATTCGAAGTTTTTGCGAATTCTCCTCGCGTCTTTCGCAGTGTAAACAAACATATTAAGTTCGTTATGCTCATGTTCGTATACACACACATTATTATGATTGATTTAAAAACCGCGATGTGATGTGTCTTTGCAATTGAGTAAAATTCCAGTATTTTTTTATTATTATTATTTTTTAGCAATAAATTTATTAGATACAGTTCAGTTTCTCTCCATGAAGTGACAATTTTTGACTTTGTAAGTTTCATCTGAATATTGTAGGTAGGTAAGTAAGTACATAGTACATATGTACATTCTGCTCTTCATTTTATTTATTGAAGTAGGTACCACCCGCTTTCACTTTACGAATTGTAGGCACACAAGATGAAAAAGGATCATCCTCATCCAGTACCAATTGTTGTGCCCAAGGGGAAAGGACAACATAAGTTTTCACTGGATGAGAAAGCTCTCAGAAAAATTCTGCTGCAGGATCACGTTAGAGATCGTAATTTAGTGGTTGTATCAATTGCAGGAGCATTTCGTAAAGGAAAATCATTCCTGTTGGGGTTTTTCTTACGATATATGAATTATTTTAAGGTAGGAATTCCTCTGTATACCCATTTACGAGTACATTATCTCTTCATCACATAATTATGCATCTAGCCAAAATTTTGAAATGTTTCATACCTATACCTACACAACGCTAACGCTTAGTTTAAATTTTTTCAGCAAACAGGTGGCCGTGATTCAAACAGTAGCTGGTTAGGAGATGAGAATACCCCACTGAAAGGATTTTCGTGGAGAGGAGGTTCGAAAAGGGATACAACGGGAATTTTGATGTGGTCTGAAGTATTCTGTGTAACATTACCAACTGGAGAAGAAGTGAGTTTTACCTACCTGTCGATAGATGCTACGAGTTATGAGATAAATAGGTATACATAATACATAATTTTTATAGTACTTACCTTATTCTCGTGTCTTTAGGTCGCTGTAATTTTTCTCGATACTCAAGGTACATTTGACAGCAAGAGCACGCTTCAAGAATGCGTCACAGTTTTCGCTTTAAGCACAATGCTGAGCTCGATCCAGATTTACAATTTATCCAAAAATATACAAGAAGATGATTTACAAAATTTGCAAGTAAGTTTCCATTTGGTAGAGATTTTTTTCTGTACTGTAATCTCTCGACAATTCGACATTATGTAGTTAGTAGGAATACTGATATTTCAAGCTGACGTTTGGAATTTTTTAGTTTTTTGCTGAATACGGACGTTTGGCTTCAGAAAGTAGTGGTAACACGCCATTTCAAAAATTACAATTCATTGTCAGAGATTGGGACTGGGCATATGAAAAGAATTATGGTCCGGAGGGAGGCACAATGCTTCTGGAGGAGAAGTTGATGGTTTGTATTGAAATATTTCCATTAAATATGCCATGGCTACCTATCTATACCTACCTACCTACTACATACGTAGGCCTTTATTCATGTCTTATCTACATATTCAAATTTTTCTGGTTTATTTGGAATTTGGACACAGACTCCCGAAGGACAAGATTATGATAAAATACGATTAAGGACTCATATCAAATCATGCTTTACGGATATCCATTGTTTTTTGTTGCCGGATCCCGGACCCAAAGTGAGAACATGTGTCAAATTTGACGGAAAATTACCTGGTAAGCCATGTGTGTGATTGCTCCTAAATCCAAAATGTTAGCCCATTTAAATTGATGGTATTTTATTCTTACTAAAAGCGTCTTTTTTCATGCAGATATCCACTATGAATTTAAATCCTGCTTAGAACAACTTGTTCCTTTGTTATTGTCACCAGAAAACCTGATCCAAAAAGAAATCGGTGGTCAAAAAATCACAGCTGAAAATTTCTTGTCGTATTTCAAATGCTACATGGACATGTTCAATAGCAACGTGCTACCTGAGCCTAAATCTATTTTTGATGTTAGTATTAATATTTACCTTTATCTATGTTTACGATGGCGAAGAAAAATCTTGTTATAGATTTAGTACTCTTGTTTTACCTATCCTAACCATTTTCATTCTCAGGCGACTGTGGAAGTAAATAACTTGACAGCTGTAGCAGCATCAGAAAAAACTTACCAAGACTCTATGAAGGCGTATTGTGAAACCAAGCACCTGAATAATGATCAATTCGAACAAGCACATCAGATAAGTTCTAAAAAAGCTTTCGAGAAATTTGATAAAACACCAAAAATGGGAGGAGTGGAATCTTCTGTAAAATACCGAATCAATCTGCAAGAGGTAAGTTTAACCAAAGTTAACCAAGCCATACAGAAAAGATGTTTCCAAAAACGCTTACCTACCTAGGAAAATATTCATTATTGTTTCTTCGTTTGCAGAAAATCGATAGCGAATATAATGCGTGGAAACTGCGCAATGAAAGTAAAAAAAGTAAAATTGGGGCCATAATATTCAAAACAGCTGGTACTGTAACTGGAGGTATTGCTGGTGCTGCAACAGGTGCCAGAATTGGCTCTACGATTGGAGTGGTTTTTGATGGTCCCGTCGGTATTATTATTGGAGGTGCTGTAGGTGCCGTTGTTGGTGGCGTTGCTGTTTGTCTGATTAATGGAGCGAAAACTGCGTGGGATAAATGGAAAACACATTGACACGGTGGTCAAATATAAGTATACTATACTAAGTAATTTGGAAATTCCGGAACCCATGTTTAAAAAAATGTAAAATATGTTTTTTGAACTGGCTTGTATTGTTATTAATGGTAGAAGAGTCCTCCCCTAGTAATTGAAGCCCCACCTCCTCCACATTCATATTGCATAGTGCGCATTCCCTGTTAGGGGAACAGAAATTCCTCATTTCGCCATCATTTTTACTTTATATGTAGTACGAGATAAAAAATTGAATTTAATATGTTGTAATTCAAATTCAAATTATCGACAGACTTATTGAGCACCCTGCATTTTCAAGATGTGCTTGTGCTAGGTATGGTGGTAAATACACAGGTGTATCATGGTATTATAGGCCAGGTAATGTCTTATTTTTGTATTCTAAGAACGCATAAATAATCAAATTTTTGCCAGAATATTGTGTTAATATGCAGCATTTATTTTATGTGTGTTATTTGCTTTTTTACATGTCTTAAATTAAAAATAATATAGGTAGGTAGGCAGTTTTTAAAATCTACGTATTTTAACCTAATTGAGTATTCTGATGATGTGTATTAATTACATTGACTTTTTTCGTTAACTATACACATAAGTAATACTTAGATTTTTACTTTTTGTTCTGTACAAATCTTCTTTTACATGCTGCCGAACATACAATTCATTTTTTTTTTTTTTTTTTTAAATAAAAATAACATAAATATTTTGTGTTTTGTTGATCTTAAAATATTTATTTTATGTACTCAACAGAAAGGCATTTTTTTAAGATCTTCTCCGGAGATTTATTTTGCTCCATTTTGCTCAAGATTTCAGCTTTGGGATTTCCGCTCTTTTCTTATTTTGAGAAGTCCATACCGCCTGTGCGGGGAGTGGTGGTATAAACTATAAACTTCAGATCCGGATAACGTAATAGTAATGAAGAATTTTGTCCTGCTGGGTGACTCAGAAAGTAGTTAAGGGGTTCCCAAAACGGCGAAGATAATAATTTCGTTTGTAAAAATTCAAAAACTGAAAAAATAATTGTTGATGGTGTAGTTGAACGTCTTTCATGATTGCGAGACAATTTTTCTGACCAAAATTGAAAAATCAAGTTTCAAAGCCAAATAATAAATTCCTTACAAAAAACATCGTTTTTATGCCTCACCAAAATACAAATTTTCAAGAGCTTTCGCCCTCGCTGAGGCCTGTTCTGTTTTCTTTTTCAAAATCAACTTCCTTCAAAAAAATTCATTCAAAATTCTAAAATTTTAAAAACCAAAAAATAAACTTTTCGTCCGTACGTTTAAAAAAACATCGTTTTTATGCCTCTGGAAATACAAATTTTCAGAAGTTTTTCGCTCGAGCCTTTTCTTCATCAATCGACAAATTTTCAGTCGACATCGCCTCCCTCTCAAAACCCCAAAAATAGTGTCTACTTTAGGTATGGGGCTCAACATTCCCCATTTTTGATTTTTCATTCGGTATTTTTGAATTTTCATTCGGCATTTTCGTACCAATATACTCCCCCCCCCAGAAAATTTGGAGCGCGACGCCTCTGAATAGTGCACGAATGTACCAATAATGCAGGTTTGAGAAGAAGAAAAAATCCTTTCCTTTCGAAAAGTATAAAAAGTGACGTAATGTGTGCCCAAGTGAAGAAAAGACGCAAAATTTTGAAGAATTTCCAATGTTTTTTTTTACAATTTTAGGTTACCTAATCGGCAACAAGAGCATAAAAATGCTTGGAAAATTACCACTTTTTACTATCAAAAATTTTGTCAACAAAAAAACAGCACTTTTGGAGTGAGATTATCACCTCAATTCGCGCTCTTTTTAGAACCACACTGAAGAATTCTATTCACATTGTGTGAAATATTGTTCCACGTAAAAAAAACTGCTGAACTAGCGAACAGATGTATAACAATATGTACTTATACCTACCTACCTACCTACCTACCTAGCTGTACATATGTACTTATGTGGGTACTACAAGTTAGACGAAATTACGTCATTTTTTTCCCTTCAAAATCTGAAGTGTCACGTAATGAGATTTTATTTATTTCAGAATCACTGGGGAAGCATGAGGAAGAGGAAACTTATCTAGACAGAAATCGATATACGAGTAGGTATAGGTATACACTTATACAGGTCCACAGGTCCACAACCAATTAATAGACTGATTATTCAACTAGGGAGGTACGATGCTATTTTCAACAAATTTTGAGGTTTGCGAGGGCAAAACCTTTGAAAATCGTTCAACTATGTATGTAGTGTTGGATAATGCATTTTTCATCATTTAGGAGGAGAGAATCGTTTGTTTTCCACCGAGCGATTGGTGATGGTGGGAGATAATGTTCTTAATAGTTAGCAGATTTTCTTCAGTCTTCCTATGAAACGAAATGGACATTAAAATCCTCGAGGTCATTCCCTTTTTTAGAATCAGTTTTATGGTAGTAGGTATTAAGTAGGTACTCGAGTTTTGATTGGGTGATAATTTAATATCCATTTTCTATAACTTAAACACACTGTTCGAACAGCGAGATAAAATAAGTAAATTTAATTTTATCGACATCCTAGTAAGAATAATTCATAACTATACGTAGAATAAGACGTATCATATCTACATATTTTGTCGAGTTCGTAAAACAGTTGATAGTGCAGTATTTTTTGCTGCCAGGAAGTAGGTAGATACTCGTAAATATCTGCGGACTTGAAATTTTCAGATTACCAAAGACGTACATATAATTATGATGTCGTTCTCAAACGTTTCATTATTTTATCAATTGAATATTTTCATGATAAAAAAAGTTGCTGATGGTGTGAATCATTGCAGTGGATTGAATCGCATTTTGATTAGCAGTTTTTATGTAGATGTTCTTCGCGTCTCCTTTGGTGTTTCGTGAATAAACTGAAATGAGTTGTGCTCATATGGACGTATACACTATACAGTATAACTATGATTAAAATTTAAGAACGGTGATGAGTGGTTTGTCTACAATTAGGTACAATTCTGTTTCGTTTTTTTTAACAGTAAATTTATTAGAAGCATTTCAGCTTCTTTTCATGAAGTGACAATTTTTGCCACCTCAAGTTGGATATATCTGAATAGCTAGGTAGTGAAAGTGTTGACTCAGGTGTTTCAAACGTGAAAGGTAGGCAATAGTGTTTATTCTGCTCCGTATTTTATTGATTGCTGAGGAATAGGTACCGCACACTTTTACTGCACGAATCAACTGTAGACACCCGTGATGAAGGATTATCCTCACGCCGTACCAATTGTTGTGCCAATCAAGGAAAATGGACAACATAAATATTCACTGGATGAGAAAGCTCTGAGAAAAATCTTGCTGCAGGATCACATTAGAGATCGCAATGTAGTGGTGGTATCAATTGCTGGACCATATCGAAGAGGGAAGTCGTTTTTGTTGAATTTTTTCTTACGTTATATGAATTTCAAGGTAAAAATTTCTCTTTGTATTTACTAACATAAACATATCTCTTCTTGTCTAACCAACAATTTTGAGGGTATCACGTTTTATACTAGATTTAATTTGTAGAATCTGATGACTAGGTATTTCCAATTTTCCAGCAAACATCCGGCTGTGATACAAAATGCAGTTGGTTAGGAGACGAGAATACCCCTCTGACAGGATTTCCGTGGAAAAGAGGAACGGATGTCGTTACAACAGGAATTTTAATGTGGTCTGAAGTATTCTGCATGACTTCACCAACTGGAGAAGAAGTTAGTACCTACATAAGTTTTACAGTTTTACCATAGCAAATGTAGTCAACTTTCAAAAACATGCTAGGTACGGGATGATATCGTGATTAATAATTCTCGTGCCTTCAGGTTGCCGTCATTTTTCTCGATACTCAAGGAAAATTCGATGACGAAAGCACGGTTCGAGACTGCGTCACAGTATTCGCTCTCAGCACAATGCTGAGTTCGATTCAAATGTATAATTTAGTCCATAAAATACAAGAGGACGATTTACAATATTTACACGTGAGTGGTCATCCTGTATATCATATACCTTACCTATAGATTCTTTTCCGTGTAAAAGCTCTCAAACTCGATATAGGCACCTACTAATAGGATGATAGGTATTTCAAATTGCTGATGCTTTGAGTTTTTTTTTAGATGTTCACCGAATATGGACGTTTGGCTTCCGAAAACACTGGTAACACACTATTTCAAAAATTACAATTCATTGTCAGAGATTGGGACTGGGCATACGAGAAGAGTTATGGTCCGGAGGGAGGCAAAATGCTTCTGGAGGAGAAGTTGATGGTTTGTATTGAAATATTGCGAGAATTACAATGTGTAGGTAGAATACCGTTTGCAATAGTTCATATCTTACCTATTAATTATTTTAATTCTTCCCGTTTACTCATTTGGAATTTGGGTCCAGACTGCTGAAGGACAACATCCTGAGAAAATAAAATTAAAGAATCACATTAAATCATACTTCGATGATATCCAGTGTTTTTTGTTGCCGGATCCTGGACCCAAAGCGAGAACGAGTCCCGAGTTTGATGGGAAATTATCTGGTAAGCTGTAAAGGCTATTGCTGAAGCCTAAATGTCTGTTCAACTAATTGGTGCCGGTTTTCTAACTCCAAATGACATTTTTTTATTGCAGATATAGATGATGAATTCAAAACCTATTTAGATCAACTTGTTCCTCTGATAATGGCGCCAGAAAACCTAATCCAGAAAGAAATCGGGGGTACAAAAATCACAGTTGAAGATTTCTTACTCTATTTTAAACGCTACGTGGATGTGTTCAATGGCATTGGCAACATGCTACCTGAGCTTAAATCCATTTTTGATGTAAGTAGGCCTACCTGTACGTATGTCTACTCACCCCTTATTTTCATTACCTACCTATTTAATTGAGTTTATGTTTTAAAAAGAAACAAGTTTTGTTACCTATTACGTGTACCTACCTAACTATTACCTACGTATTTTCATTCTCAGGCGAATGTGGATTTAACTAACTTGAAAGCTGTTGCAGCAGCGAAGAAAACGTACAAAAAACAAATGGAGATTTTTTGTGAAACCATTCACCTTAATAACGATCAGTTTGAACAAGCGCATCAGATAAGTTTGGGATACGCTCTGGAAAAATTTAATGTAACCCCAAAAATGGGAGGAGTGGAATGTTCTGTAAAGTACAGAACTGACCTGCAAGAGGTAATTTCAACAAGTACCTATACCTTTTAAAGTTGACATATCTATGTAGAAAGATTTTACCAAGCCCATATTTGTGGGCAAATGAAAATGCCTACGCTAGTATATTAGAATTTGGATGAATTAACGCGAAATGACATGACAGATGGCCCTTTTGTTGATTATTTCAACCTTGAATACCCAGTTATTCATGATGACATCGTTCTTTTGTTTGCAGAAAATCAATAATAAATATCGCTGGTGGAAACTCGTCAATGAAAGTAACAAAAGTAAAATTGGGACCATAACAAGTTGCGGATTAATGTAGTTGAGTATTTAAGTACATTACTAATATACTGAGTGACTTGAAAGTTCTAGAACCAAATTTTTTCTATTTATGTGAAAAACTTACTCGAAAAAAAAACTTCTCAACTAGAGAAAAGTTCTCTCAAAAAAAAATTTCGAAAAAAAACATTACATAATCTATTTGCGTTAGGGGGGGGGGGGTGTGAAAATTTTTTAGAAGGCCCGCATTTTTTCGCCGCAAGCTCACATTGACTTTCAGCGACGTGGGAGGCCAATATTGTCTTATTCCTGTACTTATTCAAAAAACGTATAGATATATGTATTAAGCAACTTTTGTCACAATATTACGTTTGTGTGAGCAGCATTTATTTTTAATATTTTTACGATTTATTGTACATACCTCCATGATAAACTAAATTTACCTACCTTTGTGTGTTATTTGCTTTTTTGCATGACTTAAATTAAAAAATATGGTTTTCAATCTGTTCTCATTTTTAATTTCCATCCAAAGGTTTTTAATTCTCATTATTTTAGAACAAATAAAATAGAATTGAAAATGCACGTTGCGCCTTGCTTAGAATCGATTGATTTATTGATCAAAGTACGATTCCATCATCTTCCTCAATGTTCCTAGATTAATATTCTATCATTCGAGCAGATTTGTAGGTATGTACTAATTGCTAAAAAGTACATATGGAATATCCAAAAATTCTACTGAAGGCATCAGAGTAGATTAAAACTACTACCAGTTGACTCCAACGTGTCAGTGGCGTAGCCAGGATTTTTTCAAGGAGGGGGCAAAACCTGATTTTTAGGCATGAAAAATTGAAATGAGGGGTAATTTTCTGGAAACTTATCAGGATATGTGGTGATTTCATGAAAATGAAAGCAAAATTACTGCTCGAGTGAAGCGAGAGCGAAAATTTTTCGAAAAAATGGGTCCAAATAACAAAAAAACGTCCATTTTTGCATGTTTTCTTTCAAATTTTCGCTCGCAAGGGGGGGCCATGGCCCCCTTCGCCCCCCCCCCCTTGACTACGCCACTGCAACGTGTCGAATACACGGTCCAAATTATATGTATATTTGTACCTACCTACAATAATTGTACATGTACATATGATCTTTACCTACCTAGCGTGCACGAAGACGGGTGAAAAAAAATGAAATACCTTATACTTATATGAGTCCGCATGTCCATGTCCGCAATGAAAACTGCTGAATCTTCACCAATGATCAATTAAAACCATTGATTTTAAAAAATCAATGATTAAAAGAAAAACAAGTTAAAATTTGCCTGATTGTCTCATTTGTCTCCAACTTTGAGAACTTTTTAATTCACCCACATGCTAAAAAAAATTTATGGAACATCTTTCTTATCATCCTTTTGCATTTGTTATCAGCTAAGCTAAATCTCGTTTCATCAGGATCTAATCTGATCAGTTTTTTCAAATTTAGTGATTGGCAAAATCCTCACACCATTTTTCACTGGACCGGATCGTTAATTGTGTTATTTTTGCGTAGGAAATCATAAGGAAACTAATACATGTTGAAACTATAGTAAAGATGATAGATCGAGTAAGTATTTTTGATTCATCTCAAGTACCTAAGTACAAATTTTCACCTGACCATTTTTTCAAAACTACGAGCAATCACAATTGTCACATAACTACGTAGGTACAATAATTTATACGTATTTTACAGATTTTCATCTAAAATATCTAGTTGAAATTGAAATCATAGAATCATCAAGCTGTAGAATCCGCATAAACGAGATACTCAGTTTTTCATTAGAAAAAGAAGTACATTATACCTGATTGTCGAAGGAAGTCCACCATCGCGGCATCGGTTCCATTTCAAGCGCTACAAAATCATAAATCCGATAATCATGGCACTGGCATTTAAACCTATCGTCGGACCGAATGGAATCATCGTCAAAAACTGGTCGTGTACCGATACCATAGTTCATAAAACACATTACATATGGATGATCCGTCGGTACAGCTTTTACGATGCGAAAGGAGAAGATTTAAAATCACCAATATTCGCCAGTGAAACGACCGCCGAAATCAAATGGCATTTATTGCTGAAACCCAACGGTTACAAAACTGGCAAAAGTTACATTTCTGCATACTTATACCTGGACCCATCCAGTAAACACAACACGATTTACGCAGAATATAAACTCTCCATTTTGGATAGCCAACAAAAAGAAGTAATTTCGGACGAGAACGGTAAAGTATGTAAATTCGTGTTGGGTACGAATCAAGATAATTGGGGAACTGAAATACTCATAAGGAAGGAAGATCTTTTCAATGATGAACTTTCAATGTTACCGAACGATACGTTGACGATTTATTGTGGAGTCAGGTTCTCTCATGCTGATGTGTTTATTACAAACTTTTCAAGTTCATTTCAAGCCGATGATGTACTTGCTGTACCTCTACCTGTACCTGTAAGCAGTCTTTCAGAAGACTTCGGACTCTTGTTTCAGAATCGAGCGTTTGCCGACGTTGTTCTGTCCACGAATGAAAAACGTTTTCCTGTTCATAAAGCCATCTTGAGCGCTCGTAGTCCAGTTTTCGCCGCGATGTTCAAACATGATAAGATGAAAGATGGAGATCACATCGTTGAAATTCCAGACATCGATGAAGAAACCTTAGAAGACATGCTCCGCTATATTTATACCGAAAAGTGCGAACATTTAGAAGAACTTGCCTACTGCTTAATAATGGCAGCGGATAAGTATAATTTGGACGGGTTAAAAGTCATGTGCGAGAAAGAATTGCTGAAGACTTTATCGGTGGAAAATGCGATTGACAGGTTGGTGTTGGCAGATATGTATCGTGCCAAGGAATTGAGAGCTAAAACGATTAATTTTATAGTCGCCAACTCTGCCAAAGTGATGAATACGAAGGAATGGAAATCCCTCTCTCGATCGAACTGTCGTTTAGTTATGGATTTATGCGAAGCATTATCTCATCAGATGAATGCTTAAGCTGACTGAAGTTTCGTTTTGGAATTGTTTTTCTATAATAATTTAAGCTATTCTAATTCTTTATATGTAATTTTCTTTCTTTGTATTGTTTTCCTCTAGTTTTCTAAACAGGTGCTCCTATAATTAGTTAATAAATATTGAATTCTATAGTTCTTTATTTCATAATGACGCGACAATATGAACTTCATTTCTAAATAATTTTCCACGGATTAGATTTGAAAAAATTTACTTTGAGCTTTGGACTTTTTCGCCCCCAAACACAATTTTGAATCGATTTTTAGACTATGCAAGCATTAAAATCTAACGATTTAACAAAAATTTTCGGATTTAGTGAACGGGAAAGAGCCACCGTTCCATTTCATATCTTTTTCTGATCGAATGATTCTTGGATTACTGTCATATAATCAATTCAATACGGAACACTCAAGAGACGAAGAGTTAATTCTAATTCAAATGACATTTTAGCCAAAGCATAACAAAAACTAACCGATCCACGAACTACTTCAAATAATACACAAAAAATCCGAAATTTCTCGTTCGTGAAATAATTTATTATTTTTTATCAGAGAAGAAAACAATATAAATTCATCGTCGAAAAGTAATCAGCCGTTGAAAAGATCTTACACATGGTTCCAGGAATTCGATGAAGTGCTGGATTCCTGTCATAACGTCAGATTTTTTAGCTCTTCTTGTAATTCGGCTTCCTTGTTCAGCTTTTCTAATTGATTCTTATCCAGCTCTTTACCACTTGCTTGTAATTGTTTAAGCTTTTCTATGCTTTTCAAATTCTATAAAACAGAAGATAACGATTATGAAACAATTTTACAAAACAAGATACGATATAAAATAATGGTGGATTGATTGAGTACGGAAGAAAATTCAAAAACGCATCGTTTATATTTTCCCCATTATAGATTTTGTCGATACGAAAATAAAAATAGATACAAACATAATTAATCCACCACTACAAATGTTTATTTTAAACGTAGAGCTACGTACCGTTTTAATTTTCTTTATTTTATCTTTATCGACATTACGATTATTTGTTTTATCACCAGCGTTAGCATTTCTCAACTCAGCACCATTATCGGAGTTGCTATGACCATTATTAACAACTGCGGTAGTGTTTTCTTCTTGATTTTGTTGTTGCTGCAATTTCGCTTGTCTTTTCGCATCACGTTTCTTCTTCATCTTCAAGGCTGCTTTGGATAACGTACCTAAACAATCGAACATTACGATTAATTCAACGTAAAGATCCAATAAGTGAATATTTCAACCGTACTTACGAGTTTCCGCGGTATCGGTATTATCGTGTAAATTAAATTTAACCGGATTGGCTAGATTTCGCGCCGCCGGTGGTCGGTATACCTCTTTCGAAGCTGAAAACAAATGAAGCTCGTTATTATACACGCACTTTAAACGTTTCAGTATTTATACGAACGCCCAGTCACCTGTTGGTTCGCTAGATTGAATTCCTTCAACGTGTTTAAAACTGATGGTTGGTTTTTTGAATCTTGAATCGGCATACGTTTGCCAAGTCACTTCCCAAAGCTCTTCTTGTTTATTCCACGGTCTCTCGTAGAGTAGAGCACCGCTATAGTGCCATATCTTGAACCTGTTAAGTGAAAGCAAACACTCCGTCAGAACTTTCGAACATTTACACTAATTTCAACGTAAAAAATGGCGGAAAAATTACCCGTTATCCACCCTCAATCTAGGGGCAGTGGTAGCGGTGACGAAATGGGTACCATCAGGCGACCACTGCAGTAAAGTTGTATTAGAACACTCCATTTTGGTAATTCTTCTTCTGCTCACAGTATCCCATATTTCAACGTACCCGCTGATATTTCCAAAACCTCCCAATAAAACAAGTGTGAAAGAGTTAAGGAAAAATAAAATACGAAAAAAAAAGCCTTCGAATGAAATAAAAATTGTGTATAAAAAGGATATTATTTCCGTGCGGATTATAATAAATCGAATTCCTCGGTCCCGATCCAAAATCGAATATAACCTCGCATTTGGTATTAAAGAGAGCAGCTTTGGCAGGCATGAAACCATAAATAACGCAGAACTCTTCTCCTGATGGATTCCAACTAATGCTGTGAATGGAACCCTCCTTATCTGCACACATAAAGAAAATTAGATAAACAAGCGGTAGGGAATTTATACAATCTTGGCATATGGCAATTAAAATGATACTCACTCAATAAGACTATAGCGGTATCACCTTTCGTTGATAAGAAATGCAACGATTGTTTGCCGTAATACGAAGCATTAGTCTTATCAACGTCAGTACTGGTCAATAATAAGACGTTCGTGCCTTTGTTGTTCCAATACATGTCCACCCTGTCCGCCTATAAAAAATCAAGATTTAATTTCAATAAATACAAATACGTTCGGTAAAAAATGATAACATTTCAATGTAATAGAGACTTTGTGGAGATAATAGATA
Source organism: Planococcus citri (assembly GCF_950023065.1). Taxonomy (NCBI): domain Eukaryota; kingdom Metazoa; phylum Arthropoda; class Insecta; order Hemiptera; family Pseudococcidae; genus Planococcus; species Planococcus citri. The sequence goes on along the minus strand of NC_088678.1, from coordinate 59,835,131 downwards.
ACGAATGTGATCTATTTGTTTCCAAGAATTCATCTCACACTATTAAAACTAACTCGATTCGATTACTTATCGAACACATTAAAAAGAAAAATTAAGAGACGTAAACTCTTACTTTGAAAAACGTCTTATTAGCTACGCAATTCTCGTGTTCAAATTTCGGATATTTGAATAATTTCCCGAACGACGGACCAGAGCTACCTGCAAAATACAAATATTTCTCTCAACTAGAATCATATCATAGTTGGCCACACGTAAAATTCGATCAATACCTGGCATGTAACACAAAACATGATAAATGGAGCCTGGCGATAGGCTGAAATCCGCGACCTTTGGGGACTGGATTTTGTAAGTTGGTGTTTCGAAATTAGCCTTCTCGTAGATGAGAACTTGGCCGTCGAGGCATCGAGCGCAGATTTTCTCGTCTTTGCTAAACTGCAGTTGCCTAAAGAATAAATTCATTTTAGAATACGTTACAGTAATGCAAAACGTAATAGGCGAAATGATATTTACCAGTTTATTTGCTTCTTGTGTATATAAGAATGTACCAATTCTCCAGTTTCTGTTTTCCATATAAATAGATTGGGGCCACCTTTCGGATTTTCTTGATTAACTGCAAAAAAAGTAGAATTTTTGAGCACATCTCCTCAAACTTTCACATATCAAGTCAAAATGTACGTATATTTACCATAAAAAGTTTCCCAAGAGCATAAATAAGTTCCTTTGGGTGAAAAAAGCAGACACATCGTTTTTGGTTTTTCTATCTCCTGCACTACCTTCCACGAAGACACTAGTGTTACTACGATTCTGTGAATATACGATTATTTTAGTAATTTGACATGAAATAGGATTAATTTGCATTTATAGAACGTACTTTGATCCGTCAAACCAAGCAAAATATTGGCCATTTGGACTGAACAACATTACTTTACAATTCTTACTGGTAACAGTTGGAAATGCAGTGACGGGATCGTAAGACGGTGGTCCTCGGCTTAGGATGACCCCGGTGGAGCCGCGAACTGTAAAAATAACAATCGAGTTGAATTTCAGAGCTAGCTTTAATGAAAATATACATAGTATGGGAATATTTATGCATTAGGGAGATCTAACTTGTTGAAAGTGTTACGTGAACACTTGCTATCAAGAATACAGCAGTAAGTACTTACCGGCCAGAACTGGAACTTCGGTAGACATGTTTGTGGCCTAACTCATGTGCAAACTGCCCCACAATGTCACTACACAAGAATTTATCTGCATTTAAACTGCAACATTACTCGAGCGAAATTTTAACACGCGGCTAGGTGGAATGTGGAAAAATTGCAGCAGAAATTTGTGATCAACAAATATGCGGATTATCCAAATGTGCCTGGATACGTGAACAGCAACCTGGATGAATGAGTTATCACTTTTTTGAAAATGTTTTACTTGTTATATTATCCGCTAGGATCGCTATAACATCGAAATTCAAATTTGAAATGAAAATTTTATTTATTATTTTATTAATTATTTTATTTTAGTTAATTAATTTAACTTTACTAAACATAAACAACAATGTTTTGGTTTTTCTTTCATCATTATCAAATTTAAAATTTATTTTCATTTTTCAAATCTTGTAAAAAAAAATAAAAACAAAAACAAAACAAATTAAAATTCGTGAATTTTGAATTTTTGATTGATCGCAGGCTCATTTGGGGAATGAAACGCTCAATTGCTCAAAACGTTCATATTTTCAACTTTGACTTTGACTTTTGAGATATAAAAAGTAAAAACTGAAAAGTTAGAAACTGAAATTTTATTTGTAAAGTAGGTAAATAGCTAAATACCAATTAAGGTTCCCTAAATAAATTTTTTTTTTAAATTTCATTTTCACTCGTTTGCTTTTAGTTTAGTTTACTTAGTTTAGTTTTGTTTTTTTTTTTTTCTTAGAAAAGATGAAAAGAATAAGCTTGATTCCCAAAATAAATAGTTACAGGCAAAATGCAAAACTCGCAAATTTTGTTACTTGGAATAACTAAAATGTTCAAAGCTCTGAAGCATTTGGAGGCTAAACGAAAGATTTTAGTACTATACAAGGAGGATTAAATTGAATTTCCAATTGTCCAAAAATGCCATTAGTTTTTGTCATTTTTTTTCTTTAAGGTTCTATGTATTTTCAATAGGTAAAATCTTAAAAATGTCGATGTTTGTGTGTGTTTGTCCATGTTGAACTCGCTTATAGCAGATACTAGGCTAAGGTAGTTGCCTCGAAAATTCGAAGTCCTCATTTTTGCAAAGTAGGCATCGAATTTTATCTCTTTTTTTTAAGAATTCAAATTTCAATTATTATAGGAATGAGACGTAGAGAAAAATCTACGAAAATTTCCCATCGAGCAGTATCAACTAATAGATTGAGAACGCATTCATTTTCATTAAGTATAATTTGAATTTTTTACTTTTTGAAAGTAGGTAGATAATTTTTTGACTAATTAGCTATTCTATTCGCAATTTTTTTTTAAATGAACTGATAAAATTGGTTTACGAGGAAGTTTTTTTATCTACGAAGTTCTGAATCATGCTGCCAGTCCCACGTAATTTGATGGGTACGTCATCCCCAACCGTCATCCCACCATCCACGGATCTACGGTGAGTAAATTATTTTTGTTAACATGCTACTGATAATAAAATACCGGTAATGTTGTTGACGACATTTAGAAATCAATTCATAGATAGGCAGCAAACACCGATACGATAAAAATTTGACTTTGTTCTTTTTATTCTGGTAGACATTGCTCCTCCTGTGAAATTCGTATAGTGATCACTTTTTCATGTTTTTCATGCAGTGAATTATACATTGAGTTAATAAATGCTTGTATTTTTTTAAAATTGTTAATCCAGTTGAAAAATCGATTTTATTAAGCACTAAATTTGGTAAGTTCTACAAATTAATATTATTCATACTTACCTACTAGTTAGTATAAATTTTTTGTAATTTTACCTACCTACACAGATATCTTTGAAGATGCAAAATGTTGATGATTATAAAAACTTACAATTTAGTCATGCTTGTTATAATGAAATTGAAATTGAATTACCCTTTTCCATTACGTAGGAAAGTAGTTTTAAAAATTGATGCCTGTGTAAAAAAAAAAAATAAATACGTTTTGGTACCTATAGTTGATTTATATTACAAATTAATTCTTTTTAGTGATTCACTATCCATTCTATTGGTATTTGTATTTAAAATGGTATTTTTTTTTTATTTTTTTTATTTTCAGGATTTCTCATTTCAAGGATCCTCATCTCATAAACTGAATTTCAATATGGACATCGTTGAAGAACCTCACAAGTATCGTGAAATCTCTGCAGTTACCTTGCAAGTGTTAAGTTCAACCAATCTAGCCATATCTTTGTGGAGTCATAAAAACATAGATTCTATCGAAGCATTTACGCAACCATTCAGCTGCCAAGAATTTATTCGAGTCTCATCGGAAAAACTTGAAAAATTGATCGACGAACGTATCAAATCAGTAGGAATAAATTTAAAAGATTTATTTGATCATCTTGTCGACGACGTTTTTATACGAAGCATAAATCGAGGTATTTTGTCACGATGTTTCGATAGTTATAGTATGTACGAATACGGTATTTTAAATTTCCAAACAATTGCAAGAAAACTACTATCACTCGATCAAGCCAACTCACTGGAAAATTTTAAAATTGCTTGCGTGTATTTATTAGAAGACTGCGTAAGCAAAATTTGGGTCTCAGTGTCGAGCTATTCAGAATTACGGGAACCTAATTTCGCTAATAACCATCCTGCTGTATGTTATTGGGTTGATCGAATGCGGAATACACGCTACGTTAAAAACGACATTGATCATTTCCTCAAATTTCTAATGGCGAACCAATGTTATCGTCATGTAAAGAATTACACCAAGTTATACTGCAATGAAAACTTGGTTCGTCGTTTGAGAAAACAGCTTCTCGTATCGATTATACGATTACCATCAGCTCTAAAGTATGAAAAATTACTCGAGTTGAGTGAATTAGTCGAAGGTGCCTTTGAAAACGACATTGAGATGAAAGAGTTCAAGAAAAAACTCTTTTTCTCGTACGATTTTCTAGGTTTTCTGATGAATCAGTTGGATCGAGGTTTTGCCTGCGAGGTTCAAGAATTGACTGATGTTTTTGTAAGCCGCTCTGATCAAGATATATACGGTGTAAGAAAGAAATTTTTCGAACGGTGGCAACGTTTTATCATCGGAGAAGGACACCTGGACAAATTTCAGTTAGATCGATGGGAATATTTTCTATGGTGGTGCGGCGTCAGTTTGGAAGGTCTTGTATTGTACAACAATCAACTATTTTTGGAGATGAATCCGGCATTTATCGTTGGATGGCAAACAAGTGTTCTAAATGATAGAAATAAGAACACATATGACATTAGTCAGTGGAAAGATATTGTAATGTGGTTTAGCTTTGACGAAAGAAATCAATCAACTTTAAAACGTGACTTAGAAGTGGATAAAATATTCGAGAAATTACTGCACGATGCTGTTTCAAATCTTTCCGAGTGGTTAGGTTCTTTAGAAACAGAAAGATCCGAGCCGACGATATTTATTCATTCGTCGAAAGTTTCTCAGGAGCTCAATCTTGTCGATGAGTTTGTTTTGTGGTATTTCGGTGATGATGAAAAGGAAATAAGAAATTTCAAGCTAAAAACGATTAATAATTTCGAAGAGATTCCTGCATTAAAAAATGTATTATTGGCGAAGAATGAATGCATAGTCAATGATGTGCTGAAATGGTTTTTTGATACTGATGTTGAAAAAATCCATCAATTTAAATCCAGATTACAATCATACGACTGAAAAAATACATCTGATTATTTTTAGTAGATAGGTAAATGTACCTATCAGATGAACTTTGAATGTTGTTGTTGTTGTTGTTGTAAAATTTCTCACTTTAGCATAAAAAGACAATATGTAATGTAAATGTGTTTCATCGTGTAAAATGTTGCAAATTTTTTCCACTAAAAAATTTTTATTGATTTTTTTTGGAAATTATTTTTCAACTCTTATAATTTTTTAATCATAATCGAGTTAGAGGAGTGGGGAGATTGCATCGTTAGAAAGAGCTAACTTCTTTCTTCGAGAAATGATATCATATTTTTGAAAGAAAAAATAATCACTGGAGAAGAGTTGGGATTTGGGATTTGAACGAGCGCTTTTTACCTGTCTTGGAGTGTTTTGTCAAATCCTGGACAGTTCAAAAATCCACTGGAGGCTCCAGAAAGTTTCAAAATCATCAGTAATCGACTCAGGAAGACGAAAATAGGACACATATCAAATTTCGGCCTCCAATATTAATTTGATAAAATTTCGATTTTTTTTTCATTAGAAATGGGTCAAATTTGTATTTTTAGTAATTTGCTAAAAAAATTGAAAAATGAACTAATTTCTTGAAATTTTCACTGAGGGTGTATTTTGAGATCCTTTTTGATTCCCGTTTATCTGGTTTGAAAATTTTTATATTAGTTGGGATGCTTCCCTTGTGTGTTTTTGAATGTTAAGCCCTCGCTCGTCTGATATGAGTCTTTCGTTCATTTGGATGTGAATTTTTTTTCAGCAAATCCGGGAAGTGTCGCCGTCTTACTCCACTTTTGACGTATACGTAAATGGAATATGGATTCGTTGGCTCATTACGAGCACCATCTTATTGGAAATACCTGGCTTTAATATTAATTTGGAAGCAAGTAGGTACCTACGTTCTTTTTCAACAACTCGTACAATTCCATTAGGCCTGAGAACAAGTAGATAATAAATATTTAACACAAATGGCTCATCGACGCTTTTTTTTCTCCGTCAAAAAAAAAATGACGTTTCATCTTTCGAGAATAAAAATTGATGAAAATTAGTGATGCAAAAGAGCTAAAAATGTATCATATTTTGTAGAAATGATGGGAAATTTTCCATGTACACTTTCCGGTATGGGGAAAATTTCTGGAAACTTTCAAATCCATAAATTTCCATGGGAATTTAAGGAAGGTTTTTCTTGGAAAAAGAAAACGAGTCAGCATACCATTATGTGTGTATCCGCGTGTATCGTCGTTACAACTTACCTATCAATTTATTTTCAAATCATTTTTAAAGCAAGTAGGTAGTATATCTATTTACTCATCTACATACGAGTACATATGTACGTAACAATAAGTGAGTGTACAAGTAAGCACGTGGATAAAATTTGACGCAATAAGCTGGATCGACGATTGTTTCTAATTAACTGGCAGAGTGGACGATTTTTTTTTTGATAAAAAAATACAGAGTGACTCATGGTGTACCGAAAATAAAAATAAATGAAACACAAATATACCTACTGCGCATGATCGAATTTTCTGAAATTTGCAATAGGCACTAGCACTTATGCCTACGCGAAGAGTGTAAAAAATTTCGCCTTAATAATACTTATTCTCTTTTTTATTTAGTGAGTTGTTAACACGCGCACGTTTTAATGCTTCGTACGTAGGTATAAATGATTTTGAGTGTTGTAAAAAGTGTCTAATTTAATACACCATTTTAAAATAGGAAAGAAAGCATATTTATTCAAATTCTAAAACTATGCATCAAGCTTATCCAATCCCGATTGTAACATCAAATGGACAACATAAATTTGAATTGAATGTGAAAGCTTTGGAAGATGCTTTACTACGGGATGACATTAAAGACTGCAATGCTGTGGTGGTATCGGTAGCTGGAAGCTTTCGTAAAGGCAAATCTTTCCTTTTGGATTTCTTCCTAAGGTATATGAATCATGTGGTAAGTTATGGGATTTCATTTCTTTTGACACGTGTTCCAAACAACTAGATAGGTACCTATCTAACTACATTACATACCTTACAGTGTAAAATGCCTGGTTGTTTTCTATTTTTTTATTTTTTTATTATAAAAATTTTCTGCGCTTAAATTAATCAGCTGTGATGAGTCGAAAAATCGATATCTAAAAATATCGATGGCGCCTGCTGTCATGATAATGTACTTTCACGTCTGTGAAATAAAATTACGACAGATTAGTTGTGACCACTGGTAACACTTTTACGAGAAGGGGTGTGGTTATAGTCATTAAGGTACCTACCTATCATCTAACAACACTGGAATTTTACAAAGGCTGCACCGTAAAATGAATCCCTAAGATATTTTCCTAATACCTATACCTAATACCTACCTATATCTAATACAAACCTTATAGACAGACTCTAGAGTTTCAGTGTAGAATTCAGTTGGTCAGTTTGTAACATTAATTTTATTCGTACAGTCGAGTGTCTGTTACCTATTTTATTCATTCGATACATATTAATACCTATAACTATTAAAATGAAAAATATAATACAAATAAATCTGAGGTGACCATGAAATGTCGCCGACTTCTTTATGATAATTATTATAAAATAATTTAATGAATTGATAAAATCATCTTAAATTAATTAATTAATGATAGGTAAATGTAATTAGTTTAATTTCTTATTCGAGTTCCATTTAATAAATTACATTTTGTGCTTTTCTAGTGCAAGTCTAGCCAGCCCATGAAAGGCAGTTGGTTGGGAGATGTGAATCGTCCTTTGGAAGGATTTTCTTGGCGAGGAGGATCGGAGCGTACAACTACTGGTATTCTAATGTGGTCCGAAATATTCTGTCTTACTTTACCTAATAATGAAAGAGTAAGTATAAGTTTCACTATTATAGGTACCTCATTTTTGAAAAAATTCTTCATTGACAATTGTTTCAATTCCTCATTACAATTGCATAAAATTTTAATTGATAGGTATCAGGTATCCGGAGGTAAAAGTTTACCAAAATTATTTGCCTTTTTTTTTAAATGTCTTGATCCAAATTTTTTTACTCATTGGGATTGGTAGGTTCGTCTTTTATTAGCACAATTAATTTCATGCACCTATACCTAGACTTAAGTTATCCAATTCCTATTTAGGTAGCAGTCATTTTTCTTGATACCCAAGGAACGTTTGATGGTAAAAGCACAATCCAAGATTGCGCCACTGTTTTCGCTTTGAGTACCATGTTGAGCTCGATCCAAGTTTATAATTTATTTCATAATATTCAAGAAGACGATTTGCAGCATTTAGAGGTAGGTAAATAGGGTTATCATCACATTCAGTGATCTTATTCAGTGAATTTGTAAATATTTCCTTTGGAGGAGGCATTTAATTTTTAAAAATATGTATATACCTATAGTAATGTAATGAGATCAAAGGATGTGCGTTCTTTTTTTAATTTTAATGGAAAAAGGGGACAGACGAGTCACTGAATGTTCCGTAAAATTTAAACGTTACACGTAGATATCTATTTTTTTTTTTTTTTAGCATAGATAAATGGAATGGAATACGGTGAAATATTCACATATTGATATTGTAGAACTAATCTTGAATCTAATACACCCTAAAAAAAACTATCTATTTGTACTTATGTAGTTGTTCACCAAATATGGATGCCTGGCTATGGAAGAAACTGGCCATAAACCATTTCAGAAATTGCAATTCCTTATCAGAGACTGGAGTTACCCATATGAGGCGAATTATGGATCGGAAGGAGGACGCAAAATTTTAGACAAAATGTTGGAGGTTTGTATATCCATATTTCTGAGAATGCTTACATCATTATTCATAATCTCATTATACATGTCCCATAACAAATGGTTATCCTTCAAAGTGATGCGTAGACAACTTATCGTGCATAATAAAAGTATCCTATGTAGGGTTGTCTAACTTGAGATTTGAAGGAGCTGAGTATTCACGCACAGTCAATATGCAATTTGACCCAAACATAATTACAAACAAAGGTTTTTTTGGTGAATATTGTCTAGGGTGGTGTGCTGAATAACATACTAAAAGTCCCCGCCCCTACCCCACGAGTTAACCCCCCCACAGTGGATCAAAGCCCCCAAAATCAGTTTTTCATCAAAAACTCCTGAAATATTGAATTTTGAGTAAAATGAGCCCAGTGATCATTTCATCTCCTCCCCAATACCTATCAAATGAGCTATCGACCAACTCCCTAGCCTCAAGTGGGGTGGCGCTACGACCCCTCAAAGTGACGTGATTTCAATAATTTTACACTTTATGATTTGGGACTTGTTACCTGTTCCAATTGATAAAATGAAGTCGAACTTGGGAAATGGGATTCTTTTGAGAGCTAGAGTTGACCTGTGGAGTGGGGAGGGTCAAAGTTGAAAATTACAGAAAGGTCATTTTTTTTGGAGGGGCATAATATCGCACCTCGGGAGTAATAAGGTCACATCTCAAAAAAGTGAAATTTTACAGGAGAGTGATTTTCTTTTTTTAAAAAACTTGATTCATTATTTTTATTAACTTATAATTAATTGTGAGGAATGAATAGCACATCATTTTAAAGATCTGGTATCCTACCTTCATTTAGCATAAGAACACTTTGAAAAATAAAATCTTAAAGAGGAAATATTTCAATGTTTGGAAAACATTTTGAGTTATAACCTTTCATTAAAGTTGATGTGGAGGCGAAAGGAAGCGTCCAAAAAAAATTTCATGACAACAAAGTTGTAGAGAATTAAATTTCCAATCGACATAATGTCGTTAGTTTTTTTTCTAGAGTGCTTAGTTTTTGAGTTTTTCTCAAAAAACTAAAATTTCATGATAGGTATGTGCAAATTCATTTTTCTGAAAAGTGATCAATTTTAAAAAAAATTTCCATTTGGTACAAACCAATAAAAAATGCACTCCTTGTGACTATTTCTAACTGACAAACATTCACAACAATCAAAACTATTTGTTAACACTTTGTATGTATGAAATTTGCTCAAAAAAGGTGGAGTTTTTTTGAGATATACCCTTATAACTCCAAACAACTTGCAATGTTGTTGAGATTTTGAGTTAGGCCATTTGCGTTTTTTACAAGATCTCGATAATGTACCCAACTCAAAGTGTAATTTTTGGTTGAGGGGGGTTATACAAACCCCAAAAATGCAAAAACGTCAAAATCAATCTTATTTGAGATGTGACCTTATTACTCCCGAGGTGCGATATCACCCCAAATGGATGAAAAGGGTCCAAAATCATACCATAAGACAGTATTCCCATTGCAATCAACATATCCAAATTTCAGCTTCCTAGGTCATCCCCACTCCTTTTTTTGATGGAAAAAACCGAAAATAGGGGCAAAATAAGGGGATTTTTAGCTTAATTCCGCTTTAAATGGGGTGGGGATGACCTAGGAAGCTGAAATTTGGTGGGATATGTTGATCACAGATAGGGTACTGTCCGATGGTATGCTTTTTGGCCCTTTTCATCCATTTGGGGTCATGTTATGCCCCTCCAAAAAAATGATCTTTCTGTAATTTTCAACTTTGACCCTCCCCACTCCAGAGGTCAACTCTAGCTCTCAAAAGAATCCCATTCCCCAAGTTTGACTTCATTTTATCATTTAGAACAGGTTACAAGTCCCAAATCATAAAATGTAAAATTATTGAAATCACGTCACTTTGAGGGGTCGTAGCGCCACCCCCCTTGAGGCTAGGGAGTTGGTCGATAGCTCATTTGATAGGTATTGAAGAGGAGATGAAATGATCGCTGGGCTCATTTTACTCAAAATTCAATATTTCAGGAGTTTTTGATGAAAAACTGATTTTGGGGGCTTTGATACACTGTGGGGGGTCAGCTCGTGGGGTAGGGGCGGGGACTTTTAGTATGTTATTCAGCACACCATCACCATCCTAGACAATATTCACCAAAAAAACCTTTGTTTGCAATTATGTTTGGGTTCGCCCATTTTTTTCTGCTATTTGACTGGGCTATAGGTAGATCGAGGAGTTGTGCTTTGCGGCTATTGATACCTATCAAATTTTGTTCGCCATTTTTCCAAAAACAAAAAATGTCCTCTTCAAATGTTTGTATTATTGATACCTATTACTTGAACAGTAACTCTTGTATGGAGAAAAGTTTACTCTTTACTCTTTGTCTCTTTCTAATGGTGCGCCGCGCCGTGCAACACCCATTTCCTTATGTACGTTTAAAATTATGGGATGGGGGAAGCATGAAAATGCAAGAAAAAATTTTCCTCTTATTAAATCGTCCAAAGGCCAAAATTCATGAAACATCGCAGGTACCTAAGTATAATTATTATCAGCTAGTTTAAAAAAACTGCTTCCTATACTTTCCTTAAATTTTGCGTAATTTTAAAGAGGAAAAAATTGTTTTCTTTTTTTTCTTTTTTTTTGCAGGAGGTAAAAAAAGGATGGTTTTTAATAATTCGATTCAAATCTCCATTTATAACTTTGTAAATAACTGCACTAGTTAGGCAAACATGCATACTATTATTAGCCCGGATGAGTCGCATAATAACCACTTTGAAGGAGGATTAAGATTTGTTATGATATACCTTGTATTGATGAGGAGAACAATGAACTGAAACGCATAATTATAATTTTTTGTGATTATAATACTCATTTTTACTTCGACGAAGGTTGCAGATGTACTGCACTCAGAGCTGCAATCATTGAGGAAACACATTAGATCATGTTTTGATGATATTCAATGCTTCTTGATGCCTCACCCTGGCTTCAAAGTTACAACAAATCCCAATTTCGATGGGCGATTATCTGGTATGTTGGTTATTATCGTGTTAACCTGGCTCTTTCCACTGCAGCTGCTCAAATACCCATGTATCTATATTTTGATTACAGATATGGAAGATTCATTCAAGACTTGTTTGGAACAATTTGTTCCAATGCTGCTTTCCTCCGAAAACATAATTCAAAAAGAAATTGGCGGTGAAAAGGTCAAAGTTAAGGGTTTAGTGCAATATTTCAAATGCTACATGGAGGTGTTCAGCGGAGATGGTATTCCTCAGCCGAAATCTATTCTCGCAGTAAGAACCTATAAATTAAAAACTACGCGATTATTTCTATATTTTTTTCAAAATCACTCATTGTAATCATTTTATATCCAAAAAAGGCGACTGCTGAAGCAGGTAATCAATCTGCTGCTTCAGCAGCGAAGGAAGCTTATCATCAGCTCATAATGGCAGCCTGTGAAGCTGCTAATCCGTACCTCAGTTGCGAAGAGTTGGAGGCAGAGCATCGAAAATGTAAAGCGAAGGCTGTAGAAAAATTTACAAACCAACGTAAAATTGGGGGAGATGAATTTTCTGAACAATATAGAATTCGATTGGAACAGGTACCTACCTACCTACCTACCTATTTAATTTACACTGCTATACATAATTATGTACGCTGCGATTAATAATTATACTTTCATACCTATTTTCAAAACACTCGAGCTAGAACCATTTTTTTAAAATTTTTTTTAGGAAATGGACAGGGATTATAACACATATAAATCTCTTAACAGAAATAAAATGGAAGTGAAAATACAATCAGCATTTACAGAGGCCAAAGATACCTACTGTCGGCTTATGATGCAGATTTTTGAGGGCCCTAAACCGTACATAAACTCCGAAGAACTCCTAATGGAGCACGCGAGATGTAAAAATGAAGTCCTAGTAATGTTTGGAAAAAATTGTAAAGCTGATGGAAGTGATATTTTCATGTCGTACCGAATCAGGCTGGAAGAGGTACGCCATTCTTAATTTCAATAAATCTTGGATTTTTTTAAACAATAACTATTACAGTTGTTTGGCTTTACAGGATATCGATAATGGATACGAACAATTTAAAGCTTCCAACCAAAATATAGTCACAATCGGTAATCAACTGGTATTTGCCAATGCTAAAGAATCTTATCGCCGACAGATGCTTACAAATATGTCAAGTAATGAAGACATTAAACGATATCTAACCAGCAAAGAGTTGGAAGCGAAGCACGTTGAATGTAGAGATCAAGTTGTGAAACAGTTTTGCGAAGAATATGGAGAGGAATATACCGAAGCATACAGATCATTATTGGAACAAGTAAGTGTGAAATGAGTTCTATTTTTCTCGCATAAAATAAATATATATACCTATTTCTATTATTACAGGATATTGACATGGACTATTCCCATTTCAAAATTTCCAACAAAGATAAAGCAGAATCCTGCAATCAATCGGCATTAACAAAAGCCAAAGAAACTTATCACCGACTTATGACGACAGTTCTTCAAGAATGCACTGATGGGAATAAGCCTTATGTAGAATGGGATCGGCTTGAACAAGAACATTTGAAAATTAAGAAATATGTGTTAGAACAGTTTAGAGGACAGATCAACATGGAAGGAGACGAATTGTACGAATCGTACAAAAATAAATTGACACGGGTAGGTAATTTAATTTTCATTGAAAAATTTTTCAATTTGTCGATGTATTTTAATATTATTATCTACGTTGTTTAAATTTTAATTTTTCAAAGTTTGTTTCAATTCTTTACTTTATTGGTACCTAACCTACCTAATACAATTTTCGTTTATCAATTTTTTGACCCGAGTAATATTAAAGTGAAAAGACCGAAATGAAATCAACTTAAAAATTCAATTAAATTAAAAACTGAATATCGAGTAATGTTTGAAAAATAAAATTAAAATTATGATTTTAATGCCCAAGTAAAAAATTGAATCAACGAATAAAAATCAACTCAGCTCATTTATCTAAAAGAGAAAATGCAATCAAATTTATGAAATGAAAATTGAATCAATGTAAAATGTAAGAATTAAATTTAAAAAATTAACTCAAATTAATAAGACGATAAAAATTAGATACCTACCTATATCCTTTTTTTTAAAAAAATGAAATTGAAATCAGGTAAATTAAATTATTCCGTAACTAGAAATCGAATAAGTAATTTTTTCAAAAAAATTGGGTCTATATTAAATAAATAAAAATTAAATAATAAGTACCTACAATAGTAGTAAAGGCGTGCCCGCTTGGGGAAAATATCGCCAATCGCTGACAAATTTGCCCAAGCTATCGCCGATCGCTGATAAATTTGCCCATATAGTGGTGCGTTTTCACGAATGAATGGAGTTTACAAAATTTTACGTTCAATTCGCTCAAAATATTGCCAGTTTATTCGCCCACGAAAAATGTAGTTCCAAACTCGCCCAAAAATTTGCTTGAAAATTCGCGTATTCAATGTGTAGCGCATTACTTCGCTTCAAATGTCGCCCACAAGAATAAATTCTGGTTTGGCGATTTTTTAAGCTATAGCAGAGCAATGCAAAGTGTGTAGCACTGTAGCGAATTTATCAGCAAACATTTTGAAAATGAAAATTTGATGATAAATTCGCTTTAACCATTTTATGGAAGGGGAACTTATTGTGCAATGCGCACGCATTCGCTCTATATTACAATCAGGCAGTAAGGGGTATTCCAGGGTGAAACAGGGGAAATGCCTCTGTCCTCAAATTTTTGAAATTTAGGTGAAACATTGTTGGGTACGTTTAAAAAATGTTAGAGCCAATAAAATTTCCCCCATCCCACTCCTTTGTCCACAATGGTGAAAAAACTTTTTTTTGGGTTTCGAATTTCCTTTTGTAAATATCCACCCCTGGGGGCCAAAAACAAAAAACTTCGAAAAAATTCACGTTGCTAGATTCATGGTTACTCCATAATTATACATATTTTGGGTGAATTCAAAAATGTTTATTCAAAATTCGTTGAAGCATTATTTTTCCCCTTCTAAAAAGCGTTCTTTCACCATTGAGGGCAAAGGAGTGAGGTGGCGGAAATTTTGTTGGTTCCAACATTTTTTTCAACGTAGGTACAAGTAGGTAAGGTAGAGTGGGGTAATTGCAAAGCATTATTTGATTAGTGACACTTTGATATGGCGCTGTGAGAAGACTATCGCACGGATGAAGCTGAAATTTGTACCACTTATGTTTCAGAGAGTTTTCTATCAATGGTGAAATTTTGGTACAATTTAGTCCACAAATCGTGGAAAAAATTGCAATTTGAAAATTTGAAAATCAACTTTTGCAAAGTGAGCAATATTTTTTTATTTTTCTATTTTTTTGCATTTTCAACACACTCACTGTATTCTACGTGTCATTTGCTAACTTTTGATGTATTCGTGGTCTTGATTTGGTTAAAAATTCGATAACTTTGGAGTGAAAAATGTTGAAAAATTATTTTTTTTTAAACTCGCTAAAATGAACAAAAAATCAACTATTGATTTTTTTCTGATGTTTTTTATGTAAAAAACTCGTCATAGAAATACATTTTTTCGTCAAATATTTACCCCACTCTACCTTACCAAACAATGTTTCATCAGAATTTCAAGAAATCTGAGGACAGGGGCAATGGGGCATTTCAAGTACCTATTTTACCCTGGAATTTGAATTTGAGTGAAATAATGGCAAACATTTCTCCAAAATTTATGTTTGCTGTTTATTTTTTTGTTTTTAAATTGTATTTATAGTCAATCAAAAAGTCTTATTTTCATTTTTTCAAAATTTAAATTTAAAATTACCCATTTAAAATTTTTGCATTAATTTTTTTACTACCTATTTGATTAACAATTTAATGGTTATGAGAATTTGAAAAAAATACAAACATTTCATTTTCGGATGAAAGTTTAAAAAGTAAAGAAATAAATAAATTACTTTTTAATTTTTGAAATGAAATTTTGAAAAGTGTGCTCAGTTTTTAAACTCTCTGAAAAAATTCTTCACTGACATATCGAATTTCAAAAAGCAAAAATTCAATGCAAAATAATTTTGAAAATGTTTATAGTTTTAAACCAAATTATCAATAAATTCTAAGCAGAGAAATTTTAAAAAACAAAAATTTTGAAGCTGAGTCCAAAAATCATCAATTCTTAGAAAAACCACAGCATGCAGTCACTCGAATTTCAACCCCTCCCTACCCCCACTCAAAAAAACAAAATTTTAAGTTCAATGTGAAATCAAAAATTATAACTTGAAACTGAATGCCGAAATTTTTTTAATTTCATTTTACTAAATACATAACTTTTCCCCCAAAATAATGATAAATAAAAAAAACAGTTTGCAAATTTATTCAATAAATTTACAAAAAAAATCAATTCAATTGAAATGCATTTTCAATTTTTTTTTCATTATTTCATAATATTTTTAAATAAAATTTAAAAAATTTCTGAATTTAGCTTGAAAATTTTCAGTTCAACTGAAATTAAAAGAAAATAATTTAAATTAATTTTTTATAGCAAAAAACCTGCGTAAATTTTTCTATTTGAAGATGTGTAGTAAAAATGGGAGGGTTTCTGCACAAATCAAACATGCCACAGCCTCGTTGTCGTGGTTCCTTGTCCTTTACAGGACATTGGAAATCGCATTTTTGTGGTACCCTAACAGGGCGAGGCGAATGCCTATTGCCACTGCGATTATTCTGGGGAATCGACGTTGTTTCGAGCTTCCACTAGTAGTTTCCCGTTGCTTTCTAGTGACATCTACACAAGCACCTTGGAGCTAGCCGGGTAGTTTAGAGACCCTGAGCTCCTCAGTGTTGACCTCTATAGACGCTCGAACCAGTTTCAGCTTTTTGATTCTGCTAACAGATGGCGTGCATTATCTGTTAGCTCGGCTAAACTGGTAGTCCCACGGTACTTGGCGTGTAATGTTGATAATTGCACGAAAGATTTTTTAATTACACGCACAAGCTTGCCTCTGTAGCTGGGTTTGAACCGGGTACCTCGTGAACGGAGGTCCGCGACTCTACCTACTACGCCACCGAGGGACTGCCACAGCCTAAATAAGAGCAATTTAATAGCAACGCGTGCTTGCAAGCAAAGTATTCGTTTCATGTCCAATTCTCCTTAAGGCACTGGTAGACGTAGGGTTAGGTTTAGGGTTTTAGGAACGAGAGGTCCCAGGTTCGATCCCCGTGTAGGTATAGGAAATTTTAGTGACCAAAAGGAGATGGGAAAAATCCCAAACTTCGGTAGGAATTCGTGCCTGTCAGAATAAAGTTAAATCGTACAGAATTACTCCACTTTTTCGACTTTTTAAATTTTAAAAATGCAACCGTTATTTTAATCAAAAACATGTGAAACTCGTTGGTAGACGCCATTAAATTCACCGGCGATAATTTAGGACTAAACGCTGGATATTTCGCTAATTACTGCGCGGATAATTTCGCCTGTAATATCGCCCGATGCGCAAACGCCATTGAAATGATGAGCGATCGCGCATGAGCAATCTTATGGGCGAATGCGCGAAATTGTAGGCTTAATAATACGCAAAGTATCCAGCGAATAGTCCGAATTTCTCGCCGCGAATTTTTCGGCGTGTGATGGGCGAAGTTTTCCTCAATCGGGTGAACTCGCACCCAGCTTTTTTGGTACCTCTGCACCCAGTACCTATAAACCCAGTTAGTATAGGGTTATATGGAACGTGTTTCGCGAGGCGGGATGCGGGGAGGAGGGATGGTCCGCGTACAGGTAGTTTGCAGGTATACGATGTGTGTTATCTGTTCTACCCCTCCCACCACTACCATCACCGGCAATGGGTATTTTGTACATATACATACGTACGTGGAGTGAGTCCGATGCATTCCCTGCCCTGTACCTTGGAACCCAATACCTATACACTCATTGCATTCGTTTTCTACACTATGTGTGTATGTATTCGAGCGTTGAAAATCAGTATGTTTGGCTTATGCGATATGCACGATTTTTTTTTTGGGGTAGGTACGTACGTGTATATAAATAGGTAGGTACCTATACTTTTTTTTCCTCGAATGTGGGTAGGAACAACACAGTGAGTTTAAATTTTGCTTTGGGAAGTAAAATTGAAACTCTTACATTACCTTAACCTATAAAGGGTGGAGGGTACTGGAACACAAGTGGAAGGACCCGTAACCCCCCCCCCCTCCCCCCCATAATTCCTTTTAATTTGATAAGCAGGTTTTAATTATTTATTCATTTAATTCGTTTGTTTAGTAGGTATACATTAGTGTTTGAACATAATATAAGTAGGTACCTACATATAAAAAAAGAATGCAGTGAAAATTTTCTATCATTGATAAGAAGTGTATCGTTTAGTGAAGTTGTTTTTTTTTTCAAAACTGAGTTATGGATATCGAATGGAAACACCCCTTTTCTGCAATTGTAGCAGGACCTTCGGGGTGTGGTAAAACCCAGTTTGTAATAAAATTTTTAAAGTACTTAGATGTAATATGTGATACAAAATTTCACGAAATTATATGGTGTTATGCTGAGTGGCAACCTTGGTATTCGGAACATCCTGAGATTCATTTTGAAGAAGGCTTACCAAATGCTGCGTTTCCAGATAATAAACCTCGTTTGGTAATTATTGACGATTTAATGCGTGAAGCAGATAACAAAGTGGTCGATTTATTCACAAAAGGATGTCACCATAAGAATATAAGTGTGTTTTACATAACACAGAACCTTTTTCATCAGGGTAAAGGACAACGTGATATTTCTCTCAATGCTCACTACATTGTATACTTTAAGAATCCTAGAGATAAGGCACAGATCCGACATCTAGCTAGGCAAATAAGTCCAGAGGACCCAAGATTTTTACAAGAAGCTTATAACGATGCAACATCTCAACCTCATGGATATCTGTTACTTGATTTGAAACAAAGTACCCCTGATGAAATTCGGTATCGTACCAACATTTTCCCATCTGATAAAGGCTGCTATGCTTATGTTCGCAGGAAATGAATAAATACTTTTGTTTTCTTAATAAAAAAGTCAGTTTTGCAAAATGTCTCTTAATGTGAAGAACAACATTGAGCTCCTTAAGGCTCTACCCAAAGTAAATAGTACGCAACGTGTGAATATATTAAAAAATGCGGATGTAAAATTAATTAATGCCATTTGTGAGTGTGCCTTGAATACTTTAAAAGGAACAGTACCATTAAGTTCACATCAGAAGAAGAATTTAGCTCGTTATAAGCGGTTATTGCGTACGCTTGTTCAAAGAAGAGCATCGTGGAAACATAAGAGAAAGCAATTGGTTCAAACTGGGAAAGGGGTATTCTTACCAATTCTTCTTGGAGCAGCCTTGAACACTTTATTGAATTATATTACATCACATTAAAATGGATTCTAAAATCAAGAAAATGATGTTGGTACCAGCGGATGCTTGGAATGCCGAGCGTTTAATTAATCATGTATCACCAGCTCCTCCTCCTCCTATCCATACTGTACCTACTTATACAAACGATCCTGTAATAGCAGGCCCAGCCAAACTCACTATTCATGAGTTGGAAAAAGAAATGTCCAGAGTATTGAGTGATAACCAGCTAGATGATCGAGATAAGTGGAATATGTACTATCAGACTCTTCAAAAATATTTCCATAGGACTAATAATGTTAGAAAACCTTTGGTTTTACCAATTGTGGACCGTGCAGATGTTGAAAAGGCAAATATATCCAGAGCAATTATACCATCCCGCCAACACCCTGACTTTGAGAAATCATTACTAGATGGTACTAGAAGTTTATCTGAACATCATATTTTGGCACCATTACCCAAAACATTTAGACAGAAGGCTATAAGATTTCTTAACTGGATAAGGGATACTAATGTAATAACATGGGATGATGCTGGTACCGTGTATGTTCATGGAGAAAAAATACCTAGATCTAACATTGCAGACCTGGTGAGTGATTTTATGCGCAATAGAACAACAGTTGGACCTGCTAACGGATGGTATGCTTTTGGACATGCGTTGAAAAATTTAAATGTACCTAGAGACTTTATAGGAAACACATTTAGGTGGAAAGCTTTATCACAAGTTGCACCCATTTATGAAGAAGAAGACTTTGAAGGTGTGGAGCTAGTTGATAAAAATTCACCACTTTTAAAACCTATGACTCGTGCCAGTAAACAACAGGCAATATTAGAAAGTAATCGTTTAATGAAGAAAAGACATTCTTGGTTAACTTTTAAGTAAACATGGACAGCATAAATGAAGATAAAAATCTAAAAATCTTAGAAAACTTGTATTATAACAAAGCTGAAGCAACATCCTTTTCTGGAGCAGCTCCTTTGGTGAAACGTGTAAAAAATGAAATACATTCTCAAAGAGTAAATGATTGGCTAAGAGGACAAGACACATATACATTATTCAAGCCAGCACTAAGAACATTTAAAAGGAATTGCTACATAACTAATAATATTAATGATCTTTGGCAAGCCGATCTGGTTGATTTACAAAATTTAAGTAAAAATAATGATGGTATGAAGTACCTGTTGACAGTGATCGATGTGTTCAGTAAAAAAGCTTATGTGGAGCCATTAAAAACTAAATCATCAACAGATATCATTTCAGCATTTGGAAAAATTATCAACTCTCAAAAACCCCGTGATTTACAAACAGATAAAGGTAGTGAATTCATTGCCCAAAACGTACAAAAATTTTTCAAGGATAACAACATCAACCATTACACTACACAAAACCCAGATGTAAAAGCAGCAGTAATTGAACGCTTCAATAGAACCCTGAAAACAAAGATGTGGCGGTATTTACACTATATGAACACCCAACGTTACATTGATGTATTGCAAGACTTGGTAAATGGTTACAATAATTCCTATCATCGCACCATCCGTATGTCACCAAATAGTGTAAGTGAGAATAATATTTTACAAGTTTACAAAAATACCTACGGTAACATGGATTTACTGGATAAGACTATTTATAAGAAGCCAAAACTTCAAGTAAATGACTATGTAAGATTACGCAAAGAAAAAGGAACATTTGAAAAAGGATATGAAACTAATTTTACCGAAGAAGTTTTCAAAGTAAAGAGAGTGATAGGACATGTGTTACCTGTGTATGAAGTTGAAGATTTAAATGGGGAAGTGCTTGAAGGTAAATTTTACGAAGCAGAGTTGCAAAAAATTAATTTTGATCTGAATGCTGATTTTAAAATAGATAAAATACTGCGCACTAAAGGTAAAGGGACCAGTAAACAATTGCTTGTTAAGTGGAGAGGTTATCCGGACTCATTCAATTCTTGGATTTATGAAAAAGATTTGGTAGATGTTTGAAGTTGAAAATATTTTAAAATGTTTAACAGTTCTTTTTATATTACCTTACCGAGCAATGCTTCAATGAAACTGTATCCTGAAAATACTTTGGCATCTTACACCAACAAACTTGCAAACAGAATTACATTGAAAGAAGATGACTGGGAAGTAGCATTGGTAGAGATTCAATACCCTGCTGTGTTCACTAATATTAAAAGTAAAGATATTTGGATGAAAATTGAACATGAAGTAAAAGATGATTCCTCTACTACTGTGATCAATGTTGCTGATGGTATTTATGACAACATCGAAAGTCTTCTACTGCTTTTAAATGAAAAATTGAAAGGTCCACCATCTATGGGTTTTGAATTTGATTACTTCAGCATAACAAACAGAGTAAAATTAGAGATTTCAGCAGCAAGATTGACAGAAATTCATTCCATTCTTCTTAGCCCCCTTCTGGCAATAGTTTTAGGGTTTGCATTACCAGAGGAATTGGAAAATTCAGTCACATTCACATTATACACAGTTTTAGTTAAGGAAATGAGTTCCAGTGCAATTTTACATGACCAGATTGAAGAGAGTTTAGCAGACTCTAGAACCTCATCACTTGCAGTACAATCCCCTTTCCCTCCTAGCTTACAGTTTGATGTTCCTCCACATATGTACATTTACAGTGATGTTGTAGCACCTAACTTTATTGGTGATACTTTGGCGCCTTTGCTAAGGATTGTCAAAACTGGAGAAGTTGGAAAAAATATTAGTCACACATTCACAGAACCTTACTATATACCAGTATTGAAGTGAGATTTTGAAACAGTTGAAGTAAATATAAGGAAGGACAGTGGCGAACTTGTTCCATTCTTGTGTGGGAAGTTGAACGTGCGGCTGCATTTTAGACGAAATGGCTCGTTATCACAGAAATCCAACTAATGTTTTTGATGAGTATTACGAGTTACAAGCTGGTGGTAATGGTATGGCATACTTTCAAGGCTCTCCTTATCAAAGGGGGCATGGCATTGGTAGTTTTCTTGGTGGACTTTTTAGAGGCGCTTTACCATTGCTTAAATCTGGTGCAAGAGCTGTTGGAAAAGAATTATTACAGTGTGGTATTAATGTTCTTGATGATCTACCTGAGGCAACGTTGAAAGATTCAGTCAATACCCACACTAGTGAAGCTGTCAAGAATCTCAAACGGAAAGCTATGGATGCTGTATTTGGAAACATGAAAGGTAATGGGTATAAAACTAAACGTTGTAAGAAATCTACTCAGTCAAAACGTAAAACTGGTGGTGCGAAGACGAAGAAAACGCCGCGTTCTAATAAGAAAAGTAATAAAACTGTGAAACAAAAGAAAACTACAAAGAAAAGTGCAAAGCCTAGAAAGAAAGTAGTGAAACGTCGTCAAACCTCAAAAGCAAATAGAAATAAATACACCGTTGTGACGCAAGATATATTTTCATAACACCATAATGTCTTTCCTACACATTGATTCCTGTGAGTGTACAAAATCCGAATTGGACTTATTCGCTTTACCACCAACCCAAGTTGCTATAGAACGTGGAGAATGGGTGGAATACAAGCCAATTTCTGCTCTCAGTGAGACATCTCAAATCGAATTCACAGTTCCAGGTATAGGTGAAGAGTACATGGATTTATCACATACTATGTTATACTTGAAAGTGAAAGTTACGAAAAGTGATGGTACTGCTTTGGGAAATGATGATGTTGTTGCTCCTGTAAACAATTGGATGCACTCCTTATTTTCACAAGTTGATATTTATTTGAACCAGCGTCTAGTATCTACACCTACTGGTAATTATGCCTACAGAGCCTACATTGAAAACATTCTCAACTACAATTCCGACTCAAAGGATACCCATTTAAAAAATGTTTTGTTTTACGCTGATGAGGGTGGTAAAATGAATGAGTATGCCACAAATGAAGGGTTTAAAAAACGTCAGGCTATTATTGCTGGTAGCAAAGCTGTTGAAATGCTTGGTCATTTACATAGTGATTTGTTTAATCATGATCGTGCCTTACTAAATGGTGTTGAACTTCGATTACGTTTAATTATTTCTCGACCATCTTTCTCACTCATTACTAGTACCAATAATGAATATAAAGTACAATTTTTGGATGCAGCATTGAACATTCGGAAGATGAAATTAAATCCTAGCATTCTAATTGCTCATTCAAAGACCTTAGATAAATGCACAGCAAAATATCCTATAACAAGAGTAGATGTTAAAACTACTACTTTGGCAAGCGGTCTTCGTAGTTATACAATTGATAACCTCATCAACGGACAGCTCCCAAAACGAGTGATTTTGGCTTTGGTTAGTAATAAATCAGCAAATGGAGATTTTAAAACCAATCCTTTTAATTTTCATCATTATAATCTCAATTACCTATGCCTATATGTTGACGGACATCAAGTTCCCTCCAAAGCACTTCAACCTGATTATAGTAATTCTCTTTATGCTGAGGCATACAATACACTTTTCAAAGGTACAGGTATACATTACTCAAATCATACTCACAATATCTCATATGAAGACTTTAAAGGAGGCTACACACTATATTGTTATGACCTTACTCAAGATTTATCCGCCCATCTTCCAACACATTGGAGTCTTATACGTCATGGAAGTGTTCGTGTGGACTTAGGATTTTCATCGGCATTAGAAGATGGTGTGAATGTAATTATGTATGCAGAATATGATAACATTGTTGAAATTGATAAAAGGAGAAATGTTTCTATCGATTTTGGTAGCTAAGTATGGTAGTTCTGAGTGAGATAGAGTTAAATAGTTATAAAAGTACAGGGCTTACACCTTTTTTTTTGTCCAGTTGATGAGTATTTGTGCAGTCGTGAGGAAATATGTGCGTGTTCATCGTGGATGTTCAAGGTTTCAAAGATGATTGTAACAAGTTTATATTGAAAGAAATATGTGTGGTGTCGGTTCGTTCTCACATTTTTACTCATTGTATTGTTAAGCCTCCATTTCATGTACGCGAGTTATCTTTTAAGAAACAAAGAGAGGTTAGATGGCTGGAAGAAAATTATCACGGCCTGAAGTGGAATGATGGTTACATGTATCTTGAAGATGCTATACAACTGTTGCAAGATGTTACACGAAATGCAAGTTTAATCTTGTCTAAAGGTATAGAAAGATCAAAATATCTAGAGAAAATTACAAAGAAGCAAGTGCTTGATTTGGATGAAATTGGTTGTCCTACTTTTAAAAACCTTCCATTGGACAATGTATTTAATAAATGCATGTACTGTCGACATGATAGTAATTTTAATAGTATCTATATTTGTTCGGTTGTGGCTACTTTCAAGTATAAATCTTGGTATCTCAAGTATTTGAAAAACTGTACAAAAATTCATCCCTTAATAATTGAAACAATAAAAGTAAATGACAAGAAGAAATGAACACATTACAACTGAAACAACATTTACTTTCGCATATTCTCGCTGCTCATGAGAATGTATATGCAGCAGATTGCTTACCTGTATCAAAAGTATCATTACCTTGTTCTGTCATTGTTAACTTGGATAATAGTAGACAAAAAGGCAGTCATTGGGTATGCATTCATATTGATGTTAGAGAGAAAGCAGAATATTTCGACAGTTACGGATTTCCGCCTCTAAAGCAGGAATTTGTCACATTCATGCAAAAGAATTCCAAAGTATGGACTTACAATACCCAAGGTCTTCAAGGTTATTTCTCTACTGTGTGTGGCCAGTATTGTATTGTTTATTTGTATTTTAAAACTCGTCATTATACCTTAAGAGATTTCTTAGGGTTGTTTTCTAATAATAGGACCACCAATGATTTACTCATTAAGTACTTGTATTCTAGAATATTCTTAGGGAAAAACAGCAAATGCA
Organism: Planococcus citri; assembly: GCF_950023065.1. Lineage (NCBI taxonomy): Eukaryota > Metazoa > Arthropoda > Insecta > Hemiptera > Pseudococcidae > Planococcus > Planococcus citri. The sequence goes on along the minus strand of NC_088678.1, from coordinate 59,810,297 downwards.
CATTAGTAAAGGTTCTTTTGTCTACACCAGAAATTCTACCTATTATTAAAGGTTTCTTAAATCATCTAGAAAAACCAGACAATTGTCGATTACAAAACTTGATTCTCATTGGATGATTTTCTTATTCCCACCCAAATTTCTCTATGGAGGGAGGTGACTATCTCTCTAATGCTACTAATATATACACAACTCAGCAATGTGAATTTTTATTACCAGTTTAGTCTCTGTTCGCGTTTAGTCTCTTGTTTGGTCAAGTGTATATCTTGAGTATAACTTGTGTGATATTTTTTCTGTTACACGCTATTTTGTTAAAACTTGTGTTTATTGTGCTACATAAATCTATTAAAATGGTATCTTTGTGTGAAAATCTTGAATCCTCAATGTCTGTATTAGAGAGCACCCCTGTTATGGGAAACACAAACAGCAAGAAACGTAGAAACTTGAGTGAATTGATTGATAATATTGAAACATCTCAGAACCAGGTAACCATAGATACAGTTAACCCTGAACCTAAAGTAAAATCTGTGGTACAAAAACATCGCAAGTATCGCAGAAATTTAATTTTGGCTCATCTTTACACATTAAACTGGAGTGGTACAAAACAAATTCTTATTGGGGCAGACATTGATAAAGACTTCCAGCCAACTATCTACTTCACAAAACATGTTCCTACAAGTAGCTCTGGTGTTTATTTGGATCTGGAAAGCTATCAGGCACTCATGTCACCTGGAAATATTGAAATTATAAACCGATACTTCTCTTCAACTGAGAATTTCAAACCACATACTTTAGAAATTAATAGTTATATTAAAGTACAATTCCGCCAATTTTATAATCAAAAATCTATTATAATTTCTGATGCCTTGATATATGAAAATGTAATACCTGATGTATTTATAATTCAAGAAAAGACTTGGTGTAAACTACTTGAATTGTCTAACTGTGTAGTTTTAACTATAAAGACTTTGGATCTGTATAAAATTGGGTGTTCAGCTGTGTATAACCACATCTTCCAAAAGGCTCATGCTGTTTGTCATCAAAAAATTAACTTTAATAATCTAGATATTATAGAGTCTATTGTTAAGGATGTTTATGGTACTTTTGTCAAGTTTAACTCTGAAGAAGTACAACAACTCACATTACTATCTAACATTCTCTCTGAAAAAATTTATGTTGAGGTTTATACTCAATGTCGAGAAAAAATTGTAAATGAACTCAACTTTGCTTTGAAATTTGCATATGGCTCTTCACATGGGAGCCAATTCATATAAATATTAGTTATTCAGCTGTAGTTTATGTATTGTTATTATTATTATTATTCTGTAAGTATCTTGGTAAGTTTTTTTCCCCTTAGTTTAGGATAATTATACTTACTCTAGTAATATAAGATATTTTATAGTTATTCAGTAATTTCCTAATGTAAGATGTATATACTTTTATAAGATTTCAATTCAATACATATTTCTCTCTGTCAGTGTACAATTTCTTGAATATTTTGTTATTACCTGCACTAATTCAAGAAAAAAATGATTTCATTTGTTAAAAAGAACATATATTTTTCTATATTACCACAGAAAAAGAAGAAAAAGATAAAATAATGATAGCTATAATACAAAGTACGAGTATGTATAGATTAATACAAAGAAAAAAAAAGTAAGTATAAGGTAAGAGTACTTCTGAACTACGTAATAGTTACTATGCCTAATAAAAATACAGAGCATTTAAAAAAAATAAGAGGGACAGTAGTGTATTGAAAAAAAATTGGCATAGTTTTTAATCTTGACCATAATAATAATGATTTAAAATACATCGTAAATGTAAAGTAAAAAAAATAAAGTTGATTTGGATTGATACACATACCTATGTACTATGGACAAATTCTTCTTACAGGGTATGTAGAGTAGTAATCAAATGGGTTTATATTATCACTAACTATAAATTGACATAATTCATAGCTGATATTTTGTTGTTCTATATCTCTTTTATGATGAGGATTTCGATCTAAAATGTTTATAAATTCATAAAATGGATATATGGATACAGTGGGAACAACATAACAAAATGAACAAGTAAGTTCATGATCAACTATTTTCTCAAGTATATTTCTTAATGTAATACATCTAACAAAAGTTTTATGGACTAATAGGTCTACCATTCTAGGTATTGTATCAAGTTTTATAAAATGTTGGTAACAACGAGAACAACAATTTTCTGTTGGGAGCACTATATCATTAGGTAGATTTGAAGTTACCACATACCTATCAAAATAAACACAAAATTTTTCACCCAAAGGATTTGGGTGTTTCAAATGCTTCTTTGCACCAGCAACTATTTGAAACAATTCTTGAGGATCCAAAATTACAGCTTTATTTGGCTTGAATAAACTGATAATCTCTTCAACACTGACAAACTTCTTGTATGTGTTTGAAACCAAATTTTCATTCAAATAATAAGTTGTAACATACCGATCAATAGCCTCCGCAAAATAAAAATAAAAATTCTCCTGAACATCTTCGGCTATGGTTTTTGGAAGCATTTTAGGATTTAAATTGTATATCCAGGCAAAGGTTTCTGGATTTTTGAAAAATACAACAACTCTGCCCACAGCTTGAGTGTATAAACTCTTGGGAGATTTCATTTTTATTCTTCAAAGTATTCACGTAATTCACAAAACACAAAATGTGTACTGATCTCAAAAACACGAGACAATTTTTTTGAGAAAAACAAAATGACGAAAAAAGAAATGAAAAAAATAGTTTGCAAAAGAAATTTAAAAAAAAAATGAAAAAAAAAATGAAGTAGGTTTGAAAACAATTCGCGAAAAATAGGTCCACAAAAAAAATAACACACTAATAAACACTGCTAAAATCACAAAGTAAGAACATATGTACTTGGATACTCAAGAGCTCTAGACTCTTTCAAACTTGGGAAAACAACTGATTTTTAAAATCAATCTCTGGTTTATTTTATACCCTGCAATCCTGTGATCCTTCTCTAGAAACTTCATGGTGGCCAGTAGAAAGATCTAGGCTATTTTCTACATAATTATTATCCTTAAAAGATCATTTCTAATTAGCTTTCTCTTTAAGAAAAAAAAGAATATTCCAGAAAAAGAAACATTTCACAGTTAATTATTGGAGTTCTCTTTCTCACAAATTCCTATATATTGATAATGAATAAGATTAAAGCATTACTGGTGGTCATTAGTTCATTATAGTAATTATCTCTTAGTATTTCTCACGCAAAATTCCATTACCTGCAAAAAAAAAAAGAAGAAAAAAAGGACACTTCACCATACCTACCTAAGTACCTACATTCTACAGTTGAGCTATATGGCCATTTAGAAAAAAAAAAAAAGATCTAGATAAGTACCTATGTACATATAATGGTTTGTCGATTTTTTCAGATTATTTGGCAATTGACAGTTTTCTAGATAAATCTATTTTGTTTCATTTTTTCAACTAAGCTTGCTAATGATTGGTCAATGGTCATTTTATACATATTATAATAGGTACTTATTTTCTACTGGCTTACCTAGTATACATTCCTTAATGTACCTAATGTATATGTGTGTGTGGTCAGTGGAGACTTCTTTTTTCTACTAATTGGTCCTCTCAAATGTATTGTATTTGTAGGTAAAAGTATATTTTCGTGTGATTTCTCATATTTCTCACAAATAGGGTGGAGGGGGAGGGGGCGAGGGGTACGGATATTGGTAGTTACACTCGCTTCTGTTAAACTAACTTTTGGTCCTTAAACCGAATCTCGGAAAAAAATATGAAGATACTTATTAGATCTGTGTGGATACACAACTGTAGGTATATACGTATAATTACGAGTACATACGTGATTGCATATTTTAAAAAAATATATAAAAAAAAACATTCTCGAATGAAAGAAAATGTACAGTTTGTACTTGAGCAAATAGACCCATATAGGTAAGTAAGTAGGTACTCGAAAAAATATACCCAAGTGTATGTAAAAAATTACGCACTGTACCTAATAATAATTACCGGGGGGGGGGGGGGTTTACAGGTCCTTCCACTTGTGTTCCAGTACCCTCCACCCTTTATAGGTTAAGGTAATGTAAGAGCTTCAATTTTACTTCCCAAAGCAAAATTTAAACTCACTGTGTTGTTCCTACCCACGTCCGAGGAAAAAAACTATAGGTACCTATCTATTTATATACACGTACGTACCTACCCACACAATTCAACGCTCCGAGTACATACACAGTACACACATAGTGTAGAAAACAAAGGCGACGAGTGTATAGGTATTGGGTTTCAAGGTACAGGGCAGGGAATGTATCGGACGCACTCCACGTATAGGAAATACCCCTTGCCGGTGGTGTGAGGGGTGAGAGGGTAGAACAGATAACACGCATCGTACCTGCAAACTACCTGTACGCGGACCATCCCTCCTCCCCACATCCCGTCTCGCGAAACACGTTCCATATAACCCTATACTAACTGGGTTTATAGGTACTGGGTGCAGAGGTACCAAAAAAGCTGGGTGCGAGTTCACGCCTTTACTACTTACAATATGAGTCAAATTTGTTTTACCGAAAATTAAATTGAATCGCATAAATAGATAGATACAAACCAAATCAAGTTGATAAACAATACAGAAGCGAATTATTTTGAAAAATGATTAGATGTTCAATTGATAAGTATTTGATTGAAAAAAAAAATGAAAATTGAATTGATGTAAAAATTCAAGTCAACTTACAATGTTTTTTAAAATTAGACTTTCAATGATTGCGGACGAGTAAATTACGTAAAAACTCACAATGAATTTCATTTTTTGAGAACATTTCTCATTTTCTGTAATTGATCAAATGATTAGAACTGATTTCATGGCATACGAATAAGTAGGTAGGTACATATAATTATAGCGCCACTACCTATTACAGTGTAAGCTATACCTATACTTGAGCTATTTTTAAAACTAGAACAATTCTTGACTTCAGCTAATCATGAGTAAATGAAGCAAATCGTGCATAGCTTAAAAATTAACCAAATATCATTTTTTTCAATTGGTCAGCCTTTGTGAATTTTTAAAAAAATCTTTAATACCTGCCTATACGACGTCAATTAATTTCTCTCATATGTAGGTAATAGGTATGTACATAAGTAGGTAGTAGACTGGTCACTGAAGACGCGAAATCACAATTTAATATCTACTTATAGTTATAGTCGTGATTTGTTTTTCAGAGTATTGACGATGAATACATCCAGATGAAAAATTCCAACCATAATTCGTTCCAGTCCTACGCTGCTGAAAAGTTGTTACGTAAAAAGAAAGAAAAAGAACAACAGCAACTTTGTGGCTGCATCGTCGGTTCTTTAATAGGTTTATTAATCGTCATGATGAAAGCAGCAGCACATTAGTTGTCGAACAGCTTCAAGGATTATTGCTGCATTGCACTGGCCGTTGTACATATCATGAAGAATCGTCTCTTCAAAGATTAATTTTAGAATGAGAAGGAAAAAGAAAACTGCGATTGTATGATGCACTGCTGATACTGAAAATTTACTTACACGTACCAGTACTGTTGGGTTACCTAGCTTTTAAGATGTGTAAAAATTGTATTTTGTTTTTTGTTTGGCGGCGAAAAATTGATTATAAAAGATACGAATTAACTCATGCTCATTTTCGTTGCCATTTGAATGCTTTTTTGCATATGGGCATCGACTTTATTTGTAATTCTTTTTCCGCGCATCTTCATGCATTTTTTAAATTTATTTAAATTTATAAAGGTGCCTATCTATGTATTGTAGAAATATTGCCTGTGACAATAGAAGGATTTTTTTATCATTGAAGAATCGTCAAATACAATACATGCTTCTTATCGTATTTAAAATAATTTTTCTTAATTATTTCTCACCAAAATGATCACAAAAGCGATTGTGATTAATTAGAACTTGTAAAACAAATTCTCATGCTCAAGTACAAAACTAGCCAAAAACTTCCTAATCACCTTCAAAACTTGAAATACATAAATGCAGTTCAAATTCAAACAATATCAATGCAGTTCAAATTCCAACAAAACAACTAACTTCAAAGTACAATTGATTTCCTACAAAAATGAGAAATTCCTGCGGAAGTACTGGTGAGCAACTCTCAATACAGATGGATAGATCATGAATATCCTCAATTTGCCAAAACAGAAAAACTGATGTTCTAAACTTAAATTCTAAACTTTCCTGTACAACGGATTGAAGATGATCATTTGTTCGAATTCTAATTAATCACAGTACTTATTTTAAGTAAAATAAATATGAATTAGATCAATTTTCATCTTTTCTGACTTGGTAGTGGTACAAAGAATAAATTAATTCCATTTCCATGCAAATGAATGTTTTCGATTTATTCTCTCAATCAGGGCTGGTGAACGAAACGATTGTACTACTTATACCCTTATAGGTCAATTTGGTGGATTTGAATTTTGATGAGCTACGAGTATTTTGGAGTAAAAATAACTCAAGGTAAAATTTCAAAGCCATTGATTTTATTTTTGAATGACAAAAATGTGTTAGAGAAGCTCAAAAATGTCCCAAAGTACTACATTTTCTCATTTCTGTAAATTTGAATCAACTTCTTGAGAAAAAAAAGCCTCAGAAATCAGACCTCTAGACAGTCTAGACCAGGCCAGAAGCCAGAACCAAAGGACATACTTTTGCTTACTTTTGCCGAGTGTTCATTGCAATCTTTCCACTTAAAATGTAATGGATGGATTATATTTGTTGTTAGGTACTTACTTGTTCGCATTGTTATATTTTTATTTGTTATTGTACCTTCAAATTTCATTTTCAATTTTGTAGGCACTCAGGCAAGCAACTGGCAACAAAACACACTCTATTAGTATGATAAACTGCGCATGCGTTATAGGTGAATGATGAGTGGAGTTAATGGCCAGGGTTGTACAGTTGTACAAAAACGTGTTTTTTTTGTTTAAAAACTTTTTTTTTTCTTGTTTGAAACTATGTGTTTTAAACACAAATTCATTTGTTTTGGGTTCACCAGACATCAATTTTTAAGATGTGGCGTTATAAAATAGCTATAAAGCTCGAGAAATATTGAAAAATTCGAATCAAAACACAAAATTTGTCTCTAAAAATACAGTTTGTTCAATTCAACTTTTTTTCAACAAGAAACTAAAAAAAAACGTGTTTTCTTAGGAAATTGGAGTTGAAAAAAAACACGTTTAAAACAAAAAAAAAACACTGTTTTAAACGGTTTTTTTTGTTTAAATTAAAACATCGTTTTGTTTTTTTTCATTTGTTTTACACGTGTTTTAAACATTTTTGTTTTGAACATGTACAACCCTGGTTATGACACGTGGAGTGTGATGGTTTGGTGTGAACTGTGAAGCAAACGAGTGATCGGATCAGAGTGATAGTGAAAATTTTTCATTGTGATCTAAAGCATGTGTGTTGAAGTGACGAATACTAAAATGTTATGAATTGTATGATTGCACGAATTTTTCAATCTGAATTGTGTTGCAAGAAGTGGATTGGTGAGTCGCCGTCCGTCATCATTTTCAAATCTTACTTGTTGAATATAATTATTGTTTCATAAAATATAATCTGAATTCCTTTTTTCAGGGGGTTTGCCGTTACCTTTCATTATTGCGTCGTTTTGCAGCATATAGCTTCATTGTAAACTTGAAATCCAGCACCATTTTTGAAAGGTATCGTACTTATTCTCCCATACGGTCTACTTGTAGAGATGGGCCAGTCAACTTCGTCCTCTCAACCATCAGCGTTAAATTCAGAAACCGAAGCCTCCATTAAAAATGAACATTCTCTCGTCGATGTCAAATGGGGAGAATTCTCTTATTTATGGACAATCAAACATTTTAAACGTTTCCATTGCAAAATGAATAAAGTTATGAAATCGACAGTATTTAAAATCCCCACGTATCCTGAATGTGAGTGGCACTTGGAATTGCAAGTTGAAAATTTGATGCCTTGTTGGAGTGATTATTTCGCATTGTATTTGCACCTTGATAAAGGCTTTACCGATGGTAGGCCTATTTTAGCTAGAGCGAAATTTTATTTTTTGGATGGTAAAGGAAATAAAGCAAATGTTCTCCAGTATTGCCATATATTCAAAGCAGGTGCAAAAACAAGTTCTAGAGGATATCCAGGATTTATTTCAAAAACAAGATTACTGAACCCATTTCCAGGCCTACGAATATTGCACAAAGACGCGTTGACAATTGTGTGTGAACTGAAAATCGCTACATTAAACAGCACAACCGTCGAAACAGTGCAGCGGTGTAGTGTAGGACCAATGATCACTGAAAACGCTGTTTCAAAGAGTTTGGAACGCTCATTGCTTAATCAAGACTTGATAGACGTGACATTCTCTCTGAATGGTGAGAATTTCGGTGCTCACAAGATCATTTTAGCAGCGCGTAGTCCTGTTTTCGCTGCAATGTTCAAACACGATATGGAAGAAAATCGACTCAACAAGGTAGATATTCCAGACATGAAACCTGAAGTGTTTAAAGCATTTCTACTGTATTTGTACACCGATAAAACTCCAGATCCAGCCGATCCAGGGATGGTATGTGACTTACTTGTAGCAGCTGAGAAATATGATGTTAATGGTCTGAAACTACTTTGTGAAGAAATGTTGTTGAAGGATTTGTCTGAAGAAAACGCAATTGATGTTTTAGTGTTTGCTGATCAATATATGTTTGAACATTTGAAAAAGCAAGTGATATTTTACATTACAAAGCACTTTGCTTGGATCACTTCAACTCAGTCGTGGAAAGATACTATTTTGACACATCCTCATTTATTCGATGAAGTGAATGGAGTAAATCGACCATTGGTATTGTCCAATCTTCCGGGTACATTTTCGAAATTGATGAAGCCTCGATCAAGCGCGAGCACGACGTGGGTGTAACAAGAAAATAATCTAAATTTAAGATGTATTATCTTAATGTCAATTTTTGTATCATTAAATTATTATTATTATTATTTGCATACTTTGTTACTTCTTTTTCTATCAGTAATTCATCAACGTTTTCTATACTCATTCTGTTTGTTGATTTCAGTTGTCAAATGTCAAGTAAAATTTTATTAAAAGTTCATTCACTTTCTTGTAAAATTTTGTTCTCAAAATATTCAAGTAAAATTATGAGAATGACCTAACATAACAGTACCTTAGGCAAAAGTAATTCCAACGTTGAAATAAGTAGCTATGTAGTACAAAATAAGAAATTTCATTTTTATTATATTCGATCCAACAAAATAAAATCTTGAATCGATAACAAACATTTTTTTTAAAAAGCAGGCTAGAATGAACGTTTCACGTTTTTTTGACTGTTGTCATCGAATGATGATATGATTTTTCTTCCATGAACAATTTTAACGATAAGTTGCAGGAATTTTACGTTGAAAAAAAAACGTAGGTAGTTGATTTGCAGGTGATTTCAAAGCATGTTCTGAGACCGGCATGTGACATTTTGGAATTCCAGATTCTCATAAAGGGCCATGAAAGAGCATGATGTAAGTTTTTAGCTGCATGTTCAACTTCATTAGGTAAAATTTTGTGAGAGGTTCCAGATCTGCTGAAAACGGTTCGACACCGTTTTCAATCGATTTTTTTTTTGGGGGGGGGGGGATCAACTGATCAAGCATTGTTTGCTACTCACTTGAAGATGAGAAATTCCAATTTGAACATTTTTTCATCTCGTTCAACATTCTTGAGAAAATCGCGAATTTTTTAATATTTTAGCTTAAAATTCAACACGAGTATACTTAATAGCTTGCTTGAAAATTTTACAGAACATTTTGGCACTTAACCTTACCTATGTACTTATTCGCTTCAAGTTTCATATTTTTTATCCTATAACTTACATTTTTTTTTTTTTTTTTTGGTACCTACCTACCTACCTACACATTTTTTAATTGAATCACAGCAATTATTCCAATTTAAGCATACCTATACCCGTTGTTTCACCGCAGGAAATGACAAAATGAAATAAAACAGTAGATAGATATAATTCTGGATTTATCTATGTATGTTTTTTTTTTATGAAAATTTTAAATTATCTGCCACTGCCAAACATCAGTCATTATCAAGGTGCTTCTAATTCTAAAAACAAAATTATATACTTTTTGCCGTTTATGCAACTCAGTGTTGTAATTTTTCGTATTCTGCAGTAATTGTGAAACAAACGACAGATAAAATTCGAAACATCTGAGCGAAGTGATTTGGTAAGTAAATAATACCCTTATAAGTAGGTACCTACGTATTTCTTTTCTATACTTATCGATTTTTTTGAAAATGGCGAAACAATGGCCACGAATATAATTATGTACACATTACATATTAGGTACCTCTACCTATTATAAAATATATCAGAATATTTCACAACCTGAATTTAAAATTAAGAACGTGTAAATACAAATGTATTAGACATGATTCTTTTTAAAAAATCTCATTTTAACTTTTTTATAGTTCCTAGTTCAGTTTAAAGACTTCCTTCGTTGATGAAAAGGCTGACAAGAGAATGAACCAACCACGTCCAATACCGATTGTGTCCTTAAAGGAACAGCATAAATTTACTTTGGATGTAGCACAGTTGGAAGATATCTTGCTGCAAGACCACATTAAAGATTGTCATGTGGTAGTAGTATCAGTGGCAGGAAGTTTCCGAAAAGGCAAATCGTTCCTTTTGGATTTTTTCCTTCGCTTCATGAATCATACGGTGAGTCATAAAGTTTAACTTTTTTATTGGTTTTTTCGTCTACCTATCCCTTTTTGTTATCTTCACAATGTTGACTATCAGAATTGCCTTGTTATGACGTTTCATAGCCAATGTTCTCTTTGTTCCATTTGCTCCCTATTCCCCTCCATGTAACTAGGTACAATACACGTACTTTTTTTTCAGAGTTTTTGTTGCCATTATGTAGTACTAGGTACCTAAAGGGCCTATACGTATTACGTATGTGTACCTTACCTATATGATAGATCTAATAGGTACCTAATTTGTATTTTTTTAGTGTAAATCCGATCAAACGACGAATGCTAGTTGGTTAGGAGATGAAAATAGTCCATTGGAAGGATTTTCATGGAGAGGAGGTTTAGAACGTAATACCACTGGTATTGTAATGTGGTCCGAAGTGTTCCCTGTTACTTTACCAAATGGAGACAAGGCAAGTTTCATTCATTAATTTTAAAACCCTTGAATGCCATACTGTGGTGAATTTCACCACACCGGTATTTCGTTGCGTTGCCCTGGAAGGAAGAAGTGAGGGTCGTAAGGACTATTGGTAGGCCTACATTCCAGCCACTTTCAATTAAGATGGGAAAATTATCAAAAAATATGAAAAAAATTGAATTTTTCAGAAATTTTTGTCCCTTAAAATAGGAGAGTAGGCAATACGTCAAACATGTCTGATGAAAGAGTAAACATGTTGGCACATCGAAAATGAATTACCTAACACTTTTGAATTGTTTGAATTATTCTTAGGTAGCCGTAATTTTATTGGATACTCAAGGAACGTTCGATTGCAAAAGCACAGTTCAAGAATGTGCTACAGTATTCGCTCTAAGTACAATGCTGAGTTCGATCCAAGTTTATAATTTGTTTCATAATATTCAAGAAGATGATTTGCAACATTTACAAGTAAGTAAAGTTATACCTTTTGGGAAATTATTTTGTATCATTATGGCCTATTTAAGTATTTTTCCTTGAATGAGAGAACGATTTCAATTTTTGAAGGAAAAGAAAAACGTAAAGTTTTCGATAGATTTGTGTAAGTAGGCATAAAATTGAGAATCCGGTTTCAAGTTACGAGCTCACTATATCCTCTTAGATAAAATATTGGATTAATTTACAGAAATGCTCAAGAAAGCATAATTTCAAATTGTGCTGATAGGTATTAATCTCGAAAAATTATGCCATGTCGCATATTAATTTTGAAACTTACGCCACACAGTTATTCACAGAATACGGACGTTTGGCTTTGGAAGGTGCTGATTACAAACCATTTCAGAAATTACAATTTCTTGTTCGGGACTGGAGTTATCCGTATGAGGCAAATTATGGATTGGAAGGAGGACGCAAATTATTGGATAAGACACTGAAAGTTTGTACCTGATTTATGCTTACAAAATACCAATTAAAGTTTTAAAATTCGTACAAATAGGTACCCCGAAAACCAATACTGAAATTATTTTAAAATTGGTATTTCGGTATTTTCAATTTTTTTCTCAGAATTTTTTTATTTTTGGCTTTTGCAATTTAGATTTTTCACTTTAGCAAAGAAACTTAGCTGGAATTTGGAGTTTTTTCCTACTACAAAATTGCTGAAAAATCTTGCTTTTTAACCCCCAAAAAATGTCGAAAGTTGTCACAAAGTCTCACTTTTGTAATAAAAATTTGCTACAAAGTTTCTTTTTTTTTGGTCAAGAATTATTTTAAAATGTCGATTTTTTGCAAAAAGTTCCAAATAGCCTCATTTTTATCCAAAAATTGCTTAAAAGTCTCGCTTTTTCGCCAAAATTGTCAAAGATGTTGCTTTCTTGTCAAAAATTGGAAAAAAAATTCATTTTCCACGATTATTTCAAAAGCGCTTCCTCTTTGAGGACTTATATTTCCCTTCAAAGAGCATTTCCAGAGACGATTAATGTCTTCATTTCTAAGCAGATTTCTGATGAGCAGCATCCAGTTTTGCAATCATTGAGAAAAGATATTGCATCCTGTTTCACTGATATTCAGTGCTTTCTAATGCCTCATCCTGGATTTAAAGCTACGACTAATCCAGCTTTTGATGGAAGATTGTCTGGTATGTTGCTCATTGTCTATATCCTATCTACCAACATACCTACCTAATTGAAAATATCCGGAAAATTTTTCTCAGCTGATCGATAGTAATTTTTTATTTGTTTTACTCGTGTTTTTCGGTGCACCCAGATCTGGAAAATGAATTCAAAACTTGTTTAGAGCAATTTGTACCAATATTGCTTTCACCAGAAAACATGATTCAAAAAGAAATTGGTGGTGAAAAAATCAAAGCTAAAGATTTAGTGAGATATTTTAAATGCTATATGGAGTTATTCAGTGGAGATGATATTCCTCAACCAAAATCTATTCTCGCAGTGAGTACAAAATACATTAGGTAGAGGTATCAACTAATTTAAGTATTTTCTTTTCTTTTTTTCATCAACGTTCGCAACGGTTTTCCCTTCAATAAAGGCAACTGCAGAAGCAGCTAATCAATCGGCTTTAGCAGCAGCAAAGGAAATGTATAATCAACTTATTTTAGCGATTTGTGAAGCTGCTGAACCATATCTCAGTTCGGAGGAATTAGAAAAGGAGCACGAAAAATGTAAAGCAGAAGCTATAGAGAAATTTACTCAAAAATCCAAAATTGGCGGAGATGAATTTTCCAAAGAATATAGAATTAAACTGGAACAGGTATGATTTTTCTTGAAGCGATGCTGAAATATACACATATGACCAAACCTCGCGTCTTCTGCCTCTAGAGGTGTTCGGGGTCGGGAGAGCCAATGATGGTGATATTCCTGAATTTCCTAATATGTAATACCTAACATAAAAATTTTTTCGTAGGATATTGATAAGGAATTTAACCGCTTCAAAACTTTTAATGAAAGTAAAGGCAAAGCCAGTAACCAGTTGGCAGTCTCCAAAGCTAAAGACACCTACCGTCGTCTTATGACAGAAATTTGTGAAGCATCTCTGTCTTGCTTAAGTTCTGATGAGTTGCAATTGAAACACGAAGAATGTAAAAAAGAGGCTCTGGAACAGTTTGAAGAAACATTTCAGATGGCTGAAGAAAACGTTTTGACGTTATTCCGAATTAAATTAAAACAGGTCATCATCAAAATACATATACCTAATTTGCATTTTCACATTTAAAGCTGTGAATTTCGATGTTAAAAACAATTTCTCTGTGATTTTTAGGATATCGATGAGTATTACGAGCAGTTCAAATCTTCGAATCAGAACAGAATCCAAATCAGTTATCAGTTATCTTATATAAAAGCTAAACAATTTTATCACCATCATATGGTGAGCTCAACTGAGGAAGGAATTAGAACAGATTTGAGTAGCGAAGAGTTACTACAGATGCATATTAAATATAAAAATCAAGTTCTAAAGCACCTTAGCGAGACATACAAAGAGGAATTTACTGAAATCCGTAAAACACAACTGGAACAGGTGAGAACATAGGTATTAGCTGGTAGACGTATACATAGGTTCTTTAAAATTACCTAGGTACTCGAAATTTTATAAAATCACGAAAAAATGAAAATTAAAAATGATTCCTTCTTATATTTCCGGTTTTCATCTAATTTATTTTGTAAACATGTTACAGAACAAACCCGAAATCCAAAAAAGTCGAATTTTTTTGGCAAAACCAGTCTTATTCCCTGCGCCTTGGGGAGAGGCAAATTTTAGAAAAAATGAGACTAGCTTAAAAAGAAAAACTGGTTCGGCCCTGGCAAAACAAGTTCCGCCTCCTAAGGGCCTGTTTAGAACTTAGGAGAGGCTATACCTATATAGTTGTTTTGCTTGGAAAATTCGGGGTTTCCCGGATTTCCAGTTTGTCCTTAAACAGACCTATAAGTACATATAATATACCTAATTCATTCCTTTACTTACAGGATTTTAACACCGAGTATTCTAACTTTTGTACTGCTAATAGAAATAGGGCAGAATTAAACAATCACTCAGCATTGACGGAAGCGAAGGAGTTTTATCATAAAAGTATGTCAGCACTTTGCCAAGGTACTGGGGATCCGTACATAGATCCGGATGTTTTCGAACGAGAACACCAAAGATGCAGGGAATCGGCCATGAAGCTGCTCGAAAGGAAAATTAAAATGGAAGATGAATTAAACAAATATAGAGACTTATTGAAAGAGGTAAAGAATAAATAAAAACGACCCACTAAATGCTGCACATTCAAGTCCGGTAAAAAAGTTACCTACATATCTACCTTACCTATGTCTTAAGACTTAACTTAAGTATACATCAACATCGGAAATTACATTGAAAATCCTGTTTTTCTCCTCATTCTAAACATTTGTACTTGAGCTCCAATTAGCTAAAAAAAAAAATTTTAGTGAAAATAATTGCACTACATCTCATACCTAATTTTCACATTTTTGGTATTTAAAAAAAATATTGTTCGAAATTAAGTCAGCTAGAGAGTTATTTCGAACATTTTCCAAGTAGGTAATTCGTACAAAATGAATAAAATCGCTCAAAATTTACGTACGTATTGATGCTCAAAAATGGTTCTCCTGATGATGTTCTATAAGGAAGAACGTAATGACAAACATTCCATTGAATAACTTACCTACTTCAAAGCAAGTTTTGAAAAATGTAAAAAGTGTCTGAAATTAGGAGAGTTTGATCTGCGTAGATAATATGTACCATACCTAAGTATATTACTTATTTTATTGCAGGATATCAAGAATTCCCATACTTGGTTTGCAAAATTTAACAGAGGCAAAGAAAGTATTCACAAAAATGGAGAAAAGCTGCGCAAAATAATCGCTACTGAAAAAGCAGTCATGACATGCCTAAATAGCCTAAAAGACACCTTGGGAAGTATCGCTAAATGACATGGAAATCAATGATAAATGATAATAAGCAGGCTTACGAGTAACCTGTAAGTTATATCAATAATATGTACCGTATTTTAAGTTGTTTCTATTGCTTTCATATTTTTCTCAACATTCGAGTACCTACGAGTTATTATTATCAATTTCAATTTCCAATTAGATTTGTAAGCACATACCTATCCTATATAGGTACATTACGTAGGATAACAAACTAAGCGTTTGGCAAATACATAGTATGTATTGGTTTATATAGTTTTTGAAAAGATGGTATATAATTATCAAGTAGGTAGGTATTATGTGTAGGTAGGTACCTACATGTACATATTTATAATTTTGATTTTATTGAAATGATAAATATCAGTCTCAGTATTTAACCTACTGCATCTCATTAATTTTTAATCTTGCTTTCAATTACAGCACTGCAGCGGTTTCAATTTTTCTTTTTTTTTTCAAACAATCGTTATAAAACTACAATTACTGCATGTTGAGTAGGCAATACCCAAGTAAATATAGGATGACTTTCGCTGTGTAATTCTGAAAAATAAACGAGTGCTTGCGGTGGATCTCAGTTAGTACCTAATTACCTATCCATTTTATTAATTTGAGGTAGAAAAATGAATTTTGGTATACTGGTCCATTTTTTTGTGCTGAACACGAATCCGATGAGTCCCCGGTCGTCCCTGGTGAGCGTTCTCCCCTATTGTGGATCTAAGCCCCCCAAAACCAGTTTTTTGCCATTTTCTCCCCCGCATTGCATTTTAGCAAAAAATGAGGTTAGATACAAGAATCTACGTCAAATTTCCGATCTATTGATATATCAACTTCACTTCTACCCCCAAGGGGGGTGGAGCAGGAACCATTCAAATGTGAGGGGTTTTCTAAAAAACACAAAAGGGCTATCGGCGCATAGGAGGGGTGAAATGGGCCCCGAGAGCGTTCGGGTTGATATCAGCATTGAAAGTGGGTACCATCGAGAAACTACCCTGTGAAAAATTTCAGATCCACACCACCTCCCCTTTTTGCGGAACCCCCTTTTTTCGAAATTTCAGTAACACTTTTCTCAGCCCCATTTCAACCGATTTTGAAAATTTTTCTGGAAGTTATGTATATCCTTAGTAGGTATCCCCACAAAAATTTTCAACCCCCTCCCCTCATATTTACCCCTCAAAATGGCGTTTTTTTCATTTTTTTATGCCTATTAACAATCAAGATTGCGAGGTACAATTTTGTAAACACGTTTTTTGGATGTATACTATATTAGAAATTTTTGCTTTGGTGCGCCGCACATTGGACCGGCCTAATGAAAAGTGCGCGCATGTCAATTTTTTGAGAAATGATGGCCTACGACATGAAAAATATGACCTTCCCTTATGTAATTTTTCACGATAAATTCGATTTTGGTATCAGTTTTACCCCTAACCCCACTGGGGGGGTGGTACTCGCTCAAAATTTTGAAAATTTTCAAAAAAATGAACATACGTACATATCGATATGTAGGTTTTCGAAGGCGTAGAATTCGAATTTCACACTATTTTTACGCTCTGAGGTTCAGGGTTCAAGGGGTGGGGGGCTGGGGCGTTGAAATTTGAAAATTTTCAAAAAAATGATCATACATATTCCCGTGAGGCCTTTTACGCTGATAGGTACGCTGACGTACCAAACGCCTAAAAAACGCCATAAAAACCATGGTAAAATTGTGGTATAATAGTCGTATACACGGCAATTTTACGTTCGCTCAAAATACTGCGATATTGCGAGTAGTATTTTTGACGTAAATTTGCACTTTTTACTACTTTGCGAGTACGTCAACTTTACGCCAAAGTTGCGAGGAGTAATTTTGATGTAAATGTGTCGTACCTACATCATCATTTTTACTCTTGAAAAATGCTTTCATTAGGATGTAGTATTTTCAACGTAAACTTATGGTACATACGGCATGGTTTTGTAAGACGTATTAACGTCGAATTTGGAGACGTAATTTTGACAAGAAATTGCTGTAAATACTACATCATCAATTAGCCTAAAATACATCGAATTCGCGCGTAGTATTTTTGTGATATTTTTATGGTTGATACGTCATGAACTGAACTCTGAAAAAACGTCTGATTTTGCATGAGGTATTTTTGACGTAAATTTGGAATTTTTACTACATCGTAAGTACGTCAATTAAACGTCAAAGTTGTGAGGAGTAATATTAGCGTTTTTCAAGAGTAAAAATTATGATTTAGTTACCACACATTTACGTCAAAATTACTCGTCGCAACTTTGGCGTATAATTGACGTACTCGCAATGCAGTAAAAATTGCAAATTTACCACAAAAATACTATTATGTGCAAATTCGACGTATTTTAGGCTGATTAACGATGTCACATTTACTGCAATTTTTTGTCAGAATCACCCTGACAAATTTGACCTTACTACGTCTCAAAAACCATGGCGTACATACCACAATTTTACGTTGAAAAAACTATATCTTAATGAAAGCGTTTTTCAAGAGTAAAAATTATGATTTAGTTACCACACATTTACGTCAAAATTACTCGTCGCAACTTTGGCGTATAATTGACGTACTCACAATGCAGTAAAAATTGCAAATTTACCACAAAAATACTATGAGTAAATTCGACGTATTTTAGTCAGATTAACAATGTCACATTTACTGCAATTTTTTGACAGAATTACCCTGACAAATTTGACGTTACTACGTCTCAAAAACCATGGCATACATACCACAATTTTACGTTGACAAAAACTACAGCTAATGAAAGCGTTTTTCAAGAGTAAAACTGCCGTATTTTCGACGTAAATTCGCATCACAGGTATGTCAATTATACGCCAAAGTTGTGACGAGTAGTATTGACATAAATGTGTGGTAACTAAATCATAGTTTTTACTCTTGGAAAACGCTTTCATTAAGATGTAGTTTTTGCAACGTTAAATTGTGGTACATACGCCATGGTTGGTGAGACGTAGTAACGTCGAATTTGCCAGGGTAATTCTGACAAAAAATTGCAGTAAATATGACATTGTCAATCAGCCTAAAATACGTCAAATTTACGCATATGGTATTTTTGTCGTAAATTTGCAGTTTGTACTACAGTAAAATTTCAGCTGTTTTGCTTCTTAAAATTACAAATTTTGAAAATCGTTTGCCCTCGCTTCGCTCGGGCCAATTTGATTTGTTTTACACTTCACAATTCCAAGAAACTATTGATAAAATTTATGTAACTTTAAATACCTTCTTTTTTCACCCAGCTTGGGAATTTTCAGTCGAATAAGTTGAGAATTTTCAGTCAAATTAGTTGAAAATCTTAGGGGTTTTGCCCCCCCCCAACCAGAAAAGTCACTTCGCTACGTCCCTGGCCTTAAATAAGCACTAAATCACTGCATACTGACGTTTCAAAAACATCAACTTTTGTGAATGGTGATTTTGTCGTTTGAGCATATGATGTTTCCATCATAGGATCGTAGTTGAGTGCATGGTATTCATATACCTATTCTTACATGAGTACAAGTTTAGTGTCCAAATAATAATATCCAGGTGATGGCTGCATGCACAAGATTATGGTTTACTAAACCAAAGGTCCTGGGTTCGATTCCCAGCCAAGGCAAGAAATTTTCGTAAGTATTTAAATTTAGAAAATTATATAAATGTGAATTTAATATCTGGTCAGCTATCTTTGAGTGGCTTATAACTGGCGTTGAAACGACAAGTGTACACTGGTTTATACGACAAATATACAATGGCTTATGCGACAGTTATATGATCATTCTACAGTATTGGAGATCCCTTATCAAATTACGTATGTATGACGTTTCATTGGCTCATACACCAGCATACAATGATTTATGCTGAAATATACAGTAATATGGGCAAAATTTTGATGGTTTCCTGCGTGCAACGACGCTTAATTTACGTCAAAAATACGTCAATGATACGCTTGGTTTACCACAATTATACGTCAGCGTATTATCACCCATCAATTTCGCTTTTGCACGCTGAAAATATGTGGATGAATACGTTAGTTGAACGCCCAACTTACGCTGTCGCAAAACTGTGGCTTATAAGCTTAATATTCAAGAGTAAATCTGCAGTAAAAACGTCAAAAAAACCATTGAAATTTTGTGAAATTTCAATGGTTTTTTTGTCGTTTTTACTGCAGATTTACTCTTGAATATTAAGCTTATAAACCACTGTTTTGCGACAGCGTAAGTTGGGCGTTCAACTAACGTATTCACCCACATATTTTCAGCGTGCAAAAGCGAAATTGATGGGCGATAATACGCTGACGTATAATTGTGGTAAACCAAACGCATCATTGACGTATTATTGACGTAAATTAAGCGTTGGTGCCTCACGGGTTGATATGTAGGTTTTCGAAGGCGTAGAATTTGAATTTCACACTATTTTTACGCTCTGAGGTTCAGGGTTCAAGGGGGGTGGGGCTGGGGCGTTGAAATTTGAAAATTTTCAAAAAAAATGATCGTACATATTGATATGTAGGTTTTCCAAGGCGTAGAATTCGAATTTTACACATGACAATTTCTACATTCTGAGGTTCAGGGTTCAAGGGGTGGTAGATGGGAGGGAGGAGGGTTGAAATTTGGAAATTTCCAAAAAATGAGACGGATTTCAACGTCTCTCCCCTGGCCCATCTTTGGGAAATTTCACAAAAATGATGTAGGAGATGGATTCAGGGAGGCAAAAAACATATATTTTGATATCAAAACAACATTTTTGCGAATTTTGGATTTTGACCCCCCCCCCTCCCCGGGTCCACCTTTGGGAAATTTCAAAAAAATGATGTGAGAAATGGATTCAGGGAGGTGAAAAACATACATTTTGATACCAAACACGGCTTTTTCACAAATTTTGGATTTTGACCCCCTCCCCTGGTCCACGTTTGGGAAATTTCACAAAAATGATTCCAGAAATAGATTCAGGGATGTGAAAAACATATATTTTGATACCAAACACGACTTTTTTTGCGAAATTTGGATTTTGACCCCCCTCCCCTGGTCCACCTTCAAGAAATTTCACAAAAATGATGTCAAAAATGGATTCAGCGTATTCGAAAACCCCCGGATCATGAGTCTTAGACTTTTGGAACCCTAAACACGAAAGATTGCAGAAAGTTCAATTTCAGCAAAAATTTGCAACTTTCACACGTTTTAACTTGAAAAAAAAGTAGTCAATAAATCGAAAATCCGCAAGTTTCCGCAGCTGGAACTATCGTAATAGTAAAAAACACATTGAAATTAATAAATTTTCACGAAAATTTTTTTGATCCACCTTGATCCAAATAAGTAATTGTACAATGAACAGGTAAAAACAGCTTAAAAGTACTGCTTATTTTGCTACCAGTTATTTTGTAAACAGTAACATATTAGAGAATCTTGCTCAAATATTTCAAAAAAGTACACTTTTCTCTTAATAATAAAGTTTTTTCCATAAATTTTCATGCGTTTTTACCCGCTAATTAAGAGCAAGCAATTACCTGCATAAGTGCCAATGTGCTGTGTCACACGACAGTGCAATGTCGCGCGCAACGATCGGTCGCGTTAGGGGAGGGACGGGGCAATGGGAAATTTTGTTTTGAGTGTTTTTGGGTTCGGGGAAGCATGTACCTTCTACAGGACCAAAAAAAAACATATTCATTTGGTATTTTTTTTGGGGTCCATGCGCGCACTTTTCATTAGGCCGGTCCAGTGTGCGCCGTGGTGAAAACTTGGAATAATGTATCGTAGGGGGGTGGGGGGGGGGGTGAAATGGGATTTTTTGAAAAAAATAACTATCAATGAGTAGGGTATTGTTTTCATATGATTCGATACCGCTGAGCACGAATATGACCTCAGATTTTCTGCCACACTCACCTACCCCCCTCCAGAACCCCTCAGCCCCCCTCAATTTTCACGATTTTCGAAATATAGTTATTTTGATGACATTGGGTGTCGTTTTCATATGATTTGATACCGCTGAGCACGAATATGACCTCAGATTTTCTGCTACACTCACCTACCCCTCTCCAGACCCCCTCAGCCCCCCTCAATTTTCATGAATTTTCGAAATAAAGTTATTTTGATGACATTGGTGTCGTTTTCATATGATTCGATACCGCTGAGCACGAATATGACCTCAGATTTTCTGCTACAATCACCTAGTCCTCTCCAGACCCCCTCAGCCCCTCTCATTTTTCACGATTTTCGAAATAAAGTTACTTTGATGGTGTTGGTTTCATTGCTATGGGAAAATTACATAGGTTCATTGTTATTGTACAGAAAATTTCTCGTAGAATAAGTTACAGCACATGGCTCCCCATCGAGGGGGGTAGACCCCCCAAAAAAACTGGTTTTGGGGGGCTTAGATCCACAATAGGGGAGAACGCTCACCAGGGACGACCGGAAGGCATATCTAGGACCGACCCCCTCCAAACGCACATGCAAATTTTCCAACATTCCAAGTCGATTTCTGAGGTTTCTCTTCTCGGAATTGTTCTAAAAAGTTGATTTTGATTTTTTTGAACCTTTTTCGCCTCCTTTTGTTTCTCCCTCTTAAGAATTTGGACACACCTCAATTTTTTAGCCAAAGTAATCTCCACTCATATTTTTCAAATCCAACGTAAAATCACACAAAATATGAAATTCCTCTGGCTAAAGCTGAAATGTTCTTATAGTCCAAGAAGAGGGGGAGGGATGAATTTTTTTTTAAAAATGTGCCTATAATCAATCTTGATTGAGAAATGAAGAAAATTCTAAAATATCTTTCTTGATCTTACAATTATGAGTAGATCCAAATTTTCAAAACGTAAACCTGAAAGTTCTTTTTCAATCTCGAAAAATCAAAACAATTTCACACGTAAGTTTTTAACTATTTTTTTCAAATTTTTGTAATTGGCAAAAATTATTTAAAAATTGGCACACCTGCCGAACAAAATATTTCCCCGGTTTCAGGAATGATATCTTTCTGCAATTTAGCATAATTAATGCGAAATATTTGCCAAGAAACAATTTTTGAACTACATATGTAGGTATATTCAACAGTAGGTAGTACCTACTTTAGAAACCCCTGTAAGCGTAAAAATCCAAACGGATATTCAGAAGATACACTTTTTGGGACATTCAGATACAGGTTTTACCCCCCATGGTTCTACTGATAACCACAAATCGGTATACATTCGGATCGACACCGATTTTTTTTTTTTTCATGACTTCCTTTCTCTTTGTAGTTGAAAAATATACCAAAACGAAGGAGGAGGGGCGCAAGTAATCGAATACCCGGATGTGGATACTGTATCATTTACATCAAACTTAGTTTGGAATTCGTTACAAAGGATAGCGGATTGGGTTATCGGTATTGTTTCATCAAACTGAGACTGATTATTCTCTGTCATCAGGAAGTGACACATAGTTGTCCCAAAATTGAAATAGAAAATTGAAAATGATACAGTTCTGTATTACTACATTTTTGGATTGGTGATACACAAGCAAATATTATTGTGGAAATTTTGTATTCGAAATTTTTTTAACAAATAGTTGGTAAGTACAATAGGCCTTAAATAATACGTTTTTATTCTGTATATCCTACCTTCGCATAAATTTCAAGCATAGGTACTAGAGAGTAACCCAACATAATTATATGTAGGTACAAATAGATACGTAGCTGATCAACAATGCATCAAGGCTACCCAATACAGATTGTAAAATCGAACAGCCAGCATAAATTTGAATTAGATGTTAACGCTTTGGAAGATGCTCTACTTCGAGATGATATTAAAGACTGCAACGCGGTGGTTGTGTCTGTTACTGGAAGCTTTCGTAAAGGCAAATCGTTTCTCTTGAATTTTTTCTTGCGCTACATGAATTATATGGTGAGTCATTAAATTAATCGTGATTCATGAGTCATGACATTTTGTTAGCTTGATTTCTTCTTGTTGACAGTTTTAACTCATTTCATGTAAAACTATACCTAAGACATAGGCCTATATCATTCTTTGAAGTTTCATGCTTATTTTTTTTTGTCTCCGCCTGCAACAAAACACTTTGTTCATGTATTAGTACAAATAACTATGGTACTCACCTAATTAAGATAGGTTGGTGAAAAAATTGTTTCTTCTAAAGTAGGTATTGTTAAAAATGTCATGATTATTATGTACCTATACTTACCTATAGTAGATACTTTTCGACGTTGAATATCTTGTACCTTTGTAGTGCAAATCTAACCAAGCTGCAACAAATGGTAGTTGGCTAGGAGATGTGAATTGCCCACTGGATGGATTTTCTTGGCGAGGAGGATCAGAACGGACTACCACTGGTATTTTGATGTGGTCTGAAATATTTTGCTTCACTTTACCGAATCAGGATAAAGTAAGTTCCATCTTAAACGGTGCCAGCCCCCCAGGCCCTAGGAAAATAAGAACCCTCAAAATTCTGGTCGTCATTTTAATTCATTACTGCATTTTTCCTGAGTACCCGCCATTTTCCCTTGGAGGATCAATATGCTGCCTCTCGAAAAAAATACGGGCTTGGGGTAAATTCCGTCCTTAATGAAATTTTTCCAAAAAAAAGATGATTCATTAAATTTTTCCAACAAAAAAAAAATGAAAAGAAAAAAAGATGATCCATATAAATAGGCTAGGTACCAGGAACCTATAACTACAGTTTTGAATGGAAATGAAATTAATATCCGTTATACGTAGGTACATCTACCTTTGTTCTTATTCAGGTGGCAGTAATTTTACTTGATACCCAAGGAACGTTTGATTGCAAAAGTACAATTCAAGATTGCGCTACCATTTTCGCTTTAAGTACTATGCTGAGCTCGATCCAAGTTTATAATTTGTTTCATAATATTCAAGAGGACGATTTGCAGCATTTACAGGTAATTTCACAGTGAAAGAAGTAAGTCCTTCATTAGGTGCCCCAAAAATCGTATGCGCTGTTTATTGTTTGAGAATGCTTTTATTGTTAAAAGACTATATACAAATACAAATGTAGGTAGAGGTACCTAAGAGAAGACATTAGAATCTAAAAAAATATAAGCTCATATCCACTTTGTTATCTTAATCTCTGAATCTCATATCATCAACGTGTGTCCTCAGTTATTTACTAAATATGGATGCCTGGCTATTGAAGAAACTGGTAATAAGCCATTTCAAAAATTACAATTTCTCGTCAGAGATTGGAGTTACCCGTATGAGGCAAATTATGGATCGGGAGGAGGACGCAAAATTTTAGATAAAATATTAGAGGTTGGTACATTACATAGCTAAGTAGGTAGGTACATACTTATGTCTACTCCGCCAAATTTCGTCTTTTATCACTTTGCTTATGTTTTCAATTCATAAGTTTTCTTGCAATTCATGTTTGCAATACTTTTTCATTCAATTATTGTCAAATATTCAAATTCAGTCAATTTCACGTTTTTAACGTTTTGTTTTAACTTACTATAGTTTTTTTGTTTTTTGTTTAAGTTTCACGCCTGATTATTTCATTCCATTGTAAGTAGCCTATGTTATGCTTACTTGTTTCATTGAAGATTTCAGATGGAATGCATCCGGAATTGGCAACATTAAGGAAACACATTAAATCATGTTTTACTGATATGGAGTGTTTTTTGATGCCACACCCTGGCTTCAAAGTGTCAACAAATCCCGATTTCGATGGACGATTGTCTGGTAGGTATGCCGATTGCCGGCCTGATCAAGTATCTACGTTCGAAAACTGTAAAGTCTCTTATATTATGTACATATGTATGTACCTATATTTCATACGCAGATATGGAAGATACGTTTAAAATATGTATCGAACAATTTCTTCCCATGCTGCTGTCTGCTGAAAACATAATTCAAAAAGAAATCGGAGGCGCTAAAGTTAAAGTCAAAGACTTGGTGCGATATTTCAAATGTTATATGGAGGTGTTTAATGGAGACGATATTCCTCAACCAAAATCTATTCTTGCTGTAAGCACATATCTATTAAGAATTATGGGTACCTAGACCATTAGATACTGGTTTTAACGTTGGTTTTTCATAATTTTTAGGCGACTGCAGAAGCAGGCAACCAATCAGCTGTTGCAGCTGCAAAAGAAACTTACCATCGACTGTTATCCGCGGCTTGTCAAGCCACTGAACCTTATCTCAGCGTTGAGGAGTTAGAACAAGAACACCAAAGGTGTAAAGCGGAAGCGATGGAGAAATTTATGAATAAACCTAAGATGGGTGGAAATGAACTTTCCGAACAATATAGAATTCAAGTGGAACAGGTGAGTTGCCAATAGAGAATTTTGAAAAATGTTCGGGTGTACGAGTATGAATTTGGAGAACCAATGTGTAAAAATATGTAATGTAGAATGTTAGATATGTACCCACTACCCAGGTACCTACCTGGCCAACTAAAAGTGGTTTTGGATTATGACGACAGCAATATCATTATCTTTTGAAACTGGGCCATTTTCTTCAAAACAAGTTGGCAACGTACCTGTATAGGAATTAGAGCGAAAGAACCACGATTCTAATGGCTATTATTTCTCTCCAGGACATTGACAAAGATTATAACCAGTATAAAGTTTTCAATCAAAATAAAGTAGAAGTCCTAAATCAAACAGCATTCATTGAAGCTAAAGATATTTACTTTCGACGTATGATTGCGATTTTCGGAGGTTCTAAATCCAGTATACATTCAGAAAAACTGCAAACGGAGCATCTAAAATCTAAAAATGAAGCTTTGAAAATGTTCGAAACAAGCAGTAAGATGGATGGAGCCGGTATTTCTACATCATACAGAATCAAGTTGGAACAAGTGAGTGTTTCTATGCGGATCTGTGCATTTGATGAGCCCCAATAGGTATCAAATTTGAAAACAGCATAGGTATATTCCACCAGTCCAGAATTCTCTAAATTCAAACTTCAGTTTCCCCCAATTCTCAACTTTTAAAATTTTGTCGAAAATCCCATTATTATTTTCATATGTAGTTTTACTTTGTCACTTTCGATATGATTTTTTTTTTTTTTGAATTGCAGGAAATTGATAAAGGATATGAACAATTCAAAGCCTCTAATAGAAGTATAGCAAGCATGGGCAATCAGCTCGCATTCGTCAATGCTAAAGCATCTTATCACCAACTTGTGGCAGCAAGTATGACAGCTAACGAAAATGTTAAACCATACTTCACTCGTAATCAGTTGGAAGCAATGCACGTGCAGTATAAAGATCAAGTTATGGAACAGTTTTGCGAAGAATATGGCGATGGGGAGAGCTCTGAAATTTATAAAAGTTTATTGGAAGGAGTAAGTACAGGAATACTCGATTGAAATTCCATCTTTTGCATCTAGACTTCTGTAGGTAGGTTTAGGCATCCTTATCAAAAAATTAAGGTACCCTATAGGTTAGGAAGTACGTACATAGGTATTAAAATTTTCCAACTGTTTCAATCTTTCTGCAGTTTTCACTTCGTGTACCTATACTAAATTACCTTTCGTATTAGAGAAATGAATCGGCTGTAGGGTCATTCATAGGCCTATAGTTCTAATCATGAGATTTGTTTATACTTAATTATAAAGGATATTGACAAGGATTATTTCCACTTCAAAACGACTAACGAAAGTAATGCACAATCCTGTAATCAATTGGCATTGGTCGCGGCCAAGCAAACGTATCGTCAACTCATGACAGCATTTTGCCAAAGCCCTGGTCACCGGAAACCATATGCAAAATGGGATATGCTTCAACGAGAACACCTCAAATATAAAGAATACGCGTTAAATAAGTTCAAAGAACGAATCAATATGGAAGGAGATGAATTATACGAATCATATAGCATCAAATTGACACAGGTACCTCTACCTACCTAGGCTTCTTTATTTTCTCAACTTTCGAGTTGAACATTATACACTTATACAGGGTGAGTAGAAATATCGAGTATTTCAACTACAAATACTAAGCTAACCTATTGAAAACGTAGCACTGTTGGCGAGTAAGCGAACATTGAGGTTGTGTTAACACCTTGAGCCAATATTTCTAGGCACCCTGTACTCGTAGTCGTAGTTCATTGAAGAAGCATAGGTCACTCCCACTCACACCATCTTCTACATATAGTTATTGCTTCAACCCTCTAACATAAAAACATACTTTTATTGCGGAAACGTTTACCTACTTATATATTCGAGTGAGTATTCTATTAAGGTGACTCGTCTTCGACCTTTTTTTTTAAAAAATAAAAATGTAGACGAGATTCGATGAAAAATTTGCGGTGGAACCTCAAAAAACTGCCAGAAAAATTTTGGATTCTTGTTTCGGCTCAAACCATCATTTTTCCACCGAGGTTTCAAAATTTTAAAATTGATATTGAAATTCAATTATATTTACTTGGAACTGAGAAAATCTTTTTTGAATTTTTTCCTCTTTTTCAAAGGTTTTTCAGGGCATAAGTATTCAACTTTTTATCAAATATCCCCTCCAATTTTTCAAAAAAAAATGAAAAAAAACCTCAAAGATTGTCCATCCTGTAGGTATAGTATTTAATTTTATTCGTTTTTTTAAAAAAAATATCTGTACTCGCTTGAACCTACGTATTCATTTGGTAGTCCCTGTTCTTTCTGAATCTCATGATTCAAATCATCACAGTTTGTCAATAAAAATGAAATCATATTAGAGCATCACCATCACGTATTCATTTGCAGGACATTGATGATAATTACCAGACGTTCAGAAGTTCTAATCAAGTTACTTATCAAGCCTACACTACTGAAAAGAAGTTGAAAAAAAAACAACAAGAACAATTGTGGAGTGTCGTGATCTGCATTTTAGTGGTTATTGTAGTTTTCGTGATAGCTAGTGGTGTCAAAAAATATCGATAGTATCGATAGTATCGATACTTGGTTGTATTCGATACTTATCGATACTTTTTGAGCGAGTATCGAATACAAAATTTCGTTAAAATTTATCAAAAATGGTGCAAAATTTCGCTTACACCTCCTCAAAATGCGAAGAAAAACATGAAAAAAACAAAAATTACCAAAAACTGTTCAAATTTTTGTGAAATTCCAGCTGTTGTCAAATTGTCACTGTATTTTACGTTTTTTCCTCTGGGCCATGGCCCATGGTGAAAAAAAACACGGGCAAAAGTGTGAAAAATTGGAGTATCGATTAGTATCGATACTTATCGATACCTGTTTTCGACGATACTTGACACCACTAATGATAGCCATAAGTGCAGAAGGGTAGCCCAACAGTCAGGGTGGGAGGTATCAGGTAAGTAAGTAATGTGAGAGGTGAGGTCAAGTTCAACCGCACCGCCCAGGGTCAAATATTTTTTCTCATAAAAATCTTTTTAGAGTAAGTATTGCAGTTTGATGCGCTGTTCAACGAAAAAAACTGAATTCAGCTATGATGTAAAATAATAAGTAGGTACATATGTAAATACATTTTTACATTTTCAAAAATCACTCCGCCGTAGGTATGTACTTACTAAATTTTTACAGAATGTAGATTTACAGACTGTAAAATTTACAATTTAGGTACAATTAGTAATAATTTACAGTTAATCTGTCCAAAATTTGGCAAAAGTTCACTGTTAACAGTCGACAGTTTTGTTAGCATTTATTTTTAGCATTTCATTTTTTGCAAAAATGAAATAAATGAAATATGGTGGCATTTTGAAGAAGAACTTTTAAAATGAATACACTTTAAGCGTAGGAGCGCGGATTTCAGAAAAAGACAGAATAGAATAGCGCTTGCATTTATTATTTGCTCATTTTGTGAGAATTCGTACTTGATTTTATTTGTTATTCAGCTTAATTATTTCCACTTGTATTTTTTGTGCTTCTCATTATTTCTTACAATAATCTTTATTATTTTAGTATTTCATTTCTGTTATTTACCTATTGTTTAGTAAGTTCGTTTGTATTTACTTCAAGTAAGTGCCTATACCTACCTACATGTGTAGATATACATACATACCTATGTAACGAGTTTAAAGTAAATCTGTATAATTCTTTGAACTATGTACATAGTTCTACCTATGTCGAGTAAGTTGCTACCTATCTCTACTATCATTCATAGCTTGGATTCAAGTGTAGGCTCAATTTCCCTCTTGTGAGTATGTACTTATAGGTACCTATATTTAATTTGAGAAGTTTTCTATCGAGGGCTTCCATCTACCCTTTTATAGGATGTCTTTGGTTAGAATTACAGCCCTGGGGGGGAGTGGAAAATATTGCTTAAACATATAAGTATGCTTCTTATTGATGCAATTTCTCGAGTTTTTATTTTTATGTTTTTTCAAGCCATGTTGGAGGGGAAGGGTGAATGAAAATTTACAGATTAGTATGAGAAGAAAATACCAATTTTACCGAATAAAATGACGAGTTTCTAAAATGAAATACATACGAGATGAAATGACAATTTTACTAATATTGAGATATACCTACCTAAGACTCACATCAAGACTTATTAAACAATTTGTTATTTTCCCCTTTAAATTTAATGGAAGTTTCAAATCTGGAATTTTTAAAGTTTAGGACTGAGATAAAAATTGGCTGAGCAAAGGAATGGCATAATTTCTATCTCTTTCAGGGGAAAAACTATAGGTGTTTTTAAAAAATTGTTCATGTTTTTGGCTCTAAAATTTTAGAATTTGAATGTTGAGTTTTAAAAAAATTAAATTTTGAAAATGAAAAGCAAGTAGACCAGAGCGAAGCAAGGGAAAAGCCAAACATTGTTTTGAAAGGTAAAAAAACGATGTTTTTCTAGTAAAAAGTGTATTTTGTTTGGTTTAAACATTTTTTAAAAATTTGAATGATATAGATTTTTTCTAAGTTGAATTTGAAAAAAAAAACACAGAGGCCCAAGCCAAGCTAGGGCAAAAACTTTCAAAAATTCGTAATTTGAGAAGTGAAGAACAAGTTTTTTTTTGTGATGAGTTGTACGAGTATCTTGTATTTTTTTGACTCCACAATTTTAGAATTTGAATACCTTCGTAACAGGTAATTAAAAATTTAAATTTTAAAATAAACAACAAGCAAAAAAGCCCAAGCGAAGTCAGGGCAAAAGGCCAAAAGCTTGCGAAAACTCATGTTTATAAAAAGTGAAAATAATATTTTGTCAACACTACAGTCATGTACTCGTAAATGGTTTAGGTAGGTAACTACTACCAAAAAAATTTTTTTTGGATTTAAAGTCGTTTATGAACTGTTGATGCTTTGTAAAATCAATCAAAATTAATTTTTAAAGCAAGTAGGACCTACCTACTTACCTAACAAGTGACTGCATAAGTGAGTAAAATCTGATGCAATTGGCGGATCAACTTTTTTTTTTTTTGTTTTTTTTTCATATCATATCAACCAACAGTGAACGAAATTTTTTAATAAATAATACCGAATGAATTATTGTGTACCGAGAATAAAAACGAATGAAACACAAATAGGTACAGCGCATGATCAAATTTTTTGCAGTTCGTAATGCTCTCATACCCACGCGAAGAGTCTAAAAAATTTCGCGTTATTATTACTCTTTTTTTTAGTGAGTTTTAAATACGCGCGCATGTTTTAATGTTTCATATGTAATTATTATTTTGAGTGTTGTAAAAAGGAGCTAGATAATTTAATATACCTACTATCTTAAGATAGGAAAGAAGCCTATTTATTCAAATTTTACGCGACGATGGATCAAGCTTATCCAATCCCGATTGTAACATCGAATGCACAGCATAAGTTTGAATTGAACGTGAAAGCTTTGGAAGATGCTTTACTAAGGGATGACATTAAAAACTGTAATGCTGTGGTGGTGTCGGTAGCTGGAAGCTTTCGTAAAGGCAAATCTTTCCTTTTGGATTTCTTCCTAAGGTATATGAATCATGTGGTAAGTTATGGGACAAATAATTGTTGTATTTTGTACACACTCTCTTCGTTTTTACTTTTCATTTCTTTTTGACACAATAATATGTTCCATATCCATACAACTAGGTAGGTGCATCTGCATACATCTTAGACATACCTACTACCTTACAGTGTGAAGCTCCTGGTCGTTTTCTATTTTTTCTTATTAAAATTTGTTGAGCTTAAATTTATCAACAGTGATGAGTTGAAAAATCAATATCTAAAAATATCGATGGCGCCTGTAGTCAGATATGTCCTTTCACGTCTGTAAAATTACGACAGATTAGTCGTGACCACTACCCATTAGTACCTAACACTTTTACGAGGAGGGGTGGTTACTTGGTTATTCATTAAAGTATATAGCCTACCTAGCGTTTCAACGGTAGAAGCTTACAAAGACTGCACCGTAAAATACAACCCTATGATGTTTTCCAAATACCTATACCTATCTAAGTACAAGCCTCAGACAAGCTCTAGAGCTTCCGCTGAGTTCAGTTGATCCCTTTACTCTCAGCTTTTAACATAATTTTATTCGTACAAAAGTGTCTGTTATTTCATTTATTTGATATTAATAGGTACCTAGATACCACCTATCAAAAATATAATACGTATAAATAAATCACATATGACCATGAAATGTCGTTTTTTTAAATTGGTATCCATCTACTTTGAGCTACCCACACTATCTAGGCTATATATTAATCTATTAATTAAATTTATTGCTCTTGCGAGGAAACTTTTTTCTTTTTGCGGTTTGTTTCTTTTAATTAGATAGTTTTACTTGTTATCTTTTCGAGTACCTATCATTTTAATAAATTACATTTTGTGCTTTTCTTAGTGCAAGTCTAGCCAGCCCATGAAGGGCAGTTGGTTGGAAGATGTGAATCGTCCTTTGGAGGGATTTTCTTGGCGAGGAGGATCGGAGCGCACAACTACTGGTATTCTAATGTGGTCCGAAATATTCTGTCTTACTTTACCGAATAATGAAAGAGTAAGTAAGTTTCACCATTAACACCTCATTTTTCAAAAATTTAAATTGATATCAGATACCTATTCCAGGGGCAAATAAAAGTATGCCAAAATTCATTGAATTGCCTTTTTTTTATATAAATTTTTTTATTGATTGGGATTGTCAAGTTTATCTTTTGTTAACAGAATTAAAACTTCATGTTCATGTACATATATACCTACCTATATACCTATAGACTTACCAGTGTTCCTATTTATCATAGGTGGCAGTAATTTTTCTTGATACCCAAGGAACTTTTGATGGTAGAAGCACAATCCACGATTGCGCAACTGTTTTCGCTTTGAGTACCATGTTGAGCTCGATCCAAGTTTATAATCTGTTTCATAATATTCAAGAAGACGATTTGCAGCATTTAGAGGTAGGGAAATAGAATTATCACATTCAGTGATTTTATTCAGTGAATTTGTAAAGTTTTCTTTTAGAGGATGCATTTAATTTTTTTTTAAATATATATAATTAAAGTAATGTGATGAGATCAGTGTAGGTATCAGAAGTATTTTGAGTATAAATTTAATAAATAGAATAAAATATTAAAAATTAAAATTATGTAGAACTAATCTTGAATCTAATATACCCTCAAAAAAACTATCTAGTTGTTCACCAAGTATGGATGCCTTGCTATGGAAGAAACTGGGCATAAACCATTTCAGAAATTACAATTCCTTATCAGAGACTGGAGTTACCCATATGAGGCGAATTATGGATCGGAAGGAGGACGCAAAATTTTAGACAAAATGTTGGAGGTTTGTACATCCATATTCCTGAGAATGCCTACATCGTTATCTAATTATACGGGGTGTCCCATAACGAATGATTAACCTTCAAAGTGATAAGTAGGCAACTTATCGTGCGTAAAAGTACCTATGTAAGTTTGTATAACTTGAGATTTGAAGGAGCTGAGTTACGATCTCATGAAAAATTCCTGTTTTAAATTAATTTTAACCAGACTACGACAGGTAGAGGAGCTCTTAATATCAAATTTTGTTCACCATTTTTCCAAAAAAATTCAAAAAATATCCTCTTTAATAATGTTTATATTATAGATATTAGTTGACCTCTTGTAGAGAAAAGTTTTCTCTTTCTAATGGAGCAACACCCATTTTCTTATACCTAGGTTTCAAATTATTTAAAAAAAAAAATGCAAGAAAATAGATACAAGAAAAAATTTTCTTTCTTTGAAAAATCGTCCAAAATTTATAAAACTGCGCAGGTACATACCTATTATCTGTAAAAAAAAAAAAAAAACTGCTTCCTAATCCTATACTTTCTTTATATTCTGCGCAATTTTAAAGTGAAAAAATTGTTTCTTTTTTGCAGGAGATAGATAGTTTTTAATCATTTGAATCAAACCTCCACAACTTTCTAAATAACTGCATATTATACCTTATTAGGGGAATGGGTGTTCAAATGTCTAGTTAGGCAAACATGCATACTTTTCCCCTCGATGAGTTGCACAATCACCACTTTGAAGGATTATTTGTTATGGTATACCTTGTATTGGTAAAGAGAACAATAAACTGAAAAACATAATTTCTTGTGACTAATAATATCTTACTTATTTTTACTTCGACGAATAAGGTTGCAGATGTAATGCACTCAGAGCTTCAATCATTGAGGAAACACATTCGATCATGTTTCGATGATATTCAATGCTTCTTGATGCCTCACCCTGGTTTCAAAGTTACAACAAATCCCAATTTCGACGGGCGATTATCTGGTACGTTGGTTATTATCGTGTTAACATGGCCCAGTTTTGAATTAATTTTCCCCTGCAGTTGCTCAAATAATCTATATATATTGATTGCAGATATGGAAGATTCATTCAAGACTTGTTTAGAACAATTTGTTCCAATGCTGCTTTCGAAGGAAAACATGGTTCAAAAAGAAATTGGCGGTGAAAAAGTCAAAGTTAAGGATTTGGTGCGATATTTCAAATGCTACATGGAGGTGTTCAGCGGAGATGGTATTCCTCAACCAAAATCTATTCTCGCAGTAAGTACCTAGAAATTGAAAACTACGCGATTATTTCTAGATTTTTAAAAAATCGCTCATCGCTGTCATCCTATGTCCAAAAAAGGCGACTGCTATAGCAGGTAATCAATCTGCTGCTGCAGCAGCGAAGGAAGCTTATCATCAGCTCATCATGGCAGCCTGTGAAGCTGCTGATCCGTACCTCAGTTGCGAAGAAATCGAGGCAGAGCATCGAAAATGTAAAGCAAAAGCTATAGAAAAATTTACAAGCCAACGTAAAATTGGTGGAGATGAATTTTTCGAACAATATAGAATTCGATTGGAACAGGTACCTGCTTAATTTACGCTGAGATTGGTCATAGTTACTTTCACTCCTATTTTAAAAACACTTCAGCTAGAAACGTATTCTTTTTGTTTAGGAAACGGACAGGGATTATAACACATATAAATCTCTTAACAGAAATAAAATGGAAGTGAAACTACAATCTGCATTTACAGAGGCCAAAGATGCCTACTGTCGGCTTATGATGCAGATTTTTGCGGGCCCTAAACCATACATAAACTCCGAAGAACTCCTAATGGAGCATGCGAGGTGTAAAAATGAAGTCCTAGAAATGTTTGGAAAAAATTGTAGAGTTGATGGAAGCGATATTTTCATGTCGTACCGAATCAGGCTGGAAGAGGTAAAAGTTTCATAGCATTCTTAATTTCAATAAATCTTGGATTTTTTTTTTCAAATTCAAACAAAAACAAAATGTGAGATTGAGAACTCATGATTTTAATATTTAGCGTAACTACAGTTGCTTGGCTTTACAGGATATCGATAATGTATACGAACAATTTAAAACTTCCAACCAAAATATAGTCACAATCGGTAATCAACTGGCATTCGCCAATGCTAAAGAATTTTATCGCCGACAGATGCTCACAAATATGTCAAATAATGAGAATAATAAACCATACCTAACCAACAAAGAATTGGAAGCGGCGCACGTTGAACATAAAGATCAAGTTGTGAAACAGTTTTGCGAAGAATATGGAAAAGAATTCACCGAAGTATACAGATCATTATTGGAACAAGTATGTGTGAAAGGAGTTCTTATAACTTTCTGAAGATCTATAAAAATTTGATTCTGCCATTTCCATCCTTTTTTGTGTAGCTACCGACTTTTCCTGCATAAAATAAATAGGTATACCTATCCTACCTATGTAAGTATTTCTATTATTTTACAGGATATTGATATGGATTATTCCCATTTCAAAATTTCCAACAAAGATAAAGCAGAATCCTGCAATCAATCGGCATTGAAAAAAGCCAAAGAAACTTATCACCGACTTATGACGACAGTTCTTCAAGAATGCACTAATGGGAGTAAGCCGTATGTAGCATGGGATCGGCTTGAACATGAACATTTGAAGATTAAGAAATATGCGTCGGAACAGTTTAGAAGAGAGATCAACATGGATGGAGACGATTTGTACGAATCGTACAAAAATAAATTGATACTGGTAATTTAATTTTTATTTAAGCATTTGAATTTTTCAATTTGTCAATGTCAATCTTGTTTTAATTCTTTACATTAGGTACCTAAAACCTAACCTACCTACCTAATACAATTTTCGTTTACCAATTTCAATTTTACTTTTGTCATAATTTAAAAGTATTTTTTTTTTTTTTTTAAATTCAAGTGAATCTATAGAAAAATAATAATAAACAAATCTAGTTGATAAACGATACAGAAGCGAATTATTTTAAAAAATGATTAGATATTCAAATTGATTGAAAAAATAATGAAAATTGAATTAATGTAAAAATTTAAGTCAACTGAAACGAATTGCCTAATATCATAATAATACATTTTTTTAAAATTATAGACTTTCAATGATTGGACGAGTAGGTAAAAGTTGAATCACCTAAATTAAAAACTCAAAATGAATTTCATTTTTTGAGAACATCACTCAGTTCCTGTAATTGATCAAATGATCAGAACTTATTTCATGTCAGTATTGCAATACGAATAAGTGCATAATATAGCGCCACCACATAGAAGTATTGTAGCAGAAAGAGAAAATTATTTTTAAATTCTATTCAATTAACTTGTTTCATATTACATAATATAGGTAGTGGGCTGATCACTGAAGATGCAAAATCACAATTTGATACTACCTATGTATTTACATACTCGTATTTGTTTTTCAGGATATTGACGATGTTTACACCCAGGTGAAAAATTCCAACCATAATTCGTTCCAGTCGTACACTTCTGAAAAGTTGTTACGTAAAAAGAGAGCAAAAGAACAAAGGGAAGTTTGTGGCTGCGTATGTACTTCTGTAATAATTTTAGTGCTCCTCATGTTGAAAGCAGCAGTACCACATTAGTTGTCAAACAGCTTCAAAGATTATTGCTGCATTGCACTGGCCCTTGTACCTGCTTGTATCATGAAGAATCGTTTCTTCAAAGATTAATTTTAAAATTAGAAGGAATAAGAAACTGTTATTGTTTGATAGAATGCTGAAAATTTACTTACACATACAATTACTTTTGAGTTATAGCTTTAAGATGTGTAAAAATTGTGTACATACTTCTTATCGCATTTAAAATCATTTTTCTTAATTATTTCTCACCAAAATGTTCACAAAAGCGATTGTGATTAATCGCTAGCATATACCTATGTATAACCTCTGCAATACATACAATTTTTAAAATCAATCGAAATCCAAAAAAATGAAATTTTTCAACCATAATAAAATAAATACTCTTGTAAAAATATTCCATAAAGAACTTGGAAAACAAATTCTGATGCTCAAGTACAAAGCTAGCCAAAAACTTCCTGAATCACCTTCAAAACTCAAGATAATTATGCAGTTCAAATAATTCCAACAACCAAACCAACTTCAAAGTACAAGATTTCCTACAAAAATTGGAAATTCCTGCAGAAGTACTGGTATGCAACTCTCAATACAGACGGATAAGTCAAGGTGCAATTTGAACGATTCTGATTGGCTATTCAACAACCAATGAATATCCTCAATTTGCAATAAAAAAGAAACACTGATGATTTAATTTAATCCTTTGAGTATATAATATACATGATATGGAGGGCTAATAATCCAGCATTCAGCATCTGGTTCAGTAAAAGGACCTATGATAGCGATTTTGATAAATGATAAATGTAAGCGATGAATTGATCTTCAAATGTTTAAAAATGTTCAAGGGAAGGCTTATAACTTCTTGGGTACTCATTAAACTATTTTTTACAAATACTTTACAAAATTGTCTCTAAGTCTAAAATGAGTTGGGTTCTTTTACTGAACCAAGTCGAGCGCGCTCTACAGAAGCTCGCATGGAACCTGCATATTTAGCCCTCCATATCATGTATATTATATACTCAAAGATTTAATCTAAATTTTCCTGACTCTTCGCCAAAAAATTGAAAAATGAAATAATTTCTTGAAATTTTCACCAAGTATGGGGGTGTACCTATTTTCAGATCTTTTTTGATTCCCATTTATCAATAGTTTGAAAATTTTTGTATCAGTTGGGATACTTCCCTTGTAAGCATATATTTTTGAATCTCCCATCATTTGAGTCTATATCGTTAATTTGGATGTGAATTTTTTTCGGAGTTTCCGCGGGAAGTGTCGCCGCGTCATTCACTCCGCTTCTGACATATCGAATGTGGAATCATTAGCTTGAGTAACACTTATTCGAAATTTTCCACAGCTTTAATATTAATTTGGAAGCAATTGTAGGAACCTACCTATATACGTTCTTTTTCAACAACTCGTACCATTCCATTATAGGGCTGATAATAAAAATTGATGAAAAGCAGTGATAAAAAAGAGCTAAAAATGTACGTATCATTATTTTGTAGAAATGATGGGAAATTTTCAACGTAAACTTTCTGGAAATTTATGGAGAAAATTTCTAGAAACTTTCAAATCCATAAATTTCCATGGGAATTTATAATGAAAAATTATTGTAAATGGCAAGGTTTTTTAGGGTTGTAAAATTTAAAATGTGGTTCCCTGAAAAAGGCTGAGAATGAATGAAATCAAAAATAAAATCGCCGTACTTTTCTTATTTCTGCTCACCATATTTTTCAATTTTTAAAAATGCCGAAAGGTTGAAGTTTTTCAAAAATCTGTGTCAAAATTTTACAGAATTGGTTTTTTCTGCAGCACACAGGAATAGTTCCAGGAAGCGTTGTAAATGAAATTTTCCAGCTAAAAATTTAATCGTACCATCAGTTCGATGTTCTTCATGGATTACAGCCAGTATACTAGTGGCAGGATTTCTTCTCGGGGAAAACAGTCGGTAAGTACCTAAATGTATCGTTTCAAGTGGATAAATTATTTTTGACACTCTTCAGAACTAATAATAAAAATTACTCGGTTTGTGCCCCCTACCTCAACAGAGGAAAATTTCGCCATCAGCTTAGTAAGGCAGGCTAATTTTGACTCCGTCTTTTAGGAAAAAGTCTAAATCTTCCCCCCCTTCCCCCTCGACGGGAAAAAAATCGTGCCACCGGCACTGTCCCTATTGTATTGTATAATACAAGGTACTGTGCATTTGTCCTTCTACGAACAAAAAATCACACAAAATCAGAAAACTAGAATCATATAGGTAAGAGACAGCCGAGCAATCGATAGTACATATAGAACCGAACTGAACTTTCATTCCTACGATAGTCAGCATGTTTTTCTTGGAATAAGAAAACAAATCAGCATAAATGCTGACTCGGCGACTGTTGTGTGGTGTAGCGTCGTCATCGGTTACAATTCTTACCTACCTAATTATTCGAATCGTTTTAAAATCAAGTAGGTAGTGTCTACTCATCTAGGAAAAGCGACTGTACGCATAAATATTGTAATGTATGTACCTGCCGAGTAGATATCATTTGACGCGATGAGTTGAATCGACGTTTTTTTCTGATTGACTATAGCTGAGTGTTCAAATTTTTTTTTTTTTTGATAAGAAAGTACCTAATGACTCATTAACCTTATGAACCGGGAATAAAATTAAATGAAACACAAATACAGCGCATGATCAAATTTTCATTTCTGCAATTCGCAATACTTATACCTACGCGAAGAGTGTGAAAAATTTCGCGTTGATAATCTCTTTTTTATTTAGTGAGTTGTTAACACGCGCGCACGTTTTAATGCTTCGTATGAATAATTTTGAGTGTTGTAAAAAGTATATCTAATTTAGTATACCATTTTAAAATACCTAGGTAGAAAAGAAGCTTATTTATTTAAATTTTATAAAACTATGCATCGAGCTTATCCAATTCCGATTGTAACATCAAATGGACAACATAAATTTGAATTGAACGTGAAAGCTTTGGAAGATGCTTTGCTACGAGATGACATTAAAGACTGCAATGCTGTGGTGGTATCGGTAGCTGGAAGCTTTCGTAAAGGCAAATCTTTCCTTTTGGATTTCTTCCTTAGGTATATGAATCATGTGGTAAGTTATGGAATTTAATTTCTTTTGACCCGTGTGACGTATTCCATACAACTAGGTAGGTATCTAACATACCTTTACAGTGTGAAATTCTTGGTCGTTTTCTATTGTTTTCTTATAAAAATTTGCTGAGCTCAAAGTAATCGGCTGTGATGAGTCGAAAAATCAATTTCTAAAAATATTCATGGCGCCTACAGTCGTGATATACTTTCACGTCTGTAAAATTACGACAGATTAGTCGTAACGTTTTTACGAGAAGGGATGGTTACAGGTTAATTAGTCATTAAGGTATCGTAGCCAATACCCATCATCTCAACAACACTGGAATTTTACAAAGGCTGCGCCTTAAAATACAACCCTATGCTATTTTCCTAATTTATGTACCTACCTATACCTATCTAATACCAGCCTTAGGCAGACTCTGATCTGGAGTTTCAGTAAAGTTTAGTTGATCAGTTTGCACTTTGCTCTCAGTTTTTAATTTAATTTTATTCGTAAAAAGTGTCTGTTATCTTAATCATTGATATGTATTAATATCTTCATATTACTCAATTATATTTCATATCAGCTAGTAAGTACCTATGTACCTATACCATAATTATTGCTCTTCCTACAAGAATCAAAATGTTTAGATGAATATTGAATAATAACTTTAAATGGTAAAAAAAATATTAATTCTTCCATTAACTTCAAATAAGGTTAAATCAGAAATGATCATGAAATGTCGTTTCTTTTACCAACTTAATTTGAGCTATCACACTACCTACCTAGGCTATCTATTACCTAATTAAATTTATTGCTCTCGCAAGGAAATTTTTTTCTTTCTGCAGTTTGTTTCTTTTAATTAGTTTTATTTGTTTGTTATCTATTCGAGTAAGTACCATTTTAATAAATTACATTTTGTGTTGTTCTAGTGCAAGTCTAGCCAGCCCATAAATGGCAGTTGGTTGGGAGATGTGAATCGTCCTTTGGAAGGATTTTCTTGGCGAGGAGGATCGGAGCGCACAACTACTGGTATTCTAATGTGGTCCGAAATATTCTGTCTTACTTTACCAAATAATGAAAGAGTAAGTTTCACCAGCACTTGCCTCAATTTTTGAAAAAATTCTTCATTGACAAGTTTCAGTTTATCGTCAAAATTGCATCAAATTTTAATTGATAACCTAATAAGTATTCAGGGGCAAATGAAAATTTGCCAAATTCTTTGATTGCCTTTTTAAATACTTGAATCCAAAATTTTTTCATTGATTTGGATTGGCTGTAGGTTGGTCTTTTATTAGTAGAATTAATTTCATGTTTACCTAGACCTAAGTTACCAGTGTTCCTATTTAGGTGGCAGTAATTTTTCTTGATACGCAAGGAACGTTTGATGGTAAAAGCACAATCCAAGATTGCGCCACTGTTTTCGCTTTGAGTACCATGTTGAGCTCGATTCAAGTTTATAATTTGTTTCATAATATTCAAGAAGACGATTTGCAGCATTTAGAGGTAGGTAAATAGGTTTATTCAGTGATTTTATTCAGTGAATTTTGGAAAGATTTCATTTTGGGGGGGGGGGAGAGGCATTTAATTTAAAAAAATAAAATATATGTAGTAATATTGTGATGAGATCAGAGGATGTGCGTTCTCTTTTCAATTTTAAAGGAAAAGAGAGATTCACTGAATGTTCCAAAAATTTAAAGGTTGCATGTATTCATCTATTTTAAGCATAGATAAATGCGATGGAGTACGGTGCTCAAGCATAAAGAAATATGCAAATGATATTGTAGAACTAATTTTGAATCTGATATACCCTCAAAAAACTATCTAGTTGTTCAGCAAATATGGATGCCTGGCTATGGAAGAAACTGGTCATAAACCATTTCAGAAATTACAATTCCTTATCAGAGACTGGAGTTACCCATATGAGGCGAATTATGGATCAGAAGGAGGACGCAAAATCTTAGATAAAATGTTGGAGGTATGTGCATCCATAATCCTGAGAATGCCTACATAATTATCTCATTATAACGAATGGTTATATCCTTCAAAGTGATGAGTAGGAAACTTATCATGAAGGAGCTGAGCTACGTCTACATGAAAAATTCCTTTCAGTTTTGCTGAGCAATTTTAGCCAGACTATGACAGGTAGCTAGAGCCAGAGGAGCTCTTGAATATCAAATTTTCTTCACCATTTTTCCAAAAAATTTCAAAAAATGTCCTCTTTAAATGTTTGTAAATTATTAATATTAGGTACTTTAACTCTTGTAGAGAAAAGTTTACTCTTTCTAATGGTGCGACACCCATTTCCTTATAGGTTGAAAATTATTATTTTTTTTTTAAATTCAAGAAAATACAAGAAAAAATTTCCCATTCATAAAATTGCCCAAAATTTATTAAACAACACAAGTACAAACTTTCTGTTCATTTTCACCAACAAAAAAAAAGGCAAAAGAGAACAGCAGGACACTTGAGGAAAAAAGCACAAAATGCATAAAAAATGACAAAAATCTGAAAAATTGAGAAAAAGTTCTCAAAACACAAA
This sequence comes from Planococcus citri, assembly GCF_950023065.1. Lineage (NCBI taxonomy): Eukaryota > Metazoa > Arthropoda > Insecta > Hemiptera > Pseudococcidae > Planococcus > Planococcus citri. The sequence continues at coordinate 59,767,804 of NC_088678.1, read as the reverse complement.
TATAAAAATTCTAATAATTCTCAGTAAAAAAACTGCTTCCTATAATACATTTTTTAAATTTTGCGCAATTTTAAAGAGAACATTTTTTCCTCTTTATTTTATTTTTATTTTCTTGCAGAAGGTAGGTATACTTACTTCAGATGGTTTTTAATAATTTGAATCAAACCTTCATAACTTTTCAAATAACTGCATGTATGTACTCGTACTTAGGGGAATGGGTGTTCAAATCTCTAATTAGGCAAACATGCATACTGTTACCCCGGTTGAGTTGCCTATTCACCACTTTGAGAAGGATCAATAGTTAATTAGTTATGATATAACTTGTATTGATTGTTTGTGATTAATATATTCATGTTTACTTCGACAAAGATCACAGATGTAATGCACTCGGAGCTGCAATCATTGAGGAAACACATTCGATCATGTTTCGATGATATTCAATGCTTCTTGATGCCTCACCCTGGCTTCAAAGTTACAACAAATCCCAATTTCGATGGACGATTATCTGGTATGTTGGTTATTGTCGTGTTAACATGGCCCAGTTTTGAACTAAGTTTTCCCCTGCAGCTGCTCAAATAATCTATACTTATATTGATTGCAGATATGGAAGATTCATTCAAGACTTGTTTAGAACAATTTGTTCCAATGCTACTTTCGAAGGAAAACATAGTTCAAAAAGAAATTGGCGGGGAAAAAGTCAAAGTTAAGGATTTGGTGCGATATTTCAAATGCTACATGGAGGTGTTCAGCGGAGATGGTATTCCTCAACCAAAATCTATTCTCGCAGTGAGTACCCACATACTTATATAAAAGTTGAAAACCACGCGATTATTTCTAGATTTTTAAAAAATCGCTCATCGCTATCATCTTATGTCCAAAAAAGGCGACTGCTATAGCAGGTAATCAATCTGCTGCTGCAGCAGCGAAGGAAGCTTATCATCAGCTCATCATGACAGCCTGTGAAGCTGCTGATCCGTACCTCAGTTGCGAAGAAATCGACGCAGAGCATCGAAAATGTAAAGCAAAAGCTGTAGAAAAATTTGCAAGCCAACGTAAAATTGGTGGAGATGAATTTGCCGAACAATATAGAATTCGATTAGAACAGGTATTTGCATAATTCATGTTTTGCGCTGCGATTATACTTTCACACATATTTTCAAAACACTTGAGCTAGAAACTTATTTACCTATTATTATTATTTTTTATTATTTTTTTTTTTTAGGAAATGGACAGGGATTATAGCACGTATAAATCTCTCAACAGAAATAAAATGGAAGTGAAAATACAATCAGCATTTACAGAGGCCAAAGATACCTACTGTCGGCTTATGATGCAGATTTTTGAGGGCCCTAAATCATGTATAAACTCCGAAGAACTCCTAACGGAGCATGCGAGATGTAAAAATGAAGTCCTAGAAATGTTTGGAAAAAATTGTAAACCTGATGAAAGTGATATTTTCATGTCGTACCGAATCAAGTTGGAAGAGGTAAGAGTTTCATGGAGTTCTTAATTTCAATAAGTCTTGGATTTTTTTTTTAAACAAAAAAACAAACATAATATTATGTGAGATTCAGAGATTGAAAACTTGATTTTATATTCAGCCTAAGTACAGTTGTTTGACTTTACAGGATATCGATAATGGATATGAACAATTTAAAGCTTCCAACCAAAATATAGTCACAATCGGTAATCAACTGGCGTTCGCCAATGCTAAAGAATCTTATCGCCGACAGATGCTTACAAATATGTCAATTAATGAGAATACTAATAAACCATACCTAACCAGTGTAGAGTTGGAAACAAAGCACATTGAATGTAAAGATCAAGTTGTGAAAAAGTTTTGCGAAGAATATGGAAAGGAAAATACCGAAGTATACAGATCATTATTGGAACAAGTAAGTGTGTGTGTGAAATGAGTTCTTATAACTTTAAGTCGATTCTGCAATTTTCATCCTTTATACCTATGGCTTTTCCTGCATAAACTATATAGGCACCTATTTCTTTTATTACAGGATATTGACATTGACTATTCCCATTTCAAAATTTCCAACAAAGATAAAGCGGAATCCTGCAATCAATCGGCACTGACAAAAGCTAAGGAAACTTATCACCGACTTATGACGACAGTTCTTCAAGAATGCACTAATGGGAGTAAGCCATATGTAGAATGGAATCGGCTTGAACAAGAACATTTGAAGATTAAGAAATATGCGTCGGAACAGTTTAGAAGAGAGATCAACATGGAAGGAGACGAATTGTACGAATCGTACAAAGATAAATTGATACAGGTACCTAATTTTTTTCATTTAAAAATTTGAATTTTTCAATTTGTAAATGTATTTTAATTATTACCTGCGTTGTTTGAATTTAAATTTTTCAAATTGGTTTGTTTTATTTCCTTACATTAGGTAGGTACCTAATACAATTTTCGTTTATCAATTTTTATTTTACAAAAATAAAATTTCTTTAAAAAAAAATCAGTTACCTAAACCTATCTAATTTAATTCTAACCTTCGAATTTATTTACCTAACTTAACAAAAAACCAAAATTGAGCCGAGCATTAAAGTAAAACGACAGAAATACATAAAATAAACTTGAAAATTCAATTGAATTCAAAATGAATAACGAGCACCTAATGTTTGAAAACTAAAACTAAAATTAATTTTAATGCCTAAGTAAATGAAAATTAACGTTTATCAATTTTTATTTTACAAAAATAAAATTTCTTTAAAAAAAAAATCAGTTACCTAAACCTATCTAATTTAATTCTAACCTTCGAATTTATTTACCTAACTTAACAAAAAACCAAAATTGAGCCGAGCATTAAAGTAAAACGACAGAAATACATAAAATAAACTTGAAAATTCAATTGAATTCAAAATGAATAACGAGCACCTAATGTTTGAAAACTAAAACTAAAATTAATTTTAATGCCTAAGTAAATGAAAATTAACAAATAAAAAATTGAATCAACGAATTAAAATCAACTAAGTTTATTTAAAAGAGAAAATTCAATCAAATTTATGAAATGAAAATTAAATCAATGTAAGAATTAAATTGAAAAATTTAACTCAAATTAATAAAACGATAAAAATTAGATTTTTTTTTGTTAAGTGAAATTGAAATCAGGTAGGTAAATTAAATTATTCAGTAACTAGAAAGAAATCAAATAGTTTTTTCAAAAAAATTAATCAGGTCTCCATTAAATAAGTAAATAAAAATTGAATAAGTAATATTGTAATGAATCAAATTTTTTAATCAAAAATTCAATTGAAAAAATTAACTAGCATAAAGAGATGAAAATTACCTAAATCAATTTGGATAAACAAAAAAGAATTATCTTAAAAAATTATTTAAAAAATGAAAATTGAATTAACGTAAAGAACTTAAACAAATTTAATCACCTAATAAGTACAAAAAAATACAATGTTTTCTAAATTTTTAAAACTAGAACATTCTTCACTTCAGCTAATTATGAGCAAATCGTGCATTGCTTCTAAAAACCAAACATATTTTTTTTTCAATTGGTCAGCCTGGTGAATTTTTTTTTAAATCTTTAATAGGTACCTAGACCTACGTCATTTAATTTCTCTCATACAGGGTGCCCAGAAATATCTAGTAAGTACCCCTAAAAAAGTTTTTCATTAAAAATATAGGTTGGCAACGTGAAATAGATGCATATGATTGGTGGAATGTTATCTCATCCAGTCCAACAACCAATCATGTGCTATCATTATTATCATTCACTGTGACCAACCAAAGTATTTAGTAGAAAACTTTTTTTAGGGGTACTCGATATTTCTGGGCACCCTGTATTACACAAGTAGGTAGGTTGTATGTAGACTGGTCATTGAAGACGTGAAATCACAATTTAATACTTAGTTACTCGTGATTTGTTTTTCAGAGTATTGACGATGAATACACCCAAGTGAAAAATTCCAACCATAATTCGTTCCAGTCCTACGCTGCTGAAAAGTTGTTACGTAAAAAGAAAGAAAAAGAACAAGGGGAGGTGTGTGCGTGCGTCTGCGGGTGTATAATATGTTTAATATTCCTCCTGGTGAAAGCAGCAGCACATTAGTTGTCGAACAGCTTCAAGGATTATTGCTGCATTGCAGCTGGCCGTTGTACATATCATGAAGAATCGTCTCTTTAAAGATTAATTTTTAAAATGAGAAGGAAAAATAAAACTGTGATTATTTGATGCAATGCTGAAAATTTACTTACACTTACAAGTAGGTACTTGAAGTACTGTTAGGTTAGCTTTTAAGATGTGGATGAATTGTATTTGTTTTTTGTGGCATCGACTTTAATTTGTAATTCTTCGTCCATCTTCATGCATTTTTTTAATTTATTTAAATTTATATATAAAGTAGATATCTACTTATCGTAGAAATATATTGCCTGTGACAATACAAGGATTTTTTTATCATTGAAGAATCGTGAAATACAATACATGTGTCCTATTGTATTTAAGCCTAAAATCATTGTTCTTAATTATTTCTCACCAAAATGTTCACAAAAGCGATTGTGATTAATTAGAACTAGGAAAACAAATTCTCATGCTCATGTACAAAACTAGCCAAAAACTTCCTAATCACCTCCAAAACTTGAAATAAACGCAGTTCAAATTCCAACAAAACAACCAACTTCGAAGTACAATTGATTTCCTACGAAAATTAGAAATTCCTGCGGAAGTAATGGTGAGCAACTCTCAATACAGATGGATACGTCATGAATATCCTCAATTTTCCAAAACAGAAAAACTGATGTTCTAAACCTAAATTCTAAAAACTTTCCTGTACAACGGATTGAAGATGATCATTTGTTCGAATTCTAATTAATCACAGTACCTATTTTAAGTAAAATAAAATATGAATTAGATCAATTTTCATCTTTTCTGACTTGGTAGTGGTACAAAGAATAAATTAATTCCATTTCCATGCAAATGAATGTTTTCGATTTATTCTCTCATTCTCTCAATCAGGGCTGGTGAACGAAACGATTGTACTACTTATACCCTTATAGGTCAATCTGGTGGATTTGAATTTTGATGAGCTACGAGTATTTTGGAGTAAAAATAACTCAAGGTAAAATTTCAAAGTCATTGATTTTATTTTTTAATGACAAAAATGTGTTGAAGAAAGAAGCTCAAAAATGTCCCAAAGCACTACATTTTCTCATTTCTGTGAATTTGAATCAACTTCTTGAGAAAAAAAACATCTTTCCACTCAAAATATAATGGATGGATTAAATTTCTGGCCATGTTGTTATAGGTAGGTACTTATTTGTTTGTATTGTTATTTTATTTGTTATTGTACCCTAAAATTTCATTTTCAATTTTTCAGGCACTCAGGCAGGCAACTGGCAACACTTCTATCAAAACACAATATTTTATTAGTTTGATAAACTGCGCATGCGTTATAGGGGAATGATGAGCGGAGTTATGACTTACGGCACGTGGAGTGTGTGAAGCAAACGAGTGATCGGATCGGAGTGATAGTGAAAATTTTTCATTGTGATCTAAAGCACGTGTATTGAAGTGATGAATACCAAAATGTTATGAATTTGTATGATTGCACGAATTTTTCAATCTGAATTGTGTTGCAAGAAGTGGATTGGTGAGTCGCCGTCGGTCATCATTTTCATATCTTACTTGTTGAATACCTATACATATAATTGTTTCATAAAATATAGCCTAATCTGAATTCCTTTTTTCTTAGGGGTTTTGCCGTTACTTTTCATTATTGCGTCGTTTTGCAGCATCTGGCTTCATCGTAAACTTGGAATCCAGCACCATTTTTGAAAAGTATCGTATACTTACTTATTCTCCCATACCTGCTTGTAGAGATGGGCCAGTCAACTTCGTCCTCTCAATCTCAACCATCTGCGTTTAATTCAGAAGCCGAAGAAGCCTCAATTAAAAATGAACATTGTCTCGTCGATGTCAAATGGGGAGAATTCTCTTATTTATGGACAATCAAACATTTCAAACATTTCCATTGCAAAATGAGTAAAGTTCTGAAATCGAGCGTATTTAAAATCCCCACGTATCCTGAATGTGAATGGCACTTGGAATTTAAAGTTGAAAATACGACGCCTTATTGGGGTGATTATTATTTCGCATTGTATTTGCACCTTGATAAAGGCTTTAGCGATGGTAGGCCTATTTTAGCTAGAGCGAAATTTTATATTTTGGATGGTAAAGGAAATAAAGTAAATGTTTTCCAGTATTACCATGTATTCAAAGCAGGTGCAAACTCTTGGGGATACGCAACATTTATTTCAAAGGCAAGATTACTAAAACCATTTCCAGGCCTACGAATATTACACAAAGACGCGTTGACCATTGTGTGTGAACTGAAAGGCGCTACATTAAACAGCACAACCGTCGAAACAGTGCAGCGGTGTAGTATAGCACCAATGATCACCGAAAACGGTGTATCAAAGAGTTTGGAAGGCTTATTGCTTAATCAAGACTTTATAGACGTGACATTCTCTCTGAATGGTGAGAATTTCGGTGCTCACAAGAATATTTTAGCAGCGCGTAGTCCTGTTTTCGCTGCGATGTTCAAACACGATATGGAAGAAAATCGACTCAACAAGGTAGACATTCCAGACATGAAACCTGAAGTGTTTAAAGCATTTCTACACTATTTGTATACCGATAAAACTCCAGATCCGGGGATGGTATGTGACTTACTTGTAGCAGCTGAGAAATATGATGTGAATGGTCTGAAACTACTTTGTGAAGAAATGTTGTTGAAGGATTTGTCTGAAGAAAACGCAATTGATGTTTTAGTGTTTGCTGATCAATATATGTTTGAACATTTGAAAAAGCAAGTGATATTTTACATTACAAAGCACTTTGCTTGGATCACTTCAACTCAGTCGTGGAAAGATACTATTTTGGCACATCCTCATTTATTCGATGAAGTGAATGGAGTAAATCAACCATTGGTATTGTCCAACCTTCCGGGTACATTTTCGAAATTGATGAAGCCTCGATCAAGCGCTACCACGACGTGGGTGTGACAAGAAAATAATCTAAATTTAAAATCTATGATCTTAATGTCAATTTTTGTGTCATTAAATTACTTATTATTAGTATTATTTTCATACTTTGTTACTTTCTTTTTCTATCAGTAATTTTCATCAACGTTTTCTATACTCATTCTGTTTGTTGATTTCAGTTGTCAAATAATGTCAAGTAAAATTTTATTTAAAATTCATTCACTTTCTTGTAAAATTTTGTTCTCAAAATATTCAAGTAAAATTATGAGAATGACCCAACATAACAGTACCTCAGGCTAAATTAATTCCAACGTTGAAATAAGTAGGTATGTAGTACAAAATAATAAGAAATTTCATTTTTATTATATTCGATCCAACAAAATAAAATCTTGAATCGATAACAAACATTTTTTTTTTAAAAAGCACAAAGATAACAGTTTCTCCAAAATCACACACCAATTTCCCTGATCGTAATAACTTTTCATTACCGTGTTTCCGAGAATTCGGTTGCACAAGAATTCCAGCTCTACTTCGGAAAACACGTGATAAAAACGTGAAAATGTTGTTAACTTGGATTCATCTTGTTTTTGTTTCAATTTTCAAGGCAAGGGCACCAGCATATCTTAGTGTTTGAACTGCGTTCTATTAACATGGACGGGTAGAGATTAACATCAGTTCTTTTCACCATTAGGTACATACCTACTTTCTTCAATGTTTTCTATATAGACGATTTACTTAAATTCAACAGAACGCGTATCTTCGCTGACTTTCCCGCAGCAAAATCTTTCAAACAGGAGCGTAGCAAAGTGATTTTACAAAGGGGGTAAATTCTAAGAAATGCCAACTGCAAAATCGATCTATGTACGAGTACCTATACTCATCCCCCTTCTACAATCATTTTTCGAAAATTTGCTCAAATAAGACAGATTTGCTTGTATGTACTTTTTTCGCTCGGTCTAGAAATGATTTTGAGGTAATACTCCCAATTTTTGTATTTGACCCACTGTTTTTATTTAACATTACGGGAAATTTAAAAAAATTGAAAATAACGCAATTTTATTTAAACTTTTACGCATAATTGGGAAGTAATTTATTCATTTTAAGAGCTTTGAACAAAAAACGAAATGGAATTGGCCCGAGCAAAGCGAGGGCAAAAGCTTGCAAAATTTTATAACTCAAGAGCCTGAAAAACGTCATTTTTCAAAGTCAAAAATGATAATATCTTCCAATCTTGATATTTTTCAAATTTGAGATCGAGACTTACCCACCTAATATTTTTTTAGAAATTTGGAATTGTGAAAGTGAAATGAAAATGGCCCGAGCTAAGCGAGGGCAAAAAAGCGCTTAACAATTTGTAACACAAAACCCCCAAAGAACATCATTTTTGACGATAGAAAATCATTTTTCTGATCTTTGCATTTTTCAAATTCTCGCAATATTTTTCTAGAAAATGTAAACTTGACTTACTTTGAAAAAGGAAAGCGAAGCGAGATCCAAAGATTTTGCAAGTGTACATTTTAAAAACTAAAATAGCATAAAGAGCTATCACAATAATTGTATTATTTGAAAAAATAAATAGGCAAATTTAAAAATGCGTCAAGAATAAATTTGTCAACTAAGTAGGTACAACATTATTGGTCAATTTGCCAACTGAGTTCTCAGGTATTGTATGTACTATGCTCGCATCAATTGGCAAATTTAGAATAAGAATAGCCGAATTACATTTAAATTTATGGCGTGGATTCTGTTGGTTTTCTCTGGTATACTCAATTAAAAAATTCCAACATTTTAAGTACCTACAGGCTACACCTAGGTACCTAAACAAAATAAATGAGGATTGTCGATTTTCGAACAAAATGAATAATTTCCTTGAAAAGTTGGCAATTTTGAGTTTCCAATTCTCAAGTAGGTACTCAGTTGGCAAATCAAAAATGTAGGTACCTACAATAATACATTACATTTGAAATTAATTGTATGTACCTAGTTGGCAAATCGAATTTAATTTTAACAATTGCAAATTGTCAACTTTTCAACTACCTACTTAGATAATAAGTAGAAAATAAAGTTGACAATATTGTGATTTCTGAAGTTTTCAGTTGGCAAATCAAGAATGCCTCAACAGTTGGTAAATTAGCTTAAACTTGTAATATCAGTCTCTGAGTCAAAAACGCCAACTTTTCAACTAATGATTAATTGAAAATTCATCATTTTTTGAATTTTCATCCTCGTAAACTCAAAAATGTCAACTTTTTAATTTTTCAAACCTGTCGGGGGGTAGGGGTACCGTACCCCCTTGCTTGCTACGCCCCTGTTTTCAAATAATTTGACGATTTTTCATCCTTGAGTTGATTTTTAGCCCAAACATAAATCAACGCTTGACCACCTACTCTGAGACCTGAGTATTCTGATAATTTCTTGAATAGCTCGAATTCTTCTACTTTCGTTCGGTATAGCTAAATGATGAATAACTTCAATGCATAATATATGTACAATAATCTGTGACATTTGAACGAAAGGGTAATTCTAGACAATCACAAATTAAAGCTTCGAATCCTTTTTTGAATCATTCTTGAATCAACTTGACGTTACGATCACCCCCATCTAAAATTGAAAATCCTGCGTGAATTTCGTGTAAAATAAAAAAAAAAAAACGATGGAAAAAATGATAATTTCTCATTACCTACCTACTTGATAAGTTGAAGCATTTAAACCAAGATGTTTTCCATTTCCACAGCCAACATCGATAAAATGAGCGAATGAAATTTTCAACTTTAGGCCAAGGTTTGTGACGCGTTTCACTGAAATGATTAGCATATCTCATCATATTACCTGTACAAAATACAGTTATGTTTGTACTTATACCTACTGTGAAAATCAATTGATATTATGTCTATAAATCTGAGAAAATCTCCACTCACCTCTGATCTCACCTCATGTAGGTACGTGAGTATTTTCCCATTTGGATGCGACTTCGTCTCCTATTTCGAGACTCCCACATGGTTGATTTTTCTTTTTTGAGTCACAAGTTGTCTACAAGATCACAGTTACACGAATCACCACCATCTTTAATGCGAAATTCTTTCGCCTCTAGCTTGTGTGGTTAATTTGACGTCATTTTCGTTATGGACGTAATGTCGTATTTTCGAGGAACTATCCAATGACTCCAAACATATCTGGGGTAGTTAAAGAAAAAAAAAATGAAAATATACCTACAATGTAAGTATTTTTGATCCAGATTTTTTTCCTGTATTGTTTAATCTGTGTTTGATCAACGCCTGCTCGTTTCTGACATGATTAATAGCGATTTCCACTGAAGCAATAATGAACATCTTTCTTGAGCGTTTTTAAATTCCATACCTAACAATATCCGATCCGATAGATAAGCTAAAAATATAGTCATCAAAGGCACTACAAGTATCTACATGGAAGGGAATATACATAAAAGAAAGTACTTCTTTTTATACTTTGATACATGAATAAAATGGATGTGATATTCATCTTGCAATTTAATATATGTAGGTACCTTGTCCAGGTTTGTGACAATTAATGGTGATTTGATTTGGCACCCAATTCATGAGTTTATCGTGATTTTGAATTCGTTCGATGAGTATTGAATACTTGGATGGAATATCTTCGCATTTACCAACTGCTCTTAATGACATTATTCGTGTTGTAATCGAATTCGTAGCTGTAATGTCTGACTAATCGATGTTTTAATATGTTACATAGTCATCAAAGGCACTATGAGTATCGACATGGAAAGGAATACTTATCTACCGAAAAGAAAAAACTTCTGTTTATACTTCGATACAAATGAATAAAATAGATTTGCAATTTAAAATAGATACCTTGTCCAAGTTGGTGACAATCGATGGTGATTTGATTTGGCACCCAATTCTCGAGTTCATCGTGATTTTGAATTCGTTCGATGAGGAATGAATATACTTGGACGGAATATCTTCGCATTTTCTACTCTTGATGACATTACTCGTGTTTTGTAATCGAATTCGTAACCGTAATGTCTGACTAATCGATGTTTTAATGTGTTAGGTACTGGTGTTTTTAATATCAGCATGGACCATGATATCGAGCAAAAGTTGTTCTTCAGGTCCTCTAATAAAATCGTCTATCAATATCAAGCCATCGAGCCGATAATAGAAATTGATCTCAGAATCTTGTTGAGGCACTATGAAGAAGCAAATAATTTCCATAGAATAAGTACAAATCATAATCCCAGTGATTATCTTCAAAACCAATACTTATACCACTTGCTTATACTCGATTCAGAATATAACAAACACAATGGACCGTTGACTTAGGGTAAGTAAAGATAGTTGGCATTTATCGCATTGTGAGCGTTTTCGGCTTCATTTTCATCGGAACATTGTACAAAACAATAAAAGATTTACCAGGCACCATGAGAATATTCTGAACGCAGCAGTACTGAGAAAACAATTATTCGAGTACATCTTCGGCTGTTTTGAACCACTAACCAAACCTGTATTACAAATCAGGAGAAACTGAAACAGAAAATATTGACAATGTTTTTTAGAGGTTTGATATTTTATAAATGCAAAAATAATAAATATTCAATAATCAGTGATTGCTTTCGATTTGTGTACTTCCTAGAAGAAAGACAAAGTTACAAAAAAAAAAAAAAAAACAATAAAATTGCATTCGAAACGATTCAAAAATGTTGTAGGCAAATTGAAATCAAAATTGGAAAGAATAAAATGAAATTTAATTGAATTCAGTCAAAAATCTCAAAAATCAACATATTTGAAATTTGAAAAACACTGACATGTAAAAATCACGTCGGTATTTAGAAGAACTCAATCTATTAATGAATTAACTCAAATAAATTACTAATTAGTGAATCGAATCGATCGAACATTTGAAGTATATTGAAGTTTCACAGAGTGGGGATGATAGTGGTGCGAAAAGTATCGATACCCATTCGATACTATCGATACCTTGGAAGTATCGAAAGTATCGATACATCACGGCGATACTCGATATGTATCGATACTCGTATACATCCCTGATTCATAGCCAAAAATTCTCCTTTCCTTCCAACAAAGCATGGCATTTTGGCAAAAAAAAAAAAAAAAAAATTGCTGAGTGAACTCGAAATTGTGATGCGATGCGGTTGTTTGCCTCTTTCTTAACATTTTAACAGAAAGAAAGAGAAACCGTTTTATTTTTTATCAATTTGCCGAATTTGCGTGCTGTTTTCAAGTGTTTTTAATTGAGTTCTTTATCCATTTTAATGGTATCGATACATATCGATACTATCGATACTTTTTGTGAAAATATTCGATACTATCGATACCAAATTTTGTCGATACTTCGCACCCCTAGGGGATGAACTATGAAGTTGAATAATGAATTGATTTTCAAGTTTAATTATTCCGGTCGAATTATTTTTTAATTTAAAAGAACTCAACTTGGGATTTACCGATTTAGGCAGGAAAATCGAAATGAATTTCTTTCAAATTTTCACAAGAATATGTTTGTCTTTAGTACAATAGTACATAGCACTCTTACCTTACTAACGAGTATTATTTTAATTTTATCGAAAAGGTTCAATCAAGATGAACGTACGATTACGAACATTCAAAATTGAACAGAAGTAACAATCAAGCTAACACAGGTTTCATCACTATTTTGAAGAAGAAATATTATTGGTGGCCCTGAAAAGGGCCGTTTTGAAACAACATCGTTGAATTTACTTCGAGCTGGTGTACTTGGTGACAGCTTTCGTACCTTCGGAAACGGCGTGTTTAGCCAATTCACCAGGTAACAGAAGACGGACAGCAGTTTGGACTTCCCGACTGGTAATCGTCGACCGCTTGTTGTATTGAGCCAAACGACTAGACTCGGCGGCGATTCTTTCGAAAATATCGTTGACGAAAGAGTTCATGATACTCATCGCCTTCGAACTGACACCGGTATCGGGGTGAACTTGCTTCAGAACCTTGTAAATGTAGATAGCGTAGGATTCTTTCCTCTTCTTATGCCTCTTCTTGCTGTCGTCCTTTTTGATATTCTTCTGAGCCTTACCGGCTTTCTTCACAGCTTTACCAGCACTTTTCGGAGGAGCCATTGCAATACGATAAACACAAATTCAACGTACTTCAACAAACGAAAAATAAATAATGAGAAGTCAGATGATTTTCTAGTATTTATATAGCGTTAACGCGTTCGTATTAGCCAATGAGACGCGCGTACACAAACTCAGCGTTTCTATTGGCCGATACGATTTTTTCGCGAAACCACTTTAGTGTCACCGAATATCCGGTACGATAATGATGTTTTTGATTTGAATATTCGAGATGGTCGATTTTACAAGATTTTTCATATTTTTATTACGAATTCTATTATTTTTCATGATTTTTGTGTTACGATTGCAATCTAGACTAATTACAATTAATTAACATTCATTACATGATCTCGAACGAGTTGTGATACTTGTATTTCTCGAAGAATCATCAAAACGATTTCCGTGCACTCCTATTGGCTAAATATAATTTTTCACAAAATAGCTTTAGTCGTATTATTTTATCGTGAGCATAATGTTGATTTCAGTGTAACACTTCGAAAAATCACAAGTTGAAATATTTAATCTTTTTTTGCTAAAAAATTTGTAAGTATTTTCAATTTTGAAAATTAAACCTGTTTAACAATTCAAAATATTCAATTTTGGAAATATTGATCCATCTAATTACACGATCACACATTATTTCTTTATATCACTTCGATACACCATCAAGTGTGGTACTTTGTTACCTGAACGTTGGTTCACAATATTATGATTTATTTTAAATATATTTACGAGTAAAAAATATACTCAATTCAATTGTAAGCCAACTCCAATGCCTCCTTCCCTAACTAAAATATAGTTCACTGTATTTTTCTCAAATATTTCGTACATTCAATTTTCAAAACTTATCTTAACCTCTCCTTTTTCATCATCTTACATAAAAATTCGAACATGGAATATTTTTCCAAACTAAAAATTTTAATCACGAACTTGAAAAATTATTATTCGATTCGAACTTGAAAATTTCAATCATGATAATTCATTATTAGAAGATCATCGAATCGAATTCGTATTTTGTAATAAGACGAACTTTTTCAGCTGTTTCTAAACACAAGTGTTCATTCACAATGAGAAGAAATATTTTTGGTGGCCCTGAAAAGGGCCGTTTTAAGATGGTAAATCGTAGATTTACTTCTTCGAGATGGTTTTCTTGGCTGCTGGTTTCTTGGTCGCCGCCTTCTTGGGTTTAGGAGACTTTGGTTTCTTCGCAGGCGTGGCTTTGGTAGCTTTAGCTTTGCTAGGAGCCTTGGCTTTCTTCGGGGTAGCTGCGGGCTTGGCGGCTTTAGGTTTGGCAGCCTTCTTGGTGGCAGCTTTCTTAGGCGAAGCCTTGGCTTTCTTCGGTTTACTTTCGGTCGATTTGGGTTTTTTAGGCGCAGCAGTTTTCTTCTTGGGTGCAGCGGTCTTCTTCTTCGGTTCAGCTTTAGCTTTGACGGCTAATTTGAACGAACCAGAAGCACCTTTGCCTTTGGTTTGGATCAAGGTACCTTTAGTAACAGCGCTTTTCAGGTATTTTTTGATAAAGGGAGCGGCTTTCTCGGCATCGATTTTGTATAATCCGCTGATGGATTTCTTGATAGCTTGGAGCGAAGAACCACCACGTTCATTCAAAGCCTTGATGGCACCGGTGACCATTTGAGCGGTGGGCGGATGAGTCGCAGTTTTGGCAGCGGCCGATTTCGCTTTGGTTGCGGTTTTCTTCTTTTTCGGCGACGCAGCTACGGGAGTAGCGGGGACGGTTTCAGCAGTCGGTTCAACCATGTTGAAGAATAATATTTTTCACGGTAACGTAAAACACACAAACGTGATAGAACAGTAAGAGCAATAATACTGCAACTGAGATTGGCGTGCGTATATATAGTAAAAAGTAATACCGTAGTGAAGACCTCATGCGCGCTGCGCTCGAGTAATACCGTATAGAGGAAAGCGTACTTCGTTACGATACATGAATTGCGAAAGTTCGTTTTTCGTGTTTTCTTGCATCGTTTATTTTGATTTTCTCGTTTGTAAAACGAATTAAATTTTTTGAAAATAATTTTTTCAGATTCTACGAAGATCGGTGATGAAAATGATACCGAATTTGTTGGTATTTAGAGCGAAATAAGTTCGTATGCGAACGTTTTTCGTAAACATGTCTAGATCGAAGTATTGATACTTGCGAATATAAACGTTTTAATTAAAAAAATTAATGATAAAATGGCTTCGAATTATTTTTTAAATTAATCTACGAACTTTGAAGATTTCAAATATCTAAACTTTATTTCTCTGCGTTGCGTGGAAATGGGTGAAAAAAAATATTTTCGTAAGCTCCGAAGGACAAATTTTTTCACGTTTGAAATCATACGAATTACCTTTCGTTTCAAGTTGTGAGAAAAAAATTGGGTTTTTTTATGTTTCATTATTTTTAAATTTCGTAAATTCAGCTTTAATCGTGATGAAACCAGTAAATGAAATTTTAAAAAGTAAACTAAAGCATATGATTAAATTTTGCGGATGGATCGATGGAAGATTTTATTCATCATACATCATACGTACTTACCATGAACCATATAGATACAAAAAAAAACTGTAAGAGAAAATTTGGAGTAAATTGGAGTTGGCGTGATTTCTCTGTGGAAATGGTTAACTGAATATCATAAATGTTTCAAAAAGTGTTCAATTTTAATTCAATTTTAATCCATCGAGTATTGTAACGATGGAAAATAAGTGCTTATTTTTTAGGTACGTCATTACAGTGTAGGCGTTTCTCATCATGCATACCCAACTACATACTATGATGATGATTATTGATATTAAAGCTATTAAATTTTATAACTAATATTTTTCAATTTATTTTTTTATTTTTCAGTATTCATGACAAACATTTCATTTTTTGATCCATCTTTAAAGAAATTTATGAAAGAAGTGATTATGGCGCGAAGTTGAATAGGGCGAAAAAGAAAGTTAACAGGATCGAATTTAACTGAGTATCAAGAATAGAATATCTAATTTTGATCATTCAATTAGAGGTTGAGTATAATTTTTTTTTGATTTTGTTGATTTTTGAAAATTATTAGTACAAAAATACAACTCTCTACCAATAGATAACCCGAAAGATGAGACAAAACGCATTCTGGATCTAAGATGAGTCATCAATATGGAGCCCAGTTTTTTTAAATTATTCTATAGGTACTCTTTATTTCGCCAAATTTGAAAAAAATGAGATAGATAAATATTTTGAGCAATTCTTTTTACTTTACTCACTATACCTAGATAAAATGCTGCTGAAAATGAAATCAAAACTAGCATTTTAAGCGTACCTACTTTTCATCGAAGAAAAATTTTGAGAAAATAATCTGTTAAGCCAAAAGTTCGAAGTTTTTTTTAATTTTGAAAAAATAATCTTTTAAGCCAAATAATTTCGAAGTTTTTTTTTATGTTTCAATTTTTTCGACATCGCAGTAAAACTAAGCATTCTACCAAAAAAATGCATAGAACTGAAAGTGAAGACCTAAAAATATCCTATATCTATTTTGTGGCTGTTGAATTTTTCAGTATGAAAATTATTTTACAGGAAGTATAATTTTATCAAATTTTCACTCTTTCATGTTTTCCATCATTATTAACGTTAATTTCAAGTTTGAAACTAATTCTTATTGAGTGATGGCTACGATTTTCATCGATTTTTCTTCCTAGTCTTTAAGATAGGTAGTTTGGTGGTCTAAAAATAATATCTGGAACCATAACAAAATCCACTCAGCTAATTTACTATTAATATTTTCAATTCATGACCACGGTTATTCATCGTGATACTTCATTTGAAAAATTAAGCTTCTTTTTGCATTAAAAAAAAAAAATACCAATGAAATGAATTATTCGTGCGAGAAAATCAATTTTTTTATGACTGCTTCTTTCATTTTCACTGGGAAGTGACTGTGAAAAATCTCTTCATGTTTGACTTCTTTAATATTTTTGGCTATTAAGTATTGGACTAGGTATATCAAGATACAAAAAAGAACCTATTATTTGTACAAAACAAAAATCTCTTTTAAATAAGCAAGTTTATTTTCAAATATTTTCTGGCTGATAACATTTTCATTCAAAATTACCGCAAATACCTATTACGATTTTTCAAACATTTCATTTCATTCATAAAGTTTGATTCGAGTAGAATTTGTCAAAAGGAGTAAAATGATACCCATATTCAATTCGAATAATTTAGAATATTTTTAGCATATCCGAAAATATTTTGAGTATTATTTTAATTCAAATATCGCTATACAATATTAAATATTTTACCTCATATAATACGTATGATTATACTTTTTGTTTCCTTTTCCTATTCGTGGTTTGTTTTCGTCCAATTTTTTAGAATTATTTTTCGAGTGACTGGGAAGGGAATTTTGGTGTCACACAAAACAACTTCGAGCTTTTGAGATTCATAATCGTAATTCATAATGCTACTTTTAGAACTGAGTTATAAATCTACTCAGAGAAAAATAATTTCTATCAAACTCGAAAAATGAATTCAACTTCAACTTATGCAAGCGGGAAGCTGATTTTGAAAATGCATAACAAATTGAATGATAAATCGCCCTGATAAAATTAAATAAAAATCATAAAATGCGTAAGGTTCGTATCTATGGGACTTCAAGTTTCAGCATTGAATTAATTAAATTTCGAAAGAATTTTAAAATACGCTCAAACCACGTTAAATCGCATGTTATAACGTTACTCTAACGTTGTTTACGAATTTTGCTAGTGGATGTCGAATTTTTAGTACGTATGAAAATTATTTTACAGGACACAGGAGGTATAATTTATCAAATTTTCACCCTTTCATGTTTTCCATCATTAGGTATAACGTTGATTTCAAGATTGAAAATGGTTTACGATTTCATCGATTTTTGTTCCTAGTCTATAAGATAATTAATTCAAGTTTTAAAATAACTCATTGAATGATGATTTACGATTTTCATCGAATTTTTTCTATAAGATAGGTAGTTTGATGGTCTAAAAAAATGACTGAAAATTGTTCTACGAACCATTTCTAAATACACGCAGCTAATTTAGTATTGATATTTTTAATCCATGAAAACGACCTTTCATCTTGCTATCTACTTCATTTGGAAAATTAAGCTTATACGAAATGAAAATGAATTATTTGTGCAAAAAAATCATATTTTTTTTCTTCATAATTGCTACATTCATTTTTACTGGGAAGTGAATGTGAAAAATCTCTTCATGTTTAGCTTTTTCAACATTTTTGGCTATTATTGAACTACGCTATATCAAGGTACAAAAAAGTACCTCTTATTACAAAAGAAAAAAATCGCTTTTAAATAAGCAAGTTTATTTTCAAATATTTTCTAGCTGATAACAATTTTATTCAAAATTACCGTGAATATTACGATTTTTCGAACATTTTTTTCATTCATAAAGTTTGATTTGAGTAGAATTTGTCAGAAGGAGTAAAATTATACCCATATTCTATTCGAATGATTTAGAATATTTTAGCATATCCGAATACTTATTTTGAGTATTATTTCGATTCAAATTCAAATATCGCTGTACAATATTCAATATTTATATTCAATATTTTAGCTTATATATGATCATACTTTTTGTTACTTTTTCCTATTTGTGGATTTGAAAATTATTTTTCAAAGTTAATGAGAAGGTAATAATCTTGGTATCACAACAACCTCCGAGACTCCGAGTTTTTCAGTTTCAAAATCGCAATTCGTAATGCTAATTGCTAATGTTACTTTTAGAAATTAGAACTGAGTTGTAAATCCACTAAGAGAAGAATAATTTCAATCAAACTCGAAAAATGCATTCAACTTTATCGCACTGATAAAATTAAATAAAAAATAAATCCTAAAATGCGCAAGGTTCATATCTTTGGGACTTCAAGTTCCAGCATTAACTTGAACAACTTTGAATCGCATTCTTAAATTTAAATTATGTATAATGATTCTCTAACGTTGTATACGATTAGACGAACTTCCCTTATTGAAAGAAAAACTTTCCAGTTACCACAAACAACGTAAAATTACAATTGTCGAAGAAATTCAATTGTTGGCCCTGAAAAGGGCCGTTTTAATTCGTTGCGAAGTAAAAGCTTATGCTTTCTTTTCGGTTTTCTTCGGTAAGAGAACAGCTTGAATGTTCGGTAGTACACCACCTTGGGCAATGGTGACACCGGACAAAAGCTTGTTCAATTCTTCGTCGTTTCTGATGGCCAATTGCAAATGCCTTGGGATGATACGGGTTTTCTTGTTATCACGAGCGGCGTTGCCTGCCAATTCCAAAACTTCAGCGGCCAAGTACTCCATGACAGCGGCTAAGTACACTGGGGCACCACCTCCAACACGTTCGGCATAATTACCCTTGCGGAGTAAACGATGAATACGACCAACTGGGAACTGTAATCCGGCACGGGAAGAACGAGTCTTTGACTTTCCCTTGACTTTACCACCTTTACCACGTCCAGACATGATGATTTCGGTTCTTCACAAGTAACAACAAACAGTAGAAAACGGAATGAACTGAATGATGATTGCAGTGTCGCTGCAGCTTATATATGAAAACATGGAATGCTTAAAACCAATCACAAACGAGTACACGAAAAGGTGTAACGTTATTGGTGGAAACAAATGTTTCCGTAAACAACGTTAGAGTAACGCTGTATCATGCGAATTAACGTGGTTTATGCGTATATACTATTCTTTCGGATTAAAATGAAACTTGAAGGCTGAAAGAAACGATCATTACGCATTTTATGATTTTTATTTCATTTTATCAATGTTATTTCTTTTTTTAACCTTATTTTGTGAAATCGCATGTTTTTTTGAATTGGTTTATTCGTAAATTGCTATTCTTTAGGAACAAAATTTATGCTGAAACTAGAAGGCCGAAAGAAATGATCAATACGCATTTCATGATTTTTGTTTCATTTTATCAATGCTATTTCTTTTTTCAAAGCTTAATTTCATTTTTCAAAACTGAAATCGCATGTTATTATACACATTACGTTAGACATGAATATTCCTCTATCCTCACTTTAAAATTTTCGAAATCAGAGAGTACTGATCACAGTAGAATATACTCATAGTTTTGTCTCTTCGCTTAAATCAATAATTTTTCCAATCTGTGTTAAATTAGAAGACTGTACGCTTCATTAAAGTGGTTTTTAAAGTGTGAAGTATTTGTTTTGAGAAAGATTCGAAAAATAATGAATACAGGATACGCATCTTCGAGTATCATAATTTAATTCATTTCAAACTTGAGAGCTTCATTATTTGGTGTGACTTTAAAATTGGAATTTTATAGGAAGATGAATTAAATCAAGTTTACCGTTATTCTCTTTCAAATTTCACTATTTCAAGACAATTTCAGTAACTGAATTGAAAATTTTAAAAAATTTGCGACTCTGATATTTGAAAAATATAATCTACTCCTTGAATACATACTGTGAGCAAGAGAAACATTAATTTTATTAATTATCATTTATCAACATTCGCTTGAACGAAGTCTTACACAATGATGTCACTTCCAAAGATAACTGACATTCTCCTTTTCACTTTTCAGTTTTCTTTTTAAAAGACACACTTCTGAGTACCAAGTATTCAAGTATCAAGTATGCACTGTACTCCTACTCCTACTGTCTTGCTCATTATTATAATTAGCCATTAGAGGTATGTATGTAAATTAACTCACAAGTGTTTGCACAATTATTGTTGAAGAAATGAATTTGTTGGCCCTGAAAAGGGCCGTTTTAATCACTCCATAAAACCACCTTAGTAGTGGGGTAGGCTTAACCTCCGAAACCGTAGAGGGTTCTTCCTTGACGTTTCAACGCATATACGACATCCATGGCGGTGACGGTTTTCCTCTTGGCGTGTTCGGTGTAGGTAACAGCATCACGAATAACGTTTTCCAAGAAAACTTTCAGGACACCACGGGTTTCTTCGTAGATCAAACCGGAGATACGTTTGACACCTCCACGTCTGGCTAAACGACGGATAGCTGGTTTCGTGATACCTTGGATGTTATCACGTAGAACTTTACGATGACGTTTGGCGCCACCTTTTCCCAAACCTTTTCCTCCTTTACCGCGTCCAGTCATCTTGATAAATGAAGCTTCTTGCACAGAATCAAATGGAACAAGAGAAACGAATGATTACCGTGATGCGTCGTACCGGTATTTATATAAAAATGAAATACGAATGCTCGTTCCTCATTGGCTAGAATCTAGTTTTACTTCGACCAATGAGCGAACGAGTATTTGAAAAAACTATCAACTGTTTTCGTTCAAGCTCGTAAATGTAATTGAACCAATGAGAGCACAGTTTTTATTTTTCGAAATTGAGGAAAATTTTTCCGTTTTGATTTTTCTTTCGAAAATCGTGACCTTTTTACAAATTTTGAGATTTATAACTTTTGACATTAACGGACAGAAGTGATGACATTTTTAATTGTATTGTCTTAAATCTTATCCTTGGTGATCACCTATCTGTTTTACTAATGATTCGAAAGCTTGGAGCTTTTAATTAAACCAGTCACAGTGTGATCTTACTTTTTAATTTTAAATTAATTCTCTCAATTATACAATCATTATCGTGATGGTTCGTGCCAAGCAAAACTCAACCTACGTCTGTCGTAAAACTGCCAGTATTGAAGAAAAGAAGAAACGTAAATATCGATATCGTCCAGGAACTCTTGCTTTGAGTGAAATTCGTCGTTACCAAAAAAGCACCGAGCTTTTGATTAGAAGATTACCGTTTCAACGTCTGGTACGCGAGATAGCTCGAGATTTCAAATCTGACTTGCGTTTTCAAAGTGCAGCAATTGGAGCTTTGCAAGAAGCGAGTGAAATGTACCTGGTCGGTTTGTTCGAAGATACAATTTTATGTGCAATTCATGCTAAACGTGTGACGATTATGCCGCGTGATTTGCAATTAGCTAGACGAATGAGAGGTGATAAGAATTGAATGGTGATGAAATTTCCTACGATGTTAAACTGACCGGTGACCGGAAGAATTCTAAAAGAAATAAAATTGCTTAAATTATAAGGTTTATATTATTTTAATTATGACTTGAAAGAAGTTTGATTGATTAAAATGGCTCTTTTAAGAGCCACCAAACTTATTTCTTCACTTTTGGATTAAACACTGTTGTTGAATTCCAAACTAAGCTACCTAATTATTCGTGTGAAAATACAATCGATCAATGAAATTGAAATATGCAACGATGAACAACGATGAAAAATGAGTTGAGAAGTTTGATCAACTCGTTCTCATAAGTCGTAATCTCATCTCATATGACGCATTTTTTTCCTTGTGATCAAATATGAAGCAATATTGCAATCAATATCACGATATGCAATAATTCTCATTAGCTAGACAATAAATTAAATTCTGATGTAAAATGTCCATCAAATAATACGAATGTGTTGACGTTTATTACTGTTTGATTTCAGTTTCTCCTGTGACCTGTTTTGTAATTTACCACACCAACCATGCCTATAAATTTTTCAATAACTGCCCAACGAAAATCAGTATGATTTTAATTATATGACTTGCAAGAATTCCAAACCAATTATTCGTGTGAAAATGCAATCGATCAATGAAATTGAAATATGCAACGATAAATAACGATGAGAAACGTGTTGAGACGTTTGATCAACTCAACTCATTCTCATAAGTCGTAATCTCATCTCATATGACGCATTTTTCCCTTATGATCAAATTATGAAGCAATTGCAATCAATCATGATGCTAGACAATTCTGATTTAAATGTCAATCAAATAATATGAACGTGACAGTGTTCATTTCATTACTGTTAAGCTAGCTTACTAGCTAGTGAGTAACAGAAACCTAGTATCTGTTTGAATTAGCTACTGAACAAAAATAAAATAGTCAAAATTGAAACTCAACATATGATATTTCAACTTTCATTCGATATACCTGATTCAAATACCATAAATTGATACAACGTGTTTTATCATTGAAGAAGAAATAGAATTGGTGGCCCTGAAAAGGGCCGTTTTGTTTTAACGCTTGAATAAATTAAGCTCTTTCTCCACGGATTCTTCTCGCCAATTGGATATCCTTAGGCATGATCGTTACACGCTTAGCGTGAATAGCGCACAAGTTGGTATCTTCGAAAAGACCGACCAAGTAAGCTTCGCTAGCTTCTTGTAAAGCCATAACGGCAGAGCTTTGGAAACGTAAATCGGTTTTGAAATCTTGAGCGATTTCACGAACCAACCGTTGGAACGGTAATTTACGGATCAAAAGTTCGGTCGATTTCTGGTAACGACGAATTTCACGAAGAGCGACCGTACCGGGACGATAACGATGAGGTTTCTTCACTCCTCCGGTAGCTGGTGCGCTTTTACGGGCAGCTTTGGTGGCCAATTGTTTTCTCGGGGCTTTTCCTCCGGTGGATTTACGAGCGGTTTGCTTGGTACGAGCCATGTCGAATGATGATTGAACAGGAACACACGTCAATTGAAGACTGGAACAATGAGCAAATGATACCTAGTGGGAATCGTTCGCAGTATTTATACAATTCTGTGCGCAGTGTTTGAAAAGAACGAACGTGATTGGCTGGCGGGTTTTTTCAAATCAACGAATCAAAATACGTATTTTTGCAATACGGATTATCATTATGATTGTAACGTTTTTTCTTGTACAATGTACAATGTACATATTTTTCATCTAGATTTTTACGAAACATGAAACAATGATTAAAATTTAATTACAATCGCATTAATCGCAATTAATTGTCTTTTTCAGAAAAAGCATTTGATTCAAATTAAATTCAATTTACGAAGTAACGTTTTTTCTTGTACATATTTTTCATCTAGATTTTTACGAAACATTGAAACAATGATTAGAATTTAATTACAATCGCAATTAATTGTCTTTTTCAAAAAAAGCATTTGATTCAAATTAAATTCAATTTACGAAGTAACGTTTTTTCTTGTTCATATTTTTCATCTAGATTTTTACGAAACATTGAAACAATGATTAGAATTTAATTACAATCGCAATTAATTTTCTTTTTCAGAAAAAGCATTTGATTCAAATCAATTTCAATTTACGAAGTAATTTGCTTGTTTTCGATTAACCAATAGCGTTTCTGATACTCACACGGCATTCATGTGTGTATTTGAAAAATTAAGTCCAAAAGGTGTGAAAAGCTTTGAGTAAAAATGAAACGAAGGTCAACGAACAAGTTTGCTGTGCTTTTTCCTTAATCACATAATTTTGAATGATCAAACTCAGAGTAAAACTTTCCGATTTCCATTGAAAATATGAAATTAAATTACATTCTTTTGAGTTTTTACTTTTTTGCAAATTCCCCTTTCTATTCACTTCGTAGTTTTTTCTCAATTCTACCGATGCATGTTCTCTGATCCATGCTTCTCAAGTTTTTGAATAAATTTCCGAGTTTCATTATTATACCTACGAATATGAAATTAATACAAAAACGAAATGATGAGAACGTGAATCTTTCGTAACAAATTTATTATTTCTCTCGTTTACAGACTCAAGTATCACAGTAATTTTTCAAAGTAGGCGTAAAGTGTTCTATGATTCCATCAACTCGTCAGATGAAGAAATATAAATTCGTAGCCTATGAATTTAGGGTTATTTCTTTGATGATACTTGAATAAAATCGTATTATTTAGCATTTCGAGTTCGACAATTTGAAGATTCGAGTAGTATAAGAAATGAAGAGAAGAACTTCATAAAAAAAAATAAATAATTTATGCATTCGTATTCAATGTTTGGAAATTCAAACGTTGAAAATTAGGTATTATTATTGAAGTGCTACACGTAAATTTATTGCTAAAAATGTCAACTTATCATTATCATCTAATCAAAAGCGAGTGTTTTTTTCATTTCAATCAAAAGTCCCTTAAGCGAAACTTATCAGTTACCTTTACCTACAATATGTCTATTTACGATTGCAACTACCGCACTGTTATAATTTATATAAAACCTACTCGAACAGTTGGGTTTCATATTTTTGCTTTTTGCGATTGCGAAACTACCCCTCTTCCTTCCTGACAGACTCAAAGCACAAATTTGAACGATCCAACTATCAGGTCAAAAGCGAATAGCGAAAACTCGGAGCAATTACTCGAAACCTCTCGACTATTTATATTTCATGTCAAACTGATAAGACATGAAAATTCTAGGATTCAACCGAAGTTGTAATTAGTAAATTATCAAAATGCAATATTTATATTTTATTTATTCTACGATTTGAAATCAATAGTGTTCAATCAGTGTTGCCAATGCCATATTGAAAAATCCCACCAGATTGATCCTAAAAAACCGCTAAAAACCGCTAAATTCCATATAGCAAAATCGCTAGACTTCCCGCTAGATTTTCATCATTTTTTTAAAACCTCAAGTCATGTAAAAAATACAAAACTGATGAAGATTCAATTTGTTAAAATTTTAAAACTGTACAAAAATAACTAAAAACTAAAAAACAGTGAAATCATTCAAAAATTACCAAAGAATTGATGAAATTGAGTGGATGGGTTTTACAAAAGTTCAATTTCATTGATTTTTTTTTTCAAAAATTCAATATTTTTTAGCTGAAATGCTGAATTTGTGAGTTAAAATGGTAAAAGTGGCCATGAAGTCAAAAACGCTAGACTTCCCGCTAGCCGCTAGATGGACATTTTTTGGCGGTTTTCTATGTTCAAAATCGCTAGGAATAGCTTGAAAACCGCTAAATTGGCAACACTGTGTTCAATTCACTAATGCGAAGAAATAATAATTGGTGGCCCTGAAAAGGGCCGTTTTAATAATACGACGGGGTTTTACTTCGAACTGGTGTATTTGGTGACGGCTTTCGTACCTTCGGAAACAGCGTGCTTGGCCAATTCACCAGGTAAAAGAAGACGGACAGCGGTCTGAACCTCCCGACTGGTGATGGTGGAACGCTTGTTGTAATGAGCTAAACGGCTCGATTCAGCGGCAATTCTTTCGAAAATGTCGTTGACGAACGAGTTCATGATGCTCATCGCCTTCGAGCTGACACCAGTGTCAGGATGGACTTGCTTCAAGACTTTGTAAATGTAGATAGCATAGGATTCTTTCCTTTTCTTGTGCTTCTTTTTGCCATCGTCTTTCTTGATGTTCTTCTGGGCTTTACCGGCCTTCTTGACAGCTTTACCAGCGCTTTTCGGAGGAGCCATTGCGACACGTAAAATGAACCACAACACAAACTTGCAAAACGAGAAATAATACTACCGTGAGAGATTACGGAGTATTTATAACAAACGAGCCAAGTAACATGAGCCAATGAGAAGCGAGAACAGGTTTCCCGTTACGCGATTGGCTCATTCTTTTTTTGTACGAAAGCGCGTTACCGGTATGGTTCTTCGTACTCAATAACGTGCATTTTATTTTGATGAGATCAATAGAGAAAAAACTACTTTTTCGTGTTTTTCATTGAACAAATAAAGGCTAAAATAAATCTAATTTCGGATAGATTAATGATTATTGATTACACTTTACTTAGAATAGAATCAAATAAATGAATAATTAATGTAATGGTGCACGAGCTCTGTTTCCATTCCCCGAATATTTTTCTTTTCTTCTCAACTCCTTTTTTACGTAGATTGATTCAAAACGAAAGTTTTTTTTGTTCCTAAAAACATGATGGGGAAATGAATTAAAGTGATGAAAACTCCCTTTTTTAGAATTTAATTTCCAAAAATATTTATCAATAAATTTATTTTGTTTTATTTCAAGGACAGATTGTTTTAGGAAGGTTTTCGATGCCAAAATTAAATCAAAAGTGTAAATTGAGAACTGGTTTTCGATGCCAAAATTAAATCTGAAGTGTAAATTGAGAACTGAGGTGCTAGTCGCTCAGTTAAAGCAAATCAATCAAACATAGCAATATTTGAAAACTTGGCAAGAGAAGTAAGTTTTCTTTCCTAACAACTTTTCTAAATTGATTTCAACATCGAAATTTTTCAAAATTGTATCATATCACGTCATAATTTTCCACTCGTTCACGATTTGTATCTAGGCACATATTCGTAACACAGTACTATGTAATTGAGCACATTTTTATTATCATTTTTTTTTTAAATTTATATCTAGAGGCACACATATAGTAAAACGATCGCACTTTGATGATTATAATAAATGCATTCTTCGTTAAATTTCCAGTATATTTATGCGTATGCTTACTTCATTCTAGTAATTGAGTTGAACATCACGAATTGTTACTAAAATTGTTCCAAAAATTGCAATAAGTAGACCTTGGATCTTTATCATAATCAAATTATGAAAGACGGACTTTTTGACTATCTATCCGCATGGATTGGTTCAGAAACCTAAGCAAAACTCTCGTCTACTTGATCAATATTAAAGGAAATATTGAAACCTTCACTCAACAAAGGAAAATTAATTTTGAAGAATCAAAGACTCGAAGTTCAGTGTTGATTTGTAAATTTTCACACAGTTTAATAAGCATTATCAATGAAAGATTGTTTTTTGATTGACTGATTCTTATCATCAGTGTTTTTAGTCAGAAAATAGCCGTATTTTTATTACAAAATACAAACTAAAAAAATAGGTTCAGATTTGATTCCATACCTCAAGAAGCCCTTATATTTGTTGACGCATCGATGGAACGATGTAAATTGTAAAAAAAAAAAAAAGAAAACATGTTTTATGTTTCGAAAAGATTGTGTTCACGAAAGTGATTTCGAAATGTATTTCGTCGAAAGGTCGTACTGGATTAATAAAACAAGTAAAGAAGTAATGATGATAAATATTTTAATATTCAATAATTATGAATCAATTCGAGATTACTAGATTAAATTATTCTTTACGTACCACTTCTTTCAAACTTTCGAAGTCGAACTACCCAACTCAACCCAAATTAACGAATGTCGAATTCGAATAGTAAAGTAAAACTTGAGTAACAACTGGTAACCATACAACAAAGATAAATCACATTTGTGAAGAAATGATATCTGTTGGCCCTGAAAAGGGCCGTTTTAGATAATGATGGAAAGCTTAAGCTTTCTTCTCGGTTTTCTTCGGTAAAAGAACAGCTTGAATGTTCGGGAGGACACCACCTTGAGCAATGGTGACACCGGACAACAGCTTGTTCAATTCTTCGTCGTTTCTGATGGCGAGTTGCAAATGTCTGGGGATAATACGAGTCTTCTTATTATCACGAGCGGCATTACCTGCCAACTCCAAAACTTCAGCGGCCAAATATTCCATAACAGCAGCTAGGTATACTGGAGCACCGCCTCCGACACGTTCAGCGTAATTTCCTTTACGCAGCAGACGATGGATACGACCAACTGGGAATTGTAATCCAGCACGGGAAGAACGGGTCTTTGACTTTCCCTTGACTTTACCGCCTTTACCACGACCAGACATGATTCTTGAGATTGAACGAGTTAACACGTATAGAACAAGTAGAATGTACGAATACTGAATAACACTTACCTGAGACACCGTAGCTTATATATGAAAAATGTTAAAATCCTACAACCAATCACAAGCGAGTATTTCGTTTCATCTCGTTTACTGAGATCTTATTGGTGGAAAGCGCTGTTTTATGAAACAACGTTAAGAACTAGTAATGTTATACGTATGGAAGTGTTTTACTTTACGAACTTGTTTTTTCAAGAGATACATAAACATAATGATTCGATTACTTTTGCTTCAAGATATTATAATTAATTAATAATTAGTTTTCCATTCGATTGAAAATTGAGATTACTATTACGTATAAAACTTGATGAATTTGCAATCACGTCGTATTGTATAAAATTAGAATTTGAAACAACGTTAAGAACTAGTAATGTTTCACGTATGAAAGTGTTTTACTTTACGAACTTGTTTTTTCAAGAGATACATAAACATAATGATTCGATTACTTTTGCTTCAAGATATAACTAATTAATAATTAGTTTTCCATTCGATTGAGATTATTATTACGTATAAAACTTGATGAATTTGCAATCACGTCGTATTGTATAAAATTAGAATTCTGATGACGTTTTCATATTTAAAATCTATCGATTTTCCGAAAATTACCTATCGAAAATTAATAACACTACAAATATTACGTATATTGCTATAACACTCTAGTATGAAAAGTATACCTAGAAAATTCAATAAAATGATGCTCTGAAAATGTCAAAAACATGGGGAAATCAATTTTTAAAAATAAAAAAGAACAGTTTTGCAAATGTATTGGTACTCGGAACGTTTGAGTTTTATGGTTCAAAATACATCATCATTTTTAACCTAACTGAAAAATAAATATGTATTTTATTATTCGCTACTTCGTATTTATCACATCAGTAATAGATTTGAATTTCCATCGCCGAACAAACATCCTACGTTGGAATGAATTTGAAAAATGAAAATATCACGTCAACAGAACAGAACAGATTCTATTCTATGAACGATCAAGATTACATATTCTAGTACATAGTATTGATGAAATTATTATAGCTTTTATAGGACTGATGTTTTCACTCAGCAGGAAAGGATTTGCAGGAGCAGTGAAGGCAATTACTTGAGACAAAGAATTTTATAGAATGGTAATTATCGGGGAAAGTTAGCTAAAATCATTATTTTGCAATGAAAAATGCATTCTGAAGGAAAATCACAAATTGAATAATTCATTTACGCTTCTCTATATTATTATTAGCTCCTTTTCTTCCAATATAACATATATTATTATCTTTTTGGGTACAACCTAATGTAAAACGTAACATATACATTGAGTGACGAAAAAGAAAAGTCTACGAGAGAATACATATTATAGGCTAATTGTAATTTGACTACACATGGAACATCCTAACCTGCGCGCATTCCATTCCATGTGTGTGATCTATCAAAGTATCAATGTTCAATACTAAATATTCATATTGAATATTAAATTTACCAACTCATGATGTCAAGTTTCAACAACTGTGTTTCACATTATAAGAAGAAATTATTTTGGTGGCCCTGAAAAGGGCCGTTTTAACGGATTTTTGAGTCTGGAAATATCCCCAAATAGGGCA
Source organism: Planococcus citri (assembly GCF_950023065.1). Taxonomy (NCBI): domain Eukaryota; kingdom Metazoa; phylum Arthropoda; class Insecta; order Hemiptera; family Pseudococcidae; genus Planococcus; species Planococcus citri. The sequence continues at coordinate 59,737,620 of NC_088678.1, read as the reverse complement.
AGCTTAACCTCCGAAACCGTAGAGGGTTCTGCCTTGGCGTTTTAAGGCGTATACGACATCCATGGCGGTGACGGTTTTCCTCTTGGCATGTTCGGTGTAGGTGACAGCATCACGGATTACGTTTTCCAAGAAAACTTTCAGGACACCACGGGTTTCTTCGTAGATCAAACCGGAGATACGTTTGACACCACCACGTCTGGCTAAACGACGGATTGCTGGTTTCGTGATACCTTGGATGTTATCACGTAGAACTTTACGATGACGTTTGGCGCCACCTTTTCCGAGACCTTTACCACCTTTACCGCGACCAGTCATTTTGGCAAATGAAGATTTACACAACAGTTAACAACAAGAACGTAGATTCACAATAATACCTTACGAAACGCTCGGCTGTATTTATATGAAACGAAAACGGAAACGCTGTATCCTGATTGGTTGATGCATCAACCAATGAACGTTTCGCTTTTCATGCAACTCCGTTAATGCTGCGTATTCGCGCTTCGACCAATCAGGATACAGTTTACGTTTTAAATTTGAACCTAACGAAGTTACGAAGTAACGTTTTTTTTTTGGTGTATTGAAGTGGATGATTATGCATTTTGAATATTTAATATTTTTTTTGTTTTATTTTGGATTAAAATATTTATTTATTTCATTCAATAATTCAATATTTCGGCTCACAGCTCTTCGACTGTAATTTAGATTCAAAATTCTAATTTCTAATTACGTTCGTTGCAATTGAATGAATCTCAAATTTTACCTTGAGTAATAGGTACAAATTGGAACAGTGTGATTTCATTTATTTTACGATCAATCAGGATACAGTTTACGTTTTAAATTCGAACCTAACAAAGTAACGTTTTTTTTGGTGTATTGAAATGACGATTATTATGCATTTGAATATTATTTCATTTTCATTTCATTTCATTTTAGATTAAAATATTCATTTCATTCAATATTTCGGCTCACAGCTCTTCGACTGTAATTTAGATTCAAAATTCTAATTTCTAATTACATTCGTTGCAATTGAATGAATCTCAAATTTTACCTTGAGTAATACAAATTGGAACAATGTGATTTCATTTATTTTACGATCAATCAGGATACAGTTTACGTTCTAAATTTGAATCTAACAAAGTAAGGTTTTTTTGGTGTATTGAAATGACGATTATTATGCATTTGAATATTATTTCATTTTCATTTCATTTCATTTTAGATTAAAATATTCATTTCATTCAATAATTCAATATTTCGGCTCACAGCTCTTCGACTGTCATTTAGATTCAAAATTCAAATTTCTAACAGGTATTCAATTAACTACGTTCATTACAATTGAATGAATCTCAAATTTTACCTCGAGTAATACAAATTGGAACAATGTGATTTCATTTATTTTAGGATCTTCAATTTTCTAAATTTTTTTAGATGAGAAATTAAAAGAGGCATGAATTGTAAACGAAACAAGCCGCTCATATTCGTCCACATCCAAATTATGATTTACTACGAGCTCGAGACATTGTCGAACATGAATTTCTAAGCACATAGTTCATGTTTTATGTACATTGTACCTACTTGCAAAAATTAATGTACCTATTCAATTGTCTATCATCTACGGATATTGCTATTAGGCTAATGTTATTTCCATATTATTCGTTTGTCTTGGTGGTCATTATTTGGAACGGGGTTTATACTTTTAGAGAACAAAAACACAAATTATCAGTATGTATTATAATAAATCCAAATTAAGGTATGTTATTATATTTTGCTATTTCCGTAACCGTATAATTATCATCAATGCAGCCACAGACAAGACGGTATCAAACATGCTTTTGAAAAGCAAGGAAGAGCGCAAGCACATTCGTGCAAGTAAACTATTTTCAAATTTCGATTTGTTTTTACCTACGAGTACGTTTGAATGCAATTTATTGATTTGAGGTTGATGGTATCAAATATGTTTGTTCATTTTGGTCAAAAAAAAACAACGGTATAATCAATCATTATAATTATTACCTTTGTGAATGAAGTAAAAAAGTACGGTAAGAATTATTTTAAAAAATCAGTTCGCAAAATTAATTTCAACAAAATTAATGTGATTTTAAAAGGGGTCGTTCATTTTTTCAAAATTGTACTCAAAACATTGAAAACTCAACTTCTAAGAACCTTATTATGGGTTTCACCTCGTCATACTTATTTTTTATCCATATAGTCAGAAGCATAAGTATTATATGTACGTAAGTTGTACAAAGAAAAAATCATAAGTCAATTGTTGCCAATAGTACGATAAAAGTGAGTATCGATAGGGTTATGGGAGTATGAAAAATTGTATCGAAACTGCAAAAAAAACGAAATCGATTTTGAATTTTTGATGGCAAAAATGACTTTTGCTTCTAGACTCCTCAAATCATAATACGATATCGAAAAGAAAAAAAATTGATTGATATTTGATTTTCGAGGTATTTTATTGTTCACGATTTTTATAATAAATTATACAATCCAGAAAAATTGCCAAATTCAGATATTATATTAATATGATACGATTTCAAAAAAAAAAAAAAAAAAAAAGGAAATAAAACGTAAAAAACACTGGTTTTTTAGTCACTAGCCGAATTTTTCTAAAAATGATTCAGTTTCAGTTCATTATCATAGTACGTATTTTATGGTAGAGAAAATAAAATACTTGCCAGAGTTTACAACTATCATTCTCATTAGTTATTAAGTTTCACAATTCGACATGAATATTGAGAAATTTTGACTTTATTTTATTTATTAGTCGAATCGAACCACAAATCACACCACAATTCACCACTGACCACATCGTATAACCATAATATTGAGAAGAAATCAAAATTGGTGGCCCTGAAAAGGGCCGTTTTGATACGATATTGAATATTTTCAACGGAATTAAGCACGTTCACCACGGATTCTTCTTGCCAATTGGATATCTTTCGGCATAATAGTCACACGCTTAGCGTGGATGGCGCACAAGTTGGTATCTTCAAAAAGACCAACCAAGTAAGCTTCGCTGGCTTCTTGAAGAGCCATCACCGCAGAGCTTTGGAAACGTAAATCAGTTTTGAAATCTTGAGCGATTTCACGAACCAACCGTTGGAAAGGTAATTTACGGATCAAAAGTTCGGTCGATTTCTGGTACCGACGGATTTCTCTCAAAGCTACGGTTCCGGGACGGTATCTGTGAGGTTTCTTCACGCCTCCGGTGGCTGGTGCGCTTTTACGGGCAGCTTTGGTGGCCAATTGTTTTCTCGGGGCTTTTCCTCCGGTGGATTTACGAGCGGTTTGCTTGGTACGAGCCATTTCGAAGTGAAGTGGAATGCACAAAAACACACGACTGAACGAATGATAAACAAAGTAAACGAATAACGTACTCGCCAGAAAACATCGAGTATTTATACACTTTCAGATTTCGAGTTTGAAAACGACGAATTCTATTGGCTGCCGCGTGACGTTCAAAGAACCAATCACGTAGCGTTAAATGACGCATGCAGATTTGTTGCATTGTAGCATATCGCGAGAATACTAAAACGCAATTTTTACATTTACAGAATGATATTTCATTTATTGTTCGAATTTCGATTAATAATTAATATTCATTCCATTGATTTCATGTTGAACAATGAAACAAAAAACAAGTTCGTCACGGCTCATGTGCGCAAACAGCGGAATCATCGAGCAATTCAAACCGCATTATTCAGACTGAATTTTCCGAACAGTAAAGCGGTTTTCAAATATACCAATCAGTATGATATGTAATGATGACTGGAGAATTATTGCAGCAACGAATGAATGAAAAACGAAGCACGACTGCACGAGCTAACGAGCTTCCAAAGTTCCATAATCTAATTAAAATTAACAACGTATTACCTTATCATATTTTTTTGTAGACGTGAATCGTGAAAAATTGAAAAGTGCAAAACTAATATCATTAGAATTTTTCAAAATTAATGTTGAATTTTCGTTGAAAGAATACACCGTAATGTACGATTAAAATTTTGATTCAAAATGTTCAAATTGAAACGATAAATTAATGATTAATCAATAGATAAATTCCCCTGCTATGTTACAATTTGTATGTACAAAGAATGAAACATGATTCATAATGCTCATTATGCATCAGATATGAGATAAATACAATGTTATTTTATTTGACTAGGAAAATAACGTGTTTTTTTGACGAATTTTGAGGTTTACCTACTAGGGAAGCAACTAAAAATTGTCGAAAATCACTCTATTTTACGAGTTGAATAACCTAGTTTATCTAAACATGGGAAAACGTGCATTTGATCAGTCGAACGACTAGAGAGAGTAAAGTAGCGTTTTATTCTACATGTAGTATGTAGAATAAATAATGTTTCTTATCAGAGCAAGGTGATATTGCGTATGCGATCTCAAATCTCCATCATTTTCAAATTCAGGTACCTACCTACTACCTACTCGGCATAGGTAGTTAGGTACTTACTCCCTGTACAATAATGGCAATGCCAAAAATTGATAAATTCTAATATTTTCATTTTTGAGGTGTCTTTTTTTCACTCAATCAGATTTGTTTTTATACGAACAGAGTATACTTTTGATTTTGATTGATGTTCGCGATGAATATTCTCGAAGACTGGAATATTGATCTTCGATCATTGATTTTATCAATGAACTTTCACTTTCTTAATTTCAAAGCTAAAAAGAAATAATCTAGTAATTATGTACAGCTTAATATGCCTTCTTCTCGGTTTTCTTCGGCAATAACACAGAGCGATGGTATCGAATAAAATATTCAATATTATCTTTGAATAAGAGTAGGTGGGCTATATTTTGGGTTGCCCTAGTAATTTATATTGTACCTATTTTTTTTTTATACTAGCGTTAAAAAACGTGTAGGTAAGTCGATAACACATTCAATTCATCGATTAGGTTTTTTAGATCAGTTCATTTTGGCAAAAACGCTTAATGAAAAATTTAAAATGCTTGAGCGAAATTAAATAGTTAACTCATTAATACGAGACTAATTGCTGTTTAACACCCTTTTGGTCACCAAGATTCACCCCTCATTAGTCGAGCATCTCGAATTCTCGAACCAGTTGCGTAAGTGTGCGTAATACATAAATAAAACAGAAACGCAAACATGTGTCCGAGAGCCGACCCTTACGAAGATGAATAAAAAGGCAAACGAGATTAATTAACCCTACACCGCATCAGTGGTCAAATACGACCACTCCTTTTATAAAAATTCTAAAAATTACAAATTTGCTGATTTTTTACAAACAATTATTTAAGCGCATTTATTAAACTCCATATTAACCATTAAAACCAAAATCTAGTAGCTTTTCTGCAAAGAAGTGGATGAAAAAAAAGAAATTGTAAGGGAAATCGAGTAATTCATAAAAATTCTCCCTGGCGTGATTCTTAGAAGCCTTCCAGCAAATCTATCGTGACCAAGCGGATCTGAAATATTTTTTTCCATTACAGCGCTACCTCAGGAACATGTGAGAACTAAAAAATCGAAGCATTTTGTTATTACGCGTAATTTACCTAGCAAAAAGAAGAGTCACGCGATGGTCAGGCGCCATTTAGCGTTAACTCCAATTTCCAAAATTTTACAGGAGAGCCTGTTGAAGTTTTCAAATCGAGATATTTTCAATAAATATGTATTAATTGAAAAACTGAAAATCCCGTTTCTAGTTTGGAGTGTTGGGAAGGGAATTCTAATGCTACCAACACTGTTAGGGCATTTTTCAGGGAAATAGAAGCGAAAAACGATGAAGGTGTTGTCATGATTCCAAAATAATGAGCTGTGATTGGTTGAAATGAAATCATTTAACGTTAACTCCAGAAGTTGAGAATCATTTGACGTTAACTCCACGAATTGATGGATTATGATTGGACAGTTCTTCATTTTAAGGGGATTTGATGTCGGAATTTCAAAAAACCGGTGGTACCACTGGATCGGGCGCGAAATTTCCCTTAGAATCGGATTCTGAGAATTTCGATTCTTTTTGTAAAAGAATCGTGATTCAGAATCGTGAGAATTGCGATTCTGAATCGCAAGAATCGCGATTCTTTTTTCGATTCTTTTATCACTGTTTTATTTTACTAAGTACTCCGTCAGTAAATAAATAAAATAAACATAAAACGGTCCATGTTCTATATATGTTCCCTTTTAGTCCGGCATATGACAATAGGAATAATTGCACCCCCCCGCCGATCCTCCGGGACAACTTTTTTCTTAAAGGGGACATCCTAAGGAACATTTTAAAGCAAAGTTGCCAAAAAAAGTTGGCCTTACTTCCAAAATGGCGACTATTTTGATTGACTGGTCAGCCGAAATCGCAGATTTTGCGTTTTAACCTAGGACTTGCACGAACTTTTTCAAACTTTACAAAGGTAGATCGAAAGATCATACAAAAATTAATCACCTGTCAAAATTTCAAGTGCTAAAGTGCGTTTTTCGATTTTTGGTGAATTTTTGAAAATCGAATTCAGGCCAAAAATGAGGGAAAAAATCAAAATTTCACCAAATTGACCAAGAAAGCTGAAATTTGGGATACACCCTATTTTCGTCATGCCAAATCGATTGGAAACGGTTTCAACTCGTTTTGAGCAGTTCTGGAGCCTCCAGAAAAATTTTGAAACTTTAAATTTTCACAAAATTTCATCAAATGGAGATGGAAAGCTGAAATTTACTTTACAATTCAATTTCAACACCCTCTGAAGACGACTTCAGGTGGGTTCAAGTAATTTTAGGGCCTCCAGCGACTTTTTTTGAAAATTACTGGAGCCTCCAGCAGATTTTTGAAGCTTTAAATTTTCACAAAATTTCATCAAATGGAGATGGAAAGTTGAAATTTACTCTACACTCTAATTTTAACACCCTCTGAAGACGACTTCAGGTGAGTTCAAGTCATTTTATGGCCTCCAGCGACTTTTTTGAAAATTACTGGAGCCTTTTGAAGCTTCCACCTACTTTTAGGAAATTTCAATTTTCCAAAAAAAGTCATACAACCTTTCAAAAAGTTGCTGGAGGGACCAAAACGACTTGAAATTCACCAGCAGTCAACTTCGTAGCATATTGAAATTACATAGTTTGCAGAATAAATTTCAACTCTCCAATCTCCATCTTGGTTTGATAAAATTTTGGGGAAATTTCAAGTTTCAAAAATTTACTGGAGGCTCCAGTTACGTTCAAAAAAGTCGTTGGAGGCTCTAAAATGACTTGAAATCAACCAGAAGTCGTTTCCAGAGGGTGTTAAAATTGGAGTGTATAGAGTAAATTTCAGCATTCCATCTCTATTTGATGAAGTTTTGTGAAAATTAAAAGCTTCAAAAATCTGCTGGAGGCTCCAGTAATTTTCAAATAAGTCGATGGAGGCCCTAAAATTACTTGAACTCACCTGAAGTCGTCTTCAGAGGGTGTTGAAATTGAATTGTAGAGTAAATTTCAGCTTTCCATCTCCATTTGATGAAATTTCGTGAAAATTTAAAGTTTCAAAATTTTTCTGGAGGCTCCAGAACTGCTCAAAACGAGTTGAGACCGTTTCCAATCGATTTGGCATGACGAAAATAGGGTGTATCCCAAATTTCAGCTTTCTTGGTCAATTTGGTGAAATTTTGATTTTTTCCCTCATTTTTGGCCTAAATTCGATTTTCAAAAATTCACCAAAAATCGAAAAACGCACTTTAGCACTTGAAATTTTGACGGGTGATTAATTTTTGTATGATCTTTCGATCTACCTTTGTAAAATTTGAAAAAGTTCGTGCAAGTCCTAGGTTAAAACGCAAAATCTGCGATTTCGGCTGACCAGTCAATCAAAATGGTCGCCATTTTGGAAGTAAGGCCAACTTTTTTTTTGGCAACTTTGCTTTAAAATGTTCCTTAGGATGTCCCCTTTATGAAAAAAGTTGTCCCGGAGGATTGGCGGGGGGGGGGTGCAATTACTCCTATTGTCATATGCCGGACTATTCCATTTAAATTGAATCAAATTTTTCATTTCTATACCCCTTTTTATCACTAAAAAAAAAAATATAAAGAATCGCAAATTGGAAAAGAATCGAGAGCCGCTAAAATTGCGATTCGCAAAAAATAAAAGAATCCGATTCTTTTCAAATGCGATTCTTTTTCAAAAAGAATCGGATTCAGAATCGGATTCAGAATCTCGACCCTTGCGATTCCTCACGATTCATTTCAGAGATTCTGAATCGCCCCAACTCTGTATATGACCACCTATGCACAACGAGTACGAACAGGTTCATAAATGATAACTGATAACGTTGATAACAGGAGCGTAATAATTTTTTTTCGTCCTTGTTCTTCGTATATATTCGTTTCTTTTAAACAATTTTAGTGTTAAAAAGTGATTGGTTTAATTTAATGTAATGATGGAAAATATGAAAAATCTGCAAAAACTTCAGCAAAAATTTCGCGAATTTTGTCAAGAACTGCTCGAATTTCGTCAAGACTACTCGGATTTCACCTAATACTCCTCACAGTTCGACAAGAAACTGCTGCAACTGTTTTATATTTTTTCATAACGCGTAATTTCTCATTTTCTTCATTTTTATGTTTGTCAATTTTCCGATTTTGACATTTTTGACTGCCAGATTTTTTTTAACTTGGAACAAACGATAAAACTGTTCATTGTGATTGAGAAATTATCATTTTCTACCATAATTTCACGAGAAGAGGTGATTTTTATGAATTTCAATTACAGAAATTTTTGACGTTTTGTACATAAGTGGTCACATAATTATGACCACTCCTTTATTCACGCCGTAACTTTGATGTAAGGTTGGCGAGATTTTTTTCACTATTTTTCCTGAGATACTAATCGATAAAACAACCCAAAAAAAATTACCCCACCCCCCCAACTGAAATCATGCGGTGTAGGGTTAAAGTATAGGGGGGAAAACGAAGTCTCCCAGAAGTAGCTATACATACACCACCGGCACGAAATGGTTGGAAAATAAAATGTAATAGTTGAACCCGTCTTTTTTATGAAATACAATAGAAGTAGTACATAAACGATAATATCATTCCAAAGAAAAAATGAATATTTACCGAAGACCGAAGAAGTAACAAAATTACCTAATATGATTTTTTACCTAACTTGCAAATTGAAGGAACTACAAATGATTTTTAATTTCAAAAAATCGCGATGAATAAAATGAATGCGGAAATGATACAACGTTGAAAAATAAACAAATTTTGTAATGATCATATTTTTTCTTACTCTAAAATGTAAAAAGGTTTTGAAGCTCAACAATTTTCAATTTGCAAAAAATTTCATTGAATTTACAATTTTCGAGCTTCAAAAACTTCTTAAATTTTAAACTAGAAAAAATATGATCATTGACAAACTTTGTTTAAGTATTTTTCAACGTAGTAGGTATCATTTCCGCATTCAATTTTTTCAATAGCGATTTTTAAAATTGAAAATTATATTTTGTAGCCCCTTCAATTTGCAAGTTAGGCAAAAATCGTAATAGGTAATTCTGTTCATTTTTCAAAGCACTACCAAACCTCATGGTCAAAATTGGATTTTGGATTTTTGATTTTGAAAACGTATTTTGCCCCTTCAACTTTCAAAGTAGATATGTCAGTCCTCTTGGGGTATGCAACTTAATGTTTATTTCAACTTTTTTTTTACTCGTACCCGGTTAAATCTAAATTTGAAGTTTGTACCACCATTCCCCAGACTCCCTGTATATTAAAAGGTGCCTAATAATAAAAATATACCTAGCAAGTCGAAGCGGAAGAAAACGCTTGTCCAGCAAGTCTATACTCGCATTCACACCCTTGTCAATTTTCAGTAAATGGTAACCATCAATCAAACATTGCATAAAAAACGACTGCATTCCACTCTGTCTACACTCGACCCTCTCCACCGGTTTTTCGCTTTTTCCCCTAACCTTTCTTTTCTTTCTTTTTTACTCGTCAAGGTAGTTCCCTATTCAAATCGGCACAGTATGGCGCCAGCGGTCTTAAAACGACGATGACAATGATATGAAAATCAAGGAATTGGTCCTCTTTTCTTTTTCTTTTGCACTTGCACACGCGCACACGCCGGCAGACCAGACTACCAGACACGAGATGAGTTGAGTTTTGAGTTCATGAGCTCCTTCAGTCCTTCTCCATCTCCTTGTTCATGTCATCATGTGGCTGTTTTGTTGCGTTGTTTATTAGTTGGTTCAAAGAATTTGAGTGTCCTGTGTAAATTTTTGCTAATTTTTTGTGCGTTCTTCGCGATTAATTTTGTCGTACTGCGCAAATACTGCAAGAGAACTACATATAGATTATTAAATTTCATTAGTTGACCAGTTACGTGTGATTATACAGTGATCAGAATTCGAGAATATACTGACCGTGTCCCTGGAAGTAATCAAACTGAAACTGAAGATAATGGCAAACATAAGTGGTGAGTTTTATTTTGAATTTTTGAGAATTTAAATCTACGTATTTAGAACTCGAATATTATACTTGTACAAAACAAACCCAACTGCAGACAAAAGACGTTAAAATTCTCTTGAAAATATTTTTGAAAAGTTGCATTCTGAACAGAATTTTTGAGTTCTAAATTAAGAGGTAACAATAGAGTGTAAAAAGCCGGTGTTTTACTCAGAAAAAGTGTTTCTTGATGAAAAGTAACGAAGGCTTAGGTTCGGCCAACTTTGAAAATGTCAGTAAATAGTTCGTTAAAGTTTGATTTACGCCATCAGCGATTTTTGAATTTGAACTTCACGTCGAAGAACTGTCACCGCAAACGTTCTACATATAGCATTTAAGTTGAAAAAAAATGCTGAAAATAAATAATAATGACTGAGTGTTTCAAGCTTGATGGAAATATTTCAGTGAAGTAAAGTCAACATTTTCAGATCAATCCTGATTTTAAAATAGGTAGCTATCTCCTCTATAACTATAGACATAATTACGAGGGGTAGTCAATATGTAAGTTTCACATGGTTGAAAAATTACATTTAACTATGAACGTTTGGACATTTTTTGACCAAAATTGGAGGAAATAATATAGTTCGACTTCGAACATTCGACCAGATTTGACAAAATTTATTTTGCATTTGGATGCGTTGTTCGTGTAGGTACCTAAAATCTGATTTTAATTTTTAAGATTACGTTACCTAATTATTTCAGTTGAAGATCTAACTCCTCCAGCCTCCTTCCTTCCTCCCCTTCGCAATTAGTTGAGTAAAAATTTCAAATTCAAAGCGATGATGAAATAAATCAAAACTAAATACTATTTGAAATGACTTTTTTATATTTTTATTTTTAACAACCTCGATACGTAATTTTAAATTTTTCCCAAAAACGAAAAAAAAAACAAAAATACAACTTATGTAATTTAAATTGAATAGGTACCCTAACCCTAAGTACTTTATTGTTTTGATTCATTTGTTGAACATTCGTTTACCGGTTTACCTATCTATAGTTTTTGTTTGTTTTTTTTTATGAAAAAAAATCTCTAAAGAAATTAAAAAAAGTATTTAATAGCCCAACGTTATTTCAAGTTATGAAAGTACGATGTAGAAAATAGCAAAAAAAAAATGCATAATTTGTTTGGAAGAATAAGGTTTTTAACTTTTTAAGTTAAAAAATGGACTTGTCATCGAAAAATGTGTAAGCTTAAAATAGCTAGATTAATGGAAAATGTGAGCAGTATCATTGAATGCAGCCTTTAAAAAAATCACTACAATGAAGTCGAAATTGGAAATTTCCGGAGTTGAAATTTCTTCCAAAACTACTCGATTTCACAAAAAATTGTTGATAAAAATTACTTAAATATCGAAGAAGAAAGTATTGATTTTTTTCCAACAAGAAATTACTCATATTGAAAGTGAGCCTCAAAATGCGACGAGATGAATCGGAGTATCACGTAATCAATAGAAAATGTTTCAAGATTTTCAAAATTCAAATACCTAAACCCAAAATTTTATGCGATATTGTGATGAATTAGGATCTCTTGAAAAATATTTTGTTCACTGGTATAAAAATTGGACTCCATGACATGATTAAGTATTTTAGTTCAAAAATGTGATGAAAAAAAATTACGTTCTGAAATTCACAATTTTCGGATTTAATAAAGCTCTGTGAGACTCAATTTTTTCAAAATTTTCACCACGAAGTTCCCTACGATATGTCCCTGGTATATGCTTCAGTTGAAAGTTAAGTGTGCTTGTATTTACGATTAGATCGACTAGATGTAATACTTTTGATATTTGTTGCGACAAAATATTGTACTTGTCTTATTTACGTTTCCGTTTTTTTTTCTTTTTTCATGTGGAAAAGCAGCCGGAGATGCCTCTTCGTCCGTTGGAAATGTTGATTTTCACGAGGAAGAGAAATCCACGCAAGAAAACGAGAAGTTCGGTTTATTCGTATTGGAAGACTTGCTCAAAAGGAACCTCGTGACAGATATTGGTAATATCATGTACACAGCCGGTGAAGGCCTTCTTTCCAGTAGACAAAATATGTCTGTGACGGATATCTCAGAACCATTTTGTGATAATATCATCTTAGCTAAAATTTACAACGATTATAGCTGCGAAAAACAGAAATACCGTAAAACGCCGTACACTGTGAAGAAAAAAGCAACGTCGTTTTCCATCAACTATTTAAAACATAAATTCAACCACTTCCTTGGTACGAGTACATCGTCGCAGCCAAAATATTCAATTCGAACAGATGGTTCGGCGTATTCTTTATGGAATATGAAAAATGGAAGAGCAAATGGGATCGAAGAAATTATTCGAGAAAATAATTTAACCGATATTATTAAAAACAAGTACCGAGATCCGGTTTACATGATTTTCAAAATTGATCTAGCAGATGTAAATTTTACAACTCTCTTGAAACAATTACCGATGATTCTTCAAGAACTCCGAAGAAACCATTATTTTCTCTTGGATCTGAATATTACTCAAGATTTGACCGGCATTTTCAACAAGAAAGAAATGTGCAATTACTTGAAAAGAAACAAAGAATTTCGAGAAAATTTCAACGTGATCGTAGATAACGACAAAAGTGTAGGGATCGATTGCTTGACTTGGGTAAATTCGAATACCCGGGTTAAAATTTATAATAAATTCGTTTGTCAAATGACAAGCCCCGGAGTTCGTCAAAAAATTGGAAACCGCATCGTGGATTTCATCTATTGCCCGAATAACCGACTAAGCGAAACCTTTCAGTCGGATTTAGCTCAACGCCATGGAATCCTTCGATTAGAGGCGACCATTTATAATTATAACTATTCGTATCCAGGATCTGATAAATCGTACGACCCGGTAAAACATTGTCGAAATTTACTGGCGAATTGCAAAAAATACTTGGAATCCGCTCCTATTTACTCTGTACCAATTCAAACGATGTGGAGAAAACTGATCAATGAATTGCGCAACAGTTGCTGTCTCGTAAATGATAATATCCTACAATACGTGTATTGGGCGAATGGCGTTACTGGAAAATTCACAGGGATTGTTATCGAACTACCAACGAATGACCCGAATGAACGAGAACGACTCATCAACTATGCTATATCTCAATTCAGCTTCAATAATTTACCAGTCAATAAAGTGGAAATTGTCAACGGTCTCAATGGCAAGAGCGAGGTCAGAGAATGCTACATAAAAAATGGAGATACGTATTTTTCTTATTCCTATACGTTTGACTCGAGTATTCCGATCGATCTAAATATTACCGAAACCGGATTAGTTCCAACCGACAACGTGATTCCTCGAGTTTTGAGACACTCCGAATCACCCTTCGTGTACCCGATTACGAAAATTGATCCCGAACCAGACTTAAATCCTTACGAACCAAGTCCAAAGAAACGAAAACTTGACTCAGAAAATGGATCACAAGAACGAGAAGCCGATGGAAGTTGGTTAAGTGATTTTAGACACAATGAATGGATGGATTTAGATTCGACAGGATATTATAAAGTTTTCGCATTTGCTGTCGTAAAATCCCAAAATTCTCGTAGCTTTGTTGTAGTATACACACAAAACAACCGAAGAATCAGACAGTTTTACTCCGTAAAAGGAGTTAGTAAAAGTGAATTCATAGATCGCTACTATGATGAAAGTTTACTCATCGAAGGCGGTTATAAAATTATCCCTGCTGATGATATGACTACCCTACCGGCCACAAATCTCTAATAGACAGAATATTTATGTCTGCAACAGCTTTTCAGCTATTCAGCCATTCTGCTATTCATTAGCTGTCTTTCAGATATTTGGAAAAGTTGTTAAAATATTCTGTTGAATGGAATATCAAGCAACGTCTAATAGTTAGCTATAAGCCCAAATTTACAATATCTATTAGAAAAAAATTAAATATAGCTAAAATATATTGTCACCAGATATTAAATAACTAAACAAAAATTTATAGCTACTAGATGTCTAATAGATGTCAGAATTCACTCAGTTACTACCAAAACTTGAACAATAACTTTAGTATTGCTCCAGTTGTCATGATAGAAGGGAGGTGTGCATCGGAAATAAGTATTCTCGTTATTTTATGCTTGAAAATGGCCGCAATTGCAATAAATTACAATTAATTGAGTTCTTAAATTACATTTAAAGTTGATATTTCTTCAATTTAGCTTTTTGATAAGAAAATATGTATCGTAAAACGTGTTTATTTATGTTAAATGTAAAGAAAACTCAAAGTGTTCAAAAAGTGACAAACTCCGAGTGATTCAGGTTCGATTTGAGAAGAATTCGCGGAAAATAATGGAAAAATTGAGTCAGCAGCATGTTTATCTTACGTAGTGTAGTAAGTAGATTTATAACTGACATGAAATTATGAAACTCATGATTATAGGTAGAAATAGTTTATGAAATATATGATAATATGTAAGTATAGATCTGTATAGTACCTACCTAACCATGAACTTCTTATTTTCATGTTAATTATATTAATATGTAGGTACTAACTTACTGATAAAGTGAATATGCTGCTGACACCATTTTGCTATTATTTCCGCAAATTCTTCTCCAATTATACCTGAATAATGTAAAACTTTGCCACTTACCTATTATAATACATGTAGATGTAGATATTACCTATTACTTTTTGAACACTTTGAGTTTTCTTTAAATTTACTCAAATAAACAAGTTGCAGATTGTTAAAAGCACTTTCATTTTGCAGGGCGAATTTCAGTCGTTTTAATAGCTGAGAAGCATCCAATAGATATCTGTAAAACATTATGGCTACAAGGCATTGGAGAATAGATATCTATTCTTTAGCGCATTGCAGCCATAATGCTTTACAGATATCTATTAGCCTTGTATTTACCATGTAATACTACATAAAAGGTACTTTCCAGTTATTAAAACAAGGTAATTTCAGCTATTCCAGTTATCCATTAGCTGTATCTTTGGCTGAAAAGAATATCTAATAGATGTCTATTAGACGTTTGTGGCCGGTAGGGTACGTATTATACACCTGCCCAATGAAACCGAATTTGCAGAATTCAGAACGAACGGTATGGATTATTACAATGGATACTCGTTTCCAAAAATTGAAGAATTACGCTTTTACACCGATCAAAATAATTATTGGAATGACACAGATTCGCTATTCGGCCTACCCAAACGAAGACTGATAACTTTATTGAAAAATTACAATTGGAAAAACTTGGTCGTTATGGGGAAGTATTTCGTATACGCTTTCACTGTGGCTGTCGAGCATGACTATGAATACGTTGGAGTTCTGGCCCAGAAAAAAGGTACGGATTTCAAACGAGTGTATGTATTGAAAGGATCTCCAAAAAATGTTTTTTTGAATCTTTACCATAATAAAGGTTTACGCTCTAAACAGGGCTATAGCAAAATAAATTCGAATGGTTTCGATGTCGTGTATCTGACAACAGAGCAACCCTTGGCTGAATTTAAAATGAATGGAACTTATTATACTTCATCCAACTCCAACAGTAACGCGACGCATCCCAAAGTAGATGGAGTAATTTTCTACGCCGATCTGATTTTCGGAATGACTGAAGAACAACTGAAACAATCATTTCAACGTTACCCTGATTGACTAAGTGCAGAATCAGACTACTGCGTTTATGCGTTTACGGTAGTGGTATCCCGCCACAGTATTGTAAAAATATTGGCTCGGAAATCGAATGAAAAATTCAAAAAAGTATATTGTCTTCAAGGAGGCTTGAAACAGGACTTCATTAAATTGTACAACGATTTGAAGGTTTCTTACAAACAAAAGGGCTTCAAAAAGATTGCTTGCGACGATTCGTCTGAAATAATATACTTGGCCACAGAAGAACGCTTGGCTAAATTTCAAACACGAGGACCCGGATGTTATAAAGGACACTATTTTATCAAGACTGCCAATTTAATCTTGCAGTGTGATGACCTAGATGACGACGAAATGGGAGATTTTGAGAGCGATTCTGACGAAGAGGAAAACGACGAAAAGTGGTGTAGTCTTAATAGTAATCATCTATTATTATCAAAAATGCTTTACAATCCATTGAGCTATTAAGTAGTTTGTAGGTAGGTAAGGTATGTACCTGATTTTTTTTTCTTTTGTTTGTTTAATTTTCTAAGATGTGAAAATTGTTTCAAGTTTTCAACAAATATTTCATACCTATAGTGATAAGTAGATAATAACTTTAGGTAGCTAAGTTCCAAAGAGAGTTCAAAATGCCTATTAATATTAAGATTACAAAAAATAACTTTCAAATATTTGAAATGTAATAACTCCCTATGATCTAAAAAAAAATACGATTGTTTTTGCCGAAAATTTCCTTTACGTAAGGTATCTAGTAATTATTACCTGCTAATTTTACACCTAATGTCTATTGAAAAACATTAAGATGATATAAAAATCGTGTAGGTATAAATATAAGATTATTTAAAAATCAGAAAATTGTTTTCACAAACAATATTTTCTTGTCTAATTTAATTTTTTTTTCACAGAATTTTGTACTAAATGTTAATTCGTGTTTTTTATTGTGCTTTTTTTCGTTACAGTAATCAATTTTATTAAAATTATGATACTTATTTCGACAGTTGCAAACACAAGAATTCTTATTGTAATCGATTTTTGTGATGTTTTAGAATATTTATCGCCGATAAAATTGTTTTTAATTTTCGTGATGTGTTAGTGTTTTATTACGTATGATTTTGATACACTTCATTTTTTTCTCGCTGCACCAATTTAATACTTTTGTCTTCTTTTATTTTTTTAGAAAAATCATTTAAATTTTTCTCTTTCACCTAAAGTTTTTCTCTTGGCCTTTTTTTTTTTTTTGTAGAAATGTTATAGTTTTTAACCTTTGAATAAACCGAGCAACTCGCTGAAAAAACCTATGGGGACAAAATTCCAATTATCAAAATTCAAAACTACTACATTTTTATGGGCGTCCTTTTTTCAAATTGTTTGGCACTCAACTTTCTTTTCTTGAAAACCAAATTTTACACTTAGATACAAATAATTAATTTCTCGAACGAAAAAAGTATGTATCTGACTTGAAGGCAAAACCGTGGGTTACCAAATTTTCTACTAGTGATTTCCAGCGGTTTGGGGGGGGGGAGGTAACTCTGTTTTCCAGACTTTTGAGACTGAAAGTGAAATTTCAAATTTTGAACTTATGTATGTACTTGGAACAAAACTGTCTCGACGACTAAGCACTCGACTTGAGAAAAATGAACGATCACTTATTCAGGTTCTAACGAGAAATTTTATGGTATATCAACGGTACGTGGTCGTGTATCTACTCAGTTTCTGTTTTCTATAGGTAAGTGTGATGTTCGATCAGTCCAGAAAATCGATGTTTATTAGCTGCCAAAAAAGATGGAAATGAAAAGAAAATTTAGATGGTACCAAAAAATTCATTTTTCAGGAAAACCTCAATTAGGTACCTATTTGATTGGACATTTTCTTTCACTTCTTCGAGATGAAAAATTTTTTAAAAATCCGGTCAATATTTTCCGCGTAGGTAGATTTTTGTTTCGAATTTAATAATCGGCCATTTTATTCTTTAATTATTAGGTAGGTGTAAAGCTTCTATTTTATTTTCAACGAATTATTGTGGGGAATTGATCACATCACGTAGATAAGAAATCGCGAACGCTTAAACATTTATTATTCTCGCGATGATAACTGTAGGGTTTATGTCTCATATATCCGTCGAAATTCGTCTGATAAGCTATTTTCTCATTTTATAAGCGCACATGGAAACGCTATGTATCATACTGTCAAGCAACGATTACAATTATAGGTAAGTACTAAATAAACGCAGTTGTTCAAGGCACTGATGAAAAGTAAAAATACCATCAAACAAAACCGATTGTGCGTAAGAATTGTTTATTAAGTAAAATTCAATGATAAAATGCATGAGTAAAATACCCTACCGGCCACAAATCTCTAATAGACAGAATATTTATGTCTGCAACAGCTTTTCAGCTATTCAGCCATTCTGCTATTCATTAGCTGTCTTTCAGATATTTGGAAAAGTTGTTAAAATATTCTGTTGAATGGAATATCAAGCAACGTCTAATAGTTAGCTATAAGCCCAAATTTACAATATCTATTAGAAAAAAATTAAATATAGCTAAAATATATTGTCACCAGATATTAAATAACTAAACAAAAATTTATAGCTACTAGATGTCTAATAGATGTCAGAATTCACTCAGTTACTACCAAAACTTGAACAATAACTTTAGTATTGCTCCAGTTGTCATGATAGAAGGGAGGTGTGCATCGGAAATAAGTATTCTCGTTATTTTATGCTTGAAAATGGCCGCAATTGCAATAAATTACAATTAATTGAGTTCTTAAATTACATTTAAAGTTGATATTTCTTCAATTTAGCTTTTTGATAAGAAAATATGTATCGTAAAACGTGTTTATTTATGTTAAATGTAAAGAAAACTCAAAGTGTTCAAAAAGTGACAAACTCCGAGTGATTCAGGTTCGATTTGAGAAGAATTCGCGGAAAATAATGGAAAAATTGAGTCAGCAGCATGTTTATCTTACGTAGTGTAGTAAGTAGATTTATAACTGACATGAAATTATGAAACTCATGATTATAGGTAGAAATAGTTTATGAAATATATGATAATATGTAAGTATAGATCTGTATAGTACCTACCTAACCATGAACTTCTTATTTTCATGTTAATTATATTAATATGTAGGTACTAACTTACTGATAAAGTGAATATGCTGCTGACACCATTTTGCTATTATTTCCGCAAATTCTTCTCCAATTATACCTGAATAATGTAAAACTTTGCCACTTACCTATTATAATACATGTAGATGTAGATATTACCTATTACTTTTTGAACACTTTGAGTTTTCTTTAAATTTACTCAAATAAACAAGTTGCAGATTGTTAAAAGCACTTTCATTTTGCAGGGCGAATTTCAGTCGTTTTAATAGCTGAGAAGCATCCAATAGATATCTGTAAAACATTATGGCTACAAGGCATTGGAGAATAGATATCTATTCTTTAGCGCATTGCAGCCATAATGCTTTACAGATATCTATTAGCCTTGTATTTACCATGTAATACTACATAAAAGGTACTTTCCAGTTATTAAAACAAGGTAATTTCAGCTATTCCAGTTATCCATTAGCTGTATCTTTGGCTGAAAAGAATATCTAATAGATGTCTATTAGACGTTTGTGGCCGGTAGGGTAAGTACTTTTCAAACTGTAGACGTTCAAACTCAGAAGAAAAAAACAAACTGCATGATTAAAAAAATTCAAAAAATCACAAACTTGTTCTACGGCCATGGTGGAATAATCGCACAATTCAATATTTTCCTTGAAAAGTCTATAAAAACTACGTCAAGAAAAAAAATAAAACGATCTATAAAATAAACAATAAAATAAAATCTAAGAAATAATAAATCCTCAACAAATTATTAAATTTCAATTCATCGAAAGGGATAATAAAATTTTAATCTTATTATATTCATAATCATAAATAAATCACATCACTTAAGTACTTCGATCACTGAACAGTGAATACAATTCAGTTGAAATGCGATAGGTACCTATGTTTACTCCAACGAGAAAAAAAAATAAGTACGAAAGTTTCATTAATTTCAAATTTTGAAGGTGATTAAATGACTGAAAAAATTGTAACATTAATAAAATGGTAACAGCGTTTGAAAAAAATAAAATAAAAGTTTACATATGACAAAATATGGCAGAATTTCGATCCAGTTTCGAAAATTCTTTCTAATCAAAAAAGTACATAGGTAACTTCGAATCATTCTCTTTCTAAACCATTCCCTTTCTGCCTGGTTATTGCAATTCCTTTTCCAGCATCACATGGAGTTCTTATTTCTGTTACTTGACTGAACCCATTCGTCTAAAAAGAGCCCCGTTAAAAAGAAAAATTCCATCAAATAAACCGATTGTATTTGTTTAGTAAGTAAAATTCAATGATGAAAATTGCATTCGTAATATTTTGTAGGGCAACACAGTAGGTATATCTTTTTGAATGTTTTTTGTGGCATTCTGATTACAAATGCAATAAAATTATTTTACGCTTTAGAAAATTTCCTTTCAAGTAAGCCCAACTTCATTTTGCATATTTTCAAATGTTTTTAGCGTAGGTATTCGAATATTTGAGCAATATTTCATTCCATATAATCGAATATAAGAAATTCAATATTATCTTTGAATAAGAGTACCTAGGTATATTTTGAATTACCCTATAGGTAGTAATTTATAGCGCACCTATTTTATTTTTTTTTTATTTATTTAGGGTTAAAAAATGCGTAATTCGATAACACACATTCAATTTATGGATTAAGTAGGTACTAGGTAGGTTTTTCAGATCAGTTTATTTTGGCAAAAACGCTAAATAAAAAATTTAAAATGCTTGAGCAAAATTAAATATTTGAAACGAGGCCTCTCACTATAACGATGAACAAAGACAATGAAACAAATGTGAGCACTGAGATTCTGATCTGGCACAGTTGACTCATTTATTATACGTGACTAATTGCTGTTTAACACTCTCGGTCGCCAAGATCACCCCTCTTTAGTCGAGCATCTCGAACCAGTCGCGTATAAGTGTGCATATCATAAAACAGAAACGCGAACATTTTTTGTGTCCGAGAGCCGACCCTTTCCGCTTACGAAGTGAAAAAGACAAACGAAATAAAACTACCTATAGAGGAAAACACGAAGTCTCACAGAAGGAGCATGTATGTACATAGGTAGCTATGTACATCACAGGCAAAACAACCTAGCAAGACGAAATGATGGGACAATAAAATGTAAATAGTTAAACCCGTCTTTTTTATGAAATACAATACAAGTAGTCAGAGAGTGAGACGGTTCGAAGTCATGCTATTTGGAGGGGTGTATCATGTCACTTTGCCAAAAAAAATTGTAATTTTTCCGACAATAAATTGAAATTTGAATGTGTTCGCGAGGGCAAAGGTTTTGGAAAACTTGTGAATTGAAAAGTAAAATAACATCAATTTTAATGTGAGAGTTCGATCTTTCTGATCTCAGCTTTTTTAAAATTTTATTAATGATTTCTTGAAATTTCGAGTTTGAAAGAAGAGAACCACATTGGCCCGAGCAAAGCGAGTGCTAAAGCTTTCAAAAATTTGAATTTTTCAAGAAGCAAAATCAGCATTAATTTTGATGTGAAAAGTCAGTTTTCCACATACGACATTTTTAAAAGTTTGATTAATAGTATATTACGTGACAGGAGCGGAAAGTATGCGATTAACGAGTGCGAAGTTTAAGGAGCGAGGCGAAGCCGAGTGACTTAAATCGCACGAGTTAATCGCGTTACTGTCCAATCCTGTCGCGTATACTATTTTAATTTCATATGAGAGGAAAATAAATGCTAAAATTTTTAAAAATTGTTAATTTGGAATTTGTAAACATGTGCGGAAAACAGTTACTTTCCTCCCTAGGGAGGAAAGTAACTACTTTCCGCACGTGTTTAGATAGATGCGTTAAAGACATATTTTCCAACCACAAAACTGTTGCGGAAACTACTCATTTTCCGATCATATGAAATTAAAAATACTTTCCAAGCACAATTATGAATGATTTGAGAAAGAGATGATAATTTAGCCCGAGCGAGGCGAGGGCAAAAGATTTTGAAAAAAATAAGAATTTTGAGAATAGATCGTTGATTTTGTCGGCAAATTAACGATTTTACCACCAAAATGACGATTTATTTTTAGTTTTTCGAATTTTCTTCTATTTGCCGAAATTTTCCGACAGTTTACTATATTGGACGATTCTGAACATTGGAAGGGTGTTACACCCCCCCCCCCCCATACCACCCTTAAAACCGTCCCAGCAAGTAGTACATAAATGAAAATATCAATTTATCATTCCAAAGAAAATGTAGTAAATATTTGCCGAACTGCCGAAGAATGTGAATAAAATGAACAAAATTACCACGAATTTTTGCCTAACTTGCAAATTGAAGCAGCTACAAATGATTTTTAATTTCAAAAAATTGCGATGAAAAAAATGAATGCGGAAATAAACACCTACTACGTTGAAAAATAAACAAATTTTGTCAATGATCATCTTTTTTTCTTACTCTAAAATATAAGAAGTTTTTGAAACTCGAAAACTGTAAATTCAGTAAAAGTTTTGAGTTTCAAAAACTTTTTAAATTTTAGAGTAAGAAAAAATATGATCATATCCCTTAAGCGATGACTTATTTTTATGCTGACATCGCTGAGGAAACCTCCGGGTTATGTTAAGTTAACAAGTTTAATTAAAATACTGACATCACTGAGGAAACCTCCGGGTGCTGACATGGACCCGGAGGTTTCCTCAGTGAAGTCAGCACCCGGAGGTTTCCTCAGTGATGTCAGTTCTCGAGGTTTTTCAATCGTGATTTTTTAAAATTAAAAATCACATGTTGTAGTCCCTGCAATTTGCAAATTGGGCAAAAAGTCATAACAGGTAATTTTGTTCATTTATCAAAGCACTACCAAACATCAAGGTCAAAATTGAATTTCGGCTTTTTGATTTTGAAGACGTATTTTGTCCCTTCAATTTTCAAAATAGGCAACTGGTTCATCTCACTTGTTTTTTACTCGTACCCGGTTATATCCAAATTTGAAGTTTGTACCACCATCCCCCGAACACCCTGTATATTAAAAGGTACATACCTAATAATAAAAATATAGCAAATGGAAATGAGTGGAAGAAAACGCTTGTCCGGCAAGTATAATCTACTCGCATTCACACCCTTGTTAATTTTCAGTAAATGGTAAACATCAAACAACCATTGCATAAAAATACGACTGCATTCCACTCTTTCTACACTCGACCCTCTCCACCGATTTTTTCCTAACCTTTCTTTCTTTCCATTCGTCGAATCGGCACAGTATGGCGCCTGAAGTCGTAAAACGATGGCATAGCTGATTTCAAGGATCCTCTTTGCACACGCCGCGCCGGCAGCCTTGAGTTCCTTGTTTGTTTTTTGTGGCTATTGTTGCGTTGTTGGTTCATTCAATGGTTGGTTACGAAGAATGCGACTGTCGAATGTGACAATTTGAGTGTTCTGTGTAAATTTTTGCTTGTTTTTTGTGCGTTCTTCGCGATCAATTTTGTCGTATTGCGCAAACACTGCAAGAGAACTACGTAGATTATTGAATTTCATTAGTTCGACCAGTGACCTGTGATTATTATAGTGATCAGAATTGATTATTGAAAATACTGACCGTGGAAGTGATCATTCAAACTGAAGATGGCAAACACAAGTGGTGAGTTCAATTTTGAATTCTTTTAAAATTTAAATAAGTACGTGCCTATACCTACTTATTTTAGGACCCGAATAGTATGTACAAAACAAATCCAACTGCGCACTAAAGACGTTAGAATTCTCTTGGAAACGTTTTTTAAAAGTTGCATTCTGAACAAAATTTAAAGAGTTCCCAACTACGGTTTATTACGTATGTAGGTATTCATGCACACGTAGATGTTGCATAATATTACCTACCTAATATTTTTGAGTTGTAAATAGAGTGTAAAAAGCTTACTATTTCTTTTTTGGGTTAATCAAATTTCGGTGTTTTACTCATTCTTGATAAAAAGGAACGAAGAATTAGGTTCGGCCAACTTTGAAAATGTCAGTAGTGATAAATAGTTCGTTGAATTTTGATTTACCAACGCAATCAGCGATTTTTAAATTCGAGTCGAAGAACAGAACTGTCACCGCAAACGTTCTAGCATTTCATTTAAAATAAAATGCTGAAAATAAATAATGATGACTGAGTGTTTCAAGGTTGATAGAAATATTTTTTAGGTAGACATAATTCCGTAAAATTTTATGTAGGTACTTTCAAAAATGATTATCCCAATTCGTCAACGATTGAATGAAATTCAATTTGTCATAAAATCATCTCTCTAAAATCTGATTTTTAATTTTAAAGATTACGTTACCTAATTATTTCTATTCGGACCTCCACGTTCCCCAGAGCGCGCTAGCATTCGTGGTACGTGATTGGTCAGTGATATTCTGTGCTCTTAGGTGCTTATCAAAACGGGACTTTTTATCACAAACTTCGGCGATTTCAAATTCGATGTTATATTTCCATTATTTCACATTGAATAAAACTAAATTTACGTATAGAGAATTGCTTTGCGATCGTGCTATCGAGTAAATGTTGTGGTGAATTAAAATAACACTTGCAAAGAACTTTAAATTCATTTAATCGTGCAACTTTGTTTCATCCTTCTAAGCTCACTAAAACACTGTAACTCGAGGTAATATTCATTATTCACAACATATAACGATACTAGAAGTCATATATTAATCAAAAACACTAAAAAAAACACCACAAAATTTACGAAATTAATGAAATATCGTTGAAAATTAATATGAGAATGAAATCGCCGAAGTTTGTGATAAAAAGTCCCGTTTTGAAATGTAAACAACAAGAGCACAGAAATATCAACAGCCAATCAGAATGCGCGACGGTATCGCCCTCTGGGGAACGTGGAAGTCCGAATTGAAGTTCTAACTCCTTCCATCCTCCCCTTCGCAATCAGTTGGGTAAAAATCATTTGAAATGGTTCCCGAGGAAGGGATTCAAAGCGATGATAAAATTATTCAAATCGAAACTTTGAAATTATTTTTTTATATTTTTATTTTAAAAAACTTCGATACCTAATTTTAAATTAAATTTTTCCTAAAAACGAAAAAAAAAATAATACAAATACTTATTACATTGTAATTTAAATTTAATACTTATACCCTACTTTTTTTGTTTTCATTCATGTGTATTCGTTCACCTATCTATAGTTTTTTGTTTGCAGGCATCGTAGCGGGTCACTTTTATAGTGACTTGGTCACTTTTTTCATGAAAAGTCATTTTAAACAAAAAAAAATGTTTTTCATCCAAATTATCTTTTTATTATTAATTTTCAAAGGATTTTATGCGAATTTTCTGTATTAAAAACACAAATTTTTACTTTTCAAAACATCAATTTTCGAAAGCTTTTGCCCTCGCTTCGCTCTCGGGCTTGTTTTCTTTTCTTTTTCAAAATGAAAATGGAAATTTATTTTTTTTTTAAATCAAGTTCTTGAGCCAAAAAAAAAACTTTTCACAAAAAAACATCGTTTTTATGCCTCTCGACATACAAATTTTCAAGAGCTTTCGCCCTCGATTAGGCCTGTCTTTTTTCATTTTCAAAATAAACTTCCTTCAAAAACATCATTCAAATTCTAAAATTTTAAAAATGAAAAAATGAACTACCTTGTTCTCACATTTGTTTTTTTTATAAACGGATTTTCCGGTGGGGTCAGGCGGGAGAATTAAGTAATAGTTTTTAGGTGAGATATTGAACGTTTTTTGCTTTTGTTTTTCGATTTTTTGCTCTCCTGAACGCTGGAATTAAAAAAAAATTGGTCACTTTTTTTGTCACTTTTTTTACTGATGAAAGTCACTAAAGTCACTTTTTTTAGAAAAATTTGGCTACGATGCCTGCGTTCGTTTTTTTAATGAAAAAAATCTCTTAAAAAAAACAAAATAAAGTATTTAATACCCCCACATGATTTCATAATGTAGAAAATAGCAAAAGAAAAATGCATAATTTGTTTGGAAGAATAGCTATGGTTTTGTAAGCTAAAAAATGGACTTGTCATCGAAAAATGTGTAAGCTAAAATACCTAGCTAGATTTATAAGAAAAATGAGCAGTATCATTGAATGCAGTCTTAAAAATCACTACAATGAAGTTGAAATCGAAAATTTCCGGAGTTGAAATATTTCTTCCAAAACTACTCGATAGAAAATTCTAAAATTTTCTCAAAAATTTGTTGAATGTAGGTATTCATTATAAAAATTACTCAAACTCAGGCAATAAAAATCTGTTTAAATATCGAAAAAGAAAGCATTGATTTTTTTCGACAAGAAATTACCTATAAATAATTAAACGAAAATATTATCTGGGTATTTTTGAATAAATTTGAGCTCGAAATTGGGACATTATTTTCATGACAGTTTTCAGAAAATGCCGTGCAATCTATCCAAAAAGAGTTGAAATTTAACAACAAAAATTCAAAAATTTAGACGATAGGTAATGTTTTTTCAGCTTGTTTGAAGTCGAGATTTGAGCCAAAAATGAGTACATATCATGCGACCTATCAAAATAGATTACCTACTCACTAAAAAAATTCCTAATTTTTTCAACATTTTCACCACGAAGTTCCCTACGATATGTCCCTATTAGTCCGGTATATGACAATAGGAGTAATTGCACCCCCCCCCCCCCCCGCCGATCCTCCGGGACAACTTTATTCTTAAAGGGGACATACTAAGTAACATTTTAAAGCAAACTTGCCAAAAAAAAAGTTGGCCTTACTTACAAAATGGCGGCCATTTTGATTGACAGGTCAGCCGAAATCGCAGATTTTGCGTTTTAACATAGGACTTGCACGAACTTTTTCAAACTTTACAAAGGTAGATCGAAAGATCATGCAAAAATTTATCACCTGTCAAAATTTCAAGTGCTAAAGTGCGTTTTTCGATTTTTGGTGAATTTTTGAAAATCGAATTTAGGCCAAAAATGAGGGCAAAAATCAAAATTTCACCAAATTGACCAAGAAAGCTGAAATTTGGGATATACCCTATTTTCAACATGCCAAATCGATTGGAAACGGTTTCAACCCGTTTTGAGCAGTTCTGGAGCCTCCAGCAGATTTTTGAAACATTAGATTTTCACAAAATTCCATAAAATTGGAGTTGTAAAGCTAAAATTTATTCTAAAAACTAATTTCAATACGCTACGAAGTACTGCAGGTGAATTTCAATTCGTTTTGGATCTTCCAGCGACTTTTTGAAAATTCCTGAAGCGTCCAGCAGATTTTTGAAACTTTAAATTTTCACAAAATTTCATCAAATAGAGATGGAAAAGCTTAAATTTACTCTACACTCCAATTTTAACACCCTCTTAAAACGACTTCTGGTGGATTTCAAGTCATTTTAGAGCCTCCAACGACTTTTTTGAACATCGACTGGAGCCTCCAGTAGATTTTTGAAACTTCAAATTTCCCCGATATTTTATCAAACCAAGATGGGGAGTCGAAATTCATTCTGCAAACTAATTTCAATACGCTACGAAGTTGACTGCTGGTGAATTTCAAGTCGTTTTGGAGCCTCCAGCAACTTTTTGAAAGGTTGTATGACTTTTTTTGAAAAATTGAAATTTCCTAAAAGTAGCTGGAAGCTTCAAAACCTTTTGAAACCACCATGTAGTCTCAGTGGCGTAGCCAGGATTTTCTCAAGGAGGGGGCAAACCCAGATTTTTAGGCATAAAAAATCGAAATGAGGGGTAATTTTCTGGAAATCTATCGTGATGTGTGGTGATTTTATGAAAATGAAGGCAAAATTACTGCTCGAGCGAAGCGAGAGCGAAAATTTTTAGAAAAAATGGATCCAAACAACGAAAAAACGTCCATTTTTGCATGTTTTCTTTCAAATTTTCGCTCGCAAGGGGGGGCCATGGCCCCCTTCGCCCCCCCCCCTTGGCGATGCCACTGTGTAGTCTGCGAAGTGAATTTCAGCTTGCCAACTCCATTTGATAAATTAATGTTGGGGAAATTTCAAGTTTCAAAGATCTACTGGAGGCTCTAGTACTTTTCAAAAAAGTCGCTGGAGGCCCTAAAATTACTTGAACCCACCTGAAGTCGTCTTCAGAGGGTGTTAAAATTGGAGTGTAGAGTATATATCAGCTTTCCATCTCCATTTGATGAAATTTTGTGAAAATCTAAAGTTTCAAAAATCTGCTGGAGGCTCCAGAACTGCTCAAAACGAGTTGAAGCCGTTTTCAATCGATATGGCATGTTGAAAATAGGGTATATCCCAAATTTCAGCTTTCTTGGTCAATTTGGTGAAATTTTGATTTTTGCCCTCATTTTTGGCCTAAATTCGATTTTCAAAAATTCACCAAAAATCGAAAAACGCACTTTAGCACTTGAAATTTTGACAGGTGATAAATTTTTGCATGATCTTTCGATCTACCTTTGTAAAGTTTGAAAAAGTTCGTGCAAGTCCTATGTTAAAACGCAAAATCTGCGATTTCGGCTGACCTGTCAATCAAAATGGCCGCCATTTTGTAAGTAAGGCCAACTTTTTTTTTGGCAAGTTTGCTTTAAAATGTTCCTTAGGATGTCCCCTTACAGAAAAACGTTGTCCCGGAGGATCGGCGGGGGGATGCAATTACTCCTATTGCCATATGCCGGACTATATGCCCCAAATAGAAAGTCCAGTGTGCTTGTATTTGCAATTATAATAATTATTAGATCGACTAGATGTAGATAAGAATACTCCTGATATTTATTGCAAAAAAATATGTATTTACGTTTCCGTTCTTTTTTTCTTTTTTCATGTGGAAAAACCAGCTCGAAATGATTTTCACGAGGAAGAGAAATCCAGGCAAGAAAACGAGAAGTTCGGTTTATTCGTATTGGAAGACTTGCTCAAAAAGAACCTCGTGACAGATATTGGTAATATCATCTACACAGCCGGTGAAGACCTTCTTTCCAGTAGACAAAATATGTCTGTGACGGATATCTCAGAACCATTTTGTGATAATATCATCTTAGCTAAAATTTACAACGATTATAGCTGCGAGAAACAGAAACCCCGTAAAATGCCGTACACCGTGAAGAAAAACATAACGTCGTTTTCCATCAACTATTTAAAACGTAAATTCAACCAGTTCCTTGGTACGAGTACATCGTCGCAACCAACATACTCCGTTCGAACAGATGGTTTGGCGTATTCTTTGTGGAATATGAATAATGGAAGAGCAAATGGGATCAAAGAAATTATTCGAGAAAAAAATTTGACCTATATTATTGAACAGAAATTCCATGATCCGGTTTACATGATTTTCAAAATTGATCTTGCCGATGAAAATTTTACAACTCTCTTGGATCAATTACCAATGATTCTGCAAGAACTCCAAAGAAACCATTATTTCCTCTTGGATTTGGATATTACTCAAGATTTGACCGGCATTTTCAACAAGAAAGAAATGTGCAATTTCTTGAAAAGAAACAAAGAATTTCGAGAAAATTTCAACGAGATCGTAGATAACGACACCAGTGTAGGAATCGATTGCTTGACTTGGGTAAATTCGAATACCCGGGTTAAAATTTATAATAAATTCATTTGTCAAATGACAAGCCCCGGAGTTCGTCAAAGAATTGGAAACCACATCGTAGATTTTATCGATGGTCGGAATAAACGGCTAAGAGAAACCTTTCAGTCGTATTTAGCTAGACTCCATGGAGTCCTTCGATTAGAGGCGACCATTTATAATTATAACTATTCGTGTTCAGGATCTGATAAATCGTACGACCCGGTAAAACATTGTCGAAATTTACTGGCGAATTGCACAAAATACTTGAAATCCGCTCCTATTTACTCTGTACCAATTCAAACGATGTGGAGAAAACTGACCGATGAATTGCGCAACAGTTGCTGTCTCATAAATGATAATATCCTACAATACGTGTATTGGGCGAATGGCGTTACTGGAAAATTCACAGGAATTGTTATCGAACTACCTACTAATGACCCGAATGAACGAGAAAGACTCATCAATTATGCTATATCTCAATTCAGCTTTAATAATTTACCAGTCAATAAAGTGGAAATTGTCAACGGTCTCAATGGCAAGAGCGTACTCCTGGAATGTTACACAAAACAAGGAGCGACGTATTTTTCTAGTTCCTACACGTTTGGCTCGAGTATTCCGATCGATCTAAATATTACCGAAACCGGATTAATTCCAACCGACAACGTGATTCCTCAAGTTTTGAGACACTCCAAATCACCCATCTTGTGCCGGATTACAAAAACGGATCCCGAATCGGACTTCAATCGCTACGAACCAAGTTCAAAGAAACGAAAACTCGACTCGGAAAATGGATCACAAGGAAGAGAAGCCGAAAGTTTGTTACGTCGTTTTAGACAAACTGAATGGATACTACCCAATGAAACCGAATTCGCAGAATTCAGAACGAACGGTATGGATTATTACAATGGATATCCGTTTCCAGAAATTGAAGAATTGCGCTTTTACACTGATGAAAGTCAATATTGGAATGACGCTGATTCGCTATTTGGCATCCACACTGCCAATTTAACCTTCCAGTGTGATGACCTGGACGACGACGAAATGGAAGATTTTGAAAGCGATTCCGACTATTAAAAATTCTTCACGATTCCTTGAGCTATTACTTAGGTAGTTTGTAGATACCATGATTTTTTTTGTTTGTTTAATTTTCTAAGCTGTGAAAATTGTTTTAAGTTTTCAACAAATATTTTATACCTAGTAATACGTAGATAGCTAAGTTCCAAAGAAAGCTTAAAATGCCTATTATTAAGATTACAAGAAATAACTTTCAAATATTTGAAATGTAATAATTCCCTCAACTCTAAAAAAACGATAATTTTTGCCGAAAATTTTCTTTACGTAAGGTACCTAGCAATTATTACCTGCTAATTTTATACTTATTGTCTATTGAAAAACATTAAAATGATATAAAAATTGTGTAGGTAAATTTAAGATTGTTTGAAAATCAGAAAATTATCTTCACAAACAATATTATTTCTTGTCTAATTCAATTTTTTTCCATAGAATTTCTACTAATTGTTTATTTGTGGTTTTTATTGTTCTTTTTTTCATTACAGTTATCAATTTTATGAATTATGATATTTAGTATTTCGATCGTTTTAACTACAAGAGTTCTTATTTTAACCGATTTTTGTGAATATTATCGCTAATAAAATTGTTTTCAATTTTCGTGATCTGTTGGTATTTTATTATGATTTTGATACACTTTTTCATTTTTTTTCTCGCAACCACCAACTTGATATTTTTGTCTTTTTTTTCTTTTAAAAAAAAAAACACGTAGTGTTTATAGTAAATCGGATAAATAATTTTAGAAATTTTCAAATACCTATGAAGAATTTGACACCGCCGCAAATCAAATTTTCAATTTTGATTGTGAATTATTTTGGGAAAACAAAAAATTTTTAGTAAACTCTTCGTCTGCGATTTAATTTGTACTTCGATAATTTCACAGATGTTAATTTGGAAACTTTTTGATTACTGAATTGAGAAATTATTTCAATTTTTCTCCTTCAAACGTCAAATTTTTGTCTAAACCTTTTTTTTTTTTTTTTTTTTTTTTTGTATAAATATCTTCTATGATTTTATGGTTTTTACCCCTTGAGTCAGCCGAGCAAATCACTGAAAAAACGTATGGAGACAAAACTTCTTGGAAACCAAATTTTACACGTATTTAAAAAATCAATATCTCGTATGAAAAAAGTAAAGGCAAAATCATAGGTCACCAAATTTCTTACTATAGTGAAGGTGAACTCAAACTGGTTTTTTTTTCATGATGACTCGATTTTCCAGATTTTTGAAACTGTGAAATTTCAATTTTCGAACTTGAACTAGGAGCAAAAATGTCTCGACAACTAAGCACTCTTTGAGTAAGATGAACGATCATCTTATTGTTCAAGCTCTAATCGAGGAATTTCACGCCCTATCAACGAAAAACGATACGTGTATCTATTCAATTTTCTATAGGTTATAGATATTATGCTCGATCAGTCCAGAAAATCGATGTTTATTAGCTGCCAAACAAGATGGAAAAATGAAGGAAAATTTCTTAGGTAGGTAGCTAGATACCCGTAGGTAGATGCACACTAAGAAAGTACCAATAAATTCATTTTTCAGGAAAACCTCAATTAGGTACATATTTGATAGATCATTTTCTTTCATTTTTTCGAGATGAAAATTTTTATTAAAATTCGGTCAATATTTTGTAGATAGATTTTAGTTTCGAATTTAATAATCGACAAGTTTCTTAAATTATTAGATATTAAAGCTTCTATTTTATTTTCCAACGAATTAATGCATTATGACCAGTTGATCACATCACATACATGTTAGATAAGAATTCGCAGAAATCGCAAACGCTTAAACATTTATTATTTCCCGCGGTGATAACTGTAGGGTTTGTGTCTCACATCCGTCAAAATTCGTTTGATAAGCTATTTTCTCATTTTATAAGCGCACATGGAAACGCCATGTATCATACTGTCCAGCAACGATTACAATCGTAGGTACTAAATTCATCATTGGATAACATTTAAAATTTACAGTAGCACAACACACGCACTATTTTCTAAAATAACTCGACATGTATTGCGATTTACGATTCGCGTACAGCTTTTCAACTTTCTGATGGTCGATTTGATTTTTGATTTATTGGTCATTTCATCCATTCTAATCTCTCACGTGTTTTTTCCATCTCACATAACCCATTCGTCTGAAATGAGCATCGACGAAAAGAAAAAATTGCCATCAAACAAAACCGATTGTGCGTAAGAATTGTTTATTAAGTAAAATTCAATGATAAAATGCATGAGTAAAATAAGTACTTTTCAAACCGTAGACGTTTAAACTCAGAAGAAAAAAACAAACTGCATGGTTAAAAAAATTCAAAAAATCACAAACTTGTTCTACGGTCATGGTGGAATAATCGCACGATTCAATATTTTCCTTTAAAAGTCTATAAAAACTACGTCAAGAAAAAAAATAAAACGATCTATAAAATAAACAATAAAATAAAATCTAAGAAATAATAAAAGCTCAACAAATTATTAAATTTCAACTCATCGAAAGGGATAATAAAATTTTAACCTTATTATATTCATAATCATAAATAAATCACATCACTTAAGTACTTCGATCACTGAATAGTGAATACAATTCAGTTGAAATGCGATATGTTTACTCCAACGAGAAAAAAAATAAGTACGAAAGTTTCATTAATTTCAAACTTTTAAGGTGATTAAATGACTGAAAAAATTGTAACATTAGTAAAATGGTAACAGCGTTTGAAAAAAATAAAATAAAGTTTACATATGACAAAATATGGCAGAATTTCGATCCAATTTTCGAAAATTCTTTCTAAACAAAAAATTACGTAGGTAACTTCGAATCATTCTCTTTCTAAACCATTCCCTTTCTGCCTGGTGACTAAATATCTAAACTCTAATTAACCGACCCTTTCTGCAGCTGTACATCTTGTAAATTTTACATTTCCACTAAATCCAACGACACTGTTTGCCCAAACAAACGTTAACAGCGAATACTGCTGCTGAATGAAAGTGAAATAAGCAGTCGAATTATTACGATAAGTCGCCAATGGGGGCATTCTGCAACCACATTTCGTTGATGAAATGGTATAAATTATCGCTGACTGATACCTGCGATAAATTTTTTAAAAAATGATTAATCGAGTGAATCAGTAACAGGACGAATAATTTATTAAAATAATTTACTTTATATGGTGTAGGATTAAGATAACGTTTGTGATCTTGTCTCAGAGTTTTGAGAGAATTTCTGACACGTTGTCGAATTTCACTCAGTGATGGTAAAGGTTTACGACAAAGTTCTCCATTTTTCCAATACTCCTGAACATTAAATGAATTAGAAAAAAAACTCACGATACGAATTCAAAGAGAGACAAAGATTGAAATATAGTTTTACCTTGAGCAGTGGTTCAATTCCAGATGGTGTAGCAAAAGCTCTTTTCTGTTGATTAACAGGATGTCGACATAGTACTTTTTCGCCAACTTTCGGTGCATCTTCGTTTGAACGTTGCAGAAGATCGCATAAAGCGTACCCTGTGAAAATATGTCTCGATTAAAAATTGAAGTTATGATCACGATAACTCGAATAATATTTTACTACTTTAAAAAAAGCTAGACAGACTCTTGAATGATTGTGTGAAGCATTTCAGCCAGTACTGAGAACAATTGAAAATAATCTATTTGTATAATTTACAGCATATTCTGAGAAAAACTCTTACCATCACTTCCATACAGCCGATAAACGTCCTTTTTACCAGGCATTGTGATCTTGTGAGCATCTTGGCTTAGTTTTATGCGCGGAATGCCGTTTAATTCGACTAATTTATAAACACATCCGAGCGCTGGCTGTTTTTGGCACGTGACTGAAAAATTTTAAAAAGCGAATAAAGGTGATTAACACATTAAATATACCAAAAAATGAAATTAGCCGTATTAATGACTCAATCCATACCTAAATTCGTTCCAATACCGAAACAATCGATTTTATGGTTTTGATCGTTCAGACTCCAAATTGTTTCTTCATTGATATCGTTCGAAGCAACGATCTGTAGCTTTGCGAACCATGGTAAGTTGAACCTGAGTAAGAAAATGACAATTTTAAAAATGGGAAATAATTTCAACAAATAATATAATCATCATCAATGAACATGGCTACACAATAGGTGAAAAATAATGACTTGCTGTTTGATTTTTTGAGTAGACATTTTTATTTCGCATGGCTTTTTGAAAAACAACGTTAGCTAAAAAGAATCCAGACTCATAATGTTATTTTCGAGAATCATTATTTACTCATAAAGTGGTTTCGTGATTTTTTTTGTCCAAATGGTACATGGTACCTATTTCATCAACTTTCAAACGTTTACAATATTTGAAAAATTGTTCTCGATTTTGTAATTTTTATTTTCCATCAATTTTATAATAAATTTCAGTGATTTTGATGCCAATTTTATTGTTACTTATTTCTTTGTACAATTCTTGCAAAATTATGATTTGAATCCTTTATCGCAATTTTCAGCAAGTTTTATCATTTTAGTATTTTTAGCGATATTTAGCTTAAATCTGACGATGACGTCTCAAATAAAGAATTTCCACGTAAACCCATCACACGTCATTGACTGGAGAAAAATCCCATAATTCGTTTCTATATACTCAAATATAATAATTAAACAGCTTACTGTTTAGCAATAGTGATGAAGAGATTCCTCGAAACTGACGACAAATAAGCCAAATCTCCGCTATCGATACGAATTCCAATAGCTTGATACCCGAGATCATTCAAAGCTAGCGCAACAGCTGAAAAGTTCAATAAACCGCTCCTGAAATTGAAATATTACCGCACAAGTGAATTATCAAGTTCAACAGTAAGAAAAATAAAAAAAATTAGATATAAAAGTCGAAGATACCTGCTCACATCGTACGTATCAATCAGAGCGACAAAATTATAAGGAAATGCAACCGCAAAAGAGATCAAAGCAGTCAATTCGCCATCCGAAGCTTGTTCAGGATTACAATGCATAAGTGGAGCGACCTTCTTCCTCCATTCGATGCTTCTTTCCAACAAATCCTCCGATTCGCCCGTATTAAGATTTAACAAATTCTAAAAAAAAAGTGCAAAAAACTCGTTGATAAAATAATTGTATCAGATATGCAAACTCCCGCACATAATACGTAATTCCACGTGTTAATCTATATAGGTAACTAATTACTTAGATACATATTTACTTTTAAGTATACATATACATATAATAATTCAACCAATATGACTCTCAACTAGCACTAGTAAAATGGGCTCCCTTCAAATGATCGAATGCCACAATATTTCTAATAAAATTATAACGCAGTGAGCGTCTAAAACCTTGAAGAATTTGAGCTGCCTTTTAGCAAGGCAAGTGATACCTAAGTAATAATTGTGCACTCGCGTGAGTATATATGAAGGCTTAAGTGAGTACTACTTACCGCAGCATAATGATGTAGGTAAATATGAAAAGCAATTTAGCAAACAATCAAGGAGCATAATTATAAGAATAAAAATAAGTAGGTACTTTGAGGTACCTACCCAAAATATCCATCAAAATTATTCGATTACATAAATAATTATAGCCCAACAACATGCACCCATAAAAAGCACAGCCACAGACGAAAAAAGCACACACCAATGTCCAATACCACCCAAGCTCATACGATTGAAACGCCCAAAAAAAGATATGTAATTTTGCTATTTTACAGCTGCACTGCGCATTGAACTTCTCCCTTACCCATTTCAACAGGAAGAAAATATGATAACAATGTAGGCAAGTACATTAAATTGCTAGATATTATATAAGTAGGTAAAGTAAATGACAAATAAAGAAAAGCGTATGTGCGTAAAGGTACATCAAGTACGACCCCAGGAGAATATTATATAGGATGAAAATCTACGAGAAAAAAAATCTAATGGTGATGAAGTAATGCGCAAGTACGAGCTTAAAATTAGAAATTACCCTCATACCTGACTTCCAAAGAATATATCTTGGGCGTCTAAAACAACTCCACTGCCAATCTAATTTCAAAACAATGTTAAAAATCAAACCAAAGAAAAAAAAGTATATTAATCTACAACACAAGAGGAAAAAAAAGTAAAGAAAATCAAGGAATAAAAAAAGAATATAAAAAACAAAGCTATAAAATTTGCGTAAAATTAGCCAAGTAGGTACGTATCATAAAAGTAAAAGTACCTAGTTTTTTAAAACAAAAATAATAAATTTAAAAAAAATAAGCGAAGTGCATTCGTAAGTAATTCGTAGAATGTTTAATAAATTTGGGTTTAAAAATAAAAAAATTGAAATGTGTGATTCGATAACGCTTTCAATTTATCGATTAGTTAGGTAAATACTTTCGATCAGTTTATTTTGGCAAAAAAGTTGAATAAAAAATATGTTTAAATGCGCGAGTAAAATCATTACTTATTGCAGCGAGAAGTACACCATAGACAAATAATAACCTGAGTACCACGACGATATGAATTGGAAA
Source organism: Planococcus citri (assembly GCF_950023065.1). Classification (NCBI taxonomy): domain Eukaryota; kingdom Metazoa; phylum Arthropoda; class Insecta; order Hemiptera; family Pseudococcidae; genus Planococcus; species Planococcus citri. The sequence goes on along the minus strand of NC_088678.1, from coordinate 59,700,430 downwards.
TGTAATTAATTAAAACCGTAACCATAAGACAGATATAAAAGAAGAGAAGTAAAACAATCCACAGCTGATTTTTCATTAAGTAGGTACACTGGTACATGTATATAAACGATTAACGATAATCATTCTAAAGAAATAATAGGTAACTATTGGACCATAGAAGTAAATGGTCTAAGAATAATAATGATTCGCCAAAAACAGTGAATAATTTCGAAGTTAGATTGTTAGAATCTAGTACAACTCGCTGATTCGAAGATTTCAGTAAATATTGTTTGAATAGTTTGAATTTGAAATAATTAGCGATACTAAGAAAGTAAAAGAGTAAAAATATACCCACCTTTGTCTTCAGTTCAGCGAAATCGGTGAAAGAATTAATAAAAGCGTGGGCATGAGTACCTTTGACAGGTATATCGAACATTTTGCCAGCCAAAACATTACTGGTGCCGTCAAAACCACCTGTAACAAAAGAATTTCCATCGCATATTTTAAACAGACGAAATATTTAACTTTTTAGGAAGTATTCAATGTTAACCAACGGAATGTAAAGAAGTGGTTGAACTAAAGGAACAGGTAGTCCGGATGTTGTCTCGCACACATACCCTTTTCATACCTTTTTCTTTCATTCTCCAACATCCAAGAAAGTGTCATACAATGGAATTAGTTGGTCTTTCTATCTCGTAAATATTGTAACGTAACATTATGCTAAAAACATAAAAGACCCCGGAAAGAAATCTCTCGACCGGTTTCTACCCTTTTGTTTGTCCTTCATCCTCGCAATTTATGGTCGCAGCCCGCGACTCTACGTGAGGCGCCGCAAGTCTGGAAAAATAACCAAAATTCTTCGAAATGATACCAGCGCCTGCGCAGTGTTCACCATACTCGTGATACTCGCGCATTTTAAACTATATACGAGTTAGGATTGCATTCCTTTAGTTTTAGTCACCTGTTACACTTTACTTTCGATCAGACTTCAGAGTCAGACGACATTTAATAAGCTTTTGATTGGCGAAGTGATGTGATATTGTTCGATGATGTACATAGAAACTTAACGATATGAATTCACTTGTTAATTTTTTACACGCGCTTGATTAATTTTGTGATATTAGAACACCATTATAGTGTCCTAATAATAACTGCGATTTTATTTAATTTTATTCGTTGACTCGATTTGTGCTCAGAACTTATTCGCTTAGTTACAGTGGAAGTGATCGTCCGAATCAAGTACAAAATACCTATGGCAAACACAACTGGTGAGTGTTTTTTTTGCATTAAGTATTCAAAGTAAGATTAATTATTATTTATTATTATCCTGTGCATACGTATTATTTCTGAATGGAGACCCAACTGCAAGCTAAGGAGTAGGGAAGATTACAATACTCGTGAAAATATTTTTTAAAAGATGATATCTGTAAAATACAGACATGTAAGGTAAAATTACGATTCCCAACTTTTTGGAGCACAAAGAAAATTCAAAGCTTACAATCCGCGTGCTCCAAGGCAGGGGGTAACATATAAAATATTTTTAAAAACACGAAGAAACTCATTTTACCTATTTGTTTTCAATTATTTTGAGTTAATTATAGCCACTTCATTAATGATCTGTCACAATCTACACAATTTTCAAATCAAAAAAATGTCGCATCAATTCTGAAATTATGTTTTCAATTTTTGGTCATTTTTCATCGTTTTTGTTGCAATTTCGTCAAATTTCAACTTTGGTTTTCTGCAGTAAATTTATCAAATCTTCATCACAGAGGCGTAGCCAAGGGGGGGGGTCGTTTAGCACAGGGCCACTGCTAAAATTTTACAATTAAAATTTCTCATTTCTCCACTGCACATGCATAATATTACGACAAACCATATAATTATGTAGTTGGGTATAGTAATGAATAAATAGGTAGGTAACAATAAGTCAATAGATATGAACTACGATCAATTCGTATCACATTCATATCGTCTGGCTACTTAAATTGTCAAATGTTACGTTTTTTGTTTATTTTAGTTATTCCTAGGTACCTGTTTTAAAATTTTCAGTCTTAAAAAAGAGATTTATTTGCCGACTTTTTTGGAACTTGATGGCGCATTTTTGAAATATTTTGCTCTCATTGCTCAAGCTGAGTACAGTTTTTTTATTTCTAAATTTTTTTGCACCTGTTCAAGGTAGGTACATAGAGCTACCTAACCCTGGAAAATATCAAATGAAATTACGAAATTGACTTCTTGTAAAAAAATCATAATTTACTGAACTGCTCACATTAAAAAAAAATTTTTTGCTTCTCAAAACATGATATTTCGAGAGCTTTTGCCTTCACTTTGTTCGGGCCTTCTTGCTTTTCTTTTCCAGACCTGAAATTTCTAAAAAAAAAAAAAATCGTTCAAAAACTGAAATTCTGAAGCATAAGTAATGAATCTCCTCCTATAAAAAAGCATTGTTCTTTTACACATCAAAATTATACCTACTTTTCAAAAGCTTTTGCCCTCGCTACGCTCCGGTTAATTGTTTTTTCTCTCATCGTTAAAAAAATTGGACCTTTCTCTGCCTTTCTCCAACAACCAACCCCCCCCCCTCTCCAGATATGCTCTGGCTACGCCAGCCACTGCTTCATCAACTTTATCGTCATGTTTCAAAAATTTTTACACCAATTTTAGATTTTTCTGTGATACTTCATGTATAATGTTGGCCAAAAATTCAGTAGTGCTATGCACTTGATTTATTTTTCGAAGTTTTCTACAATTTGTAGAATTTTATGATATTTTTACGATATTTAACAAGTTTTATCGCTTCATTCATGATACCTAACTCAGAAGTTGAGTAATTTGACAACTTTGAAATTTTATAATATTTTATACAAGTTTAGGTAAGTATTATACAAATTCCACAACAATTTTGAGAATACTTTCAGTTTCAATAATTCGGTTCACTTACGCAAGATATTTTACTTAAATTTCGAGACATTTCATCAAGTTTTGGTCGTTTCATGAACTTTTGATGTTTTCATACCACAGGCGTTTCAACGTTGTTTCAAAGAATAGTAAAAAAGTAGTGATTTTAAAAATGGGTTGTAAAATTAGTGAAAAAGTAGTTAAGTTATAATCAAAAAAGTAATGAAAAAATTCAATCACGCAACAAAAACCTTCAATAATTATTCATTGAGAAAAAAAAGTTTATTATTGATGAAATTGGCAACAGGGTTCCTTTTTTTCGATGTTCATTCGTTATGAAAGAAAAACATTATTTTTTTCACTTCTCAAAACATAAATTTTCAAAAGCTTTCACCCTCGCTCGGACCTTTTTTGTTTCTTTTTCTAAATCAACTTCCTGAAAAAAACATCATTACAATACAATTCTAAAATTTTAAAAACCCAAAAATAAACTCCTCGCATTAAAAAAAAATCATTTTTAGACATCGTGTAATTTCTCTCATTGTACCTTGTACTTGATATTCCTAGTTCTATCAGTCAAAATTATTATTCTTCATTTTTGGTTTTTCATTCGTCATTTTTGTACGCAAGTTATCCCTCCTCCCTCCCTCCCAAATTTGGAACGCGACGCCACTGTTTTTTCCGTAACTTTCTACGGCCAATTATACAAAAGGCCTCATGCATAATTTTATTTTACGTAATTTCCAACAACTTTGCTTTAAATTTATTTCGTTCAATTGTTGCAATGTTTAATCAATTTTCCGTTTTTGGTTTTTCATTCGTCATTTTTGTACCCAATTTATCTTCCCCCCCCCCCCCATTGGAGCGTAACGTCACTGTTTTTTCCGTAGGTAGCTTTCTTTCTACGATCAATTATACAAAAGGCTTACAATTTTATTTTACGTAATTTTCAACAACCAATTCATTTTAAATTTAAACATTTTTACGATGTTTAATCAATTCTCAAGTCAATTGTCAATTATTTTCTATGTACTTTCTGTATTTTTGACAAATTATAATTTTATTTTGAAAATTTTCAGACATGTTTTCAACTTTTTGGTCGTTTTTCAATACTTACTGCAATAATATTTAGAAATAGAAATACTATTCAGCGATTTGTATTCCTATTTTACCATTTTTATGAATATTTAATTCAAAAAGGGTGTTCTAACAGACAGTTGGGTGTCAGTGTCCGGTGTCCTTGTCCGGTTGTCCCTTATCTTTAATACATATTGAATCCACTAAAAACACTAGATACGTATCAAAATTTTGTTGCGAAGAAATATTTACAATAGTCTATTTTTTTTCTTTTTCCATATCGAAAAAAAACAGCTGACAGTGCCATCCCTGATGAGAATGCTTTTCTTCAACAGCAAGAGAAAGAGAATTTGACGCAAGAAAATGAAAAATTTGGTTTATACGTGTTGGAAAACTTACTCAATGACAACCTTGTGACAGATATCGGCGAAATTAATTACTCAGAAGGAGAAGATCTTCTTTCCAGCAGACAATTTCCTCTGGCAGCCATCTCAGAACCATTTTGCGACAATATAATCTTAGCTAAAATCTACGATCGTTCCTTCAGCGAGAAACAGGATTCCGAAGAAGTCGTCACAAAATCTTTCATAAACTTCATAGCGAATAAATTCAACGAATTCCTTCCTACATCCGAGTTGAAACACCGCATTCGAACGGACGGTTCGGCATGTTCCTTATGGAATAAAAATTATGGAAGGGCTAAAGGTATCAAAGAAATCATTCGAAGGCATCATCTGACAGATATTCTTCGAGAAAAGTACAAAGATGCGGTTTACATGACTTTCAGAATTGATTTAGCTGATGAAACGCTCAAAACCCTCTTGGCACAATTACCAAAGATACTGAAAGAGCTCCAAGAAGACCATTATTTCCTATTGGATATGGATGTAACGGAAGACTTGACCGGTATTTTCAACAAACAAGAAATGCGTGATTACTTGACGAAAAATTTCATCGAATTTCAAGAAAATTATAACGAGATCGTGAAGGATAACCAAAGTGTGGGAATCGATTGCTTGACATGGGTGTATTCGAACGTCAGGGTTAAAATATATAATAAATTCATTTGTCAGATGACAAGTCCGGGAGTCCGTCAGCAAATTGGGAATCACATTGTTGATTTTATCGACTGTCCAAAAAAACGATTAAGAGATACTTTCTCTTCACCTTTAGCCAAACAACATGGAGTTTTACGATTGGAGGTGACCATCTATAACTTTTCGTACTTGGATAAAGAAAAATTGTACGACCCTGTAGATGACTGTTTACAATTATTGGAGGCGAATGAAAGGTACTTGGAAAAAGCTCCCATATATTCTGTACCGATTTCGACAATGTGGAGAAAATTGACTAGCAAATTACAAAATAGTTGTTGTCTCGTAAACGGTGATGTTTTGCAATACGTGTACTGGGCAAATGGCATCACAGGAAAATTTACTGGAATACAAATCGTATTACCGACTGACCAAATACGAAGAAAAGAGCTAATCGATTACGCTTTAAGTCAATTCAGCTTCAATAATTTGGAAGTCAATTATGTAGAAATTGTCCAAGATGATAACGGCCAGAATATTAAGACTGAGAAATGTTACATTAAACGAGGACAGACGTACTCGTATTTTTCTCATTCCAACACATTTTATTCAAATATTCCGTTCGATTTAGATATACACAGCACTGGATTATGCAGAACAAAGCACGTTAATCCACAAGTCTTGAGAAACAATGGCAAGGGACGAATTCTCATAGAACCTACTTACCTGATAAAGGAAATTGATCCCAAATTCCACAAATGGACACCAGAAGACATGCCAGAAGAACAAAAAGTCGATGAAAATTTGGTACGAGTTTTCAGAGAAGGCCACTGTGAAGACTTGGACTTGACAGGGGAGTATATAATTTATGGATTCGCAGTCATAAGCACTGAAAAATTCCGTAACTACATAGTTGTAGTTCAAGCAGAAAAGCGAAATTATCCAGGGATGAAAAGCTTGTATTACATAAAAGGTGCTCGTAAATATGATTTTGTGAATCGTTGCCGTGATGAAACCCTACTGATCGAAGAAGGTTATAAAGTTACTACTGACATTAATAATGGTACGAGTATAACCAGTGTACAACTACCCGAAGAAGAAATCGGAAAAAAACCATTCGCAGAATTCAAAACGAATGGGATTGATTCATTCTGTGGAATCTCGTTTCCAAAAATTGAAGAATTATATTTCTACACTGACGAAATATTGTACTGGGATGATGCGGAATCGATGTTCGGAGAAACCATACGAACATTAATAACTTTATTCAAATTTTATAACTGGAAAACCTTGGACTCAGTTGGAAAATATTTCGTATTTGCTTTCGCAGTCACCAAAAAATCAGATTACCCTTACGTTGGAGTTTTAGCGCAAAAGAAAGGTACCGAAGTCAAACGTGTATATAAATTTCAAGGATTCGATAAATTCAAGTTCATAGATCGTTACAACGATAAAGATTCTCTGATAGAAAAAGGCTACAAAATTATTTATTTCAGAGATTTCAATATTGTATATTTACCAACGGAGGAACCTTTGGCTGAATTTGAAACAAATGGATTGACTATTTTGCCCAATGGGAACACGTTTCCGGTTACAGAAAAATTAGTATTTTATAAAGAAATGATTTTTGAAATGACTGAAGAAGAGCTAAAGAACGCATTTCAACGAGGTGATTGTCTGGATACTTACTCCAAATACGATGTATTTGCGTTTACAGTAGATACGCATTTAAACTATCCTGATGTAAGAGTATTGGCTCAGAAAATGGGCGAAACATCCATAAAAGTATGCTCAGTCAAAGGGAAATTGAGGGACAAATTTGTCCAACGGTATAAGCGTAAAATTTTGCTAGAACAAATGGGCTACAAAAAAATAACCAGCGGAGATTTGGATATCCTATTTTTAGTAATTGAAAAGCCCTTCGCTACGTTCGTAACAAAAGGAATCAACGTTTTCAACGATCGCAAATACACCCGGACAGACAATTTACAATATTGGAGATATGATGGACATGGCAACCCAATCGAAGAACGGGAGAATAATTTCGATAACCAAGAAAATGATGAAAACCAATAGAATCATATTCATTTTATACATGTATAGGTATCATTAAATCCTCCAAGAAACAGTTAAAATTATCGAATTACGAGAAAAAATGTTCAAATATCTTAAAATTGGCGAAAGTCAAAATATTAAAAAAATCTATAATCGCCTTTTCAGTAATTGTTTTACTATCTGTAATACCGACATAAATCATTTTTGTAAAAAAATCAGAAAAATGGCACGAAAATCGTTCAATTTTTTTAAAAATAATTTTGCGTTAAATAGGTACCTATTTTGTAATAAGTACTCGTAGAGTGTAAAAATTCAGATAAAAATTATTATAAAATTTTTGTTGAATGATTCTAATGATATTTCAAACCTGTAATATGAACAATATTTCCAGAATAGTTGGTACGAATTCGCGGATGTTTATTAATCAGATGCGATTATTTTTGATATATTATATTATTTTTATTTTTATACCTAATATGAAATTTTTGTTTTTTTCTGCATTAATATTACGTATTCATAATGTTTGAGCATGTTTTCATTTCAACTTTTTAAGCTGTTACCTATCAATTTTCAATATTTTCGTGATGCTGTCTCTAAGTATTGTATCTGGAATTTTTAAATACCCACCAATTAAATTTTTTTGTAATTACTTCAGCATTTATACGTTTTTCATTTTCGAAGTAACGTGACATGCTCGCTGCTCGCCACTCAGTTAATTAAAATACGTAGAATTTAAAACATTTTCCAAATATAAATTTCAGGAACCAAAGATAAAATTTCACGATTTCTCTACCAATTAAATTCTCAGGAGCATTTCATTCATTTCACCGTATTGATTTTTGATTTGATTCTGACCCACTTTTTAAGATTGAATTCGAAAATTATTTCAGGTATTCCATAACACGCAACCTTATTACCCAATAAAAATTTTTCTTGCATTCCTCTGCCCCTGCCCCTCCCGTTTTATTTACCCTTTCAAAAATTGGGGTGGGCTGAAACTTTTAGTCAAAGTACATATTCAGTCGTGGTTTTTACATCAATGCTTATACCTAGTTTTCGAGGTATTTTTGCAGTGAGCTGGAAAGTACAATTTTCATCAGCTGTTAAAAATTCGCGTTTCAAAAAAAAAACTAAGTCAGTAACAAAAAAAAACATTCACAAAATTAGTATTTTGATTAATCGACAGATTTCTTAGATCGATTGTAAAAAAAAAAACTAAAATCTATATGTATTGTATTTACCTATATAGTTCGATTTGTAACCGAGTAATCACAGCTGTCAAACTGATTTTCATTACACATATTTTGATAAATTATCGCTAGTTCGGTTTTTTTTTCTTAAAATTTCGATTCGATTTTTATTTTTCATAAATTCGTAAATCGATAGTTTTTTTTTAAATCGCTGAAACGAAAATTTCAATGAACAAAAAAAGGAAAATTACTAATCATGACTTGAGTATTTCATAAACATGAACTTGCTAACCTACCCCAGTTTTCCTACATTTGAGATAAAAATCCAGCTTATCTTCAATCTTGCTTATGAGACCAATGTAAGCAAAGTACACATGCGGATTCTTTTCAATTTTTTCCCAACAAAAATGAACCTAACTATGTGGTAGACTTAACTTCTACCTACACCTTAATCGTTTAATCAATACGAAGAATCGAAATCGAAAACATAACATTGAAGTAGCCATAAGCTAGGAATTCGTAGAATGTTCCACCTTTCACGTTCCCATAGATGATATTATTTGCAACGTTTTCAGTCTCACAACTGTTTTAAAATTTATCTGGAACGCAATTTTTCGGATGTACCTACAGGTTACATAAATTCTATCTCAGCTAAACCAGCGTGCCAAAAAGGACACATTCGTGCATTATAATGAATGCAATCATTATTCGTCCTTGGATGAAAAAAATTTCATTTTTAGCACCAAGTTGTACGGAAGTACGGAACTAAGGAGCTGCATTAACGTTCGGGTATCATTCAAAGTAACACGGCGCGGCGTGTGTTCGCGTTTCGTTATTATGTATTCGAGATTATTGTCTTCATTTGTGTGGTGTAGGATTTCATGCTTTTAAATCTCGTAAGTAATAATTAATCAATCATGTCAGCATTTTTGTTACGGTTTCATGTTTTTAAAATAAAAAATGAATCATATCATCGAAATCATCCAACGAGTTGGAGATTCGCGTATAGGTACATAATTATATATGACAAAGGAAACCAAATGATCGAGAATTCGAGAGGGAGGGGAAGAAGATATCGTAGAAGAAAAATGAAAAATCGAGCTCCTAATCTTGAACGTGTCATGCCAATAAAAAATAACACTGATCATAATTTCTTAAAACTCAACAATGCGATCAACTCATTTACATAGGATGGGCGGGCCAGATAGAAATGGCGGGAAAACTTTTCGTATGTATAGTATGTAATGTACGTCTACGTAGTAAGTACATAGTAGTACCTCTATCTACATTTATGAACTGACCGTGAGTTGCTGTGTGAAAAAAACACGTCATTCTCTTTTTAGTAACACCGAATGATTTTTTCTGTCTTGTTAACTAATAGAAGCCTTTATACACTAGAACTAGATATTATTAAAGTTCTCAAAATTTTATTGTAGTGACGTAACGAATTGTTCATAAATAGGTATACCAAGTAGGCACATATTTTTATACTTGAAAAATACTATTCGGATTTTCAACTCAGTCACCCTTCACCAAAACTCCTGAGACACAAAAATGATCGATGATTGACAAACTATCAATGGACAATGTAAGAGTAACCAAAGTAAACACCCAAAATTGGCGGTCATTTTCGTTATTTTTAATTTACGCCACACAAAGGTTAAAATTAATCATACGAAAGTATGTTGGTAGAGGTACTGGTACTGCGTAAGTCGACCATACGCTCTATAATATGTTATCAAAAGATATTAGATAACGCTTCTTTACCGTTTAGTTTCCATAATGAATGATCCGCTGAAAACTTTTGAAAAATGGTTTTTAATGCGTTGCTGTTTTTACTACTTAAAATCGTAAAATCTACTTCAAAACTTAATTTCGTGAACGCAAAAAATTACACGTTGAATTTTCAGCGACGTAGTGGACAAAAAAACGTACGTGCGAAGAAATGCGAGAAATTACAACTTGTTGCGTCAGCAAATATGTTTATTCCGCCGCGATGATCTCATCAGAATGTACTCAACTCAATAGCCCTTCTCACACCATATATAATTATAAATTAGGTAAATCACTTCAGGGCCTTCCAAAAATCTTCCTAGTTTTTGTTTCCATTACCTATGTGATTTTTAAAAATTGTTTTGGTACCTAAGTAGGCCATATCACTTTCTTCTGCACTTTGTGTTGAAACTATCAATAAATCTTTAAGTAGGTACATAAGAATTAAAATTGAGAATAATTATATGTAATTCAAAATTTACTAAAATTGATAAAATTTCAGTAGAATTATGCAAAACTTCACAAAAGTTGCTCAAAACAACGTTAAACCCCAATGAAAACTATTAAACATCACAAATCAATTCTCAAAAAAATTATTTTAAAAAAATTAAATTTTTCAAACATTGTGAAGAGTTGTACTTAGTTGTAAATTACTAATGTTAAGGCGGGGGGGGGGGCGGTGTGTGTGACTGAATGCATTGAATGTTTTATTTTAAATTTAAACAGTTTTGAAGATCGCAGAAAATTGATCTAACAGAAAAAAAACAAAAAACGGAGAATTTAAGCGGTCTTTTGAAAAATTAAGCACGTTGCTGACGATTTTTTTCATATTTAACTTGTGTATGTTGGAAGAAAATACCATATTAAAATACACATTTTGGCGGAAAATTTTGCTGTGTAGCTCTTTTCAGTTCGACAGTTCAAAGTTTTCTTTCATCAATTTCACCCCACCCCTGCAATAAAAAATTCTAAAAAAAAAATTCGAAGACCCACCTTTCCTCTACACATTTCGGGTGGTACCTAAATTCTACCTCCAATAGGTTTAGGTACTCGCGGACACAGATTTTTTTCTCGCAAACGGCAAAATCGTTTTGGGGTGAGGGCGGATTTCTGGCTCAAAAATTTTTAGAAACTGTGGCACTTCATCCACCTTACCTATACGAATATTCTTTAGACCAAAAATGCAAAAAATTAAAATTTCATCAAATTCACATAGATAGATGTACTGTACCCCGTTTTTGACACCCCCTCCCCCCCACACACACACACACACACACACACACACACACAATCAAAAAATGATTGAAAACTATTCTAAACCCACTTTAAACAATTCTGGAAGAATCCAAAAGATTTTTTTAAGTTGAAATTTTGACAAAATGTTTACCAATGCTAGGTACAGTTGGAAAGCCCATTTTCCACATACTGAGTAGACTGAATATGATTTTGGAGCCTACAACGACTCTTTAAAAATTCTAAATCCCCCCCCTTCGGAATAAAATCTGCCAATCGCGTTTACACGCACCAAGTTTATTATGTACTTACTTACATTTTTTTGAAAGTCCGAAATTTTCAAAATATACCTACATACGACTGGAGGCTCCAGAACGGTTTGAAACCGCCTCTAGGTAAATTCAGCTTTCCTATTTCATTTGGTGAAACTTTCAAAAATCTGCTAGAGACTCCCGAATTTCAACCCGGCGACCCCAACATGGTGACAATTGTCACAAACCAGTTTCTTCCTGCAATCGCTCCGCAGGAACAAGTGATAGGGTAGTAACGACTCCTCGTACACATACGTGTATGCTCTGCCGTTCATTTGCCGTGTGGAGAAGGTTGCCTACTTTTTCATTTTAAGGGGCAGAATTTAAAAAAAAAATTTGTACAGAAGCTTGGAATTTTTTGCCCCTTGAATAATTTAAATTAAAAGGATAGGCAAATTGCTGTGCACGAGCAAGTTGGACATGGACACACAATTGTCAGTGAGGAGTTAAAACTTGAAATGATTACGCCTGTTTTTAATTTATTAAAAAAAATTCAAAAATAAAGAATCGATAAAACGTGGAAATTACAAATTTTTAAAAAAATGTTTGCCCCTTAAAATAGAAAAGTAGGCAAAATGCTCAACATGAGAAATTAATGGTGTAACCTCTACACACCCCCTCTGGATATATCCAATGCCATACCATATTTCATTCTGGCGCAGGAAAATTTATTAGTCAATGACATTTTTGTAAGTTAGGGGAGGCGGGTTAAAAACGATTTGAAAACGGGGATCAAACAATAGGGTACATAGCAAATCTCAGGTCTCCGTGTGAATTCAATGGAATGTAGATTTCTTCACACTTATAGTACGTAGCTTTTTTCAACTCGCCAAAAATCTAAAAATGTAATCAACCATCTGAATTTTTTAGCTTTGTCCGATTCAAACGTTCTTCTGTCAGTTGGGATCATTCTCTTCTCAGAATTTGAACGAAAAATAAGAAAATGGTGTCATCTAGAATCGTGTTTTTCCTTCGACTATAACGCTGTTCTTAAAAGTAGTCATGAAGCAATCAATAATTCAAAAATTTGATCAGCATTAACCTCTCGGCTCTCTCCCTCCCCCCCGGAAAAGTCAGTAGTTAATTTTCAAACTTTTATCAGCCAAAATTAGTACATTTATGATTTGTTTCAAGATTTCTAACCGAACTTGAAACTTGAAAGTTGTCTCGTAATAACTCAACCTAGCTCCTCTTCCCCTCTTCAAGCAAATTTTTCAGTTGACTTCACATTACTCAGTATAACGATACTTCCAGCATTTAGCAGTTGGGTGACTTCAGATTTACTTATTTATAATTAAATAACATATTTTCATTCAAAAAATAATATTATGATGTACCATACGTACTTAATACCAAAGTAATCTTTTTTTGTTTTGTTTTGTTTTTACAGGTGTTAGCAACATCGACAGTATGGCTTCCGAGTGTCTGCGGCTCCTCGTCAAAAATTTAGGCAAAGACAAGTTGCTAACAGATATTGCCAATGTTGATTACACACGCGGCGAAGAACTTCTCTCCGAACAAAGTATTTCATCAAATGCAATTACAGAACCGTTTTGCGATAGCTTGAAGTTGGCTCAAATTTGCGAAAATTCTCAGTGGAATGAACAGTACTCTCACGAATGCCAAAACTATTTAATCGACAAGTTCTTCAAAACAACTGCTACACTGCCTAACTTCTCCACCGAACCATCCCGTGAGGCTCCTGTTCCGTTGCATTCAAACAGCCAGAGTGTGAATACAGTTTGGCAGATAATTCGAGATAAACCTGTAGTAGAAACGTTCTCCGATCCAGTTTGCGCTTTTTACGATGTTACTTTTGAAAGCGTCGAATTAAAACAACTCCTCAGAGGAAATCCGAATATTCTACAAATACTGGAAGAAAACAATTATTTTCTCGTGGAGTTACACATTTCTCAAGATTTCGCAGGCATTTTCAACAAAGCTGAAATGTGCGATCATTTGTTGAAAAATTTCGATTTCTGTTACGGTGACGAAGACAGTGAACTTCGAAACAACTGCAACGTAATTCGTAAAGAAGAAACTGGGATCGACTGCATCACTTGGACGAGTTCAAACGCCAAGATTCAAATATATAACAAATTCATTAGCCAAATGACGAATCCTGGAGCGTGCAACAAAATGGGCAACCGAATCATAGATTTCATCGATCCGTCGAATAAGCAGTTACAAAAAACTTTTTCGTCGCGCAAGGCGAAGGAACATGGAATCACCACGTTGAAATTGACTATTCACAATTATGGAAACGATGTATTTGAAAAAAAGTACGAACCTTCGTGTTTTCATTTATTGAAAACGATTAACGAAATGTACCTGAAAGAAGAAGATGCTCCTATATATTCCGTATCTCTGGCCAAAATGTGGCAAAAATTGACCAATGTTTTACAAAACAGTTGTTGCGTTGTATACGATGATAAGATTTTACAATTCGCATATTGGGGTAACAGCTGCACCGGTCAATTTACAGGAGTCCAAATCGCACTTTCCGATGATCCAGAAGTAAGAGAAGAAGAAATAAATTACGCTTTATCTCAACTCAGTTTCAATAATCTGCCAGTAAACTACTTGTACGTCATACCGGAGAAAGAACAAATCATACAAAAACGTTTCAAGAAATCCGGTGAAACTTTCTTCACTTCATCTGACAAACTTAAGCAGACTATTCCATTCGATGTGGATATTACTGGCACAGGACTTATTGAAACACATCACGTAATCCCTGAGGTTTTAAGAAAATTCAGACCATTACCTAGAATCCATTCGATTACGGAAATCAGGCCTGTGTTCCTTGTTTGTGAATCAATTTATCCTGCTCAAGGTGAATCACAGGTGGATGATCTCAGTGCTGGAGTGCAGAGTATCGCGATATCGACCGAAAAAGATGAAACACCGGTGACTGCAGAAGAAACGATCGAATCATCATCGGATCGCGTGACAAGCCCAAATCGATCAGAATCAGAGTTGGGCGATATAAGCAACTCTATGGGCACGATGTCCATCCAACACTTCGATAGCGCAGACAATCAGGCACTGGCGGAATATGCAGAAAAATTTTCTCAGGAATGGAACGAATCACGATTGAACGATTTAAACCACTCTGTCGTCCCTGTCGAAACTGAGGAAGATAACGTGACAAGTCAAAATCAATCAGAATCAGGGCTAGATGATATAAGCAACGCTATGGGCACGATGTCCATCCAACACTTCGATAGCGCAGACAATCAGGCACTGGCGGAATATGGAGAAAAATTTTCTCAGGAATGGAACGAATCACGATTGAACGATTCAAACCACTCTGTCGTCCCTGTTGAAGAAATTACTGTCGAAACTGAGGAAAATAACGTGACAAGTCAAAATCGATCAGAATCAGGGCTAGACGATATAAGCAACGCTATGGGCTCGATGTCCATTCAACACTTCGATAGCGCAGACAATCAGGCACTGGCGGAATATGGAGAAAAATTTTCTCAAGAATGGAACGAATCACGATTGAACGATTCAAACCACTCTGTCGTCCCAGTCGAAGAAATCACTCTCGAAACCGAAGAAAGCGAAATAGAAACGATCGAAGAACCCAATTTTAAATTGCTGGATTACTTCAACGAAAAAAATTGGAAAAATCTTGAAACAGCTGGTACCTATGAAATTTTTGCTTTCACCGTTAAACGCAAAGGTATCCATCCCTACGTAGGAATACTGGCTTCTAAAAAAAATGAAGATTGCAAAAGCATATACCACTTGAACGGACCTCAGAAAGATTGTTTTATACGTTGCCACAGTAAACCAGAATTTCTCACCCAGAAGAGCTATTTCGTATCGACTACAAATAATTTAAAAATTATACATCCAGCTTCGGAGAACCCATTCGCAGAATTTAAAACAAATGGTACGGAATCTTTTCAAGGTAAATCGATACCTAAAATTGAACGTATGAAATTTTACGACGATGAAGAATGGAAAAATTACGGAAACCCAATTTTAGGAGAAACTCACAACAGTCTGAAAGATTTATTTTTATGGAAAAATTGGAAAAATCTAGACCAAAATGGAGAATATCAAGTTTATGCGTTCACAGTGAATTACATCGTAAAGCACCCCTGTGTAGGTGTATTGGCCAAAGAGAAAAATTCCAACTCTAAACACGTATATTTCGTTAAAGGATTTGCTAAGCTTCGCTTCATGAAACTTTATGATGATAGAAATACACTCGAAATGATTGATCACGCCATCTACTCCTGTAATAATTTAGAAATCGTGTACTTGGAGAATGAACAGCCTGTAGCAGAATTCAAAACCAACGGAATGGATAAGTATAAAAATCATGCATTTCCCAAAGTCGAAGATATACGATTCTTCTCCATTACGAGCTCACAATACGAAGATATAGAACCAAAAATCGTCGAAGAGAAATGCTTGAGTTTTGAAGAAACACGAGATCAATTATCAACTTTATTCAGAGGACGAAAATGGAAGGATTTGAATCAGAATGGCGAATATGTCGTATACGCTTTTACCGTCACTGACGACCTCCGTTTTCCGTATGTAGGAGTGCTCGCAAGAGAGGAGAACGACGATTCGAAGCACGTGTATGTTATCAAATACTCAAATGAAAATACCGAAGATTTCAAAAAGCTCTATGATCTGAGAGAATTATTACAAGTGGAAAAATCTTACGATCTGATTAAATTCGACGAATCGGATGTGGTCTTTTTAGCGACGAAACTACCTTTGGCTAAATTCAGAACTATTGGAATGGATTCTCAAGATGGCCCGATGATCGAGGATTTATATTTTTATTGATAGGATTGAAATTGAGTTTGACGTAGACAAATGGCAAATAATATTGTTACGACTTTAATCATTTTTATTTAGGTACATTAGTATGTGTAATGTGTTTACTTTCGTCAATTTTTGTGATGATTATTATTTTAAAAATTTTCATCATGGTTTTTATAGTAACTAGAAAACCCGTTAAAACCGCGCATACTGCGCGGTTCTCCTAGAGCGTGGAAGTATAAATAAAAAATTCAAATGCGTTCCTTTTTCTCAATCTTCATTCCGTAGAAAAGAGCTCATTTGTTGACTTTTTTAGAGCTTGAATTACACATTTTTGAGAGCTATTTGCTCTTTTTCCACCTGAGAACCTTATTGTTCAAATTCAAGAAATGTTCAAAGTTTGAATCAGAAAAATGAATTCCTTCCTGCATGAAGAAACTTTTTTTTTTACTCGTACCTACTTCTCAAAGCATGAATTTTTGAAATCTTTTTGCCCCCGCTTTGCTCAGGCTCGTTTGTTTTTTTTTCAATTTTGAGTTTTTCAAAATACCTCTCAAAATACTGATTTTAGATAGCTTTTGCCCTTGCTTCGTCAGGGCTGGTTTGTTTCTGTTTTCCGCAATTGAAAAATTTTAGACTTGAAGGAGAAATCGAAATTTTTATACCTACGTTGTATGAATATTAGACAAAATTGTACCTTTCAAATGACAAAATTGTTATTTTATCTCATACTTTTTTTACTTTAAAACTCGCTGTTTCATTTCGAAAAATTGGTACATATATTTTTCCCCCCAAATGTCGTTCCAGTTTTCCATCAATTTTTTGTAAGTATATACATATTATATATTTTTAAAAAAAAATTTATGTTGAAAAAAGTTTTTTATTCGCCCCGTTTCATTACATTAGCACGAACCTTAAAGGTGAAAATAAAATCATAAATTGAAGTGATAAAATTATATTTTTGACATCCACTTGCTTGAGAAAAATCTTGGGATGTTTGAAGACATTGGAAAAGTAAAAAATTTTAAGGTAAAATTTTGCCCACCCTTCGGCTCCCATTTCTTATAAGATCGTAAGTGTTTTATAACATGTGTTTATTTGTATTATTTTTTTTAATGATTTTGATTGAAATTAAAAAATACGTTGTAAGTATACAAATTTTCTTCCAATTCCAATTTCTTTGATTTTTTTGTATTTGGTTGGAAAAAGGCAGTGCAAAAAGTACTGAAAAAGTAGTGATTTTTCAAAAAAAAAAATCTGTTAGATACCTACCATGTATTAACCCGATTCAGAATTGGATTCAAAGCAAAAATGAAGTGTGAAAATTGAATCCTATTCACAACTGTATCTGAATCACAGCGTCACAATTCATTTTTTTTGCAATTCACCAATTTTTCCAATTTTTTCTCTTCAAGGAGTGTTTTTGATAGAAATGTCTTATCAATTTTTTGAACACTGAGCACCGTTCATTTCGAAAATTGAAAACACAAATTCGCAGCTATATGGTACCTACTATAGCATGAAGTCTACTGTAGGTAGTTTTTAAATCGTTTTTTAAGCCTCCAGCAACCTTTTGGAAATTACTTGAATCTCCAGCAGATTTTTCAGTGCTCGAAAATTTCCATAAAATTTTTACCAAACAGAGATGGTAATCCAAAATTTACTCTGCACTCCAATTTAAACGCGTTATCAAATCTACTGTAGGTGGGTTCAAGTCATTTTGGAGCCCGCAGCGACTTTTTGAAAATTCCCAAAGCCTCCGGCAGATTTTAGAAACTTGAAAATTTCGCCAAATGGAGTTATATGTGACCCGCTCTGACAAAATCGACCATTTCGACTAAATTTCAAAAAATGTTTTTTTCTCAAAAATCTGATCTTTCAACCCATAAAACTCATTTTAAACGTCATTATTTTGGACACTTTTTTTCGTCGAAATCGTCGATTTTGTCAGAGCGGGTCACATATAATCTAAATTCACTCTGTAACATAATTTCAACATGCCATGAAGTCTATTGCAGGCGGATTTCAAGTCGTTTTGAAACTTTCAGATACTTTTTTGAACCTTCATGGCAGATAAGGCTCCGGTTATTTGTTTCAAAATTGGTGTATTCCTGTCTCAAATATATTTTTGTCCATCGATTTCATACTTCTTTGAAAAGTTGAAAAATTATCCTTCAGCCTCTGCTTGAGGAAAGACAAAAATTCAGTTAACATTCCATTTTTAACACAAAATCTGTCCGAAATATTTTTTGATTTTATTTTGCATCAAAATTTCATTTCTAGTCAGCAGTAGGTAGCAAAACTAACAAAAATTGAATTGCGAATCACGATTTTTGAACCCAATTCATTTTTTTTTTCTGTTAATCACCCAATCTCTGGTCTTGTGGAATCAAAAAAACTTTGCTGAATGCTGCGTTGTGATTGGCCGAAATGTTTTCTCGAGCTTGGCCGAAATGTTTTCTCGAGCTTTTTGAACATTTAGCCAAATTTTTTGAACTTTCAATAATAGCCTGCATATCTACACTTCACAAGCTTTCTATTGAGGGGTCTTTTATGAAAATCAGTTGAGTACATACTGAGGTCTCGTGGGAACAAAAAAATGTACATCATTCTAATCACCAAATGCTGCGTTATGATTGGCTGAAATGAATACTCGAGGTTTTTGA
Source organism: Planococcus citri (assembly GCF_950023065.1). Lineage (NCBI taxonomy): Eukaryota > Metazoa > Arthropoda > Insecta > Hemiptera > Pseudococcidae > Planococcus > Planococcus citri. The sequence goes on along the minus strand of NC_088678.1, from coordinate 59,681,417 downwards.
ACTTTTGGCCAAACTTTTCAAACTTTTTAGAATACCCTGCAAATCTACTCTTCACAAGCTTTCTATTGAGGTGACTTTTATGAAAATCGGTTAAGTACTTTCTGAGATCTCGTGGGAATTATATAATATGCCGAATGCAGCGTTGTGATTGGTCGAATGATTTCTTGAGCTTTTTGAGCTTTTGGGCAAACTTTTTGAACTTTCAAGAATAGCCTGCAAATCTACACTTCACAAGCTTTCTATTGAGGGGTCTTTTATGAAAAATCGGTTGATCTAATTGCTGAATGCTGTGTTGTGATTGGCTGAAATAATTTCTAAAGGTTTTTGAGCTTTTAACCAAACTTTTCAAACTTTCAAGAATAGCATGCAAATCTACACTTCACAAGCTTTCTATTGAGGGGTCTTTTATGAAAATCGGTTAAGTACTTTCTGAAATCTCGTGGGAATTATATAATATGCCGAATGCTGCGTTGTGATTGGTCGAAATGATTTCTTGAGCTTTGTGAGCTTTTGGGCAAACTTTTTGAACTTTCAAGAATAGCCTGCAAATCTACACTTCACAAGCTTTCTATTGATGGGTCTTTTATGAAAATCCGTTGAGTACTCACTGAGATCTCGTGGGAACAAAAAAACCTACATCATTTTAATATATAATATAAGATTTTTGTTACCTATTTTAGTATTTTGTTTGCTGATTTTTTATTTACTTATTTACTTTATTTTTACGTGATATTTTATAAACTTTTGATTTGTTCGGGAAAAGAAACGTACCATTTCACATATTTTAGACTTAATTTGTACGTTTATTGATTGTTTTTTACCTACTTGAGTAAATTTTGAACTATACCTAAGTGATACGAAAATTACCACTATATTTCAACAATTATTGCATTGTTTCAATTTATTTGTTTTATATTTTCGCGCGTTATTTTTTTCAAATTTGTATTTTTTTTAAGGTGATTTTTTCAAAAAAATGTTTATTCCAATGTTATTCATGTTTACACTTCAATATTTTGTAATGATTCGACGATTTCTTGTTCGAAAAATTTTTAAAGATTATTAATTAAAATAAGATTCCTTTTCAAAATTTAATACCATAATTTTGTTTTGTAATTTTTGTATTGTTTTAATCCACTTTTTGTATTACCTACAATACCTACATTTGTCAATTTTTTTTATGAGCGATTTTGACGATTTATTTCAGAGAAATCGTGTGAGACTTCATTTTTTTGAGTTCTACCATGATTTTGTCAACGATTCTGTAATATTTCTATTATTTTTTTCATATTTTATTTTTATTTTTTTCAATGAATTTTGGAAAATTTGGATTCTCCTAAAAACGGTTACATTTTATACGTAGACTTTAGTAGTATTGTTATTTTTATTGATTATTCCTGTCTGCTTAAATCAATTTACTCGATTTTTTCAACCAAAAAAAATGAAAATTGTTCAATGGTTGACTTTAATAATACACTTAGATACTTAAAATAATTGAAATGATCCGTTGTATATTTTTAAAGTGAAAAATAAAGTCTTTGAGCACGATTTTTTTTACTTTTTTTTTACGAATTACACAAATGAGAAAAGAAAAGCGTTCAAAAATACATATGAATCAAAATTCAATCGAGTATTAAATTATTTGCATTTTTTTTATGCATTTTGCAATGACCATTTCTTATTAATTCAAAGATTTCTCACTGGTAAAATTGATTGAAAAAAAAATTATCGAGCGCCTTCATTATTAACCAAATAACATCAACTTTTCCACGACAATGCAGTTTCAAGCGGCCCAACCAACAAATTAAAGTATTAAATCAATTTATAAATAGGACCAGTTATCGAAAACGTAATAAATTTCTGTCTTATAGAAGTAAATCTAATATTCGTTCATTTCTTAAATCGATAAAGAAGAATTTAATTCGTGTTGATACTCGAGAACCTGATAAAAAATCAATTACTTCAAATGGTTTCAAATTATTGTAGGTATAACAGGGAGCGTTTTGTAATAAAATTATAACACAATTTTACTCTCAAGTCTCAAACTGAGTGTTCAATGTTAAAAATAGAACCATAATCATAGGGCATTAAATTGTCCTCAAACAATATACCTACGATTTACACTTTTAATGATAGGTACATCAAAGTTGAACTAAAAGTGGGAAAAAATTTACTTTCAAACTGATTTTCTCATGACATGCTATAAATTTATCAAATATTCCGGCAGTTTTCATTCGAGGATGAATATGAAATGAAAAATTGGTTCACTAAATGAATCATACAACTATAAACCATGAGGATATTTCATACATGAACAAGAAAACAAAAAAATTCATAATACATCATTTTTATTCTGAAACCTTACACGAAAGTAAAAATTACTCAATTTTCTTCGATTCACTCGACCCAATAAAATGTAAATTGACACGAATAGAACAGCAAATGAAAACCAATTTGCTTTCAGTCATCTTAACCATTTCATCTTATGAGATGCAAAAAAAATTCAAGAAAATTTAAAAATAACTATGATTTTACATTGATAAAACAGGGTCAAAGTTCACCCAAACATTCACAATAGAGAATAAATTCTATCACGTCTCTAGTACCTTATTCTTCACGTATCGTAGTTTTATGAATGCATATAACCATTCCGGAACAATATACGCAAACCTTTTGAAAAATATTAAGCTTATTTCAGCTCAGATAATAGCAATAATTAGTTGCTTAGGTAGGTTATTTAATCAATGAACGCTTAATTGACGCGATAATAAGCAAACTCAGATATTCTTCACGTACAAATTATTCACACAACTGCTTCCACGCTTCAATGTACGTATTTCTTCGATATCGATACCTTCTAGGAAAATTTTCAAACGCATAAATTTCAATTTGACGCATCTTATAGTCAACAACTAACCTAATATAGCAACACAATCAACGTTAATTTAATCACTCATAAAGATAAAGACATCAAAATTCAAATCCATTCAGCCAGATCGCTTTCGAGAGGACAAAATATAAAAACTTGAGACGTCTTATAATATCGTATTGAAAACTTCACTCGTTCAATGCCAAGGTCGAGGTGAAAACTTTTTCGGTGTAACCTCGCTCAGTCGACATGATTTCAAAACGTACATTTCACGCTGCCGCAATTAAGCGGTCGTGTGAAATGTACGTACCAACGGAAGTCTTGGTACCGGGTGCCATCGATTTGTAAAAATGCTACATATCGTGACACCCGATACAAGGTACCATAATTTGACGCTTGGCAATGCGGTAAATTTTCTCACTCGAATTGCTTGGAAATAGGTATAACTTTTATTTACCCATGTAAGCGTATTTAGACGCGGATAATCCTCCATCCGGACCTTGAGCTCGACGCAGACCGAACTCCAACAATGAAACGTTATCACCCGCTGCCATCCTATACCTGGCTGCATTCGTAGTCATCAAACTGCGTATGCCATAGGGCGAAAAATTAACGATTAGTTTGACGAATAATTCACCAAAGGTATTTTTATTATGATGACAATGTATACCTTGCGAAGTTCACCAATGTCAAGAATGTCGTCTCGATTAACTGAACTACCACTAAAGGACCTTCCACACGAATCATAGGAACTCTGAAAATAAATTAATCCAAGTTTGAGAATTCTATACGGTAATGGAATTTTGAAAGTGAACAATAATCGATGATTTTATAATGTACCTTGGAAAAACAACCGAGCCTTCGTCGATGGCATATAAAGTGATACCTTTGGTGTTCAGCTGACTTAAAAATTTAAAAAATTCATCGTCTATGGATGATGGTAGAGTTTGCTTCAAGTATTCGATATCTGGAATCAAAATTAATGTTTTACAAATTAAAGGACAGAGCACACATTTTTTCCAGAATCAAACGTTTCAAAATACATTTTAATAAAAAAAAAAATTTTTTTTTCATCATTATTCCCAATCTGTGTTTCCGAAATGATGAAAAAGCAATGAGTTTCTAAATAAAATACTTTCAATTTTTTTTCTCAATTAAATCGTTTATTTTTCGTTCAACTTACGACATTGAGTCATAAATATTCTCAAACGTAGAAATAAAAGTCAAATAAATATTTCAGTTGAATTCTAATCTCACAGCAGGTGCGAGCAAATGGATACTAGTACAAAAGAGAGAGAGAGAGAAAACTATAAAGATAAAAAAAAGTGCTAAAAAAGCAAACAAAAATTAATATAAACCAAAACTATCGACATGTTGGCAAAACTTGAGGAATTCCGCCAAAACAGATAAATTGCCAAGTGCATCAATATACGAGTACGAGTACGTTGAGTACTTCGAGTTCGATAGGGCGCCAAGTTTTATAAATGAAAATGAAAACATCGGTTACATTGAATTCGAAATTTATTATTCAATTTATTTGAGAGAGAAAAAAACTACGTATCAATCAACGAGCTCTTTTCCACCTAAATTAGTTTCGTTTTCGTTCGTGTAAAAAAAAAAATAAAAATAAAAAAAAAGCAGACCAAAATCATGATAAAGCACACACCGCTGATAATTTTCCTCGATCAGCATTCTATCGAAACGTTATCGGTGAAGGAATGTAATCTTATGAGAAGAAGAACATTGTGCTGCGTAGAAGAATAGCATCTTACTTTGCAAATCTAAATCTTACCAAGAACGTACCGCTTTCAGTATACTGAAAATTATCCAGGAATTTTATACACTGCTCTAATCCAGCGAAAATGGTGAATTCTCCTTGAAATGGATTCTTACGGAAAAATAAATCGAATACAGCGTGATCGTCGGTCTTGCCAGCTTTCCAATACGCGTATGCCATATTAATCTGGTACAAATCTGGAGCAAAAAATTATGATGAAAATTATTTCGCAAAAAAACACGTTGATTGTTAACAACGCGTTCACGTTGCTTGCAAGCAAAACCTGTCCAAATTTGCAAATCGATACGTGTTTGAGATTCGTCCATGGGAATGGAAACTCCATCGTTTCCATTTTCTTGGATGTTTTTTCGAACAATATCTGTTATGCGATTTCCAAAATTTAAGAGTAAATTAATCAATGAAACTCACCTGTTAGAAGAGGTTGCACCAGATTATTATCAGTGAGCATGTCTTTGGACATGTTTGCGATTTGTTTACAGCGTTTCGTTAAAATGAACTAAAATACGAACTGATTCGAAAGCATAAATACTTTTTTTGCAAATGAAAGTTTTATTCGAAAGACGTAATTTTTTAGTACATCCTACGGAAATGAAATTGCAAGCGATGCGTAGTACTTTCTGCTAACAACTGATGAAAACTGAACTTCGGATATCAAAAACGAACTTTCAAAGTAGGAGGAGAAAAAAACTTCAATCAAAACAACGCAAAAGTTTAAAGAAAGGAAGCTGACGATTGCAACCAGAGGTGTAACGATTACGATTATAATCGATTATCTCCGATTAATAATCGCCGATTATTAATAATCGGCCGTAATCGATTAATCGCCGATTAATCGGACCTTTGGGTAATTTTTTTAAATTAATCCAAATCTTGATTTTATGTCTTCCTTTTGGTTTTAATTTTTTATTTGATGTTTCATATTTTCATTTTCTCTTCAATCCTTTCATTACAATTACTTTTTGAGTAAAAAAATGAAAATGAAAATTGTTCAGATAATGGTTCAGAAAACATTTATGGCGATGACTGACGTCACTCAATTCCAACCAATCATGGAACCGCAAATTTTTTTGGCCGAATAATCGCCGATTAATCGATTATCCTCCGATTAGTCCGATTATTTTGGGACGAAATGATCGATGCAGCATCGATTATAATCGTTACACCTCTGATTGCAACGCTACCTTTTGTGTAGTTTTGTGAATTAAAATATTGAAAATTTGTGAAAAACGTTTTTATTTTTGTATATCGCTATTCATATGAAATTATTGACATTTCTTTGTTGTTTTTATTTCCAATAACATGATAGATTCGTTTAATTCTAATTACAAGAGTAATTAATTTGAAAATTTGTAATTCCACGTAATTCATAATTTCTTTCTACATGACACACAGCTGAAAACCTCAAAGTCGAAGTATCAGATCTTATTTTGTCATTTTGTCAGATCGCCAGTGGATGAGGTGCCATTTACCTTTTCGATGTTGAATTTTATGAATTTTTTCAATTCTCAATATTCTCAAAGTTGGTTGCGATTTGCAAACTTGAATTTTTTTATTCATTTTTGATTTCCATTTTATATGTTTAAAAAAAAAATTATTATGGAATAAGAATTACTTGATTACCTACTCGTTCATTTGTTGCAGAGATGTTGTAATTTTCACCCTAAAAAATTGCGGTACTCAAAAGTTCGATTCAGTGAACAGCGGTGATTTTTATATAATCATTAATCACGTGTTTTCGGTTCCTTATGCGTAGAAACAGCGGTTCTTCGTCGGTTCTTCTTCTAGTCCTCTTTATTCTTGATTTGATTTGAACTATTTGAAGTGTCCAGGGACGAAACTAGGCATTTTCTTTGGGGGTATTCGACCAAAAATTTGCCGACTGATATGACAAAAAAATACCTATTTTGCCGACTAAAACAGTGAGTTTTTTAATGTGAAATAAAATCTGATGAGAAGAAAAGTTTGCCAATTGATATACTCAACACAATATGTGGGTATTAGGTTATATTCATAGGAAGTGTCGATTGAGGATTGAAAAGTCCTTGACATTAGAATTTTTCAAGTAGGTACCATTTTCATTTTTTGTTTGTTCTTAGAACTTAATTACTTATTATTTGACAGTTACTTTTAAATTGAAATCTCAAATAGGTACAAACTTTATTTATACGGTACCCAACTATTAGTAAGAACTACCAACTTATCACAAATGAACAAAGTCGTCAAATTAATTTTTTTTTTTCAAGTCTAAAATTAAATTAATGATTAAAAATTACATCAAAAACTCGAAGTCAAGAACTTTGAACATGGAAAATGAAAATTAAACATCCACAAATTCAAAAGTGAAGTGAACTCATTAACAAATGCATGAATGGTCGAGTAGTAAACTAGTATATGTAGGTACTTGATTTTTTTTTTTAATAAATAAATAAAACAAAAGTTAAAAAGTTTAGAACTTTGAAGATTTAAAAATCAAAAACTTCATAAATATTCAAAATTGACACATATGTACATAATTATACTTACCTACTCGTTACTCGTATCAGGAATCATGAACAAACAGTCAGATTCGGATTAAAATTTGATAGTAGGTATAGTTGTACCTACTCCGGTTTGGCCCTACTTGATTTGAAAAAAAAAACGAAAACGAGTACAAATTTCAAAGTTCAGAACTTTGAAGATTGGAAAAAAATTCTAAAATCAAGAAACAATCTCCAAAGTGACCAAACACACGTATCTATTTATTTTTCAAATCGCACCCCATCCACCTGCAAGCTGACAAAATAAAGTCTGGTAGCAGATGTTTCGCAATGTTTTTCTTCTGACGAATCTCTTATCACAGTATTGCGGAAAATTAAAAATAAATAGATTAGAAAAAAACGTACTGCGAATTTCAGGTGTTTTATGTAATATTGTGAAACATTACAAGTAATAAAGTAAGTTTATTAACGCCTAAATTCACTATTATTCGTTTACCTTAAGCTTTACCTAAGCCCTACCTGCGATTCTGTAAAATAAGATTCTTATTTACGATATCTGTCACGTACGTAGACCGTAGACCTACCTATTTCAACGACGTAATTTTATTCGTGTTCAACAGAATGAATTCAATGAGTTCGCAACCCAAATTTACGGAAGAAAGAAGACGCAGGGTACGTATTCGATCTAATCTATTAATATGTACTAAAATAACATCCGTATAATTTGAAATTTGTGCAGTTGGTTCTGGGCGAATTACCACAAGATTTTCTGCGAGTTTCGAGTCAACCGCTGCCGGACGCCGATCAACAGTTAGCTATTGCTTTAGATAGACAACTGAATGCTCCAACATGTTCTCCTATGGGACGTCTAAACATTACCGTAGATCAGGTAAATTTCGTTCTTTATAATAACAACCGATCACCTCATTTTTTCAATGAATTACTGAAATTCATAGGCAAAACTAGTGAAAAATTACGGTATAGCTAGAATGGATCCATACGCTCGATTAAGAGTAGGTCATTGCGTCTATGAAACTCAAACTGACAGCAACGGTGGCAAAAATCCCAGATGGAATAAAGTGGTTCAATGGTAACGTTTCATTCATTTATCCTACGTTTGCTATACCTTGTATACTTATATTCACGATAATTTTGATTCTAGTTTGTTACCAGCTGGTGTGAATACCATAAGCGTTGAAATCTACGACGAATGTTCATTCACAATGGACGAATTAATTGCTTGGGCTCAGGTATCCATTCCAGCTTCGGTATTCGCCGGCCAAACTCACGAAGAATGGTTTCCTCTCAGTGGAAAACAAGGCGAAGGTCAAGAAGGTGCTATTAATCTAGTTCTCAGTTATTCAGTAAGTAATGAAATCATTGTTTATTTCTTCTATCGGCCGTTACTGATGTAACGTTCATTTTTCAGACGGCTCCTGTATCGTATGGTATTGCTGCCGCTCCTCCTGTCATGATGGTGCCTCGTACGGGCACTGGAATGTTGGGATACGGTGCCTACGCTCCCGTTCCAGTGTACCAAACGCCATATCCCCCTCCACAAGCAGCAGCCCCTCAAATATCAGCCGAAGATTTAAAAATGGTACGCATCCTTTAAAGAAAATGTTTATCGAGAAAGCATTATTATAATAATTTTGAATATTTCAGGTTGAAGAAATGTTCCCGAATTTGGACAAAGAAGTCGTTAAATCCGTTCTTGAAGCAAACGGCGGAAATAAAGACGCGGCTATTAATTCTTTATTGCAAGTGTCCCAATAGGCACTACGTTTTCGTGTTATTTTTTTCGCCATATTTAACAACTTTCTCATACTACGATCTAACGAAACGCTAGAATGTTTTTATTTTACGTTTTTTTAAGGAAATCTTTTTACCATAGAATAAGTTTCATATTTTACCGTTTTCGCAATTGTATTTGCATTTAATATGTATATAAACTGAATGTATTTTGGACATATCGGAGGAATTGAGGAGTCGATTTGTGAGCCAGCAAACGTTTTTTGGATTCAACGACCTCGTCAAGTGGACTCCCTTTTGTACACATTCCCTTGATATTTCATTCCTAGATTTATCTAGATGATATCAAATCATTTTGAGATGAGATTATTTTAATTAGCACATGATTTGTTATATTATAATAGTTCATTACAATAAAAATATTTATTGCTTTTGTTATTTTGTCATTATTTTCTCTGAAAAATAATCCATCGATAAATAAAACGTCGCATTTTATAACAAAAGTTTTATTTACATATAAAAAACAAATCTGTTCGATTTAATATCTCCTGAACAGGCTTAATAAATAAGCCAAAAATAAATTAATAATTAAATGCTTCAATTGACCTCTTGAGGCTGACTTTCTTGGCTTCGTTTCAACTCTTCGAAAACAAGACCTGCTAAGTCCTTCGATGATTCGCCTACATCATAACCTTTCTCTTTCGACAAATGACGAATCAAGTGTTCTAGGTTTGACAAAACTAGTTGGTTTTGTTCTAAATTATCGTTACCTATAACACAGAGCAAAAATTTTCGTTTAAGTCACTGGAAAAATTTTAGATGAGTCAAACTAATCAGGAGGCATCAGATCTTACTAGTAATTTCATTTGCTTCGGCTGACTCTCTTTTAGATGGTGGAGGTGGTAGGTACGAATAACCGATTGATGGTGGCTGAGGCTGAGGCTGATATGGTTGAGCACATCGCGGATCAGTTGAGCCCGGATAACAAATTGGGAAAACGATTGGACGGTGCGTAGTTCCATTGCAAGTACAAACTATCGGACCTTCAGTAGGAGGAATTGATGGAGGTGGTGGTGGAGGAGGCGGCGGTGGAGGACATCTAGGATCATTGGAGCCTGGATAACATATCGGTGCGGTGGGAGGAGGTGGAGGCGGTGGTGGTGGTGGTGACGGACATCTAGGATCATTGGATCCAGGATAGCAGATGGGTTTTGGAGGTGGAGTAGGTGGTGATGGTGTAGTTCTTGCTGGCTGAGGACATCTTGGATCAGTGCTACCAGGATAACAGACTGGTCTTGGAGGAGTGGGTGGCGGTGGTGGAAGATAAGTAGATGGCGGTGGCCTAGTTGGCGGTGGAGGTGGTGGTGGTGGAGGAGGTTTCGGGCATCTAGGATCATTTGAGCCTGGATAGCAGATTGGTTTTGGTGGTGGAGTTGGTGGAGGAGGAGGAAGGTAAGTTGGTGGACTGGGTGGAGGAGGTGGTGGTGGAGTTCTTGGAGGTTGAGGGCATCTAGGATCATTAGAACCTGGGTAACAGACTAATCTTGGTGGTGTAGGAGGTGGTGGTGGTGGAGGAGAAGGTGGTGGAGGAGGAGGAGGGGGTGGTGGTGGTGGTGGGCATCTCGGATCAGATGAGCCTGGATAGCATACCGGCTTTGGAGGGGGAGGTGGTGGAGGTGGAGGTGTTCTTGGTGGCTGAGGACATCTTGGATCATTGGATCCTGGGTAACAGACTAATCTTGGCGGTGTAGGAGGTGGGGGTGGAGGAGGAGATGGTGGTGGGGGAGGTGGTGGCGGAGGAGGTGGCGGTGGTGGGCATCTTGGATCAGATGAGCCTGGATAGCACACTGGCTTTGGAGGGGGAGGTGGTGGGGGTGGAGGAGTTCTTGGAGGCTGTGGGCATCTTGGATCATTAGAACCTGGGTAACAAATTGGTTTGGGCGAAGGTGGTGGTGGTGGTGGTGGTGGAGGAGGTGGCTGGGGAGTTGAAGGTGGCGGAGGCAAATAAGTTGCCGGTGGTCTTGTTGATACATTTGGTGGTCTGGGGCATCGTGGATCAGGTGATCCTGGATAGCACACTGGTGGTGGCTGAGTGGTCGGAGTTGGACTAGTTTTGAATGATTGTGGGCATCTGAAATCAGTTGATCCAGGATAGCAAATAGGTTTAGGGGTAGTTGATGGGGGTGGAACGTAAATAGGAGGACTGGGCGGAGGAGGTTTGGGACATCTGGGATCATTTGAGCCTGGATAACAGATTGGTTTTGGTGGTGGAGTTGGAGGTGGAGGAGGTGGAGGAGGAGGTGGGGGACATCTAGGGTCAGTCGATCCTGGATAACATACTGGTTTTGATGGTGGTGGTGGTGGTGGTGGTGGAGGAGGAGGAGGAGGTGGTGGCGGAGGTGGAGGAGGCGGTGGTGGTGGACATCTTGGATCATTTGAACCAGGGTAACAGAATGGTTTTGGAGTTGTAGGAGGAGGTGGAGGTAAATATGTTGTAGGACTAGGCGGCGGTGGTGGTATTCTTGTTGGTTGCGGACATCTTGGATCAGTAGATCCTGGATAACACACTAATCTTGGAGGAGTTGGAGGCGGTGGTGGTGGTGGAGGTGGTTTTGGACATCTGGGATCGTTTGAACCAGGGTAACAAATTGGTTTAGGTGTTGTAGGAGGTGGTGGGGGTAAATAAGTTGGTGGACTGGGTGGTGGTGGTGGAGGAGGAGGTGGTGTTCTGGGCGGTTGTGGACATCTCGGATCAGTTGATCCAGGATAACACACAGGTTTTGGTGGTGGAGGTGGTGGCGGAGGTGGCGGGGGAGGAGGTGGCGGACACCTTGGATCAGTTGATCCAGGGTAACACACTAACTTTTGTGGAGTGGGTGGTGGTGGTGGAGGTGGAGTTGGTTTTGGGCATCGAGGATCATTTGAACCAGGATAGCAAATTGGTTGTGGAGTGGTGGGAGGAGGAGGTGGTAGATATGTGGGAGGACTTGGTGTCCTGGGTGGTTGTGGGCACCTGGGATCAATTGATCCAGGGTAACACACTGGTTTTGGTGATGGAGGTGGAGGAGGAGGTGGTGGTGGTGGTGGTGGAGGAGGAGGAGGTGGCGGTGGTGGTGGAGGAGGAGGTGGTGGTGGTGGGCATCTTGGATCATTTGAACCAGGATAACAGATTGGTTTCGGTGAAGTAGGCGGAGGAGGAGGCAAATATGTCGGGGGGCTTGGTGGTGGAGGTGGTGTTCGCGGTGGTTGCGGGCACCTCGGATCTGTAGATCCTGGATAGCAAACTAATCTTGGTGGAGTAGGTGGTGGGGGCGGGGGTGGAGGTGGTTTTGGACATCTCGGATCATTTGAACCAGGGTAACAAATTGGTTTAGGGCTAGTTGGTGGCGGTGGAGGTAAATAAGTAGATGAAGTTGGTGGTGGGGGTGGTGTTTGTGGTGGTTGTGGACACCGTGGATCCGTAGATCCTGGATAGCAGACTAATCTTGGCGGTGTCGGAGGTGGGGGCGGAGGTGGGGGTGGTTTTGGACACCTTGGATCATTTGAACCAGGGTAACAGATTGGTTTGGGGGTTGTAGGAGGAGGGGGTGGTAAGTAAGTTGGTGGACTGGGTGGTAGAGGTGGTGTTGGATCAACGTGCGGACACCTTAGATCAGTAGATCCAGGATAGCAAACCAATTTCGGTGGGGTTGGTGGCGGTGGTGGTGGTGGGGGAGGAGGTGGACATCTTGGGTCATTTGAACCTGGATAACATACTGGTTTTGGTGGTGTTGGAGGCGGTGGGGGCAAATAAGTAGGGGGACTGGGAGGTGGTGGCGGTGGAGTTCTTGGAGGTGGAAGTGTAGGTTGTGGGCATCTAGGATCATTTGAGCCAGGATAACAGACTATTTTAGACGGTGTAGGTGGAGGTGGAGGAATATAAGTTGGAGGGCTAGGAGGAGGAGGTGGAGGAGATGGTCTTGGACATCTTGGATCATTGGAACCAGGGTAGCATACTGGTTTGGGTGGAGGCGAAGGAGGAGGAGGCGGCGGTGGTGGACAACGCGGATCAGTTGATCCTGGATAGCAAATCGGTTTTGGTGGAGGAGTTGGAGACGGTGGTGGCCGATATGACACTGATGTAGAAGGAATTCGTACAGTAGTGCTTGAGAAAGGCGAGCATCTCGGATCATTGGAGCCTGGGTAACACTCTGGTTCAGGTTCATCTGTAGGAACTCGTACTGGTGGCAGTGGACGAGGACAGCGTGGATCTGGTGATCCTGGGTAACAGTTTGGCGTAGTGGTAACAGTGATAATTTCGCTTCCACATTGCTCCGGACATTGACCTTGACAAAGCTATTGACATAGAAAATAAGCGCTATAGTGACCCACTAATTTTTAAAATTCACCTATACGTAATCTAATGTTCTCTTTAATGATCTTACCTCAATATTACAAGTCATATAAACTTTATCTCTGTCGGAAAATTTGAAGGCAGTGATATTGTTATACGCAGTGATTTTCGTTCCACTGGAAACAGATTCACGATCTTTGTTCCAGAATGAAATGATATTCTTCTTTCTGTGGAATTGACGAATGGGAATTAGTTCAAGTGAACTTTTCATATTTGCTAATTTGCTTCTCAAAGATGAAGTCGTAAGCTATCGTGACTCACCTAGGACATCCATTTGCGTCTGATAATTGAATTTTGCCAGTTTTCTTATCGTAATAATCTTCCGAATCGTAAGCCCAACATTCGTGTATTCTGACATCGTATTGACTCGAGTGATCGATGATCGAAATAATTATAGTTAACGGTTCTCCGATTTTCACCAATTCACCAAGCGGAGTCAACTAAACAAACAAGATAAATTAATAAAGCGAATTGTTGAACTCTTTGCACAAATAATCTCGCACCAGAAAATACTTACATTGGGATATCTTCCGCGTTGAATATCCATCCAACATTCCACAGTCTCTGTACCCACAGGGATCGATACTACATCTAATGTATCGACCATAATAGGTTTGAAATTAACTGTAGCTACGTTAGCCGAGGTGGTTAAACAACTAACTCTTCTGGCTAAGTCAGTAATTTCCTAAAATGAATGAATATGTTAGTACATATTGCGGTGCAAGTCATTTCTTAAACTACGTAGGTATAACACATTATCTCATGAACTATTACCGTTACGTATTCATCTTGTTGAATAATCAAGACATTTTCGACGGGGTTTCCAAATCCACAAGCTTTAGATTTGCACCTAACCGTTCTAGTACCGCAACCTTTGGATGGAATGCTGAATGTGTAACTCGTCTGGCCACTACCGCCAGTAACGTAACTGAAAAAAAATATACTCTGTTAGAATACCACGCAGAAATAATGTACAAAATTTAGGTTCAAGTACAGCATCGATAATGGTAAACAAAATTCTGCCTTCGAACAAGAGATAGACTATTCTAATCTTAGATGTTAATAAAATTGCATACGTTGCGCCGCAAATACCATGGGAACGCAGCACCGCACTAAAGTATTATGAATGTGCACATTATGCAGACAAATCAAATCGATGTAAATTAGCCATTTGAAAGGGAATTGAAATTATTTTATAATTTTTTATTAGTATCTATGTATTAATTGGAAAGATATTCCAAAGCCATTATTACGCGTATTTCAAGGACATTGACATATTTGCATAACATTTTAAACATTTAAATGGTCTAATTTAAACCTAATTGAGTTTAGAATAAATAATTCAACATTTTACTGACATCTGTTTAGCTCACAAGTCTAAAAATCAAAAATTGCTCATTCAAGTAGATACTTGTGATGAACCAGCATACCTTCTTGAGCACACCGTTCAATTCACCCCAATCTTTCCTTCCTTTCACATTTTCTTTGCTCGATGTGACATGACTACGATGACTTCTAATATGTACAATAACCAAAAAAAAAAATCCTCGTTTAAATGAAAATAAAATAATAATCGAGATTATTTTTGACCATTAACCACACATACCCCCAGATCCATGCAGCACCTATAGTAAACCAGAAAAAAATCGTGACGATAGTATTTAGCGACAGGACACATACAAAGATCAAGGTAATATATAAGGTCACTACCTTCTTTGGGAACATTATTCTCACCGGATCAAAAACTCGCGTTGATTTATTAAACCTAGCACAACTTTTCTGAGACGATAAATTTCATTAATTCTTCACCATTACAAATTTTTTTCTATGAAAAATGTTTTCTTCGAAGTAGGTACCTAGAACATTACGTAACTTCAGCTCGTAAAAATGGCATCTTTCGACGGACTCGTTATGTGAAGATAGGTATTTCGAAGGATAGAATTTAGGCCTGAAGGCAACCTCTTGCTGAGTCAGTTTCTAATTAGAATCATGCACATCTTCCAACTTACAGTACCAACCAAATGAAATAACACACAATCAAACGTTTTAAAAACTTGTTTCGATGCGTTAATATATTATCGCTAGGGTGAGTATACATTTTTACGATGTGTACCGATTGGAATCGCTGGTGAAAAAAAACCAGTTACGAAATCCGAATTGTTTTGAGGAAATAATCAGTTAGGAGAAAGAAAAGCTCGAAAATGGCTGGACGCTGAACTGTGAAGTATGGTACAAGACGAGTAGATTGGATGGTGTTGGATGAGATTGAATCGATGATAAGAATCGCCTCAAGGTTTTTAGACCATCTCAGGTTTAGACAGTGTTACTTATGATAAATATTATAATGGAGATATTATCGTCGGGCTAGATTGTGCGTGGGCAATTAAACGTCTAGAAGAAGAAATCGTTCTTTTGGTAGATTGAAGCTGTATTGGTCAAAAATTTTATGTAACGTTTTACATATCAACTATACCTTATGACTGATATTCTAATCCAATGAAAAGGAAGCATTGTACCAAAGATATGATAAGAGATAGTTGAATTAATTTAGGAGGAGGTGGGTCAAACTTTTAAATCACCTATCTTACTTCATAACTTTTCTTATTCACATTCGAGCAGCTCAAAATTAACCTATCACGTACCTACTTATGAAGGGTGAATTTTTTCCAAAATTGGAAAATAATCACATCAAATGAAAACAAGCAGGAAAAAATCGAAGATTTTCAATTTTTTTGACATTGCAATATGTACTCAAGTTGATGTTAATCCAGACATGAATTTTAGCCCAGTGGGCCAACCGAAAAAAGAGTCAGGGGCTCCCAAAATGGGGCGATTCAATTGTTTTACTAAATTATAAAACATTGAAAAAATTTACGAATTTGAACCAAATTCAGATTGATTGTGTAGTTTGGGGTACCTATTTCATAATCTTTCCCTAATGGGAAAAATCGACCAAAACTGACAACTTAAGTCTGAAAAAATCAGTTTTTCACATTTTTGAAGGTCAAGCACCTAAATAAAAAATTTTGAAAAAATATTATGTTAGAATAGTCTACATTAGGTAAGATACACAATTATATTTTTTTCGGTGATTGCATCTCGATGAAGGAAGTTATCAAAAGTAGCATTAAAAAACTGAAAATTCGAATTTCACTTCGAAGACACGTTCGAAAAAATTTCAAAAAATATCTATAAATAGAAGTTTGAAAAAAATTGATTAAAAACCGCCAAAGACAGAAATTTCTAAAAGAAAATATGTACGGTTTTTGATGATTTTCTGTGATTGGACGTGTTTATAGTATTTTTCATGCTGCAATTTTTACCAAATTTTACTGGAATTTATTTTTTCGATCTGACCCCTTCCAAATCCTCAAAGTCTCACTGGAAACACCAATAGGAATCTTCAGATAGCATCGGTCAAATATTTTAACAATTCCTTCAGATAATATCGTCAAAAAAGTACCTATGAATGTTTCAAAAATACTCACTTGCAATTGCGATCGTCTTTAAATCCTTTACTATAGATGATACCATTGAACGGTTGTAGGAACTCGACGGTAACAATAATACGGTCATTTTCTAGCTCGCAGTTAACATCTAATCTATCTAATTGTACTTGTTTAGCATCGGACACTTCGTTAAAAGCGTCACTAGAGAGCTGTCTATGTTTACGTGTTGGCATAAAAACCGATAATTCGGTATTATCCATTAAAACAGCCACATCATCTTTAGGGTCCACTCCAGAAGTCAGCTCGCAGCTGGCATTCTGCAACAACAACAAAAAAAAATCGTGAATTAGTCAAAGGCTCACTCTTCAAGTAGTACAAGGACGAATAATTCGTATAATGGACTAGGTATCATTTATGATGTAAAATGTCAAAGTAAAAAACTAATCGTACGGGTGATATATGATTTGCATCAATAGATAGGTCTCCTCTTCAGCATACCACCGTAAAATCGGACGTCAAATATTATTACCGTATATTTCTCAGACTCAGAGACGTACAGAGAGATGAACTATGTCATACCACACCCACCATATACGTATTCCTATAGGTGTATACTGTATAGTCGCATCTCATATATGTTACATAATCCTTATACATATGTAGGTACATGTAAGACTTATACATATATACGAGTACTAAGAAGAACATCTCCGCAATGTCATATCCTTAGGCAGTATCGATAAAGAAAAAAATACTAGACAAATGTCAGCTAAAACCGCATCACTTGCTCATGGAACGTAACCGTTATTCAAATTTTCCTAGCTCATGTTTGAACTAGTTCTCCTTGGCTTATTCGATCCGTACTCATCTGTCTAAAAATTCAGCGCCAATTGGAATTAGCTGTAGAAAAGGTGCTTCCAGACAGGAAAATGAGTACGCGAGACCGAGTGTTTTTCGAAGTTTGCATTAAATTCAGAATAATCTCCGATGGTTGTACGACGTGTATTTTATTAAACTGGTTTACACCTATTAAAAATTCAATCGTGCTAATTCGTGTAGAATCAGGGACATGTGCCGAGCAGATTCACTTTTAGGGGGAAAAAAGAGCTACCAACAAAAGTGAACTGCAAGAAGAAGGAAATTTTTCAACAATTACGTTCGTATTTTTTTGGGAGGAAAGATGACTGGCTGTATTTTAGTAACTAAGCTCGTTAAAATTTAAAATACTATCGGCATTTTTCCATCATCGGATTACATAAATTATTGGTTCTCGGTGAAAGCAATACGATCAAGATTCAAGGCCATCGATGGCGGAAAAATTCTCACACCAAGAGTCGGCTATTGCAGTTAAATCAATTAATTTCCATTTCATCGAGAACCACTAAAAAAAATAACCTAGCTGACGACATCGAATCGTTATTACTACAGGAACGCCCATACCTACAAAGTACATGGTATGATGGTATCTTTCAATCGATAATTATCATTCGACTACTAAAGTACTAGGTAATTTAGCATTACCTACGTAATATGCAGGCGCCATAACCGTATTTTACCAATCACCACCCATTTAAAAAATTTGTAAACCTGGAAGGCTCAAGTTTTCCGCAAATATGCAAAAACTCGACTCCTATGTGCAAATTATCACGAGTGAATCATCTAATATAGAATCCGGCAAATTCGAAGATTTTCCACGCGAATAAGTATGTATGTTTTTTCATAATACAATGTATGCGTATTATATGAAGGAAATTACACCCACGATGCTAATGCATCTCGAAGCAATCACGAATCTAAATCAATCAGCACGGATTATCTGAAACGGTTAAATTCGCCGACGAATTAGGTATCATCCCGTCTCGTCGCGTCCTCGCTTCGAGTTAACCGGATACTTTCTTGTCGACCTTGAAATTTTTTACCATTCGTGACTTTTTTTCTGGTTATTGAAGTGAAAAATGGTAAATGGTCGATCCTCGATCGTCGCACCGATTATTCTTATAAGCTGCGGTGGATGAAGAACTTGACCATTTCGACTTCGGCGGCATCGGCAGATCTACCAAAGTGCAAGTAACCCAGACTAAAAACGACTTTCGCTTTCGAGGTACAAGTACCTATATACCTATGTATCAGACAAGGCGACGCGAACGTTTATGAGATACATTTATATACAATGTTAATATGCATTCTACTGGTGGTATTGGATTGGCCATTGGGCCCTGTGGAATATTTTACACTGCGGGAACATTAACTCTGGATTATGTAACGGGTTAAAATATAGTACCTATTTGAAATCGTTAATCCGTCGTAGATTAATAATTTTTCATAACTTTATCGTTTACGTTGAACGATGAGGTGTTTCTTCAGCAACGAGATATATTGGCAAATACCTTAGAGACAAAAAAATCCGCAACTGAGAATTCGAGTATGATAAATGAACCATTACATGTACAATGAATTATTCGACGAATTACTCATATAGGCATCTACTTGTCGAAAGGAAGTTTTAAAGTGACCTTGAACTTGTACGTATTCGGAATGAATTTTGCATGCGAGTGTGAAGGTACATATGTATAAGTTAACGGGAACTTGGAGAAGAATTTTATGGATTACGTAAAACGAAGGTAATAATCGTACGCATTTCGATAAACAGTTACTTCAACAGTAAAATATTTCAGGATTTTTATTTAAATTGTCTCGATTCAAATATAATTTTAATTCTGACTTCATTTCTTTGCAAAAGGTAGGTATATCTATAGGTGTCATTGTAAACAAGAATAACAGAACGCGGATGTACATGAAGCAGTTGGTAGGCAGGTAGGTGTAAGTAGATAGGTAGGTAAATCATTTGGGATTTTTTTTTTAATAATTTTTTCTTAGTAATCGTCAATGTTTACAAAAATAGGAATAATAAATTTTGTTGTTTTTTTGATTCTACATAGGTTAGCGAATATTTTACGAATAAATTTACATAAAGGATGCTAAAATATAGCAGTACAAGACGTCATTTTGTTCCTCATGACTAATCACGCCGTCAAAATTTTTTTAATGAAGTTTTTCAACATTTTAGTGAGTTAGTTTTTTTATTAGGTGTACCTATTTATAATAAGTTTTAACAAAAACGGCTTTCAATGCGTAGTAAGTTCAACTTTTATTGAGCAGGATCTTTTTAAAGGAGCAGTTCAGTCCAGTTTGGGCAACACTCGTAGATACCAAAAATTTATTGAGCAGTTTCGAAAAACAACACGATACCTATATCAAAATCGCCACGATTTTTGCCCTACACGTTAATTCATTCAACAATAAGTCGTACGGAAAACAGCAAAACTCTTGAAAATCGTCTGACATAATTTAAAAAGGCTTTCAAGTATTCATCGTAAAATCAATCAAAATTGGTCAACTTTTTTGAATTTTACAAACTTTTTAAAATAATCAGCCAAATTGATCAAGATGAATAATTAAATTTTAAAAACTACTGCCATCTTTGAAAATTAAACAAAATTACATTTTTCAATTTTTTGAAATTGGTAAAAAATTTTGAAAATGATGATCACAAATTTATATAGAAATTGAAAACATTTAATTTTGAACTCCTCGGAACAGTTACCAAAAATTTTTTAGACTGTATTGAAAATGTCGTCAAATAAATGTTTGAAAATTATCAAAATAATAGTGTCAAGTTGTCAAATTCACCCACTTTTTGAAATTTGTAATTATTGTTAGGTTAGAAAACTTCAAAAATATAGTTGTCGAATGTTCCCAAATTGTCAATTTTTACAAAATCATGATATTTTCCAAACTTGTCAAACTTTTTAAAATTAATACTTAGGTACCAGATTTTCCAAAATTGTTGTCAAACTTTCCAAAAGTATATAAAATTGACTCAAAATTATCAAATTTCTCAAAATTGTCAGATTTTTTCAAAATTACTAAATTTTTCAAAAGTGGTCAAATTTGTTCAAAATTTGTAAAATTTGCTCAAAAATGTAAAATTTGCTCAAAATTGTAAAAATTTTCCAACTTGTCAATTTTTTTCAAAATTGTAAAATTTTTCAAAATTGTAAAATTCTTCAAAATTGACAAGTTTTCTAAAATTGATAAGTTTTTAAAAATTGACAACTTTTCTTGAACGTACAAATTTCTATAAGATGTCAAATTTTCTCAAAATTTCCAAAGTTTTTAAAATAGTTGAATTTTCTAAAATTGCCAACTTTTTTCATGCTGAAAAATTTCTAAAAATTATCAACTGCTTCAAAGTTGACTTATTTTTCAAAAATTTCAACTTTTAGTCAACTTTTTAAAAATTATTAATCTTTTTATAGTTATCCTTGAAATTGACAATTTATATTGAACAAAAAAATTTTTTATAGTTACTGACCAAAATATGGTAGGGGTCATTCCATGTCAACTCAACCAACGTTTTTGGGTCATGTCTTTCGATTTCGCTCAAATTTTTTTACAATATCTACCCACCCAGTAAGTAAGAAAGCCGCAATCAGTTTGGTCCCAGCCCCCTCAGGGGGCGGGTGGGGGGGCTTCCATTATTTTCACATTGTCCCGAGGTACTCAACTTCAGCAACCCATTTCTCCAAAACTATGATACTTTGATCAAAACTGATTTCACAGTTCGAAAGGGCATTGAATTTTGAACTTTTTAAGCATTTTGAAATTTTCAAAAGTTGAAAGTTGAACTTTCAATTTGAAAGTTCAAATTTCGAAATGGCACTGTAAGTAGGAGCTACCATTTAAAATTTTGAAAAAATTTCCATAGATGTACATTTTGGTACTTTTTTGAAATATTTATGTTTCGAGATGGGACTCGTAGACGGAGGGGGAGCACCCCCACCACCAATTTTGGGTGAAACTTTCGAAAGATAATCTGGGGCATGTGATATATCGAATTGTATGTTTTCGGCAACGCTGAACACGAATATGACGTTAGATTTTTGATAGGACCCCATACAAGGCCCCCAGCACCTCCCCAAAGGGGGTAAAAGTTCAAAAAAGTGTTTTGTTCGTGCGACACATGGAATAATATGTTTTTGGTGACGCTGAACACGAATTTGACGTCAGATTTTTGATTGGACCTCATCCACGGCCCCCAACAATTTTTTTGGACTTTTACCAAATGGGGGAGGTTCTGGAGACCATGGGTGAGGTCGATTTAAAAAACTATGGCTATATTCGTGTTCAGCGATATCGAAAACATACTATTTCATGTGTCACACGAATGTTACCATTTTTTTATGGGTTATCCCCTTTGGGGAGGTGCAGGGGGCCGTGGACGGGTCCAATCAAAAATCTGACGTCATATTCGTGTTCAGCGTCACCAAGAACATATTATTCCATGTGTCGCACGAACAAAACACTTTTTTGTACTTTTACCCCCTTTGGGGAGGTGCTGAGGGCCGTGGATGGGGTCCTATCAAAAATCTAACGTCATATTCGTTTTCAGCGTTGCCGAAAACATACAATTCGATATATCACATGCCCCAGATTATCTTTCGAAAGTTTCACCCAAAATTGGGGGTGGGGGTGCTCCCCATCCGTGTACGAGTCCCATCTCGAAACATAAATATTTCAAAAAAGTACCAAAATGTACATCTATGGAAATTTTTTCAAAATTTTAAATGGTAGCTCCTACTTACAGTGCCATTTCGAAATTTGAACTTTCAAATTGAAAGTTCAACTTTCAACTTTTGAAAATTTCAAAATGCTTAAAAAGTTCAAAATTCAATGCCCTTTCGAACTGTGAAATCAGTTTTGATCAAAGTATCATAGTTTTGGAGAAATGGGTTGCTGAAGTTGAGTACCTCGGGACAATGTGAAAATAATGGAAGCCCCCCCACCCGCCCCCTGAGGGGGCTGGGACCAAACTGATTGCGGCTTTCTTACTTACTGGGTGGGTAGATATTGTAAAAAAAATTTGAGCGAAATCGAAAGACATGACTTTCAAAATCGCCTTTTTTTGGTTGAGTTGACATGGAATGACCCGTAGGTCAAAATTGAGCAATTCTTTAAAATTGTTAAATGTTTCAATATTGACAACTTTTTCAAAAATGTCGAATCCACTATCAATTAGGTAACTACCTTTATTAAAAATTATCAAATTTCTAAAAATTGAATAATTTTTTCATACTCTCACGTTGCTTAAATTATTGACAAAGTGCTTAAAATTGGCAACATTTTCAAAACTGATATCTACTGTACCATTTTAAACAACAACTTTTTTTAAACAAAACAATTTTTCAACACTTACCCAAATTTTCAAAATTGATTAGTTTTTAAAAATTGTTAAATGTTTCAATATTGGCACATCAGTATTTTAAAATTCCAACCAGATTGGATCAAACCGGATCTCTGAATAGATTTGTTCAGACCTGATCTGCAGATCCAGAAATTCCCTGGATCTAAAGATCTGACCAGATCTGGTCAGATCAGGGTTTTGGTTGCCATGATCGGATTAGATCTGTTCGAATCTGATCAAATCCGATCAAACTGACTTCAAGGTGTCTACGAGTAATTATAAAAACTCACAATTTCAGCGAATTTGAGCCAGACATCTGAATTGAACAGACTGAAAAAAAATGATCTTTCAATTCGGACATTTCCAAATAAAAGCTGGACCATGCGAAGATTTCAATCAATCACAAACAAAGGTGCGTAAATAAATCATCGAATAAATTCACATCATCATCACGTTTACAATACTTGATATCTCATTCACAAACGTACCTACCTCAATAAACCATCAATAAATTAAGCCCAGTAACTCGTGCCTATTTTCATTGAAGAAGAAAAAACGCAACAAATAAAGATTACATCAGTCTAGCACACCGACTACTAAGTAGTACGAGAATGATGAAAAATCGATATTTTTTAATTTTTTCATAATAGCTAACAACTTCCGATCAATTCATCTTTCAACTACACCGTCCGCAGAACCAGTTACATGACACTTAATAATAATCCTATAAATGAGTAATAATACCCGTTGATGCTTTATAGCATCGACGATTCGACGATGAGTTTGAAAATCTAACACTCGTATTATGCAAATCAGCATATACTTACAAATAATAAAACGAAGAGAGGTACGATGATTTGGTGAAATGTTGAAACTTATATACCTATCTCTAATTACAAAACGAACGGCAATGACCATATAAGGTGATACTTTATACGAATATGCCCAGCTCGTTAAAAATATTTCAAGTGCATTATGTCACCATTTCAAGACAAATCACTCGCGAATAAGGTACCTATCTTCGTATTTTATAATGAATGATGCATTAATGTAGCTTCCTGAATTCTAATGTACCACTGAATAATGTTTTCAAAGCATAACTCATCCAATTTTGGTAATCACTGCTAAAGTCATCATAAACCATAAAAATCGATAATTTATCGTACGAGTTATACCAGCGAGGGTATGGGGAGAGTTTAATTTCAATATCATCGAGAAAAATTGTGACATAACTCGAAAATTATATTTTTTTTCGGTAAAATCGCCGCTGTGCTCTTGCATAAATGACCTTTGGTCAAGCTGCAAACGTGATACGTTTTAATTACATAGTTTGCGAACACAAATATGATAAAATGACCGATTTACAAGCCTTCGAATGTAGTTTCAGGATTTATTATTATTTTTCCAGTAAAAGACGTCGGACCGACAGTATTTCTGCATATTGCCTTATTCGTGTAGGATTTGATTAAAAGCCAAATTCTAGGAATATATTATTTTTCATAAATTTTTAATTCGCTTTTATTTTTTATCACGTAATCTTCGCTATGGAAATGTACTACAGTATAAAATTACCAACTGCTTGCATAACGATAGCAATTTTTTTTCACTCCCTAAATTCATACTATAAGATATAGGTATAAATACAAAGTGGGCGCTAATCGACTCCGTTCAAAAGTATATACTTTTAGGTAAAAAATTGCATACAGCTAAAAAAAAAAACGTGATTACTAGATTTTCAAACACACAAAAAAGACCTACCTATACCAAACCTACGACTACGAGTTGTTAAACTTGAACGATACTATATAAATTCCATGTTTTTTTTTTCGAAGCCTCGCGCATTTAATCGGATCCCAATTATGTGTGAAAATTTTCGTTACACGATGCGATCGTATCGGTGACCTTTTTAGTGACACCGCACAGAAAGTATCGATATAATTATTCCTTTATTTTTAGCATCTCTCTTATAGTCGTGACTCCACGTTCCGATTATCTTCCGCTAATATAGGCCCACACCAGAGTACGAGTAACTATCTGGTTAAACTTATGCAGCATCTTAAAGACTGTTTTCACACCTTATAGAATTGGAAACTGCCAAGTGCCAACCGACTCGACTCGTTGTGATCGAGGCGATATTAACCTCTTTTTACGTATATTATTTTACGTAAATGTTAATTTGCCTACAAAATATCCTTAATGATATGAGTTATGGAATATGAGTTAATAGTTAGACTAAATGAAGTACGAACGCAGGATGAAAGGTGTATTCGTATAAAAGCAAGGCGCAGCGGAACGAGCAGGGTAACTCGAGTCACGATGTTATCGAAACTTAATTATCTTATTTAGGTATTTATTTATTTTTTTGCAATAGGTATTTAAAGTAGGTATAGGTATACGAGTAAACCAACGCTGAAAAAATGTAAGCGCGGATTAATAAATCAAACCCTGAGAATTTTTTCATTCGTACAGTGTAGAATTCCATTTGAATTTCATTTAAATGAAGAAGAGTTCGAGGACGAAGAGATTTTTAAGCAATTTTGTAGTCTAACATTAAAATCAATTAGGTACCTACCAATTATAACCCGCAGGTACTTATCTAAAAATAAAACTTGTAGAGGAATTTTGAATCGATTTGGAGGAAATTCGTAAATTCTGATAAATTCCCTTGAAACCAAAATACTGAGAAAAAAAACTTTTTAAAAATACTAAAACGAGAGAGGAAATTGTTTCAACGATAAATTTCGAATTTTATAAAAATGGGATAAAACATATTATCATCAATTATCGTAACCCCCCCCTCCTCCTTTATCAACATAAAATGTTCACTTTGGCGACGATTTATTGAGCCATCTTTGAGCATTTTATGATCCTAAATAAGCTGTTTACCTCACTTCGACGCTCAAAAATAGAACAAAGTGTCCAGTCTTTCAGAAAAATATATTTTTCCTGATTTTTCACCGGTTTTACGGACCAATTTTTTTCAATTTTTCAGATCAAACATCAAGCATAGTATAGATACCTACATAAAATTTTAAAAAAAGAAAGATTTTTTTCAATATAAACAGCAGCGAATTTAACAATGAGGTAATCCACGATGTTTTGCCCAATATTTATGAAGCAAGAAGGAAGGCACCTCTTATTTTAAAAGCTGAAATTAGGTATACTAAATCAATTCATATGGCTGTAATAATCCTGCACTTATAAACACCCCCCCCCCCCCCAAAACAAAAAAAAATTAAAGAATTTTTTTGACTATAAACAAGTTTAAAATTGAATGAAATGTACCTAATTAATTTTGTGATTTTGTTTTCACTTTTCTTCTGACATCAAAATCGAGAGATTCATAATTTTACAATTTTTTACAGCAATAAAAAATTTTTCAATTTTTTCTTTAAAAATTTTGGGATACCAATTTACATGTTGAGACAAACTGAAGGACAGGGGCGTTAAATTCTCTAAAAATTTTGAAAACTAGTGTTACAGTTTTAAGAAATACTTACACAAAAATTGAATTTCGAAAATAATTTTGACCTTACGGAGCTCATTTCGCTCAAAATGTTTTTTTAAAGGAAAGTAAATTCATCTGATTGGATAATTTTTAACTACAGTAAGGAAATTTTGAGCCACAGTAAATTTAAAGGCAGGAGAAAGAGGATCAAAATGCCTCAAAAATTTGAAAAAAAAACAGAGCTTTCTTACCACATTTTTGAATATTTTGCTGCTACCATGTTGACGTTTTCAGCTTTGAAAAAAAATGTGTCGTTCCAAAAATGCTGAAAACATTTGAGAGAAATTTAATTACTTTCTCCAGTCTATTCTAAGAGTCTCTTATATCCCAAATCAGGGTATTTATTTCAATTCATGTCCAAACATTTTTGAATTGGATGAATTTTCTCGGTTTTAAAAAGGTTTAGAGTTTAGAATACCTACACAACTTTCAACGTTTGAAAAAAGTTTAGGACACACATAATTTCCTCTTTAAATGGGACTCTATGAGGATTAAATTGTTCCACGAAGTTCACGTTCGCCTCTCATGACTTTTCAAGTTTTAAAATAAAAAAATATCCATAATTTTTTTAGCCAATGATATGTAAATCGAATTGGCAATTGAGAGCAAATTGTTCAAAAATTTCGCTTTTTTGTCAGAAATTGCCAAAAAAACCTGTTCTTTTGCCAGAAATTGTAAGAATTCTCACTTGGCTACCAAAAGTTGCCAAAAAGTCTCGCTTTTTCATCAAAAAGTTGCCACTTTTTTTGGTTACTTTTTCAAGCATTTTTGGTTTCTAAAATGACTTATTAATTATTATTTATTTACTATTTTTATGTTTTTTTCAAGTCAACCCCTTTCATTCTACAATTGTTTTCTCGAGAATAAAAAAAAATTGAAAACGAACTTAAGTACATAATTTAAAATTTGTTTAGGAAGAAGAGGGCTATGTGCAAAAGATTGTTCGTGTTTTTAATGTAATCGTGAGAATACTGACGCATTCCTCACCCCCCCCCCCCACGTATACCGCAATGATCCAGAATTTTTTGGAAAGCCGCAAAATATCTAAAAACTTTTAGGTGAGAGTGTACTTTTATGGCTACTAACAGATGGCCATTCAGCAGTGAAACATTCTCAAAATGTTTACATTAGATTATAGATGATATGCAATCATGGATTTAGAAAATCTCGAAAATTAAGCCATTTAAAATTTTATGGTATTTCTTTGACTTTTCCAGAAGATCAAAATTCCCTGATTTTTTCTGGTTTCGCAAATTTTTCAAAAATTAAGCACCCAGTGAAAATGTGGCGTGTCAAATCAATTCCAAATTCCAATTAATTTGATGTCACACAAGTTCGAATATGTATTCATCTTTCAAATTTGACACCCCCTCCCATCCTCGGTGTCTCTCTCGACGGTTGAAGGATATTTCTGTGGAAAAGAGGGAATTCGCAACGGAATTAAATCGAAAAATGTGTGGATTCATTGGAGCAATTGGCGTTTTAGCACTTGAAAAAGATAAGCTCTTTCATGAATTTTGGTTTAGAAACTTCTATGAAACATAATTGAAAACAAAATAAGCATTTCTCTCGTTCACTACTATTCGTATATATATATATTCTTCAAATACTTATCCTAAACCCATAGTAAGTTCTTAATTTTCGATTAGGAACCTACGACGATACCTATTTCAAAAATACATAATTTTAAATCTGCCATAAATTCTGCACCCGAATCCATATACTTAATAAATATATCCAAAATAGTGAAAAATTACACGATTCCGGCCAAGTTTACATATCCTGTACAACGATAAAAATACATAAATTAAAACCATATTTTTACTTTCGTTCAGCCCAATAATGTATTCAGTTCACGTAGACGCCAACTCGCGGTAAATCTCGACTTGTACATACATTCTTTTGGTCTCATTTAAATAACTAGGTAACCGGTTACGTCGTATTGTTGTTGTACATCTCGTAAGTATAGTTCCCAAAAATTCGGAATTTTTTACATCATTAAGAAGCTGCAGCGATAACGTAGAGTTGATCAAATCGCATCACAGTACAAAAAAAAAAGTAAGCAACCGCCCGAGTCTGCGTTTAACGTTTAGCACGCGGCGTAGATAACTTTCATCGTAAAATCCACTCCATTCGATCCATTAACCAGACATAAGAATTTCCATTAGTTCGTGACTGAGCGAAATACATTGGTAGATTTTCATCGGACGTTTCCGGTTTCATGAAGATGTGCGTATTATGATGAAAATATCCACTTGTACTTAGTACCGACTTAGTACTTACTAAGTGTAAGTACCTAATACAACATGCTAAACGAAACGCATTAGAATGCCTATAATAACTTAATTGTACATAAATTGTTTACATAGGTAGGTACTGTTTGTGTGCTTACAATAAATACACGACGTACGTAGGAAATATAAACTTAAAACTCGTAAAAATAAAATGCATTTTACTGCATTATCTTTTTCCATTGTTTTCATGCGGAACTATTTAGAGATGAGTTAACTTATACCTACATATTATGATGCAGATTTTCAATTGTATTTCGTACAATCATCGTCATTCTCATAAATCATACCACATAATTTTTTTTTTCATTTTTTTTTCAATTAAGTATACATTTATTGATAAGTCGCGAACAAATTATCTTTACTTTGCAGGAAAATAATTGATACACTGACTTGATAGTGATACATTGTCGACAAGAACCACATGTACCGGATAATTTGTTTGGGCGCGTGTTCGAGCGAAATTAATCTGTTAATATTACAGTCACGATTTATTTATGAATGGAATGATTCTGTGCAACGTATTTCTATTACCGAATATTACGTTACACTTCTCTAAAAATCATGTGAATACTATCCGAAATGATACCTAATCAATGAGCCATTTTATCTCAAAATACGATTACCTGCCTATTTGAAAACATGATGTTTGTGTAAAGCGAACACGTGCGTTGGAACGTGCTTCCGTATTGATGTACTAACTAGGCACCTGTTGGAGCGTTTGTTTTTTTTTTGGTAAATATTATTTGAAAACATGCTCAAAAATATTATTTAAACTGAAAGAAAAGTTCATAATAATTTTGACAGGTAGGGTGCACATCTAAAAAAAGTGTTTGATGACTATAGAAATTCTGAACAATAATTAAGAATAATTCATAGAGAGTGGGGGGGGGGTGCATCCATAATTATGACTTCTAGACCATCACTTCACAATATAGGAATCATTTCAAGATGGTAGACAGCAATTGGGTAAGTATGTCATCTATAAATTTTCGAACATGGCTACATAATATTTCATTAATAAGATGCACGCCCTTCCCTCCTCCGCCGCCCCAACAATGAAAAACAAGAAGACTCGCCATAATATAGTATTATGGTCGTAGCATTAGGTACCATGTTATCCAAATAATCCTCTCTTAATACGATGACATTATTATGCTGATACTGGTAGATTGAATATCGACATCTTTCCTCAATTAATTATACTAAAGAGTTTCATCTTCATCATTCACAAATAATCAATGTTAGGTATTCACTATAGATTTTTGAAACATCTAGCGCCAAATTTGAGCATATCAAAGTGCCCAAACTGCCAATTGGAGCATTTTGGGTGTTTTTGAGCAACATTTCACTCAAACATCGGAAAAAGCCAAAAAAAAAATTTTAAGTAAGTAAGTAGTGAATTTTTCAGAATATTATTTAAAAATAAAATGGTTCATTTTGCAAAAAGAAGAGAATGTTTATTTTAGTCCGAACGATGGTGGAACTGAAATTTTGATATTTCTATGTTCAAAAAACAAAGAAAATGTTTTAAAAGGCACAAAAAAAATAGATGAATATTGAAAAATCTCAAATCTTAAATCTTTTAAAATGAGACAAGTTGTCTAAAATAATTTTTCGTCGGTATTCTGAATTTCAAATCTCTGAATAAATGTGATATTGCCATGTGACTCACATGGTTTCCATGATTTTCTTTCAAAAAATGTAAAGTGGTGAGTAAGGTGGAACGAAGTGAAAATTGCTCCAAAAATACACTACAGAAAAATACATTTCGTTAGTATCAATATCTACCTACAATTTTTTTAAAAAGAATTTTGTATTAAAAGAAAATAGGTTCATAAAAAATCCAGTCTATTAAAAAGTTCTTTTTTAAAACTTTTCAGGCTGTAAAATTTTTTAAAAATTATTGTTCTATTGGTTTTCAATTTATTTTTATTTTAGAACTTGAAATTTATTCAGAAAAATCAAGTGGAAAATCCGCAATTTTTGAAAATTAAAACTTTTAAAATTTTGAAATAATAAGAAAGAATTTTATTTTGGATGAAATGAAAATTTTCACACAGAAGAAGTGTGTTTAAAAATGATGATAAATTTTCTGAAATTTGTTTTTGAATAAACGGATAAAAACGAGATGTTCTCAAGCTCTTGGAGAAACCATATCTCTCCTCTAGGGACACCTCCAGAGCTACAATTTATTTCTGGGTGATTTTCAACTCAAAATGTAGGTTTCCATTGAAATTGGTCAACGTTCTCATAAAATTTGGACTTGAACTTTGTGACGAAAGAAGAAAACGAAAAGCTCTATACGACCTGAAAACTGATTTTGGTTTAAATTTTCAATTGTGCAACGAAAGTTGAAAATTCGTAATAAAAATTAAAACTAAAATTTTCAGAAAAGATCACAGAAGTTCATCAACTTTTACACCGAACTTTTTTCCGTTTTTAACCCGAATCACCAACTAATCGAACTTTTCTTCTCTTCGAAAAATTCAGAACTTATATGGGCAAGAGAAAACGAGAAAAATTCTCGATCTGTACAAAAGACCTCATCCCAATCAAATTTCAAACCTACACAATCCCACTCATCACAACTGTAACCCAAAACACACTAGAAACCTTATTTCTAATCTCATCCTTCAAACATCACACGAAAGAAAAAACTATACGATAAATTTCGCAGGACATCATAACCAAACTCACTCCAGTCAAGACGCCGCACAATCTCATCCATGCACGATTAATCACTCGATCATCATGATAAGAGGTTATTTTTTTTTTGTGATTGTGTAAGCGCACCTTATGGCAAACAAATGATAGGTGCCTTCAGAGTACATATAACTTTCGTGAACGGTGTACGGATCAAGGTACATAAGTTATCCTAATAAATTACCCAATGTAACGAGACGATGCGATGGAGGCGAGGTCCGCGGGTCGAATAAAAATGTAAATAATCGATTAATACAATTGGAGTTGGCCAAAGATAGGCGATGGACGTCTAACGGCATTATAGCACCTTTAACCAACAATGGTATAACGAACGTTTCCATACAATTAGTTTTGATAAGATGTAATTGAACCCATAGTCATACTCATGAAGATATTACACAACTTGTAGGTTTAAGTACTCATCGAGCCTCGTTCAGCTACTGTTATACAGCTGATAACATCAATCTTGAATTTATCCGATAGGTAGGTCTAGGTATGTTTGCAATGGCGCATAATATGCTGATTAAAGATTTCGTTAGTGGCTATTAAATACACAAATAGTTATGATGGGAAGACGTACGAATAGGAAATAGGTAGCCAGCCAGGCAGGTACTAGTATACATAAATGCGGCAATGATTTATTGAACTTGACGTTTGGACAATACGTTTGAAATTTTTAATTTGAAAGTTTACCTACGGACGACTTTCATTTCAAAGAGACGGACGATTGCTAAGTACATACATCTACGTACGAGTAATTAGTCGATTAGTTTCGCACAAGTTTTAAGTACCTACCTCAGTATGTACTAAACACACTCATGTCCTACTGACGACTGCTGAACAAGAAGCATGTCGGACTCGGGTCCAGGTATACCTACATGAGAGACAGAGCGACGACGTCGGTGACGATTTGTTGGTACATCTAAGAAATTGGAAAAATGATTATAGAAACTATGAAGTCATATAGCGCGGACCTACGGTTACGTAGGGTTTTGCAAACGATGGATTATTGCGAAGAGTGAAACTAGGAAGATGAGCATAGGTTAAGACCGAGCAGATTAACGCCTTGGGGCAATAAATATTAATCGAGGCGAATTTTTTAACGCCGAGCATCGTCATTGCCGATGCCGTTTAAAAGATGAAACAAACATGTCCAGGTAAGAAGAAGTTAGGTACATGCTGCAGAGTGCAGAAGTTTACCCACCTACCTATGCATTAAAATATCGTCGTTGGATTTAAATGTCCAGTCGTGCTACTAGTTTTTTTTCTAACTCTTCTTCTTCTTCTTCTTAAAAACATATCCATAATTCAGCTAGTTTTGTTCATAGCATTTACAAGTGTGAGTATACGTTAAAAAATCGTCTACTAATAGGATTATCTATTTTTTTCGGATTACTCGCTTATTAGTAGATGGCCTATTTAGTAATGATACGTTATGCAATTGTTTTGAACTGTTTCGTTACATTTTATACGAGCATAAGATGATTATATTCTTTAGCAAATGCCAAATTTTATTTATGATCGGATGAAGTTGATCTCGAAATTAAACTCCATCGTCCTCTATTCATCATTTCAAATTAAGAAATTAAGATTACAAAACATTTAAAATTTCTTAAATAATTGTGTAGAAGGCTTATCTTAATAGGAAAATTCCAAACCAGAAATCTCAATCAATGAGTAGACAGAAGGTAATGTGAATTAGGGAGGGTCAAGAAAACAATATTCTGGGTTTCGACGAAAATTAACGAGAAAACGATAAATTTCGAGCTTCATAGCAACACGAGGAGCTAAGCCAGGAGTTCTTAAAGTAGGATCATTTTGCCACTTTATTGGATAGCATCACCCCCTCCTCCCTATTGAGCCTAGAATTTTATTTTTCATTACTTTTATGGCACTTATCAATCTTGAAAATTCCTAGTTACCACACTTTTTGCGATCATTTCGATCAAATCGTCCTTTATTTGTGTGTATAGGTGGAGAGGTAATTTTCAAACCTCTAAAATAAGTGAGAAATATTTCATTTTGAAAATTTGATCAAAGTAGTCACGAATGACCTTACTTTAAGACTTCTGGCTCGCCTTCTTGAGTTCTTGCACGTCTAGGAAGCTCAAAATTTTTCCAAGAAGTACCTATTCCGCTCAAAATAAACTTTCTTGCCAATTTTTGTCAAAATCCAGGATTCTTAGCTTCATTTTTTTCAATGAATGAACAACATAATATTTAGTAAAAAGGAATCGGCGAGATTTGAACTTTCAAAATTCAGCTCAAAATAGGCACATATTGAAAATAAAGACTCACAGAAAAAGATATTCCACACTGGTCAAAAATTCCATACCCTACAATTTTTTTTTTTTTTTTTTTTTTCATTTTTTTGGAGAGAAGCGTTTAGTTTTTCCCAAATAAATACATAAAAATGTCTTTTCTTTGATAAGTTCCATGCACAATTTTTTGATCTAAGCATAGCACATACCCTGGGGGGAGGGGGCGCGATTGAAATAATGCAAGTAAATGATGAAAATATTGATAACACTTCATGAAAATTGATAAAAATTGCAAAAAAATATTTAAAAGTTGAATCAATAAATGCTCAAATTGTTGGAAACATTTTTAAAAGGGTAGTTCAAAATGCATAAAAATTGTTCAAAACTTGATAAAAATTTTCAAAGTTCAGTTCATCGTCAAAAAATGCATAAAAATTATTGGAAATGGCATTAAAATTGTCTAAATGTATGTACACATGCTGCAGAGTGTCCATGAAAAAGAGATTTGGATTAATCGAAAAAAATAGGCACATATTGAAAATAAAGACTCCCAGAAAAAGATATTCCACTGGTCAAAAATTCCATACTTACCCTACAATTTTTGTTTTTTTTTTCATTTTTCTGCAGAGAAGCGTTTTGTTTTTCTCAAATAAATTCATAAAAATGTTTTTTCTTTGATAAGTTTCATGCACAATTTTTTGATCTAAGCATAGCATATACCCTTGGGGGGGGGATGCGATTGAAAGAATGCAAGTAAATTATGAAAATACAGTCAAACCTGGATAAGTGGAATCGCAAGGGAAACATATTTTTTTCACTTACATAGGTTTTCCACTAAAGTAGGTTTCACTTATAGAGGTTGAACAAATTGGAATTCCAGTTATGGAGGTTTTCGTTTCCCTACCACTTCCTCATCTAAACCTATGTTAAAGTCCTATATAAGTGGAATTTTTTTCTGAGTACCAGAACCTCTGGAACTGAAATGTTGCTTTCGTTTTACCTCTATAAGTGAAATTCTCTTCCTTCTTACCTCTTTAACTGGAACGAATTTCACTTCTAGAGGTGCTTTTATGATAAGTGTTTCAGATAAAGAGGTAAGAATGAAAAGAATTTCACTTATAGAGGTAAAACGAAAGCAACGTTTCAGTTCCAGAGGTTCTGCTGCTCAAAACAAAATTCCACTTATGTAGGTTCTGTTTCCATTTATAGAGGCGACTTTAACATAGGTTTAGATGGGAAAGTGCTAGCTGGAAACGAATTTTAATCCACTTATAGAGGTTTTCCACTTACAATGAGTTCCACTTATCCAAGTTTGACTGTACTGATAAAACTTCATGAAAATTGATAAAAATTGCAAAAAAATATTTAAAAGTTGAATCAATAAATGCTCAAATTGTTGGAAACATTTTTAAAAGGGTAGTTCAAAATGCATAAAAATTTTAATGTAGCATGAAAACAGATTTCATTCCGAACTGAAACCACGACTCATAACTCACATTTTTTCAATTTTGACACAAAAAGTTTTTTTTCTTTTTGAACAAATCAAAATCCAGTATTCTTGGGTACCCTCTAGATATAATTTTTGATAAAATGAAAGCTCGCTAATTCCTCAACCACGAACCCTCAGTACTCATTTCTTCATAAATCCCACCTACACCTACAACACATGTAGAGAATTTCTGATGACAAAATCAACATCCAATGTCATCAACGTTCATCACGATGACACATCAAAATCATCGATGCAATTGCTCTAAATTCTCGTGAAAATTACCATTCTACACCTCCAGTTGAACGAACCAAGATACTTGTAGGTACCCATTGTCGAATGCAAATTAGTAATTAAAAGGGTATTTCAACTTATACGATGATCCGATGATCTATAGGTCGTTGTCGAGCGTAAGAAACGCCCAAAATCAAACAATGATCGGTAATGCACACACGTATCGTAGGTCTATAGTAAAAGTGAGAGTGTTACGATGATGTTGTACAAGTACCCAATCCACTAGTCCTTAGTAACAGACTACGTAATATTTTTCATCTTTAATGTCAATATTCTATAAGCGCATGCATATGTTAGAAGTAAATCAATTACGGTACCATTATTTAAATGTCGCTAAATGGTTCCTAAATTTGGCAAAACTTGATCGTGATGCGCCAATCACCTGCACAAGATATAGGTAAGTCGAAGCCGAAGGGTAAAGTTACATCTGCAGCGATGATACCGTTAGACTGAGGACAGAGTCATACCTAGTACTACGTATGTGGGGCACATTCAAATGCAAATTTAAGTATCACTAAACATTATGCTAATAGCGTGTTTCGGTCCAATAGATCAAACACCTTTCATTGTTACAATCACATGTAACGTAGGTAAGGTACTAGTACGAGTAATACTATAAGGTCTTCAGCAAGTCTAGACTGTAAATTTAGGTAGAACGTCGTTATTAGCGTGCCTAATTATTGTGTACCTACAAATTTTTCTTCTTGCGCAAATATTTCTTACCTACTCGTCATTCGTTTGTTGATGTTGCGATCTCAGCATTGGAGACTTTGCGGCTGACAAAATTAGCTCGATTATTTAGTTAATAGACAAATATTTGCTGAAATTAACATAGTAGATAGTATGTGCGAGAGTGTTAAGTTGGAGTAGGTGATTACCTTTAGGAAACTTCTATTTTGGCCCAGTTTAAGAATGTGGGTTGAGATTTGCAAAATACACATAGGAAGCTAATCAGGGTGTTAAAGCGTTACGAAATTATGATATCATCTTTAATTATTGTCTTCGATATGAGAACAAAAGGGAAATTTGCACTTTCTTTCAGAATTACCTTCAATGAAATTTAGACATTGAAAAATTACCTACGTAATGGTGCGAATTTTCAATGGGAACTGTTGCGAAAATTTGGCAACAGGGTTTGCACCAAATCATGGTCGATTATTTCCTCTCAGTCTTCAGCGGGCATGATGAGACATAAACAGAGAAACTGCAACAAGAAAAGTATCCAAAAGGTAGAGGAATTTTTTAACCTGGCCGAGCTCAATTGAAATAGCACGAAAAAATGCATCGCAGCTACTAAAGCTTCCGGTGCTAAAATGCAATAATTTTGGATTTTTGGTAAATTTTTAAAAGTCATAGGCCCAAAAATACGAAAAA
Source organism: Planococcus citri (assembly GCF_950023065.1). Taxonomy (NCBI): domain Eukaryota; kingdom Metazoa; phylum Arthropoda; class Insecta; order Hemiptera; family Pseudococcidae; genus Planococcus; species Planococcus citri. The sequence goes on along the minus strand of NC_088678.1, from coordinate 59,644,515 downwards.
ATTAAAATTCCATCACATTGACCTTGAAAGCTGAAATTTTCTATGTGCCCTATTTTACCCCCTCTCTCCCCCCGAATGATTAAAAATAGTTTCGGATCTTTTTGAGCAGTTCTAGAGCCTTCAGCAGATTTTTAAAGATGAATTTCCGCAACATTTTTAACAAAAATTCACGATCTCGTCAAACTTGTAAAAAACAGTCATTTTTCACTATCAACAATTTTCTCATATTGCCAAATTTGCCATTTGCCAACTTGAAATATGGTTGTGGTAGAATTTCAGGAAAAAAAACAGTTCATTCTGAACTGCCCTTCATTCATTGTATTTTTGAGCAGAGCCGAACAACGATCGCGTTTTCATTTTTCAAGGCCTTGTCTTCAAAATAGAAACAAAAGTTTTTCGTCGAATAAAAAATTTAAGCGGACAAAATTTAATAATAATTTTCACAACGCTATGAATAATTTTTTTGTACCTACATAATTTTATAGGTGTAAATTTGCATTTACGTAGCTTTCCAATGAAATAGGTGCGTCCAGTTTGCTATAAAAATGACTTTAACCTTATTTAAATTCTATTTACTTAGGTTACCTACGTAGGTAAGGTACCTACTAAGTAGTAATTTATTTTGATTTTAGCGAGGGTAAAATTTCACGCAAATTATCACAATGCTTATTTCCAAGAGCAAAATACAACAATAAGTTCAGAGTGTTCGTTCGAAATAAGTAGTCTAGAGTTAATTATTTCTCGTTAAAAATGAATCCATTCGTAATCATCGCATTAGTAATTATTTTAAACACTTTCATCTTATATTTGTATTCATTTTTTCAACAATCTTATTCGTTTTTTAATAAGAAACACTTTCCAACGCTTAAACCAAAATTTATATTTGGAAATATCGGTGATACGATACTAATGAAAAAACCTTTAGGGTTGTGTTTTCACGATTTACACAAACAACTGGAACCTCATGCATACGCCGGAGTGTATATAATTCAAAGACCAGCAGTTTTAATTAGGGATCCTGAATTGATTAAAGACATTTTTACCAGAGATTTTGATTTTTTTCGTGATCGTGGGCTCGAATTCAAACAAGGAGAAGAACCATTGCATCATAATTTACTCAGAATGGAAGGTAATTTTCTGTTTACATATTTATACCTAATAATATATTCTGTTGATTATATGTACGTTAAGTATACCTTACGAACTTTCAAAATAATCACAAAAGTTCTCACATAGACCAACTGAGAAAGTTTTACGCTGAAAAGCGAAGTTTGTAATTTTTCACCAACTTGAAACACTTGGTGTACCTCTACCTACATTTTCTAGCTCGATACCTACATAGGTATTCAGAACAGGGCCAACACTTTTTCATTTTTTCGCCATGGTGCAAACTCTAAATGTTCGTAATTTGGTGAAAAGTGAAAATAATTTTTTGTATTGAGGGGGTGGGGTGTCAAACAAAAAACACATAAATCTTGAATACGCAGGAGTGACAGGAATAAAGGAGATGAGATTGCAGCAATCAGCGCTGCATTTTCTATACAAACGCAAAGTTGAAAAGAAAACCTAAATGTTTCAATTTGGTTTGATTTTTCAAATTTTTAATGGACTGGACAAATTTCTGAATTGAACTTGAAAAAATCGATTAATTCCTCAATTTTTAGTGGATTTTCGAAACATCTGAAAATGATTAGGTCTTATCGAGGTTTAAATATTCACATACTTACATATTATTCTGGATTATTAATCAACTGTTTTTTTTTTTTTTTCAAAATAAGTTTTTCGTACTTTGGAATTATTTAGGTAAGTACCTAGGTAATACAAAATATAGTTTCGAACTTCCCATCGTCTAAAATAAGATTTTGAGATCGGTCCAATTTTTCGCGACTTGTTCAAGTACCATACTTACGCAAGAGGCACGTTCCAAAAATATAAAAAATTACTTAATAGATAAGATTTCATTCCACAGGTTTTTCCAAGTTCGAGAAAATCCAAAAGCAGGAACGCAGGGTCAATTTTCAACATAAATTGAATGATTTTTAAAAGAAGAGATGAAAACTGAAACTCAAAAACAATATTCTCATCTACCTCCCCGCCATCACTTCAAAAGTGCCAAAATGTTTAAAATTTATTATTTTAAAGAAAAAAAAACAAATTTTTAAAAAGAATAGAAAAATACAGCGATACCGAAAAATTCCATTAAAAAAATTGAAATAATTTCAATTTACTTAAGGGGTGACTTTTGATTTGTTTTGACATTTTTTTCAAGTTTTTAATTTTTTATACATTCTGCTAAAATTTTAAGTGGTTTTGTGCATTACTGTAGCAAATACGAGTAGGTATCTACTTACATTTTTACAAAAAAATTTAGTTTGGTGATGCCAGATTCAGTACCTAAGAAAAACATTTTGTTTTACAAAGTAGCTGTAACCACGCTTCTAAATTCCTGTAATAAAATATTTCCCCATACTTATTTTGGCGCTAATTTTATAATTTTGATCACAGCCGTTTTGCAATTAAAATTAAAAGTTACACTAATTTACAAATGTTGGTCATATACAAAATAAAGAATGAAAATTATCGTACCGAACGGACGTTTACCGAGAATATGAAGAAGTTTTGCATAATAATTCAATTTCGTTCATTTACTGGGACATATCTATTATCTACTGACGTACTTTACACTTGAACAAATCATAACGGGACTCTTTATTTTAAAAACTGTCAACTTAGAACCAAAATACCACCGGTAGCCTGCGAAGTACTACGATAGGAACTTACGTTTTTCTGGGATTCCCCAGTCCCACCTTGCTGGAGGGTGGGACCAGTTTACTTGGGTAATTGTATGATATCTTACCTACCAAAAATTACCAGAAACCGAAAACTTTTTTACGGCGTAATGTAGTTCGAAAAAAAAACGAAGTAAGTATGACACATTCTATTTTGCTAAAAGTACATAAATTGCTGCCTCCCCTCGCCCCTAAAAAATTGAAAAATGAGAATTATGCACCATATGGGAATTTCCCATTATTGGGTAAATAAAGAGAAAAGAGTATTTGGTGTACGATTTTGAACTTTTATGTGTATTTTCATGATACTTTGCCGGTATTTTTAGCAATTGATTCACCAAAAAAAAAAAATTATTCAATTCGATCGAGAATGATTCAACAAAAAATTATTCAATTCGTTCGCGAATGATTCACCAAAAAATTATTCGATTCATTCGCGAATGATTCACCAACAATTGATCAATTCGTTCACTAAAAATGGATTATTTCGTTAGCGAATGATTCACTTGGAAATCAACCAAGTTGTTCCATTGATTCGCTAAAACTTGTTCAATTCTTTCGCGAATGATTCACTTGGAAATCAACCAAGTTGTATGATTCACCCATCGATATTACACTAAATGGATACCCAGCAAGTCCATTTACCCCGCGTCAACGAACAACGACGAAGCTTAGGGGCTTATCTAGTTATTGATGCGTTTTTTTTCTGCGCATGGTATCTGATTGGTCAATTTTGATTTTGAATTCAAATTTGGTGGCCGCAATAGATCCGCTTAAATTTGAAGTTGATCGCCTCTTCCCCCTTGCAAAACGTTTCGATGGGTATCACTTGCGCCGAACGGATGCACCTCAATAACCTCACCTTTCCCCTGTGAACTTCACGAGCACTGCATTTCCCACCCGCCTCTCTACACGCTGTGTATCCATTTAGTGTAATATCGATGGATTCACCAAAAATTATTCAATTCGTTCGCGAATGATTCATCAACAATTGATTAATTTGTTCATGAATGATTCACTAAAAATGGATTATTTCGTTCGCCAAATGATTCACTTGATTCAATTCACTTCGCTTGAAAACAGATCAATCCCTATTTTGTTTTTTTAAAAAATACTACTACCTACTTGCAGGCGACGAATGGAAAAAAACCAGATGCAAATTAAGCCCATTTTTCACGTTATCCAAAATGAAAACGCTGTTCGAATCGATGCAACAATGTGCCAATATGTTGAAACGAATATTAGATAAAACAAACGGAGAACCTTTCGACATGAAAATACTGTGCGAGCAATACGCAATCGATGTTATCGGAAGTTGAGCTTTTGGAATCAATTTTTCTGCAATGGAAGATCCCAATTCTCCAATTCTAAGAATGGCGAGAAAAATTTTTCAATTTAGGTAGGTATAACCTTTGATCGACCTCCAACCAAATTAAACCATTAATTTAACGAGATTTATATTATATCAGATTTAAAACTATTTTTCGCCACGCCATTCCCCATCCACCGAAACTTTTATTGAAAATGTTCAAACTTTCATACATGGACGAAGAAGTTCAAGATTTCTTTATGACAACAATGAGAAAAGCAATCAACTTGAGGAAACGAAGTCTGAATCCCAGAAATGATCTAGTCACTATATTATTATTCAACAAAAATAGACATATTTCAGAAAATCCGGATTTAGATCAGGAAAAAATGAGTAATGGAGAACACAATGAGCCAATTGAAGAAGGTATTCCACAACACACCTTTGAATGGAGGGTCATCAAAACATAACTTCATTTTTCTGTTTCAGAAACAACAATGGAGTTCAAGGTTGCCCAATGCTATGTATTTTTCGCAGCAGGTTTTGAAACCACTTCTTCGGCATTATCATACCTTATGATGGAACTCGCCCTAAACCGATCCATTCAGAATAAAGTAAGGGAAGAAATCATCGAAATTCTTCAAAAATATAACGGCGAAATAACCAACGACAGCGTAAGGGAGATGACTTATACTGATATGGTTATTTCAGGTAAGTAACACAAAATGAATGAATTTTTAAATGTAAATTTGTCAACAAACCACTAATTTGAGTACCTAATCCTTTTTAAAATAAATATTTTGTAGAAGGTTTACGTCTTCATGCTCCGGCCGTAATTCTGATTAGGAAATGTACGAAAGAATACCAGATACCCAACAGCAAAGCAATCATTCCAGAAAAAATGTTAGTAGTAGCTTCTGTTCTTGGATTACACAAAGATCCGAGATATTACGAAAAACCAGATGAATTCTACCCCGAGCACTTTACCGAAGAAGCAAAAAATAATAGACCATCATGCGCGTATATTCCATTCGGAGAAGGACCTCGCGCCTGTATAGGTAAGATACGTACAGGGTGCCCAGAAATATCGAGTACCCCTAAGAAAGTTTTTCATTAAAAATATAGGTTGGCAACGTGAAATAGATGCATATGATTGGTGGAATGTTATCTCTCCGGTTCAACAACCAATCATGTGCTATCATTATTATCATTCACTGTGACCAACCGAAGTATTTCAGTAGAAGACTTTTTGGGGTACTCGATATTTCTGGGCACCCTGTACATATTTAATAGGCAGCCTTGTGAAATTGAATTTTCAGACGATATTTTATCGATTGCATTCCATAACAGGTGAACGATTTGCTAAATTTGAAATCAAACTCGCCGTCATCCACATGATAAAAGATTATGTTTTTGAAATTTCGCCCAAAATGAAGTTTCCACTGGAGTATGCTCACGATATGAAACTTGGCTTAATGGCTCCTCGTGGTGGTATTTGGTTGCAATGCAAAAAGTACGAAATGCAAAAACCTTTGACTAGCTATACATCGTATGAAGAGAAACTTGATTTACTCGATTTAGATTCACTCGATTCGATGGCTGAATAAAAATATGATTTTTTTATTCTGATGTTTGAGAATATTTGATTTACATGAAATCAGCAGACAGTTTTGATAGATGAGCTGTTTACATTATGAGTAAAGTGTTAATATTATGCCTGAATAATGTATGTATTTGAAAAAAAAATGTCCTTGCATATGAAGCTTTCAGGTTTACTATAGTGCATTTTAAATCTGTTTTTACAAAATAAAATAAAAACAAAGTAAACAACGCGTGTACCTAGTTTTTTTATGACTCAGCATTATTAATTTTTTCATATCATCAAAATATTTCAAATGGTAATTTAATATTTTCAGAAATTTGAATGATTCAAAATAGGTACCCCTATACCTTCTTGAGAGTTAAAATTAATCATATTTCTGCAATTAAAAAGTTAAGGTAGAGCTAAAAGTTGGTGGAAAAAATTTGGAAAAATTACAAACTGAAAATTCATTCATTTTTCGAACAACTATCCATTATTTTGGGTGCTCCTCCTGCTCTTGGGTCAAAAATACCGTAGAATCGATTCTCAATTTCCAAATCAGAAGGGTTTCCACTCAAAAAATCGAAAGTATTTCATAAAGGTGAACTTTTCCTAACACTTTTTGAATTTTATTTCTGCAAAATGAAACGGGTGTATTTTAATACTTACTCTAAACCTTTAAAAATTAGACTCTGTTCGCTTTTATGTACGAACCATGTTTGAATTAATTTTTTTACCAAAATTTTAGAACGTTTCATCAGGAATTAGTACTACGAAATACACCCAAATTTGGTACTGTATTTTAGCTAGATTTGGAGTTGAATTGAATTAGAAAAATTTGAGTGGGGATGACCTTGACCCGAAATCCACTCAATTACGTATAAATTTTCAAGGGAGGGAGAGAAAGTGGAGGGGACTGAAATTGATCAGAAATGTCAACTTAGTTATCAATTGAAAAAAAAATCAGAAGTTGTATAAAAATTTCCAAAAAACAGGAGGTATTCCAGAGCAATTTACCTACAGATGAGAAATCCATTTTTTTTCGTGTTTTTTGACCTTGAAACCCCTTGCGTCATGTCTTCAATCCCTCCAAATTGATCTGGAAAGCTGAAATTCAGCATGTCATTTTAAGAGTGCTTTTGAATGTGCATTTTGATGGTTTCAACACAACAACCCTTCCCACTCCTCTTTTTCCAGTACGAAAAAGGTGGATTTTCGCATCTTGCTCGCTTTTCCACTTTAATGTAAAAATGAATTAACGAAATATTGGTTTACGTCTGCATCCGATGTACGTACAAGATCAACGAAAAAGATTCCGGGGAAATGAGCTGACCAGCAGGAGGCAATTACCTAAATACCCTATTACCATCATTACATTCCCATGGTCTCATCTTTTATATGTATTCCATAAATTCATTCGAATAAAATGTAAATAAAAATAAATTACTACCTATCAATTTTGAAATATTCGAAGTTCAATTTCAAAACCTCGAAAACCGATCACCTTGACCCAACCAGCTTCTGCTGGACGACAAAATCGCCAATCAACAGTTCGATTGAATGATGAACCAAACAAATACAAGTAAGTACATCGATCAATTACAAAATCATTTTAAAAGCTCCATGTCCACTGTCCAGAATTTAAAAACGTACTTTCCAATTAAATTTCGTTCATCTTCGTCTAAAAAAATAACCTATTTGCAGCCGCAAGGAAACCCACAATTACGCACACAGTGATCACGTTTTATCTTTTTGTCTGCTACAAGTGAAGAGTCTGAGTCTAACACCTTGAATATTAAGATAAAAATATTTGTCCACGATTAGGTTGTATTTAGGTACAAAATGCAGTTAGAACTTGAAAAACCGAGTAATTTATCGCAGAATCTGCCTTAGAAATGGTCGCTGGTCGCATAATCGCGTCTGTAGTTCACCTCGCGAATGGTCCATGACAAAAGATGCTGATTCGTAGAAAAAATAAACACCTCGATGTATTTTAAATCGGGTTAACTAGCCATATGTTGTTGGCCTCATATCACACAGGAATCCCAATAGCGATGAATTTTTCCACTTAATTATTTCCTTATTATAATGCGAATCTTCGTCGCACGTAAATCTACGTATCAAAATCCAGTTATTAAAAGCAAAAGTAAGTATTGCATACACCACTACGAGTATTTCTAGTTACCCGGAGACACTATTGATGGCGATCATCCCACGTATTTTATAAGATTCAGTACTTGTAGTGAGTACTTTAAGGTAAAATTGATTATTTTTTTCAACTTTACCACCCATAGTAAGTACTTTCGCTTTTTTACGATCGTAACAGCTGTAGTATTAGCCGGTTCGTCGGTGAACGAACTTTTCTCTCAAGGTCAAACTTTTTCTCATTTTGTCATCGTTCGGACCAATGTACAGTTTCCTCAGACAAGAAGGAAAAACGTCCGAGTACAACACCTCGAACCGGTTCCTTCATTTTGAAATATTACCATCAAAACGAGTCGAAAACAGATAAATATCTCGAGTAAAAGAAAGTTATCTGATCTACGATCCGTCATCAAATCAGCATAATATTTCTAGAGATGGAATTAATTTGATTGATTTTTTATTGCATAGTTCTGAAGGGTAAAAAATCAATCTACAAAAGAACGAAAATTAGATAATCATGTTCCTAATCAAGTTTTCAATCTGAAGATTTGAAAAAAAAATTGAAAGTTTTTGAAGAGAAATATGGGATTTTTAATTTTGAAAATTTCAAAAGGAACCATCTCTTCCCCTCCCCTTTAGTGAAGTTACATTTTTTTGATTCATTTTTTTTAATTTTCAGATTGAACACTTAATTGGGATTCTGACAAGGTCGATCACCTTTGAAAAAAGGTCAAAAAATTAGCTACCTACCTATGTTTTTAAATTCCTAATCAAGTTTTCAATCTGGAGATTTGAAAAAAAAATTCAAAAATGTATTTTCACCAAAGGGTCTGAGAAGAGTTGGCTCTCTTTGAAATTTTCCAAAATTAGAAATTACAAGTTTCTCTTTAAAAACGTTCAAAATTTCGTAAATCTGTCAAGTCAATGACCTTCGAAGAAAAGCCAATTTGGTCAAGGATAGACTCATTTTGAGGGCAATATATCGAAAAAAATACCACTTTTGAGAGTCTTTCTGTAAGTCTGCCTTCAGACCACGTGTTCAAAGTGGACTAGAAATGAAGTTTTGAATTTAAACAACCATTCAAGAACAAATTTGAATTCAAGTATAAACTAAGAGCCCCAAAGGCTGCCAAATATTAAACTTGGAGCTTAAAAAAGAAAAAGAACAACTTTCAAAGCATTTTTAAAAATTTATCCACCTCATTACATCACACACAAAAGCTGACCTCAGCATTTCAAACATTCCGCAAACATCTCATCACACCACAAATCATTGAAACGATGCCAACTCCTTAAACCCTATTCTAAGGCTACCTGATACAAAAACAATCCCCAACCAAATTAAAAAAATTTAAAAAAAACTCACCTGGAGTAGCAGGGCTGCCAATACGAAGAATGGCAACCACATGGTTGCCTACTGCGAGAAGTTGTTTCTATTCCTGCAACACAACACAGAGAGGAAAAAAATCAATGATGTAATCTCGATAATCATCATGGCGAATTCATCGCGATTACCATAAATTAATACATTTATGAGCGAGTCATAACCAAGTACTTAGGGCCTGATGCATCTTCATTAGTGTTCTACTAATACCTACACTCTACACTCTTCATTAGTCGAGTATTTTGTAATCTTATACGCGAAAAAAAAGGCATCTTTGCGGTTTTTACGACCGCTGTTGGCATATTTCTGACAAGTATGCTACCGGCATTCGATCAACGAACGACGTGTAGTAACAACAACACTACTGAAAGATCGTTTGTTTCGTTTTAATTTCGTCTCTCGCTCCATGTAACCTTTCTCACGGAAATACCTTTAATTTTTTGTACAAAAATAGAAAGCTCTTTATTGTTTGGTACAATGATACAGAGTATTTTAACGCCTTGATTTATGATTTAATTAGGAACCCGCGTCCGCCCGCACTCGCTCGTGCCAAAATTCGTTTCGTATTGCACCGAAATTAACTTAATTATTTAATGAAGCTCGAAGCTGTAACTTGTGTTGTACAGAGCACATGTACATACATATATGTAGGTGATGCTCTTAGCCTACACTTGGTGGAGAGGGAAACGCGGAGGGAAGTCGAGTTGTGTCTGTCTTTACAATGACCGGCGTAATGAAGTATTATTCAATAAAGCTGCGTAACTAGATCAATTCATGAATGAATGAATAAATGAACGAGGGGAGAGCTGGGACTGGAGAAGAGGGGATGATGTAATTTTATGCGTCATCGAAGTGAGCTGTTTACAAATGAAGACCACACGGAAAGAACCAGACAAGACGAAAATTTTCAAAATGAGTTTAGGGTCGAATTAAATGCACACTAAAGAGAAAAAAATATAGTCCATTTGGATTTTGAAAAAATTTGATTTTTTGTAGTAAAAATGGCCTTTAAAAAATAGAGGAGGTGAGAGAAATGAGCTGAGACCAAATCTGAGGCAAAAGGAAGAAAATTTCAACATCATTATCTAATTTAGAATGCGAAGATTTTTCATTGTCATTATAATAATCATTTTTCATCAATTTTTCGGTTTTTTGCCTGATTTTTTCGCGAAGAGAGTGCCATTAATTTCCATACAGGGGTTTGAAACTTCCATCAATGACGCCAATCTGTCTGCCAAATTAACCACACTGCTGTCATTGTATACCAAAAATTGAGAACATATTTTTCTTCAGGGAAAAATTGCATGTCACAATTTCGAGTTCGGTGTAACCTTCACCAAATGCTCGATTTTTTTAAAATGTGCCTCATCTAAAAGATGGAAGGAGTAAGAGTTTATGAACTTCCAAATATCAAGTTTTTGATTATGGTGTTTGATTTCAAGGTGAACCAAAAAAATGTCTGCTAGGAAAATAGCCTACCTCTAAAATTAAAGGTGCTGCAAAGGAATTTTTCACAGCACATTCGAATTTTAATAATTTATTGAATCTGGCTCCTTCAATTTCGTAATACTTATGCAATTTCATAAAATGACATTGTTTGCTTGCTTCACGAAGCTACCCATGGATGTGCCTTTCAAAGTTGACGAATTTCAATTTTCAAACATTTTAAAGGATTTTCTAAATAAATTTCTCTTGAAAAAAATTAAATTGCTTGCACTTCCTTCAATTTGAGAGATAGACTGTTTTCAAAAAAGACCTTTTTTGTTCGTAATACCAAAAAGTTGGACCAGAAACAGTTATCAGGAAATTAAAATTCTGCCTGCCTTATTTCCGGGGTAAGTATACGTTTCCGAAAAGGGGAGTTTTCAATTCTCCAAAAATCAATCGCACGCTTCCCCCCCTCCCCACCGGTCTGAACTCTCGTTAGTGTCATTTAACATGATCAGAACATTTGAAGAAAATTGAGAATAACGAGTGAGATTTCAACAGTATATAATTTTCTGAGCCTTCGAGGGCACCAAGTTGTAATCAAGCATCACTGAGTTTCCATATCAATAATTATCAATTTTTTTGAATTTTATCCTCCACTACTTCAGTAGGTCCTCCCCTCCCATCGATAATTTTTAAATTATAATAAATTGAAAATGTCTCAAAAATTGTAAATTATTCATCGAGGGGATAGGCTCATCAAATGCTCTAGGTATTCAGATAACGCTATACCGATCTGTTTTCATTATTTTTCGGTAGAAAAAATTTCAGTCAATCAGTAAACCATATTTACAAAACAAAAATTCCAAATATCACCGAATTAATATAAAATCAAATTTCAATTAGGAATTTGAAGAAGGAGGTCGAACGAACTCGAAACCAATGAGAAAATTTATCAAAAATAGTAAAACATGAAAAAATTATGGAAATTGATAAAGAAAATCAAAATGTTGACGCATATTACTTTAATTTCAGCAGGTCTGAAATGCAAACGAGCTCTTGAATAAGGTCAAAAAACATTGACTAGAAATTATAGAAAATTACCATGCACTTGAAAAAATCGTCATACATAATTGAATTCATAATTTCCACGTGTTAGGGTATGTGAACAAACGTAGGAAGAAATTAATTTGAAAATAAAAGTGAGGAAAAAAATTTTGATACCTTGAGAAAGTGTGGAACGGGAAAAATTGGCGCCAAACAGTTCAAATTTATGATTGTAAGTTGAAAAAAAAGAGAGATAGGTTGTAATGTAAGGTTCTATGCAAAACAAAAATTTTAATAACCACTAAAAATGTACAAAGAAGAGAAAACTTTTAGAAACGTAGAAATAAAAATTCAAAAAAAAAACTAAAATACTTCATTTTTCAAAAAAAAAGAAAAAAATACAAAAAAAACAAAAGCATTAGGAAACCCAAAAACAAGAAAATAGTCACAAATTCAAATTGAAAAATTAAAAACTAAAAAAAATTTAACACAAAAAAAAAGTCACATTTCAGAGCAGCGAATTATGCAATAAAATATTTTTTCTCAAAATAATAAAAACTCGATTAAAACACCATACAAACGGTAAAATCACAAATATTTCAGACCTTTTTATCCACAAAAGCACTCATTTAGCGTCGTAACATTTGAAAAAAAATCACAAAACAAAAAAAACTCACCTAAAAACGCCGGTATGCACCAAACACAAACACATAAAACCCCAATAAGAATAAAATAATATATTTAAAGAACAAACGCCGGTCGCAATCACGCACTAGGCAGACATTCAAATTACAAGATAAGTGAAAGTATTTATATGGGTGAAGGGGCACGTCGAAGACATGTGGGGAACATCTTCATCCCAGGAGGGGCTAATACGTTCGACTAGTTCAAGTGCCCTTTAAAATTGCTCCCCCCGTTGATTATGTAATCTTCATCTCAGTCCATAAGATATTCGCCGACGAGATGGAGCAGGTTGTAACGAGACGTCGATATATTGTTGTTTGGTATAGGATGGTACTGGTACAACCCGCCCACCTACAGGTTTGTCTTCTTGTATATTATACTGCTTGCAATAGATTTAGATACCCATAGGTATGCAGAGATGAGGAGCGTATTTTGACCAATTTTTTTTCTTCACGTTTTTGGTTCTCATTTGATATGGAATATTAATAGTTTTCAAGGTGAACGAATAGATTTTAATGGAAATATTTTTGGAACTGAGAAAAAATGACGAAGACGGTTGACGAGCCCGCAGCTGCAGGGTGTTGTTTCGGGTCAGGTTTTTATTCGTTCGACTTCCTTTTTTATGTAAAATTTTTAATGAGTAATGATACTTTGTGGAGGTGTTGTTTCGCGTATGAACGATGATTCAATAAAAATCTAACGATAAAAGATTATCGCGAATTTATCTTATTTAACGAGTATTGTAGATAGAGACAGTAGAGCAAAACTGTGAAATTCATTCTACCTACTTGAAATCATTAGGGTACAAAAAAACATATTGGAATAGGTATGGTATGTGGCTGAGCAATTTAATGATATCCCTGTCATTAACCTTTTCCAAGTTGTTAGTCTCCGTTTAAACATTGATGGCATATCAAAGTAAATACACAATTAGTTCTGACGATAAATTCAATCTGGAATCAAATTACCAAAACGAATCGTCGGTATACCAGTCACTAAATCACTATTTATCTACAAAAATATTCCATTATAAATATTGCCAAATTTTACCCACACTATACATATTAAATATTTTTCAGTATTTTAGAAATGGTTATCTTTTTCTTCACATACACAAAAAAAAAATGAGAAAAAATACCAAGATGCAAAGTAGTTAAACGGATATTACTAATTCAAAATACCTGGTTCTTAAAAAAAAGTACAAAACAGTACTTGAAAAACAATACAAAAATATAATTTAAAAAATAACAACAAATGAGATTAATTCCATCGGATAACTGAATAAAGGAAACACCCTAGTCAAAACTTGATGTAATTCGATCAAATCTATCCATCAAAAAAGCAACATGTTGGTAGGTATGCACAAAAAAAGTAAAAAACAAACGATATTAATATTTGGCAGGATGAAGAAGTCGTAAAACATTTCAAGATAAAAACGATGAGACTTTGAATGCATTTCTTTCGCTAACACATGAACCAGTCACCTAAATTTTCTAAAAATAATTCCATTTAATTGAAAAAAATAATGAGAACATTTCGCCAAGTTTCAATTTCTTGTCACTTTTTTTCACCTTGAAGGTTAATTATGCAACAAGTACACCTTAAACGTATAGCTGATGATTACCTATAGGATTTTATTGGGCTATTTAAAATGAGTAAACCTAACGTAAGAAGAAAGTGACGAAAATCAATTCTACGTTTTATAGGAACTTAATGAAGAAAGGATCGAATACATAATTTAAATCTGAAAATCAGTATCGAAACGTTTGCTTGATCAGTAGATTAGTAGAGCACCCACCAGTCACATTGTTTCCAAGTCAAAAGAATCGACAACGTCGAATTGTGTATCACGTATGTAGAATTATAATTACGAATACCTACCTACACCAGGTAGGTACATCGACAACAGAAAAATTGACATATGTACCTGCCCACAATATAAATACCTAATACACTCGAAATGTTTAATAAATTTATGTAAATATAGAATATTAATTAATTTCAAAGAATAAATTGCTATGTTGCCAATTCTCCTTCGACGTTTCAGATCTATTAAAGTATCATCACATGAATAAATTTACACAATTAAGAAAAATGATTCGCTAAAATTGATCGAATCGGCTTTTCTTGGAAAATTCGAAGTAAAATGAAAAAATACTAATTAATTAACTTTACCAAAGAAATTTCACGAATTTTAAATTGATTTTTTCCAAATTTTTATGAATTTTTTAGCAATTTTTTTTGTGATTACCTAACAATGTTTTGGTGCTTTTACTCGATTTTAGAAGTAGTTTCAATATTTTACTCAACTTTGCAAAATTTTACTGAAATTCTATAACTACTTACTGTGTGCTAATTTATATTTTATATCAATTTTTAATGTTATAAAAAACCATATGAACCAAAATCGAACGTATTGGTTTTTTGGATGAGGAAAAACCGGCCAAATAATTAGGTAGGTAGGTACATCCAAATGTGTACATAAGTACCTATACCTATTTCAAACTATCAAATAATATCAACATTGGAAATTAGCATAGAACCCATTTGAAATTAAGAGATAATTTTACCCAAAGGTCAGAACCGGAACTGAACCAAACTGAACTGAACCCACAACTTTGCTGCACGTTAAATCCAAACCCAACCCTAAACTTAAATTTTTAAGAATGTAGATTGTAAACCCAAAACTTAACCCTGACACTAAACTCAATTGAGTTAACGACCCACCCTGATAAAATTCCAGAGAAGATTGAAAAAAATAATTATGGAGAAAAGTTTTTTGACCAAAACCAACCAAAGTACTTATCTACCTATCACGTGAAACCAGGGCTTCAAACCCGAACGTTTTCGGGTACGGGTATCGGGTACGGGTACAGATTTATTTCTCAGAGAATCGGGTACGGGTATCGGGTACGGGTATGAAAATTTTAAACGTTCGGGTACGGGTACGGGTTCGGGTATTTTAGGTGAAATACCCGAACTGTACCCGATCTATCGGGTATTTTCGGGTATTTGGGTTCAAAATAGTCTCTATCGGGTACGGGTACAGGTTCGGGTATTCCTCATTTCATTTTTCGGGTACGGGTACGGGTTCGGGTACCAAAATTGTTGGATTTTTGTTCGGGTATTCGGGTATTCGGGTACGGGTACGGGTACGGGTTTGAAGACCTGCGTGAAACTGAAAGTAAAGGTAGGTAATGGGTAAACGGGGGTGCTTTACGTTATCAATTAGGCATGGTGCGCAATGCGCATGCGCAGACTTGAACAGGATCACATCACACGTGTTTACAAAGGATTCTTCTGTAACGTCGACGTTCTGTAATCAAGTCTTGATCACATCAATGAAAATTCGATTCAAAATACCAATTTTTATCAACATGCGATCAACATAAATATCAAGTACGGAGTGTGATGGCATTTTTGGCGTACATGTGGATAATTCAGGAATAATTTTTGAACTGATTCAGGATTATTGGCTTTCACTGATAAAGAATTTATAGGAAGGTAAGACTGCGTTGCATCGTCTATTCATGTCTACGATTTAATTTTCTTTTTATGTGGATGTGCTTGTGCTTTACTGTGTAATTCAATTCAATTTATATCTAATTCAACAACTCACATCTTATTTCACATTTTATTTTCCACAGAAATCTCAAGCTTCACTACCAGTGCCTGATATCATCAACACCAACGCTCAATTTTTCAACAAAAAGCGTGTGGCAATTGTAGCATTGTTCACTAATTAACTAGATGTCAGTGTCAAATATGAGAAAGAACGATCATCATAATATTCCAGTATTGGGTCCAAATGGAACTATTGTAGAAAATTGGTCCAGTATTTCACCCAAGATCGCCAAAGTAAATTATGTTTGGATAATCAACTATTACAGTTTCTACCACAAAAATGGAGAACAGCTTCGCTCTCCGATATTTACTGCGACTGCCAACAATCGATGCATGTGGTTTCTACAGTTGTGCTTCGGCAATGACGAATTCATTGGAATTGATATTATTCTGGATCGTGCCAGCGAATGCAACAAGGTATTCGCGAAATTCACCGTATCTATTTTGGATAACGAACGAAAGCAACTAGTTACAAAATACAGTCAGACTTGCGAATTCGATGGAATCAGAGGAGATTATTGGGGATTCAAGAAGTTCGTGTGCAAAAGTCATCTCTCCGATCTCGATAAATTCGCACCAGACGACAAATTGACGATTTATTGCGAAATTACTTTTTCTGAACTTGAAGATCTGGTCGAAAATTCAGATCAAATCGACTCCGCTTGGTTCCAGCCAAAAGTTCCAGTAAATGATCTTTCCGAAGACTTGAAACGATTTTACACGAGTCAGCATCTTACGGACGTTGTAATATCAGTGAAAGGAAAATGCTTCCCAGCTCACAAAGTCATCTTGGCGGCGCGTAGTTCTGTGTTTTCAGCCATGTTCACCCACGATACGAAAGAAAACCAAAGCAATCGCGTTGACATTACAGATATCGATGAAAACATAGTAGAAGAAATGTTGTATTACATGTACACCGGAAACATTCATGATTTAGATAATTCGGCTGAAGGATGACTGATGGTAGCCGATAAATATGAAATGGAAGGCTTGAAAGCTAAAAGCGAAGATGCGCTGCTGAAGAAGTTGACCGTTCAAAACGCAGTGGATAACTTGGTACTCGCAGATTTTCATCACGCTGATAAATTGAAATTGAAAACGATTAGTTTTATAGTTGCGAAATCGGTCGAAGTTATGCGTACGAAATCGTGGAACGATATTGTCCTGTCACATCCTCATTTGGTCAATGAAGTATGCAGAGCTCTGTCGCATCAGTTAGCGTTATATTCGTGAATTTCTGCGATGACGATATTTTTATTATTTTTTAATGTTTTTTTTTCAAGGCCTTTTTTCGATTTTTGATTTTTTTGTTCAACTTTTTTTTTATACTGTAATGTGCTTCTGCAGATTTATTGGCAGATACCTATTAAATTATTTTACTTGGTTGTAATTCTTTACTTTTGTACTTTTTACTGGCGGAAAAGTACTTATCAATACACCCATACCTATACGAGCGTCCCATACCTAGTCATTTAAATTTTAAATAGGCGTAATAGAGTTATCTCTCTGTACGTAGGTGTAACAATATTGATATTGGTTCAAATTTGAATATCAAATGGAAATAATATTTTACAACCTTCGTGAATCCCATCGCATTCTCGATTCAAATGAGTACTTTTATCGTATGATGCGCCATGGCGTTCAAAACAACACGAATAGACCAGCCTATGTATGAGGAAAAATTTAAATCAACAGGTAGTTTTGTATTCGTCTTGGCTTTTCTTTTCTCTGGTAGAGGTTATCATTACTTACAGCGAAAAAGAGTACCTCATACCTACACTAGAAGAAAAATCAATGGGAAAAAATCGGCTCGGTTCACAAAATTTACATTTTATTTTGACGTAAACGTGATCAAAAAAATATATTCATTATTTTCATAATCAAACCTTTGACTATCACTCAAAGTCTCAAAGAATCAAACGATTCTGTTGATTCTGAGTTCACTTATGACTTTTGAGTTTTGACTTGTTCGTTTGTGTTTTTTTTTCATCTGATAGACTTGGGTTGTGATTTGGTTGGGTGTTTTATCACCACGCATGCGCAGATCAACAGCAACAGATTTGGATTTCTACTGAAACTGATAAGAAAGTTGAGGTTGAACGTTTCTTTTCCTAATTTTCTATCTCATTGATGATTGATTTACTAATTTTTCATTTAAATTTCGCAGTGTTTATCGTATAGTTTGACAGAGATACCAGAAACTCGTAATTTACAAATTTGTTTGACCCTTTTTCCCTAAAAGTCACTTGAATTTGGTCTAGTCAACTGATAAGCAACTAACAGAGGTAAGGGTAAGACTGCATTGTATATGACATAGATTTTCATTTTGTTTTCATGTACTCGACTCAGACATTCAGTTCATCAATGATTTTTTTTCACACCTGATTTGTTACAGGAATAGTCATCACATGCTGACACAAAAACTACCACAATTACCACAAGTTAACCTGCCATGCCCAACACGAAAAATAACTGCTGCATTCCACTGATGGGTCCAGATGGAGATATCGTTAGAAACTGGTCCAGTATTGAACCCAAAGTAGATATGGCGACTTATATATGGATAATTCACCGTTACAGTTTCTACGAACAGAATGGAGAAGATCTGCGCTCACCGCTATTCACTGCGCCTACCAATGACCGATGTAAATGGTACTTACAGTTGAAATTCAACAATAAAGTTGGTGAAAATAAAAATTATATTCAAATACGAATAGGTTTGGATCCTGCCGGTGAATGTAAAAAAGCATTTGCTGAACTTAGTATGTTTCTTTTGAATGAAGAACGAAAAAATCCTTTTGAAAGAACTGGTAAAGATCCTAGAAAATTTGAATGTGGAATCAAAGCTGATTGGGGATTTGCAAAGTTCATTACAAAAGCTAGTCTTCGTTCAACACACGAGGAATTCTTACGAAACAACAAATTAACGATTTACTGTAAAGTAACTTTTTCCGAAGAAGAGGATTTCAATAATAGTTCGAATATAATAACGGAATCGTCGCAAATTCGGCAGCGCGTTGTGAATGATCTATCTGAAGATTTGGGGCGTTTATACAAAGATGGACATCTTACTGACGTTACGTTATCAGTGAACGGAAAACATTTCCAGGCTCACAAGAATATTTTATCGGCGCGCAGTTCAGTATTTTCAGCCATGTTCAAACACGATACAATAGAAAATCAAAACAATCAAGTTGATATCGTAGATATAGACGAAGAAATAATGGAAGAAATGCTTTATTACATGTATACCGGAAATGTTCATAATTTAGATGGTATGGCTGAAAGATTACTGAAGGCAGCTGATAAATATGAAATAAAAGGCTTGAAAGCTGTATGCGAAGATACGTTATTGCAGAATTTGGCTGTTGAAAACGCAGTTGATTACTTGGTGTTGGCAGATTTTCAAAATGCTCATGATTTGAAATTAAACGTAATCAGTTTTATAGTCGAGAAATCAACCGAAGTTATGCGTACAAAAGCATGGGACAATTTGGTCCCGTCGAACCCATATTTGATCGACGAAGTTTGCAAAGCTTTATCGCTTCAACGTCGATTATCGTTATAGTTATATGTAGTATAGCTGCCTTTTGAACGGATGAAGCTTCTCTGTTTTTTGCATTTTTATACTTTCATAGATTCATTTATACGAATAAACCATGTTTTATGTTGTTTAGTTTTCATTATTTTAAAAATTTTTTTCAGCTCAGGAAAAAATCCACGAGCCTTTCAACTAGTTACATCTATTTTACTTCTTCTAATTCCCTTTGGTTCAACTGTTGACAACAAATGAAAATAATATGTATCTTTACGACTCTTCGCAATTCCAATGTTTCATTTTCGATTCAAATTATGCAACTCAGGTGCAAGAAATTGATCAATACTTTTATGCGCAAAATTCCAATATAGCACCAATCAAGGTTTACGTTTTAGAAAAAAAATCCATATCCACAGGTAGTTCCCAATTCGTGTCGACTTTTCAATATGGTTATTATTACTTAATATTAAAAGAAGGCAGATCGATTAACCGAAAACACGTTCAGACCACGTTTATCCATTTAAACGTGACCACCCGGTTACAACGGCGAAGATAATTTACAAACATGCCCAGATAGGCTATACCTATCCTATACCATCCAACTATAATAATCCAACTCATCTCGCTAACCAGGCAATGAATTTGTTTCGCATTTTACATCCATCGAACCGTTATTAAGCGTACTTAAAATTTAGCACATTACTAGAAATTATTCACGTTGTTATAATCGACGGTGATCGATGAACACGATACTTACGACCTCGAAAAATGCTCAATTTCCGTAGACAATCAGGTAGCTATATTGAATGGTAAATTTACGTTGTAATGGGGTTGATTAATGTACACGTAAATCGATATGCCTGCATTAATGGGGAAATATTCAAAAAGATTAATCCCTTTTAGAAGACACAAAGAACTAAATCCAAAAATATAGTCTAAGGGGTCATAAATCTTCCAGAGTTTGCTGATCTTTTAACAAAGTTCACTGAGAACGTTAAAGAATCGAATAAATTCAAGGTCGTGTCCTTGAACAAAACTTGACTTCATTTTTAGGAAATTATACCCATCAGTAGGTGATTTAAAACATTCATCATAGCTTTCGTTGGTTAACTAAAAAAATGCATTATGCAACGAACGCGCGCACGTTACTTGAAATAGGAATAAACGAATTTTTGCAAACGAAATAATTGGAATTGTCATCGTGAAAACTTTCACTTTGAATATTTTGAAACTTCACTTTCGACTTCGAGTTTCGACGAGACTTCGAACACCTCCGTAACAATGTAGCAAATATTATACACGAATGATTGTGTAAATACAATATTAATGAGATATTAACGGGGCCGTAGCCTTCAGCAATACGCTTTTTTAAGCGTCAAATGGTAAGCAGAGTACTCATTGTCGATTCTTTTCTTATTCTGTGCAAACGCTAAATGAATTTATCAACTTTGGAAACAACGATGCGTTCGTAACAATGGCATTTTTTTTCTTTTTAGTAAATTCGATTAATCATTTTAAACGAATACGATTAGGTAGGTATTGATTTAAATCTGCATCAATCAATATTACCTACTAATCGACGTTCGTATTATGGGTGGTTATCTGAAATCTTCTCTCATCAACATTCATGCCGGTTACTCTCATAAAATTCGATTTTCTTGGCCTTTGCTACCTACTTCAAAAAATATATGTAAAATTACACCTAATCAATTTTCCAAGTCTTTATCTCAACAAGTAGGATCATGACCAACGACCACTGACAAATTTAGAGGAATTATGATAGGTACTTCAACATTCGAGTGGCTTTTGTCTCAACACGAATTGATAAATTACTCAACCACTTCATAGTACGTCTTCAACTCGTGTTTTCCGAACAGGTTGATGATTCGTAACACAATACGCAACTGGACTAGAGTCGGAATAACGATAACTACATAACTTCACATAATTATTTCGCCTGCATCTAATTATAAATGCAACTTACTTCGCGTTAAATGAGACATATTCGAAGACCGAAATCCAAAGAAGGTATAATAATGACTGCGATACGACTAATTCGACGACACAGAAACCTCCTGAATAAAATGAAAACAATACGCCCGAATTAAAGATTTAATTACATGGTAAGTATCTGTGAAACATGATTCACGACAGCATTAAATTCTTCGCTAGTAAGATCTTCTAATATATTATTAATATCTACCTCGTTCAGAGACTCGTATTGAGATTCGTCTGTAAAAAGAAAACAATATTGTGATGTAATTGTATTATAATATAAGCACACGACAACTGACAAGAAAGAAACATAAAAAACGCACTCACTTTTGATCACTAAATGTCCAAATAATTCGCATGTAGCAACGTTCAAATCTGTGGTGTCTTTGCAACCTGAAAATATGAATTTGAGATGACACATTATTCAGAAAAAAAAAAGTTTCTCTAAACATTACATTATTTTCGAATTTCAATATAAAACTTGGGGAGATCGCGAGAAAATAGTTACTGCCAGACGAATTATTAAATGATGTATAATAAGTTGCCTATTTATATTTTTTGAAGGGGTTGAGACAAACCGACGCGGAGAGAAAACTGCAAAACAGGTAAATGAAAGGATGCACCGATCGACCACGAACGAATTAATGTGAAATAATCTTTTATAAATTTATCAAAATTTTGAAACGATAAAAACGTAGATTTTTTCCTCAAATTTTGACTCGACTTCGCCTGTTACTTTGAGACCAGAACCATATTTTACGATAAAACTGCGAATTTTTCAGAAAGTTGAATGAGTACATACGCGATGATCACAAAAAAAAATTCAACACGTGAATTGAACTATATTGCTATTTTTCAAAAATAATACTCACCATAACTGGGCTTTCGAGGCCAAACAAAAATTCTCAAACAGGTTCTAGTTCTACTATCATGATAATCTGGTAACTCATCATTCAATACATCCAACAGACTGTTTGACAACGTTTTATCGAACGGTATTCCTCGAGTAATATACAAATTATGAGGGATGTTCCTCGTTTGTAGAAACTTCACTAAACGGTAAACATTTCTGCAACAGGTACAATTCGCAAATATCATTCACAAAAATCAATGCTAATGTATGAACATCTATCACTAAGCATTCCAACATACTTCACTATCGGATCGATTTCTTCGGTACATTTAATTTGAAACGCAAATCCTTTGCTGGGAAAATTCGATATTTGGTAGCAAGGATTACATACTTCTTCAACCGGCTACAAAATAAAGAAATCGATCGTTAATTATTGCTCATGAAACGATAAAATTACATAGGATTTCATTCATTGCAAACGTACGGAAATTTCAAGAAACATACACTGCTCCAAATAATATCCATGAAGATGTAAATGATTCACGGTAGCAAACCCTCCTAAGCTATTGAAGCCAAATCTGAAAAATCTGTAAAACAACAATATAATTTTTTCATCAAATATTAAATACATAAAACAGACAGAGACAGAATACCATAGAAAAAAATACGCACGATGTTTTACTCAACAAAATTACTTCAACGGCCAACTTTATAGCTTCTTCGGTAAGTACTTGTGGTAAATTATCCTTCAAGTTGGGTACTAATAAAATATGGCCAAATTCCAAAGGACTTACATTGATCAAAACTGCGTGTTTACCGTGATCTAGACAAAGTATACAAAATTATAAATTATTCGAGATTTTTACTGATTACAAATATTGTAACTGAAAATAGCCACCGTTTGGTCTATTCTTATGCATCAAACTGCATAACTTCTCATCTGGGTTGATTTTATTAAAATTGAAAGTCGAAGGATCGAAAGGCTGATTGATACTTGAAATATCAGAAGGTTTTCTGCGATTGACTCCTCTGTCTGTGTTCAACTGTAGATGAAAATGAAATATTAAAAAATAATCGTACTAGATAAATATTTTGACAGTACTAGTTTTCAGAGTTTTCAGATATCTGTATGACCTACTTGTAAGTAAAATTTGTTTTTTATAAACTTCTCCTTGGTAATATTCAATTTGTATCGAAACAAGTTTTGGTTCAATTTCTCATTCCACTGGGAACGAATGATATCATCGAATTTTGAAAATGTATTCTTACATGGAACGCTGAATATGTAATCTGCCTCGTCGTAAGTGATTACTGTTTCCTAAACAATTATCGATGATTTATTTTAAAAACGATAAAAGCAAAATTAGCCAACAACCAAACAAACTGTTACAGGCACGTACCATGTTCAATGCAGTTACTATGCAACATGTGTTAATTAGCAGATACACGTAAAAATCACAACGTAACCGATCAATCAATACAATGAGATACATTTGTAAAGTGCAAGCACCATAAAATTACACTTAACATCATAGTTTTTCGTTAAACTAACAACAAACTTCATATTTCAAATTTCTTCATTACGTTATCATCGCCGCAGTATTCTTATCAACCGGCAATCGTGTTTTGGCAATTTCTAAAACAAATTTATGGCGCATGCGCAAGAATAGATTTTTAGTTTTCGAATTTTGAACAAGACTAGACACGAACACCGGAACTACGATTGAAATTTGTACACAATTTTCCAAGAAATAAAAACAATTATGTAGTTTAATTAGGTAATGATTTAATGCAACACAAAATGCACAAATGAACAAAAAAAAAATGCAAACCACAGGCGAATCATCTTATACAAAATAAATATCAAATAACATTCCATCACCATCAACGATGATTTCCGCAATTTTTCATCGTGATTATTTTAATCACTGAAAAATCATTCAATTAATTGATTTTTCTGCGGTTTTAAAAAAATGAAAATGTTAAAATACCACGGACATGAAAAAAAAACACAGTGAAAAACAAAAAAATACAAATAAGTGGGTAATACGAATAAATTATAAAATAAAATTGACTGAATTTTTGTTCAAGATCCGCAGGATAAGCAATCTTCTTTATTCTTCAACGAGCATATCATTTTATTGGCGAATTCATCGCTTAATTCATCTTCATCGACTTGGCCATTTCCTTTATCTTGAACTGTACTAGTTTGAGATGATTTAGTAGCTTTCTTCTTATCAACCGTGAATTTTATAGCATCGGCGGCTGGTTTCGTTCTCAAATAATACATGCCGGTTTTCAGACCCTTGAATACAGATTGCTGAATAATAAAACAAAACTTACGTTAAAGCGAGAAAAGAATGAAATTTACCAATTTCCATCCATAGAAATGCATCGATGAAAGAGTCGCGTAAGTTGGATCAGCTATATGGATATTTAGACTTTGAGATTGATCGATAAACGCTCCTCTATCGGCAGCCATTTTCAGAATAGTCTTCTGTTTGATTTCCCATACTGTTTTGTAGAGATCTTTCAAGTCTTGAGGTATTCTTTCGATATCCTTAACATGAACAAAACCTCTATTTACATTCTCTTCTAGATTAAAAACTGGCCATTATAACTCGAAACTTACCTGAATTGATCCGCTCCTCATTAGTAATTCGTTCTTCATATCTTCATCCCATAATCCTTGATCAACTAAGTCTTTCAATAAGTGATGATTCACAACCTAAATTAAAACCAATGTGTCATCACGTCTGATATCCTCGTTTTTGAAATTAAAATACTCATTGAAAAAATACCTGGAATTCGCCGCTTAGTACACGTCGAAGGTACATATTCGAAGTATAGGGTTCAAAACTTTCATTATTTCCTAAAATCTGAGCAGTAGATGCCGTCGGCATTGGAGCCAATAAGAGCGAATTTCGTACACCGAACTTGGCAATGTTTTCTTTTAATACGGACCAGTTCCACAACGACGTTGGTTTCACGTTCCACATATCGTATTGTAAAATCTAAACGAATATCGTAGGTGTAAATAAACAAAGAACAGAAATGATGAGTGAGCATTCGTATGTTAGAATACTTCAACTCACCCCTTTGCTGACTGGTGATCCTTTGTAGGTTTCATAAGGTCCGAATTTTTGGGCAAGTTCGCAACTGGCTTCTAAAGCACCATAGTAAATGGTTTCAAAAATCTGTACATTGAGTAACTGAGATTTTTCGCTTTCGAAAGGAAGTCTCATCTGAATAAATAGGTCGGCTAATCCTTGAATACCTATTCCAATCGGTCTATGTCTGAGATTCGATTTTTCAGCCTTTGAAAAAGAGCATTATCAATAATTTACTGCGACGAATCTGGGCTTCAAAAATGCGACAAAATTGTCACATACTTGAGGTAATGGATAATAGGTAACTTCGATGACTTTATTTAGATTCTTGGTGACGGTTTTCGTGATTTCTTTTAGTTGTTCGAAATCGTAAGTCAAGTCTGGTTTGAGAAACATGTTGACAGCTATCGAAGCTAAATTACAAACCGCTACCTGAAAAATAACATTGGTTAACAGTCAAGTAAATTGACTAGAGAATTAAATGAAATCGTACTTCGTCGGGTGCGGAATATTCTACAATTTCGGTACATAAATTGCTACTTTTGATCGTCCCAAGATTCTGTTGATTTGATTTACGATTACAGGCGTCTTTATACAACATGTAAGGCGTTCCTGTTTCTATTTGAGAATCTAGTATAGCAAACCACAAGGTTCTGGCATCAACTTGACGAGAGAAGCGTTTCTCATCTTCATACCTATAAATACACCATTATCGTTGAATTGTTCACAAAAACGAAACACGCACGTTATAATAAAGAAACACCAAACTCACTTTCGATACAGCTTATCGAATTTCTCACCCCAACAATCGAACAATCCAGGACATTCGCTAGGGCACATAAGACTCCATTTCTCGTTATTTTCAACCCTTCGCATAAACTCATCGGGAATCCATAACGCGTAAAATAAATCCCTAGCACGAGACTCTTCTTTACCAGAATTTTTTCTCAATTCTAAGAAATCGAAAATATCCGCATGCCAAGGTTCCAAGTAGATGGCAAAAGCACCGGGTCTTTTGTTTCCTCCTTGATCGACGTATCTGGCGGTGTTATTGTACACACGTAACATAGGTACGAGACCATTAGACACACCGTTTGTCCCAGCGATGTAGCTATTGGTAGCTCTAATACAATGTATGTGTAATCCAACTCCACCTGCTGATTTAGATATTAGAGCACAATTCGTCAACGTGTGAAATATACCTTCGATACTGTCGTCTTCCATGGCGACGAGGAAACAACTAATAAACGGATATCGATAAATTTACAATTTTAAACCAGTGATTTACTTTCAGTATAACTAATACCTACCTAGATAGTTGAGCTCGAGGAGTTCCCGCATTAAATAAAGTAGGGGAAGCATGCGTGAAATATTTTAAAGACATCAAATTATAAGTTTCAATCGCTGAGTCGATATCTTCGCCATGAATACCGACAGAGACTCTCATCAACATGTGTTGCGGTCGTTCGACAACACGATCTTTGATTTTTAATAAATAGGATTTCTCCAAGGTCTGAAAGAATATTCATTATTAATAAGAAAATTAAATTAATAATGATAAAATGACTTGTCGCATTACTTTAAATCCAAAATAGCTGTAGTTGTAATCACGATCGTATTTAATAGCCGAATTGAGTTTATCACCGTGTTTCATAATGATATCGTAATGCTTATCTGATATCATCGGAGTTCTAATACCGGTTTTCTCAGCAACCATGTTATACAGATCATTAACAACATCTAAGCAGAAATTTTCGTTAGGGTCATATTTTACAATGCTAACTTTACATTTTTTTAAAAATAAATTAATACCGGTGAATTTTTCCTTCGTTTCTTTATGTAAATTAGAGACAGCAATTCGAGCAGCCAATATCGCATAATCAGGATGGACTGTGGTCATAGATGCAGCGATTTCAGCGGCTAAATTATCCAGTTCAACTGTAGTAACTCCAGGAAATAATCCACTGATTACTTTTTTGGTAATTTCAACCTAAATTTAAAACAGTTTGGTAAAGATTTCAACACAACTGAAATCAAATCAACTTGAACATCAAAATTACCGGATCTACGAATTCCAAATTCAAGCCATAGCATAACGTTTCGATGCGGGATGTTATCTTGTCGAAATGTATGTCTTCTTTTCGGCCTCCTAAATGGTGACAGATTAAAATCGTGTTATTTCAAACTCAAAATCAAATCAACTTTCATCAAAATAGATTATGATTTTTAGATTACCTCTCAATACAACAAATATCGGATAAAACATATCGTAGTTATTAAATGAACACAATACAATTAGTATTCTTACCTCTTTTCAGCACGAACTGTTTTCCCAACGATTTCATCGGAGATTTCTGCTTCTGCATTTCACTCATGGTGCTAATTAGATGCGGCCTATTGGAAAGATAAATTAATGAACTGTGAAATAACTAATTTAAATTGAAATGCGGATAATTTTTCTTCACGTGTACAAGTCACGTTTTCGAAGACATCAATTTTATACTATGCAGAACTGTGAACTGAACATTTGTCCGCAAATTCGAAACTCTAATTATAAATCTCGCTGAAAAAGGCGCATTCGGTACTCTTTGTATTTTATTGATAATTCTGATAAGAGTTTATCGAGCACTGTTACCAAGTTCACAAATTTAGAGTAACCTGAACATATGAAGCTTTTGATTTTTTCACTCGTTCGCCGTTGAACTTTTTCAAAATTCAATTGACGTTTTTTGAAATTTATTATGATTGCTTTTAAAATTTGCCTACGCTCAATATATAAAATTCAAAAACAAACTGAAAAGTGAAAACTGAAAACTTTGAAAAACTGTAACAATCATTTCGCTAAAGAATGGCAACATTGATGTAAACAAATGAGATTGATAAGGAATATCAATTTTTTCGAAATTTGATATTTTTTCGTTATGGTTCATAGCATTTTTGTTTCGTATAAAATGTTACACCTCTGAAACAATTGAAAATATGCTGAAAGGAAATTCTTGAATCCAAACCTTTAAATTAACATGCTATTTCTTCACATTTATCGTCACACATCATCATGTCAGTGTTTGTTGCAGCTGGTCCTGCAGAAATCTTACGAGCAGTTCAAAAAGACAGAATACTTTTAGACTTAGTTGAAAAGCAAGTCGCAGAATTAGTCCTTAAAATTGGTGGTAAGTTTGTTTAACTTACATCGAACATTATTTAAATTTTTCATACTATTATTTTGTGTTTCTCAGGTACTGCCGTTTGGCTCCGATACAGACAAATCGTTCAAGTATGTTCCAGATTTCTATACTACTCGTTCACTACGTTATCTGGTTTTCAGACGTTGGGAGAAGAATATACGAATATCGTGGAAGTGGATGTTACATTGAAACGCATCCCTACGTTTTTGGTATGTCAAAAGTGCGTACCATTCACTAAAACTGAGTAGATTATCAGTGGTGAATTTTTCTTTCCTTACAGCAAAGATTATTGGTAGCTATTGCTGAATCAGCTGGGTTTACATTTCTCGAAACTATTTTGAATAAGTTGCATCGTAAAGTGAGCGAAAATTGTCATATGCAAGATGATTTCAAGCGCAAGATGCTTACATGTATTGATGTAACCAAATCCATGTTACCATTTTTAATTCATTTCCATCATGCCATTTTCTATTGGAACGGAACTTATTACGATATGGTTAAAAGAATCATCGGAATACGATACGTACGTATAATGAATATATCAACGAATCATGACCCTTGAAATTCATTTTCATAAAATTATTCTAATTTCAGATTCGCTCCAAACCGTGGCTGTCCAAAGACAGTAAGTTATACGGATTCAAAATATTATCGGCGATTACATTGTTACACTTATCAATATCGGGAACGCATTTCGTTCATAATTGGATCACAAAACATTCCGTAAATGAAACACCTACTTATACAGTTTCAAGTAAAAGCTCATCTAATTGTCCCTTGTGTTTGGAATCTCGAACGAATACAAGTTGTACTCCATGCGGTCATCTGTATTGTTGGTATTGTATTTTAAACTGGTTACAAACCAATAACCAATGTCCTATTTGTCGAGATATCATCGAACCGAATAGAATTGTACCATTATTAAATTATTATTAGACTGTGATATGTATTTTTAGGTGTTGGTCAATTTTTAAAATCCATTATAAATGTATAAGTTTATTATTAAGTTATAATGAAAAATAGGAACATATTTCTTGGTAACTGTACTTATTTTTCAATGTGTTGTTGAACGCTGCTAATTTGGGTTTTATGTTTATCCCTTTAAATTTATGCCAATCCAAAAATAGATTTAATACTGCGCCTGAAAACATAAGTAACAATATTTAACTTTTTAAATTACCCAAGCTTTTTAATGACACCTAGATATTGGGAGAATATTTACTTTGAAGTCTTTCGAGGTAAAATGGTCGTTGTTTCAATTGAGCCTGAATGTCTTTCTCTTTTTCTAAAATATCTTTGTATTCTGGAATCAAATTATTCTGCAATGGCTCTGTTTGAGCAGCGTCTATATCTTTTAAAGCATCCAAGAGCATCGTTTGTTGGTGTAATTTATAATATTTTTCTAATTTTATATTCAAAGATTGAAGAGTTGTGATTATACTTTGCTCATTTGTAGCTGAAAAAAGACCACAGAGTAGAAAAATGATTTTTTTCGGAAATTAATTATAGAACTGAAACGCTTACTGGACGAAATATCCAATTTGATTTTCTTCTTCGTGGCTTCTTTCGATAAAATGTCTCTCAGAATGGAAATGGTGGAAATATTATCGGATTTGAATTCGGCTTCTCCTCGTCTAAAATTCGTATCATAAATTTTCGTCTACTAATTTTTATAAAGCTTCATTTTTTTTTTTTTTTTATGTGTTAACTTACGAATAAACACATTCTAAAACCGTGTCAACCAAAGCTGACTTGAAAGTGTACGTAATTTTTTCTTCATCTGGTGGTTTTTCAGGCAATTCTGGTAAACACTGTGTGACCCATGTATGCATTTCTGCTACGCTAAATGTGCCTTTCAACTGCAGTGAATTATAAAATCTAAAAAAATGATCAAATGTATTTTTAGAAATGAGTAACGAGAAAAAAAAGATACAAAATACAACATACGTACCTTTCAGTCTCAGTCGTATGCACTCTGCAATGCAAAGCTAAAGGTTTAATAGGAAATTTCCTGACTTGGCAGCATTTCGGTTGTGTTAGCGGAGTAACGTATGCTTGTAAAGTGCCCTTTTGGCCTTCGTCGACGTAAAATTTCAATTCCAAACGTACGGTGTTTAATTGACATCGGTAAGTTGCCAATACGGAATTTCCGCTCTGAAATTATAAATATCATTATCAAGCATTGGAAACAATTAGGGGAATGTTTTTAAATTCAAATTGGAGTACCTACTTCAGGATCACATTTACTGTAGCTGACAACTGCTGAATTTTTGTCAACGTCTAAAAGTTTAATAGGAATATCGCATTGGATGAGAATATTATCAATGTTGGTTTCACTTTCCAACATGACGAAATAGGTAGCATCATCTTTTTGCAACATCATCTGAGTAGGAGAAAATCGTAAAATTCAAGTTTGAAGCTAATTCGTAATTTAAAAGAAAAAAAAAATGTTTTCAGTGCACCTACTTTATCATTAATGGTGAGATAAGGTAGTCTGGAAATAGCTGCGGAATCTTCTTGAGTAAATGCCAGATATTTTTCTCGCTCTTTGGTGATTCTCACTTCAAGATCTTCTATTTCAGACCTTACAATAATAATTACACATGGAATATTGTTTTGAAAAACAACTAAGTAGGTGGAATAGAATAATAGCCTGCAAGCAAGTTCAAAAGGTTTCAGCTTACTTGAGTTTGAGGATTTTTTGTTTTTCTTCCCTTGAGAACCCGTAATTTAAATCGTTTGCATCGTTTGTAACCTGTTTTTCTGGTACTTCTGTGGTCAATCCAAATAACCATCCTGGAAAATGAAGATTGTTTTGAATTGTTGTCAAGGATGAAGACAGAGCAGTAATAACATAATAACAATGCAGTTACCTACCTGTGTAAGTTGTCACTATAATTTCTTCAAAATTCACATTACCAACGTAGCCACCTTGTATTGATGTTATACTTTCGTTTCCACTCTGAAATTGGAATAATATTGAATTATAAAATTGAGCTTATGTAGGTATGAAAAATAGGTAGGTAAAATGTCTGAGTGATAAATAAAAGACCAAGCTTAAGTATCCTTCAAGGCTTCAAATAAATAGCTCACAATCCTCACATAACAAAATTTCTCCACTGGAGGTTTGAATTCATTTGTTACTTCATCGTGTTGAATCATTGTGTACACTTCTATGTTGCCATCGTGTCTTCCAATAATGATATCAGGAATACCAGTTTTCATCAAATCAAAGCTAGTCATACAAGTGACTTCAGATTTACGATTTTCATTCTCCAAGATCCATTTAATGATCGTTGAATTCGACCTAATGAACATAGTGAGTAGGTATTGTGTGTTTTACTGCTTCATTTTCAAAGTTTTTTCAACCAAGTTTTCATACCTTGTGATTTGAACGAGATAAATTTGTCCTTCTTGCATTCCTACCAATACATGATCACCTGTACTACCTCCATCTCCGTTCATTAAATGCAAAGCTGTAGGACTATTTGGCAGGGCTAAAGATTGAGTCACAACAGATCCATCTAGTACTCTCAGAATTTGATCGGCGCAGGCTAGCACAGCTGTTAACCGTCTCACCTGTTTATTGACAGGTCAAAGATACAGTGAACTTCAAGTGACTACTAAAAATTAAACGGTTAGTGTTTGGAAAAGTGGATACCTACCTTTGCCACGTTCAACGTAATAATGTCGTTGATGATGTCACTGCATGTGTAAGAATCCACCAATTTGCAGTCGTGATAATGATGATAATTATGAACTCCTGAAACGATTAAATCATTTCCACAAACGTACCTGTGATATGAACAGATTGTTTCAATATTTTTTAAGGTGATCGTTGAATTTGTCAAGAGTATAGTTTTTCCAATTTGGGAGAAATTATTTGGCAACTTACATGCATTTGATATTTTCCAATAGCTGAGTTTCAAAATTTAGAAATATTTTCCCTTTTTTAGTAAATCCACGAACAATATTATCCGAAGAAACAAATATTTTATCTTGAGTCGTTCCTGTAATATTTTCCCAATGAATTTCACACTCGACGATCAGTTCCAATTTTAATATTAATTAGTCGACAAACCCATTGATCCTCCCAAGACGATATTCGATACAGGAGCACTTGGCAAGCTTTTGAAAGTGATTTGTATTTCTCCTTTTTTGACGAAAAATATCTGAGTGATACCTTCCTGATCCCCAACTACAACCTGCATCATCATGACCAAGATAAGGAAAACATTCATTCGTCAAATTTGAACACCGGATCAATGTAACTTACTTTTTGAGTGAATTTTGTCCCAGTTGATGGTAACAGTTTCATGCATTTTTTCGAAGTTAATCCCAAAATCGTGTAATCAACTCTATGCAGCTCCATTTTTAAACACCTTGATAACTGTTCACTCGCGTATAAAGATTACACTCAAGCTAACCGGCGGCGATTCATATGTAAACATAGGACGTCACCATAGTAACCAAACCATTGAAGAAGTTCACCCCGCCGAAAAAACATACACCAGTTTAAACAACCAAAAAATGAAGCGCTTTATTTCCACAAAGTAATTAAAATTACAGCACATAAAAATTATCATATTACATTTAAATTAACACAAATATACGAATAAAAATTTCAAGCGATTTGATTCAAAACACATATAAAATTATACTATTAAAGTATTTAAAATGAAAAAAAAAAGAACACGCGTAAAAATTATACAAAAAGAAATGCACTCGGACAAGATACTAAATCTACAGGCGAACTAGATCCATCAATGACTATGTCTCAATTGGTAACTTAAAATACAACTCAAGGATGATCAGTCTGATTACGTCTGAGTAAATGATAATCTAAGAATTTGCTCTTCGATTCCCATATAATCGGAATGTAAAATGATCTCGCATACAAAGGTGTTCTGGATGCATCGAGGAAACGTACCGAATAAACAGATGTCCAGTTTCGATGACGAGAATAAATAGGTTCCAAAGGTGTAGGAGATACGGAGTCGAGATCAATCAGGAAATCGCATGTTTCTATTTTTACCTGAAATCGTAATCGTATCATTTTACAAGATGTCTGCCGAAGTGCCGAAAAATAATGGAAATCTAGAGTGAATATACTCACGTATCGAGAAACTTCTTCCTTATTTAAATCATTCATATCGTTTCTGACAATTTTCGTGGCTTCTTTTTCGGGTAAATAATGAGCTGGCAGTTGACCTCTGAAATCTGACTTGATGAAATTTACTGTCCAACTGTGTGGAAAAAACAGATGAGAAATCTTGGAACAATAATGATTTTCACGCAAGATAACGAATAATTACCCATCTGGCAGGAAATAAGATGTAGGAAACCGATGCCATTCTTTACCAATGCACAAATTCACTTCACTCTTACTGGTCATATTCACATTGACAGTTTTCAATCGACCAAATACATCCATAGGGGCGTGATAACCTACAACAATTGCACAGTTAATGAAATTCCTCATGTTGCCGACCATGAGATCTAGATTTGACCAAGGAGTGAAAAGAAAATCAGAAAAATTAATAACTCAATAGGATCTTTTTTTTTGTTTTTTAGTAGCCAAAAATCAGGTCGGTATTTTTACCAATTTTGCAGAAATATCAGAACACATTTTCATTTTTTTTTTTTCAACAGCCAATCTGTAAACAGAACATCCAAAATAAAACATCTCGTCGAAGGAGACAACTTACTTTTATACAACAAAAACATCCTAGATACTCCCAAAATCACGAAACAGAATAACACAATAATCGAGATCTTCAAAGTACATTTCGTGTAATGGAATCCTTTTCTAATGAAATACCGGAACCATAAAACTTGGACTGCATCTATACCAACAGCACTGCACAGCGCTATCAAAGGATACACCGGAAACAAAAATCTTTCTTCCTGAAAGTAAAGTTACTAAGATGAGAAACGTTCAAACACAAAATTAAAATTCAAAGTAGACAACTACTCACTTTATGAGGCTGAGTGAAAAATACGACGAACCACAAATACAATGAGCCCAAAGACAAAATGTAAGGTAGACAATCCGGATTACGGGGCTTAGATGGAATGGCTATTTTTATCCACATCTAATTAACATTTCATTTAATGAATAACAAACAAAGACAACATCAACGTCATTAATCGATGAGAAAGTACAACAAACCAATAAAAGAGGTGTCAAAAGGGCAAGTAAGAATGATAAGTTGAAATTCAAGACTCCATTCAAGATGTAGAAGTGCCAGGGGGAACTTCCATACAAATTTGGTCCGTGCGGCGTAAAAATATTATACTTGACGATATTCCAGGGTGCCAAAGTCAACTTCCCATAATATATAGAATCTATTTGGAATAAAGGAACCTGGAATGAAAATACGTATATTAGAAAAGAACACGTCGGCTTCAAAACTAATCAATTCGGTGGACTAAAAATTACCAAAATAATAATCGCTGACAAGATACACCATTTCAAAAATTCACGCCATCTTTTTCGCATGAAGACCATTTCAAAAGCGATAGGAATTCTGGAAAAAAAAATACTCTTACTATCGCATACCTCGAATCGTAATTCATTCTACGTTCAGTATATTTACCCAATTAGACCTGCAAACGGCCAACTTAATAATGAAGAAAGAGCAACGAAAAATATGGCAGAAGGATATTTTCTATAGAACCAAGCAGTCATTGATAACAAAGTCATATACCTGGAATAAATGGAAGGGTAATTATTGCGAAATCAATAACGAATTATTCTACTTGAAAATTGGTTCACTTACATAGAGAAACTAGAAGGGAGGAAAGCTGAACCAGCGATGAACATACCAGGGCTGAAGATCAAAATCACCAACATAATTCGTCCAACATTGACACCGAACTCACGACAGACGCTTCTGAAAATATAAAAAAAAATATTAACAAACTCATCTTATCAAATTTTTTCATCGATTTAGGTACACGAATATTTTACTTGTAAAAAAAGACTTCACAACCGGTACAAAAGACTGCCAAACAACATCGCGTAAGATAGAATAAAAATAATCGACTAGGATGGAATAACTGATAATAAATCCACGCAGGAACATTATGTATTAAAATATACAAATAAGATCGTAGAGCAAACTGCGGCGAATATTCCCATGGCTGGAAACCTTTACCAAATAGCAGATAGTGACTCTGTAAAATGAATTGGACCGATATAGCGGACAAAGATGATATGATATGAATTACATTGTGAAATATTTACCGGATCCCAATAATTATAAGTTTCATCGCAATCTGTAATGTGCAGCCAAAGAGCTGAAACTATTCTGACGCAGAATATCACTTGGAAAGCGATACTCGGAGAAGGGTAGAATATAGGTTCTTCTTTGACGGGACTGCCATAATCTGTTCTGTACGATGGTAATACATGAATGTAATGACTGCAGATATGATGTATTTTATAGTAATATGTAAGGAATACTTACTTTAAACGAAAACTTTCAGTTCGTTTCACATTTCGTTTCATAGTTGTGTTCATTTTGTTGGCTACTTTTCGTTGCCGATTATGTTGAGGCATTTTAACAACAAATACATAAGTTATGGAAACCGTTCACCGAGTGTACAAAGTTTATATTGTCACTTGTATAGTTCATTTTAAGTATTTCAAGCTTGAGTTTATACTTCACTTTTTTAATTCATTACATTTGAAGAAATAAATGTTCATTTATGATGCACGTATTCACACACAACCGCTACGCCTTCCAAAACAAAAACACAATTTGAATCAGCTGATCAGGAAACTTCGGAAACGTAGTGCAACGTTGCCATCGTTGCCAATTTTATTTTCTGATGATGCTCGAATTCGATTGGTCGATAAGCAGACCTTATTTTGTCTAATTTTGTCAGCTCACAGGTAAATGGGGTGACATTTGAAAACATGTGATAACAAAATTGAAAATAGTGATAACGATTTTTAAATTTTGAATTTTGAAAAAGAATCTCGAGTCGAAAAGTTTATGATTAAATCGTACAGTCGGTACACTACAAGGTACAGTACGTACTTTTAAACTTCAGTCCAATTTTATATTTGACTGAATGAACATTACATGAAATAATACTCGTGCTCGTTGATTCGGTTCGGTTGAAAATTCGTCAAGGTTGTTCATTCCGGTTCCGGTATACTTGTAGAACCAATTTTCACGTTAATCCTATCACAGAGGTATTAATTCCTGGCGAATAATTCGTAAGTACAACAAAAAACATTATAAGATCAGATTTACACTAACGTTTATTTTATTCTCAGCAAAAGTTTTCAATTATCGATATGATGAAATAATTTTTATATGCGGTCAGTATAACCTCGCCAATGACAATAAACTCAATTTGAGGTCGATGATTTGAAATTCTTTTGTATTTGAAACATCAGATATTTTCGATTTATCATTGTACCTACTATGATTTAATTTTTTTTTAAGATTCACATATTTATTGTGAGTTATACTTATCTAATGTTGGTATTAATTTTCTGTTGACAGATATTGAAAGCTGTACCTACAAGCCTAATGCAGCTTTGAAGTGAAACTTGCGAAACTTGGTTGGATTCAATGATCTTACATTTTACTCGATGAGTGGAGTTTTTTTCTTCCAAACAAGGTG
The DNA here is from genome assembly GCF_950023065.1 of Planococcus citri. NCBI lineage: Eukaryota > Metazoa > Arthropoda > Insecta > Hemiptera > Pseudococcidae > Planococcus > Planococcus citri. The sequence goes on along the minus strand of NC_088678.1, from coordinate 59,607,199 downwards.
AAACTGCAATAATTTGCATCTTAGCAACTGAAAGGAATATTCGAAATAACGTTTGTGAGTTCATTTTTGTATTTGAGTATTCTCTTACTAGTCCATTCTTATTATTGTCATTTGTTGTATGGTATTCGGTTTGAAATATGTATTTATTCGTAGTTACGTTATTGCTCAAAATGATGATGATTTGTGATATTTTCAGTGTAAAACGCAGAAGTTGAAATTATATGAGTTTTCTGAATGATAAATTTCTTTCTTTGGATTCCGTTACAATTTCGTATGTCATGTTTTCAAGAATGGCTTTAAACAGTTCGATGAAGATACTATTTCGGATGTAAATCGCTCATTAAAGTAAGAAATTATGTTTAAAATTACGAAAATATTATTTTTCAAAATTTGTGATGGATTAGTTTGATATGATTCCAACAAATTATCAATTATTTTGATCGAGTAATACCAAAAATTTGTAAAAATTTCATCCTTATGTTGAATCATTGAATTTTTCAAAAGAAGTCGGCCGTTTTTCTGATTTTTTTTTCTTTTTCTTAAATTTAATACGAATTACAATAAAATATCTATACCTATCTGTTTCAGGAATAATTTCACACAGCTGGTTTCTCAAAGTTCTGATCGTCGAGCAGTGCTTCGTAGGATTTTTTCGTTGAAAGTAGCTGCATCATTTGAGTTTCAAGATGTTCTCTATTTTACGAGACCGTTCTCATCTCTCGAAGACATTATATTTAATCTGTAGCGGTAGAGTACTGCCCAGTTCACAAAGTTACATTGATTCTTCCAAAAGTGGCAGCTCGCGAAATCATTGTAATTCTTCAAAGCAAGTGCTTCATACTCATAATCATAATGCTATTTTAAAACCAGTATCTTTCAGTTTTCCTAACCACCCCCATTTTTTTCAAAAATCGCGACACAATCACACAAATAGCGAAATGAAGCTATTCTCTACTTATCAAAACCACTCCGATTTTTCAAAAAAGTTGTCTTCCACGAGCAAAGATAAGATGGATCAGATAAACACTCTCGTTGAAGAATGGACAAAGCGTTACGATTCTTTGGGCAAGCCTGATGCCAATGTTGTCTGCGGTACTTTGAATACTCTATCAAGACTTCGTGTTTTTGATAAGAAATGGAATAACAAAGATCGAGAAAACTTCAAAGAACTGATCGTTAAATTAGTAGTAGCAGCGAATCAATTATTTGACACGAATCGCCAATCTGTTTATAAATTAAAACCGTGGCAAATCGCGCATACCTTGAACGCGCTATCTGGTTGGAATATATTTAGAAAAGATATCTGGAACGTTACTGTTCAACTGAATGGTAAAGAAGTAACCGAAGTCCAGCAGTTCAAATCTTTCATCGTTAAACTAATCCATCAAGGAAACAATTTACTAGACCCTAGAAACAGAAAAGTCGATCAGTTTGATTTTCATGCTGTAGCCAACAGCTTGAATGCTTTGTCCAAATGGCAAAAGAACGAGTTGGAAGGAGCAAGCGAATTCATTGTTAAATTAATGAAACAAAGTTGTACGACGGCTAGTGGATTCGCTTCTACGCAGCATAATACGGAAGATGAAAAACATACTTGTATGGGCGTCATAAAAACCTTAAAAGCTATGTCTAAATGGCACAACGAAGAATTACAAGGATCCAGAGACTTTGTCACTCAAGTACTTGTGAAAGGAACTTCACTCGCAAATAAATTCAACTCCATAGAAATCGCCAGCGGCCTAAACGCCTTATCTAAATGGAATATTAATGATTTCCCAGAAGCCAGAGGGTTCATCGTTCTGCTGATCAAACGAGGAAATGCAATTATCGATCAATTTAGCTGTCAAGAAATTTCCAATTGTTTGAACGCTTTGTGTAAATGGAATATCAACGAATTACAAGGCTCCAAAGAGTTCATATCTCAGTTAGTTAAACGCGGAAGTGCTACAGCCAACGGATTCAATGCTCTAGAAGTTTCCAATAGTTTGAACGCTGTATGTAAATGGAATATTGATGAAATACAAGGAACTCGGAAATTTATCGTCGAGTTAGTAAAATGCGGAAATCAAACAGTCGATATGTTTGATTCGCAAAACGTTTCCAATGCTTTAAACGCGTTTTCTAAGTGGAACATCGATGACTTCGAAGGTGCTGGAAAATTCATCAATCGGTTAATTGAACAAGGAAGTTCCACGATCGATGGATTCGATTCTCAAGAAATTGCCAACAGCTTGAACGCTCTTTCGAAATGGAAAATCCAAGAGTTTCGAGGATCGAAAGAATTCATTACAAATTTAGTTCAACGAGGCAGCGCAACAACAGGTGGATTTCAATCACAGCACATAGCCAGCAGCTTGAACGCTCTGTCGAAGTGGAAGATAAACGAGTTGTCTGGAACTAAAGAATTCATCGTTCAGTTATTAAAACAAGGCAGTTCTATCGCTTTTGAATTCAACTCTCGAGAGATTTCTAATTGTTTGAACGCGCTTTCCAAGTGGAGTGTCGACGAATTTCGAGGATCTAAAGATTTCATTATTCAGTTATTAAAAAAAGGTATAAAAAAGAGCAGTGGATCTAAACCTCTGCATATAGCTACGAGTCTGAACGCTCTATCTAAATGGAAAATAAACGAATTACCCGGAGCTAAGGAATTCATAGTCAAGTTGATACAAGAAGGAAGCCTGACAGTAAACAGATTCGATTCTCAGAATATTGCCAACAGTTTGAATGCGTTGTCTAAGTGGAGTATAAACGAATTCGAAGGAAGCAGGGAGTTCATTATGCAGCTCGTGAAACGTGGAAATTCGACAATCGATTCGTTCGACTCTCAATCAACCTGGAATTGTTTAAACGCACTTTCTAAATGGAATATCAACGAGTTCGAAGGTTCCGAAGAATTCATTGTGAAGTTGATTAAACATGGAAGCTTTATAGTTGATGGATTTGATCCTCAAGCTGTTGCTGCTAGTTTAAACGCGTTATGCAAGTTGGAAGTCGATACGTTGAAAGGAGCTAAGAAATTCATTATTCTATTAATAAAGCGAGGACATTCGACAGTCGACAAGTTTACATCTCAAAACATCGCTAGTAGTTTGAATGCCCTATCGAAATGGAATATCGAAGAACTCGAAGGATCAACAGAGTTCATCGTGGAGCTGATAAGATGTGGAAATTTACTCGTCGACAAATTCAATCCTCTACAAATTGCAGTTAGTCTGAATGGTCTGTCAAAATGGAACATCGGCGATTTTCTAGGAGCTATAGAATTCATCGATCTATTAGTTGAACGAGGTTGTTCAACAGTTGACGAATTCCAACCTCAAGACATCAGCACCAGTTTGAATGCGGTATCAAAGTGGAATATTAATGAATTTCGAAAAACTGGCGAATTTATTGTTCGATTAATAAAGCGAGGACATTCAACAGTCGGCAAGTTCAATTCTTTAGACATCGCTAATAGTTTAAATGCCCTGTCGAAATGGAATATAGACGAATTCGAAGGATCAAAAGACTTCATCGTGGAGCTGATAACATGTGGAAATAATTTACTCGTCGACGAATTCAATCCTGTGCAGGTTGCTGCCAGTCTGAATAGTCTGTCAAAATGGATCATCGACGATTCTCAAGGAGCTACCGAGTTTATCGATCTATTAGGTGAACGAGGTTGTTCAACAGTTGACGAATTCCAACCTCAACAAATCGTCAACAGTCTGAATGCATTGTCGAAGTGGAATATAAATGAATTTCAAGGAGCTAGAGAATTTATTGTTCGATTAATAAAGCGAGGGCATTCAACAATCGACAAGTTCAATTCTATAGACATCGATAGTAGTTTAAATGCGCTATCCCAATGGAATATCGATGAATTCGAAGGATCAAAACAGTTCGTTGAGGAGCTGATGAGATGTGAGCGATTTCATCGATCTAAGTATTAGTTGAGCAAAAACAAGGTTGTAAACAGTTGTCGAATTCGAACCTCAAGAAATCACCAACAGTTTGAACTTTGAATGTCTTATCTAAGTCGTAGAATATTAATGAATTTCGAGGAAGTAGAGAATTTATTGTCTGATTAATTAAACGCGGGAGGGTTAAAATTGAAATTTAAAACACATTCTAAATGTAGGTACGAGTATATAAATATGAAGAATTTTTTCTATTCTGTTCGAATTGTTTTAATCGCCTGCGTTTTATTTTCATAGTGTACCTACTTATAAGTATGTCAGAACGTCCTATTTTATAATTTTTAAATGTTCGTTTTGTTATTTTTTTTTATCTGCGTTTACCAGATGTAAATTTTCAATAAATCGATTAAAATTAGAACCATACGTTTTGTTTCAGAGGGAAGAAATTTTTTAGTGTTGAAAATTGCACAGTATCTAATTTATTTCAAGAGAAGATTTACCTCTGTCTTTGAGAATAAATTTTTTGTTTTATGAGAATGAAACGGGTATTATATTACCTTACATGACAATTATTATTTTTGAATCGGGCAAAGTCAGACTGAAGAAGCACGGCGAAATAATAAACAAAACTGACCAGCCAAAATTTCAAGTTCTGAAATGCATTAAAATTTTTTTTCTATTTTTAAAAATCAAAAATCAGGCTAAAAATATAGGAAAAATTCAAAATTGTATCAAATCTAATTGACCTAGAGAGCTGAAATTTAAGATATAGCCCATTTTTGATTCGCCAAATCGATTGGAAACTATTTCAAATAGTTTTGAGCAGTTTCAGAACCTCGAGCGAATTTTTAAAATTTGAAATTTCCAAACATTTTGGTTTTATTTTGTGAAACATTTAACATTTATCATTTTGTGTGCTTATTAAAAATTTCAATGAGCAATTTCAATTCAAAGTTGGATTTTCCTGCCCACGGCATATTTTTACAACTTTGAAGTTTGAACATTCATTAGTCATTACTTTGGAACGTTAATAACAGCTGACGTTTTGAATAAAAAATCATATTCAAGACTTTTGAATTTGAAATTATTTGAATCCATTCGGACCAGACACTCACATAGGGGCGCTAGTGAGCTGGCTAGAATGTTTACATTTTTCAGACGGGGCTTTCTTATCAGCGTTTACGAAAGCATTAATTTCAAGGGTTAAAACTGAAAAATTAATTCGATGAACATTATTTTTACGATTATTATTGCATATTAATCATGACCGAATCATATTTTCATTTTTAACTCGTAAATCCAACGTTTTGGTAAAATACGACTGATAAGAAAGGGTTAAGAAAAAAGCCCCGTCCACAGACTTCTATGTATAAACTAGATGACGAACTCGCCATAAGATACGTGTTAAAAAACTGATACTTGCCATAGTATATCTTGCCCCTGACACGTAGGTCGCAGTTGGTCCAATACCACCTATAGTAAAAGGCCTGAGCGCTGAATTCTTATCAGCTCTGACGTCACCACAAGTAGATGACTCGATTGTGTTTACCATTTGAATTTTAACGTATGTTTAAATGGCGAATTCGTGAAATTGAGTAAAACTTTCGTTAAAAAAGTTATTTAAATTATGAAATTCAATTATTATTTGTCATAAAATGTGTTCTAGTAATGTAGTACTGATGTTTTCAATCACAGATGGTGTTGGTTTATTTGATTTGTGTACAAAAATGAATTTTACTTAATAGGTATAGGTAAAACTCTCAGTACCGCACTGTTTTCAGAGCGGTATTGTTACACTTTACCGGCTACTTTCAGCAGTACGGTACTGACGCGAGTTTATCAGTGACACAACCGTAATATCAACAATACCTATGTGAGTATGCATAAAATGGCGATTAGTGAATCTTTATAACATTTTTCAGACGTTTTTGAGCGAATCTATTCTAACTGAACTATTAAATTAAATATTCTTCTGTACTTTCAATACTATGATTAAGGATTTGGGCCAGTTCATTCCTCATATTCGTACATATTCGATGAAATTTAGTTTCAACTTTCAAAAGATATCAAGTTACGTTGTTAAATTCTTTTATGAATAATTTTTTCAAAGTAAGAACATCATAGACCACAGTACCTGTTGATAATTCCTTGGGAGAGTTGATTTACAAACAAAACACACATTGAGAATGATCAAGTGAAGTGTAACTAATTTCGAGAATAAACGGTAATACATAATATGAGTATATAAGTACTTTGGTAAAATTCACATCACTTTGTTATCATCACATTATAAACAAAACAAAATTCATTTTCTGATACCTAGATAGAAATTGAACATCCACGATTTATTTCAAAACTAAACGAACTAAACGAAGTAAAATTCACTCAAAGAAGTAAGAAATCACATGTACGTAAATCTGTAATCTACTTTCAGCCAGTTCATTCGAAGGTATTCGATGAAATTTGTGTTCAAAAGATATCAAGTAACCATGTTTTAAAATTCTTTTTTGAAGAATAAATTGTATGTACGAGTACATAACTAAACTACTACGTACTTCAGTAAAATTCACATCACTTTGTTATCATCACTTCACATTTTAATGTAAATACTAAAAATCGAAATTGATTTTGTGAATAAATAAACTAAAACAAAACGGAATTCATTTTCTGATAGATAAAAATCAAACACCCATTGCTTTATTTCAAAATTAAACGAATAAGAAGAAAGAAATTCATATTCAAGAAATCAAAATCACTACCACATGTACGTACGTTATCTTTTCTATCTACTGAAAAACATGCTTCGAATGTAAAGCAGGGTTGCCATTTAGATAAATAATTAAAGAACTACAATTGTAATTTTTTTTACATTTTTGTGTAATTTTGTACGCATAGTGACTTAAAGACAACTGCCTTGTTTTAAACAGTGAGGCACTGAGAGCTTTACCTATACTAATTAAGTAAAACATATTACTCAACGATTCGGCAAATGTACGTGAACACCAACTCGTGTGCTTTGCAACGCTCGCCTTCGGCTCGCGCTGCAAAAATCACACTCGTTGGTATTCACGCACTTTACCGAACAGTTAAGTAATATACTATTTTGCGACTCATTCGTGTTGTGTAATTTGAATGAATAGTGATGTAAACTGTAGATTAAAATGAAAATTAATGTGTACTAGTGTGTTGTACCGGAATGATGTTGTAATGAAATAAGTAGTTAGTGAACAATGCAATCGCATCAAGTTGGAGAAAAATCTACAATACATTTTAATTTTCAAATCTACTTCTTAGACCAGCCATGCTAAAGCTGCTATGATGGATAATGGATATTAAACAAGAAATCATCAGTATCTCAAACCAATTGAAGCAGCTTTAAATTCCAATCCAAAATACTTAGGATGGATTTCAACAGGCATAAATACAATGTTTGCAAAGAATTTCGAATTTTCGAGAGAAATCTCCGTCATGTATGCAATGTTTGGTGATCGTTTTGTATACCTTAGTCTTTGAGTTGGAGATTATGTTCGCGTATATTCGATAATATTTACAATAATTTGTATGTGTTGTACTTCTTTGCTATATTCCTCATTGTCAGCTGTCATCCTCCAGAGTTTTTCTTGATATTCTTTTAGAAATTAGATCATAAACGAGTGTAGTTCTCATCTTTAATGATAAAAACAGTGTTGATTATGAGCTTATATTTACTTATTTTTCCATTCAAATCATTCCCTCTTGATCTCAAATTGATTATTAAGTATCAGAATGTGATTCAAAACGCAAAATAAAATGTTCTCAGTATTTATTTCATTATAGTGCATTAATATTTCATTCATTTCTATAGCGTTATCGGAGTACATACTATCTATTAGTGATGACGTCACAAAACAGCGCTCAGGCCTTTTACTATAGGTGGTATTGGTTGGTCGCAGTTACGCGTGATTATATGGTAGATGTTATGAAATGATTTAGATTTTTTGATTTTTTGTGATTTAAAAAATTTTTTAAGGAATTTTTTTGAAGTGTGTCATTTTAAGCACATTATGTATATACGAAAAAACCTTCAAAGTAAATTTGTAGATAAAAATATTGAAATAATTAGAAAGGATTTTAAAAAGCAACTTGGTAGTGTTGCGCGATTATTAATCGATTAATCGAAATGGACGATTAATCGGCAAAAATAATCGATGATAATCGATTATCCGATTATTTGAAAAATCGTCAGATTAATCGATTATTTCAGAAATAATCGATTAATCGGATTTTTCTTATTTTTACGAGTTTTCCTGCAAAATTTTACAATGATTCTCAATACTTTGGCACTTGTAAAAAAAAGTATATTGAAAAAAACGTAAAAATTGATTCATACTATGTATTTTGAGGTTAAATTTCATGTTTTTCTAGAATACTTTGAAAAAATTTCAACTTTTTTTATGATTTTCTCACAATTGACAATTTACAACACCTTTTTTTCATAAATTCCCATGGAAATTTATCATTTTTAAGAGACCAGACATTTCCTTCATAAATTTCCAGAAACTTTTCGTGGAAAATTTTCCTTTATCTCTACTCTGCGCTACTTAAAAAATTGATCGATTAATCGATTAATAATCGATTATTTTTGTAAATTTTTGTCGATTAATCGATTGGAAAAATAATCGTAATCGGAATCATCGATTTTCAAAATAATCGATTATTCCCAACACTACAACTTGGTAAGGAAAGAAAATTTTTGATTTTTTACTTCCAAATTTTTATAAAAATGTTTAAAAATTGAACAACAAAAATTTTTAAATAACACAAAATTAATTCCAAAATATGAAGAACAAGGTCAAACTCAAAATAGGATTTTGTTTCGGGTATTCCCACGTAAAAATAGGTGAAATGCTCCTGTCCTCGAATTTTTAGAATTTTGATGAAACATTGTTGGGTACCTTTGAAAAAATGTTGGAGCGAAAATTTTCTCCATCCCATCCCCTTGCCCAGGGCTGCATACCGATAATATAAGTACCAAAATACCAATACCGGCAATACCAGCAAATTTTGAAAAAATTTACGAATACCGTTTTACCAATACCGATTAGCAGACAGATGAAGTACCAATTTACAAAATACCGATAAAGTTTTTGAAACGGTATTAATACCAAAATACCAATACCGAAATAATTTTCAATGGTACATTTTGGTATTGGTATTTTGTGGTATTTTGAATTTTTTGATTGATTACAAAATTATAAATAAAATAACTAATAAATTTATCATATTGAAAAGCTTGTAAGTGATAATGATGAACCTTGAACTCGCAAATTGAGGTGCTCAAATCGAAAAAAAGTGTAATTTCTAAAAAAAAAATCGAAAAACTTTGTTAATTCTGGCCTAAAAACACACTTTTTATTCGGTATTATATTGGTACAATACCAATACCAATACCAGATACTGAAAAAAATCCACAACATAATAAAATACCAATACCAAAATACCAAAATTCGATATCTGTATTGGAGAATACCGAAATACCAGTACCATTTTGGGAACTGTATGCTAAATACCAATACCTGGTACCAATACCGTTTATGTTTATCGGTATGCAGCCCTGCCCTTGCCCACAATACAGAAAAAACAATTTTTTCGGGGGAAAAATCATACTTCAATGATTCAATGAGTTTTGAACAGAAATTTTTGAATTTACCCAAAATGTGTAGAGGAAACATGAGACTAGTGACGTGAATTTTTTCAACATTTTTGGGCTACCCGAGGGGAAAATATTGACGAAATGAAATTTGAAACCGCCATATTTTTGAATCTAATTCAAGCACACAAAATTTGTTTTCATCTAAAAATACGTTCAGGTGAGTACTATTTTTTGAGAATTTTTACAATTAGGTAATAAGATGAAGAATAAAATTTCGTAACTCATTCTAAGCACATTATGTGAATATGTGCATACAAAAAGTTGAAAAAACCTTCAAACTAAATTCAAAGCTAAATGGAATAAGGATTTTAAAAAACAACTTGATGAAAAACAAAAATTTTTGCTTCCAATTTTTTTTTAATTTCTAAAAATTTTAAAAATACCTATTTCTAAAACGTTGCACGATATTATGCATTGTTTGCGTGAACTTTTCATGCAAGTAGGTATGTACTACTTACTTTGAAATAAGGAAAAAGTCTACGAACACTTTAGTTTTAAAACTTTGCTGAGTTTTTTTAGCAAAAATTTCCCAAGTAGGTACAAGACTACAAGAGCCTAGAGGGTATGAATACAGGCGCAGAGCAGAATCATAGGATAAATACGTTTTCCCCATTTTCTTGGAATTGAAGGAATTCGGAAAAATTTTTGTTTGGACAATTGGACATTAACTAAAGAAAGTAGAATTTACCTACTATCGATTGGTATACATTTTTTTCTATTTCGTAAAGAAATGGTCATTTTTAACAGACAGATTTTTATGCATGTCAACCTTGAATTGAAATTACGCAAAATTTTCAATAAACACTTAAATAGGTATGAATTTTAATTTGTAATAAACCAAAAAATGTGCACAATTCACTAAAAATTTCCATCAGTTTCACTTTTCAGATCGAAGTTGAATTTTTACTGTGTGTGCAGACGACTTTTTACAACTTTGTGCTTCAAAAAGTTTAGAACATGAAGTTCGTAATAATCTCTTCTCTGAAGATTTTGTGTACTGGATCAACCCTTTTTCCTAATCTGAATTATTGATTATTGTTCTTCAAAAGATTTTGGTGTTGATCATACATAAGTTATTTTTATTCAATTTAATCTGTAAGAGATAGGTATTATGAACAATGAACATGCGTTTTTATAGCCTTGAAAAAATATTAAACGATCATGCAAGTACCATAAATAAAATGAAAAAAATGACCAATTTTAAGCACGAATAAAATAAATTTTCCCAATGTTACTAAGTTTCATTTTTCATTTTTCATTTGTATTGTAAATAAACTGTGAGTGGATTTCATGATTACATTATACATTGATGTTCTGCACATCTGTTTTCATTCATATCCAGTTGATTTATTGAAAAATTTACTGGTAAAAAATGTAAAAATGAAAAAAATGATCGCGCAAGTAGTATACAAACACGGTTTCTGGGGTGGTTTTGAATTAATCCCACATTTCTGTACATATTTTTTCGTTTTTGTGCATATTTTTAGTGCCTACAAACAGTCTATTACCAAGACGTGTATGTTGAATAAATTGCATACTCGACAGTTTCAAGGTGTGTACTGTGTTTTAAATTTTATCAACCAATTAATCAATTTTTTCATCTTCAAATTGAGATATCGAGAAGATGGCTTGTTGGATAAAATAATGAAACAAATAAATACTCAAGAAGTTTGTTTTGCACTTACGATATATTTTATTCAATATTATGTACAATGTTTGCATAACATATTTTTACCTACACAAGCTTATGTTTTATACTTAATTTTAAAACATAGATACCTACTTAATTAAATGGATGTTTCATCATTAATATATTCTGACATTTTATAGTGTCCATAGGCTAAACTATCAATATTATTATAAAAGTAACGCTTATCACAATAATTAAAAAGAGCTCGTTTTTGTTGTACAATAGTAAAAATTTCGTGATTAATAGATTTGAAAAGTAGTTGATCTTTTCTACATGTGATGTTTTCAAATAAACATTGGTAAAAATCTTCAAAACTCATTTTTTTCACTATTTCTGTTTTTACTCCCTTTATTTTTTTAATATTGTCTTCTTTATTTAATAAATCTAAACTGTACACTTTTGGACATAGGGAGATGAATCGTTTACATTGATCAGGATAAAGTTCATCTTTAAAATATCCAGGGACTGTGTTATTCAAATTTGTGTAACATGGATGATTAATAGGGTAATTGCTAGTATCGAAATATTGTTCACAAGTTTTTTCAATGTATGGGTAAACATTGTCTGTCTGTACTGATAATATGAAACTATCAGTATCCATGTATAATAATTGTGGGAATGGAAGACCTTTAAAAATTTCGGGTAACCCAGTTGACCACATGCTAGCAAAAAGCTAGCGTTTTATTCGCGTTTTGATAAGTTGCTAGCAATTTACTCGCTTTTTGTGGCCAGCAATAATTATCTCGCTAAAAGTAAGCGATTTTCTTGCAGTTTTTCGCTAGCAAATTCAATTCTAGCAATTTTCGAGCTGTTTTCCAGCGACTCTCAGCTAGCTTTTACTTCACTTTAACTTGCTCGCCTTATGCTAGCGTATTACTAGCGGATACTTGCTCGCAATTCTATGCTAGGACAGTTCAAACAATATTCTCGCATATCTCAGCTAGCTTTTACTTCACTTCATACATGCTTGCCTGATGCTAGCGTATCACTGATGGATACTTGCTTGCAATTCTATGCCAAGAAAGTTCAAGCAATATTCTCGCATATCTCAGCTAGCTTTTGCCTCAATCTATACCTGCTCGCTTAATGCCAGCGTATCACTGACTAATATGTACCTGCTCACAGTTTTATGATAGGAAACTTCAGGTAATATTCTTGCATCTCTGAGCTAGCATTTACTTAGCCATCTGGCTCTAGAAAAATGTAAGCATATCTCTAGTTTCTGCATCTGGTGACTTGGCGTTTTCTTTATAGTCAAATGATAGGAACGTGCTACCAGATCTTACGCATTTCTCACCAATAAACCTTTTTCTGCGTTATTTATTGTAGCAAATGCGAGCAAGTATCTTTTCCATCCCTCAGCGCGCATACAAAAATCATTAAAAATATTCCTGCATATGACAATAGGAGTAATTGCACCCCCCCCCGCCGATCTTCCGGGGCAACTTTTTTCTTAAAGGGGACAACAAAATTTCATCAAATGGACATGGAAAGCTGTAGTTTACTCTACACTCCAATTTTAACACCCTCTGAAGACGACTTCAGGTGGGTTCAAGTCATTTTAGAGCCTCCAGTAGGCTTTTGAAACTTGAAATTCCCACAACATTAATTAATCAATTGGAGTTGGCAAGCTGAAATTTACTTCGCAGGTTTCAAATGGTTTTGAAGCTTCCAGCTACTTTTAGGAAATTCCAATTTTCCAAAAAACGCCATACAACCTTCGAAAATTCGCTGGAGGCTCCAAAACGACTTGAAATCCACAAGCAGTCGACTTCGTAGCGTATTAAAATTAGTTTGCAGAATGAATTTCGACTCTCCATCTCAGTTTGATGAAATTTTGTGAAAATTTAAAGTTTCAAAAATCTGCTGGAGGCTCCAAAACGACTTGAAATTCACCTGCAGTACTTCGTAGCGTATTGAAATTAGTTTTCAGAATAAATTTGAGCTTTACAACTTCAATTTGAGTTTCAAAAATCTGCTGGAGGATACAGAACTGCTCAAAACAAGTTGAAACCGTTTCCCATCGATTTGGCATGTCGAAAATAGGGTATATCCCAAATGTCAGGTTTCTTGGTCAATTTGGTAAAATTTTGATTTTTTCTCACATTTTGGCCAAAATTTGATTTTTGAAAATTCACCGAAAATCGAAAAAGGTACTTTACCACTTGAAATTTTGACAGGTGATGAATTTTTGCATGATCTTTCGATCTACGTTTGTAAGGTTTGAAAAATTTCGTGCACGTCCTATGTTGAAACGCGAATTCTGCGATTTCGGCTGACCTTTCAATCAAAATTGCCGCCATTTTGTAAGTAAGGCCAATTTTTTTTTCAGCAAGTTTGCTTTAAAATGTTCCTTAGGATGTCCCCTTTGAGGAAAAAGTTGTCCCGGAGGATCGGCAGGGGGTGCAATTACTCCCATTGCCGTGGACTAAAATGTTGTTCAAAAATTTTGAAATTTTTCCTTTTCATGGTTTGTTTGATACTTCATTTTCAAATTTTAAATTTTGACAATTTTTCTATTTAAAAAAAAAACTTCATTTTTTATTTAATAAAGAGATTTTTCAACATAAGCGCTAGCATAATGCTAGCGAATTGCTAGCGTCGATCTCTCTCATGGTATAGTTTGCTACTCTTAGATAAAGTGTGTCATCAAGTTGAATATAAGCTCAAGGTGGTATCTTGTTGAAAAGTAAGAAGAGTGACATCACTCTTCTTATACTATCCCAAGATGCTAGCGTTATGCTACCTCTGAGCTGGGACAGTCGCCTAATTTTTGGAATTTCCTGGAAAACTACCACCTGTTAAAGGTAAACACCCAGAATTTTTAAAAATTAATTAATAGTAATTACTTTACTGATCAAAGGTTTTCTACGCTAGCAAAATGCTAGCTTCTTGCTAGCATAATTTGCGCTAGCGTAAATGGTGCCGGAATATGAGACACTTTTTGCAAAAATTGCTAGCAAATCAGTCGCGATTTAGTTGCATGTACGTAGCAGAATGCAGAGCAAAGTGCCAACAAAATGCTAGCTTTTTGCTAGCTTTGTGCCAGCTACGTGCTAGCTATTTGTGCGCAATTCTGCTACTCTAATGCGACCTAATCGCAACTGATTTGCTAGCATTTTTTTAAAAAAGTGTCTCAAATTCCGGCACCATTTACGCTAGCACAAAATTTGCTAGCATTTGGTCAACTGGGAATTTTCATAATAAAATTGATACATAAAATTTCGAGATAGTTCCAAAATACTTATACCAACATAAATGGGCTTGTTTAAAATAACCTTAGACTTGAATGAATGAACACCTACAAGATTTTCTGAGAAAATTACTGAACTTTTGAATGAGGGCTTTTTAATTGCAGTATTCAATTTTTTTTCATTACAAATTAATCTGAAATTCATGTATTTACGTTGATTTTCTATAGTTTTTCCAAATACAGAGTTGCAAAGTAATTTGAAAAAAGCTTTTTGGAAAGCATTTTTTGCATTTTTACGTAAATTTGTATTAATGTCAATGTATGGCTTACAAAAATTTTCCTGGGTGAATTTTAGAATCTTGTAAACTTTTTCTAGTATTAATCCATGTTTGAGACATAACTTCAAATTACGATAATGAATTACATAATTTTTTTTATCTTCCAAAGTGCATAACAATTTAGAAATTTTTGAATTTGGAGTAGTCTTTTTTTCTGGTGCAAATGGAAATGCATTGTGAAAATCATGTAGTTCTATTGGATATTTCAGATCTACTTCTAAAAAAAATCCAGTGTCACTAGTGTCATCTAGTTCTAGTATGAAATCTGTGGTGAATTTTTGAATTTCACTATCATCTATCCATTCAAATTTAGATACTGGAAGCTTGCAGTCTCTCATTATGTGACTGTACAACCCATTTACATCCCAGTACACAATTGTGTTCAATTTTTTATTTTCTGGGTCATAATGATCGGGGACATATTTATTATTAGCTTCTGAATATCTACAAACTGTATTATTTAAACCCCCTCGAAGAGCTTTTTCAAGAAATAGATACTGATTAATGTCTACAATCAAATCAAATTTGACTTTGGTGGTTTTTAACATGGTTTCAAAAGCATAACCCGGAAGTGAATAAAAATAACATGGATCCAAATCATAATTTTCTAGACATAATTTTCGAAAAGATAGAAACACATCGGCCAAAAGTAAACAATCGGATATTACATAAATTACCAAATAGTCCTCTAAATTTCTACATTTAAATTTTTCCCAAACATTTTGAACAAATTCATAATCTTCATCAGTGATGTGTTGGTTATTTAATTCATTATAGAAATCTTGTTTTGTTGGTATTTCTCTGTGTTGTAATTTTTTTATATCATTTAAAAAATCATAACAAAAAAATCCTTTTTGTGTTATAAGATCGAAAAGATGGGGTTCAGAAAAATATTTTTGTGTATGGATTAGTTGTGAAGTAGGTAATGACTCTATTAGTTTACGTAAACTTGAAGATAAGAATCTATAAGAATCTACAAAACGAATCCAAAAATTATCACTAATTTTTTTTGAAAATGTAATATAGGTTTCTTCTGTGGTAGGAATTACTTTTATATCAGATGCACCTCTCTTATAACCATGAAGAATTAAATGACTATCATATTTTGATAGATTATGAAAATATACAGGAAGAAAGTCAGGGGTAGTTCTATTTATGTTGCAAGGAGTAGCATGTGAGGGTCCTATGTATTTCCCTGTTAAATGACAATGTTCTCTGGCTCTTTTTTGACCTGGTAAAAAGTCTTCTTTACAAATGACACATTTTGTAATAGTATGAAATTTCTCAAATTCTTCTATTGTAAAACCTGTACAATTGTTTACATTTTTATATTTTTTGTACTTTCTTTCAACATATAAACCAACCTCCTTTATCATATCAAAAAATATACTTGATGCATTTTTTCCCACATAGCAAACTGGATCTCTAATTTTTCCCTTTTCTGAATGAACAACATAAAAACTAAATGCTATAGGTTCATGTTTTTGATATTTTCTCAATTTTGATATTTTACTTGATGTATTTTCTTTTACTGGAAGAAGCATGGTCTCAAAGTCAGCAAAGGCACAAAAAGTTACTGGTGTCTCATATTTATAATTTTTATAATATAAATGTGTTCTGTTTCCACTAGGCATAACAAACCAAGATGGCTCTACTGAACGAGGGTTACAGTATTTTTTATGCTCTGTTATTTTTTCAAATCGATTATGACCAGCAAAGAATACTAAACAACGTTTGCATATTTCTATTGCTGTTTTTCTTTTATGTAACTGAGAAGAAACTAGCCTACTGAAATTTTTGATGTATGTGTAATGATAATTGCCACCTTTACTTTTCAGCATTAATAGGTCATAATGAAATTTTTTTTCCATATCACATACCTTTATTGGAGAAATTTTTTTGGTTTCATAGATAAAAACGTTGACTGATACATGATTATTATGTTTCTCAAAAATTTGAATATCCTTTATTGTAGTTGGATAGTTTATACAACTAAAATCAAATTTGATATTACGCTTGGCTAATTTTTTCTCAAAATCATGATACAGTTCTGCTATATGTGGTCTATATGCTTTAAATTTGGATAAAATGCAATAGTAAAAACATTTCTCATCTTTATTTTGAACATTTATAACAGCCTTTTTATCTTTTAATGGTTTGGGTAAATCAATAAACTTGCCACCTTTATTCATAAGATCATTTTTATTGATACGAACCTCTAATTCAGAGACTGATTCAAAAATCCAACCAGATCCACCCCTATTAAGCTCATCATTTTGAATATCTATCTGTGAAACCAACTCTGTTTGAATTTTTTTAAGAATATCTTCATTTATGTAAAATGTAATGTTAGAGGTGTTTAAATTGAATAACTGTCTCTCATCAGTAGCTTTGGCATACCAACAAAACAGATTAAAATTACATTTGATTGAGGAATCATTTTTTAAAAATTCTGTCAAAGATTGACTTAGAGAAGGATTAATTTTATCAAAAAAATGTTGTATGGTGAACTCAGGTTCTTGATTAACAAAAATTAATGTAGAAATTCTATTTTTAAAAGCAGATTTTCCGGGGATACAAATAAATTTTGGATCATTATTGTTGTCATTTTCTTGATTTTTTTCAATTGTTTTCAATAAGTGAGATCTAGTTTTTTCATGATTTTTCCATTCAGTTTTTGAATTGAATTTTTCATCACAGTATATACACTCAAATTCCTATTGATTATTAAATTTATATTAATATTAAGTACCTATTAATAATTCTTAATTTAAAATTTAGTGTAGGTAAAAAGTATTATTATTTTCAACTCAAGTAAAACTAACCTTTGTTGCATATTTTTCACGAAAACTTTCCATTTTATTCCTCATTTCCAGAGGTAAATAGTCCACTTTCTCAATATCAACAAAGTTTTTCATATTTATTTTGGAAATGGAAGTCATATTATTTAAGACAGTGTCTGCATGAATAGCAAAAGGAAATCCAAGAATGATTATTCGTTCTTTTGGTTTCTATAATTTGAAAAAAATACTATTTTAAAAAGTTGTAAAAAAAATTCTAGAAATTGAAAAAAAAAATCATGTAGGTTAGTATGTGTCTAAAATGTAAATCAGAAAATTTTGAAATTATAAAAGAAAAACAATTAGGTCTTTCAAAAGTATTGGGAAGAAATCAAAAATTTAATCACTTTCAGATTTGAAAAAGTAGTACTGAATAAATGAATTAGATAAGTACTTACAATTTCTTCAATTTTACAGTTCCATTTCATGACACTTGTCATCTCCAGAATTGAACGTAAATCATCCATTGTCATTTCCTTATTAATAATTCTAATAGCAATAAATGCACTATTAGATTTAACTACCCTTCTGAAACTGTTGTTGTTTGATGATTGGGTTGAAGAAGAAACAGCAGATGAATTCATGATTTCACAATTGAAGTTATTTTTTTAAAAAAATCTCTAGTTAACACAATTTAATACTTTTTTATGATATTGAAGCAATTACTTTTGAAATAGAAAAAAAAACACTTGGTATTAAAACAATTACTTTTGAAAAAAAAAAACACTCTTGAAAATTCACAGCTAAAAATTATAAAATACTCAAATTAAAATTTTCACACAGTCTTAAACAGAAAAAATATTGCACACAAATGATAATTTTCATCGAAAGAAAACGATCTTATATATGGAAAAAATTGAAGAGGTTAACCTCTCTGTTGAATTTATTGAGTAATTTTACAATGAAATCACTCAAGGAGAACCAAGTATCTGGAAAAGGTTTTCCTATAGGAAAACTTTTTTTGACTGTAGCCTTGCTTTTCCTTTCATTGACATATTTTCAAAATGGAAACAAATAAATTTAAAAAAAGCTGGGTTGAGTATGTTATGAAACACCTTGTTTATAAAATTAAACATACCCATTATTTACCTGCGATCGGATACCTATTATAACAGCTCATTTTACGAGCTAAGAGAACCATCAAGTATCTTGGGAACGAGGTTGCAACTATGATGCATTATAAATTGAAAATGCAGTCAGTAGACTACCTAGTTAAACATTCATTCATCATATTTTTATGCTTAGCCAAGTTCCCTATTTACGTAAATTATGCAATTATTTGCATGCTATATTTTTACAATGAGTAAAATCAGATAATAAACAAAAATTCCACTTTCCCTTCAACTCAAGAACATGGATTTTACGTGTATAAATTCGGGTGATTTTAAACAACAAAAATGTAAACGGTTACAAACTCTTGCCTGTGTTTGTTGTCTCTTGAGTGACGGTGCTCTTCAAAGTTTTTTTTTTCGTTTGTTAATCAGTTTTTTTTTACTGTACTTGTAAATCAGTGTTGGAAATATTTTTTCAGTAAACTCTATTTCTGTAAAATTTTTGTAATAATGTCTGAATCA
Source organism: Planococcus citri (assembly GCF_950023065.1). Taxonomy (NCBI): domain Eukaryota; kingdom Metazoa; phylum Arthropoda; class Insecta; order Hemiptera; family Pseudococcidae; genus Planococcus; species Planococcus citri. The sequence continues at coordinate 59,587,970 of NC_088678.1, read as the reverse complement.
ACTTCATCATCGCGATCATCATCAAATTCTTCCACCTCGTCATCCTCTTCACTGTCTTCGTCAATAGCTGCCAGTGCTTGTAACATTTTGAATCGTTCAACCAACCTCTATGAAGAAGCAGCCAAAATAATAACCTACGAGTACAAATGTCCCAAAATTTTCAATTTCAAAACCCTGGGAGAGCTGCCTACTACAATCAGAATGGATTTAATTAATAATTGGCAGTATTATTTTGTAAACAGAACAGATGATTTATTTTGGAAAATGGAAACAGAACTCACGGTAAATGAAATACACAAATTAATCAGAACTAACAATTATAAAAAATTCAATTCTTTGGAAGAGATAATTTCTACTTTTAATGGTACTCACATTACTCTTCACCCAGTAGAAATATTTGCTTTGGAAACTAGTCCCATTTTTCAACATTTGGCTCAAAATCCAACTCCCTATAAACAGATGAATGTATGTCTCACTGAGTCATACTACACCTGTGAGAATCGGAAGCTTGAGACATTGTGTAAACCATGTTTCAAGCATCTGATTAAACAGTTATATGACTTAAATTTTTGGTATAAGACCAAATCTGCCAGAGTTATAACTCTGTACAAATTTTTACAAAACCTTTAAAATTTGAATTTGTTTTGTACCATCTGTTCAGTCAGATCTATTTTTAAAATTTATCCCCCTGATATGTTTGATTGTTATGAGCCATATACTCAACATTTTTCCTCAAACCACTCTGAAAATATAAAGGTATGCTGTCTAAAGTATGTCATTGATAAGGATGGTAAGATTAAACATAATGTAAAGAGTATTAAACAAGCAGAATATCTTTTATAAAATTTATTAAATAAGATGATTGAAATTACGAGTATAGAAATGTATATAAATGTTAACAAGATTGATCAATAAAAATGTTATTTTTATTTGTGTGTAATTTATTCATTTTTCTATTTTTACATGAAATTGTAGTTTAAAAAAAATTGTTTCAAAAATATACTTGTTGGTTGTTAGGTAGGTAAGTAGGTAGGTAGGTAAGTATTTACTTTACAATATCTGTTTTATATTTCCATCAAATGCGGAATAAGCAAACCATCTATCATAAATAATAAGACAATATGCTGTAGTATTTGCTGGTACATTAGAAGAACAGACAAAGTCTAACCTAATATTGATTGGACCAGATACATTGGTCTCTTGCTCTTTTTGTTTACTGGTATCTATTACTATCATAGGAATTGGATATGCACTAGTATCACCTAGAAAATCACTTGCAGAAAAACAAGTCTCTGGAAAAGGTTTTTTATAATAGGAAACCTGGAAATTTGCAAACATGTGGTATAACAGATCACGTTGAACATTTGTCACATCCAAATTTGGTGGTTCATATGGATATTTTTCATCGTTTAAAGAAAGTTGGAAAGATTGTAAATGTATGTTATCAAATAGGGATGCATTTGCTGAGTATAGATTACGCCTATCTGTTTGAAAAGCTACAATAACATATCTTGGTTTATGTAGTGAATGAGATGTTTTGATGGTCCAGCTATGATTAGTACTTGTTGGGAGGGTGGGATATTCAAACATTTCCCAAGTTCTAAATGGAATTGATATTGTACGATTGTCTTTCATTGTTTGTAACATTTGCAATCTAGCTGAGTCAGATAATTTCAGTACAGGAACTTTCCAAGAAACTTCTGACAGGGTTATTGTTGGATCAACAGCAGTGATATCAGTATCTGCTGCTGCTGCTGCACGTCCAGGATGAATGAAGACGTTTTTATCATCTTTAGCTCTCGAAAGAATTAATTCTAGCACACAATTTGTAAATGGTTTTCTATAGTCTTCAAATATGCCCAGTATAAAACGAGCAGGTAGGTAAATTTGAAAATAACCTGAACTTGTTATTTTGTATGCTGATGTGTATGGATTTGACATATGATTAAAACCACATGAATCGTAATATTTACTTTCAGAGACAGTTTTAGATAAGTAACTTTTGATTGTAGTGGTTACACCAGCATTATGAACTCTGTCAACAGGCACTCCATTAATCTCAAAGGTTATGGTGGAAAATAAGTACATTAAGCCATTCCAAGGCATAGCATGAATGAATGTTGTACTATTGTTTCTATGTACTCGTCCTGATATACATAAATATGATACATGAGGAGCCACTATAAAATCACGATTATTGATACCAATTCGGATCTCATCTGAGTACCCTAGTCCCCCACTATTATAAGGTTTAAATGTGAGGTAAGTGAATTTTTCAACTGAATCATCGAAAGTCACTGGTTCTAAAAGATCTAAACTGTTTGAATCAATCATTACGAGTTTTCAATTTGTTCACTTTTACAGGACTTCTTATTTTCAAACCAATGGAATGTAAAAATTTCAAATTTGACTTTGTAAGTCTGTGTTTTATAGGATTGACTCGTTTTTTCTTAAAGTGAGATTGACTCCTCTGACTAGCCCCTTTGAATAATTGCTGGTGATTTTGAGACAAGAATTTTCTATTTTTCTGATTATACACAATCATGTGTCATTAAAAATGCAATCTGTTTTCCTGAGGAATTTTCCTCAAATGTAAAATTATCGTAAATAAGTTATTATTAAAATTAAGTAAATGCTTATGTTCGTCTTCTATTCGTAAACTGAAACTAGACAGAATTTTATCTCTATCTGAATTCTCACGATTTGTTGCTAGTGGTAGGTAAATAGGCTGTTTTGGTTCTTTTACTACTAAATTGCCAGTATTTCGGAATGAAGTCATGAAAGAATACAATATGCGGGTGTGTTCTCCCTGTTCTCTGTTAATATAACTATGAGGAAAAATGAGATCACATGTGATATTTATAGTTTTTATCACAGAAGTTGAGGATGGTATTGAAGTTGGGGTTATTATTTGACGTTTTCTTCTTCTTTGCTCCCCATTTTCATCTGGTGCCTGGTCATCATTATCATCACTGCTTTCTTCATCCCCCTCACCATCAGCATTCGTTTTACCTTTCTGTTGATTTAGTTTTGATTGGTTTGATAATTTTGGATCATTTACCTGCTTCAATGGGTCAACCACAGCTGATTTTGAATTATTTATCTGTTTTAATTGGTTGAGCTCAGCTGATTTTGAATCATTTACCTGTTTTGATTGGTTGAGCTCAGCTGATTTTGAATCATTTACCTGTTTTGATTGTTCGAGCTCAGGTAATTTTTTATCATTTGGTACATAATAAATTTTTTCAGATTGATGATGACTTGTTGATGTTTCTTTCACGAGTGTTTGTGATGATGATGATGGTGGCAGCGGTGGCGGAGGATCAGATGGTAGTGTAGGTACTGATGAAGAATTACTAGAATTGGAAGTAGAATTTGAATTGGGAGGGTTAAGGGTTGAATTAGATTGATTAACTGCATTTGAATTATTGCTAGCAGACTGATTATTTGAATTATGGGAATTAGATCTGTCATTTTGGTTATTTGAGGAGTGATGTGTTGGTGATGGAGGTGGTGTTGGAAAAAGGTTGTCTGAAATTCGAGGGCTTGGATTATAATTACTGGATAATGTGTCAATATATGAGAAAGATGTTAGAGCAATTTCATACATTCTTTGAGGTTCCAAATGTATTGCAGGGAAAATTTGATAATCAATCAAAGGTTGGTTATGATTAATAATGAAACTACGTGATGTGTTCATAATTTTTTATTTTCAATAATATTTCACAGAAATGCTAAGTTTAGAATGAACAGGTATCTTTAGAATTATGCTATTTATACTAAAATTTATCTGAGATCAATAATTGATCATTTTAAAATAAAATTTTAATTACAATTTACTTATTATAAAAAGGGTATACATTTACAAAGAACCAAAATATTATTAATTTTAAATTTAAAAGTGCACATCCCTCTGTATGAAAGTAGCAGGATCCATATAAGTGGGCTATTCCTGGGAACTGTTTTCTCAGATCAGGAAAACATGGCATCTCTAAAAATTCTGATTGCATTTCTTTGATGATGGGAAACTTCTCATGATTTGAGGTGTGGTTAAAGGGATTTTCAGCGAAGTGTTCGCTATTCAATAAATTTTGTAAATATTTACATTTTTCCACGCCTTTTACATAGATCAATGTTGGATTGTATTTGTTGATTTTCTTCATGACATCATTCATAACTGAGTCATATGGTTTCAATCCACAATTCCATGGAATATTTCCCAAGTTTCGTGTGCACCATTCATTTGCATTTCTTTGCTCATAATTCACACAGGAATGAATGTATGGAGGAAGCAAAATTTCATGCAGACTGAAACTTCCATCCAGACTAATAGCTGCAATCTCCTTCACAACTAAAGTGTGATTTAATCCATAGTAGTAGGAGAAATCGCAGAATACAATTTTTTTATCGTTTGGTAATTTTGCACACATTTTTAAATTAATTTCTTGATCAACTTATTACAGAAACGAGATGAAATATTCGTTACCACACCACACATTAGAATAAAAAGTCTTTATTATAGTTACTTGCTTATATACCTTTTCTGAGGCTATTATTTTAATTTCAGTGAAGATTAATTTGCACAATATGGTATCTAGATTGCGAAATAATGTAACCTTTGAGGGTTCAATGTGTGCTATATCTTCATATGTAATTGAGGATGGAGTTGATTTATTGAAATTTTTGAAGGTTTTCTTTTTCAAAAAAAATTTCACCATTTCAGAGAATACAAATTTGGCATATAGATGATACTTATTCAATACTTCATAATGTGAAGTCAGAATATCATAGTACTGAATCATTTCTAAAAATAGACTCTGAGTTAGTGTAAAAGGTTGACTGTCTTCTACATCTCCCTCAACAATAATACTCCTAGTCTCAAAGTTGAAATGTAGTTTATATCTGCCAATTTTCATGTCATTTTCAACTGTGTCAGCTATAGAACAAGAAGTGTTGAAAAATTTCATCATAAATTGACAGTTTTTTCTCATTAAAATGAACCATTCTTCTGTTGTAATCGTCCATACAAAAATTTCATTCTTCTTTGCTTGATGTATAATACGTAAAACTGGGGTAAAATTTGTGCTAAGCAATAGACCAGTTTCAAGAAAATAATTTTCTAAACTAGTAAACACCTGAGATTTTAAAATCATCGTTCATAAATTTAATTACACCAAGTGTGATCACAAAAAAACACATTAGCTTGGTATAATATCCAGAAGCATACTAAGAAAATAAAAAACAACATTTTCTGTACAATTTTTTATGTAACATTTCGCAACATGACAACAAATTACAATAAAATTGATACACAATCTTAAATTATCTAACATAGTTGAGTAATCAATTGACATTTTTTTAGGGGGTTTTTATTCATATCTATCAGAAATTTAATACACATATGACCACAATTGACCGAATTAATTTTTTGGGTAGGTTCATGATTATAAATAATTTTTCTATTTTTAAAATATTTAATCATTTCTAAAGGAGGGGATATGTTTCCAATGGGGTCATGCCAAATTATGGTGTTGTAATATTTATAATAACAACACCAGTGAGTTCCCTTGTTTTTATAAGCATCTAAATTCACTATTCCACATTCAATTTTTCTAGGCTGTTTAGGTAAACTATCTCTAGAAAATATTCCTCTAAAGTGATTGACATTGAATTTTTTTATTAAATGCCACAACTGAGTTGAATCCAAAGGTTTGTTAGATGGTGGCAATCTTGAAGCCCTCCTGCTTGTCATCGTAATGTATATAATCCAAAACCTCGTTTATATGGTCCAATGGTAAGACCTTGTCCAACACTAACTGGTGTAAATTTACTACTGATTCCGCTACCTTTTTGATTCGTAATGACTGAACGAATATTACGTATTGCATTCAACACAGAAGAAATTCCACCAGTTATCGTTCCTACGTGAGATAAAGCGGATAATATAGGTATGAGTGGTATAGCTCCGCCTGTCTTAGGTACTGGGATCACACGTTTAACACGAGAACGTGTCTGTTTCACCTTATATTTTTTAACGGTACCTAATGACTTGGCAACCAGACTTTCAAGACTATCTTTAGGATACCTTCTAATAACTTGGCGGGCCTTGTTTACAATTTGATTGAAGGTTAAACCTCTACCTTTAATTTTACGAGTACCACAATTGATTTGATTGATTCTTTTACGCTGGCAGGATTTTTTTTTCAACCCTGCTCCAATTTTTCTTTTAATCTTCATAAGATTTGTTGTCAAATAAGCTGCTGCTTTCTCAGAAAAATTTGAGTCTTTACTTTTAACTCTGTCCCAAGCTTTATACTCCAATTCCTTATCTGCTTTGTGTCTACTTTCCAGGTCTTGATGTTTTGAGTAGGCAATGTCATGTAATTTTGCTGCTTCGTCTAGAGGATTTATTCCAGAAATATTTTGATCCAACTTTTCTTCAAGTTTTGTACCTGGACCCAAATATCTGTAGCCTGGGTAATGCAATTCAAATGGTAGCTTATTTATGATTGTATTTATCAAACCTTCACCAGTTTGATGTCTTTTATTTTGAGAAGAGTGATCTAACATATCTCTGAACAATTCATATATAAATGAACTAACTTGATGAAAAGTAACAGTATTTATACTTTTCTCACCCATTATAGGTGGAAAAATTTCAAAATGTTATCAAATAATGGTGATTTCAAAATAATTGAGCAAACTACAAAACTGCCCACCAACATAGCTGTTTTTGAAAATAAAATGACAAAAAAAATGTCAAAATCACAAAAAATCCATGGTCTACTGTTTCCTGATTCAATTAGAGGGTTGATCGTTGGAAAGTCAGGGTGTGGAAAAACTAATTTGATTGTAACTTTATTGTGCCATAAAAATGGGTTAAAATTTGATCATGTATATTTGATCAGTAAAACTTTATATCAAACTAAGTATGAGAAAATAAAAAATGTGTTCAAATTGATCCCAGAAATTGGTTTTCATTGTTACTCAAATTGTGAAGATTTACCAAGCCCAGAAAATTGTAAAAGTCATAGTATTGTAATTTTTGATGATATTTCTTCAACAAATGAAGCAAATGAAAAATTGAGACAATACTTTTCCATGGGTCGTCATAAATTCATATCATGTTTCTTATTATGTCAGAGTTATGCCAGAATAAGTAAGTCACTAATTAGAGACAATGCAAATTTTGTGGTTTTATTTAAACAGGATGCTTTAAATTTGAAACATGTTTATGATGATCATTTGAGTACAGATAACATATCATTTGAAAAATTTCAAAACATATGTAAGCATGTGTGGAATAAAATTTATGGATTCATAATCATAGATACAGATGGGAAAAATGTATATAATGGCAAATTGAGATCATCATTTCATCACTTCATTATTTTGAATCAATGAATCAACACTGTTATTAATCAAATTTTTTCAATACATACACTATGATATCTACAGATAGCATGTCAAATATAAATAAAGAAATTAAGGAAAAAAGTGAAATTTTAGAAGTAGCTAAAGATATCAAAGAAAAATTTAATGCATTAAAATTAATTAAAGAACAAACAGCTCAGCATGTTCAAGAAAATTTACAACCAATAGTTGGACCTCTTACAAATATTGAATCAAATTTAAAAACAGTTCTAAAAAAAGGGGGGAAAATAAACGTGTGACTCTTTCATTATCTAATCAATCATCAAATCAACAATCTCTCAAGTCCCAGTCCAAAATTGAAGAAATAATAAACGATTCATCACTTATTCAACCACCACCTTCACCACAGCCATCCATCACAATTGAGGGATTACCACCATTAGCAGATAGTGTCTATGGATTAAAATATAACCCTACAACTGAAGAATTTACAATAGGGAAAAAAAATGTTGTAGTTGTTGATGACTATCTAATAACTCATGATAATAAAACATACAATTTAAGGTACCACCTCTTGTGTTAGAATGGCCAAGTATTAGAATGGTCAAGTTGTAGAATAAGAGGGAAAAAAAGGGGAAAATATTTTTGTTGCCAACCCACTTTGTTTGGAGAAGAAAATTTTGTAAAATAATTAAAATGAAAAGTAAAGCCCAAGTATTAGAATGGTCAAGTTGTAGAATAGTCAAGTATTAGAATGGTCAAGTATTTGAAAAATAGGGGGAAAAGAGCAATCTGTTATAAGAGGATGAGGAAGTGGTACTTAGACTTAGTACTTTTTTGGATAATAGGGTACAAGGGTAGCCGTTTTCAGGGTTGGGGGGCGCTGTGTCCGCTCACCTCGGCTTCGCCTCGGTTGCGCGGGTCGCTTTGTTGTTCATACTATGTCTGTGAACTTCCCTCGGCCTTCGGCCTCGGTGAGTACAGTTTTTTAGAAACTACCGCAGGTACTGTCTACATACACGGTAATGTCCAGCCTCCGTCTGAACTCACCAAGGGGAGTAATGCTCATTGAATGAAATATAAATTTTAAACGGCTCGGCTTCGCCTCGCCTAATTCTCACATTCTCCGAGTCCATCCTGATATTTGTATTTTTCATTTTCTAACACTTGACCATTCTAATACTTGACTATTCTACAACTTGACCATTCTAATACTTGGGCTTTTCTTTTCATTTTAATTTACAAAATTTTCTTCTCCAAACAAAGTGGGTTGGCATTGGCAACAAAAATATTTTTCCCTTTTTTTCCCTCTTTTTCTACCACTTGACCATTCTAATACTTGTCCATTCTAACACATGAGGTGGTCTCACAATTTAACACCAGGCTTGAAATATCTTTTAACAAGTAAATCAATTGATCAAAATAAAAATCTGTACACTGGAGATGATTTGGAAAGCTATCGTGAAATAATATACAGTACAGATGCTGTAAAAAACAGCTCTGGAGCCTGGAAGAATGTTGGAAGTCGTTCTGATAAATTTCAATTTCTTAAAAGCCTTGTTGGACATTTGTATGTTTCTACCCCTGAAAGAACACCTAGAACAAGAAGTGTTTATAGCACTCCCTCAATAAATGAGGGTACAGTTTTTGATCAGGAACCTCAACATCACAGTCAACTTCAAATACCTCTCAAAAATTTAGAGAGTCCATCTTCTATAAATAAAAAAGGCTCTGGTTTGAAAAGACATAAATCAAGCCATCCTTATAACACTAAAAAAACTTCAAGGACTACATCAATACAAAATCTGAATCGTCAGAATATAAATAGAAAAAAATTGAAGAAAAATAAAATCAAACATAACCTTAACATCATTCCTCAGCCTCATTACAGATACAGGGTATCAAATAATAAGAAATTTAATGTAATTTATTTTAATGATCCAAACGAACTTGTTTCTCGTTTGAAAATATTACATGCTGAAAAGCAAGCTGGAAATACATCTAGTGAAATAACAAACGAAATTAATGCCATATTAGAAGAACTCCAGGAAGAGTACATATACTAAAAATTATTGTCATGGGTTTAAGCATTAAAAATGAATTGATCAATCAATTGTACAGTCCAGCAAGAAAAAATTATACTCGTAGACGTGTAGAAATTAGATCTTTGTATGATTTGTATGCTGCAGATTTGATAGATATGCAAAAATATGCTAATATAAATAATAAGTACATGTATATTTTAGTTGTCATAAATTGTTTTTCTAAAATGGTATATACTGAACCATTGAAAAGCAAGAAAATGACAGATGTAACATCTGCTTTAGAAAAAATATTCATCAGAGCAAACCCACCAAAAAATTTACAAACTGATGATGGGAAAGAATTTTTCAACAGAGAATGTGAAAAAATTTACAAAAAATACAATATTAATCATTACAGTACATATTCTGTAATAAAAGCTTCAATTGTAGAAAGAGTGATAAGAACCTTAAAAACTGCTCTTTATAAAGAAATGGCTAAACAGGGTTCTTTTAGATACCTGAAAGTATTACCTGAAGTTGTTGATTTGTACAACAAAACTATTCATCACACTACCAAATACAGACCTATAGATGTCAATTTTAGCAATGAAATTGATGTTTTGAAAAATATTTTGAAAAACACAGCCCCAAAACGAAAATATCTATCAGAAAAGTTTAAAAAAAATGACCTAGTTCGGATATCTTTCTCTCGTGGGAAATTTGACAAGGCCTACCATCAAAACTATTCAAATGAAGTTTTTAGAATAAAAAAAATTCAAAATGTATCATATCCTACTACTTACGTGTTGGAAGATTTGAGAAAACAACCTATACAAGGATCTTTTTACCGTGAAGAAATTATCAAAGCTAAACACCCTCAAGTTCATTTAATTGAGAAGATAATTCGAAGAAAAAATAACAAAATCAGAGTGAAATGGCTGGGTTTGCCTATATCAGAAAACAGTTGGATTAATGTATCCGATTATGTTGACTAAGCTAAGAATGATAATGTATTTTTTTTTAAAATGTACTCCATAATCATCAATAAACTATAAAATTGTTACAGAAAATTTTTTATGTATCAGGAACATGTCCAAATTGAACTTTTTTTAGGTAGGTATACTACACATATATCAGTCTGTGTTATTTTCAAATTGAAAAAAAAGCACAAATTTGTTTTAAAAAAATTTTATTTTCATTAGGTATAGTGCATAATTACAAATTCACCATGAATAAAATAGTAACAGTAAGAAAAAAATGAGTAGGTACCTACATATGAATAAAATGTACTTGTAATATTGAAAAATCAATGATGAAATAATTTTTTAAAAATCATATTGAATATGATGGTACCTCTGTATGTGGGGAGTAGACCAGTTTCATTGCAGACTCCACAGCTCGTTTAATAGAATCTTCAAATTGTTGAATTACAATTCTCCGTTCCTCCTCTAAAATCAATAATAAAAAGAAAAAAAAACGAATCAGTGTCTAGTTGAAATTTAGCACGGAGAATTATGGGGTGGGACAGACAACCATGTGCGTTTCAGTTCCACCACTCACAATCCTGTTCAAGTCTTATGTCGCGTTGCTTAGCAACTAGGACCAGTTTCCCTATACACATTGACATTTCAAATGGCTGATCCAATCCACCCACTACTACCTAGCAATGTAGTACAACATGCATGAGAGTTGGCCAGTGATAGGTCTACAGTAACCAGTATGGTTACCACAACGTAGCATACTGGGTATAGGTATGCATTGGTTCAAATGTTACGTAGGAAATATATGCTTACTAGTTTTATTCAAATTAAAATTATTAGAATAAAAATCATAATTTAGTTTTAAAAAAAACAACACACATCTTACCTATCATCTCTTTTCTCAGAGTTTCCAAACAACCTTCAACAGCAGACTCCATCTCAAATGGAATGAGTTCCTTCATTTTTAGGTCCTTAAATTTCTCTAGTATTTCCTGGAATTCTGTACGAGTAAATGGCTTCCTTAAAATCAACTTTTTTATATAAAGTTCACCATCAAAAATTCTTGTTAAAAAAGTGTTGAAAATTTCAGTTATATCTAGAGAAGACATGATGAAAAATGAAAATAATAAGATAGGTATCACGAAATTACTATACAAACACCACCAAACTAACAACAACACAGAAATTAATTTTACTATACAGTCCATTCTCGTATTTATATTATAAATTGTAGTCGTTCTCCCTACTAAAATGAACGGATTTTTTTTTTCTCATAAATTTTGTGCAAGGTACCTATTTTATATTTCATGTCTGTTGATTCACTTTGTGCAATACTGTTCTTGCCTAATTTATAGCAAAACAAAATAATCAAGGTAGGTAACTATAACAACCTTCTAAACACTGTTAAGATATAGGTATGTAGAATGCACAAAAAATGCAACATCCGAGAGTGCAACATAATAAAAAAATGTAAGTCTATTCTGAACCTGTTTTAAGACTTGGTTTTCTTTAGTTTGATGATCACCTATAATACCTACATCATAAAAATTGCATCATTGAAAGTATGTAGGTAAGGTTATGAAAGTTGAGTAAATAAACTTACGAAAATCTGTTTCATCGTAATTTTTACTGGATTTAATGAAATAATTTTCTGGGGAAAATTTGAGGTCATGTAAAGTTGACTGAAGATTTCTAGTATATAAAGCCTTGCAAATACACAGTACCTACCTATACCAGTATCTGTATTTTAGACAGTTCAGTGTGTTTAATTTGAAGTGAATTTATATAAATTTCAAACATTTCAATTGTGATCAGGTATTTTTGAAAAAAGTTGTGTAATATTTTTTTCATACCATGGCTAATGTATTAAAATTTGTAAAAATGTCAGAAAACGCATTTGTTCCAACAAAAGCAACTTTAAAATCAGCTGGTTATGATTTGAAGAGGTATGTAATTTTTTTTCTTCTACTATATTTATTTCTTCTTTTTTTTCAATTCTTTATTTAAACCTACACACTTATTTTTTCAAGTCTTGCTGATTTTTTCCAATATACCTATTTTTAAAATTTTTTATTCATATCCCTTTCTTCTTTTTTAAAGTACCTACTGATTTATTTTTTCAAATGTTTTTTTTTTAATTTAGTGCATATGATTATATTGTTCCTGCAAAAGGAAGGGAATTAATTAAAACAGATTTACAACTTCAAATGCCTAACAACTGCTATGGTAGAATAGCTCCAAGATCTAGTTTGGCACTAAATCACTTTATTGATATTGGAGGTAGGTACCTATCTAACTAAAGTATCTTTTAAATTATTGTAATGAATTTCTTAAACAAAGTTCTCTTACAATTCTGTAGGTGGCGTGATTGACGAAGATTACAGGGGAAATATTCAAATAATTATTCACAATCATAATAATGAAGATTTTAAAATCAAAAAGGGTGACAAGGTAGCTCAACTTATTATTGAGTTAATACTTCATCCTGAATTACAAGAGAGTGATGTAAGTATCACTATAGATGAACTAAGTTTTTTATTTTATTATTTATGGTATCTGCTTTTTCAATGTTTTGATGTATCCTCCCTTAATATTTCTGAAAACTTTTGCTAACTCAAGCACTAATGATTTGTTTTAAACTTACAGAAATTAAATGATACAGAAAGACAAGAGCAAGGATTCGGATCTAGCGATAAAAAATTGGAGAAAAAAAATACTTTTCCATCAGTATGGGTGCCTCCTACTTCTGCTTTTGAGAGGGAGTTCATTGTTGATTTCTTGGGATTTAGAGATCAATTAAATAATTTTATAATCAAAGAATTTGCAATAGTATCCAGAGATGGAAAAGATGATCCAACGTGTTTCATAGTGAGTCCTCCATATTCAATCACCCAACTTCCAGAGGTAAGAAGAAAAGAAGTCGCATGGTTACAAAAAAATTACCATGGACTAAAGTGGGAAGATGGCAATATGCAACTACATCATGTCGTGAAACTTATAAAACTGTTTTTGTTTCATGCTACAAAAATTTACTTAAAAGGTAAAGAAAAATGTAAAGCTTTAGAAGAGCTTTTAAACCGAACAACAATTGATCTAAACAGCCTAAACTGCCCACCTACAAAGGAGTTACCCTTTTTAACACATTACCTGGATTGTAAAGTAGCTGTTCATCATCCAATTGGTAACCATTTATCATTTGCATGTGCCTACATCAATGTTCAGAAATATAGAACATGGATCAATAATGAGGAACATCCTGAAAACAGCAATCAAGAGTTGACAGATAAAAACACAGATGAACAGGCTACAAGTCCTGAAAACAATCAACAGTTACCAGATGAAAACGCAGATAAACCAACTTCAGGTACACGTAAACGATTGAGAAAACCAATTTACTGTTGTGGAAAAGAATGCTTCCAATTGAATGAAACTGAGGTGGATGCTGTTGGGTGCTTCAAATGCGGAGCATATGGTCAATGTTACTGCAAATGTAAAACTTACACAGAGACAGAAAATGAACATAAGCTTGTGTTAAAAGAACTTCAAGATGACGATTTAGAAATGGAAAACCTGATAAAACAAATGTATGAAAAATAAAATTTCCAACTCTATTTAATTTTTATTGAGCCATATTTTATAATACATTTCAATTTTTAAAAATATGTAATATATACTTACCTACTAACAAATGTACCTACTCAAATTTTTTGTTTCGTAATAAATACATTCAAGTTCTATCCATGTTCAATTTTTTCATTCTTCTTAGTTGATAAAATTTAAAACACAGTACACACCTTGAAACTGTCGAGTATGCAATTTATTCAACATACACGTCTTGGTAATAGACTGTTCGTAGGCACTAAAAATATGCACAAAAACGAAAAAATATGTACAGAAATGTGGGATTAATTCAAAACCACCCCAGAAACCGTGTTTGTATACTACTCGCGCATTCATATAACTCGCATTGTTATTATGGTGTTTCTTGACCTACGTTGCAGGGGCGCGTTATACTACACGCATCCGTGTGTTTCACACGGAGTTCGTCATCTAGTTTATACATAGAAGTCTGTGGCCCCGTCTGAACTCTAGAACAATGGGCACACTAGCGCCATCTACGTGAGTGTCCGGCCCGAATACATTTTTTCAATCTTCATAAAGTCTTTTTTTTTTTTTTAATTGCTTTTTACCAAGTATGAACTAAGTATTGGGTACTGACTTTCATTTAATTTTGAATTCATAAATATTGGATTTTATTTTTTCCATCCCCAAAATATTCCAACTTTCACAACTTTAATTTTTACTTTTTAGTTTCGGTCTGAATGTTGAAAATTTCTTTCGTTGGTTTAATTCGTTTTAGGTTTGTTTTCATCTATCATGAAGACATTTTACTCAACTAATGACTATTCGTTCATTTATAAATTGATACTGATAGTGCCAATCATTTTAAATTGATAAATTTTATACATTTTTTAAAAAAAAAAAATAAAAAAATTCAAATTTTGGAACTTTGAACTTTGAAAAAATACGAATACCCGATGAAAAAACAAAATCAAAAACGAATAATTGAATGAAAAAGTTCAAAATTGGCTGCCTATCAATATCAACAAAATGAAGGAATGCCTTTTCAAGTGTACCTAATACTTAATAAAAATAATGATGATAAAAAAAAATTGTTGAAAAGGAAAACATAAAAAAAAAATAACTTCAGAAATTTATCAACAAACCAATTTGCGTTAGGGTACAATCGTCAATCTCATCATTTTCGCTACCTAATTGCTATCGTTAACCAATTAACTGCGTTTCCGAGAACGTTGATTACTATTCAGTGCAGTACTCTCCTTTTTATTACAATTTTGATACACATAAAAATTAAAATTTCTTCGACCATGATCATAATATGAGTCATTGCACACTTGCACAGAGTTTCATTTTTTTAAATTTCAAAATTATAAAAATATTGTAACATCAAGGAAAAATGAAAATTTGTAATTTTTTAGTGGTTCTTAATATTCTTTTCTTAGATATCCTGTATCTCTTTCTCTACCTGCACCTATGCCTGTTGTTTCTCAATTTCCGTTCTAAACTTGAATGAATTACCGGATATCAATGTAATATTTAATGATAATGGTTTTTTATCTTATCATTTCTGAGATTTGCTCGTTGAAAATTACTTAATAATGCTTTTAAAGGAGAGGGAGATGCGAGATGATGAATTTAAATTGATGCACGTACAGTGGTTTCTAAACTCACTACCTGACCAGTGACCATTTAGAAAAGACACGCATGTTTAGCCGTTTCGATAATGACAGATGTTTCACATCAGGAAGATTCTGTTTTTTATTTGGAAAATTTTCTAAAAAAAAAAAAAAAAAGCAGTTAGATAACTAGGTAGGTATCCACTTACTTCGTGAAGATTTTTTATAAAGAAATTTCAAAATATTCACTTTTACACTCAATGCTCAAATTGAAAGATTAAAATTTATTTCTGGTACTTAGATGTTTATTTCCAACTTTTCCTCTTCTTATTTTTCTCCAAGCCACGCTATGGTTTTTCAGACGTTCTAAAAATAAAAACTGTGACCAATTCTGAAAATGTTGTAGCCACACCGAATTGAAAATATTCCACTGCATATGCACTATGCAGAAATGATTATTGGCTAAAAATTGATCCAGGTCAATTAATTCTTTCCGGAGATTTCCAATAAAATTGATAACGTTTATGAGTACATCTGAAAGTTGAGATAGGTACGAATATTTTGTAGATTGAAAAACTGTAAGCACGAAATGGGAAATGGACTTTGTTTCTCTTGCGCATCATCTCCCCAATCTGAATAAACTCAAGCCATGCGTAACATAAATTCACTATTACCTAGGAGAGTACATTTTTAACCAGATTTCATGAGAAAATTTAATTAGTACATGTGACTTTATTTTCTTCGCAGTAAGTATATCTTCTGTTTCATTGAGCACCTGAGCAGCATATATAACCATCTCATCATGGCGCGAATTTCGGTAAGTGCTCTATTCACCATTACGAAATTTATTATATTGATTGTTCCTTATAGGGCACTGATCGTGTATGATTTTTTGTCACCTTCAGGGCAGTATGCTTCACGTTGAGAAATTCTTATGTTTCATAAGTCTTCGTGGAGGTACCTTATTTTCATTATACGCAACATTGGTAAGTAGGTGTAGGTATCAGTGACAAACTACACGTAAAATAAAATAATTTTCATTTTATGATGAATAGTTAGGCTTTAGTTTTTAAAATTTTCAAATATGCTCGCAGGTTTTCTGGTTTCATGCTGCTTTAATGACATTTAGCGAAGCGAGAGTTAGTTATGGTTTGAGTAAGTATTGTATAAACTATACTGGGTAAATGAAAGTTTCGTATTAGTTGAAACTTGAATCATGAGCTTCTATGTGCCTACGTATGTTTTCAGGCCCTTATGCACTATTTTTTTTAAGTATAATGATCAAGGGTGTTCTTGTTTCCTGCTTCACATTATTATACTTCCCTGAAATTGGGAAAAAGTATGATACAAAATCGGTAAGATTTTTTAAAAACACCTACCTATACATACCTATTTATCTCTTATTTATTTACAGGGTGCCCAGAAATATCGAGTACCCCTAAGAAAGTTTTTCATTAAAAATATAGGTTGGCAACGTGAAATAGATGCATATGATTGGTGGAATGTTATCTCTCCAGTCCAACAACCAATCATGTGCTATCATTATTATCATTCACTATGACCAACCAAAGTACGTATTTTAGTAGAAAACTTTTTTAGGGGTACTCGATATTTCTGGACACCCTATATATGTAATGTAGGTAGGTAGGTACCAATAATTTGCCTATTAATAGATCATCATTATAATTGTAGTGTTATTTTTGTAGGTGATACATAATCGTTTGAATGTTTAAATTTCAGATAAATGTGAGATGCATACTATATTTTTCCATATTCAGTGGCTTGTGGGCAATAATTGGTTTTATTTTGATATTTTCTTACGTTGTGTTGGATAATAATCGTCTGGACATATCGGTTGCATTATTCTCGATTTCATATACAGGTATACCAATAAAGAGATACATACCTATTGAACGTAAATTAAATGTGTTTATTCAAAATAGGAAGCAAGTTCAATTAGAGCTATAAAACTTCATACATAAGTAATAAAAGAATAGGTACCTAATCATTCTTACACTGAGCAAAACATATCAACTGCGCAATTCCATTTTACAGGTTCATTGTTGCATTTTACAGCGGTCACCTACAGTTTTTACCTATCCATTCTGAAACCGAAATCATCAAAGGTGCTGATAAAAATTCGTATCCCACCGCTCAGCTCAGACCTTCCACCACCCAGACCACCTCGTGACATCTTCAGTATTAATCACTCTGGTAATCTTTATGTTGAGACGACGTAATTGGGGAAAAACTGAAACTAGAGAGGTAGTCGAAAAATTCTGTATGTTCTTTATTGTTATTTTTGTAACTTAAAATTGACAATTTATAACACTTTTTTTTTGCATGAAAGTTCCCAATTATTTTTTGCCATATTCCTTCCTTACCTATTTTTTAATTATAGGTAAGTTATTTGTTATTATTATTTTTTTTTAAATTTACACAGCTATTTTATTTTTTTGAGAGAAAAATTTATTATCTTCCTAAAAGTGGAAGTACATACGTAATACCTACTTGTAAAACCCTGTTATCCTTAATAAACATCATTTATTCTCCAGATAGTCTTAGCACTCACGTTTTTACCACCATTACGAAATGTGTTTGGATACACATTTGAAATTTAAAAAAATGAAACAAAACGATCAAATTTATTCCCCTTTCATCAAAGGAAAAAAAAACTGTTGTTTTCAAAAGATCATAATATATTTTCAGAGGCGTGTTTTTGATTTCGATTTTAGCAACTATGTCACAATTTGCAAGGAATTGAACTAGCATATGTGAGGGCGCATACGGAAAGGGACCTAACGACCAAAAAAAAAAAAAAAAAAGTTCTCTGAAATTGTTGTAGGAACCCTTTACAGAGTTCCTACAACAATTTCAGAGAACTTTTTTTTTTTTTTTTTGGTCGTTAGGTCCCTTTCCGTATGCGCCCTCACATATAACATAAATAATTTATAAAATTCCACTATAACCAATAGCCTGAGGCATCCAAGCTATATGGCACTTGAAAAAAGTATCATTTTCGGTTCAAAATTCGAAATGAATATAAATTATTGAACATAGGTATTTGATGCTCCATCACAATCGTCTCGATTCATCCATGCATGCAAGGAATTGTCAATAAATCAAGACAAGATGTGGTTGAAATTTGAATACGACAAAACACAAATTTCAAGAAACCTTGCCTATCTTCAAAATTGAAGGGGCAAACCTGATTCAAAATTTCCAAATTTCGAGGGCCTCAAATTTGAATTTTGAAATTGTGCTTGCCCCTTCAATTTTGAAGATAGGCAATAGGTCATAATAACTATTTTTGTTCGTCCACTCGAGTACTATGGGTAAAGGGCATCATTTGAATGTTTCAAACATCATCATATTTTTGATGCATTTTTCAAAATTGGTGAATTTTAGTTAAAAAATGGGGTAATTTCTTTAATATGCAGATGGTACGAAAATGTCTGAATGATTCAAAGGATGCCCTTAACCCATAGTACTCGAGTGGACGAACAAAAATAGTTATTATGACCAATTGCCTATCTTCAAAATTGAAGGGGCAAGCACAATTTCAAAATTCAAATTTGGGGCCCTCGAAATTTGGAAATTTTGAATCAGGTTTGCCCCTTCAATTTTGAAGATAGGCAATTTGTCATAATAACTTTTTTGTTCGTCCACTCGAGTACTATGGGTTAGGGGCATCACTTAAATGATTCAAATGTTTTCTTATTTTTGATTAATTTTTCAAAATTGGTAAATTTCCAGTTTTGCGGAGCACGTAGCGCCTTCATTTTACAAGATAGGCAACTTATCATAATAACTTTTTTTGTTCGTCTACTCGAGTTGCATCTATTGTGAAATTATTGCCCACGCTTTATTTAACACCCTGTATAGATGAAAAAAGAAACAGTTTTGTAGATACAACCCTGCAAAAAACACGTTGAAAAAGTTGCCTGCTTGTATTTTCAAGGCGCAATAATCAATTCAAAATCAACTTGGAAACTAGGCGGTTTTCTTTTTCAAACACATTTTTTAAAACTTCTAGTTGAAATCGTATTAAAAAGTTGATTATTTAAATGAATAGAAACAATCTTTCAACACTGGGTAGGTATTTATTGGTAGAAAAGCATACGTGAGCTACGGCATAATATAAGATTTGACATGATAATTAAATGTAATAATGACAATTTGACTTATTTATTATAATATGTAATATTGAACATAACATAGCCTATTTAAGTAGGTACTCATCGGCGAAATATTGATGAATACGATGTCCTCGTAAAGGCATTTACTCCGTGACCCATTATACCACCCCATACAATGCCAAAAGCGTGGCCTAAGGGGCCGCCGACGGCACTTCCGACAAAAACGGCGCCATTTATAGCACCTAATATGACATCACGGACTACGGTTTTTCTATCAACTTCAGCTGCATGAACAGCGTTTGCTTCAACTTCACACTGCATTTTAAACCAATCATGGTAGATTTGAATATCCTGTAAACATAATGGGTAGGTACCTATTTAATTTCTTATTATTTAAGTACCTAAGTATTCGCGGTAGTTGAAAGAAATAAATAAAAATAAAAAAACAACTTCTGAAAATCTATTGTAGAACATTCAGAACGTGTGCAAAAATGATTTTTTCAATAGAGCAACTTATTATTTTTTTTCTCGATTTCTTTTTAATATTATGAAGTGAAGCAGAACGTAATAAGTTAACACTTACTTGCTCTAACATGTTTTCATACATTTCAGATACGTCGCCACCAGCTCTAAATCCTTTCCAAAATTCATCGAAAGACTTTTCCTTCGCCTTGATATGTTCTTTTTCGAGTTCTTTCAAACTTGGAAATGATTTAGCGTTTTCGTACTTTACCATCATGTGCTTATGATATGTTTCTTTTCCAGCTGTAACTGCTGATTGGTTACTATCCTTCGCTTTGCGTTCATTATTCAAAATTATTTGATGATAGTCGGCTTCTATGGCCTATATGAACAAACATAAATTCAAGGTCTTTAGTTTTCATTTCATTTCAAGTGACTTAATTTCAGATTTGAAGTCGATCTTTTCATAGTATTTCAAAAGCGTTTTCCGTAGTAACTTACTTTTTCCAATTCAACTCTGTATGGCTCACTGAGAACTTCGCCCCCATAACACGTTTTTCATCAAACATCCGCAGAGCCTTTTTTTTTCTATTTTCGTGTTCGAATTCTAATTCTTCGGGCGTCATGTATGGTGTATAGTTTTCCGAAACAATTTCCATTTCTTCGTTGTAAGCTTCTTTTATAGATTTCACGGTCAATACCATTTCAGCTGTTGCGGTTGCCTTAATTCAAATTCAAAATAATAAATAGGTAGGTATAAGTAGTCGTGGATAAGATTGCTTCATAGATACTTCCCTTTTTAGTAGGTAATACCCTTACCATAAGCATAGACCTCGGTTCAGGTAAATCTTCTCTATTGAACAGTTCGACGTACCACTTAAAATACACAAGCCACTGAGCAACTGTAACTTTCTTGCCGGAGATCTCTTTCAGTGTTAAATTTCCGGAGGGGAACAACATCGGAACAAATTCTTCTAAACTTTCCTTGAATTCTGATCCAATATCTGCGTTTAAAGAAAAAATGTTTTACAACTTTGAAATAGGTCTACTAAAAAATGAATGTCGTTTGAAAAGAGACAGATGAGACCAAAGTACATATAGGTAGGTAAGGTAGGTAGTAAGGTACCTGACAAACTTCCGTTGAAGTTTTCATTCTGGACAACTTTTAAGCCTGGGTGTGGCATCAAGAAGCATCTGATACCGGTGAAGCATTTTTTGATATTTTCTCTCAATGCTTGTAGTTCGAAAGGCTGTTCGTCTGAAATCTTATGATACGGATATTATTTGCAGAATGAGAGCCAAACTCATACAAAAATTAAAATGTCCTTTCTTTATATAATCAATATTGTTCTACGAACTTTTAATACTTCTGCTTCTAAGTAATCCTGACCGCCTTTTGACCCATATTTGTACTGGGCGATCCAACTCCAGTCTCTAATGAGAAAAAGTAATTCTTGGAAAGGAGTATGCCCTGTATCAACAATCAACTTTCCGTATTCGATGAAATACTGAAAAAAAAATATAAAATTCAACATTTCAATAACTTTATCGGCGACTTGTTCCTGGACAAATTTGAAAAGTTGACGACGATCAAGTGGGTAGGTAAGGTACCACTACCAACTTTTATATAGGTAGGTAACTAAAACCAACTGGCGTGAGTGCTTACAATAACTTGACAATACGGTCTACTTACTTCCAAATTCTGCAAAGCGTCTTCTGGAATATCTCGATTCAAGTTATAGATTTGAATTGAGCTTAACATTGTACTCAGGGTGAAAAATGTATTCGATTCTCGAAACGAACTTCGTCTATCAAATATCCCTTGGGTATCCAGGACAATTACAGCTATCTGAAAGAAATCAATAGGTATACACGTACAGGATGCCCAATAATATCGTGAACCCCAAAAAAAGTTTTTCATTAAAAATCTGGGTTGGCAACGTGAAATAGATATACCTACATATGATTGGCGGAATGTTATCATCTCAGTCCAACAACCAATCATGCGCTATCATAATTATTATTATTCACTGTCACCAACCGAAATATTTGAAAGAAAACTTTGTTAGGAGTTCACGATATTTCTGGGCACCCTGTAGGGATCGTATATTGTGTGCAGAAAATCGTTAGGTAGGTATCTGAATTTCAAAGATAAAACATCACCAGTCACCTTTTGATCATTTAGTAGAGTAAGACGAAATATTTCCGACCACATAAGAATGCCAGTTGTATTGCGTTTCGATCCGTAAGTCCAGGAAAATCCCTCCAGAGTACCGTCTTCATTTCCTAACCAATTATCGGTAGTTTTTTGGTCATCGGGTGTGCACTGAAAAAAATTTCAATTAAATGTGTACATAAATAAAAGAAGAAACTATCAAAATAGGTACGAATTTTGTTAGTTTTCAGACGCCCTATTTTCCAGGTAATTATTAGCGAACCAATCAAAGTATACCAACGTAGATAGGTACCTACGAGTATGTAGGTATGCGAATGTTTGCATCATCTTACCAGAAATGTCAGGTACCGAAGAATAAAGTTCAAAAGAAACGATTTTCCACCTCGTGAAGCACCAGCAACTGAAAGCACTACACAATTGCAATCTTTGATGTCATCCTGGAGTAGAATTTCGTCCAAAGCGTCAGTATACATTGAAATGAACGCATGTTCGTGTTTTCCATCTTTTGGAACTACTTCTACTATGGGTATAGGGTGCGGCTCAGCTTGCGATTTATCCATTATTATTTACCTATACGTTTACCACAAAATGAATAGATTATATATTCACAAAAAAATAGGTTAATCAACAATTTTCATATCTACGGTCGCTAAAATGGTACTCTGTTGGCTCAGCTCGCAGAATCAATGCAGCTACGTATAGAAAACAAATTTCCCAACAATTGCAAAAAAAAGTTTTGACATATTTATGAAGAAAATCTTGATGCATGCCCCAATTTTCCCTTTGTAAATCCCCAAATAGATTTTGCAAAATTTTTGGAGAGTTGAAAAAAATTAAAACTTTAAGTAGGGTCCAAAAAAATTCACCAACAATTTTTAATTCGTGAAAACCTTGTTTTTTGAAACTGAAATTAATTCTAAATAATTTCCTGTCCCTATTTCAACCTTATTTCGGAATAGGTACCTAATATTTGACTGCTTCCAGTTGTTTTGGAGCCATTAGCAAAACATTATTCGCTTCAGTTTTTTAGTTTTTGCACCATGACTGAAAGTAGATTTGGGCAGTTGATTTCGACATTAGTATTTATTCAAGTGCAGACTTCAGATTGATGGAAAACTCAAAAATCGAGTCGGAGGACTTGAAACAGTAGGTCTTCAATCAGATTTCTTCAGCTGAAAAATAATGTGGCAATACAAAACTGAGTCAATGCACACACCCCCCCCCAATCCTGCGAGAAAGTAAAGTGTAAAATTTTGAAAAACTACCTAACGAAAATGAATATTTTCGAAATACGAACCTATTTGCATTTAGAAATTTTCTACTTTTCAATTAGGTATCTATTTCCCAACTATTAAAAAAAATTTTGAGCATCTTAACAAGTTATTTTGTAACATTCTTGCAATTTTGTGAATTTTAAAGTCAAAGTAGTTCAAAAATGTCCAAATCTCAACAAAAATTCACAGAAATGAAGAAACTGGAAAAATGCAAAAAAAAATTATATGTAAGTAGGTAGGTGCTAGGTACCTATTCAACTTACGTATTTATATTTTCAACAGCTTACAAGAAGGAAGGTACCTAATTAACTTATATTTTACTTCGACGTCAGTCTTCAAAGTTCAAATGCCGAGAGAAGAAAATGTATTCACATTTCACACATCACACAACACAACACGTAAATTATAAATGAAAGTATGTACCTATTCAATCGTCAGTTCGTGAAAGCATAATGCAAAGATACTCGCAAAGAAATGTCGCTTCGTTGGTGTGAAATGTGCAGTCACACGCAGATATATTCGGTTTTCATCTTACCTATCTGAAATGCTGCGTTGTCAAAATTTATCTTAGATTTATTTCCATAACATTAACGTATAATTCGAGCTTCGTCAATTCGGCAGTCGACACCACACGATGATAAGCTATCGATGAGCGAAAAATTCTAATCTAGCCTTGATCTAGCAATCTCATTATTATACATCGATATCCAGAAAAAAATTGCGGATTCAAAATGAATCCTCGGCAGTTTTTTTTTTCATCGCTCATGAGATATTAATAAGAAAATGAATCACTATTTTCTTCGTTATGACGTACTGTAAATACATAAATGAACTGCAAAATTGCCGAAACCATAACTTCAAATATCTTCAGTTTTCTTACCTATCCAATATGTTCCTACTTCCTACCCACCTACCTACATACCTGTTCACTTTAAAGTTTAAAATGTGAATTCTTCAGGGGAAAATGGAAATTCCTTTTACCACCACAAGCAACCAGCCTTTTATAATAAGAAGCAAAAATCTGAGTAGCTGTAATAGGTAGGTATCTTGATACTAATTTGGCTTCATTCACGAGCAAACACGAAAATAAAGTGAAGCATAGCCTATAATGCCCAAGGGTCAGTTCGTTTGTGACTTGAACGAAGTGTTTTCGCTTTTTTACGATTTAAAAAAAGAAAACAGCTACCTACTGGTTATCGCATAAAAATCCGTTTCATCAAAACTAATCAATAGTAGATTTGCTCACAGTACATTCCTATCGACTAATATACATCTTTGTATTGTAGTTGTGTTTTCTTATCGAGAAAACTATATGATTAAAGCATCGTCAGCTTTATGCGAGTGAATATAGTGGTCTGTTTCTCACAACGTGGCATATTTTTATAGTCTACCTAGTCTATCCGTGCTTATTTCAACTACATAAAACAATCACCTTGCTCCCTTTTGTGTGATCACGATTGTATTTCTTGATAATGATGCTTCGCTACGTTTTACTGAGTTAAGTACTTGGAACCCAAACTATACATATAATATGTTCTCACGATTCCGTGTGTTTCCCTTCATGATCATTTCCTATATTTTTGGAAAATGTTCAATTAAATGCACAAAAGTCATTCTGATAAATTAGGTTTACACGTACCTACCTAAGAAGAACAAAGTCATATTAAACCCGGGAGACAAAACAATAAAATAATAATCACAAAATCGAATTGACGCTTACCTATTCGACAAAAAAAGAACCTAGAAGCTCCTTCAAACGCTGCCATGCTATAAGTTTTAAACCAATCTCCACAATCTTTAAGTCTTCAAGTGTCTACCTATAGGTATTTAACATTATGGGTGCATTTTTGAACTCTTCAGCGGTTTTCATTTTTTTATCATCAGAAAATTGATTTTTTTAAAATAGATGTCCGCAGATACCACATTTTCGATAATTCTGCTCGTCCATATCAACCTTGAAGTAGTTGCGGAGTTCGCTTTTTGAGTTGGGTAATTTTCGGCCATTTTGGATCAGTAAATTCCAATTAACTAAAGTCAATGAATATACCTAGTTGAAAGTCTGAGACTAATCGAACCAATTTTCCAAAGGAGGGAGGGAGTGTACGTAGGATGAAAAAAAATTGGAATAAAAATTTTGAAGATGGCGAGTGAGATTATTATTTTCTCCGGGAAATGAGATCGAGGAGTAAGATACATATGTACATGGAAGAAGAAAAAATCCAAAGGAAATGACAAAGGGATGTAATGTAAAAAAAAAACACTGGTTTTTAAGTGCAAGGGTAACGAACTAACGAATGAGAATGGAAAGGAGACATATTACAGAGAATTGTTCGAAGGGTTTACTTAGTTGAAGTCGAAGGAGAAAAAACTAAAAAAAGAAAGCAATGTACTAACACCACGAGACTCAATCTGGAATACAACACGCAATTGGTGGATTTTATCCCCACTTTCCTCAACAGTATTATACATTCTTGCCATACCAAATCAAACTGACTGGTCGACTTCAGAATTCAGAATCTTCGAGAGAGATTTTCTTCTTTTTCAGTGCTGAGTGAGTGCTTTAAAACTCTGGTGACAGAATAGGCTACCTGTTGTTATTTCATTCGTTTGAGCGTTTTCAATCTTATCGCGTCTTCAAATTCGAATTACTTTTTGTTTTTGAATATTAAGTGTAGGTAGATATACCTATCTACCTTGTAATCATGGTGCGATTGTCGGTGAGTACTATCCTAGATTAGCCAACTACTATTTACTTGCTTGTGTTCACATAATTATATACGTTTACATATTTTTGAAATTGTGGCGTAGGTATCAACCAAAATTTATCGACAAGAGCCATTATTTTATTTGAAAAAGTTGAATGTAGGACAGAATACTACATTGCAAAAGTCTTGTTTATTTATTACGCAAAGTACCTACCTACATATAAAGAAACCTGGTAAAAATGTAAAAATTTGAGTAATTGGGGATTGGGTACCTACTCTTACTCTCAATATTTTTGGATAGTAAAAAAAATTAATTTAAAAAATTAAAAAACAATGGAATTATGCAAGACTTGCGAGGATAATAAGTATGCAAGTTATATGTACCAAAATGTTAATAATTTCTCAGACCAAGATCATTGTAAGAACTATGGCCCCAACTTACCTATGGCTATAGCTGCTATACCACCGTCTTTAGATGAATTTCTCAAACTATGACCTAATAACTTTCTTTTTTTTTCTTCATTAACTAATCGAATACCTATTTTTTATTTCTGTTAATTTAGTCTGGTATGATCCTTGTTGAGAACTTTTTGTGTTTCATCAGTCTCCGAGCTGGAACTTTATTTTCATTATATTTGACGCTGGTAAGTAAAATAATAAAGAAAATATCGAGAGTAGATACTCGCTTACGCGAAACCTCGTAGTATATTTTCTGCTAGATACCAAGATACCATTTTTCGCCCTCATGATTTTTGTGTTTGTTCTTTGGTAGATGTCGTCTTTTTATTTTGCCTTGGTGATATTAAATGCAACTATCGTTTCTTGGTGGGACAGCAGCTTTGGTAAGCTTTTTTTCAGTTATCAAAATAAACTTGAACTTTTTCAAGTTTGAACGAATTATTCACTTAAATAATTTTAATTCGTTATTTTATTTTAGCTCCTGCTCCCATGCATCTTTATCTTATTGAAATTGCAATGATCGCACTGATTTTAGCTTTGTGTTTCACCCTACTTCATTTTCCTGTAATTAACAAGAAATATAATGAAGACTCGGTGAGATTTGATTATGGTTGCATAAACATACACCAAACTATCAGTTTCCTCTTTTTGCTATAGTTCAACAGTGTTCAAAAAACATTTTATTTTTTATCCAGGTGAATGCAAAATGTCTAAAATATTTGTTTGGATTCTATGCTGTAATGTCAGTAATCGGCATCTTGGTAACGTTCGGTGTGATAGCAATAGGTGGGCCTTGGAATTCAGATAGATTACCCGCGATTATATTTTTGACAGCTTTGTGGACAAGTAAGTACTTACTTACATGTTAAACATAAGTAACCTGTTTATGAAACTTGTTCAATTTAGCTTGATTTTACAATGAGCGAGTAATGACCCATTAAGAATCTACCCATCCTAGATACCTATGTATTTTAGCGATGATTGACATTAACTGCATTATTTCAAATTTTCAAAAGAAAATTCATTCAGAAATTTCCATCTTTCAATAGTTTTTACCTAGTTAGGTACCACGTGTACTTTATGCGTGTATTTTTTGTCTTTGCAGGCGTATTCGTACATTTCACTGCGGTCGCTTATAGTTACCACCTTTCTATTCTCCAGTCTCAAGAAAATCCTGGAGACGCGACTGCACATAATATCGAAGATGGTGATGGATCAACGCAGAAGATAATTCGAAAAGATTTCTCATGCTCTTCTAATGATGGAAAACTTGCTATGCCACTTCCGCAATCCTCAAATTCCTCGACGAACGGAAGTGGTAATCTTTATGTAGAGTTGCGGTAATTTTTCAGAAATTCAAAATACACATAGGTATACCTAGTTACCTACCTATCTTTACTTTGCACGTTTATTTCAAAATTATTTTCATAATCATTATGTTGTATGGATAGATTAGATAGATTGTAGCTATATGATTCTGAAACATGTAGGTACCTACTTGTACTTACCTATCGAAAGATTGTCATTTAAAATCATCTATTGTAAAAATATTCCCTTGATTTAAAAGCTTCAAATTTTTATATACTAAGCGCGTTAACCTAATTATCATTATTATTACTTTGTTTTGTTGTCTCAAAAAATCCTTTTTGTAGGTAGCATTTTTTACTGAAGTAGCTTTTTTAATCTCTTGAAATGATGCATCATGTTCATGTACTATTTTTTATCAAAATGAAAATGAATTGAAATGATGTCAGATATATGCCAGTGTTTATTTAATAAACCCGATGTGAGTTATAAATTTCTGTGTCAGACAAATAATTGTTTTTTTTCCATTGAGTATCACTTTCCTGTCAAACTTTTTTATTATAACAAAATGGGTTATTACTTATTACATTCATATTTTTGAATAGGTAGAAAATAGCGAAATTCAGGATCGGATCCTGCAGACTTTTGCTGCAAGTTCCCACAATAAAGATCACCACGTTAGGTAGTTTATTACCTCGTTAGTTTTCTAGAATAAATGCGAATTTGCAACTTCAAATTTCTTTCAATAATTAGTACTGAAGTACAGTAGGTGAGGTACATCTACAATCAACATAGTAGATAGGGTACCGTATGTTTATGCATATGAATTGTTTTCCATCAAGATTCGCGTTGGAAAAGTTGCCTACCTGTATTTTTAAGGCATAAAATCAATCCAAAAGTGACTCATTCATTAAGAACATGGTTATAAGCTGGCTGCGGAAGTTATTACAATTTTGACGTCAAGATCAAGAGTACTTAATTCTTAATTACCTATCTCATGATATGACCACAGAGAATGAGAAAATTATACAGTACCCCTCGAACCGCATCTTTTTTCCAAGTAAGTACATATCTTAAAAAATGTCACGGAAAACAAAAAATTAAATTTTGAAGATTGGAGTAGTTTAGTACCTACGTAAAGTTCGGTGTTTCTTTCGGTTTCAGGTAGTATCCTCAATTTGGCATGTTTAAGTATTCAAGTTATTTCTTTTTTTATTTTAGTTTTTTTGAAAAAGATTCCAAATTCCAAATCCAACCAAACAATGTAGTTCCGGGCTCCTGCAAGTATTTAGCATGCGAAGACGGAAAGTTGCGGAAAAAGAGCACTTGCGCCTTTTTGTTGGTGTCAAAATGTGATTCTTACAAGCTGCATTCTATGGCTGAAAAATTAATAATTTTCTTTTGTGTTTTTTCTTTTTATTCAAAAATTTCAAAAAAAATGCAAAAAATATTGTGATGTCACTCGACTTGATCCAATCCGCCAATCGAAATGTACAGAGCAACGTTGCCACCTCTATAATCAGCTGTTGTCAATTTCTTTGTGAATTCAGTGATTAGATTTTGAGAAAATTTCGATGTTTTGATCGTAGAACCGGAATTATTTCAGTGCTTTGAGCTTTTGGATTCGGTGTTTAGTACTTATTACTTTCATTGCTGAACTTTCAACACTTTGCAGTTGAAGTTGCGCTTCTTTTCGTCGGTTATGTGATAATTGTGGACTAACGTGAGTCATTCTCATCTCATCATTATTCTGTTCTCTCTGCGCATTGATAAAGAAATTTTATCAATGTACATATTCTCCAAGTCGCTTGATTATTTAAACGCTTCGTCAAAGTACATCCTAAACTTGAATTTCTTGGAATTATTCATTTAGAGTTTGAATTTATATTTATCGAGTGTATCTATTTGTACAGAGAAAAGTGATACTTCAGCGTGGACATGTTGTTCGATTTGGAAAACGACCTACCAGATGAAATCATGGCATCAACATCTCAGTCTACGAGTGTTACGAGAAATAATTACCGTGAGTTATTCTATTGATTTATGTAATCTAACGATAAATAGATATTTGTTTGTTGCCTCGTGTTACCTTATTCGTCTGCAGTTTTTACGATGTGATGGATGCTTTTCAATGATTATTTTTTCTACAGGAGTTGTTCCTGCCGCTGATGGCAACAGTTTGAGATTACGAATTCGAGCTGAACCTAAACCTATGTCATCTACGCCAAGATCGACATCAATTGATCAATCTCTTCCAACCTCTTCGTCGTCGTCCAACTTATTCCCGCAACTAGCAACAAACTCGTCTACGCCGCCAATACTTCCGACTCAACCAACAGCTTCAGCGTCGTCCGACTTATTCTCACAACCAGTAACAAACTCGCCCACGCCTATGGTTATTTCAGCTCAGTCTGCTGCTTCATCGACGTCTAACTATCTAACTCAATCACAAACCGTGCAGAGTCTTAATCCAGTTACATTATCTCAAACCGCAATCGTACAACCTTCGTTTTTACAGTCACAAACTAGCTCGTCTACGTATTCTACTTCATCATCTCAGCCGATGGGCATGTCATCTACTTTGTTTCAACCTCAAACCAACCAATATGTGTATCCTGCTTCATCTTCTCAATCTGCTACTGTAACATCGTCTTCGTTTCTACCTCAGTCACAAAACAATCATCCTGGTTTTGCGACTACGTCGTCTCAATCTACGGGAATGTCGTCGACTTCTTTTTTGCCTCAATCTCAAAATAACCTACCTGTTTATGCCTCTAGATCTGCTGCATTTTCATCAACTTCCTTCCTACCTCAATCTCAAAATAGCCAAACAGCCTATTCTAACCCAATATCTCCATTTCTCAGTACACCGCCGTTAAGCATGTGGTCTCCTTGTATAAATCCATCAGCCTCGCGAAATACTAACCAATCTTCGTATATGTTTCCATCTTCAGTTTCAACCGCACCACGATATTACCCTAGTGTCAATATTGTGCCTCCGTCTACCACGCAAACTAATCCTCAGTCTTTCCCAGTTACTGGTGGATCATCGCAACAACCTTCTCCAATAGACAGAAAGGTAGTGGATATGAAAAGAAAGTGGTACAATGATCAGGCGTTCGACCTAAGACATCAAACGACTAGTTCTGCTGCGTCAGGTCAGTCCACGGGCTTGTCTTCAGCAGTTCAGTCTACCGCTAGACATCTTCAAGCTGTTGCTGCGAACTTACGAGTAAAAATGGATACTGATATTTCAAAAAATACTTCTGCGCAAGAAACAACGACACCAGCTGCCGATAATGTTACACCATCGAACAAAACCATGGAAACTAATGCTCAACAAAATGCTAAAGAGTGGCATAATCAAATTAATGTGGAATTAAGAGAGCAATTAGTTGAAAAATTGTACGTACTCGTATTTGAATCTTTGTGGAGCTTACAATGAGTATAACCGTGAATCAATATTTAATTATTTTTTATTTGCGCAGAGTTCAAACCCTGTTTCCAAGTAATGGAGCTGTTCCTATTCCTTTAGATATGACACAAAATTTGAAAACTTACATTGGGAGAGTTGAACGTGAAATTTTCGAGAGTTCTAATTCGAAAGTACGCCTAATCGTGTATGATATTCTCGAATCGTGTGATTAGTAATGTTATTATACCTTTTCGTTCATATTTTCAGGACGAATATTATCAGATATTGTCGGAAAAGAGTGATAAAATTCAAAAATTTTATAGTGAGTTGATCATCATTGTTATTAGAGGAAACACAATCGTTCTATTGATTTCTGTATTAAGAATTATTTATTTAATGATTTTCGTGTATATAGATAAGAAACGTCTGGAACGACAGGGACGTAAGGAGCAACAACCACAACAGCAGCAACAATTACAGCAAGATGTTGAAATGTCCCAGTCACAGTCTACTGTTGAGACCAGTAAAAATGTAAATATCGAAAAATTGTAAGTATTCATAGCAATAAGTATGTATTGATCATTAATTGTGGTCATTTTTGTAGAATTCTGTTAACCAATCGTCCATTACCACCTCCGGGGCGAGTCACATTCTTTCATTGGTCAATAACGTGTCAATTAACAAGCCTAAAAAAACTGTCACTAAAGACTGGCATAAACAAATCGGTACAGAACTCAGAGAAATATTAGTCAAAGAATTGTAAGTGTTCGAACCTTTATGGAAGAGCAACTTCGCTGTATGAGAAATAAGTTTGCATATCCCCGATTATTTTCAACCTCTGTTTTATTCGCAGTGTACAGAAAATGCTTCCAGTACCCGGCTCTGAAGAAATGATGAATGATTCCGAAGAGCCCAAGTCATCAATTGACGACCGAATAAAATCGTACGCCAAAAATGTAGAATGTGATATTTATCAAAAAGCTGATTCCAGAGTAAGTTATTTGAAACTTTGAGGAAAGATTCAATGATTACGTCAATTACGTGCGAACCATTATAAAAATATCTTGCGTTTCTGTTCTCATCTAGATCGAGTATTACGATTTATTGGCTGATAAGTACTGTAAAATGCATGAAGAGCTCCGAAAGGGTAATTTCGCTGCATTGGATAATTCGTAATCAGTATTCCTATTCCATGATCAGGACAATTCTAAAGTGATGAGGAATAAGCTCTTCAAATTATTCTTGATTTTTTTAAGCTGTGGATTTTCATTTTATTTATTCGAAGAGAAAGGAAGAATGTACGTTATACGATAGAATTTCGAGTATTATTATTTCTGATAAAAATAAATGAATAAGATGAGTAATTTCTAGATTAACTATGGACATAGTTGAGCTACTTATTGATATAAATTTTTTCGATTTATTGAGTGTGTTTTAAATGGTGCTAATAATACTTTGTTTATTGTAAATAATGTCGTTATTTAAAGTTTATAATTAAAAAGACTGAATACTGTATATGTTTTTTGCTCTCGATCAGAATATTGTAAAAATTGAAGAAAAAAAACAGAGGTCCCTTTATCTTTTAATTTAATTGAAAATTTGAAATTGAATATTGATATTGAAAAAATGAAAATACTTGAAAAGGAGAAATAAAATTTCGGATTCGATATTGTATCGATAAAAAATAATGATGTTTATGTATCGACTATCGAAATCGATTTCGTGTTGTTTTTGTTGTTGTCGATAAATAAAAACAAAAACAATGAAAGCTGACTTGATAAGCGAAACAAAAATCTTGAAATTTCTTGTGTCCTGTGTTTTTCGCTTTTTTCGAAAAATATAAGTTGGACATCTTATAGAATTGGCACTTGGTGGAAAACTCGATTTCATCCAACAGTTCTATGAATTAATTTAACCGTTCTCGCTGTTTTGCTTTCCAGCCACTAAATTCATCCTTCATCTTCCCATCTTCGTTTTTTGACTGGTAATTATCGAATAATATCATAATCATATTAATAATCGCTTATCCCATATCAAAAGTATACTGGTTGAAGAAAATATCTCGCGATTTCAATTTGTATTACCGGCGTTCTCACGTTTTCTAATCACCACCTCATTGTTTCTTCTTTCAGAGTACATTTGATTATTCAGTTCAACTTTCCTCAGGAAGAACTTACTGTAAATAAACACTCATCACACGCTCACAACTTCCGTTAGCAGCCACTGAGTTGATAATCCGCAAATGCCCCTGTAGTAATATCATTTCGAAGATATGGAAACTATACGGTCTAATACCACGGTCAAAGTATATAAAGCGAGTTTCCTATGGGAACTGGAACGTTACAGTGTGCACGATACGAAAGGAGATCATGTAAAATCACCACTATTCTCATCAGAAGCTTGTGATCAATTCAAATGGTATATGAAACTATATCCAAACTCCAAAAACAATACCGCTGAAAACATTACCGTATTCTTGTTCTTGGATGCCTCGAGCCAGTACAAATCGGTATTCGCTAGATCGAAATTACATATAATGGACAAGGACCGTTACAAAGCGTACAGTAAAGTGAGTTCAGTCCACGAATACACCGCTAATCCGGTTCATGGTCATCAGCATCCTCGCGGTTGGATTGAATTTATCAAAAGGGATCAGCTTTTAAATGCGTATTATCTGCCTAATGATAAATTAACGCTTTGCTGCGAAGTATCATTTTTCCATGTAAGCGATGATCTGTTGGAAAATATGTGTGATCAACACGATACTTTTCTACTCCAATCACATACTTCCAAATACGACTTATCCAAAGATTTTAGATCATTGTTGGAAAATCAACAGTTCGCCGACATAGTGGTCTCAATAAATGGTAAAAATTATCCAGTACATAAAGCTATTTTGGCTGCTCGTAGTCCTGTTTTTGCCGCCATGTTCCAACATGATATGCTTGAAAATGAACACAATCGCATCGTTTTAATGGACGTGGAAGAACGAATCGTAGAAGAAATGTTACGATACATTTACACCGGTTCGTGTGAAAATATAAAGAGCTTAGCCGATGGTTTATTGACCGTAGCTGATAAATACGATTTAGAAGGATTGAAGGTTATTTGCCAAGACGCGTTGATCGAGAACTTATCAGTTGAAAATGCTACTGAAATACTAGTGTTGGCGGATTTGCATCGTGCCGATGAACTAAAATCAAAAGCATTGAATTATATTGTGTCAAAATCCAGCAAAGTGATGAAATCTTCCGGTTGGAAACGTATGGCCCCTTCGAATCCCCAGTTAATTATGGAAGTATCTGAAGCTTTATCCAAAGCTCTCCATCGAGAGAAAAAGAGCCATTGCCATTCTAGTAAACGGATCAAATTGACTACACGCGCTAGAGACCTCTCTGATGATAGTTCTAGATTTATTAGGTTTTATACAGCTCCTGTTCCGGTTTCAATTCGAAATACGCCTGCATCGCTTGATATTAACCCTATTAACATTAATCGATAGTTCAATTTTGTATCGTCGCGGTGTCATTGTGAATGGATGTGAAAAATTTTACACTTTTTGTCTTACCTATATTTTAAGTTCATATTTATATTTTGTTGTTATACCTAATAACTAATTATTATAAGTTTGTTAAATTTCTGAATTATTGTGAATAAGAAAGAAGTATGTAAATGAATGGATGGGGGAGTGTGTTTCTCCGAGTTTTACACTGAAATTCGTATTTTACCGAACGAAGAATAAATTATATTGATCATTGATTATCGTTAAATATTTTTCAAAACTTGATTTTATGTCGGTAATATTCTATATGGTTTTAAAGAAAGACGCTCTGTAATTACTTTATAGAGTATAAATAAATTGAAACTGTAATTCCAAATAACAAGAAATACCCAATAACACATTTTCATCGAAGAATGAACGATTGAAAATAAATTTCTATTTCTAATAAATATTCAAGTAGATATTTTCAATAATCATCTGAATTAATTGTTCATGGAGTCCGTCGGGTGGATGTAGCGGATGTAGCAGCAGTAGGTCGGGTGGATGTAGAAACATTGGATCTTTCTTCTTGTATTTCTCTGCACCATAATTTTTGAGCGTAACTTATCACAACCAAAAGAAAATAAAATCGAAATACTGTAAAATAAAATGATTCATTTTTAATACGATAATATAACGAAGTAGGAACTTAGGAAGTATCACATTATTAGAATAGGTAGAATTATTGAATATGTAAAAAAGACATTTTGTCATAGGTTTTTACAAAGAAACAAATTCGGTTTTTAAAATACAAGCCCAATCTGTTTGCTTCAATAGCTATTTCATTCTTTATGGCAGATGAAATAGAATAGCTATAGCTAGCTACGAATACATCCTAAAGTAAAAACTAACCAAGATTGATGATTGTAACCACCACGAAAAATATTCCGTACGTCGCATTTTCCACATTATATCCTGGAACAGCGTAAATCCACGCTGAAAGTTCAATATTTGGCATCAGTAATTTAGTTGTAATGACAAACGTGATAAGATTGGCCAAGTATAATATAAAATTAACAGCTTCCATCAACACCTCTGGTACCATGTACGCTGGCTTTCCCTACCGACATCAAATAAATTAATAGGTAAAAATGTGATAACAAAATTGAACTTCACAAAAATATTTTTTTAACCCAGCGTGTTCCATGTAGGCCACTAGTTGAAGAAATCGCCGAACTTAAACCTATCCAGCTCCGGTTTGGAAAAGGTGGGGCTGTAATTCAAAACAGAAATAATTATTGCAACATCGATTTATGCAATCAAAGTACTTGATACACTTTACATTGATTTTTTTATATAAATTTATCGAAGATTCAAAAGTACCTACCTATGTAGGCACAGGTAGATACCTGGTAGGTATTTGATTTATAAATATGTTTAAACCATAAGAATCAAAACGGTACCCACTTGCTAATTTGGAATCAGTAATTAATAGGGCTATTGACCATGACTGAAAAATAAGAAAAAATTGAGAGTATTTCAAAATGTGTGTAAGATGTGCATTTGGTATACCTAATTCTATCCACTGCATATGCATACTCATTTAGTATTCTGACCAGATGTGTGATGTGTGATCGTTAAATATTTTTTAGGTACTTAGGTACCTATGAAAATGTTGTTATGGAAATAATTGAAATTTTAAAGTTGAAACGTACCCAATACAGAGTTATAATGCTGATCGCGCCAGTTTTTAATGTTACCAAACCACAAAAACAAGAATTCACGAAAGTTGCCATGTTGAACAATATGATTGTTTCAGTGCTTTTGCGCGGGTAAGGATATGGGAAGAGTGAATGATTTCTATAGAAGAATGACAAATACCTATAAAAATGAAGGGAAAAATATTCATTGATCGATCACGATCGTATATACGTTAGGTAGTTATAATTACTTTATATTATTAAGTATGTGTGTGTATAGCATGAATAATTTTAGATTTAAGCTACCTACCCCCAGAGTATTTACTGTTTATCTGGTGATGAAGGTATTAACTATTGAGCTGTATATTTCTTACAAAATTGTGTACTTTAAAAACTCCAACTCCCACAAAATAATTTTATGCAAATAAGGTACCTACCAACTTCTTTTGACCACTTTTAGCAGCGAGACATGTGAGGAGCTCATTGCAAAAGTAGCCCTTGTCACATGAACTTTTAGACACGTTTTACTCGATTGCACCTATTGCCAACTGCGGAGATCATGTTGTAATGATGAAATGACCATCAAGTTAGTCTACCCTGAGTAGCCCTGAGAGGAATTGCTTTATAGAGTTTACATTCATGATACTGGGTACGCTCAAGGGAGAGCTTTGGAGATTGCATAGGTTCATGTGACAAGGGCTACTTTTGCAATGAGCTCCTCATGTGATTTTTTAAGTATGAAAATCTTCAGATTGGTATATTGATAATTCACACATTCGCATTTATCTATTTACTTTGAAATTAACATTTTACGAAGCCATCAATATGTTAGAAAGAAATTTTTTGGTAAAATTAAAAATGGAAAGTATCCACCTATTTACCTACCTATTACAAACATAATTATGTACTCGTACATATTACAAAACATACGACTAAAGAGCTAAAATCATTGAGATGTGCTCAGCTTGGACTTGAGTATAGTCATTTTCTATGGCTAATCAACTTCAAAATTGATCGAAATTGGTACAAACTACAAACATTTTTCTAAAATTGAAGAACAAAAATATTTTGAGTTTCTACTACCCCTCTCACCCGCATCACCAATCAACACTGAATATTTGAACTGCGCTGTGCGCATGCGTCGAAGGATTGTTATGATTGGTTGGTTGTGTGTTTATGTACGAATTTCGTCTAAATTTAAGATGATAAGAAGGTATCGAGTGATAAAATTATTGAAGTTTTACGGATATTGAATGCTTTTGCTTTTATTTTGTATAATTTGTTCGAAGAAATTACCTTTTTGTAAATAACTTCTTAGTTATACTCATTTTCCAATCTCCCCGGTTACTTCGTCAAGTACGTATTTCATGGTGAATTTCAATTCAATCAGCGCTTGTAATAATGTATTTATCGTTATGTTAATCTTGTTATTGTATGGTGCTGTAGCATCCAACAGTGTTGAAAATTCAAAATCTGACATAATTTTCTCTGTTTACAGTGTTCGATCATCATCGTAATTCGTAGACCGTAGTATAACTACCCTAAAGATGAGCCAGTCTACTTCCGCTGCGTTAGATTCTAAGGCAAAGACCACGATCCCGGAAAATCACTGTCTCGTCGATGTGAAATGGGGAAAAATCTCTTACCTGTGGACTATCAAACATTTCCACCAATTTCATTGCGAAGTTAAAGAGATTCTGGAATCGACCAAATTTACCGTTTCCACGCATCCCGAATACAAATGGTTTTTGCGATTATTAATCAAGAACTCGAGGCCAGAAAATGCCGATTATTTCGGGTTATTTTTATGTCTAGATTCGACCGATGCGGATACCGATAATGTATTAGTTAAGGCAAAGTTATCTTTACTGGATGATAAGCGAAACGACGCGTTTTTCCGCCAAATTTCCATAGTATATGGAGAGGAAATCGAAGACTGGGGGTACTCCGGTTTTATTACGAAGAAAAAACTACTCGATACGAATCCAAGCAACAAACTCTTAGTCGATGACACGTTAACAATTCTTTGCGAAGGTAAATTCGCTGTAGCAAACAGTGCCTCATATGAAACGGTGGAGTGGCGTGGAACGCAATCAACGACTTCCGAGAGTAATCTTCCGAAAAGTTTGGGCCGTCTATTGCGCGACCAAGACTTAGTAGACGTAACATTTTCAGTAAATGGAAAGAATTTCGGCGCTCACAAGAGTATTTTAGCGGCACGAAGTCCTGTGTTCGCAGCCATGTTCACGCACGACATGAAAGAAACTCGTCTCAATCAGGTGAATATATCGGATATGACTCCTGAAATATTCGAAGCATTTTTACGATATATGTACACTGACGAAACTCCAGATGTAAAGATGGTGCGTGATTTACTCGTAGCAGCTGAGAAATATAATGTTGATAGTCTAAAACTACTCTGCGAAGAAATGATATTGAAGAATTTGTCGTTAGAAAACGCCACCGACGTTTTAGTGTTCGCTGATTTACATCGGGCCGAACAATTGAAAAAACATGTAATGTTTTATATCAAAACGCATCCTACTAACATCATGTCAACTCAGTCCTGGAAAAGCGCGATTTTGACACGTCCTCATCTGTTCGATGATGTGAATGGAGTAAATGGACCTGTTGCAGTATCATCAGATGTTTCGGTTGCAGAGTCGAATGAGACGCCGGCCAAAAAAAGACGTAAAAAGAGGAGAAATTAAGCGAACTTGAAAACTGAATCATTCTGTAATAAAATTATAGTTATCGTTTAGATTTTTCTCCCACTTTGAAATTTTCAATGTTTTATTATTATCAGTCATTCAGTGGCGTTTTGTATTTCCTACTATATGGGTACCTTATTATAATCATTTCATTAAAAAAATACCTATTTTGTTTCTTTTTGATAATCGAGTTTTATTTCATTACATAGCATTAGCACTTTACAAATTCATCTTTCAGACCATTTTAGTTTAAACTAGGTAGATTGCAATTTTTCAATATTTTGTTGATAATAGCATATGTATTTTTAACAACATCCACGTCTTCAAGCAAGATATTGCAGTGTATACGATTCTCTCTTTTAGTGGTCGCGAATCTTTTTGTTTTTTACACAATGGTAAAATGCTTTAGGAGGAATCTGCATTGGGTCTATTATTGTTTTGTGATTGCAGGAGATAGATGCAAAAATCATCTGTCTCCTTGTTATCGCATACAATAGGGCCTCTTAAACCATTTTGAGAATAGGTACCTACATACCTAGTACCTATATGGGCTATGATATGAAAAAATTTTCTCAGGTTAACTATACATATGTATATACCAATTTTTAACTTTGATTATTGATGATTGATTTAAGATTTAATGCAGCTTGGCCGTTTTTAATTAGGTACTAGCTCACTGCAGCGAATAAGATCTTGAAGATCAATCACCCTTATAGGTCGATCTGAAGTGGATTTTGATGAACTACGAGTATTTTGGAATAAAAATAACATGATGGTAAAATTTCAAAGCCATTGATTTTATTTTTGAATGACAAAAATGTCGCAAAGCACTACATTTTCTATGAATTTGAATCAACTTCTTGAGAAAAAAAAGCAACTTGCCTCTATATAGGCCAGAACCAAAGAACAACTTTTGCTTTTGCTGAGCATTTGCAGAGTGTATTTTTATTCTTTCCACTAAAAATATGGATGGATTAATTTTTGGCCGTTATTAGTTGTTTGTATTGTACCTTCAGTTTTGTAGGCAGGCAACACTTCTATCAAAACACGTTCATCAGTTTGATAAACTGCGAGTGAAAAGTGTGGAGCTGGAGCAAAAACGAGTGAAGGATTTTTTCATTGTGAATTGTGATCTAAAACACGTGTAGTTAAGTGATGAATATACCAAAATGATATGAATTGCATGATTGCACGAATTTTTCAATCTGTCGTGTTGCAAAAAGTGGATTGGTGAGTCGCCGTCGGTTATCATTTTCATATCTACTTGTTGAATACAATTGTTTCATAAAATGTAATCTGAATTTGTTTTTTCAAGGGTTTTGCTGTTACCTATTGTAAACTTGAAATCCAGAACCATTTTTGAAATATATCGGACCTGATCTCCCATACCTACTTATAGAGATGAGCCAGTCAACTTCGTCCTCTCAACCATCTGCGTTGAATTCAGAAACCGGAGCCTCAATTAAAAATGAACGTTGTCTCGTCGATGTCAAATGGGGAGAATTCTCTTATATATGGACAATCAAACATTTTGAACATTTTCATTGCAAAATGAATGAAGTTCTGAAATCGACAGTATTTAAAATCCCCACGTATCCTGAATATGAGTGGTACTTGAGATTGGAACTTAAAAATGTTAAGCCTGATAAGAGTGATTATTTCGCAGTATATTTGTGCCTTGAAAAAGGCCTCACCGAGAGCATGTTAGTTGGAGCGAAATTCTATTTTTTGGATGGTAAAGGAAAGGAAGAAAATGTTCATCAGTATTGCGAAATATTCAAACCAGGTACAAAAGAATCTACTTGGGGATACGCATCATTTATTTCAAAAACAGCATTACTGAAACCAAATCCAGGCCAAGAAATATTACACGAAGATACGTTGACAGTTGTATGTGAACTGAAAATCGCTACATCAAACAGCACAACCATCGAAACAGTGCAGCGGTGTAGTGCAAAACCAACGATTTCTGAGAGTGATGTTTTAAAGAGTTTGGAACGCTTATTGCTTAATCAAGACTTGATAGACGTAACATTTTCACTGAATGATAAGAAGTTCGGTGCTCACAAGATCATTTTAGCGGCGCGTAGTTCCGTTTTCGCCGCAATGTTCAAACACGATATGGAAGAAAATCAACTCAACATCGTAGATATTCCGGACATGAAACCTGAAGTGTTTAAAGCATTTCTACAGTATTTGTACACCGATAAAACTCCAGATCCAGGGATGGCACGTGAATTACTTGTAGCAGCTGAGAAATATGATGTTAATAGTCTGAAACTACTTTGCGAAGAAATGTTGTTGGAGGATTTGTCTGAAGAAAACGCAACT
Organism: Planococcus citri; assembly: GCF_950023065.1. Lineage (NCBI taxonomy): Eukaryota > Metazoa > Arthropoda > Insecta > Hemiptera > Pseudococcidae > Planococcus > Planococcus citri. The sequence continues at coordinate 59,546,236 of NC_088678.1, read as the reverse complement.
GATGTTTTAGTGTTTGCTGATCTACATCTGGCTGAACACTTGAAGAAGCAAGTCATATTTTGCATTAAAACGCACTTTGCTAGGATCACTTCAACTCAGTCATGGAAAAATACAATTTTGGCACATCCTCATTTATTCGATGAAGTGAATGGCGTAAATAGACCTTCGGTTTTGCCCAATCTTCCGGTTCCATCGTCGAGTATTGATGAAACTTCGATCAAGCGACGACGTACCGGACCTATTCGTACATTTGCCAAGAAAAAAATCTAAAAAAATATCTTAATGTCAATTTTTGTATCATCATTATTTTTTTCATAGTTTGTTACTTATTTTTTAATCAGTTATTTAACAACGTTTTCTACTCATCACTGGCTTTATGATTTCAGTTGTCAAGTAAACTGTTTAAAAACTCTATCTTCAAGTAGGTAGAATTTTTCTCAAAATATTCAAGTGAGAATGACTCAGTTGTCACTTAATTACAGTACCGACTGCCTACCTGTGTGAGTAATGAGTATCTGTTCATGTCCAGCCTTGACATAGATAGTGTATGTGAAAAGTTTCCTGTTTTTCGGTTGAAAGGTGCATACATTCTGAAAACATCATCAATTCCGTAGGCTTAACTAATTGCAACGTTGAAATAAGTAGAGCACATACAAAATAAGAAATTTCATTTTTATTACATTCGATCCAACAAAATAAATCAATAACAAACATTCTTTAAGAAAATGCACAAAGATCACAATTTTTCCAAAATCACACACCAATTTCCCTGATCATAATAACTCTTCATCACCCTGTTTCCCGGAATTCGTTTACACAAGGATTCCAGCTCTCCTTCGGAAAACACGTGATAAAAACGTAAAAATGTTGGCACTTCGGATTCATCTTGCTTTTGTTTCAATTTCCAAGGCACCAGCATATCTTCGTGTTTAAACTGTGTTCTATTTACATGGACAGGTAGAGAGATATTAACATCAGTTTTCTTTTCACCATTAATTTCGTCAGCGTTCTCTATGGACGTTTTAAATTCAACAGAACGCGTATCTTCGATGACTTTTCCCGCAGCGAAATCTTTGTTTCTGTTTATTTTCAAATAATTTGACGATTTTTCATCCTTGAGTTGATTTTTAGCCCAAACATAAATCAACGCTTGACCGCCTGGTCTGAGTATTCTGATAATTTCTTGAATAGCTCGAATTCTTCTACTTTCGGTAGCTAAATGATGAATAACTGCAATGCATATACAATAATCTGTGACATTTGAACGAAAAGGTAATTCCAGACAATCACAAATTAAAGCTTCGAATCCTTTTTTGAAACATTCTTGAGCCAACTTGACGTTACGATCACAACCCATCTGTAATTGAGAAAAGCTTTCGTGACTTTCGTGTAAAAAAAGGAACGATGAAAAAAATGATAATTTCTCATTACTTGATAAGCTGAAGCATTTAAACCAAGGTATTTTCCATTTCCGCAACCGACATCGATGAATATAGAACCAGGTAAAAATGAGCGAATGAAACTTTCAACGTTAGGCCAAGGTTTGTGACGCGTTTCGCTGAAATGATTAGCTATCTCGTCGTATACCTGTACAAAATACAATTATACCGTGAAAATCAATTGATATTATGTCTATAAATCTGAAAAAATCTCCACTCACCTCATGTACGTGAGTTCTTTCCAATTTGGATGCGACGTCGTCTCCTATTTCGAGACTCCCACATGGTTGATTTTTCTTTTTAGAGTCACAGTTGTCTACAAAATCACAGTTACACGAATCACCATCTCTAATGCGCCGAAAAGTAAACGAAATTCTTTCGCCTCTAGCTTGTGTGGTTAATTTGGCATCATTTTCGATTATGTCGTATTTTCGAGGAACTATGCCATGACTCCAAACGTATCTGAGGGTAATACAAAAAAAAATGAAAATACTCGATGTATTTTTGATCCAGAATTTTTTTCTGTATTGTTTAATCTGTGTTTGATCATTACCTGCTCGCGTCTGACATGATTAATAGCGATTTCCGCTGAAGCAATAATGAACATCTTTCTTGAGCGTTTTTAAATTCCATAACAATATCCGATCCGATAGATAAGCTAAGAATATAGTCATCAAAGGCACTATGAGTATCGACATGGAAGGGAATACCTAAAAGAAAATGCTTCTTTTTATACTTTGATACATGAATGAAATATGTAGATATGATATTCATCTTGCAATTTAAAATAGGTACCTTGTCCAGGTTGGTAACAATTAATGGTGATTTGATTTGGCACCCAATTCTTGAGCTTTTCGTGATTTTGAATTCGTTCGATGAGGAATGAATACTTGGACGGAATATCTTCGCATTTATTACTCTTATTGACATTATTTGTGTTGTAATCGAATTCGTAACCGTAATGTCTGACTAATCGATGTTTTAATGTGTTACTGGTGTTTTTAAAATCATCATGAACCATATCGAGCAAAAGTTGTTCTTCAGTCCCGCTAATAAAATCGTCTATCAATATCAAGCCATCGGGCCGATAATGGAAATTGATCTTGGAATCTTGTTGAGGCACTAAAGAAGCAAATAATTTCCATAGAATACAATTCATAATTCCAGTGATGATCTTCAAAACCAATACTCACTCGATTCAGAATATAACAAATACAATGGACCGTTAACTCCGGGTAAAGATAGTTTTGCATTTATCGCATTGTGAGCGTTTTCGGCTTCGTTTTCATCGGAACATTGTACAAAACAATAAGATTTACCAGGTACCATGAGAATATTCTGAACGCTGCAGTACTGGGAAAACAATTCGAGTACATCTTCGGCTGTTGAACCACTTACCAAACCTGTATTACAAATCAGGAGGAACTAAAAGAGAAAATATTGACGATGTTTGTCAGAGGTTTTACAATTTATAAATGTAAAAATATTCAATAATCAGTCATTACTTTCGATTTGTGTACTTCATGTAGACCGGTTTCTTTCAAAAGCATCGCTGCATATTTCTTCTTTCTGCGGGCTAATTTTGTTTTGTACGAACTTGAAGGCTCCATTGATATTAAAAATTGATTCACATACTCAAAAATTCGATAAATGCTCCGTCAATTATTTAATCAAGTGCTAAAGAATTACGATTAATTACTTTTCTTTTTCGTCTCAAATTCAAACACGTTTATTGATAAGAATTTTTGATAATTGATAACAGAAAAAATTCATATTTGGCAACACTGATTGGAAAATTTTTTTTTAAAGCTCTTTAATACAAGTATGGAAATAGATTATGCTCTCAAGAAAGTCATAGCATTTTACGTATAAGTTACGTACTGCGCATGGCAGGTTGGCGTCGTCAGGGGGTGGAGCAACCAATGGTATGCAACGTTGTACGTGAACAGCTGATTTGATGCGAGCTCGCGCACTGCGCAGTAAGTAAAACTTACGTAAAATCATATGACTTTCTTAAGAGTATAATCTATTTCCATACTTGTATTAAAGAGCTTTATTTTTTTTATGACTTTTTGACCATTTTGGCGCTTTTTTGATTTTTCTTTCGCAATTTTTTAATCAATTTTCAGCGTTCTTCAACGAATGAAATGAAACTGAAAGTTTTTTAATAAGTTCTAGAGTTCTACTCGAAAATACTCCCGACGCTTCTTTTCGTAAATCAGCGGAAATTTGTAGGGTAAGTTGATTAATTTTTGATAGAATTCACAAAACTCTTCGACTAAATCTATGGATTAAATTTATTAAACTAATCAAAAGGAGCTGTAGAAAATTGACGTTTGTCTACTGATTACCAATAATTTATCTCTACGTAATTTGTTGATCTCATTTATCGATATCATTCTCACGATATATGTAGAGTTTCAGATGGCGACTGTAACCGAAGAAAAACAATACTTGGATCAAATTCGTAAAATCCTCGATGAAGGTATCGAGAAAAGCGATCGTACAGGTGTCGGTACCAAATCATTATTCGGATGTCAGATGCGATACACGTTGAGCAACAGTAAACACCGAATTTTTGAAATCCAATTTCTGCACCTTCAATCACACAACAAATAATTAATGTTTTTCTCAGATCAATTTCCCCTTCTGACCACGAAACGAGTATTCTGGAAAGGTGTCGTAGAAGAGTTACTATGGTTCGTAAGAGGATCTACGAATTCCAAAGAATTATCGGACAAAGGAGTAAAAATTTGGAACCCAAATAGTACCAGAGAATATTTGGATTCCTTGGGACTGACTGACAGAGAAGAAGGTAAAAATAAAGTCGAACCCTAATAATTTTTCCTGTCAGTTTTATGAGTTCAACTTCGAGTGAATTTTTCTTACAGGTGATCTCGGTCCTGTTTACGGATTCCAATGGAGACATTTCGGAGCCGAGTATAAAGATATGCATACAGATTATACTAACAAAGGCGTAGATCAATTGCAAAACGTCATAGATACCATTAAAAAGAATCCTGACGATAGAAGAATAATCTTATGTGCTTGGAATCCTCTCGATTTACCTAAAATGGCCTTACCTCCTTGCCATTGCTTGGTACAATTTTACGCTGTGAATGGTGAATTATCCTGTCAGATGTATCAACGTTCCGCCGATATGGGTTTAGGCGTACCTTTCAATATCGCTAGCTATTCCTTGCTAACATATATGATCGCTCATGTTACCAATCTTAAGGTAATTACATCGTTCATTTTTGCTGAATTATGTATAAATATTTTAGTAATTTGGCTTTTCAATTTTAGCCGAAAGAGTTCATTCATACTATTGGCGACAATCACGTGTACCTCAATCACATCGAACCTCTAAAAGTTCAACTTCAAAGAGAAATGCGTCCTTTTCCAACTCTTACCATAGCTCGAGAAGTAACCTCGATTGAAGATTTCAAATTCGAAGATTTCGTATTAAACGGATATAATCCTCATGGTAAAATTAATATGGAAATGGCTGTATAAATTTCTGTGATCAAGGACTAATTTAAAATTAAAACTTTTTCTACCGGAACTGAAATATGTTGATTTATTTAAATCTAACTGCGCGAAAACCGCTGGTTAATGGAACAGACCATCGAGATTCTGATATATGTACCTATAAGCCAATCCTTGCAATGTGATTGGTGGGAAATTTTGATTGGATCATGATTAGATAACGAGACTAGATTCGTTATTCAGCTGGCCAATTGATTGATCGGTAGGAAATTTTAGAGCTATGAATCGACATTGATTCCGATTACTAGAATGAAATTTAGATTCTACTCAAAAGTCAACGACTTTCGTTCAATCAGTCTCGTGATGATCAGTTCGGCAATAGGCCAAATCATCCGCTGTACTGAAAAACGAATCACGCTCGATTAATTTCGTTCTGGCGACAACTCGGTACACACGACGATATCTGAAATCAGTAGATAATTTTCCGTCGTAAGAAAATGTTCTAAAATTACACAAAACAACCGTCTAAATTTTAAGTAAAAAATTACGCGATTAAAATATATTAAAATCAAACAAATACATACTTTAACTTAGAAACGAAAATGTTAGATTTCTACAAGAACAATAACAATCTACGCTATACATAAAATAAATACACTACGCGATAAAATGGTTAAAACAATTTTATACAATTCAACTCGGAGTATGCAAAATCCTCATATACCATTAAAAAGAAGATTAAAACGCGTAAGTAATATAAAAAGAAAGAAGAACCGTCGCTTCTCGTGAAACGATTTGTATTTTTTCCAAGAATGATGGAATTTTGATTCGATGAGTATCAAACGGAATGAACTGGTTATCGGTTACCAAGTTCTTGGATGGTTAACAAGTGATGGGGTAAAAACAACGAACAGTATCGGTATCACAATAAAATGGCGTTCGGAACGTTGCTATCAAGAAAATTCTTCGTCTTCGCGTTCCATCGTACGTTGCTCAGAAGCAGGTGTCTAGAAAAATATCGATCATATTGTATGAGTCATTTTTGTCATCTTACAACAACGACACAAGGAAAATTCGTAACTTGAACTTGAAATACTTACAAACTCCGGAACTGGCCCGTAAAACTGATTCGAATTCAAATTCAAATTATTCGTCCTACAGCTGATTTCATCTTGAACCGTATTCTCATTATTATCGATTAAAGCCATACGTGAGGCCAGTTCTTCCGAAAGGCTAATTTCTTCACTATCGTTAAGTTTAGCACTAACTTGAAAAACGACCCAAAGGACATCTAAATCAGAGATAAGATTCAATTAACGAGATAACTAATTCATCGAATTATTCATATCTTCTTCAGGCCTACGAGCAACTTACCACCGAAGAAAGCACCAAATGGTGTAGTCATTCTCCATTTACTTTGATAAAAGCCAGGCTCGGCTGGACCGACAAAATCTATCACTATAGTCGTACTCAAACCAGGAGGAAGTACACGGACAGGCATTGCTTTAACGCTACAAGGATGATCTCCTCCTATAAACTGAAGGGAACAACCATGAGGCCAACATTCGTCGCCGTTATTTCGAACTGTCCAACTCATGGTAAACCTGCAGCAAAAAAATTACATATAAATGATATGCCAGTCGTACACGTAAACTTAGTTCGTAATAGGCTTGTACAATTAGATACCTGGTATTAGGAGGCATATTAAAATTCGAACTAAGTAATTTGCTTTCTTCTAGTTTCATCGAAGGTAGTTTGCGAGGTGTCTCGTAATCGAAAAACGAGCATATTGCATTTTGTAAATTCCTATAAACAAAGAAAACCCCCTTTGTTAGAAAATTCGAATCGATATCAAGGTAAAATAAGTCTACGTTATAATTACCCACCAATTATTCATTTCGAGAAAGAAACTCGCCGTAGTATCGTCGATTCTATTGTCGATGAGTTCTTTGAACTGTTTAACCAAATCATCTCTGTCCGTTGTACCCAAGCAGGTGAATTGCAGGAGTAAATTTTGATCGATCGGATCATTATCAACATCCATATTTGCTAAACACAACGAATACCAAGCTACAGTACCACAAAACGTTTATAAAACACTTGACTTTACGAACGAATTCTCCACCGATACAGCCTTCGTTTTACATAAGAAACATTGTTAATATTTCGGCGACACCTTAATGCAAATTTTATCACTCACTTTTTTTTACTTCGTCAAGGTAAACGCAATTTTTCCTTTTTTTTCGCGAGATAAATGTAATGCGTATCAGTGCAAAATTCTATCACTTCGGAATCAAATCAAAACAAAACACTGCTATCCCCACTACTTGACTTTATTTGTGTTGAAACGTCACGTCATTGGTTCATGGGTAGTCAATGTAGAGCGTTACAAGGGTTCTCAAAATTGTAGCGTCTTCTTGATGACAGCATGTTCAAAGTTCATCATTTTTGTAAACCATCGAGAAAAATAGCAGGTATTTTTTCAACTTCGTTAGTGAAAGTTTTAACTTGTTGTTTCGCGGTAAATGAATTCTCGAAAGAGTATTAGATCAGAAATAAATGTTTCTAGGTACGATTAATGGTAAACTGATGAGTTTTTATCGTTAGCAGTGGAGTTATGAGACAGACTTGAAATACACTGGAAATACATACCTAATTATGTACATCTGACGTGACATCTGTATTGTACGTAAATACATATGTTGAATTGGGGAAAAATGGGCAGCAGGATTCAAAACTCATAGGTACCTGAAATTGAAATGAAACAGATGTAGGTATAAATGCACATGTTTCGTTTTTTTAAAAAACGACCAGTCAAAAAATTCTATCTTCCAATGGATCAATGAAAAAGATGAGACATAATCCAAAAGTCGACGAATAATTTTTATTTAAAAAAATAAAATACATAATACCACCCCAATTTTTAAAAACTTTAAGTAAAATGTGAATGTGAAAATGTTTTATGATTTTGACCACGATTGTTTATAATCAACCCCTCGTCACTTAGGTGACTTGGGTACTGTTATACATGAAATACAATCAAGTACCTACTTATTTACTATTCCTAATGTTCATATTAATTAAACGCCAGCATAACTACGAGGGCAGAATGGCTTCAAATTACAGACATAGTAGCTCACAGTTCAGAGATAAAATTAAGCTTAGATCGTCAGAAACAAACGCATTCCAGGTGGTGAATCATCATTCCATTCCATAGCAGCTGATATTCGATAACATGTATGTAATGTACGTCTGAACTTGAAACTCTGCCAACAAAGATTTGGTTCGTAAAGGCACAAAGCATATTGCACACTGCACCTGTATTTCCTGTGTTTTACAAAAAAATGAAATGATCTACCGTAATTCGTGAAACGTTGGGATTATACTAGAAACTAATGATCGTGAACTTCAGGTAGGTAGAGGTACTAACCTTATTAACTGACGATACCCGATCTTCGATCAGTCTAAATACCTATCTTTTTTTTTGTCATCGGAGCGTTAAAAAAATAAGAATTGAGGAGGTTTTCAAAATGATTTGAATGTGACAAGTGAAAGCCAGTTCCTTGTTGGTCGAATTACTGGATGGCACAAGAAGACACAAATATTAAAAATCGACCATGAATTTTGACGAAGGTTTATGATCATACTCGTAGATAAGTCAAAATATAGGTACCGATTTGATTATTTTTGCAATTATTGGTAGTTTTAACGATTTTTAGCAAGATTTCGAGCAAATTTTCAGATATTTTGTAATTGTTTGTAGCTGTTTTTATAATTTATGAAGTCTTAACAAACTTTAACAAAGCTTTTTCGCCCAATTTTGTGTCGTTTTTGCCACGTTTTGTTTCATTTTACTAACTGTGTGGGTAATTTTTGTATATAAGTAACCCTTAAGGACGATAGACGATGAAAAAATTGACGCTCTTAAAGTGGTGTCATCGACATTATTATCAATATTTAAAGGCATCAGGGCAATTCTTGAAAACAACGTTACCTAAACGTTGAATAACTACTCACAAAGCGGTTTTGTTGATACAAATACCAATTTGAAGCGGTTTTTGAAAAGGGACCTCGACTTTTCAGAGGAGTACGAAACCCACAATTTTGATTGAAGTTTTAAAACATTTTCTTAATGATCACTTTTTTGCTTCAATTCAGCAGTTTTTTGAGAGATTTTGTTGAATTTTAACGATATTACATCAACTTTATGTAATTTCAAACTTTGAAGTTTAATAGCTTCAATGGATTTCAGTGGCCCAGCTTTGAGAAAAAGACTCACAAGGGAACCTCTTAAGGTGTCCGCCTCCGATTTGAACGGGATCGCGATTTTTGGAAAGAGCAGATTCTAAAGCCCCCAAATCCAAATTTTCAGCTGCCCAAGTTCATTTTTTGATTTTTGGCGAATTTTTGAAAATCCAATATTGACTATTTTGGTGATTTATGCTTTTTTTTTAAAAGTACGCACTTGATCATCAAAATAAGTCCTTAAACTGATTTACCCCCCCCCCCCATCCAAATTTCGCCATTTCCAGCCATTCTGGAGCCTCCAGCGCGATTTTTAAATTTCTCCAGAATGCGGTAATATGAAATTGGGCAGCTAAAGATCGAGTTGTGTGTAATACTCGATCTGTTTAACAAGTTTATCCACATTTGAGTCGATTTTGGGAGAGACCCTCAAGAGTGATTTTTTGGTCATCTATTTTCAAAACTGGTCAAAAAACCACTCTTGAGGGTCCCTCCCAAAATCGACTCAAATGTGGATAAACTTGATAAACAGATCGAGTATAACACACAACTCGATTTTTAGCTGCCCAATTTCATATTCACGCATTCTGGAGCAAATTAAAAATTCTGGAGAAATTTAAAAATCGCGCTGGAGGCCCCAGAATGGCTGGAAATGGCGGAACTCGGCCTCAGGGGGTTTGTTGTGGACAAAATACAGCGATTCGCGCAAATTTCAAAAATTTCCTCACAAACAGTAAAATTTTGATTTTTTTGGATTTCTTATTATGAAAAAAGCTGGTCAAAAAACCACTCTTGAAGGTCCCTCCCAAAATCGACTCAAATGTGGATAAACTTGTTAAACAGATCGAGTATAACACATAACTCGATTTTTAGCTGCCCAATTTAATATTCACGCCTTCTGGAGCAAATTAAAAATTCTGGAGAAATTTTAAAATCGTGCTGGAGGCTCTAGATTGGTGGGAAATGGCGGAATTCGGTCTCGGGAGGTTAGTTATGGACGAAATACAGCGATTCGCGCAAATTTCAAAAATTTCCTCGCAAACGGGAAACTTTTGATTTTTTTGGATTTTTTATTTGAAAAAAACTGGTCAAAAAACCACTCTTGAGGTGTCCCTCTCAAAACCGACTCAAATGTGAATCAACTTGTTAAACAGAGCGAGTATAACACACAACTCGATTTTTAGCTGCCCAATTTCATATTCACGCCTTCTGGAGCAAATTAAAAATTCTGGAGAAATTTAAAAATAGCGCTGGAGGCTCCAGAATGGCTGGAAATGACGAAATGTAAATTTGGGGGGTTAGTATCAGGTTTAAGACTTATTTTGAACATTTTTACTGATCAAGTACATACTTTTTTTTAAAAAAAGCATGAATCACCAAAATAGTCAATATTGGATTTTCAAAAATTCGCCAAAAATCGAAAAATGAACTTGGGCAGCTGAAAATTTGGATTTGGGGGTTTTAGAACCTGCTCTTTCCAAAAATCGTGGTCCCGTTCAAATCGGAAGCGGACACCTCAAAATTAATTTTGACAGCTAAAAATCGAGTTGTGATTTATTCGCGACTTATTCAAAGAAATTATACACATTTGAGCCAATTTCCAGGCACATAAATAGGTACCTAATATAGAAAAAAAGACAACTCGAGAGGTTTCCTTGTTAGTAGGCTAATGATTTCACTGCTCTGCTTTGTACCTGGGAATGATTTTAACCCTTACCTTTCTCCCTCTTCTAATAACACATAAGAGCCGGCAAATTACGAACAGCTGGCTTACATTAGACGCATACCATCGTTTCCATAGCGACTCTATTTACAGCAATGCTCAACTTAAATAAAATTATATACAACTCGAGCATTTCTTATTCAACGACGAAATGATAATGTTTATTTTTTTGTTGAACATGGATTGACAATAAACATGGATATACTTCAAGACAATCGAAAAGATTTCATTATTAAAGTATCAGGTTAGTACTTTTGTACCTACTCTGGAACACATTTGAACACTTGAAAAAAAACTAATCACATAATGTTACTACATAATTATTTATGTAAAACTAAATAAATTTTATTTTACACAGAAAATTATTTCGGCAAATCGGTCGAAAATTCAGAAAAAGTCTATAAAAATGAGATCGTCGATAATTTTCTCAACGATAGAAAAGCGCTCCTTTTATGCATTGATTTCACTGGATCTGAAATCCTTATTGAGCAAAAGGTGAGCTGGCTAATGAGCTGAATCCGCAACAGATCGTCCTTTTTATTTCAAAAGATGCTTGTTTTTTCAACCCCTGAAATGAATAATTTTTTTCAGATATCTCCTCAAAAAATGAAAAATGCCTTGGTATTCTACAAAACTTCTCCCAGTGCTGTGACCGGTGACAATATGAATGATCTTTTGAGAATATGCTCGCTGCAGAATCCTCCTTTGAGCAGCTTCTATAGTATTTTACAGAACGTTTATATTCCAGCATTGTTTCAAGTACCTACGATATTTTTTTTAAGCTGTTAGGTATAGGTTATAATAGGTAGACTATGTGATTGATAAACGGCTGATTTTATCTGTAGAATGAACAAGACGCGAAGGATATAAAATTAAGAATGCTATTTGAAAATTTACAAGCTGGCTTGAAAAGTGCTGTTGTAGAAAATGGGGCAAAAGACACGAAATCATCGCTATCAGGTAGGTAGATGTTTTGTTCGTTGGTTTCGATGCTTATCGATGAGGTGTATTGTCTACGAATTAGACGATAACGATAAACAGGATACCATTTCGTCTACGTCAGCCGTCTCATCGTCTACTATACCTATACATATTGTTTCAATGAGAAAAAAATTCATTCAAGGTGTGTTATCACTGAAAGACGAATGCGATTATTGGGATTACATTGTTCACTCGAAACAAGGGCAAGATAAATCGCAAGCTAAACGCGTTCTGCAGATATTGAGTCCTTTGGATACCAAGTAAATAAAAGCTAGTTGTACGTTTGCTCTTGATAACAAAAGTTTTGTTCGGAATATAAAAATTGAACGATGATTAATCAGGGTTTTTCAAGCAAATAAATTAATCAATTTGGAAGATTTGCTAGAAGACGCTTACAATGCATTGGATGATGTTTGGAAGCTGGATGATTGCATTTTCCCCCAAGATAGAATGGATAATTTATTTGATATAATTGGTATGTGCCTGTCTACCTAATTACCTACCCAACTAAACTATGGACTTTCTTTCTTATTTCCAAATGTACCTATTAATAAATTTCGTATTCATTGTTAGGAAACACGGTTTGTCAAATCATCCAAGAGAACCTGAAGAATAAAAACGTATGGAAAGAATCATTCCACGAAATAAACGAGCTTCTTCTAACAGTATGAAAATTTATAAATTTTCAACATTCTGTAAATAACCAAAAAACACATTTTTTAAACCGATTGAAAAATTTCCGTTGTTGTTTTTCTAGTGCATTGAGATATGTAACAAATGGACAGACACTTGTGATCAATTAACAAAGATAATTTGGCCTAATTATTCTCTTCATAAATGGACTGACGATCCCCATTGCCCTAATTACATTAAACATTTTGCAAACCGACTGAAACAAGTGAGTAAATATTTTTATGATTTGTTAAATCGCCAAGAGGAACAATTTTTTCAGTTTTTTTTTTTAAATTTGGATTTTCCCCCTCTAGATTATCGAGGTAAGAAACGTTCATCAGAATATTTGTCAAATTCTCAGTAAGAAAGAACAAGACGAGCTCAATGTTTCGGAAGTTTTCAGCATATTCTCAGGTACCTAGGATCATTTGGCTCATGGTTTTTTGACCCATTTTAGCTCATGAAAAGATGAAAAAATAGAAACTATAATTTTTCATCGTTGAAAATTCTTCAGATATCAATCCAATTCAATACAATCCCTACACAGATCATATGTGGAAATCAGCTTTGATATTTTTCGACGAAAATCTAAAACCTTTAGAAGAACATGTTGGTAATAAAATAAAAAATAAATTATCCTCCAGTAACGGACACGTATTTCAGGTAAATTCTCTCTAAAAAAGCACATTTTCGAAAACGTTTAACCCTCCTATCAGCTCACCTTGCGCCCATTTATTTTTATACCTTCCTTGTCAAATTTTCAGCTCCTGGAATGTTTCATTCGTTACCAAAATTTAATCCAACGCAATGAAATTCGAAACATGATTAAATCAGAACGACAAAAATTACTGATACTGTTGCAAGACTACATTAATGAAATAACCTCGTCGGATCTCTTTTCAAATGACGCGTTTTCCAAGAAATTCCCCGTGGAGTACATTGATTTACCAGAGTTAGTTTTAAAAATTATGTGGATCAAAGAAACCATTAAAAAAGTAAGCTAGGATATTACTATAGTTGATTAGGTGATTTGGAGTTTTTCAAAGAAAAATTTTATTGTTAGGTCAAAGACATGGAAACTGTGGGTCAAAATGTTTTGCACGATTTAGCAAATTATACCAAATTGAAAGAATCTATGTTATCGTTTATCAAGGAATTGCAAGCCAACGATTCGAATGCCTTCAATGAATGGTCGTCTCAGACTCGTAAAGCTATTGAAAATGCTAATTTGAGGTATCCTTATATTTTTTTACTTATACTGAATTCAAACCAGTCAAATTTTAATCAAAAGTTAATTTCAGCTTACGTACAGAAGATCCTGTTGTACATTTCGAGCAAGGGAAATTAATGAAGGTCAACTACAATCCCAAACTCGTTAAATTAATTAAAGAAGTGCACCAGCTACAATTACTAGGCTATAAGATTCCGTCTAAGATCACAGAAGTTGCTGACAAAGCTAAATTATTTATGCAACGTGCCAAAGCTTTAGAACAGGCAAGTATTTTTGGCACCTCCCAGCAAGATAAAACTTTTTTGATCAAATCTGGAAGCCATAGGAGAGACAATTTGGAGGGAAATGATGGGATTTCATCAGATAGGATTCACTTGATGCCGAGAAATGTAATTCAACCCATGTACTTACAAGTTTCAAATTTTCCAGGTTGCCAATTTCCATAACACAATCGGTGATCGAATGATACCTTCTCAGCGTCCGATGATGTTGTCATCAGCGATGGATCTGTCGAAATTAGTCAAGTCTGAAAATTCCGTCACATGGTCTGATAGCTCAGCTGTTGATCAATACATATCTCGTCTCCAAACCGTAGTCGAACGATTGGCCACTGAAAACAATGAATTATATTTTTACCACACTCAGATAACTCAAAAGGTATAAATTATACTCGAACCAAGTAATATTGTCCAACTAAGTAGGTATTTATTAATAAAGTTTTGCATTTATTTTTATTGAAAGGTGTCCAGTTTAGCAGACACTGATTTATTACAAGACAAATATAAATGGAGGGATACACTGCGTGAGATCCGCAATACGATAGCTGAAGTCAATCGTAAAGTAAGTTTTCACTAAAATGATCGTGTATTAGAGTGTAGGTATTTTCGTTAATTATTTCGATGACTTCAGTATTCGAATACAAAAACGTGGCTCATTCACTGGGATCATCAGATCTACAAAGTTTTACAATATCGATATCAAGTTGGTCTCTTGAACTTGAATCAGCATTTACCAGAGATTAAAATCGAACTGGTTTATAGGTTGGTTGATCAAAAATTTATAGTCTTCCTCAATTTTAATTTTCTTTTGAATTATTATGATTAATTCAATTCATCTACTCAGACAGCAAAGATTACAATTCAATCCCCCTTTGGAAGAAATAAAAAAAAAATACTACAGTCAACTCAAACGATTCATAACCCTCCCTCTAACTTTTCAAGGAGTTTCTGAAGCCTCCAGTTCCATATTTCCAGTCATGGTCAGCAGGTAGTTGCATCAAAATATTTAGAAGATCATCTCTTGGATCATCATTTATACATAGATGCACCATGAATACATTTCAGGAACGCTGATCAATTCCAGCAAGTTTATGCGAATGCTGAAAACCTTTTCGAGAAGCTACTCGCCTTGCAAGATGAATGGATCGATAGAGTAGCTCTTGGAGCTATAGATTTGGAAAGCACTGCCAGAGATTATATCACAAATGCTGACGAATGGGATATGAATTTCAGAACATCCAAGGCTTGGGGTCAAGAAATAGCGAAAATAGTCAAGTATGTAATCAACCTGTCAATTGCAGTAGGTATCTATAATTAGCATACCTTATGATTCATCTTCAATCTTCATTAAATTTATGGTTTACATCCGCAGTTGTGAACATAGAGTGGAATGTTTTACTGTTACCACTGCCCCCGTGCGTTCAGAAATCGAGCTCCATAATAACAGATATTGGGATGTGCTCTCTATAACGCTGTATTCATCCATCATGATGGATGTAAACGCCATTGAAGAATTTATCTCTGATTCGAAGAAAAAACTCGACTATCAACCTCAGTCTTTAGAAGAGATCGGTGATGCCAGCGAAGCATATCGACAAATTGTTGAAAAATCAAAGCTTGTGAGTTACTTGTATCATGAAGGGGAAAAAATATTGAATTTTTCTAATTTTTACTTATAACATTTCTCTGATAGATGCTTGACATGATGGAAGAAATGGATAAGAAAAATAAAGTTCTGTCTTCTTGGACAAAAGAACGAGTTAGTCAAGTAGCAACAGCAAAACAAGCGTGGAATAACTTTCACACAGTATTGGATAACCAACAATTCCACATGAATCGACAGGTAAATAATTTCAGAAATTGAATCATGCAGGGTGTTTCAGGACCATGAACAGAGATTTTCACACAGCAGCCATATAATTCATATATGTAGAGTTCATGTAGGTATAGTTGCCTAACTTTTGGACAGTAGGCAAAGTACAGACTCGTTCAAAAATGCTTCACATAGGCTGAACATCATTATTCTTGATAGGCGGGGTTTGCGCCAGGAGCTTCAAGGAAAACGTGGTCTCTTATTTACAGAATGTCAGAAATTGGCAACCTACATACTTATATGCCTTCCTAAAAATAATTTTTTCCTGTCCACTAATTCAGGTTGAAACCATCAAATCTAAACTGATAAATGAAGCTGATAACTTGGCCTCTGAGCTGGAAAAATTTGTTATACGTTGGAAACGAGTTCGTCCCAAGGAAACAGACCTCATTGATGGAAACAATGAACTAATCGAAAACAATTTGCAAGTTTTGAAAGAGAAAAGAGAAGAATGGAATAAGCTATACGAAAATATCTCTAAAATACGGTAGGTATGCTTTTCTCAATAGGTACATACAAATTATAAGCTCAACCAAAATTCACAGTAAATTTTAACTTTCCAATTTAGACGAGATTATGAAAAATTTGGTATCCAAGTGCCAGATTTTTCAGAGTGTACTGAATTTGAAAAAGAATTGAAGGAAACGGAAGACATTTGGGGGCTTTATGAGCAATTTACTCAAGGTAAATATTATAATGTATCGCTGAGAAACGAACTCAAACCAGAGTAAAAGTACCTACTCCGAAATATTTTTCATAGGGATTTCTGAATTGAGTGCCGAAGAATGGCTGGTTTTTCGAGGAAAAAGCGTGAACAAGTTTGAATCATTCCTCTTGCAATGGGAAGAAAAACTCAACAATACCACGATGACTCCATTAACGGCAAGACTGGTATCTGATTTACAAAACCACAAGGTAAGTAATTTGTGCGCTCATATCCTGTTGTTTAAAATAATGGCCAATGGATTAAAATGTCAAGATATTTATTACAGAATTTCATTTCACAAATAAAATACCTACGAGGTGAAGCATTTAGTGACAAACATTGGTCAGAACTTTGCACTTTGTTGAATATTCCATCCAAATCCATCGATCAGTTAACATTCGGAGATTTTCTCAAAGCACAAGATTCAGTTATCAGCAATCTTGATGCCATACAAGTCTGTAAACTAATATTCTAATATTCAACCATAAATTTACACATAGTTACTTAGGTATTTCATTTGAAATTTTGAATAGGAATTGAACAATAGAGCTGCCAGTGAAATAGTTATCAGGCAGGCATTGGCTGAATTGGATGTATGGGAAGTGGAATCCAAGTTTTGTTTCATGTCTCATATTGATAGTAAAGGATCTGATATAAATTTAATCAAGGACTACAAGAATATTCTTTCAAAGGTATGTACAAAAAAAATGAAATTTGCTCAAAAGTCCAATATTATAGATATTAACAATTTGATTGATGCCATTTTCAAACTCTTATAGATAGGAGATAACCAATGCTTACTACAATCAATGGCAGGTTCCGCTAATTATGAACAATTTCGAGACCATACTTCACTTTGGGAAACCAAACTCATAGATTTAGATTACTACTTGAGAAATTTAAATGAAGTTCAAAGAAAGTAAGCGAATTAGAAGCCAAGTAGGTAGGTACCTATCTCGTTCAACCAGAGTTCACAACAGAATCGTTTTTTTTTTTTAGGTGGTTATATCTGGAGCCAATTTTCAAAAGTGAAACTATGAAGATTGAAAAAGCCAGATTCGAACGCATTGACAAAGATTTTCGTTACATCATGAATCTCGTAAATACAGGAGACCAGCGAGTCATTAGTTTATGCAGAATACCCAATTTACGTTACACTTTAGATACATTAATTCAGCAACTCAACATCTGCCAAAAGAGTTTGAATGAGTACTTGGAAGTAAGGTCTTCAATAGGTAAAATGATATTTCTGAACTTCAATTTGGATACAAATGAGAAATTTTACAGGAAAAAAGACTGAAGTTTCCAAGATTTTATTTCCTAAGTGACGATGACCTATTGGAAATATTGGGCCAGGCTAATAAGCCGGAAGTGGTACAATCTCACTTAAAAAAACTGTTTGCTGGAATCAATAGCGTAGTTTTTGACAAAAATAATATCATTGCTGTTAAATCTCTCGAAGGAGAAACTGTATCTTTAAATAATCCTGTCACCATTTCGCTTGATGTTGAGGTTAGTTAAAATCTTACTCGTATTTTAGGGGGGGGCAGAAATTTGTAAATGAACTTTCATTATCCATTTTATAGAACTGGTTGAGCGGATTGAGTGTAGAAATGCGTGAGACATTGAAGAAATCTTTGATTAAATGCATAAAAGGAGCAGATCCATTGGTGTACCCTTCTCAGATTCTATGCTTGGCTGAAAGCATCTCTTTTACATTACGTTGTGAAGAGGCCATCAAGCAAAGGAAACTGAAGGTGTTATTGAAATCTCTTGAGGTATACCTCGTCTTGAATACGAGTAAATACTTGATACATCCTCTGAAAATGCTTTCTACTGAAAAAGACAATTTTTTTTCTCGGCAGGATCAACTCGGAGCATACACGAGGTTAGATTTGGAAATGGAAAATAATAAAGAGACTTCTGTACTGGAACTGAAGTTGAAAGCATTAATATTTGACACTATATATCACATCAGTGTAGTCAACGATCTCATCAATGATGGAGTTGATGAAGTAGATGAATGGGGTTGGCAAAAACGGATCAGGTAGATCAACATTTGAAGATGCAATATTATGATTTGTGTACCTATCTGTAATGATAATTTAATATCTTCATTCAGATTCTATCTAAAAGATGGCAACATTTCCATTAAAATGGTTGATGCAGAATTCCAATACTCTTTTGAATACCAAGGAAATGCTCCAAAACTAGTACATACACCGTTAACAGATCGATGCTACTTAACCTTGACACAGGTAGATGATTCCTATTGAAATTCTTATACTTTTGTTATTGTAAAAAAATAAAATTCATCTACTTAATTAACATTTTTCTTCAAAGGCCATGAGTATGGGATTGGGAGGAAATCCATATGGTCCGGCAGGTACAGGAAAAACAGAATCTGTCAAAGCTCTAGGAAGATTATTTGGAAGACAAGTATTAGTTTTCAACTGCGATGAGGTAAGACCTCGCATAATAAACATAGATTTTTTTACCTACATTCTGCAACTTTATCTAGCCTATTTTAAGCTCTACTACATAATTCACTTTTTTGGTCAAATTGTCAGGGTCTCGATATTCAATCATTAACAAGAATATTGATTGGATTGGTGAAATGTGGAGCTTGGGGTTGTTTTGACGAATTCAATAGACTCGAAGAAGCCACCCTATCAGCAGTATCAACCCATCTTCACATTATTCAAGAAGCTTTAAGAAGTAACCAGAGAAATATTGTTTTGATGAACAGACAGGTCAGTGAAGAATTGAAGATCCTGCCACCAACTTAAAAATACACAACTTCTTATCCGGCGATAATGATTTTTCACTTAGATCGAACTAAATCCAGATACTGGAATATTTGTGACAATGAATCCAGTCGGCAGAGGATATGGTGGTCGACAAAAATTACCAGATAACTTGAAGCAACTTTTCAGACCTATTGCCATGTCTCAACCAGATAATTTATTAATTGCTGAGGTCATCTTATTCAGCGAAGGCTTCAAAAAGGCCAAACTAATAGCTAGAAAACTGGTTCAAATTTTTGATATCGCCAAGTAATATTGCTGTATTTTTTACCAACCAATCCTTTATTTTGCTCTATGAGATTGAAAATCTTATAATACCAGCGTCATTTTCTTGATAGGAAAGTCCTGTCTCAGCAAAAGCATTATGATTGGGGTTTAAGAGCTTTAAAGACTGTTATTGGAGGCTGTAAAACTGCATTAAAAGCAAATAAGGCATCAACTGATATTGATGAGTTTGCTTTGGTAGTCCAAGCTGTTAGATTGAACACTTTATCCAAGATAACGTTTGCTGATGCCCAACAATTCGATATGTTATTGAAAGACACTTTCCAAGGAGTCCAATTTCATACTATGGATGATCAGGATATCATTGGAGCACTTGATGAAAGCTTCAAAGATCTCAAATTACAACACAATCCTCGACAAGTGAGCTCTTTAGACACCTACCTACCATCATCTCTCTCAAAAAAAGAATGTTCCTACAATGATTTGATAAAATGTTTATTGATTCAGGTAAGGAAGTGTTTGGAACTTTATGAACAACTGGAGCAAAGAATGGGAGTAGTGATTGTTGGACCATCTGGATCGGGGAAATCCACCATCAGCAAACTTCTGAAGCATGTAAAGTAGATATTTTTAAAATTTTCATGATTAAGACTTTGGTCTAATGTTGATTTTTTGAGTAGGCTTTAGTAAAACTTGGACGAACTATTAATCAATACACAGTTAATCCAAAAGCAATGCCACGTACTCAGCTTCTAGGCCAGATTGATGTGGACACAAGACAGTGGATTGATGGTGTATTGAGTACCGTGGCCCAACGTGTTTATGTGGAGCCTCTAGGTAGGTCCTACATACATAATATGTATTAATTAATGATTGTAATTGAGTTTTGGTGACATGAGCTGGAAACTGTAGAGATGGTATTTTTGCAGATATTCAATCATGGATATTATTTGATGGAGACATAGACCCTGAATGGATCGAGTCACTGAATTCTGTTTTGGATGACAACAGATTACTGACTTTGCCATCAGGATGGAGGATACAATTTGAGTCAAACGTTCATTTTCTATTCGAAACTCATAGTTTGCAACATGCTTCTCCAGCAACAGTTTCCAGAATGGGAATAATTCTAATGAGGTTTTGATTGCACTTAGATTCATTGAACATAATCAGCAGTTTAGTTCAAATCTTATGAGTTTGGTTTACAGTGAACAAGATCTGGATGTCAAGTATCTAGTGGAAAGTTGGCTTCAGAAGCAATCTCCTGAACAAACCTATGAGTTGAGTCCACTAATAGAAAAATATTTTTACAAAAGTAAGACATGTCCTCGCTCAGATAAATTTGCTCTCAAGTGACGAGACTTTGAAATGATGCAAATATGTGATCATTTTGGGTACATTCAGGTCTAGAATGGATCAATACAAAGGGAGAAAAAATAGCCAACATGTCCACTGTATCATTGGTTCGTTCCTGTTTATCTTTAATGACAGGAGTGACGAGCAAGTCACAATTTTGCGTTTCTCTGATGCATGGATTGGGATCAGTTTTGACCATTTTGAGCAAGGAAGCTTTTTTCAAACAAGTAATTCTCACATAAAATATCACGGGCTCAAATACATATGACTCCATTCTAATTATATTCTACTACTCAGATTTTAGAATGGACTGAGGAATTCATACCAGACCAGTCAAAAATATTGTTCAGTTACTTCAATAGCACCAGAAATTGTATCGATTGTTACAGCAGCGACAACACAATAGAGATATCAGGAATTGTAAAAACTGCTCAATTCAAATCATGCAGTGACACACTAAAGACATGGATGACGAAAGGAAATTCCTTCATCCTAGTGGGACCTCAAGGATCTGGAAAAAGGTATTGTCATCTAAATTTAAATTCATCAAGATCTATACCCCAGCGAGGCCCCAATAAGAACCAATCAACTAATTTCATTTGTTACTTGACAGTGTACTGCTTGATTACTGCGTGCAGGAAATCAGGGGCATAGAAATTGTGACGATTTGTTGCAGTCCTCAAATAACTCCTGGACATGTTTTACAAAAATTGACCCAAGTAAGTGTGCGTTCAGACATAAGTAGATATGGAAGTATAGGTACCTACTTATTTCGATTCAACTTTTCAGGTTTGCATGTTTGTCAACAGTAATCATGGCCTTGTATTTCGGCCAAAAACTTCCGAGAGACTAGTTTTACATCTGAAAGATCTAAATCTGGTTCAAATGGATAAATGGGATTCTAATATACTCGTTTCCTTTCTACAACAAGTAAATATGCAACTCCAGAATTTTATTCCATAACAGACTATTCCTCTCTAAATAGGTCTGTTTCTGACATTCAAACAGGTACTAACATATCAAGGATTTTATGACCCATCTCATATGGAATGGGTAAACATGGAACAGATTAATTTTGTATGCTCGTTACTATCTTGTGACAACCTGAACCCTAGATTCATCAATTCCAATAATTTGATTTCAATTTGGTAATTTACTAAGTTCTATGCTGAATGGTCCTGCACAAAACATGGTTATTTGGAAACAATTTTCATTCAAAATAATTTTGGTTGCAGGCCTCCTGATCAAGCAGATTTGCAGACTATATGTCTTTCATATTTAAGACCACTGAATGTAACAGAAAAGCTGACATCTGTCATGTCTCTTGTCATTATAGGGATCTATATAAAGGTATGCCCACCTTCCTCATTTCTGAAATGAAGGAATGAGAAAGTGTACTAATTTAACTTGATTCTAAATGATGTTTAAGGCGAAAGATCATTTTTCCAACGAATCACATTCGCACTACAAGTTCAATTTACGAGACATTTGCAACTGGTGTGTTGCTTTGAGAAGATATAACACCACAAACAACCAAGAAGTTGTTCAGGTAGAATTTTAGAATGAAATAATGAATAGAACTTCATCAAAATAATTATTCATTCGATATCTATGAACTGGCAGGCATTGCTGTATGAAGGTTTTAGACTCTTTCAAGATAGGTTAGTAAACGATCAGGACAAATCTCAATTTTATGGAATCGTTAGAAATGTAGTAGACATGGAGCTGGGGCAATTGTCCGCTATAGACGAAGTTGATAGTGAGTGTTACTTAAAAGTAGTGCATAAACCTCGTATTAGGTGAAATTTCAAAATTACGAGAATGTGCATAACAAATTATTTTCCTTAGAACTAGTATACCTTTGCGACGATGCTGGATCAACAAATCCTGTTGGAGGAACTTTGAGACCTTATGCAATAGACGATTGGTTACTTCTTTTGCAAAAACAGGTCTCTCAGCTAGGTAAATCTACACTGCATACCTACTCGAAAACTTCAATCCAGCAACAAAAACTATAAATTCTCTTTTTTTCAGAAAATGAAGGCGAGGCCATCGATAAAAAGATATTGCTGCCAGAGTTGGGCAAAATGGTGGTATATTTTGAAAGAGTGTTGACAGCTCCTGGAGGCTGTCTTTTCCTACCAGGACCTTCTGGTTATGGAAGGAAAACTGCTGTTCGGATAATCTCAAAAAGGCAATCAGCACGATTATTTACGCTCAAAATGTCCACTAGTTATGGAATAAATAATTTTAAAAATGATCTAAAATCTGTAAGTGAATCAGCTTTCACCAAAAATGGTCACTTATAAAACACAGCTGAATGACTCATGCCTTCATTTCAGATGCTTCAAGCAGCTGGACTGGACGATCAAGTTATTTATTTCGTTTTTGAAGACTATCATATCATTAGCCCCGTCATATTGGATTTCATAAACAGTCTTTTAGCATCTGGAGAGGTAAATGAAAATTGTGATTGATTTTTGAAAATTGCATGAAAATTCTTGAAACAATCTTTGTTCAGGTTCCAGGATTATACCAAGCTGAAGAGTTTGAGACGTTATGTTCATCATTGAAAGATGTCAGCACACAGCATGATTTTCAAGGAAGTCCGAGTCAATTTTTTGTTGAACGTATGTCTTTTGTTGCGTAAAAAATCATTGTTGAAGGCTTCAAACGATTTCAATCCTTCAATGGCAGGCTTGAACAATTATTACTGATATATATTTGGTATCCTATTTTAAGGTGTACGAAGAAATTTGCATGTGATTCTGATCACTGATTTCACTCACGAAGAATTTTTCAATCGTTGGGAATCAAATCCTGTACTTCTGAGACGATGCCAAACAATCTGGTTGTCAGATTGGAGTACAGAGACAAAATTATCAGTAGTGGATACCTTATCCAAGTTAGTGGCTAAATCGACCCCTCGATAAATAATCCGGAATTACGTATATCTTCATTTTTGTACCTAATTTTTCAGAGGGTACGATAAAGATTCGGAATCTCTTACATTGAATGATGCAGTTCGCAACAGCTTTATAGAAATCCATGAAAATGCCAAAAAATTTATGAACATCACTCCAAGACATTTCACGTTACTGGTGAAATCTTTCTTCCACATAAAAATCGCAAGAGAAGAGTCAATATCAGAAAATGAACGAAAACTAAAAGTAATTCAACTTTAGTATTCAAATTCCTCGACAAAAAAATGAACCAATTTTTAACAATTTGTCAAATAGGCAGGTCTTTCTAAACTGGTGGAAGCTAAGACGATTGTAGCTCAGCTGAAACAAGATGCAGCTTCACAAGAATCGAAATTAGCTGAAAAGCAAAGTAAAGCTAATGCAGCACTGGAGCTGATCACAAAAACAATGCAAAACGCCAGCTTACAAAAAAGTGAAATGGAAGTTCTAAAAGAGAACATGGAAAAAGAAAACGATGCTTTGACCATTAGGTTTGAAAACCGACGCGACGTTTTCTATTTGCAAGTCTTCTCATCAGACCCTAATCTTTCTACGATTTTTTAGGAAAAAGGAAATAGACGTTGAGCTTGCCGAAGTAGAACCTGTTCTAGCTGAAGCTCGATCAGCAGTAGGTAACATCAAATCTGAATCGTTATCGGAAATTCGTTCCTTGAGAGCGCCTCCTGATGTCATCAGAGATATCTTGGAAGGTGTTTTACGTCTGATGGGGATCCAAGATACGTCATGGAATAGTATGAAAACATTTTTAGCCAAACGAGGAGTCAAAGAAGATATAAGGTGGAAACGAAATTCTGTACAATTTCGTATAAACTTATTTTGCTCCTTCATGGTGATTTTTTTCGTTACAGATGTTTCGACGCTCGCAGTATAGCTTTAGAAAACCGTTTACAAGTCGAAGAGTTACTTGGTCAGCGAGAAAAATCATTCGAAGAGAGGACTGCAAAGAGAGCCTCAGTTGCCGCAGCGCCTCTTGCAGCTTGGGTAATTGCCAACGTAAAATATTCCAGGATTTTGGAAAAAATTAAACCTTTGGAAATGGAGCAAATCAAATTACAAAAGTAGGTACCAATCGTGAATTGATTTTATAAATAGTTTTGAAATAACTGATTATTTTCACCGATGAAATTTTACAGTAAATTGAAGGAATCTGGCGATCAAATTTTGCTCCTAAGCAGTGGTCTTGATGACGTTGAACAAACCGTTTCTAAACTGAAGGAGCAGTTGAACACCAACACCAAAGAGGCTGCGGAGATAGAAGTTCATTTATCAAAAGTTCAAGGAACTATAGCTGCTGCGGAAGGTCTTGTAGTCAAATTGGATGAAGAATACTCTCGCTGGAGTGAACAAGTACCTTATACTTGAAGTGTTCTCGATTTGGATAAATACAAAATTTTGATGCTAAGTTTTTGTTTTCCCCTCTCAAATAGGTTGTAGATTTATCAAGTAATCTAAATTCGCTGTCCAATGATTGCTTACTTTCTTCGGCTTTAATCGTATATTTGTCCAATTCATCAGAAGACATTAGAAAGTACGTGATAGAAAATTTGTATTATAGATTGCAGTATGTACACTGAACTCATGTCAACTTTTTGGACTTCTAGGTCAACTCTGAGTGAATGGCAAAAAATGCTAAATGCTGAAAAATTCGAATTGGAGACATTCCTTAGTACAGAACAAGAACAACTCAGATGGTTCTCTGATGGTCTTCCATCTGATTATATTTCTATTCAGAATGCAGTAATTATTTCTCAGGTACTAATTAATTGCGGGAAATTTTTATTATTCATTTTGATAGATGAGAATAGCTCTAATTAAAATAAATTATTATCTTTGCATTTGAAAGCTTTCAAAAATGGATATCAGTGTAAGTTATTTGTATTTTAAAATTATTTCACCGCGTTTAAAGCTCATAAACTTTATTTATCTATTTTTTTAGACTTGCTTAAGACCTTTATTAATAGACCCCTCAAATATTGCATTAAAATGGCTACAAAACAAGCTGAATAAAAATAAAACAGTCGAGCTGATACCTCAGCACAGTCAGCGACTCTACACATCTCTGGAATTGGCCATAAGGTGAGTTAATTCTCTAGCTGGTAAAATACGTGAAAAAAATTTTCAAAAAATTGATTTTTAGGTTTGGAAAATCTCTGATCATTCATGATGTCACCTCTGTTGATCCAATATTGGTGCCAATTCTAAGAGGAAATTACACGTTCCAAGGTAATGAAATTAGACTCTCATTTTGAGAAACTGAACCAAAATTTACACTCAAATTCTATTTCAGGAACAAGAAAATTGATTGCAGTAGGGGAAAAATTGGTGGATTATAATTCAGATTTTCAATTGTATTTAATTTGTCGAGATTCCAAGCCAAATATACCATCATTCATCAAAACTTTATTGACCTGTATCAATTTTGAAATCACGTACTCTGGTCTTTCACAACAGGTAGGTACCTAGCGAGTTTCCCTCATCATTTCTCAATTTTAGATTTTTCATCATCTCTTGACATTTTTTTTTTTTTTCGAAAGCTGTTACGATGTGCTTTATCAGTAGAGAAACCAGAACTAGAAGATAAACGAGCAGAATTACTTCGAAAAGAAGAGCAACTGAAATCTAAACTCTTTGTTCTACAAGATAATATTTTGGTTGAGTTGGCAAATGCTCAAGGCAACGTGCTGGATAACAAAGTACAAAAATAAAAGTCGAAATTAATTCATTCAATTTCCCTATTGAAATGACCGGAATTTGATATCGTTATTTCAGGAATTATTAGCTACCTTGAACGAATCGAAGAAAAGCAGTTCTGAAATTAAGCAATCTTTACTGGAATCTCAACGTATTCAGGTCGAGCTTATAGATGAATGTGAAGTTTATAGACCAGTAGCTGAAAGCGCAGCCACTTTGTACTTCTGCACAATTCCTTTGCAATCGATAAATAATTTCTATCAAATATCCATCGATACTTTTATACAAATTTATAAGAAAATTTTCTCGCCTGTTCAAGTACGTAAGATGTGATGGTGTTGAATAAGTTGCATAATCTGTTACCTTTGTTTATCATCTAAATATTCGTTCAAAGGAGCAAATAGATTTCGATATCGAAAGAAAAACACGTAAACTGATCCAGCTCGTTTACCAATACATCAGCAGATTCCTGTTTAAAGAAGATTTGCTAACTTTTGCGTTGCATTTAGTGCGAAATATGCATCCTCAATGTTTCAAAGAAAATGTAAAAATATGATAATCATAATTATACATATAATATCAGGTATACCCACCAAAAATGAATAAAACTTCAAAAAAAAATCATTTTCACAGGAATGGGAGTTATTTAGTCGAGAAATATTGCCAAATGTAAAAAGTGATTCAGCCGAAGTACTCAATTCCATACCTTCTTGGGCCAATAAAGAGCAAGCATACGATATATACCTTTTAAAAGTAAAAAGAAAATCAATCTGTTCACAAGTAGGTACAAATAGTAAATGGATGAAAATGTTATAAATTTGTATTTTTCAGCAAACTTTACCCAAATTATACGCTCAACTGGACACCAAAAATGTCAAGGTGTGGGACAGATTTTTAAATAATAATTCCCACGATGCTTTGGATTTGCCTTTGTCTCCATTTCAAATGGTACTCGTCACTCAAGCATTTAAACCCGGGTTCCTTCACTCTGCATTGTCTTATTTTGCTCAAAGGATGCTTGGTATAGTGACCATAAAATACACTTTCATTCAAGTACCTATGAGAATTTTGAACGAAATATATAACTGATCTCTTTTCTTCAAAAGGATTACAGAGATTATCCTCTAGTGCCACACGACTAGATCAAGTATTACCAGAAACCAATTCGAAAGAACCTATTTTATTATTCGTTTCATCAGGGGCAGATCCTTCAGAAGAGATACGATCTTTAGCCAAACGTATTGTGGGGTCGAATTTTTACGAGGTAAAAATCACTGCTAAGATTGATTGTATTGATCCAATAATTTATGAGGTTCGATTTTTCAACAGATTGCCTTGGGACGAGGTGAAACAGAATCAGCCATCAAACTACTCCTCGAAGCAGCTGAAAATGGACATTGGTTAATGATGAAAAATTTACATTTGATGACCTCCTGGTTGCCAGTGCTGGAAAAAGAGTTGAAATCGATGAGCAAAGTTCGAGATAGTTTTAGATTGTGGTTAACTACGGAGCCTCATCCGAATTTACCCTCGGCATGGATTCAGATGTGTTTGAAAATCACATACGAGGTAACCTTAAGTGGAATCCTATTATTAATTCTTCGGCTGTTATAATTCAAACGAACATCAAATTTGTTTTTGTGATTTCAGACTCCTCAAGGAATAAAACATAATGTTGAAAGGACGTACTCCGCACTGACTAATCAACCTTTCGTATCAATGGAACATGCCAGAAGTATGTTTGTGTTAGCATGGTTCCATGCCATTATTCAAGAAAGAAGAACATTCATACCGCAAGGCTGGTGTAAATTTTACGAATTCAACGATTCTGATTTATTCACTGCTTTAAAAGTAATCAATGACAGGTTTAAAGTAGGTGAGTATGGGTTTAAAATGAGTTCCTATAAAAAACGGGGACCAAAATTCACAAGAAAATTTTTGCAGACCATAGAAATTCGGTGAAATGGGAATTCATTCATGGATTATGCGAACAGGCTATTTATGGAGGTAGAATCGATAACAACCAAGATTTGCTTGTTTTGAAATCG
This sequence comes from Planococcus citri, assembly GCF_950023065.1. Lineage (NCBI taxonomy): Eukaryota > Metazoa > Arthropoda > Insecta > Hemiptera > Pseudococcidae > Planococcus > Planococcus citri. Next base: position 59,517,488 of record NC_088678.1, on the reverse strand, counting down.
TACTTGAGATCTTATTTCAACTCTGACGTGATAAATTCTGGAAGAAAATTGGTGGCTCCTGATATGTACATTCCTAATTCATCAAACATCAGAGTAATTTCCAAATATTAACTCGTGATTATGATGCAATTTTTTTTTTAATTCGCAATATTTCATCTAGGATTTCACTGTTATGATACAAAAACTTTCGGAAGTCGATTCGCCAGAACTTTTTTCGTTGCCTTGGAACGTTGATTTATCTTGGCAAAAGAATCGTTCAACTGACGTCATAAACTGGTTAAAAGGTACCTACCCATCATACTACCGTACTACCCACTAGAATAATTCCTAAAAATGGTTCTAACTTCTAATGTAGTCTGAGTACTGACTTACTATAATTTTAGTCTTGAAGTATCAAAACATCCTGAACAAAACCAATATGGAAGAATGGAAATCAAAAATTTCTCCTATTTTGCATCTTTGGAAGCAGCTGAATCAGGTTTTTCATCATTCATTGCTCTGAAAAATAGATATATAAAGCTTATTTATCAAGTACTCGAAATAGCTAAAATTCTCTACATTAATTTCAATCACAGGAGGCTGGAATTTTGAAAATGAAAACAACTCAGGATGAACCTAGCCAGGAACCCATACGAGCTTTCATCATAAACGAATTTAATTTTGCTACCCAACTGGTCAGCTATATTCATAAGACACTAGTTGATGTGAATAAAGCAGTAAGATCTTCGGTCACACCAAATGAAACTACCATTGCCTTGATTACGACGATTGTAAATCAGAAGGTAGGTATAAAGCCAGAGAATTCATATTTAACGTAAGCACATCTACAAAATTATGCGAATGTTTTGCTTCATTTCATAGACACCGGATGATTGGTTATCATTTTGGGAAGGAAGTAAAAACGTGATTCCCTACCTAAAAAATGTAATGAGTCGAGCATCTTTCATAATGAAAATTTATAAAACAAAAGAAAATGCAGAAAATCTGATGACGAAGTCGATCAATTTGGCTAACTTTTTCAATCCGCAAGCATTTCTGAATGTTTTCAAACAATTTTCCTCCAGGTGATGACTCGAGTCAGTAACTGAAGCTCTCATTCCCACCTTACGAAGTAATTTACCAATATGAAATTTTCAGATTATCAAAAGAGCCTTTGGATAGTTTGAAACTGGAGTGCTCGTGGAAGAATTACATAGGAGATTCAAAGGTTACATTGACTGTAGAAGGATTGTTGATCGAAGGAGCACACTTCAAAGAATCATCGTTGACGGAAAACAGTCCCAATTCTCCAATGTTGAGTTCAGTTCCAGCTTTCAAAATTGCATGGACGTCAAATGTGGGTTTAGTTGGTACGTATTATTCAGTTGGTTCGACGAGAAGAAATTATGAAGGTTTTTGTTTTGCAGGATGCTTCAGAAAACTACCATGAAGGTTCTCTGCAAATTCCTGTCTATCATAATTCGCAAAGAGAAAGCATCGTTATGTTCATAAAAGTTGATATACCATCGGATGAATATGATAAATGGATACAAACAAATGTCGCAATCTATTTGCAAGAATAAAAATCTCAATGTAACTTAATACTTACAAAGAATTCCTGTGATTGAAATGTGAGAGGTACATAATTTCATCGCCGAAATAAACGAAATGTCGCGAACAACTAAAGCATTATTATTCCAATGTCATGATCATGAATAATTAAAACTTAAACCCTCAAGTTCTGTATTTTTTTTACTTAATTAAAATTATTATTGAAATTAAAAAAATTATCACCATCACTGATCACCCATGCGAAATTTCTTATCAAAAATCAAAAAAGCCGCTGATCATTTTTCATCAGTGTTGCAAATTGAAATTCGCAAAAATTTGACACGAAAATATTCAATATTCTGATCTTAGCGCTGCTGTTGCTCAAAATGAGTACTATTGGAAAATTGTCTGATCACAAATTAAGGTCATTGACCCGCTCTCGACGTGGTCGCGACCTCGCGACTCGCGAGTAGGTCTAGTCCAGTGAGTAACTGACTAACTAAGTAAGGTAAGAAGTACTAGTAGTGAGTACTGACTACTGAGTACTGACTACTGCCTCTGATACTGAGTAGGGTCAATGTAGGGTAGGGAGGGAAGGGTACCACAAACCACAAAAAGTAGTTACCTAATTACCTATATATGTCCGATACCGAAGTCCTATCCGTCTGCCGATCTACCATTGTACCATATTTTCATTTCAGCCATTTACCATTTCCATTTTCAATTTCTTCATCGCTTGACGAACTTGCATAGCTTTGCAAAATTACAATATAATTATGAAAATTAATCCTGCAAAACCGCGTAAGCATATGCTCAAAGATTTGAAGTTTTTCAAAATCATTTTTGAAAGAGAATTATCAATTATTACTGAAAGAAACTAGAAAGGCGAAAAACGCAACGTCTTAATAATTCTCAATAAATTAAAGTTATTTTTTTAAAAAAAAATTCACTCATTTTAACAATTTTAAATTTTTTAATAATTTATTTTCAAGTTGGAAAAAGTTTGAAAGTTGAAACATTTTGATTCTATTCTATGGCAGTGGCACAAATTCGTCCATTAAAAACAACAACAACAACAATTTTTTTCTATTGTTCAACTATTCTAATTTGATAGGTCCTTTAGTGAGTATTGAATTGATTGATTCAACTGAGAGTTTTAGGATGAGCTAGATTGGAACTAAAACGTAGGCGAATATTGAATCAAAAATCTATCTCAATTCTCAACAAGGGGAAATTTTATTTTTTGATTTGATTACTTCAATTTAGATTTGAATCTTGAAGAGGGGTAGCCTGGATAGGGAAAGAATTTAGGTGATTTAGGGGCGAATTCATAAACGCCTCTGTAACGTTCAACTCGCTAATGCTCACAAAATTTAATTTCATAGTCATTCCTGAATACGAGTATTACTTGCCCAAGTGAAGGGCTAAAACTGAATTTTGGACGCTCATGACTCAAGTCATTCTTCATCATTTTAATCAAAAATGTCAAAACTTCATTTTGAGCCATTATATTATTTGAGTCGGTGCAACTGATCAACAAAACACTAAAACTTTGCAGAAAAATGAAATTTTATGATATCAACATTCAAAAACACGAAGTTTTGCAGAACTATGCACTATTATGTACAGTCTCTATCTCGACTTGGAAAGTAATACTCAATACCTTACTTACATAGGAATAAGAATAACAATAAAATGAGTGATCGCTGAAATCAGAAATGTGATTTTCTATACTTTTACGTAAGAATGAGAAAGGAGAAACGTTAAATTCGCCCTTGCCCTTAGTTTCGCTGAAAATGCCGAAGAATTCGTTTAGTATTTAAGTATCCACTAAATACGTCTTATTTCCTCTGAAAAATTTTTGTTCTGCAGTGCACTTCTTCCTAGTTCCTTTCACTTTTTAATAGTTTTCACTCTCTTCGAATTTCTAATTTTTGTAATCGTAATTATTTTAAATTTAAATTTAAAAATTTTTTAAAAACAAAAATTTGAACGTAAAAAACCCTAGGCACCGTATTACGGAGACGTCAATAATCAACTTGGCACTCAACAATTCCACTATAATCATGGCACTTTTCAAAACTGGCTGACACGCTTATGATGCAAATTCGTACAAAGGTTATGTCAGTTTTTGATTTTGAAACATGCTGAAAAAATAAATTACTTGTGTGGAAATTAACGTCAATTATTTATGAAAAGAAGAATAACATCAATTCAATGCGTACACGAATGCAATAATTACCTGTCGGGCGAATGGTGCTGGAAAGGGTGACGAGTATTCGCATTGATACGTGTTAAATTTTGCGGTGTTTTGATAGTATTATCGGTAAATGTATCAGTTATCGTAGTATTTATGCAATTCACATTGATTATCGTGGATTTTAGTTGGCAATTCAGACATGGTAAGTACTATTTATGTCCGGTTTACGGAATATCTAAACATTGAGTCATATCCTCTCGTGCGTTGGCGATTGTGTGAGGATTTTCGCGCGTTATGATGACCATTTACTTTACTCTGTATCGTTGGTCGAAATCGTAGTTATTGATACTGTGTTATCAAGCGTGCGTAAATTTGTGTCAACAAAGCATCGTTTCAATAATGCGAAATTCGGCCAGCGAGGTAAATGTGACCCATCGATTCAACCCTTCCTTCAAGTGTTTACTAATATACGATGTGTTTCAGGCAACTGTTGAAAGGAAAGGAACTTTCAAAGTTGAATTTCTACGACAGATCGAAAAACAAATCCAAAAGAAATGGGATGATGAAAAAATCTACGAAATCGACGCAGCCGAAGATGGCAAAAAAGAAAAATTCTTCACAACGTTCCCTTTTCCCTACATGAACGGTAGGCTTCATCTGGGACACACTTTCAGTCTGTCGAAATGCGAAGTACGTATACTCGAAGTAGTTCGTACTACAGCGATGAATTTTTGACCTAAATTTCTTACTTTGTTGTACAGTTCGCCGTACGTTATCATCGACTGAAAGGCAAAAGCGTCTTATTCCCGTTCGGTTTCCATTGTACGGGAATGCCTATAAAAGCATGTGCTGATAAATTAAAACGTGAAATGGAAATGTACGGTTATCCTCCCAAGTTCCCAGATGATAAACCCGTCAGCCCAGTGGTTCCTGCAGATGACGATATCATCAAAGATAAAAGTAAAGGTAAAAAGGTAAGACACGAGTAAACATCTATTGTAATTATTATAATATTATAATGTAACATATTTCTCCTCATCGCTGTTTCCGCTATCATCATTTTGACGGCTAACTTTGGCCTTATCAAAATAATTAATGAGCTAAAGCTTTTTTTGTTTCACAACTTGCATAATCGCATTCGTGTATGAATGGTTTCGAAGTCCATTTCAATGCACGTGTCTGATTACGTAGTAGTGATTGTAATTTACGTTTTGTTTTGTAGAGCAAAGCTGTCGCTAAAACTGGTACAGCCAAGTATCAATGGCAGATTATGCAGAGTTTAGGTATGGTCGACGAAGATATTAAAAGTTTTGCCGACGCTTCGTATTGGCTCGATCATTTTCCGCCTTTAGCCATGGAAGATTTGAAAAGTATTGGTATTCATGTGAGTATCTTTATTCTAGGAAAAATTGGATTTTCCCATCACGTCCGATGACGTCATTTGTAAACAAATTTATTCCAATGAATTATCATTCAATCGGATCGTGAACTAAATTTTGTCGGTCTACGAATTTAGGTTTATCGGTTCGTTGAAATGATTTTTTTTTCGTTTGAATGTTGTCTCGAGTATATGATATCTGTGAAAGGAATTTTGCGTTTAAACGAATTAATTCCGAACAAGTCCTTCGAGAAAGGGATTGATTAATAGATATTTTTTATCTTTGCATTATCAAATGTCGCAGATCGTACTTCCGTTGCTATTTATAAGTTCAAATAAGACTTGATAGCGTTACGTCAGTCAACGTTCTATGAAACTTTTATCTCCAGATCTATCTGAGATGTGTTTTTCGATGAAAACGACGATCAGAAAATTTCGAAGTAGATAGATCACGTGTACGGATGACTAAGCGTGCGATTTATTCATAAATTTTCCAGTTCCGAATGATTCTGGGCATTACGAATATTACGTAATTTGATTGCCAAAAAATATAAGTCAATATCGTGAATTTTTCAACGTATTTTAAACTTCGTGGAAAATTGAAATAATGTTGAAAATTTTTGTCTTTGAATTTGATGATGTAATCAAGTGGAAAATTAAAGGGGTTGCATTTTTTCTCTTCCTTTATTTTTCAATGTAATTTTTTGATTTGAGTAGAGATTTTTGGTCTTGGGTTTTGTTAAAAAAAAAAAAAAAATTCTCACAATGAATTTATTTTTCTTTTATTTATTGCCAAAACGTTTCTTCCTCCTTTGAACTAATCGATATTTTTTTCTGCAGGTGGATTGGCGACGAACGTTCATCACAACGGATGCAAATCCCTATTTTGATAGTTTCGTCAGATGGCAATTTAAGAAATTACGTGACCGAAGTAAGGTTAAATATGGTAAAAGGTACACCATATTTTCGCCTAAAGACAATCAACCTTGCATGGATCACGATCGATCGGTCGGCGAAGGCGTTGGTTCGCAAGAGTATACGTTAATTAAACTGAAATTACTGTCTCCTTTCCCGGCTAAATTAAAGTAATAATCTTGCTCTTGTTGGGTACATTTCTCAACAAATCTACTATCATATATTTGTATTAATTCTGTTTATAATTTTGTACAGAAAACTCGAAGGCAAAAAGGTATTTTTAGTAGCAGCTACTTTAAGACCGGAGACAATGTACGGTCAGACAAACTGCTGGGTTCGACCCGATCTACAATACGTGGCTTTCCAGACGAAAACCGACGAAGTATTCATATGCACTAAACGCTCGGCCAAGAATATGGCATATCAAGAATTTACCAATAAAACTGGTTCCTATGTTATTTTAAGCGAATTCACCGGACAGGATATTATGGGTGTTGCGTTAGAGGCACCGATGGCACCGTATCCTAAAATTTATACTTTACCCATGTTGACGATTAAGGAAGATAAAGGCACAGGTGTGGTCACCAGTGTTCCTTCCGATTCACCCGATGATTACGCCGCTTTAGTCGACCTTAAAAAGAAACAACCCTTCAGGGAGAAGTACGGTATCAAGGATGAGATGGTGCTGCCTTACGATCCGGTGCCTATCATCGATGTGCCCAGTCTGGGACAGTTGTCCGCTGTGTCGCTGTATGAAAAATTGAAAATACAGAGTCAAAACGATAAAGAGAAATTGCAAGAGGCCAAAGAACTGGTGTACTTGAAAGGATTCTACGACGGTGTTATGGTGGTTGGTGAATATAAAGGAAGAAAGGTGCAAGAGATTAAGAAACAATTGCAGAAGCATTTACTCGATTCCAATCAGGCGGTCATTTATCACGAACCTGATAAAACAATTATATCGAGGTTAGTTTTCACAATTTTCATTTTCTCTGGAACATACCATAATGTGCAATGAGAATTTTCATCTTTGATGTGCTTTTCAGATCCGGTGACGAATGCGTTGTCGCATTATGCGATCAATGGTACCTTGATTACGGTGAAGAAAATTGGAAAAAGGCAGCGTTCAAATCACTCGACCAGATGAACACATATCACGAAGAAGTGAAAAAGAATTTCTACTCGTGTCTGAATTGGCTCCACGAATACGCCTGTTCCAGAACGTACGGACTAGGTTTGTAAAATCAATTCGTTTAGAACGGCATCTTTAAACTTCGGTGAATATCTTTGGAATTATTTTACAGGCACTAAATTACCCTGGGACGAGCAATGGTTAATCGAATCATTATCCGATTCGACGATCTACATGGCCTACTACACGGTCGCACACGTCTTACAAAATGGCACTTTCAAAGGCGAAAATGGTACCAGAAACGGAATCAGGTATGATATTCAGACGATCTCGAAGCACGCTCGCCGGGCGTCGTACATGCAATTAATTCCAGCGAAAATGCTTTTAGGCCTGAATACCTGACCTCCGAAGTATGGGATTATGTCTTCATGAAAGATGCGCCATATCCGGTGGATTGTAAAATACCGCGAGAAGTATTAGACAAAATGAAACGCGAATTTCATTTCTGGTATCCGGTGGATTTAAGGTGTTCTGGCAAGGATTTGATTCAAAATCATCTGACCTTTTTCATCTATAATCATTGCGCCATTTGGCCCGATGACGATACGTATTGGCCGAAGGGTATTCGAGCCAATGGGCATTTATTATTGAATTCGGCCAAAGTGAGTGAATTGTTCTATATCAGAACTCTTGAGTTAGTGATTGATTTCACTCGTAATTACTCTCGTTCGATTTCAGATGTCGAAATCAGAAGGTAATTTCCTCACTTTGACTGAAGCTGTGCAGAAGTTCAGCGCCGACGGAATGAGATTATGTTTAGCCGATGCCGGTGATTCCATCGAAGATGCTAATTTCGTCGAAAGTATCGCCGATGCAGGTAAAATATTCTAGTGTGCATTATTTCAAGTTTTACATGCGTAAGATCGAATAATTTGATGTGATTTTCTTTCATTTCAGGTATCCTTCGTTTATATACCTTCATTGAATGGGTCAACGAGATGAAAAATAACGAAAATACGTTAAGAACGGGGCCGTACAACGATTTCCACGATAAAGTTTTCGTAAGGTGAGTTCAACTCAGTGCTTGGGGAAGGGGAGGGATTTGATCAACATTTTTAAAAAACGTTCAATCCGAATCTTGGTCAATTTTTCAATATAGCTTCAATGACTTTATTTAAACACACCATAACGTGTTGAATTGAAGTTTGGGAGGAAGTGACCTCTGACCTCATTGGTTTAAATGCTTGCTTTTCAGCAAACTTGAAGATTTGCATTTTTTTTTAAAACTGTCCAAAAGTTGCTTTTTTCCCCCAGAAACTGCCATAAAGTATCACTTTTTTTTGCCAATGATTCCCAAAAAGTTTTGCTTTTCGCTAAAATTGTCAAAAAATTCTTGCCTTTTAGAAAAAATTACCAACAATTAATCGTTTTTTTTTTTTTTAGAAAAATTCCAAAAAGTTTCCCTTTTTTCCAAAAATTGTCCAAAATCCTCGCTTTTTGCCAGAAATTTCCTAAAAGCCATTCCTTTTGTTAGAATTGTTAAAGTTTCGCTTTTTTACTAAAAATTGATTTTTTTTTTGCCAGAAATTGAAAAATTCTCGTTTTGTTACCAAAAATTGCCCCGAAGCCTCGCTTTCTTACCAAAAAGTTTGTCTTTCAACTTTTTAAAATGAGGAACATAATATTTCAATTTTTTTGTTTTTTTTTCTGTGATTGTTTTTCTACGTTGATTATTCTAATTTTTTTTAAAATTGAAACCTGGTTTTGAAAAAAGCTCGTAATTTTTGATTTTCATAAAAGAAATTGAAAAATTTGGTCACTTCTTGGTATATTTTTTTCTCGTCTATTTTACTGTAAATTATCAGTATTTCGATCTAATGCCTCGAAAATAGATCTTGATGTTTATATTTTGCTTAATTAATCATCTACTACGTCGTATTTATGTTTTACAGCGAAATGAACCTGAAAATATCGCAGACTGATAATTACTACAATTCGATGCTGTTCAAAGAAGCTCTACGAACGGGCTTTTTCGAATTGCAAGCGGTTCGAGATAAATATCGCGAATTGACCGCCACCGAAGACGGAATGCATCGCGATTTAGTATTCCAATTCATCGAATTACAAGCTTTGCTGTTATCACCGATTTGTCCTCATGTCTCCGAACACGTTTGGAATTTATTAGGAAACGTTAGTATTATTTTGCCCCTCAAAAAAGTACCTTGAAAAATGTAAAAATCCCAAAATACTTCTTTTTTTAAAAATTTTTACAGAATGAAAGTATTTTGAAATCTTCTTGGCCGATAGCTGGTCCAATCGACGATAAGTTGATCCAAGCATCCGAGTATTTAATGGAAGCAGCGCATTCGTTCCGTTTACAAAAGAAGAATTACTTCCAAGTGGTTTCGAGGAAAAATAAAAACGCCGCCTCGACTCCGCCGGAAAAACCTAACAAAGCCGTTATTTGGATCGCCAAAACGTTCCCACCTTGGCAATCGACGGTTCTGAGTGTTATTTTGGAATTGTATCAGGTCAGTAATGCAAACGATAAGCTCGGTCATAGCCAAACATTCGTCGAATAGTGTTTTTATTCATTTTTTTCTTGCGCAGAAAAATGCCTCTACGATGCCTGATAATAAAACAATTTCAGCTGCTTTGAATCCGAAGGCAGAGCTTAAAAGGCATATGAAAAAAGTTATGCCGTTCGTGCAAGCTGTGAAACAGAAAGCCGAACAGATGGGTATTGCGGCGTTACAGCAAAATCTATCGTTTGACGAACACGAAGTGTTACGTATTAATTTAAATTATTTGAAAAATACATTAGAGGTGAGGAATTGTTAGTTTTGTTTTTTCCCTGTAATTGACGTGTTTCAATTAACGTTTTAACGATTTATTTGTTCGTTGTATTTGCAGTTAGATGATATCACGCTTAAGTACACAGACAGTGCAGATGTTCCTGATAACGTGAAAGAAGACTGCTGTCCCGGTGCTCCGCATATTCTTCTTTTCGCCGATAGTAAACCGGTGCTTTTAAAAGTTATTAATACTGTTCCACAGAACGGCATGTTTACCGTTCTGATCAACGTTAACGAATGTCAAACCGTCGAAAAATTAGTAGATCGAATGAAAAAAGAATTGAAATTAGGAAAAGGTATCCGGATGCAGTTTTTTAAGTTTATTTTACAATCCGATGTTGAAATTATTAATCTTCTACTATCTTCTGTTTAGATTCGAATATCGACATATGGCGCTACAAAGATCCGATCAGTGGCCCACGCAAAACTCCCGCATTCGGTGACGCATTTTCCGATAAAGAGAAGCTCTCGGTTAGCGATAAATTCATCGTCGACGATAAAACTAGCGTAATCAATGTGAAAAATGGTAACACATCGAGATTAGTCGGCGAAACGGTCATGTACGTTGTAACGTAGTCGTCGTATCGTAACGTGATGCGCTGAGTGCAGCGAATCGCGATCGCGACCGATTATTTTATTATTGGTGTTGCGAAAAACGTCGAACAGTATTTCTTTGTTTTTTTTTCTCAGTTTAAGGTTTTAGCCCGGTTGAGGCACGAAGTCTTTGACGAGCTTTAACCGTTATTTATTTATTTTGAAAGTACCGTTTTTAATTATTTATTTTTTTTCCTTTTCTTTCTTCGTTTCTTTATTCTTTCTCTTTTTTCCTGTTCTAAGTTATTTATCTGTTCTCCGAATCAAGGAGATTTGTGTATTGTGTTCGTTTGAAGATGTACGATGATGATTTTTATCGTTCTCGAGGATTCATTTTAGCGCCAATATTGAAGCTGAACGGTGGCGTTCTGTTGGAAAATTCGTGGGTGAATTTTCGCCGAAATGAAACCTCGACTGATGTGTAAAACTAACAAAAATATATTTTTAATGGTGTTCCGGTGTAATTTTTTTTCTGAGTGCAATAAAAGTCGTAAAGATTCATGTATGTATGTATGTAGTAGCTATAGCATTGAACGCTAGCTCAGTCTTTTTTTCTTGTTCACAACGTTCTGAAGAAAATGGATATCGAATGATCACGAGTATTTTATTTTCAACGATTCGTTATTAAAACTTAGAAAAACGAGTTCTGTTGAGTCGAGTTTTTTTAATCTCAGATTTGAAAATTCCTATTCAACTATTCGTTCATTTGTTAATGAAGAGTATTGACATTATTGAGTGTCTATTTTAAATTCATGATTTTTTTTTACAATTTTTCCATCAAGTACCTAGGCTATTTATACTCTTACTGACAAACTCAGACAAAGTGATGACTATCTACATTAACTATTCGTTTATTATTTGCTTTCATTTGATAATTGATACCTAAGAATTTTGAATCAATGAATTCTTTCAAACTTCAATTCATGAATTCAAAATTATCATGAATTACTTAATCGAGTGATACTTCATACTTCATAAAAAAAAAGAACGAATAGACGAGTTATTCAAGTAGGAGTACTCAGGTATGTAATGTTGGGATCTAATTTGTATTCAGTCGTATTTTATCTTCGTTCAGTACGATGACTTTTTAATGAAATGACAGAAAATTCTTTAATTTTTCATATTTTTTATTCACCCTCAACCCCCCCCCCCTCCTAAAAAATGAAAAAGAGTTGAAAATTGACAAATGAAACACCAAAGTCCAAAGATGATAATATTTTGTTGAAAAATGAATAAAAAATAGGCTACGTGAAAAGAAAGTCGAAAATATGTCAATGTAATGTAAGTACTACTTGATGAAAAAAAAACAACGAAAACAGGTAAAAAAAAATCAAAGTTTGGAACTTCGAGTTTGAAGATGAAGATGGAAAAAATTTATGAATTAAAAAAATAAAAATAAAAATAAAAAATAATGACATTGGCATCAACAAAAAAAAACAAATGAACGATTTGTTGAACTGGTTGAACTTGAGTGAGTAATAGGTACTTGATTTTAAAACAGAAAATTTCCATTTCAGTCGATTTCAGACTTTCAGTTCCATAGGCGCCGCTGAGGTCAAATTTCTGGGGGGGCCAAGCTATGAAGGCAAATTACCAGCAGCATAATATACATATTTTTTTTACGTAAACGTAACATATGATTTTAGTAGGGTACCTGAGTGCCTATATTCGTTCGTTTGCGTTAAAAACAGTGTTTCAAAATACATATTCATTTTTGGTGCAAATAAAAACTTGAAAAAAGAAAAAAATGAAAATTTTAGAATCCAGAGCTCATCCAAAGGAAATTTTGGAGCTGCACAATGATGAGTTACTTCTAAAAAGTTCATCATTTACATTTTACTTCAAAATTTTAAAATTCAAATGATGATTTTTTTTTGAAAAATTGAAAAGCGAAAAACGTTCTTGAAAATTAGTATTTTGAGAAGCAAGAAGCATGAAACGATGGAATTTGAATGATGATTTTTTTTTTAATCTAAGAAGAAAAATAGAAAACCAAACGGCCCGAGCGAAGCGAGGGCAAAACTTTCAAAAATCAGTCCTTCTTTCAAGAGGTACACGATGGTTTTTTTAGTGTGGTCAAAATTTCATCACTGCTGATGTTTTCTTTGAAAAAGTCATTTTTAGAAGTCACTCAAATATTGAACTGATTTGCATTTTCCTAAAAAACCAGACCATTTTTTTGTCATGCATAATGATGATGGTAGTGTTTTTTAAAAAGTCTGCTGTTTTTTACATAAATATGAATCCTGCTTGGGGGGGCCAATTTTGAGTTTGGGGGGGGCCACGGCCCCCCCGGCCCCCCTGGTTGCGGCGCCTATGTTCAGTTCAGATTCAGAAGAAGAAAAAAGATAAATCGAAATCAGTGACTGATTTGCACTTCATCCACCTGTAGCTGATAAAATAAGATCTCATGTGAATCGATTTCGATTCAATTTCGACCTTCGAGTTCAAAAATCGATAAACCATTCGAGAAATCGAGATCGAGATTCGAGAAATTTCCATAGAAAGTGAAAGTGCATACGAATACGATTGCGAGTTTATTTTATTGCGTCTCGTATTTATGAACTTTTTATGGTGTTGTCAGTTCAATGTTCAACTTCAGTCAGTTGTGAATAGTGAGTTGCAGTCGTTTGCCATCATTATTTATTGTAAGATATAATCGTTTTTGTTCCGTCGATGTTAGTCACTTCGGTTGATTCGATTATTCAAGGCATACTCAATTTATGTTGTTGAATTTATTCTGTTTTAGCTATATAAAGTTTGTATAATTTCAATTGGGATACGTCGACGATATGGATGACAAAAAAAGTAAGCTCTTTCATTCATCTTGAATATTCAGACTTTCACTTTTTGACCTTAGCCATTTTAATCTTACTTCACCGTAATTTGCTTCTTTCTTTGTTTCACGTTTGCATTTTTAATTTTTCAAACTTCCAGTACTTCGTTCATGAAGTAGCTTATGATCTGATAGGCTTTGTACTGAAAGTTCGTTGAGCAACGTACACCTGTTGCTCATTATGATCAGTAGCCTGATTCCATGTAGGATTAAAATATGAATTGATTCGATTTCATCGCTTTAATTGTTCGATTCGCGATATGTTTACAGAAAATCGTGGCGGAGGCGGAAAGAAATCAGGTCGCGGTGGTTTTCAACAGCAGCAAGATCGTGATCAGTCTAGACCCAATTATCCGCCTGCAGAGTCTGGTAACGCCGGGCGCGGGCGTGGCGCATGGCTACATCATCAATACAGCCCAAGAGCTGGTGGCCCTGGAGGGCCTAGTTCTCACGATCCTGGTTCTGGCGCATCGCCACATCATCAATACAGCTCAAGAGGTCGTGGCTCTGCCGGACCTAGCTTTCACGATCCTGGTTCTGGCGGTCGTTTTAACCCTCATCAGCAACAACGTCCGTTTGTACCGACCCAGCCGGATCAAAGATTTCAAGCACCTGCTCCTATGCATCGAGGGGAACCACCAATACGTTGGGGGCCGCCTGGAGGACAAAGACCATCGAGGCCTGCATTTACACCGCAACGAACACCATTCCCTTCCGAACCTTCTGCCAGCTCGTCGACTCGTGATCTGCCTGCTGCGTCAGCTTGGGGCTCGAAGAGTGCTTCTAGTGAGGCACCAGCCCGAGATCCTCAGCCTGGTGGCGCATGGGCTCGAAAACCCGATTCTGATCAACCCGTTGCGAAAGCTGTAGCTCCGAAAAGCGCATCAGGCGAGGTACATCTAGATTCTAAGCCTGAAGTTGCACAGCCGCAGCCCCAAGCGCCCGAAAAATCTTCCGAAGCGCAGGCATCTTCATCGTCGAAATCTGGCAAGAAGAAGAAGAGGAAGGGAGGAGGAGGCATTGGAGACAAACCATTAGATCAAGCGTTTAAAACGGATCTTGTATTGGGTAAGATGTCGTTTGGTCATATTCGTGGTGTTTTTCACGTTGAATTTTAACGTTTTGTTTGTTCGTATTCGTAGGATCTTCGAGCCAACCAGGTACTAAAAAACCTGAAACCAAAGTTGAGAAAGCGGCTCCTCCTGCGAAGCCCGTACAAGGTATGTAGGTGTGAGTAATTTTTTATTGCGAAGAAAATTTTCGAGTCTAATTTGGGTTCACTCTTTACAGAACCGGACAAAACAACGGCACCGTTGTTTGATATACCAAAGAGGCCTAAAGGTACTCTGGTACATCCTGCGAAATACTTCCAGAACGAGAGAGGAAGTCTCGTGGAAGTCAACTTTTTACGTATCGACTTGAAAAGCTTGGCACTTAAAATTTTTCAATACGATGTTGCTTTTGAACCCGATAAACGTCCGGAGTTATTCAGGTAACCTTCATTTTTCATTCTTTGAGTGATGTTCGTTCGATAATTATAGAATTGTGATAAAATTCATGACGTTGATTATTGTTGTATTCACAGGGAAGCGTTGAGGTTATTATTCGAACAAAATAGGATTAATAGGCATCCAGCACACGACGGCCGTAAACAAATATACGTGGCTGGTTCTAAGATACGTTTTCCTGGTGATACTGATTCGGTAAATATACTTGAAGCTCTGAAGAATCATGAGAAAAAATGAGTAAAGATTTTATTGCACTTCTTTTATTTACGTTTGCAGTTCACGGGCAATGTTGAAGTATCGTACGAAGAAGGTCGTCGAATCAACTACACGATTGCTGTTAAACTTACAAGGGAGACGGATTTGCAGTCGTTGGCCACGTACATGAGAAATGGTTCATCTTTACGTCCATTTGACATTCAACCGTTGGAAATAGCTTTGATGCACCCTGCGATGTCCAATCCAGATTTGTAAGTAATTTTTGTAATTCGTCAGCTTTTCTAGAAACAAAGAATTATTGATTGAGGTGCCGATAAATTTCAATTTCCATCACGTTAGATAGATGTTGTATTCCTGATATTTATGGTCCTGATTCTTACTTTGCTACATTTCCATGTCTGGGTTGTGGTTCCCTTTCGAAAACATTGATTCAACATTTTGTATGAAGCATTTAAATCATTCATGCTCCTTGTGCTATTTCAGAATCAAAGCTGGACGTTCATTCTTCACTGTACCGAATTCACCAACTTACTTGGGTAACGGAATGGACTTATTTAAAGGTCATACTCAGAGTGTGGTTATACCGTGGTTGGACGAGAGCAAAGGCACGCCGCATTTATACCTGAACGTTGATGGTAAGCGTCCCTTTGACTATTTAATGCGATTTTAGGACCTACGATTTCCTAGATTAATGTTCCTTATATTCGTGATTTTGATTACAGTTGCTCATAAAGCGTTTCCGCGAGCGCAACCAGTCATCGATTACATTGAACATCAATTTTTCTCCAGTGATAGAGGTCCCGCTCTACAAAATGATACAAGTTTAGCACCATGGCAAATGCAGGCCGCTTCAAGTTTTCTGAAAAACATAAAGGTTGCGTACGATGATGGAGTCAGAAGACGCACCTTCAAAGTGGATTCTCTCGGTCAATCACCCAGAGAGGCTAGGTTAGGATAAATATTCAGTGTATTTGATTTTAGCACGTTGATTATGTCGTGTCCTTTCACTTCGCTAATCGCATCATTTTCATTGATAGATTCAAGCTGGAAAATGGACGTGAAACTACTGTACTGGAATATTTTAGAACTGAGAAGAATATTCGGTTGAAGTATCCCAATCTGCCCTGCCTAAATTCTCGCAATAGACTTTTTCCAATCGAAGTGAGTAAATTGCACGTTAACGTGAAACTATTTGGATATTTCATCCTTATCTAGGTTGTTATATGTATTTCTCCGGTAATTTCAGCGATGCACTGTGGTTCCGAAACAAGTAGTCAACAAGGTAATGGACGGTGATCAAACTAGTGCGATGGTATCATGTGCCGCAAAGCCTACTACCGAGAGGAAACAAACGATTAATCAATCGGTAATACATTATGTCATTATTCTAAAATGCTTAGTCGAGTTCGAGTTTGAATTTTTTATTCTATCGTGAATCTTTTTTTCACTCCACAGCTAAGAAATATACCATTCAATAGTGACCCCTGTTTGGAAGAATTCGGATTGACGGTGAGCCCCAATTTCGAAAGAGTCAACAGTTATGAACTGAAACCACCGTCCATTCAATATGCCGGAGTAAGTAAATTTTATTATTGAATATTGTAATGAAACACGAGGATTTTTGTAGACAGCTTGTTTTGTCATCAACATTCTACATCATATGTTTTACTTACAGAGTGTTTTATCAGTGAGAGATGGTCAATGGAGACAACAGAATGATAAATTCATAAGACCAGTACCGTTATTGAAATGGGTGCTTATAAACACAGACGACAGATCTCAGAATTTGGTTCAGTACGTCAACCATAAATTTAGAAGTAATCTTTGAGGCATACGGTATTCCGAATAGTTAATTTTGTTTCGTTTATTTTCCAGTAATGTGATACAAGAATTTCGAAACGCGGGTCCTACGTGCGGCATCCAAGTTGATCATCCGCAACTAATAGATATATTCCGGTTTAGAAGTGAAAACGATTTCACCAAACATTTTGATGAATGGAAAAGGAAAGGTGCTCAGTTCTTCATGGTAATTTTGAAGGACCGAGATTCGAACGTTTACAGTAAGTGTCTTCATTTCTATCGTATCAGCTTGCATCTTCTCTATAAGCATCAACAAATCGTCGCGTCTTTCAATTGTAGATTATGTGAAAAGAGCAGCTGAACTTCAGATTGGAGTGTTGACGCAATGCATGAAAGCCGCAACTGTGAAACAAACGATAAGGCAAAGATTCGGGATGACTGCTCGAAATATTTTATTAAAGCTTAACGCGAAAATCAACGGCATCAATCACGTACTTGCTGCTAATTTGAAGTAAGTGAAAGTTCATTTATGAACAGATCGCTTTAAAGTTGATAATTTTTTTCTGTGCTCAATTTTCAAAGAAAAAAAATTACAAATTTGTGCTTATTCGTGTGTTTTTCATTACAGACCTGAGATTTTGAACGAAGATGTGATGATCGTAGGTGCGGATGTTACTCATCCGCCACCAGGTTCGAATGATCTGTCTATCGCTGCGGTAGGTTCGTTGGTAAAAGTTGTGTCTGAGCATAGTTGACGTTATCTAATATTTTTCATCTTTTTTTGGCTGTAGGTGGTTGCATCGCACGATGAATTTGCAGTCAAGTACAATATGCAATACCGATTGCAAGCACCTCGTAATGAGATGATTCGCGATTTGAAGAACATTATGGAGGCGCAGTTATCATTTTATCAAAAGAGTATGGGTAAACTCCCAAAACGTATATTGTACTATCGTGATGGTGTCGCGGATACTCAATTTGAGAAGGTGAGATACTACTGTGTAAATCAAAATGAAAGATTTCAATGATTTTCGTATCGACGTTGTGATGTTTGAAGTTTCGTGTTGATATTTTCAATAATGTATTGCGGAGCTCGTACTCTGTTACTTTCTAAGGTTTATTCTGTTACAATTGTCAAAAAATGTGTTCCTTTTTTAATCAGATTTTGGCAGATTTAGAATCCACAAGAATCTGCGAGGATAGTAGCTTTTGAAAATGAATTTTGGATTTTATGTACTTGCAAAAATGAAGACTTTGAATGCAATCTAAAAAGTGATTTTAAAAAACGTCCAAAATTCAGATTTTCAAAAATCTGCCAAAATACCTGTAAAAAGAACACAATATCTAAAGTTCTGTTTCTACTTCTAGGAGAAAATTGATAAAAATTGTCACTTTTTCAATTGCCAGAAGGTGTCGCGAAAAAACTTTTTTTTTGTTTTTTTTTTTTGCTAATACATATACTTATGTAATTCCCAAGAAGTTCTGCTTTTGGTTAAAATTTCCATAGTCTCACTTTTCGCCAAAACTTCTCGCTCTTACAAAAATTTTCGCTGTTTCCTAAAATAATATCCAAAGTCTCCTTGAAAAAAAAATGGCTAAAAATCTAGTTAAATTGCCAAAAACCTTTTTTGCCAAAATTGACCAAGTCTCGCTTATTGCAAAAGTGCAGATGGCTAAGATTGCCATTTTTTTTGCGAAGAATGTCAAAAAATTCCACATTTTTTCAAATTGTTCAATTGCGAAAAAATTTAATTTTTTAGCTCTCAAGTAATTATACTAGAAAAATGATCCTGCTTTTTGCTGTAAAGTATTGTTTTTTGCCAAAAATGTTGAAAATCTTTTTTTTTTCAAATATTTTTACAAATTTTTACGTTAAAAATGGTCGAGGATTTATGTCTTTTGCCAAGTCCCCGTTAAAAAAAAAAACTTTCCAAAACTCTTTTTTTTACAGGAAATTGTCAAAAAGCCTTTCCTCTTGCTCAAATTGTCAGAGTTTTAAATAGTCTCACATTTTTTGAAAAATGTCCCAAAAGCTTTTTTTAGTCTCTGAATACTTGGTTTTAATTATTGTAATATCTCTTTCTCAGGTCCTATCTTACGAAGTACAGGCCATCCGTCAAGCTTTCGCTAAACTTGAGACAAGACCTACTCTCACGTTCATAATAGTTCAGAAAAGACACCACGCGAGATTCTTCCCGACGTCTCAAGAAATGTCCGACCAAAGCAAAAATTTTAATGTGAGAGCGGGTACTGTGGTCGACGAAAAAATAACACATCCGACGGAGATGAATTTTTATCTGGTCAGCCACAAAAGCATTCAAGTATGTGTATAATTTTATGATTTTTTTTCTATGCAGTAGTTTGCTTTGAACGTTATGAGTTATGAGAATAATGAACGATTTAATTATATTTTCAGGGTACAGCCAGACCAACGAAGTATCATTTGTTGTACGACGATAGTTCACCTACTATCGATTTGATTTCGTTGGAACGATTGACGTACTATCTTTGCCATTTGTACGCCCGCTGTAACCGATCGGTTTCGTATCCGGCACCTACATATTATGCGCATTGGGGAGCCGCAAGAGCCAAAGCGTTGTGGAGCAAGTGAGCAGAATTTTTTTACGTCTTGAAGAGTAAATGTGATGTAACTTGATACTAACTTATGTATTGTTTTCGGTTTTTTCCTAGTGATTTCTTGGATTTCAAGAGAAGAGGCGAGGATCCTTGCAGGTTGATTAACGAGCAAGATCGACGCGGCCGAATACTCGATGACGTCGTCAATGGCACGCCTATGTTTTTTATTTAAAATTAAAATGAACAATTTGTCGAAATGTTCTTTCGAGGTGTAGGTCTTATGAATTAATTAAAATACACTTATTAATATAACCGCTTAATGTAGTTCTGAAATATATTAAAATATCTCATTAATCGATGTCTGAAGTTGACTTATTTTCGTCTGATTTCTGTTACTTCCTGATCGGTACCCAAAAAAAGTGGGAATTTTTAGACTTTAGATCATCATAGATGGCGCTCGCGATGTCCCCCACTATTAGCATAACTTTCATTTTGATCAAGAGTATCAAGAGTCAGCTTATAAAAAAATTGTGGTTGAGGTTTGGTATTTTTAAACCATCTTTGTTTTTCGAATTGCTCGTAGATGTTTTATTGATTAAAAAATTATTGCTGGAATTAGGGATCTCGATTTTCTTATCTAGAAATAAATTCGTATTTTGGTATTCGTCAAATTAAAAGTTGAATTGATCAAATCAAAACCTTTGAGTATAAAATAAGATCAAAACAACTTCACCGGTGACCACTCCATATCGAATATCAATCCTTCGTAAGAAAAAACGTCACTCCCCACACCCAAAAATGAAACAAAGAAATTCAACTCAAATAAATTCTATGTACTTCAATCATATTATAAAGAGTGAAAAAATAGCAAAAGAAAAACTTAACCATAAAATATAAAAACATATGGCAATTCTTCATAAAAAAAAAATAATATAGTTAAAATCTAAATGAACACTAGAATGAAACACATGAAGTCTTATAAGTTTCCAAAAAAATGAGAAAAAAAACTAACAAAACAAGACCGAAAATAGTCAATAATAACAATAACTAACTTGAACGAATAAAAATATCATCTTCGTAATCATGAATCGTTTTAAAACATTAAAACGAGACCGTGAGAAAACCTAAAAATTACGGTAATATATCATGGAAACGATAGTTCAATGGTATAATAGACGATAAAACTAAACTCATCACATCTCTTCATGACGGTAACAATAGTAAAATAAATCTTTAAAAATATCTCCGTAATTTCTAATTCTTTTTATAGAAATAATCAAACGTAAAAAAAAAATGGAAGATGAATTCGAACAAATTCCATAAAATAACATAAAAAAATATAAAAAAATTAAGACTCGATGTGTACCATAACGTGTTATAAATTTGTATTGAGAATTACGATTGGAACCCTTTCGTCAATAATTATTCATCTCTGAAGAAACCAGGTTTTTCATCTATCGGACAATCATCTGCAAAGAAAAATAATCACAGGTAAATTATTTCATTTGATACGATACTCTCGACAGAATTTACGAAGTTTGGGGAAAGATCAAACTTACCGGCATTCTTTACCAAAGAACTCAGATCCATTTTTAATTTCTTATTCACGTCAAAATCGTCTTCGATTTTATCCGCAGGTTTGTCACCTCTGTAGGAATTATTCGCGCTACAATATTCCATCAATGTGCGCCATCTCGGGTCACATTGCAAAACATCAGGATTACCGATGATAATGAGCAATGCTTTTGCTCTCGTAACCGCTACGTTGAAGCGCTGAAATAGATCGGGGAAATAAACCATTAGGTTTCAATTTTCAAACTTGAAACTCCTTCGGGGAGAAAGCAAGACAATACATTTCGTTCAATTTTCTTACCTTCTCACTTCTCAAAAATCCTAAACCGAATTGATAATCCGAAGCAACGTATTCGAATCTCGATCGAACAGTAGAAATAATGATGATCAATTTCTCTTGACCTTGGAATTCTTCGACCGAAGCAACGTCTATATTCGGATACCTTTTATTATTCAAAAACTGGCGTATCTTTTGTACCTGTAAAACGAACAAAAATAATATCGAAGTCATAAAAACAGCTCATCAGCTTATAAACTTTGTAGGGAGGATGTTAAATGTTGAAAAAAACACATTTTTTTAGATATTACTTCAATCCGAACGTACTTGTTTCCTGTACGGAGCAATAATACCGATATCTTTTTCGGTAACTTTAAGACCGCTCAATCTCGTAGTCATTAATTTTTCGACGTAATTGGTCACGATTTGGATTTCAAGTCGGTTGAAATAACTAGGAGAGTTTCTCTCTCTGTCTTCCAAACCTTTGACTCCATGGAATATCATGGGGAAGTTTCTCGTCGGTAATTCTTCCCAACGACAAGCGCAAGTAATCTTATCCACTGGTCCTTCAGTCTAAAACAAATCATTTAATATTCCAAATTAGAAACCCAAATAGTACATTGAAAAAAAAATGAACACAAGACGAAACTCACAAGCAGTTGACCATCGTAGAATAAATCATTCGGCACTTTTAAGATGACAGAATGCGATCGGTAGTTTTTGATTAATTTGACCATAACGTCAGGATTGTATCCTTTCAAATGCTCGTCTTTTTGGTACAATTGATTATAAATCACTAATCTTTCCAAAAACGACATTCCTGAAATTATTTCAAAACTCGAAATTAATATCCCGAAAATTTAAACATTTTGACGTGTTTTCGACAATTTTTCACAACTAACCAAATCCTAAATTAATAGCCAACGATGACCTGACGATCGGACCAAGCTGTTTAGGATCACCAGCTAACACAAGACTTCCAACAAGCTCAGTATCTTTTTCGTTGGTCAACAAACCAATAAGCGGTACGATCATCTCCATCTCAATGGCGTGTCCAGCTTCGTCAACAAACAAATAATCGAAATGACCACCGGTAAATCCAGCACTGATCAATCTACTCGGACAGAAACGTATAATTTTCAATTAAAAATGCGAGATGAAAGGAAACACAAAAAGCACGAAAGTTGAATTATTCACCTTCCAGCCATGATCGGAGTCATTATAACGACTTTCTTATTTCGTATGGTTGCCTCCGGAGGCAGATACAGCTCTTTACCATGAGTATCGTAATTACTGCAGTTCCGCAGATTTTCCGGAACGTCTACTCTGTTCGGGCTATATAAACGAAGTACATTCGAAGGTGGAATTGATTGCAATAAACGTTCGGCTAAAACATCAGCAGCCCAATTCGACGGCGCACAGACGCATATCTTTTTCGACGGGAATAAACTCCAGATCTATGAAAATAGAAATACATTGTAATATAATTTATGACGTTTTCACACATTATGAAATTTACAGCCTTGAACACTCACTTGCATAACTGATTCCACCATAGTGGCAGTTTTACCGGTGCCAGGAGGACCGTAAATTACGTAAGGTGCTGGAAATGCGGTATTATTCACGATATTTATCACAGCTTGTTTTTGCTGGTCGTTATTCTTGATTTGTTGATTAAAAAAAGGCCTGTAAAAATATTAACAATTGTATTAACATCACATCTGGGAGTAAAAAAAGAACGAGGGAATGATGCAACGTACCTCAGAGCTACTTCGGGTGTCTCTTTCTTCGTACCAAATTTTGAAGGAAACAAAACCTTGCTAATGTTTCTTTTGAAAATTTGATCCAACGCACGATGACATATTTTCAAACAATATCGACCGAAAGAGAACTCTACGTCAACTTTTTCGCCATGGTATTTGTCCAGAAAAGTTCTATTCGGCGACACGTATAATTTACTTTGTTCCACCAGATGAACAACTCCTTCGTACTTCACATTATCATTTTGCTTTCGAATAAAAACAGAATCTCCTCGAATGATCGAAGGCCGTCCTTCCAAGAGTCCTGGAACCTATACAAAAGAAATACACTCGGTTTATTTCCCCCAACGAATAAGAACATTTTCAGAACTAGGAATAAAATCATCACGAAACATACCTCGAGTCCGAGAAATCCTAATCTTATTTTTTCCTGCGTCATTTGAACTTCTTTTAGATTATACCCATGAATATCTTTCTCCATTTGATGTTCTTCTATCCACATCAAATGACGGAATCGACTAACGTAATTTTGAGTGGTCAACGCACAAGTGTTATGCAATACTTGAGTTTGATCATCGTTACATAACAAATTCCTGAAGAAAAATGGATATTTGAGCGCAAAGTTCGCAAAACGTGAGTATTTACACTTTTACACAAAACTTTCAAATTCACCTGACTTCTTGTAATTTCTTTTCATCCATTGAAGACATGCCGGAAAATTTCTTGAATCCGTGGTTCAATAATTTACGAAGCGGTGTAGGAATTTCATGCGCTATTAACGCAGTTTTACTAACCATCATTTCACCTTTGGGTCTAAAATCGAAAAACATTATTATTAAAATCTCCAACGGTTCAATAGACTTCATTTGCAACAACTTACCTCGGAACAGGAATACCCGAAATGACCGGAAGATCGTAAACAGGCTCGTAATTTCTAGCCATCGGTTCGTAAGGCCCTGTTGATTCCAAACAACGAAGTTCTTCATCCAATACGACATATTTCTGTGGATTAAGATGTAAATCAATAGCAACGAATCTGATAAATACTGAGAGCAAATTATACAAAAACAATTTCAAATACCGGTTCTAACAACAGATCGATGAACTGACCGCCGTCGTCTAACGATATTTCAACGACCATAGGATATTTCTTTGCATCGTACATGTTGAAACAAGCTTTCAACGTCACAACAAAACTTTCGCCTGAAAAACATCTCCAAAATTACGAAAATGTTCACATGTCAGCGAATGCAAATCGTAATCGCAATCTTTACCATTTTTAATGGATAATGGAGCATCGTGTAAGATCGTCAAGAACGGAATGTCTACTAAACTTTCGATGCTATGGAATTTGATTTCTAGCTCTTTTTCAGCGACGTTGCGAAACACAATCTGCGCTCTGCTTTCTTGATGTATTGTGAAATTATATTCTCGCGCATTTTCGACTTCTAAATCATCGACTCGTTTCAAAAACGACGTCCTGTTATCGTAAAAATTGATTAGAATGAGACAAGAATAGATTAACAGAACAGAAACTGATACTCGCCTGTTATCGCGATAAGTTTTTTTCAGAAAATGAGATCGAGTACTGCAATGTTCCATGAGAGCGGTTTGATTATCAAATTTTGTTCTGCATAGTAAACACTCTAAACCGACTAGTTCAGGATCTTTGGAAAGTTTATTCTTGAACGTATAGTTCTGATTTGTCAGAATACGAAACCGAGGCTTCATTACTTCTTCTTTGTTTTCAGCTGCGAAAATATATACAATATTATAATGCGTTACAGGCCTAATAGAAATAAAAACGATTGAAATATTACCAGAAGAACTTTGATTTTCGCTATGGAAGATTTGATCTTTGAATTCAATATTGTTGTTATCTCCTCCGGCAGCTACCCTTCTTCTTTTTAATAACTTCGCTTCACGCAAAGCTTCGATAATTTCAGAACTTTTTATATGACTCGGATACGATGGTTGATAATTTATGTACAATTCAATCAACTTGTTTTTCGAGATCACGGCCGGCTTCCGTATGTGTTTGTTACGGACCAAATAGTCGGTAAAATGGAATGCTACATCTGTAAAAGGAAATTAGAAATTAAATTAACCATGACGAAGAATAACGCAAAAAATATAGAAAATATTTTACGTACATTTAAGCTCATCTTGCCGGGAAAGCTGACAACGTTCGGTCGCCGGCGGTATCAAAACTTTCGGCAGTGAATTAACGACGCTGACGGCCGCCATCATGCACTGTTAAATCGTATCACGTTGAGTTGGTAATGCCTGTTGAATGAAAAATCAATTCAAAGCCACGTTTGACGAAAAATTCAACGCGAAAGCATGACAGAAAAGCGCTTCAAAATGAAACACAATACAAAGTATAATAAAGCAACGCCATCTTATCTTATATTATCTTATAGAGAACAAAAATTATACGCATTCGTAGCCTTACCTGCTTTCAAGTTTCAATGAATAGCGAGTTGAACTGATATTTCAATTTAATAAAACAATGAATTAAATGAACTTCTTGAGTTTTTTTACACGTTGAACATTAAAGAAAAATTCTGAATTCAGAATTCTTGAAGTCAGTCCGCATTCCAACTGAACCGAATTCCACAATCATCAACTTTTGAACGATTACGCCAACCTGGGAGGCATTTTTTTCAACTATCGATACCTCGATTTACCGTTTACCGTTTACGGCGTTGTCGGCGTGTTATTTTTCCTACTAGTTGCAACTTGTTGCTAATTGCTAAATGAAATGCTAAATGGTAAATGGTAATTGCTAAAATGCTATTTCTACGCAAACATGACAAAAAAAGGATGAAAAAAAAATGAAAAAATTAGGGTTTTCCGTGTTTTGGATAGAACAGACTTTAAACTCTCAAAACCATTTGAATTCAATTATTCGAAGTCGAAGATATCGCAATTATTTCTGAACTTCGACTTTTGAGTTTGATTTGATTGCTTGAATACCGCTTCCACCTCTCCCTTCATTCTTTCTACAATCCAAATTCCGGGAAAATGAAAATAATCAAAAAGCAGATTTTATATTCTTCTCTTCTCTTTACAAAATAGTACTAGGAAATTATTTATTTATTTTCGCCACTTTCTCTCTAAAATTTCGTACTAAAAGCGTACCTGCTTAGCTTCGTAAAACAGCTTGCATTTGTGATAAATAATTCAAAAGTCGCATTTTGCCTTAGACCTTCGCATAGGCAAGCACTTTATGTCTTGACTCTTTACTCCATCCCAGTGGGGAATATATTCATAAAAATTACTTTTACTTTTAAATTACAAAACAGGAAAAGGAAAAGGAATTGTCAACAAAAAAATCTACCTAGTAATTTTAATGAAAAAATTCATGATACCAAAATCGAAACATCGTCATTCGCCAAGCAATGATCATTCAGTAGTTGAGATGAGGAATTGATATGAAAAATGAAATTTCAAATCAATTTGGTACCTACTTAAGTACCAAAATAAAATATCCATGCCTACTCGTAGGTTTGAGAACTAAATTGAAAAATTCGATTGTTATGTACCTATAGTAAACTTGAATTTCAATTTTTTTGAATTGATGAAAAAATGTACATAGATAAAATTATGAATTTTTTTCACAAGAGTTGCAAGGTAAATGTTTGGTTTAATTTTTGGGATTTATCCAGCCCCCTCACCCACCCAAATAACTTGAATTATTCACATAAATTCGTTTCAATTTTTCGATATAATGGTTATTTTAGATTTTTCAATATGTACATTATTATGGCTACTACGCCACATAGAAAGTTCATTGATTAAAATAAATATGTGCCAGAAAGAGAAATTCAATTCTAGAACGTAGTAACGTCCACCGAGCTGATCAACTACAAACAAAATAGGTTAGATCAAATAATGTGAACATGCCAAGCGCGACTAGGTACGAAATACGAGTACGTGATTGAAAAGATCTCATCAAAGACTATTGCATGAAAATTACTAAGTACCTATCTGAAAGAATATGAAGCAAATACTATTTACAAATCCATTACAAAATACATTTATTCAGATAAATAAGTAGGTAAAGGAATTTGTGAATACAAATTTGGTAGGTAATACAAAACATAAGATATAAAATTAGGCACCAGACCACCTTAACTCGAGTAGTAAACATGTTATATTTCGCGAATGATAGCAAATCATATTACAACAATCTGCAATCAAGACGCAACGTCAACTTGGTAAAAAACGACATTAAATACAACATTGGAAGATTATTTTCCGTAAACACAAAACAACAAAATATAAAAAAGAGTAACAAAATTTAAAAATAGTCCACAAAAATCACTTTTCACTTTAAATGATACTAAAATATCACAAAATAGAACGATTTTTGAACCAGTCGCGTCAATCGCGTCGGCTAAAGCCGGTCCTTTTACCATTCGGTATCGTGCCTGCAATAAAAGCAATTTAATTAGGGTCGATACCAATCGAATTTTTTCACTACATTTGATACGAATGTATTTACCAGAATTCACTGTTAAAACAGATAAATCCAAGGCGAGCTTCTCATTCGGATCGAAATTTCCTGGAACAGATCCAGATGGTTTGACACCTTTGTACGAATTCTTCTCAATACAGTATTCGATCAACTTTCTCCAGTTCGGATCGCACTGGAGTATATCAGGATTACCGATAATGATGAGTAATGCGATAGCACGAGTCAATGCAACATTAAATCTCTATCAAATGACATAAGGTTAGTACTTGCTAATAATCACTTATTATTTTATTTACGATTAAGATTTTTCTGCATCGTTCTTACTTTGGAATTCCTCAAGAATCCTAAACCAAATTGGTAATCAGTGGAAACGAGTTCGAAACGAGATCGAACCGTGGAAATAATAATGATCAATTTCTCCTTCCCTTGGAATTCTTCAACCGATGCCACTTCGATGTTTTCCCAGTTTTTATCCTCAAAGTATTTTCTGATTCTTTGTACCTAGTTAACGAAACAATCAAATCAGTTGATGCAGAGTAAATATTCGAATAAGTATGTACTTTGATTTATTTCATACCTGTTTTCGATACGGAGTAATAATTCCTATATCTTTTTGGGTAACTTCGTGCGATTTGAACTGACATCCCAGAAGATTATCCACGTAATGTGCAACAATTTGCATCTCGTTTCGATTAAAATAACTAAACAACGAAAATAATGAAAATTTAAGCGTTCTGAGAGTAAAATAAAATGCAACGAAGATAAACTTCTTTAAAAACGCACCTAGGAGAAGATTCTTCACGTTCTTCCAATCCATTAACACCGTGAAAAATCATCGGGAAATCTTTATCGTTTAATTCCTTCCATTCACTAGCACAGGTGATCACATCGATAGGTCCTTTGGCCTGCGCAAAACTTCACATCAGATATATCCGTTCAAGAAATATAAAAAATAAAGTGTTATAATTTACCTCCAGCTCGTTATCGTAGAAGCACAAATTAGGAATATGCAGGATTTCTTTATGCGACCTATAATTATTAATTAGCTTTGTTATAACCTGCGGATTGTACTCCGGATTTTTATGGTAAATTTTACACTGCGACATTACTCTTTCTAGTAACGACATATCTGCCAACATAAATAATGAATTATTATTCCAATAGGCTACATATTATCTTAATTATGCTCATTTTTCGATCATATGCTTACCAAAACCCAAAGAACTCGCCAATGAAGACCTCACAACAGGTCCGAGCTGCTTAGGATCACCAGCTAGTACCAAACTACCTAACAGATCATTCTTCTTAGATTTGGTTAAAAATCCAACGATTGGTATGAGCATTTCAACTTCAACAGCATGCCCAGCTTCGTCCATAAAAACGTAATCGAAAAATCCTCCGTTTATTCCAGCGGTAACCAGTCTGTAGCATGAAAACATTCACTTAGGTATTAATATACAGCTCCTTCGAGCAAAAATGAAACGCCTCGCGATTACCTTCCAGCAGTAACTGGAGTCATGACGACAATACGTTTACTTTTAATTTGCATCTCTGACGGTATAAACAGTTCTTTTCTCGACCTATCGAAATTACTACATTTTTCCAATAGTTTTGGTATCTCTTGATCAGATCTGGACAAACCGTACAATCTCATGATTTCTACAGGTTTGATATGCCTTAGAAGACGTTCGGTAATCACATCGGCGGCCGAATTAGAAGGAGCACAAACGCAAATTCTCGAATTAGGAATTATACTCCAAACTTGAGTAATTGCCTCGACCAGCGTAGCTGTTTTTCCTGTACCAGGAGGTCCAAATAAAATATACGGAGCGGGATAAGCTCTATTTTCTACGATGTTCTTGACAGCTTGACTTTGTTGTTTATTTTCAGCGATCAACTGGTTGAACATTGGTCTAAAAATGAGAAACAGAAGTTTTCGATACTTACAAATATGAACTTTACAACACGAATGTTTCTATCTGATAAGAATTGTTTAGAAAGATGATGCTAGAAAAAAAATGCTTACTTGAGCTTAACTTTACGAATTTTTTTCTCATTATGTTGAGGAAACATCGCAGATGTAACCTTACGATTTTTCAACTGATCCAAAGCTCGATGACAAAATCTCAACGGTTGTCTAGTGAATGTGAATTCGATATCAACCTTCTCGTTTTCTCGGTATATATCCTTGAATTTAATATTTGGAGCGATGAAAATTTTATTTTGCTCGATAGCATGTACGACGCCTTCAAATTTAACATTATCTTTGAATTTTCGACGTATATAAACAATATCACCTTTCAAAACTGACGGACGACCTTCCGATAACCCAGGAATCTTAAAAACACACAAAGAATGTAAGAGAAGAACCATTTTCATCGTAAAAAAATAAAAGCTCGTAGCTTACTTCAACTCCGAACAATCCGTTATTCTTACGAGAAGTTATTAATTCCACGTTTAATTTGTTGTAAAATTGCATATCCTTATGAGCTTGGTGCTCTTCAATCCACATAAGCAGATGCAATCTAGCAACGTAATTTTCATGCGTCAATGCATCGATATTAGGCAATACCTTGGTTTGCGTTTCATCACAAAGCAATCCCCTAAACGATCAGAATATTAATATTTTCAACCAGTAATAATATATGAAAACGGTTGATGATTTACCTGATTCGATTAAGTTCTCTGATTTCATCTGCAGGCATAGTATCATATATTTTGAATCCATGGTTGAGAATAGAATTCAATTTATCGGGGATAGGATACTTTGAAAGAAACTGCTTCGGAGCAAGACAATTCAAAGTACTAAACAAAAAAAAAACGAATAACCATGTTTTCAAGTTCTTAGATACAAGGCGTGGACTTGCATGATTTTATAGCTATGTACTTACGATGGAAGATATTCCCCTTTGACAACGTCTGCATAGTTGAAAACGACTTTATTTTTGGAAGGAGGTATATAAGGTGCTACTGGACCTAAAGCATCGAGCTCTTTGTCTAATACGTTGAATTTCTATAAAGGAAAATTATTAAGAGTTGAAAAAATGCAGATTCTAACTTTTAAGCATGTATGATCACTCGTGAAAACAGAAAAATACTGAAATACCCACCGGTTCGATCAATAAATCTTTCACATCCGTTGAATTAGCCTTCGATACTTTCAAAACAATTGGAAATAATTTAGCACCGTAATCGGAGAATTCTACCCGTAAAGAAAGATTGAAAATTTCACCTGGAAATAATAAATGTTATCTCAATCATTTTCAGAACATGAAATTTTTGTTAACATCTCAATTAAGTACATAGATTTTTATTACCATTACTAATAGGGCGAGGACAAGTATAAATGGGTTTGACTCCGTCCAAGTGAACTAATTCAAAAACATCATGTATCATCACAGAATAAGGCTCAGATGCAACGTTTCTCAACGTAATTTCGACGATTTGTGATTCATTCAAACCAATACTCATCAAAGGCAATGATTTAACTTCAATATTGCGAAACTTGGTTGGAAATGATTTTCTAAACAAAATTAGGAATGATGAAAAAATGAAGGTATTTCTATTTCCTAGTGCAATCAATAATTTTTCTATTAATCATACCTATCCTTGCGATAAGTGTCTCTCAACTTGTGAATATCAGTGATGATATGCTCTTCACGTTCCTCGAGACTTGTGAACGTTTGTCTACAAATTTTGCACTCTAAATCATCCGCACTTGGATCTAATTTATCAAGGAATTTCCAATACTTGCTCAAATCTGCAAATAAAAATATAATTTTATAAACAGAGTAAGTTCAGTTCTTATGCACAAAATTCAATTTTTCTTCTCTTAAATCTTAATCAATCAATATGTACATGTTGGATAGTTACCTTGTTCGAAAACATGATTTCTAAACTCGACATAATGCGTTTTATCACTACTTCTGTGGATACTTTTTTTCTTTAGGAGGTGAGCTTCGTCGAGAATTGCTAAAATTTCATAACTGTTGATTGGTAGCTTACGATGTAACCGATAAAATTCGAACAACTGGATTAAGGTTTGCTTTGGTAGGATACCTGGATCTTTGAGAAATCTATTCTGGACCAAGTAATGAGTAAATCGATAGGCTGTTTCTAAAAACATCATTATCATGAATAGAATAAGAGTTGTAACTTGTAACTTTAATTTCTAACAAATAAAATAATGATTAATTCAAATCGTGAAACATACCAGATTTTGTTGGAAATGAAGACATTGGTGGATTACACACTGGATGTTTAATGGGCATTTCTAGGACTGCTGGAACTGTAATACAAAGAGTGATATTGTTATAAAAGCAAACGATAATCATGCAAAGCAAAACTGATGGCGTGGCGATTTTTTAAACAATCACTCGAGTTACACTTTATAAATAGCTAATTTGCTGCGTTGAATTTTATACTCTGTATACAATCTATTGAATTATAGCAATAGAAAAAAGAGATGATGTGGAACATACCAACAAAATGAAAACGATCAGAAATTTTGCATTCGTGTCGACATTACATAAAACGTATGGTTTAATTTACAAAATGATAAAAGCTAAAACTAAATATGCAATTAGCAAACGTTCCCAGAATACACCAAAATGAAATGATGTTATGACTAAAACTCTCTAATAATTACCATTTTTACTGATAAGAAATACCAACAAACAAAAATACAAAAGGACAAAGTCGATAATCCAGATAATCGATCGATTTTCGATTTTATTTTCTCGATTTGTTTTTTTTCTTCTTTTTCTTCTACTTCATTTCGAGAAAAAAAATAAATACTAAACAGATGACCGAAAAATTGTTTTTAAAATTTTCTTCAATTTTGAGAATTTTTCAATAATTTTACATTTTGTCAATTTTGGCAAGTTTCGGCAGTTTGCGATAGGTAGGTAGAGACGTAGAGACCAGAGTTGTGAAAATAAAAATTGGAAATTCAGAAT
Organism: Planococcus citri; assembly: GCF_950023065.1. Lineage (NCBI taxonomy): Eukaryota > Metazoa > Arthropoda > Insecta > Hemiptera > Pseudococcidae > Planococcus > Planococcus citri. The sequence goes on along the minus strand of NC_088678.1, from coordinate 59,484,897 downwards.
CATCAGTATGAGTATCAGAAATAAAATCAGGAATTCAGGATCGATCAACTGAATTTAAATTTTGAATGATTCAACATGATGAAACACTTGATGCGTCACTATAAGCGAGGTATAAATGGATTGCATAGCGAAGCCTTGAAGTACAGTACAACTTTACCATACTGAACAGTTTAACTTGAGGTCTAAAAAGATATATCCTAGGCTTCAGTTTACACTTCGAAAAGTTATTTAATTCAACGAATCAATATATGTAAGTTTCGTTCAATTCAATTTTATGAATTGAAAAATAAAAAACATCAGGTTCATTTTGAAAGTATGTATTTAACTGTAATATTGTGTGAACTCTTCAGTCGGCAGAACTTTGCTTTCGAAATGGGAAAGCTAAATCGTTACTTCACCATCCTAAAATTACTAAAAAAATTAAAAATTGATGAACCGAAGAATTACAATAGTCGTCACAGATTTACTGAGTATTTAAAAAAATGGTTCAAAAACAAAAAAAATATATTTTCAACTCCCGAGCAAAACAAAAAAAGGTAAATTAAACATAGGTAGGTACACTGGTACACAATTATAAAAATACCTAATAAAATAAAAAATAATAATAAAACTACAATATAAAAACCTTATTTTTTGTAATATGAAAGCATTACAAGCACAACTAATCACGAACAAAAAAATATACCTATATAAACTCTTATTCATTAAATCACACAGAAATTTCGATAAGACGAGATCGCTCAATCACAATACATACAATAAAATTTACGTCAATAATAACTGATTCGATTAGATTTGAAATCCGTTTAGACGTATTCATAAATCGTAGTTCATATTGGGATCAAATCCGGAAGAGAACCACTAGCTGGTTCACCAATGAAAGCAGAATTGTCCTTACAAAACTTCAGAAACGCTCTCCAGTTCGGATCACATTGAAGTATATCGGGATTGCCGATCACAATAAGAAGAGATATTGCTCTTGTGATGGCAACATTGAATCTCTATAACACCAAATTCAATATCAAGTCAAAAGAAAGCTTTTCTCGAAAAATAAATACAAAATTGAATGTAAGCAGGTGTGACTTACTTTTTCGTTTTTCAAAAAACCTAAACCGTATTTATAATCGGTAGCTAGCAATTCATGTCGAGATCGAACAGTCGACATGATGATTATTTTCCTTTCTTGACCCTGAAATTCTTCGACGCTGGCTATGTTAATTTTGGTCCACGATCGGAACAATCGTTGTCTTATTTTTTGAACCTATGTAATAAAAGATACAAGAAGTGAGCAAAAATGAATTTCGTAGTACCTATTCTTTAATTAGTAATTAACACAATATATTTTTTTGAACATTTTAGTGTAGCCTACCTGTTTTCTATAAGGTGAGATTACTCCTACATCACTTTCATCGAATTTTAGGTTTTTCGAATCGAACAATTTGGACACGTAATCTTCCACAACGTCGACTTCTTCCAAATTAAAATAACTGCAAAAGTAAAATACTTAGGTATTTAAATATTAGAAAAAATAAAACTGAAATTTACGTGGTTGGATTTCCTAAATGAATTTTTCAACCTTGGAGAATTATCTTCACGTTTTTCCAGTCCCTTGACGCTATGAAAAATTATTGGAAATCCTTTCTTTGGTAATTTATCCCATTGGGACATACTAGAAATCAATTTTTCCGAACCTTTTGCCTAATTGAAAATAAAACAAAACAAATCATCAGAATAAACGTAGTTGAACAATTTAGGTATAAAAACGTACGAACTTACTATCAATTCGTTTTCGTAAAATTGTTGGTTCGGAATACGCAGAATAGCTTCATGAGATCGATAATTAATTAACAGCTTCGTGATAACTTTGGAGTTGTACTGTCCGCTGACTGGGTCTTTTTTGTAAAGGTTACATGTTGTCATCAACCTTTCCATCAGCGACATTCCTAAAAAAAAATATATGTCAATATTTAAAATTAGGTACTTCTCCACGAATTGACTTTAATATTTAGAACCAACGTTTGACAGTAAATCAAATCTTTTTTCTCAAAATTACATCAAGTTACAAAAAAATATAATTTATAGAACTGACCGTATCCCAAGTCAGACGCATAGCGTGACCTGACCACTGGTCCGAGCTGTTTAGTATCTCCGGCTAAAACCAAACTGCTCGAAGTGTTATGCAAAAAAGCTCGGATAGGAATCAAAACATCAACTTCCAAAGCGTGTGCAGCTTCGTCAATAAATATATAATCAAAATTGCAGACGCCACATAAAATGTACCTAAAACATACTCAACATGTTAAAAAAAAATAATTTCTCTTTTTTTCATATTTAGACCGTTAAAATATAAATCAAATTCATGGAACAAACCTTCCAGCAGCGACGGGTGTCATAACGACGATTCTTTTGCGTTTTAACTCGTTGAAACAGGGAAAAAATACCTCTTTTGTTCTAGAGTCGTAATTGCAGCAACCTTGTAATTCCGAAACGAAGTCGGCATCGTTACGAGACAAACTGTAAATCCGAATTAAATCCGATAACGGTATATATTGTAATAGACGCTTTGCTATCACATCGACAGCTGAATTTGATGAAGCAAACACGCAAATTCGGCTTTTTTCTATCGTACTCCAGACCTAAAAATATAAAGGTACATATTCAATAAATTTTTTATCGATTTGCAAAATCCAGAACCTCAAAGATAAGTTACTCGAAATCGAAAATAACATAATCATATCGTACTTGAGCTATCGCTTCGACAAGTGTGGCAGTTTTACCAGTTCCAGGAGGTCCGAACAAGATATAAGGCGCCGGATAAGCTCTGTTTTGAACTATGTTAGTAATAGCTCGAACCTGAAGATCGTTTTCCGCTATCGATTGATTGAAAAATGGCCTACGGGAAATAATGTGAGGTAAAATAAAGAAAATAAATTCTTCTCGAGTTCAGAATTAGTGCATTACCTCAACTGGATATTTTTAGGTTTCTCATCAAACGATTTAGGGAACAGTGACCTCTGCCATCTGAATCCAGGAAGACTCTCTAAAACTGAATGCCCCATTCTCAATGGAGTGCGATTAAATCTAAATTCTACATCAGCCTTATGCACCCAGCATTCCTCCGAGTAAAATCTGCGCAAATCATACACACAGTTCAAAAATATTAAAAAATAAGACAATAAAACTCATTATGACAATGTAGGTAGCTCACGTTTCATGATTAACTCGAACGTAGACAGCATTTTTCTCGACCAGCTGAACGCTACCTTCAAACCTTTTAAAACCCTGAAGGAAGCTTGTCGATTTCGATTTTACGATTGCAAAATCACCTTTCAAAAGCGAAGGTCTTCCTTCGAAGAGATTCGTTAGCTGCAAAAACATTTAGCGCTAATCATCAATGCTGTTTGTAAGAGGAAAAACAAAGACCTAGAGAAGTGGATGAGAGTCTTACGATGATTCCAATCAAATTTTCCGACAATTTATCAGTCAGAAAACTGACGTCTGTTCGAGCATACGGACGCATTTCTTTCAAAGATTGATATTCTTCGATCCACATTTCGTAGTGAAGTCGCTCAATATAATTATGTTCGGTGAGGGACTGTCTAGATCGTAATTTCAGAGTACCATCCTCAAAGATCAACTTCCTAAAAAAAAAAAAAAGGTTACATAAAATTAGAAAATTTACGCGAATGGGAAAGGAGAGACACGAACGTCACAACGTTAAATAATACGTATTTACTTAATATTTCTGAGTGACTCTTCTTCAGTAGATGACAAGCTGATATTAGCTGTATTGAAATCAACCTTCAACAATGTTTGCAAAAATTTTGGTATGTAGTTCTCAGGCAAGGCCAACTTTGGAACTTTTGACGCCCTAACAAAAAATATTGAAATGTATTTTAAAAATACTGTTTAAAATAAATAGAATAGGTAATTAAATTCAAACATGAATATCTATTATTCGAACACACGTGTAATAGGATTTGCAGATGTTAGAGAAATCAGGAGTACCATTCGTCATCACAATTCTAGATTGCGATTATTTTTCAAACAAATCAAATAGCATATTTCAAAAAGATGTTTCGAGGGGGACTTGCATTTTCACCTACACTATGTAGACCAATAAAACAAGAACTAACCTAGCAATTCGGGGAGCATGGAGTACCCCTTCGTGCTCGGAAATACTCGCTGATTTTGTTTCATTTTTCTGTGCGTCGAGTTTAGGTATATCCCTTTTCACTCTCAAATTATCCATCGCAACGTTTCTCCTATTCGAATGAAAAGCACGAAATGCATCCGTAATCATATTTCGACTTGGTTTAACTGACTCAGCAGTAATGCATCGTTCATCATTTTCAGGGCTCGTTTTCGAATGAGGTTTGCAATTCTTCAGGTTTGTAAGCGCACAATTTATTCTTTTACTGCTCTTGACCGCTTTGAAACGCTGGAAAATTATTAGAGATTAGAGCAGAATCGGTTCATCTAGTTGTACAGAAAAATCAACTTACTGGTTCAATCAATATGTAATTGCATTTGCTGGCGTCATTAAGGGATACTTTTAAAACAATTGGATACGCCGTTTCATTGAAAAGAATACTCGTAAATTTGGCTTTCATTCTAATTTTGAAGGATTCTCCTGTTAACACGAATTTAAAAGCAAGATTGAAGAACATCTTGAAAAATATGTTTATTGATCAATTATTTTAAAAAAAATTACTATTTACCTTTCTCCAAACAATAATTCGACCCATACTCCATTTTCACCGAGCCACCGAAATGAACCAACTCAAAAATACGCCAAATGGTAATTTTTTCTCCATCTTTGGCTACGTTCACAAGCGAGATTTCGGCATTTCCAGTTTCATCAAGACTCAGTTTTCGATTCGGTATTCCGCTGATTTTCAAATAATCAACGTCTTTCAGGAACCAACTCCTATATAAAATGCATTACGATATTCAATTTATGCGCGCGCTAGGTGATTTTACACTGAAAAGTGAAATTATAACACTTGCGATAAGTACCTGTTTCGATCATGAAGAGTTTTGAGAATATGAATTTCGGAGATATTATGATCGTCGAGTTCTTCCTTAGTGAGAAAACAATTCTTACAAACAGAACATCGAAACATGGCTGCTCTGTTAACATAATCGGGATTCAGAGCTCGCAGAACTTTGCTTCTAGTTTCCGATTCATCAGAACGAACTTGTAAACCTGTGAAATAAAAACAATTAAAATTGGAGACCGATGGATGACTCGGATAAAATTTCTAAATCGTACCATGACTTCGATCAAGGAAAAAAGTTTCTTCAAATTCCACATTCTTATTGTTTTCATCAATAGGCGAAGGCTTTTTCTTAACGATACCAATGGTCTGCAAAATGGTCAAAACCTGGTCCGAAATGGAAACTTCAGGATTAGTCTCGATTTCATATATGGCATAAATTGAATCTAATTCTCGCTCCGATAGACGACTTTCATTCGTAATCAGTCGCTTGTCCACCATGAAATTAGTAAATGCGATAGCAGCATCTGCAAAAAAAAACAGCTTTTTCAGATTAGGTAGGTACTTGCGCATTAAAATCTAACGCAATCAATATACCTACTTTTTCGATCTGTAGCCAACGTTTCGGAACAACAATTGCACGAAAATTTAATGAAGCCTTCATCCTCGGGAAAAAAACGTCGGCTATTTACGAGGAAATCAGGCCAATCCAAAATTGAGCTCTCTCCGGATACAGAATCAGCATCTGATGATGAAAATTCGCTTCCAACTAATATATTATCTGATTCGTCCAAAAGCGTTCTCCCTAGGATAACAGAATCGGTATCTGGCGATGAAGATATCTTTTCAACTGATAAATTCGGTTCAACCAATACCACGCTTTCTTCGGCAATAGAATCGATATCTGGTGATGATGGAGATTTCTCTTCAACTAATAAATCGGATTGAACCACGTCCAAGCTCTTTTCGGAAACAGAATCAGAATGTGTGCCAGGTAAAAATGGCAGCTTCTCTTTTATCAACGAATCAACGTCGGTTAAACTTACGCCTTCATAGAACCCAGAATCATTATTTGATGAATATTTCTCTTCGACGAGTAAATCGTGTATTTCTACATCAATTTTTCTCTCACCGTTAATCATTTCATCACCGCCTGAATTATAATCCATGGCGTCAAAATCACCTACAGTTCCACATTCGTCGGTTTTTGAATCAGAAAAGTCATCTCGATCTAGCGATTCGATGTTGGACAAGGATAATCTTTTCAATAAATCGATAATATCCGCATTAGATTCCTTACCGGATATATTTAAATTTTCAAACAAATCGATCACATCGGAATAAGTTTCACGATCGATTTCCATTGAATCAGAAGAGAGTTTCAATTGTTTGAACAAGTGTGTTATTTCATCAATAGAGTCACCGGATTGCTCTTTCTGGAAACAATTGGCGTTGTTCGAATATTTCGAAGCGATCAATTTAGCCAAATCGCCACGAAATTCGTTTTGAATAATTTCTCTGATATTCTTCACTTTTTCAACGAATTCTTTACGTCTGGCTGTCGAGAATTCGATAGATTTACAGTCGCCATGAGATGAAAATAAGTCGTCTGCGGGTTTCATTCGGGAAAGTAAATTTTCAAGCGAATCGTCCAATTTTTTTCCATATTTGTTCAACTCTTCGTTCATCGTTTGTTGTAAATGTTGATTTAAAGCAGGATCGATTTCAGGTTCACGATCGTCATCCATACCTGAAGCAAAAAGATAGAATTTGTGTTTGTAATGATTAATGATTAACGGATCCTTGGATTCATACTCATAGTATTTCTTATCAAATGAGGATACGAAGTAGACACGGCAGTAAAGAGTTATATTCTTGTTTATGAATAACAATCTTCGAAGATTTTTCAACTGCTTTGTTCAAAGAATTAAATAAGACTAAACCAGTTTCATCACTTTACATTTCATAACAGGAGATGCGTATGCGACGGCGAACGATAACAATAAAACAGGAAGGAACCATCCAATTCTAGGAATAATACCTGGATCAATTCATCAGCAGGTTTTCTGTCGTTGCACAAAAATGGGTGCTCGACATAGAGCGAAAATTACTCAAGAAATTTAAATTTTACTTCAGCGACTAAAAACGACATATATTCAACTCAGCTGGAAGCGAGAATAGCATTTCAAAGTAAAGAGTTATTCACAGCCATCGCCGAGACCAACCTATCCAATCAACGACGAATCAATTTACGGTAGGGAATTGGACGAAACAAAAGGTAGCATATTGCAAACATAACTTGATAACGAGTAGATATTATCGATTATTTTATCGTAAAAATCCATGTTCAATCTTGCAATCTAAGCATACAGAACTTGAAATTGTTGAGATATTTCAGGAGCATAAATACCTGCGTGACCTAGCGATACGACACGATATAAAAATTCTGCTAGCAGTTTTTGTCTTGGACTGTGGGACCGGATTGAAATAGAATATTCAACGAGCGTTTTTTTTAATGACTAGGTACGTACATAATTCACCAATCTCACCGTAAACTTGGGAACTCTTCATTTCCATTTTATTCATTATAATCAACATTTTCAATATTGTTAGGGGATTTGGAAAAAAGCTGAATTTACCAAGTAACGAAAGTTATCAATTTCACACGCGATTTATTCACGTTTATTTTCAATTTTTCATTATTGTTCTGAAAAAAGAAATGAAACTGGTCATTTTCACTTTTTTTAAATGTTTGCTTTGATAAGAGAAGATAAGAAACCAAAACACGTTGAAAAGATGGAAGTAGCCAATAGGAGTACAAGTAGATCACAATCTACGAAGGCAGGGGTCAGGGGAATGCATGGGGAATGGGAATGGGAATGGGAAGTTCACCAGTTCACATCACATCACATCACCGGCATTTTGAAGCAAGAAAGTAAGAATTTGAAAAATTACAGAATTAAGTAACTCCTTGGCACCTTGAGTTAATGTGTAATTTGCCTAAATAATTTTCCAAGCCTTAAAAATACAATAATTACTACGAGTAATTAGTTACCTACTGCCTACTACCATACTTATATCAATCTACCCCTCTCTGATCCACTTTAACTGACAATCTTTTGTGGATTTTTTTTACTCTACACAAAAAATACAAAATAGCAAATTCTTTACAAAGAATGAAACACGCCTTGGCAGAACAAATTCGACTTTTGAATTTTTTCACAAGTTTTAATTTTCAACATTAATTACTTCAACGCCAAATGTTCTGATCATGCTAAATTTTTACTTTTTTTCTGCCAAATGAATTATTAGGTAAATTAAAAATCAAAATACATACTTGATGGTGATGACTTGAATAATTGTGACGCTTTGCGCCATATTCCCACGTAAAAGGACTTCATTGTCAATTTTAAAATTTTATCAAGCACATAAATTACTCAACATTACTTATCATATTTCATTAAACTTTAAAAAGTTATTTAAACCGGTTTAAAAATGAAAATAAAAACCAACACACATCATAAAATTACTAAAACACGATCACAAAAAAACCGAAATCATTTCTCGAGCAACTGAGAATAATCAAAAAGTATTTGTAGGATTAAAAATTAGTTTTAAACTATTCGACATCAGTCCTGTCCTGACTGTATTCACCTGCAGTGAGATTATAAGGAGAAAGTCTTGAAGTACTTTCTGTAATTCACTCACAATAAATTTCCTATTATTTACGCACTAGCATACGTTTGAACATGAGGCGAAGTTTTATGAAAATGTAAGTCCGTTGAAACCTGAAAATAGAATGATGATAAAAACGATAAAAATGAAGTTAGGCGGTATTAGTTAGTTATCAGTTATCACCTACAATTAGGCGTGCGCGTGATTAATATCAAATGGAATACATTCAACATGCTTACACTTATGTGTACAGATAACTATTTTTTTTTCAAATTAAGCTTACGAATTACAAATTTAAAAAAAAAACAAAACAAAAAAAGAACACGAAGATGAGATTTTAGATATAATTAGCCTACTCGGTACCTATACATTATACTCAAAATTTACTCAATCATCGTCTCATCGAAAAAACAAGCGATTAGTACCTATAGAAATAGTACATCGACTTTAAATCAATGAATGGTCACGATATTGGCCTTATCTTTTCTGGGGTAGGTATGGGTTTCTACCAAATTTCAACTTTCTGGGTCAGGTATGTTTTTTTTTTTAGTTTTTCGATTTTCAAGAATTCACCTAAAATAGAAAAATGCATTTTAGCATCTGAATGGCTGGTGGCGTAATTTCTGCATAGTCTTCTGATTTAGTTGCGTCCGGTTTCAAAACTTTTCTGCCAGTTGGGATACCTATACCTAACTCTCTTGTGAGTAGGCGTAGGTGCATTATTTTTCAAATGGTAAAGTTCGATATTGAAAACGCTACAAAGACTTGGAAGAATACAAATTTTTAAAAACATCAAAAGGTTGAAACATGGGTAATTTTTTCAGATTTTTATTAATTCGTTTGGTTAAAAAAAAAAAAAAAATACCTACACGTTCCTACCGAATTGTTTAAAAATTTGAGAACTCACCTAGAATCCAAGAGTGAACAATAATTTGAGCTCCTAAAATTTTGATGACAGGGTTTTATTGGAACATACATTGACAATCTACGTAACTCGGTCTCGTTCAAATTGGAGTGAATTCGAGTAAGGTAAAGTCACCAGTAGTTGACATGATCCAGTAGTTGACACTTACGTCACAAAAATCGCCATTTTGGTGTCCCTGTGTGATTATTGAAAACACTGATTGCACTAAAAATTAATTCATACCTCGCTTATTATTGGCCGTGAGTTAGGTGATGATTATCAGTCATACTTTTTGCGTTTTATCAACTTTTATTTTCACCACGAAAATTTTGCGAATTTTTTTTGCTGAATTTTAATGGTAAGTGTTTTACAATTATTTTTCTATATCCAACAATTTTGAACATTTTGAGATGGTTATTATACCATTTGAAAGCTAATGAGATACACTTTCTTTCTAACTACTTTTAATTGATTCATAATCACATTTTCATGCTCTATAAGCCGGGTGTCAATTACAGGCGCTAAAAAATGAAAAATTCCAATAATTGACACCATATAAAAAGATGTATTTTCTAATGTTTTTTCACCAGTATTTTACCGATTTATTCAAAATAGTCTGATTAAAGTACGAGATGAATATTCAAGAAGCTATAAGTGCTGTAAAGTGAATTAGAAATTACATCTATTTATATGGCGTAAATTATTGGAATTTTTCACATTCTTGAAAATGTGATTCTGATTCAATCAAAAGCAGTTAGAAAGAAAGTGTATCGCATTAGCTTTCAAATGGTATAATAACAACCTCAAAATGTTGAAAATTTTTGGATGAAAATTGTAAAATACTTTGTCAACTACTGGGGTGTCAATTATTGGAATGTCGTGTCAATTACTGGGGTTTTTTGGACACTTTTTGAAATGATCATAAAAATCTCAAAAATCCACTTACGAATGTGAAACACAAATCAAAATGTAAGGAAAACTGTGTTCTTTTAGATGTACTTACCAAAGTTTTCAAAAAAATATCAACTTGAGCTATAGATTGTTTTTTATCAAAAAGTATCAAAAATCTGTTCAACTACTGGCGACTTTACCCTAGTTCATTCTCATAGGCAGCAGAAAATATTTATACTCCATATTGCATAACAAAATGAGCTTCATGGTATGTTGCCTAGATTAATTACGGCCATGATAACTGCAGAGTAAAATAAAATTTGCTTCTTATTCTACGGCATGCATTGCTTTCTTTGCAGTTTTCAGGTTTGACGTTATTTTGCGCGATCGTAGACCTACCGAAGTGTCGAGCATACGTCAACAGTTCGCGAAGTTATAACCGGAATTCCAACCAAATCTTACTCCTTCAATTTAATCGATAAGCTACTTATTCATCGTCCTATCATCGTTGGTCAATGGTCATGTAAGTAACTTTTTATTTTACGTTTTCTTTCATTTGAATTTTCAAGAACTGTTCGAATACATTTTTTACACGATGAAACAAAACGCTGCAGGATAACAAAAACATTCCAAAATCCAAGGGAGTAGTTCTTTGAAGTTCTTTCGGCGTCTGAAGGCAATTCAAAAAAGAAAGATCATTACTTATTTTAAGTCGTTTCTCGTATGTATTTCCAACAATTGTCTGCTTTCTTGGCGACGACAGTTGACCAGAATCGTTAACGTCAACCAAACCGACTCCATTTTACTAGGCGAAAACAGTTTCATTCCTGGAAAAGGTGAACGTCCTACCAAACCCGAGGGACAAGTGTTCACACTCATACAGAGAGGAATTCATGACAATAGCTTCTAAAAGCATTCTTGTAATTAGACTTGTTACCCCTTTGAACCACCCTAAAATGGTTCCTTTATTGCATTGTAAAATGTAATGGGTATAGAAGGGTTCGATGCTGAAATGTAGCCATATTGTTAATAGAAAATCTACCTCGACTTCCATGTTTGTACTCAACTTTCAATCTTGAGTTGTGTTTACATTTACAAATCGAATATACCTATGAGAGTATATAAAAGCAACACAGTACTGAATTTGATTCGATGCAGAAGACACCGGATAGTCATAAGTGGAGATTATTTTGAATAATTTCGCGGTTAGTAGCTAGGATAATTTTTCGCACATTATTATTCGATGTCGTAACTCGTTTCCGAGTAGGTAAGATTTTACTTACTCTTACATCTCCTTCATAATTTCGAATTTATTCCGACTACGTAAGTAGTAAGTACCCGGTAAACACATAGTACGCGATACGCCAGCGAATAGAAGGCGATCATCGTATTGGCAGCCGGCGTATCGCCGGCGGGAATCGCGTTCGAATCGCCGGCGAAAATGTCCGCTTTTTCCGCAGCGGAATCCGAAGGCGATACGCCGGCGGGAATCGCAGCGATATCGCTGTTGAAATAGAACGCGATTCGAAGGCGATTCGTCGGCGGAAATCGCAGCGATATCAGAACGCGATTCGAAGGCGATTCGAAGGCGATAATCGCAATGATGTTTTGCTTTGGTTTTTTCCTAGTTTCTTCTCCCACATTAGAATCAGAACGTATTCTTCAATTAATTTTACGAGTAATTTACTTGTTTACATAATTAAAAATCAAGAAAACAAAATAAATAACGAGTAAATTAAGTGAAGAATGCTTTCTGATTCTGATGTAGGAAGACAAACTAGGAAATAACAAAAGAAAAAACGATGAAGTACCTATACTTGGGTAAATCACTTCACACAAGAATGCAACAACGTCAATTGTAATTTATTAAAATAACCAAAAACACAAAAATTGAATTATGGAGATTTAGAATAATTATTCTAAGTCACCATACAAAATCCATTTGAAATCATCAAAAACAGTTCAAAATCACCATGAAAAATTCCAAGCTGAATAAAAAAATTAAATTTGAATCAATACAGTGAAAAATTTATTTTAAAAATCACAAAAAAGTGTCAAAAATTGCTAAAAAAAAATTCATTAGAAATAATCATAAAAAAATTCCAATCTGACTCATCGCCGAAAAATTTATTCTATGTACACACCACGAAAAAAAATTGTTCGTTATCACTCCAAAAAAATTAATCAAAATTCAACACCAGAAAACCAATTTGAAATAAACACGAACGAAAAGATTAAAAAAAACACAACATTCTGCTCGTTATTGCATGCTTGCGTAAGAACATCTGAATGCTCACTCGATTGAACGCGAAACAAATGCGAAAATCGCATGAAAAATATTGTAAAAGAACTCTACTAAAGTCGCCTTCTATTCGCCGACGAATAGACCGCGGAAATCGCGCTGAAAAAAATTAAAAAGATCGTTGCGAAATTCGTAGGCGTATCGCCGGCGGATTCAGCAGTGTTTTTTTCAAATTTTTTCAGCGCGATTGTCGCGTTCGATTCGCCGGCGGATAGAACGCGAGTATCGCGTTGAAAATATCACTGCTGAATCCGCCGGCGATACGCCTACGATTTTCGCAACGAGTTTTTTCATTTTTTTCACTGCGATTTCCGCCGTCTATTCGCCCGCGATACGCCTACGATTTTTGCAACGAGATTTTTCATTTATTTCACTGCGATTTCTGCCTTCTATTCGCCGGCGAATCGAACGCGATTTTCGCGACCGCGATTTCCGCCGGCGATTCGCGTTCGGTGTGTTTACCGGGTAGGTACTTATTGGGTGAAGTCTGAAGTCATCTCTTTACCGGAAGCAAAGAACGATAATTCAACTCAGGACTTTTCTCTACTATCTTGACTTGAGCTTTGAGTTACCTACAATTTGTCAAGATAACGAAATCCTTTTTTATCAATCCAAAAGGTCGAATGTATGTTTTTTTCGGACGTAAGTACATAGATAAAAAGTAGGTAAATATCATCGACAGCACACATCTGCATAAATAGATGAAGTACTTTCACAATCTCTACGACGATGCGAAACGAAATTTCGCATCAATTATAATCGATAGGTACCTAGTTGTTTTTTCGGCGAGTTCTGGGAACTCGGTTTTCTTTTGATAGAGAGTGCATTGTTGCATATAAACGAGCGTTTTTTGTCTTCTTTTCAAAGTCAACTGATTCGCACACAAAAGTTTGCATATTCAAATGCGAGATGCCTTTGTGCGATAAACCACGTATTTTGCTTATTGTTTAATTTTCAACGTCGAACCGAGGTTAGCAACCTTTAGCGAGAGTTTTTGGAGGTTTTTCGAGGAATCGTTTCATTTGCACAGACCACCTGCTACGAAAGGAGAAATTCGAAACGTAACTGAACAGTATTTTTTTCTTCAACTCTTAACAGTCGTATAAAGCACGTACTCACTGGTACTGACCGTGCACAAAAGGTTAGGCCGCATCCTTTGATTTACTGCACTAACATAATTTTCATCTTAAGCGTATCCTATCCAAATCCCGCCTACGAGGCTACGCGTCATCCTTTCCCTAAAGGATGTAATATTTTATAACATGTACCCCGTATTACGAATATGAACCAAGGAACCCAAAGACCGACACACCATTTCTGCGCTACCGGTGTTCGATTCGCTCGAAAAGCCGTTACCCCTCGCTTTACCAACACTGAGGCAATTTTTGGTGCAACATGTTGGAAATTTTACCAAACCGGGGCTACCTGATCCGTTAGAGGCGCCTTTTTTGATGTTTTCGATTGTCTCTGGTCCGCGCGAACCTTTGTCGATGATAAATTACCTGCGCCTGCAGATTCTCGCGTGCCGTTTATTACCATCGCATCTCCCAGAGTGTTTGGCGTTTCGCGTATTAACTATTAACACTCGTGTTTTGGTGTAACATATGGGTTTTAAATTACATATTTGGATGATGGTCAAGCATATGGCGTAGAAGTAAAATTGGATTGAAAATTATCGAGTAACTATATGAAAAATTTGGTGAAGATCTAGCTAGAGGATTTTCATCTTGTTAGGTAAGTATAGTAGGTTCCCAACTCACTTATGAGTACCTTCAATGTGGAGAGGATTCATCATTGTTTTATTCTTCCTCATCAATAGATTAGGTCAAGATCAAAATCGATGAGCTAAATTATGAAAAACTATAAATAAGTTAGGTAGGTACCTAATTTTCTTGCGAATAAAAAAAGTATTTCAGAATTCAAAAGATAGGTACCTATCAAAAAACGAAAATAACGAAAAATTTTTAGAAAAAAACTGGTTAGGAATGAAAAAAAAATTAAAAGGTGCTTATTTTATTTTTCTTGTCATTTGTATAGTTTTTTTCAATGTGATTTGTGGTAATTTGAAATTGAAATCGAAAAAGTGATTTAATTTTAAAAGATGAAATTGCAAAACGTGAATAGAAAAAGAGCCTCGAACAGTTCAATACTTAATCATTTTCGACCAATCAAAACGCTACATTTTGAAAATTTGACGAAATCTGTTCAAAAAGTTTTGAAAGAACCTCAATCAGGTCTATAATTTTTTTCGTCCAATCAAAACATGGCATTATGAAATTTTCATGGGATGCGTCGTTCGTTACTGACTGTTGTATCATCATCCACTCAAAAAGCTCAATAATCAATTTCGAACACTCAGAACGCGGAATTTTGAAACTTTGACAAAATGTGTTCAAATAGCTGTAGAAAGAGCATCGAACAGTTCAATAATCATTTTGGACCAATCATAACGTTGCATTTTGAAACTTTGATGAAATCTGTTCAAAACGTTTTGCAGGAACTTCATCAAGTCGATAATCTTTTTCGACCAATCAGAACGCAGAATTTTGAAACTTCGTTGAAATGCATTAAAAATTGTAAAAGAATCTAAATCAGCTCAATAATAATTTTTTCAACCAATCAAAGCGCAGATTTTCGAAACTTTGAAAAAATGTGTTCAAAAAGTGGTAAAAAGAGCCTCGAACGGTTCCATAATCATTTTTGACCAATCAGAACTTTAGATTTTGAAATACTGATGGAAATGTGTATAAGTATACCTAACGTTGTATCATCCACTCAAAAAGCTCAATAATCAATTTCGACAAATCAGAACGCGGAATTTTGAAACTTTGATGAAATGCATTAAAAAATTGTAAAAGAATTTAAATAAGCTTAATGATAATTTTCTCAACCAATCAAAACGCTACATTTTCAAACTTTGACGAAATCCGTTCAGAAAGTTTTGAAAGAATAACCTTAATCAGGACAATTATCATTTTAGACCTATCAGAATAAGTATAGGATTTTGAAATACTGATGAAAATGCGTTCATAATGTTGTACGAGGGGCATCTCAAAAGTAAGTTTCGTCATTTTTTTTCTCCGGAACTACTGGACCAAACTGGATGAAATTTTGGGGATATCTAAGTTTTGAGTTGCTGGTTACACTGTAATTTTTTCAAGTCTGTATGTTGGAGTGATCGCGTGCAATTGGTTCTCAAACATGAGGTACGCTTTTAAACCCATGTTGGCTCAAAGTACCCTTACGAGATACGTTATCCAAGGTCTACCGACAAAAATTTGGTTCGAATTCACGAGGAAATGCGTCTAATGTGTAGACCTAACATTATGAATGGCCAAATGACGCGTTTATGGAGGAAATCTTTGGTAGAATTGTCACAATGAACCTACGCTTCAGAAAATTCGTCATTTGTCGTGAAAAGGCCGCCTCAACGACAATCTCATGTCATTTGACAACACTCAAGGCATACGCGATACGCTTGAGGAATATTTCTTTCATCAACGCACCATTTGGACATTCATGACGTTAGGTCTATAGACTAGACACATTTCCACGTGAATTTGAACCAAATTTTTGCCGGTAGACGTTGGATAACGTATCTCGTAAGGGTACTTTGAGCCAACATGGGTTTAAAAGAGTACCTCCATGTTTGAGAACCAATTGCACGCGATCACTCCAACTAAAGCTCTTTAATACAAGTATGGAAATAGATTATACTCTTAAGAAAGTCATAGGATTTTACGTAAGTTTTACGTACTGCGCAGTGCGCGAGCAAGCATCAAATCAGCTGTTCACGTACAACGTTGCACCCCATTGGTTGCTCCACCCACCACCACCGCGTGACGACACCAACCTGCCATGCGCAGTACGTAACACATACGTAAAATGCTATGACTTTCTTAAGAGTATAATCTATTTCCATACTTGTATTAAAGAGCTTTAACTCCAACATACAGACTTGAAAAAATTACAGTGTAACCAGCAACTCAAAACTTAGATATCCCCAAAATTTCATCCAGTTTGGTCCAGTAGTTCCGGAGAAAAAAAATGACGAAACTTACTTTTGAGATGCCCCTCGTATGTATCAAGGACTAAAAAGATCAATAATCAATTTCGAGCAATCAGAACGTGGAATTTTAAACTTTGATAAAATGCGTTAAGAAATTGTAAAAAAATCTAAATCAGCTTTATAATAATTTTTCAACCAATCAAAACGCAGCTGTGTGAAAATTTGGCAAAATATGTTCAAAAGTTGTAAAGAGAGCGTCGAACAGTTCAATGATCCTTTTTGACCAATCAGAATTTTGGATTTTGAAATAGGTACTGATAAAATGTGTTTATAATGTATCAGACACTCAAAAAGCTTAATAATCAATTTCGACCAATCAGAACACAGGATTTTGAAACTTTGATGAAGTGTAATAAAAAATGTAAAAGAATCTAAATCATCTGCTTAATAATATGTAGTAATATTTTCAACCAATCAAAACGTAGCTTTTTGAATCTTTGAAAAAATGTGTTCAAAGAGTGGTAAAAAGAGCCTCGAACAGTTCAATAATAATTTTCGACCAATCAGAACTTTGGATTCGGAAATACTGATGAAACGTGCTTATAATCAATAATGTTGTAGTTGTACATATCATCCACTCAAAAAGCTCAATAATCAATTTCGACCAATCAGAACGTGGAATATTAAAACTTTGATGAAATGTATTTAAAAAATTGTAACCTCAATCAGGTCAATATATTAATATCGACCAATCAGAACATAGCATTTTTAAATTTTGATGAAATGCATTAAAAAATTCTAAAAGAATCTATAAATCAGCTTAATAATAATGTTTTCTATACCAATCAAAACGCACCTTTTGAAACATTAACAAAATGTATTCAAAAAGTTGTAAAAATAGAGCCTCGAACAGTTCAATATCATTTTCGACCAATCAAAACGCTACATTTCGAAACTTTTGACGAAATCTGTTCAGAAAGTTTTGAAAGAACCTCAATCAGGTCAATACTTATTTTCGACTAATCAAAAGATAGGATTTCGAAATACCTAGTGTTGAAATGCGTTCATAATGTTGTATCAAGAACTGAAAAAGCTCAATAATCAATTTCGACCAATCAGAACGCGGAACTTTGAAACGTTGATGAAATGCGTTACAAAATTGTAAAAGAATTCAAATCAGCATAATTATAATTATATTTCAACCAATCAAAACGCGCCTGTTGAAACTTTGACAAAATATGTTCAAAAAGTTGTAAAAAGAGTCTTGAACAGTTCAATAATTATTTTCGACCAATCAGAACATTGAATTTTGAAATACTGATGAAATGCGTTCATAATGTTGTATCAAGGACTGAAAAAGATCGATAATCAATTTCGACCAATCAAAACACAGCAATTTGAAACTTAGACAAAATTTGTTCAAAAAGTGGTAAAAAGAGCCTCGTATAGTTCAATAATCAATTTGGACCAATCAAAACGTTGCATTTTGAAACATTGATGAAATCTGTTCAAAACGTTTTGCAGGAACCTCATCAAGTCAATAACCTTTTTCGACCAATCGGAACATGATATTTTGAAAATTTTATGAAATGCATTAAAAAATTGTAAAGGAATTTAAATCAGCTTAATTATAATTTTTTCAACCAATCAAAACGCACACGATTTTTGAAATTTTGACAAAATGTGTTCAAAAAGTTGTAAAAAAAGAGCCTCGAATACTTCAATAATCATTTTCGAATTTCGACCAATCAAAACGCTGCTATTGAAACATTGACGAAATCTGTTCAGAAAGTTTTGAAAGAACCTCAATCAGGTCAATAATTACTTTAGACTATCAACATGGGATTTTGAAATACCTACTGTTGAAATGCGGTCATTATGTTGTATCAAGGACCGAAAAAGCCCAATAATCAATTTCGACCAATCAGAACTTTGGATTTTGAAATACTGGTGAAATATGTTTATAATGTTGTATCATCCACTCAAAAAGTTCAATAATCAATTTCGACCAATCAGGAAGAGGAATTTTGAAACTTTGACGAAGTGTAATAAAAAACTGTAAAAGAATCTAAATCAGCTCATTAATAATTTTTACAACCAATCAAAACGCAGATTTTTGTTACTTTGGCAAAATATGTTCAAAAAATTGTAAAAAGAGCCTCGAACAGTTCAATAATCATTTTCGACCGATCAGAACTTTGAATTTTGAAATACTACAGAAATGTGTTTATAATGTTGTATCATACACTCAATAAGCTCAATAATCAATTTCGACCAATCAGAACGCGGAATTTTGTAACTTTGATGAAATGCATTAAATAAATTGTAAAAGAATCTAAATCAGCTCAATAATAATTTTTCAGCCAATCAAAACGCAGCTTTTTGACACTTCGGCCAAATATGTTCAAAAAGTTGTAAAAAAATAGTCTCGAACAGTTCAATAATCATTTTCGACCAATCAAAACGCTACATTTTAAAATTTTGACGAAATCTGTTCAGAAAGTTGTAAAAAGAGCCTCGAACAGTTCCATAATCATTTCCGACCAGTCAGAACTTTGGATTTTGAAATTCTGATGAAACGTGTTCATATTTATTATAATGTTGTATCAGACACTCAAAAAGCTCAATAAATAATATCGACCAATCAGTACATGGCATTTTGAAATTTTCATGGAATGCATTTATATGTACGTATATCGAGTATGAGTACTTGAGTAGGTACCTAGCAACATTACATTTTTAGTCAAGCCCATGGTACAGGTAAGCAGTAAACACACACCTCGATTTACAACATCGACTTTGATTTCTTCTCATTTCCTGGTCGAATCGACAAAAGGTAACCCTCAATTACCTAACCATTCGAAACCCATTCACCAGCGCCAACGGTTTTACTTAAAAAGGCTTAAAACTCGTTTGAGAGGGAGAAAAATAATCAATTGATTTTTCGCCCATTTCGGCTCTTTCTGAAAGAAGAGTGAAAAGACAGCAGTAAATTAATTTTCGTCCAGTCGGATCAACAGTCCCCCTATCAAAAGAACGAAAAAAAGATAATAATTAGCGAATGTTGCCGTTCGTTTCGTTCCACTCAATAACCCCTACAGTTTATCTGGATGCCGAATACACCTACAATCCTACATTATATCGGGGCTATAAGAATATGTACTATGATAAGGGGAAGAGAAGAGGGACGAAGGAAGAGAGCTGTGCTGTATACAAGATGGGAATATTTTAGAGGCTCTGGTAATCTTTTTTTTTCGCCTTTGCTTCATCATCGTGAAGAGCGCTGGACGCCATTACGGATGACCGGCGTCCGTCTGTGTGTGTTAATTCTTTGTTCGAAATTATTGCAGATGCATTATAGTATATAGGACTCCAGCTACCGAATATTTATCGTGTAGTGACGTTGTAATACTGAAAATCATCTTTTCATGTTTGAAGAAAGGATACGTGTACGTAGCCGGATAGCCTAATGGGATTACCCTGTTCTGGTATTTACCATATTTTACCCCTTAATACAAATTCGAGTTCGACTACGTATTGACGATACAAAAATCAATGCCTTAATAATACGATTATAACAGGTGATAAATCGTGTATTCAATATGACCATCCAGTGCGGCTCATTAAAATTTTACAATTCGCACCCGCGGTATTTGCCATTTGGTGATGATTTATACAAACGATACAATATGAAAGGGTGCTACTTTGTAAGAAATGTTTTGAATTCGTGTTCGAAAA
Organism: Planococcus citri; assembly: GCF_950023065.1. Taxonomy (NCBI): domain Eukaryota; kingdom Metazoa; phylum Arthropoda; class Insecta; order Hemiptera; family Pseudococcidae; genus Planococcus; species Planococcus citri. Next base: position 59,464,378 of record NC_088678.1, on the reverse strand, counting down.
CATGGTCTCTTTTGCACACCGACATGACGCGGTGCCAGACTCAAAAATAACCCATCTATATTTTGATGGATTACATGTGTCAAAACGAAAGTAGGCGTTAATAATACTTTTACATGGTCCAGGTCTGTCCTTTTGGTACAATTTCCGGTTCTGCGTAGTCCTTAAGGTATTTTACCATGGTTTCCTATCGAATAAATTCATTTTTTCCATGCTATAGCATATTTCTGGTTATTATAGTAATGCTATTATAAGATAGAAATATAGGGAAAGCGAAGAGGTTAGAGAGCTGCAATGAAGTTCTTTTTACGAAAAATTTTCATTTATCTCAGAAATTAAAAGCGAAACGTGCTCAAGATTACACAATTATGGAAATTACGGATGTTATGTCAAAATTTGAACACTTTTTCGATCATTCGAACTTCAGAAAGTGGTAAGATATTTGTTACCTATTCTAACTATACCAGCTACCTATCAAAACTCTAATCTACTTCAAATTTCAATCATCGAAAAAATAATCCAATTTTATTTTAAAATCATCGTTAACCCTTTTAAAAATCAAAAGTTAAATTTAGCCTGTATTTTTATGAGCCTAAAAACACAAGTACCTATTATTTTAACCTACTTAATTTACGACAACCGCCTTGAAACCTTTTCTCGAACATGTTTATTATTTTTATTATATTGACAAACGTATGGTGCCAGATTGTTGAAGGAAGTCAACATGGTCATGGGAACAAGTAGCCAAACGTGTTTTATGTTTCTGCGTGTTCTTTTCATTTCACTAGAACCAATAAAAAGGATCTATTGTTGTACTAAAGGATACAGCAACGAGTCAGTAGTGAAAAATGTGCTCTCTTTGTCCATCGTGCGATGAACTCTGGACCTGGATCGAAACTTTCTAAAAGATGGATTTTTTTCGTCGTTGTCGGACTGATTTAAAGGATTCGCAAGCTATTCAACAGTCCTATACATATCCTCTGCGTGCTCTTCGCATGCATAATTACTGAGAAGAGAAAAAAAATGGACGAAGCAAGATCAAAAAACTCATTAGCGAAGCAGATATTTCCATTTCGGAATTTCTAACGTGAAAGATAATTCTAGGAAATGCTGAAGACCAGGCGACCAACCAGGCTTTGTATACCTGATCCTGAGCCTATGTTTCTTTTGTCAGCACTTGTACCACATAAAAGACTAGCTATTTCGAGATTTTTAAACATTGGCCTTGGTTTAAGAAGGGAGTAATAACCTCGGAGATTTCTAAACGTGTGCGGTGTCGGCCGCAATATGACTCAGTAGAAGACTACAGGCTCCATGTCCATATTAGCATTTTGGGTATACAGTATTGGCGAATTTTATGCAAAATCAAGTATGAAAAAACAAACGTAAAGGTGGTCAATTTGAAATCATCTACTCGTATTATCTAAATACATGGTCGAGACTTTTCAAAAAAAAAAAGAAAAAAACGGGAGGTGTGAACTGTAAAGATAGAGAGTTTTGGAGTATTTTTTTCCTCGAAACGAGTAGCATTTGAATGCTTTAGATACGTGATGGGTCCAATAAAAAAGTCAAATGGTATTGTTATAATTTGGACGATGCTCGTAGAGCGAGATAACGGAATGAGGTACTGAAGAAGATCTCAAAGAAGTAGGTATACAGAGTGCATTGTATAATAGCTTCATTCATGAAATTTCCTAGAATTTGTTTTTCTACTGGTTACATTCACCGTTCACTGTTGGGCTTTTAGTCGTTTTGAAAAATGTAAGAAGCTAGAAAAAAAATGAAAACAAGAGATTTTTTATAACGTGCTGTATCACTGCGAATTTTCAGATAAGTAATGGGTAAATGTAAATCTTTCTCTATCTCTGTTGTATGGGAAACTAATGAGTTCTGACTTTTGAATCAGTTGTGCAAAGTATATACCTTTACCTATATACTTGCACTATCAAATAAAGATAACTTTTTGGGGACAACTTTTCATCGGAAGATTGATGGGTTGTAAAGCAGATGCCACATTGATATATGGCAAGTGCAAATAGGCAGAATGGATTTTCATGAAATTTTGTTTTCTCAAAGTCCATGCAAGCTAGATTACTCACGTTTGTTCATTACTTAGTTCTTAAAATTCAAACCAAATTTTTCAACAAATGAACTTACCTATAGGTATATGGAACTCATTGCATTATCTTCAAAATCTGCGATATCGAAATATACAGGATGCGCCTTCTGCTTTGCGATATTTTCAATTAAAAAGGCATCAAAAAGTTTTGAATTCAGGAAGCCATCTGTAAAGCTGAAAAAAAACTGCTTAAAATCACACTATTGATAAAGTTGATAAAATAATACTAAAATAATTATAACTCTCAAAATAATCACCTATGCAAAATTATTGAAAATTTTGATGAAATCAGCAAAAAAAAATTATACGAAACTTGACGAAAATGAAGTAAAAATTCAAAATGCACATTCTGAAATTTGTACGGTGATAGAGACAAAATTTCCTAACCCTCAAACGACAACTGCATAATGTAAAAAAAAATACATCGAACGTTTTTTAAAAATGTTTTCACAACTTGATGTATTTTTTTACATCAATACTGGAAAAAAAATTTCAAGGTTACAATATCGTAGTTGTGATGTAAGATGTACCTAATTTTTTACACCATGTTGTGGAACATTTTTTCATTTCAGTATGATGTAAAAAATTACATCAAGTTGTCGTTACGGGCATTGTTTATGTTGGGTAAAATCAACAGCAAAGATGAATAAAAGCTAATTCGATGCAAAAATTATTGAAAATTATGTGCAATACAAACCGATAAAATGCAGTTAGAATAATCATGTGAAAACACTCGTCGACTATACATCATAAATGAACACTGATGACTGATGTCTGATATTTACCGAGGTATTCAGAAAACCTTCTGCGCATGCGCCAGTTTACCTGCGTTTGGCTGCATGCACCATAAACATTGTTTTTGGCGCAGGCATGGTTTCTGATTTCTGCTTCAAAAAGTCGGTTTCAACTTCGGCCAAATTTTTAACGTTGAGATATCAGTCCGACGAAATTGACGTGGAAATGATCTGAAAATCAGTGAAATTTACCTTAAAAATTGCAAATGGCTAAAAATGATACAATACTCGTACTATCAAAATTAGGTTTAAAAAAATTCTAAAAATTTTCTGAAATCAGGGTTGTACAAAAACGTGTTGTTTTTTTTTTTGAAAACTACGTAAGTATTTAAAACATGTTTTTAAACACGTTAAAAATATGTTTCAAACACAAATCCATTTGTTTAGGATTCAATAGTCATCAAATATTGAAAAATTGAAATCAAAACACAAAATTCATCTCTAAAAAATACAGTTCATTCAGTTCCACTTCTTTTTATTTTTAGGAAATTGGAGTTTAAAACAAAAAAAAACGTTTTAAATATAGGTATCTTTTTTGTTTAAAACACAGTTTTTTTTTTAAAAAAAAAATCGTTTTAAACAAAACAGGTACATTGGTACAACCCTGCCTGAAATGTATACTTTATAAAATTTAATACCTATTATTAAATTCACTTAGAAGTTATTGAGAGAAATATCAAAACTAACAACAAGTCAACTAAATCAAATGCTATGAGCCACCATTTGACTATTTTATCAAAAAACTATACTTACCTACTTCCTGAGAGTTTTGACGAAAAGACATTACAATTTTTCGCCAACTTTTATCATCATTTTAACATTATTTTTACAGATTTTCAGATACTGTCAACTGTCTTAATTATTTGGACAATTTTTTGATTTTTTTTTTTCAAAAATTGCTTTAATGTAAGCAATTATTCATTGAGATTGTTCGTCATTATATTCTCATATCTAGAATGTCATCAGAAGGGCCATTTTTGAGTAGTATCAAGTTGCGAATCAGAAAATGTTTGAAATATGCTCCATTAAGTACTTTTGATTTTGGATTTTTTTTATTTTTTTACAAAAAAAAATATGACATGTATAGTAAAATTATTATCACTAAAAAAAACTTTCCGGCAGATTAAAACTCCAGTAAAAGATTTTTAAACGGAGAAAAATTTGCAAATTAAGTCTTATGTATACAGTACTTCACTTACCTGAAAAACATGTCAGTGACATTGAATCACTTCTTATCAATCAATTAAAATTTATAATATCAAATTATGCTTTAAAATGTTTTATTAATATTTATTATTTTGTCAAAATTAATATTTAAGGACAAATAAATAAGTACCTATGCAATTTATTCATTAGCAAACTGTCCGTAGCTTAGAAATCTCGATTTTTACAGTTTTTGAATTTTTCCAAGCAAAACTGTAAAAGTGAATAGTAAAATGAACGGAATATTTTATTCCCTCGTCGCATTTTCTTAGTTCTGTAGATGACTTTTCAAGTACATATCATTTACCTACAAAAGGTGCAAGCCATTATAAAACGTGATCACTTTCAGCTTCATGTATTTTCTAGAAAAATTGAAAAAGTTGTTGGTGTTCGAAATTAGGGCAATTGGCAGTAATTTCTAAAAAGTTTGTTCATGTTTTGTGTACTTTTTGTTTACCTAATAACTATTTCTTATGACCCTAACTCCATTTTATCAAAAATTATACATCATTTTCAGTGATTTTTATAACAATTTAGCTTCATTGTTGTTGATTTTAGAACATTTTGTCTGTAGGTATAGTGCAATTTTTGCAATGAATTTCAAGTTTTAGGTAGGTACATACTTCATTTCCCTTAAATAATGATATCTATTTTAATTTCTACATCAAGTTTTCAAATAATTTTAAGCAGGAACTTTGATCAAAATCAGTCGCCAAAAAGTTGTTCATCAAGATGTTTCAAACTTGCTAAGAACGAATTTAGCGTCAATTTTTCCACAGGGGATATTTTAGTGGAAGAAAAGTGCCATAGAATCGTAATTTTTTCGATCTATCCTTCATAAAATGTCAGGTGAAAGAGTAATGTGGTATCGAATTCCAAATTCTATGGGTCAGAGAGATTTGTAAAATCGTACTGCCCTTTTTCAGGGGTTGGGGGGAGGGATGGCTGGGATACTGCATAGAGCATGTGTCATCCAAAAGCAGTAAAACACCACGTTTTTTATAAACGTGTTTTTTTAGGGGAAAGAGGCACCCTATGACTAACTCTGAGGGGCTCAAAATTTCAAAATTTTTCTTTGTAGTCTCTCTCTCAAAGTAAACGTCTTCAGACATTACCTCTTAACTTTCATTAAAATTTAGGATAGGTACCTATTTTTTTTTCCTTGGATCTACTCCAGTATGTACAGATTCATCTCCCTTTCCTTTTTCTTTATCAAAATAGGTACACCTACCTAGGTATATTTATATTCTTTTGTGGAGATACACCTACCAACCATCTCATCCAAAATTTTATAGTTGCTGGAATATGAATGTACCATACTGAAAACGTGAAGTTTTCTCTTCCTTGTCAATTTGCATCAAAACAGGACTTTTTTTTTTGCAAAATGCAAACGGATGTGCCTGAGCGCTTGTCAATACTGCTACATTTTTTACAACACTTCAACACATTATGGTCGCGAAACAAAAGTTAAGACGATGAAAAATTCAAAAGTACCCTTTGTCGCCATTGTAACAGTATGCTAATGGTAATGGCAGTGTCGACGATGGACATTAAAATCCGGAGACTGGTTACTGCTCGAAGGGTGGTTTGAATAGCCAGCTCGATGCCAAAGGATACCGATGATGTTATTGACCGGAATATTCATTAATTTTATACGTCGACTAAACGTTTCGTCGAAAATACTCATTCATTTTCGCGAAACTAAGCCATATACCTACTTTACATATATCGAAGTGACAAGTGGCCCTAGGTAACTATACGAGGTATAAGAGATGAACACTTCTTTGATATTTACTCATTGTTGAAAATCCGCATGCGAATTTCCTTTCCTCAGTTCAGTTTAGTTTCAGTCTTCAACTAGTAATCATCTCGCGTTTTAAACATCATGTGTAGTACGATGCTTTACCAGAATTATACCCCTTTCGACTTCGAGTGCTGCAGATCTGCACATCCAGCTCAATTCTATTGGCATGGTAAGTACCACAATTTCACTTATGTAATCAAATGCGTCGGTACGTTTTTATGTCTATAGTTTCAACCAATCGTATTAAATGGCTTCAAAGGGTTGCTAGCGAATTTACATAGCTCCTCCTTCGTTCGCCATAGGTCGTCTTTTTATCGGAGGGTGTTTTTTATTCGATGAATTGTTGGGCGATAAATCAACGCGTAAAAACGGGAAATGGTAAATCTTTCGTGAAGCGTTTATGAAGCGCGAACACAGTCACGCACGCCGAACACAAACAGGGAAGTTTTTTTTTCTCTCTTTATGGGCATCGTGCTGGTGTTTCGCGAAGAATATTTTTCGCCATAAAGGGGCTCGTTATGTCGTAAAAAGTTGCTCAAAGCGGAACGACAAATCGTATCGATCGGTGTCTGGCTTTTGGAAGCCATCGCAATAATAATGGGGAGGGTCTTTTGTGCAATTACACCCTCGCGTTAAGTCTTCTATGCAGTATAACCCTTGCTCTCTGTATCAATTAGAACACCAGTGAGAGGCGCGAAAGCAAAAAGATCCGCGTCAAAAGACCAATTACACGATTTGTTAACAAGCCACAGGTTTTCAACGAGTAAAAAAACGTATAGCCTATCAAAGGGTAATAGAGAGAAAAGGGTTCGAACAGGTTGTTTTTTATAAGACATAATAGCTCGGTTGTGTTGAAGGGTTAAAAAACGAAGGGTTGGTCGTGTGCCTTAACCACGTGCGATGTTTCAGGTATAGTATCTGGCGTTATACACTCTTTGAGAGATTTATTAGGAAAATAGTTTTTTTTTTTATAGGTATCGCTTACACGTCCCATCAACCCTTTTATATAAGAGTTTTATTAGGTGCTTAAAGGTTTGAAAGGGAGATAATATGGGGTAATTTTGGGTGGTATTTTTTTGCTATAAAAGATTCGCGTTCAAAGGGTTTTTAATTTGACGTCTTGATTTATACAGCAAATATTGCTACTTTGCTAATTTCAATGATTTTTCATCATCAATCCTATAAAATTTACTAAAACCAATCGTTTTAATGGTACTTCAATATTTTCGTAATTTTCGACAAAATCGAAAAAAATCCTTATCCTTGTTACTATACTTAACTACTTAGTTTTTTATCTGATTTCAATCCATTCAATCAACGGGTTGTCACATCAAAGGCAGGTGTAAAATGGCAAAGAGAGAGAAAGAAAAAAAAAGGATATATTATATCGCAAACACAGTTAGACCAAGTCTGTAATTCGAGTACCTAACGGAAAGGATTTATACCTAACGTCGTTCAAAGGTTTAGAATTTTCAGATTTCTAAAAACCATACACAAACGTAAACCTATTAAACCCTCTATATACGCGGAAGATGTTTGCACTCATGTGCCAATATTACCTAAATGTGACGTTAGAAGAACAAAAAAAGATCCCATTGAACCAGATTTTTCATGTAGGTCGTCTTCTGTTATCCTTTCGTGATGGTCGTGTCAACAATATGTGTTACGAATAGATGCCTTTATTAAGCAACGTTTCCTAGATTTCTCCAGATTGTCGCGTTTTAAAGGAGGAGGAAAAAAACATACCGGATTTGGATCCTCGAGACAGAGAAAGATGAAAATCGTTCGGTTGTTCGGTTGATTCGTGTGGTTTGGTGATAGCTGTTTTTTAATTCGAGTAACTATATTAGGTGTCTCCCTCGTGTTAATGGACTGCTTATGGCATTGAAGGCTTATAAAATCTGAGAATCATCGTAAGTAGATGTACTTAATTATGTAAAAAAGTTTTGCATGGAAGTGGTATAGAGATAGTGGAAGATAAGGAAAGGAATCAAAAAAAATTTGAAATGAGAAATAACTACCTACTTGAGGTGTGCGGTTTTCCTTTTTCAATCAAAAATTGATTTTTGAAAAGAAAACATTCGATATTTTATAAAATTAAGAATGTATTTTTAAAATTGGAAAATTAATACAATAAAAAAAAACTTTTAAAAAGGCCTATAACTTACTAGAAAATCTGCTGTCTGAGGAATTCCAATTGGAAATCCCAAGGGTGAGTTTTTTTTCAAGACATTTAAAATGTTGAAAAAAGTCCAACTATGCAAGTTGATCAAATCAGCTACCTACTTGGTCACTTTCGAATTTAAAACCTCAAAAATACGAGTTGATGAAAACCCAATTTCCAGCTGCTCAAATTATAATTTTAAATTACCTATTCGGGGAGTTTCAGAAATCGATCTGTAAAATTTAAATCTTGCTGAAAGCTCCGTATACTAGTTTCGATGGTTTCGATTGGTCAGCTTTAGCTGCAGGGGAACAAACCATCAATTTCACGACAAAAATACTGCATTTCTAAAGAGATAACCCACATCTTTCCTGAAAAATGATTACCTATTTTTACCTAACGAAAAATAAATGTCCAAGTTTTCAAAAATAATTTTGTTGAAATCGAAGCCATGAACCTGAAGCACTTTTTTGTAACAATTAGGTGTTGTAGAAAACTGATTTAAAATACCTATGAAATAGATTTAGGATTGCAAACTTGAGACTTGAAAAAAAATTTAAGAATGCCACCGACAAGGGGAGGCAAGAGGGAAAATTTCCCCTGGGCATTAGTTTTGCAGAAGGTTCGCGTTTTTAAAAAAGTTTGTGAATTTCATTTTTAGAAGACAAAATTCAATCGTTATTTTTGGAAAATAAAATGAAAACTTCATTTTGAACTAAAAATACCAATAGATAGGTATTTACTTACTAAATCTTAATTTCTGAAGAAAAACTGAATTTATTTTTGAATGGAAAATGGAAACTTCAGGGAACAAAAGCTACCTACCTATTGAACTCTGCTTTAAAAAAAAGTCTGTCCATAGTGAAAAACTTTCTCACAAAAAACTTCTCTAGGTACATGTAAAAAAAATACCCCTCTCCAGAAATTGTTTGTCGTACGTAGTAAGACAAAAATCTGTTGTTGATATCTCAGTATTCAAAAATGAAAACTTCAAAAAATGAGTTTCATTTCTGAAGGAAACTTCTTATCTAATTGTGAGAACATTTCTTTTAAAAAAAAACTTTTTTAGAAAAAAAAATTACAATAAGCTGCGAAAAATATTCCAGAAGCCCTCATTTTTTCGTTCTGGACCCAGATAATTGATTCTCGACGGCACTGAGAGTAAATTATAATTCACATCCTCTTCCTCTTCATAAAAAACCAACTTCTGAAAAAATTATTGAATTGTATAAATTTTAGGCTTGTTCTTTCTCATATAACAGTCCCCTCCCCCTCCCCTTCAACGGACCCAGAAAGTTAAATTAGTTGTATACCTATACGATTGATGCTGATAATTTATCTCAGGCTCTTTCTCGAACTTCTAGAAAATTGAAACTTTGGATAAATCGCCTAATTTGCCCAATGATAGTGAAAATGCACTTTTAATATTTCCTTTAAATTTTTTGGAAATCGAAACAAAGTCATCGCGTGGCAATTTTCAAAATTCTCCATTTCATACTCTTCCTCCTTCCTCCTCTCAGTTTGCTATATGATTCTTCACTGCCCACAAAACCGAATCACGAGATAGACTTTTTTTGGTAAATGAAAAATAATTCATGAGAAGATGTGGGTATATTTAAGACGTAATCTCAAAGATTTAGAGAAAGAGGGATGGAAAAATTAACCTCGGGTTTAGATTTCCTGAAGATTTTGTGACAAATAAATAATAATACCTACCAACTTTCGAAACGCATTACATTTAAAATTTTACGTTTTTATGTATTTTTTCGAATGAAGAATCGATCAACAATTCTCAAAACTTCTTACCTTAATGAAGAAATTCTTGAATTCGTAATTTTGTAGTTAAGTAATAATTTTTTTACAAATTAATTTCATATGCCTAAGTATAAGGAGCCTAAAAATGGCATGTATATGTTCCGGGTGAATTCTAGCTCTCAACTGGCTCTCTGCAATCTGACACTCCCTCCCTCCCCCCACAAAAATGTTTTTCGTTTTTTTTTTCAATTCGGACACAAGTTCTGTGATTTTTAATAGGTACCTGTTATGTCATTCAAAACACTGGAAGGGTAAAAATAAAAGCTCATAATATTCTGAAAGAAAAAGTGGATTTATGTGAAATTTTTAAAAATATAAACATCCAAAATGATTATTTAAGCAGAAAAGTGAATGAACATTCTGAAAAAAATTAATTCCTCTACTACAAAATTCTTCAAACATTTATGAGCACCACAGGGTGTGACTAAATTGGAGGAAAAAGAGGGAATCAAAGTCTAAAATGTGAAAAAAAAACAAAAAATTGTTTTTTACTTTAAAAAGGTGGTCTATATACTTGAAAGTCATAAGTACCGAACTCTTTTATAAAGAGTTGAGCTAACCACCTTTTCCTCGAAATAATATCCCTATTTTTTTTAATTAAAAAAGAATTTCAACAGTCTTATCTCAAACAATTAATTACCTATAGCTGAGTTTTCCAACTTCTGCTCAGAACATCAAAAAAGAAAAGTTTTCTGTTTTTTTATCAAAAAATGAATCACATTTCGTTGATGGCAAATTTTATGCTCAACACTTCTATACAGTTTTGTTTCTCTTTATAGTCTTTGGATTGTTTTTAGAATCTTATAATTTTAGATTTCATTGATAAGTCTTTTTTATTTAGAAAATTGATAATAAAATCTATTTCAAAAGTTGATAAATATTCCAGTAAATTTTGGTTTAATAAAAGTAATAATTATTATGATTAACATGAGGACATGACTTTATCGAATAAGTAGCTATACCTAATCCTTTTTCAGGAATTTTATTTTGAATTAATTTTTTGAAAATGAGTAAATTAGTTAATTCTGATATATAAATAAATAAATTATTACTTAATAAATTGTAAAATTAAAGAATTAAAGTTCTCTATTTAAAGGGGGGAAAATGATTTACATTTGAATAATTATGAGTTCAAAAGCTTCTTTAGCTTATTTTATTTTATCATTTTAAAAATTAAAATAAAATATAAATACAATTTTTACAAACAAACTACCTACCTATTTAAGTATGAAAAAATCGAGCATCAAAATTACATCAACATTTACAATAATACCTACCTATTAAACCTGCCTATCTATCAGTTCAGTTAAGCGGAACAGTCTTCGAAAACAAAACGCAGAATTCTTCTTTATCTAGCCTCTACAAGTAAGTATATTTTACCTATGAATTGAAAAATATTCGTCGAAAATAAGCATTCGGTTTTAGCACATTATTGAAAAATGAGATGAGAAATATTCGCCATATGGTGCATTTTTGGTACTCGTATGTTTAAGATTGCGTAGGTATATTAGACCATATTACCGTTATTCGTTAACCCGTGGCAATATCTATCCCTTATTTCGCAGAATTCTTTGAAATGGTTTCAGCCTTTCAGGGTTCGGAGAGAGTCAACTCTATATACCCTACACCCGCTAGGAACAAATAAAGGTAAACCTTCCCCCTTTAATCAAGATTACATAAAAAATGCCGGAAAATGGCAAAAACGTAGAATAGATTTACAGTTAGGCAAAGCGCATTCGTATTGTTCAAAGGAAAGCAGTACACAACGGCGGATAACTGGACAGTCGCGCCGATTTATAAACCCATCTACACGCGAAAGGAGTTGGAAATAAAGGATTTTTACGACCTGCTCCATTGTGGCGTAACAACAGTTCGTAAGAACGAGTCAATGAGAGAAAAAAAAGAGAAACAAAGGGTGTGGATTGCTTAGACTCTGCAGTTCGCAATTCGACCGAAATATACCTAGGTACCAAAGACCAGCACCCATTTTGAAAAGAGTATTTTATGAACTGCTTATGTAGCCTATACCGATTTCTATACTTAACCCTTGCTACCGAATCCTTTTTTCGCCATTGACTCCATCCTTTGGGTACAAATTAGGGTTAAATTGGCCTCAAACCGCAAAGTGATCCTTTTAAAGAGTTACTACAAAAGAAAAGAATTCCAACAAAATGTTACTGACGGCGATGGCTACCATTTTGCGTAAGGGATTCGATTCGACGACGAACCGACAGTAGTACGTACCTTTTATTGTCGCTGTTCGTTTTACAAAATGTCTAATTGGTCAGGTGGTCGTATTTCCTGGTTACTGGAAATTTTTCGCTGGGGAAAAAACGGTTACGAGATTTGACCCTTGTGATTTCAATGGGTACCATATACCTAGGTACCTATGTTTTGAATATTTTAGCATATGTTTCCGTATTTCGGCGAGTAAAAAAGGTCCCCTTCGTAGAAATATGAATTTGCATAGGGAAACTATATTATGTAAATCTTTTTTCTGAATATTCGGTTTTTTATACTTTTTTTTGTCAATTGAATTTCAACGAACGCGTGTTAAATGTTTAGAATTTCTTGTGTATTTTTTTTACAAGCTGTCGAAGTTTTTGCGGATACCTAGGTACCTATTTTGATTCAGATCAGACCAAAGGCTACTTCCTTTTTACTCATTTGAAAGGCGTGATTCGATTTCTCCCTTCAGTGGTACATATTTCATCGCAAAAGCTTAGAGGTACTCCAAGCTGAGTGATTTGAACTATCGATGAATGGATTTTTTTATTATTGTGATGATATTAACACGTGTATGAATATTTATTTGATGACGATGATGGAAATATTCATCCTCAGTTCAGAAATTGTATACTTATAGCTATACTTAGATAGTTATGTCTATTCACGAACCAAAACATAAGAGCCAATGAGTCGAAGGAAAATCGAGCAAAATAATCAAAAACTTATCTTTCTTTTTTTGGGGGGGAGGGGGGTGAGGTGTTTGAAATTGGCAACAATAACCAGATAGTTGGCACCACTGCGTTCCAAAATATTTTCCAAGTTTCGGAAATGATATCTTTCCATGTTTTGACTTGATTAAAGCGAAATATTTGAGAGGAAAAAATTTTCAAAATACGAATCTACTCGAAAATAGCCAATTTTTGATCTTTCAACCGCTCAATAAAATCAAATAAATAATCTTGGGATTTTGATGGAAATGGCCCAGGTCAACGTGGAAGTCGAATCTCAAACATCATCTAATTCATCTTTTGGAACTGGGCTATTTTTCCCAAAACAGGTTGAGTATGTGCTAGAGCGAAAAAAACACGATTTTTCGAAAATGCTCTCTCTTTGAGGACCTACGTCTCTCCTCCAGGCTTCAGGGAGCACCTTTGGTGCTAAAAAATTTTCTGGATGACTTTCAACTCAACATTAACGTCTCCACTGAATTTGATCAAAATCTTCTGACATTTTCCTCGATCCACCTTATAGTTAGATGCTTTGGCCTACTTACCAAGATTCTCAAACTCTTCCAAAAATAACACCATCATTTTTTTCATTTTTTATTTCGCCATAATTTTGCTAACCAATGAAACGCAAACATACACCAAAATATCACCTAATCCGGTTGCTTTTCTATTCGGTAGGTAAAGGTACGTGTCCAAGTGCTCGACACAAAACAATCGAGAAGGGTGCATTTGTGCAGCAACTCCAGCAGCAAAACATATTTTGCAATAACATTATAAATCTAGGGATAAAAGCCTAACTACTGGACAGGGTATGAAAAGATTGCATATTTAAAATCTACAGCTGCTGCAGCATAAATGGAAATGCAACATTTTGTAAAAAGAACCATCGCTACAATGGGTTTGATAATCAGACAAACTCCGACTCGTGAGGGTAGAAAAAAACCTAAGATTGGGGTAAAGTAAAGCAATTATTCATAAAAATGGAAATCTGCATCCCTACGTGAGCGTCGATTCCTTACATCTATAGGCTTACGACTCGACACGAATACCTAACTTGTATCGTGATGTGTTTTTTATTTTCCTTTACACTTCATCGGCTTCCATGTAGGGGAACTGGTCAGTGTTGGTTGAATTGAAAGGGTACCTGGGTGGATATTAAACCTTTGCTGGTCTCGCGGTAATTCGCATTCTCGCCATCACACATGGCGAGAATTGTGGACAAATTCAGAGGAACTGCGTAATTCGCCTGCCAGAAACGAGAGCATTAATTAAACACGTATACAATACTGCATTAGGTTTAGAAACAGATAGGCTATACGCAGAAGTAGGTATTCCGTATAGAAAAAGGATACCATGGTGGATTTGCACAATGCATTAGCAACTGCGTGGGCACTTTGGACTTGGTTAGAGGAGATCGAAATAAATTAATAAAGCCCAGCATTTACCATGCTACACACAAGAAATGCAAATACACGTTCACAATACGTAGCATGCAAACAAAAAATCCTTTGTTCGACGAACATCATTAGAAACTGCACTCTTTTTTCAAATGGTTTGACACAATTGACATTTCGCGTTTTCAACGAAACGATCGAGAGGCCAAAGACCTAGGCTAGTATAACCTTGAAATGCCAGGATCGTTTTTTCTCATAGCGTTCTATAATACTGGTCACTGCAATGTGTGGAGTTAGTTTTGACTTATTAATCTGTTATTTTACATAAGATGGTAATGTGATTGCATCCGTATGGAAATGGTCATCGACAGTTTGACCACAAATTGGTTTTGAACTGGGAAAATGTTGAATGCTGAAAAAATTCTCAACTTGAGACTTTTTCTAGTTACACGCTTAATTACCTACTCGTATTGATTGGTACCGTTCTTTTTTTAACCTTTTCAAAATAAATTACTTAATTCAAAACAAGATAAGATAACGAAGCCTTTGAGTAATTGACGAGTAATGGTATATTGTACGTATACCTATACATATGATAACGAAGATAACAGTGAAGTGATATTCTGGAATAACGGTCTAAAAAATCGTTTGTGATAAAAAATGAATATGAAAATCGTGTTAATGATGAGAAAAATCCCCATAATCATTACAAACCAGCGTGAATAATCACTTCACTTCAACCGCGAACTCAAAAACAATCACTGATGAGTCAATTCGACGAGTTTAAGATTATCTCTAGGAATTTCAAATGACTCTTAGGGTTATGAAAATTGATGAACTTTAGCATCTGATCCAGCGTTGACTCTGAGAACTCTCTCGACTTTTTTTATACCATAAGTTGATCTGCGGAATCCATTGCACAGGGCGTCAGTTCAAAAGCAAATCCCCAAATTTAAAGCTTTATTTAATTTTTCATAGGTACCTTCGAAAATTTACCAAAAAGTCTAAAAATGAATTTCAGAGGATGAAATTTTGGTTAAAAGAGTTTCAGAACATGTATTTTTGATGAAGGTACCTATTAGCTTGAAGTTTGGTTTCGTTCAAATAAAATAAATTCAAATGATTCATCTTGCTGGTATTATTGATGTAATTAGTGGATATAAGTAGGTAAGGTACCTACCTAATTATAATATTATATGTAATAACATAAGTCGACATTTTTCAATTTTTTTTCATCGTTGTGTTTGATCTAATATACTTTTGGCATTGATGATTTCAAAAAATGAAGCCAATTTTTCCTTTGAAGCAAACCCAACTTTTTTGGTTGACATGTATTTCCCATTTCCCATCGTTTCGGACTCTAAAAAATGAATTTTCTGACCCAAACTAAGTAGAAATTGAATTTTAAGCGGCAAGATTTCTTACTTTTTTATTTTATTTTTTTCTTAAAGGGCCTAATTTTTGAGATATTTGCAATTGAAAATGGAAAATGAACTTTTAAACTTGATACCTTGAAAACTATAAGTTCTAAAGAAACTAATTGAGTTTTTACTGGTGGGAAATCTTATGCTCCACAATTTTGTTTCAATTCATTTTTACGTAAAATGCCTCGTTGTCTTAGAAAATTAATTTTTACTGCCAAGAATCATTTTAAAATGAAATTTTTTTTAAAATCAAATTGATGGAGTTGATTTGAACCTAGATTGATTTTTATCAGAAAAAAATCTGAGTCACGAATGATCTTTATTCACAATTTTTTATTTCTTTTGCCACTAAAACGCTGCTTCAATCTAAAAATTTGTCAAGTGGGTAGGTATACTTACCTATGTATATTTTTGTATTAGAAATCCTGATATAAAATGCTCACAGTCATATACCTACCTACAAGTTGTTCTCTTTCACATTTTTCATTCTTTTTGAATTTCAACGTGGTGAAAAAAATTTTAATTCAGTCGAAAACAAGGAAAAGATTATTCGATTGTTGAAAAACTACTTGTACAGAAATAGGGAAATGAACTTGATAAATACTTATAATTATAACGTAATGTTTGATCATTCATTAAAATTAAAAATACATTAAAATAAAAAAAACTAATGAATTAAAAAAAAGTAAGAAATTAATTAATTATTGAAGACAATAATGAATGCATAAAAAATGAAGAATATGACGCAATGTGAAGTTGATCGAGAGTGACAAGATGCTCTTCATAAAAAGAGAAAAAATGAGCTGACTGACTATAAAATTAGCAAGTTTATTTTTATTTCATTTTTTCAAATATTTAAAATATTTAATGTAAAATTACTTTCAATTTCAACACAAATATTAATTAATTTAAATTATATTTCCAACTTTCCAATTCTTTTGTTTAAAAAAAAATCACTTAAGCATTAAATTTTAATAAGGGGTACCTATAGGTTCGTACCTACACTTTTCATTCGATTATTTAAAATTAATTTTATTAATATATCTTCACATTAATTTTTAATTTATAAAAATTAGTCGGTTTCACAGACACAATCTTCTTGCATGAATAATATTTTTCTAGTAATTTTAGTTTTCGATTTTTTTTTTTTGCAGTACATAATAATGTATGAAATTTTACCATAAGTATCTTGGAAATTTGCTCCGTTCATTTGATTTCTAGTTTCAACCTAATAATCATCAAATAAATCAGTTTTTAATTTTGAATAGATATAGGTAATTCTCCTTTTTAAAAATTAATTTTCCAGTAATTTAATCTAACGAGCTGTTTCTTCTCATTAAGTATACCTACCCACCTGAAGCAAAAATTATGCAACCCTTTTGTTTCCCCAACTCATCAGTGTAACTATGAACAAGTTTAATGAATCATATTTCTAGAACTATCAACTTGGAGTTGGCAGTCTAGACGAAGGTACAATATAATATTATACACATATACTTCAAAGATAGTTTAAAATGATATATCGGTGCATCATTCATATCATAATGAGGTACACGGGCACGCTTTTCAAGAGCAGGTGCGAAATGTGTATATATTTTTTAGCGAACTCCCTCAGCAGAACCAAAAACATCCCTTATTTAAAAAAAAAAACTGCTGCTTCGCGCATGTGCTCGGTAAAAAAAAAATACTTACATTCGAAGAAATTAGAAATATACCAAAAAATAAATCACCAAACAGTAGTTCTCAAAGTAGATACCAAACAAAGAAGGAGTACAAGGAAACTGGTTCTTTTGAAATTCATTGTTTCATTGAATATCCGCGTTCTTACTTCTTATCTTATTCTTTCTTCTTTAATTACAATAAAACTGATAAAAATACACCTACCCTTATTCATGTAGGTACCAAAGTCTACACTATTTAATATTCATTGTTGTATGATTTAATTCAAAATTCTATCCTTTACGTGTCTAGACTATAGACTTCTATACCTATACACAGACAGACGTTATTATTTATTTTATGCTCGAGCAGTTTTTTTTCCAGTTTTGATTTCGAACATTTTAGGTACCACCACTTCTACGTATATAAGATGATTTTCAGTTTCCAGCATTGCGGAAATAAATATCTGAAACGTGGTTGCTGCTGCTGGCTGCCATTCAGTTCGCTATTCAGGGTGAATTTAGAGGGTGATAAGGGCTAGCGCGAGCACACACTAAGCAGGGTGGGAGGTGAACAGCTCACGTTTACCCCAATTCTATCTTTTTTACAGTGAAGTTTTCGCATAAATGAAGACTTCCTCAATGTTAAATGCTGGTCCAATCTATTACAACATCCCATCCGTTCAGTTTAGGATAAGACTTTCGTATAGTGTGTTGGTTCGCGTGATTTTTTTCGTTCTTTTTCGAATTATTGTACGAGTACATTTGAACTTCGAATTCGCGTTTAACGTCGAATTATTATTATTGTTGCGCGGATTAATTGAATATTCGAATTATTTGTTTATTATGATATGTACATATCTGGACAATTATTATAATTGGGTTGATCTAAGAAGATTTTCCGATAGGAAGAAAGGTTTGTGATTTTGTTTACGAGTGTTTTCGTAGTACGTGAATTATTCTTTTCGTTTTGTTTTTCTTAATACTTTTTAAAGATATTTTGAATATTATTTTTTGGCCAATTTGTGTTAAAAAAGATTGAATATGGTTTTTTCACTTTTTCATGGTTTACCTAAGGAACTTATTTTAAAATTTTGTAACTTGAATTTTTCAAAATTAACTACAAAACATTTTTCTTGTATAGTAAGTGGGTACCTACCGAAATGGATCATATTATTCGTTTGCCTATTCAATGTAAATTTAAACCAAAATATCTAATTTTTTTTGCACATTTCAAATTCTAATTAAATGTTAACCCTTTTTTGGTGAAGCTTACGGCTGAGATTCATTTGCAATGCTTTTTACTGAGTGTTTTCGAACGAAGTGGTACCTATTTATTAAACTTGAACCTGAATAATGATGGTGAGGGAGGAGAGATTGCACTTCGAAAAGGTTGTTGTTGCTTATCAAGTTCGAATAAGTTATCTGATTAGAACAAATCTTTCTATTTTAAGAGGAGAATGATATTTACATTTTCTTAACTCATTATTGAATTATCATTTTCATTGATTTTATTATCGAATTATTATCATGGATTTTCTTCTGAATTATATTGTGTAACTGAGTAGGTAGTACGTTTCTAACTAAAAATTATATGCTAATGAAGGAATTGAAATACCTAAATAGTAAATAATAATAAAAACGTGAAAGAAGTGAAAATATCAAATAAAAAATTATGTTATTAAATCTATTTCATGGTAGGTACATAAAAACATAAACCAAAGTAAATTATCGAAATAATGATGACACTCTCCCTTCTCTCTTCGTCTTTGGTTCATATAATTAGTTGATCTTTGAAAGTCTAAACTTATCTTCGTATTTCGTAGTATTTTATTCATTGAAATTTACTTTACCTCTTTATTGGGTCGCAAAATGCACTTCAAAGCGATATTTTAGAATAATTAGTTCGTGTCCGATAAGTTGCCTACATTGCGCCTTCAACAACTAATAAAAGTAATTTTTGTGTTTTATGCAAACAGGTGCAGACATTGTTGAAATGGTGAAGAGCTCCAGTCCTGAGATGAAAGAAACGAAAGCGCCTTGTAATGTATGCCAGAAAATTCCGTGTATCTGCTTGCTTTACAGAATGGGGCATAACCTGATGGGTCCAATGGTATTCAATCCTTCAGTACAACCATGCATATCTCCGATTTACATGCAAGATCGAAACTTCTACACGCAGAATATGGTTTACCCAGCCGATGCAAATTTTCTCTCTTACCCCGGCGTAAATATGATGATACCAGCCGCTATTCCGCACGTATCGCCTTCGTCATCTTCATCACCTCCGTCTCCTTCGTCACCTCCGTCGTCTCAAAATTCACCCACACCTAGCAGACCACGCAGACCTAGTAAGAAATTCAAATGCGACTCGTGCGATAAATCGTTCGACTACAAACACGTCCTACAAAATCACCAGAGAACGCATACTGGCGAGAAACCTTTCGGGTGCAACGTTTGTGGAAACCGATTCACCAGAGATCATCATTTGAAAACTCACATGAGACTTCACACCGGCGAAAAACCGTACTCTTGCGAGCACTGCAGTATGAGATTCGTTCAAGTGGCCAATTTAAGAAGACATCAAAGAATCCACGGTCCAATCAAATGCAATACTTGCGACGAAGAGTTTCCCGATTCCGCTCAATTGCAGAACCATTTACGCCAGCATAATTTGAACCCTGCGGAAGAGTGTAATATTTGTAATGTTAATCATCAACCCGGAAAAAAGTGTCCTTTGAGGATAAACAAGCTACAAATAAGCGGTACGAACGATATCGATGATGATAGCGATGTTGTAAGTAGCGGAGATTCGCAAACGTCTGGAGGCTCTGATCAGCACGTTTCATACGAAGATACCGAAGCGGAAGTGCCTCGAGCTTTGGATTTGAGTACGGTTAGAATAGGTGTAAGTGGTCCTATTCAATCCGAGCCCGAAGATCTTTCTATGAAGAAATTTTTTCGATAAATACCTACGATAAATATGTTCAATACCTACTCAATCTTTAATCTTTGCAGTTACTAACTTTGAACTACAATTTTATTGTTTTTTTTTTTATTATTTTTTCATATTTATTTATTCTTTTACGTCTTCATATTTTATTCTCTTTTTTTGCGTATTTTATAAGTGTTTTTTGAGGGTTGTGATATCTATCTATTATTTTGCTATTTTTATATATTTTCATATTAGGTTTTTTAAGTCCATTTTTTAAAAAATCAAAAAATAATTTCGAGCTCAAATCTGCTAGAGCTGAAATAAGTAAAAAAAAATTGTATTTCCATTATTTTTTCATTTAGGTACAAGATAAGTCTTTTTATGTGTTTGTTGTGATACTCGTGTTATTTATTTCATATTCGTACATTTTTGTACTCATTAAATTTTAAGTCAATTAAACAAAAAATTCAAAAAAAAAAATTTCGAGCTTCAAGCCGATAAATCCGAATTCAGTAAAAAAACAGACAGCCATTTTTATACTCATTATTTTTTTATTTTGTGTTTCGTGAATTTTATGAATTTTCTTGTTGAGCATTATTTATCATTGTTTTAAATAAAATTTATAAAAATTTTACGTTTCATTTTTAGACTTGGACCTTCTTTCGTAGGATAAACACGAACTTGAGTGGTACGAAACGAGGTGGGTTTTGGAGGAAGGCAGAAGATGAGAGGAGTAATAGCGATTCCGTTCGAAATACCTTCATACAGTCAGTTATTTTATTATATCCTGAAAAAATATACATGGATAAATTTCTATCGCGAACAGTATAACCTTTTAAAAATTACAGGATCATATAATTGATTCGATGCTTAATCGTCAATTCCATAAACATCGTATTATAAAACATAATAAATCTTGAAAAAATAATTACATGAGTAGGTACACGAAATTATGAAAAATCATAAAAGGTAGGCACCTACTGAAGAGGTCGAAAAATTTGGTTTAATGACATTTTTTATAGAAAGAAAATCATTTCAAAATTTAAAAAAAAATTAATTAAAACACAAAGTTGATCTTGTTTTTTTTTTTTTTTTACACAAAATCTAGGTAAAATATAAATGAACACGCAAACTAGACCTAAAATTAGTCGTTCGAATATACAATACGATAAATATTATATTCTCTTGCGTACTCAATAATAGAAATTTCTCTCTCAGATCTCCAACAACGAAAACCAGATCATTTTTAAGCAATAATCTGGGAAACGCGCAGAATGATTCAATCTGTTATTAAAGGGCAGTTGTAGTATAAAACACGAACCCGGAAAGGGTTTTAGATTTGTCAACACTTGAACGCCCTTTTTATTAGGAATACATCAATTCTTCTCATTTTTTACCGTTTTTTTTTCAATTGTCGAATCACCCTCGTAAGTTTTCAAAAAAGAGGAAATTATCGGTTGCTTTGTTCACGGACGACGCGACGTGTGCATTTGTTTGCAGTATTTCTTTACCGAAGATTAATCTGCAAATGGAATGACGTAAATCTGACCGTTTTTAATAAACTAGGATCAACGATGGTTCAATTTTATCATATTGGACAATAATTTCAGTAAATCGAAGTCGAAGAACTGGCCATCGCGAAGACACAATCTTCTGTAGGTAGGTATTAGGTAGAGGTACGTATAATGTACACTTCATTTTAGGGCGGTTTCTTTGATAAAAATAAAAAAACGGGAACGATGAAATACTTACAAATCTTGTAATCTCCCCAATCGTGAAAAAAAACGTAAACCAGTTTTTTTTGTAGGGTAACACGCGCCCTGCGATCACTGTTATTAGGTATCTCGCGTGCCAAAGCGTAACGCACAGTCTTTAGCACACTTTTGATCTGGTTGGATTTTTTCCCTTTTTGTTGCCGTTGTTGATAAAAAAAAATTACGATAACCCTCGATACTTCTGAACAGAATCATCATACACCTGGTGTTAATGGCTTTCTTTCTTTATAATCTCGCGGTAATGCGGTTACGCCGACGGACTAGCCTAATGGCACGCCTCAGGTACTTACCTATCTCTAATCATGTGTCGAAAGTTTAAAAATCGTTATTATATATAGGTAGGTACGTAATTACTTAGTCTTCTAAAAAAAGATTTTACATTCATGCGTTTGAAGAAACTCTCAGTCTAATTTATTACGTACAGGTATGAATGAAGAATGAAAAATTCGCATTACCTGCATATGAAATCAGGATTTTTGTGTCCACTTTTACAAGATTTTTCTTCGGATATTTTCTGACTTTTTATATCACCAAGTTGATCACCTCGTCGAAATAAACGTACCTACAAAACTTATCGAAGACAAAATGCTTCTGAAGTGATAAAAATTTCCCTTTTTTAAAAATGCGATTTCGGTAAGCTGAAGTTAAACTCGTTTTTATTCATTTTAGACCAATATGTATTTCCTGAATCGTAGAGTTTTGCTAATTCGACATGCTCATAAAATATAAATTCGCCACGCACGTTCAACGATTCCAGCCTAGTTTTACCCTACCCTAACACACTACTCGAATGATAACTCTAGAAGGTACACGTATCAGCTTCACTTATCCCCGTATGTGTGCCACAGTCACAAAAATAAAATTCGCCGTTAATGTGGAAATATTACATAGCTTAATGCAATATTTTTGAATGAGTAGGACAAGGTACATATAATAAGTCGCCATCCTAAGTCACAAAAACGAATTACAAAGTTTCTAGACAAAATGTACCTATTTTGTATTGGCATTATTTATTTTTTTTTCTTCAAATTTTAATATTCTATATAATTGATCAATGAAGTTATCAAAATGAAATTACCTACTAATATTACAGTAAATTTACAAAATCTCTTAATTTCATAGTGAATTTATTTTTATTGGATTTTCACAATTTTTCGAACTAATCAAGGGAATTTTCAAAACTTAATGACTCTAGGTATGCAAAATTTAACCTATCTTTCTCCCCACATTTTCAAGCCAAAGGATTATTTTTTTTGGATAATTTTTATTTACTTTTTTGAGACAACTTTGGACTTTAATTGATAGACTTACGATGGAGAATTATGGCACAAATGTCCTCTCCTTTTTCTCTCAAGTTGTTTGACGAATGTTTTCTCGAGTTGATCATTTAAAAGGTCAACGAAAAGTGTGTTTTTTTCAACGCGAGAAGTGAGAATGACAAAGAAAGTTTTGTTTGAGAAAATTTTCCTTCGTTATTCTTATTTTTCAATAAAAAAAAAAAACACTTCTCATGCATGTTATAAATCCAACCGTAAGTTGACAAAATTAGAAGGAAATTACAAAAATTTTAATTCTAAAATACTTTTCAATGCAACTTTTTTCAGTTTTTCTCAAAATTTGAAACTTTAAGCTAATATGCTGCGGTGAAAAAAAGATTTTGAATATTGAACAAAACCTCAAATTTTTACGAAACAGTGGGTTGTTTTAGGACCATTTTTTTTTGCAAAGGCCAGTCAAATTTTGGAAACGAATTGACTCATGATCCCAGTTCATACTTTGCTGTAAAACCTTTAAGTGTAAAACATTTTAAATTGACTTATTACGTATGTATAACTATTAACTTTGATAAATTTATTGCGGTCATTCGATAAGTGAAAAGTGAAGAAAGAATGGAACATTTTGGTGTGCGAGTCAAGTTGCCTATTTAGAAACATGCAGGAGGATTTTTCATTTCTTTTTCGATCCTTTTCAATTTCAATCGCATTTTGATTTTTGTGCAGTACACTAGCGCTCCTGAGTCCTGTGCCAACAATGTGTGTGTTAGTGGTAGTGTGTAAGATACCTATTTATAAATTTTCTCACCATGTGGCGTTAGGTTGCAGGTTGCAGCGCGAATATTGCATTATCACTTATCAGTGATGCTGTTGATTTTGTTGATGTAACTCATATAACTGTAATTCGTGCAACAGTTACTTTTTTAAACGCGGAATTCGATAAATTGCTCAAAGTGATTTGAAAGAAATGTCGCGAAAAAGAGAAGACATTTGTGTTGAAAAATCCTTAGATAATTTTATTGACGCATGTGTCAACAATATGCATTTATTTGATAATTTTTCTAAAGAGGAATCCGAGAAGCAGATTCTTGGAATGTCCCGGAATAATGTTACCTCAAACCAGTTCATAAATAATAACTCCTGGAAGATCAAAAAAGAAACTTATTCGTCTGATCAAGAAAAGTGAGTAAACTTATTTAAAAACAGTTACCTTTTCACATTTTTTTCACAATTCTCCTTTTATTTTAATAGCGAGCCTTACGAAATTCGAAGCGAAACTGAAGAGCAATTTACAAAAAAGGAAGACCTATGCGTCGCATGTGGATTTATCTCAGCCAACGAATTTTTTAGGTAAGTGCACCAAGTACAGTAAATAGTGTACCTATCTATGTGCACTTGATAGATGTAATAAGTATGTTCTGTCCCTCATTTTCATTAGCTTCAATTTTTAAATTCTAGTTTCCCGAGTAATGTTGATATTCGACAGCAGTGGGGGCAATTTTGTGATTTGGATTTAGATAAAATAGAACCATATTTTCGTCTTTGTGATGGACACTTTAAACCCGAAGACTACCGAATCTCGATGCAACGTAAAGTATTGATGCCGACAAGTGTTCCAACGTTACTACCAAAACTGACACACAATCTCACGCCTTCAATTAGTAAGAACTTTCGATCCAGTACAGATTTCACTGAATTTTCACAGCCAACGTTGGATAAAAATAAATCACAAAATCCGATCTGCAGCTCAGACGTTCAAAGTAAAATACATTATTTATCATCATTCTTATAACCACGATTATTTGATCATTTTGGTTTTGATTTAGGAAACACTACCACTGATGCTTCTAATAAACGATTCCGCAGGAAGTTTAAAGATATTACAAATCATAACGTCGTCCCTCCTAAGGCAGTGAAATTGACATCGAAGAAAAACTCAAACCTTGGAAAATGTCGACTGCTGGGGAAAAATTTTCGAACTGAAATTTTCAGATTGAAAATACGATGTTCTCGTCTTGAAGATACAGTAACTAACTTAAGAAAAGAAATCAAGCAACAGGTTGAAGAGTGCTTCGGTTAGTACCCCATAGTTCATATTATACATATGTACTTATATGTATAATGTAAACTTGATATTTTTTAGTTACACGAGGAAAAACTGCCGAAAATGTTGCAAGAGATATTCAAAACTTGACTTCGATTAACGCTTCCTCAAATAATTTGAGGCAGAATTTTTGTAAAACGGAGGCACGAACTGATCAATGTTCTGTAGAAGGTCAGTAGGTATTTGGTACAGAGAACATATCGTGTAATTACGATTAGTTTTGTTCAAAAAAACTAGCAATTTATGGGGTAAGCATTATTGAAGTTCTCCATCATTTTCGTAGGTATTCAACTTTTGTAGCGTTATTGTAGCGTTTAACAATAATTCTTCTAAAATTTTTTCATTTTTTTTTTCATTTGTTGGAAAATTAAAAGAGGAGAGAGATAGCTCATTTGCTCTTTGATTCAATCATTTTCAACTGACTAGTGACTAGTGAAATAAGGTTCATTAAATACTTTTTTATTGGAGAAATGAACAACTTTGAGCTCTGTTTTTCAGATGCACCCGTAAAATCTACCGAACAGGTTACCGATGAAGATGGTTACACTACAGTTTCGAATATGCCTCCCCTAGAAATATCGAGCAACGATCTTCATAATGTTGAAGTGAAACCCGAACTATTTTCCGAAGAAGGTTAGTAATTACGTTGGTACGTGGAAAGAAGGAATAAACAATTCTGTGTTGGTAAATGTCAGTATTTTCTTTATTTTCAGTTATACTCGTTGAATCTGCCGAAAAGGTTGCCGAAGATAATCACTCTGTAAAATCGACAATTTCTCGCCTAGAAATATCTCCCGAAGTTCTTCATAATGTGGAGGTAAAAGTTGAACAATTTTACGAAGAAGGTGAGTAAAATATTATACTTAGAATTATTATTCTCTCATGAAAACGAACTCACTTTTGGACTTATATGTACTCGTACGTGTAGTTTTTTCAGCAGTGAGCCCAGAAACTTCCAGAAATGTAACTAATAATGAGGTTGTCCGTGGTATTTCTATCAGTCCTCAAACTAACTGTCAATTGTAAGTGATACCTATTCTACTCAAATAAAGTACCTACATCATCGACCTTTTATTTCCTATCTGGACAGCGATTCCAATCGGAATTCAAGCAAATCTCTGATGCAAACCTCCCAAATTGAGTTTGTAAAGAATGCCTCTGCGCATTGCGCGAACTCGTCTCTTACCTTACCCCACTTACCAAGCATACCACCGCGTACGATCATAATCGCGTGTGGAAGGAGATAACCACCTTCCACACGCGATTATGATCGTACGCTTGGTAAGTGGGGTAAGGTAACAGACGAGTTCGCGCAATGCGCAGAGGCATTCTTTACAAACTCAATTTGGGAGGTTTGCATCAAAATGAACCCTTGGAATCGCGGTCCAGATGAGGAGAATAAAAGGTCGATGACCTACATACACTTTTATATTGAAAATCAAAGCATTGTAATGAAATTTCATTTAGTACAGCTTTTCAATTTTTTCCACAGGCGCAGGAATGATACCGCTGCCAGTTCAAATTATGAGCAATTTGCTAAAGCGCACGTTGGGCAAACACTGCGGATGGAACCAGTGCAAGTGACTACCCAACAACCAAATTGTAATGACGAGCTAAATGTATGTCAGGTTAGAGTAACTGGTATGGTTTCTATTCGCTTCAGGGCAATTATATTATTAGCACAACATTTATGTTGAACACTTTAGCGCAATGGGCAGCCCTCTTCTGCAGCAGGGTGCTCAAAACGTCGAAAAAATGGTGGTAAGGGCCAGATTACTCGCGCTCCGAAAAAGAAAAAAGAACTTCCTAACGTAGCTACCACGATACAAACCTCGGACAGTTTCCCAAAAAAGGTTCGTACATATATCTATTCTATACCTCTAAGTACCTATGAGTATGATGTGTATAATTCAAGCGTTTTTTCCTGCAGGTACGAAGAGGATTGATGCGAGATTCACCTCCATACAGTTGCTGTGTTTGTGAAAAAATATTTCATGTTGAATCTGAGTGGATAAGGCATGAGAGTGAACATACGAAGCCATTCGTGTGTCCAAAGTGTAAAAAACCATTTGCTAGAAAACACTACCTCGTTGCGCATCAAACAACTCATAGTGAAAATAGACCCTACAAATGCGGCATTTGTGGCTCAAGATTCAAGCACAATTACGCTAAATTGAAGCATGATCGATATAAGCATACGGATGTCGCTTATTTTGAGTGTGCTGCTTGTGGGAAAATGTTTAACTATAAAAATTCTCTCATTATTCACCTGAGAATACATGCAGGCGTGAAACCGTTTATTTGCCAAACGTGTGGCAGAAGTTTTGCTCAAAAAGGTCAACTCAATAAACACCAACAAAATGTGCATCGTAAAATAGAAATATTTCAAAATGCCCCATATGCAATCAGCTGGGGCAACGTGTGAACGTTTACTTGTGGAGGGCCCTTGTTTTGAATGCGCCTGCGGTAAGAAATATTGCGCGAAACGCTGTTTAGCCAATCGTATATCATCTAATTGTACTCAGGATTTCAATAATTAGTAAACTTGTGTGTTGCAATGGTAGATAGACATACCTATAGGTATGTGTTCTTATTCTAATAATACTTATTTTTATTCATTTATTTTAACGAGATAATAGGTACCTGTACCTAATGTATAATTATTCATCAGTTTTGCAAAATAATATAATTAAAAATTAGTAGCGTTGATCATTGCAATTCTACATCGAGTTGTTATTCGATCTTGACTTTTAGAGAGAAAAAATATCTTCATGTTAAAAAACCGGATAATAGGTAAAACAAAATCCAATTTTGCATGAATTCATTGAATTCATACAAAATTGATTTGCAGAGAAGTACCTAATGATTGAGAAGTATTTATTGAGAGAATTTTAATTTATTTTCTTAAATATGATTGTACATTCCATTTCCTTCGTCATTTTTTGAATTGGTGTGCGAGTCAAGTTGCCTATTCAGAAACATGCAGGAGGATTTCTTATTTCTTTTTCGAGCCTTTTTAATCGCACTTTAGAGATGTTTGTTGATAAGTAAAATTGATTTGAGAAGAATTAGTCAGTAGCGGTTCTGTGCCAACAATATGTGTGTTCGTGGTCGTGTGTAAGATTATATATAGTAAGATAGTAAGATAAATGTACACGTTTATACAGTATTGCTCACCACTGGTTGTACATTTGGGTTCCAGATGCAGGTTGTAGCGTGAATTGTATCGTCAATGAAGAATTTGTTGATAAAACTTCATACTGTTTTGATTTGAACAAGGAATTAGGTAAATTGTACTTATATTGTAATTTCAGAAAGAAATGTCGCGAAAAAGAAAGGATATTTGTGTAAAAAAATCCTTGAATAATTTTATTAACGCGTATGTCGACAATACAAATTTATTTGATAGTTTTTCTGAAGAGGAATCCGAGAGTAAAATTCTTGAAATGTCCAGTGATCACGTTACCTCAAACCAGTTCACAAATAATGACTCCCGGAAGATAAAAAACGATGCTTATCTGTCTGATCAAGAAAAGTAAGTGAACATGTTTGAAAAACAATTTCTTGTTTACATTTTTTTCTAATCTGTTGTTGAAACAATATACTTACCTATTACTTTAATAGCGAGCCTGACGAAATTCGAAGCGAAACTGAAGAGCAATTTACAAGAAAAGAAGACCTATGTGTTGCTTGTGGATATGTTTCAGCCTACGAATTTTTTAGGTAGGTATAGTAAGCAGTATTTATACCTATACGTATGTTATATGTACAGTGTTCGTGTACTGATTCATCATTCTCATTAGCTTCAATATTTAAATTCCAGTTTCCCGAATAATGTTGATATTCGACAGCAGTGGGCGATGTTTTGTAATACACTTGGATAAAATAAAACCATATTTTCGTCTTTGTGATGGACACTTTAAACCCGAAGACTACCGAATTTCGATGCAACGTAAAGTATTGATGCCGGCAAGTGTTCCAACGTTACTACCAAATCGAAAACACACTCTTCCGCCTTCAATTAATAAAAGCTTTCAATCCGGTACAGATGTCACTAATTTTTCAAAGCCAACATTGAATAAAAATACATCACAAAATACGATATGCAGCTCAGACTTTCAAAGTAATGTAGATTATCATAGGTACCTATTTATTTATCAACTTCTATAACCATGATAATTTGATGGTTTTGGTTTTGATTTAGGAAACACGACCACCGATGCTTTTAATAAACGATTCTGCAGGAATTTTAAAGATATTACAAATCATAACATCGTCCCTCCTAAGGCAGCGAAATTGGCAATGAAGAAAAACCCCAACCTTGAAAAATGTCGACTGCAGGGGAAAAATTTTCGATCTGAAATTTTCAGATTGAAAATACGATGTTCTCGTCTTGAAGACACAGTAACAAACATAAGAAAAGAAATCAAGCAAAAGGTTGAAGAGTGCTTCGGTTAGAACCCCCATAAGTCATACCTATTACAAAATATATTTTTCTTTTAAAATGTCTCGTTAAAAAAAATTCTCGCACATTTCTACCCTATTTGAATTTCCTGTTTCTTTTTTTCATTTTTTTTTTCATTTTTTAGATACACGAGAAAAAACTGCCGGAAATGATACAAGAGATGTTCAAAACTTGTGTTCGATTAACGCAGTCTCAGAAAACTCGAGGCATAATTTTTGTAATACGGAGGAAGCAACTGATCAATTTTCTGAAGGTCAGTGAGTGGTATTATAAGGTTCAGTAAATACTTTCTTGTTGGAGAAATGAACTACTTTGAGCTCTGTTTTTCAGATGCGCTCGCAGAATTTGTCGAACAGGTTACCAATGATGATGGTTATACTACAGATTCGAGTATTCCTCCCCTAGAAATGTTGAGCAACGATCTTCGTGATGTAGAAACAGAACCGGAACAATTTTTCGAAGAAGGTTAGTAATTACGTTAGTACGTGGAAAATCTGCTTTTTTGTTTTGAAAGAAAATACTTTAGATGCGGGCGCAGTAAAAAATGCTGATAAATTGAATGTTTCAAATATTTTTCAAATTTTCAGTACCTACCTATCTACCTTTTATTTGGGTATTTATTTATTTATTTTTAAATTGAGGGAAAAGCAAAATTCCACAAATGACTGTTTCATTCCTCAGGGGAAGACGTAAGTACCTACCTTTTTTAAATTTAAATTTTTATTTTTCAGAAACGCCTGCAGAATACGTAGACGAGGATAATCAGTCTCTAAATTTGACCAGCTCTTTCTCAGAAAAGTCGAACGAGAGTTGTTGTAACTCAGAGGTGCAAATTCAAGAACGTTCTTCTGAAGAAGGTTAGTAAATTCGTGCCAAGTAAATCAAGTGATCCCCCCCCCACACCAAAAAAAAACAAGTCGAGACAATAACCAAAAAAACTTTAGCGATGATCCGATTATTCGTTCTACAAAAGGAAGAATAGATCTCTCAACCGCCATAACAACGTTCGATACAAAACGCCTACAATCTTCCGAAAAAGGTTGACACATCAACATACCGCATTAGAGTGGGTTGCGAAAAAAAATTCGGATGAGTTTGATTAAATTGTAAATTTATTGGAGAAGGAGAAGTATATTTTGATTTGAAAGTTGCTCAGAGAAAATTCTAGCTCCGGACTGAAAAATATTTTGAAACGCTGTGGTGCCAATTTTTCGGTCATTATTGTCAACCAAAATTTTTTAAACAGTTTTAAGCTGTTTTTCTCGATAATTTTATCAAAAATAATGCTCCCTCTCTGAGCCCTGGAGGATCTGTTTCACTCTTACAGGGACACCTCCGGAGCAAACATTTTTTTTGAGTAGCTTTCAACTCGAAATATTAGTCCCCACTGCATTTGGTGAAGATAATTTGCGTTTTGTCTGCAGACCCTTTTTTTTAGTTTTTACTATTTAATTTATTGCAGAAATAGGCCTCGATGAAATGGTTTGAAATTTTGCATAAACATTTGTTTGAATGTTGTTCCAAAAAAAAAAAAAAAAATGACTTGTAGGATTTCATATTATAGGTATCTACATACCTAGTACCTACTACATACTTCATTTTGAAATTTTCACCAAATTGTTTTCTAGATCCAGTCTCAAATGATTTACGGAACTGTTTCTCTCAGTATGAACAGACGAAAATGACCGATGATGAGCTCTTGAGCGTACTCGATGACAAAATTGCGAGTGGGATTTCTGCTAGTCCTCAAATCAACAGCCAATTGTAAGTGATACCTATTCTACTCAGATTAAGTATACATATGTGTACTTCTATATTGAAAATCAAACCACTGTAATGAAATTTCATTTAGTATAGCTTTTCAATTTTTTCCACAGGTGTGGGAATAATACCGCTGCGGCTGCCAATTCAAATAATGAGCAATTTGATGAGGCACACGTCGGGCAAACACTGCAGATGGAACAAGTACTAGTGACAAACCAACAATCAAACCGTAATGATGAGCAAAATGTGTGCCAGGTTAGAGTAACTTAATTAATGATGTGTATTGTAGGTATTTAGTTCTAATACTTGATATGTAGAAAATAATGATAGGTACGATATGAGACGCATACCTTTAAATCTTCCATTTTCATAAAATAGGTAGGGCTAGGTAGGTAGATTAACAAAATTTTTCAGTTTTAGAAATTTTCTGAATCTCCGGAGAAAATGCTCAAAACATTGAGAAAGAAATTTTATTTTGGTGCTTTAAAAAAAACTCGTTTTTACCTACTTGAATCTCCTTTTAGAAATTTGGTGATTGGTTTAAAAAAAATTTGTATATTTCACTTTTTGAATAGCTAGGAAATATTTTAATCTCGGATAGGCTACACAATCATTCAAAAGAACAGGACTTGTAAATTGTAACTTGCGAGGCGACAACAACTATAAAATTAATTCATTTTTTTTCTCTGCAGGTACGAGTAGAATTGATGCGAATTTCACCTATTTGTGATGAAACGTTTTTCGATAAATCTGATTCGACAAGACACCAGCGAAAACATTCGAAGCCATTCCCATGTCCAAAGTGTAAAAAATCGTTTGGTACGAAACAGATCCTCAAGAACCATCAAACCACCCATACTGAAAGAAGACCCTACAAATGCGGCATTTGTGACACAAAATTCAAATCCAATGCTTCTAAATTAAGGCACGAACTTGTGCATGCGAGAGGTGCTTGTTTTGAGTGTGCTTTTTGCGGGAAAATGTATTCGTATAAATATTCTCTCAATGACCACCTGAGAACACATTCTGGTGAAAAATCGTTTCATTGCCAAACCTGTGGTACAAGCTTTTTTACCAAAAGCGATTTTGCTGCACATCAAAAGACGCATAATGATAGAAAAAACTACAAATGCCGCGTATGCAACCGGCTATTCAAATACCAGGGCAATAAGAGAGCGCACGAACGTACACATGCAGAGGGCTCTCGTTATGAATGCGCCCTATGCGGCAAGAAATATAGTGCGAAACGCTGTTTGGCCAATCATATATCATCTAATTGCAGTTAGATTTGAGTAGCATTAGACTGCAGATTCAAATTCGGGTTTTCTTTGTTTTTAGTGTTTTTGAGTTCTTACCATACTGTTCTTATTTCTTACTCACCCATGGCAAAAGAGTCGAAAAATTGTTTCCAAATCTGTGTGTTGCAAGTTGCAATAGTAGATACGACATACCTTTACCTATGTGTTTTTATTCTAGTAAGGTTTATACTTATTTTCCTAATGAAAATGGACTCGCTGAGAAATGATGAGAAGTATTGTTTGAGAGAATTTTTACTTATTTATTTTCTTATTATGATTGTGCTTATCAGCTTGTTCCTATCTAGTGCAGTAGTTACACAGATTCCTTCCTCTTTTTTTGTGAAGGAAAGTCTGCTCAAAAACTGAAAAAAAATGACTAGGTATTCGAAGAAAGATAAGAGGATAAAATCGTATGCTTACCTTAGTTATTTATACCTACCTAATTAAAGTTATTGATTACATTATTATGAATTTTTCTACAACGTTTTTATTCTTCAATATTTTCTCAGTGTTGGTAGGTAATTCAATTTTTCATTTTTTTCAATTCATTTCATTTATTCATATCCCAAATTCCCAACTTCCCAAGTTTCAATTTCAATTTTCATTAGTGTCGTCAGTTGTGATGAGTGATTCTTCTTAGTTCTTAATTTTGAAAACCATTCCAACCAGAGTGTGTATGGTGTTTTTTGAAACAAATTACAAAATTATGAACAATTTAAACTTTAAGTTTTGATTTGACGTTTTGACACACTACTGACACTACAAAATGCAAAATTTTTCGTAATTTTTATTTTGACTTTGTTTTGTTGTTGAAGTTTTGAAAATTTGAATCTGCGTCTTCAATTTTGAAGTTTTCAGCATTTCTCGTGTATCAAATTCGTTTCAATCCTTCGCATAGGTATTTTATTTTCATAATTTTATATTTATATTTATTTAATTTTCATTTCAATTTTCAAATTTTAATTTTAAATGATTGAAAATTTGAAATTTGAAAAGCGCGCTCTTTGTATAACAAACGAAATCATCTTCATTGTGATAATTTTTCATCGATACATCGTAATCAAAATAATCGATAGTCGAAACTCGAAACCATTATCAGTATCAACAAAATCAAAATCTGAAAATCTGATTTTCTAATTCCTATTTTAAAGTAGAGCCTTATTTAAAGTTCATATTTTACGTTAAAAAGGAGAAAGAATTGGTGTTTGGTGTTCAAACTATAATTTAATTCACCTTGTTGAAGTTATAAGTGTACAGTGTCAAAATGAGGAAAAGACCAGGAATCGGTGCTATTCAGAAACAACGCCTAGAACAAGAGAAATACCGCGACAAAAGTAACGTTCTACAGGAAAATCAGCTAGAACAAATGGAAAAACAACTAGAAGTTTTTCATAGTAAACTAGAAGAATTCGCACACAAACACAGACACGAAATCAAAAAAGATGCCCAATTCAGGCGACAGTTTCAAGAGATGTGTGCATCAATCGGCGTAGATCCTTTGGCCAGTACCAAAGGATTCTGGGCTTCGTTAGGTATTGGCGATTTCTATAATGAATTAACCGTTCAAGTTGTAGAAGTTTGCTTAGCTACTAGCTCTAAGAATGGTGGAATCATTCACGTGGATGAATTACGCAAGAGACTAGTAAAAACTAGACGTAAGAGCAAACAAGCCAGTATGGAAATAAATAACGACGATATCAGATGGGCTGCTTCGAAATTACGAATTTTTGGAAATGGATTAACTGTTATCGAGGTCACTAGAAATAATTATTTCATACAGTCTGTACCTGGCGAACTTAGCTTGGATCACACTGCTCTTTTGCAATTGGCCTCGTCTGAGAATACGGCTTTTATTTCGGTATCTATCGTAACCAGTAGATTGAACTGGGAGAGATTGAGAGCTGAAAAAGCTCTGAATCATATGATCAAAGAAGGATTAGCTTGGATGGATTCTAAAAATAAAGAAACGCTGTATTGGTTCCCCAGTATGTTTGCTGATTGTATCGAATCTTCGTAATAATAGTTGAAATTTTTGCATTTGAGATTATATAATATTTTTCAAGTCATTCGTATTGTAGAGTTTAAAAGTTTTATATTCGATGGTTCTGGTACATGGTACTGAGTGGATAAATGAACCGATCATGACGAGCGAAAAAATCGAAACTAGAATTTTTCAATTAAATAAATGCAATTTAACTTTACAAATTATAATGAATAATTATCAAAACTTGATTGTGATTTTTATACGCCATGATCGGTTCACTTCTACATCGTACGTAGACGTACTATGAAATCATAGTATACAAATAATGTATCTGTTTGTACTGAACCGGTTTGATAACATAATAGCTGTGTATTCATGTATATTATGAAGGGTATATTTTTTTAAACGTTTCCTGCGTGTATATCTGTTGTTTTTATTAAAATTATACTTATCTTTGTTTTTCGTGCGTTCTTGAATTTCAATGTAATGTACGCTGGCAAATTCTTCTATAATTTCTTACTTCAGAAACTTGACAAAAAAGAGAAGGTGACTAATAAAAAAAATTTAATTATTACTAACAAAACACCTTAAATTGATACAATTTTTAAGGAAACATAAGATACCGAAGACTATAACAAGCCATCACTACTTTTTTGAAGCATAGTGGCAAATCTCTTCGTAATCAATAAAGAAACATCAATGAATCGGTTTACACAGTTGCTCAGACATACTTCAGTCTTTGAATCAAGTTTATTTGTCGGCTTATCTATACATTTATCCCAGCAAACGTTATTGAATTCATGGATCTGAAAAATAAAAAAATGGAAAACACAGATAAGTATTGAGAGTGATGCAATATGGATCTAGTATTCATCAATGTAATTTTCGTAGAAATACAAAACAGACTGTAATCTAAGAAATTGACTGAATCAACGTCAAGTTTCTACGAATATTATTGGAAAACATTCAATAATCATGCTATCACAATTAAATAAATTACTTATCACTTTCTTGAAAAACCATCTTACCTGGGCATTAAACTGAGCTTTTTGTTTCTCAATAACGAGAAATTCTTGTAGATCTTTATCTGCCACCTTAGAAGATGCATCGAACAAATCATCTGCCATTTTTAATAATTTATATAATGATTTTATATACAAAATTTAAATTAAATTTCATCAAAAAAATCTATGAACTTGACCAACTTTCAGAAATTTTGAGAATCAATGCGGCTCGCTCCTCATTTCTCAAGGTAAAAAAACACAACAGGTTCGTTCTTTTTTGTGCTTTTAGTAAAGGAGCACGTGTAATAATAAAATTTTGGACCAATCACAGCTCACTATTTCAAGCACCTTTCAAATTTTACTATTTTTGTTGGGCATTTTGTTTCCTACGATGGTTATCTGAATCTTGTTGTTGTTGTGTTGATAAAACGCTTTCGTCAATTTCGTCCGTCTTCATTGTTTTTAGTTTTTTTACGTAATTTTTATAATCTTTGAAAGGAAATGTTCAATTAGTGAAATTGATGTTGATACTCGCTTCACTGGTATGCTATAAACCTGGTCTACAAAATGCACTGTCCCTCCTGATTTGTTTAATTTTCGTTGAAGCGGTGCGGTAAATCATAACACTCGTCGCTTTCTTCATCACACCCATCTGAGTAAATACTCAACGGAGTAGGTCGTATTTCTACTTGTTTCATCAGTAAGTATCCTATTTTCGTACTATTAAATCATTTAGTTCTTTCTGCTAATTACACATTGCGCTATTTACAGAGATGGCCACTGATAAGGTGCCTCTGACCGATGCTCTGTCCAATGTGGATGTGTTGGACGAACTAACACTTCCTGATGAGCAACCATGCATCGAAGCTCAACCCTGTTCAGTTTTGTATCAGGCCAATTTCGATACCAATTTCGAAGATCGAAATGGATTTGTTACCGGAATAGCGAAGTATATTGAAGAAGCCACTGTACATGCTAGTCTGGTACGTTCATACATAATTTAACTTGATCTAAAGTCATCGTACCACGAAATAATCAATAATTTGTGTAGAATGAATTACTCGAAGAAGGGTTAAAGCATTCGGTGATGCTGTACACCTGGAGGTGTTGTTCGAGAGCTATACCTCAACCGAAATCAAACGAGCAACCTAATCGCGTCGAAATCTACGAAAAAACAGTCGAGGTTTTAGGACCTGAAGTGAATAAATTACTCGGCTTCATGTATTTCCAGGTAATAAGTTTAATTTCTGAAAACTTCTAAATCTTACTCGCTCTAAATACGTATTTTTTGCAGAGGAAAGCTATCGAAAGATTTTCGGCTGAAGTTAAACGACTCTGTCATACAGAAAAACGCAAAGATTTCATTTCGGAAGCGTATCTGCTTACTTTGGGTAAATTTATCAACATGTTTGCCGTGCTCGATGAACTGAAGAACATGAAATCGAGCGTGAAAAACGATTACTCCACTTACAGAAGGTTGACTTTGCAATTTCTAATAATGCTAAAATATCCGCTTCTGGTCCTAATTGTCAATAATGTTACAGAGCTGCTCAGTTCTTGAAAGTTATGTCAGATTCGCAAACTCTTCAAGAGTCGCAGAATTTATCGATGTTTTTAGCAACTCAGAATAAAATAAGAGATACTGTAAAAGAAAACTTGGAAAAAATCGCCGGTTACGAAGAACTCCTCGCCGATGTGGTCACACTTTGCGTTCAAATGTTTGAAACTAAAATGTATCTTACCCCGAATGAAAAACACATGCTGGTTAAAGTACGTATTATGGTAAAGTGTGTCATTGAGTTTTGTCCCAATTCAGTCTAATCTTTGATTTTTTCTTTACAGGTCATGGGATTCGGCTTATTTTTAATGGATAACGAAGTTTGTAACATAAACAAGCTCGATCAAAAGAAACGTTTGAATTTGAGCAAAATCGATCGTATTTTCAAGAATTTAGAAGTCGTTCCCTTATTCGGAGACATGCAAATAGCTCCTTTTAATTACATAAAGAGGTCGAAAAATTACGATGCTAGTAAATGGCCTCTTTCGTGTTCTACGAACATCAGTCCTCAAGCCGATCTCATGGTACATTTACCTCAAATACGTGAAGATCATGTGAAATATATTAGCGAGTTGGCTCGTTACAGTAATGAAGTAAGAATTTTACACGTATTCAGAAGATGCTGATTTTTCTAGAACTATTTCTATGATTTTGATCATTTTCTAGGTTACAACCACGTACAAGGAGACTAGAACCGATGCTGAAAATAAAGATACCACCGATTTAGCGTTACGAGGACTGCAGCTGTTATCTGAATGGACAAGTGTAGTGACAGAATTGTACTCTTGGAAGCTACTCCACCCAACAGATCATCATCAAAATAAAGATTGTCCTCAAGAAGCCGAAGAATATGAAAGAGTAATTACTCGATTAATACTATCGAATGATTTAGTAACAAAATAATAACCGCTAATATTCCTTAGGCAACTCGTTATAATTATTCGGATGAAGAGAAATTCGCTCTTATCGAAGTGATCGCAATGATCAAAGGATTACAAGTGTTGATGTCCCGAATGGAGACCGTATTCACCGATGCAATTCGCCGCAATATTTATGCCGAATTACAAGATTTTATTCAAATTATTCTTAGAGAGCCGTTACGAAAAGCTATCAAAAATAAGAAAGATTTGATTAGGAGGTTTGTGAATCAATTTTTCTTGTTGATCGGCTTTCTCAGTAGCTTGATTGTGTTGTAATTTTTCAGTATATTGATGTCGGTTCGAGAAACTTGTGCTGATTGGCAGAGAGGTGTTGAGCCTCAAACTGACCCAGCTCTTAAAGGCAAGAAAGATCCCGATAATGGGTTCGGAATCAAAGTACCACGAAGGAATGTTGGTAAGCAGCATATTCTATTGCAATTTTCAGCTGCAGCTTTTCTAGAAATCTTGCTTTGAATTTCTTTCTAATTAACGAATTGTTATAGGACCTTCATCTACACAACTTTACATGGTTCGTACCATGTTGGAATCGTTGATTGCTGATAAATCCGGAGGCAAAAGAACTCTTAGAAAAGATATCGATGGACAATATCTGATGCAAATCGACCAATTCCACAAGACGTCATTTTTCTGGAACTATTTATTGAATTTCAGCGGTAAGCTCACCTTCTGCTAAAGAGTTGATAAGAATTACTGGCTTGTGCCTCAACTTGACTCGAGTTTTTTTTTCTTCTAATATCAAATATAGATTCTTTGCAACAATGCTGTGACCTGTCGCAATTATGGTATCGTGAATTTTATCTAGAAATGACCATGGGTCGCAGAATCCAAGTAAGTAAACAGGAAAAACGATCTTCAAATGTGTGTTATTTAATCGCAAAATTGTTATTTTACCTTGTGAACGAAGTTGCGGTGATTAATGATATATTTTTCGCCGACTGTATGAAGCAGCAGCAACCGGATATTTTTTTCATTATATAAGCTTCTTTTTTTAAAAATTTATTTTGCATGAGGTAGCGTGCAGGATTCCTTTTTGCTCTTACGATTTAAATTTTTATCTAAAGAAAAAAATTGAACAAAAAAACAATAAAATTTAATCGATTTAAATTTGATAATCAGAAATGCACGGTACGTCATCAGCATAACGAAGAATGCAGCGATCTAATTACAATGGAAAAAAGAATACAGGTATAAATAACCATTAGCAAACATCTGGATTTGTTCTTTCATTCGTACTCATGTGTACTAATTTCCATTTTAGTTTCCGATTTTTTATGGTAGTTTGCTTTAGAATTTATTTTTATCACTGAATTTTCACATGCGTATTTTTTCTATCACCATTAACGATTGTAACATTTGTAATTTGCATGACGTTTTTTTTTTCTGAGAGTGTTCGCTATTCTAGCTTTTGACTCTAGATTCCTTAGACCTTTCGGCATCGCGATTAAGACGCGACGGTGTACAGCTAATTCGCAGGGTGTTGTGCTACTAATGAAGCTTATATAATGAGCTGAGTTTTTCTTCATAACTCGATTAACCGAAAAAATACATTTTTTTTTGTGTTTAATTTCTGAGTATTTTTAGCGTTTTGTTTTATTTTGAACGCGTGTTTTTGAAGGTAGACGCTTCTTCATTTTCCATTCGTGATTCAGATTTGATTAAGTAGATGTAAATTTTTTTCGAAATGACTTACGAATTCAGAAATCTGTAAAAATGTATATTTTATTGAAATTGTGTTTTTAATGGTTTAGCTAATAAGACATTTATTTTTCTAGTTTCCAATTGAAATGTCAATGCCGTGGATTCTCACTGATCACATATTACGCACAAAAGAGCAATCTGTTATGGAGTAAGCATTGTCAACGCTTAAGAAGTTTAATATTGAGATGCAATGTTACTAATCTTTGAAATGTCTTGTTTATTTAGGTGTGTTCTATATCCTTTGGATTTATATAACGACAGTGCCCATTATGCGTTGACTGTGTTCAGAAAACAATTCCTTTACGATGAAGTTGAAGCCGAAGTGAACCTTTGTTTTGATCAGTTCGTCTATAAACTCAGCGAACAGATTTTTTCATATTATAAGCAGCTCGCTTCTAGGTATTCATTTGAAAATATTTAATAATGACTTTTGAAAGAAAATAATTATCAAAATGATCATCGGACCGATTTGTATTTTTTCAGTATTTTATTGGATAAACGATTCCGAGCCGAATGCGAAGCCATGGGCACCTACTTGCTGGCTTATCCGCGAGCTAATCGTTACGAAACATTGATGCGTCAACGTCACGTCCAATTACTCGGTCGATCTATTGATTTAAATAAACTGATCACCCAACGCATCAATGTGGATATGTTGAAATCTCTAGATTTAGCCATTAGTCGATTTTTAGCTGGCGACATTACTGGCACAGTTGTAAGTTCAGTGTTAAGAATATCTCTCTATAGATGTCACCTTGATCAGTCATTTTCAATTCATTTGAACTTTTTTCAGGAATTGGATGGATTATTGAAAGTGAATCGATTATGTCATAAACTTCTGAGCAAGCATTTAGCGCTGGACGAATACGATACCATGTTACGAGAAGCGAATCATAGCGTCCTAACTGCCTACGGACGTATTACCATTCACGTATTTTACGAGTTGAATTACGATTTCTTACCCAACTATTGTTATAATGCTGCTACAGCCAGGTATAAATCTCCCTATATCAAAAAGTAGGCTGATTCGTTTCGTGGATATTAATTCAATGTTGTCGTAGGTTCGTTAAATGTCGAGGATTATCTTTTACTCAACCTGTACATCGAGATAAGCCACCTCAAATGGGACATCAGTACTTATGGGGAAGCAAACAGCTCAATCTAGCCTATAGTACAATTTATGGTCAATACTCCGGTCAGTGCGAGTATTAATTAGTCTTTTTATGTAGAAAAAAACATCGCTAAATTAAATTATTGTATAGGATTTGTCGGCGCTCCTCATTTTCGAACGATTTGTCGATTACTGGGATACCAAGGTATTGCTTTCGTGATGGAAGAACTGCTGAAAATCGTTAAATCGCTCATTCAAGGCAATATTTTACAATTTACCAAGACGCTGATCGAAGCCATGCCCAAACTTTGCAAATTACCTAGATACGATTACGGATCTCCTGGTAAATTTTTCGATTACTAAAATATGTATTTCGCTGAAATGGAAAATGTAA
The DNA here is from genome assembly GCF_950023065.1 of Planococcus citri. Lineage (NCBI taxonomy): Eukaryota > Metazoa > Arthropoda > Insecta > Hemiptera > Pseudococcidae > Planococcus > Planococcus citri. The sequence continues at coordinate 59,422,744 of NC_088678.1, read as the reverse complement.
TTAATACGTTATTATGTACCGCAGGCGTTTTGGGATATTATCACGCTCAATTGAACGATATCGTTCAGTATCCGGATGCAAAAACCGAACTCTTCCATAATTTTAGAGAATTAGGTAACACGATATTATTCTGTTTACAAATGGAACAAGCTTTGTCGCAAGAAGAAGTATGCGACTTGTTGCATGCAGCACCCTTCCAGAATATATTCCCGAGACCGTTTTGCAAAGGTAACCTTATGTTTGAGAAGTAGTCTTATCATTTAAAACCCTTATTGAAAAATGTATCATCTTTTTGCAGAAGGAGAAAAACCAGAAACTAAACAGAAAAGACTAGAAACGAAATTCGCAGCTTTACACGTCGTACCGAATATAGACAAATTTGGAACTGCCAAAGTACGTCGCTGTTCACTTCAAAAATTAACCATCGTGTTTCGTTATTTTACTTTCATCGTTTTTTACAGCAAGCGATGATCGCTCGTGAAGGTGACTTACTCACCAGAGAACGTCTCTGCTGCGGGTTATCGATATTCGAAGTTATATTATCACGATTAAGGAGTTACTTGGACGATCCGGTATGGGTAGGACCTCCGCCTATGAACAGTGTCATGAATATCGACGAATGCACGGAGTTCCATCGTCTCTGGTCTGCACTGCAGTTCGTATATTGTATTCCAGTCGGCGAAACTGAATTTACTGTGGAGTATGTATTCTCAGCACGGATCCCAAACTCGCTCTCAGATTTTGAAGGCATTCTAATGTTGTTTTTATGTGCGTAGGGAACTCTTTGGTGAAGGATTAAATTGGGCTGGATGTGCAATGATAACTTTACTCGGACAACAGCGAAGGTTCGAAGCTCTAGATTTCTGCTATCACATTCTACGCGTTCAACGAGTCGACGGAAAAGATGAAAACGTCAAAGGAATCGTGAGTATTCTAACGGACTACTTCGAATAAATAATTTCAAAGTACGAGTTGATCTAACCTAACGAAACCTTTCCACATTACAGCACTTGAAAAGAATGGTAGATCGTATCAGACGATTTCAAGTACTAAATTCTCAAATATTCGCCGTACTCAACAAATACCTGAGAACTGGCGAAAATGATTCCCTTTCGGTGGAACATGTCAGATGTATACCACCTCCGGTACATCCATCGATAGCCGTTGCTCACGCCCATGGTCATTATTATCGCCCAGAACATATGCATCAAATGGTTCAGCATAGTAATCATTAGAAAAAGGAAATGAAAAAACTCTGATAATACTTCAAAATAATGTAATTTCGTCGAGACTGACTGTCGTGTTAACCTGCAGATTGATGCTCTTTGTGTGTATTTTGCATTCCAGTACTCAGAGATTTTTTTTGTAATGAATGTGCATTTATTTATTTATTTTTTTCGTAATTTTGATATGTAGTTAAGTGTGGCTTGATGCTGAATATTGCAGAATACGAAGCCCATTTTTATTTTTTTAATTTTGCTAATTTATGAAAAATTATTATTGTAACAATTTATCTTATTTAAACCAAAGAATATAATACTTTTATCCAATAGTGTCATTTTGTTCATTTTAGAATAGAATAGAATAGAATAGAATAGAAATAGAAAAGAGAAACCATTCGAAATAAAATTAATATTTAAATATATTATTCATTGTCGGTGAAACCAAAATGAAATTAATTTAAATTAATTCTAAAATTTTATTTTTAAAAAAATTCGAAAAATTAAAAAAAATCAAAAAACGTCGAAGGTCTTAGCTGAACGATGAAAACACACGAAAGGACTGTTCTGATTGGATTATTTCGATCGTTGAATTTTCCTCTGCAATCTGATTGGTTAATAATATTTTCATGAAGTGCATTTCGATTCTTTAAAGCCAGAGTGTCGTGAAAACGCGGAGGCACCATTCGCAACCTTGTTGCCTTGGTTCGATTCATCTTGGAAAATGGAATACAGAGAAGTGAAAGAAAAATAATAATCAGTTTCGTGCTGTTATTTCTAAAAGTTGACGCAGTGTCTTTCTTTTTAGTGAATTCGTGTTAGGTTAAATAATTATATTTTGCAGTGTAATTATTTCAGTGATTCGGTTATTGTTCGAAATTTCGGTTATGCATGTGATTAGTGTCGTACCTAATGGTCGTTTTGTTTTTTTCTTAAACGACGTAAACGTTCGCAGTAGCAATTCGCTATCACAAATCAATTAAAAGTCAAATGATGATTTGGTATTATTTCAAATCTAAAGTGAAATTCGCGTAAAATGTAGAAGTTAGATTATTGCAAATTAATCGTCGATGGTTCTATTATTAATATATAAACTGGAGTATAAAGTGTAGTGTTCGGATTTGGTTCTAGTGTCATCAACAATGACTAGCATTAGGACGATTCCAGCAGATAAAGTAAGTCGACTCGAATAATAATTTATCGATTTAGAAGACGGGTTAATCGTTTTAACTATATTATACGTCTTCGTACTGACTGGATTAGTGATTATAATTGTTTTCTTGTCGCATTTCGACCTTTTAATGTGTTTAGTGGTCGAGATATTGATACTCGTACCACACGTAAAGGGTGGTGATAGTACGAGTAATTCAATTACTCTCCGTTCATCTATCCCAGGTGTCAAATTGTACGCAATTTCAGTAGCCATCTGATCGTAAAGGTGTTCACGGTTCGATGATGATGTAAAGAATTACCCGGAATTCGGCCTATCATTCATTAATGATACTTTCCACGGACAGGTTTATTCGTCGTACAATAGGGGAGAGACTGCGAGAGATAATGCACGGTGCACCCACGACGTTTTGTTGCGTTTTTGTAAACATCTGTTTGTCAGCTGCACCTTTTCGCGATATCTTTTGTACGTACTGTTTCGTCAATAGAAAAGAGCGAAACGAACACTTGATGGAATTTCATCTGTTCAAATACATAGTTCCGCGTTACCCTCTTTTTTGGGTAGGAATTTTTGTGCATAGCTGTGCACCTGAAACTCTTCTCTAGGTATACAGTGTTCGGATTTCAGATGCATTGTTAGCACGGATCGACTTCGCCCTTATCTTATTGACTGTTGAGAAATATTTGTACGATTTATTTATCGTTTCTGTACGATTGTCTGGTGTAAATAGACACCACTGCTTTCAGGTTCATTCCGATGAGAATGATGTGGATTTTGTTGATCCGAACCGGATTCGAGATCGGAATTTTTTTTTCTTCCACTTTACGCTCAATTCACTGGCGGTATTTCAATTCGCAACAATGACTCATTGTTTACACGATGTTTGCGAAATTAAAATACAGAAAAAATGTCAATGAAAGTGTTCCCTTTTTAAACGTTTTTGTTTTGCATTTTGCTCGCGTGTATCCCTCTGCCTTCTGGTAACTTACCTTAGCACAGTACTGCACTACGAGATTAAATCGCGAGAATGAGTATATTTTTAAACCCCGCTGTAATTTTTCAAGTCGCCGTTCGCCGTATCTTTTTCGTGATTAATGTACCACTGTGGATGTATAACTTGTGTGCAAGTTGAACTAATCGTAAGTGCGATGAATCATAGTGTTCGCATTTGTTAACCGTATGAGGAGTAATTTATTTTGTTCTTGATTCCAAATGATAAGCATCTTTGTAGGAATAATTTCTCGAATGTATACGAACGTCTGGCTCTGTCGTAATCGACTATCTCTGCTGCATGTGGTGTTCTCCTGCAAAAGCGATAGGGTATTTGCATCGAGGGGAACAGTTCCCAGCAAGTTTTCGAATACGACTTGTTGTAAATAAGCTGCTTTGTTAATGAGGCATCGTTTAGCTACACTTGGGGTTATATCTTCCTCTTCTGCTCTCCGTTGTGCTGCACTGCAATGAAGCAGGGAACTTTGCTGGAGTTCTGCAAGTGGTCATAGATCGATGAAAATTTCCTATTCCTTATGGTTTTATTAGAACGATATTGCCTCTTTCTTTGCGAGTGTATTAAAAAATTACGACTCGAAGCGTAAAATAATATGTTTGTACTTCGGGATACGTTTAAAATTATCGTCGCTAATCATCGATAAGAAAATTTATGGTATGATTTCAAAATCGTCAGATGTTTTGATTGATTTTTCACGAGGCTGCGCAGCGCAGGGCAAGAGAAGGGTTAATCCGTGCACGCGTATTTTATTAATCGTAACGAACTGCGTCAGATTGAAATATTATGATCGTATGGTTTACGTAATTTTGGAAAAATTGTTGAAAAACATCGCCTCTAAAGTGGTCGTATAAATGCTATAGTTATGGATTTGCGAGAAAAAGCTATGTGTGAATTTCGATACGATGAGAGTACTACATATAAGATCTACATTGCTGTGCAAACTAGAAATGAATGATTCGAAGAAGTTTATTTTTAAAAATTCTTTGAATGAAATCTACATCTACAATAAATAGTTTCAATTTTTCTTCATTAAAAATTGAAATAAGTGAATTTTGAAATCACCTGTTTTACCCAGAAAAGTACATACGTAAATAGAAATCTTGCAGGATTTTCGCGAAAAATGAATATCGCTCCTAGGTCAAAATTTCAAGTCTGGTTTTTGCGGATTTTTCAAATCTATTTTTTGCTGGAAACTTAAAAGGCCAAACGTCGATTGGAATTCAAAAAATTGTTGAAGTTGTTGACTTGGATGTGCCTAGGTCAATCGATCATCGATTTTCTTCATTTACAAAAATTTTAAAATCCATAGGGTACTTTGCCTATAAAAAATTTCAGCTATCCAGTCGAAAAATTAGCAGCTTACAGGTTCTGTAAAATTTTTGAAATAGCCCAAAAATTGCATAATTGGATGAAAAATAGGATTGGGCAGGCACAACTCTCAGTATCTTGTATTTTAGTCATTTCTCAACTTCGTATCGCCTTTCGATGATGACCAATCAAATTGGATCATGAATTCATGAATTCATGAATATTAATTCTTGAATGTTGGATTCGACTCACGAGTAAGGAGTAGCCGATCAGAAGTTGGGAAATTGAGTTGAAATACAATATTTTTAGTCTAAAAGAAATCAAATAACTTGAAAAATATCAGATTAGGTCAATTCAGCGGAAATATTTTACATTCCTCTTCCTAAAAATTACCTGAAAATCCCGATTTTTTTCCTAAAAAAATGACAATGACCAAAAAATGTCTCCCATTTTCAGCGAAGATTGCGAAAAAGTACAATTTTTCGGCCATAATTGCCAAAAATAAAGTACATACAAACGTAGCTTGCTTTTTGCTAAAAATTATCAAAGTTCTCGGTTTTTTGCAAAAAGTTCTAAAAAGTTTTGTTTTTTTCCGAAAATTATACAAAAGTTTTCCCTGCTGCAGAAATTTCTAGCTTTTTTGCAGTTGAAAAGGTCTCGATTTTTTACGTAAAACTGCCATAAGTTGCAAAGCGAAAAATCTCACTTTTCGAAAAAAGAATTGCGAAAAAATGTACTTAATTTCTTATTCTTAAAAATTGCTGATTTTTACTAAAATTATGAAATTTTTGCAAAACCTGGCTTAAGTATTTGCCAGAAATTGCCAAAGTAAGTACATATATCTCTTTTTGCCAATAATTCTCAAAAAGTTCTAAAAATGGTCGTTTTTCCAGAAAATTTCGAATTTTTACTTTTTTAAAAAAATTGTCCAAATGTCTCGCTTTTTTGCCAGAAACTGTTGGAAAACCATTCCTTTTGTTAAAATTGTCAGGCTCGTTTTATTTTTCTAAGAATTGCCCTTTTCGTTAAAAATTGTCAAAATCCTTAATTTGCTGCCAAAAAATTGTCAAAAAAAAGTTTTGCCCGAATTTTGTCACTTTTTTGGCTAATTTTCAATTACTTTTTGGTTACTTTTTCGAGCTTTTTTTGTTACAAAATCACCTTTTTTGGTGGAGGGGGGATTGAGAACGAGCTCTGGCCTCGCTTCACTCGGATATGTTTGAAATTAAAATTTTTTAAAAATTCATTATTCAAATTCTAAAATTTTGAATTTTAAAAAAAATAAACAATTTTTTTAAACATTGTTTTTACTTCTCGAAACCCGAATTTTTGAATTCGCTCGGAACAATTTTCATCTCAAAAACTAATTGTAACTGTATTCGGCAAAATTGGTATTTTTTTTCTCATATCAGCCACCAAATTTTCTGTCAACATCCCCTCTTTTCGGTCGACTCCACCCCCCCTTAAAAAAATACAGTTTTTTTCTTGTCAGACTGACTTACCTATTTTCGTGAAAGCTAATTCAACTTTCAAGTATCCAAACCTGAGAAAAAACAGGAGGAAGACGGTTCTTGGGGGGAGGGGGAGGTTTGAGGGCCTTATTCGGTGCATCCGCCAGGGGCCAACAACCGATCCAGTTCGTGCCTGTAAAGTCTAGTCCGAAAAATTAAAATGATATAGACTTTATTCCAACCCCATTTCGTCCATTTTTTATTTTCAAGTTGACCAATTCAGTCTTCTTATTTCAAGTTCAAGTGTCCATGCAGTGCTTTCTTCCTCACTTTCACCCATGTCACTTTGATGTCTTTCTAACGTCAGTTGAATCCACAGATCCATAGCTGGGAAAGGCCTTCCGAGCTGTAGAATTCAACCTTTATGGTCACTAGTCACCCATTTGTCTTGGTAATGTTTCTTTCTCTTTGAATGGTCATTTTCTCCTAGGGACGTTGAAGGCTTGATTATATCTATCAAAATAAAGTCACTCATTTACTGATCAAAATGTTTCAGATAAATTGTTGCATAAAAATAAATACCCTTTGGAAGCATAGACTTCCTTTTTAGCATTTCTGATGAGTAAGTAGCCAAATGCCCCTCAACCCCCCCAACTTCTTTACTTGAAAAACTGTGGTTTCATTGTAGTACTGTTGTTGATTTATGTACTTGTTCACAAGTTATTCATCATTTTTAGTTGAGTTCCCTTTGGAGCAATCAATTTTTTCAATTTTTTATTATATTTATTGAAGACCCTTTTGTAGCTGACTTTTGCATGAAGAACCGATAAAATAAATTGAAGAACTAATGAAAGCCTCATCGTCAACGCGTCTCTGGTGTTGGAAAATCTTCCGAGAACTTTTCAGTGTTCGAAGCCGCTGACGATCGTTCGATAAAATCATTACGACTTTCAAGCCCAGTAAGAGCCTATAGGAGGAGAAGGTTATAGGGGATACTTCTTGAAAATGGATAAGAGTTCGAATATTGAACTCGTGTTTCTCGTGCAATAATAATTTCATTAAAATATGTTATCCACCATCTCTGCATCGCTCGTGTCGATAAGAACTTGGTAATGTTAATTACGTTGCTCTAAATAGTTCCGTACCCCCTGCCCCGGCGCGGCTGCTGTCGAAAAGTTGTAATCGTCGAACGTCGTCGCCATTTGATCGGAAAATGCAATCTAGAATAATATCAAACTGCGAGTGTTAGTTTTTCATCTAGAATCAATATTTGAACAGATGCTAGCTTTTGAAAAGAAACACCAGGAACTTGCCAGACCGAGTTAGTACTATGTTCGATATGTTGACCAATTTTTTTAGCTTCCCGTTTAAATTTACATTTGGGGAAAACGAGACGAAAAGGGCAGAGATCTCATTGTAGTACTAAATATACGATGTGACGTCGTAATACGCGAAATTGAAATTGGTGACGATAAATTAAGCGAAAATTCAGAGGGTTAGGAAAAACGCGACGCGTTAGCTAAATATATTTACCCTGTTCGGTGTGTACTGTGTACGGAGCTTTCAGGGATCTGGCTATCACCAGGGGACTCGAAGGACGAGTCGATTATTGCGTATACGAGAGACTATTTGTGTCTTGTTTGTTCTTTGTTTCTATATACGGTATCTCTCTTTTGACGTAGGTACTGCGTTTCAATTGGCTTAAATCGTTTTGTTGTATACTCGTACAGTATAATATGCCAACCAAGAGAGCTCGAAAAGTAAACACGACGATGACGAGACACGTCGTCGGTCGTATTACTATAAAGTGATGTAGGTATTTGTGCCGAAGCCGAACTACATATCTACCTACTGTAGATGCAGGAAAACGAAGAGATGATGGCTGACGAAGGTCTACGATGCTATGGATGGTACAAACAGGCAGCCAAGCTTTACCCGAAGGTTGGTTGGCGATGGCGATGGCGGTGTTACGGTTGAAAAAATTTTGGTTTCGGTGCAAACCAAAAGAAACACGACGACGTCGAGTTTGAAGAGGAGATGTATGTTTTAGCGTTTTGTTATTCGATACCTCGACCAAGATTCTCTATTGTTTCGCCTGATTACCCGTCATCGTCGTCGTCGTCGTCTCATCATCATCAGCATCATCATCATTGGAGCGATAAGTAATATGGGCGCACGATGAAGCCGCTTCGGTCGATCTCGATACCTAGACCTACTCGACTTGTGTGGGCTTTTCACACGAACAACAATCATGATGGTCGTGTAGTGTACGTAAGCGTAAGCACTACACTAAACAGGGTGTGTAATGTGTGTGTTTGGTACTTGACGCGTTCTGCCTTGGTCTTCGAGTACAAGGTGTCTCGGTGTGGACGACATCGACAATTGAATCGGCCAGATCACGAATCGTGCAAAGGTAAAGCAAGGTCTTATATGTAGCTCCTCTCGTCGATCGAAGATCATCTTTGTCAAGTCAAGTTGACGATGATAAAAGATACGTCTTGCAGTATGTTGTAAAAAAGTCACCGCCGTCGCGTCGATGAGAGAAGCTACCGCAGCACCACGCCGAACCAGTTGCAAGTTTTTTCCTTCATCTTCTTCACGTATTTCGCTCTTCCTAATGACCGACAGTGGCCCGTTACCGATGGTGCGTTGAAAAAATAAAGGTACGCGTTTATTACCTGGTTCCGGCGGTCTTGTTTCTTTCATGAGACGCGAACATCGCATCCAAACAACGATGGTGTGTTGGTGTGAGATGTAAATAATCGTACGATGATGACGACGACGACGACGACAGCGACGTCGAAGTTCGCGCGGCGCGGCGCGAGCCAGCGTCGTCAGCGTTCGCGGTACGTACCGCATGTGTTTAGAAAGTGGGTCATTGTTCTTTGTTATTTGTACGAAGACTGTGGCGGTGGTGGCGTTAGCAACACCGCCATAGTACCAGTGTTTGTATACCAACGATTTATTGGCATCATGGGCCAGCTGGAGTGAAGCGGAGGAACCGAATTGTGAATGAACAGTGCATAACAAAGACCCAGCTGATTTGAGAGCGAGAGGTGAGAAAAAAGCGAAGGGTGTTTGAGAATTGATTGACTTTGCAGACACCTGAGCAAGGTGTTGGAAACAGGTCTCTGACTCTGAGTAATGTAGGAGAGCGAATGAGATATTGAGAGTTCTGGTTCTCTGTTGAATGATTTCTCTCTATATTAAAAAATTTTTTAAAAATAAAAATTTGGTTCTGGTGCTGTGATGAATCGATAAATTGTAGACGATTTTTGAAGTACTGCGATTGATTGTTATTTTTACAGAGTAAGGTTTTTTTACTCTGCTCGAGAAGTTTATTTGATTTGGAACGTCCAATCTGTCTAGTCTTGAAGAGAGAATGGTCTTTTATGCTTGATGGAACGACTTCTTTGAGTAATTGCGATGAATTCTTTGTTATAATCCCAAATGAAATTCGACACAATTTAGAAGTTTTTAAAATTTTAATTTCCCCAAAAGGAATAAAATTCAAAAGAAATGAAACATAAAAATTTAAAATTTAATTCATTAATTGAGGTAGGGAAGAAGGCTGAGGTATAGAGAAAAAAATGGTTCAAATGTGAATTCGACTGCAAATTCGTTTTCAGAAGGTTCGACTCGTATGAAAACAAAACCCATATCGGCGACTTAATTTTTCATCAAAGGCCCTACACAAATATTTTTTGTTAGCTCCAGGTCTAGAATGAAATGATTTTATAAAAATCAATGGTTAATAGCTGGTTTACCCATAACGTTACCTTAATGCCAAATCCGAGTATGTCCATCCAAAAAAAAATCGTCTTTTTGCATCACTGATAAGACTCTGGGATGCCCTGAATTGAAAAATTTGCATCCGAGTGCAGTAAAAGTGCACCACAAAAGATGCACGAAGATGACCGATGTTCAATCAGTGCTTAACGAACCCTTCCGAACATATCCGAACCTTATCAGTGATGCGTAAAATCGTACTTTTTTGTATGGACAATATACTCGGATTTGGCATTAAGGTAACGATAACTTGTACTGATATATGGTAAGTGCGACTTGTAGTTGTTAATAAAGCAAGGGGTGGCCAGTTTTTATTTTTTTTTTTGCAAACTTCCACTTCTCCAAAATTTTCAAAATTTTTATGATATGTTAACGGATAAATAACACGTGTTTGGACTTTGAAAATTTCATTGTTATTTTGACCTTTCATCACAAAATGACGGCTCAAATTTTTAAAAGGGCGTAACTCCCCAAAATATTGCACAATATTTTTTTTCCTAAAATGGTTCTGTTCTTTGGACTTCCTAGAATCCATCTAAAAAAAACGCGAAATTTTTATAAGCATTTGGTGAAAAAAAAATTATGAAAAAAACACATTTTAGCCTCCTCTCTCCCTCCCCCCCCAAAATACTTGCATATGGACCCAAAATTTTTATCAAAATTTTTTCTCATCATGGTTGACCTTTTGGGGCAGAAGCGGTCGTAAAACTCGAAAACTGTGACATTTACAAAACTATTACCAGAATTTTTGAAAAAATATGACCAATTTTGCAAAAGTTTTGAAATTTTTCGTTGTAGAACCTGAGATTGAAATGAAATTACAGAATTTTTCAATTTTTACTTCCTCAATGTTGAAAGCGATCTCAGAAAAATTCACTGCCTCTGGACACTGTTGCTACTTGCACGCACACAATAGGATGGATCGCCCTTCTCCCCCTCCAGATTGGCGGATTTGGATCAAATTCAGCGGAGACCTCCATTTTGAGTTAGAAAATTCCTCAGCAATTTTTTTAGCTCCAGAGATGCCCCCGGTAGGAAAATATGGACTCTCAAAAAAGAAAAATTTTCGAAAAAATTGTGTTTTTTCGCTCTTGTTGCTACCTAACCTGTTTAAAGGAAAAATTCGTATGTGCGGTCCTAAATGAAAGTAAGTATTTTGAGATTCTGCGTCAATCTACGCATGACCACTTATTGAGCGGTTGAAAATTTACAAATCGCTTATTTTTTGATGAATACTTACTTATTCGGATTTTGAAAATTTTTTCTTCGCAAATATTTCTCAATAATTATGCCAAAATTTGAAAGATATCATTCCTAAAACTTGGGAAATGTTTCGGAACGCCATGGTGCCAATTTTTTATTCACCAATGCCAACACCAAAAAAATCAAAAAAATTTCATTACTTTTTGGCTGCTTTTCTCGTCTTTTTAAATTGACAAAAATGACCAAAAATTTAGCACCACTGCGTTGCAAAATATTTCCTCAGTTTCAGGAATGATATCTTTCAATATTTTGACACAATGCGACATACTGGCGAAAAAAAAAATGTTCAAAAGACAAATAATTTATCCAAAAAATAGTCGATTTGTAAATTTTTAGCCACTCTGTTAAACTCGAAAAGTGGTCTTGAATTTTGACTGTAATATCGTAGCATTAGATCGACGCAGAATCTCAAAAATACAGATTGGGTAGCGACAGGAGCGAAAAATCCACGATTTTTTCAAAAATCCCCCTCTTTGAGAACCATTTTTGTCCCCTCCTGGAGCTTCTCCGGAGCTATAATTTTTTCTAAGTAACTTTCAACTCAAAATGAAGGTTCCTGCTAAATTTGGTCAAAATGTACGCAGACCTCTTTTCCCCCATTCCACCATAATATATAAATTACAAGTTTCATTTTAGATGAAGTTTCTTCGTCAAGGAAGAAAACCTTACACTGCTATGATAATTCTCTTAATTTAAATATTTCACACGATTTTTTTCCCATTTCGGTAATTCGACCATCACTGCACCAGTACACCTTCCAAGACCTCCAATAGCATCTACTTCCGATTTCCTAATCGGAAATGAACACAGTATACCATAACTAACCTACTTTTTTCCACAATGCAGTAAATGAACGGTATACTATAACGTCAATTCAAGTTCATCAGCGAGTTCTCCTCCTCCTCCCTCCCTCTAATGTAATGAAAAAGAGCAGAAAAAAAAACGCAAGAGCAACAGAGAAGTTTGATACGTCGATAAATAGAAGGACGTCGGGTTTTAGGATTTACCTAACGTATACTATATATTCATGTACCCGCTACTACGAGTACGAACATAAGAGGTAAACGGTGTACAAATATATGCAAAGTTCGTCCGTATAACGAGTGCATCTGCATAATCCGCCAGTAGGTAGGAGGGTGAATTTCGGCAAATTTTCCCCTCTCGCTTTTAGGTCACGAGATGAAGAGGAGAAAAATGCATGCAAAGGTAAGCAATGTGCGACGTTCTCGTGAATCTCGGCGAGAGTTTCCTTCGCTGACGTCAAATTACGCGACAAACTTGTTTTTTTTTTTTTTTTAAAGAGATATTTTGAATAATTAAGTTGATAAAATCGTTTAAAAAACATATCAGAGTCCAAGAAAATTTGTTCAGGTTTTCCATCTTTTTTTTTATGGACCTAGAATCAATTAAAATTGACTATTTTCATCAATTTATTCAGACTTTTTTGGTTCCGAAGAAAATCATTTTTGACGCCCTTTTCGAGTGAAACCGTTTTCGAAAATCATCATTTGAATAATATTTATCACAAGTTGCGTCGACTTGAATAAAAAATTGGTGGAAAATCTTAATAAAAAAATTACCTCTGATTTTGATCATTTTTTGGGAATACGCTTAAATTTAAGTCAAACACCTGCAGTGCAGAAAAAGACCAAAAAAAAAAGGAAAATTGACTAGAAGATAATTCACTGGTCATACACACTCCCACTATTGGTATTTTTCAAATACTCGCCAGTGTTGCCAACCCTAGGGAAATGTCCCTAGATCAAGGGATTTTTCAGATTTTTTGAATGTCAAGGGAATTTTCCTGGGGAATTTGTTATTTTCAGGGAATTTTTGACATTTTTGGGAAAATTTTGTTTTTTTACATTTATATAATAAAAACTTGGTGAAAAATAGTAAAAAGTGAAAAATGTTAGAAAAATCTACTTATGTCCTAGTAATATTCAATTTGTCCAATAATTTCAAGTATCTACTCGTATCAAATGGTGTGTCTATGCCGACACAACATTGTGTATGTAGGTTTTTACTTAGGGATCACTTGGCTAAGTGGTGAATTTTGATTCAATTTTTCAGTTTTTCTCATAAACGAGTAAAAATTTCATATATTTCTTAAACTGATGAATCGATACTTTAGAGTTCAATATTTCAATTCATTAATAAAAAATTATTCAAAAATTCAATCACGCCTGGAAAAATTGCTTCAAAATTCATCACTTAGCCAAATGATTCCTAAGTATAACTTCTATGAATATAGCCTTAAAAGTTAAAACTGATTCTTGAATACTAAAATTATAAAGAAATAATTAATTAAATTTGGACAGACAATTTTTATACTTTGATATTAACTAATTAGTGAGCGACTGGCTCATATTTTTATGATATAAATACATTTGAAATGCAAACAAAGTAATGATTGTGCCTTTTTACCTACTAATCAGGAATGATGGGAAACGATTTTTAAAAAATTAGGGATTTTTTATGAATTTAGGGAATTTTTTTTCACTCAAAATGGTGAAAATAGGGATTTTCCAAGAAATCAGTTGGCAACGCTGATACTCGCATCAGAGCTCAACTCATTAACTCATTCGTGTATTTGGCTAATCAGCAACGTTGCCTTCTGGTTTGGATCCGATAACAATGATAATATTTTTCAAGCCGTCGACGTCGTCATTTTTCTCCGATAATACGCGACGTCGCGACGCTGCGATGTAACTTTTTTTCATATACGTAAATGGCGCGTATAACGCGAATAACTAGACTAAAAAAGGAGCGAAGTAGGTCGTCGGTGAGATAAACCACATCGTTACCGAGTAAACCCGGCGATTAGTTCTGGTTCTCTTTAATAGAATAGTGGTACAGGCGGACTATGGCTAATATGAGCCAAAGAACCTGAGCACCAGTAGAGAGAACAAGAGGAGGGTACCGTTTACGTAAACCTAATCCGCAAAAAAATTCAACGCTGGCCAAGTTTCCTAAGGTTGACAATCGAATCCTACGATTTTAAACTTCAATTTGAGCAACCAACCAAGCTCGTACTCATTTCACAGTTACATATCTTCAACGTATAAAATGAAGTAAACGATACGACTACGCATGGTCGATCGGCGAAGAAAATAAAACCGGGTGTTTTACGAACAAGAGTGTGTTAATTTTTAAATTAGTATCTTCCTCACGACGCTCGTCTAATTTACGTCGAGATGAAAAAAATTTACGAAATTAGGATGTTAATTGTACTCGTTAGAACTCGATGTACCTACCTGCTCAGACCAAGTGAAACGTAGCGCAGGTTCGATGGTAGATTCGAATTTCAACGCCAATTCCAAGACCACTGCTATCGCCACAACGACGGTTTAATTATCGAAATACGTATTACGTATTACCCACGAGTCGAGTACGACGACGAGATGGGATTTTAATTAAAAATGAATTTTTTTCCCTCCGTAACTCGAGCGGGATTCGAATCGACGACATTTCAAAAATGCGTCGTCGTCGGTACGTGAACGTATATGCGCGAGATCGCGGTCACAAAAAGGCAGGTGTCGGTCGACGACCAGTAGGAATGTTGATGGGACGAATTTTTTCGTACTCGTCCCTTTTCCCTTCACTTGCACAGCTTTTTTCCGCTCACTCTTTTAATCCTCGTCATCGTTTACGAATAAATGCATTGTCGGTAAAATATGAAAAACACAACAGAAAGGAGCAGAAGAGATCAGAATTAAAAAGTTGAATTCATCGGGGAGTTGAAAAATATCAAGGCGACCTTTTTACAAGGGCGATTACGTGATTTTTGAAGCAATTTTCAAGATATTTTCTCATTCCTGTTTGGAAAAAGTTCGAATGTCAAAATTTAAGACTATCGAACTAAAAACCCCTACAAGAACTCATTAGGTTCGCTATGCTCTTTCTATGTATGTGACGCAACTCTCACTCATCTATCTTGGCTTACTTGATTAGTTGAAAAAATATAAAAGTTTGAACTTTGAAAAATCATTCTCAAAATAAATTTTAAAAAAATTTTGCCTTCAAAATCGGCCTTTTCAACTTTATAAGGATCGTATAGCTTCAGGCGAATTCACCTGCCAGCGAGATAACAACATTATTATTTCGAATAAAATCAAAATTTCGCAGTTCTAGAACGTTTATTCGGGTTTTTGATGAATTTCAAATTCATAAAATAGTTTTCATAAATAATAACCAATTTTTTTAGACAATTTTTTTTGAGTGACTTTTTAAAATTTTCGTAATTACTAATTGGACAAAATAGAGGGATGGCACTTTCTCTTCGGAAAGAAATTTTTTTCCTTCAAGAAACAATGTGATACTTAAAGAGGACATTTTTTTGAGACTTTCAGAAAAATGGTATTTGATGATTTTCTAACCAGCTCTGAATTTCGTTCAATGTTCCTCAAACAATGTAACAGCAGTACTGTCTCGTTTAACCCTAAATCATTTTTATAAAAAATGGTTCATTTGTTGATTTTTTTAGAACTTGAATTACATATTTTTGAAAGTCATTGCTCTCGCTTCGCTCGGGCTATTTGCTCTTCTTTTTCAATATAAAAAACTTATTGTTCAAATTCAAAAATGTTCGAAGTTTCAATCAGAAAAATACGTATGTACTCCCTTACCTCCATAAAAAAAACTTTTTTTTACTTCTTGAAAAATGAATTTTTGAAAACTTTCTTGGCCTCGCTTTACTCGGGCTCGTTTGTTTTTTTTTCAAGTTTGAATTTTTTTTTAAAATAATCATTTAAGTTTTAAAATTTCTGAAGCAAAAATAATAAACTTCTTCATTCATCACCCAAGAAAACGAAAGTTTTTATACCCCTCAAAATACTAATTTTCGATAGCTTTTTCGAAAAATTGGTATTTTCTCTCCAAATATGGTTCAAATTTTCCAATAATTTTTTTTAAATTTTCTATTTTGAAAAAAGTTCTTGATTAGCCCAATTTCATTACAGTAAGTAACAAGAACCTTAAAGGTGAAAATAAAATCAAAAATTGAAATGACAAAATTATATTCTCGACATCCGCTTGCTTGAAAAAAATATCTTGGGATGTTTGAAAACATTGGAAAAGCGAAAAATTTTAAGGTAAAATTTTGCCTCGTCCACCCTCTCTCCCTCTTGAAAAATCCCAAGTGATTAAAAATGACCTGCTGAAGTCCTGCTTTTTTATTTTGAAATTTTGTTGGACTAGACACCCTGAAAAATCACTGCTAAAAATTAAAAAAAAAATCTTCATCTTTCATATTTGAAAGGATTTTTTCTTCGAAATGGTTGATTTTTTAATTTTTTGAGTTCGCTTATTTTGTATTTTTAACATGTACACATGAGAAATTGTAAAAAATTACAAAGTTCAAACCAAAAAAAAAAAAAATCGTTCTTGTGCGAGGAGGGGGGGGGGGTGAAAATATTTTGGAAGGTGTTAGTTTTTTTTTTGAAAGGTAGTGAAAAGTCAGTGATTTTCGACCAAAAAATTCCGGTAGACACCCTGGAATATCACTTTAATGTGTTGTATGCCCCCTGCCCCTCAAAACTATTTCGTAAATGTGGAGTCAATTTTTTCAAATTTTTGTAAATTACGAAAAAGCGAAATACCCTATTGGGCTTTTGAGGTACCTAATGTTATATAATCGCATTCCACACACCTGATTATTGAAATCAAATCTTTGATGAGCCCTTGGTTTGAATTTGTCAATGTGCAAGTCATGAAAGTCATGAAAGTCATGAATTTTGCTTGAAGCACACTTGAAAATTTTTTTAAAAACTCATAAAATGAAAAAAAAATGTTTTTGTTAAAAAAAAATCAGAAAAATTGAAAAATTGAAATACCTACTTGTCTACAAATTTTTAAAAATTCCCTTACAGTTCCAAGTTATTTAATTTTTTGTGGGGGGGGGGAGGGTTCATGTGGTAAAAATGTGAAAAATTCAGTCATGAAAACGTCATGATCTTTTTTCTAGGAGTTTTGTTGGGCACCCTGTTGATACAATCACAAATACTCCAAATCTGCAAAATAAATTGGTGTGTTTCGTAAATTACATCATAGAATTTTGATTTATTGAAAACAGTATTTTTTGGTTTCTTCATTTTTGGAGGTGGAAAATTAGCTGGAGGCATTTTGAATAATCTTTCCAGGGGTTGCATTTGCTGTTTCTTTGCACCTGCAGAAAAAAAAGAAGAAATCACAATTGAATTTTGTGATGTACGTATGTTGATAGGTAAGGGATGAACCAAAACTAAGCAGTCCAATATGTATGTTGAACAATGAAATAAATACACTCGATTTTCTTGATCAAAATCTCTTGATTGATTTTTTTTTTTTGCGAGAATTATCAAATCTGGGAAACCCTCTTGTTTCGATTTAAAGTCTTTTCCACCTTCATCAAAGAAAAATTGAATGGTATCCCAGCCGACAATATTAAAACATTTTTAAAAACTTTATTACAATATTCATCTTTATTCCTGCTGGAAACGTTGGTCTGATGGTAATATCGTTATCCGGTAAATTCACCTGAAACAATAGAGACCTCTAGTAGGGGAACGTGAAACACCAAGGGAGGTCATGGATACGCAATTCAAAAAAAAAGTAAACACGACGAGATAGCGTTTCGCATTCGCGTAGAACACATTGTTTTTGGCACAGACCGCGTGAAAAGCGTGCTCCCGCTTGTGCCCTGGTTAATGAACAACTAACATTAACGGCACCCCTAACGTCACGACGCGCCGCGCTCCGCTGGGCCCGTTTTTTCGCCGACGTCGCGCAACTGCCCCGCCACCTCGCACCGCCCAGTGTGCATGTGTCTTCTTGATCTTGTACATTCGTCGTATTGGCCTAGTTTTTCGCCTGTTTCTTTCCTCCTCGAGTAAGTACTCTCTATGGTTGTTTAGAGGGTAGATATTTTCCCCTCGACCTTACTTCCTTCTGCTCTCTTGCCCTTTTGTACTTAATACCATGTGTTTTTTCATGATTCATTTGTGTGTCTTTTGTTTACCTCGTTTCCTTCGTTTTTCTGAAAAATGGAAGTTCGCAATATTTTACGAAGACTGAAATTTTGCAAAATGATTACTTACAAGTTGGGTTGAAGTTGGAGCAGAAAGACGATTTTTTCTGAAATGGCATCTCTTTGAGGACCCATAATTCTCCTCCAGGGACACCTCCAGAGCTAAAAAAAATTCTGAATGACTTTCAACGTCTAAAAATGAACTGAATTTGGTAAAAATCCTTCAACTTCAAAGTTGTAGGACGAGCGGTTTTTTGACAAAATATCATCTAGTACGTCTACACGATGACACTACTCGAAAACAACCCTGATTTGCCTTTTTTGGGAACCTCCAGAGATTAAAAATTTCTCCAGAAATTTCAAATTATACTCTGGTGGAGATGCAAAAAATGAAACACTTTGGAAGCACAGACCAGTTAGATCTCAGAATTCATTTTTGTCCCCTACAAAGCAATGTTCAGTTTCTGGAGAAATTCCGAAAACTCCCTGGAGGCTCCCAAAAAATTCAAATTGCGATTGTTTTCTAACCAAGCGAGGTACCCTTGTTAGCAATTGGTGCTGTGACGTGATCGTTGATTTTTGAAGAAATTTCACTGTAAAAAATCTATAGTGAAACGAATTTTTAATTTTGGGTTTTTTCACGGATTGAAACCCATTACAAATGAGGCTTGACTGGCTACGAGTTGTTTCTCTTCGGGAAACTTTCATTCAGATGGTCACTGCAATGCTGTTGCTGTCACTACCGTTGCCAGCCATACCGCTCTTTACAGCTGGTATATTTATATTATGCTCTCGGATAGTGAAAGTGAATTTGCACGATGACCTGTACAGTGGTGTTGTCGGTTCTCACTACGACGATCTATCTTTTCAATGTTCTTGGTCGTGAATCTCGTTTAACGTCTGCAAACTGCTAATGGCACATTTTGTTGCAATTTTCTGTTTCTGGTTTTGTTGTTTTTTTCCCTTCTTCTTCTCCTCCTCGTTCGTACGACCGCTTTGAACTTCTATAGTTATTTCGCGTGGTAGAGTATCGTAGGAGAAAAGAAAAGCTGAAGAATAGAATAGAAAAATGCTATCGAATTAAGTATATAAGTATTTTGTCGAGATTCCGATGTTGGTTTTTTTCTATTTTGAAGGCAAAAGAATGAGAATTCGTTGCGATGAAAAGAGGAATGCCATCGTTGCACGAAATACTTCTCTCTAAAAGCCCGATAAAAATGAATGTTATCGCGAATGCGACGAAACCAGACGCTGAAACGGCAGTAATTGATGCGAAATGATGATATGAGATGAGTCACCGCACCCGTCTCGATATGGATATGAAAATAGCTGACTCCTCAAGGATACTACGAGTACAAGGGTCGTCTGAGACGATTAAATTCAGCTATAGCCGCATATTCTTATGCCTCCAATTCCATCGTTTCTCGAGAGTTTATTGCTGAAAATTTGCGCAAAATGATGTAATATTCGAGCGAAGTTTCGTTGAACTATGACGATAAAATTTACATTTCCATTGATCTACTTATATTTTTTTTTCGACTGAGGGTTTTTTTCAAGAGTCGTAAAATATCCAAATTTGGCTTTTGTCAACTTTCTTGGTTTGTTGTTAAATAGAGATCTTCGAAGAGATACAATTTAATAATTGAACATGTTCTTTGTACGCTCATAGAGATAAAGTACAAGGGAGTATAAGATCAATAATCTCGATCAGTTGTGTTCGGAGGACACATGTTGTACAATGTACAGTGTACCATCGATTTTGTGCATCAGCTGAACTTATTAGCATATGAATCGCGTGTGGATAACCTGTGGGAACTTTTTACCTGTACGTACAGTTTCCGTTCACTTATGAGGGAAAAATATCACGTATAAACGTGATTGTATCAGTGGGGAATCCTCAAGTTGAAAGATCAATGGTATAAAAATTAGCCACAGAAAAATGAAAAATTGAAAAAAAGTATAATATTCATGTGGAAAAAATTGAACTTTTCATATCAAAAAAACAAAGTAAGTATACAAAATATCTAATTAATAATGAATGGACAAAAAATCGAATTATTATCCTATAAAACCCATTCTCACGAATCAATAAATACGCCATAATTCTTATATACAAAATTAATTGCGTTTTACACGGTATTTGTATCGCAATCGTATATAGAATTTATAAACATACGTATACAGTGCACGCATTGTATCAAGTTTATCATTTCCTTCTTCCCTCCTGCCCCTTATTTACTTCTTCTTCGCCTTCGCTAGTATTTGAAATACGACACTCGTCGACTGTGATTTTTGCTGTCGTGAAGGAAATTGTTTCGAAAGGCTTGCTTTGGTGAATGAAATTTTCCAAGTTTAGAAATGTCTGGAAGAATTTTCCTTTTTTCCATAGAGTCCTTTCTAGGCGATCAAAATTATTCTCCAATTGCAGGGTTCGATTCTTCTCAGGCTCAGGCTGTGCTTAATTTTAGCACTAAAAAGTTACAAGAGCAATACAATATGTATTTGCAAAATGAATGAAACTCGTATCGATTTTGCATATTTCAGCCCCCCCTCCCCCCATTCGCCACAGATCCCTCGTGTCTCAACTGTATTTAAATTATTCATTTTAATTTTTTAATCGAATAGAGCAATTTTTAATGAGACAAAGTTTTACCGTTTCCAAAAACTCTGAAGCCCGTGACCTGCAACCCCCCCCCCAGATTTGGGCCAATGGGCTCTTACTAGCCTGTGATGTTCGATTTTCGGTATTTTTGGGTTTAAGGTCGAGTTATTATGATGACAAAATGGTTCGAATTAACGAAATTCTGTTTTTAAAAATTTTAGGGGCATCCCCACTCTAACCCTCAATACTCCAAATTTGATTGAAATATTTTTTTTGGAATTTCTAAGTCGAAAATTTTTTTGAATTGGGCACATTTATAGTATTTCTTAAAAATTTTGGGCTAGCCTCTCCCATCCCTCCTCACATGGTCTGACATGAAAGTTAATGTTGACCTTCGAGTCAAAATACATAATACATACTTAATTATGTAGTCAAAGGGGTCAGAATTCATACGTAATGATTTTTCCCCATTTTGATCTCAATTTTGGGCGCTCCTGCTTATTTTCCAACAGCCCCGTCAGGTCCAAAAGGTACCTTGATGGAGCGAGTACATTTATATTTTGGGATTGGAGCGATGAAATATTCTGCAAAAAACGCTTCAAGTTTGAATAAAGGCCACTTTGATGTTGTTCATGTTGTACGAGGGTTTATTTCATCGAATAAAATAATTTCAAAATTTGGCAAAGTTAACATTAAGTAATGGTATTATTTTTCAACAATGGATATGTTTTTGGGTTTGTTTTCAAATCATAATTTTTTTTTTGTGGAAACATGGATAAGTGTAGCATAACATGCTGTAATATTGGTGAATAACTATTCGTAATACGTTCGTGACGAGTGATGTGTAATTATAATTGAAATTCGATCAATATGACGTATTATCCCGTCTTCTTTCAACTAGTTTTTCGGTGTTTTTTTTTCTGATTTGGAAATGTCCATTTTTTCCCACAAATTTATACTAATTTTTAAATTATTCCCTTTTTAAAAGCAGGTGAAATGTTTTGTATTTTGAGGTTGGTTAATATTATTGCAATTTTATTTTATTATTCAAAGTGTTAAAAAATATAGGAATTGTTAAAACAGAAAAAACATGAAAAGGAGAAAAAAAGAGAACAGAATATGAGAAAAAAAAGGGGAAAAGAAGAACCTACAAAAAATCATTGTAATTAAAATATCAAAAATTGTGTAAATTCAAGAGTGCTGTCGTTGTATTCCTCCTGGTCAACCAGCAAGCTTTCAATATTCAATCTTGTGCGTCGATTTATTACGAAAACTCTAGAAATTGGTGTATCAACGGGCTTTAAGCTACGAATCGAATCTTCCAATACTGCCACCTTCGCCAATGTAACTTGAAGATCTTCCAACATCAATCATCTGTTGAAGAGAATTGACAGCATAAACAAATGTTGAATATGGAGAGAACAAATATCCGCGTAGAAAATGGCGAATGAACGATCAACGATATCGATGTTCATCAAAATGCAAGATTATAGCAAAGAAATTGTAGAAAACATATTCAAATCGTCTGATGCAATGATACAGCTATTTACAAACCAAAAATGAAAATGAAAAATCGTCATACAACCAAGAATTACAGCTGTTATCCTGAAGAAAAATTGCATGAGGTATACTTAGCAAACTGCTTAAAAATTCATAGAAAGCCGAACTTGAACCTCATTTCGGAACGCAGAAAAAAAATTAACACTGAAACATCTTCGCAAACTTCGCAGAATCGTGTATTATGAAATGGATTACAGTTTGTCTTCGCATCAATAATCGTATGATTACACAGACGTTTCATCAGCCATCAAGATAATTTTCAAGATCGAGATTAACAAAGTTTTGTAGTATTTAATGTACCAACTTTTTTTCCCTCCTAATATTTTTAGATATATTTTTTTCATTTTTCTCGACATTTTCACAAAATTTTAATTACTTGAAATTTTATTCAACTGTCAATGCTAAAAAATAACCCGAATTTTTTTATATTTTGACATAGTAAGAGAATTATTTTTTATTAAACTGCCAAAAAATCACTAATTTTTTTTACATTTCAACATGGTAACATATTTATTATTATGTCACCCTTTCGCATTTCTTCTTCAGAATCACCCTCCCCAAACCCAAAAACATATCCACGTTGAGACGTACGAGTAAAAAGTAGCCCCTGTATTACCACAAATTGTAAATTAAAAAATAAAAATCCAATTTCATCAGGATTATGAGACCAATTTTTACCTAAGTATTACGATAGATGATGAAATGTTGGGCCAAATTTACATCGCAACAAGAGTAGAAATCGACCAATTACGAACATATGGTATACTGAAATGTTGTTAGTTGAGAGTTTTAGACAATATTCGCACAAATTTAGGTCTACGAATACGTTTGTACGATACGAGAGTATACCAAAGACAGGAAATTACCCATTTCGTTCGGTACTCGAGATAGATAATGAGAGAAAGAAAAGAGAGGACGATAAACAGACATGTATCGGTCAGGTCAGGGTAGGTGGTAGCAATAGGAATAGGTACAGTGCAGCGTATACTGTATCACTAAACGTATAGATAGACATTATACAATCCACGATAATAAGGGTAGGACGAGGAAGGAAATTTCATTTGGAAAATCGAACATTCGTATACGCGGAATGTGGTCAAGGTTACAAAAATAGTAAATTTTTACTCCTTTTATCTATTTCCACAGCATAGGAACGAGGATGACGACGACGACGACGATGACGAGAAACGATCCGCTAAATGGGCTGTAATATAGGTACAGTAGAAAGGTGCGGGTTCATATTTTATGCCCGCAGCTAACCTAACCTTATACTAGTGTAGTCTTCCTCTTGGGTACCTGTAATTTCGCACCATTGTGTAGCTTGGGTCGTCTTCTGCTTCGTCGTCGTCTTCTTCGTCGTAGTCGTAGTCGTTTTTGTTAAATAATGGTTTTGAAAAATGTGGGATAATATCTTTATGGTAAGATCTGGAAGAGAGTTATGTAGGTGGCGGTTCCCTTTGTGTTATAACGGTGCTGTTGCTGACGCAGACACGCACGCATACCCAACCCATCCATCCATCCATTGCAGACTGGAAGACTGGCGTATCGGGTACCTCACCTACTTGAATTGCCATTTATTTGGATTATCGAAAATTATACTTTGATAATGGAAAAGATGAGTCGAAATTGTAAAATTTTGATGCATTTGGCTCCATGTACAGAGTTGGCGATGTATTCCCTTCATATTATATCGTTTTGTGTGGGAGTAAAATCTTGTCTTCATCCAGCAGCGATTCTATATTATTTTACTGAGCAAATACCCAAATTATTGAGGTCTTTGGCTTTTAGAACCGTTCACATATTTTTTCAATTTTTGATAATTTTTTTATTTGGTTCTTGGAATTTTTAATCGACGTTTTGAAATTTTTGCAATTTTCTACTGGCTAGCCAATCTACAAAACATACGTTCATACTTTGAAAATTTATGAATTGAATTATGCTCTAACAAAATGTGACTAACTTTTCTTCAATTTCAATGTTTGACTTGGGCTTATTCCCTCCGAACGTCCGAACCCAAACCCAAAGTCGCTGCGCGGCAATGTTGCTCTTTATGGCAGAGTTTTTTTATTCATCGATCAACTGGACTGGGTTGATTCGAGATTCAGGCAGACATGAGGTCTTTGGCTTTTAGAACCGTTCACATATTTTTTCAATTTTTGATAATTTTTTTATTTGGTTCTTGGAATTTTTAATCGACGTTTTGAAATTTTTGCAATTTTCTACTGGCTAGCCAATCTACAAAACATACGTTCATACTTTGAAAATTTATGAATTGAATTATGCTCTAACAAAATGTGACTAACTTTTCTTCAATTTCAATGTTTGACTTGGGCTTATTCCCTCCGAACGTCCGAACCCAAACCCAAAGTCGCTGCGCGGCAATGTTGCTCTTTATGGCAGAGTTTTTTTTAAATTTTATCAATGGAATATCCCTCTTTCTCCGACCAACATCGTCGCGTTTTTAGCACCCACCGCGAGTACTGCGCGCGATTTTTCATACCTTGCTTTTTCTCTCACCTTAATATTTACCGTTCGAATGACGCAGCAGCGAAGGTGGCGACGGTAATGATATCGTATCACGATGACGTCACCACCTTTTTTACAATACCACACCATCATCGATCACCTAACACCTTACTTATTTCCTGTTTTGTGCAATTTGCTGCGTACATTTGAACACAGCAGCAGCACATCGCCCTCCTTGCAATTTTTTTCCTCCGTGTAAAGGTACATTTAGTTATCAGCATCGTGACTTTTTGATGATCGGGGTCTTTGGTTCCCATTTATTCGAAATTGGTGGTCTTTAGAATGATATGCTACTTCGATTTGATAAATCATGGTACCGAAGAGTGCGGTAGGGTTTAATAATTTGATATATTGCTAGGAATTCCTTGAAAAGCTTTTACAATACCAACTTTATGATGTTTTTACTAGACTGTTGCATATTTAATAGCAGCCAGAATTCAACACTGCAATACATATTATCCTTGCTTAGTTTAACGTGTTTAAGTGCATTTTATACTCTACCACTTGCATATTTGTATTTGCAACATTTATGCATCATTACAGAAGCTTGCAGATTGGTTGACGTGATTAATACAAATTGAATTTAATTTTAAACAAAGCCGAGTACCTACGTTTTCAGAGGTGATTTTCGCACGACCATACAGATTATGTGGCGTTCACGTCCGTATGACTCATATGGTGATAGCGATCTGCCAGTACTAAGTGTTGTAACCAACAAACTATGCTCGCTTTGACAAGGTTTCCGTCATCAAGTCGTATAAAAAGTATCCGAAAATTATTTAAATGACCCAATGATAAAGAGATACGGGTCGCTGGGAATGATCTACCAGTCATCAAGGTCCTGGTCTGGGCGTCGTTGTCATAAATGTACCTACGTTAAATTAAAGAGTCTCAGTCTTCCATGTTCAGTTGGTAATTGTGGCAGAAATCTTCCCGTAAGAATAGCCTTGTTTTTATTCCATTACTCGCTGTTATCAGCTACGAAAAAGACGACTTTTCAAGTTGCAGACAAAAAAAAAAATCACAAATGGATATTTTAGTTCGATTAAAAAAGATATCACATCTTTGCTTTTGCTCCTTTCCTTCGCCATCAACCAAAAAATTTAGTTCTTACCTGAAAGCCACTGTAAAAAATCATTCTGTGGCTACAAATTATAGCGCCACTGAAATAATACACGCCACTGCTATACGTAATATTAAATATGAAGGCGTAAATTCGACCCATTAACGTAATTACCTTCTAAAACGTCTTCATGATATAATGTAGACTTCCTACGTTGGTTATCTCTCTTCTATACTCTTCCCTTTACATACCGGTACTGGTTTAACACCCGTCTGTATCTTTTAAGTGGCATGCTCTTCTAAGGGTCTGTCTGAGAAAACATAATGTAAGGTTAGTTCTTTGTGACTATGTTGAAAGATGTATGGAAGTTAGAACTGAATCCTAAGTCGTCGCAGGTTTAGTGAAAACACGATGCAGGATGATTCAGGGTACCTAAGTTATAATATTCTTTTTACCTGAAGTTGTTTTATAATTTGGTAGAGTCTGGTATAGAAAGGTGTAACACAATATTCATTTTATCATTTCCGAGTTTTAATATCTAAGAAAAATGTGTTCCTTGGTGTCAATATTTATAACAAAATTGGAATCCGGGCTAATCAAATTTGCTATACGGTTTTGGAAATTTCCTGTGGTATTTTCCATAGTAAATTTCCACCTTTTTATGCTTGGTTTTGTCATGTTCATAAATGACTGTCACTCGATGTAAAATTCCAACATACGTGAGGGAATTTTTACTCGTACCATAAAAGTTAATTTTCTCAAAAAGTTTTCTAAAAATGAGTTTTTTTTGATATTTTACCTATTCCACCGACTTCCGACGTAAAAAAGAAGACACAATACCTGCTGCAAAAATAATGTTATAATGAACAATTTTTCTAACGTGACATGATGAAATTCTCATCTCAGAAGTCAAAACCAATCGTACGGAATAGATTTATTGAGATGAATCTTCATGCTCCTGTACATTCGATGAAATCATTTTTTCGCCGTGAATAAAAAATAAGTATAGGCTGTAAAAGCTTCGAAAAAAAAACACGAAGAAGAAAACCCCATCTCGCCCTTCGCGAGAGCTTTATTTGAAAAAATAAAAAAAGTAAATAAAAACACTTTATAATTAAAACATCGCATCGTATAGCAAAAAGCGTGTTGCTTTTCCAGGCAAAAGAACCTTATACGAGTATTAGGGTTGGGAAAGGGGTGAAAATATAAAATTAATACTCGCGAAACAATAAGACAAAAATACACAAAGTCTCAGTCGAATAAAGAAATGATAAAACAACGTACCAAACAGAAGACGAGTAGAAAACGATGAAGACCCGTTTAATCTTAGCTCTCTCTAAAACGTAAAAACTTTTTGATGGGTGAAACTTTTCATTACAAATTATAAAGGCGGCAGGAGCATCTGCAGAAACTGTCACAGCCACCGCACAAAAACTTACGAGTGAATCGCACATACAGAATGGTAGCATAAAACAACGTGCTATATATTCTTTATTGGTCGTCGGATAGTTAATCGGAATTGGGAAAGTGTGAAAGGAGCTTGCGGTGCGTGGGCAGAAGGAGTATGAAAATGACATTTTTAGTTGTACTTGGTTGTAGTGGTGTTGATATTTCATGAGTTAAAAATATCGATATGGATTATGGAGTAAATGTTTTCAAATATCGATATTTCAGCGTTAAATTACAAATGGGCTCCTCCGTAATTTTCTCAATTTTTCCAATTTTTCATGCTTGAAAATATCGATATTCATTTTCCAATATCGATATATTGAAGTAAATTTCGTTATAACAACATCACAGCTTGGTCGTCTGTGTCTTATTAGCTTTGTAAACCTTGTAAATGCATCGAAGTTATAATTGATAATCAAATTGCCTTTGGTGAGATGACAAGAGAAACGATTTGACTGACTCGAGGCACAGCTCTCGTGACAAAATAGCGTAATTAAAGCGCTAAAATGGATGATGAAAAGGTTACCGCGAATTTGACAGTTAATTAGAAAGATGACTGGAATAGCGGTCGCGTGAAAGTGATTGTTTTGTGGGAGTTTACCACGATGCGAAAAAGAAAAATAATGACGGTATCCGCAGTATCGGTTCGAGTTCTCCGTTTACGTCATAAGGTTTTGATTTCAATTTATAACTATATAGAATCTTGATTTCGGATGCTGATACGACGGTATTTATGTAAAACAGGTGTTTGTTAGGTTTCAAAAAAAATTGCTGGTTGGTTTCTCTCTTGAAATGAATTGTGTTTTCATTGCGCACTCGCATAATTACGTTGAATAATGATTTTAATAAGTTGAGACTTGAAATTATATTGGAACGAATCGTAAAATGAAGTGTTGGAAAATTTTGGCTAAATTTCATGCAGAAAATTCTTGCGTTGAGTGTCTCTCAGAATAAATCATGGCTCCGGAGATTCCCATAGAGGGAAGACATAAGCACTCAAACAGGATGCATTCAAGTGTTCTTAAATTTGAAGCTTTTTAATGGCTTTGTAGTTCGCTACAATGCTTTCTAGCATCGGGAATGCGGGTTTCCACCTTGTTCAGAACAGTTGTGAAAGCTGTTAATAAATTTTTTATTATCATTATCAAATTTCTAAACAAACAAAAAATCTAAAAAACTAGCAATAATATGTACTAATTACAAAATCAGTGAATTAGAACCGTTCTCTTTATTTCTATACCTTTGCATATGGAAAAATGTGACTTTAAAAATAGGAACCAATAAAATGCCACTGCAAGTACAAAAATCAAAATTAAAAAAAAAGTATTATAAATCACATCACATCAAAGTATGAAAAAATTGATGAAACACAGAAATAGAATAGGGTTCAAAAGGCTCCCTTTTGTTTGATTAAGAGTAAGTTTATTCTGTGATTTTTAGCTGCATCAATTTCTTTTTGCCATTTCTGCATTACTTCTTTATGACAAGTCTTCTTATTAGTTTATTGCTTTTTGCTAGTTATTTAGAAACCTTTGATCTGTTCACTTAGATCTTTTAAGACAGAGGCTGAACTTTTTTCTCATTTGTCTCTTATGCACTACTAAGTGTTTGAAAGGCTTTTCTATTTGTACTCACAGAGGCTTGAATTATTGTGTTTAATTTATTCAACTTCTATAATTTTAATTTCTCAGTGTATTGCTGCAATTAATAAAAAACATTGAAATTTCTAAATTTAATTTTTTTTAAAATGAGTAAAGTAACAATGAATGTTGTTTAGTAAAAAATTGAAAAACACAGCTGAGATTACAGTAATATGACTGGATCACTAGAAATTGTTGCTAAAATCACCATTTGAATGTTGTTTTATAATTCTGTACTCCAGAGCAAAAAAGATATACTCATAAGTCTAATTTTTTTAGATTTTTATATCATTGGAAAGCTCTTGCAATTTCTAATGATTTGAAAATCACAAAATTGAAAAGAAATGGATTTTCACCACTTTTTGTTATAGACTATGGAGTACAGAATTTTAACTTCTGAATTGGATCAATCTGTTTATGTTGAAAGTATGGTAGCAAACTCATCACTCATCAGAAACCGAATATCTGGATCTTCAGCTTTGCTTGAAATTTTCTATAAAAATATCATTTTAAATAATTCACTTATAAAACCTATTATAATAGGACTGTTTAAATGTACATAAATAACAAAAAAATATTTAAAATATTATTAAATAATAACATGACACTCACTTGACCCACATCTCATGTCTATTGAAAATTGGGCAAAAATAAAATGTCTTTATTATTATAAAGAAAGTGTAACAATACTGAAACTTGTAAGTAAGACAAACATGAAACAAAACAAAATTAAGCGCATACATCGATTAATGGCAAAATAGTAACTCCATAGCTTTGGAGTCCCTATCTTCATAATCTGCCAAGTCTTCATCATAATCATAATTTTATGGTACTTCTTCACTTTCTTCTACAGGTACAGGCTTATCCTTTGGGAACGCTTGCAAATAAGCATGACTTCTAAGAATGGCCTTCATTTGAATGCACCAGTCCAAATAATATTCAATTTTCAAATCTTATGGCAGCAATGATAAAATTACTTATACCTTTTGATTTACTGTTGTAATTTTCACAAAATTAAATGACAACTGCCGCGACGTAACAAATACTTGAAACAAATAGGTAGTTTTAATTAGAACACTGTAATCGAAAGCACTGGGTCCATAACCTATTGAAAATTGGCCAAAAAGAAAACATCTTTATTATTACAAAGAAAGTACAACAATACTGAAACATGTAGTTAAATTACAAAATATGGTGCAATATATGTAATATCTTTTGAGGAAACAAAAACATATAACAATAGTGAAACAATATGTTCAAAGACAGCGCTGGAGGTTGTTTTTCCTTTTGGGTTAAGAAGAGACAGATTATTGTATTTCAATTATGTCAGCAGCCTTTGTGCAAAGAATGTCTATGACACAATTTGGGGTGATACATTTCAGTATGCTACAAATATTGGGACAAAAAAATTAAACATATGAGTAAATAAATCATTGCCAATTCATTGGTTAAATAATAGGTAGATTGTATCTAAATTTTTTTATGGAAAGTACTTACTCCTTATATTCACAGATACCAGTATTATGGCCAGTTTTATTGTTCTATTGCAGGACTTGTTTCTTCAAATTAGGATAAAATGGTCCACTTGAAACGACCTTTTTCAGTATGTGATGGAACTACATATTTTCTTTAATTTTAACCTACTTGCAAGTGAGATCTAGTCCAATAAAGCTTTTGATGTAACATGGGTTGCCTATTGGTTTGCCTGAAGTTTTCAATTTGGTGGGCATTTTCATCAGTTAGTATCAAAATTTCTTCGAAACAAATTCCTTGCTCATAGTCATAACTTAGGCCCACACTTTTTCAGCCATACTTAAAATTATTTTAAGTCATTAACAAGACACAAATAAAATTAATAGTAGTGAACAAAAAAAAAAAAATTATTCTCTCAAAGCCGATTTGATAACAAAAAGATCTAAAAGTATTGTGGAGAAGTGGCTGTGAGGAGCTCCAAAACAAGTCATAAATTGTAGAGACAGATTGTGATGCATTTTCGGTCGCGTAAGCGAGAGAAATTCGTTCTGCCTCTATCCAACATTAAAGATAGTTTCGTAATACGACACCTAGCGGATTAGTTCACTCTATACTTCGTAACGAGAGAATATACGCTAGAGAAACCAGTCATTTGGCGACTCCCGATGATAAAACATCGGATATCAATGTTCCGGAGATGGTATAGGACCACCTATACCATGCTATTTGCGTAAATCTAATGGACTAAATTAGTAGCACAAGTCCAGTCATATACGAAATATGAACTGGTGAAGCAAGTGATCTATTTCGAATATGTTCTGTGTTCCAGTTACGTTGATAGAGTCGTTCAGATGCACTCGGGTCCAGGAGTTATTACGTAAAACATCCGAGGATCCTTATTGTAAATCTCATCTAAATGAGTAACATATATGGACCTTCCCACATCCGTGTACTGTTCCCTATTCCCTGTGGTGATGTGCATTGCACTTTCTTAGGCATGAATATGCTATCTCTCCTTTTCGTAATACTGTACAGGCCAGTATAAATAATATAGCTTGAGTAAGTTGTTATTATGTACTTGAAAAACAATACATGGAATGACAACTGAAGATGTGTTTCTTATTTCGTAAGGTATATATTATTAGATAATTGTCTGTGTGATATACGTAAATATACTCAGTGTCCGAAAAGTAGGTAACGAGGCGGTAAGTCGCCAGGTACCTACGAAGCTCTCAGAAGCTAGGTACTGCTAGACCTCAAGTAGGTAGCTAGCATATGTGAGACCTATACATGGAGATGTGCTTGTAACAGCATCATCGTAATGTGCAGAATATATCTCCACAAAATGTGCTCCATTTGTAGTAAAGAATCGATATAAATCTGATAAAACATAATCCTCATGTGACGTCATGTGCTTTAAAACAAACGAAAAAATGACAGTATCTTCCAGCTCATTTGTCTTTAACTATGACTGAAGATATTTTCAATTACATTTTCAAGTCAAAATGTGGGTGTTGATGATGTGAAATGAATATAAGGAACAGTCCAAACCAACCTCTATCCTTTTCTGGGTTGATTGTGTATCCTAGTGTGAAATTTTTATTTGAATTTACCATAGTCTGCGCTATAGCGATGACTAAAATGAAAGGATACACTTACCGATGGAGAGTGAATAGAGGAGCGAGGACTTGAATATTGAAACGCAAGCTAATGAGAGACAAGAATACCGCAGCGTGCATGTCCGTGACCGCGTTCTTTTCTGTTGAGCTTTCCTGTCTCGTCATTCAAAAGGGATGTAAGGGTGTTAGAGAACTGTATAGACTGCAGTGAGCTTTATAAACACAACACGCGAAATTAGAAACAAGGTCGCGTCCGCCAATGATGAAGGTAACTAAATGATGAGGTAGTATGGAGATGATACAAATGCACAGTGTTCTTGTACAATATTACGTTGAGCACATTATGTGATCTGACTGTCTGTGCAGTTTGTATCAGCTAATAAAAAAAGAGAATGCAGAAAGGCATTCCCACTTTCCAAATTTTCGAAGTATTCTCGTAACGATTTGGGGAAAAGAAAAAACTTGAGGGGAAAAAAGCTTCTCTCGAAGATCTGTAAATTGTGCGTTTACATTTTAGAGGTACATATACCTTCGGTTAGTGTAATATACACGATATCCATAGTGTATGTTCACATTTCGAGGTAAAACAGACTACCTGGTTACCATAAGCTGGAGGATAATGCTTTTTACACGCATATACGCGACTGGGTCTAAGTCTAAGCTCACTGGGCTAATAATTCGAGTGTTTATTTTACACTTAACACCAAAACGGTTTTATATTTAATTGGTTAAATCGTGTTTCGTGTTTTCCTCATTGTCGCCACTAAACTGGCATGTACGTACGATTTCAGTGCGTGCGAAACGACTTCCTCAATGGCGGAAGCTTTATGGCATTTTTTTTTTCAATTTTTTTTTCCTCTCTCTCATTTTCAACCACATTATTACGGCGGCGTACGATATCGGTAGGATTAAACAGTTGGTTCGGGTCGATAAGACGGATTATAGAGGTGTTTTTAACCATTTAATACGTACATCTGTGTCTGTGTGCGTAAATCGTCGACGACATTGTGTCGTGAATTAAACATCTGTATAGGCCTATTCTGGGCAAAGCCACTGCGAGCAACTTCCAAAGCTTATGCCCTCTATAGAGCGCAGAACATGGTATGTGGTATGTTTTCTTTATTTTCGATTCGAACGAATCATGGTCGACGACGACGGTCGTGGATACTACGAGTACGAGTATAACGGAGCCTCGATGGCTGATCAGGTTTTCTACGTCATCGGTCAGACTGACTAATCAGTCGTATAATTGATACGAAACGAAGCTGGTTTTTAGTTTTTATTATTGTTAATACCTGCAGTACGTATAACGATGCGTGAGAAAAAGGGAAAGGATTCGTTCGATGTGATGACTTATACGATACGATAGCTCGTACCTCTATACCTATGTTGTGAAATTTTTATTAAATGAATTATTCGCTAATGGTTATTTTATGTTTTCTTTTTGTTTCCAGATTAATTTGCGTTTAATATTGGTTAGCGGTAAAACAAAAGAATTCTTATTCAGCGCTAGCAACTCGGCCGGCGAAATTGCACAATATGTGTTCGATAATTGGCCCGAAGGTAAGGAACTGATCCGTTCTCTAAGATCTATTTGTATTGTAAACAGGTTCCTCTCCCTGCCTCTTCCGTAACTCTTGCAAGATACCCCTCTATGGTTCATTTTTTTTTTTTTTTTGTCTTCACCATTGTACCAGTCGTTAACGTTTCGTGGATACATTGTCATAACACCATTATGTGTTAATTAGGGTCAAATTTTGTGCACGTTTAACTATTATCTATTACCTCGAGTGTTCGCGGTTAGGTTAGCCCGGTGGCTGGTTCTTGTATATATGTAGCATTGTAGCTAGTCGTATGGACGGACTAAATAGTGTAGAATGGCTATGATTACGGATGTGAAGCGTGCGTGTGGTATTTGAACTTTGTCCGACGACACAACGAACGTATCGGATGTCTAGAAAAATGCATACGTTGTAAGTTGATATTGTCTGTGTAATCCATCACACACACGACATTGCCGATAGTAAATATGAGTATAACGTGTATTATGAACTTGCCTTATTCTTTTGTTTGGCCAAATTCCCTATTATTTTAGATTGGAAGAAGGTATACAGGTTATTATCATGTGTCGGTATGAACTTATGACGGAATTGTTCGAATAGGAAGAAGGGTTTAGAAGAGGACGGACGTGTAATAGCCGTTTCATGACCTTACTAAATCATTAAAACGGTTTACGATTACAGTACTCTTGAGTGTTTTCCTCTATGTGTAATTGCAAGTGACAACGAGTGTGAGGGGGAGGAGTTTCTTTACCCTGCACGGTATTCCGGATTTGAAATTTGGATAATTTGAGCTGAAATTTTTCATGGGAAGGTGATAAGGAGCTCAGGTGTACAAGACAAGAGCAACTTTTTCAAACGTCTCCGACTGGAGAAAATTTTAAACAGGCAGAAAATAAAAGAGAATTTTAAAATCCTAATGGTGAGGGTGGATTTTGAAAAAATGAGTATAATTATTGAAGAGCTCTATTCCAAAGTGGGTTGAGTTATTAAAAAAAAAAAAACACGTTTTACGGAGATTTTCACTTCAAAAGTGGGTTAAGTCATCGATTTTTCAAAGCAAATTTTTCTATAAGCAATTGTTCTATTTCCAAAGAAGGGAAAGGTGTACCGACCTTTGCGAACAGAACAAATTTCAGCATCAAAAATTTTAGTCGAATTTTTTGGGGGGAAAAAGTGACTTGACCCACTGTGGAATAGAGCTCTTCAATTGTTGAATTTCAGTTGAGTCCTTTTGATAGAACTTTTCAAAAACTGCGAGATCCCAAAATCTGCTGGAGGCTTACATTTTTTGTTCCTACTGCTATAAAGTTGTTGGTTTGTATGAAATCGAAATTCTCAAAAAAGTTTAGCTCCCTTCCTCTCCATCCATAAAAATCAACCAGAAGCTTCCTAAATTTGAAAAAAATTGAAAACAATAATTTTATAAAAAATTATAAATTTTGGCGTGCTAAATATAAAAAATAAATTTCCATGTTCTTTAACCAGTGTTTTTATAAGAAAATTATTCCCTGTTAATCAAGTTTTTTTCGGTCTTTGCACCCCTCCCCCCCCAGCACGGTCAAAAAAATCAAAAACTGCAGGCAGTGCAAACATTTTTATTCAAACCTCTCAATTTCTTAGTCTGAGCTTTTGAACCTCTTCTGCTCCCTCAAGAAGTAGATAATGATCTGCCTGTACGATGCTTCTCAAAATTGAAAACATCGCGTCGGAAACATGCACTGAAAGTTGGTAGGTAATTATAGGTGAAAAATGTTTGATTTTCAATTTTTGCTTCATAACTTCCATTTCTATGAAAGCCAACCCCCCCCCCCTTACCAACAATTGAAAAAAAACAGACAGAATGACTTGAAATGAATTGCATTTTTCAGCATTTTCAATTTTTGCATCCGAATTCCCTTGAAAACACCCTTTATAAGGGAAAACCCTTCTTCAGTCTTCTACGTAATGTTTTCCCCTTTCAGTTCCTTCTCAAAACGAGTTAATTAGAATTTATTTATTGAGATGTTAAAAACATTCTTGCAAAATAAATTGTAAGGCATATTTTTTTTCAATTTTTTTCAATTTTGAGGATTCCAAAGAGAGAGAGCAACATTGTTTGAAAATGGGGGAAGGTTTTTCTTGAAAATGGGGTCAATGAAAAATTCTGAATCATAAAATGAAAAGTTCAACAATTTTTTTTTTTTTTTCATTTTATGTTTTGATTTTATTTTTAGTGAGGCTCTGTAGTCTGTACAGTAAATACTACGTATGTACAAACGTTCCTTTGAGGACATTTTTTATATTTTTTGGGACCGACATTGCAGAGCAAGGAGTAGATTTTTGTTCCACTGGCTGCTACGCTCTATCAACCTACTGGAATTACGAGTATGAGCTGAACTTTCTTCAAAACCTCTTTCACAGTCCCAGAGATCTGTTTTCATCGATTCCAAGAATATCTAATATTTTTTCGACCCCCCCCCTCTTCCCCTCTCTCTATCACCATTTGGAAATTTTACGATTCCTCATCCTCAGTCAGAGTCATTTTTACGAAATTGCTCGAATTTAACATTTTATGCTCCCTTCCCTCCCCTTCTCATGAACTCTTCTTGTCCTAATTATTTTAATAAACTTCGTTCAAATTCATTTTTCTGAAGCAAAATTCACTCGTGTCCAGATTTTTAGAAAGTGCGGTGGAGAGGGGAATCAAATAGTTGAATAATATGGTCCGAATAGAACTTGCTCAGAACTCAGAAGCAATATCTGGACGTTCTAGAGCAGTTTGGAGGAAAACAACCTGTAAATTTTTCATATTTTTTGATCTTCAGAAATACTTTGCTGGACTCCCCTCCCTCTAAAAATTCCCACACGATAGTATCGAAAGAAAATCATATTCTGGAAGTAAGAGATTTCATCAATTGGGATTCATTTAAGGCCTTTTTCACGAACGATATTGTTTCTTTTTGTTGTAATTTTCATCAATTTTTCGTCAATAAATTTCATTTCATTTTGTTGTACGCCATATTTAATTGATTTTTTTTAAATTTTAAAGTTTGTAGTATTTTTTGAGGTATTTAATTCAATTTTGCGACG
Source organism: Planococcus citri (assembly GCF_950023065.1). Classification (NCBI taxonomy): domain Eukaryota; kingdom Metazoa; phylum Arthropoda; class Insecta; order Hemiptera; family Pseudococcidae; genus Planococcus; species Planococcus citri. The sequence continues at coordinate 59,385,964 of NC_088678.1, read as the reverse complement.
TTCCTTAGTTATTCTCCTGTTTTTTATGACATTTTAACAGGCGTTCGAGCTGTTCTTCGAACAATTTTTGCACAATTTTGAGCAAGTGTGGTTTTGAGCTTAGCTCACTCATCATTTTTCAAGTTTTATCATTACAATTTCAATAGAGAAATGAAATTTTTTCGTTTTTGCCAAAAATTGCAAAAAGTATTGGCTTCTGTCAAATTTTCCAAAAAGTGTTGTTCCTCCTCGCCAAAAATTGTCAAATATTGTGAAAGTTTGGCTTTTTGTCTACATTTTCCAATAAAAGTCACACTGTTCCAAAAAAAAAAAAGAAATGCAAGAAAGTCTCACTATTTTGCCATTGATTTCCAAAATGTCTTGCTGTTCGTCTAACATTTGAAGGGCTAATTGTGAAAGTCGCCTTAGTCATTTTTTTGTTCACACAACTTTAAACATTTTTTTTTCATATTTCATCAATTTTAAAGGGAAAAATGAGTATTGTAATGCATTCTGGGATAGTTGAAGATGTTTTTTTAATACTTGACCATGAAGTTTTTACATTATCACTGAAGCAGGACAACAATGTTTTCATTGATTATGTACAAAAATCACTGCTGACTATGGCGACTTTCACAATTAGCCCTTCATTTTTAAATCTCGTTTCTCACCAAACTGACAAAAGTCTGTTTATTGCTAAAAATCGCCTTTTGAAAGCCTTCAAAAGTCTCAATTTAAAACCTTGCTTTTTCACCTAAAATTTCTGAAAATGCTTACTTATATCAGAAATTGCCGAAATATCTTGCTTTGTTACTAAAAAGTTGTGATACTTACCTATGTACTTATAGTCCTACTTATCTGACAAAAATTTGGATATAATTTTTTTTCAGCAGTTGCCAAAAGTCGTACTTTTTCTTGAAATTGTCAGAATCTCAATCGAGTTTAATTATTAGATTTTTCATTAAAATTTTTGTTATTTCGTAAAAAAATTTTTACGCTTCATTGAAATTTTCTGTTTTTTTTCAATTTTTTTGTTTTACGTTGAAGATTTTCTGTTTTTTTAAAAAAGTTGTTTTTTTACGTTGAAACGTTTTTTTCTTCTTGTAATTTTTGTGGTTATTTTTTTAAACCTTTTTTTGGTTGCTAAAAAGTTGATGGTTTTTTGGAAAAATTTGAGTAGATACGAGCCCTGAAATTTTAGAGCTCAAGCTCAATTTTTCTCAAGTTTCCTAAAATTGATAGGTTCTATAAACTGGGAAAAATTCAACCAGATCCCCCCCCCCCCAACTGAAGGGATTTTTTAGATGTAATTTTGAATTGTCTGTAACTCCTTCAATTTTGGAAATGGGTAGTTCAATGTAGAATTTTTCTTTTTTTCGTCGAACTGAGGATGTACGATATGCCATTAGCAATAGCAATTAGCAAAACTTCATTCTGGTCAGCCCCATTACTTCAGGATATTCCGTCGAAACTGATGGATGATCAATTCATGAGTCATTCGGTTCCCAGAAGATGTAGGTATCTAAAGGTTGCTCGGAAATTTTCCATATTAACTGTACTTACTGTAGTCGGTAAATATTATAGCATGAGCACCTGTAATACGATGATTCCAGGAGCACGGTTGCTCTTTCTCTCCTTCCTCATACTCGTAGTATAGTAGTTACTCACATTACTCCAAGAAACTCTTATCATCGTTCCAATTAAACTCTAAAAACGTTAGATGAAGAAAAAAAAATACACTATACGCGTATAGTTCATCGAGAAAAAGTACTCGTATACTCGTACTAGTCACGTTCGTATGAACGCGCTCGGTACTGATTCGAGAAATCGTCTCGACTGGTTGAGGTTGGCGGGGTCAAAATACGGAGAGAAAGAACAAGCGAACGAAATGGAAAAATAGTCGAGAAAGGTGATTGATGCGATTTGTTAACGAAGCTCGATTCATACACAATAGGTAAAGAGGTACCAGTACCTTACTTCTATACTCTTTACCTACGTTTCCAGACGAGCGCCGAGCGGTACCGTTGCTTGTGCTTGGTTTCTTCTCATCGTCGACGACTTGCACTTGGACCATGTTTGGAGTCGGCAACATGATCATCAACAACGATGTAATTCGTTGGCGGTGCTGTTCGATATAGCTGAGATGAGAATGAGTCTGTGAGACGAGCGACAACAAAATCAAAGCGGCCAGAGAAAGATGAAGATGATGAGGAGGGACGCATTAGGCATGATTATAATAAATGATACAAGAAAATGTGCGTATTGTCGAAAGAAAGATACGATATAGAGGATAGAGGAAGGATTTAAAAAGATATTCTGGCTTAGAAGACTTTTTTTTTAACAGGGCAGAGGTACGATAGATAAATGTGATAAAGGGTTACTGTCGAATATATATTACCACAAGGTGTGTACAGTACTATGTAAGTAGCTCTTGCTTGCGGTTTTGGAATTGGAAAATTTAGGTAACACGATGTACCCTTATGTATATATATTGTACTTTTACTTACGATAGGCGTACTATAGGTATAAGTATAACGTATAGATCGGGCAAATGTCCAAAATTTAAAACAGCCTATTTTAACGGATTGCTATTTTCGCAGATTGGGCCGATGAAGCTGTATCGAAAGCGGAAATATTACGATTAATATATCAAGGCCGATTCCTACATAGTAACGTAACCTTAGGAGCTTTGGCTCTGCCGTTTGGTAAAACAACTGTGATGCATTTGGTACCAAGAGAGACATTACCAGAACCGAATTCTCAAGGTGAGTAGATATCTGACTCGAAATCATTTGTGTGGACTGGTCAGCAGTGGTCATGTTAGGGGCATCTGGCGATTCTATAGATGAGGTCCCTTTATCAGGATCTTGAGAAAATTTTTACATTATAGGTATAAAAGGTGACCAATTTGAGAAATCAATCGATGGAATGAGGTTTTTTAATTTTTGCTCAAAATATCTCAAAAACAAAATTCTTTGAAAAAATTAACCACATTTTACCGATGGAAAATTTTATACTCTGCGATTTTTGCTTTTATTTTTTTGAACTATTTTAGGCAATTTAATATCCGGAAAGATGTCATATGGGTCTTTAATTGCTCATGGTGTGATTTAAATTGTATTTCATCAAATTTTTGATCAATATTTTGGGTTTTTTCATACATTTTTGGTCATTTTGGTGATTTCTACGTACACCAGTTTTTTTATTTTTATTTTATTTGGTTCATATCTTATTCAATTTTTGTAGAATTGCTTTTACGGTTCAATTTCAATAATATTATTTGATTACTTAGTTGTAATTTTCAACAATTTTTTTCGAGTTTGGAAATTTTTTGGGGGTATTTCATTTAATTTTTGTAAAACTGCGTTCAATTTCAATAATATTTGATTTACTGTTATAATTTTTTTTCAAGTTTGGAAATTTTTTGCATTTTTTTCTTTGCACAAATGAACTATTTTATCAACATTCAGTCATTTTAAAATTTTTTTATTGCATGTTGATGAATTTTTTAGCAATTTTTTTCTTTGTATTTTGAGTACAATTTCATTAATTTTTGCTCATTTTGTCAATTTTCATGGTACTCAGCTCAGCTCTCATAATTTTTGTAAAATCTCGTTGTAATTATTTTTTTTGTGATTTTCAAGTTTTTTTTGAAGATTTGAGCGATTTTTTGCAATAGGTATTTCGTGTAAATTTTGGTAAATTTTATCAATTTTTATATTTTACAATTTTTTTTAGCAATTTCGCTTTTTTTGATGATTTTATGCGAAGTTTTGTAGTTTTCTGTGTTTTTTTTTTTTTTGTAATTCTTTGAAAATTTTGTTCAAATTTATGTATTTAATAGTTGTTTGTATCATTTGCAGAATTTTTTGTGCAAATTTTTAAATATTTCATCAAATTTCAGTCATTTTAAAATGCTTTTATGGTATTTTAAGCAATTTTTGCATAATATTTCATAAAATTATCTACGTCGATTTGTTTTTTTTTTTAGTTTACTTTTTTTTTGGTTGAAATTTTACCATTTTTTCAATATTTTGCGCAAATTTTGTTATATGTATTTTATCAAGAATTTTCCAGCAAGTTTTGATCAATTTCTGTGCAATTTCAATTTTTTTTGCTCATTTTGATGATTTTTTTTCAACTTTTTTTAGTTTTTTATGATTCTATCTTCAACATTTTTTAAAAATATGTTTTTTAAGTATTTTTGCAAAATTATGTGGAAATTTATTTTTGTAATTTTTGTTTCAATTTTTCAGTATTTCGTAATACATAATATTTTAATTTTTGAAAAGTTTTATTCCATTTCAACAAAATTTGATTTTTTTTTAAATGTATGAGATTTTTTTTTATTTTAGACTTTTGCAATATTTTGTTCAAATACTTTACGTTTTTATTAATTTTGCTAATGTTTTTGTGATATTTAAACAACTTTTTTACCTATTTTTGCCAACTTTTGCTCAATTTTACTTGTACAATTTCGTAAATTTTTCGTCGTTTTTGATTTATATACCAATTAGATAATTTTTCATATAACTTTCTGTCATTTTTGCAAAATTTTATGTGAAAATAATTTTTGCCAGTTTTCAACGATTTTATCAGCAGCATTGCAAACATTTTTTTAATATTTTGGGCGAATTTTGCAATATTTCATCGACTTACAGTCATTTTTGAAGTGCTTTTATAATTATTTTTCAATTTTTTTATACCAATTTTTGTCATGTTTTCTTTTTTTTTTAAATATCAATTTTAATAATTTTTGAGAAATTTTTTTCCCTTCAATTATTTGATCAGTTTATTGTCATTCATTTTCAACAATTTTTTTTAGGCTTTTGATGCTATTTTGCGACAATTTTGAAATATTCGATCAACTTTGTGGTCATTTTTTCATGTTTTCGTGGTGTTGTAATACTTTTTTTAATCAAATTTTTCCAAATTTTACTGAAATTTCAACAAGTTTTGTTCATTTAGGTGATTTTTATTCTGATTTTTCATGTTTTTATGACACGCTGTGTAATTCGTGCAAAATTTATTTCATTCTAATAATATTCGATCATTTTTTTATCATTTTCAAGTTTTTTTTTGTTGTTTTTTGCACTTTACGATGATATTTAACACAAATTTCATAATGTTGCTATCATCTTTTAGTCATTTTGAAATGTTTTCATATTATTTTAACAAATTTTAAAGCAATTCTTTTTTCATTTTTTTTGTTCAATTTCACCGTAATTTCATAAGAGTTTGATAATTTTATTTGGTTTTCGTGCTATTTTTATTGGCATTTGTTTTTCCAAATTTTAAAATCGTTTTAGAATATCTCTCTTGAAACCATTTTGTTATTTTAGTTGCCCTTCTGAGACTCCATCCATCGTTTTTGGATCCTAACAATCGCCAGAAAAGACCACGAGCCAGTCCACTCCTGCTCTAAATACCACCAAAATTATCGTTCATTTGGGATAAAATGTTACCTATAATCGATATCTAATTTTATTTTTCTTTGTTTTTGTTTCTGCAGATCAAAGACAGAAGAGCAAAGGAGGCAGTAGCAGTTGTTGTTCTACGTCGTGTTCTATACTATAGTGTGAAATAATTGGCGTGTCTATAGTTTAAGGTTGCTCTCTTTTTTTCTCTCCTCTCTCTTTCTCTCGTCATCTCTCCTATATACATGTATATGATGATTTCTCATTCGTGTTTTTATTTCCTCTCTGCCATTGTCGTCATCATCATCGTTGTATACATCTGTTCTCCAATGAAGAGATTCCACTCATCGTACCATTTGTTCATTTTTCTTATTTATATATTTTTTGTTTTCTTATCGGAGCGAGTCTCGAATAAAAAGGGAGAGAAAGAGAGAGGAAAAGCTCGGTGTGAAATTTTGCGTTAAGCAAGCTTTAGCCAATTAAAATATATAGTCGATAGTGTGGAAGTGACAAGTCTTCCTCTTTTATCGTGTATTAATGTGATGTGTGTTTATCGATTCTATTTTTAAAAAACCAACTTATTATTGTATCTATAAATACTTGGAAGTTATTAAAAAAAAATTTTAAAAATACAATACAAAGAATTTCATAATCGGCAAACCAAAAAAAAAAAATATGAAAAATAAAATGTAATAAGTGTAAAATAAATGTACCATAAATTTTTAGTTCCTAGAACAGTATTGTTTATATATATTATATCCATTTTTGCAAACCCTCCTTTCTCCTTTCATCCGGTTCTGTGTAAAACTCTGGTCCTCTGATTCTCTTTCTCGTCATGTCAATCTAACCATGACCTCCTCTTTCACTCCCTCGTATAATTACGCGACGATCGCGGTGAAATTGATAAACGGTTACCTATATTACCTTTATAATACGAACTGTTTGAAATTATAGTCGTTTACTCGTTTTTTTTCCACTTTTTTTTTTTGGTTTGAAAAGTAAACATTGATTATACTTTATATAGGCTTTATTTCAAACAGAAAAACTCGCTACTTAAATATTAGCGTGACGTTTTACGTTTTTTTTTTAGGGTTATGTTTTTTTTCTCTTTCTTTTCTCATTGTATGTATATTTTTTGTACATAACTTTTTTTTTCGTTCGTTTTTTTGTAACGCCATGTTATATGTTTGTGTACTCGCGGAATTGGTTTTTGTGTATTGAATGATATGCTTCTAGGTAGCAGCTTCTTTTTTTCGAATAAGGGAAAGCCTTAAAGCATTAGCATCGAAGTTACGGCGAATCTGTACGTAATTAATTAGAGGTGTAAAATTGATACGTTCGTTGGTTGTAGCAAAGTCACCTTGTCTAGCTGTCTGACACTGATGGTGGAAAACATCGTATGAAAAATCAGCTCGGCGATGTGTAAATGATAAAAGTTTTCACGACGAATTTCGTGTTTCGATTTCGGTGTTTTTCCATCAATATTGCAGGTTTTTTTTCTGTTTTTTTAAAATATTTATCTACGTGTTATTAAACACAAATTTCGATATTATGATTCTACTTTGTAAACTCGTTGAAATTGAATAACAAACTTGCTAGAGAAAGAAAAACAAATACAACAACTTTATCGTATCTAATCATCGTGTTTTTAAAAAGAATTTGAAAAAATATCAGAAAATTGCCCGATTAAACGTCGGATAATTCATGTATAATATTTACAAACGAAAGCTTTCGAGGAAGCTTTGATTTAAATCTTTACTAAATCTCGAAACGAGCTGAATATCTACATGACCATTTAAATTACTCGAACTCGAACTCGTACGACGAAGAAAAATATTCACCATAAGGTGCTCTTTGTTATGACGACAATCGTTAAATGAGAAGAGTTTTTTAGGCGCTTGTATTCGCGTAATTATGCGCATAATTGAATAGTAATAAATGCATGTAGGAAATGTTTGTTACCTACTACTGTTGTTGAAAAAAAAAAAGGATAAAAAAAAGGTGCCCATTTAACCTACATTTTGAGATATCGACAGAAACAAAAACAAAAACAGATTCGCCGTTATTTATATAAGGAAAAATTACGCTGCTGTAATTTCGATTCACGAACATCGTCAATTTATTAATTAGTTCAAGACTGACTTGACGGTTGAAAAGCAAAGAATTCGAATTCATTAATACTCGTGTATTATGTTATTTTTGTATAGCTTTTTCTATATAGTATAAGCTGTCAGGAATATATATTTTTGTTTCTCATTTTCTCTTTCTTTCTCTATCCCTCTCTCTATGAACCCATTTCTCACTACTGTTAGTGTATATAAGCAGGCTAGAATTGCCTATATGTGGAAATTTTTTTCCCTTTCCTCTACAAAGCACCATCATATTATAAATACCTATACTTTGTATGCCGATATTCATGCCGAATATAATACAGTGCACCTGAACTGTTTTAACGTAGCATAGAAACGATTTTGTTTTTTAATTTATAATGGCAATAATGTATTTGTTAATTTTTAACCGTTAAAGAATTATTGTTGTTTACCATTTTAAAATGATTTATGAATTAATCTATTGTTTTGTTCTATTTAATTCGCTTTCCAATGTGTAATAATTTAGAATAAAGGTTCTATGTTATGAAGATGGTGGTTTATTTTATTATTTCTTCGGTGTGTTGTGTTTTTATATTATTGCAGGTGCACCTTCGACAAATTATTCCGTTCTGTTTCGAGTTTAAGCACATTGAACAGTATTTTTATTGGGGATTTAGAGAATTCAAAATCATTGTTTCTTTCTCACAACTACTGGAATGAGAGACAAATTGAGATCATTTAACGTTCACAATCTTCGTTGTGCTAGGAAAAAATCGTAATTTTAATTTTAAATGCCAATTTGCCAATTTCTCGAAACGATTGAATTTTTGGGACAAACTAGGTTCGAAAATGGATTCCTGCAAGTCGGAAACCCACCCTAGAACAATTCATTCGATTTCATTGCTTCTTCATCCTCTATCCTAAACGATTAATAACGACGAATAATAAATCATGAACTAATTCTGCAGAGTATGTGAGCAATTTAAAGTGCCAGGATCTCGAAATAGAATGATTTTCGAAACAAATGAACCCATAAAATGAATTATACTGGTTTGAAAACCTACCCTATGACGCTTTATCGATAATCAGGTGAAAAACTTCAAACGTTTCATTATCAAACTTACAGAAAGAGGCTCCAAAATATGCAGTGAATTTAATTCTAGAAGCGTCGCTGAAATATTCGATGCTTTTTCAATACTGGAAATTCTAAGTAAAGAAAAATGGACGCCAGATGAACAGAACTGTTGGAAGAATTTCCTGGTCAGTCTTTTTAGTCTAGATGCTTCGTGTAAAAATTACACTCTCGTGGAGATTTCAATGATCTATAGAACGATATCTGATTGGAATATTGTTCAAAATAATGAATTCGAATCGAAACACGTTAAAAAGTTCAAAGATTTCGTCAATAGTCTGGAAAATCGACTCCTTACACTTGCAGATGAACAGAATCCGGTTCAACCTGACGTTAATATCGAATTTGCCGTTCAAATTATTAAAGTTTTGCCCGAGCTCAAGTGTAAAAATCTTATTGTGTCTGAAAATCAGTTACTGGTTTGGTTGATGTGTTGCTTAAGTAGTAATGTTGAGAAATGCGGATCTTCTTGTTTGAAGGAAGATTTGATTCAAAGAAGTATTTTGACTGGGTTGCATGATGTTTTAAAAATTGTCAAAGAATTGAAAGATAGACACGGTTTAGAAGGAGCATTTGATGAAAGTTTGTCTAAAATATACAATAAGATGGTTGGAATTGATATGAATCATAATATTGATGAAATGGTAGATGTTATTTATGAATTTGATAAATTTCAAGTAATTCGAGATACTCAGTTTTTGTCTAGGTAAATGATCATTTGCTGTGATAATTTAGGTTTGAAAATTTTTTTAATGGAATGTGTTATTTTTTGGATTTGGAGGAATTTGTTGAGAGGAATTGCTATTTAAAATTGAAACATCAAACATATGTGAAATGTACAAAAAGGAAATGATTTTGTCTGTTCTGTTCAAATTTATTATTACCTGTGTTTTATTTTCATTGCATATACTTGTGAATATAATATATAAGTTTCAGAACTTCCTGTTTTGTTACTATTCAATAATTGTTCGTTTCATCATGTTTTTTTTCGTTAATTTGCATTTTTCATATGTAATTTTCAATAAATTGATTAATTGAAACCATTCGTTTTGTTTCTGGTGGAAGATAAGTTTTCACTGTTGAAAATTGTGCGTTATTTAAAATTAAATAATTTAATTGTACTCCAGCTCCCATTTTTCTGACCTAAGACCTAACAAATCGATTAAAATAATTTTCAGTTTTGCTGAAAATTAAGAGTGGTGTTCAAATAAACCTTTCATCTTGATTTTGAACCTAGAAAGATTTTTTAAATTTCAAAATTTGGTTTACATTTACAATACAATACAAATTGCATGTAAATTGGACAAGTAAAAAAAAATTTAAAAAAAAAATTAAAATTAAAAAAATCATAACTACTAAACTAAAAGATTAATACGACAGTAGGTGGCGTAGTTGTCGTAATATTGATACCGGAGTTTGTTTTCTTTTCAAATTTTCATGTGCTCAACTGGTTGGAGAAAAATGAAATGATTTTGAGTTTATAAAGACTTTTAACAGTTTCAACTATTACTATTTTAATGACGTGATACTCGAAATTGTAGCATTATTATAATATTCATCATCATGCCTTCGTTCAATTTAGATTCTACCTCATCAGCTGTTAAATTAGATTCACCGGTGCACGTTGTAGATCTCCCTCAGCAAGTCCTCCTAGTCGAGTTTTCGCCTTTCGAGTGGTCTCAAAACGTAATCCTAATCGCTTTCCCGGAAAATGTATCAATTGGCACGATTAAATTCCAGGTACGTACATTTCATATGTACTTTATTTCCGTTCAAACATTCGTTACTCAAGATGTGTTTCATAGGAGGAAGATGAATCAATGCAAACCAAATACAAACTCGATATCGTTGAAACATTCGAAGTTAAAGGACGTCCTCACGCGTTATCGCTCAGTCAAGAAACTCTACTAACGAGTAATCCAAAAGTAATGCAGTTTGCTTGCGCTTCTTCGGATTACAATATCTATTTACACGAAAGTGTTCTCAAAGAAACTGTTGAGACGAAGGTATGATACGTTTTCCTAGATTAGCAAATCAGCTTCGAAGTACTCAAGAAAAAATTGATTTTATTTCAGGTCCTAGAAGGCCACACGAATTACGTAAATGATATATGTTTCGATAAGGAATCATCGGTTGACTTACTAGCTTCCGTCAGTGACGATTTTACGTGCCGTGTATGGTCGGTGAAAGATCTAAAATGTAGTATAACTTTCTACCTAGAATCTCCTGGTGAGTATTGATTAATCGTGTTTAAGTACGAGATGATTATAGCTCTCAAGTTGTTCTTTTTTTTTGATTAGGAACTGCGGTGAAATGGAGTGCTGACGAGCCCAATAAAATACTGGTCGCTGAAAAGAAAGGAATCGTTAGATTATATAATGTAGAACAAGAACAACCCGTGTACTCCCTAGAATGTGATGTATTTCCATTATTAGACGTTGACTGGTCTCCTAGTAATCATTGTAAAATCGCTGGAATCGCGTCCGGATATTTATTAGTATGGGATACCGCTAAATCAAGGTGAGAAATGAGAAGTTTTAAGCTAGCGTTGATTGTATTCATGACGTGTAGACGAATATTGACCAAATTTTTCGTTGATCAGTTTTCCTGTGTATAAACAACTTGTACATTCCGGTGGTATTAAATACGTCAGATATTGTAATCAAAATGAGAATATTATCGCTACGATCGGATCGCCAGGACATACTTTGAATGTAACGAACTTGAAGACAAAGTTTCCTATAAATGTGGCTAAATTGAAGGTAAAGACTAAAGAGTGATTGAAACTTGGAATTGCTTGTTCGTAATGTAATAATATATATTAATATTGTATTTTATCTGTTCCAGTTGGCAAGTAACGTAGCTTGGCATTTCAAACTTCCATATGTTTGCGTCGGTGTTGATAATAGTTTATGTTTTTGGAAAGTCGCTACGAAATGAATAATCTTTAGTCTTTTTTTTTACATTATTTGAATAAATAAGTTTTTTATGTTTCATATTTTTATTATTGTGTTAAGTAATTGCAAGAGATGCAAGGCGTCTGATGAAGGTTAAATTCGTTTTGTAAATAATAAAAAAATCTATTTTTAAAACTTATAATGAGAGCTGTTTTAATTTTTAAATCCTATCATTTTGTTAATTATCGTGAACATTTATTCTACATATTTAATCGATCAATTTTATGATGATAATCAGCCATGTAATGCTGAAAAAATCAGAAAAACGTTGCAGTTTTTGAATGATAACGTTGAAGCTGATGAGCAATTTCAGTATTTTTGTCAATGTTGATCGCTCTATTCCTATTGTTAATTAAACGTCGCGATAAAATCAAGTTAGTAAATATGTTCGTATCAGTTTCCGAAATTGAACTTGATGTTTTCTGACTTTCGTTTCGTACGGTTTCGTAGGTATTTATCAAGATTCGTATTATTAAACGTCATTAATAAGCCGATAAGAATACGTTATTTTCATACCGTTGATCGGTAGTTTGAAAAATGTTCTGCTAATTTTGAAATCACTGATCGAAAAAGTTAGGTACCTACTACCTACCTATTTGTGTTATGGCTGAAATAACAAAAATATTGCTACCGTCGGATGAACAATTATTATTGGAAAGCTGCAGAAAATTCATCAGTAATAGAGTGAGTCGATTTAAAATTTATTTTAGGTTCTTTATAGGTATGATAAACTAATGAATGATGATTTTTGAACAACTATACTTTACAATCTGTGTAGTTTACAGATTCATTATTGTTCAACGGATGCGATGCGTACGATAACAAAATCTTGTTGTTTTTGGTACGAAGACAAAATACTATTCGAACGTTCGTTTATTTGAAATTGAATTCCGAGCAAATATATTATTCTGGAACGCGTGAGTTTATTGGGAAGAGATGACGAAAATTCGCATTAAAACACATATTTTATTCGTTTTCTTGTGCTCATTTTTTGCAGACGATAATTCTTCCTCTAGTTTGGAATGGCATTCGAAATGTATCAAAGCAGAATTTTGTCAGCCTATGGGCTCATGGAGAGTATCTTACAATGGATTATTGAGGTAGGTATAATTCATCAAAACGCTAGGTATATACTCAGTCGTTACGAAGTTTCCGCTATAATCTGTTTTCTTTTTAATTAGAAACGCAATCTCAGGAGAAAATAATCATGTTAAAATGAATTTCTTGTAAGTTGAATTTACCTTATCTTTAAAATTTAAGTTTAAGAAACGTGTTTTTGAATGATCGAGATCTAGATGTAAATAAGTTACAAAAATTAATTTCAGGTGGCATCCTATAAGCTCCACAGTGTACTATGATAAATCTGGACTTCCACTTCTCGAACTTCAAAAAGTAGCTCAAACCCAGATTAGCGAAGAGTTAGTGTAAGTAGATATCAAAATTTAATAGCTTGGGTAGGCATTTTACCCCTTAGTTAATGTTGAAATATTGAAGCAATTTTTGACAAAATTGATTCTCTAGATGTAATCTTCTACAAGGCTACGAGCAATGGGGCACATTTCATGGAACCGTGGCGTTGAACGAACAAGTCACCGAGTTGAATTTGATTTCCCTGAAGAAAAGAAACTGGACCTTATGCAAAAAAGATGCTATCATGTTAACGACGTACTCCAAAAATGGCATGTTGATCAATATAAATTCTGTGATCAAGTAATTAATGAAAATTTCACGTTGTTAAAATTATTTTTAAGAGAAAACGGCTCACTTTTGTTTCATTTTCATTCACAGTTCATGTAGTGGTCACGCGAGAACTCTGAGAAAACATTTCTGTATTTCGGAGTGTGATTTCCAGTATCCGGTTAAAATTATTCCTGAAATGAGCTTTTCAATATCAGGTGAGTTTGCTTTTGAAATTAGTTAGATAGGTAATTTGCATTGTGCTTTTTTCATACTTCAGATTTTCCCGTTCTTTTTTAGATGGTAAATCTTGGTATCGAATTGAAACCGAAGTTTCTCTCAACACAGCAGTTATTTCTGAGAATTTGCATCTTTATAACGTCACAAGTAACATCGAAGGTGTAAATGGCAGTGGACTATTGTTATTCTTTAAACGGTATTTAGCTGTTTATAGTTTATAATTTCTTGGTACCTACCTAACGTCTTTTTGAACGGTAGGTAATTTAATTTGATCTGAGAAAACAAACTTTGAATTTCAGATTTAAAAAATATGATATGGATAAAGATTTACCCGTTCGAGTTTTTCCTGCTTTACGATTTTCAAATGATTTAATGATAAACTTGGAATCGGTGGAATGTCAGAATTCAACTCTTACCGGAGAAAAAGCAGCATCATTAGCTAAAATAATTTATTCGATGAATTTTTTCCCTCGAGTGGTAGGTAAATCAATGGATAACTTGCTAGAGTGAATTTTGCCTTTAGAAAGTTTCATAAAATAGGTAGATACCTACGTATATAATGTTTTAATTTTTAGGATTTGACTGATTGTATCAGTATCCCTAAGGGCATTTGTGTCACAGTCAACGCTATGGATTTATGTATGCGTCAAAACGAAGATCTCAAATGTTCGTTGAATGTATTAAAATATGGATTACACGAGTTACCCAACTCGCAGCTGGAGCCATTGTGTCATAAGTAAACTCAAAAATCTATCAACGATTATTTCGTTTGTAAATTTAGTACCTATCTGGTATTTTATTACTGACTTTTTTTTAAAAAAATCGAATACAGGATTCAAAAACTATGGACATTAGCCAGAATGGATGTTCAAATAATAAACACCATCGAGCAATTCATTTCATCCCAGAAATTATACGCTGTTCGATCTTCGGGTATCCTGGAAGACTCAGTGGACGTAAGTGCAGCTGGTCAAAGCGACACATTCTTAGCTGTTGAGGGTATCGCCAATATTGTAAACGCAATAAAAAAGTGCTGGGCTTCGGTATACTCCTTTCAGTCGGTCCATTATCGTCGGTATGTATTTTAATTTTTTTCCACTCTGAGAAAACAAATATGTTTTTTTAAATACTGATTTAAAATTTAGAGATCATGGTCTACCATTATTCGTAAAATTGGGCGTTATCATTCAAGAAATGATTGCTACCGAAATTCACGGAATTGTGTTCACTTGTCATCCCATTTCCAATGATCCGAGACAAATTTCCATCACATATGCGTTTGGAGAACGTGCCACAGTAGATGGTGTACCTACATCGACTGTTTTAGTCGATAAAAGTAATTTTGAAGAAGTAGTTTATAGTTCGATGGGTGTAGAGGGCAGAGGTGGGTGCTGATTTGCATATATTTATACGTACCTATCTAATATTTTAGTCACACTTCGTGTTATTTCATCGTTTCTTTGATTTCTTTTTGTTCTAGAAATTCCAGATTTACCTTCTCCAACGATTGATGCGATATGTAAAATAAGTCTCCAATTGGAAGATCTGTTTTCCTATCCTGTCGACATAGAATGGGGCATAAATAATGTAAACAGTGCCTATAATCACACAATTTTTCTTCGAATTCTTACCTATTTCTTGAAAGATCATCTTATCAAGACTTATTTTGCTCATCTAGGGACAAATTTATTTATTACAATGCAGACCAATTACAACAATGTTCACATGGACTGATTTTGAAATAAGCCACGAGCTCGACTCAGGGTTCACCGATTTTGACGCTATTACTTTTCATAATTGCGGGTTTGTATTCTAACTGAATTCTTTCCTTCCTCACGTACCTACTATGTATGTATATGTGATTTTTTTCAACTCGCAGGGAAATTACACCTGATGTAACGAGTCCTTTGAGCGTTTCATTCAATAATAGAATTATGGAAGAAGCCTTCCAGCTTGTGGAAAAACATCCCAGCACCGAGTACCATAGAAAATTACTTTCTGTGACTCATTATCGCATCGCCATGAATATTTGCAACGTGAGGTTTTTTTATTACTACCTATCGTCGTATGAAGATAATTTATATGAAAGTTTTAATCACTAAAAATGTATTACACGTTTTTATAGGGTTTACTGCTGCAGGTCAACAGAGAAATACCATTTTTTCAAAAAATAATCGACGTTATTGTTTGTGGACAAGTTATTACCACCGATTCATTATACGCTTTGGCTCAGAAACGTAATGGAATTGCTGGTTCGTTTTCTAGCATTTTGAAATTGATAACATCAATTAAAGTAGGTACTTGAATGATAAGTGAAGGGAGTAGCTCACATGCGAATATTATATGTACCATGTTTATCCTTCAATAGTTAATCTGGGGCAAAAATAAATCCACCGAAGAAGCTGTCAAAATTGCTAATCAATTTACCATTGATTCTGACGAATTCAACTCTGCTGAGTTGCTTTTAGAGCATATCATTGAACAGGCACCAGTTTTACAAAAAGTGAGTTCAAATATAGGTATCACTTTTACATGATTCCAACAACTTCAAAGCTGAAAAAGCATCTTTTCGTTTAATTATATTTGCTTGTGTAGGTCGCTGAATACCATTTGAATGTTTCAAGTGCTTCGAATATATTGAAAGCTGCAGTTTTGAGTTTAATGTGCAAAGATGACGAAGGTTGGTATCCTTTTAAAACATAATTACTACATAATGTACGAGGATATAAAATAACGTCACCATTATTGTTTTCAATTTAGAAAATCTACAAAGTCATGTGACCAATTTATCGTGGTATTTATCCAATTGTGACCAACTGGTTTCTGCCGGAGTCCCTAAATCTTTAATGGTAAATACGCAATTCTATTTAAAAAAAAAAAAAAAAATAGAATGATTCAGTTTTTGGTAGGTACCTACTTGATTTTTTTATGAGCGACGCGACAGTGAACTGAATGAATTGGCTGGACTCTTTTTATGTACCTATTTTATAAATTCATTCACTTAGCATATTTTTCTCTATGCCAGGAAATATCTCGATTATTACGAGACCACGAAAACAAATCGGACTATCTATCAGTTGATACTCGTTACAAATGCGACTGGATGCAGAAAAATTGCCCGGAGGCGTGGATAAGAACCAAGAATTTCTTCGAAAAACACGGTGCTCGATGTGTAAAAGAGGTATGTTGTACATAATTTAGCACTTTTTCCTACCTAACACTCGAAGTACCTAATTATCATGCATATTAGTAATCATCTTATTAACACGCAGGCTGATCTGATGACGGAAACTTGGTCTATGAATTCTGATTCAATCTTCGAATGCATTGATTTGCTCATCAAATCCGATAAGTTCGAAATGCCTATTAATTTGATAGAGTACACTCGTCAAGAAAATATTGCATCGAGTCAAAAGTACCTACCTAGACTTACTGAATTTTAATTTTTGTTATTCTCTCTGTTTTAAAAATGGAAACTGATTTTTTTTCCTATTTTATAGTTACGGTCGAATTATCAAATGGTTGATGGAATCTTGTAAAAATGCAGTAATAAGTAGAGAAAAAACCAAACAATGTTTCATCTTGATCCTACATCAGTTTCGATTAGCTTTTTGTAGACTAGGTACTCTTCTGGCCGAAGATGCGATCATATCAAATGCTAACAGCGTATTTTATTATACTTTTTACGAACTTCATCAATTGGTTAATGGTAAAAATAGACAAGCTATCATGCACAAGTAACTACGATCATTTTATTCTCATATTTCTAATTGATAAAATATCCATGTAATTTTTTTTTATTGAATACCTACCCGCTTCTCTATTCACAGGGGACAAAGACGGTATCGTGTGTGGAGTCAACTGAAAAGATTAAAATTTGAAGATGTCATATTTGGAATTCCTAAACCAATAAAAATTGAACCAGAAGTGAGTCTTATTCACACGATGACCAAATTTACCTAATTCGGATTACAGAAATTAGTTACTCACTTTACATTAAAATTAATTTTCACTTTTTTTATTCAACAGCCAATTCTTGAAGAAATTTTTAGTCTACAAGGGACTTCGGTATCGTTTCATAGTTCGATAGGACGTGCTCGAGTCGTTTGTAACATCAAAGAAGCCAAAGATATAGAAAATGGAGAGATTCTAGTAATGCATTGTGTGGACATAGGTTGGTCTCCCTATTTTCCAATTTTGTCCGGATTAATAACTGAATTGGGAGGACTAATGTCTCATGGTAAGATTATATTCTCAGCTTATGAGTGGTAATATCAACATTTTTTTACCTTTGAGATTCTTCTAGGGGCTATCATCGCTCGCGAATGTGGCCTACCTTGTGTTATTGGAGTAAAAGATGCCACCGCACATATCAAAACAGGTAGGTACCTAATTGAATTCTCCTTTATTTTTCACTGAATTATTTTGAGTATCTAATTGCCATCCACTTTGAGAAATCTGCTTCAAAACCTTTTTTAAATTGATTTATTGTTTTTTTTTTGTTTTTTGTTTTCAGGCGATACTGTAGAAATTAATGGTCCAAACGGTATAATAACTAGACTAAAATCTAGTTCTGATTAATCGTACTTGAAATAAATAAATTTGTATAAAATGTATGTTATTTATTATATTCATGATTTTTATTGAATTCTGGATCATTATTTTTTCAATTATTTTTTTTCTAAAGGATATTCAACGTTTTCAGCTGAAATTCACTCGAGATAAGGATTTTCAGGACGTCGTGTCGGTTTACTTCATCGTAAGATGGTCCAGCTACCTCTTAAAATGTTAAATAAACTGCATAAGCAGTCTGACAAAGGCGCACTTTGATTCATACAAGTATAACTAGTTCAAAGTCACTCCGTAATAATTATTATACGGTGTACGTGAGAGTACTCAACTTTTTCGCGTATTTAAAAAATGATGACGTCAAATGTCAGTTAAAGAAACTCCTTTGACGTATTTACTACTTCTGTACATAAATCACAACACGTGCAAAAAAGACCACCTACATTCAGATGCGCACCTTGATTTTAATTTTTTTTTTTCAAGTTTTCTGTTTCAACTTTCAAGTATGAGCTTACATACCTAAGACCCTATCCTTTCCATTCATTATAAAGGGTAAAGGGTATATTGGATTCGAAACAAAAGCTAGGTATTCAATTGGCCCACTTGGAAATCATCATTATCATCGAATAGTTCGAATTCATTTCCAAATGCTAAATTGAACTCGAAGGTTTATTATTTAGAATTATAATATGATCCCACCAGTTACCAGTCATCACATCCAAAACTAATTATTACATATATTTACAATCACTTAACAAAGAATATGGTAGCCAATATTCTATTAGCAATGATTGGTAGGTATGATACCAAGGTATTCTTTCTTTCAGCTTCAAAAGATCAGTACTAAACCTTTTGAACCTCCTCCTGCGCTGGCAGTGCCACATTGCCACAAGTACAACCTAAAACACATTTCAAAAATACCCTCATAATTAAAATGAATTAAATTTACAAAATTTTATTTTGTAATAATAAATTGAAAAAAATGAAACAAATACAACTCAAACTACGCAAGTATCCAATTTTGATTTGGTATAATTACATTATGTATTTCGAAGTTTTTAATAGGATAACTTTCTGATCATACAGTTTTATAAAATCTCTACTCCTCGTATGTCACGTTTACAATAAATTAGGTATACATTGAAAAAGGATAACGCTTTCAAATACGTCAAGAAAACTGTAATGTAATTTTGTGTAAAAATAAATAAAACAGATAAAATTATCATTGTTTTGACTGATATAGATATAGGCTTTTTTAAAATCTGGAACAATGTATGTATGTTTAGATAAGAAAGCGTATATAAACGTCGAATAGAACACAATTAAAGGTTATTATTCTTTATCGTGTCGGAATATTAAAACGTCTTTAAAATGAGTTTAAATTTGTTAAAATTTTCCAAAAATTTGATTAATTTTAATTCGAATTACGAATGTGTTAAATCGCGATTGGTAAGATCACACCTATTTGCATTGTTGCGAACAATCGAATATAGGCAATTTACGAAGTCGTTAAATTTATGTAAAATTAGCAGGTAAATATGAATATTCGGTTTCAACATAGGACACCAGTTGGTTTACATTTGAAACAGAAATCACGAAGAGAACAAGTTGATTATGCTTCCTTCGATAA
Source organism: Planococcus citri (assembly GCF_950023065.1). NCBI lineage: Eukaryota > Metazoa > Arthropoda > Insecta > Hemiptera > Pseudococcidae > Planococcus > Planococcus citri. The sequence goes on along the minus strand of NC_088678.1, from coordinate 59,366,273 downwards.
TTGTCACGTTAATCATGAGACGGTGAGTGTTTGTATTTCCCTTTTGAAAAAAGTAAGAAGTACCTACCTTGTACCTACTAATAATATTTCAATTTTTTAATTCGCAGGGTAACAGCTTATTTTGGCAACGAAAAATGCGAACTGTGCATAATTTATTGGATGTAAATAAAGACGGCATCATATCTTACGACGATTTCAAATTATTAGCTGACAGATTTGTACAACTTGGTCATTTACCCGAGAAACAACAACATGAATTTTACGACATAATCGAGGTAATCTTATTTAAAAAAAAAAAAAAAACTGTTTAAAGGTCAGCTTATATATTCTATTTTATCGGTTTCATTGAAGACAAGTCAATGTATATTCTAACCTTTGATTTTTTTTCTTTTTCGAAGAAAATGTGGAAAGAACAGTGGGGTTGTATCGATCCTTATAATTTGATTACAACGCAGCAATATCTGGAGGATATGAAGCATGTGATAAATGATGAAGATCGTAGGAAAAAAGTGCATACTTTATTCCCATATTTATTTAAGGTAGGTTTCAATTATTTTATAGGTAGGTATAATTACGGATTTTTATAATTTTATGTTTAATCGTACCTATCTACCTATTTTAAAGGCTGTTGATAACAACGGTGACGGTTCCATATCATTCAGCGAGTATCAGTTATTTTTCAAATGTCTCGGGTTGTCGTACAAGGTGAGCAATTATCATTTTAGATTCCCAATTTTAATTTAACACGGTTACCTACCTACATTAAATTATTGAATATTTTTTTAGGATGCCATTGCTTCATTCGAATCAATAGATACAGATAAAGACGGCAAATTAACGATGGAAGAATTCATCAAATTAGGCAGAGAATTCTTCATCACCGATGACGAGAGTAAACCTAGTAAATTATTTTGGGGACCACTGCTGCCCTGACAATGATTTCAATCGTATTAATTTTATTGTTATTTTTATTGCAACCATTCATCTTTATATGGAGTAATTGATAATTATTGAAAGTGAAACTTGTTTAATGTTTTTTTGGAGTACCTACCAATTAAATAGGTTCGTGATTTTTTCCAATATAATTAAGTTGACTATAAGAATTTTTAAGGTGAAATAAAGTGTAGCCCTACGTGTCATATCGTTAAATTCTATCAATAAAAATATCGAGAATGTGTTAGAAAAGATATTATTCGATCACCAATGTCATCATAAGTACGGTACCTACCTTATATACTGAATTTGTCTTCGTGTATATTTTAAAATGAAAGTGGAAAAAATATGCTCTCACCTCACTTTGAATTCCAATGTACCTATAGTTATCAACTAAAAAATAACAATGCAAGTATTCTCAATGCCTAAGGAATTGAAAATGATGAAAAATCTACTGATGTAAATTAAATTAACAGCAACTCAATTCATTCACATAATTAATTAGATAAAGGATTTAATTTCCAGAAAATTTTAGCTCTTTGGTGAACACATTCTTACTCTTATAATGTATGTAGATTCATCTATTCGCATTTTACATTAGGATCTCGAACGTGGTTCTTGTCCAAATTTCACCGAAAAATTTCAATAAGACGAAAACTCGACTAAAAATAGGTTTTGATGCGAAAAAAATCGCAAAAAATTCTGGGCCTGTCCGGGATTTGAACCCGGGACCTCTCGCACCCGAAGCGAGAATCATACCCCTAGACCAACAGGCCAACGATGTAAACAAGCTGATTTTCGACATGATTGTACGGCCCTGTAGGCATTATGACGAAAACGTTGGAATATTTCAAATAAAACCGGTTGCACGCTTCCATTTGAATTTTTTTGCAGTTGAAATATCATTGGAACATCAACATTTTGTTTAATTAGCCAAAATATCACTGTTTGCGATCGTTTTTGCGTTTAAAATGTGAAAATTCGAGATCGCCAAAGGAAAAAAAACACTAAATTCTGCGAACTGATAAGAAAATCTAGTTACAAAAGCCTAAAATCGTAATGTAAACAAACGTGGCGCCAAAATTTCTCATTCTTGAAAGTTGAAATGAAAAATTTTATCACTGAAGAAATAATTTACCAAGTTTGAGTTCAATTTCGAATTATTTTCGATGTATCCTTAATTTCAACTCGAACGTACACTTGCGAGTATATTTTTACTGTGAGCAACAGTCGATCGTTGAACTATCATAATGACTACTCGAAATCCAAGGAATATGATAAAAGAAAGCGAACGATTGAAATCGTTTAGCAATTGGATTTACAGAAAAGATTCTTCTGTCTCCTGCACCGCTGAAAAAGTAAGTCATAAGTGTATCCTTCGTTAGAACCATATATCAATATTGTTTCGTTTGTATTCTCAGATGGCCAAGGCAGGTTTCTATATGATTAGCGACGACGAGCCAGATACTGTGAAATGTTTCGTCTGTATGAAACAATTAGACGGCTGGGAGAAAGAAGACGACCCTTTGTAAGCCTTTGAAATTATGCAATTTTTATTCTAAGTATCTACGTTTTAATACTATTTTTGTACTTGTTCAGTATTGAGCATAAGAAGCACGCCTCGTATTGTCCGTTCGTAAAATTTGGAAAAGAAGAAAAAGACTTGACTCTGCTGGAGTATCTTTCGTTATCAGAAGAAATGGAAACTAAATTACTCGTAAGTAAAACGATTCTGTACCGTAGTTGGAATGTTTTTCTGCGTAGATTCCTCAACGTGTATTCATTTTACAGGAACTCAAACATCAAGACGATATTAAACAGCTGGAAAAACTTCGCGAACAACTGGTTAAAAAATTAGCTCAAAAAGATACCGAATCGAAAAGAAGTTAATCTTTAAGTATAGTAGAATTAAGATTTATATTTAAATACTCTTCATCGTTTTATAAGCGAATGTTTTTGTGCAGATTTACTTGAATATTGACCCTTGATTATCCTTGCAATCAATTATCGTAAAGTAATACACATTTTTATAATTAGTTTTCAGTTTGAATGAATATTCGTCGATTTTTTTTATCATTTTCCAACATTTTCAAGAAGGCCTATGCGTTTTTGAATATTCATTTGTTTTTGCCTTCACTGGAGAAGCTAAAAATTGTACGAAAAATTAATCAACATCTTTTCAAAAAGTCAGCCAATGATGTCATTCGTGAGTAAAATTTGAATTGGCCAACTTCCTGAAACTTTAAATGTAATGAAGAGTAGCCATAATCTAATTATTTCAAAGTCATCTCATTCTATGAGACAAGTATTCAAGTTTGGAGATAAATTCCCAAATTTCTACTCTCGGCGATTAAAGGAGAAAAAAACACTACAATGACACGTTTCAAAATTGTATTTCACACAAGTTGAAAAATTACAAATTAATACAGGTTTAATCTTTTTGCTTTAATTTATTGAAAATAATCACAAACGTTAGGTTTTCAATTCATAAACTTGAATATAGGCCTCAGATAGGGTAATCATTTGAGGCAGAATTTCAGTGACGTGTAAATCTTGCATTTCGTACCATTGGCCGGTTGCTTTATGAAGTACATGCATACGATAAGTTCCTTTATCCGGTTCACCGTCGTGGATGATATTAGCGATTAAATCGTACGTGGTGTGTTTATGCGCAGCTTTAGCCTCTTTCGATAAGTATTCGCCAAAATCGATGCTTCTAATTGGAAAATTAACAATGGTACGATTTTTCTCAGTGAAAAATGTATTTTTAGTAAATCTCTTGATGTAAATTATCAAATAAGGTGGCAGTTTGGTGATTTCAAAACGTTTCAAAAAATTATCTTTATACGTTTTGTATTCTTTTTCATTTTGGTTATTAAATTTTTCTAAAATCGATGACAAGCTGACCTGCGGAATGATATTCTCCAAGATTTCATCTTTAAATAACGGCGGAGGTGGCAAATCGCAAGTTAAATACAGAAAGGGTGACTCCGTCACAGTAACAGCATACTCGGATAGTTGTAACAAACGATGTTTCTCTTTTTCTTCTAGATCTACCGGTGGTATTTTCCTCGTATGTATTCTCATATGACCCAAAAATGTTTTATTTATAATAGACGAATCAGCTTTCTTCGTACCGTTCAAAGCTCTATGAAGGGCATTCAAAAACCACGAAAGAAAATCAATAGGATCACCTTGGGCAGTAAACTGGAAACGTTTCTGACTCCATAATACAACAGCTTGTAACATTTCGTGCGGCGATACGTGCGATTTAAAGTTACGAGGATTCCATAATTTTCGCATCAGTTCGCCGAAACGTTGAACGAGTAGAAACGAACTGTCACCCGGTGGTCTTTTCGTTTTGATGTAGTTTTCTTCTCTTAGGAAAAAATTTCGTATCGGAGTGACGTGTGAAAGAGCTTGTAGAATTACATTACAATAATCATTAGCTTTGATGTTGTTTAATCCGACGATTCCGGGATGATACAATGATCCATCGATAGCTCTCGATGGTTTCACATTCGAATCTAGTTGCTGAATGTGTTCTTCGATGAATGTAGGATTCAATACATATTTAATATCGTCCAAAGACGAGTCGATGATTTCGTAGTTATCCGGTAAGCAGTAAAATTTCAATGTGTGAAGATTCAGGAATACGTGGTGTGATTCTGCGATGCTGTGAGTATACGCGTAGGTATTCGTACCTCTGCCTTGGAAATATTTACCGCAAACTAAGCAGGCGTAGACGTTTATACGAGATAATGATATGGAACATAGTTTTTCGAAATCGAAGTCCAAAACTTGTCGATTGATGGTATCTAGGTAAGGACAGAGTCGTAACGTATCAATTCTTGCTCTCTTACTAGAAAGTTTGTTATCTTCGTCGTCCGAAAGCGAGTGACCGGTGCCGTTGGATTCCATTTCAACACTTTGCACAATTTGTATTTTTTATCCAACACATTAAAAACACCGGAATTTAAATTACACAACACGCTACAAAATTGTAATCAAATTTTCAAAATTCAAAAACAAAATCAAAACAGAATTTTGGCATGGATTTTTGCGAAATTGGAAAAACTGGATAGCGAATATTTTACCTATTTTCTTCACCTACTTATTAAATCTCGCGTTGCCATTGGTTCATCTCAATCACGTGATTGCCATAAAAACAACGCATGCGGATTTGCGCTAAAAATTTTTGGAAGTTTTTTATCTGTTGATAAAAATTTTTTGGTGTCGAAAAAATTTCAATGTTTCATAAAAAAATTCGATATGCTTATCGTACGTAAGTGATTAATTACTACTAAACGCATTCAATTACACTTTCAACGTAAAATGCTTCATGTATTGAAATCAAAACTCAAATTCAACGAATCAATTTTTGTAATTTTTTATAAATTCTGGTAGTACTATTATTATGTGATGCAATTTCCACGAAATGATACTTTAGAGTCTTCCGAAGAATATTTGCGAACGTACGTTAATTGCATTGTCAGTCAATTGATAGAATTCGTAAAATGCCTCGAGTTTTGCATACTTTCGTCCGTAGTCGTCCTGTACCTAATATTATGTCTCTCCTTGTACCTGATTTTATCCAACTTGGATACTTTGAATCGATCGAGCAAAGGTATCAAATCAAAGCAGCGGATTTTATTCGTTACCAGCCATCCCGATGATGAATGCATGTTCTTCGCGCCAGCTATATTAAATCTAACCAGACAACCAGATAAAAATGTTTTTCTACTGTGTTTATCCTGTGGTGAGTGTTTTCAATTCTTGTTGATTCTTGTTCCTCGGAATGCAATCTTAACGAAGCTCATTTTTTTTTACAGGTGATTATTACAAGCAAGGTAAATTGAGAAAAGAAGAACTATGGAGAAGTTGTGCCATACTTGGTATACCCGAAAGTAACATTTTTTTACAAAAGTACGCGTATTGACATATTTCTTGTAATGCAATTACCTACGTAAATCTGTTCCATTACATTATCACTTCTTTTTTACAGAGTTTCCGCGTTACCTGATGATCCGAATGTGAAATGGGATGAAAATGTGATATACAATCTAGTAATCAATTATGTAGAATCGTTAAAATTCGACGCAGTAAGTTGACTTCTCGAAATCTTCTCATTTTTTCGATAAAACCGATCTCATAGAAGATTTCTCTATAGGTAGTTACATTCGACAAAGATGGAGTAAGTGGACACTCCAATCACAAATCAATTTATTATGGATTAGCCAACCCAGTCGCGAATAAAGCTTTTCCAGAGCGTAAGTTTTGATTATAATTCGTAGAGTTGAATTTACGTTTTCATTCCAAGATGATAATTATTTTTCTCTTTGCAGATTGTTCAGTATTTTGCTTAGATTCGGTGAACAAATTCAGAAAGTATTCGATTATTTTTGATTTATTATTGTCCATCTGCTTCTCTTCCAATTGGTTTCTTTTGTCTCCATCTGAATGCCGCCTTGTGAAGGTTGGTTTAATTAAATTACATACTTATGAATATTATGACGTCAAATTGAACAATATTATTATTAATTTGTGTTTAATTTTCAGAAAGCTTTGCATGCGCACAAAACGCAATACTTATGGTATCGTAAGATATACATTTGGATCTCAAGATATGCTTATATGAACACTTATTCGTTATTATGCGCAAACGAAGCAATCTTTGATATCGATTATAGACATTTAAGTATTTAATCACAATTTTCATCCTTTCTTTCTTTTCTTTTTTTTAAAAATTAAATACGTACTTTCACTATTTTTTTTGACTTATAAAGATTCAATTATTGTGGGTATTTTATGTACGTTATCTACTCGAAGAGTTACCTTCTTTAATCACTTTCTTTATAATAATTTTACCAAGTTAGATTTTTTTTTCGAAATATATTTGGTACATTATTCTTTTGTTTAGCATGCAAATTATTTCGTAATATTTGCACTCTTTTCAGAAGTAGCTAACCTTGACCTTGAAAGTTTCGTTAATTTACGAGGCGGCGTTCTTGTAATCGTTTTGAAGCTCACGACACAAATTAGGTATTTAGTCAAGTTAGCGTGTTACCGTTGTAAATTAACTGAGTAATTCAGCTTGAATTTAAATGAAAGAACTTTAAAGCTCAGATTTCATTCTACATCAGATAGGAGCCTCATGAAGTTCTGCGAATGAAAATGAATTCATCTCGAATCTTGAATTCTGCAATTTCTGCTTATCATTGTAGCAGTTTCCAGAACTCCATTCGTCTCAACTATTGGAAAGTTTATTTTTTTGATGAGTTTCAAGCCTTCGTAGACCGACAAAAATATTTCGCTTGAATTTCAATAGTGAACAGTGAGATAATTTCTCGATACACACGAGTTGAGCTTTTTGTTGAAGATGATTAATTAAGCTGAAAATAAACAGTGGACGTGAATCGTGAAATTCCGCTGATGAAGTTCTAATCTAGTAGGTAGGTAAGTAACTCGAATTCAGGTAGGATTACAAAGAAAGGATCCGTATTTCAATGAGAATAAAATATTCAAATGAGTACCTACTTATTAACAAAGTCATCAGATTACTGAAGGAAATCTCCTACGGTCTGCGGTCATAAAATCTTACTCATCAAAATTGTTTCAAAATTCTAATTCGACTCGAAATTTGGTTGCGCATTAATCAAGAAAATTGAAAAAAAATTAAGCATGTAATGAAAAAGTTACGAAGATTCTTTATTCAGAATAATATCACCGTCTCAATTTTTTTCATCTCGATAACTTTTTTTTGTTGTAAAAATGACGAACAAAAATAATAACAATCACTCGATACAAAATGGTCACTCAAAAAAAAAAAAATGATACTAAAAAATAAAAAAAGAAATATAAAACTAAACAAACGTTGTCCTACTAACAGGATTATATCTGCATAAAACGATCGTACTATATACCTATTTAAAATAAAAACGAATACCTACTTCAAATACACAAAATGGAATTTAAAATTTAACAGGAACTTTGGCAAGAGTCATGGCATCTCGAATTTCATTCATCAACAAAGGATTTGATAAAATTAACGTTTTCCATGCATGTGTATCGATAACCGAATTACCTTGAGAAATCATTTGATTAATTACTCTGGTTTTTAACCATTCGCATTTGTACAAATCCACACAAGCCAACAAAATAACAACGTCTTCGACTGGCAGATCCAACAGATGAACGCACATTCGTTGTTCGCAAACGGTTTTTAAGCCTTTTATTTTGTACTTATTGGCAATTTTCAATAACTCCAACGCGAATTCGTAGAAGTTTTCGATTTTACCCGTATACATGAAACGTAATACTTCTTTGAATACGTTTGGATCAACACCTTTGATTTCGAGCAGGTCTTTTTTTTCAGTCGTATTATTATTAAAAACTGCTTCGAAAATTGGGCTCCAAAGAGCTACGATTGCTTTATGGACATGAAATTCTTGCCCATCCACCACGAAGACAAAGTCACTATATTTCGGATTTTCAAACAAATGTTCGAAATTAAGATTCGGGTTGCTATGGGCGTTGATATCATTTGAAGAGAAAATGATTTGCAATTCGCAGACCATCTCGAGCATATCGTTGGGGTTTTCAACGTCGTATGTCATAATATCGGTATGTTGGTAAGATGCAGTAAAGTCTGTTTCGGTAGTTTCTTCAATCGATCCGCCAAATACATTGTTTATTACTACGTTACCATCACTAAAATCTTCGACGACTGAACAAAGTGTTACAGTACATTTGGACATGATGTACGTAGACGATTTACACAAGAGCATGGCTTCGATAGACGCATCTCGTATACGTATTTTACCCTCGTGCAGGTAATCGGGTAAATGAGAAATGCGTAAAGGTGAACGTTTTACTTTGATTTCAATCGAAATATCGGACGATATCGTGATGGTTTTGTAGAACACAGCGGACGCGTCTTCGAGTTCTCCTAAATTGGTTATACGCCATACGTAAATAAATGGTTCTCCTTCTGTGATGTTGGCAATATCTTGTTCAGCAGCTTTAGCAATATCGTTTTCGGCTGCTTTGGCGATATCGTTTTCGGTAGCTTTTACAATATCGTTCTCGACAGCTTTGGTGATCTTATCGTTCTCGACAACTTTGGTGATATCGTTCTCGACAGCTTTGGTAATATCTTTCTCGGTAGACATATCGTTTGCGGCTGTTAAATGCATGGAATATGAAGCATTCAATCAAGACTGGATATATTTCAAATTAACGCTGAAATCAAACAATACATGGTCAGGTAGGAAAACATATTGTGTAGGTAAGTTAGCATATGATTAGATTTGCATGTAAAGAGAAAAAATGCACAAAAGATCAAGGAAAGCCATCAGAACTGAATATTTTTGACTTGACAAGAATAAGAATAGAGAAGTTGAAATACCAGCATAATTCGTATTTTCTAATTAATCATTCAAATAAAAAAATTAATAAGTTACTCGTCTCGGAATAAGTAGGTATACTTACTTTTTCACATGTGCACCAGCTGAATCTTCTAGTAGCTCCTTCAAATCAACTAACACAAAGATCAATTTAATAGTAAAATCAACACATGTCATTCAGAACTTTCGTAAGGTTGAAACTAAAATATGAAAAAACAAAAAAACAACCGAATGTTAGAGAAGTTGAAAAAATTCCAAAATAATATCGAAGGAATTAGTACTATAGATATCTATACAACAGTGGAACTTCTACTATAGCAGTAAAATAAATAAGGAGACTCCTTTATAGCGAATTGAGATCAACTTCTACTACATGGCATACGAAAATGATACAATTAGTTCAAAGCAATGGTATTTTCCGAAAAGATCTAATATCGGAAATGGTTTAGTCTATTGAAATTCGAGTATTTTATCTGTATTATGCACCTAAACAATAAAATCTCTCGAAAGGTATTTTCAAACTGGTTTCGTACAGTTTTATCATTTTCAACATACAAGATCTTACACAGCGAATTCACCGTCTTTCCATATCATATCAGTAACAAATGCCAGAAAAAATAGTTTAGCAGCGGTAAAAAATTGACAGGCAGGCATTATTTTGAACATTCATGAAATTCACCCACGTGATTTTTAACGACTGGAATATCTCGCTGACTTATTCTGTAAAGTAAAACGAACGAAAATGTAACAGACTTCGCTTACCTGAGTAAATTTTCCGTCGATCAACAGTAAGATCTCATCTGATACCGAAATTAAATACAGGGGAATTTTTTTCGCCGGTTGTGAATTGTGCAGATTTGATCAACAACTGGTCGTTTGGTCATAAACAAATTACGAAAAATCGTCTGCTCTTTGGAAGTAAAGCTTGAGGAAGTGCAGAATTGATAATTAAGACACTCAAATTTTGATTTTTACGTGAATTTCTTTAAAAAGTTCAATATTAAATACAAATTTCTGAGGAATAAAGAAAAACGTAAGTTGATAATCGAGTAGTGGTGTTGATATATCGATATCTTAAACGATATATCGATATGAGATCCAATATCGACATATCGATATGAAAAATCAATATCGACGATATATCGTATCGTCAAAAATTGAGGAAAAAATGCACGAAAACAGCCAAAAATATGAGTAAAAATTGAAATTAGAAAGAAATTTTTAAGTAAAATTTTTTCAAAAAAAAATTTTCTCACTTTTTTAAAAATCTATAAAAAAACTTTTTGTCGTACCAAATTTTCTGCAGTTGTTAATTCGCAATTGAACTTAAATGACTGAGTAAACAAATGGGAAAAATAGGTACTTTCAAGGCAATATTGAAGATATCGATATATCGTCGATATATCGATATCTGTTGGAAAAATATCGTGATATATCGATATAAAATTTTTCTAAATATCAACATCACTATAATCGAGTAATGTTGATTTTTGGAAATTGACTAAATTGAGAATAAACAATCGAAGATCCAAATTTTCGAATGCTCAAAAAATACTGCGTTTTGATTTGGCCAAGAATGAATGACGTCATTACAACGTCATTTGTTTCCTGGTTCCATTGCTCAAATTTGATAAAAAATTTTATCTTCGCACAGCTGATTGAAAATCAACACAATAATATCCCGTGAAGTGTTTGCGATAAATAATTTTACTTATTAAAATTGCTGCGTTCAAATGAAGCTGTTGTTTCTGTAGATTTTGGGTTTATTTTCAAGATTACCAGTCAAGATGTTGAAAACTTTTGTAAAGAGTAAAGCTGTAAATGTTCTCGCTTCGCAAAACGTTAGGTAAGCTACAGGGTCTACATTCGGTTTCATGTTATGCTATTTATTACTAAATAATACGCTCTTTTGCAGATATATTTCCACCGGTCAGCCCTTGAATGATGAAAGTTGGCTGAATAAGTTATTCGTGCGACGTATCGAGCCTACTAAAGAATCACACTCCAGTATGTTATCTGATAAAGAGATCATTTACGCGTTGTATACTCATAACATCAAACCAGATTGCAGGGATAAATATTTAATTAACTGGTAATCATTATTTACGAAAGGTCAATTCTATTATCTTTTCACATCATTTATTTGAAAACATTACATCAACATCGAAGTTTAGCGACTCGAAACCGATAACAAATTCCTGGTAAATATTTGTTGCAGCGAAAAAAAGGCTGCTTTATTAGCTTCGCTTCAGAAACAAACGGAATGCGATTTAGTCGGTGCTTGGACCGTTGAAATCGGTGATCTAGATCAAGCTTTGCATTTATGGAGATTCAAAGGCGGATACTATGGCGTCGATAAAGCTCGTAAATTCCTCGACGAAAATTCGGTTAGTATCGAGATGAATTTATTTTACACTACGAATGAGCTAGACTTCATGATCGATTCGTTTGTTCGCAGGATTTTCAAAAATTGGAAAAAGAACAAGCCGCGTATCTGAGAGAAAGGCATTTACAATTTTTACTAGGATTTAGTTACTGGCCCAAGATAGAAAACCGTCCCGGAAGGAATATCTATGAAATTAGAAGTTACACGTTGAAACCTGGTACTATGATAGAATGGGGTAATAACTGGGCCCGAGCTGTGAATTTCAGACAAAATAACAACGAAGCTTTCGCCGGATTTTTTTCGCAAATTGGTCGCTTGTATAATGTTCATCACATTTGGTGTAAGTTATTTCAACCTTATCGTATCTGGAATAAATAGCAACTCGACGAAATCTAATTCGCCTCGATATCTTTATTCTTATCGAATATTTTTATCGTTAAAATATGGTAATCACTCGTTAAACTACTGATACCTTTTTTTTTTTTCTTACAGGCTACAAGAACCTGAACAGTAGGAAAGAAACTCGTGAAAGTGCTTGGAGATCTCCTGGCTGGGATGAATGCGTAGCTTACACCGTACCGCTAATACAACACATGCAATCTCGTCTCTTACTGCCGACATCTTTTTCTCCTACCAAATAAAAGGGTTAATATCCATCGCCGGTCGATTTACCATACCTATGATATAATTTATACATGATTAATTCATAAGTCAACTGTCACACTTGTTTTTTTTATAAGAAAAATGCTGCAAAATACGTTCCAACGACGTGCATCTAATACTTTATCGCTTTATATAACGAAGAAACAGTCGAGATTACGGGGGTCTTATAGTCTAGTTCTAAATTTAGAACTATCACAGTACCTATAAGGTGGGCGTTATGTTGGATTAAAAAGAAATGTTACGTTGGGTATATATTTTAGTCATATCAGTCGGGTACACGTTCTTCTTATACTTTTCTACTCTTTAATTTTTTTTTTTACTCATGTTTACGTTTTTCTTTCTCTCGCGAATTGGTCGTAGTAACTGTGTTATTTTGTTTTTTAAAATCGGTGTGATTTTTCTTGCTCGATGTGATATTCTCAAATGTTAAAGCATTAAAAATGTACATTTCCATATGTTTTAAATATATTTTTATCGCGTTTATTTCACCGAGTCGTTGTTCTTCTTGAAACGCGCATCATGATGATGGAAATCGAAGATATAAACGCCCCCAGTCGGTGGGTCAAATTATTATATTATTTATGGAAAATATTCACCTGTTTGTTCCTGCATTTGTTACTCATCGCCATCGTAGTCGGTTACTGTTTCTTTGGATCTTATATGTTCGAAAAATTAGAACAACAGTATGAAAAAGATGTAAGTAGTGTCAACAACAATCGTACTCGTTGCTGCGTTTTTTTTTATCAAGTTACGAATGCACTTTTTTAAAATTCCAGATGAAGATGAATATCACCTATATTAGAGGCAATGTCACGAAAGACATATGGGCATTTACAAAACAACTCGACGTTCTTAATCATACCAATTGGACTAATAAGGTCAGAGAAGATTTGAAAAATTTCGAGGGTAAATTAGTATGGGCTATGAGAAAAGGCGGTTGGAATGGCAACGAAACTGCAGATTCATTACAATGGACCTCCGGTGGAGCTTTGTTTTATTCGATCATCGTTATTACAACCATCGGTAAGATTTGATAAATATACGTACAAATTCAACAGATTGATGAATAAATTAAAAGAAAAAAACAATTACCAAATTATACTTTCTTTGTATAATAATTTGAACAATTTCATTTGCAACAGGAAAGGAAGGGGAGGGAGTAATGTCTCAGTACTTGCAATGAGATGAACACAGTGACCTGCCAAAAACTGCACATTGAAAGAAGGGAGGGGGGAGGGGAACTTGGATCATAAAATTTACAACCATTTTTTCAAGAATTTATAGCTACATCATGAATAACTATAAATTTACTTAAGCGGTTATAGATTTTACTGTCTGGTGTTTTTCAAACTAAAATTCAAATTGTTGCAAATTTATGGCAATTTTTATAAATTATAACTTTTTCCTTCGTTAGAAGGAAGCAAGCGAACTAGGAAGTGAAGATTCCGGGCTCCAATGATCATTTAAACATGTGTGAATTCTAGGTCAAGGTCATTTCGTACTCAAAACTCCTGAGATTCGAAGTATCTAGGTAAAGTTGAACCAAAGTAGGAACTAAATTTGAGCAAAATTTTGTTGAAAAGTTTTTGTCTGGGTGTTCTTTAGGAGAAAAAATATTACCTACTCATTTCTAGAAATAGTTTTATTTTGTTTGTTTGAAAAAAAAAAAAAAAAAAAAAAAAAAACAGACTGAAGACAAAACATTTGAGAATTCTACAACGTTGCAACGTTTATTTTTTTTAATCACACAAACGATTAAGTAGGTATACAAAAAACACTTAAAACACTACCTAAGTAATAAATTTATAATAAATTAAATGCATATAAGTATATTAAAGCAAAAAAAAGAAACAAAAAAATAATATAAAAAAGAACATTTAGATAGTTAGCTGATTAAAGAGACAATAACTCGCATTTACAAGCTTACAAAGGTAGTATCACCGGTTTGATAAATACTAAAAGTAAAATACATAAATCACTGCTCAGAAAAGTGTAATATTTAAAAATAAATTCTCTGGAACTATTTGGAAGACCTGTGATCATTATGCAATCCCATGTAAGGAGGCAGTACCGGCTTTTGCGGTATCAAAGGATACGGTCTACGGTCGTTGAATTCCAAAGTTTCCAAACCTTCTACATCTTCATACGGGGGAGGTGGTAATAATGGACGATAATTCTGAAAACGGTAGATATACACGAAATGATGGTAAATGTGGCGTATCAGGTGTATTCTTTATAATGCGACAGTTTTAAAAAGTGTGATAAATTAGTCTGGGTAGTTGGCCATTGCGTTCTCTGCGGTTAAATAAGTATTATTAGAACCTTTATAAATTACATATTGAAGCGGAGCCAAGTTGAACCCGATTATCAGTTTGCTATAAAATGCAACGATGACGGTGTGAATATTAAGTACACCAGTGTAGGTAGGTGAATTGATGGTAATAAAATAAAATAAAATTATATTACTTTGTTAAAAAATGGGTAAATGTAAGAGATGCGATGTATGTACCAATAAACGGACAACAATTACATTCGAGAATGTTTACCTTCGAATTTATAAACAATTTGTTCAATGTTAGTTATCAGCAGCAATTACCAGCTAAAAATAAACCCGCACGATTCGTTCGCGTATTTTGTGTTAATTAACCCTTTAAAAATAAACGTTAGGAGTTAGTACAGCAACATGTTACGTATTATAGATAGGTGAGTTAAGTATGCACGCGAAATGATCACTTTGTTTATAATCCTTTCGATGTACTTACGTGTGGTCGAGGAGGAGGTGGTAAAATAGGTTTATTATTGATACCAGTTGGTCCTCCAGGACCTACTAATACCGGTGGTAATCCATCGCCTCGATCTATATTTGTACCGAACCCTGAGTTAGGTCCAGAGGGTCCTTTCGTTGACTCGAATTCGTTATAACAGCAGTATTGTTTACCTTGATCGCAACTTCCCTGCAACAGAATCAATTCACGTAGAAAATGAAACGGTCTTTCTGCGCCAGGAGCACATCGAAAACGAATGATTTATCAAGATACTCACAAATTGAATTCCAGGCGATTTACAGTTGAATGAGAAGGAACATTTGCAGTGCTCGAAGTTAGTAGGGTCTCCATTTTTGTGTAATACTGGTTTCTCCCAAGATGGAATTGGTCCCGTAAGGATGCCTACTGATTGGCCGCCCGGAGGTTGACGACGGATCGGTGATGGTCCCGATGACAGCGAAAGAAAATCGTCTGGTCTGTCTGGTAAGTCTAGAGGATCTCGATCTGGTGATGGCCGAGGAAAATCTCGATCTGGTGATGGCCGAGGAAAATCTCGATCTGATAATGGCCGATCTGGTAAAGCTGGAATGGGTCTGGGACGATTTTCTAGGAACGGACGAGGTTTCAATGGTCTTCCATTTACGTAATCCGATTGTTCTTGGACTTCGTATCGAGCTTTGCGGTAATCGTCGTTGCTGGTGCTGCGAGGTACAGATGAGAGATACGATTTAAAACAGGAATATGAGAAAAAAAGGAAAACAATGAAAATGATATAACATACTCATCATGTAAAGAAAGGAGGAGTCCTGATAAGGCCATTTTTGGCCCCCTGACACTCCTGACAGTTATCGACTAGACCACTCTTAAAATGTTGTAATAAATATCCAAAATACGAATCGGTGATTGGTTAACCCACAATTACCATTTTTTGGGCTCCAGGGGTTCCCAAAGTTGTGATTACAAAAAAAAATTGGGAACCACTGAGTATTATTTTCAAATTTTTTTTTAGCGTAAAATATCTGTTTGAACTTGATAAACGTTGTTTCAATTTTTGGAAAATTTTGAAACCACCATTTTGAACCTACCCCTTTGAGCCCCGCTAAAAAGCTGTTTACAGTTTATTAGTATCTGAAAGACCTTCATCCTACCAAATTTTGAGCTCAATAAAACTTTCCGCTGGTACTCAAAAATCCAGTTTTCCATTTTTCGCAATTTCGAAATTTTGGGAACCCCTGGAAAACTAGAAACCTACGATTTGCGCCAAACGTATCGTTTTGAGGTACTTATATATTAAATTATCTTTATGAGAAAGTTTAATTAAGCTCCCTGTATATTCGTAATTTTGAACCCTTTTTTCAGAGCCCCTCTCTTTAGGCACCCCTAAAAAAGGTGTTTAAGCACATTTTTTCAAATAAATTGAAGAATTCACATTTGAACCACACTGGCAAGTACTCGATGATTTTTCATTTGATTTTTCCTGTAACTTTCAAAATTAAGCTTTTTAGGGCCAAATTCTGATATTTTACTCTTAGAAAATACGCCAAAATCACGTATTCACGATTTCAAAATCAACATTTTTCAAGATTATCAAGAACTCACATATGTATTTTAAAATTCGAACTATTACCGAAATTCTTACGGATTTCATAAAACTTTCAGAAATTTCAAAAGAATTTTTTAAACAAAAAAAGCATTTTTTTCAACATTTTATCCTAATGTCCTTTCAATCAATTAATACGACTTTGCAAGCAATTGTGATGGTTGTTCATGGATTTTTATGGCATATTAAGTATATTGAAGTATTTCCAATTTTCCAAGAACTTTTTTAAAATTTAGAAAAGGTGTGGAATAAGGTACATATCATTTGAATTTCAGTAATTTTTTTACATCTTGAATAACTTGTAACGACTTTGACAACATTTTCAAACATTTTTGGAGAATAAGTCATCTGACGATTTTTCAACATTTCGAATTGATTCTGATACATTTTCAATCATTTTCATGATTTTTCAAGCGAAAAATTTTAATGAAATTTCAAGATTTTTTTCATTGAAACTTCTAACACAAGATTTAATGTAATTATATGTATTTCCAAGTTTTAGTTTTTTTTTCAACATTTAAAGAAGTTGGATTTAATTCCAATGTCTTTTTCATTTGGAACATTCTTCAAGGGATTTTCAAAATAGCATTGACAACTATACAACTATTTAAATAATTTTTATTGAAATTAGGTAGAAAATCTCTACCATTTTAATCAATTTTAAACATTTAAAATTTTTTTTTCAAAATTTTAAAATTGACTGCATTTTTGATTTTTTATATGAGATGAGATAGTTATCAATCTACATATAATTTTTAATTAGCTGTATATTTTGAAATTTTTTTCTGAAGCCAATCTTCAAGAAATTATGCAATTTTTAGTTTTAAAGTGATTTTCATACAATGTTTCATGGATTTTTAATTTATCTATTTTTCGAGGATTTTTGATTCATATTCAATATTTTATTTTGAAATTAAAAATGCTTTTTTGCGTTTTAGGTATAAATCATCATTTTTTGACTTTTGGTCAATATTGAGCTGGGTTTCTCCTTGTTTAAAGTTTATTCATTCTTAATTTTTTTTGTGTTCTTTTGTCAATATTTTGGGATTTTAAAAAAATAAAAAAATATTTTCGGTAAGTAATTTTGGCAAATTATTACAGAATTTTTATACTTACTTATCCCACCTCCTCGCCACAGAATTATTTCAACGTCATTTCAATAATTTTCACGACATTTTGAACAATTTTTCATAGGTAGGTTCATTTTGAATAATTTTTACGAAATTTTCTATAAGATAAGTAATTTTTATTCATTTTTTCAAATTAAACCTGGTTGGAAAAATACAATATTTTTCAAAAAAAAAAAAAAACTGAAAATTCCAGAAAATAGTTGTAAAATTGCATGAAGGAAAAGGAATAATCAGAATAGTTGAAATGGAATTCCAACTTCACTAAAACTTGCCATAAAATTGACTAAAACACGAAAAAAATTGTCTAATCATAAAATTTTGTTAAAATACATATTATAGAAAATAGTCTAAAATGATGAAAAATTGGCAAAACTTCATAAAATATTCCCTTCAAAAACTACATTTATGTAAAATAGTAAAAAAAATCGTCGAAATTTACGAAAAATTGGATCAAATATCATCAAAATGGAATGAAATTTTTTCAAAAACCAAAAAAAAGCATAAAAATCGCAGAAAATTGAAATTTATATGAAAAAATAGATTAAATATCATCAAAAGTTCTGCAAAAAGTCACACAAAAACAAAAGAAATAACAAAAAAAAAAATACAGAAAATCGCAAAAAAATTGATTTAATTTTAGTAAGTTGAATTAGAAATAATTTAGAAAAAGTTGCGTGGAATAGAACGTGATCAAAGCTTATAAAAAATTGTGTAAATGAGACTGAAAATTCTTGAAAATTACCTTAGGAGTAATGATTCTTCATTTGGGTGGTTTTGCCAAGGAAATGTCCCAAATGTAACTGGAGAATTTGAAAAACCGCCTTAAGGGTATTTATTTTTCGTTTATCTAAAGTTGTTTTTGAAAAATGTTTTTAAATAAGTATGTGTAAAATATGTAGGTATTTACTTGTAATTTGAAAAAACCACTCTGGGGTTATGATTTTTCATTTACCTAAATTTGTTTTCAAAAAAAATTTCTTATCATATAAATCGACATACTTAAAAATAACTAAAAACTTTCAATTTTTTTCGTTTTTTGGAATTGGCAATAATGACTAAAAAATTAGCACTACTGTGTTCCAAAATTAAAGAAAAAAAAACACGCGTTAGGGGTTATGATTCTTCATTTAACCAACGTTGTTCATCAAAAAATATCTCAAGATGCAAAATTTTTTTCAAGTTGTAAATTTTGGGCGAAATCGCAGGCCATTTTTGGCTCGAGTTGGTGTGGAATATATTTGCTTATGGCAATTCAAAGTTTCTTGCCTCGCCCCCTCCTCCGAACTAAGACATGGAAAATGATTGAAAAATTTAGAGAGCAGGGGTTCAATTTTCTTACATCTTTTTTTTGTTTGTTTAAAATTTCACTATTGATTTCCAAAAATAAATGCTAGGGTATTTCGGATTACTCTTCGAATATATCTAAATCGGAAGAGGAACTAAGAACGAGCTGATAAGAAGATTTTCTCCTGGATCTAGAGCCTTGCTTTGAAAAATTTCAAAAACCGCACTAGGTACATAATTCCCTTTATTCTAAAATTCATCCTTACTCTAACGCATTTCCAGTAACTAATCATAAACATTGTCCAAAATAACACTTCCGCCCCCCCCACTTCCGCTCATAAAACCCCAAAAATGTCAAATGAATAATCGATCTTGGCACCCAGACTGGAACACTTTTAATCGCCAAGCAATGAAACTACCACCAAAATATACTTACACGGTTCAACCACGCATCTCAATTTCAATACCATACCACTCAAGATAATAATAGACTAGAAAAATTTGCCTTCCTACCTACTGTAATCAATTTTGCTAAACAAAAATTATCATTTAATTAACATGTGTTGCGCGCGAATATATCGAACTCGTGCCATTACCATAAATCCCGCGGACATAATTGCCCATATTAATGAGCTGGTCATCGAACCGAATCAAAATGTGTATCGTATACCTCATATACCTACCTACAACAGCGTAGGCGTTTCGCAAAAAATTTTTTTTAGGTCAAGAGTAAGTACATAGTACGTAGGATATATTACATATGTATCTGTAGGTACAATGTTGAAGTTTATTACTCGTACCTCAATAACCTGGAAAGTTCTTCGTCAATTTTTCGTCTCGGTGAGTCGACATCTACATCGTTGAGGATGGGCTTAGCGACAGTTATTCTGGTAGCGTCTGACTGTACTTTGCGTTCCTTCGACCAAACCCACTTGTCTTCGGATTTCGTCAACGTTATTATTAACGTTAATATCAACAACAAATCTGCAAAATATCATATAGTACATAGGTACTTTTAGAGTGCATAATTTATATTTCCTCGTTATAAAATACCTTTTATAATAAAAGTGAAATTATGCCGGCGTTCTTTCGTATATTAGCTCCTTATCAGTGAAAGCTAACAGAAAGGATATAAGCTTCTAATACGTCGACAATGATTCCTAACCCCGAACCGGAGATTCGCTTCGTCAAATAGCTCGCAATTCCCATATAGAGTCGGACCTACCTCAAGTTCACGTGTACATTTTACTAACCCCTGAACGCATAGATTTCTTCAATTATCTCGTTGTTTTACTCCAATAGACTAATCATAACTGAAATTATGTTTACACGGGATATATGGATTTTTTGTACATTGGCGACGGCGGTGTAGCGTCTCTCGACGACGGAAACGAACCGTTATATAATTTCCATTTCACATTGTCGTGTAGGTACTTTTGCTTTCTGTCGCTCATCGTCAACATCCTCTTATTATTAAGCTGACTGGTTTCTAAATGGTCAAGCAGTCCAGAATTACCTATTTGGTGGAATTTTACTCGTACATCGAAACTTCGAAGGGGAGCCGGAGTCAAAGGTTTGAATGTTTAGAGCAATTGCTCGACGTGAAACAGGAACAAGGGTCGAAGGATTTATGAAAACGAGCTCAAGGGTCAACAGGTGTAGGTACAGGCTACAGGTGATTTATGGTCTCAAGGTTGAGATGCTCGTAAGACTCCATCTGTTTTGCTTTTTGATTAGTATGCCTATACCTCTATATACGTAGGTTTAGGTATAATGATCCGCTTCGTAAATTTTGTTCGTAATTTTTTTAATGCAAGTTTTGTATCAATTTGTGATACGTACGTTTAGGGCCAAGCCTAGCTATTCGCAACCCCAAGGTTTAGACTAGAACCTTGAGGGTGGAGGGTAATTGTCTACGTTTTATGGCAAGAATTTGGACCATTTAAAATCATACCCATCTTATTATTATTTTTTGAATCATTGGAGAGAAAAAATAATGTGAAAATAATTTTGGGGACGAAGAAGGGGGAAGGGGGGATTACTCGTTTCTCAAATTACTAACCAGGAAGGAACTTAGTACCCATTCCAATTAGAACAAATTTTTTCTAGTTGAACAAAGAAGAGCAGAAAGAACATCTAAAACATCAAAACCACAGGCTGGATTTATTCGGTGTTGCTGAATTTCATACATTGATTTTTGGCAATTTTAAAAAAATTCAAATTCCGAATCCATTCTCCACAAAAGATTAAAATTTTGATGAGATTCAGGAGGAAATTTGAAATTTGTTTCAGCTAGCTTATTTTCGACTTCAGGAATCGTTTAGGGTGGTTTCAAGCAAATCAAAGATTCCAGCGGATTTTTGGATTTTCGAATTTTGAAAAATTGTCATGAAAAAGGGTAAAACAGGGTGTCCACTTATTTCTGGAAACGATTTTCCCTGACTTTTCTAGAATTTCCAGAGCATTTTTTCAAAATAAAACACCGTATTTTTAAAATTACCTCTCCCTTGTATTAAAAAAATTACATTTTTCAATACGTTCGGTTTCAAGCCCGAACAAAACGAAATTACCCGGAACGACGCGAGGTAAATTTTTTCCAAAATAAATACAATAAAACTACTAGAATTATTAAAAAATTACAGATGAACACTTTCAAAAAATTCCCTGACTTTTGAGGGGAAATTGCTCGAAGTTTCTGAAATTGCCTGACTTTTTCAGGTTTTCCAGAAGTGTAGACACCCTGTAACAATGGATTTTAGATTTTCAGCACCTATAAATTTGGATATTATAGCTTCCCTGTCACTTTCTTCGTAGATTTAGGCACAAATTTTCAAAATCAGTTTCTTATGGTTCAGATCCTATATTTTCTCCAACAGGTAAAGTATTTTTTTGATGGACATGGGGTGTGAAAAATTCCTCTTCGGTCAAAAATACGGTTTTTACCTTTTTAAAATAAATTTTCAAAAGGGAAATCGAAGAGCATCCAGGAATAGGTACATCAAAAATCCAAAATTCAGGCATTGAATACAATTTTTAATTTTTTAGCGAATTTGATTCTGAAAAATAATACAATTCAAATTGGATCAATTTCTTGCGTGTAAAAGAGTCAAAATCTGATCAAATTGAGGCAGAAAGCTAAAATTTGAATTACATTCTATTCGAGACCTTTCAAATCGATTTATTTGGACTTTATTGGTTTTGTAAAAATTACCCATCATAAAATGACCATAGTGAAGTTCAGGAGCTACAAACTCATATACATATTATTGGTTCAAACCAAAACATTTTTTCCAAATAATTGAATATTTTTGAAAATAAATGCGATTTAATTGAAGTGTTTACCCTCACCCAATATTCAAAATTCTGCCTTAGTTTGATTAATTTTTCAGCTTTTCCTAAAAAATTTAAATTCTCAAAAATTCGTCGAAATTCGAAAAAATCTGAAATTTGACCTGATAGTGTACTCGTATTTTTGGATGTTTTATTGATATTCTGAATATTTTAAGGTCACCACGAGAGGGATGGGGTGGTGGCCCGAATACATTTTTTTCGACTTATGTTCTCAACAATCAACTTTTTGCAAAAAAAAAAAAATGATTGAAAAATCAAAAATTCAAGTTTTTTATCAGAAAGAGCTAATTTTGGGAAAAACCAATATTGTACGAAAAAATTAGGAGAAATTGTT
The DNA here is from genome assembly GCF_950023065.1 of Planococcus citri. Taxonomy (NCBI): domain Eukaryota; kingdom Metazoa; phylum Arthropoda; class Insecta; order Hemiptera; family Pseudococcidae; genus Planococcus; species Planococcus citri. Next base: position 59,343,422 of record NC_088678.1, on the reverse strand, counting down.
CATTTTTCGTACAGACTACGCCCATAGATCAGGAAAGCCTCTGTCTTGATTGAAATAATTCGTTTCAAATTATTCCTCTTTTCAAAAAAAAAATCAGAAAAATTTTGAAAAAAAACATCTTATTCTCGTTACAAGTACCTATCTAAAAATCCCGTAAACATATTTTAAATCCCAAAATTTGAAAAGCGTCGTCACTTGAAAAAAATTACTTACCAAGAAATTGGTCACAGAAGAAAGATTTGAGAGAAAATAAAAATACGCGTTCACAGTTCTGTTTAACCATAACCAGCCATAGCTTTTTTTCATCGAAAAAAACCATTAAATTTTGGATTTTTTGCACAAAATATGTGATTCTAGGGGGAAAAATTGGGTCTCAACAGATCAATAGAAATCTAATTCGATTAAAACTCAGATCTGATTACATTCAATCATTTTCCATGCACTATAGGCATTCCGAAATTGAAGAAAATTCATTATTCGATGTCTATAAAATCATAGAACAAAAAAGCCTGCTATATCTGTCTATTTATTCGCACCTCTTCAACCCTAATTCTCAAATTTGAAATGGTTTTCCGATGAGTACGACCACAGATATCTGCAGTAAAAATTCTACCTTTCTAATCGCAGATTTCAGAGCCTTTGAAATCAATGAAGTTTTCAAAATAAAAATTCTTGAGGTTATTTGATTAAAAAAAAAAAAATGAAAAGCAAGTAAATTGAAAAACTCGTTCGGGCAGCTGAGATTTTACAGATGAATTTTTTCGGAGTGGGCGAGGCAAGAGAGTTTTTTTTCTCAACTCCGACTCCGAGTCAACTTTGAGTGAACTATTTGTTCAGTTTCTTTAAAAATTGAGTTGATAGGACAGTATACTCAGTCTTCTTTTTCAAAGAGTTAAGACAAATTCTGTTCAGCTTTTCTCAACTCTTTTCTTCATTATTCATGCTTTTGCAGGTGCTGCTGACTGAAAAGTTAATTCATTTTCTAAAAAGAGGCAGCCCTATGTTGATGAGACCGTTTATTTTTACAAAATTTTCTCCAACTACAATAATTTCATTTACTTAGGGTAAAAAAATCCGATTTGTGTGGGCCAGTCTCATTTTATGGGAAATTGAGTTTCAATCGGTTGTTTGTGATGGAAAAGAAACGACTTTTAATTTCACAAAAAAGTTTTAAAAAAGCATTAAAAAAATTCATAAAAAATCAATTTTTGGAGAAAACAGGAGCCCTACGAATAAAATTGAAAGAAGCAAAATCAATTCTATATGGCGTGACTTCTCTTTAAAAAATGCTCATTTTACAGAAACCAAATTTTAGGTATAGGTAGATAATTTTTAAAAATAATTTTCCAATTTTCCAATTTGTATCAAAATTTAAGGGGTTTGAAAAAAAAAACACAATGATTATCGTTGAACAGAGATTTTCAGGTGTTCTTCATCTTTGACCAAACCCTTCTCTTCTTCCAGTCTCTACCCCACCCTGGATCTATTGAAGCATTTATGAAGGGTAGGGGCTTGGCTTGACTAAAAATTATTCGTAGGTGCTGATCAAACAAAACAAGATGAAATATCTCAAAAAAGTTTCAATTTTTTCAAAACACTGCATACGTTTTGCAATTTTTTTTTCGAGTTTTATGAAAATGTTGAGATAATTTATCTATGATAATTTTGAGACCTAAGTACCAAAATTTTAGATTTTTTAGTGTTTTTTTACTCATTTTTACGAAACGATCGATGGCAAACCCTTTGCTTCCTCTCTGTCTAAACTCTTATCTATCGACAAAATCAGTATCCTTTTTCGGTGCTCGCTCCTTCAGATAAAGAAAAGAATTAATACTCATTTGAACAGAATTTCAACCCATTTGTAGTCAATATTCTTCCCTATGTTGCCAATTAGAAAGGTTTGTCATTGTGATCGAAACCAAGCCATATCGAGTTCGATGTATGAAAAAAGTAGGCCTTTATGCAAATCAAATTATTCGAAAAAATATTAAATAATTGAGACCATTTAGGCATAATAAACTATCGAAACTAGGCCTACGATCATTGTCTTGTACACAAACAAAACCACCAAGCAAAACAAAATCAATCACTAATAATAATTTCAAAAAATTCAATACTTACTCCACATTTTAAAACTCTTAAAAATAAATTGAAAATAAATAAATAAATAAATACACGTTATAACACCCCGAAAAGTAGCAAAAACTTCTCACATGGCTGGCGATTACGAACGCGCGATCAAGATCGATCAAAATTTCGAGTATTTACGGTATAAGGTACGTGTAAACGATAAACTCTTACATAATTGTTGTAGATATTAAACGAGGAGTAGTAAAAGATTAAAAATGCGACTGCTTGGAAAAGCATCTTCATAGTAAAAATGTGTGTGATCTGTTTTTGCTGTTGAGGCAGTGGGGAGACGAACCGGTTCACCATAAACACGATGTGATACCTGGTGCGGCGGTTGGTGGCTTGCGTTACTGGGAAATTGATTTTTTTTATTACCTGTCATAGAGTCTACACAGAGAAGGCAGGTGGGGAAGGTGGCTCTCGGACGAAAGTGAATTTATGCAAATACTAGGTTGAAGGTTAATTCCGCGTCGATTAACTGGATCAATGCGACGATACGCTGGACAAATTTATGTCGCGTGTGCGTATTGCTATCTCGGACGATGAGCGTAATTACTCAACGTAGGTATAGATAAATTCGTCGTACCAGTGAACACGTCTGGAAATATCCTACACTCGCATTTTTACTTATACCTGTATATGATGACAATTTCATACGTAATTTTTTCATACGAATATTTGACGAATAAATCACTCTTATAGGCTACCGAGCGTATCGGACGAGATAATTACTTAATCAGCAGGCAACCGGGTAAAATCCCTTTAAATCATCTACCTATCTTCCGAGCAAGATATCTGTATACTCAGACTCAGAGTACTCAACCTGTCCTACATACGCCAATTCGCGACTATTAGTTAATTCAATTAAATTATTAAACATTGAAGTACTACATTTATACTCCTACGTTAATACCTTGCTCGATTCGCCTTGGTGGTTTTTTTCTCTTCGGGTTCCTTTCGGATCTGCCCAGAGTTCAAGAATTCTGGCCAAACTAAGGCGTTTAATTGGACATAGATCTTGCTTACAATGTCCCCTCGAGCGATTCGATTTACATGACAATATTATCAGGACACGAGATAAACGAGTCTTTGGAAAGGTTTCAATGAAGTTACCTTTTGTGTCGACCAAACTGACGACGATGGGGAATTCGTTTCAATTTCAAAACGTACGTAATATTTATCTCGAGAAAGTGTCGAAAAGTATGTACCATTGGATTATAGATTAGAGTATAAGTGGTCCTTTGGTATGCTTGCCAATTCATATTCTATCGTACTGTGCTCAAGGACGTTTTAAAAGTTTCTTAGAAAAATACTAGGTACCTATAAATACATATAGGTATCGGGAAATGATAGGTCGCAGTAATGGAGATGAATAGATGGGTAGGTATTTAAATTGATTTTGTAATATGGGGAAATAGAGGCTCGAAGTTCGCCGGTTCTCTTCCGAATTGCTAATTTTGCATTTTGGAATTTTGGCAAAGTGTGAGAAATTTTGAAATTTTAATCTGTTTATTATGTATATAGATTGGTATCTAACAGTACAGGTTCATTATTTATTTTTGAAGTTCCATTTATAAACGTGGAAGACCTCAAAAAATGGAATCAAAATTTTGGAGGGAGAAAATGCCAAGGGGAGCTGCAGATTTTTCAAGGAGAATCCCTTGAATATCCAATATCCATACGTATGATCCAAGTTTGAAAAAAAAAATGAGACGAAGCAATTTGAAATGATTAAATTAATATTCCTCAAAATCGAATGTAATAACTTACACAGCACTTAAAGGCCAATCCAGAATGTCTCTGAGGCCATATATTCTCATCCAGTACCCATATAGGTGCTTATTTGAAAAATTTGTCAACAAATATAAGTAATGAATGAACTTTGCAATTTTTGTTTATGAATTACGAATTATCTCCTACATATAATAGAATCCAACTCTGATTTTCTTATTTTACATAAAAACAATCATTTGCTTGAAGAATTTAATGTTCACAAACATGAATTTGTTGAAGAAAAATGAAATTTTGAGTGAGCATTTTTTGGTGAGCTCATTTTTTAAACGCAAAAACTTTTCATTTTTTTCTGTAGATTAAAAAAATGATCGAATTTTATCAAGGACATAACCAGGGGGTGGATTTAGGTTTTTTTTTTGGATTTAGACACTATGCTATTTAGAACGGTAAAATATGATTTTAAAAAGTAAAATATGCGTACACGATGCCACTAACAATGGGAGTATTGTTCAAGTTCTACCAACCTCTGGATATCAAAATGTAATAATTTCAAAAATATAAAATATTGTTATTATTTAATCAAGTTCAAATTTTATTCAAAAGGAACACAAAAATTCAAGTTTCAAAAAAGTATAATCAACACACAATATTAATAATCACTCCCCTCTCCCACCATTTATGGTAAAATGAAAAATGATCAATAATAATTTTTTCGTTTTTGCCAACTCTGGAGGCTTTACCGCTCTATCTACACCAGACGCCAACAGAACTTGGATGACCAGGAAGTTTTTCTTGGAAAAAGGAATTGCTTATGTAGAATTATAGATTTTGACGCAAAAATGAATGAATTTTTGGATCAATTGATTTTTTCCCATTTTTTTGTTGTTTTTTTCCACAGTTGAGGGAGTCGAGCTCCCGTTAATAAATATACCCACGTTGTATGCGATAAATCCTCGTTATTATGTCAGACTTTCAAAAACAAAAATGATCAATTTCTGGTATTTTGATATTAAGTTATAAGTATGTCATTTTTGCTGACATTTCAATACTGTATTATGCCTATCAGAATTTTCAAAAAAATAGATCAATTAATTTGTACAATGTTTAGAGCATATTTGATCTGACTTTCAAGAATTTGGAAAAATTGCATTAAATTCCAGGGATTAACTTTTGAAAACAAAAAAAATTATCTTTGATTTGTAAGTTGTACTTTTACTAAAGTAAACTTCTAGGTACCAAATTTGGCTTATAAGAACTTGAAATAAAATTACTAAATTGCTGAGAGGCTCGACAGGTAGACAGATGACCTTGAGAAGCCAGTCATACAGACAGGTCAATGACCTTAAGTGGCCAGACATGCAGATGGACAGCCATGAGATACTAAAAATGTAGGTCAGTGACTTTAAGAGGTCAGACAAACGGACAGACGACCTTGGCCAGCCATATTGATGGATGGGTCAACGACCTTCAGAGGCCAGACAGACAGACAGACAGACAGACAGACAACCTTGGAAAACAACACTGACAGGTCAATGATCCTAAGAAGTCGGACATGAAAGTCAGACTTCCTTGAGAGGCCAGACAAACGGGTCAATGACGTTAAGAAATTGTACAGGACCATAGACGACCTTGAGAAACCAGATAGTCAGGTCAATGACCTTGAGAATTCGGACACCGGGTCAAAGACCTAAAGCCAGACGACCTTGAAAGACCAGTCATAGGGTCAATGACCTTAATAAATCCGCCAGAAACACCGACGATTTTAAGAAGCCAGACAAGCAGGTCAATGACCTTGAGAAGCCAGACATCGTGTCAATCACTCGAGGTAGTCAAACAGCCGAAGCTACTTATACGGCCATGCCAGACCAGACAAACGGGTCAATGACCTTAAGAGGCTAGACAGACAGACGACCTTGGGGAGCTATATTGACGGGTCAGTGACCTGAGGCAGTCATACAAGAAGCCATACGACCTTGCCAGACCAGACAGACGGGTCAGTGACCTTAAGATGCTAGATAGGCAGGCGACCTTGGGAAGCCATATTGACTGGTCAATGACCTTAAGAGACCAGACAGGAACACAGATGACCTTTGAAAAGCCAGACAGACGGGTCAATGACCTTAATAGGCTGGGTAAATCCTCGGAGAAGAAAGTATAGTCTGACAAACATTTTTAAAAAGTTTTTGGAGCACTGCATTTTTAGAAGTCTTAAAATAATGTCAAAACAGATGTGTGAGGAATCGATGTGTCGTGGATGGAAGGAAGGATGGGAGGGGGGGGGGTGCGACTGTAATTTTTCAAACTTTTTTCACTTGATTTTCCATCCTCCTTCACCCGAGATTTTTCCAACTAATTGTTCACAGGAAACAAATTCCCGGATGAGGAGTGAGTAGGAAACACAAAATATATTCCTCAAATTAATTTTTCACTTTTTCGCACTTCTTATTGAAAATTTTTGTGGTAGAATTAAAATCGGCTTCAGCGAAGTGAGGGCAAGCGAGTTGTAAAAAATTGATGATTACAAAACTAATACATGTCATCATTCTGGATGCAGAAAGTTGGTTTTTATGGCTTTAAAATTTCAAATTTTATAAGAATAGGTCTCGAGCGAAGCCAGTGCAAAAGTTTTTTGAAAATTTACTTTTCCCAAAAATCCATTAAGTTTTTGGTAACTTTTTTCTGTCTGGCAGAGTGAGACACCCCCTCCCCTAGTCTGCACACCTCCGTGTCAAGAATTCATCGTGATTTTGTTTCAAGTTCTTAAAAGTCTGACAAAATATTGTAAAATCAGATACATAGAAACCCCTTCAATGTATGGGATGGATATTAAATATCATCCAGATCATCGTTTTATTCAATGAAACATTCACAAAGCGAATTCGTACATAAAAATAATATCGAACCATTGATTTTTGACATTGACACAGTGTTGCCGAATTCGTCTCTGTGAAAAAACACGACTCAAAAAATCATTTTTTGGCATAATTCTCCATATTTCACCTTTTCTATTCGTAAAGTGTTCGCCTCTCGATAACGTTTCCGCGAAAGAAAGAACTTGGCTCGAAATTCAATTAAGCGGAATAAAAATAGAGCGATTCTTTTTTGTCGATTCGTAAATAATAAAATATGTTACGACAAAACAATTTTTCCAAGTATTAGGTACCTCATCATCACTCAGTGCCCTTCCTTAATTTTCCTAAGCTCTTTTCAGGGGCACAAGAACAATTAAAATCGTAAAACGAACATCCAAATATTTTCCCCATTTATCATCGTTGATTTTCCTAGAATTCGATTAGTAAAATCAGGTTCTTACCTAAATTGATTGCACACGGCGATTAAATTTTGTATAAAAAGAACTAATCAACAGGGAAACCATTCCAATTGCCACCATCTAAAATGATACATCGCAATGGTCGTAAAATTTCCAGGATTTTGCATGTTTCTAACGACGAAGGTCACGCTTGACTGACCACTTCACGAGTACCTACCTACCTACCTAGTGTAAAAATGTAAACATCAACGAAGTAAATATCTAATTTCGTCTAGGAAATAGCACCTAACGTTATTTTCGATTTTGGGGGGAGGGGGGTTGGGTTCGTAAATTGAAGAATTTTAATATTTTTCAATTGTTAGAAACGTTTAGGTATCGTAATTACACATAGATAGGTAAGGTACAGTAAATAGTACAAAATGCACAGTAGGTGCACGGAAATGTTCTAACATCGGAGCAATTATTATTAAACTGGAATAAGTGTTTTTTCGTGTTACAAATTACATACACGATTGTGTAATTTGATTACACATATTTTCGCCAGCACTTAACTTGTCTCAAAAGATGATCTAGCGATTGCTTTCGTGTTTGGAGTAGCCTTGCCTGCGCAAAGACATAATAGCCGAGTACCCTTGACATAAAATATCACAGGGTGTTTAACAAATTTCAATTATTTCAGATGAAAATTTACGATAGCTTAGCAAAGGTTAACGAATTGGACGATGCCAGTGACCGAATATCGGTGATAGGTTTGGCCTTCGGATTACTTTCGAGTCGCCGTCTAACAACAATTGGATCACACAACCAAAGCTATGCCAAAAGGGATGCTTATTTACGTCATCGATTAACGACTCTATAATGTCATTCTTATTTATACACATACACGTCGGTGGCGACGGTAATAAAATATATTGACCAGAATTTAATGGTAATAAATATTCGATCACTCACAAAAAATTTGCTGCTACGTAGATCGTAAAATTTGTTACAGAGTCACATCTGTACCGACGAATACCTTAAAGTCTTCTCGATATTCATCTCTCAAGAGTGTAATTAGCTAGGAAATAAAATCAAAAAAAAAAAAAAATACTTGGCAACGATTTTTTAAAAATGAAGAAAATTATTCGTGGAACTGGTTTCTAAAGGGGGGCTCTGCGATATAGGAGATGAAGTATTCTTAATTCGCATCATTTTGCGCTTTTTATAGAGCTATTAGCATACTACAACATATCTGATGAGTCAATTTCCTCTCTCGTTTATGTCATATTCACGTTTCAGGATACGGACACATAGCACCGAAGACACCTCAAGGAAAAATAGCCACTATTTTTTACGCCGTCGTCGGTATCCCTCTGATGCTTCTCTGTCTATCGAATATCGGCGACGTGATGGCGCATTCGTTCAGATTCATATACTGGAGGATTTGCTGCTACAAATGTACCCAGCCACCGAAAAGAATACCTCCTTTTCCTCCCAGTAGGAGAGCGAGGAGTTTCAGAAGTACTGTAAGATCTCACGGGTGAGTTACTTGTATGCAATAAAATCGTAGCAATATTTATTATTGGAGTTGTTGGATGAACTATGAAGTACATTTATAATACATACAAATACGTCTATTTTTTCAGGAATCGTTTCAGTGGCAGATCGCGAACGACTTCTTTTCGACATTCTGGACGTAATTCGCAGAAATCAGCTGATAGCGCGATCGGTATGTCGGAGACGTATACGAGATCTTCGCATTCTGATACTGAGTGCAGGTAGGTAAGAAAGCCCTCTCCTTCCTCTTTCCCTTCGTGAAAATTAGACATTTTAAAATTTGATTTAACCTGAGTTATTAACGAAAAATGGAAGGACGATTTTCCACACGAATAGTCCCGTAAATACGTCGAAATAGGCAATTTTATCAACACATTCAAAATGAGGTGAAAACCAAAACGACGTTTTCGTCCGATAAGGAAATTCCTCCCCTCCCCTCCTCCTCCCACATAATTTTGTTGTGCATTTTTTTTGCTCAAAAAATGATTGAAATTTTATCAACGTAATTTTCAATTGATACGAACAACTCAAGTATTGAGTAAAATAATTACAAAATTTCATCTGGTAGTAAAAAAGTTCGATACTTTTTCCAATTTTTCGGGTATTTTCACCAGTGGCTTCAGACATCTGAAAAAACTACCTACTACTACAGAACGTTATAATAAAATAACCCCAAATTTTCTTTTAAAAAAACCTCAACAATTGAGATGTTGGGCTTGAAAATTAATTTTTTAATTTTGAGGATTAGAATCAAGAAAATATTGTAACATTACATGAAGAATTTGAAAATGATCAAACCTCTCACTCTCACTCTAATATTAATCTGCAGATAAACTTGAAACATCCAATTAAAAAAAAAAAAAAAAAAAAAGCTTAAGTACAATGACTTATAAATGAAATTTTCAGAAGTTCTTGATGAAAAAAATTAAAACGAATGAGTTTTTATGAACCTTGAAGAAATGGATAGGTATAAAAGTGGAAAATTGCTGCTGATGACATTTTCTAACGTTGAAAAATGGAAAATATCATTTTAAAATTTTTAAAGTTTTTTTATAAACTAAATCTTATTTAGGTACCTAGAAATTGATGAGAAAGTTCAATTCTACGGGTCTAAAATTTTCACAACATTTTTTCCTGTCACATCACAAGTTCATTTCGATTTTTAATGTTCCAAAAAAAAAGAAGTACATAAAAAACGATTTATCCTAAATTGTTAAATTTTTCAGCTCCAAATATCAGGGCTGGAAAACTGAAACTAAAACTGTAATTGAAAACTGATGAAACTGAAATTAAATTTTTTTAGTTTTTATTCTCTTTTTTGACCATTTTCCCCTTTTTTTGCCAGTTACTTCTTCAAATTCAAACTTGAACTTCCTTTCTTCAATTTTTATGGCTCAAATACAAAATTTTACAATAATCAAGTGTCAAATTGCCACATACGTACATGCAATTTATTTTTGCTTTTTTTTTAGTAGAAAATTTTAAAAATGATGTTTTTTTTGAGTATTTTTGCCTATATTCGAACTCAGAACTCTCAAAAAACCAAACAAACGACGCACCACACGTCATTTTCAATTTTGTAGCATTTTAACCATGTTCGAACACACTGGTGAAGGACCAAGAGGATTTAGAGGAGTTGGAATGAAAAAAAAGGTCAAAATTTGGACTCAGTAATCTCGAATCAGTGTAAATCGATACATTACACGAACATAATTTATTTTAATAGTGAGGAGGAGCTGGAAGGGTACTGAGGGGTGAAATTCAACAAATAAGTGGGAATTCAAACTAAGTGCTCTCAAAACCAAACAAACAAGCCTAACATTTTTAATCTTTTCGATTTTGAGAGGAGGGAGGTTTTTTTCAGGGAGAAAGACTGACAAAATAAGTCAATTGAGAGCTCTAATGCCCCTCTGCTCCAAAAGAATGGCCCTTTTGATTAGAGGCTAAAAAAAGGGCCTCCTTTGCAATTCTTTCAAATTAGTGGAGCTTTTACCATGGAAGTTCGATTTTGACTTTTAAAATTTTAAAGCCTTTGATTTTAATCTGGTGCTCGTTGGTTTTTTATTTGATTTTTTCAAGTTTTTAACGCTTTCTGAGAATATTTTTAGGAAACATCGAGTATTAATAAACTTCCTGAGAAATTTCAGTTTTTGAAGAATTTTCTGAGAAAGGAGGTATCCTAACTGGCAGACCATTTTTTGAATTGGACAAAAACAAGTCGAAAGAGCAAAAAATACATTACCTGCCAAATTTTGCTGCCAAACCGATTTTTTCGATTTTTAAAAATTAAATTGGAGCCCAAAAATGCGAAAAAATTGAAATGTCAACAAATTGATCCAGAAAACTGAAATTATCATGTAACCTTATTTTCGACCCCTCAAATTGATTGAAAACTGTTTCACACAGTTTTGAGCAGTTTTGTAGCCTTCAGCAGATTTTTGAAAGTTTAAATTCTCTTAAATAATAATTTTTCCAATGAATTTAGAAAGTCAAAATTTAGTTTATATTCCATTTTCAACATTCTGAACAACTATTGAGTCGATTGGAGAAGGTTTCAAGTTGTTTTGCAGCCTCCTGCAATGAAAAAGGCATAAAAACGTTCAAAAGTCTAAATTGACTTCAATTTTATTTACATATAAATATCTTATTTTTGACAAGTCGATTCGACTCAGTTTGGGAGCCTCTGGCAATTTTTTGAAAGTTTCCAAAATTGTTCCTGCTGGTTTGAAATCGTATATTATTTTTCCAGCGATTTCAAAATTGTAAATTTGAAATCTGGAATTTCCAAAATATGGCTGGAGACTCCAGAACGGCTTAAAACGGTTCGAAATCGTTTCCAATCAACTGAGAGGGGAAGAGTCGAAAATGGTTTGGTGAAATTTTGATTTTTTCACATTATTTTTTTATCCAATTGCTTTTCAAAAATTCACTAAAAATCTAAAAAACGCACTTGGCACTTGAAATTTTGGCTGCGGTAATGTATTCTTGTATGCTTTTGATTTAGCTTCGTCCGGTTCAAAAATTTTTCTTCCAGGTCGGATACCTCCCTTGTTAGTATGGGTATTTTCTGCAATATTTTACATATACAAATAGGAACAACTTCTCTTAACTCAGTTTTGATGCGCGTAGATATGATTAATTTTTTTTTTAAACGACTCAAGGCCCAAAGAAGGCCACACTTTGCTCTTTCATTTGTAATTTGTCTTTTTAATCATAAAAAATATGACAAACTCATCCATTATTCCGCAGATACTACGACGAAATGGAACAAGACAACGCCATCCCGAACGAAAAATTTTTCAACAGACAGTCTCAGCAATCTCGATACTCCGACAACGTCACCATGTACCAAACCCCTAGACATTCTCAACACTCTTCTTACAAAAGTCGCATGGCAATGGGTAAGTCTGCACCAATCTATTCTCCTTTCTGCAAACACCTCGTTGACCTTTTATTTCAAATTCACGTAAAAACCATCCCTGGTCTAAATTTGCAGATCCCATATTAGCCGAATGTGGAGAATACACTAGAAATTCGCCCGTAGTATTCAACAAGTACGCTTTGGAACGAGAAGAATCATGCAGATGTAAGTATCCCTTATTTTATGATTCTAGTATGGTCATCTACAAATTTCTTCTTCCTGCTGCTGTCGGCATTTATCATTCACACCTTGGTGGTATTTTTCAGTGTCACGAAGTCGCGATGATGGCAAATACCGTCAAGGGCGTCGGGATATGTCAAAGAATGATTCAGTTGGTGGTTCTAGACGCCTACTGGCACCTACAGGTATTGCTACTTTACCCAGAGCCACGAACGAATACCCTCCGCCGAGGTTTAGACGAGAAAGACCTAGAAGTACTTCTTCCTTAGGTAAATTATCCAGCAATGTTCACATGCCTAATCTTTAATCTATGCCTTGAACATATATCACACTGGAGACTTCTCGATGTTCGTATGTATTTATTTACGCAGGTCGCCATAATAAAGAAAACATCGGTCCTAGTCCACGAATCATGTCTCCGTTGGGATTCGCCGTACATAGACAAACGTTTCCACGTGCTGCTCGAGATTACCAATACGATGATTACTATGATTATTACATGGACTATTACGATTATTATCAGCACGATTACACCCGACCTGTTCCTATTTGGTTGTGTGTATTTTTAGTGGTAAGATTTTACTCCGCGTAATGCGTCATTTGCTTACTTAATATTCAAACGGCGAGCGTTTTTCTACCAATTTGGTTGTTTACCGAATCCGAATCTCACAAGTTGGAGATTTTACTCCTATATAATGACATATTTAGAGCTCTTCTCGTCATCACGACAAACCGATCTGTTTTTTCAAGGTTTTAACCTTGTGAAAATATGTGATTGCAGGTAAGCTACATCATCGGCGGAGCTTTCCTATTCAACGAACAACAACACGATTGGGGATTATTCAATTCGGCTTATTTTTGTTTCATTACGTTAACTACAATAGGCTTCGGAGACTTTGTACCTGAGCAGAAAGTTGGAACTGATGCTAAACTAGGAACTGCCATTTGCTCGTTGTATTTATTATTCGGTATCGCTTTGTTGGCAATGAGCTTTAATCTAGTCCAAGAAGAAGTTATTAATAATGTGAAATCGGTCGCTAGACATTTGGGTATTATTAAAGACGAAGACAGCGACGAGTGAAATTTTTGAAGTGTTCGAATTTGTTTAAGATCTCTGTACTTTACTTCCTAAAATATGTCTCTTTTTTTTGTACCAATTCGTTATTTGTACGTGTATATATTTTAATAAAGGATTTTTCGATGTTAACGATATTGATCGATAGTGGCAATGGAAGGGGTAGGAAGGCATAAAAGTTCTGCTCGGTTATAAATTTTAATCGAATAAAAAATAAAGACGAACTAAATTTTTTCGAATTAAGTATATGGGAAATTATCTTTGGTTTGAAATTTTTTCAGCACCTCCCCCTCCATCTTTGATGCGCGAAAAAAGTACATTTATATCGCTTAAGAATTGTAATTTTCTAAAATAAGAAATTGACAAATAATAAATTTAAACAAGCGTAGAAAATTAACGTGATATAAAAATAAAAATATCACAAGTGGAATCTCGATGCATTAACTTAAAGCTTAGGCATAGTAAATTGATTCAAGACAACGCCATGGCACTAATTAATTAAATTTCCATTTAAAAAAATTCACTCATGAAGTTACTTTTCAGTGCACCGAATCAAATAATCACTCGATTAAAGATTTGTCAATATTTTCATCTATTAAACATTTTAAAAAAATTACTTAATCAGTACAAAAAATCAGACGGTGCATTGGTGTAATTACGAAGTGCATTATTACTTAAAACGAATCACAATCGAATCCCTAAAATGTAAGAAAAAATGATGTTCGCGTGGTTTGTTCCTTTTTTTTTTTTTGCAGCCATAAAAAGCCTACAGGAGGCATAAAAATAAGATCGATAGTATCTTAAATGTTAGAATTTATAAAATTAATACAAAATGTATTCAAATGGTAACTGATTTTTGTACTTGACCGCGTCACATGGCTATATTCATCAATACCTTTCCTATTGAACTATCAGTCCAATCGTTTGACCAGTTTAATCACAATGAAGCGCAAAATAGCGAGAATTTTTCACTTAAAAACAAATAATTATATAAGTATCTAGGATAATTAAATTTAAAGCATCGGCGATGCGTGACTAGACGTCGCGTCATGGTGACGATTTAACAAGTGATATCACCGAATTCAGCGTTCCATTTGTCGTATATTTCAACAGTAGAAGGAGGCACGCTACGTCTTATTCGTTTTAACGAGTCTTGAAAATCTTGGAATGTTATATCTCTTACCTTTAGAGTTCCAGGTTTATTAGTCTGTTCTAATTTCAAATCTACGAATAAAAAAATAATTTTATTAAACATGATATTTTTGAATTTAAGTAGTAGGCGGAGTCAAAATTTACCCACCCCTGATTGGACCCAGAGCAGCATCTTTGGCTAAATTTGTCAGATCACTGCCGGAATATCCTTCGGTGAGTGCTGCAATCTTATCTAACTCTTCAGGGCTCAGTCGACAATTATTATTGTCTAATAAACGTTTCAGTAATCCTTTGCGCATATCGTGGTCTGGCAGAGCTACATAAATCCGTTTTGAAAATCTCCTGCGAAAAAATTAATTCATTTAGAATTAGGACTTTCGTTTCATTCATCCTTAGAATTACGAGCTTACCTTAACACAGCATCATCCAACTCATAAGGTCGATTGGTTGCAGCCATGACCAATAATCTATGCTCCGGATTTGAACTAACGCCATCAAATTCAATCAAAAATTCCGTTTTTAGTCTTCTACTAGCTTCAGATTCATCGTTACCTCGTTTAGTCAAGAACGAATCCACTTCATCGACAAATATAATCGACGGCTGAAAAAATTCACGAATATGAAAATGGATATTTTTTCATCTTGGAAAATTTTTGCAAGAGTTGAAATAATTACCTGTAATTTTCTAGCTAATGCGAACAACGCTCTGACCAACTTTTCACTTTCACCTACGTACTTCGAAGTGACGCTAGCTGCGCTGATATTGAAAAATGTCATATCGCAAGCAGTAGCAACACCTCGGGCTAGTAATGTTTTTCCATTACCAGGAGGCCCAAAAAGCAGTAATCCTCGAGCTGGGGTACGCAATCCGGTGAACAGCTCGGGGTGCTGTGCTGGTAATATAACTATTTCACGCAAAGCTTGCTTGGCAACCTGAAAGAAAAAATCATTTTTTAATGACTGCTCAAAATGAGGTTCATTACGAGAGAAGAAAAGTACCTCTTGACCAGCTATATCTTCCCATTTCACAGAAGGTGATTCTTCAAGGACTTCGTCCATGATACGTTTCACCAAAGACTGCTCTACTCCTTTTAGCACAGGTGTTTTGACAGTATCCGAAGATTTACTCTTAGATAATGCTTGCCCTTTATGGCCTGGCGAAGCTGATGGAGCCTACAAAGATTTATAATAATGTTACTTCGTGTAACAGGAGAAAAACTGCTGTAAAGTAGAAATACCGTACCGAGGATTGTTTTTTAAGCGCCGGAGGCGTATAGGAACTAGGTACTTTGCCATATGAACCAGGAGTATTGACAGGAGAGTGACTTTTCATCGAGTATTTCCGATTTGGCATCGTTAAGCTGTTCGAACGACGATGTGCATTGACCGGTGAATTATTAGAGACTGAAATCAAATCAGAATTAGATAATACCGTTTTGAAATGCATAATCCGAGCTCGAAATCGAAACCAAATTTACCCAAAAATTTCAAACGTTCTTTAGCCATTTTCAAATTCGTCCTCATCTTGTCCTGCAGTCGTTGAGCACGTTCCCCTGCTTCTCCTTTATGGCCAGAGCAGTCAACCAGAATACCTTTTTCTAATTCGATTATACCTTTTTCATACAGCTGAATGGCTTGCTTTTTATTGCCTACAATAATAAAAAAGTATTATTAATTTCTCGTCCAAGTGAACAATAACTCAATGAAAAAAAGATCATTCACCTTCATTCTCTTCGTCGATTTTCAAAGCCATAGAAATATACTCGAACGCTTTCCGATGGTGGGCTTTCTGTTTAACCAACTGGTTTTCTAGATTACCAGTCTGTTTCGGCATTTCGACGTCGGTCTGCACATCGATACAACGGCTCTGCAAAGGTCTGTGAACGAAGCGTCTTATCTTTAAAATATGTTGCAAAATATACCGAAATAGTGCAACTAACAGGTGCGAAAGATAGTTTAGCAATGCGAACGAAGCTATCAAGGGAAACGAAGCTAAGTAAAGATTTTGTTCATGAAAAGTACTCTCGGTACTATCGGATTCTGTGTTATTAGAATCTTCATCTTTTTCAGATTTTTCACATTGCGCGATGTTTTTTTCTACCATTAGAGATATAGTCTGAAGAATGATTTAACTTAGTAGAAGAATTTCAATTTCATTTCTGAAATATTACAAATATTATTGGTAGAGTTTTTTAATTGATAAAAATTAGCCTTTTGAACACACAAAAACACTTGTTTTAAGAAATATAAGTTACCTTTGAGGACGGTTTTAGGGCTGCAAAATGATCGGGATTGATCGGATGGTGGATATCTTGAACAATAAAGCCACAAAATAGAAAAATATATGCAATTAAAAGGGTTAAAAGTTGACTGTCTGAATAACGAGCTTTATTATTTATGACTTTTCTTTTCTCTTATTTTTTTTTTGTTCAAAATCAAAATAACAGCTTGCTGCGGCGAATTTACACGGATGTAGTCATAGTTGGCAAAGTTCACCCCGTTCACCCGTTCCGTTCATGAACGCGAAAGTTCGCGAACGCGTTCAATTCCAATGAACGTGAGCGTGAACGCGTTCAATTTTAGGTGAACGATATGATGAACGTACTGATTTCAACATGCGTTTTCGACTCATTTTCATCACTTTTTGCTTGAAAATAGCAGAGTTGGCGCGATTCGAATCGCGTGAAAGAATCGAGAAAGAATCCGATTCTCACGATTCGAATCGGATTCGAATCGCGGTTCCCCAAGTCAAAAGAATCGGGAAATGCAGGAATCCGATTCCCTTTTATAGAGAATCGCACCTTCTCGATTCCCTGCGATTCCTTGCAGGTGTTAAAACAGTAAAATGTACTGTTTTTAATGGATTTTACTGATGCATTTGCATTTTGTAGTTCGGGACTGATGACATTTTTTTAAAGGTTGGCTGTTGTGTGAAAATATTGCGAATCAGTGATTCTATGCAGTGAAAGAATCGCGTAATGAAAGAATCGGATCCTCTTTAATGGAGAATCGCGCCTTCGCGATTTCCTGCGATTCCGTGCTTACAGCAATAAATGAAAGAATAGAACATGCAAAATGATCATATACCTAGTTGGGGAAATTACTAATTTCATTTCAAATTCATTTGTCAAGTCCCGAAGTTGAAAAAAATTAGTATTTGCCCATTTGGGAATCGGAATCGGAGGGAATCGAGAACTGCTAAAGAATCGGATTCAGAACCGGATTCGCTTTGTGAAAGAATCGAGACTAGAGAATCGCGATTCTCCCATGTACGAGAATCGTAATTCAGGAATCCGATTCTGACCAATCGAGGAATCGCGCCAACTCTGGAAAATAGACATTTTTTACGAACGTGAATGTGAACGTGAAGGGCGCCTGATGAACGTGAGCGCGAACGCGTTCCCACCTCAGGGAACATGAACGTGAACGCGTTCACAGTTTCCGCGAACTTTGCCAACTATGCAATTTTGACTACATGATGTAGTCAAAATTGGTATACTTTAGTATTTTTACACCTGTGTAAATCCGCCATACGAGCTGATGGCTGACGCAGAATAAAAAGAAAGCCAACGAGTGAAAATAAAATCTCTCTGATGGAATCATTTTTCATTTTCTTCAAGTGGTGCAATTTTCCTGAAAATTTTGGAATTTTTCCCCTTAAAAAAGGGCAGAAAACAGTGAATAATTCATTTCGTGTAATTTTCAAACCTCTACAGTGGACGTCTCATGTGATTCAGCTCAATTACCAGGTGAGTAACCCATATTTCTAGTTACATCTTCTGTACAAAACACATCCCAATCTCATCGATGTTTCTCTATTTTCAGCACCAAAAATGTCATCACCATTCACGTGTATAAATTGTCAAGTAGCATTTCGAGAAGCTGCATTACAACGCGATCATTACAAAACGGATTGGCACCGTTACAACTTGAAACGTAAAATAGCCGAATTACCTCCGGTCACTGCCGAAGAATTTCAACGTAGAGTAACCATCTTAAAGCTCGAAAATGAAACTAAATCTAACGGAAAAAACTACACGTATTGTACCGCATGTAAAAAATCGTTCGCTTCAAGTCAATCTTTTGACAACCACTTGCAATCCAAAAAGCACATCGAATTAGCTCAGCTGAAAAATGGTGACTATCAAGATGACATCGCTCAGCCTTCGATCAAAACCAATAAACTAGTTGAAAAGATGGAGATACCACCGTCAGAGCAGGATGACGACGAAGAATCGTTAGAAACTGCATCTTCTGGTACCGAAGAATTAGACTCCGATGAATGGGAAGAAATAATTAGTGAAGATAATCCGATTTTGAACAACGACTGTCTGTTCTGTAACCATCATAGCGCATCTTTAACTAAAAATGTCAAACACATGTCGATCGAGCACTCTTTCTTTATACCACATATCGAATATTTAGCCGATTTAAAAGGATTACTGTTGTATCTAGGAGAGAAAATATCTCAAGGATTTATGTGTATTGGGTGTAACGATAAAAAAAGTTCTTTCGTGAATATCGAAGCTGTTAGAAATCACATGCTAGATAAAGGACATGCTAAAATACCTACCGATACCGAATCTTCTTTGGAATACGTGGATTTTTATGATTTTGAACACGGTTACGATGATGATGATTATGATGACGAGGCGGAAGAAGACGATGATTGTAAATCGATTGCTAGCGTTGTGACTAATACCGGAAAAACCGTTTCTACCGATGGAGATTCTGTAACGATGGCTTTGCCTTCTGGAGAAGTTATATGTCACAGATCTTTAATTAGATATTTTAGGTAAGGTATTCTGATTTTGTGACAGTTTAAATTACTCCGCATCGAATTAATTTTTATCGTTTTGTTTTTCAGACAAAATCCCATCATCGCTAGGAAGAAATTACCTCACGTTAAAGAAACTAAAATTCAGAAATTGATTAATCATTACCGAGTTCTTGGTTGGAGTCCAACGCAGAAAGAACAAATTAAAAAGTAAATCTTTCAGAGTACAGAAGATTATAATTTTATTTCTTGTATTCGTCGTACTAATTACGTATATTTTTTGTTACAGGAAAGTGAAAGATATAAAATACATCAATTTTATTCAATCGAAGTACGAAACGAAGCTCAGAGTAAAAGCTAACAAGCTTCAAACACATTTCCGGCAGCAAGTTGATTTCTAAAATGTTCCTCTCTTCTTTAACGGATTATCTACCATTATTTCTCTACATCGAGACATCGGTTTATTCGACACAACGTTTCGAATAAACCATCGCTGTTATTTTTCTGCAATTCATCTACCTAATTAACTTTATCATTATTCAAACTCGAGAAAATTCACCACATTTTGGTTCATTTTATAAAATTCTTTGTTTTTTTTCTCTTTGGAAAAGCGTCGCATTGTTCTAAAACGTCTGCTTCGAAGATACCTAAAAACAATACTGATTTAATTTTGGAAATTCATCATGAAAGTTTGTAAAGATATTTTATGCAGATAATTTGAAGCCGAGAGTTTACCTTTGTTTTAGTTTGTTTTCATTTTAAAACGAGTTAATTGAAAATTTTTATTACGTGCTACGATTTGTTATCGAGGCCCATTTCTCGAAGTTGCGTTTACTGGTTATATTTTTGATACTTGTAATAATCGTGTTCATTTCGACGAACGATGAAAATAATGATTTTATACCTGTTTTATCGTTTTATAGAAAATATAAACTTTGGCCGAAGAACTAGTAAATTTTACTTTTCGTTTTTCTTCTCCTTCAAGAGAATAATGGCGAAGATAAATCAGTTTAAATTATTCACTGGAAACTAAATGTAATACGAGGTATCACGAGCACACTGAAAGATAATTCATATATTATCGAATCATGTGTTTTTTATGGCTGCGTAAATTGCAACGTTCGCTTATACTTTTTACGATATCGTTTGGAAAACAATAAACCACCAACTCGGAGCAATTTAATCGGTAATTCAAAGACATATTGAACAAATACCTAGTAAAACGTTCATATACGTATATTTTTTATTGAAAAAAGGAGAAGAATTATTTCGCATAATATTTACAAACAGGCGAAAAAAAAATTGGAAATAAAAACTCGAAAATAAAAGGTACACGTTAGAATAATAATTAACATTTATACAAATACAGATTACGTAAAGCATATCACACTGTCATCTTTGGTTACTTGAGTAAACGCGTTTTTTAAAACGATAAATAAAAATAACGGTCGAATAAATACCAAACTATTTGTCAAATAAACGTATCTTCGATGTTGATTCTGGTCGAAGAAAATCTATTGGCTAAATTTTTACCCTTATTTACAATTTTACCTCTATTAAGTACCGATTCCGGTAAAGGTGGGATATCACTTAAATGTATTTCGCTTTTTAGATATATTTTATTTTCCTGAATAGCAGCTGCTCCACTCTCCAGAGATTTCCTGGCCGGTTCTGATCTACGAAATGTACTCTGGGTAAGGTCGTTTTTTTCAAATGATCTAGGTAAACTGTTATACAGTTTGTTATCGCGAAAATTAACATGTTTGGTATTGTGTATGGTGGATACTTCAGTATCGAAACCGAAGCCGTAGTCTTCTTGTCAAGACGGCATACTACGGGTCAATGATAATAAATTCATCGCGTCTTCGCGCTCCGACCACAAATATAGGTTTCTAAAAAACAAAACCACGTCCGTTTGAATTAAATTAAAGCACATTGATAATAAAGCCATTCCAATTAATATGTACGCCGACGTCGCGATCATCGAAATACTCTCCATACGACCGGGCGTAAAACCACCGAAACCAATGGTCACCAAACTCATGAAACAGAAATACCAGCTGTCTAATATAGTCCATTTCTCGATCAAATTAAATGTCAAAGCGCCGCTGGTAATATAAGTAATTAACACCAGAGCGGCTAGCCAAACTGGTATGCTGGAAGATTGATCGTGGTACACGGTCGTCGTTTTATTGCAATTCGGTACCGAGCACTTCGTTACCGATTTAGAGGCAGTTTTTTTCGTAGCGTTGTTACAAGATATAAAAGTGTAAAATCGACGGAAAGGGTTGGCCAAGTAGTCGCCCACCACCGCCAGATAGACTAACATGATGAAAAATCCGATCGTTATGTACAGCATAGAGAATACACGACCCCATACAGTTCTTGGTAAAATGTTGCCCGAACCTGGAACAGAAAATAATACGGATTTTTATTTTACATTATTTTACAAATAAATGACTTGATTAGGTAGGTACCTATTTAGTTGAAAAAAACTGTACGAATAAAGTTAGATAAGTAGGTAGGTAATTCCTTTTTATAAGATCAATTATAGTCAACCATCAGACATCAGTTTCTTTTTTCATACAATTAATTTTGTCTGTGATTATATAATTCGTCGAACTTATAATTAAAATACACAAGAGAAGAAATGAGAGTTAGTATCCGAAAAACATAATAAACGACATAGGTAATTATAATTATTCGTCATAGTATTTCGACTGTTGTTGAGAGTACGGTGAGGAAGATTTATAAGAGTTGGGTCAAAAAAGTGATTCAAGATTAGAATTCGTCAACGAGCTCATATCATTGAGAATCGATTTTCAATTTTTTTAAAAGCGAAGAGACTGAGACCTGTATTTAAAAATAAGCATAGAATCGAACTCAGCACTTTCAAAAACAAAACAAATCACACTTCACACATAATTTAATTTTTTGTGTTTTAAACTTTCGAGAACGATGGAGTCAGTTAGGGGAGAGAGAACAGGTTTGGATCGAAAAATAACATTAATTTTTTTTTTTGTAATTTAGTCAGAATCGGAGCCCTTTTGTACTCCTCACTGCTCAGGAATGTTGAGATCCCATTTCGAGAAACTAAATTGTTATTAGAAAGTAAAAAGCTATCTTCACTGGAATTTTTCCAAATTTTTATATGACAGCTTTCAGTTTTTTTTTCATCTATCATGAAAAGTCCTGCTTTTGCCGTGAAAGTTCAGTTTTAAACTTTTGACATTTTGATCACCGATTTGAACGGTCTATTTCCTTTCTTTAAAATTCTCCAAAATTAGCTTTAACCTCAATCAGTCTTAAGATGAGTGTAAAAACAATTCAAAGGCATGAAAATAACCTCCTCCCTTGCAGGGATTGAGAAGATAACTTGAGAATCATTTAACCGGGTCACTGAATAAAAATTGGAAAAATATTCAAAGAAAACAGGTTGACTTGATTTAATTTTTGGTACGAGAAGAAGGCAGGAGGGTCATTCCATTTCAACTCAACCAACGTTTTTGAGTCATGTCTTTCAATTTCGCTCATTTTTTTTTTACAATGTCTCGAGGTACTCAAATTCAGCAGCCCATTCCTCCAAAACTATGATACTTTGATCAAAACTGATTTCACAGTTCGAAAGGGCATTGTATTTAAAACTTTTTAAGAATTTTGAAATTTTCAAAAGTTGAAAGTTGAACGTTCAAATTGAAAGTTCAAAATTCAAAATGGCGCTGTAAGTGGGAGCTAGCATTTACGATTTTGAAAAAACTTCTATTGATGTACCTTTTGATGCTTTTTCGAAATATTTGAGTTTCGAGATGGGATCTCCTGATGGCGGGGTAGCACACCCCCCCCCATTTTGGACGAAACTTTTGAAAGAAAATCTGGGGCATGTGATATATCGAATTCTATGTTTTTTGTGACGCTGAACACGAATATGACGTCAAATTTTTGATAGGGCCTCATCCATGGCCCCTAGCACCTCCCCAAAGGGGGTAAAAGTTCAAAAAAGTGTTTTGTACGTGCGACACATGGAACAGTATGTTTTTGGTGACGCTGAATACGAATATGACGTCGGCCCCCAGCACCTCCCCAAGGGGGGTAACCCCTAAAAAAAGGATTACATTCGTGTGAGACATGAAATAGTATGTTTTCGATATCGCTGAACACGAATATAGGTAGCTATAGTTTTTTAAATCGACCTCACCCATGGCCCCCAGAACCTCCCCCAATAGGTAAAAGTCCAAAAAAATTGTTAGGGGCCGTGGATGGGGTCCAATCAAAAATCCGACGTCATATTCGTATTCAGGGTCACCAAAAACGTACTATTCCATGTGTCGCACGTACAAAACACTTTTTTGAACTTTTACCCCCTTTGGGGAGGTGCTTGGGGCCATGGATGGGGCCCTATCAAAAATCTGACGTCATATTCGTGTTCAGCGTCACCAAAAACATAGAATTCGATACATCACATGTCCCAGATTTTCTTTAGAAAGTTTCACCCAAAATTGGGGGCGGGGGTGCTACCCAGGATCAAGAGATCCCATCTCGAAACTCAAATATTTCGAAAAAGCATCAAAAGGTACATCAATAGAAATTTTTTCAAAATCTTAAATGGTAGCTCCCACTTACAGCGCCTATTTGAAATTTGAAATTTCAATTAGAAAGCTCAAATTTCAATTTTTGAAAGTTTCAAAATTCTTAAAAAGTTCTAAATACAATGCACTTTCGAACTGTGAAATCAGTTATGATCAAAGTATCATAGTTTTGGAGGAATGGGCTGCTGAAGTTGAGTACCTCGAGACAATGAGAAAATATTGGAAGCCCCCCCACCCACCCCCTGAGGGGGCTGGGACCAAACTAATTGCGGGGTTCTTACTTACTGGATGGGTATATATTGTAAAAAAAAGTTGAGCGAAATCGAAAGACATCACTTTCAAAATCGCCCTTTTTTGGTTGAGTTGACATGGAATGACCCAGGGAGAAGAGAAACGGGGAAGGTGGGTGAGAGATGAGTTGATAGGAGGAAGGGTATGACATCATCTTAAATGTCGCCGTAAACGTGTACTTTATACCTTCTTACGTTAGAATAACATAATAATATGTACGTATTTACGGCAAACCGAGTAGGCAACTTATTCTACATAATTTTCCAATGGTATTCATTGGTCCCTTGCAGAATTGGGGCAAAGCGAATAAAGAATTGGGACAACGAAATCCAAGAACTCATACAAGAGAAAAGACAGGCATTCAGAAAATTCATGAGCACAAAAAGCGAGGTTGATGGTGAAGAATATCGAAAACAGTCGGCAAAAGTCAAGAGAAAGTCCAGGAAATTACAGAGAGAGAGCTGGGAAAATTTCATCACATTCCTGGAGCATGACACATACAAGTTACGGCCAAAGGTGTACAAGATCATAAGAAGAATTGACACAAATTTTAACGAAAGAGTGGGTTTGCCAAAGATTAAAATCAATGATGCAAAGGAATATTTTGAAGAACTCTGGAGTGATGAAAATGCACAAGATACAAAGATAGAAGATGAAATTGGAGAAATAGAAGACAGAATTTCAATTAAAGAGCTTCAAGAAGCTTTGAGAACAGCAAAAAATGCAAAAGCTCCAGGAGAAGATGGCATACCAACAGAATTGTACAAATATGCAAGTGGTGAATTTAAAAGAAGACTTCTGGAATTCCTAAATAGGATGTACCAAGAAGAAAGGGTACCTGAAGATTTCAAAACAGCAATTGTAATACCACTTTTCAAGAAAGGCGATATGTCAAACCTGAAAAACTACCGAGGAATAAGTCTACTCAACACCTGCTACAAGATATATGCGAAAATACTGGCAAAACGACTGGCAGAGCATGCAGAAGAAAAGCTATCAGAAAGTCAAAACGGATTTAGAAAAGGAAGATCATGCACTGATGCAAGTTATACAGTAAAACTACTGATGGAAAAACGGATCGAATACAACCTAGAAACACACATGTGCTTTATAGACCTGGAAAAAGCATATGATAGGGTTAATAGAAAAAAACTGTTTGAAGTCCTAAAAGATGAAGAGATAACATATAAAATGCGAAAGGTGATAAACAGCATATATAAGAACACTAGAATAAGAGTACGAATTGGAAATAAACTCTCAGAACAAGCAGAAATATACAGAGGAGTTCGCCAGGGATGCCCACTGTCTTGTGTTTTATTCAACATGTACATGGATCACATGGTAAAAGAATGGCAGAAAATGAAGCCAAAAGGAATCAAGACAGACAGAAGACAAGAAATATCAACAGTATTATTCGCAGATGATCAAGCAGTACTAGCCGAAACAGAAGATGACCTACAGAGATCAATGTATAATTTAACAAAGATATCAGAAAAGTATGATATGAGAATATCTTCAGAGAAAACAAAAACAATGGCCTTCAAAGGAAAGGAGCCAGTAAGAAGCAAGATTGTAATAAATGGAAAAATCATTGAACAGGTCAACAATTTCAAATACCTGGGAAACACGATATCATACCAGGGAGAAGTAGATGTTGGTGGAAAGATTGCAAAGTTCCTGAGAGTCACAGGACTGATAAATAGGACCCTGAGAAGCAGTAAGGTGCGAAAAGAAACAAGATTGAAGGTGTACAATACCCTAGCAATACCAATGATGACGTATGGAAGCGAGGTATGGGCACTGAAGAAATCTGATAAAAGAAGAATAACGGCAGCAGAGATGAAGTTCATGAGGAGAACGGCAGGGGTGACTCTCAGAGACAGAGTCCCATCCGAGAAAATAACAGCAGATCTCGGAGTGAAGCCAGTCATGAAGAAGATAAAACAGTATAGGAAAGATTGGAGAAATCATGTCAAAAGGATGGAGGAAACAAGATCACCAAAACAGGTCCTCCAATATACACCAACGGGGAAGAGAAGCAGAGGGAGACCAAGGAGGGAACTCACGGATACCTCAGGCTCATCCTCAACAGGTTCCACACCGCAGCAGACAGGCCAATAGGCCTACCGCTTATAAGGAAACGACGATGACGACGACGACGATTCATTTTCAGTTAGTACGTGATCGATTTGAACGTATTTTTATCTGAATCTTGAAAGGGAGTAACTCGAGGTAGTGTAGCGAACAAGAGGGGAGGGGGGGCTCAATTTCTGATAACTCTGGGTCTTATATCATCTTTAATATCGACACTAACACTTGACGAAATTTCATCAATTTTGCCTCAAGTCAAACTCGTGTCGTCTGTATATAAAGTCTCCATGAACCACCCACTACTCCAATCTGTGTTTGTGTTTTTCGTTTGTTTGATCCTCGTAGAAAATCTCATTTTTGCAACCCACAAAAGAACGTCGAGTTGTTTTTTCATTAAATGAAAATGAGAACATTTCTTGGGTTTTTTCGTCGGCTCAAACATCGGGTCAAGCGTGAATGATGAAATAACTCTTTATTAAAAATATTAGATACACCGAACGAAGCTATATGTATAGGGAAACCTCTCGCTCTCGGTGAAAAAAAATAGAAAAAAATCTCATCTTTTTTATCGCCGTTCTAATTTAAAAAATTATCCGCTCGAATCGCGACGTGTAAAGCTAAATCGGAAACGATCTCTGGCATGAGAATGTTTCGTCGTCGTACACTACGAGAGTATATCGTTGCGAGAAGAGAGAGAGAAAAAAAGACGACAAATAAAGCCGAGAGCTTTCGATACTGCCAGTACATAGGAGCACTAGAGCAGCAAATCTCATAAAAATAAATCAAATAAGTAATTTCTAGCCGTCTTTTTTTTCACACGTTTACCCCGTCTTCTCTTGCCAAATATTACGGAAACATTTGCACTTCAATGAAGTCATGATTAAGACTGTGTGAACTTAGAGGCGAACAGTTCGATTGCCAGTATCGTGTACAGAATTTTCTAAGACATCGAATACGTATCTATACGAAAAAAAGAAGCGGGTCAGTTGCTTTTCATCAATTTTCCTTTAGATTTATCAATTTGACATCTAAATTACAGCGCGCCATAACGCCTCGTAAGTTTTTCGCTCACCGGTCAAATTGCCTTGCAACATTCAGTTATCGGAGGTTCCACTCGAATTTTTCCATTCAGTCAATACGAAGAAATTTTAAATCATTGGTATCTGTGCCCCATCGTCTAACTCGTTATAGTGTATCTACTGCAGAGTAGCGTTGGGTTGTTATGGGTAAAAATTTAATCATTTCTACAATTGATTTCGTTATCTTTTCCAATTCCCCTTCCAATCGAGAACCGACAATATAGTAAATTGGCAAAAATACATTCGCAGTTCGTTCGATAGATAAATTGAGAGAAGGAAAAAATGAATATTTAGGTCGATTTTATTCTGAAAATTCGACGAAATCTGTGTCCAATTTTTTGCCTAGTTTCAATATCTACGATAGATAACGGGCCGAAGTAATTTACTTGACGGAATATGAAATTTTTCATATTTTCTTGGTCCCTTCGTAATAAAAATAACTAATAGCCGAAAAGGTCTTTCGATAAATTTCTATCTACCAATTTTTGTTTTCTTTTTCGTCGTTCAGTCGTTCGAATTGTGAAAAGTTATATGTTAGCCACTTCAACACGGGAGCAACTTTTCTTACTCGTACATTTAGGTAAATAGGTAACTTATTATTTTGGGGGTATAATTTTTCCATAACCAAAATTTTCACCTGCATTCAGTAAAATTATGAAAAGTAGCCCTAAAAATAGCACATATTTACTAAGCAGAACCGAATTTCGTCATTTCAAGACATTTTGAAATCTCCGGCAAGATTTTCGAGTTTTCGAGAATTTTTGAATTTCGCCAGAAGGCGTACGCAATAATTTGGGGAGCCAAAAATTTGTAGTTTATATTATCGATCTTTTTAACAAGTTTATTCACATTTAAGCCGATTTCCAGGCAGACACCTCCAGTATATTTTTTGACCAACATTTAGGAAAAAATTTCAAAATATCAAAATTCTTCGTATACAGAAAACTTTTGATTTCATGACTTTTTTTCCTTACATGATTGTCAGAAAACACACTTGAAGTGTCTGCCTGGAAACTAGCTACGGTTGATTTTTCATTTTCATTCTCTGAATTAATCCCCATGCCTATAGTGGAAAAATTCAAAAATTCTGGAGAAATCGAAAATTGCGCAAAAGGTTTTAAAATGGCTCAAAATGACGAAATTTAGGTTCGAGAAGTTGGTTTTTAGTGAAAATTCAGCCATTCCTACCAATAATTTTCCCACAAATGAAAATTTTGTGATTTTTTTTCGATTTATTCCTTGTAAATATGCTGGCCAAAAAATATGTTTGAAAAAATGCAAAGTAGGTACTTACGTATTTATTTAAAATCCGAAATGAAATTCAGCAAAAATAGATTTTGTATTTTTGAGATTCAACATTCAAGTACAATTTTTTAAAGTGAAACGACAATTTCAAAAGTTTTATTTCTATTAACAAATGCCCTAAAAACTCAAAATTCACAAAAATCTTTTTTTGACCCGACTTTTGGCATACGTATTTTTTGTTCAATTTTATTCGAAAAATTTTTGTACTTGACTTCAGCCCATTCTACATTAAATTTTTAAAAAATAAAATAAATTAAAAAAAAAATACCTAGAGTGATCTGATGAATGAAAGATACATATCACTCGTTTCTTATTTAAAAAGTTAGGAGGAAAGAGCATTGAAAATTTTACACTCTTACTCTTACTCTTTCAGAGCTCTTCAAATCTACAAAAAAAAAAACCGCTCACACTCTCACTCTACTATTTTGAAAAATCTCAAAATTCATACTCTTTTCCACTATTGACCCCTACTCTTACTCTATTCTTGCAGCCCTGGAGAAATTACCCGAATCTTAAATTTATTGAAGAAATTTCTTCTAAAAAAAAAGTTTTTTCAAAAAGAATCTGACGTAGGGTGTAATAATCTAGTAATTATAAACACCCCCCCCTCAAAAAAAAGTTCTTCAAATAAACAGTTTCCTTCAAAAATAAAAAGTTGATTTTTTAAGTGTTCATTTTTGAAAATTGAGGTCAAAAACAAATTTGGTTTCCTCTCAATTTTTGGATAGTTTTTTTCTCTTGTAGAGAATTTTTTATAAGAAAGTTTTTGGTAAAATACTTTTTTTTCAAAAGCATGTTTTAATAACCTTTGTTTCGTGAAGTTTTCATTTTCCCTTCAAAAATAAATACATAGGTAAGTATTTCAATTTTTCTTTTAAAAACTGAGATTGTGTTTCACATGTGTATACGTACGTAGATTCCTTACCTACCTACCTATTTTTTGTTCAAATAAAGTTTTTATTTTTTTTTCTTCAAAAATGAAGGTTGCATTTTCTATCCAAGAGCAAAACCGGCCATAATGAGTGTCTGTAATTGGGTGGAATTTTTTTTAATTTCTTTAAAAACGCGAAAAAACGTTTTAAAATTCCATTTTTTATGCAATTCTGAGAGGAAGAACCACAAAACGTGAAAAATGGCACTCGAAGATTTTTTTGATTAAAAGATATATTGCAAGTAGGTATTAAAATATTCGCGTTAGTTTTTATGAAAATACTTGATATAGAATGGCATTGCCTCAAAAAGAAATCATTCAATGAAGTTGAGCTTCCTAATTATACTTACTTGAAATACATAAATAAGCCCTTCCACTGGTAGAAAAGTTGAAGGCTACCAAATTTTGTTTTGTTCCATTTTTTTCATAGGACCCTTGATTTTCCCCAAAAATTCATCCCCTACGAAGAAAGAATTTAATTCAAATTTGTACCTTAATCAATACTTACTTAAAATATAATTACCCTATTTCATTGGTAGAACAAATTTTTTTTCCTTTTATTTTTTTTATAGGACCCTTGATTTTTTCTGAAAATTCATTCTCTGCGATGAAAAAATTTAATTCAATTTATACCTTTACCATAAAATTCATGAACTGTGCAGCTTGATTACTCATTAATTCTTTTCTAAGAGTCTTTGTTCAGAAATATTCACGGTTGGAGGAGCAAAAAAAACCACAATCTTCTTGAACAATGTGTTACTGTGCAGTCAAAAATGAATTTTTATTATGGCCTGCACTTTTGAAAATTTTTCTCAATGAATATCGATTTCGATATAATGCCTAAATGAAGAAGGTTTCATGTTACGGTGCTTCTTATACAAAGGATAAAAGCTGTCCAGTCCTCCATAAGCCAGAAAATCAAAATTTAAAAAATCGAGCTTGAAAGCTTATTTTTTGGAATACTTACATACTTTCAAAGGACGACCCTGCTGTTTTTTCCCCTAAAATCTGATTTCGGTTTTTAATAAAATTGAAAAAAAATTCAATTTTCGAATTCATGAAAACAAACATTTTTTGTCAAGTTCATTTTCAATTGTCCTTGAAATCAGATATGTATTAGGAACTTGGGAAGGGGGTGGGTCATGTGGAAGCTAAGGGGAGGTGAGGAAATTGGATGCGATAAAAAATTTTCGAAAGGAAATTCAATTCTAAATACTTTTTTTTATTAGGTATTACTTTTTAATGTATCTCTGCAAATTTTGGCAGAAAACCAAAAAAAACACACATGATTTTGATGATTTTGAGAGTGATTTTTTGAGTTTTTAAGCTCAACGGTTTATCCAAATGAAAATTTATGATGACCACGTTGTAGAGGAGATCTCAAGGAACAATTTTTGTCCGAATATTTTTTTTGTAGGACTAATGGGTACTCTCTAAATTTGACTAATGAAATTTACCACCTAACATTGAATAAACATTCAAAAAGCCCCTCAAAGTCAAGACAGCATTCCCTACTTGTTTCCCTCTCTAACTCAGCAATACTTAATAGGGGGGGGGGGAATGTTAAAATACTCCTGCAACAGATGGATAAGCAACTTATTACACATTTGTGTACAAATGGTTGACAGACTATTTATTTCAGGTGTTGTTTCGTCTCAGTTCATTCGCTATAATTCGCTATTGCGAAGTAAAAATTTACAACCATTTTGAAAAAAAAAATACTGGCATCCAGTTATATGCTTATTTGCTCACTCGGTTGCCCATTTTTTTCTCTCATATGGATATACCATTTCAAGGGGTTCCAAAATCCGATCTTTTTTGAAAAAAAATTGAAATATTTCTCTCAAAAGGAATAAATCGTTGCATGATGACGATTCGCTTACATTGTTGAATAACGTCATGAAAATTCATCATTTTTACGATGAGTTTAGAAGTACAAAAAATTGTCAACGTTCTAGGTTCCACAGACAGTTGCAACATTGTTGAAAAATTATCACAGAATTTGAAAAAAACTGGAAAAATCTTTCGCTTTTGACCTATCTACCTACATATCTAAGCTCAATTATGTAGACAACGGAGACTCGAGAAATATTGAAAAGAGATAGTTGGGGACCTATAGTAGGTAGGTACTGGTTCAATTCGAAGGAGTACGACACGTATAATAAACACAATACGAAATGCTTTTACAATAGCGACATTGCTCATAATAATGGACCACTTCCATTAAGCTTAAGCTTTTACTTTTGGTATGAAAGCGTGTGATTAAATGCACCGGTTAAAATTCAAATTACCGTTTCTGGTATAACTTTTAAGTAATCGCAGTAATACAGTTGGCATTGTACGTAAATCACCATTGGATTATATCCGATTCGCGGGTGTATTTATTTCGACGAACGATTTCACTCGAAGGATGAGATTTTTGTAGAAAAGATTTCGTTTGTGTAGCTTACTTATATACTTCAGTGTATACGTATAGAATGGTATAGAAAATATCCGCTAGAAGTTATACGTATAAGTGTATAAGTATTTATTAAACGTAGCGTGAAAATTTCAACTTGGAGGTTTATCTTCGACGTAATACACATTTCAACTGCGGAAAATAACTCGGCGACAATTAAAGATGACTATGTTAAAGATGTATCAACGTTATTTTACGAGCTCCTGAGACTATTTTATACGTACAGAATGCCATAGCGTACGCGGCCAAAGTTCATATAACTTCGGTGCGAGATTAAGCACCGTTTTGAATCACATTAGCTGGAAAAATATACTAAAAAGCACTCTGGTGGAAATTTTTCTAATTTGTACGCGGCGGCTGGGAATTTTTGAAATAATTCCAGAACACGGCGGCCATTCCACTCGTTATGTAACCCGGCTAGAAAACACTATTATTTATAACGTCGTCGTCGTCGTGTACTCTTCCACCTCGTCTGCCTCCTCATCCTCTTATCTCGCAACGTACGTACTACGTAACGTATTCCTCTCTTCTGATCCAAGCGTAGGGCAAAAGTGCACGTTATTTTTAAAATTTATGCAGCGTAAATTGTCGGTAAATAAAGGGTTCATACGGATGAGTTTATTTTTCGTGGT
The DNA here is from genome assembly GCF_950023065.1 of Planococcus citri. Lineage (NCBI taxonomy): Eukaryota > Metazoa > Arthropoda > Insecta > Hemiptera > Pseudococcidae > Planococcus > Planococcus citri. The sequence goes on along the minus strand of NC_088678.1, from coordinate 59,310,773 downwards.
TTTGCATTTTTATTATTATAGGTGTCATCGTGGATCTTGCTTTTCACTCCGCGATCTTTTCCTCTCGACGCTATATTTCCAGTCCTATGTTTCTCTTCCTCGTCGTGACTTTAAATCGTTGTCCCTCGAGATGAATTGTAGTTTATCAAATCAACGATAACGCACCGGGTACCTACCTACTTTCGCCATAATCCGGCCGAATTTTAATAAGAATGAAATATGATCAAATTTTAAATTTTTTTACTCAAATTTTAATACACGATATCAACGCGCGCGGAAAGGCCAGCATAACCATATCGCGTCTTCGTCATACCTTTTTTCTTCTTTTTTTTTTTTTTTGGTATGTTGAAATATCCTCTCTAAAGATGAGATTTATTTCAAAGTTTGTTTTTCACGTAGAGTGTCAACAGAGCTTTGGTAAAAGTCCTTCGTATGGAACCAGAAAGCGAAAAAAATTATGCAAAAAGTTATTACAACGTAATTCAAGAATTTACGCCCGAATAATCTTGCATATGCAGCTATTTTTCTACACCAAAGTATACGGCGACTGCATTTCGACTCCTTCAGGGGTGATATTCTATCCCAAACAGTAATACAAAGCTGAATTTAAAAAGCAGCTCGCGTCTAAGAAACCAAATTATGCAGCTGGATCGAGACAAATATGCAAAATACTGCATACATTATCATCCAAGGGGTGCAAATTTTCTTATATAAAATGTTAAAATATAAATCCGCAGATTTCAAAAATTGCTCCTGCAGAATATACTATTAAGTATACAGCTTCTTCCAAGACGTATTATAATATACAGATGTTTGTCTATGCAACGATTTGTGCACTTGGGAGAAATATTGCAATTTTTTTTTTTTTCAAAAAAGATCGCATTTTGGAACCCCTTGAAATGGTACCTATATCCATATGAGAGAAAAAAAATGGGCATCCGAGTGAGCAAATAAGTATAACTGGATGCCAGTGTTTTTTTCACAAAGTGGTTGTAAATTTTTATTTTGCAATAACGAATGAACCGAGACGAAACAACACCTGAAATAAATAGTCTGGCAACTATTTGTACACAAATGTGTAGTAAGTTGCTTATCCTTCTGTTGCAGGAGTATTTTAACATTTTTCCCCCTATTACGTATTGCTGAGTTAGAGAGGGAAACAAGTAGGGAATGCTGTCTTGACTTTGAGGGGCTTTTTGAATGTTTATTCAAGATTTAAAATGTACTTACTTGATAACAATTATAGTCGGGGGGCCCGCATAAGGATCATTTGCACCCCCTGCCGATCCTCCGGGACAACTTTTTTCTTAAAGGGGGAGTCCTAAGGAACATTTCTAGTCCTTGTCCTCAAAAAAAAAAGTGGCGGCCATTTTGATTGACAGCTCAGCCGAAATCGCAGATTTAGCGTTCCAACATACGACTAGCATAAAATTTTTTAAACCGTACAAAGGTATAGATCGAAAGAGCAGGCAACAATTCATCTCTTGTTAAAATTTCAAGTGCTAAAGTGCCTTTTTCGATTTTTGGTGAATTTTCGAAAATCAAATTTTGGCCAAAATGTGAGAAAAAATCAAAATTTTACCAAATTAACCTAGAAAGCGGAAATTTTGGATATACCCTATTTTCGACCTGCCAAATCGATTGGAAACTGTTTCAAACCGTTTTGAGCAGTTCTGGAGCCTCCAGCAGATTTTTGAAACTCGAAATTCCCACAAAATTTCATCAAATGAAGTTGGAAAGCCGAAATTAATTTTGCAAACTAATTTCAATACGCCATGAAGTCGACTGCAGATAAATTTCAAGTCGTTTTGGAGCCTCTAGCGATTTTTTTGAAAATTACTGGAGCCTCCAGTAGATTTTTGAAACTTGAAATTTACCCGAAATTTCATCAAAATGGTCATGGAAAGCTGAAATTCTATGCACTCCAATTTTAACACCCTCTGAAGACGACTTAGGGTGAGTTCAAGTAATTTTGGAGCCTCCAGCAATTTTTTGAAAAATTTTTATTTGTATGTACCTACCTACTTGCTTCTTGAATTATTATAAAATTTAAAAATTTTTCGGCCTCGATTCACTCGGATCAGATCATCATCATTTTCCTTTCTTCGACCAAAGTTACAAAGTAGAAAAATTGACTTCTCACATCAAAAATAATGTTGTTTTACTTGAAATTTTTCAAAAAAAAGTCTCATCTTTATCGTTGGAATTTCTCATCTTGAAAATGATTTTTTTGTACCTCACAAATTGTAAATTTTCTGAAGCGAGTGCGAAATCGAAAATATTTCGTTTTCTTTTTGAATTTCATTCACAAAGGCAATAAGGATAGAAAAAACACGAAAAAATAGGGAATTTTTGATTTTGGATTTCAGTCCCAACTTGCAATAGAACAATACAATGGTCATATTCCATGTCAACTCAACCAAAAAAAGGCGATTTTGACAGTCATGTCTTTCGATTTCGCTCAGATTTTTTTTACAATGTATACCCACCCACCAAGTAAGATACCCGCAATTAATTTGATCCCAGTCCCCTCAGGAGGTCGGTGGGGTGAGGCTTCCATTATTTTCACATTGTATCGAGGTACTCAACTTCAGCAGCCCATTCCTCCAAAACTATGATACTTTGATCATAACTGATTTCACAGTTCGAAAGTGCATTGCATTTAGAACTTTTTAAGCATTTTGAAATTTTCAAAAGTTGAACGTTCAAATTGAAGGTTCAAAATTCAAAATGGCGCGCTGTTAGTGGGAGCTACCATTTACGATTTTGAAAAAATTTCCATAGATGTACCTTTTGATGCTTTTCGAAATATTCAAGTTTCGAGATGTGATCTTTTAATGGAAGGGGAGCACCCCCACCCACAATTTTGAGCGAAAATTTCGAAAGAAAATCTGGGGCATGTGATATATCGAATTGTATGTTTTTGGTGACGTTGAACACGAATATGACGTCAAATTTTTGATTGGACCCTATCCACGGCTCCCAACAATTTTTTTGGACTATTACCAATTGGGAGAGGTTCTGAGGGCCATGGGTGAGGTCGATTTGAAAAACTATGATTATATTCGTGTTCAGCGATATCGAAAACATACTATTTCATGTGTCACACGAACAAAACACATTTTTGAACTTTTACCCCCTTTGGGGAGGTGCTGGGGGCCGTGGATGAGGTCCAATCAAAAATCTGACGTCATATTTGTATTCAACGTCACTAAAAACATACAATTCGATATATCGCATGCCCCAGATTTTCTTTTGAAAGTTTCGCCCAAAATTGGGGGTGGGGGTGCCCCTCCTTTCATGAAGAGATCCCATCTCGAAACTTGAATATTTCGAAAAAGAATTAAAAGGTACATCCATGGCAATTTTTTCAAATTTTTAAATGGTAGCTCCCTCTTACAGCGCCATTTTGAAATTTGAACTTTCAATTTGAAAGTTCAACTTTCAACTTTTGGAAATTTCAAAATGCTTAAAAAGTTCTAAATGTAATGTACTTTTGAACTATGAAATCAGTTTTGATCAAAGTATCATAGTTTTGGATGAATGAGCTGCTGAAGTTGAGTACATCGAGACAATGTGAAAATAATGGAAACCCCCCCCCCACCGACCCTCTGAAGGGACTGGGACCAAACTAATTGCGGGTTTCTTACTTACTGGGTGGGTAGACATTGTAAAAAAATTTTGAGCGAAATCGAAGGACATGACTCAAAAACGTTGGTTGAGTTGACATGGAATGACCCTTAGTCAATTCGTTGACAAATTGGGGGGGGGAGGGGAATTTTTTTCACATGTTCGTCTACATATTGGTAAAATATCTCAAAAGGCAATCTGTGTAGGTAGGCAATTTCTTTTACCTCATTTTTAAAACAGATTTTCCTACTTTTTTTACCTTGGACTTTCAGCCAATAATTTCAAAATCAGAAAATTTTTATTGCAAAATTTGAAATTAAGTTACATACAATTTTGAAATGATTTTTCGATTTTTACTGTCATTTTTTTCTTTTTTATCTACAATAAGTTGGACATTCGTCCAATTTTTCAAAATAGTGCACGCGCCGTCAACTCTCACTAAAAATGTTACCACCAAGTTTATATAACACGTTTTGCTCAACTAAAGCTCTTCTTTTCCTCTTCCACAAGTGTTTAGAAGTGAAAAATATCTAGGCGCGTTCACATAAAACTCGAGGATTACGCTACACTAAAGTTTTAATTAGATAATGGCCATTATTGGCTAAACACTCTCTAATGAACAGATTTCATTAACATCTTAATCGTACCATCGTGTGGAAATTTTCGTAATACATTTAATCTTTGAAGCAGGTAGAAGAATTTTACGAATCGACTGCGTGTTTAGTAAACAAATAAACCTTATGGTAATTAAAGTTGTTTCACGGAGTTAAAACTTTTCTAAGAAGTTTTCTACGAAAACGACTTGCGACTTTTTAGCAAAATAAAAAAAAAGAAAGAAAGAACGAAACAGAGGAAGAAAAAAAAACCTCAAACGAATGTTTTAAAATTCAGCGGTTCTTTCGCTTTTGTGTACTTTTGAAACGATGGCAGTGCGGTAAATGAAAGCGCGCGTCAATTTGTAGGATACGTTTTGGATAATTCATCCAAATTACTCTTCTTCTTTTGGATATCGCGATTAAAAATCAAACAGCTTTTAATCCGAAGGAATCCGATTAAATGGCAAAGTACCTACGACGAGAATCAGACCGCCGCACGATGCCATAAAATTGAAACTTTTCAAAAAAGATAAAATTTTATCGAAATTTTCCAACCAAAGAAAAACAATCGAAAGCTTTTATATTAACAGCTTTCGAAATTACGTTCGACTCAAGGGATAGAAATTTACGAGCGGTGTGCGAGCGCGGTGCATTTCTTTGAATATTTTTGTACATGCCATTAAACAAGCTTTCATTAGTGACCGCGCCCGCCAGCGCCATTCCAATTCTACACAGAATTCATTACATTATACGACGACGAGGTAGGTAAGTTTCAATTATCAACTTGGCTCGCGAGTCGCGACTTTTTGCACATTTTTTATACTTCGATGAATTAGGTCAAATCTTAATACAAAGTCTTTCGCCAACCACCACCGTATCCGTAGCCAAGTAATAAAAACCCGATGCACTGCATCGCCCTATGTGCATCGGTGGTTGCGTCCTTTGCGTCGCAGCCATCGCCATCGCCATTCGTTTTCTAATCCTCGGCTATATGCAAAGGAAATTCTGTACTACGTAGCTTATTCGCTACATTAAATCGCGATGATATTTTCTACGTTTCCCAATTCGCCGAGTTCAAATTTCATTAGTTCGCAGTTCGCATAATGGCTTTTACTTGAGCTTTGGTTATTTGCAAGCACGAATGATTTCTCATACATTCGCTTTGCTTCGCTTTTTACTTTGGTAATTTTCAACGTGCAAGCAATTGTTGTTATATAGGTACCCGGACTTGGGTTGCGAAGCGAAGTGACCGCTCTTTTATTTACTTAATATCGTATATACATACCGGATGGCTCGACTAATTTTCAATTTTACGTCCAAGTACACATAATGAGCTATATACCGTATGGTATGGCCACGACTGAATAAATTGCCATTTTTACATATACTCTCGTATGCTGCATTGGGTACGCAATGAGATGTATATTCTTTGAAACGTGACACTAATTTAGAAAATATAAAGCTGAATAATGGTTTTGGTAATTGTATTGAGAGTTTAGATAGGTAGGTACAGATGGAAGAATTTCTACTAAAATGAAATGATTGGCGGATCAGATGAAATAGCAATCTGAATTTACGACTTACGAGTACACGCTCTGATTTAAGCAAAATCAAACTACATAGATAGAGAGAGCATATTCTAAAACCTTCCTATTCTAAATTTTGAGAGTTGAGGTTGCATTTTCGGATTTTTGGAGAATTTTCAAAAATACCGTACCTAAATTAAAAAAACGTGTTTATGACAGTTTTTTCCCAACTTTTTCATTATATTGTTTTCAAACAAAATGGACTAATTGAATTATGTACTTCATTTCAATTCCCCTCTCCTTCCTCATTACTTCAAAAACTATACCAGTTTCAAACCATATTTTTAATTTTCTTCGCAAATTTCAAATCTTCCGAAAGTATGTAAATTAGTGAATTTTTGACCGATTTTTAAATCCCAGAAAAAATGAAATAAGGATGCGCCAAAAATTTGCGCAATTTTCCCAATTTTCTAGAAGTGACCAGTGATCGAAAAATTAAAAAAAAATGGGTAAAACTGTAAAAATAATCATTCGATGTTTTTGCATAACGAACGAGCAACGATGTGTTTATATAATTTGCAACAAATTTTCTTGTAAGTGTTTCAGATCAGTTCTAAGAAAATTGAAAATTCAAACCAATTTGACTGAAATTTCATCAATTATTGGTGATTTTTGAATGAATTTATATGCTTTTTAAAAAAGTGTTTACCTACATTAATTTCAACATGTTTTCTCGATAATTTTATATGATTCATCTTGTTGAAATTTCACAAGTTTTTTTATGATTTTTAATGAATTTATTTAAAAAAAAATTTCAAGTGGTTTTAGGTCTGGTACCTATATTATTTCTAATATTTTTACGATATTCTGTGCGAATTTTGGTAAAATTTAAACAAATTTTGCTGAAGCATCAACAGTTATGACGGTTTTATGCTTCTTTCTCTAAGAGATTTATGCCATTTCAAACTTATTTCAGCATAATTTTTTGGTATTTTATGCTTCAAAATTTAAATAATTATATTTTGTCCAATTTCATCGGCCTTTAGTGTTGCGTTCAAGCGTTTTTATTTCATTTTAAACTTGTTTTAATGCCAAGTTTTACTGAAGTTTTATCGAGGAAATTTTTTGAAGTGGACAATGCTAGATCAATGGAACATGCAAAAATTTATCACCAGGCAAAATTTCAAGTTCTAAAGTGCATTTTTCAATTTTTGCTAATTTTTTGAAAATCTCCCATCCACTGCAAAACAATTAACCCACCAAACCCGCAACATTTTGACCATATAGAAGGACCCATTTCTAATTTCATCACAATGTTGAATGATCTTCAAATCAATCCTAAAACTCTCATCCAAAAACCAATACTATACCCCCCTTGGCTTCTAAAGCCTCCTCAAGTCAATCTATACAGCTTATTAACTACTCAAAAAATAGCCACTCTCCATTAGTAATGAAACAGAACTATCTTGAACTGTTATCAGAATACAAAAAATTCAATCTTTGCTTTACAGATGGATCAAAAATACCAACACTTCACACAGGATATGCCTACTCTATAAATGATAGAATTTCAAATTTTAAAATCCATAACTGTTCTTCAATCTACACTGCCGAACTCACAGCTATTTTCCAGTGTCTCTGTGATATACTCACTTATGAATCAGAAAATAAGTCCTTCTTAATTCAAAGTGATTCCCTCAGCTCACTAACTGCTATCCAAAATATTTTTTCCGATCACCTTCTAATTCAAAATATTCATAAAACTCTATTTGACTTACAAAATTCAAACTTCTTCATACAGTTTATGTATGTACCCAGCCACGTTGGAATCTTAGGAAATGAAATTGTAGATATTAATGCAAAATCTGCCACCACCCTTTCTCCCCTTATATTTATCACAGCTGACGACCTCAAATCTATCTTCACCCAAAGCACACTTAAGAAATGGCAAAACTTTTGGTCCCTCCAAACCACAAACAAGCTCTATAACCAGATTGAGAATTGGCCACACAAAAATCACACACAATCACCTCTATGAAAAGGCCCCAAAACCCATATGTCAGTTCTGCCTGTCAGAACTTATATCTGTCCAACACTTACTATTTCACTGTCCCTTCTTACATCATCACAGACTATCCCTACAAATAGATGAAAGATCCCTATCCATACCAGACGACCCTTCCGAAATTGAAAAATTCTTAGACCTAATTAAAAAACTTGACCTTACCAACTCGATTTAAATCTCACACGACGACGGGTGTAATAATCAAGTAATTACAAACACCAAAAAAAAAATTGAGCCAAAAATGAGGAAAAAATCAAAATTTTACCAAATTGACCTGGAAAGCTGAAAGTTGGCTTGTACTCTACTTTTGACTTGCCAAATCCATTGGAAACGGTTCCAACCCGTTTTGAGCAGTTCTGGAGACACCAGCAGATTTTCGAAACTTGAAATTTATGAATTCAGATATTACATACCTACTTACAACTTCATTTGATGAAAATTTTGCAGAAATTTCAATTTTAAAAGTTTACTGGAGGCTCCAGTAATTTCCAGAAAGTCGCTGGAGGCTGCGAAACGGCTTGAAATCTACCTTTAGTTTACTTGTTAACGTTTTGAAATTGGAGTGCAGAGTAAATTTTCGATTTTCAGCTCTGTTTTGTAGCATTTTTTTGAAATTTCCAGCAATGAAAAATCTGCTGGAAGCTTTAGTAGTTTTCAAAAAGTCGCCAGAGGCTCCAAAACGACTTGAAATCTACCTGCAGTTGACTTTATAGCGTATCGAAATTAGTTTTGCATAGAATGAATTTCGGATTTCCAACTTCATTTGATGAAATTTTGAGGAAATTTCACGTTTCAAAAATCTGCTGGAGGCTCCAGAATTGTATTGTTCAAAACGGTTTGAAATCGTTTCCAATCGATTTGGCAGGTCAAAAATAGGGTATATGCCAAATGTCAGCTTTCTAGCTCAATTGGGTAAAATTTTGATTTTTTTTTCATTTTTGGCTTAAATTTGATTTTCAAAAATTCACTAAAAATCGAAAAATGCACCTCAATTGAGTGGGGCTGAAATCTCCCACATACTTCTTCCTCAGCATTCCGAGTGGATTAGAGATGGTTTCGACAGTTTTGGAGTTTTCAGAAACGTTTTGGAAATTCCAGGTTTTCATATAAAAAAAATCGTCCTAAAATCTGTTAAAAATATTAATTTGGAATTTTCAAAATATCGAATAAGGCTCCAAAACGGTGTAAAACCACTTCCAATTGACTCAACAATTCGTACTGGAGGCTAAAGAATGGCTAGAAATAGTGAAATTTGGATTTGGGTAATTAATATTAGTTTTGGGACTTATTTTGGCCATTTTTATTGATCAAGTAGGTACGTACTTTTAAAAAAAAGCATAAATCGACAAAAACAGTCAATTTTGAATTTTCAAAAATTCGCCAAAAATCGAAAAATGAACTTGGGCATTTGAAAATTTGGTTTTGGGGGTTTTAGACAATGCTCTTTCCAAAAATCGTGGTCCCGTTCAAATCGGTGTGTGACACCTCAAAAGGTTCCTTTGTTAGTTGGATATAACTTTGCAGAAATTTCAACTTTCGAAAATTTTATAGAGGCTCCAGAACTTTTTCAAAAACACACGAAGCTAGCTGCATACTATATAAGTTGGGTGAATTTCTGATTTTTTCCATATTTTTGTCCCAATTTTGATTCTGAAAAATACGCCAAAAATCTAAAACTGGTTTCGAGCACATGAGATTTTGGATGGTGGAATATTTTTTCATGTTCTTTTGATCTAGTGTAATCCAGTTCAAAATTTTTTCCGCCAGCTGAGCACCTTTCTTTTAAGAAAAAACTTCTGTAGGTAGGTAGGTACTATGTATTCATCATGCTAATATAGTTAATAGAAATAATCTGGAAAATGAAGCGAAAATAAACACGGTTATTAACGATGGAAAATCTCTCGTACATCGATCGCTAGTCTATTTTTAATATCTCTCAAGTTTTCAAAGTCGTCGAATCCAACCACAATGCTCATTTTAAGCTGATTTGTATCGACATTCGACGAAAAAGACGTCTAGGGCGTTTTTCTCATCTCTCTCGGGGCAAACGACCTATACCCATATCGCAGTTTAAAAAATATTTAGTTTGTTTGCGATTTGCGATCGTACATCAAAGTTGTTGTTTTCGCGTCTGTGAAATTTGTATGTATAAAAATGCAAGGAACCATTCGAGCAAATTTCTCTTGTAAATTGTGAAAAGTTTGCGGTGTAACAAACGCTTTCCACTCGGATTGCTTTTCAGCGTGCGAGATGTACGAGAGTACGTTTAGGGAAAAAAAGACGTGTATATTTCAATAAAATTAATAAAAGAATCGTTCAACTCTTTCTTATAAATAAATTAGACGCTAAAACAATAATATTTTATAAACTTTATCAATAAAATATAGTTATAGACTTTTGCAGATATAACTTTTCGTCTCTCGCTCGCCATTCGGGCTAGTCAAGCGGGTAATTTATGGGTGGAAAACAATGTTCGCACTTTCCAAAACAAGATTAATTTCGCGCGTGTTCTGAACTTTGCAACTTGTGTTTAACGGTACCTACCTATATAGAGGGACATTTCCCACCTTTTATTGAAAGGCCCGGTATAGGTTGAAAAATGTACAAATAATGATCTAACTGCGGGTATCTGTAGGGTTTACTTTATTGCGAAGAGATTTGCGAGCAACGTCGGCCACACCACTGTGTGCGGTGATTTAAATTCAAAAAGTTACGAATAAATTTGGCACGTTGATGGCGGTTCACCGGAGTGGAAATATTTATACGCAGGTGAGATTGGAATTTTTTGGCGGAGGCGTTGTAAAAACGTTGATAGTTCAATTATTCGTTCTCTCTCTTTTAGATGAAAAGCGCAGACAGAGAGATAGAAAGAGACGTACAGTACAAGTACAGGTTTAAAAAAAAAAATGATAAAACTGGCAGGGAGATCATTTTCATGAACTGTTTTCCAAACCTGCTGCGAGAAAAGAGAGTTTTAATGATTTTGCAGAGATATTCGCATCGCTACATAAAGTAAAATATATTTCAGAACTTGAAGTGATTTATTTGCATAAAGCGTTTGAAGTTCGATCCTATGTAAATTCTTATATACCTTTGGTTTATTTTCAGACTGATATTGCCTAGCAAATCGTTCCATGTAGCCATTCTAGCTTACGAGTAGATATATCATAAAGTTATGACGTCACTTTTATAAAAATCCATCCAGATGAGATGTTATATCTATGTAGGTAATTGAAAATTTTCCTCTTTTATTCCATCTCTCTTTCTCTCTCCGACTACCCTTTTTCCTCCGTCCAAACGTCACGTATCACAAAGAGAATGTGAAAAAATAACTATTAAATGGTCGTATCGATTTCAAACAAATCCATTTAATTCGTTTATACGTTTCGAATACGCTATTAAAAAAAATTAAAATTTCAAATACACCTCCCTTCGTTTTTTTTTTAAATTTCCTCTCTCGCGTCAACAGACTACACCTACCTATTCCACAAAAACGAATAAGTTGGAATTTTCGTCTTTCAAATCAACTCGAAAATTTAATCGTTTTATTTTAACGTGTTTAAATAGATTATTCGAAGTTTTAATTTGTTAGGTACTCTTTTTTTTCTACTTCCTTGCCGGATGAATGGAAAACTCGGGGAAAGTATTTCAAAATAACGTACCATGCGTAGGCGCGCTTGAAAAATAGAAAACTTGGCGAATTGTTGATTAATATTTTGTAAATTTTTTATGTAACCGGAGATTCGGAAAAGTTGGAAATGAGTTATTGATTATAAAAGTCTATTTAGGTACCGTGTAGATAAACAAAATTATCGGAAAACGACGATGAAAATTTTTATAAGAAATTAAGTATAGGGATTGTTTTTTATAAGAAGGATTTTTTTTGCGAGTCATCTTCGGGATTATTTCGTTTCATTTTTTGAGAAATCTTCAGGAAATTAGTTTCGTGGTTAAAAATGACTAATTAACATATTATTTTATTTATGAACTTCGAGTTTTTTGTAATATTGAAATTTTCGCGACTCGAATGAAGCTCATCAAAGAATATATTTTACCATTCTAATAGATTTTTAAACATATTTTATACAGTTTTTTCCATATTTTTCAGAACTTTTTTCGAATATTATCTATCTCCATTGGTAGGTACCTGAGTGTCAACGGTTTTAAAATGAGCGATTTCCAGTAGATAGAAGCGTTCTGGAGAAAATCTGGCACTGGAAAATGAATTCAGCTCGCCAAAAAACCTCCATAACCGAAATACCAATTCGATTAGCCTCCAAAATCAAATGTTCTATTTTTCGAAAAAAAAACACATCATATTTACGGCAAACTGGTTATGCAATTTTATTAACACGTCGATCTGTTGCTGGTAATATGCTGGTTTGGTTGGAAGATTTAACTACCTATTTTTTCCATTTTTGAAGATGATTTTCGACTAGTTCGAGGTCACCGTGTTCGGTTCTGGCGTCAATTTTTCGTACCTATCGCTCCTTCAAAAATGTTATCAACTTATCAATTTCCGAAGAATTTAAATTTTCATGATAATGACAAGTCCACAAGCAATTTGAACGGCATTCTCGCGGTCTACCACCTCGAATTATCTACTCAAAAAACGGCACAAAAAATAAAATGTTTGAAAACGATTATTTTTTTAAATCAATTTTGACCCTCAGAAGTAGATATAGGTAATGCTTCTTTTGTTTTTCTATGTCATTTGAAACACATTTTAATATCTAGTATTTCGGGAAATTTCTGCTGAAATACTTTCAAGAAACTTTTCTGAAATTTCATCAGTTTTTAGTAATTTGAATGATTCCGATGTTTTCAAAGTGTTTTAATGTGATTTCAAACATGCTCGAATATTATTTTACATCCTTTTTGTAGAATTTTGCCAAAATCAGCTAATATTTCACCGTTTTTTCGTTAATGATTTTTATGTTAGGTATGTTCGTATGTAAGCATTTTCTGTCATTTTAAACGGTTTTAATGACGTTTTATGCCATTACCATTGAAATATTTCATCAATTTTTGGTGGTTTTTTAATGATTTTAGTGCTTTTTATGCAGGTGGTTTACCTATACCAATGTCATTTAAAACACAGTTTGGCGGTATTTTACTATTTTGCTAGTTTCGCACAATTTCATCAATTTTCTATGATTTTTTCTGATTTTTATTTTTAGACTTTTCATTCCATTTTCAACTTTTATTTTTGCGAAGTTTTCAATAAGCAAATTTTGGCAAAAGTTTCTGTTATTACGTATTAGTCATTGATATTTTAATTAAAGACTTCTATGCAGTTTTCAGTATTTTAATGATATTTTAAACATGGTTGTGGCAACACTGCTTACCTACCTATATGTAATGTATCGTACATGTATGTATCTTATCTCAAATACATCATTCCTACTTTGTACTCTCACTGAATACGCTACATTGGCGACGAGAGAAAAAAAGTCATGAAAATAAGTGAATGTATATGTTAAAAAGTGCCGAGTTCGCGTTATCATCGTGAAAATTGGTAATAATTACGTGAAAATTTTTTAATCGTATCGTAATGAGTTAAAAAAAAACCATCCAAAATGCCGGCGGAACCTCAAGAAATTAAAATCGTACAGATTATCGGCGATCCGCCTAAATATGAAGGCAAGTGGAGCTTGTTCAAAAAACAGCTCGAAGTGTTTTTTCGCATGAACTCAATCGAAGATGATAAGAAAACGTATATTCTGCTCAACTCCATCAATAGTCAAATGTTCCAGTTGATTACTACTTTGGTTTCGCCTAAGGAACCTATCGATGAGAAGTATAAAGACATTGTTGATCTCGTGGATAAACACCTCGACCCAACACCAAATCCGATCGTCGAGCGTCATAATTTTAACATCGCCAAACAAGAAACCAACGAGTCAGTTCCTGATTTCATCGCTCGACTACGTAAGTTAGCCACCACTTGTGATTATGGTACTACTCTCGATAATCAGCTTCGCGATGCGATAGTCCGAGGCATAAGAAACTCTGATACTAAGAAAAAACTCTTCGAAAAAGGGAAGGACTTGACATTAAGCCAAGCACTTGAGATCGTGAAAAGTTCGGAGACAGCCGAGCAAAATACCAAACAGGTCAATGGTGAAACTCCGAGTACCAGCTCAACCGTTTATTTTCAATCTTCAAGTGGCTCAAATTCCCGCCAAAATAAGTGCAATAATTGTGGCAGAAATAACCACTCAACAGCTAATTGTCGTGTTCCTAAAACCAAATGTGATTATTGCGGTAAAAACAACCACCAATCGAATCGTTGCTATTTTAAAAAAGATTGTAGTGTATGCGGTCGAAGCAATCATACGCGTGACAAATGCAGATACCATGATCTCAGCTGTAATTTCTGCAAACGTAAAGGTCACTTGGCAAATGTGTGTCGTGACAAAGCTAAAAATAAGTCATCCGAGCGGAACTCTGATAGGGAAGTTGCAACAAGGTCTGCTAAAACAAAAAGCTCTAACCTCAATTTCCAAGAGGACGACGACGACATCGATACTGAACCATGGTCCTTGTATTCAATCAATGATGGGAAGAAAAATCCTGAGGTATTAGATGTTGTACTCGATGGTATTAGCCTAACTATGCAGATCGACTCCGGCTCAACGATCTCTGCCATGAGCCTAGCTGATAAAACGAAATACTTCCGTTCCAATAAAGTTCATAAAACCTCTCGATGTTTCAAGGATTACATTGGCAATAAAATCGAGCCTGTTGGCTACATAATTGCTCAGCTTCGACTCAACTCGAGGGAAAAATGCCCGGCAAAGCTGTACATCTTCCAAAGTGGCGGTCCTCCATTATTAGGTCGAGATCTGATGGAGTTACTGGGTATCCGTTGTCACTTAGTGACCCAAGGTGGTAAAATTAACCACATTGAAGAGTCGGATATAGTCAAAATGATCCGCGAAAAATACCCAAATGTCATAGCCACTAGTGATAATATTGGAAGGTATAATAAAGAACTCCTGCATATTCCATTGAAAGTAGATGCAAAACCAATTTACATTGGTCCAAGGCCATTACCATTTGGCCTCAAAAAGCTGGTAGAAGAAGAAATCGATCGTTTGCTCAAATTGAAAATTATTGAACCAACGGTGTACAGTGAGTGGGGCACGCCGATTGTCCCACTGCTCAAGGATAAAAACTCAGTAAAAATTAGCGGTGCTTACAATCTTACGGTGAATAAAAACATACTTACTGAGCACTTTCCAATTCCGAGGAAAGATGATATTCTGGCGGAAATCCGTCCAGGGTGTAAATTCTCCAAGTTCGATTTAAAATTCGCTTATCAGCAAATGGGCCTTGATTTACAGTCGCAAGACCTCACAACTATTACAACTCATATTGGCAACTTTAAATATCGAAGTCTACCTCATGGTATAAGCATTGGCCCAGCAAGATTTCAAAATACGATGGAAAAACTATTAGCTGGTATCAAAGGGCTATTCAAATTCTTCGATGACTGGTTAATTGCTGCTGAGAACGAGGAAGAACATCTTAAAATAATTCACGAAGTCCTCCGCAGGTTGTCCAATGCTGGATTACGAATCAACCTAGATAAATGCCGATTTTTCGTCTCAGAAGTTACTTATTTGGGCCATAGAGTCAGCCAAGAAGGCATCAAACCTCTTGAAAAACGTGTTCAAGCTATAATTGATCAACCGAAACCTCAAACAGTGAGGCAAGTTAAAGCATTTCTAGGTATGGTAAACCATTATTCCAAATTTATTGAGGCGAGAGCCAATATGCTAAAACCATTGTACGAATTGTCAAATAGTGAGAAATTTTATTGGGATAAAGATTGTGATGCTGCATTTGCTAAAATTAAAAAAGAAATTGCTTCAGATAAACTCTTAGTGCATTTTGATGAGAATAGAAAATTAATTCTAAATTGTGATAGTTCAGAATATGGTATAGGTGCAGTCCTATCTCATGAGATGGATGATGGGTCCATCCGTCCTATTGCATACGCATCACGCACTTTATCCCAACATGAGAAAAACTATTCTCAACTTATGAAGGAAGCGTTAGCTATTATATTCGGTGTTAAGTACTTTCATCAGTTTGTATATCTAAAAAAGTTCGTTATTGTTACTGATCACAAACCGTTAACTGCTATATTTGATAAAAGTAAAAACAGTGAATTGAGTATGATGGCAGCCAATAGGGTTTTGAGGTGGAGTATGTTTTTGTCAAATTACAATTACGAAATTCAATTCACCAATTCTGAA
Source organism: Planococcus citri (assembly GCF_950023065.1). Lineage (NCBI taxonomy): Eukaryota > Metazoa > Arthropoda > Insecta > Hemiptera > Pseudococcidae > Planococcus > Planococcus citri. The sequence goes on along the minus strand of NC_088678.1, from coordinate 59,294,689 downwards.
AACAATTCTGTAGCTGATGCTTTAAGCAGATTACCTTCGAATGCTAAAAACACTGATAATCCTGACGATAATATCAATTCTCCATTTATCAATTTTTTCGAAAGTGTATTCAACGTTGAGGAGTTCATTGAGGAATCTAAAAACGATAGTATTCTAAGACAGGTGTATAATTTTGTAAAAAAAGGCAAATGGCCTAAGTTTAAAGTAAATAAAATCGAAGGGGATTTGAGAAATTACTACTTGTGTCGTGATGAAATTTATATTGAAAATGGGTTGCTGTATAAAAATAACAAGTTGATTGTACCTAAAAAATTGCAACTCAAAGTTCTGAACGAATTGCATAGTACACATTTTGGTATCGGTAAATTAAAAAGTACTGCTAGATATTATTATTATTGGCCTAATATGACGAGTGATATTGTTAATTTAATTAAGAATTGTAGTAATTGTCTCGAAAATGGTACAAATGTGCCTAAAAATAAGATGGAATCTTGGCCTTATCCTAGTAAACCTGGTGTTAGATTACATGCTGATTTTTGTTTTTATAAAGGTAAGAATTTTTTAATTGTAATAGATGAATATTCTAAGCATCCTGAAATTTATTATATTTCTAATATTACCACTGATATTACGATTCAGTGCTTTCGTGATTATTTTGCTCGTTGGGGTATTCCCAAGCTTTTAGTAACTGATAATGGTACTCAGTTTACCGCGAACGAATTCATTGAATTTTGTACCAAAAATAACGTAAAGAAACTTTTCTCTCCACCTTATCACCCGCAAAGTAACGGAGCTGCTGAAAATTTCGTTCGTACTTTCAAAGATAAATTTGTTAAAATTTTACACCCAAAATCTGATGCTAACGATAGTGAAATTAATAGGATTGTAAATAGTTTCCTATTCGATTATAGAAACATGGTTCATGAAACCACAGGCAAAACGCCTAATGATTTACAGTTGAATAGAAAGATAAGGTGTAAAAATGAAGTTTTAAGTAACGTAATCAGGCAACAGGCCAAACAAAAGAAGAATTTCAAAGGTAAATCGAGTAGTATATTTAAAATTAATGATGTCGTTTATTTTCGAAATTATTCTGGTCAACGCAATTGGGTGAAAGGTGTAATAATTTCACAAATTAGCAGATTTATTTTTGCAATAAGAGACAAGAATGGCATTAACGTAACTCGCCACGTAAATCAGATAAAAAAATGTACCCAAGAGTTAGATAAAAACGAAGCTGAATCGAATGTTAATGTAAACGTAAAATCACCAAGTATCGAAGATAAACCGAGCCAAGCTCGTTGTAAACGAAAAACTATTGTAATTAAACCGATCGTGTCTAATCCTGTAACGAGTCCTAGTACTAGTAATGTTCCGAATAATTCTTCTGCAAAAGTTTTACCTAATAGAACTAGGCAGAAACCTGCCAAATACAATGATTACGTATAAACGATTCAACGAATGTAATGTATTGTTAATTGTATTAAATTGATGTATGTAATGTAAAATGTAATTGTATAGTATTGTAAAATTTAATTTTGTAATTAGAGGGGAGGAGTGTGGCAACACTGCTTACCTACCTATATGTAATGTATCGTACATGTATGTATCTTATCTCAAATACATCATTCCTACTTTGTACTCTCACTGAATACGCTACAATGGTTATTTAACAATATTTTGTGCAACTTTCACACTTTCGTCAACTTCCACCAAATCTGATTAAAGTCATTTTTTTGTAATTTCTACCAATTTTAATGCATTTTAAGGAAGTTTTTCAACGTTTTTTTGAAACAAGTTTTAATGACTTTTATTCAATTTTACTCAAATTCTTCTAATTTTTTTTTTTGAAATTTCATCAATTTTTGAATGCAATTTCAACATGTCTTTAAGTTTGCATGTTGATTTTGATGGAATTTCATCAGTTTCGGGTAGATATTCGTTAATGTTTTTTTTAAAAATTACCTGGGTACTTTTTACATTTTGGTATTTTTATTAACAACATTTTATATATGTACCTTCACAATTTTTATGTTAACTATGATGAAATTCCATCAGTTTTCAATAATTTTCTTGAGATTTTCTTCGACTGGCTACTGGAGTTCTCAGAACCACTCCTATACACTTATTATATCAAGAAGCACCTGAAATCCTCTATATAATATTAAAATTCAACCTTTCCAAATTCTTCATTCACCTTTAAAACTATTGACTGTCTCTCTCTATGCCTATGGCTCATATCTCCATAACGCATCTTCTATTCTAAACTCTATTCAGCTACTTATATACTTTTCCCCCTTTCTATCTAGAAAATCCTGCAAAAACTAAGAAAAATCTTCTCTCATTTGATACATCATTACTGGGATACTCTCAACTTGACGCTCAAGTCAACAATGACATTATTGCTCAATTATAATGATTTCATTTTGTTGCACTCTGATGGGTCAAAGTACAGTAGAATCTCGAAGGTCCTAACGTGGGTCTGAGAACACCCACTAATTGAAACCGTATCTGTCACAACCACAGTTTCTTAAAATTCTGATTTTTTGATTTTGGCAAGAATTTAGGGTAGGCTTTTTGTTCGTCTTTTGAAATTTTTGGAAATATTTAATTTGGTGTTTGTCTCAATCACAGGTCCTATTTACTTGGGTCTGAACACACCCACTGATTAAAACAGTGTCTGTTTCAAACACTGGTCATAACTTGGGTCTGAATACACTCACTGATTAATACAGTGTCTGTCTCAATCACAGGTCCTATTTACTTGGGTCTGAACACACCCACTGATTAAAACAGTGTCTGTTTCAAACACTGGTCATAACTTGGGTCTGAATACACTCACTGATTAAAACCATGTCTGCGTCAATCACATGTCCAGATGTGGGTCTGAAAATACCCACTGATTAAAACAGTGTCTGTTTCAAACACAGGTATAAACGTACGTGGGTCTGAAAACACCCACTGATTAAAACAATGTCTGTCTCAAACACAGGTACAAACGTGGGTCTGAAAACACCCACTGATTGAAACAGTGTCTTGTCTCAAACACAGGTACAAACGTGGGTCTGAAAACACCCACTAATTGAAACAGTGTCTGTCTCAAACACTGGTCATAACTTGGGTCTGAATACACTCACTGATTAAAACCGTGTCTGTGTCAAACACATGTCCAGATGTGGGCCTGAAAATACCCACTGATTAAAACAGTGTCTGTCTCAAACACAGGTACAAACGTGGGTCTGAAAACACCCACTGATTGAAACAGTGTCTTGTCTCAAACACAGGTACAAACGTGGGTCTGAAAACACCCACTGATTGAAACAGTGTCTGTCTCAAACACTGGTCCTAACTTGGGTCTGAACACACCCACTGATTAAAACCGCGTCTGTTTCAAACACCGGTCCTAACTTGGGTCTGAATACACCTACTGATTAAAACAGTGTCTGTCTCAAACACTGGTACAAACGTGGGTCTGAAAACACCCACTGATTAAAACAGTGTCTGTCTCAAACACAGGTACAAACGTGGGTCTGAAAACACCCACTGATTGAAACAGTGTCTTGTCTCAAACACAGGTACAAACGTGGGTCTGAAAACACCCACTAATTGAAACAGTGTCTGTCTCAAACACTGGTCATAACTTGGGTCTGAATACACTCACTGATTAAAACCGTGTCTGTGTCAAACACATGTCCAGATGTGGGCCTGAAAATACCCACTGATTAAAACAGTGTCTGTCTCAAACACAGGTACAAACGTGGGTCTGAAAACACCCACTGATTGAAACAGTGTCTTGTCTCAAACACAGGTACAAACGTGGGTCTGAAAACACCCACTGATTGAAACAGTGTCTGTCTCAAACACTGGTCCTAACTTGGGTCTGAACACACCCACTGATTAAAACCGCGTCTGTTTCAAACACCGGTCCTAACTTGGGTCTGAAAACACCCACTGATTGAAACAGTGTCTTGTCTCAAACACAGGTACAAACGTGGGTCTGAAAACACCCACTAATTGAAACAGTGTCTGTCTCAAACACTGGTCATAACTTGGGTCTGAATACACTCACTGATTAAAACCGTGTCTGTGTCAAACACATGTCCAGATGTGGGCCTGAAAATACCCACTGATTAAAACAGTGTCTGTCTCAAACACAGGTACAAACGTGGGTCTGAAAACACCCACTGATTGAAACAGTGTCTTGTCTCAAACACAGGTACAAACGTGGGTCTGAAAACACCCACTGATTGAAACAGTGTCTGTCTCAAACACTGGTCCTAACTTGGGTCTGAACACACCCACTGATTAAAACCGCGTCTGTTTCAAACACCGGTCCTAACTTGGGTCTGAATACACCTACTGATTAAAACAGTGTCTGTCTCAAACACTGGCACAAACGTGGGTCTGAAAACACCCACTGATTAAAACAGTGTCTGTCTCAAACACAGGTACAAACGTGGGTCTGAAAACACCCACTGATTGAAACAGTGTCTTGTCTCAAACACAGGTACAAACGTGGGTCTGAAAACACCCACTAATTGAAACAGTGTCTGTCTCAAACACTGGTCATAACTTGGGTCTGAATACACTCACTGATTAAAACCGTGTCTGTGTCAAACACATGTCCAGATGTGGGCCTGAAAATACCCACTGATTAAAACAGTGTCTGTCTCAAACACAGGTACAAACGTGGGTCTGAAAACACCCACTGATTGAAACAGTGTCTTGTCTCAAACACAGGTACAAACGTGGGTCTGAAAACACCCACTGATTGAAACAGTGTCTGTCTCAAACACTGGTCCTAACTTGGGTCTGAACACACCCACTGATTAAAACCGCGTCTGTTTCAAACACCGGTCCTAACTTGGGTCTGAAAACACCCACTGATTGAAACAGTGTCTGTCTCAAACACTGGTCCTAACTTGGGTCTGAACACACCCACTGATTAAAACCGCGTCTGTTTCAAACACCGGTCCTAACTTGGGTCTGAATACACCTACTGATTAAAACAGTGTCTGTCTCAAACACTGGTACAAACGTGGGTCTGAAAACACCCACTGATTAAAACAGTGTCTGTCTCAAACACAGGTACAAACGTGGGTCTGAAAACACCCACTGATTGAAACAGTGTCTTGTCTCAAACACAGGTACAAACGTGGGTCTGAAAACACCCACTAATTGAAACAGTGTCTGTCTCAAACACTGGTCATAACTTGGGTCTGAATACACTCACTGATTAAAACCGTGTCTGTGTCAAACACATGTCCAGATGTGGGCCTGAAAATACCCACTGATTAAAACAGTGTCTGTCTCAAACACAGGTACAAACGTGGGTCTGAAAACACCCACTGATTGAAACAGTGTCTTGTCTCAAACACAGGTACAAACGTGGGTCTGAAAACACCCACTGATTGAAACAGTGTCTGTCTCAAACACTGGTCCTAACTTGGGTCTGAACACACCCACTGATTAAAACCGCGTCTGTTTCAAACACCGGTCCTAACTTGGGTCTGAAAACACCCACTGATTGAAACAGTGTCTTGTCTCAAACACAGGTACAAACGTGGGTCTGAAAACACCCACTAATTGAAACAGTGTCTGTCTCAAACACTGGTCATAACTTGGGTCTGAATACACTCACTGATTAAAACCGTGTCTGTGTCAAACACATGTCCAGATGTGGGCCTGAAAATACCCACTGATTAAAACAGTGTCTGTCTCAAACACAGGTACAAACGTGGGTCTGAAAACACCCACTGATTGAAACAGTGTCTTGTCTCAAACACAGGTACAAACGTGGGTCTGAAAACACCCACTGATTGAAACAGTGTCTGTCTCAAACACTGGTCCTAACTTGGGTCTGAACACACCCACTGATTAAAACCGCGTCTGTTTCAAACACCGGTCCTAACTTGGGTCTGAATACACCTACTGATTAAAACAGTGTCTGTCTCAAACACTGGCACAAACGTGGGTCTGAAAACACCCACTGATTAAAACAGTGTCTCTCTCAAACACAGGTACAAACGTGGGTCTGAAAACACCCACTGATTGAAACAGTGTCTTGTCTCAAACACAGGTACAAACGTGGGTCTGAAAACACCCACTAATTGAAACAGTGTCTGTCTCAAACACTGGTCATAACTTGGGTCTGAATACACTCACTGATTAAAACCGTGTCTGTGTCAAACACATGTCCAGATGTGGGCCTGAAAATACCCACTGATTAAAACAGTGTCTGTCTCAAACACAGGTACAAACGTGGGTCTGAAAACACCCACTGATTGAAACAGTGTCTTGTCTCAAACACAGGTACAAACGTGGGTCTGAAAACACCCACTGATTGAAACAGTGTCTGTCTCAAACACTGGTCCTAACTTGGGTCTGAACACACCCACTGATTAAAACCGCGCCTGTTTCAAACACTGGTCCTAACTTGGGTCTGAATACACCTACTGATTAAAACAGTGTCTGTCTCAAACACTGGTACAAACGTGGGTCTGAATACACCTACTGATTAAAACAGTGTCTGTCTCAAACACTGGTACAAACGTGGGTCTGAAAACACCCACTGATTAAAACAGTGTCTGTCTCAAACGCAGGTCCTAATGTGGATCTGAAAAAAATCCAACCTCTTTTAATTAATGTATTATCATAAAATAAGCGGTGCCTCTAGCCTCGTAAGTGTACACTGCAAAGTGACCAACCAACAGTTCAGGTACTTATGTTTGAAAATTATTTTCATAATCTCACAACTTCCCTCCCATGTATACTATGTACCTATCTTACAATACAATGATTGGAATGTGCATACTGCGTACATTTGAACTGCTCTCTAATCCATAAAATAAACCCAAATTCCCTTTTCCGCAGTTTAAACCACCCAATTCGACTTCCAAATCCGACAACAGATAGGTATTTAGATAAAAAGGTGAATTGTAGTGCGGGGGGGGGGGGTGAAAGGGGATTGATATGAAAAAAAATGATAAAAACACACCATGCATATCATTTGTATAGTTTTCAAGGACGTTGAACGCGATTCCGATGTTATTTCTCCATTTAAACGCACCGTTTACCAGATAGGTACACATGGGAACATTATCGTATCAGGCAAATACACGTTCAATTTCCATGATGGAAATTCACTACGGTTGTTGTTATACCTACAAACGTCAGGTAGACCGTGACACGAAATTTTTTCCGATGTAGGGAATTCATTTGATAAATTGTTCACCGTAGCATGGAGCGTTTAACGAGACAGACGACATTCAACGTTGAAAGTACTTCAAGCTGACACTTTTTGAATTTAATATTATCAGGAAGAAGAAGAAGAAGACTTCGAGATAAAGAAGTGAAGAAGTAAAAAAAGGTTATCCGGCGGCATTTTAATAACTTATTAAAGTAGTCGAAGTTTTTTTTTTCAGCTTGAAAAAGGAAGCTTTTCTTTACCACAATAAAAAAAAATACCGAGAACCATTTAAAAGAAGAATAAAAAGAGCCGAATAATTACCAACTGTTGTAAGAAGACTCAACGAATAAAGAAAACATTCGCCGAGATTCCAAAATGGCGGATTTCTCTTCCTATATGACTGGTAATTCTTGGTGTGACATTCGCTCATCGCGGAATTATCATTTTTAATGGTTAATTCTTCGAAAAAATAATCTTGCAAATGGGTTATCTCTTCTCCGGCTAATTTGGTCCAGTTGTCTTTGTACAGTACGTTGAGATTTTCCGTTATTTTCCATAACCTTTCGACTGATTCTTTTATTTTATCATCTTTGTGCGATCCGGTTGTGCTTTTCGTAAAATTATAACTCTGACTCCATTTTCTTCCGCCTTCGAGCACGTTGAACGCAACCGCGCCGATCATCAAATACGATAATAATAGGATCGTTAATCCGGGAGCTGATAAAATGAAAATCTTCACCTTCTTCGTCAATTTTCTGCAACAAAAAAAATTCAGATATCGTTATTCATCCCGGCAGGAAATCGACGAAGCTTGGAGTTTTCCTCGCATTTGCGAAAAAATTTAATAAGCTACCGAAGCGGCGCACATAATCGCCAAGGGGGAAAGCAACGAATTACCCGCCAGTTAAATTAGAAAAAATGAATTAAGCCGCACGTTCTCATTACGTACTATTTTCATTCGGTGATTTATTTTTATTTTTAAACTAAAAATATACGAAAAACGGCGCTGCCTTTTTTTTTCAATTGACATTCGTGATTATGAAAGGTTCCCTTTAAAGTATGAAATTACTGTAGGATAACCTTTGTTATTTTGGTATACCGCTGGTAGAATAAAAATAAAACCTTTCAGCAGTATTTCACAAACGGCATGGATGTCTTTTTTTCTCTCATTTTCATTTTATTTTTGCACGTACAAAAGAGATTATTCGTACATTTATGGTACTGGGAACTCCTACGTTGTATTTATCAGCGTCAATAAATACCTGAATTTTACACCTCATACCTCGAATTACGTAATTTTATTCGCTAATGTCGAATGAGTTGCATAATTGCATATTGTGTATGATCAAGGAGCTCATTAGGCAATTTATATGACCTCATATGGTTGCTATGAACGCTTTCATGTATGATAAGTTGCCTAACTGGCGGAAATATGTTTGATTCGAAGAGCACAATTAGATACTTACCTTTGGTAAAAATAAAGCATTGTTTCAGTTTGTAAAACTAAAATAAAGACGCATGAACCATGGTATGAATAAGTTCATCATCTCAGATAGAACACAAAAATAGGGATTACACGTTTACAAACCTTTAGAATTACAAAATCTAATTTAGTCACCAATGCGGCTTACTTACCTATCTATATATTGACCATATTGTAAGAGATAAGCATTACCTAACTTTAAATCTTGCTTTACATTTCCCCAAGGAATGAAAAGACCAATACCATTTCTTGCTTATTTGTACTTACTTATGGTATAATAATGTAAAAATTCTGTCTTTTTGGATCCTACACTTACTAATGTAGGTAGATAGAGATGCTTTGTCACTTTTCCACATTGCACAATCTAATTACTTTTTTATTGTTCAAAAAAAAGTGCATATTTTCGTAACAAAAAAAAAATTTATATACCCATCACAGAAACATCAGGAAGAAAAAACAACATTTAATTGAGATCGTTTTAAAAAACCTACTGCCTTAATAAATATTCCAACAGATGTACACCTAATTTGAGCATTTACAATGAAAAAAAAGAAATATTACTCTTTTTCATTATAACGTTGGCTCGTAAACTTTAATGCAGCGTTGGAAAAAATAAAGTACGGTTATAACTTCATTCTGTGTAGTACACTTTCTCCCCTCGAGTGAGTTTCATCTGAAATAAACACGAAGGGAGAAACTAGTGAGACCTAAAATCAACCCGTTTTGAGTAGAATTTTTTTAAAATTTGTGCTTTGTTAGTTTATACCTGGATGGAGCCGGAAGTGATGCGTGTCAGTTGTCTATGTTCCAATTTTAAGGCACCAGTAGGCGTTTTTTTGAAAGGCGTGTAAGAGTAAACAGCTTTTTTTGATAGTACGTAGTAACTTTAAAAGTGGGTTAGTTAATTTTATACTTATATGATACAACCTGGAGGTAGTTTTACTTATTTTAAAAACACGAAATTTGGAAGTTTCTTACGCAAAGTGGTTCCAAAAGTACGTGTGTACCTATCAAACTTCTTATTTTTTTAGCCTGATTTTTTTTTTTTTTTTTTGGAAATCGAACAATTGAGATTAATTTTTGTATCCGAAATCAAAAATGCCTCAGTTATACTGACATTTCAAGAAAATTGTATACAATTTGTTTTTTTTATTTAGTTTGTTGACAAAAGTAAGAATCCTTGACCGGCAATTTCTAACATGTTCAAAATCAGGAGTTTACCGGACACTTTCCCGAATCCGAGATGGAAAGCTTAAAAAACTCGACATGCACCACTAAGGTTATTTTCACGATAGTCCTCTAAATTGTTCCCTTTGAGCCCTTCTTTTTTTCAGACGCCTTATGGAAACTTTATTGGTTAGAAAGTTTAGAAAATTATTACTGATTGTTAAATTTGAAGAAGCTTGCGATGAAAAAAAAAATCGTTGGAAGCTCCAGATCAGTTCAGAACTGCAATCAGTTGGTTCGAAAGATAAACTCACGAAGGAATTTCAAAAGGTGCCTGTATTTGATTCGAAAGAGGCAGCGATTTCTTAGAAAAAAACATGATTTACCCCCATGGCAAAATTTCAACTAGCCGAATTAATTTTTCGGTTTCTTGGTAATTTTTTGAAAATCCAAAATTGATTATTTTTTAAGATTTATGTCTCCCCTCCCCAGAAATACGTTTATTTAGTGGAAAAAAAAATGAAAATTATATAGTTCTGAAACTAATATCAATTCCATGAAGCAAATTTTTTCCTCTCAGGCAATTCTGAAGTCTTCAGCGTGATTTTTGGTATGTTTTTGACTACTAGCATATTTAAATGCAAAAAAATCCAAAGCAACAAAAACCTTCTGTTTGTAGAGAAATATTTTAAATTTTCACGAATGACACGTATCTTTGTCTAAAACCATCTCCCGATCCGAATTTCTCCATTTCGAGCTCTTCAGTTCTGAAGCTTCCAGCATGATTTTTGATTTCGGCAGATTTTTGAAATTTTTCCAGATGCCATGAAAATTGATTTGAGTCGCTAAAAATCGAGTTGTGGTTTATGCTTCACTTCCACCTGATATATGAGTTCGTCCACATTCCAGAATGATTTCCAAAATGATTTTTGAAATAGGTAGAAAAATCGGATCCGGGGGGGGGCGGCGTAGGATTTAAAATAATTTTCAAACATTTTCTTATGAACAGAAAATGTTTGTTGCTTTGAAAAATATTGGTACAAAAATACACTTGAGATATCCACCTAGAAACTGTCTCGAATGTGAATAACTCGTTGAACAGGTCGAAAATCAACCACAATTTGATTTTCAGAAGCCTAACTTGTTTTCTACACTTCCTGGAAAAATTCAAAAATTTTGAAGGAATTGTAAATCGCTCTGGAGGTTCCAAAACGGCCCAAAAAAGTGAAATTGTGATGAGTAGGAGTGCCTGAACCTCCTCTATGGGAAATATTAGTGTAATTCTTCCATAAAAGTGGTAAAAACAGGTATACTAGTTAAATTCTTTAGATCTTTCGTCCGATTCGAAGATCTAAAACCAACGCGAACCACTTCTAGTTTAGCGACTCGAGTAAGCTAATGCTTTTTGTCAACGGTGAAAATACAAAGGCAGGCAAGGGCCACCCCCCTCATCCCCTAATAGTGATGTTTCCATTTATTGGTTAATATGTGTTTAGCCCAATTAACTATAGACACTGCACCTGGGCCCTCTGGGGAAGACATCCAACTGCAGGCAATGGGGAAAAGGGACGGTAGTAAAATCTTGTGTCATGCCAATTTCTCCCACTGGGTGCTTTTGGCTGCGCTGTACTTCAATCTGCAGGCAACGGGGAAAAGGAATGATAGTGATATTTTGTGTAGTGCCAATTTCTCCCGCTTAGTGCTCTTGGTTGAGCTGTATTTTGTTCAAGAAAGAATTCGACTACAGCGCAGCCAAAAGCACCCAGCGGGAGAAATTGGCAGGACACACGTAATTCAGCCAATATGGCCGCTAGTTGGATGTCTTCCCCCAGGTGCAGTGTCTATAGAATTAACATAAATTAACGTGATGTCGTTTCAATTTATGGTTTCTTGGATCATCTCTTTATCATCTGGACATAGAAGAGATGTACCCAATTTTTACATGTTGTCTTTCTACCAATAGCTGCTGCCGCACCTAGTACCTATTAGAGGATGCAAGGGAGAGGTAGTCAACATGTACAGAGTTAGGGAGATGTTGAAATACCTTTCCTAAGGGTTGCATTCGCCCATCTTCAATTATTTGTAAAAATATTGAAAAGGTGAGTGTTTAACAGTCATTAATTAATATTTTAGGCGAGAGATATGATTTTAATGTATCTACGATTGATCTGCCATACCTTTTATGTGCAATTGCCAGGTTTTCCTGTGAACATTGTAATTTATCTAGTCAGATTGGCATCTGACTGTAGAAGCAAGGTAGTATTTGCCTTGCTCACACAGTCACGAGATAAATAGTTATTTTATTTAATATTTATTAGTTTAATTTTGCTGAACTGTTTATGATTAATAATTACATCATTAAACGTGTATAAATTGTTCTATGTATCAAGGTGTTTTATTTCACTTTGAGACCTTTCTGATGTATGTAGTTGAGACTGTTAAGGATCTAAAAACCTACTCTCGGAGGTAGTCAGGTAGAGGAGAATCATTCCCTCCATAGGGAATAATTCTTGGAAAATCCCTACCCAGTGCTTATGATAATTCTTACCATCTCTGATCTTTATCACTATCCTTTTTACAAAATTTGGTTCGTAGAATTACCAAGTTTAATCATATTTACTGAATAAATTGGCGTTCATTTTGGAAAATAAATAAATCTCTAAAAATGGTCAATTTTTGGATTAAAAAAAAATCACGTTTGGATTTCCAAAAAATTACCAAAAATTAAAAAGTTGATTTGTACCTTCAGCTAGAATTTTGGATACGAGAGATTCAAACAATGATTTGTTTAGGTACTTACAAAAATTCTCAAAAATAATATCACGCATCTGGATTAAATTTTCGAATGCTCGTTCAATAAAAATCTTTTCTACTTTCTGTCTCAAACTAAACACTCACATTACTTCTACCAATGAGGAACATTCCTGGAAAAGCATTCCACACTCAAATTTAAACTAATCTAATGAAACTACAGAGCAAAATATTCACCCGATTTTTTTCTTCTTCAAACACCAAGGCGGTGCGTTTAACGAAATAAATTCCAACACTCTTTAATGAAACCATCATCCTTCCCCCGTTGATTCCCTTCTGCCACCAACGTGCTATTTTACGACTGAATCCGACTCGAAAAGAAACGTTTCCACTAAATTAACTTCTTGAAAGCGTTAACAAAAGCCACAGTTTACACATATGTGTAATATTTGTTGCCTACTCGCATCGCAAAGCGCGTTTCCTCGTTTGATACGAGTATATAACACACGGTATATGTCATATAAGGAGGTGAAACATGACGACGATACGAGTATTTTTACAACTTCACACATGACAAGAGTATCTAGTAACTAGAGGATGGCTCGAGTCGAGTCGAGTACCGAAATGTAAAAGCTTTTAATTGCATAAAGTGGCCAACTCGTTTCGCATACTGATAAAGTAACATTGAAAATAAACACGTCGGCTTGTCGAGTTGTTAAACGACGCGAATGGCGTTGAATATACAGATACACGCTCGCGAGCATGACACTTTTGACGACGGAATTAAATTACGCCAATTTTTAGGCCGAAATGTCTCCTTTGGAACACGTATTATTTTATGATCCTTTTTCAATTTCCATAGTCACATTTTTACCAATGGAGATGGCACGTGCGTTGCGCACTCGACTGCCTTTTCTCGCCATTCATCGCCGCAACGTTCCAGACATTTGTTTGGCAATTTGCACGCGATACCGAGTTATTTTTCCGGTTTAATTTCGCGCTCGCGTACAATTTTCGGTACACGACAAAACACTGCTGTTGAATCGAGGTTATATAGCGCGTAAATATGATTCGCAGATATTTCACAGCTTGATACAACGTACAACGACGATGAGAAACCCTCCCCCTTCCCCCCGCAAAACGTACAGAAGGAAATTTTCACCATCGTGGAACACCGAAACAGTAAAATTTTACGAGACCGCAAGTTTCGCTTGTTTAAAACGCGATTAAAAAAATGTAAAAAAATAAATTGCCCACGGAATTTAGAAAATGGCCGCTTTTATGGAGGCTCTTTACGTTCGGGCGTTATTTCAACGAAACGTACCGTTACGTATAAAGAAAGGCGAACAAAAGCGCAGAAAATTCTTGATACGTTTTTCGCAACTCGACGACGACGAATTCACGTTAACGTAATAAACCTTAACGTACGCTATAACATCGGTGACTCAATTTAGATAAAAATAAGACGCCGAAAAACGTGTTGCTTCATAAGTAGTTCTCCGGTATACATCGCATCGAGCTGTCTCGCCGTATAGCATATACGCATTTATGCGACCGAATAAATGTTTTTTAAAATATCGCAACCGCACGCACATACCGCACAATCGAATCTTTACACCGGAAATGGTATACATCCGTCGACGAGTACGTTTTACCAACCCCTTACTCGGCAGCCTGGCTCTCACAGACGTGAAATTTTTCACTCGTTTTCGTCCGCTTACTAGATTTACCGTGTAATTTCTTTTATTTATGCGCACCCGAAGAAATGTCGAGCAGTTAAACTGTCTTTTAATATATTTTTAACGCGGCTTGTTTCGCTTTTTCACCATCTCTTCTTCTCTTCCACCAAACCATAACGTTCAAACTACGCGCTTATCTTCAAGTTTTTCGCGCCAACTTCTACACGAAACCGTCATCGTTTCAGGACCATGTCGTCTTTCAGTTTTTTACCCTTCTTTTTCACCCTCCCTTCTTTATTATTCTTTTCAACTTACTACTTTCATTGTTACCACTCATGTTTGCCTTTATCTTGCGCTTGTCTTACTACATCATTTTTAATTACCATCAACCCCCTTGAAAGAGGCCCGCGTCATCACGAGTTAATCTCACATCTTTATGGTTGTTTTCTTCCTGTCAAACCACAAACATCGCAGGGTATTATGGAGAAAAAAAAAACTTTCTTCACAAATTAAAATACTAACCGAAATGTCTATTTCTTCGGTTAATTAGAACTTCCACTAAATTTAGGTCCAGTTTCGATTTTAAAACTATAGTAGTTAGGTATACCTATTGAAAGATATGCTAACTGCGCAGATTCCATTTGCTTGCGTAAACTATTCCGGATAATCATTTTTTAAAAAACAGATTTTCATCCCTCGTCAAAATACCACGATAATAAAATGATGTGTCAAACGACTCAATTTGCTTTAACGTTCGATAAGTTGCGTAATCCGCTTTGCGTTGAAGTAACTCTATACCCTCCTATAAACTTGAAATCGGTAACTTCTTCGGCGTATAAGTGAAAAAAGATATCTATCCTACTTGTTGCTGGTGGTTATTTTATGGCTGGATCGTGTTTACCCCTTCAAAATACATCTATAATTATGCAGCATAAACTAGGTACATTTACGAACTGAGGTAGCGTTTGTCTTGTGTTAAGCATGTATGAAAAGTAAGTCGGGGTAATCACCGATGAAGTGATTCCTGGTACTAACATGTCAAGAATGAACATTTTTGCAACCTAGATACCTATTAAAAATTTAAAAAGATGACTGAAAATGGTTGTTTTATCATAGTCTTGGAATGATTCAAGGTCTGTGATGAAAAATTTTTCCTGAAAAGGTAGGCGGGTTCTGCGCCAGGAATGAACAATTCCGCGTTGAATTGCCTCAGAATGACCATAAATGGAATAGAGTCGTTCGATATTCTTTCCTTCGCGTTCGAAAAAGTAATCCTTAAATTCGAATAGTGAGGTTGGGACCTCCCTTCCCCCCACCCCCTTTACAACGTCCTCCGACAGGGATTTTTTCCTATTTTTGTGTAAAGTGACGAGATCGATTTAGAAAGTTAGAAAAGTGTATTGTGAAGTAAATGTTTGGATTTTCCTCAAAATTAGGACTACTTACCTATACTTCCGAGAAAAAATTACTTATGAATATTTTATTAAACTGGTTTTTAATTTAGACCTAAGTACAGCAATTGATCTTTTTACAATCGAATCGAATCATTTACGAACAATCAGCGATTAAGTAAAATGAATTGATTGATTTCTTGGTGAATCATTCGCGAACGAGTTGATCAGTAATTACTAAATCATTCGCGAACGAATTGATTGACTCGTTCGCGAACGAGTCACTTGTACAAATCGATTCGTTCGCGAATGAGTCGATTCGTATTAGTGACTCATTTGCAAAAAAATCGATTCACTTGCTCAATTTTTGGTGAATAATTAACGAACGGATTGAATTATTTTTGTGAGTCATTCACGAACGAATTGATTCGTATAAGTGAATCAATCGCGAACGAATTGATTCGTATAAGTGACTCGTTCGTGAACGAATCGATTCGTATGAATGACTCATTCGCGAACGAATCGATTCGTATAAATGACTCGTTCGCGAACGAATCGATTCATATAAGTGACTCGTTCACGAACGAATCAGTTCATTTACTCAATTGTTGATGAATCATTCGTTAACAAATTGATTTGTATAAGTGAATCGTTCGCGAACGAATCAATTCGTATCAGTGACTCGTTTGCGAACGAATTGATTCGTATTAGTGACCCATTTTTAAACAAATCGATTCATTTGCTCAATTTTTGGTGAATCATTCACGAACGTATTGAATTATTTTTTGTGACTTATTCACGAACAAATTGATTTGTATAAGTGAATCGCTCGCGAACGAATTGATTCGTATAAGTGACTCGTTCGCGAACGAACCGATTCATTTAAGTGACTCGTTCGTGAACGAATCGATTCATTTACTCAATTGTTGATGAATCATTCGTGAACAAATTGATTTGTATAAGTGAATCGTTCGGGAACGAATCAATTCGTAAAAGTGACTCGTTCGCGAACGAATCAATTCGTAAAAGTGACTCGTTCGCGAACGAATCGATTCATTTACTCAATTCTTGATGAATCATTCGTTAACAAATTGATTTGTATAAGTGAATCGTTCGCGAACGAATCAATTCGTATCAGTGACTCGTTTGCGAACGAATTGATTCGTATTAGTGACCCATTTTTAAACAAACCGATTCATTTGCTCAATTTTTGGTGAATCATTCACGAACATATTGAATTATTTTTTATGAATCATTCGCGAACGAATTGATTCGTATTAGTGACCCATTTTTAAACAAATCGATTCATTTGCTCAATTTTTGGTGAATCATTCACGAACGTATTGAATTATTTTTTGTGAATCATTCGCGAACGAATCGATTCGTATTAATGACTCGTTCGCGAACGAATTGATTCATAAATTAAAGAATTGATCAATTCGTTGGCGTTTGGCGAATGGTTATTTCAAAAAATTGATCAATTCGTTCAGGAATGATTCATCAAAAATTGAGGGTTGTATTAGTACTTTGTATGAATCGTGCAGGCCTAGTGAGATTTCAAATTTGATCAAAATTTTTTCAGCCGTTTTCATACGAACATAAAAATAATTTCGGAATCATTTCTTGAAAAAAAGAAGAAAATAGGCTCGAGGGAGTGAACTGAAGTCTCCAACAAAGGCAATAGAGACAATGATTTCCCTCTTCAAATTTACAAGTTTTTCAAAGTTTCGCAGATCAACCGATTTTTTAAAAGTCAATTATTTTTTTTTTGGCTTTGTAAGCGTAGGCACACGAGTAAGAGTACATATAATCCTAATCTATCGCACGATGGTATCCGTTTAATTACATGAGACGAAACAACAAAGCCAAGGCAAAGCTTTTTGCCAACCATTTCATTAACTAGAAGAACACATATGCGCGTACAAGTAGAGGAATTTTTTTCGGGAACGCGAAACCCAGCATCGTGTGTGGTGGGGAAAGCTCCCCATAACAACATTGTCGTTCGCAATAAGAGTAATACGTTTACGTATAGTACCACGTTTTAGAACATCCAGAGCTTACGCGTGTACGAGTATAAAAGGCAGGGAGTTGAAATAGGCGTTCGCGAATCATCTATAAACTATATATTATAATTTAATCCGCGACGCCTCCTCAAACGTAGCATGAATTTGATTTTGACAGGGGAACATTATTAGAGGCGCAATCGTGTCACGTAACCCAATTAATACTGCGAAAACATAACACCCATTAACAATGTTAATATTAACCTAAATTATCGGATTAAAGTTTGCAAATAAAGTTTAAGCATCACTGGTACTGGTAAATTTGCATCCCTGGTGTAATTAACGTCTGGAATTATCGACGATCCTTTTCTAAACATGTTTTACGTTTGTTATTTTATCGGCTAAGCTTAATTATAGACTATGTTACACTAGAGACTCTTTTAATCAAGTTTTATACGCGAATACAGGTCCAAAGTTTTCAATAAGTGCTTAGTTCTTAATGACGTATTACTTCTCTCTGCTGGCAAGATATAAATTAAGTACCTACTACGGTTTGCATTGCGACATCTAACTCACGTGAGCTCTTTCTCATCCGTGAAGAGAGGATCTTTTTGCGTATAACCGCGAGATATGGAAATTTAATAAAATGAAGTCATTTTAATTTCAATTATTTACCGGGAGCTTTTGCTCTGTTTGCTGACTGTGGCTGTATATCTACCAACCTACCTAATACATGTAGATGTATAATACGAATAGCAATGATGCTGTATGGCTTTTACTAGTGAAAAACAAAAGACAAGGATTAATGAGGTTATATACAACGTTATCATTGTATACTGTGAGCTCATACGTAGTATGATCGTGTTCGAAAGAGAGTAAAAACTTTGGTGAAAAATATTTCAGCTGTATTTAACTTTTTTTTTTATCTATAAAAGCATTATAGGGTATTAGATTTTTTCGCAACAAAGTACAGCTACATGTATGTACGAGTTTATGCAGCATCGCTTTAAGCTATCTTTTTAATATGACGTGTAACCCATTAGAGACGTATACGTATATATGGTCGGCTATCATTAGCCAGATCTCTGAAAAGCGTAATTATATTTTCAGCGCTCTTCATTATTCACGAGCATGCGATAAGTAAATTTCGTAATTAATAATGTTATTACAGGGCGGCGAAACTTTTCGATATGGTAAAGTTTCATCTGTGAAAAAATCATTGTTTCTAGAACGTTGCACTTTTCTCCACACGACCGATGACCTTCCCCGCACCGCATCTGGTACATCGTCGATCAAATCCATCAGATTAGCTGCGAAGTACGAGTCGTGCCATCGCGTCGCCTCGTATACAGATGAAGAACACCCTCATCGTGAAAGTTTTTATCGTTTAGAATTCATCGAACATGACTACGAGTATACTATAAGTTTACTCTTGCATTCGCGCCAAAAGTGTTTTTAAAACGGATGCAAATCACAATCGATGTTATTGTGCTCAGCTATTTAAGAGGACGACTATATGAGAGGGGAGTCTCTCGAATATGGAGCCGGATGTGAGAGAGAATAGAGTAGAACTGAAGCGCGTGAGAAAAGATGGCGATTTGTGAAGAAATGATCACGAATACGACGAAGCTGCTGTATGAAAAATGAGAGAGAATGTTAATTTTTTTTTGAACGAAGGACAAGTTTTGATGATGGGATGATGTTTTTTTTTTAGAATTTTTTTGTTTGTATGAGAAAGAAAAAGGAAATTTGAATATGTTTATAATTGTATATATATTTAATATTTATATTTTTCTACATCATGAAGTGAAATGGATTTTTTCAACTTAGCCACTACAATATGTATAATACCTACCGGGTGTTCCAAAATTAAAAACATCAACCTTGCAAACCAAATCTAAGAACCCCGTATTACAGGTGTAATAATCTAATAAATGTGCCCATGAAATAAACATACACTTCAATAATACTCCAATTTCAACCCTTCCCTCTGTTAAATACTTAGGTATCATCTTTGACAACAACCTCTCCTGGTCCTCTCATATGAGTCAGTCATTTCAAAAACCCCATAAATCACAATTTAAGGGGTTTTTATGTTTTTCACTGATTCTGATGGTGCGTTGCGCGCTCTATCTGATAACGTTGGAAGGTAGCTCAATAGTGCATATTTCAGCGTTTGTCATTTCGAAAACCCCATAACTCCTGCAGTTATGGGGTTTTTGAAATAATTTTTTTATAAGACAAACAAAGAACATTAATTTCATAAACGTCAATGCAATTCAATTTTTGAATTTATGCCGTAAAATGGATAAAAGTTTTGTTGCTTCTTTATCACATTAATTTAATTAAATCGTAGATTGCAGGTATAACCTCAATGAAAATCTGTATACAATCATTTTGGGTATTGAAGTTATGTGATTTTGTAGGATTTTGTAGGATTTTGCGTCACTTTACAGAGTTGAAAAAAAAGTCATTTCGAAAACCCCATAATTCCACATATTTCACAATGGAATTGCTCGCAGCCTACAAAACTTCAAGTTCTGGTAAAGGAACAGAAATATTTGTAACCATAAGACCTATCAATTACTGCACAAGTTTACTGTTATACCATAAAAATAAAGCGCCCCAAACAGTTTTTTTTCATTTCCTGAAAAATTTAAAAAAGTTCAGAATAGGGTTTTCAAAATGACTCACTCATATAGAAGAAATCAGATCCAAATGCTTCAAAAAAATGAATCTGCTCAAGAAACTTTCACACACTTCTTATGGTTCTGATCATCATACCTTACTCAAACTATACCGCACACTCATCAGACCAGTTTTAGATTATGGATGTTCTGTCTATACTTATGCCCCTGATAGTCGCCTCTGCAGGCTAAACACTATTCAAAATACAGCTGTCTGAATCTCCACTAGAGCCTTTAGAACTACCCTCACTGTAAGCCTTCTTAATGATGCTTCTGAATGTCCACTTGACATACGTAGACAATATATTTCCACATTAACATACTTGAGCATAAAATCAAACCCTGACTTCAACTTAAAGTTGGAATATATAATTCCTATACATTCACTATCTGTAAAATTCCAATCTTTTCTCCAACAAATTGAAGAAAATATCATTAAAATACACCACTTGTTAGTAAACCCTATCCCACCTTGGAAATCTTTTAACCCTATTATCGACCTGTCCTTGACAGAATTTAACAAAGATCACACCAACTCCATCATACTTAAAAGACATTTTCTACTCCTTCTTGACAAGTATGAAGAATTCAGTCATATATATACTGATGGTTCAAAAACTCAACAATTCACTAGATAGTATATGTGCAATCATTCATGGTGATGTATCTATCCCCATTGCTCTCCCCTCCCTTTGCACTATCCTTACTGCTGAACTATATGCAATTAAATCTGCAATTTCATATTCCCTTGATTTTTCTTTAAATGAGGCCACTAGAATCAAATGTCTACTTCTCCACTTTTTTTCAAAAATGAGTTAAGCATGGTTTGGTATACTACAACATGTGCCGCATCCGATGAAAATGTCAAAATTTCAATTTTGTGTAAGGAAGTATGGTTAAACAGCGTGTAAAGTTAGGGGTTAGAATCAAAAGTGAACTTTTTTAATGGAGAAGTCAAGTTTAGAAACGAACCTGGTGGAAATTGAATGAAGGACTAGTGTTATGCCTTGAAATTAGGCTTGAAATTGAATAAATTCATCAAGTGAGGACCCTTCCCCCAAAAACACCTTTCATTTTTATTAACAAAAATTAATTTTTTTTACTTTGAAAAAAAAAAGGAAAATTATTTCAATTTCCAAATGAATGGTCAAAAATGCAATATTATTTTAATTTCTCAAACTTTCCAAGCTTTCTTCAACTTTTAGCACCATATTACTAGAACAATTTTTGATTAAGTGCCCTAAAACGATGTAAAAAGTGTACGGTTGGAGACAAAACTTAACTTCTCCTAACTTCAAACTGCCCAGGAACTCTTACGGCAACGCGTAGGGTAAAACAAACATGTGGGTCACTATCGTCATGTTGGTACAAAAATATTAGACATATTACCTCGGTATTTTATGTTACGATAAATGCTAGGGAGGTTTTTTGCGTTTTTCTCAAAAAGTTCGAAAATGGAGAAGTAGAGATTTGATTCTAGTGGCCTCAAATAATGTCATAATTTTTACTGACTCTTTATCTGCTCTTTCATCAATAAAAAACTATAGGTCAAAATATTCACATCCTATATCACTTGAGATCATTGAACTCCTTCAACTCTTCCAAAATAACACACCCATACTATGTAGGATACCTTCACACTCCCAGATTCAAAGAAATGAGCTAGCAGACAAAATAGCTAAACAGGCATACCAATCCCTCTATCTGATTTGAAACTCCATTCCAAAACACTAATGCATGAAGTATTTCAATCTTCATGGTCTCAGGTTCCAAGTTCAAATAAACTCAAAAGCATCAAAAACACCACATCTTTATGGAAAACTTCTGAGCAACATCAACGTAAATCTGAGGTTCTTCTCACTCGACTCAGGACTGGCCACTCCCTTCTCACTCACCAATTCATATTCCTTGAACAGCCTCCTCCATTATGCCCAGAATGCAACAACATCCCCCTAAACATTGCTCATTTACTAATAGACTGTCCTTCCTACCAGAATGAACGCTCCAGACACCTAATGTAAGTTCTAACCAACTACAGGTCCTCCTCTCTGACAACCCTTCTCACACAGACAAAGTTATTCTAATCTCAACAAAATTAGATAAAAAAATTTAAAATTGTATGTACATACTTATCTTTATTTTCTGTATAACCTAATTTTAAGCTTTTCACTCGTAAATACGAGCCTCTAGCCGATAAGTTGCTGTATATATGGCTCATTAAATAAAATAAATAAATCTTGTAACTATAAACACCCCCCCCCCCAAAAAAATAACAAAATTGAAGAGTCTCGAGCAATTTGCCTGATAATACAGAAAACCAAACTGCATAAAAGGTGTAATAAATTGGTTTCAGAGTTTGTAAGAGGGAAGGTGCAAAAGGATACATTTGGATCGGCCTTGACTCTTTCCAACGGCGAAGGTCAAATTTTGGGGATCCTGACTTGAAAATTCCCTCAATGCTCGTTTACTCAATTTATATTTTGGTTCTCTCCGTAAGGTTGTGTTTGTATTTTTTTTATTTCCGATTTTTGTTTTATTCAATGAGAAATTATGTTTGAAATTATTACCTACTAAATGGAAAATTTAAATTTCTCTCAAGTTCTCCAAATTTCTCATCGTCGGAAAGATTCTTCAGACTATGTGAATCATGATTAATTAGTAAGGTGCCTATTCAATAATACATAGGTACATAATGTATTTGTCAGATTTTTAATTTTACAAAAAAACTTCAAAATTCTAGTTTAAGGTCTGAAAAATTCCAACCATTGCAATTTTCAAAAAATAAAAAAATAAAACAAGAAAAGAATGAAATTTCGGTACCTAAATTTGTAGCTCGCAAGATTCTTATGTAGGCATTCCATTGATTTGAGAACTGCCAATTTGAGAATTTCTGTTTAAATTCGTGGATTTTTGGTGACCACTTATGATGACCGGCTTCAATTTAGAGGAAAGTTACATTGGAGAATTCAACTTCCCGAGTTCGTAATATTTTATAAATTTTCATAACCTTTTCTATCAGCAAACAAATTCATAATTCAATTCATCTTTCTCGTAGGCATTTTAATTACTTTTCAAGAATTTTGAAATTTATTTTAATAAATTTCATCGTCTCCTGAAAAAATTGACGTTATTTTTCGAGAACGATTCACTCTTCCCTTGTGATTAAATTTTTTTTATGTCTTTGACATGAATTTCATTTTGTACACGTCGTTTAATTTTTTTTCTTCAAAAGACGTGTCCTTCTACACGGCGATTAACCTCGAGATACCATCGCAACAAAAATTTAAATAAAATTACTCGACCTTAATTTTTTTCAGTTTCATTGAATTACTCGTATTCGCAAAAATTCTAGTTTAAGAACCACTGCGTTCGTTCATATATAAAAAACAACCGCTTAATCTTTACTTTAAACAGCATCTCGTCCGAGTAATATATTAAAAAAAAAAAAAAAAAAATGGAAAAATGAAAATCTAAAAATGAAACATTTATCCAAACGTCAAACAAATGGAAAAATATTTTAATAAAAATTCTACCTACTCGACGAACAACGACAACAATATGGGATAATAGTTACCTGCAAAAAACTCGGCAATTACAACAGCTCGTCTTTTTCTCGGCATTGTTTTTTGTCATATCACATCCAGGACATATGAATATCACCCTTTCATTGTTATCGTTTTCAACCGCGTTAATATCTTTTATTCTATCTTGAATTTTTTTAGATTCATCCATTCCATAATTTTTACTCTAATTTCGAGTCAATCGTCCATCGTGTATTACTTTTTTTGTTGCTCCTTGGCGGACCTGTGAAAGAAAAAACATAATACACTCGTTATAAATAACATCCAAGCAAAGTTAGATTTTACAGACACACAAAATACATACATACGAGGTAGTAGGGAAAAAAGGCTCATAATTTACTGACCGCAAAGTGCGAGCGACAAATCTACATGAAAATAGCCGTTCGCTCGTTATTGTTTAGCGTAGCGGAAAATCTTAACTAAAAGGAAATCTCGCCGGTAGAAATAGCACTTTGGCCTTTGAAAAATTTCCAATTTTCTATGCGGGTAATTTTTGAGCGTAATGAGGAAAAAAACGCAAGCGTATTTAAACTCAGCCCTTATTAGGAGATTTTTTATTTTTTATTTCTTCAAAGCTATACGCCGGAGCTGGTTCATACTCTACTGTACGGTGTATTCTTTGAAAATATTTATAATTTCGTTTTAATTATTACTTGAAAACGTGCTTTAAATTTAATGTAACAAAAGCTCTGGCGACGAAAAATTGCATAGATTCGTATTCTCTCCTTTTCTGTGTTTTAAATCCACGTATAGTTGATCACAAGCGATAAGAAAACATTGTACGAATTCGTGAAAAAAAAGAGGGTAATTCAGGGTAGGTATAGAAAGAACAATATAAAATAAAAGGTCTACCTATACCGTCATCAAGTGTTGCAGTAGGTGACGATATTATGGTCGAATTTTCTTTTGGGAACGTTGACGATTTGAAAAAATTCCAAGTACGCTACCTACCTAGTACCTACCTACCTTGGGCTGAATGGACGAAGAAAAATCAAAAGAGCATCATCTTGAAATACTTGGTCAGCTGGATTGAATTTTAGAGGCTACGTTTTATATTTTTAGACTAGAGCTATTTTTTAAAGAATTCAAATGTGGTCCATTTTAGACAAGAAAAATCAAAAGATTTATTTTACTATCTAAATTCGACCTTTTAAATCAATTCGTTGTAGTTTGGAAGGCTCCTGCGAATTTTTAGATTTTACAATCATAAAATTTGAATAATTCTCCTGATGATCAAAAAATTTTAAAAATACAAAAATTCAAGAAATATTCCTTCAACAAAGTCAATAAAATTTCCTCAGAATCGTACGAAATGCATAGGTAAGTATTCTGATAACTGTGCTTGGAAAGTATTTTTGTTTAAACTTTTAAAAATGTCAGTGGTGGAAAAACTGACTTTTTACATCAAAATAAATTTTCGAAAACTTTTGCCCTCGCGAAAAACAGAACAATCTGAAATATTAGTTCAAACTGGATCATTCTGAGATGTCTCAAGACTTTTACAATTAGAATTTCAAGAAACCATTGATGAAATTTAGAATAAGTTAAGATCAGAAAAATCGAATAAATTAATGTTTTTCTATCTTTTCGAACTACCTATAAATTTTCCAATGCTTTTGTCCTCACTTCGCTCGGACCTATGATTGAATTTTGAGAAATGTTGAGATCAGAAAAACCAAATTCTTTCATTGACGTTGTTCTACTTTTCAAATCACAAATTTTCGAAAACATTTGCCCTCGCGAAAAACAGAAAAATCTGAAATATTAGTTCAAACTGGATCATTCTGAGATGTCTCAAGACTTTTTAAATTGTTTATTAATTTTTTCTACGTTAGTTTAACAAACTTTAATCATAGGTATTTTATGCATTTTTTTTGTAAACTTTGTTCAATTTTCTTAAAATTTCATCAATTTTTGATACATACGTCTTAGTAACTTTTATACGAAATTTACAATTATTTAATTCTATTATTTTTTTGAAATCTTGGGCATTTTGTAATATTTTGTTTCAATTTCGAGTTATTTCACCATTTTTTTCGTCATTTTTTTTTAGTGATTTTCAATTGTTTTTATGTCATTTTAACAAGTTTTAATGATATTTTATGCAACTTTCATTTTATCAATTTTTTTTGAAATTTTTCAGTAATTTGTGCCCAAAATTTACAGTTTATGATATTTTATGTAACTTTAGGAAAATTTCATAATTATTTGACCATTTCTTGAACATTGTATAATATGAATTTTGCAGTTTTTGGGAGCTTTCTGTAAACGTCGTTTGATTTTTTCAAATTTTTATCAATTTTTGATTCCTAATTTTCTGCAATTTTCATGCTTTTATTTGCAAACTTTGACCAATTTTTTTGAAAATTATGTTTGGATTAAAACAAAATTCACTTCTTCTTACCAACTTGGTAATTTTTATGTAAAATACGCACTTTTTTAAAAAAGGTACCATGCTTTATGCAAATGTGGCAACATTTCATTGATACGTTATTTCATCGTTTTTTGGAAATTATCAATTCATAATCAATGCAAATTTTGAAATATTTTACGAATTTGTTTTATTCAACTTATAACAAGTCATTCGATGATTCGTACTTTAATTTTTTTATGAAACATTCAATAAACTTTGTCCAATTTTCTTAAAATTTCATCAACATGCTTTTCAGCAATTTTGAACCAAAATTTAATTTTTTTCTTATTTTAATACTATCTATTTGATCATTGAAAATTTCAATTAAATGTTTGCAATTTTTGGGAATTTTGGTTGCAATTCCGAGATATTTTATCAATTTTTCAGGGTTTATCAAGCTTTTCTGTCATTTTAATAAGTTTTGATCAAATTTTGTGTAATTTTTTGCAAACTTTATACAATTTTTTTGGCTATTGATCAAATTATAATACTTTTTAGTAATTTTTATGCAAAATTTACAGCTCTTTATAATACTTTATGTTACTTTCGTAAAACTTCATTCTTTTTTAGGTAAGTAGATATGTATCTAATATGTATTTGATCATTTATTGGAAATTTAAAATAATCTATACAACTTTTGGATGACTTTGCTTAAACTTCAAAGTCCAAACTATTTTATCATTTCTTTAGCGATTTTCAAATTTTGTAAAATGTCTTTTCAACAAAATTTTAATGGCTAGTTTGCTTGTCTAATTTTACTAAAATGTTATCAATTTTTAGTAATTTTAAATTTTAAACAAATTTTCTCTATATTTTAGACGTTTTTGCGCATTTGAAAAAAATGTTGCTATGTTTTATCAATTTGAAGTTTTTTTTACATGCATTTTTTAAAATTTTGGCACTTGATGCGTCAGTTTCACAATATTTAAGTATAAATAATTTAGGAAATAGAAAATGACAAGTTAGCCCGATCCTGAAAAAATAAGAATTTTGAGGATACGGTACTTAGATTCGTGATTTTGAATGAAAATCAAAAATTTTCTTGGGAAAATCGAATTTACCTACTTGGTGAGCAAAACTAGGTCATTAGATGGGCAATGCGTTTATATGTACATATTACATATGTATGTTAAAAAAATGGCCTAATCTGAATCAATAAAATCATTTCCAGGGCCACTATATCTGTAAAAGTAGGTACCTAATCATTTTCAACTATAGCTGAGGTCATTTTTAAATTATATCCTTACCTATCCTTAGAAGAACGTCCATTTATTGATACTGATTTGAATGATAGTAATTCAAGCACTTCTTATCGGTTTTGAAATTACTTGTGTAGGTACCTCCCTACATGAATTTTATTAATTTTTCATTCATTCATTGTTTTCGATTAGACAATAAGCTATTCTTTATTTACTTTTCATTTTCACCCCTACTTTATCGAATCATAATAGCCATTATTAACGTTGGAGAAATCCACCTAAAAAAAAAGGAACGCTTGTACGGGCTCCAGGAAAAGTTTGAAATAAAAATACACTGCTTGGAAAAAAAAATCCTTAGTTATTTTCCTTTAGACGATGCCAACTCCGAGTTAATTTATCACAAAAAAGTATTTTTTTTCAGACTGTTGGTAAAAATTCACGACCATTTAGTTCTTTTCTCGCGGACGCCGAGTTGGAATTTGGTTACCTTTGCGTATAGAGAACTCTGATAAGCGCGACCTTTTTGGAACGAACGCAAGGCGTAATTAATCAAAGGACCGCGGTGAAAATCGCCGCACGTATTTGATTCAAAAAAATACCCGTTTGCGTGTTCAAAGCACCATGTAAACTAAACGAATCGCCGACAAAACCATAATATCAACTTTGGAGACCCGAGCACCTCATCAACTTTATTATCCGCCGTATAAAACGTCAAAGAACTCGAATTACGAAATTCAAATAAACTTCCCTACGGTTATAGAATTGCTTTTTGAAAATATGGTAAATTTTACACCTTAAAATGTAACACGGCGGAAGTGCTTTTTTTCTTCTTCTTCAATGTTATTCAAGTGTATACCTAAGCTACGTTCGTATTTCGTTATTTTTATTGTCGATGCAGCCGTCTTAAAAATTACGTTATTTTAATAGGACGTTGTTGGGACTACACGATGGAAAAAAAATTACATTATAAAGTTCTTTCAAGGTGGCAATGGCAATGGCGTTGTTAGTATAAATGAAATCTTCGGACCAGAAAATCTTTCTCTTTTCGCCTTTTTACCGGCGTCAAATTTACACAAAAAAAAGACCTTCTTTGTACACTACAGAACCTCTTTATAAATTTTTTTCCATTGCATACGTCTTCTGTGAACCTCGCTTCAACGAACACGTCGTTGTCGCGTCGTCTTGGCGGCGCTAATTCGCGAAAATCACGCCTTCAAGATGCCATCGTCGTCGTTTTAATTAACGTCGTCATCGTCACGTAACGCGCGTGAATTACGACTATGCACGTACAATCTTTACACTACTAATCATCCATCGTTTTCTTCGCTCTTCTATCTTGCATCTGCTCAGATTTCAAATAAGAAAGTTTGAAATTAAAGAAAACGATTTTATTGAAATACTGTACGCTTGTTCTCTATGTTCCTTTTGCATTTCCTAAACACCTAGGGAATTTTTCCCTCGACGGAACTGGTAAATTTAAACCGAGTACCATTTTGCGAAAAAGTTTAAGCTGATTTTTACTTTTATCGGAGACAATTGGAACTGCAACGTCTGAGTATATTTTAACAACGACGACGCCAACTATACCCTCGCGCTTTACCTATAGTAAAATACGACGAATCTCAGTTTCGAAACAGTTATTCGAACTCGGTAGAAATGGAAAAAAACTATTACCAAGTTCTCTCTCTCTTCCAAAAGTATCGAAATGTGTGGCAACAACATGACGAATTGACTTAGTTTCACCGATATCTATTTGCTTTTTTCCACAAAGTATCAACTTCGAAATGGGTTCAAAAGAAACAACCAATTCGATGGGTATTGGGTATCTGTAATTCTGTATCAATACGATGCGGCGGTGTGCAATTTGGTCACTGCTAGAGAAATAAGCTACATTATTGTTGGTATTTTACCCCAAATGTTAGCGTCATTTTATCCTTAATGATCCCCCTGCTGTTCCAGACCATTCAGTTGATGACCCTTTTCGACCAATGTCTGTTGCTCTTTTTTGGCAAACCGAGTTTTTTTCTGGCACGTTTGGTGGGCGCGTAATAAGTTGTGGATGCTGCGAGGCTTACTGAAGGTTGTCAAATGTTAGAGAAATAAAATATGAGAATTTTTTGATGAAAATTGAGATTTTGGAACAGGGAGTACTGGTAATACTTATACTTGTAGTATCTAAGGATTTTAATGAAATTACGGAAAGATAATATAAAAAAGCTAAAGTACCTACCTATTATGGCTCTGATTTACCTATTTTGACTTTTTGACTGAGTTTCGCATATTTTCATAATTCTAAATTTTAGACACTCTCGAGATTTTTCTTCTTTCAGTTAAATTTAATGGTAAGAAAATCTAAAAAAAAAATATGTACCTATCTATCACCAAGTTTCAATAAAATTAGTAGATTTGATCTCTTTTTAGGGCACTTTCATTTTAAAACAAAAACCAGGAAACGATTTTGGGTAGGTAAATTATTCTGAGACGTTTTCATGACGGAAAACTAAATTTGAAAGAAATTTCAAAAAATCGTTACAGTGGATTAATTTATAATTTTTTCAAATTTTGAAGAAACACTGTGAAAAGTTGTGGTAAAAAAATCAATGTTCATTCCCCCTCTCCCAGAAAAAATGTGAAGTTCTAACATCTTAAATTAGTTAACCACATAGGTACCTATTTATAAAAAGTCAAAAAAAAATATTGTGAAAATCTTTTTTTTTAAAAAATAATTTTCACTTTTTTTGGCAATTTTTGAAAACCCTTCTTTTGACCTTTTTCATTTTCAAACTACTAAATGAGCGATAAATTTTGAATCCCCCTCCCACCCTTTTTTTTGTTGGAATTTAGAAAGTTGACAACATGTGAGTCATTCAAAACAAACCGATCAAATTACACCAAAATACAAAATGTCAATAAAAAGTGCTGGGGAATGGAGGCGGAGGGGGTTCAAAATGTATCTCTTATCCAGTAGTACCCATGAAATTTTTACAAAAATTATATTTTCGCAATTTTGAGTTAAATTTAGAAATTTTTCTTTAAAAATATTTTTTTTTGCGAACGTTTTTTTAAAGAAAAGAACACACATCTACACAAAAATAAAAAAATTTCAGGCTCACAAATCAACCCTCAGCTTAAATAGATGAACAGGAGTACGAAAAATCAAAGACAACTCCTAGGAAAATGTTTCTATATACAGGAAAGAAGAGAAGTTTTCAAATGTGAGTTTCAATTTCCCATTTAAAAATTCAACTTCCTTAATTTTTTAAATAATTATGGAAATTTTTTCTTCCTTTCCCCATACAGAACGAATCGGAATCACTGTGTGAGAGAATAAAATTACGTTTATACAAGATGTGTACAAGGAAATGAGGATTAGCCGGTTGATATGTACTTAATAATTTGCTAGGAAAAAAGTTTTCGATCCAAAATGGCTCCAAATTAATCCGGATTTATTTAGAAAATGCCCATGTATCTAATTGAATCAAAATAGGGTAAAGTGCTCTAATTTGAGACCCTTTTTGTAGAACTAGAATTTCACCGGACCTTATGAGCCTTTTTGAATGCTGATTGCAATAAAACATCCTCAAAACTCTAACGTACAACCTCCCTTGTGTTAAAATTTGTTTTAGTAAAATTTGAATGCAATTTTTTTTCAACCAAAAAATTTAAATTTGGACCTAGAAAAAAGTAGCACTATAATGAGACCCTAAGATTTTTTTAGATAGAAAAAAAGTGAAATACGATTGGCAAAAAACCGATAATATGTAAACTCCTGTGGTAAAGAACAATTTTTTCCCTCGAAACACAAATTTTTGGAAGCTTTTTTGCCCCAAAAATTTCTGGAAAAAGTTATTCAAATTCTAAAATTCCAATGCCCTCCCAAAAAAGCTTCTCGTTTAAAAAACATTGTCTTGAACATGGTTTTTTTCCTCCTCAAAATACAAATTTTCAAGTTTTAGCCCTCGCATCGATCGAGCCTGTTTATTCTTTTTGAAATTTCAGCTTCCGAAAATTCGAAAAAAAAAGTTTTTAAAAATGGAAAAAGTGAGAATTTTTAAACTTAAGAAATGACATTTTTATCGTTTATTTCACTTTGAAAATTCGCCGTATTATTCCACAAAACCAGTAATTCCTCCCTCCTCTTACCCCCTCCCCTACTCCCTCGAAAAAAAACAACTTGAGAACTTGTTTAGTCAACTGGACGCCAGATGAGAAGTTCGTGATACTTAGTTGAGAATATCAGGCTCTCTGTCCCCCTCCTCCTCCAATAAGGAAGCATTTGCTACGACTCCGAGTCACTTCCAAAATACGTTTCCAGAAGCTACTGAATTTGAAATAAGCCAGATTTAATGTGCGTCATTGTGGGTGTGGGAGAGGGGGCTCGTGCGTTGTTATAATTCATTGCAAGTATATGCGAGTGAACAATTTGCATCAACATATCAGTAATGTTCTCGTAATATGGTGACTCATAAACAATTAATTTCAAGATTTCCCACATACAATATAAATTTCAGCTATTCTAATAGGGGGCCAGCATGGTTTTTAAGGGAGGGGTCTAAAATCGTCATGAGAGTTTATTTTACTCAAAAGGGACTTTTTATAGTGATTATAGATTTTGAAATTTTGAAATTTTACAGTGGATTTGTGTTTTTTTTAATGTTTGAAAATTGAGGGGCCCATCGAAGCCCGAATTTTCCGAATTTTCTGAAAATGGAAAAAACAAAAAATAAGGAATTATTTTCACACCAGAGCTCACCACTTTGGAGGTTGGGGGCGGTAAATCCCAAATTTGAAAATAAGGACCATCCTAGGTACTTTACTTATGTAGATGTAGGTACCTACCATCTTTTATTCCTGAAAATTTCAGGGCATTAAGTCAATTTATTATTAAGTATTCAAGTTATCGAAGTATGTTATTAAAATTTAAATCAAAAACTTCTGTTCTCATTAACTGATACCATCTCCGTATTCCTTTTCCATCTCTTTCTTAGCAGGTTTCTTTTAAAAATAACAACAACACGACAGAAACTATTTATCATCTACAACTCTGATCACTTACACGAGCAATTTATACTGTCCTTGAATTATCCTTCCCATAACAACGTCTAGGTACCTATTACGAAGGAAACCTTGAAAACAGATTTTAAACGACGGGTACACTTGAACCTTTCAAAAATTTCCACCCTTCACCATGAACCATCCCGCTGGAAAAATATTACTCGTTCACGAACGACTCATCGGACTCGCGAAAGAAAACCTCAGAAATAAATCTTTACTCGGTGCGGGATAAAATGAAACCCTTTTTTGAAACCTGGTTGAGAAAATAGTATAAAAATCATTTGATAAATGTCCTTTATACACGCTTCGCATCGGTTGGAAAACCATTTCCGCCTCATTGATCATATCGAAACGTACCCGAAAAAAAAGTAGCTATACAGATGAGAGGAAAAGTAGCTGGTAAAATTTGAAATCCATATCGAATGAAAAATCACCCTTAACCCATCTTCACCTGGTACACCATAATATGTATAGTCCGAACTCGAAACGATAGTTATATTGGCGGGTGTGTTTGAAATATAGCGACGAATCTGTGCCACCATACGCTGCTGTATCGTCGTAATCGTAATCGTATCGTATATACCTAGTCGAGATAAACGGCAAACCCAAAAAGAGAGAAGCCCTTAATAACATCTTAAGTTATGCAATCACGTATACACGATTTGTGCTCGAGAGTTCGGTGCTGCGTGGCAGGCTCGCAGGTTACATTATTCTATTCGGAATGCCGAATGCGAGAATTATCAGCACGAGATGGTTCGGCTTTTAGGATTCAATTTAAATCACATTTTACCGGAGTCAAGTTCGCTTTCAGGGCGCGTGATAAGTTCGCGTAAATTATAAACGCATTTGGTATTTACGCGATTCGATGGCTTGGCAAGGGTGTCGCTCGTCGCTCGGGCTGTCTATGCTGTCGCTGCAGCAGCCCCAGCTCACACACAAAACGCAGATACCTATAATCGAATCGTCGATTGTGTCGTGTAAAATTAGACAGCTTTAGTATTCGAGTGATTTATTAAGGCATTTTAGCGCGGGATAAAAAGCAGCACGCAGAGATAAAAAAAAAACCTCCGGCTTAAGGTAAAAAGGTATTTAAAGGATTGGTAAATTGAAATAGTCGTTGATAGCGCAGCGTTAGTGTACGTAGGTAACCTTGACAAAGTGTAGGTGAAAAAGGGCCCTATAGAAAGGAGACAAGTGGAAGAAAACGTCGAGTAATAAATTCATCTCAGTAAGTGTATCCGGTAAATCGTAATTTATACGTTGAATGATATCGTTTCATTAGCGATATTATTTTAATACCTTTATGGTCGCGAGCCCATTAACAAAATGAGGGTAAATTTTGCGTAAACACTAACGCTGTTATGAAGTTTAAATTGAGCGGAAAATGTTCGGGTCATTAGAGCAATGTTCCTTCAACGGAATTATCTCGCTGGGCATTTTCTTTGTTCAAACAAAAAGCCTCGGTATTGTGTAAATTTTAATCATATTTGAGGACGAGGAGGGGAAAAAAAAGTAAACTTCAACAACGCGAAATACGTCTCAGCAGGATGTAATTTGTTGATACGTCCTATGATTAATGACCTAACGTATACCACAGGCTACTTAACTAGGCTCTCGCGACACAGTGTATTACTGCACTACATCCTTTTCAAAACGTAAAGCTGCCGAGCAAAAATGGGAGAAATTCGTCGATTCATTTGACTCTCAAAGAAGTATACTATACATAGAGAGTTTAGACTTTTCTTCTTCTATGAAAGTATAAACAAACAAAACCGCGTACACCGCGTACCATACCCCTCTTGTTTTTGGTAATCTTTACGGTCGTCGTTGCGAAGGTTTCAACAAAATAAGGAAAATCCGACAGCGTATAAAATACGAAGAAAACATTGACTAATATAGCACTTTAAGTCTTGTAACCCTTATGCATGTTTTCTCAAGTATCAATTTACCAAAGCATCGATATGATTGTGAAAAACGTTATACGAGGCTGTATCGAGCTCGGCGGATATTTTTTCGCAATATACGATGAGGAGAAGAATACGCACGGAAAACGTTCGCGTTTAATTTTTCCTTTCGCGAGTTCGGTACCGGAAAAAAAGAGTTGAAAAAAAAGTACGTGTTGGAAATACGAATAAATGTCCTCTCTCTCTTAGATTCGGCTCTTTAGCTCTGGAACAAAGTGATATGAGTTTTTAGTTTTTAAAACATGGTTACAATTTTAGATGACTCGAGCGAGGCGTTTTCATTTATTTCTATAAAAGGGTATATACAAGTAGAAGAGATACCCACGTAGTACATAACTCGACGACCGTACAAAGGCCAAAACGGTGGGTCACGTCCAAGAAAGACATTAGCTGCATTTTTTGAATTAACGTCCGACCCAATTGAAAACTACTCCGAAAAATACTATAATATATAAGTACTTTTATAATGACCAAATCTTCCCTCGCTTACCTCTTCTCACCTCTGATTACTTTTTTTTTAACGCACAGCATGCGAATTATAAAATGACGCCAGATAGTACGTGTAACGAAAGTAAATTTATACTCGTACAATTTTGATATCCTCCGACAACCAATAAGATTCGCGACGAGTTATCTATAACGATTTATTTTTTTTTAAAACGTTACTTTACTTACGTTCTTTCGCG
This sequence comes from Planococcus citri, assembly GCF_950023065.1. Classification (NCBI taxonomy): domain Eukaryota; kingdom Metazoa; phylum Arthropoda; class Insecta; order Hemiptera; family Pseudococcidae; genus Planococcus; species Planococcus citri. The sequence goes on along the minus strand of NC_088678.1, from coordinate 59,259,441 downwards.
TTTCCACGTTCCGCGAAATATTAGGCTTTTGATTGGTTGTTACGAGTCGAATAGCGAAAAACAGGATATATATTTCATTTTGACGAATTTCTTTTTCTATATTTTTCGTTCACCGAGGAGGCAATTTCAGTAGTACGTCGAGTCACAAATCGTCTTTCGCGCAATAGGTTGAAAAATCAGCTATGTCGAAATGGTAAATCGCGTACCACTACAGTGATTCTAATTGGAATGCTGATGGCATATCGCGAATACGCTCTCATTGAACATTGTAAATTTGAATTCTCTCATCGTAGCGAGTATTTTGATCGTATTTTGTGTAAGCATGTCGTCGTCGCCGTATTAAAGTGAGAAAGTTTTTTAATAAGATTGCGGCAGCATTTTTCGCCAGTCTAATACGTCCCTCTGTTCGAATTCTTTTTTTCTTTCTTTTTTCCTCCCCATGGAGAGGTCAAGGTTGGAGTTGCGAGCTCGTGGTGTATGCAGTTGACGTAAGTATAGAGTAAAGTAAAATTGGAATAATGGGTTTGAGACTGAGAGAGGGTGGCGTATTCATAAATATCACGAAAGTGGCCAAAAGTTAAGAGACTTTCTTGGAATTCATCCCGACGAGTTGTGTAAATTGAACCGAGTTATTAGTAACAACTTTTAGAAGAAAAAAATTGGTTGTAGAAATTTGGAAAATTTCGGCTGCATTAAAATTTTAACGATTTAGGAACGCCTCTTCGATATGGATACGTGAAGTTTTGGGATATTTTGATGTGATAAATTGTGAAATGACGATGTGTTCCGATGAGCCGATACGTTTTAAGAATTTTTCAATTTTCGTTGCAAAAGATAAAAGTTTTAGATATTGAGTTGAAAAAACGAACGAATTATGGACAGTGTCATAAATACTTAATCTGAAATCTGAATATCAAAAACCTATTGCATGCATTAAATTACTATAGACGTCTATCACAGCTGAGAATTCAGAAAATTTCACATGTGATTAGTCTGAATATAAGTATCTAAAACACAATCAATACAGATTGGGTTTCTTCAAAATTCGGAATCCAGTAGCGTCCAAGTTCAAATACAGGTGAATAAATTTTCAATTATTTTTCTTGAAAGAAAAAGTATACCTACCAAAAAGTTGCGAAATTGCCTTTAAATACACGATGAAAATTTGAAAAGTGTACCTACAAGGGAACCCTCCCACATGATAATCTCCGATTTGAATGAAACTTGGACTGGTGGAAAGAGGACCTCAAAAAAACTCCATCCCCCAATTTTCAGCTGCTGAAGTTGATTTTTCGATTTTTGACGAGCGTTTGAAGTTTTGTGTACACAGGTAAAGTTGTTCTGTAAATTCGAAAAATGGCCGTTTCTCCCCACCGCATGAACTTCAGCAGCTGAAATTTTGGTCAAAGGGTCTATGCTTGATACCTAATTGACTAATACTATCGCCGGCCGGATCTGGAATTATCATCAGAAATCGAATTTTTTGTCCAATTGCTGGTTTTTAAATGCCATTGAAAAATTCCGTTTAGGAAACAAGATTTTTCACTGTTTTTTCCCATGTTATGAATGAATTCAAAAAATGGCCGTTTCTCCCCACCACATGAACTTCAGCAGCTGAAATTTTGGCCAAAGGGTCTCTGCTTGATACCTAATCGATAAGTACTACTTACCGTCGGTCAAATCTGGAATTATCATCAGAAATCGAATTTTTTGACACATACCATGAGAAAAAGTATAAAAAATACACAAAACTTCACACGCTCGCCAAAAATAGAAAAATCAACTTCAGCAGCTAAAAATTTAGGGATGGGGGTTTTTTGAGGTCCTCTTTCCACCTGTCCAAGTTTCATTCAAATCGGAGATTATCATGTGGGAAGGGAGGGTTCCCTTGCTAGATCAATACCCTCTTTCTAGAACAAAAACTGTATAGTAAAAAAAAAGATGAAAAATATTTGTTACAAAGTTTTGAAAAGTGGATTTATTGTAAGAAAAAATTGCAATTTCAAACTTGTTTTTTCTTGAAATACATAATTGTATTCATAGGTAGGTATTTTTTAAGCACTTGAAAAATATATAAGTATTTTTATGAAATTCAAGACTTTGAACTTTCATCGGAGGAAGGAAAAACATTGGAAAAATGATGAAGTTCTACTCAATTTTCTAAAGTTATCCTAGGAAAAAATTTATACCTATAAATTTACTAATCCAAATGAATCAATTTTTAAAAAAATCCTCATCGAATTAGATCAAATTCGATGCAAAATTTAATCCAGTTCGATCCATTCAGATACCATCTCTTCCAATTTGATCCGGAAAATGGCGCGATCTGAGCAGATTATAGAATAATCGCTCATTCGGTAGTTCGAAAATGAAGAAGAGCAAAATAAGGTTTTTCAAAGATTTTCAAAAAATGTGGACATAATTTTTAAAAAAAAGATTTAAAAAAGATTTTTGCTTGAAACTTTGTGAGTAACTAATTCAAGATGTTAGAACTTCAAGACGATTTTCGGACTTTGTTGGAAGGCGAGGGTAGGGGAGTGGAGAGGAGGCTTAGAGGGGTCAGTTTGAAAAAAATGAATGAATATTCAAACTCGGCGTTATTGAATCAGCAGGTAGAATAACAACCAATACGACATCCTATTTTTAGATTTTTCGAGTACCTACATAAAATTACAGTGCTAGCCCCTCGTCCTATTCCTCAGGGAAGGTCAAGCTCAGAATGGGATTGTTGGTAGTTACTTTATTTTTGGTTCGAGTTCCTGTGGAATCAAATTATCATTAATTCAATTTCAGAGTGTTTTCCTTTGCATTTTAATTCACAACCTGGAAAAAAGAGAGACGGGGGGAGGGTGTCCCATTTTGAAGTTCTACTTTTTCATGTCCTCTTTTTCCAATGTTGTTGCACTTATTAAAAAACTAATTCTCTATTTTTTAATTTTCTTTCGAAATCTCAAAAAGTAGCGTCAAAAGCAATAGAGCACTCAAAATTGAAAAAAATTGAAAGCTTTGCAGTAAAACTCTTTTTCTAAACAATTTTTAATTTACTATTAAGACATGTGTCAGAATTTTTCTAAAGCAAGTAACGTCTCTTTCAAGATAAAACCTCACATGGTTCCGCAATGTTGATCCCTTCTGAAAGCCCCAAGGCTGAATAATAATAATAATTTTAAAAAAAGTAATAATAGACTTAGTCAGACCTTCTTTTGTATTTCTTCACTTGGAGGGGGGAGGGAGACGCTAAATTGAAGTTGAAAGTCCCTAATTTTCATACCCCCCCCCTTTCCACGGTGTTTTGAGAAAAAAATTAAAATAAGTACCTATTTTTTATTGTTTAAAAACGTATAATGGGACTTTCGTTACAATCCAAATTTTTACCAAATTTATTATGCCATTTTGAACATTTTTTTGCTCTTCAAGTAATAATGTTCCATAATTCAAAAATTTCAATGTGGCAACCTTGTACATATGTACCTATTTTGTACAATTTTGACTAAAAAAAAAAATCCAAAATTGTTTAAAAAAGTTACCAGAATTTGTTTTTTTCAAATTCTTTTATTTTTTTTTAGTTTTTATGACAATTTTTCGATATTTTTGAACTTTCCTTTCATGGGACTGTGTCTCCCCGCGTCCTCCCACAAAAAAGCCTTGAATTTGGTGCATAAAAATGTTCAATTTTTTTCAATTTTTATTACTAAATTCTTTTGAAAAAAAAACATCTGTCACCCCCACTCCCACTCTAATGAAACAAAAAAATCGACCCATTTCATCGCTCATGTTCGTAATTTGTTTTTGTTCTATAAAAATTATGTGCTTCTTCTCAAAAAGCAATTTTTTGATTTTTGAACTTCCAAAATTTGACTTTCATGCTTATTAGAAGAAAAATTTATCAAAATTACATGTGTTTTGTTTTGTTTTTTGTTCAAAAATAAGCTCAACAGAAGTTATACGTTTTCTTCTCAAAAAGCAATTTTGAAAATCTATTTTTTGTTTTTTAACTTTCTAAAATAAGTATTAGTATGTCCTTGTATTCATGTGGAAAAAATTAATCCAATTTACAATTTTTTTTCAAAGATAAATATAGATTCAACAAAAATGAATTATTTTCTCCTAAAAAAGCAATTTTTTGAAAATCTATGTCTTGATTTTCGATCTTTTAAAAGGGGTGCAAAAGAATAACATTGATTTTTCAAAAAATGTTTATTCAGTTGAAAACTTGAAGTTTAGTTTTTAGGAATACAAACTAACATCTTCAGGTATTAGGTACCTATAGAAGCAAAAAAAAAAAAAATCGCCAAAAATTTTCACAAATGTATCTACTTTAAAGATGACATGGCTAGGAGGTGTTAGCATTGGCTCGAAGGATTGAAATATGGTATGTTCTGAATTATCTGTATGAACTCATATTGTCAATTTTACTAGTTACATCAGTGTATTCATACTTTATATCTACCTACGTAAAATACCTACTTAATAACCAAGGTGTAACCAAAATTTTCCATTAAAAAGATCCCAAATCGACCATTCCATTCTAACCTCCTCATCCGCGAAGAGTAATTTAGAAAATGGTACAAAACCAAACAACTACAGAATCAAAAGTGACAATTTTTTGGAACTCGTGCCCTATTCCCGCTCGATTCACAGCCGGGCGGTTTCTGCGCCAGGAGTCACCGCGTTATAGCCAAACACTTGACACCAATCATGTAATAGGTACGCCTACGAACGTTAAAACCATTCACACAATTTATTCAACTAACGCGAAAGTCCAGCTCGGCGTCGTCGACCTTATACTTACTCAAGGACATAGATTACTTACCTGTCACATACAATGTAGTAGACGGATCAGACAACTCATTCGAGTGTAATATTTGCGGTGATGGTCATTAAAATGGAATTTCTTTCAAGCACGTGTTTTACTTTGAAATTTTGTAAGAGGTAAACAAGGGTTAGTTTTTTTCAGTGCGGTTGGCATTGTACTCATAGATCTATCTTAGTTAATTAAATAAGTTTAGTGGAAGTTGTTTTTTTTTCACGAGACGTCGCGCCGGTTTAATAAGAAAGAAAATTACACGAGACGAAAACGCTTTGAAGGAATTATTGTAAATTAGCTGTTAAAAATTAATTATCAGCAACGTTTTGCCGATGTTAATGTAAAAATTTATTAAAATTCTTCGCACGAAATTTTCACGGCTGAACACTCCTCCTACAGCGTACCTAGAATGCGAAAGGAAACCAACGAGCCCTTCTCGTTTTTCCTTTTGCTTTTTTGACGCTGAAGGTAAAAAGCGACTGGTTTGTTGATATTTGAAACGTTTATATTTTAATGCGATTAAATCGAGTAATCGAATTAAAAGATATTTGATATTATTAACATCGTCTGGCGGAGCGTTTTTCCTGTTTTCTCCAGACGACGATGCAGACATTTAATGTGGGTGGGTAACGCGAAGAAGACGCGGTGAACGAACGTTTAATTAATTCCGTATAAATTTAGAAGCGCATACGTAACTTTCTATACGATTGTCGAAATGTTAAGCGAAATCGAGAAGGACGAGTTAAAATAATTAAAGTTAAGGTATACCCACCTCATAGTACACCTCACTTCTTTGATATGTAATATGATGAATGAATTGGAATAGAAGTTTATATTACTCGAATAGTAAACTGTAAAGGTACGTATAGGTTAGGCTAACACCATTCCAGCAGCATCGTCGTATTCAAAACTAACTTGTAAGTATTCTCCAGGCTCTGGTGGTTCAGCTAGAAGCCATTTTAGAGTTCGCGTTTGATGTTAAATACGTGTTTTATCTGTGCATTTGCCTTCCATTGTAATATTAACACAAACACTTGAAATGCTCCGAAGACTTCGATGAATAACGTAATTAAAAATAACTGACGAAAAAGGGGGGAAAATGGCGGTGGTATTTCGTTGTAGGCAAATTCTTCTCGGTGAATTCGTGCTAATTGAAGTGTATATGTAGGTACTTTGATGATAGAGCAGATATATACCTTGTAACTTTCCACAAGTAATGAACGCGTTCGTTGGTGGTGTGAAGTTGTCTGCTTCGAATTCAAAACACGTTCTTGCAAAGAAGAAAAAAAAATTTACGGCCTGATGGATTCGCTCATATACTCGTATCAGAGGTTATCGTCTATGAAGAATGGCAAAATATCGTGAGATATCTCCGCGCATATGGCGTTTACGACGAGTTACGAGTTCAAATAGAATATAAATCCATCTTGTGCAATAGCCGAGAATCTGTCTCAGCTGTTTGGATCAGCTAGAGCTAATCGATTGCCAAGTCGAATTAACGTTTTCGTCAACTCCTTAACGGTAAGCCAAAGGTGACTAAATAAGATTTTCGATAAGAATTAAGATGAGAAAAAGTGAAAAAGAGAAAAACTGCTATCCAACTTGAAGCTTTCTAGTTGTCAAACTTGAGAACGTTTACACGTTGATTTTTTCTAATGGCAAAATGCGCTTTAGAACTTTCTTAATGCAGCGATGACATTTTCTCGTACGTTTCTAAAACGCTGTCAACCTTTCTTGATTTATTGAGATGTTGGAAACATTTCTTGTTGTAGTTACTCTTCATCTTCACTCCTCATTCCGTTCTGCTCTACCCCGACCGGGATGTCGCTTCTATATATTTTCAATAATACGAAAATTTCTAGTGTTAAGGATGGGAAATTATAATATTTCAACTTCTATTTCGCCTTTCCTGTTTTTCATCGTATGCGCCTTTAGGTAATAAAAGGGCTGAAAAATACAATTTGCAAGATTCAGGAACACTTCTGTTGAATGTGAACTGATTTATGTATTGAAACTGTTTCATCGATCATTGACAATTCTTTTGGGTATACATTTGAATCAATTTTTTCATTTTTGTTCTTAGATGAATTGTGTTTCGCTGAACTATGAATATGTATGTACGATGATGACATTTACGGTGAATTGATCATACCTCCTTGATAGAAAAACGACTCATCGTATTTACAACGAACCAATGATTTTTTGAATTTTGAATGATTCAATCAAATAAGAAATTTGGTGGTTAAACCGATTAGGATCAAAATTCACCATTATGAACGTCAAACTTCAAACATTATTCTTAATGAATTCTTTTACAATAATTAATGATGAAATATATAATCAAATTGTTCACGAACAACTCAATCAAACTATTCGTTCCGGTAATTCAACCTTGAAAAAATGAAAAACATTTTTCTTTGAGATAGACATTGAATAGGAATTTTTAAAATGCCTTTAGCAAGGCTTCTAATCAACTATAACGTAAGCGTTTTGAACTTTTTTTTTTGCTCTACGAGTACATTTCAAAGGCCACCTATTATTTTCCGCTCTTTCTGGACAAGTTTTAAAATTCTGAAGCAATCGAAAATCATACCGGAGGCTCCAGAATGGATGGTGAAATTCAGTTATGGGGAGTTGATAAGCATTAAGTAGATATTAGTTTTAGGATTCATTTTCATATTTTTTCTGAATGAATAGGTACAAGATGAATTTTCTCTTATTAGATAGGTAGGTACCTATTACTCTTTAAAAGCACACCTAAGTAAGTCTCAAAAAAATTTGACTTTCAAAAATTCGTCATATAAATTGTAAAACTATTTTGAGCATCAAAAGTTTTGGTTACTAATGGGATTTTAGATCATTGTTCTTCCCAAAAATGGTTGCCCTATGCAAATTAAATACGAAGATTTCGAGTTGTTCCAATATGAGTATTTCATTGTGATTAAGAGTGTTAAATAAATGTCCCTATCTAATTTTAATGAAAAGTTGTGCCAAATTCAATATTTTCCTTTTAATATTTTGATTCACAAAAATAAAAAATCATGGATTAAAAATTTATCGAGTCCCTACCTAATAAAAATACTTAAAAAAACTAATTAAAACTTAGACAAAAAAAATACATTTTTCGACATGCACCTTGAGTAGGTATCTATTGTCATCAACCTCCTCTCCCCTCTCCTCCCTTCCACGCACATGACAAATTTTAGTCTTTAAAACTAGTGCAGAGGAGGGGGAGAGGAGACGTGGAATAAGACTTTCCATGACTCATCAAAAGAACCAGGATTGGAAGAGCTAGGATACTTACCTACTATAGTTCCAGCAGTTCAAAAATTTACGAAGAAGAGCAAATCTGTGTTTCTTCCCTATTTTTTACAATATTGTTTTTGAAGAGAAGGGTTCCAATTTTTAATTTTTTTTTTCAATAAAAATTTTCAAGGGTATAAAGCTCAAAAATTGAAAACACTTTTCAAAAAAAATTTCTCTATTAGTCAAAAAAAAAACATTTTTGTGAGTGATAATTACTAAGTACCTACCTCTATGTTAAACAAAAAATGATTGAGATTCTTGTGTTAGTTACCTACCTATTAATAGAAGCATTCACTGGGGTTTTACATTTTTTTGAAAAAAAAGTTGCAATGAGGTTTTAAAGCCAATTTTTCTTGTGTATTTAAAAACAAATTTAAAAAAATACTATGTATTATGAAAAGCTGATCCTAAAAACTTTTTTTTGGAAATGAGTTTTTTTTTCAAATTTTCGTACACTTCAACTTTTTTTTGAAAAGAAGTGATTGCACAATGAGGAAATTTTAAAACTTTCATGTACATATGTACTTCTTATTAGGTATGTTCCTTCGGGTGTATCGCAAAAAAAAATGTTGGAGGAGTTTTTCAAAATTCAATTAACGCCGTTTTGAGTTGAAAATCACTCAGAAAAACTTTCTTCATTAAGTAGGTATGTGAAAAATCGAAAGATAATCACTTCTGAAAATTGAGGAAATATTTTTTTGTATCTAATGGAGTGGGACTTTATTAATTTGTTGGTGAATCATTCGCGAACGAATTGATTCGTATAAGTGACTCGTTCGCGAACGAATTGATTTATATAAATGACTAGTTCACGAACGAGTTGATTCATTTAATTAATTTTTATTGAATCGTTCGCGAACGAATTGAATAATTTTTGGTGAGTCATTAGTGAACGAATTTGATAATTTCTTAGCGAATCATTCGCGAACGAATTGAATAATTTTTGGCGAGCCATTCGTGGATTCGTATAAGTGACTCGTTCGCGAACGAATTGACTCGTATAAGTGACTCGTTCGTGAACGAATTGATTCGTATAAATGACTCGTTCGCGAACGAGTTGATTCATTTAATTGATTATTAGTGAATCGTTCGCGAACGAATTGATTCGTATAAGTGACTCGTTCGCGAACGAATATCGATTCTGTTACTTAATTTTTGGTGAATCATTCACGAACGAATTGATTCGTGTAAGTGACTCCTTCACGAACGAATTGATTTATAAATTCAAGAGTTGATCATTCGTTGGCGAATGATTCGCTAAAAATGAATCTATTCGTTCGCGAATGATTCTTTCAAAAAATTAATCAATTCGTTCACTAAAAAATACTGTATAGAAATGGTTAAAACTTGGGGTACCGGTATCTGGGCTTTCAAGAATAAAACCATTAAGTACCTAGGTAAGTATAAATTTTATGAAAAAATGCTCCTTTTTACAAAAACTTTTCTGTTTATGACACTTTACAATTTCATTCCCAATCCAATAATGGAACATCATGGTAAACGAGTTTAGAGAAATAATCAACAAGCTCGGATCGTCTATGTTACAATGTCATCTTGCTTTCAAACATAAAAATCGTGTTGTGTTCCAAGTATTGATCCTGTCCCAAAAAACAGGCCAAAAGACGATACAGTTTTGTATCACATTCATTGAGAAAATAATTGACATAGTTCTTTTTATTATCTCTCACACGCTGTCACTTCATCCACATCCAGCTGCATTCAAGCTTCATTTCAGGTTAGACGTTTGCTCATTTTAAAAACATCGACATTTCACCGACGTCAGATAAATTTCCTGTGTTTGTTCATTTATAGCGAATAGGCGCAAATCGTGTATACATTTCGTTCGTTGACCCTTCAAAAAGTCCACTAGCGCGAGATTAGAAATAAACATTATACTGTGGGTGGAATTCGTTGGAAATGAACTCCTTTGAAAAGTTGACATTAGTCGATTAAAAAAATATCCATAGGTTATAAGATATTTACTCGTTTCCATTAGCTCGATGCTATAGATATACTTTATACCATCAGGCGTTTTTTCGTTGCTGAAAGTAAAGGAAAAAAAATCCACAGATTTCGATGCAGTGCAACGACGAGTAGATTTACATAAGTTGAAACGCTCGAGCCACACCAGCACCATGCCACCGCACAGTGAAAAAAAATTCTTTACGATATTAATTTCGTAAACGAGTACGTTAAAAAGTTTCATAGCCAATTTCCTTCAAACTTTACAAACATTAATATTAGAATATTTTACGGGTTTTGGATGAGAGAAAAAAAATCCTCTGTATACGTCGCGGTTATTAAAAGTAGATATAAATTATGTACCTACCTCGCTTATATTCGGTGAAATACCTACTTTTATTTTTGAAAGAAGTAAAGAAAAAAAACTACAACGTGTTTTTGCTCTCGCGTATTTATGCAAAATTGCAAATAAACCTGCAAACTGGCAACGTTATATAAAAATTTATTAGACTGCGAAAGGAAAAATAGCGCAAAATTTCACGCCAACTTTTGAAATACAATTTAAGGTGAGAATATTTATCGATTATGCGAAACATGTGTTAGAAAAGCAATTTATTAACACGATCGGGACTCATTTAATCTTTTTCTTTTTTTCTCCCAAACACGTACCGGCCTATTCGAAATATCGCAAAGGCGTTTATTAGTCGAGTTTTTCTCATTTTCTTTGCTCTTCTTCTGGAATGAGGGAGCCTATATATGTGCGCTATGGTTATAAAATACGCATATCAGGTAAGTAATACGAGAGCTGGTGAAAAGGACGAATAACTTACTATGCAATTGCACCGCGTGAACGAGAGACGATGAGCTTCGCGACGAAATTCGAGAAGGCAGAATTTGTTTGTTATTTCGTCGTCGTAGTCGTCGTCGATTTTCGGCGGATTCCTTTAATTAAATTCTTTCTTGACGTTATTAATACGTCGTGCGCCTTTTCAGAAATGCGAGTTAAAAATAAAAAGACGTAAGAATGTTTCATAGAGGAACTATCATATTTACCAAAAGGCTCTCTTCTCGTTTTTCAAATAACTGTCAAAAAGTAAAATTTACGTTCGTTTCTTTCAACGTCGTGACCCATCTATGAGAGTAATTTTTCAACCTATATACGTATTTTTCGCACACCCCCCTGCTTTTGTTCTATTACCACGTGTATACATCCTTAGGCTGTGCGTGTAATGAATTTTTTCTTCGGTTTGTTTTTCACCGCCGCGCCGCTCGCTCCTTATCTATACGGCTTTGGGTATACGTACCTCTCCATAAAAATACACTCGAACACCTTTCGCGCCAAACTTCGGACAAGTGAGATGGGTACCTATATGCGTGAAAAAAATGCCCCTTTAAGCATTCCATATCTGTCTTCGACCTACACCTTTATCACCGCCGTATTTACCAAATGGTAATACTTTTTTACATTTTTTTCTTCTCGTATACCTTTTGTCACATTCTTTTTTAGTCGCTATCAAGTGTCGGATAAAAAAAAAACTTTTGTTAGTTTAACGAAAATGGTGAATTATTTGATCCGGCTGTGTCAAAAGTTTGAATGAATAACTATTTACCTGAATTAAAGCGAAGATTCAGTGTAGGAGATAATTAAAATTAAAAATTTTTTATGCAAATTACATACAACCTACGTATACTGAAGAGAATTTTCAGTTCGGTCAGAATGAAGACTGATTAAACATAATAAAAATCTCATAAAATTAGGAATTATTTTTGAAACATTAGGTAGGTACCTACCTACCTATGTTGACCTAAAACCAGAAAATTCAACTTGGATCACTTATTTGTGATGAAAAATTTGAATTTCGACAACAGTTTGTCCATTACAAAAATTCAATTTCAAGAAAAACTATAGGAATTCTACGAAAAAAATTAAGAGAACCAAATTGTAGAACATTAAATTTTCACCTGAAGAGTGCAGTAGGTTTTTTCTTGAATAAGAAAAATATTTTTTTGAGATGTTTGGAACAAAATTAGGAAGTTCAACTGTTTTTGAGCAATTTATACGCATGAAAACTTTACAATTGTTGACCAGTCAGCACGTTTGAAAACATAGCGCTCAAAGTAGGTATGTAGGTACTTGAGAACATCCCCCTCTCACTTTTTACGCCACTGATTATGCCTATACAATACCTGTAATCATTGTTGCTGTTAGAGATGAATAGAAAGTTCAGACAGCAACTGAAATGAGATTGAAATCAAAAAAATGTTACCTAATCTAAAAAGGTTTTCTTAACAGGTGATTAAAATAAAAACTTCTGATTATTTCAAAAACTTTCATTAGTACATTTTTTTTCATTTTGAGACATTTTTTGATTTTTGTTTTGATTTACCGAACAATTTGTCGAGTAAAATTTTAAATGATTACCTAGGTACTTATTTTGAATCATCAATTTTCGGAATAGTTGCTTACACAAAACGGAAAACGTGAGAACCCTTCAATGGTCCTCCGACATCTCCGATGCAACTTCTGTAAAGTTTTGTCAAATTCACACAAATTTCATTATTTGGTGAATTGCAATAAAATTTAGTCATATTTTGTAAAATTTTACTGAAACATCATTTTGGAAGAATTTTCAGAGCTTTCAATATTTGTTTTTTTTTCGCGTTTTAATGTTACTCCGGCATATGACAATAGGAGTAATTGCACCCCCCCCCGCCGATCCTCCAGGACAACTTTTTTCTTAAAGGGGACATCCTAAGGAACATTTCAAAGCAAACTTGCCAAAAAAAAAGTTGGCCTTACTTACAAAATGGCGGCCATTTTGATTGACAGGTCAGCCGAAATCGCAGATTTTGCGTTTCAACATAGGACTTGGACGAACTTTTTCAAACTTTACGAAGGTAGATCGAAAGATCATGCAAAAATTTACCACCTGTCAAAATTTCAAGTGCTAAAGTGCGTTTTTCGATTTTTGGTGAATTTTTGAAAATCGAATTTAGGCCAAAAATGAGGGGAAAAATCAAAATTTTGTCAAATTGACCAAGAAAGCTGAAATTTGGGATATAACACAGTAAGTTGACCACTATTTAAATCATTCATGGACCATTTTCAGAGAAAAATTATCAATTTGTTTCTATTCTCAGGAGCTCTTCAGTAACTGAAAAATTTCCTCTGCTGTTTTCAAAAAGGTTAGCAATTGTTATCTTACTATTTGTGGGGGTAAAACGGTATTCGTAAATTTTTTCAAAATATTTTCGACATGCCAAATCGATTGGAAACGGTTTCAACCCGTTTTGAGCAGTTCTGGAGCCTCCAGCAGATTTTTGAAACTCGAAATTCCCACAAAATTCCATCAAATTGGAGTTGTAAAGCTAAAATTTATTCTAAAAACTAATTTCAATACGCTACGAAGTACTGCAGATGAATTTCAAGTCGTTTTGGAGCTTCCAGCGACTTTTTGAAAATTTCTGAAGCCTCCAGCAGATTTTTGAAACTTTAAATTTTCACAAAATTTCATCAAAATGGAGATGGAAAGCTGAAATTTACTCTACACTCCAATTTTAACACCCTCTGAAAACGACTTCTGGTGGATTTCTAGTCATTTTAGAGCCCCCAACGACTTTTTTGAAAATTACTGGAGCCTCCAGTAGATTTTTGAAACTTGAAATTTCCCCAAAATTTCATCAAACTGAGATGGAGAGTCGAAATTCATTCTGCAAACTAATTTCAATACGCTACGAAGTTGACTGTTGGCGAATTTCAAGTCGTTTTGGAGCCTCCAGCAACTTTTTGAAAGGTTGTATGACGTTTTTTTGGAAAATTGAAATTTCCTAAAAGTAGCTGGAAGCTTCAAAACCATTTGAAACCACCATGTAGTCTGCGAAGTAAATTTCAGCATGCCAACTCCAATTGATAAATTAGTGTTGGGGAAATTACAAGTTTCAAAAATCTACTGGAGGCTCCAGTAATTTTCAAAACAGTTGCTGGAGGACCTAAAATGACTTGAACCCATCTGAAGTCGTCTTCAGAGGGTGTCAAAATTGTAGTGTAGAGTAAATTTCAGCTTTCCATCTCCATTTGATGACATTTTGTGAAAATTTAAAGTTTCAAAAATCTGCTGGAGGCTTCAGAAATTTTCAAAAAGTCGCTGGAGACTCCAAAACGACTTGAAATTCACCTGTTCGTAGCGTATTGAAATTAGTTTTTAGAATAAATTTTAGCTTTACAACTCCAATTTGATGGAATTTTGTGGGAATTTCGAGTTTCAAAAATCTGCTGGAGGCTCCAGAACTGCTCAAAACGGGTTGAAACCATTTCCAATTGATTTGGCATGTCGAAAGTAGGTTATAGTATCCCAAATTTCAGCTTTCTTGGTCAATTTGACAAAATTTTGATTTTTCCCCTCATTTTTGGCCTAAATTCGATTTTCAAAAATTCACCAAAAATCGAAAAACGCACTTTAGCACTTGAAATTTTGACAGGTGGTAAATTTTTGCATGATCTTTCGATCTACCTTCGTAAAGTTTGAAAAAGTTCGTCCAAGTCCTATGTTGAAACGCAAAATCTGCGATTTCGGCTGACCTGTCAATCAAAATGGCCGCCATTTTGTAAGTAAGGCCAACTTTTTTTTTTGGCAAGTTTGCTTTGAAATGTTCCTTAGGATGTCCCCTTTAAGAAAAAAGTTGTCCTGGAGGATCGGGGGGGGGGAGGGTGCAATTACTCCTATTGTCTCATGCCGGACTATGTCCTTTTAACAGATTTTCTCATTTCAATAATTTTTATTTATGTAATTCCCCCTCCTATTTTTTTGTTATTAAAAAAAAATTGAATTTAATGTCTTATTTAATGTTTTTACATTTTAACGTGTTTTCAAAACTTATATAGATAGGTAGATAAGAAAATTTATTCAACTTTTTATGAGATTTCTCTAGAAAAGAAAGTCAAATTTTACGGAACTTTCATCATTTTATGTCCATATGTGTGAGTTTTGTTCAACCTAAACAATTTTTTAGATAAAATTTACTACATATTGTCCAGTTTTAACCTATCTATGCAAAAATTTCATTCCTTTTTGGCGACTTTCGTGGATTTTACTCATTTTTTTCGTTTTATTCTCTCGTAATTTTAACATGTTTTCAATCCTTTTTTATATAGGTACCTATGCAATGTGTTTGTCTTAGGAATTTTTCATTAACCTTAATATGTAGATAGATACATATCTTTATGAGTTGTTTACAAAACCGAATTTTCTCACCAGTTTTCCCCTATGAAAAAGTCCCTCCCCTCCCCTCCCTCCCAAAAAATTGATAATTTTGTTTTCGAAAAAAAATGATCATTTGAGAAGTTTCTTCTGAGAAAAAGTTTGGTCAAAAAAGAGGTTTTCTCAAATGGCTTGAACAATCAACAGTTTACTTCAACAATGAATTCATTTTTGAAAGTTGAGGTCAAGAACAAATTTTGTTTCAAGAATTAAGATGAAAAATTTTCGAATAAGTAAGGTTTTTTTTTCTTTTGTAGAGAAGTTTTTTTTTCAAAAAGTTTTTCACAATCGACATTTTTTCTAAAGCTTAGATTTTTTAGCACATTTGTTCCATGAAGTTTTCGTTTCGTGTTTCCTTCAAAAATGAATTTTGCATTTTCTCTCCAAAAATGAAGTTTACTAAGAAATTTGCAATCTTCATTTTCTGTTCAAAAATGAAGTTGTTTTTCATTTTATTTTCAAAAATTTACAAGTGTATTTTCGCTTTTAAATAAGAAAGTTCATGAACTTTTTTTAAGGCGAGTATTCTGGAAAACGTGACTTACCTTCTCCTTTGTCGGCGACACATGACTAATGTTATCATATTTGGCACCCCTGATCTAGATTTACTTTAATCTAGATTTACTCGTATTTAGCAGTTAGCACTTCGCTCACATTGAAATTTTATTAATCTTCGACTTTTTTAATGGACATTTTTTTCAGGAATCAATCATTCAAATTCAAATTTAATGAAAGCAACAGATGACAAAGTAAAAAAGTTATTTCTAAATACAAACACTTTTTTTTATTTTTGAAAAAAGTCTTGGGTGCTTCTTGTTCTGTACAATTTTTAATTTTTGACTTTTATTATGGTACCTCCTCCAGTGACACCTGACAAACTAACTGCAGTGACGTGAGAACCGAGAACCTGATGGTCGATGACGTAATCGTTTGAGAACGTTCTCCGGTTCTGATAAGATAAGATAAGATAACAGTTCGCTGCGGTTGGCAATGTTGTTCAATGTGCGTGCTTTGTTCGGTCATCGGTCAAAATGATCTATTCTTTATTATTAATTATTAAGTAGATACAATATATTTTTGTTAACCCTTAAATGCCACTATAAAAAATTGATATTTTTTCAAAATTTTTCTGCGCTGTACTGACGAGTGACATGATATTATAGCTCCCTGATACATGTGTGTAAATGTTCACCCTTTCATTTGACATGTTTGACTCATTGCCTACTTTCGTATTTTAAGGGGCAGAATTTTTTGAAAAAATGCCATTTTTTCCATATTTTTTGACAATTTTTTGTGGCCAATCGAAAGCGGCTGGAATGAAACTACCGCCTGATAAATATTTATGTATCCATGCTCTACCAATTTATATACAGCAACTTGCCTATCTTTCTCATTTAAGGGGCAAAAAAAATGCAAACATTCAAAAAAAATTTTTACTTCACTCATCTTTAAAAAATTCTGCCCCTTAAAATAAAAAAGTATGCAATATGCTCAACAGCGGAATTGAAGCGCAAGACATACACACACATGTACCAATAGTCGTTACCACCTGAGCACTCTTTCCTTCCAGCGTAACGCACGAAAAACTGGTGTGGTGAAATTCACCACATAGTGGCATTTAAGGGTTAAAGGATCGGTAATCAATTTCACAATTCAACGAGTGTTTCGCGTTTTCAATTGGTTCACATCTTATGCAGATTATTCGCGTCGCGTTGTATCACCATCGAATACTTAATCTCAATGGTTTTGTTATCACTGTTCGCGAATCATGGTTCTGGAATAAGATTATCTCGCATTCTGGACGGTTATGATCTTGAATAATTCACGAATGTTCATTACATGCAGTATCTCAACCAACGTGCTACTCAGTTTCAGGTAATTTATAATTATTAGCTACATTATCAGTAATGCAAGACGAGAACGTTTACTTAACTATCGTTACGTGCATTTACTTTGCTGTTGCAATGCGAAATAACGACGACGTTATCGTAATGGCTCTCAAGTCTCATCTTCTTAGTAAATGGAAATGTGTTATTCTCCAACGACCTATTGGCTGTATGTAGTATGCAGTATGTACTCTCTGTACTAACCTTTTATACGTGTACTTATACATTGTACTTCATTCATGAGCCACTGGTGCACTTTCTCATAAAATACGAAGGAACCGTTTCCAAGCACACTAGACACACATCTCTGCTAGCTATAACTATATGGTTTCACTCTAATGAAAAAAGCTTCCATTTCCAATCAGGAAATCGTTACTAATCAAAAAGGGTTCCAGGTTATACCTTACCTTACCTTCTCGTACGTACACTACACTGTATTCTGCACATACACATTGATTCATTAATCTCGACCGTATAGTGTGGCAATACCGGCAACCCTTATACTTAATTCGGCGAACTACCCCGAATAAGGGCGTACCGCAAAAAACATTTCATTTAAATTACACCGAAAAACTTTCCACAGTTAAAAAGTTCTTAATTCGAAAGGGTAAAAAAGCTATATCATCGTGTCGGTTTTTAATTTCCTGGCTGCTGTTACTCTGCATAGTCTGTATACAGCCGAGTACTACGCCATCGCCACTATCGTCAAATTCTTGCGGTGGAATTTAAATTGTTCCGAGATAAACGTTCCAGTTTGTCATTACCATTCATCATTTAACTGTCGAATTTATATCATCGCATCTTGTACGTACCCAGACCCACCCACCTGGCGGAGTATTTCTGTTTCTCGCTTTTTACTTTTACCCCCTTTTATTTTCACCCAACCAACCATTGACAGTTGAAAAAATGCCCGAGAAGGAATACTTTTCACGTGAGATGAAGCCGACAGCTAATTATTTTTAGATTCGTGTGCGTTTGATCGATTGCAGTGATTTTTATTGCGATTACCAATAATTATTAGCTTTATAGTTATTTGTAGCTATACCTTGAATATTTTCAACTATGATTGGAAATCTCATTTACAGTAATCCTTTGGGGCCTGAGAATGACTCGGCGAATGAAATTGGTAATATTTTTATACTCGCTGACATGGATGTCAATGTCAGGAATCAGCAATTCACCATACAAAAAAGATTGTTTTCGAAATGAGGTACTCGCGACGAGAGTAGCCAAAATTATTATGAAATCAATGATCATGACTTGTAGGTCTTGAAGTGATTTTGTTAGATAACCTACCGTATTTGGGTAGTTTTTGTAAAATGATACTCATTGGTTTGGGAAAGTATAATATTGATAAAAAATCAACTCTTTGGTCGATTCAACTCATTTTAGAGAGTTAATGAGGGCAACTCGACTCTTTTGAAATGCTTTCTAAAAAAAGAATCAAACTTTGAAGATAACTCCAAGCCGGGATTGAAAAATAAAACTCTTTTGCCAATCCTTCTTGAAGAATCATCACTCGCAAAGCCGCAGTTTCTTTTTCATTTTTTATGTGATTTTGCTCAGATTTTATTGTACAGCATCAACTTTCCAAATATTTTCGGTGTTTTAAGGAGATTTTGAAACATTTGACTCAATTCTTGATTTTCCATAAATTTATGGTATTTTTCAACGAGATTTGAAAAAAATAGTAGGTAGGTATGTAATTTTTATAAACTTTCACTCAGTTTTGATACTATCTGGTCAACTCTTGACAATTCTCAAAAATTGAACAGTTTTTGCAAGATTCCGCTCAAATTTCAACTTATGAAATATTTTTATCTGTTCTGAGCAATTTTTTTTGGTTACTGTTATCAATTTTCAGTAATATTCATCAATCATCATTCATCAATTTTTATGCAAATTTTACAGTTTTTCATTACATTTTTCATTTTGTTTGAATTTTTGTAACTTTATAATTTTTATGGCTTTCAACAATTTACCTATGAAACTTTGAGGCATTTTCGTGAGGTAAATTTGCCCCAGTTTTGTGATTTTTACATCAACTTTTCATCATTTTAAACCATTTCAATGAAATTTGGCAAATGTTGAAGCAATTTATGAAAGAATTCGCCCAGTTCTCCCGATTTTTTTCAAAATTCAACAACTGATATGTTATTTCAACAATTTTCTTGTTACTTCAATGTAAGTATGATAAAATTTCAATAATTTAAGTAATTTTTACAAAATCATCATCTCAAATTTTGACTTTTGAGATACTTCATCAACTTTTAGCCATTTAATATTGTTTTTTAATGTCATTTTAATAAGTTTAAAGATATTTAAAGCAGTTTCTGTCCACTACTGCTCAATTCTACTGAATTATTTTCACTGATTTTTACAACGATATTGCCTAGTTTTTAATGACATTTCATATTGTAATTTTTACAAAATTTCCTTCAATTTTCATTACCAATATTTGTAGGTACTTACCTACTTTTTTACCTACTCATTTTTTGATACTATTCAAAAATCTACTCCACTTTTGCAAGGTTTTGCTCAAATTCCAAAATACCTACTTCACCTTTTAACGTGCACATGCAATTTTTGCTAAAATGTGTTGGATGTACATGAAATTGTTTTTTTTTCAGTTTTTGGTATGTTTCAATAGTTAAGCCAATTTTAAGAAGTTGAAACTAAGAATAAGACAATTTTCTTACTTGGATCAAAAAAGTTGTGATGTGCAAAAAAATTCTGATCTAAGAATTTCCGCATTTTACAGTCAAATTCTCCGGGAAAATGATTGTATCTGATTAGATCGGGTCAGATGAAAGTTTTGATCGGATTGGAGCTGTTCAAACCTGATCTTTCCCAGTAGGGAACAGAAGACGTAATATGGATCGCTCCAAATGTGAATAGATCTTATCAGACATGATTGATCAGGCATAATAGGGAAGATCTGACCAGAGCTGATCAAGTGATGGAAAACTGAAACTGGTTGAAAACCGAAACTGAAATTAAGAAATTGAAACAATTGAAACTGAAACTGAAAAAATCAAAACTGGTAGTTCATTTTAAAAATTACGAATTTTATGGAAAAAAGTGGCTGAAATTGAAATGAAGAAACTGAAACTAAAACCAAAAACTGAAAACTGAAATGTAAAAGTTTTGCCAACACTGATCTGATCACACCAAACCGGATCCAATCATTTCCTCCGGGTTATCGCAAAGAGAGAAATATGAGAGGAAAAAGTTTGATTACGTTACCTATTCTACATACTATACATTATTATTCACATTATTATTTGTAGTTCATTTCACTGTAGGTAGTCGAACGACTTCAGAACCGAGCATAAAAGGCTCACTTGTTGCAATATTGATAATTCAAGTTTGTCTTTTTGAAAATGGTCAACGCTCTCCCGCCCTTTTGAAAATGAAAAAAAAATGATCAAATGAGCAACATTTTTTGGATTTTTTCTCGTTTTATTACTCGTACATCTAAATTACCATTACAAGTATACAAGTAAACCAGTTCATCGAAGAAACATTGGCCAACTCATTTCTGGCTACCTACTTAATTTCATGTCGAATTCCTGTACATTATAATTCTGATAAGGTGACTTTTCTCAATTTTTTTTACGATTTTTTACTTTCAACTTTAATCCGTATCAGAAAAATGAAAATATTGAATATTGATTCCATTCGCTAATCCATTTCCGGGCGCCAAAGGTTTAAGTAACCGATATCTTATGTTAGTTTTCCGATAACTTTTTTTAAAATCCCTCTTAAACGGTGTCTGGGGTGTAATAAAAACGATATATTGAATTTAATCGCCGCTTACATATTTACCAGAGCGTATGAAATTAATACCAGTTATAATTTCCTGATAAAGACAAGCGTACTTTTTATTCTTTTATGTAGAAAAAAATTTCACCGTAGTATTTTTTTTCTGTTTCGCAGACCATCGTAAACTCGAATCAGTATTAATTTTTACACATGACCGGAATACCACCCTGTCTTTAACTCGGCCAGCTTAGATTTATTGAGCTAGATTCGAGCGTAAAATTAAACGCGTACAACGTACATAGTGAAACCCCCTTTATATAAAACATACATAAAACTACATCGTAAAATACATGTAGGTAGGTACATCGCAAGAGATACCTATTTATGTATCGAATAAAAAACACATGTGAATCGTATACTTATTATATTATATACCTCAAAGTAAAATGCTCATTCCATATAAATTGACTGTCTTTTACTTTTGGCCATAATATCTTGCTAGTATTATAACTTGTTATGTAGGTACTTTGTACAAATATGTAGTTTGTAATGTAACGTCTCCTTATGGAATTACTTTAAAATCAAATCTTTTTCGACGTAGTCGTAGGTAGATTTGAATTTCTATCTTCTTATAAGTAATGTGAAGCATTATAATTATTATAACTAATACTTAGGTACTTTACTTACATTACACTGCATAAATTTCTATATGCAATCGTACATATATAACTAGTTTATAAATATAGCGAAATTGTAGATACACTCGTACAGAAAATCAAGGGGAAAAAAGCTTCTAGCCGGATAATTATGTGACTTATTCGACGAACCCATATTATCATAACAAACGAGACAGACTCGGTTGAAAAATTCAATTCCCTTTTGCCTTGTGTGTAAAATATCTATACATACACGATACACTCACGCAGCGCAGTCTCTAAAAGCAAAAATGAAATCAAAACTTATATCTTCAGATCCAATTTTATATAATTTATAAAAATATTCGTCGAGCTTTTCCTCGCATATACAAGCGTTTAAAATAATATCTGAAAGCAGCTTCTTCGAAATATATATTTTTGAAAAGAAGAAAAAAAAAAGACTCGACAGATAAGAGTTGCTGGAGGAATTTCCCATCCGAAAGGTTATACATGTACATCTACTAAATTGTATAACGAGTCGCGAATTTGGAAATTTCACAATTCTATATCGACAATATCCTTATGCATTGTCTGATTCTCCCTCTTAAATTGGTTTTATGAATATGGCGACTTGTGTATGAGTAGATGTAGATCATTTTGATTACGGCGAAATTCATCTAAGGAGAAAAGAGATGTCAATGTTTTCTTCCATTGCGATGGAATTTTCCTCAGAAGAAATACAGCTACATAATATGTAATGTTACGTGATGGAAATTGGAAAAACAGGAGGGTGTAAAATCTGTTTCATGCGTTTACAAGACCACATTTGAACATTGAAGTCTTCAGGGTTTAAGTCTATGTCTCTTTATAATTTTTTGGAGTGAAGAAAGGGGGATTTTGAGAAGAAAGGCTCATTACGACGAATTCATGACTTGGAGAGATTTGTTGAAAATAATCCATGTTCAAGGTGTTGGTTTTTCTTGGTGGGGGGAGGGGGGATTATGAACGTTGGTTCTGAAATTGATACCCAACCTAATTTCATTATTTCTGACCATTTTGGAGCTTCTAGCGTGATTTTTGATATTCCCAAATTTTTGAATTTTTCCAGAAGATGAGGAAAATAAGTTTAGCTGTCCCCTTTTGACGAAGTCAAAAACGTTGAAGAAATTAAAATTTGCGCCAAAGGCTCCGGTATATCTCGAAATGGTAAAATTCGGTTCGGAGGGGTTTGTTTTGAGAGCATTTCAACAGCTTACCCATGAGCCAAAAGTTGTAGATTTTTTTGAAGTGGTCCGCCTAGAATTCGAAACAAATGTGGATATAGATAAGCTCATTAAACAGGTCGAGAATAAGTCTTTCCTCGATTTTTAAGTGCCCAAATTAATTTCCACGCCTTCTGGAGAAAATTTAAAATCATGCTGGAGGCTTCAGAATGGCTGGAAACGGTGAATTCGGATTCAGGGGCTCAATTTGGACAACCCGGAGGCAGGAATTTCGAGAGGTTCTCTTATCAGGATTACTTAGAATTAATTTGCGAAAAATGATTAATAATCACGATGATACCTATTTTGTCCCAGAACTGAAATTTGAAAAATTATTAGTGCTCAAAGCTGATGAAAAATTTCAAGTTTAGGTGTTGATAATAACTTTTTGAACACCTTGTGTATTTCGAATCATATCTCTTTTGAAAAACCCATCGTTTATTCAATTTGAGACCGGAAAGTTGAAAAAATGTGCAAAGTTTCCATTGGAAGTTCAAAAAACAAGAGAGAAAATTTTAATTAAATGAAAACAAAATAACTAACGCTGCGAGAAAATTTGAGCGACCTTCCTGCCAATTTTAAAAAGTTACATCCCTTCGAGTTGAACAGTTGAGCGTTATTCGATGTCTATCAATAGACTAGATTTTGTGAAATACTGCCGGATTTCAAAATCAATATTTTTCTTTTCAAGTAAAATGAATTTCATTTCCAACTGTGAATTTTTTCCTCCAAATTTTATATTCCACAAAACGCATAAAAACACTTGGGGCATTGCGAGAAAATTTTCGATAAGAGAAAATATGCCATTTAGAAGAGGGAGGAATTCCTCCGTAAATGCGATTCGAAGCCTACTATACGATGTGTAGATAAGTGAGAAAAATCCCTCTCGATTTCTTGCGGATGATTTACTAATTACTAATGAGTCACGTAATGCTAATAAAAGTGTACTGTAGTAAAGCAGTGCGAAAATACGAGCTATCTCGTCGTCTTTACAGCTCGGTGGCGCATTAAACTGCAAACTTGAATCATTCTTGAAGGAACAATTCAGCAAACTTACCGAGAATCATCGTCGAGAAAAATAAACTCGTATATCTTCATTCTTATAGGCGTCATTTTTCCATTTTTCTGCACGAACCTAGGGGAGGGAGCGAAGGAGAGGAAAAAAATTAAAAATTCATCTCACTCGTTGTCAACGTACTACGTATGCATTGCGAGCGTCATACATGAGGGAGAAAAATTACGATTTTTCAAAAGGGAACAGAGAAAAAAGACAATCTGAGCGTATGCTCATTTTCATAGATTTACCAACGATGATGACGACGTTGCGAGAAATATAAATAACAAATCTCACGGTTTTATTATTCTTTCTAAAATTCATATCGCGATCGAGCGCTTTAACTAATAAAAACAATTCGATTTCATCGTTCGCCGTTCGCCGTTCGCTTCGAGAAAGAGTAAAAAAAAGAACGCATGCAGCAGCGCTGCAGAAGAATTAAATTCGATTGATAATCACGAATTCGCCATTCGTAGTCCGTAATAACAATTTACCTTGCATTTTATTTACTCTGAGAATCCGTTCGGGTTTGATTTTATCATCTCTATTCTCCGGAGACTAGAGCGAGATTTTATTAGCGAATAAAGCATTTTTACATGTTTACTTCCGCGGTATGCTATATGCGGCGAGATTGTTAAGATGCAGTTTATTTGTATTTGTACTATACCGGTGCGATTTGGTATTCGTATACGATAAGTACTCGTACAAAATGTTCGTAGTACTTAGGTTGGAATTTACTTCGGTTTAAAGACGCGGTACCTTTAGCGGTATGACCGCAAACCCTTGGTAAATTCTTCGAGGTTTATATCGTAAAACGTGTGCCGAACACAGCACGAGTAAGCATTTAGATTCATTAAAATACTAAAAATTACTCGCCACGTATTAACGAGGAGAAAAAAAAATCAAATTTCGAGGCGAGATTAATACACGCGTCGTGGTCGTATATAGAAAATAGCAAAAAGCCACGTCGGCGACGGTGTTTTATTTCAAAGAAACCAACAACCCTCGTCATAAACACGACACCTTTTCACTTTCATCTCTAATATATCCAGCAACTTCTACCCTTAATTCACTTTTATTCAGTCTGTGAAATGATTCCTAAAAGGAGTTAAACTATGTCAAATGGAAAGCACACCATCCAGCATTACATTTCGATTTTAAGTACCACTATAAGGACCGGACCTTTTTTTTCCATCCATTTGGAATTCCATGTACGAGTCTCCGCTTCGTGTATAACATATTTTAACCCCTTTTTGAATAATTCCAGTCCCGAGTTAGCCAAAAGGATGACCCGTTCAAAAGCCAAAGAACAATTCGCAGTTCTTTCGAGGATTTTTTCCTTGTGTGCGGACTCGCTTCATTACTAGTACAATACGTAGTACAATACGTAGCTCTTTTTGATCGAATTTCCTTCCAAGTTAGCGATGTCTGTACTGCTGAAAAAGTACTCGTATCAAATGTGCGCCTTCCAATGGTATTTCCAGGAGTTACGCAAGTCGCGTTAAAAGTACAGAAGTTGATAGATTTGCATAACGAGTTCGCCGTAAATACAGATTACAGAGTAAGATTCGCAATGAGTACAACTTGACATCATACTTGAACCAAAACCTAAACTGAGGTTTTCTATTCGGCTTGATTATTTTGTTACAAGTTTCTTCCAATGTTCTGTAAAAGAACTACCATTTCTATCTTGAAGGGTTGGGAGGGCTTTTAATTTCCTTGAATTTATGATTTTTTGTAAAAGCATTCAATTTTGAAGCTTATAAAGTGATGAATCGTAGAACTACCTACCTGGTTCAATTTGAAGTGAATGAGATTTTAAAAATTAGAATTAGTAGCAAAGTTTAACTCTCAAGATGGAAGCTTGATTTACGTATCATTAAGAGTAAAAAAAAAGTTGAGAGCTATTCTTTAAACTAAAAGTAATTTGAACAACATTTTCTTATCCAGATCAACTTGAAACAGGGGCTCAAAATTCTCAAACTCAATTTTAGTGGAACATGCTCAATTGCTCACTTTGGAAATTGAAGAGGCAAAATTTCAAAATTCACTAAAAATGAAATTTTTTATTTGACCTCAATTTTTAATGGCATACTTTCGCATCACTTTCAGTGGGGCGATTGTGTCTCTCGTCACCTTTTTTTGCTACAAAGCCATATTGTGTTTCACTTGGATTTTCATCTATCTTCTTTTCAATTCTAGCATTTATGATGGTGAATAGTAGCTTCAGTGAGTGGCTCGTTAATGTGATGGTTCAATATTCAGAGCATTTCTGCAAGTTATTCTTTTTTGGTATTGGTACAAAATTTACCGCTTTGAAGTCCTTAGGCAGTGTACCTTCATCGTATATTTCATTATTATCATCTTCAACAGCTCCTTTTCATACTCTGGTGTTACATGTGTAATCAAGTCTACTGGTTTGAGATCTTCCCCCACTAATAAAATTTTTAATTTGACCGCAATTTTTAATGGCATACTTTCCCATCACGTTCAGCAGGGCGATTGCGTCTCTAGCCCCTTTTTTTGCTACAGAGCCATATTGTGTTTTGCTTAGATTTTCATCTATCAGCTGGGAAATTGAACAATGAGTCCAGGTCTGAGAAAGAGAATTATGTGATGCTACAGATGGACCATTCTGAATATTCCTGCAAAACATTGTCATCTCAATATGCAAAGTAGCTAACTCCAAGTTTTGACCAAAATGAGTTATGAGCATCATCTGATTTCTCTTCAATTAATTCATAAGTTGAAACCTTAAAAACATGCTTGTGCAGGCCCATTTGTCTATTATCTCTGGTTGAAGTCAGGAAAATTATCTAACTCTGCCGAAGGATAAGGCACTATGCATTTAGCTACGTGAAACTGTTTCATTTTTGCGTTACATGAAAATGAGTTATGAACACCAGCTGAAAGGTGAACACTTCATATGTAACTTCCAACATTGAAAATTACATCATTGTCAGGTGAATTCATTGGTGTAGTATCCGCGTTTGAAGTTTGGAAACATATTTATGTATTAACTCCACTCAAAGTGGCTTAAAATGTGTCAAGTGAAAAAAATTTTAGCAGAATGTTTTTCAACTTTAATAAATAACCTTGACTATGTAACACCCATCAATAGTTGATAACGCTGTTTTTCGCATTTCCTGAACAATTTACAAAAATGGAGTTGGCCACTTTGCGTATTAAGACGATGACATGGGCCATGAGTGCAGAATGCGAGAAGAAAGTATCCGCTTTTGAGATGTGGTGCTATCGAAGGCTACTATGGATCTCATGGAAAGACTTCATCACCAATGAGGAAGTTGTAGCAAGAATGGGAGAGGAGTGGAAAGTTATAGTGGAAGATATCAAGAACAGAAAGCTAAAGTATTTAGCGCATAAAATACAGCGGAGTCTCGATAACTCGAAGCTGAAAGGAGAAGGAGTTGACTTCATGATATCAGAGTTTTCAAGTTGTCAGAGTTCGAGTAATAGCGGTTAGTTTTTGGTACATTTTGAGTTAGCAAAGTTTGAATTAGATGAGTGTGTTTTTTTTTTATCAGAATGAGGTGGAAACATGTAACACAAACCTGTGTGAATGGGTCGAAAAGATGAAAGTATGGAATGAGATTGTACAATTCCATTGAAGATAACTGATATGTGAATGTAAAAGAGTTATGTATCAATGAGATTAGAATTTACAAGTTTTTTCAACTAGAAATTCGAGTTATAGAGGCTAAACGTTGGTAACGTTCGACTTGCAGATGTTTTTTCTATACTTTTCAACAAATTTTACTCTGAGTTATCAAAGGTTTCAAACTTTTTATTTTGAGATAAAGAAGTGAATTTTACATTGAGTCTTATGGGAATTTGAAGGGAAACAAACTTTGCTTCGAGTTACCAGAGTTTGAGTTATCAAGACTCCACTGTACGAGAAAGCGGTATTTTCATGCTAGCAGTACAGGGGAAAATCCAAGAAAGAACGACGAGGGGGAGGAAACGATCGGAGCTGTTAACAACAAACTCACCAGCTCTCCCCGTAAGACCCTGAAAGAAACTATCAGATACGCTAGAAACCAGCTAATATAGATGGAAGTATACGCTATCTCCTGTAAAGGAGTGCAACTACGACGATGACGATGACGATGACGACTTTCCCATACCTATAGTTCCTTCAATACCACAAACAGGCAATTCCATACGATAACTTTCCCTGTTTCTTTTGAGAAGTTGAATTAGAATTTATTTTAAACTGAATTTTAGGAAAGTCACAGTTTTTAAAAATTTTGAAAACTCGTTGTTCATCTTTCTTTAAAATTTAATTGCTAAGAACTCCATTACAATAAATTTCATTGATAGGTCATTATCATTAAATAAGAGAATCTTTTTTGCTTATTATGAAATATTATTTCTGCCGATTGAATTCCCAAAATTAGACTCATTTTTCACAATTATTCAAAATACAGTAAAATTTAAAATCAATCTCATCTTTTCTCCTAATTTTTATATCTATATCCTCTCAACGCAGAATAATTGAAAAAATAAATAAAAATTGAGACGAATTAAACCCACCACTTCCATCATTGACGAGCTTTGATTCCGTTTATTCGGAAAACGCCGTCACCGAAGACACAGCCAGGCCAGCGAATTACCATAAAGCTTACAGAACGATGTCACTTTGGAGGGAAATATGTTCCAAGTTTGATTATACGAATGGAATTTCATTAAAATAATTTCATCGTCGAGCCTGAACACGCCATAGATCTTTTGTAAAGTCATTTCACTCGGTAATGGTGTCGGTTAACAATAAAATGTATACGAATGTCTGAGGCGATTGCTCTTTGATCCGCATTAATTAGATTTTGGCGGCAAACTATCGGATAAAACAATTTAGATAAGAAAATTGAAAATAAACGTAAAACGACGCTAGTGGCAGTGGCGTATTACATCGTCGAATGTATCATAGAACATAACCTGGTGTTTCGATTTCGATGCTCGTGCACCGTAATTTATACCTTCGTTCAAGGATAAAATTTGTGACGAGAGACCGGCGACGACGACGATGATTATCAGATAAATATTAAATTTTGAATAATGCACCGTACAATGAGACACCCTAATTGTATAAGTAGGCAAGTCTAGTACAGAGATAATTGATAATTCGCAACAAAATTCAAACTCAAAGTTGATCCTTTACTGTGGTTCGTAGCTAAAGTGAAATTACTTACATCGTTCCATCTTCGTACACATACATAGTCACGATAAAGTTTCCGAGTTCGGTTGCCATATGTGTAGGCATATTTTAATATAGCTCGACGTCGTGCTCGCCCCAAAAACTTCACACACATGTTTGGATGGCGAGGAAAAAAACCGAGATGTGGTCTCGTTCTCTCCCTCGATGCTCTTCCCATGTATGAAATACTACAACCATCCCTGTACCAGACGAGATACTAGTGACCATAATTGAATTCTACAACGCCCGGTGTATCCGGAGCCGGAGTATAAAATATTGTAATGAAGACAAAATGATTTTTCGGCTTAATTTGGATAAATTAGCATATGAGAGTGGTGAATTTTATACTTTTTTGCTGAACTACATAAATTTTTGGTATGGTTATATGTATTAGGTACTTAGATAAGGGTACCTGTTACTTGAATATATACTCATTGCTCACCAATGATGGTCAAATGGTTTATTGAAATATAAACTTACTCCTGTGAGCAACATTCAATTGAAATTCTAAATGAATTACCTATGATAATAATTTTAAGTCAACTTGATCTGAATCTGAAACTTCATAACTTCTGTTTTGCCTTTCATGATGCAATTCTAAGGAAAGTTGATGCTGGTGGTGGTACCCCATTGCCTTGATGATTTTCTGTTGGTGTTTACTGTTTACTCTCTTAGCCAAATATACTCAATACTAATTTCAGCGCTGGCATTTGCCTACTTACTCTCAAGTATACTTGCCTAGGGCTGAAATAAATACTAAGTTGCTTAGTATCTGCCGATCTTATGCAATTCTTGTACACACTATTTCTGAAGATGTAACTTTAGACATACTCGTATCATATTATCTCTCCATTAACCAACAGCTGAAGAATTTTACTTTATCCAAGTTTAACCGCACGCTTTGATTTTTCAAATTAATTTGTTTTATGTACAATCAAATTGGAGTAATCCCCTTTCAACTTGTATGTTCCGATTCCTCCCTCATACAAAAAAAAATGTCAGTTACTCGCCACAAAATCACTATTTTGGAATTTTTGCTCAACACGAGCTCATATTTTGTATTTATGTCTCCTTTTTTTCTCCACATTAGGAGACTCCTAATCAAGATTTTTGACTGCCCAGTCACGAATAGAATTGTTGACAATGACATTTAAGTTCATTTTCGATATAAACAACCAAATAAGGAGCTTCAAGGTTTGATTTTCAATAAATGGGAGGGGGAGGTGGCAGATATTAAATGATTCCAAAAATTTTCGAACTAAAATGTTTTTTTTTTTTTTTTTTGAAGAAAAAATTATCATGAAAATTAGTTTCATTTACTTATTCATTCAAAAGTCAATTTTTCAAAAGGATATTATTAAATCGTCGTAAAATGAGTTTATTTTGTTAAAATCATATCGCTTAAGACCCCTCAGACCTCTGAAATAATAATTATGAAAAGAAGCTGCTGTGGGCTTGATGCATCAAAATATGGAAAAATTCGTTTTTTGTTTTTTTTGAATAAAATACCTAGGTGGTTTTTTCTCGTTTAAAACATTTTTTGTTTTAGATCATGTAGGTAAAAAAAATGAAAGAAGTGTGTTTAAAACACATAAAAACACATAAAAAACATTTTAAAAAATATTAAAAAACATGAAAAAAACTGAATGAAACAAGCAAATTGTTGGGGGGGGGGGAGGGGGTGTTTGTAATTGCATGTTTTCTACAACTTTTGAAAAAAAAATGCTGTTTCAAAAATGTATGAAGTAAATTTAGAACATCAAAAATTCGAATGATTACCTTGATACCCATTCAGTTGAATATAAGAATGAGAGGTTTTTTAAAAAATGATGCATTTTTCTAAAAAAAATAATAATAAAAATTTCAAGTGATTTTTTAATTGTTTTTTATTATTTTATTTTTTGAACATAACTTCAGTTACGTTTTTTATTATTTTGATCAGTTTTTGAGAAGGCGTTCTTCAAATTAATGTGCTGGCTATGAGAGATCCTAATTGAGTACAGCGATCAAATTTGTGATTTTACAACTTTTTTTTTTCAGCTTTATTTTACAATTTTTCAGCTCCTTTTCACCCCGTGTCTCCCCCTTCAACTTTCTGCTAAATGGAATATTGAAAATTCTTTCAATATATTTTAAATCTTACCTTTTTTGAAAATATTAAAATATTTATAACAGTTCAAAAAATTAAGAAATTGAACTTTCACACTGAATTAAGCCAGTGTGAAACTGAACAAATTGATAGGAGAAACGGGAATCATGTATCTACTTATGTAGATCTCGATGTTAATTATGATTCTATATGGACACCGACTAAATTATAGTAATACCAATTTTCGTGATTTTTTTTCTGCTATCCAAATTATGACTATGAAAGGGGATCCAATTTTGAAGATATATAGGAAACGAATTTTTTCAGCGACGAAACCTTCGATTGAGATGAAAATTTAAGAATTCAAAAGTTGAGGATTACTACGTACTTAATAAATTTTATTCAAAACAATATAAAAAATAATAATGAAATTATGAAAATGCCTATAGAAGATTAAGATTGAATTTTATTTTCTTGGTAGTTTTTTTTGCAATTTTTATTGAATGCAACTCAAGATAATAAAATGATATTTAAATTTTCATCCCTCATTTTATAGCATCATCATTATTAGGTATTTTTATTACAATTTCACGATGAATATGCAGAATATGCTTACGAATAAATCTGCAAAAATTATATTCAAATAACTCAATTGAAAAGCCATAAAATATTTTTCATAAAACCGTGTAAAATAATAAATAAATCGAAAAATATATTAAAACTGATCCATCAAAATTCTAATAATTCACATGTTATCAATTTTTCGGGGAAAAAAATTACTCGTTCTTTAAAAAAAATCTTATTCGATAACCCTCGAGGAAAAAAACCTCGAGTAAGTATAGATAATATTCAATTAATAAAAATTTATAAATCACTCACCGGGTAAAAAAAATTCCATAACATCAATCACATGGCTGAGATAAACAACTGGTAAGGAAAAAGTGTTCAACGCAGCACCGGTCACGATATACAGAAATAAATTCCACCAAACGACCGAAAAATTCGATTTAAAAAAATAGCAAAATAATCAAGAGCCGTCAATCGGATAAATTAATTAAACCGGCAAAACACTTAAAAAATTAATTACGCACGATATCGCGTCGTAGTCGTATACGTACGAGTATTTCACGAGCTTGCGAAGAGATCTCGCATCGTGCAACTTTATACTTCAACATTCAACCGATGAATCCTGACGATATCAAGTGATTTTCACCCAACACTACTGATATAAAACGTAAGATTTGGCAAAAACGTCTAAATGTGGAATAAACATGCGTACAAGTTGAAACTGGAAATTATTGATCATGAATGAAGTTCTCGAGTGGAATTCTGTGTGTGTATATAGTATATAGATATATACAGTGTGTACTATGGTGTTTTGAATTTTGAGGAAACTTCAAGATAGGGTGCGTAGACCAGGATGCGGGGCAGTAGTGCAGTCGAAAAGCAAAAAAGTCTGTACATTTTTGCGTGATTCCAATTTAGTTTTTTTTCCTATTTTTTATCTGGTCCGTTGCCCGAAATAGAATGAAGTTTTTTTTTTTTTTTTTACTCAACGGTAACGAAATGATAAAAAACTACCAACGAAATGCTGAATAAACAAAAAAATTGTTTATGCAAAGCCGTCGGCTTGTTATTGTAAATGGTTTACAATTCGCGATCAGTTAAAAGGAAAAATAATCTTACCCGTGAAACAATTTCCTCGACTTTTTTCCCCTTTTGCACTAGATTAACTCTATTGAGTTTTTTTAAAAAACTTTTTAATGTATCACCTTTCTCCTTTCTCCCCTCGTGGCAATTTTTTGAACCGAAGACGACGACGACGTCGTGTCAATACCAAAACCATTTCGTCGATTAATGTTTTTCCTTTCTACGTCATTAAAAGAAAATCAACCCGTTATCTATTATTCATGCGGTATCTCATTTAAAGAAAGTTTAATTAAATTTTAATGGCTATAATCGGTTTTGCGCTGCGGTGTGTTCGAAACGTCGAAAATATTTCGCGTAGGTACCAGTTTACGCGTCTTTATTTCGTCTGTGTTGTTACTCGAAGAATAGAAGGGGGTTAGAGTAGCGGGGGTTTATAGCATACGTCGTAGCTACCTACAACAAATAAAACCAAACCTATCCCTAAAAAGACCTTCAAATTAGTGCCACGTATAACTTTACAATGCAAACGTTATTAAGACGTTAACATGGTTCTGTAATAATTTTCTCGTAAAAAAAAAAGGTTGCATCACTCGGGACCTCTTCTCATTCTCCCTTTTTCGGTTCTCTTTTATTATCCAACGTATCTTTCGAGCAAATAACAATCAATTAAGAAGTTCAACTTTTGATGTAGTGAAGTTTTTTTCTGCTTTTTTTCGTATATTGCCGATTTATTGAAGGAGTTGTTTCGCATCCTGGAACTAAAACGTTTAAAAATATGTTTCGAAAGTTTGTTCAAAGTAGGCCGAACTTTTGAACAAGTTTGGTAGGTATCTCGAGAAGAAAAAAAATCTTTTTCGCATATTATTTTAAAAAATACTACCAACTAAGAACTTAGCGACTCACCAAGTTACCGATAACTTTGTATACCTTGTGATGTTGGGCATTTGTTTTTTAACTCGTTTTAAATTCGTTACTCTTTTTTTTTTGCCTTCATTTTTGTAAAGTATACGTTGCGAATTTGGGTTTTAGAGTTGCAAAAAAAGCGTTTTTAAAGTTGTGTGTAATTTTCTTACAATTTTCTCGGAGTTTTGTAATTTTTGTGGAATTTGCGATTTTCGTTTTTTCTTTTACTTTTTTCTACTTGGGAATGAGGTTAGTGGGGTTGTAAGATTTATAATGGTGGATTTTGATTCTTTTTTTTTAAATAAAGGTTTCAGTGTGTTTGTTTTATTAGAAAATTACTTGTAGAATACATCGAAAGTATAATCAAATTTCCTCGCAGTCCTTGGGTGCTGATCATTATGTGTGAGGTGAAAATTTCTTGGCTTTTCTTATTTTACATTTTTCTTGAAAAATAGGTCGTCACTTCTGAAAATTTTGAAAAAATTAGGAAGCACCGAAATAATTTTATAGCTTGAAGAATAATTTCGTCAACTCAAAGGGTTGTTTTCTATCCCTTTACCAATCTGGCGTTGTTTGTGACTCACTTTTCGTCTCTTTATATAAAGTTGGATGTACGACTTTTGTATTAGAAACTTGAGAAATTTATTGAAAGCGAAACTTGACGAATTTACAATCGCAGCTTTGAAAGGTAACGATGTTTTATTTCAAAGAATAATTTGATCTAACGAAGCCATTAGAATGATTTACTATGTGTATTCCCAAGATTTTTGAAAACAACGAAAATTTGTCATGCAGATTTGTTCGACGAAAAATTTGATATGAGCAATCCGGAGACAGTAAAGTTATTTGGCGTTCCAAGGTGAGTTGGAAGGAACGTACCAAAAATGTTGAAAAAAAATGGGAGTATTTCAACCCTCCTTCTCTTGTCTATTCAAAGTTCATCTTGCCCCAAATCAGGGTA
Source organism: Planococcus citri (assembly GCF_950023065.1). Classification (NCBI taxonomy): domain Eukaryota; kingdom Metazoa; phylum Arthropoda; class Insecta; order Hemiptera; family Pseudococcidae; genus Planococcus; species Planococcus citri. Next base: position 59,224,688 of record NC_088678.1, on the reverse strand, counting down.
TTGATTTCAAATCATAAATCGAAAATTCTCGAATCGGGCAAATTTTTATAGTTTTCAAAAATGTCGAAGTTTATCTACAATAAAACCGCTCCTCCATTTTAGAAACTAACAATCCCCTTTTTTCAAAATGCCCCTGACGCAAAAAAAGTGTTTGATAAGTCGTGTTGTGATATTTTTTCTAAAATAAACGAAAATCCAGTTCCAATTTTAGGCTCAAAATTTTCCAAAAATGCTCAAAAACTATTTTTCTTTGAAATTTTTGAAATTCATCCGAAATTTTGATCCGTTTTGATAGGTTACATGACATTTCTTCAAAAATCCCAAAAATTATGACCCGATTTTGGGCTGAAAATTTTCCAAAAATGCTCAAAAACTATTTTCCTTGGAATTTTTGAAGTTCCCCCAAGATTTTAATCCGTTTTGATAGGTTACATTTCTTCAAAAATTCCAAAAATCATGACCTGATTTTGAATTTAAAATTCTCGAAAAATATTCAAAAACTATTTTCTTTGAAATATTTAAAATTCTCGCGAAATTTCAATCTATTTTTAAAATTTTTGATGCAATTGTAGGTTCAAAATTTTGTAAAAACGCTCAAAAAATTATTGTTTAAATATTTGAAATTTTCATAAAAATTTAAACCCATTTCAATAAGCTGCATGCCATTTTTTTAAAAGTCTCTAAAATCATGATCCAAACTGTGGGTTTAGAATGCCGCATTACGCTATTTTGAAAATCCTGCATATCCTGGCCCCATTGCAGCCTCAAAGTTTCCAAAAGTTTTTTTAAGAATCCCAAAAATCTTAACCTAGTTTTGAACCTGAAATTTGGCTTAATGACGCCAATGTAGCCATTTTTATTTTTAAGACTTAACTAATTTTCAAAAAGTTGGGGCATTTGACTTTCCCTTCCTCAGTCATGCTCCAATATCTTCACTTCTCAAACATAATTCAAGTATTTTTTTCATTTTCCATGTCAAAAAGTTATTCTTCGATATTCACCTCGCACCAGTTTTCGGATTTTATGACAAAAAAATCTCAATTTTCAGCCTAAACGATCCGATTTAGCAATTGGCGCAATAAAATTCTAAAAAAACCTGTCCCTATTCTTATGGTAAAATTATAATTGAAAAAAGTTGAAAATTACACAAAAATTCATCTATTCCCAGTTCCCCACTCTACTTCCTTAACGCCTAAAAATCTTTACAATTCACTACCGCACATGTCTCGCTTTCGGTCAAACGACGTATAGTAGAATGAAAGGAATGGCGTTAAATAAAGCCCTCAAAGGCACGATATTGTGTCTCCATCTAAACGACAAATATACGAGAAAATATCATCCGCAATTCGCACCAAAGATAGACGAGGCGGATGAGAAGAGGGTAAAAAGGGATGAGAAAATATGTCTGAAATAAAAGGCGGCTAAAACGAAGTACGAGTAAAACGTCGAGGTTGGAGTAAGGCCAATGGTAGATGGTACATTGTTGGGGGCAATTTTTTGTAATAATTATGTCTATTATTTTTTTTTTGCTATTAGTTTTTTCCACGCAGCTTTTTTTTTGTATACGAGCGAGGTGGGTAACCCTTTATAGTTTGAAAAGCATGAAAATGGTGAACAGAGAGGAGGGCAGAGAAGAAAGTGAGATTTTTGCTTCGTCATTTTTACAACTTAGGATAAAACAGATTGCGAGGTTGAAATAAGACACACGTAGACAGTGATTTATTATTTGGAGAAGAATACCTTCGCCATTCCATTAGTATTACTCGCAGAGAGATAAAGTTTTCGTTTTCATTGTGCTGCAAAAGCTTGCATTAGAGATGTTTAACGCTGCGAAAGAAAACGATTGCTGGGCCAGGCTAGGCCAGGCAGCAAGGCGAAGGAAGAAATGGCAGTGTGGCGTGTGCCTGGTCGGGGTCTATAGATCAAGACGTAAACGTGTACTTTAAGCCGGTGTATTCTCTTTTCCGTTCACGAACGAGGAACCGAGCTTTTTATTCTGCTGATAAAATTCGCCAATTTGAAATATGCGGAAATGGAAATGCTGCACTGGTGTGGGTGCACCTTCTTCGCCTTCACATAGGAATGAAATTTTCGTACACGGCGCGGCGCGGCGGGGACGGTACGTTTATAAAGTGGATTGAAACAATTGGAAATACGAATTTCGCCAGTCGTCGGTGTCGGAGGCTGAGGCCGGCGTAGACACAATTCGTGCGCTTTGAAAATGAAACTTTATTATTGCGCCAAGTTCGATTGCGGTGGGATTGGAAGCTCGAGTATTTGCGGCTTTTATCGTCATCGAAATATAAATCGTTACGGAGTGCAGCGTTTTGCGGTCTAAACTATGCTGCGAATGAATTTTTCCACCAGGTTGGGTCAACATGAGAAAGGGCCAGGCAGTCAGGTTCCATCTTGTTGTAGGAGTTTTCTACGTGGTTTAATGGCAGGCATTTAACTGCAGTACGAACATAAAGTTTTGCAAAGGGATGAGGGGATGTTACGGCGATGACGAAAATTATGGTTTATTTGATGTATGGGTTTTGATGAATGATGATTTTACACACTTGGTAGGTCTGTAATATTTATACAAGGAAAAATAATCTGCATACAGCCAATGTATCTGTGCAGATTTTCAATCAAAAATAAGTGTTATTGTTGGCCAACGAAAATTTCAAAGCCAGCGAAAATTCCCAACTATCCAACAAATTGTTGAAAACTACAAAATATTAATCGAATATTGTCAAAATTAAACGAAGCTTTCAAAAATTAAATACATGAAATTTCTCAGAAAAACTGTAAAATTGCCATAAAAATTGTTGAAAAATAAAATTAGCAACAAGGTAACGAAATATTCACAAATTTTGCAAAAATTGCATGAAAATTTGTAAAAATTGTGGTAAAAACTGTAAAATTTGTCAAGCTATAACTTCTGCATTATTGAAAATTTACCATAAATTGATGACAAAAATCAGCACAATTCAGCAGATTGAGCAAACATTACATACTTGAAAATTTGTTAAAATCCTATGAAAATATAGTAGAAAATTACTGAATTTGATGAAATATCATTAGGATAGGTAGCCAGGGTAGCCTGCATACCATCCAAGTTGAAAAAAATTTCAGCAAAGTTGAGGTGAATTTAGCAACATTGCTTGAACCATGAATTACAGCAATTCAAATCATAAATGGTTGAGCCGTCCACAACTCTGCACATGACTGCAATTTCAAAATTTTTGGTCAACTTGGTGATGAATAGGTTTGAGTTATTTTTCACTAAGAAGATAGGAGGGGCAAATTTTTTTCAACTCATTGTTCGAAATCCTGAGGAAAATTGAAGTGAACAAACAAATAGTACGCTTAATTGAAGAAATATACATAGATAATGTGATAAGAGGCGCTTGGTGGTGTAGTGGGATGGGCCACAGCTTTCTGAACAAGAGGTCGTGGGTTCAAATCCCGCTAGAGACGCAAGCGTTAATGTGTAATGTCATTGCCTTATATAATGGACGAATATTTCATTAAGGCTTTTGACGTATTGTAGGTTGCATATCGGTTTGCCTGAATTTTATCAGTTTGGTGGGCATTCTTATCAGTGACTTCAGTGAGTATCAAAATTTCATATTTCGAGCAATTTTCACAAGGTGTTTTTGAAATGTATAGCTTTTATTTAGTTTTTTCTTCAGTTTTAAACGCTGTTAAACCCTGTAATGGAAAAAGATCCTCTCTTTGTCGGGGTTCAAAGACATTTTGTCAACTTGTTTAAAAATCAACATAGATAGGATCTTTTTCCATTACAGGGTTTAACAGCGTTTAAAACTGAAGTTCAAAAACACCTTGTGAAAATTGCTCAAAATATGAAATTTTGGTACTCACTGATAAGAATGCCCACCAAACAGATAAAGTTCAGGCAAACTGATATGCAACCCACAATATGTCAAAAGCCTTATGTAAAGAAACGGCCGAAGTTGAAGCCGACTTTTTGGATACAGAATCCAGGAAACCTTCTGGTCATGCGCCAAACACGTGGCGCATGAGCAGAAGGTTTCCTAGATTCTGCATCCAAAAAGTCAGCTTCATATACGCCGATTTGAATATCTATTGTAGTGCATTTAACATCTATTACATGTTAAGCTCCGCGCACCAGTACAGCAGAGGTAACAGAAATGCGCACGATCTGTTGCCAGTACCTAAAAGCTGTAACTGGTTTGGGCACCTACAGGTAGCTGATTACTGAACTCAGGCTTGTAAAAACCTGGCTAGCAATGCATCATCTACTCTATAGATAGCGTAGAAATCAACGGAAAACTACTACATGTTAGCTCAAAAAATGTCGATTCCCTAGAATAATCACTGTGGCATAGGCATTCGCCTCACCCTGTTGGGGTACCACTTAATGCGAATTCCAATGTCCTGTAGGTAAAGGATATGGAACCATGACAACGACGAATGTAATAAAGAGTAAGATCCAGAAACATGTCGGAAGTAAAGAAGAGAGGAGTAAGACAGGGATGCCTAGTGTCATGTAGCCTGTTCAACATCTACTTACTTCAACAACATGATTAAAGAGTGGTTGAAAACCAAGCCAAAGGGCTAGACATCAATGACACCCATGTCAATACCCTGTGATTTGCTGATGATCAGGTGGTCTTTGCTTTCAATGAATATGATTTGCAGAGAGCGATGTACAACATTCAGAAAGTAGCAGATAAATACAGAATGAGAATCTCGTCGTCAAAAACAAAGGTGATGGCCTTTGAGGGGAAAGAGCCAATACACAATTAAGGAGAGGAAGATCAACAAATTCCTAAGAGTATTAAGCAGCGCTAGGGCGATAAACCGAGCCATCCCTCTAAGAACAGTCAGAGCCAAAACTCTAATAAGAATTTATAATATGCTGGCAAGACCAATGCTGCTGTATGGAAGTGAAACATGGACGATGAGAAAGGATATAAAACGCAAAGTAACCGCAGTGGAAATGAGATTCATGCGATCCACGGCAGTATATACGAGACGTTATAGGAAAAGGAATGAAGACATCCTGAAGGAGCTAGGAGCAGAGCAAATCATTGGACAGGTTATAGAGTACAGAAAGAAATGGCAAAGACACATTGATAGAATGCCTGATGAACGGTCCCCTTGAAAAGTCAAAGAATACACTCCAACTGCCAGGAGGAGCAGAGGAAGACCGAATAAAAAACTTGATGACACATTGGCAAGCAATTCTTCTACAGTTTCCCAGATGGGCTGAACAGCTCACTGGGTCAAAGTTCAATGATGATGAATATTTTTTTCTTTCAGTTTCTTTATGATAAGGCACCCCAAGAATGTTTTCAAAAATCTCTGTTGAAAGCTGATTCACCAATCGTAACAAGGTACATGGGACACTCTTGTCTTCATTTCTTTCTCTCTTTTTTTCCATTCAAGAGTAGAAAATCAAATGAATAATCTCATGACTCGATCATTGAAAAAAAAAGACTAAAATATTGATTATTATATGAAAACACAGGTAGTGAAAATATAACCTATTTATTCAAATTGGTAGGCACTGGTAGGCACACATAACACAAATTGAGAAAAGAGACTTGTAAATTTCGAAGAAGAAGAAAAAAATCTAGCAAAAGAAACTGAACGAGAATAAAAAATAATTGAAAAAAATCAATAAAAATGAAAGAGAAAAATTTCAATCACAACGAAATAAGAATCGTTTTAAAATGTTCACAAAAGAAGAAGAATACAGAGAAAAAAAAACATTTGAAAAAAGAGCCACCCGAAGTGGAATGCAGAATGCTACGAGCGAGGGCGAAAATCAAACGAAATTCACGTACTTAATAGTCCTTTTATTTACCCAATTTAAAAGTTGATTGGTTCTCAGATAAAGCATTTCCTGTATGTGTAGTATAGGTATACTCGTATATGTACAAGGCTGTTTATATAAAAACTGTTAATCGTACGAGGCCGCCGCGAAAAAGGTACACGCATGAAAACTCGTTCGCGTCTCCCAAGGGACGTACTAAAATAACAATTCTTGTAAGTCGAAGTTTATAGTTCGAGGGACGGGGTTGTACTTTAGAAGATTTGTTTTATTTTGAATACACAGTTTCTCAAATACACAGGAATACGTAGTGTAGGCGCAGGGGAACAAGAGAATAGTATACGAAAAGGAGCAAACTTCGGGTGTGCGAACAAGTATTTGTTGATTTTATTCGCAGCGGCAATGATAAAGCAAGCGGAGCGGCGCGAAGCTTTTACCATTGGGGAAAATATTTTTCAATTCGTCTCCGATGAATTTTAAAAATATCATCTCTATGGTATATAAGACAGCGAACGAGTCAACGATCAAGGGCAGTGCGGCGCAGTGGGGCGGAAGTACGAGCGGAAGAAATTATAAAGGCTGCCTTTAGACACGGTTCGTTTTGTAAATTACTGGAAAAACACGGTCTACGTTGAATGTTAAAGATAATCTGCGAGTTGTTTTTCATCAAGTTATCGATTTCGCGTTATTGTCTGCAAACGACGAAAAGTATTCGCTTCCTTTGGCGGATTTCATAATTAGATTTAAACCATGGTAAGTATATATTCTTTCATCGTCCAATTTTAGTATATCTAAATGAGCTAGAATGTTTTAAACATCGTCGCTGGTATCCCCACAGTCTTTCATTTTATTGGAAATTGCTATACGGTGGTTTAAGTCTATAACTCGATGTGCCGTTTGAATTCGTCGTTTTGTTAGAACCTACTGTGTACTATACAGAGAGAAGGGAGCGAAATGGAGTTGCGCGCGGAAGTTGAATTTTCAAATTGTGTGTTTTTTTTCAACTCGTGCAAAAAGAAAATAGCTGTCTGAGGTAGGCTACAGAAGATTCTTTGATTTTGTTCGTGTTCTTTGTATTCGTACCAGATGAAGGTGATTGCTTGGAATCGCAAAAACAACAAAGCAATTCACCTGAGCATTCCCAATTGACAAAATCGTAAGCGTTTTGCTAGCGGAACCTCGCGTTTACCTCGCTGACTCGCGTTTATCTAGCGAATTTCTCGCGATTTCCAGCTAGCAACATTCCTTCCTCAGGCAAATCAAGCAGTTTGCTAGCGATTGTAAGCTAGCGTTTTAGATGCTCGCAAAAAGCTAGCGATCATCTAGCGCATTTCAGCTACTTTAAAAATTGTTAGATTTGCTCGTTTTATGCTCGCGAAAAGCAGGCGATCATCTCGCGCACTTGAGCTAGTTTGAAAATGCTTAGATTTGCTCGTGTAATTCTAGCAATCTGCGAGTGAATTTTTGCTAGCTACTCATGACGCATGACGTCACAATCACATGATTACGGTTATAGTCTTTGTTTTCAAAGGGTATTCCAGAGTAAAATAGATGAAATGCCCCTGCCCTTGGATTTTTGAAATTTTTATGAAACATTGTTGGGTTCAACCCCCCTCCCCTCATATTTACCACTCAAAATGACGTTTTTTTCATTTTTTTATGCCTATTAACAATCAAGATAGCGAGGTACAATTTTGGAAACACGTTTTTTGGATGTATTTTTGGCCCTCAAACATCATATACTATATTAGAAATTTTTGCTTTGGTGCGCCGTGGTGAAAACTTGGAATAATGTATCGTAGTGGGATGGGGGGTGAAATGGGAATTTTGAGAAAAATAATTATCAATGAGTAGGGTATCGTTTTCATATGATTCAATACCACTGAGCACGAATATGATCTCAGATTTTCTGCTACACTCACCTACCCCTCTCCAGAGCCCCTCAGCCCCTCTCAATTTTCACGATTTTCGAAATAAAGTTATTTTGATGATGTTGGTTTCATTGCTATGGGAAAATTACATAAGTTCATTGTTATTGTACATGAAATTTCTCATAGAATGAGCTACAGCACATGGCTCTCCCTCACAACATTCTTTACTTTTTTTATCAGTATTTCGTTACCATATTTTTTTCTCGTGATTTTTTATGAAGGTAGTCATTGAATTATAAAATACATACTCATACGTACTCAAGTTACAGTTATCAATTATCATGAATATTATTATGCCACATAATGCTCTGTATACCTATACAGTGCAGTACGCATACAGATTTGTTACGTTTTCTGTGTAGAAAAAAATCAAGGGTCCACCCCCTCGGAGGGAGTCATGTGCTGTAACTCATTCTACGAGAAATTTTATGTACAATAACAATGCACTTATGTAATTTTCCCATAGCAATGAAACCAATGTCATCAATACAACTTTATTTCAAAAATCGTGAAAATTGAGGGGGCTGAGGGGCTCTGGAGAGGGGTAGGTGAGTGTAGCAGAAAATCTGAGGTCATATTCGTGCTCAGCAGTATTGAATCATATGAAAACGATACCCTACTCATTGATAATTATTTTCCTCAAAATTCCCATTTCACCCCCACCCCCTACGATACATTATTCCAAGTTCTCACCACGGCGCACCCAAGAAAAAATTTCTAATATAGTATATGATGTTTGAGGGCCAAAAATACATTCAAAAAAAGTGTTTCCAAAATTGTACCTCGCAATCTTGATTGTTAATAGGCATAAAAAATGAAAAAAACTCATTTTGAGTGGTAAATATGAGGGGAGGGGGTTGAAAATTTTTGTGGAGATACCTACCAAGGATATACATAACTTCCAGAAAAATTTTCAAAATCGGTTGAAATGGAGCTGAGAAAAGTGTTATTAAAATTTTAAAAAAGGGTGGGTTCCCCAAAAAGGGGAGGTGGTGTGAATCTAAAATTTTTCACGCGGTAGCTTCTTGATGGTACCCACCTTCCATGCTAGTATCAACCCGAACGCTCTCGGTGGCCGTTTCACCCCTCCTATGCGCCGATAGTTTTTTTGTGTTTTTTAGACAACCCCTCTCATTTGAATGGTTCCAGCTCCGGCCCCCTTGGGGGTAGAAGGAAAGTTGATATATAACTAGATCGAAAATTTGACGTAGATTCTTTTATCAAGCCACATATTTTTCGCTAAAATGCAATGCGGGGGAAAAAATTGCAAGAAACTGGTTTTTGGGGGGGCTTAGATCCACACTAGGGGAGAACGCTCACCAGGGACGAGAGGGGACTCATCGGATTCGTGTTCAGCACATAAAAATGGACCGGTATACCAATATTCAGCTTTCTACCTCACTTTTCCCAATGACCCTTCTTTTTTGGATACATATTTTTCAATTTTTTATTGAGGTTTTAAGTAGGTAGGTCTACCTACCTAATTGAAAATTCAATTGAGATTGATAATGAACATTCTTCTTTAAAAAATTGGCAATCAGAAACACTGATTCACACACTGCAATCCAATAAATGCCACATTACAAACTTGTACAGTGATACACCAATCAATACTTAGAGGGCCTAAATCAAATACCTCAGTCGTGGCCATGTCGTTAAGCGTAGGTAGTTAGGAACATAGGGTCGCTGGTTCGAATCCCCGTTAATTAGGTAGGAAAATTTTCGTAGGAAAATTAGGTCTTAAAAAATTCGTTGTGATTAGGAGAATTCAGACGTGAAGAAATACTCAAAATTGAGGATACCTAACCCCACTCTTTTAATTTTTGAAAATAAAATTTTGACTTTAATGGGTGATTATTATTTTATTTAGTAGAATGCTAGTGTATAACGAGCTGAGAAAGAAGCAACATGTTCTGCTAGCGTTTTTATCGCTAGAAAAAATCCGAAAACTGCACAAAACGCTAGCTTTCTGCTAGCTTTTTCCTAGCTGAGGCTCGCTTTCTTTTAACGAACACGCTAGCTTTTTGCTAGTGATTTTCTAGCGTGAAACACTAGCGAAAAAAAGCTAGCAGAGAGTCCCAAAATCACGCTAGTGCGCTAGCGCAATTGTAGCGTGATTAGCTAGCTATTATCTAGCATTTTTATCCAAATTTTTGTCAATTGGGTTGAACAGTTTGACAAGTCGAATTGCATCGCGAAATTGGAAGTGGAAAAAACACTACTGGAAAATAAAATGTGATTTAAGTTGGTTTTGCGCTTCTTCTTCTTATTTTTTTCTTTTTTTTTTGGTTGCTCGCGTGTTTTCCCTGATGGAATTTTTTTCATGGTTCGATTTCCGGGTTAATTGACAAATGTTTGATCTTATATATTGGGATAAAGCGTTGAAGTTTTTTCTTTTTTTTTTAGATTGTACGTTAACAAGAAGTTAATTTATCGATGAAAGATCAATTTTAGCACCTACATTAGGTTGTACCTTATTTTGCGAAGTTGGAATTATCCACCTCCAACTCCCCAAAGTTGTTACCTCGAGTGAGAAAATAATTCCCTATTTTTTTATTTTTCCATTACCTGTTTAAAAAAAAAGGGTGTCGGTAGCCCCCAAGTTGAAAAAAATGGGAAAAATGCAATTTATGCAAATTCTTTGTTTCTGCGTCAGAATTTTTTTAAATCATACCTTTTTTAAGAAAAAACTTTCCCCTCCTTTTTTGAGTCAATTTCGTTCATGCAAAGTGTCAGAAAACAGTTTCGATAGTTTTGAACGTTTTTAAGATGGAGAATAGTCACAAGAAGTGTATTTTTTATTGGTTTGCATCAAAACAATCAAATTTTAAATTTGAATACTTCAGAAAAATGCATTTGCACATTATAATGAAATGTTAGTTTTCTGAGAAAAACTCAACAACGTGATCAATTTTTAAAATCATTTTCAGACATTTTCATGCCTATATTGAAGTTTTTGTGATATTTCACTTTTCTCTAGGTAGTTTTTGTGATTTTATAGCCTGGGCAAAATGCAATTTGACCCGGACATAATTGGGATCAAAGGTTTTTTTTTTGCGGATATTGTCTAGGATGGTGTGGTGAACAACATACTAAAAGCCTCCGCCCCTACCCCTAGAGCTAATCTCCGCACAGTGGATCAAAGCCCCCAAAATCATTTTTTTGTCAAAAAATTCTGAAATGTCAACTTTTGAGTAAAATGAGCACTGATTATTTAATCTCCTCTCAAATACCTATCAAATGAGCTATCAACCAACTCCCTAGCCCCAAGGGGGTGGCGCAACGACCCCTCAGTGATGTAATTTCAATAAATTCACATTTCATGACTTTGGGACTTAGAACTTGTTTTAATCAATCAAATAAAGTCAAACTTGGGGAATGAGATTCTTTTGGGACATAAAGTCGACCCCTAGGGTGGGGAGGGTCAAATTCGAAAATTACAGAAAGGTCATTTTTTGGAGGGACATAATATGGCCCCAAATGGGTGAAAATGGTCCAAAATTGTATCATTGGTCAGTACTCCCATTGTGATCAACATATCCAAATTTCAGCTTCCTAGGTCATCCCCACTTCTTTTAAGGAGGAAAAACCCGAAAATAGGGGTAAAATAAGGGGTTTTCCACCTTAATTCCGCCTTAAATGGTGCGGGGATGACCTGGGAAGCTCAAATTTGGATATGTTGATCACAATGAGAGTACTGACCAATGATATAATTTTGGACCATTTTCATCCATTTGGGACCATATTATGTCCCTCCAAAAAAATGACCTTTCTGTAATTTTCGAATTTGACCCTCCCCACCCTAGGGGTCGACTTTATGTCCCAAAAGAATCTCATTCCCCAAGTTTGACTTTATTTGATCGATTAGAACAGGTTCCAAGTCCCAAAGTCATGAAATGTGAACTTATTGAAATCACATCACTTTGAGGGGTCACAGTGCCACCCCCCTTGGGGCTAGGGAGTTAGTTGATAGCTCATTTGATAGGTATTTGAGAGGAGATTAAATAATCAGTGCTCATTTTACTCAAAAGTAGACATTTCAGAATTTTTTGTCAAAAAACTGATTTAGGGGGGCTTTGATCCACTGTGAGGGGATTAGCTCTAGGGGTAGGGGCGGGGGCTTTTAGTATGTTGTTCACCACACCATCCTAGACAATATCCGCAAAAAAAAACCTTTGATCCCAATTATGTCTGGGTTCACTCATTTTTTCCCGCTATTTGACTAGGCTATTAAACTTATTTTTAAAAACAATTTGCTGGTTTCATTAATTTTTTATGATTTTTAATCTACTATTTTAATTTTCACTCTTTTTTTTTAGTGTTTTTGTGTCATTTATTACATGTTTGCCTGATGTTTTATGCAAAATTTTGCTAAATTTTTCAGCAATTTCGTCAGTTTTTAGCAATTTGGGACATATTAATGCTTTTTAAGTGTTTTTATTGATTTTATTTTTAGCGTTTTTAAATTAATGTATGTTAATGGATTTTCACTTTTCATTAGTTTTTTGAAAATAATTTAATAATTACAATGCTTTCAAAAGTAATTTTATGTTATGTTTAGAATATGTTGGTGACATTTTGTGCAACTTTTTCTATTTTCCCCCATTTTTTCTAGAAACTTCATCATTTTTTGATACCTAATTTTTTTTAATAAGGATCATCTTTCTTACGTATTTTACTGCCACCTACATGTTTTAACGATATTCTATGGAACGTTTTGAAAATTTCATCACTTTTTGGTAGTGTTTCCCAAATTTGACTACTTTAGTTTTTGGTAATTTGAAATAATTTTAACGGCTTAAAAGTGTTTCTATGCCACGTCGAAACATATTAATGATTTTTTTTGGCAATTTTCACTGAATCTTGTAAAATTTTGCTGAATTTCCAGTATTTGTTTCTGATTTTTCAAGTAGTCAACAATAACCACTCTCAGCTAATTTCAAATATATCTACTTAGCTATTTATGTAATTGGATACCTGATTAATTTGCCCGAGAGTGAGGAAAGGATATTGAAAGTTTCAGGTAGAAATCAAAACTAGAACCAATCGCAAAATACAGATCAATTTTCCATCCAATTCACAGTTCTCAATTTTTTGAATTTCTATAGTCCTGATCACAATCAGCTACTAACAATGTGTGAAATCTAAAGACAAAATTGTCACAGTAGTCAATATTTGGCATTCTGAAAGTGGAAACGTCTCGAGAACATCGATGCTTACCTTTTGTTTACAACATTGGATCTTTGACAAAATTTCACATCCAAAACATACCTACCCAAAATGCTCTTGGATGCGAATTCACTATTTTTCTTTGGATTCATGGAACGTTTTCCAAGCATGTAGGGCATGTAGGTAGGTATAGGAAATACGAATAATAAAACACCGCAAGAAGGTTCATGTTTCTCTTTTTGGGGGAGGGGGGTGACGTTTTCAATTACTGTTTGTATCCATCTGTCAAATTGAAGGGATAAGTTGCCTCAGAGCCAAAAAAAATCGATCAATTTTTTGAAAACCAGTTTACATATTTCAAGGTAGGTATTCGATTTCGACTGAAAAAAGCGTGAACACAAAATCATCGATTATCAAAAAGTTGAACATTCAGATTGACGCTAATTAAAGACGTGTGCGCGTTTACAACAATTAAAAAAAGGATTAGGTAGGTATACGCTTCGAGTTCGAAAGCCTCGAAAATGGTTTCGTTGAAACAAACAGCAGACGTGATGGAGAAGAAAGAGGAGGGAGTGAAATCCGATGAAGTGTGTAATTTTTTAGGGTTGTTTATCTCATCCAATCTATCTCGTACGCCGCCGCCGGATACGGATGCGGACGTACTCCACATAATTATAAAATCTAGTTTACATCCGCGTGCACCTAGTAGCAAAATGATTGGTGTATTTTTGAATATTGTGTTATAGTACCTATATGCTAGGTAGACTAGGTACATTACGTTTTGAATATTTCGGACAAATAAAAGCAGGCGAAATTGAAATGGCTCGTTTTGGCTACTCTCGTCGAAATAATTAGTCGAAAAAATCAACATTATAACCGGAATTCGGGGTAATTGGTAAAAACAGACGTGTAGGTACAGTTTGAATACCTGGAATGTGTAATTTTTCAAATTAAATACATGTGTATAAACGTACAGTATGTAGACGCAGTATGCGAAGAGGGCGATGAGATGGGTTAGGATGTTGGAGATTTTCGCGTATAGGAAACTATCCGCGTGATTTATTGTAATTAATTTTTCATTTACGAGAAAAATTCATTTAAAAATTATTTCGTCAGGAATTACACATATTTTTCATTTTGGTTGGTATTTCATATAATACGGTGCTGCTGCGTTATTTTACGAATGCTACGAAACAGCGTGATATTTCGTATTCGATTTAATGTTATTTTGGTATCATCGTACGATATATACGAGGGTAGCTTTTTTTTTATTTTCGTGTGTGGGAAAAACTCATACGACCGAATCAAACAAGAACGATTCGTTATAGAAATTTTTTTCCAAGTCAAAGGGATACAAAAGAGAAAAATGTCTTCCATAAGGAGGAATTGCTTTGTCGCGTATTGTTTATGTAATATATATAGTTATTTTAACCAATTTGTTTCTCAAGTATCATTTCCATAGTATAATTACCTTGCCGGATCGACTTGCAGGTTTGAAATTTTAATAAGTTTTCTCGACGGTGTTTATGAATTAAAAAAGTTACCCGCGGTGATTTTCTTTCATAAATTTATAACTTTTCTCATTTAATACCAAAAATGGTGAAATTATAATACCACCGTGTACGAAGATGGCGCTTGTATGGCATATACTTAGGATGCAGCTTCATCGTATATATCGTCAGACTGCCACAAACGCAGGTATTTTGTTTACTTATACCGTGCAAAATATAAACATACGTCGTTGTTGTAATAACACAGATTACATTAATAAAGCGACTTATAATACATTATATTTTTAAAAACAAATATCTTGAGAGTAAAAATTATCATTTTTACATTATGACTTAAATGCATATTATTATATTTGGACCTATGGTATCGGGGGGGTCACGTATTTTAAAAGCCAATCCTCATTTTGTCGACTTTACAAAGATAAACGGGGAGGTCTCTATGCTTATTGCTTGGCAGATTTTACGTCTCACAGATTTTCTCCTTTTCCTAAGCAAGTTTCTCTCCTCCGCATGCTTGTTTCTGTTTCCTGAATCACGTCGCTTTTATAACTTTGTAGCCAAATTGATGGTGTAAGTTTTATTTTTTTTTTTGCTATGGATTTCTTTGTTCGCTTATTTATCGGTGTTTTATTTCACGTAGTCTTTTGTCGAAGGTTTTACTACGAATTGTATATTTTTTTATACGAAATGGATTTTTAGACGGATTTTCTGGGTGCGAGGGAACGCTTATAGGGTGATTTTAAAAATATTATGGAGAATGAATTAAAACAATGATGGGAATAATGAGATCACCGAATTCTCCAAGGAAAGTTTCAAACCTTGGATATGTTTTTCGCTTTAATAAACTTCATTGTTATTCATTAGGGACTCTAAATGTTCCACAAATCCTCAAAATTTTGAAAGAATTTTTGACATTATGATGTCAGATTTTTAAAAACATTGAAAAAAATCACCAATTTTAGACACTTTGATGCCCACCAAAACAAGCTTCAACATCTAGGTAATCAAATTTTTGAAAATGTGAAAAAAACGACGAAACTTTAAAATTATGTTGAACTCTCAAAAAGCACTTTTCAACATTTTCTCAGACTTTTCTTTGGAAAGAAGATTTTACCTCAAGTTTTTGAAGAAAATGGATCATTCTGAAGAAACAAGGCCGTTAAACTCTTTTTAAGAAAATCCAAGTGTGTAATTTTGTACAAAAAAATGAATTTTCCGAAGGAAAGCAGTTTTTTTAATTAATAAAATGTCAGTTTTCTGAAGGAATTGAATCATATTCTAGAGAAAACTCCAATTTTTGAAGAAAAACTCAACATCTTTGGGGGAAAAACACACTTTTGAAGAAAAAACTTGAAAAAAATAATTAATTAAAATTTATTACTTGTAAATCAATTTTGAAGTATTCTTAGAGAAAAAAGATCCTATTCATTTTTTTTTTTTTTTTGAAGAGGAAACCTAGGAAACCTATTCAAAGAATAGGTAAAGCCAATTTTTGAAGAAAAAAAATACCTATTTTTCGAAATAGATCAAAAGTAGTAAGTTTCTTGAAGAAAAGGGTCAATTTTTTGAAGTGAAATGTCAAGTTTTTACTTACTATGAAAAAAAAGTCAATTTTATGAACAAGAAAGTTAATTTTTGTTGGAAAAGATGAACATTTTTGAAGAGAAAACAGTTAATTTTTCAAAGAAACAAGTTAATATTTTAAATAAAGTCAATTTATTGAACGGAAAGATCAATTTTTGAAGAAAAATGTTCTTTTATGTATTTTGAAAAAAAATCTTGACCTTTTTTTAAAATTAAAAAATTCAATTTTTTAAGAAAAAAAGTCAATTTATTGTTGAAATCAGACAATTTTTTGCAGAATAAGGCCAAATTTTTAAAAAATATGTCAAAAGTTGAAAAATGACAATTTTTTGAAACAGTTAGTCTTCAAATCAAAAAGTCAATTTTTGAAAAAAGTGGATTCGTTGATGAAATTGGATAATTTTTTGAAGAAAAAAGGTCATTTAAAAAAATGTCAAGTTCAAAAATGTCAAATTTTTTTCGAACAAGCCATTGTGAAGATGGCCAATCTTTGAAGAGAAAAAGGTCAATTTTTAAAGAAAAATTGAGTTGCAAAAAATCAACTTTTGGAAAAAATTGTTGGAGAGAAAAGTCAAGTTTTTGATAAGAACTTACCTAATGTTTTTGAAATTAAGTCAGTTTTTTGAAAAATTCAGTCTTCAAATTGAACAGTAAATTTTTGAAAAAAGTTAATTCGTTGATGAAATTGGACAATTTTTTGAAGAAAAATGTCATTTTAAAAATATGTCGAGTTGAGAAAAGTCAACATTTTTTGGAAAAAGCCATTTTGAAAATGGCCAATCTTTGAAGAGAAAAATACAATTTTTAAAGAAAAACCAAGTTGTGAAACAATTTTTGAAGAGAAAAGTCAATTTTTTGATAAAAAGAACTGATAGTTCAATAAACAGTTGCGATGAATGATATTATCGTATCAGCCAAAAACTTGATTTTACTTACAATTTTCAAAAGTTTTTTCGATTTCACGTTAAATATTAGCCCTTTGGGAAAAGTTCATTTGAAGGAAACGTGTACAGAATACAATTTTCAACTCTAATGATCTATAAAACTTTTTGTTGCGATCAACGGTTGACGAAATTTTAGCTGAAAACACATTTTCGCACATTATTTTTTAAGTGCCTGAAAATCAAAAATTGAAAAAATCAACTACAGCAGCTAAAAATAAAATTTGTAAGGGGGGGGGGTGTGGGCAGGCTCACTCAATCTAATATAATTGTCTTGTGAAAATAGTTCACTTTGAAATTTTATTCACGAATGATGAATAATTCAGGTATCTATGCTCAAAATTTTACCAAGTTTTGGTTCGTTGAAAATTTGGGTACCTATTTCATCCTTTTTGTTTGCAAAGTTCAGAGAAATTTCAGCCGAGCGATAATATATACCAACCAACCTACTCGTATTATCCCATACTGTCATAGAACAAAATTCCAATTACCAAGGTTCGAAAATTCTGTGAACAGAACCCTCAATAATTTCGACCTTTTAATATGGTAAAAAATTTAATCCTCAGAGAAAATTCGGCCATCTTTATCGAGTATATCGTTCTACCGTTGCCAAGCTTTCCTTTTTTGCTGCCGCGATACCGGACAAAAATTTCAGATACGATTGAATTTATGTTGAAGTAACAAATTGAAAGAGAAAGAGAGGCCACGGAGCAAAAAAAAGGGCCACATAAATTAAAACGGGTTACGTATTCGCGTATACGAGTACATGGCCGGTAAGGTACCAGCATTCTGTAATGATAGCAGGTTAGCCGTCGTATAAACCATAAACTTCACACCTTATTAACTTTTTCAAAACGTTGAGGACGTTTTTCGCTAATGAATCCGGCCGTATCTGCGGCTTATCGCGTCTTCGGGGGCCGCAAATATGGCACGAACGTGCAATGGAGAGCGAGCCGATTGAAATTCAAATATCATTGGAAAATATCCGACGACGACAACAGCGACAACGACAACGACAAGATAAATTAGAGAGCGTATTTTGCAGCATCTCCCCGACGAAGCTCTGCTGGAAGCTCGAATACGAATATTAAATCTCTAAACAAAGACATCGGACGAGTGTTTTTGCTTGCTGAGGAGAAAATTCGACGCGGTTGTCGTTTGGAGCTGCGGTGTGGTTGGGTGAAGTATGGGGGTGAGAGAGGGGGGAGGGGGAAGTTCTGGTTCGCGTGATATAATTATTTTTATAAATCGTATC
Organism: Planococcus citri; assembly: GCF_950023065.1. Classification (NCBI taxonomy): domain Eukaryota; kingdom Metazoa; phylum Arthropoda; class Insecta; order Hemiptera; family Pseudococcidae; genus Planococcus; species Planococcus citri. The sequence continues at coordinate 59,206,488 of NC_088678.1, read as the reverse complement.
GTATTTATCAGAAGCGGTAAAATGTTTGGTGAAAAAGAGCAAAGCGTGCCCTATTCTCGATAATATTTTTTTATCGCCGTAATTTATTTTCTTTTGCAAATGTACTCTACTCGCTGCTCGTGTATATAGAGTGTAGTACGCGCGCCGAAGATGAGCTTCGAGTGAGGTTACAGGGGGGTAATTTATAGCTCGCTTAATTAAGCTCGTCTTTCGACAAATTAATCGTCGATCGTTGAGAATTTTTCGCTATTTCGATATCCATAAAGTAGGAAATTTTCACCGCCGGTGCGTATATACTACTACGATACACCTCAGTATAACGAAAAGAGATGATTTATATCGGTTGTCGTTTCAGTTGGCTGCCATTGCCTCCATCGCCACCGCCGTTTCGCCAATTCGCGATAATTTTCACGTTATTGCCGACACTGTTGTGTAAGACGTAAGATACCGTCTAATTTTCTCTCTCGCTCTCTCTGTTCGTTTTCAATTTAAGTCGATTAAGATAAATTAACAAATTGAGCGAGAATTTAATTTTAAAGAGATTTGTCTCGGGCCGAAAGCAGATTAGTATACTTCACGTAGGTAGGTATATATATCTACGCAAATAGAGCTCCGCAGTTGAGTGCTACGATTTTAATAATTGTATTCTCCGTCTTTCTCACTTTCTCTGACTCGGCTGTATGTGTTCATTTACATAATCTAGCGAAAACATTAAATTGCCTGGTCGTATAGACTCGCTTAGATAATAAGCCGAAGATGTAAACACGCCGACTGAATTTTATATGTACGACGAGCTTCGTCTGCAAGAAGCCAACGTACTAGACGCGTCTCGCAGCATACCAGTACACGTGTTCTCAAATGTACGTACTTGTGATTAGGCTTTGGCGAATTTAACATTAATTTTAATATCAGATCTGACATTCGTAGGGTTTTTCTTAGAGCTATAGTTACTTACGAAGATTACAAACTAAAATAACAACGGACTAAAAGAAACCGAACCCAAAGGCTTTGTTAGCATAAAATGCGACGGTATTTTAAAATTATTTTTGCGCGAAATATCGTGCGACTTTGCTGTGATTAGAATATGGAATTATAGTATCAGATTCGGATTTGATTTTTTTGTTATTGGAGGTGGTTTTCAAGCGAAATTTTGAATTATTTAGAAGGAAAAAAAATGTTCTGCGAAGTATGATTTTTGTGAACAAAATAGTTTGGTAGGTACTTTATTTAATCTAATTTATTTAGTGTGAGATTTTGCAAAATTCGTTGTTACTTATCAAGAAAACAGCAAACATTCAACGCGCACAAAAATATCGAGCACCCAAAAAGGAAGTTTTTTATTCAAAGAATAGGTTGGCAACGTGGAATACATCATAAATGCGTGTGATATTATGTCATATTCTCTAAAAATTTGTTACTAATTATCAGACTTAAAACTTGAAAAAAATAAATCAATTTACAATGTTTAACTTCTGAGATCTTGAAAAAAAAATAGCATTCAATTCCGAGCATTATGCTAGACTTTTAAAAATTTGAAAAAAATAACTGATGTTTGAAATGTTTATGTAGTTGTGAATAAAGTGGACATTTAAATACCAAATCTGGCTTATAAGAATTTGAAACAAAATTATTAAACTGTTGAGAGGTACGACAGGAAAACAGACGGTATTAAGAGAAGCTAGACAGCTGGGTCAATGACCTTGAGAGGCCAGGCAGAGGGATAAACAACCTCGAGAAACCAGAAAGACGGGTCAATGACCTTAAGAGGCTATTCATACGACCTTGGGAGGCTGAACAGGCAAGTCAGTAACCTCGAGAGTCCAGACACACTAGCCAATGTCCTTAAGAAGCCAGACAGACTGACAGAAAGACAAACATACAACCTTGGAAAGCCAGAACGACGGACCAATCACCCCAAGAGGATAGACAAGCAGGCAGACGACCTTGGGAAGTCAGCCAGACGCACAGACAACCTTGAGAGGCCAGCGATCAGGGACTGATATCGTTATCAAATTTTTCAACAATACCGGGAAAAAACGTTAAAATATGCAAAAAAAAACAGTACCAAAATCATTATTGCGTTCTTTGTACTCGGATTTTGGCAGATTTTTGAGAATTTGGATTCTGGCAGATTTAGAATCCACGAGAACCTGCTAGGGTAGGTAGTTGGTTTTGAAAGTATGGTGAATGGAATCTGAAAAGTGCTTGAAAAAGAGATTTTAAAAAACGTCCAAAATCCAGATTCTCAAAAAATCTGCCAAAATTCGTATCTAATACCAACATCTCAACATTAGAAAACCATTACCAATACCAATAGATACTAATACCGTTTTCTTTGGGGGAAACCTTAGCAATACCAAAACCAATACCGAAAAGTTTTCCTATTACTTTTAGTGTTATTTTTGGAACTAAATACTGTAGAAAAATGTGAATTTACTTGATCTAATTTTTTTTATTTTTTTGTATTTTTTTGAATGTGTGGCTGAAGACCTCCCCTTTCATGTAGTGTGGTCAAAAATCGACTAAAAAGGTTTTTCATTTCTTCTATTTTGATTTAAATTCAACTATTTAACAATTACGAAACCAGTACCCTATGCTCAGAAAACTATTACCAATACCGAATAGGTACGTTTTGTTACCACTCCATGAGCCAGACAGGCAGGCAGGCAGGCAGGCAGGCAGGCAGGTAGGCAGGCAGGCAGATAACCTTGCGAAGTCCGACAGACGTCCTTGAGAGACCAGACATACCTAGAGTTTAATGATCTTGAGAGACCAGATAGGGAGACAGGTGGGTCAATGACCTCAAGATAGCCAAGCTAGCAGACGACCTTGAGAGGTCAGACATACGTCTTCGAGAGACCAGACATTCAGTTTAATGGCCTTAAAAAGTCAGGTAGAAAGACAGACGACCTTGAGAAGTCTGACAGACGGGTCAATGGCCTTGAGAGGACCAGCCAGCCAGATAGACAGACAACTCTAGAAGACTAAACATGCAGGTCAGTAACCTCAAGAGTTCAGATACACGGTCCATGACCTTACGAGGCCAGACAGGAAGCCAGACGACCTTGGGATGCCATACAGACAACCCAATAGACTGAAAACGATTTTTTTCTTTTTTTCGAGTTTATCAACTTTATGGGGGGGGGGGGGGGGGGTCATTGCACAACCTTTTTCTCAGGTAAGCGAAAAATGAGAAATAACAAATTATTGTTTTGTTTGTGGTCACAACTTTGGGGATGGAAGATGAACAATTAAACAATAATTAAAAATTTGGAATTTCGATTACTTTTGAACGGTTTGATCCTGTGCGTTTTGAAAAATGATAGCTACTCAAGTTGGAATTTCTCAGTTGGAAATGTTTTCATCTCATTCTCCTCCTTCTTCCTTCATCTCTCTAATGGAATGTATTTCTAATATTGTGTTGTGACAAGCTAGGAGTAGAATTTTTGCAGTTTCTTCGGCGTTGATTTAGCCTCGAGGCAAGCACACCATGAAAATATCTCACAGAATTGAATATTTTTTCAAAACATCATCATCAACAACAACAACAACAATAGCAGTGATCAGACTATTGTATTCGCGCTCTCGTCTGAGCTCCAATGATGTTGCCTAGGAAATACCAAATAAAGAGGTTGCACTTGATACGCAAATAACTACTCAACTTTTCGTTGCAGAATTCTTACATTGAGGTTTATTATTCAGAAATTATGCCTGTCTGACTCTTAGTAGAGAATGAAATCATACACATTTTGATATTGGGTATGGTATGTTTGAAATGCAATTCGATTCGTACGTTCTTAAGGTACCTCTGCAGTCTGCATATACGATATGGATATGGAATATACCTACCACTTAACCGTCTGAACACTGTTAAATCGTTAGTTAGCATGTTCTGCTGGTACGTTGATTCGAATATTTTCCTCTCGGATCTGCACCTCGCTGTATTTCATATTGCTCAAAAATGTGTGATAAACTGTTTTTGAAAAAAATTTCTCATATGGGAACTTTATGCGGAGTATAAATAAACGTGTTGGAGGTTGAAGAATGGAGCTCGCTTAAATGCATCTGGTGTTTAGGGCGATGACTACGTATAATAAATTATCTAATCTCCGGTTGTAAATTCGAATTGAATATTTATTTAGCGGAAAATGGCACCGGTAAACCCGTTGCTTAGGTATCATTGAAAAATACGATACTACAGCCCTTTCGAGCAGTTAACTTTGTGTAAGTATGTGTGTTTGTGTTTTTTGTTGCTTTTTGCTCTGGCTGCAGCCAAACTGTACCGCTTGCTGTATTCTGCTCACTCGTTGGTATTGTTAAAGCTGGCGTAACTTTTAACATCTGTACGAGTTGGTAACGCCCATAGGGAATATAGTGCGGAAGAAGTTTTAGGATATTGTATTTTCTTCGCTATGCAAACGGTTAATATAAAACCTGTTATCAAGAAAGGTATTAGTCGTTTAATTACCTGCGAGTTGAACGTTATTAACCTTTTAGTTTAGTAGAGATCCGAACCGAGTACCCGACGCAACGTACTGTACACCATTTGCCAACATAAAGTTTCCCCTGCTCTGGCACGACGAGTTCACCTATCTAAACAACGGTTTATAGGAAAAGGGTGTTTTTGGCTTGAAAACATCATTTTTAACTCGCGTAAAAACTTACTTCATTAAATTTCGTTCGCATCGTTGATTTTTTTCGTTTCTTTTTTTATTTTTATTCCTGTTTTTTTTTCTTTTCAAGGCTTCGCGTATACGTTTAGGATATGAATAATTACGCAAAGTCGTACAAGTTAACTGTTTACGAAAGCTTTGCCACCTGCGAATGGTTGGTATTTGAAAGAATGATGCCGACCCAAGATTCGGTAGTTAAGATTTCTGCTCTCGTGTGTACCAATTTCGTGCCGTCATTTTAATTTAAAAATCTTTCTCGGTTCAGCGATCCGTTGTCGTTGTCAAATTACTAACAAATAAGAGATTAAATAAATATGAGAAGAAAAAATTTATAATGGAATTCTCAACGACGACGCGACAGTCTAGGTAGTACACTGCGGTCTCTGAAATGATATTTTTTTCTCCTACCTCTGCGAATAAAATTGAAATTGATTTTTAATATTGCACACTTTGTGGAGATTATATTTCGTGTGGCGGGTTCTAAGTTTAAATGATGATTGATTGCGGCCAACCGAGAAATGTATTTTACGTTTCGTTCTGTATAAATATTATTGCGATGCTGTGCTGAGGGACTTGGACGCTCGAGCATGATGAGAAGTTGCCGGAAACGTTCGCATCTCTGGGGAAGTTGAGTTATGAAACGATAATGTACCGAGAACGCGATTCGATCAACTACCGAAGACAATTTGTGCATTTAAAGCAGCTCGAAATGGGTCACATTGGGCGTATCTCGACGTGAAAGCGACGTACATCATTTTCTATCGTATTTACCAACAACGAGATGTAAGAAAATGACTGAAAAGTGTGGTAAGTTTAAAGTATAAAGTTGTAATGCTCGTGCAGTTGTGCTCGGTCTCGGAGATCCATTTGCTCAAATAGGGAATTACATTAACTTATACTCGTACTTTATCCGATTTTTTTCACCGAATATCCGAATTAACATAATAAAATAGGTGGGTATTCTTCGCAGCACATGTCTTTTGAAAAAGTCCCTTAAATTCCGCGGACCATTTTGAATAAGTTCACTCACACTGTAGCTAGAAACCCAAAACAGTTGACATTGTTGAAACTTTGCTGAAAATTAAAAACACTTGAATGAGTATTGTTATTGAGTGAATATACAAACATAAAATGACTCATCTTTGACATGAGAAGTGTGTTCTTCACAATTTTTCTTCCATCTTGAAGGTTTGAATTCCTGAAGGCTGAAAAAAAAAAATGAAAATAGGATACAATGAAAACTTGGATAAGAGCATGCTAGGAGGAAACATGAAACAGAACATAAATTAATAAGAAGAGTTTGGGTAAGAGGAAAACAAACATGAAACATGATACAGTTTTTACTATTTTATGCAGCAATTGAAAAGTGTGTTAAACACACCCCCCTGTCACGTTAGCATGTCAAACTTGCCACTTCATGAGTGTACAAGTTTGATAAGTTTCCAGCCCCCACAGCGTGGACGTGTGACTAGGAGTTGGAGCAGGTAATGAACCTGCTCCCATTCGGGGGCCCGGGCCGGGAGGGAAGGGTCTATGGTGCACAGGAACACAACCCCCGAGCAGCAATGACAACAAATCATACCCAGAGTTCAACATGTCACCGCCAGCAAACGCAACAAAGCATTGCAACACCAAGAGCCCACGCTGTCCTCCAACGATCAGGAAAATTTTTTCCCGACTGGGACAGGGAGCCTGGAGACCCTAAAGACCCTTGTGGCCACAACACCCCGCCACGCCCACCCACAATGGCACATCTCCCCCAAAGTAATCTCGGCTGAAATCAGTACCAGGAAACGTGTACTGGCACCACAGTCCAACAACCCATCTAAAACTACCTACCTAAGCTAGTAAGTAAACTAACTTAAACTAAAGAAGAAACTAGTGATTTTTTTTGCTTACATTTTTGTAAAATTGTGGTTTTTCTTCTTCTGAAAGTTATGATTTCCTTTAAATGTTCACCTTTTTTTTTTAGGATGAGAGGGAAGCTTCGTTGAGATTTGATGAGTTTGTTTTTTCCATTTTCCTTTTGTGATGGGTTTCTGGCGGAATCTTTTTTCTTGAATTTTCGTGATTTTTATAAAATTTTCTCCTAATTTTGCCCCGAATTTCAGTAATTTTTTTAGACTTAAAGTTTTGTAAAATTCTCCTTTTGACAGATTTTTTTTGAATTTTTTTTTGGACTTCAAGAGATTTGATGGTTTTATTTCAAATTTTTTTGAGGCTTTCTTGATTTTTTTTCACGTTTCATTCTTTTGAATTCTAATATATTTTATTTTACAATTTTCCCACAATTTCCCCCGAATTTTCGTGTTTTCTTTTGTGTCTTTTTTGTGATTATTTTAGCAGAATTCTTCTAAATTTTTGGTTCTTTTGAAATTTTCCTCGTTGATTTTTATTCTTAGAGATTTATGATTTTGAGTTTAAAAGTTTAGAAAAAGGTTGATATTTCCTTTGCTTCTTGTTTTGGTCATTATCTCTGTCTCAATTTTAATAGGTAATTTTGTTGCATTTCTTTTTGAAACGTGTATCATTTCTTGCCAGGTTTTGATGGAGAATTTTTTTCATTCAAATCACTATTTTCCCATTATAAACACCCCCACCCCCCAAATAGGATTACAATCTTCCTCACCCCACCCTTTACATTTGAATTTAATAAGTGTCACCTTCTAAAATGATTCTTCTTATTTACGGAATTTTTTACAATTTTGTTTATTCTTTCTAGATCAACAGTCAACACCTTGAATAATTTTTTTAATCAAATGCTCGCTCATGTCAAAATTTTTGCTAGCTGAAAGTCTCTAGAATATATAGGAAAAATAGGTGGGGCAAAAATTTTGCAATTAAGGGCCCAAATTTCGAGTTGAAATGGGCTGTTTTTGCCGTTTTTTCGATTATTCTCAAATATATCAAGAATGAAAAAAGTTAGAAAGGTGGTTAATATCTCATTTTAAAGAGCATTAAATTCTCAACATTTACCTCGCTTAAATTACCCCTCTAGGGTTTTTAGTTTTTGAGCTACTGTGAATCCAAATTTTGAATTAAATTATCTCCAAAACTAAATATGCCAGATGGGTAATGTAAGCGAGGGAAATGTTCAAAATTTCATACACTTTAAAATGATGTAAACTGTTGAGTAAAAAATTGATTACATCACCAGATTTTGATTGTTTTTGTGCGTCATTTAGGTGTCCGTAATGGGCGTGGCTACAGCCTGTACCTGTTTCCTTTGCTGTCTAGCGAGTTCTGAGTTCAGATTATCGCGATCACGATGTGATGCCGCGAAGCGGCCCAGGGGGCGGAGCCCCCTAGTATTGAAAATTGTTTTGGTTACTTTTTCCAGTTTTTTAGGTTACTAAAGTTACTTTTTTTGAGAAAAATTTTAGTACAATCCCTGAAAGTTGAAAATGCAAATTTTTCAATTCTGTACTTGTACTTGTGTATCTTCAATTTTTGTTTCTTCGCCCAATTTTCATAAAGTGATAAATGTAGTTTTTTTGATCTCTTGATTCTCACCTCAAAAAGGTGCTAAATTAGGAAAATTTAACGTTTTCTCATGCTCTTTATTAATTTGGTACCCATATTTTCAACTTTTCAAAATGCAGATGAAAGTGTTTAGGAAGTTCATTTTGTGCTCCAATATGGCATTATAGGTACTTACTGAATTGAACTCTACTACCGGGAACTAAACTAAAATAATCGAGATATTATGTTTCTATAGTGGTTGTCAAATTATCTATAGCCTACTGAAAATAATTCGAAAAATACCTAATAAAGTAAACGATCACGGATACCTGAATGGAAATTCTAAATCTGAGGGGTTTCTCTGTAGAATTAATTTAATCAAAGAAACTCATAGCTGGTACATATTAAACGAAAATCGAGTCCGTAAAAGAAAGAAAATGCTATCAATAACGTCGCCATCTATATTCGAAAAACCCAATAGAAAAAGTTTCAAAATGAATAATAAAGGAAAGAAAAAAACTAAAACGGTCCCATAAGATCCGAAACAATGGCCAAGAAAGCCGAATAGAATTTTATTTGATAACGATATAGCGCAGTTGTTAATATATTCAGCAAGTTTTTCCAGCCACCTTATTTTTTATTCAATCGGCGCGTAATTATGCGCGTATAAAGCGTACAAATTCTGTGGAAAAAAGAACGCGACATCTGGAACGGTTTATTCGAAAGGTTGGCGTGGCGATGGCGCTGCATTTACTACAAATGATATTCGGTTTTGCCAACGAATACGACGAGTCGGAGTCGCAGACGCAAGAAATATTCTAGCGTGGAAAAAAATGATAAACATTTTTACCGGGGTGAAAAAAACAATTATTCTTTCACCGTATGAAACGCAGAATGTGACATTATTTTGAAATCGCTGCGACCAAGAAGAATGTTTTCCACAGAGCGCACAGCACATGTTGCATTGTGATGTTATTTTTATTTATTTTTTTTCATACAATCTAAAGAGGAATGAACAAACAAAACAGAAAAAAAAAAAAGAAAAACTATAGTATTTGTATTTTATTGCATAGGATTTTTAAATGCGTCCGTGAATTTTATTCAACTTGCGGAGAATTCGTTTAGACGCAATAGGGAGCGTGAAATTTAATAAAAACTTTCGCCATGGTTTTGCGTCTCGTAGTATTCGGCGAATTCACTTTGTATAGTACTTTGAGCGAAGCGAACTTGTTCGTAGTCCAGCCGAGAATATTTCCCACAGATGAACTGATTATTGTATAAGATAAAGCCGAGCTCGAGGCGGTTATTTTTCGTCGCGAAATTAAAACGTCTCGTAAAGGACGCGTTTCTCAAGATGAAAAGTGAAAAAAAAAAGAAGCGAAAACCGAACGCGAGAAAACATGATAAATGCGTTTTATATAAAAGTATAGCGTACCGTACTGCCGCTGCTGCTGCTAATATCTTCGGCCGAATGTTTTAATAATTTTGCCAGCAAAAATCGACATTTTACCCAACAGTATTACAATAACATTTAACCGAATTGCCTGGACTGGTTTTTATTTTTGCGTAATAAATTACGCCTTTTCAATTCGATATTGTTGAAAACATGGCGAAGAGAAAAAATCCCTTTTCGTACGCGTACTTAGACATAACCACCCGTAAATCTCTCACTGAAATGTTTTTCTTTTGACTGTTTCAATTTTGTGAAATCGTAAATTTCAACCAAAAGCAATTTATCTTTGCAAACAAACATAAAAATATACAATGTGCAAGGTACAAATACAACCACATATGTAACGAATATTTGTAAAAACAGATTTATTTAGAGTTTTTTCCCCTTTTATTTTGACCTTATAGTGTGGCTTTTTTTTTTATTATTGCGAATGAATTAAAGATTTTGTGCTAAAGAACTTTTTTCCTCCAGTTTGCTCGCTTGCTCAATTATTAAATTTTAAACGTCCGATTGAATATTCGATTTTCTTTCGAATGTTGATTTTTTTTTCACTATGCGAACGTATTTTTGCAATTTTTTTTGTTGAAATTTCAAAGTTCAGTAGTGTAAGAATAATTTACACGTTCCACGGAATTTTTAAAATCGATTTATTAATGATCGAATTCGACTAAAAAACAGCAAAAAGGTTGAAACTAAAAGATGTGAAATGAGTTGCCTAATCAGTTTACCGTAAATACGCGTTGTTGTATCGGGATGATGTCAAATAATTTGCCTACTCTGTTTGCCGTGAATACGAATTATCGTATTTTATTCAACTTGAACTGGAAATGAGACCAGCTCCTTCAATTTCACAATATTTTTTTCACGACTTCCCTCGTATCTTCATGTGTTTGAAATACATTTTTTGTGAAACTGCTCAACTCTGAAGCTTGCACCAAAAAAAGAATTAAAAAAAGGGAATTGTTCAATTTTGAAAAATCGAAATTTACTTTTTAAAGGTTGTAAATTTCGAACTAAGCAAAACACAATGCGGTATGTACAACTACCTTGCATGTACCATAAAAATACCAAGATAAGCGTAAAGTCGATGAAGATGGGCTCATGAAACCCCAAAACAGATTTGTGAGAGGTCCCACTCCCAATCCTAGAATTATGATTGACTATATAAGCCTTCTTGCATTTTTACTTCAGGAAAATCGGGCTATAAACCATTGAGAAGACGTAAAAATCTACCTACTTTTTTCCAGCTAAAAATTCGAAACCCCTAAAGGCATATCTAGGACCCCCTCCAAACGCACATGCAAATTTTCCAGCCTTCCAAGTTGATTTGTGAGGTTTATTTTCTCCGAATTGCTCTAAAAAGTTGATTTTGATTTTTTTTGACCTTTTTCGCCTCCTTCTGTTTCTCCCTCTTAAGAATTTGTACACATGCACCTCAATTTTTTAGCAAAAATAATCTCCACTCATATTTTTTCAAATCCAACATAAAATTACACAAAATATAAAATTTCTCTGGCTAAAGCTGAAATGTTGTTGTTAAAGTCCAAAAAGAGGGGGAGGGATGAAAAAAAATCAGACATGCTTAAAATCTAAGTAAAACAAATGTGTATTTTTTTTATTTTTTTTTTTAGATAGTATGTGTCTATAATCAATCTTGATTGAGAAATGAAGAAAATTCTACAATATCTTTCTTGATCTTACATTCTTACTATAGTACCATTCTAAATACTACTTTAGACAAATTTCTCATTTTATGGTCTATGTTCAAGCTTAAACTTATTTGTTAAAAATAGGTATGTGAGTTTGAATTTCAATTATACCTGCCCAGCACACGTTTTTTCTGAAATTTAAAAAATTAAGTAGCTAATAAATACGGCAATTATTTCTATATGCTCGAAAAACAGCAAAAAAAAAACGCTCATAATAAGTGATTATACAATCTAAACAAAAAAAAAAAAAAACGCATTACATTAATATTATTGTGCTAAGAAACCAAAGACTGCAGAAATAAGTGCTATAAAACTGCTCCATCATGGGTAGGTATCAAAATGTAGGTATGTATTTTCAATGAGCTATCAGAAAACCTAAAAAACGTCAAACATTAATTTTTTTTAAAACACAAATAAATGCATCGATCATCGTTTTTAATTTTCATATAGGCTATAAAAAAAAATAAACATTCAGTTTTTTGTATTGACAATTTCAAAATTTTTGTTTTTTCCCATTTTTCAAACTGATTTTTGCTGTTTTTCTCCCACAAAAAAAATGTAACGACCTGAAAAAACTTCAAAATCAACGTTTTTTTAAACTAAAATAAGCATTTGCGTTTATTTATTCCAAAAATATGCAAAAAAATGTGCTATAAAGTGTCATCATTTGTCTCAAAATTGCATGAAACTGACAAAACATAAAGAAAATTGCTACCTGCGGCATTTGGTGCAGCAAAAAAATATACGATATCATTAAAACAATTGCCTTACTAATAATGTACTGCAATTTTTTTAAAAAAAGGAAATATTTCAGAATAACAAGGATAATATGCTTATATTGTTCAAAATGTGCTATATCCATTGAAGTCCCCATAGTCTAGTGGTTAAGGTTAGGCAGTTAGGAATGTAGGGTCGCAGGTTCGAATCTCAGGTTAGGTAGGAAATTTTCGTTAATGGAATTGGATGGTATATGAATTAATGTTTCGATAGATAAAAAGTAAAACAATTACTGATAACATAAATTGTGCCAAACGTACTCAATATTTTTAAAAATTAATTTAAAAATCTTAAAATGTAGTTCTAGGTACAGTTCTTTTGAGTAGTACTACAGTAATATGTCCTAGTAGTACTGCAGTAATACTTTCTCAGTACTTAGTACTACAATAATACTTCTTAGTAGTACTGCCAGTAAAACTGAATTGCTCAATTTAGTACTACTGAAAGTAGTACTGCTTTTAGTATTACTTTAGTAGTACTATTTTTCTGCATGGGGAGTAGATTACTTCATGACCATTAGGTATACCTTTTCTCTGATATCTAACATTTGTCTGTAGGCTAGTACGATTCATTTTAAAAATCTCCAAATTTTCGAAACGTAAACCTAAAAGTTATTTTTCAATTCGAAAAATATTTTTTTCAAATTTTTGAAATTGTCAAAAATGATTGAGTATCAAAATATTTCCCCGGTTTCAGGAATGATATCTTTCTACAATTTAGTATGATTAATGCGGAATATTTGTCAAGAAAATTTTTTTGAACTGCATATATATTCAACAGTAGTACTTTAGAAACCCCTGTTGTGGTGAGGGTACGTATAATTGTTTACGCTCAGATGTTCCCGCTCCCGTCATTTATGATTTTACTGTGTTGTAGTGAGGTTCGTTCGCCATCGCGTTGTGCTTTTTTTTACATTTTTTCAGTAAAATCGTTTTCAAAATGGAATCCTAATGCCTCTGGAGGAGCACTATATAGAGTTCCTAATTTTGATAAAAATTCAAGATTCGAGAAAAACTCGAAAGCAATTCAGTAGATACATTTATACTGATTATTAGTTACCTAATGATGAGTTCAGATATTGGCCTTCTGTTTTGATCCAACCTTCATGACCCATCTCTCTCTTCCCAGGGTGTCAAAAAATATTCCAGCCATGGCCCTCCCCCAATTTTTTCTACAAGCTTTTCAAACTTTCAACCCCTTCCCAATATGCGCGGAAAAATTGAAAATATTCTTACATAAATCCCTACATAGTGGACATTTTTTGTGAAAATTTCGAAATGATTGGTTCACTCCCTCCTGATATAAAAAAGATCGCCTTTTTGGTATTTAGGGCTGGTACTCGGGCTGGAGTGGGGGAGAGGGAAAGTCAAAAAAATTAGGGTGGTTTTACTCCACAACTAACATATTTAGTGAGTTTCGTCCAAATCGAGTCAAAGTCTGAAATCACCTACTTACCCGGAGATTCTGTTTACGAAATTTGTACAAAATTTTGAAACGATTTTTAAAAGAAGAAAAATCAAATGAAGAAAAATCGTGCTTGAAAAATTTTTGACACGAATTTTTTTTTAAATTTTGAGACACCCTGTAGTTTGCTCCAAATGTCCTTAAATATGGCTGAAAACCAAACACTTCAAAGCTCCATCAAACTCCCACTTCATTTTCGATTTATAAAAAAAATGAATTCTGGGTTCTAGCCTTCAGTGCCATTCTAACATCCTGCACCTTCCCCTCCCCCATTTTGAAAAAAATCAGAAAAATTACGAGAATGTGACGTGGATCGCGTTGATTTATACTAATTCGAGGTCGTCCACTCGATTTTTGGACACGAGCTCTAGCGTCCATTTACCTTCCCCCATTCATTTCCCCTTTAAAGAAATCAGAAAAATTATGAAAATAATTTCCCAACAATTGTAAGTACTGAAATATTCATTGATTGCGGGTATTTTATCTTTCAATGCCATCTCTATCGCCCCCCTCCTCTCTAAAAAAAAGGAAAAAGTTTGAAACGTCATGAAAATGTGTTGTCCAAGTCGAAGTGACTCAATTCGAAAATTTCTTTTTTTTGTGGATTCGAGCCCCCAACAACGTCACTTTTTTAAAGGGAAGTAAAATATTCGAGCTGAGGCTGAGAAATTTCGCTATTTCATTTTAGATTGTTGTTTCATTCAAAATTGAAAATTTTCATTCATAAAGTCAGAAGTGTCAAGCGAATGTCATCGCTTCTATGTATCAACATTTTTGTAATTTTCAAAGTGTTATCGTTCAAGAGGTTTTTCACTGTTTTAATTTTATCTTTACATTTTATCATTGATTTCCAATATGGTTTGGAATGATCACGTTCCTTCCTCTCTGTTCTTGAGTTCTAAAATCATCGTCAAATGATCGAATTCGACAAAAATATTCAACATCAAGTTCAATACTTCAAGCAGAAGTATCTGCATAGTATGAAAAACTTCGACATTATTTATTGTGATTTTTAATCCTTTCAACTCCTTTCAAACTCGGTATCACGTACCTATACCTACCTATTTTGAAAAATCTTCATTCGGTAGTAGGTACAACTTTAATGAAGTTGTTAAACCATTTTATAAAGTTTGGAGAGGCACTGATGTAGTACAATTTAACCTACATTACCTTCATCTACCTACGCAACATTTTATCAGCTTTTCACTCGAAATGGTAATGTTCATCGAAAACGTAATAGGTCTTCCAGAGAGTCATTTGGTACACAACTCTTCTCTAAAATATTTTAATTCGCAAAATATATATCTACGAATGAAAACACAAAAAGAAAAAAAAACTTAAAAAAAAACACTACGAAGCGCTGGAACGTGAAAAGTAAATTAATATTACGCTTTTAGTAATGAGAACAAAAGCCGTAATGAAAATTACGAGCGACTGTACGTCGTGTTCTTTCGACTGTAGATAAACTGTACAGTAACCGAAAAATACTATATAAGAGTATAGTACTGTATATACGTGTGTATGTGTCAAGTAAATATGTGCGGCTATTTCGACATAGCGAGAGGCAGCGGAGCAGATTTTTCGCCGAAACTCCGTGTAAAGATGTTCAAAAAGAGGAAAATTATAAAGGAATTTACAAGTTGAGACGTTTGCGTAAGCGTATAACTACACAGTTAAGAGATTTCATTTTTGCGTATTCGTTTCGTCTCTTCTCTCCTCCGCTTTCCTATCCTATCGTATCTCAACGTACAGTAATCGTTGAGTCTCCTATGTACGAGTATAAGCATAAGCGTTTTGTCGTTTTCCTGTTCCTCTTCAAAAAAGGAAGCTCTTTATGCTATTGTGAGGCGTTTTAAACGTCGCTTTTCTCGGACACCAGATAAAAAATTATCTTCTATAGGAAGTCGCCAATAGGCTGCGAGACGTATAGGTAATTTTATAGCGAGAAAACGTTTGCCGTTGAATTCTCGTATTACTTCCGTTTCAACGAGTATTAGTGTTTCGATGCGTAATTTAAAAGATGATTTCACATATTTCTCCTCTTCTTATACGTATTCTATTTCTTATATAGCTTCGTGTATATTGCATATTGACTTCAAGGTGATTTTTTTTTTCTTTTGCAGGAAGAAATGAAGGTTGAAATACCTAGCCGAAGTGAAGTCCTATCAATGGTGAGTGGTTTTTAGATTTTATGTTTATCGAGTGGTCGTGTTGATATTTTTTCCCAAAATTTTAGTGGATAAAAGTTGAGCTCAGGTGCATGAAAATCCTTCTTGAAATTATGGTATTTTTTTTAAAAATCATGTACCTACTCACTTCAAAAAAATAATTTTAAATTGCAAAAAACTACAAAAATCGATTAAAATTTAAAAAACTTTTAATTAGTTCATGCACCACCAAAATATTTATCAGACCTGTGAGCCATAAATAATCACTAGGAAAATATGTACTTATTTGAGATCACAAAAGGATGAATTCGAATTTTTTACTGAACTGAAAATTCAAGTCTAATCCACTAGAAAATTTATTTGTATCAACTTTGAAAAAAAAAAACTAAAAAAAACTAAAAACATAAACCGGTTTTCAAATCGGCAGATATTTGAACACAAAAGGTTATAAATTGTTCTTTATTCTTGAAAAAGAGGCAGTTGTTCAATAGGTCAAAGCGAACACAATGGGCCATACAAACCTTTTACCTAGAATTTGAAAATTTCTTATGTGTTAAATATCCCAGTGTTCAATTTTAAAAATTGAAAATTTATTTTCTAAAGGTTGTAAATCAATAAAACTGATGTCGACTTCACTTTTAATATTGCCCCTTTTCTCATGATATATCAATCCAACATCATGATACTTTCAAAAGTATCGATACCGTATCAATACAGTATCATCGCATCCCTGGGTTGAGACAAACACAGTGGGTTGTTTCAAATTCAATATTTCAAAAAATTCCAGAAAAAAACAAGAAACCTACCTCACATTATGACCAAAATCAAACAATCAGAATTGAAACAATTTTCAAAAAAAAAAGTGAAAATGATCACACCGCTTTTTGAAAAATTTTTCTGAAAATTGTTCTGGTTTTAGAATTTTTATCAATCAATTCGTTTCCAGCAGTTCTGACCTTGAACCCGAAAAATCCCGAATAATGATCGGGATCAGGGATCAGAGTTTCGTTGTTCACGGTTTAAGGGATCGATCGTTTTCTGTTTCGGTTCACATCTATTGAAATAAATCGAGATCTGTCGGGGTCAGGGATCAGGATCGGGTTCGGACCACCAGCCCTGTTTCCAGTTTATAAGTGTTTGAAGAGCTGCGATGAGAAACTTTGGCATTGAGCATAACAATATGGTGGATTCTGCGCCAGGAATGAAAAATTCGGTCTGTAATTGACTTGGAAAGGAAGAGTGCAATCACTTTTTCTTGTTCTTATACTAGATACCTATGCCTGTGAAGATAATCTTCACATTGGAATAATTATATAAAATTGAAAATTTTCCTTCCGCACCCCCCCCCCACCAACAATAATTTTCTCCCTATTCGTGTATATTTAGAGACGAAGTGAGATGAGAAATTGAGAAAAATATCATCAAGCAGCTCTTTGATCCTAGTTTACAAGTGTCTGATGAGTTCTACCAAAAGTTTTAACTAAAAATGTGAGCGGGTTCTGCGCCAGGAGTGAAAAAATTGATTTTCCAGTAGTCTCAGAACGAATATAAAAAAAAGAGTACCTAGATTTTTATTACTAGTTTATAAGTTTCTGAAGAGCTGTGATGAGAAACTTCGACTATAAAGGTATGCGGGTTCTGCGCCAGGAGTGAAATTGTTTTTGTTTAGAAAGGTGATCCTTGAGTTGTAATTTTGAGACGGTAAATTTTTTCTGCATTAAATATACGATAAAAAAATGTCTCCTTCCTTATTCTAATACTCCAGCTCCTCTCATTACCTCTGTGCCCAAAACTTGACAATCTTTGGACTAGTTTAAAAATCTTTCAACACCCGACTACCATAGAAAATAAAGTAACAATTTTTTAAAATTAACGCATAAATTTTCACAGCAGTAAAATTCGATTTGCAGATAACTCTTCACCTACTTAGAAGCGAAAAATTATTTTCTTTTTCTACTTGAAAACAATTCTGAATCAAATCAATATCTTTCCAAGAACCTCGTGAAGAAAATTTTGACGCAAGGTCGACCAACATACGAAACACAAATGACACAAATGTATTACCAATACAAAATAAGATGAAAAATGAAGACTTCTTCGTCGCATCCATCCTCTTGTTCCTCACGCTGATATTTCCCTTCAGGGAGAAATTTTCGTACCGGCGTTATTTCTGTCTATACAGAATATATGTTTAGTTACAAAAGGAGAAAGAAGTGCGTCAATATTAGGAAATTCGCGTTTTCTCGCGAAAATCAGATTTACATAGTATATCGCTTAATAGTAGCGCACGGTGAGGGAATGTCGAATCGAAAATAAATAGAAATTTCTCACGCGTAATCGAAAGAATGTCGTGTAAACCTAGTCGAGTGTGTGTGAGTGCAAGCACGTCTACATAGGTGTTAGGAAGAAAAGTTGTCGTCGCGAACACGAAGCAAAGATATTATTAGAAAACTTCAAAAGCGACATTTCATTTTTCACGGTCGTCGAGCATTCGTCAATATTTAAGCATCGACGAAGAGAAATGTACCTATACAGTAAACGTACTATACGAGTTTCCAGAGTATTTAAGCGATTCGGGTAGGTATATGGTATCTATTGAAAAACGCGCCGCGATGTTGAAATTAACGCAGTGACACGCGAAGAAGAAAAATACACCGACGTCGCGAAAATTCTCCTTAATAACGCGTCGATGAGGAAGAAAAGGACGAGCATCTTGTACGACAACGAATTAAAAAGAGATCGCGAATATGATGCATTCTCGCCTACACTTTCATATACGTATGTATAGGCGATAAACGATTACCTAACGTGCCTCTTTTAAGTGCTACCGGTGCCGACTCCTCCTCCCTGCCCCTTTTGTAACGCATCTACCTCCGATGAGATAATTTTCTCATCTTAAAAGCTTATCGAAGTATAAATTGTCAGGTATATTGAGTAAGCGTACCGTATACACGAGGCATCAATCACCGTGTTTAAACGGAAGTGGAGAACGTGTTTAAATAATTTTACCAACGGCAAAATAAACGTTGAAGCGACCCGCAGCCAATATAGCTAATATTGGCAAGCGTATGTTTACCAAAACATCCCCATATACCTTTACACTTACCAAACAGATGCCAAACTCGAGGCAGAAAGTTTTTCATTATGGCTTTTATAACTACATATATTGTAGTTAGGTACTTGGAAATGAACACAATGTATTTTTATACCTAAAGAAGGAAGTTGAGTATATTATATATTATTGAGAATTTTTTAAAGCTGATTTTAGTTTTATTGAGAAATAGAAAGTTTTTTCATCAGTAAGAAAGAAGATGGAGGGAAACCAATTACCATGGTTTATTTGAAAATTGTCTCTTTATTGCTTATTATTTTCCATTTTGGAATTAGGAATTTGAAAAAGGGATAAGTAGTTTTCTTCGATTAATATTTTCCTCATTTGATAAGATACTTGTAGGGAAAAAGTATATCGTACCTATTTTTTTTATAAATACCGAAATGATGATGTTAATAAATTGCAAAACCATTCTGCCTGTCGAACGTATGATTTTGTACCGGAAAACTGATTACATATTAATGGAATCGTATGACCATTTTGTGCTCGTATAAAGAGGATAATACGTAATTGAAAACAATACTTATCCTTATTACTTATCGATAAGATTAATGCAGCAAAACTGAAAGAGAAATTGAGAATGAAGCTCAAAAGGCAGGGGGAATTGGAACTTCAATTGTTTCGATCGTTAACAAAAGAGCAATATCTTTAATCTATGTACTTATGTACTTCTTAATTTTGTTTTTTTCAATAATCGTAGAATGTAGCTGAGATATTTTCATTGATTTTTAGTGTGTGTACTGTGTAGCACACTATTATTTGTACTTTCGGTTTGCGAGTTTAATAATTCTTTAGCTGAAATGATCTCTTACAGGAATGGATCATTTTTTTTTGTTGAAATTTTCATGCATTGGTGAGGCCCAATTTATGAGGCAGTGAGTACCATATTTATATGTCTGCAGTTTTTTTTCTATGCTTATCAAGAATTTTTGAGTCATTTCCCAAAATGATATTCTATTTCTTCGACTGTTCATCAATGTTTAATCAGTTTATGAGTTTAACAAACTTCTTGTACCATTTTCTTGAAATTTTTCCTCATAATTAGACTGTTGATTTTCCATAAAATTTATGGCTGAAATGTAATCCAATTTTAATTCGATTAATATTTGGTAAACTTCAAGTAATTTCATTTTCAATAATACCTACGTGTAATTTTACGAGCTTTTCTTCTTCTGTAAGAAACACATTTTTGAGAATTCAGTCCTCCTCCCCTCCTTTCAAATAGCCAATGTCAGCCGTGAAATGTGTTCGGTTAGTGTATTAAAGTAATTATTTGGGCGTGTTTACTCCTGATCTCATAAATCTTTACACACTCTCAGTTGTTCAACTTCTTTGAATGTAAAAATGCTGACACCCTTTTTTGGCGTCCAAAATATTACTTCCCACCGTACTTAAATGCAATTACTGAAGCAGTCTCTTGGGTAGTTACAATTAACTAATTACAAAAATTTATACTCAAAGAAGGATAAAAAATGATAGGTACATGTGTTTGTTTATTTTAGCTTAAACGTTGACTGAAATACCAAAACTTTCACTGGAAAAAAAGTCAAAAACAAAAAAAAATCAAAAGCTCGGTATCAAGTTAGGATTAGTATGTATCGATACAATACTGATCTGATAGTATCATGATATATCGGGTATCATCCCATCCCTATCTCAACCACAGGACCGTACTTGGGTTTATGAAAAGACAAAAAGATGAAAAGACGAAAAGAGACAAGAAGACAGAAGGGCAAAAAGACGAAAAGACGAAAAGACAAAACAACTGAATGAGTAAATGAATTAATGAATGAATGAATGAATGAATAAATGCATGGATTGATGAAAAAATAAAAGTAAAAAAATTGGAATTTCGGTATTTAGTGAAGTATTCGTTTCAGTTCAGTTCACTATTAAGTTCAGTTCAGTTCTGTACTGTATTCTGTCCAGTTAAGCATCAATGTTTGAGGGTTCAAATAAAAATTTTAAAAAGTTTTTGAATAATGATGTTTTTCCATTGCTTGTTGGTTTTTAAAATTTTTTGAATATTGAATTTGAAACACCCACTGTGTTCTTCTCAACCAGAGGTCCTTACTTGGGTCTGAATACTGCATCCACTAGTTGAAACAGTGGCTGACTCAACCACTGACGTTTCAACTTCTCATTGTTTGATTTTGGCTATAAAGTGAAGTAGATCTCTTATTGATTTTTAAAATTTTTTGAAATATTGAATTTGAAACACCCACGGTGTTTGTCTCAACCACAGGTCCCTACTTGGGTCTGAACACACCCACTGATTGAAACGGTGTATGTCTCATCAGAGGTCTTAACTTGGGTCTTACTATATCCACTGATTGAAATAGTGTCTGTTTCAAACACAGGTCTTAACTTGGGTCTGAACACACCCACTGATTGAAACAGCGTCTGTCTGAAACACAGGTCTTTACTTGGGTCTGAAAACACCCACTGATTGAACCAGTGCCTGTCTCAACCACAGTTGTTTTTCAATCTGATTGTTTGATTTTGGCCAGAATATATTTTCGCATGTTTTTTTGATCTACTGTATGTTGCATAGGTTCATATTATGTGATTACACCAAAACTCACTTCGTCCAAGACACTCTGTATAATTTAATAGATTTTTCTCATAATATCGTACTTGTTTTCAAATCGTTTATTTTTCTGTGAAAATTCTCAATTAACACTGATTTGAAATCCTATTTTGACCAAAAAAATGCTGAAAATTTGCAATCATCGCCGTAACGTGACAAAATTTTGATTCACACTCAACATAAATATCGAAGGTGAAATAAGAAAATCGTGGACGTACTCGTAAAATCTCAACGTACCGAGCCAGATTACAGAAGATTAAACGAATACACGAACGAGTAACTTACACTACAACTCCAAGTCACCTCGTACTCGTAGCTGATTTTCTTCACTTCGGAGCTAACACCACACAGCCCGCTTGAAAATAAAAGACATGACAACTTATACCATAAAAAAGAAGACCCGTATACACTTCCATTATAAAACGTGAAAAAAAATACCATCTCAGGGATTCTCTAAACTCATTGCAACTTTTTTCCGTTATCATCCCTATCAAGCGAACCCTCTTAGATGATGCTTCGCAGACGGTCGAATATGTCGAATAAAGACACCACTGTTAGACCCGGTGTAACATTTCAACGCCTTGGTACGTGACCAGTATGCAACTCTCGGTTAGAATCTCTCGTACAGACATCACGTCTACGGAGGAAAAAACAACAGGGGTTCGTTTTCTTCTTTTCGCGGCAAAGGATTTCACAAACTCCTCTGCAGGTACCTACTACCTACGTTGTATTTTTATTCATATGCCACGAAAGTCGCTGTACATAATGCTCGAAACACGGCGTGGCGGCGGGAAAATGAATTATAACAATTTCACCTTACCTACCTACCGCATACACGTCATTTTCAAAACACCCGTAATGAATGCTGATTAACCATCTCGGCACATCTGTTTTGATAACTGTTAAATTATGCGCCTCGTAACGTTCAAAGTACACGAATTATACGCGAAACTTGGGTAGGTAAAAGATGCTGTATCCGTACGCAAGAAAAGAAAGCCTGAAAAGTAAAGCGTAAACGAGACGTAATTGTAATTGAGCAAACAGAGAGTTCGCTCCGTACTCCGCTCGACTCTGTTGCAACAACTCTGGCGCGGCGCGGCGTTACAAAGAATACTCTCGTATCCACCTTTTAAACGTTTCTGCAAAAAGTTACATAGCCCGGATTAAAGTTGAAAAGTGAGCAAAGTTTTGCGAATTAAGTTGAATGTTGAACGCGCGTACGTATGAAACAAGCCAAAAAATAAAGACGCATGAAAATTATTCATTAAGCATTCCTGCCTACTGTGCTCTGCTCCCTGCTCGCCTACCACCATCTTGGCCTGGGTTTGTTCCTCGATAACAAAAAACTGAAACTCTCGACGTTACACAATTTTGGCGTAATGCCGCCTCCGCAAATACGTATAAAAGCTTTATTTTCCACGTTTTCAGGCTGCTCGACGTAGCGCGGCGTGGCTGCATGATACATTGTCATAGTTTCCGATACATACCGTCTTATACACACCCGAACTCGCCGAATGCCATCATATGGTATATACGACGATGGGAAAGAGCAGCCGGGAAAAAAAGGTTAATACTCGAACAAATTTTTATGCAACATTTTAATACACGTTGTCACACATCCGCTTATTCTTTTTATTACCAACGAAAAAAGAAGAAGACATCTGCGGAAGCTTCCGATCTGCTGCATCCGGTTACAAGTTGCAAAAGTAATTTAGGAGTGTGCACCACCTCGTATAAACGCGCCCCGAACAGTAACGTTAGCAGCGTAATTTATACCCGACTCTGATACTTCCTCCTGCCCACCATTTTTCACCACGTATTTTCATCCTTTTACACGCCACTAACGCGATTAACTTTAAACTTTTCACCCAACTCGATACTACATAGTATATGCTGTACAATTGTTTCGAAAATACGTGATATTTTCACATTTAATATAAGTATGTAGGGTATGTGTATTCGAGTCTTGCTTCATTATGTGAGATGAGATTTTGCAACGAGAAGGATTTACTTGGGATTACAACTATGCTGAGAGAAGACTAGGTACCTAAATATAATTCTCAGTTTCGTAATGAGAAGAAATACCAGATTTATTTATTAAATAGATAGGTACTTATGTAGGTATTTAACCTTTTTAAGCAGACAGAAAGAGAAAGATATGCTGTCAAATACCAGTAAGTAACCATTTTAAGTCCTTTCGCAAAGTCTTGTGATTTGTTTCAATTTGCTTGTTTGTGATCGAAACAGATGTGGAATCGCTTCTCTATCAATGGGAAAAGGACAGTCCAAGAGATACAATTATCCGAGCTCCATAGCAACGGTAATTTTATCTCACACCTAAGTAGCTATAACTTGATTTTTCTCAGTTGTCTAGTACAGACGTATTTTTACTGTGTATTTTGTGTCTTATTTTTACCTATGTGTTATGTCTTGATGTATTTTCAAGAGTAAAATGATTTAAAATGTGATCTTTTCGCGAATTATTTGATTTGAACAATTGATTTTGGTTCGATGTCCTGAATATTATGTCAGCTTAAACATCCTGCAATTAGGGTTCCAGCAGGGCATTGGTCATTTGGGCGATCAAAGTAGGCGTCGAACTGTAGGTATGATATACTCTAGAGAAAAGAGTCAAGTTTTTCCCTTGATTATTTGTATAAAACTATAATGGTTTCTTCTAGTTTTAATTATAAACAACATTGAGAATAATTCAATGTTTTGTTTTGAGATGTTTTTGATATAAACTTAGCTTACTTTCATTATTACATCGATGTGGTTTTTAACCTAGGTACCCATTTTAGTGAGTTTCGAAATTGCCTATCTTGGGTTGATTAACTTTGAATTAAATTCTTTTTGTTTCATTTTTTGTTATCTATTTTAGAAATGATTTTCTTGATCATAGTTATGACTCTTCGATCTATTTATTCATTATTTTTTATCCAAATTTAACCTTTTGGTTCATGTCTTTGAATTGAGACTCGAGGTCTTGTACCTATTTAAATCAATATTTTGTGTGTGTTTTTGGAAGTGCTTTTATTTCTTTTTCGAAGTATTAGGATTAATGGAATTGTAATCGACCCTATTTGCTAGCCATAGTTTGTTATGTGTGGATAATTCTAGGTTTCCTATCTGTGTTTGTCACCATCCTACCCAAAGTACCCTTTCTTTTCCTCATTCTATCCTAATTTTCGAGCTGGTTTTCTTCATGAGTTTTCATCTTAGATTCTTCTGGTTTCTTTGATTGAATTCTCCATACTTTTCTCTACATTTTCCTTTCCCCACTTTTACCATTTGACTTTCCCTATTTTACATATTTTATTCCTGTTAGCAACTGTAAAACTGTCACTCGTTTTGGTCCTGAAAATCTCTCTATTCCCCACTCTGAATTATACCACACAGAATGGGCGATAGTTTACTAAATTGAAATTCACAGCAGAAAGTGTAATGTTACAATAAAACTAGATATGATTACTTATTTTGTTTGAAAAAAATTTGAAAATTGCAAATAAAACAGTTTTTATTGAGTTATTTGAATTATCGAAAATTTAAAAATCCAAAAATTAACTTGAGCTCAAGAAATTGGTTGTACGCAGTTCTAGGACGCGCTCTTTCAATCCATGTGCAGGTTAGTTCAGTCAAATTGGAGAGTGTCAGTTCCAAAATTTCCCTTCTAGAATTTTTCTGGACTTGGAGCTCCTATTGAAAACTATTCCTAGAAATAATAACGGACTCTAAAATGTTTGACATTGAGTAAGATCAAAATACTACTTCGAAAAAACCCATGCATTCAAAATTGTAAACTACGACGTTCATTTTTGAGCTTTACGCAAATTTTTTGAAATATTGAAAAACTATGGCAAAGTATTAACTTATTATTTATGCATTTAATAAGTAAAACGAACCAGCGTGAATAATTACCTCAGTTCAACTTTTAACTTAAAAAATTGAACAACCATTTTTCAAACACTCTGGAGCTTCCAGTGACTTTTTAAATTACCTACAAGAATTTCATATTGTTTCAGAAAGGTCAAATTTGAACTTGAGCATTACTTGAGCCTTGTATTTTTGATTAGTTCAATTGAAAAATGTTTTACTGATTCTAATTGACAGTTTCATCAGCTAAAGTTTGGTCCAATACTGACAATTTCTTCACAAAAAACGCCAATACTAAAAAAAAAACGAAAAACGAAAAACCAGCTCAATGAGCTAATTGGAATTTAAGACAGGGCCAAAAAATAGGTATTCAGTCAACTGATTAAATTTCTGTGATGAAAAATGCTAACCACAGGTAAGCGGGTTTTCCGCCAGGAATAAAAAATTTCGCCTGTAATTGGCTCGCAATCAACTGAAAAGGAAAATGGCAATTAATTTTTTCCTTCTATGCTTTAAAAGGCAATCCTTAAGTTGGAATTATGAGGTTGGACATTTTCTTCTGCTCTTCCCCTTCCACCAACCATAATTTTTTTGCTATTCGTGTAAGTATAGAGTGACGATATAAGTTCAGAAATTGAAAAAAGTATATCATCAAGTAGGTAAGTAGATGTTGGTTCTAGTTTACTCGATGTATAATGAGAAATTATGAGAAATTTCCACCAAAAAAGGCACGCGGGTTCTGCGCCAGGAATGGACAGTCAAGTTCCAAAAGTCGCACTCGCAGTCAAGTATGACAGTCCCGAACTGCAGTCATTTTTAAATTTTTGGGTGATTTTAGAAAATTCGGAGAATTTAAAAAATTGCTGATTTATGGCGAATTTTCCACTTTGATGACCTCTTCAAAAATAATATAAATTCGGGGTCACTTGTACATACAATAAGAGACTCATTTTTTAAGCAATTACATGAGTAGGTTTTTTTTCAATTTTGTACCAGCTGAATTGAGAAATATTTTGTGGGAAGTGAGGAGAGCATAACTGGCTGGCCCCCTATGACCCTCAAATTCCAGCATAAGGCAAACACTCGACATACATGAACTGAAGATAGATTGCCAACGTTTCCTCATGAAAGGGAATTATTCTGTGTCAGGACATCCTGTATATTGACAGAATAAAATTGAAAAAAATCCACCAAGTATACAAATGTGGGCCACTCTAACCTTAAACGCATTGTTAAATTTCATAAAATTCACAGCTGATGAAATTCTAAGGCATTCGCGAAAAAATTTGAAGAATCAAACGATTAAAGTAACAAATCATACCCTGAAAATGATTTCTTTACCTACTCCCTTCAAGTGCTACGTGTACCTTATTGAGGAAGAAATAAGACGAAACAAAAACGAGTAAAAAAAAATCACGCGATGGAAATAAATTTCGCTTTATAGTACAAAAGAAAAACATATTTTAAAGCTTTTGAAAGCCAGCAAGAAGAAGAAGTAAAAAAACTAAACGGTGAAAAGTTTAAAATTGAATTTAAAATTAAATTTACGTTCATAAAAAAAAAAAAAAGAAAAACTTCAACACTGTCAAACTGAACTACATGGAAACGAAGAATTCGTGGCTTTTTGCCCCTCCTCGAGACTATTTTTTTCAATTAGACGCAACGACGTAGTAGGAATGAAACGCCCGTAACGTAAATTTTCACGTGAATTGCCCTTCGTCTGGTACGATATCTTTCCCTGTACAAAAAAGAAGGCTCACCCGGTGACTTTATTTTTTTTTCATTCGAGTTTTTTTTTCAGCATAGCGTTTAGCAAGGAAGGTACCTATGAGAGATCGTGTAGTATGCGAAAGGGATAGCACCTACCACAGGATTTCGTATAAATTGGTGGTTTTTCTGGCGACCGATGTCGTTCATCGATGAGGTAGAGTAGCCTCGAAGAAGGGGTAATTTACGAGTGAGCGGAATTATGGTATTAAAGGGTCATGAAAATTTACCAGTTATTAGTGAGTTTGTGGTCGTGTTTGCGAAAGTGTAATAATATGTGGCTCGATAAATGATTAATTATTTTACGGCGATGTAGTATAAGTCGAATCGAGTACCTCTACCTATAGGTAAAACACCGAGCACAAATCTGGTTATATTGTATGTACATACAATTAAGCGTCTAATACAGAGTTAAAGAGTAGGAGTACGAGTTGGAGTAGGAGTATAGATACGTATAAAATAACGAAATATCGATACTGGCAGCTTCGAATGGTTCACTGTGCCAAAAAAATTCACTACGTCGTCGGTAAGCATACCCATCCACTGTACAGAGAGAATGCGTGGGTGTAAAATGCCAATCTCTTTGCTCCAGATCTCGACGCGCAAAAGTGCGTTATTTTTAAAACAAACGAAACAACGAGGGGAGAAATACGTCTACGAAGGATTTGCGACCGAGTTGGCGAGCATTTAATGGATAAAGGTGCCAGCTTATTAGTAAGATTGCGTATTTACATAAGTCTGGAGAAGACGCAAACTCGAATCGAGTCGGATTTTATACAGTGTTACTCGTTAAATGAGTTGGCATAGACAACTTTGACCGATTACCAAGATATTGTGACGAATTCGCCGATTGTACGCGAGCTGGAAATTGTTTTGAAAAATTTTAACGACCGTGGTTAAGTGAAGCTTTATAGCTGCGAACATTGTTTTCGTTCACCTCCTCGCCGCCCTCCCGGCCAAGATTCTGCTCGAAATGAGCCATTTATTTGGTATTGTTTGCGATTCAGATCTGTTAACTGCTAAAAGGATATGGTATTATTATGGTACTTATACGAAGTAAATAGAGAAATGGATACCATCATTCACGCCGTAATGGCTGGGTAAACGTACACGTTTTATAAGTTAACTGTGATGGATGTTAGAGATTCTTTTCGTTATACTTGCTCCAGTGGATATTAAACTCTCTACTCTTAGGTTATCTTTTTTTTTTTTTGCCTCTCTCTACCGAGTACTTTTCAGGGGAAAAAACGCTCAACTAACAACTTTTCCGCGGGTAAAAAAAACAAGCTATTTGGAACGTATACTGTTAAGTTGCACGCCCTAAGCTAAGTAAAATATCTGGTTCGATGTGTCGACAGGTTCCGATAAAAAAAATTACCCAACTTTTGCCGCGTATTTTATTGCTTCAAGTTATTAGGAATGGAGAAAAAATGGTAACTAGGAAAATGCATTATAATGTTGATGTATTCGAAATGAACGGCGGCGTGTGCCTGGTGCCTGGTTATATCCTCTCTTTCGAGTTTGGATTATTGATTTCGTTGATTTTTTTAGGTTCAGAGATGGATTTTTTTAATTGATTTTTTTTTATGGTGGAATATTTTGAACTGAGTATACGTCTAGTGATGATGAACCAGCATGCTGAGTTCAAATATTTACCTACTGATTTTTTTTAGATCAAATCTCTGTCTCTGCCTTTTCTCCCTTCGCCAGCTCAAAACAGCTGATTAAAATTTTGAAAACTTCAAAATGACGTAGGTACATAAAGCGTTACTTGTTAGGTTTTATGTACAGGGTGCCCAGAAATATCGAGTACCCCAAAGAAAGTTCTTCATTAAAAATATAGGTTGGCAACGTGAAATAGATGCATATGATTGGTGGAATGTTATCTCTCCAGTCCAACAACCAATCATGTGCTATCATTATTATCATTCACTGTGACCAACCAAAGTATTTTAGTAGAAAACTTTTTTAGGGGTACTTGATATTTCTGGGCACCCTGTAGATTTAGAGTAGGTACCTAGTAGGAATTTATCATAAAAAAATTACCAGTGGCAGTAATTTATCAAAAAAATACCTGTAATTTGTTTTGAAAAATTGCCAGAAAATTGCCAAAAAAATAATTACTTGTAATTACCAAAGAATTACTTGTAATTTACCAAAAAATGACTTGTAATCACCAAAAAATTATTTTGTAAATTACCAAAAATTACTTGTAATTCACCAAAAATTACTTGTAATTCACCAAAAAATGACCTGTAACTTACCAAAAAATAACCTGTAATTTACCAAAAATTAACGTAATTTACCATAAAATAACCTATAATTTACTAAAAAATAACTTGTGATTTAGCAAAAAATTACTATTTTTTATCAAAAATTGCCAATAATTTACCAAAAAATTACCTGTAATTTACCAAAAAATGACTAGTAATTTACTACAAAACAACTTGTAATTTACTAAAAAATTACTTATAGTTAACCCAAAAATTACCAGTAACTTACCAAATAATTATCAATGATTTACCAAAAAATTACCAGAAATTTGCCAAAAAATTATCAATAATTTATCAAAAAATGAACAGTATGTTAGACTGTATACAAGCACAAATATGATATGGTGGAAGGATGAGAATAATTTCCTAAGGAGTGAAAGATTGATATTAAGTACAATGATTCAATTTAAGATGTACATATATTTACTGATATCAAGTCACTTATGTATCTAATACCTTGTGTGACGACGATTTCGCCGTCAAAAACAACTGGGAAATACTTGGGAAAAAAATTCGTGGAAAAATTTCACCGTTAGGCGACGAAATGTAACTTCGTCGTCGTCTAACGGTGCATTGGTGGTAAACTTTGCCGATTCAGCAGAAATGCTGAATCGGCGGAGTTTACCTAAACCGGGAAGCTAACGGTAAATTGGCCGTTGGTGATACCGATGTTTAAAATCGCAAATGCGATCGTGTCAGTCGAATAAAATCGGTTCTAAAAAGTAGTCGAGTGATTTTTGGTGTCTTGGGCTGGTCTGGCGATTCATTAGGATATGTGTGGTATATTTGTATCAGTTTTTTCGTCGTAAGAATATATGGTCGTTTTAGAGGCAAAAGTCTCTCGTTGTTTGTCTTTTACCAGCCAAAAGGCCGACTTTACAATGGCGCCCGAACTAAAAAGCTCTTAAAAAGCTATCCGGCAAAACAACTTTCAAAAATTTATCGTGGAAAAATTCGTCCGATGTTCGTAACTGAAAAAATTCGACTAAATTACCGAAAATGATCGTGAAAAATTCGTCAATTTAACTGAAAAACGTGATAAATTTGCTGCAGCAGAGTACCTATTCATTAAAATCGCTGTGAATTTTCTTCAAAAGTGCCGAAAGTTTTATTCGTCATCCAAATGCTGCCAAAGAAGTGAAAAAAACCAACTTCGCCAAATTTCAAAAATCTACAAGCTGAAGTCGATGATGAAGAATATCAAAAATTGAGAAGATAAATTCCAACACCAGAGAAGGTCGAAAGCTGCAGCTATATTTTTTTCTCCATTTAATCTAGCCGAAAAGCGAAAGTTGCAGCCAATTTTTTCCATTTAATCCAGACAAAAAGCGAAAGTTGCAGCCAATTTTTTCCATTTAATCCAGACAAAAAGCGAAGGTTGCAGCCATTATTTCCATTTAATCAAACTGAGAAGCGAAAGCTGCAGCAAATTTCCAAAAAAGTAATCCAGCCAAAATTCGTCATCATCCATCAATTCTCAAATAAAATCAAGAAAAAATCATTTGGACTTGGAAAAAACCAAAATGGACAAGTCTTCGGTAAATTTATTGATAAATTATTATTGCTATTTTTAAAATTTTGTTTTTCAATATGTTATGTGTGCAAAACTCTCTCAAATTTTCGTCAGCTCTTGTTACAAATTTTTATTAATGTCTCTCTCTTGTTCAAAAATTTCGTTTTTCTCTCAAAAAACCTTCATTGAACTGAAATGAAAAAACTTTTTTAAGCACTCATTTTTGGTTTTTCCCATTATCCCTGCTCAAAATTCTTGAGAAAAATCCATGAGTGGTACTGTCAGCACTACTTGGATATACTATTTAACGAAACCTGAAATTGAAACTATATTGAAAACATATTCTATTGATGGTGCTGGCAGTATAGATGAGTTGAGAGCTAGGTTAAAAATTTTCGTAAAAACATATCCGAATTTTGGGATAAAATTACAAGATAAATTACAAAATTGGAAAGAATTGAGGGCAGATGAGCAGGAGGTGAGTGATTTTCACGAATTTTTGAAAAAAGAAAGAAGTGATATTGAACTTTCAAAATTTTGGGATAGAGAGGAAGAATTGCACCAAAAACGAAAGGAGGCTGAAAAACAAAAAAGACAAAAAGAATTAGAGGAGGCAGAATTTAGAAAACAAGAGGAAGAACGACAAACTCAGGAAAAAGATAGTGATAAAAATTTAGAAAAAACTTTAGAAATAGACTCTGAGGACTCTGAAGACTCTGAGGAACAAAGTGTAAATTCTATCGAAATTCAGGTCAACGTTTTCAAGAAAAAATTGCAAGAATTACATAGAAAATCAGCAAACTTTAATAAAATGGAAGAGCCAAGGTACAAAATTAAATACTTTTCGGGAAAAGATGACGAGGATATTGATAATTTTTTTAGACAATTTGAAGCTTTAGCTACAAATTTTACATGGGATGAAGCTAAAAAACTTTCAAAATTACCCTTGTGTTTAACAGACGATGCTCTCGAAACATTTGAACATTTGAAAAATGTGAAAAAAATTACTACTTATGCAGGGATAAAACCTCTTTTAGAAATCCAATACAAACCAAAAACAGAAAAATTGAAACAAAAACTCAAGGCCAAAGTTTTGAAAAACGAGGAAGATGTGGATAAATTCATTTTGGATATTAAAAAATTATGTAGGAAAATTGACCCAAATATGTCTGAGGAGAAAATTTGCAAAAAAATAATAAATCGCCTCACCCCAAATTTGATTGATTGGGTCACTACAAACGATTGCAAAACAATTGAAAGTTTGCAAGACAGTATCACAAGATACGAAAGCAGGAAGTTAATTAAGGACAAAAGAAAAGAAATTGATGTTCAGGCCATGATGGGGGAACTGGTAGAAAAAGTAAAAAAACTGGAGACGAAATCTACAGAACAACCTCAACCCTCAAATATTTACTTCTCTAATGACAGACCTTACAGAGGAAGAAATTCTTACCACAATAACTTTAACCGAAATTACCACCCACAAAACAGAAACTACTACCCACAAAATGGATACTACTATTCTCAAAATAGGGACTATTTTCCCCAAACCAGGGGATATTTTCACCAAAATAGGTATTATGAAAGACCACAGTGGCAAAATAACAACTATACTGAGAACCCCCGAGGGGGCTTCAATCCCAGATACCAATTCAGGGGAAATGATCCTAATAGGGGCCATTTCAGAGGAAATCGACAACCTTATCGTGGGGAAAAATCCAAAACCCCAGAAAATAGTGGTGCCCAGGATAATAAACAATAGCAACGATTCAGGGGTACTTTTGTCGGCGCTCCCATACCCAATATGGCTACACCCTTTATTTATAACAGAAATTATCATCGTAAAATGACAGTAAATTCTGATTGTCATAAGCATTCCCCAATTTGCGTTCAAATTCAAAATAAATTGAATGGTACAAATATAAATGCGTCAGGTACCCCAAATCTACTCGTTGACGTAATTCTGGAAGCAACCAATCAAAAACTTTCAGCTGTGGTAGACACTGGAAGCAATATTACTTGTATTGGTCATAAATATTATTCAAATAAGCTACCAATAAGGGAATCGGATCTGACAGCTTCTGGACTGTGCAATGACCCTGTCAATGTCCTGGGGAAAACTAGGGGAAATATTATTTTAGGAGGAGAAAAATTTACAGTTGAGGCCTATGTGATTGAAAATTTAGCCGCGGATATGTTATTAGGGTTAGATTTTATTGTTGCCCACAAAATGCAAATTGATTTTTTGAACAATTGCCTCATTTTGAAATCAAAGAAAAAACGTGTAAATATACCTATAGATGAAAATTGGATCAGGGAAATCGAAAATGAGGGCCCCCTACACCTATTTAACAACCACATAATTATGCTGAAGGATGTTGAAATTCCCGCCAGAATGAAAGTTAATTTTGAAATCAAAAGTATACCTGGTGAAAATGTCATGATAGAAAATCTGCCTTACTTTGATTCCTATTCAGGAATCAGAGTAAGAAAATTACCTCGTTCAGATGATACATTGTTCCTAGAATTACTGAACTACACAAATATTTCCCAAAAATTATTTAAAAACCAACGAATTTGTGCAGTTTCAAATATTGAGGAAACCACTCATATCAATCATGTAGAAATTAATAATGGAAGAAATTACACACCTAAGGGTGACAAAGTGAGCTTAAATAAGTGGGAAAGAGTAAAATTAAATAATCACTTTCGAATGCTTGATCAAAACCTCAGAGAAATAAAAAAATTGTTAAAAATACCCACTTTTGAAACTGAAACTATTTTTCATGTAAGACAGGAAAATCCAAAAATGAATGATAATGACCTATATGATAACGAGGGAAACAAAATTGATATTAACCCCGACCTACCACCTGATCAAAAACTTAAAATCAAAAATCTGATCTCAAACCATATAAACCTTTTTACTTCAGACCCAATAAATGTTGGTAGAGCCAACATTGAAGAATATAAAATTAATTTAACGGACAAAACCCCTGTGGCCAGTAGAGGGTATAAATTAGCCCCCATTGAAAGACGAAAAATGAGAGAACTTTTAAGTAGGATGGAAAAATCAAAAATTTTATCACGTAGTTCGTCAGCTTATGCCACCCCTGCCTTTTTAAAACAAAAATCTGATGGGTCTTTTCGATTTCTTTGTAATTATCAAAAACTTAACGAAAAAATAGCTATGGATAGAAATACAGTTCCCCGGACAGATAATATTTTCATGGCACTAGAGGGATCTAAATACTTCATCACTCTCGATGCTAATCAGGGCTTCTTTCAAATTCCCATCCAAAAATCAGACAGGCATATCACTGCCATAATTTTTGATAATGAACTTTATGAGTTCAATGTCCTCCCTCAGGGCCTAAAAATATCCCCCGCAGCCTTCAGTAAGGCCATCTATAAAACATTTTCGGATATTCTATACACACACTTGGTTGCCTATATGGATGACTTGTGTATTTTTGGGGTCGATTTTGAAACTACTTTTAAAAATTTGAAAATTGTGCTCGAAAGATTGAGTAAATTAAATCTAAAATTGAAAACCTCAAAGTGTAAATTTTTCTACCCAAAAGTTAAACTCTTAGGCCATGAAGTTACAGGTGAAAAAATCAATACTTTGGAGAAAAATGTTGAAAAAATTAAAAAATTTCCTATCCCCAGAACTGTCAAAAAAGTCAAAAGTTTTCTAGGTCTATGTGGTTACTATAGAAAATTCATCCCAAAATATGCCCAAATGGCTGCCCCCTTGACAAATCTGACCAAAGGAAACCCTCGGGAAAATTCTTCAGTAAAATGGGATAACAATCTTCAAAAATGTTTCGATCTTATGAAAAAATTATTATGTTCAAAGCCAGTACTAGGAATTTATAAGGAAGGTAGGGAGACGATTCTTGAAATTGATGCATCTTCAATAGCCATTGGGGGAGTCCTATCTCAAATAAATGATAAGGGAGAAAAGCATCCCATAGCTTTTTTCAGTAGAAAGTTACAACCCTCCCAAACAAAGTACTGTGCTTATGATCTGGAAATGACTGCTCTTGTAGAAACTATCATCCATTTTCGGGAATATTTATTTGGGAATAAATTTACAGTTTTCACTGATCATGCCCCACTGACCCATTTTAAAAACCAAAAACAACCAAATAATCGAATGGCTAGGCTGGTAACTAAATTGAGCGATTATGATTTTGAAATCAAACACCTAAAAGGGAAGAAAAATATAGTCCCAGATGTCCTTAGTAGGACTGAAATAAATAATGTCAATATTGGAAAAAATTCACCTGATGAAAAAATCGATATACAAACACATCAAAAATCTGATAAATTTTGTAGGGATATTTTATTGGCAAAAAATTCTAAATTAACTGGGGGAAAATCATACGTTGAAAAAATGTCAAAAAAATCTAGAAATTACATATTGGAAAATGGAGTCCTAAAATTCAAATTTCAAACCACCCATGGCTTGAAAAAATTACCAGTTATTCCAGGGTCTCTAAAAAATACAATTCTTGAAAATTATCATGATAAGGCCTTTGGTGGTGCCCATTTTGGAATTTATAAAACCATGAATAGAATTAAGGAAAATTTTTTTTGGGAAGGAATGAGGTTTGATGTCGAAAATTATATAAAAACTTGTGATACTTGCCAAAGAAACAAAAATGTTAAAGGAAAACAACCAGGTCTTTTACACCCCATCCCCATTGATGACCCAGCACCCATGTCCCATATCGAAATTGATTTTGTTGGCCCTTTGCCAAAAAGTAAATCTAAACAATACATTTTGGTGGGTACTTGTCGATCCACCAAATATGCTTTTGCAAAGGCTTTCAAAAATGCTGATAGTGACTCTGTGCTGAAATTCATAAACGAATTAAATACCACCTATGGATGCCCCCAAAAAATTACATGTGACAGGGGTACTCATTTTAAAAATGAAAAATTTCAAGAGGCTTGTGGAAAAATGTCCATTGAACTGAGATTTAATACTGCCTATCATCCGCAGGGATCGGGGGGAGTCGAAAATAAAAATAAAACTATTAAAAACTCGTTGAATTCCTATGTGGCAGAAAATCCCCAATGTTGGTCGGATTACTTGCCCTACATAGTTTTTACCTATAATGCTTGCCCTATGGAAGTATTGAAAGGCTTGAGCCCATACTATCTCATGTTTGGAAAATCTCCAAATTTTCCAATAAATAATCAAATAAATTGTGGAGAAAAATCAAATATTGATAGAATAGGGGAAATAGAAAAACTTGTTCAAATTAGGGAAGAAATTCCAAAGTTGGTGGAAAAATACCAGGAAAAACAAAAATCTTATTATGACAGGATTAGGGAAAATATTGAATATAATGTAGGAGAAAAAGTGCTCTTACAAAACCCAGCTCAGCAGGGAAAATTCAATAATAAATACTTAGGACCCTTCAAAATTGTTAAAAAAATTAGTGATATAAATTATTTGATTGAAATGCCAATGAGGGGAATCTTGAAAGAAGAAATAGTCCATGTAAAAAGGCTGAAAAAATATGAAGAAAGAAGGGAAAATGTTGAAATTGGAAAAGATAATTGAACCAAAATTTTCCAAAATTTTTTTTAAATCAAGAAAATTGAGACTTTCTCAAATACCGTGTGACAGTCCGGAATATCACACGGCTACAGCTTAAAAAAAAACTGAATAGGTAGGTATGGCTGAATTTTTTTTTGAAAGTTTCATTTTTTTGAAAAACTGTATGAATATAGAACTACAAAATACATGGAAAAATCTATAATTAATGAATATTTGAGAAAACAGGCCTGTTCAAAAATTGAAATTTCAAACTCATTTCCCAACATTTCCCCAAACAACCAACAAATAAAATCCACCAATAATACGTAACCTATTTCAGACCTCTCCAAACTGTGAAAAATCATGGGAAAACAAATCTCATTTTCGTATTGATGGAACATACTTATGAAAACAATTTTGGTATGAAATTAAAGGTTTATAATTCCTCTATAAATACGCGGAATAATCCTTTCCCCCCCCCGCCCCCTCTCGCTCAATCACCACTTCAGAAATTTCCGAATGCCGCTATAATTGTGAATTTATCTCGAGTTATTTACCTACAACAGATGCGGTGTTGCCGTCTCGTTGGTAACATACGGCAAAATACTTTGTGAAAACGCATATGATCGGATACTATACGAGTTATGGTAGAGGTTAACGGGATTGATCACCCCGCACCTCACCACAATAACAATACACTGGCATTGTGCGGTAGGTCAATGTGCACTTGACCTACTGACAGTACTAAAATTACATCACCGCGCCGATCATATGTTTTGCAATGATGAAAAGTAAGAGTGAATGAGAGAGAGAGAAAGGTATATAACAACAACCGGCCATGATTAAATGGGCGGTCTTATAAAAACCAGACATGCAACTATAAAGATACGCTCATCTCCAAATAGATGGCGTTAGAGGTATTACTTTACGTATAATGTAGACGAATTCGAGTTATACCCAGGAAAAATTCTAAAGTCTTTAATCACGCGTCACTCGAGAAAAATTCATGTTTTTCTCAAATTATTCATATCTGTGCTTGAACAGTATTCTCAAATTCTGAGGTGGAAATTTGTCACTTATTGCTGTTTAACAACTACAAATTTGTCAAATTTTACTTGCCTATTTGCTATTATCATTTCAAGATGAAGTTCATGAAAATTATAAAACTTGAAATTTGAAAAATCGAATTCTTACATTAAAATTGACGTTCTGCTTGGAATTACGAATTTTCCGAAGCTTTTGGCATCGCTCGCTCGTGGAATTTTGGTTCTCCCCTGTACAATGAAGAAATTTCAAAAAATTTCTGACTTTAAAAAATGTTGAGATTATACAAACTGAATTCGTTCATTAAAACTGATGCTGTCATGTTTCTTGAATTACAAAACCTTCCAAAGCAAAAAGTTGTCATATTCTAGAAATATTCATAATATTTACTCAAATCATATGGAAAACGCATTTTCTGAAAACTTTTCGTGATGTGTTACAAATTTATAAAAACCATGGTAAAAATTATTGCTTGAGTGAAGTGAGAGCGAGCACATTTCTGAAAATTAGGCCCGAAAAATGATGAAAATGCTATTTTGCACATTTTATTTCAAAATTTTACTCGCGGATAGTGGAAAATTCCCTTTTCATTCCCCACCTGAATGTAGCTGTCCCTTGCACACATTTCTTTTTTTTTGTTTTTTTATTCAAATACGATGTAATACTGAATATGTACTTGTAAAAATGACAGCAATGACGATATAATCTGTGTATTTCATTAGTTTGTTCTTTTTTTTCTCTTGTCACATAAAAAATTTAAACTACTTCATTTTATTTTAAAATTTTTTTTTAGAATTATATATCATTTCATTTTTACATTTTTCCTGAATTGGAATATCAGTTATTCTATTCAAATTTAGTTTTTTGTGAATTTTTGTTTCAAAGACAGCTTTGATTTATTTTGTCTTATTATTTTGGATTTTTTATATTTTGTGTTTTATTTAATTTTTATAAATTTGAGAATATTTTCTATTCTTTCAAATACCTTTTAACTTCAATATAAAAGTTGATTTATCTTGTTTCTTATAATTATTTTATTTATTTTTTATTCTTTTTTATATAAATATTTCAAATTTTTTCACCCCATTTTCATATTCTTCTTGAATTGGGAAGATTTGATATTTTTAAGCCTACATTTTATTTTATTATTGAATTATTTTTGTGTGTTATTTTACACTTTCTTTTTTAAATGTACATTTCAATTATGTAAAGGCGTTATCATTATAGGATTATAATTACATCTAATTATTATTTTATGGGACATTTTTCTATTATTAATGTTTTTTTTACTAATTTTCTTTATTTTCCTTCCTTGTTTTAGGGTTTTAGCTATAATAAATATTTAACATAGCGAATCTTCTGTTACAGTACCATTTTAGAATTTTACGTAATTATATCAGTTAATTTGACATCGCCAGGCCCGTACTCCATCCAAAATCGCGTGGGGTCACGCTTCCGTGGGGGGAGGGGGAAATTTGTGACGACGATTTCGCCGTCAAAAACAACTGGGAAATACTTGGGAAAAAAATTCGTGGAAAAATTTCACCGTTAGGCGACGAAATGTAACTTCGTCGTCGTCTAACGGTGCATTGGTGGTAAACTTTGCCGATTCAGCAGAAATGCTGAATCGGCGGAGTTTACCTAAACCGGGAAGCTAACGGTAAATTGGCCGTTGGTGATACCGATGTTTAAAATCGCAAATGCGATCGTGTCAGTCGAATAAAATCGGTTCTAAAAAGTAGTCGAGTGATTTTTGGTGTCTTGGGCTGGTCTGGCGATTCATTAGGATATGTGTGGTATATTTGTATCAGTTTTTTCGTCGTAAGAATATATGGTCGTTTTAGAGGCAAAAGTCTCTCGTTGTTTGTCTTTTACCAGCCAAAAGGCCGACTTTACACTTGTGACTGTTTAAACAATATAATTTAAAAAAAAATCCTTATACCAATATTTTTAATATCAAGAAGAAACTATTTACTTACCCCTTGCTAGCTCAACTTATACCACATAAGTGTCGTGTACAGTATGTCAAAACACATTAATTAGGCTCACGGATTTGTGAAATAATCAAACACAAATTCCTTTCACCAATGTAATCGTTGTAGTCAAATCACATTAGGTCTCTTAAATATAAGGTTTTTCGAAATATACGCATGCACCGCTATAAAACATGATTAGGAGAATACTCTATGTATAGAGTGGCCCATAAGTCAGGCCGCACTTTTGAGTTTTTTCTGTCATGGATACAATCTAGTAGTGTACTTCTTTGAGTTTGGGCTACAAATAGAGTAACCGAATTGGGTTGAAAGTTATACAGGCATGTTCACAGCATTTCAAACTTTAATTATCACTACTTACCTACTTATGCTTTTACGTGATTTTAACACGGTATTGTGAACAATTTTTTGTGTTGAAAATTCTGTGACAATTTTACTAAGCTCGTTGATTTTGCAAATTTGCAGCCTGACTTTTGGGCCACCTTGTATGATTACTTAATCACATGTAAAAATCACATCAACTATTCCTGCAAAGGAAATTGAATTCAACTTAAAACTATTGAAATACACATTTACTCTCCATAGCCACTATATACTATGGCAGAGGACTAATTGTTCAGACCAACGATTCATAGATTACTTAGAACATGAGGAGCTGGATATCAAAACGCCGTAAGTCCATTTTGCAAAATTTTCAGAAATGAGGAAAAACTGTGGGGGGGGGGGGGTCGGGGGGAGTCGAAGGGGGTCAAATGTGGTATCAGAGGAAAGGGGAAGTCACCATGACCTCAAAACATGAAAGTGCCCAAATTTTTGAGAACCGGGGGGAACGTGGGAAGGGGGAGAAAAAAAGTTACTGCGTTTTGATCTGAAACTTGCTACAAAAATCACGCACATTTTATATCAAAACGCAGTAAATACACCGGCACTCTCTTACTGAAATAAAAACACATGGGTAGAGAACCATTTTAATGATTATTATCTATTAAATAGTAAAAAAAATATTCAAAATTAAAGCGCCGTTTGCCATAGTGACTGAGTCATGACACAAGATTTTGTTTTTTATGTTCAGGCCAAGTGTGATTATGATTGAACAATATGTTGGAAATTTTTTAAAAGTCTGTAGTTTCATTACCAACGGTAACCACCTTCTGAAATCAATGTTTACCAACCTTAAAACACAAAAAACGCTAAAAATAGTGTAGTTACTGCGTTTTGAAGTAAAATTGCTGGTTTTTACTGCGTTTTGAAGTAAATCTCAACTTTGAGTGGGATTTTCGAGGTGAAGCATGGCAGATGGATTTACGACGATGGCTGCAATCGATTCCCCGTTGAATTTTACATAGGAAAACACTCTTATCTCAATTTTCATAAAAATGGACTTACGGCGTTTTGATATCCAGCTCCTCACTGTTCCAACTCATGTATCTACTACAATGGATGAACAAGAAGTGATGTCGAGATCGAATCTAGCTAAAGTTATACCTGCAGTTTTGGGTCGATCTTGAGAGATTATAAACTAGCGCCACGTTATCAAATATGGGAATTATAAAAATGTTAAGAATGTGATCCCCCACTGATTCTCAAGTACACCCTTAAAATTCGTGAAACCCTATAGGATCTCACCAACCTAGAGAATCGTTACATAATACACTGCCAAGATAGTGAGGCCATAATGCCACCTTACAAGTAATTTATCAAAAAATTACCTCTAATTTACCAAAAAAGTACCAGTGATTTACCAAATTACCAGTATTTTACCGAAAAATTACAAATAATTTACCAAAAGAATAACTTTAACAAAAATAATTGTAAAAAAAAGTAATTTACCAAAAAGTTATGAGTAATTTATCAAAAAATGACCAGTAATTTAGGTACCTACTACAAAAATCATTAGAGATTTTCCAACAAAATACCAGTGATTTAACAAAACAATAGGTACCTACCTGTAATTCATCACAAGTTACTTTTTTTGTGACAAAAATCGCCCATAATATTCCATCGCCATATCGGTAGGTAAATATTTTATATTAAAAATTTTTTAAAATACCCACATTATTACCTTAGTACCTATATAAATATATTTCCCATCATTTTTGCGAATCTGACGTGTAGGTACCTACTTGATATCCATTGTTACAAAAACAATCGATCTTTTTCAAGTTTTTAAATATCTGACTCTGAAAATTGGTGCAATTTTGTTTCAAGTTCTTAAAAAGCCAACACAGTATCATTTAGAACCGGTTTGATAAAAACGATAATATGAAAAAAATCTCTACATCCTCTGACTCTTATTAGATTCCATGCTCATCAAATGATATCGAATTAAAAACATATGTACAATAATTTAATTTAGGTAAAAATACTTTCATTACATTATAGGTTATGATAAATGACACTTTGATAAAGTTGATAATCGCCATGAAGTGGTATTCCAAGGGCGATGATTTTCGTACGATTTGGTATCGGGGCATAAACGGTATAATTTTCCCACCTATGTAAAGTTATCAACGTTCGTTCATTGACCATAGCAGCTGTTTTAGCGCCAAATACGACCTTAATTTCGGGCGAATACAGCCCTATGTAAACGGTGGCGTCGTGGATTTGGGTATGAACATCTAACAGACGGAATTGACTATAAACGGTGGTGAATTTCAAAGCGAAATAATTGAGCACGTAATTCAACAGGTGATATGGATAGATATCTGTTTGTAGAGGGAATTGCGTGAAGAATTCGTATAAAGATTTAGCAAAATGTGCCGAGTCCGAGTCTTCAACCATGTAATTGTACATACTCGAGATGACGTTATCGATGAGGTGTGGTAGGATGTTGAATTTGGTTCGGTAGTAATCCATGATGAATTCCGATAGCTTGTATTTAATCCTATGGTTTGGTATTTGTAAACTAACATCGGTGTAGTTTTTTCTATCGGTTAGGTATCCGCTGCTGTAAAGTAAGGTTAGATATTTCCCTCGGTCTTCTTGTTCGACGATAAAGTCTGGAGTTAAAGGAATCTTTTTGAGATCTAAGGCGACTGCGTGGTCGAAGCTGGCGAACTTCCTCAAGTACGTTTTACCACAGACGATGTTGGCGAGCATGCCTCTGAATCTTTTCACTTCCAGAGATTTTCGTATAAAAGAATCTGCCGAAGTAGGCTGCTCGTAATAGGTGACGTTTTTATTGTTGAAAACTCGAATATAGGGAGGAAATTCGTGCAGACGTTTGGTTAGCTGTCTGCCACTCCTAAACCCATTGAACCATTGTCGAGATTTTCTGTCTAGTTCGACGCTCGATGGAAAAGTCCTGAACATGGAATCTATTTCGAATGCTGTCAAGGAAAACGCGTTGTATAAAATGGTCTCCGTCGTATTGATTCGTACCGATTCGTTGAACCCTTCAAGTAAACTTGTAACGTCGTAAATTCCTGCCATAATGCACCTGTCCATGAATTCGTTCGTTTGTAAAGAGTTGATCAACAGATCTGTGTAAAATTTACGAATATTTTGTTGATCTTCTTCCGAAACGTCGTGTGTGAAAAAGGATTTAAAAATACAGTCGTAATCATCTACCAAGATGTAAGGTTTTTGATCGAAATACCAATGTAGGAATTTCGATAAAAGCTGAATACTTTGAGTCAACTCTTCGGCACTCGCTTTACCTTCCAAGATGTTATGAAACGACGTGTAGTTTCCTTCGTCCGTCAATAGTTCAGAATTATTCAGATATTTATACTGTTTAAAGATATCGCTGATGACAGAACTGACTTGCGTTACAAACTCATCGTACGTTGACGCACTGACGTTTTCAAAGCTTAAAAATATTACCGGATATTTGCCTTGGAATAGGTCAATGAAAGGTGGATGTTGACTGATGAGTAAGCTATCCTGTAACTCTTCCACTTCGCCGTTCTCGTGAACCACTTTGTTGTGCCTGAATAGCTGGTAATTCGGAGCATGCTCTCGGATTAGCTGAGCACCTTCTTCGGTCGTTTCTACTTCGAAGAATGCTTTCACCATGTGTAAGTTGGTCGTCTTCGACCAGCCCGGATTTGATAGAATTAAAAGTATTTTGATGCTTTGAAACTCGAACAGTTTTGATATCAGCGTAGTTTTGTCGATAAATAAGTCACTTTTTTCGATTAGCTCTCGGTATGTACGAGCATTTTCGTAAATCCTGCCGTTGTTTTTTGGGATTTTCTTCTGTATGACGACGATAGTTGTTGCTTTGTCGTCGATGCGAATATCGGATTGGGTCAAGGAGATTAGCGTGACTAAAATTGAGGAGAGTAGAAGATTCATTGTGAAGGATCGATTGGTCTTAGCCTAATGAATGAACTTGGTAGGTACCTGTAAAATTAATGGTGTTGATGATCTGGACTAGAAGAAATTAATGTTGATTTTAAAATATTTTTTTACCTTGCTGGTACTGTTGATGGTAACAAGATCAATTTAGGTTCACATTTCAGTTGAAATTTTGAATTGTGTAAGGAATACTGTACCAAGTAAGTTATCAATTTTCGTAACGATGATGAAATGAATGAGGTAGATACGTTTTTAGAAGATTCGCTTTAACTTTTTTTTTTCGTGATAACATCGTCGTTTTATCAAGTAGCCTGGTCTTATCTAATTTAACCCAAGTATTTCGGTTCCGTCGGTGTAATAATAATCAAAATTTATATGGGTCTTTGCTCTTTCAACTTCGATGATTGAAATTATTAACCTCGCTCGGTAGGTTATACGTATCTTTGATTTCACCATGATTCAAATTGGGTTCTTTGGTCGTACGCGTATGTTAAATGAATAATACGTAATACGAAAACTTTATTTTTTAAATTAGGTATTATTATAATAATCGTGGATAGATTACATATGTATTTTTAAAATTTATAAAAAAATACTGGGGTGTCTTAAGAGTTATCTAAGCTTTAAATGAAAAAAAATCCCGGACATGAAGAAGAACATCAACAATATACTTTTCTAAAAAGTTGAGGTGACTGTGGAAACCTAGGAATGAATCTATCATTAGTGAAAACAGATATCTGTATTCCAAAATCGCACATCAGCAATATAACATAGATCTTCACGAATGCAAATGGACTTTTAAAAAATTCATTAGAAAATAAGTGAACTTGTAACTATCAATGAAGACAAATGTGTACTTATAGGAGTATGTGTTTTTTTAGAAACGAAAATACACCAAAGATTGGCCCATATCTCAAATAGATCGGAAAAAATCAATTCTTCTGGCTCAAATTTCAAAAACCTGAAAAAAATTCGCCTAAAACTTTTTTTAAAAAAAGAGTTCTTTGACCAAAAAATATAATTGTTGGCAATTTTTTTTGAAATATTTGGTTTTTTTTTAATATTTAGGAAAACAAAAACATTTAGAGGCGTTAGTTGTTTAAAAAACTCAACTCCAAATTTCAATTGTAGAGGGTTTTTTTGCTGAATTTTTTTTGGAAGAGTACCCAAAATTTGGAATTTTTCAAGTTTTTGTGTCTTTGGGATTGTTTGAAAAAATTATTG
Organism: Planococcus citri; assembly: GCF_950023065.1. Lineage (NCBI taxonomy): Eukaryota > Metazoa > Arthropoda > Insecta > Hemiptera > Pseudococcidae > Planococcus > Planococcus citri. The sequence goes on along the minus strand of NC_088678.1, from coordinate 59,161,533 downwards.
TGAGGTTTTTTCTTTATTTTGCTTTCGTGGATCATTCGTAGAAGTGGGAGTTTTTTGAATTAAACTCAAATAAAATGGACCATGTTATGTAAATTGAAGGTTGAAGCCCTGGGTTCCTACTTGATTTCAGGTTTTAAGGCTCTCACATTAGAATAAGAAGCTGTTTTTTAATTCTTTTTGAAACAAAAAATTCAATTTTCAAATATTTGCATAGTTCGTACCTGGAAAGTAGTTTTTAATTTTTATAGGAAAAAAAATTCAAGCAACGGAATCAAAATATGTTTCAAACAAATTGATCATTTCATTCCTTGAAATTTGAAACCTTAAATGCTCATTTATTATTTTTGATCCTTTTTTTTTTTTTTTCAAAACCAATTTTTAGTTCTTAGAAAGTTAAAGTGGGCGAACAATATTTTGTTGTATGTATTCCAGATACTTTTCCGATTTTTACCATCACATTTGAATCAAAAATGGATTAAAACCGTTTTTCAGCCTTCAGAAATGTAAAACTGGTCGAGAAAATCTGCTTCTGATCGCTGAAGGGTGGCTTTGTTTTTCCAGTTTTAATAGGAAAAAAACAGGGCTCGCACTCGGTTACTTTTTGACTAAGTAATTAAGTTATTAAATTACATAAAAAAAACTTTTGGTTGGATACTAAAGTAATTTTTTTTGTCTTTTTAATTTTCAAAAATTCAATTTTTCCAAATCTCGGTCCCATTTCTAAAAAATTTAGGCAGTATCAACTAGTGAATATTTACAAAAGTACTCGATGTTCTATCTTTTTCCAATTTCTTAAACTGTCTCTTCAAAGTTAAAATTGCCTTCAACAAAGCCCTGCCTTTGGCTAAAGTTCTCGAAGTTCTCGCTTTGTGGCAAAAATAGCAAAAAGCTTGGTTTTGGTTAAAATTGCCAAAATGTGTTGTTTCGTGCCAAAAATTGCTGAAAATCATTGCTTATGTTTGCGAAAAATTTCAAATGTTCCCCCCTCTCCGACCCCCAATCCCAAATGTTGGAAAAAGAAACATTATTTTACCTGAAAGTTGCAAAAAAAACTTATTTTTTTGGCAGAAATTGCAATAAAGCAGGTATTACATTGTTTGTTAGTGATTTCCAAAAAGTTTTGCTGTTTGCCAAAAATTGATAAAAATTGCTTTAAAAAGTCTCATTTTTCGCTAATGATTGCTAAGGAAAAATCACTTTTTTTTAAATTGCTCAAGTCTTGCTTTTCTGTCAAGAATTGTCAAAAAAAAGCTCTAAGGTTGCTTTTTGCTAAAATATTCAAAATCTCACTTTTTTGGCAGAAATTCCCAATAATTCTGATCATCTTAAAAGTTACCAAAAAGTCTTGTTTCATCAAAGAAAAGTAATGAAATAGCCTCATTTTTCTGACAACAATTTGGTATAATTTTTTTGTCAGTTTATGTCAAAAAGACCTCTTTTTTGCTGAAGTTGTCAAAGTCTTAATCGAGTTTCATTATTGGATTTTAATTGGAATGCTTATTATTTCGTAATTTTTTTTTTGAATTGTGATTGAAATGTTGTTGATTTTTTCTGCATTAAAATGTTTTGTTCACGTTCTTTACCATTTTTGGTTCATTTTTGGCTACTAACTAAAGTTACCTTGTTTTTTTTTTTTTGAAAAAATTGAGTACAAGCCTTGAAAAAATTTAAAAAATTGAACCGGGTACTTAATGAGCTTTTTACTTCCATAAATTAGGAATAAATAGACGTAGGACTTCTTTATCTCAGGGCGTTTAATAATACTTTCATATAACATGACATCTTTACATAACGAAGGATAAAAAGGTAATAACGATACAAACATATATAACAAAACCGTTGACTTCGAATACTAGAAAAATTGCAACGTTGCCAATTCTAACAAATACATCGTAATCTATCTTTGAACTTTACTGTTACTTAACTTGGCGAACTTTTGGCGGAGGAGGTGCCGTTTCACTGCCCCAACTGTCTCGGCTCGAGGCACGAGAAGAGGGACAGTTCCACAGACACCCCCTGCCCCGACTCGACTAATTGAAAAACATCGAACAGAGTAAATAATATAGAAAACATATCACAAATCATTCTTAAATTAGTAGTAGTAATTTCTATTCGAGCATCTTTTTAAATTACGTCGAGTCGATTTTCTTTGAAGGAACTAGAATTAAACAAGTTATCAGTTGAGGAGAGAGAAAAGAAAAACAAACAAGAAAAACAAAGTAATACGGTTTTACAGCCCCGATTATCCTAGAGGTATCACATTAGTATAAAAAATTTTACATATCACTTGTAGAACACAAAAGAAAATTACGTTCAGTCGAACTTAGAAAAATAATACATGATTAGTAAAAAAAAACATAAGAGAATTGAACACAACAATGATAATAGAAATGATTAACTAAGAAGTACCAAAAAAAAAAAATAATCACAGCTGAAAACTTCGAGAGAGCTGTTTGATTTTTAGATTAATAGCAATATAATAACATACTTCGGGAGAGGAGAGTCGATACGATTTTCAATCATCCAACAGGGAACGCGGCTCGTCTAATAATTTCAACCTTATCGCGTTGGTATACTCGTTATGGAAAAAGATTTTCGTAGAGTTTGGTTTTGTAAAAAATTTATATCCTACGTAGTCCTGGTCGACATTCTCTATATTTCGCGTTACGATCATACATACATCATCGGATAGTTGTCTCGCTGCGTTGATTAGCGTCGCATTGAAGAAACTTGATCGCTGATCATTCTGTCGAATGATAGACTGAAATTCGTAAGGTTGAGCATACTGGACTCGTAGGCAGTTTTCGATTTGGGGCAGTAGAATAACTCTAATAATTTTGTATTTCGACTTCAATTTATTCAGGACTGCGTATATCTCATTATTCAAGTTATTTTCCGTCATTCTACCGTTTTGAATATCGAGCCATCCGAAGCTGGTTATGCAAGTCCTGTCTGTGCGATCGTTCATTTCTAAATATTCACGAAACTCTTTTATAGTATACCGAATATTAACGCCTTCCACCATTTCTAATATACTTTTTTCTTTGTTTTCCATGAGAGCATCGCGTATCAAATAAGCAGCAAAACCATCTCCAAGCATTCTGGAATTATTAAAATGGGCGTATAACTTGTCATCGGATTGTTTGATGGTGAGTATTCTGGTTACAACGTAGTTCGAATGAAATTTTCCCATTAAGTAGTTAGAGACACGACGAAGTTGACGAGATAACACCGTTGATTGGCGAACAGCTTCTTCTTCGCGATTCCGTAAATAATTCTGTCTTGCCAGAATCTCTAAGTTTCGGTTACGAGATTCTTGTAACTGTTGTCGAGTTCTTTCGTTTTCTTCCTTTCGTTTGATCTTTTCTTCTTCCAGTTCTTGTTGGTAATATCTCCTGTCATTTCTCTCCATATCTATGATTGCTGCCAATTCCGCGTTGTCCTCGTTTAGTCCTCGGATGGTCAAATCTCTATCTTTTATTTTTATTTCTAGAATTCGTACCTGTTCGGTGAGGTTGTCAATTATCTTTTCTTGTTTATAGGCGGAAAAGGGTATTTTCTTCGATTCTTCAAGTTTGTTTCGTAAATTTACTGTACGTCTCTCTAGATCATTTATTCGCTGCTGCATTTCCTCCACCTTTCGATCAGCCGCTTTGTTGTCTTCTTTGAGTCTTGAGATCGCAGATTGATCGGTCAGAGTAGGAGTTACTATCGTCTTTATATTTGTAGGACTTAACAATTCTGCCATCGGCAACTCGCGTTATTCTCGACACCGGACGCATCTTGGATTTGATAGTAATTATTTCCATATTTTCACCACCGAATACGCAAACTAATACTCATTCGAAACACAGAATCGCACGAGGTAATTTAGCACAGTATTACTCATTAAAAGCAAACTAATAATTAATAACAAACTGCTAAGAAAGATCATCAAACACAAGGAACACATTTACTTGAATATTTTTAATGCGCATTTCCTTCGAAGTTCTAGAAATGAAGATTTTATTTATTTTTTTTTTTGTTATCAGTTGATTTTTGGCTTTTCGTTGTTTTGGTGATTTAGGCAGTTGTTTTTGGTTTTGTGACGTTTCGATTAATTCCATCCTCTTACTATTCGGTAATATTCTTCTGTGGAGAATTTCTCTTTTAGATTATTTCTAAGAAGTTGGCGGGTTGATGTTGGGATGTTTTGCTCATATTTAATTTTTCGAACTTCCGATGCTGTTTTGAATAATTCATCTTCGCCAATTTCGTTTTCGATTCTCATTAGTTCTTGAGTGTAATTGCTTTCGATCGGTACTGGTGAATTAGAAATAATCATGTTGATAGTAAGTACACTTTTCGTTGGTTTTTCCTTTGGTGGCCGACCTCTCTTTTTCTTCGCTTGAATAATATTTTTTAATTGTTTCAATTTAGATGGATTTGTTTGCTCATCATTCCATCCTAAATAATCACTTTCGGATGCTGGTTCCTGTTGTACCAATTCGAGTTTTCTCCGATCATCGATCCGTTGTTGAAACGTTCTTTTATCAAATGGTGAAGTATATTTGATATTGTCTTCGAGTAGTTGAACTTGTTCTTTTTTCGCGTAAATGGTCGTTTGTCGAAGATTAACAAATTTTATGTCGTCGTTTTCCTCTGTTTTATAATTTCTAACTAGGTAGCAGTTGACATCAACTTGTTCTTCCACTATAAATGGGCCAATGCGTTTCGGGTAGAATTTACCGGCTAAAAATCTGTCAGCGTTGCTGTGGAGATGAGTAGAAATCATTACTAGATCTCCTTCTTGGAGTCTTTTCTCTGGATCATCGTTCTCGTTGAATTTTTGCTCCTGTATAATCCATAGTTCCAGCTGTTTCAATCGAATAAGTTTATGGATTTTTTCACGCTTAGTTTCTTGAGGTAAGTTCAAGATTTGTTCGGGATCATCGCCATAAACAGCTTGTTTTGCTAGTTTATCGGCCACAACGTTTGTGAAATCGTATTTATGACCTTTTGTATGAATTATTTCTACATAACGCATTCGACTTTTCAATTCTTTTATTTGTAAAAGAAGGTCTTTGTGAGCTACTAGTTTCCTCGACGCATTTTTCCATTCATTTAGTTCGTATTCGAGTGTTTTATCAATGGTTTGTTTAGCATATAGCGAATCAGTCAAAATCTTTAATTTTCGGTGATCGGTTTTCCACAGAACAGCAAGTATCGTCTCTTTTATCGCATAGAGTTCGGCCAAATTATTCGTCGGTTTCTGCTTATTCAATCGTTGAGAGATATTGTACCTACTGGTTGGTTTAAAACAAACACCAATTCCAGCAATGGCATCATCGCTTCCGTTGGCTTTGCATGCCCCATCGGTAGCTGCCCATAGAAATCCACTTTTATCAATATACAACTCGCTATCGTACATAGTATCTGGTAGATTATCGAATGTAGTATATTTTTTCTCGTAGTTACTGATTTTTTCTATTGCTTTCTTTAACAGCTTGTTGACATCATGATGAAACGTTTCTATAATTTCCGGCTTCGGCGCATCTTGGGGAATACCCCATATCTCAAATGGACTAAGACCGTAATCCGAAGGAGCCATGTTGAGATTTTTCTCTACCATTTCTACATAATTATGCCAGTTTTCGTGAGTATAATCTTCGGTATCACTGTTCTCGTTTAAATAAATTCTTAACTGCGTGCCTATTTCTCTCATACTTCTTTCTACCGTAGATGATTGGGGATTATACGGCGACACGTATGTACATTCCACTTTCAATCGCTTACACTCGTCTTTCCATTGATTCGATATAAACTGTGGTCCGTTATCAGTCGTGATTCGCTTCAATTTGTGACCATGGGCTCGCATATCATCGTTGATTCGTGTTAAAATAGGTAAGACCGATTCTGTTTTCGTATCTTTAAGTGCCATGAGATATACTTTCTTGCTAAATACATCTTTAGCGACGACGATAGCACGAGGAAGACCCAGTGGATTCGGTAATTGACCATAAAGATCAACACTAACATTTTCTCCGATATCATTTGCTGTAACTTTAGCAAACTCTGGATATTTTTTTAATCCATATACTTTGTTTTGTTTGCAGACAATACAGATACTCACGATAAAAGCAATATGTTTTTCAGCCGACGGATGGTAGTAAGTTCTATTAAAGATGTCAATCAATTTATTTTTCCCGAGATGACCGTACCATTCGTGCAAATATTCAACAGTTTCTCTTAGCAGCGCACTTGGAAGATACGGTAATGGATATTCTCCAGTTGTTCGATATAGTATACCGTAGTCAGTTGTGTATTTTTCTCTGATGCCTTCTAGATATTTCGCTACTGCTTTTTTTCCTCGAAATTTAATTTTATCAGCAACTTGACCGTTTAATGCATTGATAATGGCTTTTAATTTTGGATCGTCATTCTGCCAAGTTGATAGATGAAATAGCGCATCTTCGAGATCTCGTTTTATTTGTACTCTAATTTCTAAAATATCAACGATCTCTTCGGTTCTTATCAATTCTAACGGGGGTGAGTTGAATAATTTATGATCTGGTTTCGAGATAGTGTATTGAACGTTGAGATGTTTTGTCCAAAGATACCATCCGGCTGCTTTCACATGGAATTCAGATGCGTCTTTTATCTTTGATACTGCTGTTTTTAGACTAATCGGTACATGAATTTCCCTGCCAATGAGCCACATTCTGTTCTTTTTTATAGTTTTTGCGCAAGCGAAAAAACTATATTGTTTTCACTTTTTCTTCCGAGTTTTAACTTTTTTGGCTTAATGCTTTCTCATTTTCCATTCTTCCAACTTTTTTGGCTTTTTCATGATTGAGCGACGCGACCAGTTCGTAGCGGAGTATTTGGTAGGTCGTCAATTCGTCAACTTGTCACACAGTTGAGTTACATAATTTGGTAGGACGAGCGTCTAGATTCATACCGGTGGCGGTTTGTAGTGGAATTTTTTTTTCTGGACTTGGAAATATTTTTGTCTTGCTTTTCTATTTCTACAATCCGCGGGTTGCATACTATCTGCCTGGATTTCCAAATTTTTATGTGTAAAATGCAACTTTTTCGATTGTTTGCGGATGCTGGTGAACTTTTATGTGGTCTCAAATTAAAGACAATGAAATTATTGAAATTCCCTATCCACTGATGTATAATTTTCATCATTTCGCGTAAAAATAACGGTTTAATGAATACTTTTATCTACCGATTTCTTCATATTGTCAACTTTGAACTAAAAATACTCGAAATTTTGATCGAACACATCGGTATTTTATTATTGCAAAATGTTCGTTATTTTATTATCTTTAAAATGAGTGCTTACCCAAAGCTCTACCTTTTACCGTTTAAAAGTTTTCGAAGTTTAAAGTTGTGGAAACTAGCTGCAAGCGGTAAGTATTGAACTTTGAATTAAAAATACTCGAAATTTTGATCGAACACATAGGTATTTTATTATTGCAAAATGTTCGTAATTTTATTCTCTTCAAAATGGTTCTTCAGGATCTTCACCCAAAGCTCTACCTTTTACCGTTCAAAAGCTCTCGTTGTTCAAAGTTGCGGAAAGTGGTTACTTTACCACTTTCCGCAACTTTAAACTACGAGAGCTTTTGAACGGTAAAAGGTTGAGCTTTGAGTGAAGAACCATTTTAAAGATGATAAAATAACGAACATTTTGCAATAATAAAATATCCATGTGTTTGATCAAAATTTTGAGTATTTTTAGTTCAAAGTTGACAATACGAAGAAATCGGTAGATAAAAGTATTCATAAAACCGTTATTTTTATGCGAAATGATGAAAATTATACATCAGTCAATAGGGAATTTCATTGGCTTTGATTTGAGACCACATAAAAGTTCACCAGCATCCGCGAACAATCGAAAAAGTTGCATTTTTTACATAAAAACTTGGAAATCCGTGTAGTTTTGCCTACCAGAGTGATAAGAATCAGGCATAGAGTATGCAACCCGCGGATTGTAGAAAAGCAAGGCGAAAATATTTCCAAGTCCAGAAAAAAAAATTCCACTACAAACCGCCACCGGTATGAATCTAGACGCTCGTTTCAAACGGCCAAAAAATAAATCGCAAAAACTATCTTAGAGCAGCGGGTACGCTGGTCTCTTGTTAATGCATTAACAAGAGCGAACACTCGTTTTTCAATAATTGAGTAATTTTTTTCGTGTGATTTTAGCGCAGATGATACAAACATAACGATGTGTTTTTCGCCTTCGAGAACTTGGTATAAGACTGCGTTCACAGTAGCTGTTTCAACGCTAATTTCTATGTAGAATGGTTCTTCATTGTCTGGCATTTTTAACTCGAACTTTTGCTGATAAGCTTCGTAAAGTTGATCGAAAGCATCGGACTGTTCTTTTCCCCATACAAATGGAACATCTTTCTTGGTAAGTTTGGTGATTGGCTCTAATATTGTCTGATAATTTTTGATAAATTTTCTATATAAATTCGTAAGACCGGTGAATTGCTTGATATTCGTGACAGTTGGTAGAATAACTCTGTTTTGACGTTTATTGAAGAATTTATTTCTAAAACGTTGTAATTTTTCCATTTTTTGATCTTGTTTTTTTACAGAGTCTTCTCCGATGACGTGTCCAAGAAAATCAACGTTTTTCTGGAATAGTTTGGTTTTACTCGGATTTAATGTCATATTCGCTTCGTTGATTCGTCGAAATACTTCTTCGAGAAGTTGAACGTGCTCTTCGAATGTTTCAGTTTCAATTAGAAATTCGTCCACGAACATTTTCACTGGAAGGCCGTAAAACATCCTTCTCCGGCGATCGATAAATTCGCCCATGGCGACGACAGTACCAAATGGATCTACATTCCATTCCCAGATTTCACCATCCATCTTAAATCCGGTGTATTTTTTCAAGTTTTCGTCGAGTGGATCTTGCCAGAATCCAGAGCTAAAATCGCCCGTTGATCGGTAGACTTTCTTTTTGCCATCGTGAACCAAACGCTCTGAATTCGGTGGTTCGTTGTAATTTGGAATCAAGTATTTATTCAGTTCTTCCGGATCCAAGCAGATACGAAGTGATCCGTTGGATTTGGTACGTATTATAGTATTATTAACGTGAGTTGTATTCGATGGTCTGATAATATCGTTAATAATCAACCGATGCATTTCAGCTCTCACTTTTTCGCGCATATGGACGCTTGGAATATAATTTCTACCATTGAAATTAGGAACTTTATCAACGATGAACTTGAATACCACCGGATCGCCATTGTAACGACCAATTTCATCACGAAATATACGAGAATGCGGATTTAAGCGCTGGTAAGCAATTTGCTGTTGTTCGTTTGACAGTTGAATATTTCTGTCATTTCGTAGGAGTTTTTTGCGAAGAATTTCACCGGTATCTTTCGAAGGTTCGATTGGTTTTATTATTTTATCGATTAATCGTATATGAATTTCACGAATGTTGATGTATTTATCCAGAATTATGAAATTAATGTATTCGATTACGCCGCCACGTTCACATTTTGCTCTCATTGGACCAAACTCAGTATCGATATTGTTGTCTTTCATAGCATGGCGACCAATGAGAATTTTTCCTGGTAGGTTTCTCATTACATGGAATTTTGCATTGATTTTGTAGTCTTTGAATTTAAACTGTACAACTCCCATGAGGTCGAGGCATTCTTCTTCGTTACCGTTGGCTACTTTAACAATGGCAATTTGTTTCGCAGGTTCGAAGGCAACATGGTTTGGATGATTTCTATGCAGCATAAAGAGTGTGCCCTGATCAATGACATTTGCATCAGCACCGGAGTCGAGCAGAACAACGCAGTCTTCAGTCTCAATTTTTAATGGAATAGCACTTGTATTTTGCGGATGTTTAGGTTGTTCATTTGCTTCGATTGTTTTTATTTTATTAATTTCTATAAGTTCATCCGTAATTTCTTCGATAGTTAATGCTTGTTTTTCTACAGGAAGTTGATAGAGTACTAATTGTTGGTTAGAATGAACATTATACAAGTCGTACGCCAACTCAACTTCGTCTTCGATACTTAGATTAGCTGGTGAGTTGCAAGTTGCTACCGTATCCATTGATACCGAAGAATTAAGCGATTCATCCGATGAGAAGCTTTCGTCAGCATTATTATGATTTATAATGCAGTTAACGTTAATATGTTTGTGTTTTTCTATCTCAGGTTCACCGTTCGGATGCTGCTCAGTGGTTGGTTCGCAGATTTCGATTTTTTCATCGTTGTTTTCGCATGTTTGGATAATTTTTGGTTTTCTTATTGGTGATAATTTTTTCTTTGATGGCGAGAATACTTTTCTACGTAATATTGGCGGTGATTTTACACGAATTGGCGATTTTTTGAGAGTAATTCGCGCTACAGACTCAGGTACGATTTCTTCTTCTTCGGGTATTGACATAGTTGGTAGTTTATTAATTTCTATCGATGATTTTTCCTTTTCAGGTTCAGACTGGATCATATTGTATTTCCGCAATATTTCTTCGAACCGGCTTCGTAATACTTTGGAATTATCATCTTTTGGTAAGAAATCATGCAATTTATTATTATAGTAGAACTTTCCTTTAATTACATTGATTACTCCGGATCTGTTTGTTTTAAAACGATAGCCATTTGTAACTAAAAACTGCTTCGATAATTCTGTGACCAGTCTGGTGTTTTTCATACGATAGATGTTTTTCTTGTAAATAGATAAGATACGTAAATATCTCCGAATATGACCACGAGGTTTTTTATTGGTCGATGGATGCAGTATCGGGAATAGAACCAGAGTCGATAGAGGTTTTTGATACTTTATTAGGTTGCAGATTTTTTGTATCCAGTATGCGATGTAGTTTAATGGAATTCGATCATCATTTAACTCTCCTTCTCCAAACGAAATTACTAGTTTTTGATTAAATAGATTAAAATTCTTCAGCGTCATAAAGATATTTGCCAAGGTTGGCATTCGTATACTCCCGTTACCAAGTAATAATTGAACGATATTATCACCAAAATAGTTTATTTTACAGTTTTTTATTTCTAGTTTACATAGGTTTATTCTTGGATGGGAATACAAGTCAGGAATTAGTTTAAAGAATTCTGTTGAGCAGCTCCAGTTTGGCTGCCGAATAGACCAGCGAATGATTGACCGGACGTTGAAGCATTCGCTTGAGGCTGTCGTTGAGATTGAGGTTGACTTGGCGGAAGATTTGAATTTATATTTTGTGGGGTAGGTTGTTGCTGATGCGTTGCATTTTGATCGCCGTTTCGACCGGAATGTTGTTCGGATAGTGGGCGAGAGTCATCACCGTAAGGTTTGTTATCATAGTTATCATAATTTCTATATCCACCACGATAACCGCCTCGATATCCTCGACTTCTTCCTCTGTAGCCACCGCGATATTCTCCATTATTCCATCGACCTCGATAGCCACCACGATCGTCGTTTGTTCTACCTTGATCATCTTGCATACCACCGCTAAAATCGCGAAATGTGCGATCATCTGTTCGCTGATGCGTTCGCTGGGGAGTTTCTAGCTGTTTGGCCCAGCTGGTTACACTGCAGATTCTCGAAGCTGCTAGTTGCTTCAACGAATTTAGTTTGGCGATGAGATGCTCGAATGAATTTAGGTCTTCACCAGAAATTCTATATTGGAACTCGGAGGGTATCTTGTCATATAAGCTGCTGATTGCTTCATTAGGAGTAACACGTTTCATATTAATTAATGTTGGATACCACAATTCTATCCTTTCGATAACTTTTGTTATGCTATAGTCGCTTGGAGCTGTTTCCGAGCTAAATGCGTCGAGAGCTGCTCGTTGGCAAGATTCGTCCCAGAAGACTGATAGAAAGATTTTTCGAGACTCTTGGTAAACTTTTGCGTTCTTGCTACGACTATTCCACGAATCATTATTTATCTTCACAGCTGTGTTAAACATAATTATCTTAGTCATCTCATTAGTTAACTGCACTTGTGACATATAATTTTCAAATTGGTTTAGGAATCGGTGCGGATGGTGTTTATTCTGCTCGTCGAACACAATGCCAGAATTCGGGAATAAATTAATGAAATTTTGTTCGTTTGGAAGCGTGACCTGGATCTGTTGAGGAGGAACTTCGAACTGCTCCATTTCAGCATCCAACCTGTTATTTATCGCCGTCGTCATAGCTGTAGAAATCTGTTGAAATAGATCTTTCGTCGCATTGGTAATCGTTTTCGTAACATGATTGTTAATTCGAGTTTCGGCTGCGGTGATTTTTTCGTCGATTTTAGCGTTGATTTGTTCTTCGGTAAGAGCCATCTCTGACAAACTTTCACGTACGGACTCGGATAGGTTTGAAAACGGAAGGTTTTCAAACAGTGCTCGAATTTGATTCGTATAAAAATCTTCAAAATCTTGAACACTAGGATTATTTATTTCTATCTGTTTAACTTTTCGAGATTTCTTCTTTATTTCTACACGTTGCACTTTTCTTTGTCGTAGAGATAGGACTGGCGATTGAACCGGCGTGATCGGTCTTGAAAGCGACTTATCTGATATAATATTGCGCGGAATTTTGACGTTATTCCGGTGCAATATTTCACGAAAAACAGGTTACACTTACTGGAATGAATAGTAACATTTATTTCTATTTGATCAGGAACTATGTAATCATTTCTATAAATTGTCGCGAATTTTATAAGAAACAAAGTTGCACACGCGGTTTTGAACAATGGAAACTTACGACGATACAATCGTGTAGAATAGTTGTTATAAAACAGAAATAAATCGCACTTTTTTAAAGAAAATCGTGCCCACCGGATGGGAGCCACTAGTGAACCGGGTACTTAATGAGCTTTTTACTTCCATAAATTAGGAATAAATAGACGTAGGACTTCTTTATCTCAGGGCGTTTAATAATACTTTCATATAACATGACATCTTTACATAACGAAGGATAAAAAGGTAATAACGATACAAACATATATAACAAAACCGTTGACTTCGAATACTAGAAAAATTGCAACGTTGCCAATTCTAACAAATACATCGTAATCTATCTTTGAACTTTACTGTTACTTAACTTGGCGAACTTTTGGCGGAGGAGGTGCCGTTTCAAAATGAAAATTCATCCAAACTGACATAGTATTTTTCAAGTGTTGGAGAAGAAGCGACTGTTCCAAAGTCGAGGTACAACTTTGATCCACTTTTTTGCTCAATGTTAAAAATGGAAGTGTAGACCTGTGTCTCTGATGCTGGTGCAGGATTGTAACGATGACGTCATTCTAAATTTATTATTTCGTCCTTCTCCATCATCCGCACAAATCTCAACAAAAATACCAAATGCAACACGTACCACTAATAATTCTTGAACTCTTCGTGATGAATTATAAAATCTCCATATCGCGGAATAGATATAGCGACAATTTTCGTATAATTCGACACAGGTGCCTTCGTAGTGCTATTTTCAAACGTCTGTAACATCTTGACCATTCTTTCAGTCAATATATTCGACAACTTGATACCAAATATGATTCTACGCTCGGGATTGTACAAGGAAAAATACTCCATTGGGTCTCCCAACACGACTAGCATCTCCAGCAAACGATAATTATACAGGGTGGAAATTTTTAACGCGAAATAATGAAAAATGTATCTCATAAGATGCAAAGGAAATATATCCTCGTATAGGGAAAATTTTTGGAAAAATCTGTACAACGATTTGGAAAAGCTGACACATTCTGAACTATTACTTTGTATAAACTTATACGTTTCGTTGATCGTGTAGTCGATCATTTTTTGTGAAATATTGTACTTGACTTTATAAAAATCCATCAACATTTCCGATAGTTGGTATTTAATTCTGTGATTAGGTATTTGCACGATTTGGTCTGAGCCATTCATTCGAGCCGTGAAATACCCGCTGGATACGAGTAAAGTCAAGTAAAGTCCTCGTGTTTTTTCATCAATACTAGTACTGGATGTGAATGGCATATCTTTTAATTTCAGTATGTCGCTCGTGTCTCCTTGTAATACATTTTTCATGTATCCTTTTCCTGTTATGCTGTTGGCCAACAAACCCCTGAATCTTTTCACCTGTATCGATCTACGTATAAAATCATCCATCAAGTTGGGCGTGTGATACACAGTGAAATCATTAGCATTGAATATCGATACGAATGGTTCGATTTCGTGCATATTTATCGACATTTTTCTTCCGCATCTGTACCCGTTGTACCACTGGCGAGCTTTGCGATTCGCCTCGACGTCGATGGGAAACAGTCGAAACATTCTATCTATATCGAATCTCGTAAAACCGCAAGGATTGTATAAAATATTAATCGACGTATTAAACGTGGTGGTTTCGAACCCTTTTAGTAAAGTTTTCGCATCGTATGTGCCTGCTATTAAACTTTTTTCCAAATAATCGTTGTACTGCAAAGAGTTGAGCAACAGCGATTTGTAAAATATTCGCATATTTAATTCATCCTCTTCCGGAATGTTATTCAAAAAAATCACCTTGAAGATACAGTCGTAATCATCCATCAAAATGTAAACCTTCTGTTTGAAGTACTCGTGCAGAAGTTTCGACAGTAAATGAATACCGCTGGTTAATTCGATAGCGGAAGCTTGACAATCGAGAATTTTTCTAAATTTATTCGAGGCAGTTTCTGATATTGGTTTGGCGAATTTAACTTCAGGTTTGTTCATATCGGCCTGTTTTTTATCATCCGCATCATTTTGGTAATCGGTTTCATCTTTATAAGCAGCCTCCTCTTTGTAATAAGCCTCCTCATCGGAGCCAGTGGTTTGCGAGTAGAATACCTCGACATCCATTACATCGTCTACTATGGCTTCGAGATACATATGCTGTTTGAAAACGTCGCTAATCACCACAGCTATTTGATCGACAAAGTCGTCGTAATTTGAAGCGGTGATGTTCTCGAAACTTACCAAAATTACCGGGTAGCTTCCCAGAAGGGTGGAAACGGAGCCACCTTGAGCATTAACGTTCAATACGTCAGTTAATGAATCCATTTCTCCATTTTCATGAAGTATTTCACTACGTTGAAATAATCTGTAATTCGTGGTTTCTTCCAGAGGTATTCGGGTCCAGTTTTCGTACAGTTCTATTTCGAAATATTTTTTTACCATGTGCAAGGTTATAGTTTTACCCCATCTTGGTGCACATCTCATTTCAGTCACCTTGACAGGTCCCTCAAAATGCCAGGCAGCTATGAAATGACTCTTGTCTATAAATTTATCGCTGTTCCTCAGCAATTCCATGTAAGAACGAGCGTTTTCCATGATTTTACCTGAATTTCTGAATTGCTTTTTCACGAACGCGGCGGGGCCTTTTTTGTTGAATTCTTCTTCTTGGCATTGTACCATAACAAAGAAGAGGATAAGTGGCCATGAAATCATTTTGATGAGGTGTACGTCTGTTGGCCTAATTTTCGTGAATTATCTGTAATGTGAGAAAGTGTATTAGTTCCACGAGATTCAGCGTCCAAGAAGATTGGGAAGTCATTTTTCATTTCCTTTTAGGTTTTTTTGGTGGCTTTCGTGAGAACTATTGCAGATTTGCGGTTGGGGAAAAAACATTGGATGTTGTAAAATCAATCGAGTATCTATGAGTTATGTCTTGAAAGAAATGGCTTTTAGAGTTTTAGACATGTATTGATTTTACTATTTTTAATTAACATGGTATCAAGTATACATATTACTTACTTCATTTCGAACTGCATCATTGATTATAATAAAACTAGTGTGTATGTGTAGGTATTATCTAGGGAACATTTTAAATTTATTTTTGCAACTTAAGTATACCTAAATTTATTCAAACTTCATCAATTTGGCTTATCTATCTACCTATCCATTTTGGCCCAAATTATTAAACATGCCCCACTTGATTGAACTCGTTACCTAGTTACTTACGTATACATTTTGGAGGTTGACTTTATCAAAGATAGATAATGGTTGTAAGTTATGAAAATTAAAATTTCCTATTTGAATTTTATGACTAGCCAGAAGTATTGATGGAAAATTTGAATCAGCAAAACAATCAATACCTATTAATAATGAGAATAAATTGAAGATGGTTGGACTTTTTTTCATGTTGAACATTTGCAAACGATTCTTTATTAAGTAATTCAGAAAAAAAAAATTGGAAATACTAATTTTAAAAGGACGTAAGTACGAGGCTACGAGTGCTTTAAATTTAAGCAGTGTTACAAAAAAAAAAAACGTTGATCTCCTTTAAAAATAAAACTTTGAGATTGAAAAGTATTTTCATATTTTCATTTTTCTCAAATACATTTACTTATATTTTGTACAGCATACTAATAGGTTTTTTTTGTGTTTTCAGCTACGTGTTCTTTCAAATCAAAAATAGGTATCAATTTTTTGCTTAAAAGCAGGGAAAATAAGTAATTGAAATTTTACCGATTTATTTGCTAAAAATTACCGTAATTTACTTACTGAAAATTACCATCCAACGATTTTAGTAACTATCCAAAATTACTTTAATTCATCAAAAATTCCTATCAGCGTCCAAAATTACCAATAAAAGTTATCAAAAATTTCTGTAATTAACTAAAATTACTGTAATTTACTGAAAATTACCATGATATATCAACAATTCTCAAACTAAAAGTATATTCTTACTATGTATTATTTACCAAATATTCCAGCAATTACTCTGAAAGTGGCCTCATAAGGTCACTGACCTACCGGCCCGTCTCGTCTGGCCTTTTAAGGTCGTCGCTGTCTGCCCGGCTGGCTTCTTTAGGTCATTGACCTGTATGTATAGCTTTTCAAGGTCATTGACTATCTGTCTGGCTTCTCAAGGTCGTCTGTTTGCCTGCCCGGCCTTTTATGGTCATTGACCTGTCAGTATGGCTTACCATGGTTTGTCTGTCTCTCTTTCTAACTTCTCAAGGTCATTGACCTGTCTGTCTGACTTCTCAAGGTTATCTAGTTACCTGTCTGTTTCTCCGTCTGACTTCCTAAGGTCATTGACCCATCTGTCTAGCCTCTCAAAGTCGTCTGACTGCTCAAGGGTGTCTGCATTTCTGTCTATCAGACCACTTAAGGTCATTGACCCGTTAGCATGGCTTCCCAAGGTCGTCTGACATATTGAGGTTATTGACCCCTCCCCATAGCCTCTCGAGGTCATCTGTAATCCGGTTTGAAATTTCAAGGTCACTGGCCCTATCAGTCTGGATTCTTATGACCGTCTGCCTGACTGTTCAAAAGGTTGTCTGACGGTCTGTCTGATGTCTTAAGGTCATTGACCTTCCGTCTGTCTGGACTCTCATTGTCACTGACCTACTTTTATACATTCCCAAGGTCGTGTGTCTGCCTGTCTGGCCTCCTAAGCTCATTGGTCCGTTTTTCTGACCTCTTTAAGTTACTGACCTATCTGTCGAGCTAGAGATGGCTGTTCAATGTTGTTTGTCTGCGCTAATCTTTTTGAAATTTTTAAGAACATTCTTACTCAAGAACAGGAACGTAAAAATTATAGAAACGGAAACGGAATTGGGAATGGAATGTTAAATCGGGGTTTTAGCCGTTCTTCAGCATTCTAAAATTTTCTCTCAAACGAGCAGCTCTGGAGTAAAAGTAACCTAAATAAAAATAACATGAAACATTCCTTTTACCCCCAATTTTTTGTAATTTTTGGGTATAATCAAAGAAAATAGCGAAAAATTTTCAAGTTCAATGTCCAGAAAAATATGAAAATAAGAGTGGTATATGCAGCACCTTATTTTTGATTGGAAAAAAGTTCGATTTTACTCAAAAAGAATTGTGAGAAATTGGATTTGAACTTTTTTAGTCAGAAAAATGTAAAAAAATTGAAAGTCTGTTTTCTTTTTCAAAATCCAAATCTGCATTAAAAATATGTATTGGCAATTTTGTACTCGATTTTTGAAAATTTCACTTTTCCATTTTCCAACCCACCTCTCAACCCCCCCCCCCCCCAAATAATAATTTGTTCACGAAGTAATTTTTTCGTCAAGTTTTTCTGGAATGCCTAGTAATAAATTATCGCTTTTCACCAACAAAAAATGACGATCACGTATAATCTACGTTTATTTGAACAGTTTTATTTAATGCTATATTAATACCAATAAATCTAATTTGCTTGTAGGCTTGGCAGATCTTGTGTACCCTGAATTTTTGCTGTCTAGCCAATGCGGTGGCATTCTGAGCAGAACTGGCGTTAACGGTGAGTTCAATGAATGTAACAATTTTATCAATAGGCCTATAAATAGCTAAATTATGCCATCGGTATTTACCGTGACTTAAATCATAGTTCTCCACTGGTTCGATAATAAAATTATAAGCCAAGGTAGCTCTTAAAGTAAAATAGTTCAATACGAATAACACGAATTTTCTAAAACTACCCCATTCAGATCTGTCATATTCGGATACATCTCTCATGAGTCGATCGTTGCGCATCAATGATTGTAAAAATGACAGTAAACCTTTACACGATGGTGTACGTCCTGCCATAAAACTAGCCAAGCTTTTCAACGCGGTCTTTATGGATAATGTAGATATATGAAATTCAGTCTTGTAATAATCCATTAGTTTATCCGCTAAATCCATTCTAGCTTCGTTACTCGACACACTTATGAACGTTGTAATCGCATCGCTCGAGTTGGGTGACAGAATTCCAACAGATAGTAAATACGGTTCGAGGGCTTCTTCTAAAGTGAAAGTTTTATGCGTTTTGGAACCGATTAGGCAGTTTTTGAGGTCGAGATATTCGTCGATGGAGATTTGCGACGAATCGGATTTCAGTACTTCTCGAGAATCACCGAATAGTTTATCGATACAAAACATACGGATATTAGCTAAGGTCAAAGTATTACGAAAAATACGTTCGAAAATCGGATTACGACATTTACAGTAGTCTAGTCTACCAGTAGTAATGAATTTGGCTATGGAATACGTATTGTAAAGCGATATGGGTCTTAATTTACCCCACGTGTGCCCCGAATACCAGTTCAGAGCTCTGGTACAAACATCCTGAGGGATTTCGAGATACTCGAGTAATGATATCAAATCTCGATGATTCGTAGCATATTTCAACGTCAGCACGCTGGTGAACATGCCTCTGTATCTTTTAAATTTGCCTAAATTCGGAACCAACTTTAGTAAAGGAAAAGTACCCGTTAAGATACCCTTTTCGACATAGGTGTTTGTTTGAAACGTATGCAGCATTAGAGATGAAAAAAAGGCTAATGCTAAAGGAGTCTCTACATCGGAGATGTCTGGACTGGCGAGCACGTTTAAAAGTATACCATCGTAATTATCGACTAGTAGGTATGATCTAGCGCCGAAATGTTCGTATAAAAGATGAGAAAGAAATCCGATACTTTTTATCAAGTCTTCGTAGTTCGCTTTTTTGTTGATTATTTTACGATAATGATCGAGTTGACGACGGGTGTTGTTTTGTTGCTGAGGTGAGATAGCGCAGTGTGAATTCGATTGTAGGACTTTTTCCATGTAGGAGTGTTGTAAAAAAGCTCGTTTAATTCGTTCGCTCGTTATTTCAATTATATCTTGATAAGTAGTAGCGTTCATGTCGCTGAAATCCAAATAAATCACCGGGAATTTACCGAGAACTTTGTCGAGCAGAGTGTCACATCTTGATATGTGCAAAGGTTGTTTCAAAGGCTCGAAGTAATTTTCATCCGTATCGGAGATAAATCGGCTTTTGTAGAATAGTTGATAATTAAAAGCTTTTTCCAAAGGTGTAATCGGGTTACCTTGGTCATCAACTGGGATCTGTAACACGATTTTCATCATATCGAGAGTGATACTTTTGCCCCATTTTGACGGTATGACTACTTCTATAATTCGGTATTCGTTCGGATCCAATAAGAAATTTATCAACATGCTGTTGTCGAAGTAGAAATCGCTTTTCAGCAGTTCGACGTAGCTTCGTGTGTTCGTCGCGTTCATATGACCGAATTGTTTCTTGCTGACGAATAAATGCGGAATCTCGATACGACAAATTTTTGTATTAACGAGTGTAACGAACCATGTCAACGTGACGATTGATACGATTTGTTGATATATCATGGAAGCTTGAATTTGGCCAAATTTTCTCTTAAATTTTTCAAACCAAGGTGTTCGGCTTTGATTGTACGTACTTCATAGGGTTTTCTACAGGGTCGATGGGAAATTGTAAAATTTTATTAGAAAAAGTAGATAGGTATAGATAGACTGAATTTTAGGTACATAATTAGCCTACTTACCCAATTCCATGACCATTGTAAGGTCTGGATTGTAACGATTCATTTGTCTGACCTTTTCTCAATATTTCAATTTGAGTTTTGAAAGGTGTAAGTAGGTATTAAAGTTCGTACAAGTCTTATCTTTGACTGTCTTATCGCTTTTATTCGATATGCTAAAGATTTCGTTGATAGTTCAAAAGATCGCGTTGTGCAATTATTGATGATATTTTTTTCAAAAAATGTGCATCCGGTGAATATTTTTGGTACCCAGCTTGTGTCGTTCATCATTCTCAACACGAATCGTGAATGAGGGCCTCTAAATTTCAACCCCCCCCCCCCTCCCTCCACCAATATTTCTCCTATAGTTTTTTTTTTCAGGTTCGGATACTCGAATATTTTTTTTTTCAATTTTTTATTCAATTTTTAAAAAATAAGACAACCTGACGAGAAAAATGGGAGGGGGTAGGGTGGAGGGAGAGAGGTGTTGACTGAAAATTTGCCGATTGGTATGAGTAAAAAATACACATTTTGTCGAATAAAATGACGAGTTTTCAAGATGAAATGTCAATTTCGCCAATTGATTGTAATACAGTTGGGTTAAATAAAAAATTGTTATTTTCATTTTTGAAGACCCAAGCGAAGCAAGGGCAAAAACTTTCAAAATTCTGGGTTTCGAGAGGTAAAAAACGATGTTTTAAACATTTGTTCATTTCTTTTGATCGAAAAAATTTTAGAATTTGAATAATGGGTTTTTAAAAATTCTAATTTGCAAAAGCTTGTTTCGAGAAGTTAAGTTTTTTCAGGTAGAAAGTACGTTTTTTGGGTTGAACATTTTTCAAAATGGTATATTTTTTCAAAAGTTCAATTTGAGGAAAAAACGCACAGGAGCCCATACCAAAGCGAAGGCAAAAGCTTTAAAAATTCGTGTTTTGAGAGATAAGAAATAATGTTTTTTTTTACATATTATTAGATATGATGAGTCTACTTATTTTTTGACTCAACAATTCTAGAATTTGAATATTGGATAAATAAAAATTTCAAGAGCGAAGCGAGGACAAAAACGTGCAAAAATTCATGTTTAGAAAGAGTGAAATATGAAAATAGTATGACACAAAAGTAGTGCTGGTGGCTTTTATTTATAAGTGGAAAGAGCTAGAGAGATAAATGAAGCGGCATTGAGTAGAGAAAAATAAGGGCTTTCAAAAGCGACCTTGAAAATTTCAGGTCTATGCACAGGGTGTCCACAAATTGAAAACCCGGTTTGGTCAAAAAAATTCAAACTGGTTTTTATTGGCGCAATGTATTCTACAGACTAAGGTTACAAAAACGTGATATGATTTTTTTGAAACCAGTTCATTAATTCGCAGCCAGTAATCTAAAATTACCCAAAAATTATAGGTAAAGAAAAAGCTTGAAACAAAAGTAGTAGAGTGTGAAAATTAACACAATTCTGTGTAATCTCATTTTGAAACCGGTTCATTGTTTCGCATTTAGCAATTATGTTTTTGACAATCATCTAAAAATTGGAGGTAAAGAAGAAAGTTTGAAACATAAGGTAGGTTGTAGAGTGTGAAAAATTAAACTGTTTTCGTGAATCAGATTTTGAAACCGGTTCATTAATTCACAGCAAGCCATCGAAAGTTACCTGGTTGCATTAATTAGCTACATATTTTCAAAATCCGATCAGCAAAAATGGTTCAATTTTTCTCGCTCCCCAACTTTTGTTTCAAGCTTTTTTCTCTATCTTCAATTTTTAGGCGATTGTCAAAAACTGGCTGCCTAAATGCGAACTAATGAACTGGTTCTAAAATGTGGTTGAACAGAATTATGTAATTTTTCACGCCCTACAACTTTTGTTTCAAGCTTTTATCTTTACCTACAATTTTTAGGTAATTTTCAATAACTGGTTGCAAATTAATGAACCGGTTTCAAAATCTGATCAGCAAAAATGGTTCAATTTTTCTCGCTCCCCAACTTTTGTTTCAAGCTTTTTTCTCTATCTTCAATTTTTAGGTGATTGTCAAAAACTGGTTGCTAAATGCGAACCAATGAACCGGTTTCAAAATGTGATTAGACAGAGTTGAGTAATTTTTCACGCTCTACAACTTTTGTTTCAAGCTTTTCTTAGTGTGTAGAATACATTGCGCCAATAAAAACCAGTTTGAATTTTTTAACCAAACCGGTTTTTCAATTTGTGGATACCCTGTGCATGGGCCTGAAATTTTCAAGGTCGCTTTTGAAAGCTCTTATTTTTCCCTATTCAACGCCGCTTCATTCATCTCGCTAGCTCTTTCCACTTCAAAATAAAAGCCACTGGGCACTACTTTTGTGTCATACTGTATATTTTTGATTTTAACATGGAGCCCCAGGGGCCCCTTGGTGTCTCGGTGCCTATGGCGATCGCCAGTCAACATCATAGGCTAGTCCGTCACTGCATTCGTGATCTTGATCTAATAATCCAACAAAAATGAAGTTCAACGAAGGATTTGTGAAGCTGAAAGAATTACAGGGTGTCTCGTAAAGTGGCATTTTTTGTTTTTATTTTATTTTATTTTATTTTGTAAGGTATGAACATGGTTATGGTAGATGAGTGAAAAAAATCGAGAAAAGACATAGAAAAACTCTGGAAAAAATTTCTGACCAAAATGTTGATATTTTCAACAATTTTAAAATTAAGGTTTTGAAAACTTTGAAAAATAAACTATTTTATTTTATTACATAGATAATAAGTTTATTTTACCAAAAGATATATCTGTCTGTCGACGATGGTTGAGTTACAACTCTTTTTCCACTGTGAATTCTCGGAAATTTTTGATCACTTCAGGCATAAATTTAATATCTAATTAATTACTGTATAATGAATCTAATTCAAACCAAAAATCGATTTTTGAAAAATCGATGAAAAATTACATCCAGTTTGATTATAATATTAGGTACATAGTTCATTTATTCGTAAAAATTCTTCATTTCACCATTTTGAAATTTTTGCAGTGTTGCCAAAACAAACAATCAACAAGTTTTTTGGGATTTTCGAAACTAAATTTTGAGGGGGTGGAAATCGAACGTTTTTTGTGAAAATACAAAGAAAAGCATGATGTTATGATCGAAAAGAAATCGAATTAAAATTGATCGATAGTTTTTCTCGAAGATAATCGGAAAAACATTGATTAGAACTTCTGAATTTTTACTGCTTACCTTGAAGATCAACTCTGACAATTTTTGTTGGGAATAAAAAAAAGTTTTTATGTCCTTTGAAAATATTTGATTTTTCTACACTTTGACACTTTGCCTTCGCGAGACCTTGCAGGATGGTAGATTTTTTTCTTCCAAAAATGGAGCTTTGTAAAAGATGTATTTTGCTGAGCATTTGACTCCTCCTTCTCTCTCCTTCCACAGAATAAGCTCAAATATTCATTTTTCCAAATTTTTAAATTCATTCAAAAATGTCAAATTACGAGTTGGCAGATTCGTTCATTTATAAAACACAATTTCAAGCAATATTGATCATCAAGCACGTCAGGTAAACAAATAAACTTTATTATAAACAATACTTAGTTTAAAAAGAAATTAAATTACTAAAAAAATTCTTCGCGTCTCTTCTTTTTCGCTTTCTTTTTGAATTTACCCAGAGTGACGATTGGAACATAAGTATCAGGATCGTAATCGATATCTTCGTAAAATATAATACCCATTCTATCCTTCTTTCTCTGCTTAGCAACGCTCAATGTGGTTCTGGTTCTATTGGAAGGACGAGCAGTCGTAGTGGTAAATGGACCTTCGACAGTTTCTTGTAAAATCTCAATATTTCCCAGAGCTCGGGCACTAATCCCTACATACTTTTGAGATGGGTGATCGACAAACGCAGCTATCCTCTCATACTCAGTTCTCGCCTTACCTACTCCAAATGTGGCAGTTTCGTTGACGTGCACTTCGAAGAATACGACACGTTTATCGTCATAAATGGCTAAATTATGCCAAACGAAACTGGCCACAGGGCCATCGTACGAATCTACAGATTCAACGTTCAACGATTCGTATTCCATAGCTACCCTTAAACCGAGATAATTAAAGATGGCGTTCATGAGTTTTCCAAAACCTCCTCTGTAAGCCCATTCTTCTTCTTGGTACAAATCGGCATCCGCCATGATCCTATCATTATTTATCACATCTTTCAAGAAGGCAATCAAATCGTCGGGTTTAGTTTCACCGTCTTTAATAAATTCCGCCAAATTAGCCACCGCTTTATCAATGAGTTCTGATTTTAGACCCCATTCTTTGCAATAAAATTGCATTATTTTATCACCTATCCACATCTTGGCTTCGTTATGAGGAGTTCTCAAGAATAAGAAATGCGTCGCTAGAATGAATCTCGTGGCTATTAAACCACTTCCGGCATGAAACGGTTCCAGAGATTCCGGTAAAATGAGTTTTTCCGTCAAGAAACCTATGTTCGGGTATGTGAATTTTCTCGGAGTCGTCGAGTTTAAAAGATGGTTTTTTATGTCCAAGAAGTGATAGTAGTTTATCGGTTTGGCTAGTCTGGGTATATGGCCCCAGACTTCGCCGAATAAACGATCCAGGGCGAAAAATCTCATTCGGGTGAATTTCCTCAAAAGATCCTCGAAAAATCGATCGTAGCTTTTGTGACGTTCTCGAATATAATCCAGCTTACCAGTACAGAGGAATTGTCTGATGGCGTGGATGTTGTAGATTTTCTTTCTGTATCCTCTGCTCCAACGTTGGCCTCCGTACCAATTGATAGCTTTGGTTTGTAATTCTTCGGGAACGTTGTAGTGTTTAAATATGGTCAGTAGGTCTTCGTGCAAAAGAGTGTATCGTTCCAGAATCAGATGTTGCGTTGGTTTGTAATCGATGTAATTGCTGATATTCTTGAAGATACTTATCGCTGCCATTGATCCACTAAGGAAGCCTTTTTCCATCTGCCAGTTCCACTGAATACCATGAGCGTAAAAGTTATACAAAAATGATAGAACGGGATCGGTGTGATATTCACCTATGTTCCAGTTGGTGAGCACATTGAGAAAAGGTCCTTCGAAATCATCCATCATTAAATAGGGTCTGATTCCGTAATGTAAATGAACCAGGTTCGTTATTAGTTGTAGACTTTGTTCCACATCACTTTGAGTAGCTTTTTGGTTCATTATTCGAAGAAATATTTCACGTTGACGAGTAATAACTGCTTTATCTTCGGCGGGGATATCGCTGGCCAGTTTCTTATCCATGGATGCCAAGAGGTAAGGATGTTCTTCGAAAGAGATTTTAATTCGATCACTGAGCAGTTTGACTATTTCGGTTAAATTGGAACCATTGGTGTGGCCCAAATTCACATAAATGATCGGATATTTACACATATACTTATCCATGACTCTTTTATAGTGTGAAATTGACAAAACTTGGGGTAAATGTTTCACTTGACCATTTCCCAATTCAACTTTACCGTGGATAAATAACTTGTAGGCTGGTGTTTCGGTAATATAGATCGGATTACCATCTTTGTCAACTGGCATTCCGAAAAAAGTCCTTATCATGTCTAAATTCACAGTTTTGCCAAATTTTGAAGGCATGACTAAGTATAGAACGTCGCGTTGGTAAGTTTTCGTGACGTTCATTATTATTAGAGTCCGGTCGACGTAGAAATCACTTCTAAGTAGGTCCATGAAGCTTTGAGATGTCGTCGCATTCATCTCGCCGAACTTCCCGGTGCCATAGAAATTGAATGTAGGGTGTTCGAAGGCTTGAGCCAAGATTATAAAGCATGATATCCATGATAATGCGAGTACAATGGCCATGATGTGGCCTTTGTAGGTATACGATGTCAGAATCTGGGTAAGAATATTTTGTCAGTGTCTAAAACTATCTAGTTTGTCATCCATCGAGCAGATGAAATTGAATAATGCGAATAAATATGGTCGAGATGTACTTACGAAAAGAGTACACACTTCGAATATGGCCGTTGGTATTCATCTCATTTTATGTTCGATTTCTTATCACATTCTCGTGGATACTTTGACTACTTCTATGTAACGTATGTAGGAAATCAA
The DNA here is from genome assembly GCF_950023065.1 of Planococcus citri. Classification (NCBI taxonomy): domain Eukaryota; kingdom Metazoa; phylum Arthropoda; class Insecta; order Hemiptera; family Pseudococcidae; genus Planococcus; species Planococcus citri. The sequence continues at coordinate 59,135,244 of NC_088678.1, read as the reverse complement.
ATTCTTTAAACGTGGATGTTGTCTTATCTGCACGAGGTGATTTCTTGGCCTGCTAATTAGTATGTATTTTGTTAGGTAGTTCGATGATAAAGATCAAAAATTAAAATTTAACGCTTGCGGATAATGTAACATTGATTTATCACGCATTATTTTGGATGAATTTTTGTAAAATTTTATATGTAGTTTCTTGGTGTGTCAATTTGTAGACTTTCTTGGTGTTTTTTCTGCCAATTCGAAAATGGCAATAATTGATATCGGTTCGATTTTGATTGTATTTAATGATAGGAGTAAGAGGGAAGTATGCTATTCATATTGCCCTGTAAGTGGTTCAAGTGCACATGGTGGAGGGGGAGGAGATGTTCGCGGAAATTATTGTTTCAATCTAAAAAACTAGCAATGCGATAGGTCCCCTTGTTTGACTCGTAATTTAGAGCCATTATGCCAAAAAAAAAACAAATAAAAACTATAGAAGGCACATCTGTGGTCATCTCCTATTGTACATACAATGCAAATTTGAACCTCTTAGATCAATTTATGAGAGGGCTGCGGCCGAGTTATTCAATTCAAAAAATCAAAAACCGTGAAAAATAGCTCATTAGTGGATTTTTTGATTTGGGAGAGAGGTGAAATGGGGTTGGAAGGTTCAACTCTGCAAAACACACATCACTGACACCTTCAAATAGAGTTGAAAGATTTTAAACCTATAAAATATTCATCTGTGGCTTTTCCTTTCTGTTTATGCCAAATTTGGAGTGCCCGGATTAATTTTCGATGGCCAGGTGTCAAAAAGAAGAACAAAATTTCAGAAGGTTTCACCTGAAACAGATTGGGATGACCAGTATGCTTCAGAGACTTATTCCTGATTCAATTTTTGACCATTTTTATCAATTTGGGTTTCCATTATGGCCCACTAAAAAATAAATTTTGTTCAAGTTTCAACATTGACTCTTTCCACTTCAAAGGTCAAATGTTGATTCCAAAAGAACGCCATTCCCCAACTTCCATGTATTTTTAGTATCAGAGCGGGTGCCAGAGGTTGTGAAACGCAGTACCTAATCTTCAAGGGAAGAGAATAAAAATGTAAAGATACAGAAAATCGTCTAATTTGAGTTCAAAACGTCGAAAAAAATCGAAATTTTTTCCAAAGTCGAATGTACTACAATAGCAATAATTTTTCGAAAAAGTGTGCCTAAAAAGGAGGACAAAATAAAGGGTTTGGAGGTGAAAATTGTGCGAGAGCTCTGTTGAATCTTTGAAAGAGGAAGAGAAAACTCCTTGTTGAAAAAACTGATGCTATCCTGACGAGCTTGGATGAACTGAAGTCTTTTATTAAAAGTTGATTATTAATTTTCTTGTGTGTTGAAAAATATGTACAGTCAAATTTTGTAAATTAAGCCTTATTGTGTTATGTGCAAATACTTATAAAAAAAATATCACTAAACTTTATAATGTGAATGAAGTGTTGAAAAAATTAAATGAAATTTTTCTGTCAAGTGTTAGGGGTTACCTTAAATAAAAATTTTGGTCTTTTATTGATTATTCATTTTGAAAAAAATGTAACAAAGTTATTGCCTATCTTTTTTCACATGTATTTGGCTATGATGCCTGTTTCTAAATTAAAATGTGGATTGTGTGAAGAAAGTCGAAGGATTTAGAGCAAATTCGGTAAAAATCTTAATTTTCAGTTTAAATCTCAGAAAAATTTTTGGCTTCGGGGGTGACCTTGGAGAGGAGACAAACTATAGCTGCTCAAAGAAGGGAAATTTTAGAAATAACGATCATGAAAGTCATGAATTTTGGTAGGTGGTCATGAAGTCATGAAAAGTCGTGAAAAAGTCATGAATTTTGCTAAAAACACACTTGACAATTTTTTCAAAAGCCCATAAAATGAAAAAATTAATAAAAAATTTGTTCAAAATCAGAAAAATGAAAAACTGAAGTACCTATGTGTACTTGTCTACAAATTAAAAGAAAACGCGGTAAAAATGTGAAAAATAGGTTATGAAAAAGTCATGATTTTTTTTAGACACCCTGATGAGTTCTGGAAAAACCGACCCAGTTCCAAAACATGATGTCTGGAATTTAGGAATTGATATTGAAATCTATCACTTTTAGGGTTAGAGCGATTGAAAATTGGCAAAACGTTTATTTTTTGGGTAAATTCGTGTTTTGAAAATATTTTTTGTTTTCAAAAAAATATTCTCAAAACACAAATTTGTTCAAAAATACGTTTTTGCAAATTTTAAACCACTCAGTGGTCTTGAATTTTGATGGCGAGGGACCAGGTGGACGCGAAATCTCAAAACTATGGCTATTTTTTTAAAAGTAGGTGTGGTAAGGGCTAGAGCCAAAATACCACGATTTTTTTTTTAAAATTTCCCAAATTTGAGGACCAAATCTCCCTTTTAGAGGCCCTTCAGGAGCCAACATTTCATCTTGGTGACTTTCAACTTGAAACAAAAGAACTCCACTGAATATGGTCAAAATTCCTTCAAAATTTTTTTTCCAGGTTCGCCCGAAAACCACACCTGAGCACGTGAGCACGTGAGCAGATCTTCGAGTAATTTGATACGTCCTAATACTTTTAAAACATACAATACGATAGGGTTAGTTATTCAACAATTACAAAAATTACATTACGTACCTTACATGTACATTTTTGGCGAAAAAATTCACTCTTTATAAAAAAAATAATGATAATTTTTACACAAAAATAGCAGGTGATTTGGTAGTATAATTCGATTCCAGTAAACTAGAACCCGTATGCGATTCTGTTGAAATTTCCACTGCGCCAGTTGGCGTGAAATTAACGCCTATAAATTTCAATATCCCAAGACACGTGAACCTAGACAACGAGGCGGCATAATTCTTAGCAATATTTAAAACATGCTTAGATGACGTAGCGTTGACTCTGACTTGAATGAAAGCAGCTCGTTGATCATTGAATAAAATCCAACTATCGGGTTGAACCTGCTCGATGGACTCCATTTGAAAATCGTACAGCAAAGTGACTCGAAATGATAAATAGTTGAAAATGAAGCTCAAAAATAACTGCAAGATTTCCTTCTCCTCAGATTTACTATCTTCGATATCTTTCATTAGAGCCTGATTACGTGTGAGTGATTCCAAAAAAACAGTTGTGTTTTGTAGGTTATCTTCTTCGTCGGATATATACGAGCCTAAATTTTTAACAGCCCTGGTTATAAACCAAGATGATACACGAAATCTCGATTTGTAGTATTCCATCAGCTTGTCAGCTACTTCCATTCGGACCGCATTAGTAGGTATTCTGGCTTTGGTACCGAAACTGTTGAGGATCTGGGTCAGAGTTAGGGTACCTGCTGCGCAAAGATATGGTTCGATGGCGAGATCATCGAATGGGTTCTTGGTTGTGTGTAAAACTTTCTTGAAATCCAGGAAGTCTTCCAAGTTTTGTCTTCGGCCGCTTTGTCGATGACTGATTAAAAAGAGTTTACCGTATATCAGCCATAAAATATAGATCCTCATTTTGCTGTATTTAAAGGTACTCTCAAATACCGGATCGAACATGGCGTGACGTGTTTTGTAATAATCTAGCTTTTTGGTCGATATGAAATTCATTATGGAATGAGGGCTGTAAATAGTGTAGCTGAATTCGGGTCCTCCTCGGTACCCTCCGTACCAATTAGTGAACTTGGTGCGAAGATAGGTTGTCATGTTGAGGTGATCGAATAACATAGTCAAGTCATCGTGAGCAATGCTGTATAGTTTCATCATCATGTGATTTATCGCCTTGTATTCTTTCACGTCGGTTAAATGAGGAATAGAACTGAGCATTCTGAAGGTGCCTGTGAGGATACATTTCTCCAAATAGATGTTCGTCTGAAACGAATGCACCATGAGGGATGAAAAGAAGGCCAAAATCAGGGGGAATTCGGTCTCTGTGATAGCTTCGTTGATTTGTGCATTCAGCAAGACACCTTCGTAGTCATCTATCAGTACGAAAACCTTGCTACCGAAATGATCGTATAAGATTCTAGATAAAAGCTCCAAGCTTTTGATGAGATCTTCGTAATTGCCTTGATCATTGAAAATGGTTAGGAAACCGTGTAGTTTTGTTTCAGTTATATTTTTCCTAGTCTCGCTGATGGCTTTTTTCAATTCGTCGTTTAGTACGGTGATCATGTACTCGTGTCGAGCAAAACCTTCTCTAATCCTTTGACCAACCTGTTGGATTATTGCTCGATAACTGGTGCCGTTCAAATTCCCGAAATTCAAGTAGATGACTGGGAATTGACCCTGATACTGGTTCAAGAGCGTATCATAGGACGAAATGAGCAGAGGTTTTTTCAAACTAATGGTTTTTTCTTTCAATACTAATTCGCCTTTTTGAAATAATCTATAATTAACGGATCTCTCCTTTGGGGTGATTTGATTACCGTAGTCGTCGACTTCGATTTCGAAGAAAGTCTTCATCATATCTAAATTCGAACTTTTACCCCATTTGGCCGGCAAAGTGATGAGAATGGTTTTATGCTTTTGCGGTTTCAAGATTTCTTTCAAAATTAAAGTTTTATCGAAGTAGAAATCGCTTTTGAGTAATTCGACGAAGTTTTGCGTTTCTATGCCTTTGATCCGACCAAACGGACGATTCACTACGAAAGGAATATCACGAGGTCTTCCACGTTTCGCGGTGGTATTCTGAGAGGCGGCGATTGTCACAAGGCACAAAAATAATAAGGTGGTCAACATTGTATCCGAATAAAACCACTGACTGGAAATTATCAAGCTAAATCCGAGCTTATTGAAATTTCTCAGGTTGGCAACTTTTACTACGTAGTGAAGACGATTTAGGAATTTCTATTTCTGTAAGTAAAAGGGGCGCTACAGGATGCGTATAAAAGTTTAAGAAAATTGTTTTGTTGACTTACTTCGAGTTGCCTATGCTGTGGCTTTTTCGTTACCACTTCCTGCTCCATGAGTTGTTCTTTAATCGGATCGGCGAGTTATATTTTGTATTTAATATTTTTAATGAATAGAGATAGCGAGAAAGACTGATAATTTGGATGTAAAAGTTTGATTACTAATAGCCTTCGGTGTAATTATGTTTTTAATTGATTTTTACTTTTAAATTTTAAGCTTTTTACGTTGTGTGAAGGTTGGATTCGTTACATCAGCACACTTACCTACTTGTGCCTATTTTCGAGACTAAAGTAATAACTTGATTCAGCTACACTTGCATATAAAAATTGATTTCTTCAATACATTAACCTGGTTGTTCTGACATGGTGGATTTACAAGAAAGTAGTACTGCTGCTATCTTTTAGGAAAATTAGATAACTTTTAATAAAAAAGGTCGTCATTCCATTTTGCCTACCTTCAACTGTGTAAGCGCTATGAGAAAAATAAGAAATTTAATTTCCTACCAAAAGAGATTCCTTGAAAATTTTGGAATCTTCAAAATTGAAAGAAGTACATAGGTCGTATATCGATTCAAACTTTTACATAAAGATGGAAAAAAATTAATTTAGCTGACTTTCTGAAGTTATGTGAGATGCGGGAACTGGTTCACGGAGAGGCGAGCAGCAGCGTATGCGGCGACGCGAGCATCGCTATAGCTGTGTAGGTATACGACGAACATCTATATGGTCTCTACAAGGAGAACCAGGATGATGAGAAGGAGTGCAAGTGCGTCAACAGCGACGACGCGAGCATACGAGGATGCGAGAAGGATGATGACGACGACGAGGTATGCGGATGATAGCTATGATCACCGCAGTACCCCCCATCCGCATGAGACTTTTGAAAAATTGAATGAAAATCAATCGACTTTTTTGAAAATTTTGGCAAACAATTCAATGATTTTCTGACATCAGCATGTCACATTCTTTTTTTTTTGAAGAATAGAGTCTCAATGAATTATTGACATTATGTCAAATTTTTTAACACTTGGAAAAAGTTATACATAATAACATAAAAAAGCCAGACAGGAATACATGACGACATTCAATGACCAGACAGACAGGTCAATGACCTTAAGGACTCGGACAGACAGGCCACAATGACCTTAAGAAGCCAGATAACAGGCAGACAGACGACCTTAGGAAGCCAGAAAGATAGGTCAATGACCTTAAACGCCAAGATAGGCAGAAATACGACCTTAAGATGCTAAACAAACGGGTCAATGAGCTTAAGAAGCGTGATAACTGGCAGTAAGACGACTTTGGGAAGCCAGCCAGACAGATCAATGACCTTAAGAAATCAGACATACAGATATGCTATCTTGAGAGACTAGACACACAGGTCAATGACCTTAAGAACTCAGACAGGTAGACAAGCAACCTTTAGAGGCTAGACAAACACGTCACAATGACGTTAGGAAGCCAGATAACAGGCAGGTAGACAACCTTAGGAAGCCAGACAGACAGGTCAATGACCTTCAAGAACTCAGATAGACAGATAGACGACCTTGAGAGGCTAGAAAAACGAGTCAATATGACCTTAAGAAGCCAGATAACAGGCAGAATGAGGAACTTGGGATGCCATACATACAGGTCAATGACCTTAAGAAACCAGACAGGCAGATAGACGACTTTGAGAGGCTAGACATACAGGGCAATGGCCTTAAGAAGCCAGACGCTAGTCATGTAGATCAGTGACCTTCAGAGACCAAACAGGAATACATACGACCTTGGAAGGGCAGACAGACAGGACAATAACCTCAAGAAAAATATGTTTGAGACCTTTCAAATTTGTGAAAGTTTTAAGATCTCATAGAAGTTGGCGACTTATGAGAAATTCTTAAAATTATACCCCAGTGGCCAGTATCTTACTTTGAAAAAAGCAATTTCTCACATTCAAATGTTAGTTATGTCAGAGTTTCTTGTCTTTGGTCTGACTTTGAAATTTATAATTACCTAATTACCTAATTCTTGACATGAAGTAGAAAGATATTCATGATTTAAAATTTTCCTTGCAGAAGAGACTTTCATTTTTATAAAAAATTGCAGCAGTTTTTCATATTTTCTTGTTTATATTTTTTATTTTGAATTCATTTTTATGAATTCCCATTATTTTTCCATTTTTATTTTACTTTTTCGTTTACTTATTTTTCCTTATTTCCTTCATTTTTTCTGAATTTTTTTAAAATTATTTTTACAACTTATTCACTTATGTATTTTCAATTTTTTCAACTTTCTTATTCAATTTTTTATTTTTTTTCATCTTTTGTTTTTGTGGTTTATGATTTTATTTTACCTGTTGTTTTTTCACATTTTTTTTTAGATACTTTATTCCGTTTTTATTGGTGAATTTTTGTTTCAAAATTGACGATCAGAATTCAGATTTTAAATGTTGTCCAAGTTGATTATTCAGACATTTTCTGGAGGCTCCAGAATTGATAAAGAAATGACCTCGTGATCATAAATAAGATATAAGCTAAATAGTTTGATTTTTCATTTGCACAGAGGTAGATTTTTTTTTTTACAAACCAAATTTGATTTTTCAAAAACTCACCAAAATTTGCAAAATGAAATTCAGAGAGTATTTTTGAATTCTCGTTCAATTTTTCTTTTTTCTCGAATCACGATTTTTCTGTGGATCTAAAGAAGTAGGTCAAATACATATCTACCAACTTTTGTTGTTTTTCAGCAACATTTTGTTCATAGAAAAAAAAGAGAAAACAAATGTCCAAAAGTACTTTTGAACCCATTGAACAACTTTTCACCAAAACTGGACTAAAAAATTCAAAAAAATTTATTGATTCATCTTTCTAAAAAAAACTTTGAAAAAATTATTACAAAAAATGAGTACAGTTGCAAGATATTAAAAAAAAAAAAAAAAACTCAACTCATACTGCATAAATCGGTGGTGGCTTCGTCGTGTAATTGGAAACCATTTCAAATGGACCATTTAGAGATTCTGTACAGATATCAACCTCACCATTGGGCCGAAAATTGATCCCGACAAATTTAACGAAGGGCAGCTGAGTGAACATGGGCATTGTTGTTGCATGATTTTTACAAATATCTAAAACGTGTTCGGCTGAAGAATCATTCATTCTGAATTGGATGAAAGTAACGCTGTAATCGTTGAACATGATCCACTTATTTAGTTGAACCTTTTCAATCGACTCGATTTGGTAATCGTGCGACAGAGTTATACGAAACGTGAAGTAGTTGAAAATGAAACACAGAAATAACTCGAATATTTCTTGTTCTCTGTACTTGCTCTCCTCCATTTCCGCCATTAGAGCTTCATTTCGTGTAATGGTCTGCAAAAAATACTTCAAATCTTCTAATTTATTATCCCCTATCAGCATAAACAAAGCGAGGTTTTCAATGGCTTCGTTCAAAGCAGAAATAGATAGGTTGAAATTCTTCTCGTAAAAGTGTATCAGCTTCTCAGCTACTTCCATTCGTACTGCATGATTCGGCATCCTTACCTGAGTTCCGAAACCACCGTGAAGTCGCGCTATAGCCAGAATACCAACTGCGCAAAGATATGGCTCGATGGATAGATCATCGAAGGGGTTCTTGGAATTACGCAGAGCTTCTTTAAATTTAATGAAATCTGTTAAAAATTGTTGCGGTCTGATTTCTTTCTGGCTTACGAGAATAGGTTTACTGTATAAAAGCCATAAAATGTACGTCCTAACTGTTCGATGGTAAAACATATTCTCTAGCACTGGATCAAATTCCACGTGACGTTCCTTTAAATAACCAACTTTGCCAGTTGATAAAAAATTCATTACAGTTTGAGGACTGTAAACAGAATAACATAGGTTGCTACCCCAATGATATCCACCGTACCAGTTTGTAACTTTGCTGCGACGAATTTGAGGTAAACCGAGACGATGAAAAATCGACATCAAGACTTCTTCTTCGATACTGTATAATCTCATCATGACATGCTGAGTAGTTTTATATTCGGTTACATTGTTCAGATGCGGAATCAAATTTAGCATCTTGAAGCTACCTGTTAAAATTCCTTTCTCCATATAATCATTGCTCTGAAACGACCGTACCATTAGGGAAGAGAAAAAGGCTAGAATTAAAGGCGATTCTGCCTCGCTAATGGCGGTATTGGTGAGTGCATTGAGAAGTACACCTTCGTAATTATCCAACAGTATGAAAACTTTGCTTCCAAAATGATCGTACAAGATTCGAGATAATAGCCATATACTGTTAATGAGATCTTCGTAGTTTGGTTTTCCGTGCATCATTTGCATGAAACTTTTCAGCTTCTTGGCGGTATTATTTTTTGAAGGAGTTGAGCCGCTTCCTCTGATTTCATCTATCAACGCGGAAATCATGTATTCGTGTTGAGAGTATGCGTTTTTGATTCGGTTAGCCATTTCTTGAAGAATACCTCTGTAATTGGACGCATTCGTGTTACCAAAATCTAAACAAATCACCGGGTGTCGACCTTGGTGTTTTCTTAACAAGGTGTTACTGAATGAAATATACAAAGGTTCGTATAATCGTACGATTTGTCCATTCTCTTCCCTTAGTTGATTGTTGTGGAACAATTTGTAACTAGTTGATCTGTACTGTGGAAGTATTCGTTTTCCGCGATTGTCCACTTGGATTTCTAAGAAAGTCTTCATCATATCTAAATTCAAACTTTTGCCCCATTTCGATGGTAATGTTATCGCGAGCGTTTTGTACCTGTGACTCTTCAGTACCTCCTTCAATATATAAGTCGTATCTATGTAGAAATCGCCCCGTAAAAGGTTCACAAAAGATTGGCCAGTCGTGGCGTTAATTTTACCAAATGGACGTTTCAAGACGTAATGATGCTCGGGAACTTGCTGACTTCCAATATCGGAAAACATGTGTAGAATAAGGTAAATAAGAATTGCGATTGATGACATGGTTTGGAAAACTGATCAAGCGAGTGAGAATACCTTGAATTTGACTTCATTTCTGTGGACAGTTTGTGAGCGATTGTTTACTTGCAATTTTGGCTTGATCGTGGTTTCTTTTCTTAACCCATCACGTCGTGAAATTAAAACAAGTGAATGAATATTTCGATATTGAAAAATAAATTGCACGGAAATAAGTACTTACTTGTTTCGACGAGTTATTCCCAAAGTTTTTCATTCTAATCTACTCGTATCGTCATAGATGAACTTGAAAATCCGTCCGTGAGTGTTTGAAATCCTTTGAAGGTTTACAAAATTTACTTGATACAAAGTTTGATAAATTGAGATATTTTACGCTATCTAAAATTAGTATTTTGAATTTCTAATGAGTATGAACGGTTGCTTTTGATAATGGCTATCAAAATTTTTTGAGAAAGATTGATTTTCATTTCTGTTTAAAAAAATCAAGATCAGTGACACGTGCGAAATGATTAGGAACACATAAACTGCTTCAAATCAATGAAAATATTTCTGGTTTTTCAACGCCATGTAATTACGTATTTATAGGTACCTAATTTATAATTGAAAAATTCTTCAAAAAGACGTACCTAATCTTTGCTCCAAAACATGAAAATAATCATACAATGACTGACAACCGGCTGCGAAAGTATCGAACCAATTGTTGTGATTTGATTTTTTGAATCTACCTAGTGGCATAAGATGAGATCCAATCGAATCTGAATAAATCTAATGCAATCAAAACTCAGATCTGATAACATCTGATCACATTTTATTAAATCCAGAGAATGTCCGGATCTAATCTGATGTACTTACTCAGACAGCCTGATTTTATTTTATTTTTTAAAAATGGTCTTACCTGACCTGACTGGACAGATATCACCAGCCATTATCTAATCAGAACTTTTATTCAGATTAAATCTGGTCAGATCAAATTGGATCCCTTTGATCTACTTTGGCCTGATCAGAACATTGATTTAATCTGATATGATTAGATTTGATCTGATTAAATTGGGTTTAAGGAATGTTTGGATTTGATCAGGTCTTCTCATCTGATCTCTCATTGAACCAGTCAGTGACCTTGAAAGTCTAGACTTGTGGGCCAATGACCTTAAGGGACTAGACAGCAGCACAGACGACCTCAGAGACCATGCAGATGGTTTAATGCCGTTAAGAAACAAGACAGGAATAATGTTGACCTTGAGAGACCATACAGACAAGTCAATGACCTCAAGAAGCTAGACAGTTCGTTCAATGACCCCAAGAGACCTTGAGCTGAGACCATGCAGACAAGTTAATGACCTCAAGAAGCCAGACAGTCGGTTCAATGACGACAAAAAGCTGGACAAGCAGACTGGCAGACGACCAAGGACAGTTAGACAGGCACACAGACAACTTTGAGAAAATAGATAGGCAGGTCAATGACATTTGAGAGGCCAGACAAAAATATAGACAACCTTGATAGGTCAGGCAGACGGGTCAATGACCTTTAGAAGACAGCCGCACAGATAGACCTCCTTGAAAGGCCTACTGACGGGTCAATGACTTGAGAAGCCAGACAGAAGGTCAATGACCTTAAGCGGTCAGACAGAAATACAGACGACCTTGAGAGGTTATGCAGACAGGTCACCAACCTCAGGCAGCCAGACGTTAACACAGACCCCCAAGAGGGTCAATGACCTTATATGCGGTTAGACAGGAATGTAGATGACTTTGAAAGGCCAGACAGATGGGTTAATGACCTTGAGAAACTATACATGCAGACAGACGACCATGAGAAGCCAGACAAGCAGGGGGGTCAATGGCCTGAAGTGGCCAGACAGGAATACAAACGATACGACCTTAAGAGACTAAGCACGCGGGAGAATAGCAAAAAAAAACACGGTTCAGAATCGCGGTTCTATTGACGATTTATTACGCTGTATATTTGAACTGCAACAATTCTGAACTGGTCTGCAGATCTCATCTGATCAAACAGGTCTGATGAACATGTTTTAAAAATGAGAAAAAATTGCCCAGGTTTTTTTAGAGTTCATTGCCTACTACAATTGAGTCGGTCTGGGTAGCTTACCTACCTGTTGTGGTAATAATATCATTTGAATTATTACTGTAAAAAAAATCAAAATGAACGAAACATTTCTTCGATGCATTTTTATGAATAAAAAAAATATGAACATTAAAAAAAAATTTACTCTGAAAAAATAACAGGTTTATAAGCACTATAAGGAGAAAAGCAAACTTCTTCTCGCGACGTTAATTTATCCGTATCATTCAAATTCATAGGACCAATTTGAAATTCCACTCTGATCTGAACTTCGCCTTTTTTTGAAAAATTAATACCAATAAATTTAAGTTGCTCTAAATTACTAAAAGGAAGTTTAGAAGCGGCGTAATTCTTACAAATATTCAAAACATGATCGGCGGAGGTGGCATTGAATCTGAACTGAATAAACACAGCTTGTTGATCATTGAAAAGAATCCAGTTATTGGATTTGATTTCTTCGACAGATTGAATGTTATAATCATGCGATAAAGTGATTCTAAATGTCAAGTAATTGAAAACGTAACAAAAAAATAAGTCGAACATTTGTTTGTCATCTTGTTGTCTTCGACTAAGATCGCTGGTAAGTACCTCGTTATCTATCAATGATTGTAAAAAAGCTTCGAGTTTCGCGCAGTCCAAATCTCGATTTGATATAAACAAGGCCATATTTTCAACAGCTTTTTCCAGCAGTTCGGATGATATTTGGAATTTCTTAATGTAAAATTTCATCAATTTCTCCGATATTTCCATTCGAACCTCGTTATTTGGTAATCTAAGAGTTGATCCGAAATCTCCCATGAATGATCTGACACCCAGGATTCCTGTTCCACGAAGGTAGAATGGCAGAAAAGTGAAAATCTTCGGGTCGCATTTACTCTTGATAGTCGTGTCACTCAGTAAAAATTCCTTCAGTTCGAGGAAATTCTTTAAGCTTTGCTCTGGTCTGATTGTTTTCGGGGATAAAATCGATTCACCGTATAACAACCATAAAATGTTGATTCTTATTTTACCGTTTTCAAAAATATTCTCCAGTATTGAATCTATAATGACGTTACGCGTTTTATAATAATTTAGTTTTTTCGTCGATAAGAAATTCACTATGGAATAAGGACTGTACAAGTGTTGGTTTAAATTGCTACCTCTACGATAACCTACGTACCAGTTGATGGCTTTGCTGCTCAAATGATCGGGAATTCGGAAATATTTACAGATATGGGCGATACCTTCTGTAGTTATGCCGTAAGTGGTGATCATCTGATGGTAACATTCCGTGTATTCGATTAAGTTGCTGAAATTAGAAACCAGATTTTGCATGTGGAATGTGCCAGTTAAAATACCCATTTTTGAATAATAATTCTTCTCGAGCGTTTGATGCAAAAAAGAAGAGAATAAATCCAAAATCAAAGATAGGTCTGATTGAGAAACATCTGGATTGATGAGCCCATCGAATAAAATACCATCGTAATTATCCACCAATATGAAAACTTTGGCGTCGAAATATTCGTATAAAATTCCTGATAGAAATTCTACACTAATTATGAGATCTTCCGGATCGCTTTGACCTTCCATGGTCAACATCTTCAAGAAAAAGTTGTATTTTTCTCTAGCTATGTTTTTCATTTCAGTAGAGTCGGCTGCATCGAATTCGTTTCTCAATTGAGCCAGCATATATATGTGTTGATCAAAAGCTTCCTTTATTTTTTCACCCATTCGCTGTACGAAGTCCTCATAACTTGATCCATTTACGTTTCCAAAATCCAAGCAAATGACCGGATACTGTCCTTGATATTTTACCAGAAGGTTTTCATCCTCGGATATATACAAAGGTTTGCCTAATTGTTGAACATGCTCGTTATACAGGAGTTCATTTTTCCGAAACAACCTGTAATTCGTTGTGTTCTCCAATGGGATTCGGTTGCCTACTTCGTCAACTTGTATTTCGAAAAACGTTTTAATCATATTCAAATTCAAACTTTTGCCCCATTTCGTTGGCAATATGATCAAAGCTGTCTTGTACTTGTAAGAGTTAACGATTATTTTTTCTAAAATTATCGTCTTGTCGAAGTAAAAATCACTATTGAGTAATTCTTTAAAATTTTGCGTTTCTGTGCCTTTGATTTGGCCAAAAGGCTGTTTTGCAACGAAACGCAGTTTGCGATCTTTTACTACATCTTCTGTGCCACCCAGACTTATTATTGTTGCGATGCAAATCCAAGTCAGGAAAATGTAAGAAAACATGATCACAGATGATTGAATTGGTGTGGCTTAAAAATTGGTACATTTTTTAGTGCGAAAAATTCGAGTAGCCTGATGGTGTTGCTCATGCATACCAATAACTGGCGTTTCAGCTATGTTGATCAATTGTATAAATTTTCAAGTAGAAGTATTAAAGGCACTCACTTACCTATCTACTTAATCAAAATTGAACCCAACTTTTGTGTTTGTTTTCACCATTTCATGAAGTTGAATTTGATACCATTTGGTTAAAATAATTAAACCGTTATAAATTTGAATGCTTTTTGTAATTAATCTACAGATTAGGGTATCAAGAAAGCATATTTTTTATCTCATATGAAGATTGAAGCGTTTGTACATCTCGTATTTTATAAATGAATATGTTACGTTCAATTTAGACTTATCTATAATGATGATTTTTTTTACTATGGAGAAGAAACAGTAACATTGTGAAATTTTTTTTTAATGACTGAGTGAAGAAAAAAGGTCGAAATAAAAATCTAAAATTTTACTTTTTATTCATTTTTTCGCGCTATTTCTAAAAAAGGACTGCACACTGCATAGTGCACAAAAGAGAATATCCCAAGGGACAATTTGGCATGAGCTTAGATTTCTTGAAGGTCCCAAACATTTACTCTGGTTCGAAATTCTCTTTAAAATAAACTTCACTTGAAAAGTTGGTAGTTAATTAAGAAATGGAATTGAAAATTAGAGATAAATCTAATGCTAATATTGTAAGTCTATTGATTTTTTTTTTGAATTTTAAAGTCATCGATTTTTTTTTAAAAAAACGTGATCTAAATCAAATTGTCCAATCAAAATCCCGAAATTGAGCGTATTTTTTTTTAATTTCTAAAATAGATTTTTAATTTGTCTTGTAAAAATTTTCAAAAAAATCGAAAAATTCAAAACAAGTTTCTTTAAGGTTTAGGCCATTGATGTGATTTTTGTATTTTTATTACTTCACTTGGGGATGCAAAGATGTTTAAAGATTTCTTCATTTTTTTTTCATTAAAAAATACCTAAAAATAAGTACATAATTTAAGAAAAATTGTGAAACCTACTTGAAATTTGTCAAAAAACAAAAGATGTTCAATAGTAATATTCAAGGCTCATACTTAGAACTATTTTCAGCAAATACCAAATGGAAAATTTTTAATTATTTTTTTCTAAAAGGCACCTCTGCTTGATTAAGCAAAAACAAGTTTTTTTCTCGTTTCAAAAAATAATACCTACTCCAAGTGGTATTTTTTGGTAAAGTCTTAATTTATTTGGCACATTACTTTCTTTGCAGAGGAAAAAAAACGATTGAATTTGCGAATGGTTGGGGGGGGGGGTGGCGAAAGAGATTGAAGAAGAGCTGTCATGTCTGCAATACTGAAAAATTGAATTGAAAAATGATACCTACAAAAAAAAGACAAGAAATTCATGTTTGCAAATTTATTGAACATCCTGTTTTGGGAACCTCCGAAATAACAAAGTACGTATAAATTGATGAAAAATTTCTCTGTGTCTGTCAGTCTTCTTTTTACAATGGATCTACTCCCCTCCCCTAGTTTATTTTTCTTCAAACTTTTATACAGCCAATGACCTAATCTGATCCAATTTGAACGAACAGATGTAATCCGATCGAAACCAGTGATGGCAAAACTTTTGCATTTCAGTTTCAGTTTTCAGTTTTTAGTTTCAGTTTTTAATAGTTTCAGTTTGGCTTTTTTCAGTTTCAGTTTTCAGTTTTAAGTTTTTAGTTTCAGTTTCTTCATTTCAGCTTTAGTTTTTTTTCAGTTTCAGTTTTAGTTCCAATTTTTTTCTCGTCAAATTTGTAATATTTTGGAAATTTATAGGGAAAAATCAACTACCAAAAATCAGTTTTTATTTTTTCAGTTCAAGTTTTCAGTTTTTAGTTTTAGTTTTTCTTATTTCAGTTTCAGTTTCAGTTTTAGTTTCTAGTTTCAATTTCTTCATTTCAGTTTCAGTTTTAGTTCCAATTTCAGTTTTCCATCACTGATCAAAACTCTGATCTGATGATCTGATTGCTAATAGCAATAGCTTTGTTCAGATCAAATTTTATTGGTAGGATATCCAGATCTGATCTGGTTTGATCAATTAGATGTAATCAGGTCTATTTAGATCTGGTTTCCCTTACTGGATCTGATCAGGTCTTGAAAGATCTAATCCGATCATAGGTACCTTTGAATTACTGGTCAAATCTGATCAGGTCAAGTTGGATCCATGGAATGTCCTGATCTGACCAGATCGAATCCTTTTCTGATGAATTCACTGAAAGTATCATTTTTTTATTTTTTTTTTCAATGAACTTGAATGGCAAAATTTAAAAAGTGTATTTTAAAATTAATCTATGTACTCTCATAGTTTTTCACTGGACGACGACATCCTTGTTATGTACCTATATATGTACTTATGTGTTTTTCTGAGTTCTTTTCATTTCAATACAATTCCAACTACCTACATACTTCAATTCTGCAAGGCAAGGTAAACTTCACTCCAAAAACTGACCTTTTTCGACAAACCTAAAATTCGTTCTAATTCTCACTATATCGAGGCGAGAAACTTGAACAGCTGATTACTTGGATCATGGATGACTGACTTTCCAGCTTCATACCTATGCTATGATACTGCATCATCTGAATTTTTAAAAGGATTTTTCATCAGTTGCGCTTCGATATCAATGATTCGATTGGCCACGACATTAATTCCTACAAGTTTAATATAATCCATTTCTTTGAAACGTTTTACTTCCTGATGAGTTTTAACCTCCTCGATGACATGGCTGGCTGAAGGAGCCTTGTCATTGATCAATATAAACACAGCTCGATCTGTATTATTCAAAATAGAATCTGCTCGAACACTTCGCATATCCTCTTCACGATACTGCAACTGTGACATCGGCTCAGTTTGGTAATCTTCGAGCATAAGAACTACTCGTAAAGTCAGATATGTGATAAAAAAACGAATAATTTTCAACGTGGGAGGATAATCAATGTGTTCTTGTGTCGCTCTGGCAAAATCTCCAAAAAGTGCATCGTTATCGAGCATATTCTGTAAAAATTGTATTAATTCAGTAGGCTTTGTTTGATCATTGGTGACAAGTTGTGCCATTTGATTGACCGCGTTTTCAAGAGCTGACGATGGTACGTTGAAATGATCGATATAATAGTTCATCAGCTTTTGCGATATTTCCATTCGTATTTCGTTATTTGGTATCCGGAATTGGGATCCTTTGCAACCGACATGCTGTACTATAGTTAGATATCCGCAGGAGTTCAATAAATTCCATATATTGAGGTCGCGTATTTCGATATCTTCGCCTTGATGTATACGTTTTCTGAAATACAAATAATCCTCCAAATAATTCTCTCGTTTTATGCGTCGATAGGGACTTAGAAACATTTTACCATCGATTAAGCAACGAAGGCTATTACGAAATGTTTTATGTTTCAGAATAACAGAAAGTATACGATCTCCGTACGAGCCACTTTGATCGAATTGCAGATGCTCGGTGACTAAGAATTTAGCCAACGAATCCTGTATAAGGTAAGTTCCGCTGAGTAAATCATCCGATAGGTATCCTTCGTACCAGGATAATATTCTGGATATGAACTCGGGAGGTAGTTTGAGGTATTCGAAGAGTTCTTCTCGTTCGTCTTTGCTTACAGCATAGATCCTCCTGGTGGGTGTGTTGGTTGCTTTGAGTTCTTTCAGGTCTTTATTTTCTTCGTCAGCTGAGATCAATTTCATCAACCTGAATGTGCCCATTACTACCGTGTACCTTAAACATTCATTATCTTTGAACGAGGTTAGAAGAAATGAAGAATAAAATGATATTATAGAAGATATTTCGGTATCAGGAATCGTATTGTCGACGAGCATATTGAACAGTATGTTCTCAAAATCGTCAATCAAAGCGAATACTTTCTTTTTGAAGTGATCGTACTGTAATTCCGACAAAAGCCTCAGGCTGTTTCTTAGTGTTTCTTGATCATACTTTCTATCAAGTATTTTAGTAAAGTTCGAGTAGTGTCCTAGGTAATGAAACCGTTGATTTGCGTTCTTCCTCTCTAGTAAATTCTTGAAATACGAATGTTCTAAGAAACTTGTTCTTATCCTATCACCTAGACGGTTGACAAATTCATCCAAAGTAGTTGCACTGAGATTACCCAGTCTTAAGTAAATTACAGGAAATTGACCTTGCAACTCTTTGACCATATCCCAACCGGATATTCTGAATCGTTTTCGCAATTTTTTGATCGAACCGTCTAGCTCAGGTATTTCACCGTATTTAAATAATCGATGATTTATACTTGCGTTTCGTTTAAGTGGTGTACCCATTTTGTCAACTGGTTCCTCGAAAAACATCTTCATCATATGCAGATTGGTGCTTTTCCCCCATTTTGCTGGTAAATAAATCACTTTAACGTTGAAATCTATGAAGAGCAAATAATGCATTATGGGAGTCTTATCGAAAAATATATCACTTTTTTGTAACAGTTCCAAAAAACTCTCGGTTCCTAAGGCGATTGGAGTAGCTCCGGAGAAACGATTTTTTATCACTAGATTTGTACTGTAACGATACGAATGAATCGATTTGATAAAATTTAACACCAGTAGGAAGAGTAACCGATTCATGATAGCCTGATAGGTTAGTTTCTACTTGAAAGTGAACTTTAATTTGGAGGTTTGGTCTATTTGATCTTGGTGCTGTAAAAATTGCCTAGATTGCGAAAGCATTCGAGCTGAGAGGATCTGAGTGGAACCGATGATCTGAAAAAGGTTAAATTTGGTATCAGTTGGATGTTTCTGCAGTTTTGAAGTTGATCACAGGAGATGAAAGAAAGCACCAAAAATTTTTTGAACCAGCTTCATTTACTTACTTTCACTGATCATTTCTCATTTTGAAAAGGATGCATCGAAGTAGATTCTTATCTATTTGCTTGATTCGCATTTTTCATTTTTTATATTTTTTTCAGCAAAAACATGAAAATTGACTCTTGAGAATTTCAACATATTTGATTTCAAGGTCAGGTTATATAAAATTTGATATAAAATCCTTTTTTTCTCTCAAATCATGAAACACATGTCTTGTCAAAAGAAAAAAATCACCTGATTTACGCGTATGTTGATATTTTCTCAAATAAACGGATCCATATTGCGAAATTATAATCAGGCAGAAGCAATGACGATAAGACCATATCGAAAGATCTGGTCTGTGGTAGACATTAAACGCGCGATATAAGAAGTTGAACATTTTGAACATCTTTGAAAGCAATCCTATCTCTTTTCTATTCAATATTTCTCGAAAGGCACTTATTTTCAAGTCTGGCTAAGAATAGCGAGTGAATTACTTCTTAACGTTTGTAATCTTAGGCTCTTTTAAAGGTGGATTTACCCTCATACGGTCAATTCTTTTTTTTATAGCCTGCCGTTTGTTTTATTTACAGTTTTCGAGTGCGTAGAGCTTTATCGAAATGTCGATGATATTACGTAGACTTATATGTGTGTGGCCGTTCTCGTTGTAATGTGTGGAAATGATTGAGTTCAAGGATCAGCACTACTTGGGTAGGTTTAAGTATAAAAAACCCTCTTCTCTTAAAGGCTTCCAACAGTGTTACCATTTTTAAAACCTATTAAAAATGATGTGTTTTGATTTCTACTACAAGAAAGGATTTTAAACCGCCTATAACAATTGTATAGAAACGAAGACCACAGAAAGATCAAACTCTTCAAATTAAATGACGCGCTTTAAATTACTATTCGAAATCTATGGAAAGAACTTCGTCGGGGTATTGTTAGAATTTCCTCAATATATGCTCGGTATCTGATTTTCGAATGTTACAATGTCGATGGTTCGTTTGACGAAATTATTGTTCGAAAACGAGAAAACAAATATCAATAAAATGGAGTCGTACGAACTCGATAAAAGAACTATGTAAATGCGTACAAGATGTGAGAGAATATCATGAAAAAAATCTGAGCTCGTAAAACAACTTTTTAGCGTTCGTTTTATAGACTTTTACGACTGTGAAAACGATGATCCCAGACGACATGCAACACAAGCATTTCGGCGAATTTTTTTCCATCGTCTGTGCGGGCGTAATTGTGAATTATTGGCAAAAAATGAAAATAATTTTACGTCCTGACGTTTCAGTGATGTGATTTTATTTTACTAGAAACAGACGCTGAAAAAAGCAAAGAAGATGTGGAAATAATTTATTCTCGAGGAATACTCGTAAAATCAGAATTTAAGCAAAATTATTTTTGAATATTAATGTAAAATCGTCTTATTTTTCTAGAATTTCAACAACATGATTCATTGTTTTTTTTTGTCTTGAAATGTAAATTACTGGCCATTTCTGGTAAATTACTAGTAATTTTTGGTAAATTATCTAAAGATTATTTTTGTAATTTTTGCAAAGTTAACATTGGATTGGTAAACTACAGGTAATTTTTGGTGAATTAGGTAAATACTAGTAATTTCTGGTAAATTAAATACTGGTAATTTCTGGTAAATTACTGGTAATTTTTGGTAAATTACTGGTAATTTTTGGTAAAATACTGGTAATTTTTGGTAAAATACTGGTCATTTTTGGTTAATTGCTGGTAAGTTTTGGTGAATTATTGATGATTTTTCTTAAATTGCTGGTCATTTCTAATTTTTTGTAAATTACTGCCTGGTAATTTTTCGTTAATTTCTGGTAATTTCCCGTAAATTACTGGTAATTTCCCGTAAATAACTGGTAATTTCCCGTAAATCACTGGTAATTTTCCGTAAATTACTGGTAATTTTTTGTTGATTACTGGCAATTTCCCATAAATTACTGGTAATTTTTCGTAAATTACTGGCAATTTCTGGTAATTTTTGGTAAATTGCGATACTGCTATGATTCTTTTTGAAGCTTTTAGATAAGTATTAAGTCAGACTTTTGAAAACTAATTAAAGATGCGACGAATTGCTTAAATTAGGTACCTACGAGTATGTCAAGTTCTCAAAAATCACTTTCCAACATTCTATCTGACTTTTGAATGCTTAAAAAAAATCCTCTACGTTTCAAGCAAAAAAAAAAAGAATTTTAAATTCTCCTTGGACAAAAAAACTTTACCTCAATTTTGTTCAAATCGTTGGCTGATGTCTTGAAATACTCGTATCAACGAATTATTTTACCAACAAAATATGCAGGGTGTCCCATCTTGGTCTACGAATAACTTCCTTTCACTAGTAATCTAGGCGAGCCAACTCGAATTCATGTATTTTTGTTTGCCTAGCCTCGAAATTTAGGGACTGATTAGTTATGTTTACAGTAGTTGAAGGACCTCATTTGGCGTAAAACTCCTCTTAAAAAGTGACTATACTTGGTGAATGAAAGAAAACAAATTCTATTGTTTTGGAAAATACGAACATACAACGACAACGTACGATAGGTACATAATCTTAATTGAAATAAATATTTAACGAAGTTCTTCGCCGAAGGAATAATTGAACTTTAATTTTTAACGAGAATTTTGGAGAGAAAATTATCTCATGGAAGTAAACGGAGATATCATCTAATCCGTTCACAACGAAGGTATAGCAGGTATTAATAACGATAATAGACAATTCACCAAATAAAAAGCAGGAACTTCCCTATCTCTTCGTTAGACTCCTTCACACAGATACTCGTACCTACTCAGTTAACCTGTCACCTTTTCAGTCTTCTGGTGTCAATAGATTATTCTCAAATTTCAACCCTTCGATGGAAAATTATCGTTATCATTTTCTTTGATCTGTCTTGGCCAATATGTTTATTTTCCTATCAGTTCCCAAGCTGATACCTATCCATCTGAAGATATCGTTTTGTGTATGGGAATTCATCGCATCCACCCTCTTCGATATTATGGAAATTATTTCTTGAACAGATGTATCGATCATGAAATCGATCATAATTGCTCGTTTGTCTTTGTAAAGCGTTACGTACGACTTCATACCTTCACTTGGAGTCAATGTTTGATAATTGTAGTGATAAGATACGTTTAAAGCTAACGTGTGTAATATTACTCTTACGAGATGATCTACTTCTAAGATATCACTTGGTGCTTGCGGGTCTTTCTGATGCTTGTATCGATCGTCAAATATGGGCAAACTGTTCACAAAGTTTTGCAATGATGTTTCCACATCTGGATAATAAACAGTGCTCATTTCAATAAACTCGTGAAGTTGTGAGGTTAACTGAGATAACGTAGGTGCTGAAATGTTGTAACATTTGGTGTAAAAAGATACTATGGAATTTGCCATCTTGAACCTAGCTTCATTGTTAGTTAACCTAAGGGTGACTTTTTCGATGTCTTCATTTACTCTGGTCAGGTACCCTGAAGAATATAAATAGGCGTAAAGAATTGGTAAAGCTTTATCAAATTCTACAGTTTTATTTTGAGCAGCTTGGTTCAAGTAGTCAATCTGATCCTTATTAAAATCCAAATGACTCGACTGAAGTGAATCGTAATTTTTGAGTAATAATTGCATCAGTGCTTTTCTGAACTCTTTGTTTTGAACTAAGATTTCGATCAATTTATCGCTCTTGAATGGAACATGATTCAAGCTACGATGACTGATGAAATTGGCGATAGAGTAAGGGCTGAATCGTAATGCGGTCTCATCCTTGCATATTCTGTACCCTTCGTGCCAATTAAGAACTTTGTCCCGTTCAGTCTTTGGTATTTGCAGAATTTCAAATATGGCGTCAACGTCTCGTTGAAGAAATCCATAAAATTCGAATGTTTGATCCAATATCGATTTATATTCGTTGACGATATCGTCTTGTTTGATCTGTTTGGAGATTCCGTGTCTTCCGGTCAAGATTCCTTTCTGCAGGAAGGTATTTATTTTAAGAGAGTGCAGGAATAATAAAGATAATACGTTATGTATGGCTTGTTTATCAATCTGGGTTATGTTTTCGTTGAGTGAAATGTCCACTAACACGTCATAGTCATCAAAAAGTACGACAGCTCTGGATTTGAAATGAGTATAGAGAAGCTTGCTAAGGAATCCAATCGCTCTGATCAAATCTGATGTTTCTGTTTTCAACTGTTCCACGTTGGTAAATTCCTCCAAAGTTGAGTTAAGCTCGGCCTTCTCCGTACACGAAATCGATTCGTTCTTGTACCAGTTTTTTATTACTTCCTTCATGTAAGAATGTTGCTTGAAAACTTGCCCCAGTATAACGGATAAATGGGTCATCACGCTGTGATAATCGGTTCCATTTAGCAAAGGAGATAAATTTAAGTAGATGGTTGGATATTTTCCCATGTGCATTTGTATTGTACCGGGAGCCTTTTCTGTTAAAAGTAATGGCTTACGTAGTGTTTCTCTTTGTCCATCTAGCAAAAGCACCTCATTGTGATTGAACAATCTGTAAATGGGAGTATTTCGCGGAGGAGTTGGATTACCTCGAGAGTCAGTTGGAATTCGAGTGAAGTGTTCGATCATTCGGAGATTCACCGTTTTGCCCCATTTTTCAGGGCCCAACAATGCCAGTACTTTTTCTTCGGGGTCTGCTAGTACTGCCTCGAGGAGTAAACTCTTATCAACGAAAATATTGCTATTTTGAACCAAGATCAAGTAGTCTGAAGTGTGTGCTATGGGTGGTCGTAGCTTAAACGAAGATTTTATTGCGATAGATGTCAAGTTTGTGGAATAAGTTGAGCTGTATGCGATGTAGTGTGTGATAGAAATTATGAAAAGGTAGATCTGAAGTGTGCCAGGCGTCATGTAGAAAAATGGATTGTCCTGAAACCGAACTATGCTGTTAGATCAGAGAGAATTTCAAAATACCTACATATATTCACTTTAGAAAATTGGGAAAAATTATAGAGAGGATAAGAAGCAAGTATCTAATAAAGTAGGTTTCATATCTTCTTTTTTTTTACATGTACATACGAGTGCGGTAATATCGCTTGAAATATCACTCACTTTTTGAGTTTTTAGTCCAATTGTGGTTCTATTTATCAAGAATCATTTCGAATGAGTCACAGTAGTCACGATATGAAATAAGCGTACCAAATTTTCAACCGCATAATTACATAGGTAGAAAATATCTTTTGATTACTATCGTTCGTTAGAATTTTATTTCAGATAAAAATCGATCAAACTATCTCAAGATTGAGCTGATACTTAATTTAAAGCACTATTAGTGATTTATTTGGTCGTTACCTATCTCAACCGAGAATTTGTTTTGATGCCTTCCCAATCCTCAACATTGACTTACTTTTTCACAAAAAAAAAAAAAATGAAAAAATGGTCAAATAAAATAATAAAACTAAAAGGGACTATCACTATAAAATGGTGAAATTAGCGATTCACTTAAATTAAGGCAAAAGAGGTACCTAATGAAAAATCATCTCTGATATAAGAACTCACTATACAAATTTTTGACCTCTCTAACTGTCTAGATAAACAATTAAACATTCCAATTAAAATCTAATAATTGAACTTGATTGAAACTCAGATAATTTCAGCAAACAGCAGGATTTTTTGGCAGTTCTGGCAAGAAAGCGAAAATTTGGCAATTAGCAAGAAGCAGCTAGAGCTTTTTTGACAATTTTTAAAAACAAAATTCAGATCTTTTTCCGAATTTTTTGCAAAAAAATGGCGATTTTCAATAACTCTTGACAAAAAAAAATGAAATTTATCAGCAATTTTTAGCAAAAATAAATAAATTTTTTAGCAATTTAGTAAAAATTTATAACTTTAGTAATTTTTTGACCAAAAAAAAACTCTTTGTAACAACTTTAGCAGAAATGAAAAGTTTTTTGGGTATTTCCGGTAACAATGAAGCGAGTTTTTTGGACAATTTTTGGAAAAAAAGGTGAGACATTCCGAATTTTTTGCAAACAAGCGATGATTTCTTGACTATTTTTTCAAAAAATAACACTTCTTGGCAATTTTGACAAAAGTCGAGGCTTTGGACTATTTTTGGCAGAAAACGAGACTTCTAAAATTTCAGCCAAAGGCAAAAAGCGGTGTAACCAGTTGGAAAAAAATACAAAAGTGAACAGGTACCCTGGTACATATTAGTACTTCAGTAAATTATCCACTTCTGAATATTATTAATTTTTTTCTTTTTTTCCCAAGAAGAAGGGCCGAGATAAAAAAAAAACGAATTTTTGAAAATTAAAAAAAAACGTCTACTTAGAACTTGACCAATTTTAAAAACGTATGGGTAACTGTTAAGTTAGGTACTTTTCATGACTTTTCGTCCAAATTTTCTTATTTTTTTTTGCAAGTCAAAAATAAATTTTTTTTTCAAGCATTCTATTTAATTTTTTTTTTGAACATAGCATATAAAAAAACAAATCAGAAGCTTAAGATCTATGAATGGTACTTTCACACCACGTGTTGAGAAAAAAGAAAATGCTATCGAAGAATGCGTTGCTCTCGACGGCTCTCTGTGTCCCTTATCAATGAAAAGTGCAAAGTGCAAGGGTATGCTCTGTAGTACCTACCTACATGTACGTATATTTCAAGTATAGTAGGCCTATTATAATTCCTCATTAAAAGTAGACAGGTAGGTACGTAATATATATATTTTTCAAACCAGAAACCTCGAATAAAAATGATGTCGATTCGTAAATCTTGAAAAATGAATCCATTCAAATTTAAATTCGTAAAACCCGCCGCCGCATTTTTCAACATGGGAAAACTCGTCTAAATTTGAGAACTTTTACTCCAACGAATACTCCGCGATACGGAATAATACAAAACTGTAGCTATCTTTTTCTTCATGAACTGAAAATCCACAACCCTTTTCATTCACCAAAGCCAAAGCCATTTGCAACTCTACAACACTTTCATTCATATCTTACACAATTGAATTCTCACCACAGCGACCGACCCTCATAGACCGAGCTTCGAATCATGCAAAGTCCAAACAATACGTAGCTGCTAGAGGTACTCTGTGTGGAAGCAGCAGAGGAGGAAAAAACCTTCCGGAGTACACGATTCACGATTCACGCAACACAACACACCCTCGTGTATACATTGCGATGAATTTGAAGCTAAATTACAACGTTTTCAAGTTTTTAATCTTAATGGCAACATGCTGAAAGTAAATATTCAAAGCTTATCTGTTAACTTACACTCGTGTGAAACATAAAAAGCTCGTCCGACCAGTGAAACCTGCCGGTTCGATCGCAATCCCATTGAAACAATGTTCAAAACTTTCTTCTTTAAACCTTTTAATAACAATGGGAACGAAAAGTTTGTTTAACCGGTGAGAAAGGATTTACTATATAAGCTTCGCAAACATCGAATACTTCAATTTCTTAAATTTAACGCTATACCTTCCGCCTCCACCCCCTTGTTCCCTCTCACCTCTCCCCCCTCTGCTTACTTAATAATGTGTACCCTTTATTCGCGAGCCTTTTATTTAATCTCCATCCTGCATTTTAACCTATATGTATGGTGAATTAATTATCATCAACCAATTAAAAATTAAATTCATATTCTCTCTGTATATCATAAAACTTTGATTCTTCGCTGCCAAACTGCATAACTCGAGTTCGTCGTAAAATTTCCTTTTACCGAGTAAAACATATTAAATTACGTCAACTGATTCGGTGTTAGGATTTGTTGCCAATAATTTTAATTTCACAATTTACCGAACTTTAGAAAATAAAACCATAAAAGTAATAAGTGTCCAAAAGTTTCAAAAAATAGGTGCCTGCCATCGTGATCACAGGGTTGAAATTCTATTCCTATATTTTCAAGATCTTTGTATTAGAAAATTTACTCTTGAAGATAAATCATGAGTCAGGGTAGCCGAAATACACGTATATCTCTTTGATACCTACTCCTTGGAATACGTCATGTATTTTTTTCAGTTTCTATGAAAAGCCTAGACTGTCGATTATAAAAGCGATAAATTCCAGCCGCGACGAATTTATTTAGTACACGGATTTCCAATTTGTTTTCTATTCACGATACACACGGTAAGTACCTCGGTTTCGTTTTCGAACGATTTTAATCTTCATCCACCATCGTTGGTTCAACGGCGAAGACCCGCAAACATAGAAATTTTCGTCGAAATTAAATTTTTTCATTAACAGAATTCGCCGAAAAGAAGACTATCGCGCAATCTCGTCCTTCATTCAATCGAAGAAAAACATCTTGTGCCAACATCGCGTACTTACTAATTCAGCTCATTTTTACACCTACAACAAACTATGGAATACCTACGTGGCTTTAAATTTGGTTCTTTTAATAAACGAGCTTTTTGTGAGAAAAAAAAATATGATGGAATAAAGTATTTTATGGCGAGCAGGCGAGGAAAAAATTTCGTGTTTACAAATTGAATCATGTTTTTTGAAGATGAGATAAAAAAAAAAGAGAAATAAACCTTTTTGGTACGAGTAGAAAGCTTGTAATGCGTTGGTGGTCTCATTTTCATTTGTCAGGGGCAACGTTGTGATGCGGACAACATTTTATTGTAGGTAGTAGGTAGTAGGTACCATGAGGTACAAAAATTCGCTTCCCGAATCTGAAATTGGTTCTGGTCTGGCGGTGTATTTTTGTATGTGCTCATTCAATTATTTTCTTACTAGTTCAAAAAAAAAATGCTGTAAATTAAAAAATTGAGATTGGCCTTCTCAAGTTGGTAATACAATTTGATTTCAAAATTTCTTATTTTTTGAAGCCCTTTCTTGACTTGAGTCATTAAAATGAATTAGGCCTAAAATAATTGTCTGACAAAAGCCTAGTACTTTTTTTTGTTGAAAAATTAATAAAACTGCAAAACATTAACACGAGCGTTCGTTATGCGAAGTGCGGAGGTCTGATCAATAAAATTTTTACCATCAATACCTACCTGCTTCAAAAATTCTAGTTTCGGTACTCATAATTCTTAAGTTATTGAAAAAGCCTCAAAATGTTGGAAAAATATTGCATATTCAAAATGATTACTTACTTATTTGGGAATACAAAGGTCATCATGCAGGGTCATGACGATGGGGGGGCAAGGGGAGCTTCTCCCTACTCTCTAAGCGTCCGAAAAATAGAGAAAGTTGGCAAATTGGCGATTTTCACTCGTCAGTTGACAAAAAACTCCTAATTGAAAAAATGAAAATTTTGAAAAGACAGCATGCCTCCACTACTTATGGTGGTGCTTATACGTATTATGAACCCCTGTATTGAAAATATTGGTAACATGTGAATCTATAAATAGAATGACGTCCAATTGATTAATACCGTGTATCAGGGTCTCTAAACTACCCAGCTAGCTCCAAGGTGCTTGTGTAGATGTCACTAGTAAGCAAGTAGGAAACTACTAGTGGAAGCTCGAAAATGTAGACACTGCACCTGGGGGAAGACATCCAACTAGCGGCCATATTGGCTGAATTATGTGTGTCATGCCAATTTCTCCCGCTGGGTGCTTTTGGCTGCGTTGTAGTCGAATTCTTGAACAAAATACAGCGCAACCAAGAGCACCAAGCGGTAGAAATTGGCACTACACAAAATATCACTACCATTCCTTTTCCCCGTTGCCTGCAGATTGAAGTACAGCGCAACCAAAAGCACCCAGCGGGAGAAATTGGCATGACACAAGATTTTACTACCGTCCCTTTTCCCCATTGCCTGCAGTTGGATGTCTTCCCCGGAGGGCCCAGGTGCAGTGTCTATACTCAAAAATAAATTTCCATGAGATACGTCATCAAAGCGAAAGAGGCAACACCAACATAAAGGATGTTTGCCCAAATACCCAATTTGACATAAGGGTACACATTGATTTGTACACAATACCACCTTGAGCAGTTATACGACTAGATGATGATCTTTTTGGTATATTTGGGATGTACCAGTCATCACCAAAATACTTATGCAAAGTGTGTCTCATTTAGTTAAGTTCCATTGACGTCCTTAGTATTAGGGGGTCACCAAAAGAGATGGAAAAAAGTGTATAGTGTTCAGTAAGTGGTGAAATACATTTACTAATTAATTTTAAGTTTTTTATCATAGGCTCTCTAACCAAGGTGTCGAGGTCTATGACTGTAAATATCTGAGAAAGACATAAATTCAACATGTTCTTAATTATTTGTACTTAATTTACCTATCCAATCTGCCTGCAAGTGGATGGATAAAGTATCAATACTAGTTTATTGCCTTAATTCTACTGATTTATCTATCACGGAATAGATAGATCATTTATTTGACTAAGTGCATTTATTTGCATACTATATTGAAAAATATGTATAATGATGTATGTTAATGATGTTTTGTAAATAGTGTAAATATACATAATAAGTAAATTTGAGTTCTAAGTATTATGTATCTCGTAAATTAATGTGTATAGTGATTTAGTTGAACTACACCCCTTCTGAGCTATCTGTATATTAGGCAATTATTCCCCACCTATGGAATAATTCTAATCTTCACCCCCATCGTAGTTATTATCTCCCAGATCCCACTATATTCTTAGTGCCTCTCTCCTTCACTATATCATATTTCATCTTGAATTCCAACAGTCTAAACACAAAAAGTTGGCAACTTGATTTTTAAATACCAACTTCTTTTTCAAGTTTGAACTTTTTTAAAAATCATCAATCGAATTTTAAAATTTTGAAGCAAAAATAGTAGGTAAACTACTTAATTTATCACACTAGAAAACATCGCTTTTATACCTCTCTCAATGCTAATTTTCAAGAGCTTTTGCCTGTCTTTTTCAATTTTAAATTTTTCAAAAAAAATCATAATTCGAATTTTAAAATTTTAAAGAAAAATAATCAACTTTTTATAAATAACTCATCGCATAAAAAAACATGATTTTTTATATCTCTCGAAATACTCATTTTCGAGACCTTTCTTGCCCTCGCTTCGCTCGGACTCGTTTGCTTTTTATTTTCAATTTTGAATTTTTCAACAAAAACAATCATCTTTGAATTTTGAAATTTTGAAGCAAAATAATAAACTTCTTATAAGTTACTCATCACACAAAAAATCATAGTTTTTTATACAGCTTGAAATACTGATTTTTGAGAGCTTTTTCACTCACTTCGCCAGGGCCAAAAATTATATTTTCGACATTCGCCTGCTTGAAAAAAAATCTTGGGTGTTTGAAGATATTGGGAAAAAAATCTCCATGTGTTTGAAAAAATGACCTGCTAAAACTAAAGGTTCTTCAAAAACTTTGAGTTGGAAATTTCAAGACAAAAAAAGTTACTAGGTAGCTGGCATTTTTATGCTTCCTCCTCCTCCCTCCTGAAAAACGACTTCGGCTGGGCCCTGTCAGCATGTAATCAAATTTTTCGAATTTGGGCTAAATTGCGACTGTACAGTTGACATTTTTCTGTGGGCTGTTTTCCAAATTTTCCAGCTTGCTTTTCTCAAATTAGGATATAAACTTCAAAAATTAGATAAATTCTTTTAAATTAAATTTAAAAAATTAATTGAAAATGCAATTTTGGTTGTATGTTCCTAGCGACAAAGTTATTCAACTCGTAATTTTATTATGCTATTTTACAAGGAGTGGGAGGAGGTGTCATGTCGGTTAACTAAGTGTTGGTTTGAATTGTTTCAAACATTTTCTTGAAAAGCGTTTCCTTCCCCATCATCGACAGAAATTGTGTAAAAAAATCTATGTGAGGTTCGTGATTATGGATTTTGATACATATTCTTTCCTTCTCCTTCTCTCAACCGTACATGTTAATGATTAATTTCAACCTGCTAAAAATGTCACCTGGAATATGTGACGAGAGAGTGAGTCTATCGTTATGTAATTTTCGACTCGTTTTCAACATAAAAAATACGTAACGAATCTGGGCTCTGTACGAATGAAGGTGAGAAGGGAAAATGGTAAAATGAATCACTTGACCAAACCTTCATATATATGTATCAACTTGAACATTGGTAATATGTTAAAATACACTTATAAATCTCAGTTCATCTCTCAGTTATAGTCTAAACGATGTATTTCTTAAATGTAAATTAGGTCATTGATGGATTTACAGACAAATGGAAGTATACACGGTACTACGAGTGTATCTAGTACCTACACGAGGAGGAAGGCGTCGAAGGGAAAAGTAAACCATATCGTGTAATTTCTGGTTAACACGTTTTGTTGCCAGGTACCTACGTACAGTGGATATGGTGGTAGTAGCCGGATGATATTGAGAGGTTTCGTCGAGGTTTACATTTCGAGTAGGTACCTTTACGATGATAAATTGTATTCGCATCCTATAGTTGTTATATACCATTCGGTCGGCATGTTCGCGGTAATTAAACTTCATAAGGAAGAGCTTACCTAAGCCCTACGTACACGGTGATGATAGGCAGCGGGATGGAGGACGAAGTAATGCACAATATGGTACTCTCGGCCACTGAGTCAATCAATATCGTATAGGTAGGTATATATTTAGAAAAGTCACCGCAGCGCAGCAACGTCCCATCATCTACACATCGTCACATATCGCAGAAGGCGAAATAGACAGAGACTACGTGTACTAGTACCAAACTAAACGTAATACACAAATACAAAATGCCACATACGTCAGTCGTCAACCGCAATATTTCAAGAGAGAAAATGCCTCCTTAAGTTACATGCTAGGTATATGATGTGACAAGCGTACGTAAACGTATCTCTACATTGCGAATAGATAAATCTGCTTTCGCGATCTCGAGCTATACGCTAGTGCTTTCGTGTGTTTATCGTAAATTGTCGAATCGTTAGCGGAAATAAAACGATTGTAAATTAAAATAGCCGCAGATTCGATGAATATAGCTTTTAATCCGACGAAGACGATGAGATGGTTGTTTGTGTTGGTGTGTTTCAATTCTTCGCCGTCTTGGGCTGTTTATTGTACGAGTACCTACGTGTAAAATACCACAGCGTTAGATAAGATGGCGAAAGGATTAATCAGAAGGAGAAACGAACAAACGAAGGGAATGTTTTCTCGTATATATGGATTTATACTACACCAGTATATATAGTAGATATGTGATGGCTGCAGCGTTTAACGTTTTGCGTCATTAGTGAAGATTAAAGCGAGGAGCATGTAGTACCGTAGTAGGAGAGAGAGATACGAGTATCCGAGAAAAGGAGCTTTTTAAATGAAATATTATCGCGATATGTGACATACGAATGACTTTTTTATTTCTCTTAAACAATATAATTGTACACAATGTATCGATGTGAAACGGGCACGACGATGGATGGACGAGGGCAAAACTTTTGTAAAGTGTTGAAAATGTCATCGCGTCTATGTGGCAAAAGTTTCGCGTGCTGTGGACAATTAACAAAAACGTCGCTAGAGAGAAAGAAGCAAGAAAGAAAAAAAAACTGCTGGTCGTTTGTTACTTTATATCTGTATATATGTTTCCAGCGATAAACTTTCCAATTCGAGTTTAATTATAAAAGTAGAAAAAAAATGCTATATACAAAAGGATAAAAATTACATTTTCGTCTACACGTTGAAAAAAAATACGCAAGAAGGAGTATCTATAAGTGAAAAAAAAACAAACATTATGGCATTCATCATCGAAGCGGCGACAAAGATGGTTCGATTTGATTGGAAAACGATTTACTTTTCTGGCCGGTTTGGCTGCTGCAGTTCCATGACAATAACCTACAAAACGAGATAAAAATAGCGAAACTTTGAAATGAGAGGGAAAAAAATTGCACGAGTTGAATAAGTATATAGGTAGGTAGGTATAGATAGATAGTAAAACGCCAACGACCGACGACGATGGGGATGGCGGGCATTTCCGCGTATGGCATATTTTAATGAGCATCATTTAGCTAAATAATTGCCACCAAGGTTTAACCTTTTTAAACAAATCGTCTGAGGGGTCTTCGGCGCATATTAACAAGTTCTTCTCGTCGTTTTTTTTTTGCTCGTGCTTTTTATTCGTTAGATAAGAGTGATAAATTGGCTTAAAAGCTGACGAAAAAAATTATATACCTTTGTATCTGACGCGAGAAGATTTAGCTAAAATCCTGCTGACAGCTATTTATAACGATTATCTTCGGCATCTGGCTATTCTGCGTACGATATCAGTACAGGTGCGGATTTTCTGGACGACGTCTTGTTGCATGAGGTTGAAGCACATGGCTATCAAAGCCATGCCTAGCATCAGGTACACCGAGCATAGGATGAAATTCGGCTCGAAATTACTGCCTTTGCTGGTTGTAGGAACTATATCACCGAATCCGATCGTACTTAAGGATATGAAACAAAAATAGGAACCATCTAAAAAATCCAGTCCTTCTTGGCCGCTAAATAGAAGTGCTCCTATTGAGATGAAACTGCGGACAGAAAAATAAAAAATGCTTTTAAAACGAAGTGGCTAAAAGTGAGTAAGTCTAAGTAGGTGAGAATATAAATGAAAGGATATTTGCGAAATTGTGGACCATTTTTTTCTTCATGGAAGGTGTTTGTTTATCTATCCAGTTTAAAGAATTTCTTCGCGCATTGAAGAGTGGAAAATAGGTATGTATATACATATGTAGGTAGAAGTTGAAAACAATGAATTTTAATGCCTAGATGAGCATGTGAAATTGCATCCCATAGCCCAACTCTGTTCGAGCCAGTTGATCAAGACGAGTAATTTGGTACCTAGGCTATGCTTCAAAAACAAAATTTTGATGGAAATTTCCGCCAAAAGAACAACTTGAAAATCGTGTTTTTGAGCAAATTAGTTTTCTGTTTTGTTTTTTTTTCGATTTGATACACTAGCGTTAGACAGAATTTCTTGTTCTCAGAGTTGTGCAAACTTTTTTTGAAAATGAATTTACATCTTTTCATTCGATTCTACTTGTTTCAAAAAGAGTTAAAATGAGGTAACTCATTTCTTTTAAAACTCTTTCTTTCAAAAATCGAACTCTAAATCGATTATCCTGTGCCTATTCTAAAGATTTTTTGCAGCTGCATAAAGTACCTGTAAAAATCTAAAAATTATTGTTTCCCCCTCCCTCCACGGAAAAACCATAACCTGTTTAATAGAAGATAGAAAATTTCAAGCCATTCATTAAAAGTTGAAAATAGAAACATTTTCAATAAATTTTACTTTTAAAAATTTTAATCTGAGTGAGGCAGTTGTGAACGTTCCCGAGTGAGTTGGAGTTTTAAAAAAAGCTCTTTGATCAAGTGTCATCATGCTGCAACTTTTTTTTTGGAAAAATAGAGGGGGGTGCGCACATAAGGTATGGATGTGATTTCAAAGGACCATAGGAAAAATTTTGAATCTTTGACTTGAACCTCTTTGTCTACCGTGGTTTAAAATTTTGAAATTAATATAATGAAAATTGAAAAAAAAATGTTTGATGGAAATTATTGATATGATTGGATTGTCTATTTGAATTGAAAACAAAAAATGTTTTTGTATTATCTCAATTGGCATATTCAGAAGGGATCTCAATCCCCACCACCTTTTTCCTCTCTCCAGAAAAGTGGAAAAGTTGCAAAAACTAAGTCATCTGTCTGCCTATCTAGCTTCTTAAGGTCATTGACCCGTCTGACTGGACTCTCAAGGTCGCTAACCTACTTGTCTAGCTTCTCAAGATCGTCTGTCTGCTTGTCCAGACTCTCGAGGTCACTGACCTATCTTCCTAGCTTTCCATGGTCGTATATCTGTCTACCTTACCTCTTGTATGAGGTCACTGACCTATCAATATGGCTCCCCAAGGTCATCTGTCTGCCAATCTGGTTTCCTAAGGTCATTTACCCGTCGGACTGGTCTCAGCTCAAGGTCACTGACCAGCTTGTCTAATCCTCACATAGTCATCCGTCCACCTGTCCAGCCTCTCAAATTGTCTGAATGCCTGTCTGAATGGCAAAGGTCGTCTGTCTGGACTCAAGGTCATCAACCCGCCCGTCTAGCCTCTCAAGACCATCTGTATGCCTATCTAAACTCTTAAGGTCATTGACCTGCACTCGGGGTTATTGACCCGACTCATGGTCTAGCCTTCTAATGTCATATGTGTGTGTGTCGGATCTCTTAAAGCCATTGACTTGTCTTTCCAGCCACTCGGGGACATTGACCCGTTTGTCTGGACACTCGAGGTCATCAACCTGTCTGTTTGGACACTTATACTCGTAATAATGTATAATCATATTATCACAAAAAAATTCCAAAAAATTTCTTTTTTATTTTCGACGTGAATTTTAAAATTTGAAATCGCGGTAGAAAAGTGACGTTCAAGCAATCGATTCACAATTTCTCTGTAGCCTGTAGCCTTTCGACGCCCCTTCACAACCTTTTCCTGATCTCCTTTTCCTTGAGTGTGTGAAATATGTAACTTTTTTCTTGTGATTTTTTTTTCCAACATCCCTTACATTGGAAACGAAAATTACATCGATTTACGTATACACACAAATCGGCCTCTTGAGGTCATTAACCCGTTAGTGTGGCTTCCCAAGGTCATATGTCGGCTTCTTAATGTCATTGACCCGTCTGCCTGAACACTCAAGATCACCGAATTACCTATCTAGCCTCATATGGTTGTCTGTCTGTCTATCCTGCCTCTTTGAGGTCATTCACCTGTCTGTCTAGCCTCTCGAGATTATCTGAGTACCTGCCTGGCTGTTCAGAATTTACTCAGATTGATTGAAAAATTCCAATTTTCTTTTTAAAACATGCACATTTTTCTCGTTAATTTATTCATTTCTTTTTTTTTGCATTTCAATTTTTTATTGTTTAAGTTGAAATGAAATTTCAAAACATATTTTTTTTAATCGAAAGTAAACATTTTTTCAACTAGGTAAGTACCTACATAAATTAAAATTTTCAAATTTGTAAGTTTTTTCTATTTCTCTTAATTTTTGTATGTCTTGAATATTTTCCTAATCGAAATGAAAATTTTTCTCATTTGTTAAGTCGAGGGGCTGATTTAAATTTCGAAAAACCACTCTTGTAAAAATTGAAACCAAATTTCTAAATTTGATTTATTTTATTTTTAAAAAATTTGGTCAGTGAAAGAACGACGATGAGACTCCACCAACTCTAAATTTTGCTTTGGGAACAATTTTACACAAAAAAATGTCTGCTTTCGGAAAACGTATTTTTCTACCTACTGCTTGAATTCTTTATGCAAACAAAGCCCAATGCACTTTCACACTAACGTACCAGTAAAATAATTTAATTAAGTAATAATTACCCGATCATTATCGCCAAACATAATGATATAGGAACTGTTATATCTTGAGGGTCTTTACTCGATATCGTAGACGACGATTTACTGGAATCGGTTTCGGTATCCTCATCGTCGCTTTCTTCGCCTTCAGTCACATCAGACCGAATATCCAAATTGGAATTCTGAAAATAGACGAGAAATTATTATTCGAAAGCAAAGCAAACTTCTCAGAACGTTTCGTGACATCGCGAGTAAAACGAATAATTAAATTAATCAATTTCGTAAACTTGGAACGCATCTCGTCACTGTACGGCGAATTATAATTTCCCCCAACAACATAATAACTCGATTTTTCAGAAAGAAATTGTTCTAGTAATACATATTTTTAATACACCTTCGTAACTTACTGTTAGAGTTAGTCGCGTCGTTAGAGATTGAAAAATAAAGCCTCTGAAAAATGGATTTTCTGCCAAAAAAACACTCTCTAGGATGAGTAGACGCAGACGCGACTTTCGCATCAAATTAATAAATGTTTAGTCTGCGGTGTGTAAATAATTAGTCATCATTCAGGTTGTTGAATTTTAATGTAGCCCTGTTTGGGCTCCGCGGCGCGCTGTTTTAGAATTTTAATTTGTTTGATAAAATGTCTAGGTAGTTTTTGAAAAAACATTTTAAAATGGAGGGAGGAGCTGACCGAGAAATTTGTGAATAAAATAGAAGATGCAATTTTGATGTCCTAAAAATTATATACTTTTGCTAACCAAGATGAATATGTACCTACTTATTGCCTCTGTGACAGATTTTAACGAATTATTTTCGTGACCAGCATAAAATTCTAATTAGTGGGCAAAAATAAGATATGTAGGTTATTTGAAATATGTACGTGTACATAGTTTTAGTTGCAAATTCTTCTGTTCTGTAAAAATTTTAGACTTGACGTGGATCAAAAAATTCATCTCTCTTGGAATTTCTCTCGTTTACTTTATCTTTCGACTTTGAAGACTCCAAAAATGATAATTTTACTCGTTTACCGAAGTATCCATCGGCCATTTATTACACCCAACAGGTCGATTTGAAAATTCACAAAGCGAAAAAATCAAATAACGATGTGAAAAAATTTGGAACATTGCCTCGGTCGTCAAATAGCCCATCCGGGTATTATTTTTTCCTCCATTCTTTTGAATAGCCACTGGTTGCACGATGTGTATACATTTTATCGAAAAGAAAAAGCCCAGGAAAAAGAGAGAAAAAATAAAAAAAAAATAACGTAGATTTTTACAATGTACAAATAATTTACGTTAGGAAAAAAACTGCTCTTTTTTTCATCTTTTTTTTTTGATACACGTTGAAAAAAAAGCAACGCAGCGCCATTCAAAATAATACAAAAAGGTCGAGTCGTTAACGTCTTTTTTATCTTAGCGGATTAATTTCCTAATTAAAACGATTCTCAAGACCTTTGGAAATTTTAAACAATACGTTCGCGAGCAAACTTTAACTCGAGGGCAAATAATAGAAGAGCGCGGTGAGCGTTGGGTGAAATTTGAAAAATCGTACTTTCGCGAGTTCGCTGCTCGTGCTCGCGTTCAAATAAATCTGCCGCGTTGTATCCTACCCTTCGCCTTGATTCCCGGTCTACTCGTCGTCTCGTTTATGTTCTTATATAGTATACGATGCGATGTCGAAGCTCGAACAGTGCAGATGAAAAAAATTACTTTATCATAGAAAAACCACGATCGCGTGTTCTATTTTAATGGCACCGGTGTATTTATTCTTTTTCGCCGCGAAATACGACGTCAAAAAACCCATTTTACCAGAGTAAATTTCCCGTCGTCGTTTCCCCTTTTCCCTTTTCTAATTCCGATGGAGCAGCCGGGGTGCGAGTGAAAAAAAATCGAATGTGTATAGTTTTCCTCTCTATTTCGACATCATCGCCGTGAATTATCACCTTTGGCGCGTACGGTGTGTTATGTTGCCTTTTCTCTTGTATCCTCCTCTATGCTCTGCTTCCTAATCGAACAACTTCTCATTGGTTGTGGCAGTGTGGGTGACTCGAATGTATACCAGGTGTCCGAGTTGTTAAAATGCCATGAATTGAAAGCGAATTAGTGCTGATTAAACGTTGGGAAAAATAAAAAAGAAGCAGTGAAATGTCTCGAATGATGTTGAAAAATTTATCAAATGATCGCAGCTTTCCCTGGCACAAACACTGGTCTTAAACCGTGTCTGTCACAAACACTGGTTTCAAACAGTGCCTGTCACAAACACTGGTTTTTAAACATTGTCTGTCACAAACACTGGTTTCAAACTGTGTCTGTCACAAACACTGGTTTTGAACAGTGTCTGTCACAAACACTGGTTTCAAACTGTATCTGTCACAAACACAGGATATAAACTGTGTCTGTCACAAACACTGGTTTCGAACAGTGCGTGTCACAAACACTGGTTATAAACGGTGTCTGTCACAAACACTAGTTTTGAACAGTGTCTGCTACAAATACTGGTTTTAAACAGTGTCTGTTACAAATACTGGTTTTAAACAGTGTCTGTTACAAATACTGGTTTTAAACAGTATCTGTCACAAACACTGGTTTTAAACAGTGTCTGTCACAAACACTGGTTTTAAACATTGTCTGTCACAACATTACCTTAATGCCAAATCCGAGTATGTCCATCAAAAACAAAATCGTCTTTTTGCGTCACTGATAAGACTCTGGGAAGCCCTGAATTGAAAAATTTGCATCCAAGTACAGTTGAAATGCACCACCGAAGATGCACGAAGCTGACCGATGTTCAATCAGAACTCAACGAACGCTTCCTAGCATATCCGAACCTTATCAGTGATGCGTGAAATCGTACTTTTTTGTATGGACATACTCGGATTTGGCATTAAGGTAACGACAAACACTAGTTTCAAACTGTGTCTGTCACAAACACAGGTTATAAACCGTGTCTGTCACAGAAGCTTGTTTAAAACAGTGTCTGTCTCAAACACTGGCAGTGTCTGTCACAAACACTGGTTTTAAACAGTGTCAGATTCAAACACTGGTTTTAAACAGTGTCTGACACAAACACTGGTTTTAAACGGTGTCTGTCACAAACACTGGTTTTGAACAGTGTCTGTCACAAACACTGGTTTTAAGCGGTGTCTGTCACAAACACTGGTTTTAAACGGTGTCTGTCACAAACACTGGTTTTGAACAGTGTCTGTCACAAATACTGGTTTTAAACTGTGTCTGTCACAAACACAGGTTATAAACCGTGTCTGCATTTCACAGAAGCTGGTTTAAAACAGTGTCTGTCTCAAACACTGGTTTTAAACAGTGTCTGTCACAAACACTGGTTTCAAACGGTGTCTGTCACAAACACTGGTTTTGAACAGTGTCTGTCACAAACACTGGTTTTAAACAGTGTCTGTTTCAAACACTGGTTTCAAACAGCTCTTTCTTTAAAAATGTGGACGTTTCTAAGAAATCACAAAAAACAGTATAAGTAGGGGATTAGGAATTTAAAGACTTCCTGGGAATTTATATTTAGTAGTACATGCCTATATCTAATACCTAGTCTGTGAGTTTTTGAAAAGTTGTGATGATAAACTTTGAAAGAAGAGGTAGGCGGGTTCTGCGCCAGGAGGGGAAAATTTGACCGTTGCTCTAGAATCAAGAGCAGCTTGTTTAAAGCAGTGCCTTTCTCAAACACTGGCAGTGTCTGTCACAAACACTGGTTTTAAACAGTGTCAGATTCAAACACTGGTTTTAAACAGTGTCTGTCACAAACACTGGTTTTGAACAGTGTCTGTCACAAACACTGGTTTAAAACTGTGTTTGTCACAAACACAGGATATAAACTGTGTCTGTCACAAACACTGGTTGCAAACACTGCCTGTCAGAAACATGGGTTTTTACACATTGTCTGTCACAAACACTGGTTATAAACGGTGTCTGTCACAAACACTGGTTTTAAGCAGTGTCTGTCACAAACACTGGTTTTAAACGGTGTCTGTCACGAACACTAGTTTTGAACAGAGTCTGTCACAAACACTGGTTTTGAACAGCGTCTGTCACAAACACTGGTTTTGAACAGTGTCTGTCACAAACACTGGTTTTGAACAGTGTCTGTCACAAACACTGGTTTTAAGCAGTGTCTGTCACAAACACGGGTTTTAAACGGTGTCTGTCACAAACACTGGTTTTAAGCAGTGTCTGTCACAAACACTGGTTTTAAACGGTGTCTGTCACAAACACTGGTTTTGAACAGTGTCTGTCACAAATACTGGTTTTAAACTGTGTCTGTCACAAACACAGGTTATAAACCGTGTCTGCATTTCACAGAAGCTGGTTTAAAACCGTGTCTGTCTCAAACACTGGTTGTGAATGTGTCTGTCTCAAACACTGGTTTCAAACAGTGTCTGTCACAAACTCTGGTTTTCAACAGTGTCTGTCACAAACACTGGTTTTAAACAGTGTCTGTCACAAACACTGGTTTCAAACAGTGTCTGTCACAAACACTGGTTTTGAACAGTGTCTGTCACAAACACTGGTTTTAAGCAGTGTCTGTCTCAAACACTGGTTTTAAACAGTGTCTGTTTCAAACACTGGTTTCAAACAGCTCTTTCTTTAAAAACGTGGACGTTTCTAAGAAATCACAAAAAACAGTATAAGTAGGGGATTAGGAATTTGAAGACTTCCTGGGAATTTATATTTAGTAGTACATGCCTATATCTACTACCTAGTCTGTGAGTTTTTGAAAAGTTGTGATGATAAATTTTGAAAGAAGAGGTAGGCGGGTTCTGCGCCAGGAGGGGAAAATTCGACGGTTGCTCTAGAACCAAGAGCAGAGCAAACGAGTAATTCACTCTTTTTTTATGTTTGGGAAAATGGCCTTCATATTGGAATAGATATTGATGTATAGGAAATTTTCTTCTAAAACAGTTTTTTTTTCTGCAATTTTAAATGAAAAGGTTCTGCAACTTTGAAAAAAAATGCTTTGGCAACTTTTCTCTTGCAATTAAAAAAAAAAACTTTTTGGAAATTTTGATTTAAGAAAAGTGATCATGTTTGTAATTGTGACCAAAAACCCGGTTTTTTGTCACAAAATAGGAAAGACTTTCTGGAAATTTTGACCAATTCAAAAAGTTTTTTCGGAAATTTGGCAAAAAAACAAGACTTTATGAAAAGTTTTACCAAAAAATAGGCAATTTTGAAGAATTTTGTACCTACTCGTATTTTTGTTCGGAAATCGGGAAAGTGGCACAAAAAAAGAGCTGGGTGTAATTTACCTGCAGCATTTTTTTCTGCACTTTTTTCAAAGAATAAGCAAACTTGAAAAATTGTTTTCAAAAATTTTGAATTGACATGTAGGAATTAATATTAAAATCTTACTACCATGTTTGACAATGACGTTTCCTTCCAATTTTAAAAATTAAACCAACAAAGAAACATTTTGAACTCATCATTATCCAAACACGAAACCAAAGTAGATCGAACTACATACGATCTCAGTAACCAAAATTTCAGGTGCTAAAGTTAATTTATAGATTTTTATTGAAGTTTTGAAAATTTTAAAAATATTAAAACGGCAATTTTCAGGACAGCTTTCAAACTTTTTAAAGAAATAAATTTTTTTAAATGTCAATTTTTACTTGTTCAATGCCATTCTGAAGCCTCCAGTGACTTTTTTTTCAGAAATTTCAAATTGCTGTAGAAGGGTTAAAAATTATCTTTAGACTAATAACTTTGTTCGATGCTTAAGTTAATTTCTGACCCTTGCAGTGTAATTTGAAACTTCTGGAAAAAATCAACTGGGGGCAATAGCCCAAAACTGATAATTGTTAATGTGTTGGAGTTCAATTGAAAAAATGATTTACATTGATTTATTTGCCCCCAAAAAAATATGTATATTTCATGAAAAAGTTTGAAAAATTGTCTTTGAAGCTGGGTTTTTGAGTTTTTTAAACCTTCGAAAATTCGCCAAATATCCAAAAATGAACTTAAGCTTATTGAATTTGGATTTTGGGAGTTCCAAGACATGCTCTTTCAATTTAGTGTGGTTTTATGCAGTTTTTTTTAAAAAAAGGAAAAATGATAAATCAAATTTTGACCTAATTAATATAATATTTTCACGTTGAAACACATAATTTGAAGCAAAACTTGATTTTTTAAATGATTTTTTCAACAAAAAAATCTGATAGTTTGGTTTTGTTTAAATCAGAGCACATTAGAGATCTTAAGGTTCATTCATACGTGAATAAATTTGGATTTTCTTGGCAACTTACATACGTTGTTGAATCACCAGCCTTTGGTTTACCAAACTAAATTTCGGACACCCTGTATAGCCCTACATCTCGTCGAATTGGTAGAATAAAGGATGCCAGTTTGAAATAATCCTCCAAACACAACACGTCTAAGTCTCTATATGTTTGTTTGTAAATTACGTAAGCGGCGCGAAGCGTCATTACTATTTTGCCAGAGAGCTCTTTCAAATGTCAAGAAGCAATTAACATCCTTTCATGTAAATGTCGTCGTTTGTCGTCTTATATTATTCAACTCGCGAGATCTTTGATTGATTTAAAAATTCCCTTTGATCGTCGATAAACGTTCGACGACAATTTAAGCCTTTCTCGATATCGGGCAAAAGCTAAAAGTTTTCCAGAATTGCGGACTTGATACGATAATAACTTGGCAATTTTTGGCAATTACCGAAGTTTGTCGCAAATTCGTGTTTTTTTCCCTTATACTTTCTTTACTTTCTTGTCCTGTAACTTTGGAGTTTACACATTTACGATAGTGTAAAATTCGCTTTATTCCGTCAACCATATCGGAGTAGTTTTAACGCGTTTTTCTAACCCTTTTTTCGCGATATTTGCGGTATTCGAACGAGTCGACTCGTGTTTTTAACATTCCGAGGGGTATGTTCTTCCTCGTCGTCGGTCGAATACGAGTAAATGAAATTATCGCAGCAGCTACTACTCCAGTCGCATTAACAATTTTTGTATAAAATGGTCTTATACTTACATACAATGTAACGCGAAGATAAAATTACATTTTCCACGTTTTTTTCTGTTGCGAATACCTCGTCGTTAAAAAAAAAAGTTGAAAATAACCAAATTTTTCGAACATCTCGCGAATACCTTGTTTAAAATTTCGCCTTTAATGCGAACCAAGGTCGTAAGGGAATTTTTATTAAAAGATTCAACTATTGTTTTGTCTTTGGGGTATACCTCGTTTTGCCAAATACTTGTTCTAGGTTTACGATATGTATAAAAATTCTTATTAGATCGCGTGCTGTGTACGACCCCTTTGAGCAAATTTCATGCCTATTAAAATATCCTCGCGAATATCGAAATTGAACAAATTGAAAATTTTCTTCAATACGCTATAAACGGTGGTATTTTTTCAAGCGATTGTCCCTCGAGCCAAGTTTACATTTTTCAAATCGTCGTGTATCGTATTCGTAGGTTATTAAGGCAACGAAAATATCTTGTAATTCATCCCTAACGTCGCCATTATTTCGATAACGTACTTGCACGATCAAATATGAAAATTTTTACACCCGAAATCGATTTTTGGATGAATTTTGCCCGAAGAAAATGCCAATTATGGTACTTATAATAATATTTTTTGTTACGTTCTTCGTTTCATTATAATAAATAGAAAATTTTGTCACGTTTTTATTGAGAAAACTTTTCTTTTCCAATATTCAATGTCATTTTTCTTTTTTTTTTCTTTTTTTTTTCATTGCACAGATCTATACTAATGTCTTATACCTACATACCTACGCAAAATTTTTAAAAAAATTAAAACTGCAAGAACTACGCACGTTGTTGGTTTACAAAAATCAGTTCAAGGAATGTCTTTAAAAATTATTTTCCATGGCTTATTAAAAAATATTTTTTAGAAAACACAAAGTCTATAATAGTTTATCAAACTTGTATTAATTTCAAATATTTTGTCGTGAACAAAAAACCTATCGTATAAAAATAGGTAGTTTTCTACATGACGAAGAATTTACTGGATTTTTTTTCCTTTGGTCGATTTATTTTCTCAGCAGACCGGCAGTGTTTGACTTTAGCCGAAAAATTCCTATCTTTTATTGCGTGCCTTTTTAACATTGATGAATTTCTTTACTCTTTCAAGTTGGACTTTGTATAAATTCTGGATTTTTCGACGCGTACATTCCGCGTACTTTTTTCTTATTTATTACCAAAGTTGCGACGTAAGTTTGGTTTACGATTCGCCGACGAC
This sequence comes from Planococcus citri, assembly GCF_950023065.1. Lineage (NCBI taxonomy): Eukaryota > Metazoa > Arthropoda > Insecta > Hemiptera > Pseudococcidae > Planococcus > Planococcus citri. The sequence continues at coordinate 59,090,754 of NC_088678.1, read as the reverse complement.
GACGTTGATTTCTGAATAAATTTTAAAACGATAATCGTATGCAATTATCTTGGTATTTTAGTTTTTTTTCGGAAACGTTTTAGAATTGGATTTTGTTGTGATAATTGAGAGGAAAAAAAGCACAAGGGATTCGGTAGCCTGTTTTTGATAATGTAAACCGAAAAATGCCTTATCAATTCCCGAAAATTTCAACCCCAAGGTTCGAATACCTTTTTATCAGCAAATTTTACTAATACTGGCAATTCGACAAGAAGCTCAGCAAAACAACACGAAAAACTTCAACAAAAAAAAAACACCCAAAAACAGCACGAGTTGTGGATTAGAAATCGAGAAAGAAACTAAAAATGGATATTTAGTCATCATAATCAGTCTATGACTGACCAGAACCCTGCGATGGAAATTTTTACTGCAAAGGTAAGCGAGTTCTGCCCCAGGAATGAACAAATTTAACCTACATTAATTCAGAACGACAGGAAAAGTAGTAAAAAAACTGATCGTTCCTCTTTTATTTGTGTTTAAAAAAGTGATTCTCAAAATGGAAATGTTTTGTTAACTATTTCTCTTTCCTTCAATAATAATTTCATTTCCATTGGTACACAATCAAATAATGATACAATTGAAAAAATCATTATTGAAATAATGTTTGGGATGAGAAACTTTGAGTGGAAATATAAGCGGGTTCTGCGCCAGGAATAAAAATTGAGCCCTTGATTGCTTGAGAACGAACAGGAGAGCAAACTGGTTATTCGCTCTTCTTCTCCGAATGGTTTGAAAAAATATCTCCAGATTTTAATTTCAAGATTGAAAAATGTTTTTATTTTTCTCCCCCCCCCCCTCTTCCTCGGAGGCTCCAGAACGGCTTGAAATCACCTCCAATTGACTCAGCATGTTTTCATTGAGTAAAATTGTATTTATATGGAAATCTCAACTTTCAAAAATCTGCTGGAGACTCCAAAAAATGCTCAGAACGATTCCAAGTTTTTTCTATGTATCGATTCCATGTGTAAAATACGGAATACTACACTTAAAATTTCAGATTTCTTAATCAATTCGGTAAAATTTGGATTTTTTCACATTTTTAACCCAAATTTGATTTTTGAAAATTTACCAAAAATCAAAAAATGCGCTTTTGCATCTGAAATTTTGAAGTACAATTGCATTAAAATATCGCATTCGCATATTTTATTGGTTAAACACATGTATTTAAGACTATTTCAGCTCAAAGTTTGAAAAAATTCACTTTAGAACTTTTTCAGGGTTTCTCAAAGTTAGCCACCCTCGAAAGTGATCTGCAAATATGAAGTCAAAAATTGACTTGAAATAAAAATTATAGCATGCCAGTCGTTTAAGAAGTAAAATACAACATATTTGCCGCAAACCGGACCTCAATAGCTTTTCATGGTTTCCCAAAATATGGACCTCAAAAAAAAGTCAAAAATTGAATTTTTCGATATGAGCCTAGTTGGTGAGGGGGTTGCAAATGATATCAATTGAACTTACTACTAGTAGCAATAAACCATGAAAAGGGCATTAGCGGGGCTCGACGGGAAGGGTAAAAAAAGGGGGTTCCAAAATTTTCAAAAACTGAAATACCCCTCCACAACCCTCAAAAAGGTCAAAAATGAAAAAAGCGTTATTTGCTGCATTGCCTACCCTTAAAGCAACATATATTCGTTACTTTTAATTTTTTACATTTTCGAGCAGTGGTTCTAAAAATTTTTGAAATTTTCGACTTTGGGGCCACCCCACAGCTCTCCTATGGGTTCCCCTGGGAAAATATCACCCAATATTAATAATAGGGACCATCCCCTATATGAAAAGGCCACTCAAGTCTCGAAGTAGCGAGGGGCACGAAAATGGCCAGAATGACCTCCTTCTTTGGTTGAAAAATGGTAGTGATTCGTTTTTAGCTTTTTCACTGTAGGTATATCTATTTTGGAATTTCTGGAGAAAATTGAAAATTCGCTGGAGATTTCGGAATGGCCAAACACTAGTAATTTTTGATTTGGAGGCTTGAAATGGAGTTAAATATTCATTGGGGCTCTTTTTGTTTGAAAAATATACATGATTGTAGGTATATAAATGTTGAAGGATTTTCACCAAAATCAGTGGACCCCTTCATTTTGAGTTGAAAATCACAAACAAAAATTTAACCAATAAAATTTGATAAATTTTTGGCTATTTTCCTCTTTGAAAAAAAATCACAATATTGGCCAAAAATTGGCACTACTGCATTCCAAAATGTTTCACCAATCTCAAAAATTATATCTTCCGATGTCTTGGCATAAATTAATGCGAAATATTTGAGAAGAAAAAAATTTTAAAACACGAATTATCCAAAAATAAGCAATTTGCACATTTTCAACCGCTCAGTAGAACTTCAAGTGGTCTTGGATTTTGATGGCAATGGCTTAAGCCGACGTCGCGTCGCGAATCTGGGTTTTTCGAAAATACCCCCTTTTGGCCCCTTCAGAAGAACTTCATGGAGCTAAAAAAATTTCCAAGTGACTTTTAACTCAAAATTAAAGTCTCCACAGAATTTTATGAAAATCCTCCGATATTTTTTTGTGATTCGCTCTAATGTTTTTTCAAGTTTTTAAAAATTCGTCTAAAATCAAAAAATAAACTTCAGACTTACAAAATTTTAATTGTATGGGACGGATTAGGACATCCTTACAAGATGAACGTAATTTAAAATACAATTTTTATGGATCTGTGCGGTTGAGTGCCTATTTTTAAAACAAATTTTCATATTTTTGGAGCTTTCAAACCGCGTGAGTCCAAATTTTTCAAAATTCAGATTATTATTGGTATCACCGGATTGGTTTTTATGAAGGCTAAAATATGCACCATTCATTTTTCAAAATAAAAAACAAATCCAGAATCCCTAAAAACGATTTTGAAAAAAACCCACCCACGGAAAAAACAGGACAAGTCCATCGCACGCAGCGCACCCCACATATGTATTTTGGCCAAACCAACTTCAGAAACGGATTGGGAAAGTCAAAAAAACATGCATTTTGACACCAAACTCGATAGTTTTGTACTTAACATTTTAATTTTTGTAAACTCACCCCCCCTCCCATTCCCCGCAGGAAAGTCTTTGTTCGGTTTGTCGTCAAAGTGTCTCCGCAAATGAATTTTCCTTCTCCGAAACCCCCAACAATCCATGATAATTTTATCAAAAACTCGACAATTCTAATAATTTGTTCAATTTTCACTCAGATTCAAAAATTTTGGGGTGTAAAAAATTGAACAACCCACCTCACTCTATAAATCCCCTTATATTTTTAGATTCGTCATCTTAAAATCCCCATGCAAGGATTTTTTTTTTTCATCAAAATGGGAAATGAGATTGAACTAAAGATTGAACATATTAAAATAAAGTTATTTGGTAGGGTAAGTATCTTATACCAATCGATCCGTAATTTTATGTAGTTTCTTATGAAAAAAAGGCATTTTGAAAATATTATTTTATTATAAAGCTAGACATCATTTTTATGTCAGAACAAAAAACTTCCCATAAGTAGGTACGCGCTCCCTAAGTCCTATTAGCACGCATCAAAGTGGACTTACCAACCAGGTTCTTTCCAAATTTCCAGATTTACTCGTTTACCTATTACATATCAATATTATCAGCACAGTTTCCCTACAACTACCATTCTAAACGGATATCGTAGCTGGATGAAGGGTGCCAAAAAAAGGTTTGCCATAATTATACGAGTACGTAGCTTAAGTGTGTAGTTTGCCTTCTAGATGAAAAACAAAATCCTGGTTTGGCTCGATCAAACGTTACAAATGTATGTACCATATGGGAAGAATATGGGGGTATTAATGGAAGAAAACGTTATAGAGAGAATGCGGTGTAAACAAAACCGCCGTTGTAAAATACATACAATCTTTTATCGTGGTAGATAGATACCTTCGAGTTAAACAGACTAAAACACAAACACATAGCGATATAAGCTGAGGAAAGCAGGGTATACATACTATAAAGACTATAGTGCACGAGAAGAATGTGCAAGAGACGAGACGAGGTGGTATATATAAATAAAAATACCCGCTCGCGCGTCGAATGTATCGCATAAACTAGCCATTTAGCGAAAAAGAAATCAAAACCCGCTGACAAAAAGTGAGAGAGACAGAGACAGAGAAAAAAGATAGGACAGCAATGACCGTGTGTACTGCACAAGGGACAGGCAACTTCATATGATCGGAGACGAACGACGAGCATCGTTCTCGTATCCAGTATATGTACTATACTACTTATATGTGTGCAAGTAAAAAGTAAATGTTTTATGTTTGAAGTTGCTTTATTGCAAAAGGAACGCCATTCCATTATCCTGCAAATGACCCGAATGAGCGGCGAAATAAATACTACACGAAGAACACAGTGCGCGGCGTACGCGGTGACGCCGGCAGCGCCAGCGCCATCGCCATCGCAATTTCGCATTGTTCGTTTTATTACACGATTCGTGTCGGACAATAAATAAAATTCGCCCCGGTGTATATAAAATTAATCTACGGCAACTGCGTGCGATGCGGAGGACGCGGTCCCGATCTCGGTCGTGTTAAGAGTTATGGAATATTAAATAAAACGTCGAACTTACCGGCCACGTCTTTTCGGAGGCGGCTCTCCAAGAGTTGAGTGACGGTACCGCAGGTGGGGGTGCGTCACCATTCAAAATTCTACGTCTTCTTAAACGGCATATCTTGCATAAACAAAATTTGGCGTACAGCCATTTGAAACTCTTGGCCAATAGGTCTCCGATGTTTGACAAGTACAAAAGGAATAGCGGCATTCCGAAAATAGCGTACACAATAGTGGCCACTTTACCGAGCGGGGAACGTGGGAAGACATTTCCGTAACCTGAAAACAAGAATTTATCGATAACCGGCGCTAGCTCGTTTTTCATCGTGTAATTTTCTCACAGGTATATACGTAGGTACAGGTACTATCATCCTTTAATAATTTAATACGAGTATAAATATTTTTTTATTGTATGTACTACATCCCTACTGTTTTCAAGCCCCTTTGGCGTCTTAAGAAGACATGAGGTGTTGTCATCGCAGTGCGAGTGTGTGTATGCTTTTTCTTGAGAGCTTCCTCAACAACGTGGCACGCGTGTATACTAAATTCTTTGTACGCGATAAACGCGAATAAAGTATTTAAATTACGTTGACGACGTGCTGCCTGCTACCTTGGCGCGTGTATTGTGTTTGCCATCGCGTCTTCGAAATAAGAATAAACACTCGAGCAGCTCGAATAGAAATTTATATCAACATTATCGCTCTGAAATTGCGAGAGAACTTCTCCGGTATTCTTTTATCTTATAACAAAAGCCAGCGCCGCGTTTTCTTAGGTGTTTTCAGCGACGACGACGACGAAGACTTTCCGATCGAATGGGTACGGAATGACTACAATTGCGCGAGGTTTTTGACTCTTTGCTTGTACAAACACCTATTAGAAATAAGACTCTTTTAGAGATTTCTCTCCAGCTCTCTCTTTCTAAAGTGCGTTTATCGATGAGGGGAAAAACTGTAACGACGCGACGCACAGTGGTCCAAAATTGCAAAATAGTAGCCAAAATTTGAAAAATTCTCAGAATAGAAAAGTCTCAAAAGATTGATTATGAATATGTAGGATTGTAGGGGTTTTCTATATTACATTCTATTTCTTTTTTTGTGGTTTCGAATACTTTTCCATTATTTTTCTTGCCTACAGGAATGATTGAATAATTGCATGAGGTATGTACTCGTACCTTCAAATGGTCAAAAAAAACTGCCAATTTCAAAACAGTGTAAAACATGTCAATTTTAATTTTTTTCAAAACTTTGTAGGTTTATATCAGAATATGGACATTTTAAAGTACCAAAATCGTTGATTCCATTTTTTCAAAAATATTTTTGCTCATCACAAAAAAAAACTCATTTTTTGGGTAATTTTAAGGTAAAATTTCTTATTAAAAAAAAAAAACATTCTAGACCAGCTGAAAATATCACATTGTTTTGGGGTACTGTCTACTGTGGCATGTAAGTAAGGGAAAAAATCCACAAAAAATTTTCCACAAACTTGCCCCCTAAGAAAAAAATTTTTCTATGCAAAGTTTTCCTTTTTTTTTTTTGTAGGTATTTTCAACTGGAAAGCTACTATCTATGTATTTAAAATGAAAAATGCGCGAAAATTGGAGAATACTACATATTGTGCGTATGGTATATTGTACCTTGGCTTGAAAATGAAGATACAGTAAGTTCCGCTTAATGTGTTATCGGTTAATAGAGAAATTCGCTTAATAGAGTTGAAATGGGTTGGAACGGAACGTTTGTATCTGTTTACATCCAAGTTTTATCGCTTATAATAGTGAAAATGAGCATTGCACTCGGTTAATAGAGTGGACTACTCATTAAAAGTTGGAAAAAAACATGAATTTCAGCAAAATTTAACAAAAATTGGATGAAAAAATGTTGAAATTGATGAAAATTAGCAAGAGATGATGAAATTTTTGTAAAAATTTATAAAAATTGTAAAAAAAAAAAAAGGTGTTCAAAGTGTATTAAAAGATTAACCGTAACTAAAAAACACAAACCATATTGAAATCACCTTTAAAAAACATTGAAAAGTGATAAAACTTCAATTAAATTTGGAATTTTGCAGTTTTTTCCGCATCAGTTATTAGTTTTTCGCTTAATAGAGTTGAACATGCCTTGGACCAACGCGCCCACATTAAGCGGAACCCACTGTATCAAAAAAAATGACCTTTGCTTTCCTCCTTTGATAAAATTTTTTGATTTTCATAAACAGTTGACCCAAATTACAAAGAGTCATTCACTCATACCCTTAATCTTGAAAGTTTCCCTACCATGTCAACTCCAAAAACATTCTTAACCCAAATCAATTTGTATTCAGATCAAAACTTAGTACTTCAGATGCCATCTATGAACTAGTCAACACGATTTCTGATACTTGTATGCTACAAAATAATGAAAAACTTATAGGTATAATTATTTTGTGATCAATGTGACCTCTCCAAAGCTTTTGACAGAATAAAACATGATATCCTTGTGGCTAAACTAGACCATTATAGTATTCGGGGTATTTCCAAAAAAAAAACTCATAAAATCCTACCTAACCAGCAGGACACAAAGAGTAAAACTAGTTTCTAAAGAAAGAATTGTTATATCTGACCCAGAAAACATTACCATGGGAGTACCACAAGGTTCAAACCTAGGGCCATACTTTTTCATCATGTATGTAAATGATTTTCCCCACTGTATCAAAAATAAAACTATACAATTTGCAGATGACAACACAGCAATTACAAAAGGAATCAACTGGACCCTAGCAGTTGAGAAAGCTGAAAAACCCCTCCTAGAAATGCAAACTTAGTTCATAGTAAACAGCATGGAACTAAATCTAAATAAAACAATAATTATGCCATTTTGTACATCTACTACCCAACCCTCATCTTTGATCTCTTCTCTTGATCTCATCCAAACTTGTGAAAATACCGCATTCCTTGGCACTGTAGTTTCTAACAACCTAAGGTGGATAGCACAAACTGACAAACTAGCAAATTGCCTCTCTACAATAGCTTATACGAGTATGTATCATGACCCAACTACGCCATATCACATCAACTCAAACTAGAAAAATTGCTCATTTTAGGTTATTTCAATCCATTGTAACCTATATAATTTGGCATTTTGGAGAGGTAACCCCACCCTGTTGAACAGAATATTCCTAATACAAAAACGAATTCTACGGAAAATGTTTGGCCTAACTTGTACTGAATCATGTAAAGACCTATTCGTTTCAGAGAAAATCCTAACCCTTCCCTCGTTGTACATACATATAAGTTTATATTAAGATATGTTCCATAAATGTTAACTTGTACAAAGCCAAAAAGCGCCCATGTACGTAATACAGAATTGAATTGAATTAAAGTTGGAAAACCAATACATTGATACCCATTTCTGTTTTTTTTTTCAAGTTTACGTTTTGCACCCCCCCCCCCCCTTAAGATCTCATTTCGAGGTTAAGATGAATATGAATGCTAAAATCGACTTCATGTGACCCGAAAATCCCCTACTTCGATACCCATGTTGAATTTTTCGAAAACTTCATGTTTTGCACTCCTTCTCCCTCGAGTGCTCATTTCGAGGTTAAGCAGAATATGAATGCTAAAATGGACTTCTGCTATCCTAAAAACCATTATTTCGTTACCCATGTCGAATTCTTCGAAATTTCATGTTTTGCACCCCCCTCCCTTGAGGGCTTATTTTGAAGTCAAGGGGAATATGAATGCTAGAATTGACTTCAGCGACCCGAAACCCCCTATTTCGATACCCATTAGATTTTTTAACCCCCAAAATATAAATTTTGAAATCTAAAAAATATTTTTCAGTATTTATGTGTCTTCATGCCAATTTTCAACCCTTCTCGAAATTTTTTTTATTGCCATTTTTCAAGTTCAGCGAGCCAAATTACCCCAATTTTTACATTTTTTGTGATGATTTAGCTGAATTTTGAATTCCTTTTTTCACCTTGAGAGTGACATTTTTTAATGAGAGATTATGCGAAGAAATCGAATTTTAATTGAGAAAAATAACCGAAAAAGAACGTTTTTTGGGGCAATTCGGCTCGCTGAACGCAAATCTGGATCTACTGTGTAAATTTTTGTAATGGAAAAGTCGTTTCCAGTTATTCTATCTTTTCAAATGCCTACTTCTAAGTATTTAAATGGCTTCAAAATGAGCTTCTGTACCTCCAAAGTCTTCAAAAAGTATGCAAAGAGGCAAGGGATCAAAGGTGCTGCATGCCTTGAGTCCTGAGTTTCTGAAGAGTGCAGAAAATGAATTGGAATGAGGAACTATTTATTGTAATTTATTGTAGCTGGGCATTTTTAGTCTACTAATTATATTGAAATTTTCATTGATAATTTTTCTGCAAGTTGACTTTATTTAGAGGGCCCAAAATGAAATTTACTGCGAGCTATGTTTGCCCTTCAACAGCATTGACAAATTCTTTTCCTCTTCCTTCCCTCCCTCCCTCCCTTGAACCATCGTGAAAAGAGTGATGAGATGATTTGACCTACTGAATTCAAATCGAAAACAACAAGGAAGAGAAGATACAAATAAGTCCAGAAATTTTGAAAACTACAACTACGAGTATAATGTCTCAAAATATCGGTTTCTGACTGATTTCGGTATCATGAACCAATGTGCCCCATAGAACGAAAATTACTACACTGAAGAGGGGAGAGGAGAGGTACGAAATTCAAATAACTTTTAAAATCAAAAATTGTGTTTTTTGAGACAAAGAATGAAGATAACTCCATCAATAAAGGGGAAAAATTGCTCAAGATTTGAAAATTTGGAAAAATACTTTCAGGTTTTTGAGAACGCTTGCTAATTTTAAATAACTTACATCAATAATTTTGTCCATAGAAAAAAGTAACCTTCCAATTGCAAAAATTCATACATAGAACAAGCTTAAAAAGTCTTCTATGAAATGAAAATTTGGAATCTCAACTTTTTTTTTCAAAATTTTGATTATTATTTTTCTTTTTGGGAATTTTCATGTTAAATGGTCTTCAAAAATGAATTTTTTGAAGTCACCTTCTTGCCCTCTCTCTTCACATTCGGTTTATACTTCTGAGTTTTCGGGTCAAATAATCATCAAAAAAAAATTATACCCAAACTCGTTTTTTAATATTTTAATTTTTGTAAATAGTTGATCTGCACTTGATACTCAATATTTCTGATACGTGCCTATTCTGAAACGGATAGACCGGGAAAGGGGGCATTTCTGGACCTTCCCTTGTTAATTTTATTCCAATCTCCTGATGGTGGGGGGGGGCTTACATTTTAATGTTTGGTTTAGTATCATTTTTGTAACAATCATTTTTTAAATACATAGAATGTTTAATTTGTTCTATTTTTTTTTTTTTTTTTTTTTTTGAAAATATTCAATTTATCACCTCCATTTTTAAAGGCTTATTTTAGAAATGTGAGTCAAATTGTCATAAAAAAAACTTCAAATCTCGCACTATTCAGCTGAAAAAAAAATTAATACTACTTACCTACCTAGTACCTCTACCTACTAGTTTTTTTCTATATGTGTGTGTGTGTTTTTTTAGGGCTTACAAAGTATAATGTCGGTAATTAAGAAAGTGACAAATGATTCATCAGGCTGTTGGCAGTTTTTATACATCAACAGTGTATCTTTTTAGTTTTTAAAATAAAGTTCCCACGCAAACTACCTAGTTCCTCTGCTTTAAAAAAAAAATACTAACAAGTAGTTTTTTTTAAGTAGGTAGGCATATTTTTATGTTCAGATTGGTCATTTAAAAAATCGGCTGTTCTCTATTAAATTCACTTTTATGCTTTCAACATGTCTCTGCTATATTTTCTCATAAAATTCTCGTGACAAGTTTTTTCTGAGTGACAACGGAAAATATTCAACTTGAAAAACATAAATTATCTCACGTATTATTTCAAAACTACATTTTATCAATTTATTATGTTATTTGTTTTTTTTTTCAGGCAAATGATGTCGAAGAAACGAAGAAAAAGAACGTTTAATCTTGACATAGTTTTTTTTCCAAAATTAACAGATTTCGAAGGATGAAAAAAAAAAGAATCCCGAAGAATGAAAATAATCCGGAAGAAACTCTAATTAAACGTACTAAACAATAATCAAAATGGTTTTAATCCTGAGGTTATTCGACGGTAAGCGTGAAATGAAGTTTTATCGAAGTTTTTTTTTCTTATTAAGTAGTGCCTCTATACCTATCTAAATATTGTAAATGAAAATGTTTCAACGAATTTTACTCTGGAGCAATTTTTATCCTTGTGATCTCGTTCAAGATACTTATTTGTTCTTCGCTGAAGATTCGTTAACTGCGTTTTTTCCCCGCTTCGAACTTTTCTTACCATTTACTTATTAATTATTATGGCAATGTAAAAAAAAAGAGAAAAAACGAATTAAAAAAATCATTCTTACAAAAAAATTTAAATCCGGAAATAAACACCGTAGAAATTCGTCCGTAAAATTAAACGTTCAAAAAGGGCATTTTTAATCTCGTTTTTTTTTTACGTATCTACCTCGTATTTTTTTTTCAACTTGCTCGTATTCTCGTATTCCAATTTATGAATATAGGAGAGAAAATGACGCGAAAATAATTTTATTTGTGAAACGTTGTTGTTTTCATTTCACAGCGTCATATTCTTCTTTGAAATGAATCGCGATGGAATTCGATTCACTATTTCCACAAAAATCAAGAAGTTTTATTCACACGAAGCACGAATGTAGATTGTGCCTACATATTCATGGCAATCGTATTAACACATCTCGAAAATCGTCACTGGATTTCCCCACATGAAGACTGAAAAATAGCTCAGGTAGCCTTTGAAAAACCCTAACGCATCGACGTGACGTAAAAACTAAAGAAATGTATGCCCCAATAAACTCTTTATCTCTCTAACCCACCCTGTGCGCCTTTCACCGAGCATCAGGCCTTTTTGATGGTACACGTGTTTGTCTTACGATGAGAAGATCAAAGAACTAGTAATTTTCAAATTATCTTCGGTTTCGCTCTTTTTCCCAACGGATGACTAATTTTTACGCTCAAAACGTATCGTTCATCTCGACCACGTACTTGTTGGCGTGGAATTAAAACTATTTTACTAACTCGTGACCCTTGTAAAGTTATTTGATGCCATCTGATGCGCGATCTTTCATCTTTTCTTCGAGTTTGTTTAGCAAAATGAACGAATGACGAGAGCCGAGCGTACGTAATTTTCCAAAGATTCCCGAAATCTAGGTCGTTTTTACTTTCGATTTGGGAACTACTTTAAAAGAGTTTCGAGAAAGAGATTTTTTGATGAAACAAAGCGTAGGTACAAAACTTTCGAGTTTTCAAATTCAAAGTGCTTGCGAAAATGTTTGGTAGGTACGTATAGGCTAATGAACCAAATATGATTTGGATTTTGTTTGCTTCGAGTGATTCAATAAACTGCAAAGATCAAAAAAAAAATTGAGAAGTTCTTGGATTATATTTTTTTTCGATTTTTTGAAATTGGCGTTACCCGATGACCAAAAAGTTGGCACCACTGTGTTCCAAAATATGTTCTGAGTCTCAGAAATGATATCTTTCAATTTTTTGAACCTAATTAAATGGAAATATTTGATAGGAAAATATTTTCAAAACACGAATTTATCCAAAAATAAATGATTTACGAATTTTCAATCGCTCAGTAGAACCCTGAAAATGGTCTTGGATTTTGATGGTAATGACCTAGATCAACGCAGTATCTCAAATACCTACCATCTTTTGGAGCCTTGCCAGCTAGAGCGAAAACTAACGATTTCTTCGAAAATTCCCTCGCTTTGAAAACCCGTGTCTTCTCTCATCCACCGATACACTTTTGTATTGTTTTTCAACTGGCTACATAGTCAAAGTCTACCTTTCTGACAAAAATATCTAAAAATCTCACCTTTTGTCAAAATTTCCAAATAAGCTCGTTTCTTGCCAAAAATTGTCTTTTTTTCGCAAAAAAAATTCAAGAATTATCCATTTCCCTTCCTAAAAATTATCTAAAAATCCCGCTTTTTTGCCTAAAAAAATCTCAATTATCATAAAATTTCCATCATTTTTAATAAAGATTGCGAAAAAGTACCATTTTTTGGCCAATAATAATTGCCAAAAATTCGGGATTTTTCCCAAAAATAATAAATCTCTTGCTTTTTGCTATAAATTGTCAAAATTCTCAGTTTTTGCAAAAAAATCTGAAAAGTGTTATTTATTGCCGAAAATTGTTCAAACGTCTTCCCTATTGCTGAAAATTCTAACTGTTTCTCTGTTGAAAAATTTCGATTTTTTTTACGTAAAATTGCCATAAGTTGCAAAGTAAAAAGTCTCACTAATCGAAAAAAAATTTCTTATTCTTAAAAATTGTTAATTTTGCTTTCAAATTTTTTTTTTTCAAAATTGCTTGATTGTCTGCCAAAGTATCTCTTATTGCCAATAATTCTCACAATGTTCCTCTTTTTGCTAGAATTGCCAAAATCCTGATTTTTGTCAAGGATTGTAAAAAAAATCCTCGCTTAAACAAAAGTTCTAAAAATAGTCTTTTTCTTAGAAAATTAAAAGTTTTACTTTTTTTAAACAAAATTGTCCAAATGTCTCGCTTTTTTGCCAGAAACTGTCAGAAATCCATTCCTTTTGTTGAAATTGTCAGTCTCGTTTTATTTTTCCTAGAATTGCCTTTTTCATCAAAAATTGCCAAAATCTTTGCTTTGCTGCCAAAAACTTGTCAAAAAGTCTCGATTTTTCATTAAAAAGTTTCTACACCTTTTCAAAATAAAATACACTTCAATTTGTAAAACATTCTGTTTTTTTTTGGTAATTTTTTTCTGCATTGAAATGTTTTGCTCGCATTTTTTCACTTTTTTGACTCCTCGCTTCATTCGGGTCTTTTGGATCAAAAGAAATGAACAATTTTTTTCAAACACTGTTTTTTCCTCTCAAACCCCGAATTTTTGAAAGCTTTTGCCCTTGCTTTGCTTGCCCTAGTTGTTATCTCTAAACTAAAAAAAATCCCAGTGTGAAACTTCCATAAAAAATTTTAAAATGAAAATAACAATTTTTTTATGAACTCAACTTAATTTGGCAAAAATTTCATTGCATCTTTTATTTGTTTTTCATCTTAAAAACTCGGCATTTTATTCAACAAAATTGGTATTTTTAAATTTCCAGACGACACCCTTCTCCTCACTCCACTCCATCCCCCCCCCCCCCATCAGTGTTTTTCTGGTCAGATTAACTTAAGTTTATTTTTGCAAAAATGAATACAAAATTTAAAAAAAAACAATTGTACAACTCGCATTCAAGTATCTGCACCTGATAAAAAACAGTATGAGAACGATTCTGTTGGGAAGTGGGAAGTTGGGTGGGTGGGGGGGCGGTAAAAGTTTTCGAGTCCCATTTGGTGCATCCGCCAGGGGCCTCCAACCAACCCAGTCGGCGCCTGTTCAAGACTGAGTAAAAAGTACGAAGAAAAAGTTTTCGGACAAAAAAAAAGACGTCCAAAACAAAGAGGAGATTTTCAATTAAAAAATATTTCTCGATAAGAAGTGGTTAGCTGAATTCCCAAAACAGTGGGCTGAGGGTAATGGGCTACCGATTATTCATAAAAGCTTTCGAGAAAAAGGACCAGGGAAAATATCTGAGATGCGAGTAAGTACGGTCGACTTTGAACGTGTTTGCTGTTTTGGCGATGGAGTTAACGCTCGCGAGCATCGTAGCGTTAAGATTTTTTGAAGTAATTAGTTAAGTGATTGTGGACGGGAAAATAATGGTTGGAAAAAGTTGGTGCTGTTGCGAGAGAGAGAGAGTTGGAGTTATTTAAATTTTAGATCAAGGATATCGAAACGAACGATGAGGGCAAAGAACGAAGCAAGGGGCGAGTAAATTGGTGAGAAAAGAGGGAAAAGGTTTATTAAGTCATGAATGTTTACGTATTTCAAACAGACGAACTATCCAGTGCTACGGACTAATTAAAGAAGTAACATTCCAAGTTTCTGCCAGTTTGTTTTTTTTTCTTTATTTTCGCCAACGGCAAAAAGAAAAAAAAAGGATTTAAATTTTAAAACGAGGAGGTAATTATTGCCTACGTAGAAGAATTTGGATTTTCTTTATAAGTACAGAATAGGCGTAGATAAAAGGGGAAACTGGAAAAAAGAGCTGATTTAAACAGGGTTGAATGAAAATGTAAGGGGTGTGTATTTGTGCATATGAGATATTGAATTGAAGAGTAATATCTTACCTATTGTAGTGATGACTGTTAAGCAATACAAAAAAGCTGCTGAAATAGTCCATCTATCTGGATAGGTGACGTCGCCATCGTAATCCATGTATTTCACCCCGGAGACGACTTGTTCCTGATACAATATTAATTCCAATTGGACTTTATTTTTGAAATCATTTTCATCTAATCCGGTTTCCGAGATAGCGTAATGCCACAGCTTCTCTACAGTCTTGTTGCAAAATATATCGAGATTATCGGCATACCTAGTGGTATCGTTGTACTCGCTTCTGTTGAATCTGAAATCTTGGCCGTTCAGATATTGGCTCTCGATGCGTTGAAACATCACAGCTCCTCCTACCGTGTATCCGACCACCAAGCAAATGATACCCACGTTGCTGAATAAAAAAGCTATAAATTGTCGTAAACAATCTTTGCATTTTTGAAAGAGCGATTTTTTCGTTTTTGTATTCCTACGTCCGCTACGTCTTCTGTCCATTATTCAAGTGCACGAAGGTCGTAAAACCATCGTGGTGTTAGGTAAAAGCCGCACCACGACGTACAAGGTGTATGTCATTTTTAATGCATTGAAATTCTCCGACACTGGCACAAGTTTGGAATATTCGATTCGTTCTTGTCAAAAAAAAAAGTAAGTAAAAGGCTACCTTGACGCAACTGCCAGCCCGATTGATTGATAATCTGCGGAAATAAAAGTATAGGATTAGTTCAGACCTGATGGAATTGAAATGTTCGCGGTAAAAGATCGCTGTTTACATGATTTAATTACACGACAAGTTTAATTTAATCGAGTGTTGACGTTTTTACTTTATTCCTCTCTCTCTGTCTCTGTCTCTCTCGCGTCAAAATGGAATTGTAAATTTATCGTCTAAAGTAGCCTATTCATGTGAGTAACGAAATTCCTTGTTTTCTCGTGTTTAAATCTTACGTTTTTTTATTACGTTTTGTTCTACAGGGTGTCCCCAAAATCCAGGCACCTGTTGGTGGTATATTTACCTGACTTGAAATTGAATGCATTGCCGATTCTTTGTTTGAATTCTACCATCTAGATATTATTGGCTCATATATGGCGTGAATCAAGATAGATGAAGATCAAATTTTTAGGATCACTTCTGTTCTGGGCGGGAAAAATTGTATTTTTAGCGCCAAATTGTTCAAAAAAAGGTGTGAATTGGGAAGCTGTGGTTTTCGAATCAGAAGACTCCTTGCTTTCTATTTGCATTTAAAACAGAAAAAATTGTCTTTGGCACTATTATATAGTCATTGGATGTATTCGTCATTGATTATATCATTTTTGAACTCTTTTGGAAAATTCAAACTTCTCTGGGGCCCAAGGAACTTCTATCTAATATAAAAGAAAGAAGAACGAATGACCCCCCCCCCTTGTCCTGCTGTTTGTTTCAAGGCGACTGAAAGTTCAACTTTTCATTCCTGGCGCAGAATAAGGAACTTCTATCTAATATAAAAGAAAGAAGAACGAATGACCCCCCCCCCTTGTCCTGCTGTTTGTTTCAAGGCGACTGAAAGTTCAACTTTTCATTCCTGGCGCAGAATCCGCTTATCTTTCCAATCAAATTTTTTCATCTCAACTCGCAAAAACACTCGCAAATTAGGACTGAACATGTAAATTGGTGATACTTTTGCTCCTCGTTGCTATGCATGAATGTGAAAAAAAAACTGTCGTTGAATAAGAAATCAAAAATTTTCTAACCATTGGAATTCAACTTGAAAAATATTTTTTCGAACACGAAGAAAAGAGTACCAGACATCATCCTTCCTTTCCTATTCATTCTGAAGTAATTAAAGGTAAAATGCTTTTATTCCTGGCGCAGAACTCGCTCACTTCTCCAGTCAACATTTTTGATCACACGTTTTTAGTCAATCATGAACTATGGCTAAAATATACCCATATTTGGTCGTTATTTAGCAACAAATCATACCCGAATGACCTCAATAAGATGAGAGGAAAAGTTCGAATTTTATATCGTTGTTAACCCTTTCCCCTCTTCTCTTCTCCCCTCACTGGTTAGAGCTCCGAATTTTCACATTTTTAAAAGTTTTTCAAATGTTCAATATTGTTCTTCAAGTTTATTTTGATTTAGGTGGTATTTTGATGTTTTCAGTGCAACTGTTGGACTAGGTATTAAAAAGCTTAAAGATTTTTTTTGTCAAGTTTAGGAAGATCAGGGGATCCCAAAATTAGAATCAGCCTTTTTGTTCGAAGTATCATAATTTTTTTATCATTTCTTAAAGGCAGTAAACTTGGAATTGAATTAATCAATTCATGTTTACAAAAAGATTGGGGTGACATCGGACATCAAAAGAATTCAGTATTGCCAACTTTTGAGAAATATCCCTAAAGTGAGAGATTTTCGACATTTTGGGAGATTATGATTCTTAGGGGGTTTTCTTCATTTCTGAGGGAGAGGGAGTATGTAGGTACATTTGCATCATTCTGCACTGGTCCAATTTTCTACCTATAAATAATAAAAATAAGACAGCTCTGTAAAATTTCAAAAAATTGAGATAAACAATCGAACATTCAAGTGTATAAATCAGAACAAGCAATTTTCATCCACTTTTCGTCGTACTCTGAACTTGTAAAGTTCAACTCCGAAAAAAAATACATCTTGAGGAAAATGAGTTCAAAGTTTTACGGCCCTTTTTTCTAGTTTGGGGAGAGGAGCTAACCAGAAATATTCGCCCAAAAGTATTTTTTAAATCCTGTTCTGATTTTTTTTTTTAAAAGAATTGTTTGTTAAATATGGGGATTAGAATGGTGATTTGGCCCCCGAGACCTTTGGGGTCAATATTCGCGTATCGAGAAGACTTCACGTGCAAAATTTTAGTATCTATAATTTCCCCTTAAAGTGGCGTTTTTTTACTTTGTTTATTTTTTTTAAAGAAGGTATATCTAATGATAAATGAGCACACCTACGAAACTGGCATTTTTAAACGGATTTTTGACCCCCCCTCCCCTCCCCTCCCCTAAAAAATATACACTTTTTTCAGAAAAAAATGTTGGGTGGGCCGTGGTCAAAAATTGGAAAACGTGGAGGGGAAACGAGTAAGAACAGCATGTTTTTGAAAAAATCAATTTTAATGACTGAAGGTGTCCTTTTTGCATAATTCGATGTCGCTGAACACGAATATCAAGTCTTAAAATTGCACTTCTTTTACTCCTTCTCTCCTACCATAACCCCCTCCCATCAGAGGGTACTGACCCGAGAGTTAAGAGTGATGAATCGACCTTCGGCTCGGATTTTGAATATAATCCAAAGGTACCTTTTAGGGGACAAAGAAAACATTTTCAAGTGCAAAAATCTATCATGAAAAAATGTCAAAAAAATTTCGAAACATTCGAACATTTTTAAATCATTCAAACTTCGAACTATTACAAAAGATTGGGGGGGGGGGGTTAAAAACTGAGCTAAAATTTGAAAATTTTCCTACATCTGTTAAGGTAATTTTGGGAGATTTCATCAATTTTCAGTCTTTCCAGTAATTAAAGAGCCCTGCATTTGACCAAGTAGCGTTGAAAATCGAAAAATGCCGGAAAAGTCTATTATTTTTCATTTAAAATTCATTTGGAAATTTTTTCAAGTTCATTATTCAACGTGAAAAAAAAACATTTGGGATGGTTACGAATTTTGATTCGAGGAGAAGTGTTTTTATTTTGAGAAAGTACTGGAGAAAAAGATAACAATCGGAAAAACTTTTTCTCTTCAAGAGAGAAGAGGAAGGGTGAAATCTAAGAAACACTGAGCTTGATCCTGCAAATTGAAAAGATACTACAAAAGTCTTACATTTTGATTCAGATATCTCAAAGACACTCTGTTGAATCACTTGTTCGAAGTATTAAAAAAATTGTTGATAAATAATTTTTAATAATTTTTTTGGCTTTTTATTGTAGCATGCGATTTTTGAATCAAAAAAGTGATAGAGAAGATGAACGCGCTGGCTACGATTGAAAATCGCTCTTTGAAATCAATATTTCCTTTGGAAAATGAATGCAAAAAAAAGTTTCAAACTCATTTTTAATCCTGTTTTCTTAAATTTCAGTCTAGATTAGAGAAGTGGTTGCTTTGACTCGGGGGGGGGGGGGTGTCAAACATATGATTTCGTTCATCTTATTGACTAGGTATAATGAGGTGCTTTTTTTTTGATAAGATGATTTTGAAATTGTACCTAGATTCACAACATGATCGCCTTTACACTGATGAAGCAATCAAAACACATCACAGCTTCGTTCGTATACCTATTACCTAATCTAAAATACGAGGTATATAATCTAAAAAATAAGAAATACGCCCAAACATGAATTTGAAAACCACTCTGTTTATCTGTTTTTATTTTACGCGAGTATAAGACGAAAATACTCGTACATCTACAATAGTTGTCAAGACTGTCAGACTAGTTTCGACGAACATTCGACGTAGAAAAAATAATGTGTAACATTTTGTATATTCAAACTTGATCCCTTTGACTGTGTTTTCTTAAAGAACAACATTTGGAAATCCTCCCTTCAACTGTACATAATTTCAGGACACTCTGTATGTCGGGTATAGTAAAAGGGATCGAGGGTATAAAATATACAGGACGCTTCGGAATATAAGATGGATAGCGAAATTTATCAGCTTCGAAAAAGCATAAAGTGCGAACGAGAGAGAACTTCCTACGGGCTTATAAATGTCAGAAAAAGTATATATGGCGAGTTTTTCCTCTATATATACAGAGCGAATGTCTTCGACTAAATAACCTATTTACCATATTTTTATTTTTAGTCTAACAAATAGCCATATGCGTGGAGGGAAAAAAAAGGACCCCTGTATCTCTATACCATATACCTATCTATACCTACGCCTTCGAATACATAATATAAGGCTAGATTCTCTCTCGATACAAAGCGAAAGATGGTAACGAGAAAATACACCTTGTTTTTATCCTCTTTGCACCATAAGTAAAGTGTGTACGAGAGTGGAACAGCCAGGCAGGAAACACGTAGAATATAAGCCTGTTATTGAATTGTGAAAAGTTACAAAGCAAAAATGTATCATAACTTCAATTTCGATTCCATAAAATAAATTGACAAATTCTCTCGCTGCGGAATAGGTAGGTGGTACCTATACCTACGTAAAATAGAGCAAGAGAAAAGGAGGTTAAAAAAAACTACCCCGTGATATTTTTCGTTTGTTTAAATGGTTGTTGCGCGACGACGACGACGAGTTGCAGAAGCAGAAGCAGAAGCGACCGCGAAAAAAAAACTATATAAGAAAAGCAATCTCGTTATAAGGTTTTCCACGTAGATTTAGTCGTTTAATAGGGTTATAAATGGTATTATTTCAATACGTTGCCTTTTGTTTTATACTAATAAAACGAGGTACGCGTGGTGGTGAGTTTTTTTTTTCGGTCGCCCTTTATGGGCTCGACGGAGTGATAATATGGTTACTCTTAAGAGGGTGTGCCTTTGTGGTTGAATTGGCAATTTTTAGTTGGCAAAGTTTTCATATTTATAGAGATAATTTTGGTTAGGAAGCGAGATTCGGTATTTGAATTATGTAGTGTATTAGTTCGTAAGATAGGCTTGACCCCGTATGGAGCACGCATTACTGAGCCATATAAGGTTATATGCATGTTGTAAGGAGGGTACGTCTACGCAACCCCTGCGAGATGAATATAAAGTGCACGAGTGTCGGTTCGAAATGTGCCACGAGAGAAGGCAGGCAGTTCACGTTTAACTAGTTTAGTATCAGAAGATAAGAAATAATGAAAATTGTTTCGTTTGCGTAAAGAAGAAAACGGGGGAAAGTGAAATTTTCTCGCGAAAATATTCGCCGTATTGAACGAGAAGTTTTCATTTGTCGAGAAATGCGCGAAGTAAATCGAAAATAGTATATTTTTTTTTTATTTTAAAAGTAAGATTATTTTTGAAAAGTTGAACAAATTTTTCTTACACCTTCGAGAAATCTGCCGAAGAATAAATATTAGAATTTTTTATACGAAATGTTCGCAAGTTTTTTCGAATTTTTATGTGGGAGTTTTGAAGCAAATGAACGTAATTCCAGTTTCATATTATCAGAGGAAGTATCCCAGACAGCAGAAAAATTACGGTTTTAAAACCAAAGAAAAAAATCAAAGAAAAAAATTGAAAACTCGAAAGAACAATCAAAATTGCGCCAGCGTACAAAATTTGAAATGTTTATTTTCATTTTTAAAATTTTGGAAAATTTGTAATTTTTGTATAAAATTATCAGGTTGAGGTAGAATGCTTAGATAAGTAGTTAGTTGAGTTTTTGTCCTACTTTGAACTTCCAATTTTTGGATCTTCGGCAAATTTCAGAAAGTTTGAAAAGTTGTTGGAACGTTGAATTAAGTAGCTATTTTTTTTTAGAGAGAATTCCGCAGCATCCAGCGCATTTTTAGTCATCTTCAGAATTTTGAATTGCTGTAGGATAATGGCTAAAAGTGAACTTGGTCAAATGAACATGCATAAACCGACTAACTCCTCGAGCCTATTTTTGACCACCCTGATTAAAAAATATCCCACTAATTAGATCTAGCTGTATAACAAAAAAAAACAATAACTGACACATTTCCAGAAAAACCATCGCAAGTGCAAATTGGCAATTTGAAGAAAAAAACTATAAATTAATATCAAGTCATGATTTACCGATGAATGAAGGGCTAGGATGACAAATTTTGATTAGAGAGGTGAGCGGGTTCTGCGCCAGGAATAAAAAAACTTGACTTATTATCACCTCAGAATCGCTCGTTTCACTCTCTTTTATGCTTGAAAAAAATAGATTTCAAGTTGAAAATTGTTTGCTATTCTTTTCCCTCTCTCAATGATGATTTTTTTCATGCTATTGCGCATGATGAGATAAGGTGCATTTATAAAATCAGAAGCGTATGAACGAGTAAAGGGACATTTAGTCGTAGTCTTCGAAAGTATGAAAAGTTATGATGAGAAATTTTGAACGATAAGGTTATTATCGACCTGTTGAACGAAGTTTATTTACAAATTAGACAATTTTAAAAAGTTTTAGATCTGGGTAAATCTCATTTGATTTGATCAGTTCCTCTTCGAGTCTGTAAATAGATATGTCTAAATAGTTCTGGACAGACCCGATAAGATTGTATAAACCAACTTACAAAATTTAATCGTGAAATTCTGAGTGAATTGAAAAATGAACGAATTTTATTTTTTTTTGCTACGAGTGTAATTTTTATCAACTTTTTCATAAAATACGTCAGAAAGAGGTCAAAATAAGACGACTGAATAAATTTAAACTTTTTTTAATGTTTGAAATTGAAAATTGAATTTTTTCGAATTTTTATTTTTTTGTGGTTCATTTTATCGAGTGAAAGGAGGTTTTCAACTTTTTCAACGGATACGTAAAAATAGGGGTCAAATGGGTCAACTTCACCAATCAAAACTTTTTTTCATGTTTCAAATCAAAAAATCGCGTTTTTTCGCAAACTTTCAATTTTTTTTAAATCGACTTTACGAAATAATGTCATCCCAATTTTTTAATATGTTGTTCAGCTTGAACAGTTGTCCATAATATATTTTTTCAGAATTTTTGAGAGTCGGAACTATATGAAAACTACGCTGCTGAAACTTTTTTCGTACGTAAAAAAGTGGCAACACTGATTTTTATGATATGTGTCACCAAAAAGTCTTTCAGAACCCCTAAAACTATTGGAACAAGTTTCATTTTGGCAGGTATCGCGGTTATCGAGTAATCCACTACTGAAATGGATGATATTTCAAGTTCACTGAAAATGTTGACACCCCCTAGCAGCCTTTAAAAAAGTGCTACAGGGCTGGGATTTGCGCCATTGGTCATCCTTTCAAAAGGTCTTTTCACAGGAAAATTTTTTAAAACATCTACGACCCCCCCCCTTATCACTTCTTGGTCGAATTGATGTGGAATGACCCAATGTGATCAGGAAATCTTTATGTAACTCATTCGCATTATTTCACTCCTAACAAGGGAACCCCTCTTGAGGTATCACACTCCGATTTGAACGGAACCGCGATTTTTGGAAAGAGCATAGTCTAAAACCCCCAAAACCAAATTTTCAGCTGCCCAAGTTCATTTTTCGATTTTTGGCGAATTTTTGAAAATTCAAAATTGACTGTTTTTGGCGATTTATGCTTTTTTTTTAAAGTACGTACTTGATCAGTAAAAATGGTCAGAATATCGTAAGTCCCAAAACTAATAATAATTACCCAAATCCAAATTTTACCATTTCCAGCCATTCTGGAGCCTCCAGCGCGATTTTTCAATTTCTCCAGAATTTTGAATTTGCAATTTGCCCCAGAAGGCGTGAATATGAAGTTGGGCAGCTAAAAATTGAGTTGTATATTACACTCGACCTGTTTAACGAGTTTATCCATATTTGAGTCGATTTTGAGAGTGACACCTCTAGAGTGGTTTTTTGAGGTGTCACTCTCGCTCCCAAACGGCTGGAAATGGTAGAATTTGCGCTATTGGGGTTAGTTCTTGAAGAAATACAGCGATTCGCACAAATATCAAAAATTTCCTCACAAACGGTTATCTTTTTATTTTTTGGATTTTTTGATTTTGAAAAAAGCTGGTCAAAAACCCACTCTTGAGGTGTCACTCCCGAAATTGGCTCAAATGTAGATAAACTCGTTAAACAGGTCGAGTATAATACACAACTCGATTTTTAGCTGCCCAACTGCATATTCACGCCTTTTGGAACAAATTAAAAATTCTGGAGAAATTGAAAAATCGCGCTGGAGGTTCCAGAATGGCTGGAAATTGTGAAGTTTGGATTTGGGGGGTTAGTTTTGGAAAAAATACAGCGATTCGCGTGAATTTCGAAAATTTCCACACAAACGGGGAACTTTTGATTTTTTGGATTTTTCAATTTTGAAAAAAGCTGGTACAAAAACTACTCCTGAGGTGTCACTCCCGAAATCGGCTCAAATGTAGATAAACTCGTTAAACTAGAGCAAATTCAAAATTCTGGAGAAATTGAAAAATCGCGCTGTAGGCTCCAGGATGGCTGGAAATGGTAAAATTTGGATTTGGGTAATTAATATCAGTTTTGGGGGTTATTTTGACCATTTTTACTGATCAAGTACCTACCCTACCGGCCACAAACGTCTAATAGACATCTATTAGATATTCTTTTCAGCCAAAGATACAGCTAATGGATAACTGGAATAGCTGAAATTACCTTGTTTTAATAACTGGAAAGTACCTTTTATGTAGTATGTATTACATGGTAAATACAAGGCTAATAGATATCTGTAAAGCACTATGGCTGCAATGCGCTAAAGAATAGATATCTATTCTCCAATGCCTTGTAGCCATAATGTTTTACAGATATCTATTGGATGCTTCTCAGCTATTAAAATGACTGAAATTCGCCCTGCAAAATGAAAGTGCTTTTAAAGATCTGCAACTCGTTTATTTGAGTAAAAAGTAAGATATCTATTGGATGCTTCTCAGCTATTAAAATGACTGAAATTCGCCCTGCAAAATGAAAGTGCTTTTAAAGATCTGCAACTCGTTTATTTGAGTAAAAAGTAAATTTAAAGAAAACTCAAAGTGTTCTAAAAGTAATAGGCAATATTATAATGTGGCAAAGTTTTACATTATTCAGGTATACTTAATTGGAGAAGAATTTGCGGAAATAATAGCAAAATGGTGTCAGCAGCATATTCACTTTATCAGTAAGTTAGTATTAATATAATTAACATGAAAATAAGAAGTTCATGGTTAGGTAGGTAGGTACTATACAGATCTATACTTAGGTACATATTATCATATATTTCATAAACTATTTCTACCTAATCATGGGTTTCCTAATTTCATGTCAGTTATAAATCTACTTACTACGTAAGATGAACATGCTGCTGACTCAATTTTTCCATTATTTTCCGCGAATTCTTCTCAAATTGAACCTGAATTACTTGGAGTTTGTCACTTATTATTACTTTTTGAACACTTCGAGTTTTCTTTACATTTAACACAAATACACACGTTTTACGATACATATTTTCTTATCAAAAAGCGAAATTGAAGAAATATCAACTTTAAAATGTAATTTAAGAACTCAATTAATTGTAATTTATTGCAATTGCGGCCATTTTCAAGTATAAAATAACGAAAATACTTATTTCCGATGCACACTCTCCCTTCTATCATGACAACTGGAGCAATACTAAAGTTCTTGTTCAAGTTTTATAATTCATTTAGTTTGCTGTATATCTATTAGACATCTAGTAGCTGTAAATTTTTGTTTGGTTATTTAATATCTGGTGACGATATATTTTAGCTATCTAAAATTTGTTTCCAATAGATATTGAAAATTTGGGCTTATAGCTAACTATTATACGTTGCTTGATATTCCATTCAATATTTTGCAGATGGAATATTTAACAACTTTTCCGAATATCTGAAAGATAGCGAATGAATAGCGGAATGACTGAATAGCTGAAAAGCTGTTACAGACATAAATATTCTGTCTATTAGATATTTGTGGCCGGTAGGGTACGTACTTTTTTAAAAAAATCATAAATCGCTGAAAACAGTCAATTTTGAATTTTCAGAAATCGAAAAATGAACTTGGGCAGCTGAAAATTTGGTTGTGGGGGTTTTAGACTATGATCTTTCCAAAAATCGCGGTCCTGTTCAAATCAGAGTTTGACACCTCAAGAGGTTCCCTTATAAGTTAAAATAGAATGTCATTATTTTGGCGATTGGCACCACGATTCACCATGTACAATGTGTGGCACGCAGCTAGGGATAAATTTTCCACCAATTAATATCAAAATCAATGACTGGATTTGAAAACAAATGTATATCAAACTAACGTAAGAAAAGATGGGTAATAAAGAGAAACTGAGAGCGTTCAATCAGCAGACCCTGCTGAAATATTAAAAAAATGTAATGGAAATGATCAAAATTTGAGAAAACATAGACAATTTACCAAATTACAATTTTCTTACCCCAAGTATGTACCTACATTTTGTAATTTGTCACATTTTTCAGAAATAATACGTTGCTGACCTTTAAATCCAACTTCGAAAACTAAGTATTTCATAAAACCAGCAAAACAGTGAAAAATACAACATCCAGCGATTCAAAAAAGACATTTCACTTTTCACACACCATTTCGTAGACATCACACATCACGTTATTTATTTTTGGAATTTCACCCTTAACATATTGACCTTGAAAACACCACCAGACCAGCTCATCCTCCGAAAAAATCACCAATAAAGCTTCACTATCGCACTAAAACTCAACTTCTTATCTCGAACGACATTAGGAAAGTGGCAATTGAAAAAAATGATGCCAGTTAAAATCACTCGATAACATTTATAGAGATGTTTTCATTTTGATTCGTGTTTCGTCTCGATGTACGCGCGTATTTCGCGCTATAAAAGAAATTCGTAGACTGGTACATATAACTTAGCTCGTAATTCGCGTGCCAGTACAGATAAAAACTATAAATACATTTCGCAATTTAAAAACCCGAAATGGAAGTAAAGTGGTAACTTATGTTAATACGAGCTGAATAAAGAGTAGGATGAGGCGGACGGAGAAAATATATATAGAATATAATCTTAGAATTGGATGCAATAAAAGGGATTTTTCTACACTATCAATAAAATATAGGCATCTCGAGTAATTTTTTCATATAATCTGCTTTCCACTACCGCGCCACCCTGTCGTATAAAAAGGGGTAAAAATTCGACAAAAAAAAACTCTTTTTTGTGGGTAAATTTATGTTAACGAATATAACATTCATAAAGAAGTGAAAGAGAGAGAGAGGGAAAAAAAGAGGTAATTTGCTCCAGAGATAACCTGATTTATAAAAGAATTTTCGCCACGCTATGAAATTCAACACAACAACTACAACGTGTTTTCATCATCAATTCGCAAGCTACGTAGATGGGGTACAAAGTGGAATTTTTTTATGTCGAGTACTTTCAATTTGAATATTATTTACTCGCGAATTTGATTTATTACGTAGGGAGGAGGTTTGGGTGTTTTTCTGCTATGTTTGTACGATAGATGAGTTATTTTCAAGCCGAGTGGTAAGCTGTGACCGTATCCGTGTTGCATTTAAGGACCGACACATGTAATGGTTCATGAACCTAACGTTTGTGCGGGGGATTGTGTTGTAATGTGTACATTTGGCACAGTGACATGACTCAGTGCGTGATTACATTTATGGTCGACTTATTGGCGTTGGGCCTTGAGAAATCGAGATTTGTCTGAAGCTAAATACAAACAATTGTCTGAACCGTTTAACTCGCGGGTTTCCTTGAGAATTTCAGGCAACGAAGTTATGGGTATACCTTTTTTAAAGTGCAGGTTCAAATTCGGTAATCAGAATCTTAAATAATTATATTTGTGAATAATCGTAATTATGGCGGCGGGGGGGGAGGATTTTCAATTCTCGTTTCAGCCGAAAAATGATTCGTGGTTATCTAAAGCTGATTTCCAATTATTTTAATTGACCGGATGAAAAGGAAATCAGATGCCTGCAATTCATGCCTCACAATTTGTAAAAAAAATTCCAAAATGTTTAAAAAATAAAAGATTGAAAAAAAAATATTCCAACTCAACCAGAAAAACTTCTTTCTTTCATCGAAAAAGCAGCATCAGTAGGAACTAGGTAAGGTATTCAATTCGAGTAGGTATAGTTTTATTTACCCCAAAAATCAAATCATCAGTCCAAACATCTCAATTAAACAAATCAAGAGAAAAATTTTAAACCCCGCATAATGTTTCCAACTCTAAAGGAAAAAACATTTCACAGCAAATTGAACGACTTGTTCTGATTACCAACACAACACAAATAAAAAGTAATTATAAAATATGAAACTTTTTCACGATTAAGAGAAAACGTTTACCCGAGAAAAAAAAATTAATTTAGCCCATAAACTGAAACACACTTAGATACAAGAATTTTTCTCGACCAGAAATATTATGTATTTCAACAACTTACACCGATTTATAAAACCGTTTAGGCGTTTACCGCGCTAAACTGTTCATTAGGCGAATTTTTCGTTCAAATAAGGCTAAAACTTTGCTTCATCGTTACGATATCGTGCCAAGTTGACGTAAAATAAACAATCAATTTAGGATTATAATTGGCCCTGTTGAAAATTTCGCTCCGGGCTCGCGTTTTAATTAAACTAAAAGTACATCAAACGAGCTGATTTTATATGACAACCTGAGAAGACGCGCAAAAAGTGGATTATCTTTGGAAAACGATCACCTCACGTATATAATTCCACGACCTGAGCCGATAATTTACAGCTTTCTAAACACACCTAAGCCGTCATGTAGATATAATAGTGAAAAAGTAAAAAGTGCCTTTGAATTAGAGCAGTGTAAAGGTTATATAGGTGCCTGAGTAATTCGCGTTTTCGGAAACGTCGTAGGATTGATAGCGGAAATTTCCTCTAATAAACGGGATTGATTTTAAAATATTAAATGTTGTATGGGTATTTTGTTGCCTCTCTTCTGTACTACTTCTTTATATTCTGTCATCACTGGGCTAGTTGGCCAGATATTTTATCGTAATGCTAGTTCGGTATCAAGCTAAAGAGGATCGTAGCAAAAGGTAGTCCATGTTTTGTTTCAATGAGAGAAGGGACCAATTAATTCTCGAACTAAGTAGATGAGCTTTAATATGTATGTGCTAAACGGAATATTTTAATTAAGGACATGAAAAAACATTTCATTCGGTTTTGGAAAATGATACTTAATTTAATGACAAATCCTAATTAAAAGGTACGAGAATACCTGGTATTCGAATCATTTATTTGTGCATCGTTAATCAGTTCAAAATGTAGCACAAGTACGCACAAAGTCGATTATGAAAATCTTGGAGAAACATTCATTATAGGTATTTGTGTTTCAAAACCAGGCAACCTTCTTCGACAATACCTATTGAATCAACAACAATACCTAATTCAACTTATTTTATACTCGTCGTCGTCGTCGTAGTCGCGCTCCTTTACAGGAGATAGCGTATACTTCCATCTATATCAGCCGGTTTCTAGCGTATCTGATAGTTTCTTTCAGGGTCTTACAGGGAGAGTTGGCCGGTGAGTTTGTTGTTAACATCTCCGATCGTTTCCTCCCTCTTGTAGTTCTTCCTTGAATTTTCCCCTGTACCGCTAGCATGAAAATACCGTTTTCTCGTATTTTATGAGCTAGATACTTTAGCTTTCTGTTCTTTATATCTTCTACTACGACTTTCCGCTCCTCTCCTATTCTTGCTAATACTTCCTGGTTGGTGATGAAGTCCTTCCATGAGATCCGTAGTAGCCTTCGATAGCACCACATCTCAAAAGCAGATATTTTCTTCTCGCATTCTGCACTCGTGGTCCATGTTTCACAAGAATACTTCAGAACGGTCCATACGTAGCATCGCATAATTCTCTTTCTCAGAGCTAGACTCATTGTTCGATTTCCCAGCACATTGGCTAGGTTGTTAAAGGCGCTTTTTGCCATTCCAATCCGTGATTTAATTTCTTTATGATCTCTACCATCATTATTTATCAGTGCTCCAAGGTATCTGAACTGATTTACATTTTCAATTTCTTGAGTTCCAATGTTGATTTTGACCTCCTTGAAGTCTCCTTTTGTAAATCTCATCACCTTGGTCTTGCCTGCATTTATCTTCATTCCATATTTTAATCCAGCACTGTTGATTTGGTTGATCATTTTCTGCAGCTGCGCCTCTGTTTCAGCAAGGATCACTTTGTCGTCTGCGTAGCTTATTTCATTTATTCTCTTGCCGTTGATCTTGAATCCCGTTTGTTTGATTCGCGCTTCTCTCATTATTTCTTCTGCGTACACGTTGAACAGCCTAGGTGAGAGGGGGCATCCTTGTCTCACACCTCTCTTTATACCACATCTATTCTCCGAGTACTCAGTCCCAAACTTGATGTTTGCGCTCTGCTCCCAGTACAAGTTCTTGATTATCTGCAGGTCTTTGTCATCGATATTGTATTTCTTCAGGATCTCCAGCATCCTCTCATGGTTGACACGATCAAATGCTTTTTCATAGTCGATGAAGCAAGCAATAATTTCCCTGTTTGCATTCAGTGCTCTTTGGATGATCACTTTCAGCAGGGCGATTGCATCTCTCGTCCCTTTTTTTGCTACAAAGCCATATTGTGTTTCGCTTAGATTTTCATCTATCTTCTTTTCAATTCTGGCATTTATGATGGATAGCAGTAGCTTTAGAGCATGGCTCATTAATGCGATGGTTCTGTATTCAGAGCATTTTTGCGAGTTATTTTTCTTCGGTATTGGTACAAAATTTACTGCTTTGAAGTCCTTAGGCAGTGTACCTTCATCGTATATCTCATTTATAATCTTCAGCAGCTCTTTTTCGTACTCAGGTGTTAGATGTTTAATCAAGTCTACTGGTATGAGATCTTCCCCCACTGCTTTGTGGTTTCTGGCTCTCTTCACCGCATTTCTCAGCTCCCACATTTCGATTCGTGGTGCCTCCTCTGTGGATGAAACTTCCATTTGAGCCGGACGTGTGTCATCTCCATACAGTTCCTGTATGTAACTGATCCAGACCTCTTCTGTTTCTTGATTGTTAACACAATACTTTCCGTCTTCTCTTCGCATGTATGCTATTCCACTTCTCCTTTTCTTATGGGCAGCCATCATCTGCTTCACTTTGGTATGCATTTCTCTAGAGTTGTGTCTTTTCTCCAGTTCTTCTACTTCTCGACACTTCTCCTCATACCATTCATTTTTGGCCATTCTGCACATTCCCATGATCTTGTGATTTAGTTCTGTGTATTCACTACTTGGTCTGTTTGCATTCCTTCGTTCTTCCATCAGATCCAGTATCTCTTGAGTTATCCATGGTTTGTGTTTTCTTTTATCTTTGAGTGGAATAGACTTTTCTGCTGCTTTTTTAACCTTTCGCTTCCATTCTTGCCACTTCTCTTCAATACCTTGTTCTTCTTCCAACTTGTCTTCCTTTTGTTTTTCCAGTTCTTCTTGGAATTTCTTCTGCACATGCTTTGATTTGATCTTTGCAATGTCAAGTTGTTGGTATTGTTCTTTGCTCTTCTTCTGGCTCTTCATGACTATCTGGCATTTTGCAGCCAGTAGCTTATGGTCAGTGTTGCAGTCAGCACCAGGATATGTATGACAGTTCTTCACCATGTTCTTGAATCTTCTTTTTACAAGAATGTAGTCTATCTGGTTTCTGGCTCGATCTCCAGGACTGACCCATGTGTATAATCTTCTTGCATGTTGTTTGAACCAGGTATTGCATATTATTAGATCGTGTCTTTCTGCGAACTCTATTTTATACTACTTTTAAGCATTAAAAAATTCTGGGCCAAGCGCCGAGAATTCAATTTTATGAATTTTTCAGAGTCAAAATGTGCCCCACCAGAAAGAATCTGATCAAGATACGTATTAGTCGGTGGGCGCATGAGGACCTATTGCGCCCCCTCCCCCCGCCGGTCCACTGGGGCAACTTTTTTCTCAGAAGGGTGTCCTAAGGAATATTTCTAGCCGTTGTCCTCAAAAAAAGTGGCCCTACTTACGAAATGGCGGCCATTTTGATTGACAAATCAGTAGAAATCGCAAATTTTGGGTTCCAACATAGGACTTGCACAACATTTTTTAAACTGTACAAAGGTAGATCGAAAGAGCAGGCAAAAATTCATCATCTGTCCAAATTTCAAGAGCAAAAGTGCCTTTTTCGATTTTTGGTGAATTTTTGAAAATAAAATGAGGGTAAAATCCAAATTTTACCAAATTGACCAAGAAAGCTGAAATTTGGGATAGTGCATTTTTCCATTTTTGGTGAATTTTTGAAAATCAAATTTAGGCCAAAAATGAGGGAAAAACAAAAATTTTATCAAATTGACCGAGAAAGCTAAAATTTGGCATATACCCTATTTTCGACCTGCCAAATCGATTGGAAACTGTTTCAAACCGTTTTGAGTAGTTATGTGGAGCCTCCAGCAGATTTTTGAAACTTGAAATTCCACAGAATTTCATCAAATGGAATTGGAGGGCCAAAATTTATTCCGCAAACTAATTTTAATACGCTACGAAGTCAACTGCAGGTGGATTTCAAGTCGATTTGGAGCCTCCAGCGACTTTTTGAAACTTTAAATTTTCACAAAAATTCATCAAAAGGAGATGGAAAGCAGAAATTAACTTTACACTCCAATTTCAACACCCTCTGAAGACGACTTCAGGTGGTTTCAAGTCATTTTGGAGCCTCCATCGACTTATTGAAAATTCCTGGAGGCTCCAGCAGATTTTTAAAACTTAATTTCCTCGAAATTTTATCAAATGTCGTTGGAAGGCCGAACTAATTTTCAATACGCTATGAAGTCAACTGCAGATGGATTTTAAGTCGTTTGGAGCTTCCAGCAACTTTTTAAAAAAAGTGCTGGAGCCTCCGATAGATTTTCGAAACTTTGAATTTCTACAAAATTTCATGAAATGGAGTTGGAAAGCCGAAATTTACTCTGCGCAGTAGGTACGTGCTAAAGTTAATTCGGACAGATTTTGTAGCATTTAAAAAAAAAAAAGAAGTTTCCAAAAAGGTGCAGGAGGCTCAAAAATGGATTGAAAATGCCTTAAATCCATTTCGGAATTCTTTTTTCACCTCAAACGGAGGCGGAAGCGTGAATTTTTTTAAATTTTCAAATAAGAAATAAAATCGATGCACAAAAATAACCAATTTAAAAAAAACTAGGCGTTTTTTGGAAAATTGAAATTTTAAAAAAGTAGCTAGAAGCTTCAATAAACCACTTGAAATCACCTGAAGTCAATTTCATATCATATTGAAACAGTAAATTTCGGCTTTCCAACTTTTATTTGATAAAATTTTCTGGAAATTTAAAGTTTCAAAAATCTACTGGAGACTCCAGGAATTTTTAAAAATTCGCTGGAGGCTCCAAATCGACTTGAAATCCACCTGCAGTCGACATCGTAGTGTATTGAAATATATTTGCGGAATGAATTTCGGCTTTCCAACTCCATTTTTGATGAAATTTTGTGGGATTTTCAAGTTTTATAAATCTGCTGGAGGATCCAGAACTACTCAAATTGGTTTGAAACAGTTTCCAATCGATTTGGCAGGTCGAAAATAGGGTACATGCCAAATTTCAGCTTTCTAGGTCAATTTGGTAAACTTTTGATTTTTCCATCACTTTTTACCTAAATTTGATTTTCAAAAATTCACAAAAAATCGAGAAAGACACTTTGATCCTTGAAATTTTGCCAGGTGATGAATTTTTGCCTGTTCTTTCGATCTACCTTTGTACGGTTCAACTAAATTTCATACCAGTTCTATGTTGGAACCTAAAATCTATGATTTCTGCTGATTTGTCAATCAAAATGGCCCCTATATTGTAAGTAGGGCCACTTTTTTTGAGGACAACGGCTAGGAATGTTCCTTAGGAAACCCCTCTAAGAAAAAAGTTGCCTCAGAGGATCGGTGGAGGTTGGGGGGTGCAATAGATCCTTATGCGCCCCCCCCCTACTATACGTGTGTGTATATACGTACAATCATGAAAAAAGTGATCAAATCTCTGAACAGATCTGATTTGATTGAATATGTGCTTATCTGAATAGATAAAATGCAAATAAGTATGAGTGTATCCATTCAGCATAAAGTGATTAGATCTGATCAGGCTTTTTGGTAATTTTTCCCCTTACTATCAGCATATGTATTTTAAAATATTGAATTCTGGAACTGGAATCAGCACCTTCCACCTGTTTCAGGTTTTTTGATACATACGAGGTACATATTACCATCAGATAGCGCACACCTCTGTAACTTCAAACTTTCATTTCTGCGTTCTATTTACCAACTTATTCTTAAAATAAGGAGATAAAAACTGAAACCAATATGTTTTCTTAAAGGTATAAAGATGGTCTTTCTATTCACCTCTGTTGGTAAAGTTTGTAACGTACATATTAAATTCTAGAATTAATACTCCTCTGGCGAATCCCTGTTGTAAGATTATTGAACCGATAATATATGTATATTAGGTACAGTATTTACTCAGCTTTAACCCTATATACCTATTACCTACCTACAATCCTACATATTGCATTACTATACAAACAGCTCTAGGAATACCCGTAAAATTTACGCCAACTAGGTATACTCCTGTACTGCTCATTCCAATTATCAGAAAATTTAATAACTTAATACCCGTAATGATGACGACGAAGGCTGTTTACACTCGAAATTATTCTCCGCACCGGCTCCAAAGCATACAACAAAACAACTAAAACGGAGTTGTTGCTTGAAAATATGGCGAAATAAACGGCAATATACAAGAGTAGCTACCTGTATCTAATACTATCAACGCGTATAAATGTCGACTCGAATGAGTAAACACCAACTAGGATATGGTATATATATATGTATTTATATGTGCTGTAATGGAGAAATGGCAGAGAAAACTAGAGTGAAATTGTCGCTAATTGTATACAAATTAGATTTGAAATGTTATTTACAACGTTCAACTTACTACATTCGAAATACGTTAGACAGAATTCAAATTTCATTACCTTCAATGTCGTCTCTCTATACTCTTCGTATACCTACCTAATCTACTCGCAAAAGTGAGAATGGAAAATCTCGTGACATATTTTTAAATGTACTTTAAAATCTCATCACCTCTCGTTGACGATGGAAAAATTTCAAAATCTAAGACGCTGACGCGATGATGTATTAGTGAAGCTTTAAGTAACTAGAGTTCTATGTGCTTATCTATAGAATAACGTGCTTATCCCGGGGGTAAGATATGTTAACTCTTCCTTCATCCTTCGCTTCACCTCTGTCTAGCTAAATATCTTTAATATATGTCTGAAAATTGTCATATTTCTCTTAAGCGTATATTTTTCGGTTCAATATACCGAGTACATAAGCAACATCTTGATTAATACATCCCTGGAGTTTGTCATCATCGTGTACTGCATTTAGTATTTATGTGTAGTAAGCTGGTAACGAGAAACTCATTAAAATCAATTTTACTAGGTTGACTTTCGAGCCAGACTGTGCCTGGATTGTTTGGCAAACTTCTCGACTGTGGGAAACTTGCATTTTCGAGACTGGTAGAGTTGGTGATTCTCTGTAGCATTTGGCATTTGTGGTCATCAAACGACAAAACAGTCACAACGATGTCTTACTCAAAACTGAGCATGATGTTGGACGTTTTCGTCGTCGTAATGAGTTGGTAAATTCGCGAAAGGCGAGTTCGAAACGCTATTTGGCAAACGTTACGATACGATGCGATGGTGGAATTCTAAACACGTGGCTTTTTGGTCAGTTTTTCTTAAACATTTACATACCATTTGCGAGCGTAATACGGTTAACGATTTTCTCTAATTTACCCTTCGTAGTATCTGGTGCGGCCGCGCGATAAGTTATAAAAAATGTACTTACGTAAATAAAGTTATGGTCTTTTGTTTATTTTATGCGCCATTGCTTTTACGAGCTTTTTTATTTTTCCGTTTGATAATTTCGCGTACTTCGCGCGTTTTAATTAGTTACCAAGTTTATCGTGAAATTACGCGAATATACACAACGTGCATAATATATTTTCCTCTGGTACTCGAGACTGGCATATTACACTGTTCAGTTCGACTTTATGGACTGACGTTAAATAGAGACTCGGCGGGAAAAAAATTAAAAACCTTTAATGACCGTTATTAATTCGATCGAAATTAATTTTTTATTCGTAAAAATATCCGGTTGTTACTTAGTAAGTATATATGAACGTGTGTCACGATCTGATTGATTTGTTCGTTGGAAATTCTAAATCCTTCTACAATTAAAGGATGCTGCAAAAGGATAAACGTAGTAATTTTCATCGTTTCACATTAAATAGCCCGTAGTGTTCATTCGTCATTGTTGTACGCTCGTCTGGCTCGAGTATATTTTAAACAAAAGCCTATTGTTGGCCAGCATTGGCACGAGTAAGTCAATAAAAATACCTCGGATCTCTTCATCACCTACTTAGATTGTGATTTAACTACCTATAAACAAAGCCAGACACTCAAGGTCGAATTTTATCTTCAAATGTGCATACATATTTTATAGCATTCGTGGTCTCTGGTTCTGGGTAAAATGTGTAGGAAAATTATATTTATCAAGAGCAAGGATGAAAAAAAATTTGAAGTTTTTAACTGCTGATTTTGAGAGACAATTTTTTGAAAATTTAATTATAGAGCACAAAAAACGAAGAAATTAATCTTCATTTTTCCCTCAAAATTTCAAGAAAAAAAATATGACTACGTTAAAAATGAAACAATTTTGCTATACTTAATAATACGGAATGGCTCAATAATCAAACCAGTAAGCCTAAGTAGAAAAAATAAACTATTTCATCTCATTAATTGGCCACATGAAATCCGAACAAATCATTCGAATAGGATCGTCGAGCAATAAAAAGCTCAACTACCTATACCGAAACATTCGCACTCATTAAGGTCAATATTTTCCAACTTGGCAAACTCGCAGCAATCGCAATCATGTTAAAACCTCGATTTAAAACAACTCATCGCCTCGATACATCATTAGACGAAAACAAGCACCGCAGCGTAATTCAAAGCGAAAATAGGTATCAATTTCCCATAAAAAGGTACCATTTTTCTCACCGGAAGGCGTTCGCGTACATACTCGGAAAAGACGTATACCTACACTATACTACACCTACAGCTCGTAAATCCGGGACGTTTACCGAGGCAAGACTGGGGACAATACGAGGGGGTATTAGAAAAGAAACACAACCCGAGTTTATTTTTCGCGCCCGCCTTTTATTGTGTGTATATATACGAAAAAGATGGGTGACAAATTACTCCATTAGCAGTAATAAATTGTCTATTATAAGGCGTGTGCCGAAACCATGAAAGTAAATTCAACGGGCGCGGTATACATATACTTACACGCGACAAGACTAATACATTCGAATTACCGAGCATTTTCATGTTACAATGTACTAGTTTCGCTGGTATGAGCGACATTTTAACTGTGTATGTTGTGTAGCGTATACAATTTTCGCAGATGCACGTTGAGTTGCACAATGTGAGCAAGGAGGTACGACGTACGAGTATAATACTTACTTAGTTATTGCTGCTTGAATCATGTGGTAGGGAAATGTAGCTTCCAACGAGAGAACCTTTTGAAGTGACTTTCCAATTTGAACAAAACCATGCCACGAGTAAATCGAAAGAACCTGTCTTAAATCCTTCTTCAAAATTTCAGATCCTGGAGTTTATTTTTAAATTCATGGTAAATTTTTTAAAAATTAAAAATATATTTTAAAAAAACAGTTTGAATGAAGATTTTTCAACTTTTTTTTATAGAAAATTGTCATTAAACAAAATGAATCTCACACTGCTCTCCCATCCTTTAGGTACCAGGTACCTACAATAGAAACTAGTAGTTTTAGGTCATGGAGCAGGGATGAAACTAAGCACTCTTTTTTTCTGGGAGGGAGGTTCGTTCCTTTTCCTATCTTGTCTTGTATATCCTGCCATGGCTCGCATGAATCTCATTTCCGCTGTGGTTACTCTGCTTTTTATATCCTTTCTCATCATCCATGTTTCTCTTTCATACAGCAGCATTGGTCTTGCCAGTGTATTGTAGATTCTTATTTGAGTTTCGGCTCTGACTTTTCTTGGAGGAATGGCTCGATTTACATATCACTCCGCTTACTCAGGAATTTATTGATCTTAAGTTGTGCATTGACTTCTCCTTCATATGATTGCTCACTCCAGAGATATTTAAAGCTTTTAACTTGTTCCACTGGCAGGCAGCCCATTTACAACAATTCTACGGTGTATTGGCTCTTTCCTCTCAAAGGCCATCACTTTTGTTTTTGACAACCAGATTGTCATTCTGCATTTATCAGCTACTTTCTAAAGGTTGTGCATCACTCTCTGCAAGTCATCTTCGTTGTCAGTAAAAACCACATGATCATCAGCAAATAGCAGGGTATTGGCATGGGTGTCATTAATGTCTAGCCCTTTTGGGTGGTTTTTAGCCATTCTTTAATCATATCATCGAAGTAAATGTTGAACAGACTACATGACATTGGGCATCCCTTTCTTACTCCTGTTCCTATCTTCTTTGCTTCCAACAGGTTTCCAGATCTTACTCTTATTACATTGTCCGTGTATATTTCTTCAATTAAGCGTACTATTTGTTCGTTCGCGTAGATTTTCCTCGGGATTTCAAACAACTTCTTGCTTTGTACTCAAGATCAACAAAGCACATGTGGGTTTCTAGGTTATATTCCCATCTCTTCTCCATCAGCAGCTTTGTTGCGTATATCCCATCTTTACATAATCTTCCTTTTTGAAATCCATTTTGGCATTCCAATATTATTGGCTCAGCATGGCTCTCAATTCTTCTTGCTAGCATCCCACACAACAATTGTCGATGTCAACATTTACATCGTTTACGTTTTTTTCCAACATAATGATGAAAAAGTGATCAATTAATTATTTAGTGGGAATCTTCTGTCCGTACAAAAGCCAGGTATAAATGAAAAGTTTTGAAATTTTCTCATTATTTCTGATGTCTTGACATGCCATCTCGACATGTAAGATGTAAAATTCGATGCTCAAAATTTACATCTACAACTATGTCAACCAATTTTTCAGAATTAAAATTTCTGTTTTAGTGTTTAAAAGTTTAGTAAACATTTAAAACTATGATCTTGTTCAATGAGGAAAACAAATTTTTTAGGGCATTGATGAAAATATTCATTTTCCACAGTGTTGAGTTGTAGATGATATGATGTTGATATTGTGGATGTATTTGTTGATGTCGAATTTCACATCAACATGAAAAATGGATACTCTTAGATAAAGTATTGCATCATCTTTGATATAAGGAATTTCTGTTCAACTATTTGATTGTACAGACTTTTTGTCTGTACTTCTTCGGAAGTGGACTTTGCCGACTTTGCGTCGATGCTGTTTTCAGCATGAGCAATAGCCACATGAGAGGAAATAATTTTTGGAAAAAAAATTTTTAATTTTTAAACTCGAATTTTATAATTTTACGAAGCAGGAGGTCGACATAAATTTAGAAGTAAATGTCAATCCATCCACATCCGTCACTTTTGGATGCCACATGTCGATGTGAATTTCGACCCTGTGTCGAGCTAATTGTCGATGTAATTGTCGACTGATGTTCATCTGCATTTGTGTCGACAATTGGCTCAACACAGGGTCGAAATTCACATCGACATGGGGTATCCAAAAGTGATGGATGTGGATGGGTCGACATTCACATCGAAATTAGCATGGTCATTATTGTACGGGATCTTTGCAAGTATTTTGTAAGCTGCATTTAGTAGGCTAATTCCTTGGTAGTTTCCTGGGTCATTTCAGTCTCCTTTTTTGAAAATGGGTATTACAAATTGCAGTACAGAAATCTTTGGGTATGGTAGCACCTGATAGTATTTTATTGTAGAAAGCTATCAGTCTCTTCTTAAGGGTTATTGTGGCGTTCTTGAATAATTCTGTTGGTAACTTATCGCTGCCTGGGGCTTTTCCATTTCTGGATCTTTTCAAGGCTCCATCTAGCTCTTCCCCAAGAGAATGGCTCATACTATTGTTCTCCTCATGGTTTTTTAATATGAAATAAAAGATGAGGAGACAATTTTATTTTGCCAAATGATTTTAATGTGTAGGTAATTCGGTTATATCTATTCAATTATTCATAGCCTCATGACTTATAAAAAATTTTCGTTTTCAATTTTTAGAAGCATCCAATATAGAATTTCATATTGTAAAAAAAAAACGTCCAAGCGCAGTGAGGAAAAACGTTTTTGAAAATTCCTATTTGTTAAATAAAAGATCAGTGTTTTTTTATGGGAGGAAATTGATTTTTTTGGTTTAAAAATTTCAGAATTTGATTTTTTTAGAAATTTCAGTTCCAAAAAAGAAAAGCAAGCAGGCTCAAACGAAAATGAGGGCAAAAGCTCTCAAAATTTTGTATTTCGAGAAGTAAAAAAAAAACTTTTTTTTTCCTACATATATATGAGGAGTTCATTTTTGGATTTAAATATTTTTTTTAAACCGACAGACCTGAGCGAAGCAAGAGCTGAAGTTTTTTAAAATTTATAACGAGTACCTAGTAAATTATTATTTTCGTAGAAGTAGTCAATTTCATAATTACATTCCACCCCCCCCCCCCACCACCATACAATAGTTTTGTTTCTATTCTGGAGCCTCCGGATCCGGTGAGTTTTCAATTTTCTCTCAACAATTTCAAATTACTCTGAAATGAGCAACCAATACATGCACTTTAGCATCCATACCTTTTGTTGGTGCTCATCAGAGACCATATCGACTGTTTTAGGCGATTCTCTTTACTGAAATGTCACTTTTTGTAGACCAAATTTCCCGTTTCGAGCAATTAACCATCAGAATATTCCATACCTACATCCGAAGAAATTGTGGCTAAGGATACGCATATGTTCTAAGTTTTATTTGACTGACTAGTTCGTAATAATTATAACAACGTGGTCAGATTTTCTGAAGCTGAATGGTAAAATTTATATGGCGGGTATTGCGCCAGGAGGATGAAAATAATTACATTTCCGATACTTCTGTTCTAAAAAAATAATACGTAGTTTAGAGTCAAATATCAACTCTAGTGATATGTTTGAGCTAAAATACTAGATACAACCACTTTCGGCAACATTTTCCAATTTTTTCTCAGTTTTGAAATTTTTGTTTTGAAACATTGATTTTTTTAAAAGTTGATTGGAATAATGGATAGAGTAAAGATTGTGCCGGGATGATGAAATTTTAACTACGCGGTGAGGTATTTTCAGGTCTACGTACCTACTTCGTGCTCGTATTCTAATTTTTGAAAAAAGTGCCAAAT
This sequence comes from Planococcus citri, assembly GCF_950023065.1. NCBI lineage: Eukaryota > Metazoa > Arthropoda > Insecta > Hemiptera > Pseudococcidae > Planococcus > Planococcus citri. The sequence continues at coordinate 59,049,999 of NC_088678.1, read as the reverse complement.
GATCTCCCTTGGTGTAGGTAAAGGTATAGCTTACCTATTTCTGCTGTAAATCAGATTCTCACTAGTTTGGGTTTAATCTAGGGTACTTTTTCATTGTAGGTAAATATTAAAAATGTAAATAAATTTTAATTTATACGCGAGCTCGAGTGCGGAGAATTGCGACGAGATGTTTAGCCAGCGGAGGTTGCGAAAGTACATCTCTACTACGTACTTATACTATATGAATTTGTACGTACCTAGTTGGAATCTAGTGCATTTTTAACATACGTTTGTTATACTTACTGGATGATTCGTAAATTACTTTACGTACCCTCGAGGTATTGATACCCTGGTATGTCAAGTTAATTATACTTGATGCTATCTAGTTACATTTCAAAGTAGATATATATACGTGCAAGTTAGCTTTTTGTTAATGCTTACGAACCAGAAGGTAAATATTAAACAGAAAGACAAGTACCTAACTGTATATAGTATGCGCTTTTATAAAACTATGTTCCGTATTTGATGGAAAATTAAAACCCTATTAGCGAAAATGTATGCAATCCGATTCATGTACTCGTACTACATTCTGTACACAGAAAATACCCGAAAACGTATTACGTAGCCCGACCAGACGAAGATATCGATACGTTTCAAGATAATTGGGACGTTTCGAATTACAAGTCGCCCATTTCGAACCCTTTTTTTCTTTTTTGGATATACTTACTCGCAACTCTTTATACACATTTTGTAAAAGAAATTACTCCAGCAGCTTTGCGTTCGAAATGTGCTCGGGAGCTACGAGTATTTCTCGCTATCTACAAATATTTACAAGATGTCCAATACCGGTGCCAAATGACCTGCTGGCACGTGTATAGGCAACACGCAACAATCATACTGTAATCAAGATTTTAATTAACCCGATTGCTGTGTGGAAAGTCGATTGGCGAACAGAAACACATCCCGTATATACTTTGGGACGCATTAGCTTTGGTAGTACAAGCGAGCAGGAAATGTCTTTAGAACCTTTTATATCGTATTAAAAAGTTGGATACTTTTTTGTCTGCTGTTATCGCAGGGGCAATCTTTTCGGAATTTTTTTTCTCTACTTCAAACACGTCGTGTGCCCTGTGTTTGCTTAGCTCTTTGTTTTTATTTGAAAACTAATCTCAAAGGAATCTAAAGTCATATGTCCGATTGTAAAGGCATATCGAAAGCTACCTTATTGTATGTGAAGGTTTCGACTCGAATGAGTCGCTCTATTAGGTTTTCCCCCTCCTCGGCTCCTTTTTACTCTTATTTTTCTGCTTTCTTTTAGCTATATGTACAATGTATATTATAAGGCGTTCTTAAACGTGCTTGGTTAATCCAAAACTTAATAATATAGGTTTACACCGGCGCCGTGTAAAGGTATATATAAGGCAGGTATTTCATCGCGATTTTAATTTCGCCGTACGAGATTGACATACTCGAACACCGAATATATATACGAGCAGGTATAAACATTATATGTATAAGGCCAAGCTGGGCCTCGTCTAATGGAATTTTTATAATAACCAAAAATAGAAATGAACATGTGTGTTGAAAGCTTTTCACCGCATTGTACGTTACGTACCTATATACCCTTGTGTTTCAACATAAACAAAGTAAAAACAGAAAAAAGGGCTTATATAAAAATATTTCGTTATACCCGGCGTGGTTTTATACTCAGCCACAAAGAATTTGTAAAAATTTTCTAATAAGTTTACGCGAACTTTGTCAGAATACCAAGCTGACGTTATTTCTGGGTGAAAAAATGCAGGTAAAAGAGCGAAATTTTTCGACTACATAGTTTTTGTTAGGTAGCTATGTGCATGAAACACACCTTCTTCTTCTTTGAAAAATATTGGCAAACGATCAACGTAAATATTCAAATTTTAAAATTTTATACTTACTATGACAACGCGACAACACGTAATCTGGTCAGAAGGCAAAAATAAGTGTTACGTTTGAATACTAAATTTTCGAATTATTTTGGAAAAATGAGTACAAAAGTATGGAGAGTGATTTTTAAAAAATGAAATGGCTCTTTCGAATATTTTTGAACAAGGGAGTTTTTTGATCGAAATGAAATCAAGCCCACTGAATGAACAGGACATCCAAACCTCAGAACTAAAATTTTTGAGGTGCCAATATGCCTTTTGGAGCAACTCGAAATTGCTCGAGAAAATTCAACTTTTTCTGGAGGCTCCAGATCGGCCCAAAAATGGTGGCCATCGATTCTGAGTGGTCGACTTTGGGAGGTAGGGAAAGTTTCGAGTAATTTGCTGCAAAAATTGACGATTTTAGAATTTTTTCAAAATTTGGGATTTTCAACTTGTAAAAAAATACACTTTTCAACTCCTCATTTCGGATTTTCGATTCATTGACATTAATCGATATGCGGAGGCATGCCGAACGGAGGGAGTTGGGGAGATGCCCCCCTCTAGACAGAAAAATGTTAGCAAAAAGTTGGCATTTTTGGAAAAATGTGGGTGAGTTGGGAAAGTTGGAAAGTTTGGGTAAAGGTGGGAAATAGGAAGAAGTTGTCCAACTTGGAAAAGTCAAAGAATTTTATCAAATTCCAATCTAAACTACCAGAAGGTCACAATTTCTGCTGAAATATCAAAAATTGTCCTACTTTTTGAACACATAAAAAGTAGGGTACTTGGTGAAAAAAATTAAGAATTGTGAATTTTCAGCAGCTTTTGCGCTAGCTTTGCTCGGGCCTTATTCATATTTTTAAAATATACCTATTACAATTTCCCGGAAAACGAAAAATGCTGAAGCCATGAAAACCAGTTTTTTGCATCATCAGGAATTCAAAGAAGGATGTTTCACGTTTCAAACTATTGATTTTTCACTGTTTCACGTTCGCTTTGTTCGGGCCTTTATTACTATTTTTGAAAATATTATAATTTCCTGAAAAATATTGTTAACATTTTTAAATATTGAAGCTATGAAAATCAACATTTTGCATCAGTTATTCAACTTATATTAATTCATAAATTCTTTTAATAATCAAGATCCTAAAGAGCTTTCACCAAAAATCAAACTTGATTTTCACAAACCAAGTGCCACATTCAGCATATCATTGTCCTAGTTGAAGAAGCTCGTATCTCCAACTCTGAGATCACACTTCGTGTACACTGTTCTTTTTGCGCTGTAGCGCACACCCTATTAGACTTGGAATGCTCAACTAAAAGGTAGGTAATACAGCTGAAAATGGTTACGCTACCCGCTAACCAGTATCTGGTTAAAATACCGGCTGAACCCGTTAGTGGTTGTGTCGGGTTGGTTCAGTTATAGATAGTAGCGTATAGCGAGCACAGCCCAAATGTTTTCTCACTTGGTCTGCGCACGCACCCCAAAATTTGATAATGCGTAAGTGGGAGGAGTTACGTTTCAACACCTGTCGTTTGTATGTGTGATTGACATTTGGCATGATTGATGACAATGATGATGTCATGCCGGTACACCGGCTACACATTCAATGCGCTACTAGTTATAATGTGAACTGGTGCGACATTTTTTCAACTCGCTACCTGCTACTAGCGAGAAGCGAGAATTTACGATACAGGTACAGTAGTTACCCGCTGTCAGCGAGTACCGTTTTCAGCTCTAGTAGGTAACAGAGGGGGGCCACCCTCTCTTACCTACCCTTTAGTTGAGCGTTCAAGTCCGATAGGGTGCGCTACAGTGCAAAAAGAATGGTTTACACAAGGTGTGATCTCAGAGTTGGAGATACTAGCTTTTAGAACTAGTACAATGACTATGTGTATGCATAGATGTTGATTGTCTTTCACACATTTCAAACACATTTGGAACCATAACTTTTCATTTTGAGCCATCTTTGCTTTCATAGGAAGTGCAGGTATGTACCAATTCTTTGGAGCTAAGACCTTGCATTTAATGAAACCGTACCACCCTGGATTGTAAGTAGGTGGATTAAAAATTGTCAGTTTTCTCTGGATGACCTACAGGATAATTGTTGTAATACATTACTGTCGGATACATGAGCAGACATCAACGTATTTAATTTTCTCATTGTTATCCACTGACTGATTTCTTCAGTTTGAACACTTCTGTATGACCACTAAGGAAAGTATCTCTTGGGTTTAGCGGATCAATAATATGGTCCTCAAGTAGTCAATTCTAGACCACTTTTGACGATATTCACAAGTCTTCAGCCATTCACATTCTCACAATCACATCTCAACAACTGTACATATATCCTGCTTCTTCTAGATGGTCAGTTCGAACAACTCCCCCTTCCAAAATTTGTTCACACCACATCTGGTTAATTGTAGTTGGAAAATCCATGCGCAGAGGGGGGAAGGATCTGTGGTAACAATTTGAGAGAATTTCAGTCCCCCCCCCCACCAATGACAAATCACATCGTCACGCCTCTGTTGATTCGGAATAACGAACTCGTACGACAAGATTAAATTTTCAGCTGTCGAAGTTGATCACAGCGCTTTCTGGAGCAATTTGAAATATTGCTGGAGAAAAGTTGACTTTTTCTGAAGGCTTAAAATCATTTGGAAAATGGTTGCAATTGATTCTGGGGATGAGTTGTTTATATTTCAAAACTTCTTGGCAATTTTTTGTGATTTTAATGCTTTTTAGAAGAACTTTACATCACTTCAACAGGTTTTAAACCTTATTCTATGCATTATTCTAGGCAAATAAAACTTTTGGGCAATTTTCAGTGATTTAAACGACTTTTAGGAATAACTTCACATCATTCCAACAGGTTTTTAACAATTTTTCATGCAATTTTTGAAAGTAACTTTCAATGCCTTTTTAATCAACAAATTTAACTTGAGTAGATTGAAAAATAGAGCTTTATCCTCCCCTCTCCTTCATCCAACCTCATCATTCAAGTTTAAGAACACACAATCATTCAGTTTAATTTTTCATTGCCTCGTATGTCGTTTCATATTATACTGAATCTTTCTACATCTCGACTCGAGTTAATAATACTTATCCTACTGAGTACATTTATGAACTGCGGGTAGGCTAAACATTACAATGGAACTACATACTCTTAAAAGGGGTGCCCTCCAGACCTACCCCTAAAACACACCAGGCTTTCGTTGACGAGGCGGTATTTTCAGGTAGGATTTCATTCTGTTTAATTTTCGCGACTCGTCGTATGATTTATATTGCATTAAAATTGCGACTGCTGTCAAATTAACATCAGATTTACAACCTTCCGAAACTTATAAATAAAAAAAACGCATATTCCATCGCAAAACACTGTATAGAAACATGTTATTTATAAATTTGTTTATAATGTAACATAGTATTTTACATTTATAGCCGGCGATTTCATAACGCCCTCGTCATTTACACAATGTAAACAAACGATAGAAGAGAGCAGAAAAAAAGGCCAGACAAAGATACGAACGTAATTAATTTCGACCTATATAAAATTCTACTTTATATGCTTCACATCCAATTATAAATTTAGTTATTTGTCTGCAAACCAGTGTATTTATTTCTCCATCGAGAAAGAGATACCGAATCGCGAGGCGTAAGTTGATGATCCGTTTGTATTGAATTATCAATTTTTAAGTGAAAAACCATCACATGGTTCGAGAGTAGATACGTTTTAAAAGAATAAGACAACGTTGAAATTAAATGGAAAAAGCAACTGGATAAAATACGTGAAAATAAAGTTACTCGTATACCTACCAACTTATAAGAAGAATTGATAACTGTGTAAAAATGACGTAGAAAAGTTTTAATTAAAGTTTAATGCGATTAGTGTAGATGTTTGGGGGTTGATCTGGACCTAGAGGGGGGAGGGGGGAGGGACAGAAAATACGTACGTGTATCTTTACGCAAGTATGTATTGACCCGAGTCAATTTTCTAACATTTTTCTTCCATATTATAGTAGGAGCAAATCTTTATCTGGAGTAAGGTACGACGAGACAAGACAGTTATGCAAGTCGAGAGGTAAGAGAGGGTTAATATTATGATATTTTTGACGTTATAGGTATCGTAGTACATTTTGCACGTAAAATACTTTTGCCAAAAAATTCGAGTGTACTTGGAATATATATACGATGGACATGGACACGTTTAAAGAGCGACCGTCGTTATTTGCAACTAAAATAAGCGTCTTTATGTAAATTAATGACATTCTGGCGACCTGATACCTTTATTGTTTCCTTAAGTAAGGCAATTTTCCATAAGTTACGTCGCGCCAAAAGCATAAACCGGTGAAGAAGAGAAAAAAAACTCGACTCGAAAGCTCTCTTAGGAAATTAAGCGAATCGTTGGTAAATGCGAAGGGTTATTTGGCAACATACATCGAAAATATATGTGACTAATCATGTTCAACGACAAGGATACTATGTCTCTCTCTTTCTCTGTGGATGTACGCCCGCGTATACTTTTTATAATTTGTAACAATCTGTTTTACTTTACAATCGCGTGTAATTAAGAAAATGCAAGGAGATTGTTTTTTTTTTCTTAGTGCGTGTTTGTAGTATGTTTTATACGTAAGCCAAGTAGGTAAATCTGTTGACCAAAATGACATGTTTTTACGATATACCTTTCTTCTTGAAGACGAACTGCGCTAATTAGCACCCCAGAAAGACAGAATTTACGGTTGAATGATTGACGATGAGTTTGAAAGTGCCAAAATACGAGCAAGGTAGGTATATAACGATATTCGACAGATTTCTATCTTTACGAATTTAACAAGCGACGCAGGACGCAGGACGCTGGCAGGGTAAAGAAAAAGAGAGTTTTTCACGCTGTATTATATGAATTATTCCACATTCTCTCGTGGGTCTCGTTATGCGAAGTAAATGCAGAGGAGGTAGCGTAATATCGGCGGATCCTATTCGATTTAATCGAATCGCTCCCAAAGGTACCCGAGTGGTTTACGTGTTGAGCCATTATTCACTTTTGAGCCATTTTTCAACACAACGCCGACGAATTTACAAACTTTTCTGCAATTTTTTCAGCGCCGTTGAAAATTAAGTGCGGGATTTTTGAAATATTAGCGAATCGAACGTGATTTTCGAGCTGTTATACGGATGGGTTTTTTGGCTTTTTTTTTCGTGTTTTGTAAAGGTTTATATGCGTACTGCGTAGACCTACGCTGTTACCTATTTGTCTTTGAATTTGAAGATATTAAATAATTTTTTTATGTAGGTCTATTTTTTTAAGTTATGAATATAATTTTAAAAAAAATGTAGGTATGTTCTCTTTTTTTTAGAAAGTTTTGGATCGCGTTTCGTTCGGATTTTCGATATTTTTTCATTCTAATTTTATTTTGAGCAAATTTTCCGGGAAAGAACTGGCTGGCTATTGAAGTGAGCTCTTCCTCGTTTCGGGAAATGTTGTCGATAGTGACTTTAAACTAAATAAATAATAATAATAATAATAATAATATGTAAGTATAGGCAAGTATCTAAGCAAAGAGTTACAAGAAACAAATTTTGAATTCAATTGGATCCAAAGGTTTAAAAAAATGTTTCTTCAATTGGATCATAGACTAATGTGTATTCCATTGAGATTCAATTTTATTCCAATCAGATTAAGTCAGATTTGATTTGATACAAAAATGCAGGCATCAGCACAAGTGGTCCTTAAAAGTCCTTTTATCCAGAAAGTCCTTTCTAATAGGTCCTTATTTTTATGATTTTTTCCTCGACTAAAAAAAATTATAATATTGTACCAATAAAAATAGAAAAAATTGCGTAAAATTTGAAAAAAATTGCATTAGAATAGCGATATTTTGTATTTCTGATGGGGCTACTCTGACTGGGCGAGTTGGTTGCCTAACCTATCGAAAATAATCGTATTTTATTTTTTTATTCCAGAAGCAGTTGTTCTTATTTGTTTCAGGTTTGTTTATTTCATAAATTTTCTATTTTCATGATCTAATCGGAATTGATGTTTTAGTTGTTGCTTTCATAAAAATATTCCAAATAAGAATACTCGTAGGTAATTTCAAAGTTTTTTTTTTCAATTTCATATATCAAATAAAATAATTGTGCTAGTACCTTATATTGGACCAAAACACCTAGAAATCGATAGTACATATTTAGGTCCTTTTTAGTCCTTTTTTTTTGGTGAAAAATGGTCCTTAAATTCCTTTTTTTTTCCAAAATTCAATTGTGATGCCTGAAAATGTGAAAACAAATACAAAAAGAAATAAGAAATAGGAACTGTTGAAAGTGAAGTGAGTAGATATCATAAAATTGGAAAATTGGATTGCTTGTTTCTAATTTTTTTCCTAGTTGACCAGTTGAAAATTTCCATAATTATAAATTGATAAGAAAAATTAGCATATTATTTGAGCGAAATTTTGAAAAAATTCCTTAATGTTAAAATAACATAGACATAGTTGAAAACATCACAAAAAAATTCTCAAAAAAAAAAAAAAAACTGTTTGAAATTACGAAAATTGATCAAATATTTTTGAAATAGAATTAAATTGTGTGAAAAAATCTAGAAAAATTTTAGTCGAAAACCAAAAGTTGATAAAATTTTAATGAAATCGTCCAAAACTTCACAACGATTGCTTAAAACGCTGTTAAAACTTGTTGAAATGACATTTAAAAAGAAGTCTAAAATTGACCAAAAGTCGATGAATTGTCTCTAAATTTAAGTAAAATTTTGCAAAAGTTACTTACGAAAATTATTGACAATTAATTGGATATTCTCAAAGTTATATAAAAGTTTGTCAAACTAATACATATTTCAATTACCTAGGTATTGAAAAATCACAAATAATTTGCCAAAATATCAAATAAATTGTAGAAAATTAGCCATGAAAAATTGATCGAAATAGACATAATGAAAATTGAATGAAATTTTACAAAAATCACCTACTTTGATTTTTGCAAAATATCATTCGAATTTTGAGGTACTTTATCAAACTTTGAATGATGTTCCATTCAGAATCACAGACAATTTGCTTCAGCATACTCTCTAAATTTAAAGCAGTCAAATTTCACTGCTTAGCAGTCACGACATTTTGCCTTTTTAAAGCAGTAGTTTTTTTTACTGCAAAACAGTGAAAAATTACTGAATTGGTCAGTCAAAATGATTTTTTACTGACCAATTCAGTAATTTTTCACTGTGAACCTTTGGGCAATTTTTCCTGCTTTTCGGTACATTTTTTATCAGCCTATAGGCGCTTTCAAATCACCTACTCAAGAGATTTACAATCATAATTATTTTTCAGTTCATTATTTTTCAATTTTTTTTTTTTTTTTTTGAAAAAATTATGGTCAAGGTTGTTTGTTTTATGAAAATTTTTTCTCACTTACCCTCCCCCTCTCTCCCCGACAGCCTCAATTTTCATCAACTTTTCTGTATTACCCATTTTGCCACTCCTTCCACCCCTCTACCAAGTAATTATACTTCCAACTCTCTCCCTATATATTCCCTCTTCCTACATACTTTTTTTTGGGGCCTCTAATGAGAATTTCTCGAAATTAACGTAGGTTGAATAATTAAAACTTGCCCATCTATCGCTATTTAAATTAATTCTCCTATTAATTCAAAATCGAGCAAAAAATAAAGAAAATTAAAAAGATACCGGAATAATTGATGGAAATTCGAATTTAAGAAAATATACCACGAATCCGAACGAACAAGGAGATTAAATCTTTTCTCATTGTAATTTCCATTCTGGGACGAAAATTAAAAAAAATAAAACCTCACGCCCGCTCGCCGCGACATTAATTGATATTCGTGGAAGGTTATGACGTCGTGATAATGCTGCTTTCTATGTATATAAAATCTGGTGATGACTGTTGAGAGAAAATGCGACAACAGTAACGTCATTTGTTATTTTCACGTACGTATTTATTTTGAGCCTTTGTATGTACGTGTGTGTGTACTGTGTACCGAGTAGTACCTACGTTTTTTTGCACATTTTAATAAAATCTCAGATGAATGAAATCGGTTTTATGGTTTACTTTTTTATTCTCGTTAACATGTATTTTAGATGAGATTCCATTACATTTGATGAAATTTTAATTGAAAACCAACGCGAAAAAAAATATGTCGAAAACGTATTTTAAACTTCGATAGCCTTGACAGCGCCAATGCTGTGCTCTGTCGAGATTCAAGTTGGTGGATTATTTTTGGCTCGAATACTAATTATCAATTATCGAATTCAAGTAAAATGAATTGATTTCGTTATACTCGTAGCTTCTTTTACTCTCCTTTGCCAATTACTTACCTCATTTTGCCTCAGCTGAGGTAACACATTCTATCGAGTCATCCTTGAAAAGATGCGGATTCTGTCAAAATTTTAAAAAACTTGAATTTATTTACCTGATGTTCTAGAATTTTCAATTTGTTGGATGATTTTGATTTCGAATAGAAATCCGCGCCAAGTTTACCAAACCGATATAATTTTTGAGAATTGGCAACGTCACGTTGCTTCAAAATTTGTTATTTGGGGAATTTGTTTGATAAGGTGTTTACACGATCGGTTAAGATGTATTTTGAAGAGAAGACTTTGAATTCCTGCTGTCTTTTGTGTTACCTATTTTCTGTCTGTTCTGTTTACTGGTTTCTTGGATCAGTTTGCTATGTTGCCAATATTAATATTGTCAATTGAAATTTTAAACCATGCTGAACAAGTTTCGCCTCAAGTATTCTCATCGCCTGAACACTTTGCTATAAACTTTCTTCACTTCAAATATTTAAGTACTCGTACACTTCATGCATTTATTGAATGTTTTTCTACCATTCTAAACTCTATACTTGATACTTCCGTCAGATAAACTATTTCATTCGTTATACTTAATACACATTTGCATCTCGAGAAATAATTTAATTTCGGCGTTTTTTCACCTCACAGTCGACACACACCTTTTCATCGCGAACGTTTGTATAATTTATTCGAAATTAAAACCGTGTATCTTTCGCGACAGCTTTTAAAACTCCAATTTCAATTAGTTTTACATTCTGTCATTTCATCACTATTCCATCTACTACCCTCCATTCTTCGATGGTGTGTTTGCCATTTTCTATAACGTTGTGTAAAAACGCTCCGCTTTGCAATTATAGTCACATCGGCGAACGTGTGTGTTATAAATTTCACCTAATTTAAGAAGCGAGACGGTGGTGGAGAGATGGAGTGAAAAAAAGTATAAATTTATTATTTCGATGCTGAGACTAGATGTGTGTAGAGCGACTCTGCGGATCGGGACTTATTCAACCTATGTGGTCGACATTTTGTCATGGTTTGTAATATATAACGAAACTAACATAAGAGTACTGCGATTAAACAGTGGTTACAACTTGGTTGGTCGTGTGCGTACCGTGTTTTAAACGATAATATCATTATATTTATCGTTACACATTTTCAACTTGTGAGCCACTCCTAAACCCTCCGCTCGGTGGGTAGGTATTGGTTTTTTGAATTATGTTATTATATTAATTACCATCCGCTCTAAGTGGCCTAATTTGCAACATTATACGTACACAATTTAATATGAACCTAAGGGTGCTCGTTATTTTAACACAATTTAGGTAGTGTGAGGTGGAGTAGGTAGTTGGAATAATGAAATTTTAAGAGAAATGAGCAGAATAAGGAGGTGCAGCCTTACTCCATTTTGAAGAAGAAAATTAATTCGAATCAGTTTGGTCAGTTTTAAGCAACAAAACTCAAATTGGACCTCGTCAGAGTTTATTCTGGAAGGAGACGAAAAAAATTGTGAAAAACTTGAAAATCAATAAAGCAACAGGTCAAGATCAAATTTCAAACAATCACTTCAAATTTGGGGGAAAACTTTTGGTTAGATGGGTTAACGGATTACTTCAACACTATTTTGGAAAAGCAGATCATTCCAGTAGACTTTGAACCTTTAATATCTATTATTCTTCTGTACAAAAAAAGAGAACCGCATGATGTAAGTAAATAACTAGGTACAGACCAATTTCCCTGAGTACCTATAACAGTATCAAAAATTTTTTCAAAAGCAATAGAAAACAGAATACAAAATAATGTATATTAAACTAACAACAGAAACTAGAACAAAAAGGCTTTAGAAAAAAATTCTCAACTATCAGTCACCTCCGAACGGTCAATCTGGTAATACAAAAGATCAACAAATACCAGCTCAATGTCCACATTGTCTTTATAGATTTTGCCAAAGCTTTTGACTCACTTTGGCACGATTTTCTGCAAAAGTGGGAGGGCATGTGAGCAGGATGTGGAACAACAGCACCATTTAAGATGACCGTTTGGTTTTTGGGGCACAAAGTAAGAAAAAGAGGAAGGCAGAAGGTTAGGTGGATAGACGAACTTGATGAATTTTTGAAACATAAATTATTCCATAGAGTCGCATAGGATAGAATAGCAGGGTGTCCATAAGCCTGGAAAGCCTGGAAAAGTCTGGGAATTTGGTCGGTCTGGAAAAGTCAGGGAAAAGTCAGGGAATTTTGGAAATTTACAGCATTTTTTACTCAAAAGTCAGGGAATTTTGTGAAAGGCTACTTCAAATAAATTTTTCCATTTCTCATGCCAAGGTAAATTTTTTCGCTGGTCGGTTTTGTCATAAATTGCCAAATTCCCAGAAAGTCTTGTTTTTTGCAAAAATTGTTGATTGTTGAAGTCTCGCATTTTATCAACCTATGAGTTATGAGTATCATTAATGAATCTTGCTCTTTAGCGCTAAAATGTTTCGCATTTTTGATGAAAATCGTTAAGAAGCCCTGCCTTTTACTGCAATTATTGTATGTAGAAGTCTCGTTTTCAGTCAAAAATAGAAAAAAGTTTCGCTTTTAGCCTAAATTGTCAAGAATTTTCTTTTTCTTTTTTTTTTGTGAAAAATATGCTAAGAATTGTGTTGTTTTTTGCATCCAAAAACTCCCACTTTTTTCCAATAATAGTTCTAATGTGTCGTTTTTTCGCCAGAAATTGCTAAAAATTGTCAAAAGTCTCGTACCTATTCATTGCCAGAAATTGCAAAAATTCTCAATTTTTGGTCTAAAATTACCAAAAAAATCATTTTTTTTTCAATCCTAAAGTTGCCAAATATTTTGTAGTTCAACTTTTTTGGCAAAAATTGGAAAAAAGAATTGCCAAAATGTCCTGCTTTTTGCTGAAATTAAACAAGTTTCTATCGAGTGTCATTTTCAGATTTTAATTAAAAACGAAAAGTTCTGGTTTTTTTTGATAATTTTTTTTGCATTAAAAATGCATCAATGCCAATGTTTTGTCACTTTTTTGATTACCTTTTGGTTATTTTTTTGAGAATTTTAGGTTACTGAAGTCACTTTTTTCGGTAAAAAAATTTAAGAGTCCTAGAATTTCAGAAAATTATGGATTAAATTTGAGTAATGTTGCCATTAAAAAAATATATTATTTCTTCATAAAGGCGTCCTTTTTTTGGAATTAATTGTAAATTTTCCAGAGTTTTTGCCCTCGCTTCGCTTGGGTCATTCAACGTACGTTGAAAAGACGAAAAGAGACTAAACAACGAAAATATGAAAAGACAAAATGACCAAAAGATGAAAAGAGACTAAACGACGAAAAGATGAAAAGACAAAAAGACAAAAAGATGAACCGAAAAGACGAAAAGATGAAAAGATGAAAAGACGAAAAGACAAAAAGACAAAAAGACAAAAGGACAAAAAGACAAAAAGATAGACAGATGGAAGGATGGAAAGAGTAAGGATGGGAAAGACAGAAAGACTGGATGAAAAAATGAATTGATAAAAACATAAAATAAAATAAAATTGCAGCAGTCAGTTCAGTATTTAGTTCAGCATTCGTTTCAAGTTCCAATGAAAGATCTTGGGAGTTGGGTTCAAATAAAAATTTTGAAAAGTTTTTGAGCTCATCACGTTAAAATCTTGAATTTTCCCACTAAAAAAACAAAAAAAAATTCCCACCAAATTCAAATAAGGGCCACCCTATTGAGCACACAGTCATGTTTGAAAAAAAAGGCATAACTGTAGATCTATTAACGATATTTGGAGCTCATGATGTTGGGAAAAATTTTCACCCCCCCCCACCTGATCACGTGTGCAATTCATTTTTCAAGAATCTGGAAACTTGGAGAAATAGGTCTGGAAAACTGGGAAAAGTCAGGGAAAATCATTTCTAGAAATGAGTGGACACCCTGAATAGAGTGGAGAGGCTGCAAGTGCAAGAATCCTATGCCCAGTTCTGGACCTGGCGGAGACGAGTTCTATCAAGATACTTGTTTTGTCTTTTGTATACTTACTTAGTTCAGAAAATGTGTAGGTAACTACATACATATTTAGCTAATAAAGAATTATGCTATGTTACGTTATGTTACGTATTATGTTATGCACTACATACACAATTTAATACGAACCTATGGCTGATCGCTTTTTTAACACGAATTTAGTGTGTGAAATTTGAAGAGAAATGAGAAGAATAAGGAGGTGTAGCCTTACTCCATTTTGGAGAAGAAAATTAATTTGAATCAGTTTGGTCAGATTTGAGCAACAAAATTCAAATTGGATCTCGTTAGAAAGAATCCAATCTGATCAGGAGAGAATTCAATGAATTGAACTTATTTTGATCAGATTAGAGTAGATCCGAACAATCCAGCTGAATTCAATTCGATCTGACCACTCAATGAAGAATGATGATATGGTCAGATCTGATCAAATCTGGGGTCATATCACAGTTTTGATCGGATTAGAGACCTAATTAGATATAATCAGATCAGACCTGATCAGATCCAATGATTTCCTCTGGGATATCAAATGATACACTTTTTTCGAATTTTTGGTTTTCTTTCATCAGTCGTAGCGTAGGTAGATAGGTACTTTAAAGGAAGAATTATCTGTTCGCCAGCCTACGTAATTAATATGCACGATTTCCTTCCATGTCGTGGCCTTTTCTCTAATCTCTTTAAAAGTGAGTCGAAGACATTCAGCGAACATCAACCTGATGGTTTCAAATATGCAACTAAGCAGATACCGAGTTGACAAACCATGCGAAGTGAGTAGAAGGCGTCACGAAGCAGTTAAAAAAAAAATACGAATAAAGCGTAGATTTAAACGATATGTAAATGAAGCCATTCGAAAAAGTAAACACGTTCGCGTTCATTTTAAAATTTCCGCGGTAGTTGCCATTGGCGCGCGCCTTTTGCCCTTAGAAAACGAAAGAAAGGCCACCGCTTGTAGTAAGATTAATTAAAAAAATAATTAAAATCAAGCCACCCCGAAATAAACTAATAGAATTATCGCGCCTTATTTTTAACCTTTACGAAGGAGTAGTCGAGCGGAGAGAAGGGAAAGACAAAAGACTCGTATACTGAAAGTACCTATACTACGCTCAATATCGCAAACAACGTGTACGGAGTCTCATTTAAAAAACAAAATACTCGTAAAAAAAAAAACGAATCGACCGAATAAAGAAAAGGAAGAAAGAAAACGAAATACTGTTACGAAAATTAAATTGTCCCGAAACCAGCGTGTCAGAAAATGAACTCGGCGCTAATGAAATATTATTATAGATAGCAATAATGGGCCGAAATACTGGCCTAAAAGGGGCGATTAAATTTAAACGGCACGTATTTACTTTCGAATCCTCGCCGAGTGAAATTTTTTTACCACCAAAACGATGCCTTTCAACAGTCCATATAAAATTTCAAGTATGCCATTACCTCTCTCCCAAAAAAAGCTCCTCTCTATGTGCTTACTTTGTGTGGAAACCGAATGAGATATTTTTCCACCCTGTCTCGTCCCGGAATATCCAAAACTTATTTTGTTTTTTTCAGTATTTTTTGTCTTGTTTCACTTATTTTTTTCCAGAAATAGACGAAATATTAAATTAAATGTTTATTAAGCGCGGATGTATATACTCAAATATAGAGGGAAAAGCGTAATGGTGTAATTTTCACAGCTATAGCGTGATTATCTGGCGAAAGAGAAATGTTATTTCTTAATTAAAATCTAATCTCGTTTTTAATTCAACTCGGTGATTGAGTGATTACCAGAGTTAGCAGGGATAAGAGGGAGGTTGTCTGTGAAGACGTTTTCAGTGATTTAAAGCTAAGAAAGCGACCAGGAAATTTTCATTTTCTTGCGGTCTTTGCTGGAGGTGCTCATAGTCGTGTGAAATATGGCAAAGCTTTGGAATAAATTAACTTGGCGGTGAAACTGATGTGTAAGAGTGAATTCGTTCCTTCTTCTCAAAGTTGAATCTTCGTTAATGCAGAGTTCAATTTTATGAAAATAGTTTGATTTTCAAAATTTCCCCAAAAAACGGTCTCAATCTTACCTTCTAGGTCGTCGTCGCAAACTTCCCAATTTGACAGCTTATTAGGTAAACTTTTGAAAAATAAAATAGAATTACGAAATGTTTTTCAAAAATTGATTTTTTTAATAATTTTGCATGTCGACTGGATCTAGTGGAAAAATTATGTTGACGTGCCTAATCAAATTTGAGCCTCAAATTCGTATTCATCTCAAAATGTTTTTCTAGGTTCCAAAACCTCAGCTTTCCAAAATACATGGGAATGGTAAAAAAATACTCATTGGAGAAGATAAACATTTTTTTACTACGGAAATCAAAAGTTCAACTTTTATTCCTGGCGCAGAATCCGCTTGAATTTCTTATCAAAGTTTCTCTTATCAACTCCTCAAACGCTCGTGAATTGGGACTAAGTAAACATGCTCTATTTTGATGGTATACTTTTCCCCATTTCTAAGCATATCTCGTCATAATAGATAGATAACAGAAAAATTATTGTTAAGAAGGAGGGGGGTGAAAGTTGCAGAAAAGTTTTGAACTTCAGAAGGAGAAGAAAAATGAACGGTTCTCTTCCTTTCCTTTTCATTTTAAAGTGACGATTATAGGTCAATTTTTCATTCCTGGCGCAGAAACCGCTTGCTTCTCCCAGTAAAAGTTACTCATAAACCATGAAAAAATATTCATTCTCCCTCCCCAAAAATTTTACAAGGATCGCTGAATCAAAATAATATGCAAAAATATGTACATCATTAGCAAAATTTCAGCTGCTAAAATGCAATTTTAGATTTTTTGTAGATTTTTGGAATCAAATTTGGCTCAAACCCTCAGAATTGAGGTAGACTGGAAATAGTTTCAAACCGTTTTGAGTAGCTCTGGAGCCTCCAGTAGATTTTTGAAAGTTGAGATTGAGAATTTCCTCAAAATCTTTGAAGTTGAAAAGCTAAAATCTACTCTATATTCTATGTAATTTCGTTGTGCTGAGTGGATGGGGAAGGGTTAAAACGGTTTTGAAGCCCTTAGCAACTTTTCGAAGATCTAAGTTTTCAAAAAAACACTCTAAAATCTGTCAAATTCAACTGCAGAATCTCTTATGAGAGTCGACTAATGAAGATGGTTTTGTGCCGTTTTGGAGCATCCAGTAGTGTTGTTTAAATCCCAGTTTCCTAAATAACGTTATAAAGTCTGCCAATGAGCTGTGAGCGGTTTAAAATTTGCAAATCACTTATTTTTGGATAAATTTGTGTTTTAAACATTTTTTTCTTCTAAAATAGGTACTTATATTTCACATTTATCAAACCAAAACATGGAAAGATATCATTTCTGAAGCTGGAGAAATATTTCAGAATGCTGTGATGCTAAGTTCCTGGTCAGTATTGCCAATTTCAAAAAACTGAAAAATTTTTGGATCAATTATTGCGAAATATTCTAGATTTTGTTTTTTCAAAATACGAATTTACTCAACAAAAAGCGAATTGCAGGGGCACCTGAAGAACAACTCAAAATTAAGGCTTCCAATGAGTTTGGTCATAATCCTTCCAACATTTTTCTTTCACAATCAACTTTGATGCAGAACTGCTCAAAATAGTTCGAAACCGATTTTAATCTATTTGTGGGGGAGGGGGTTCGAAAATTGAGCATATACTACTACATACTAGATTTTAGCTTTTTTTGGTCAATTTGATAACATTTTGATTTTTCCTCATGTTTGGCCCAATTTTGTTTTTCAAAAATTCACCGAGTAATCAAAAAATGCATTTAACACATGAAATTTTGGCGATGATGTATTTTTGCATTCTCATTCGATTCGACTCAGCTGTTTTCGGTTAAAAAATTTCTTGTTAGTTGGGATAACCATCTTCCTTGTAAGATGAATAGTGCCCAATTAGTTATTTCAATAAGCACCAGACCAAAATTATGCATACTGAAGTCCAATTTTGGCTTTTCCGGAGCAATGTGAAATTCATGGAGGAAACTGAATACTTAGGTACTTGGAGCCTCAAAAATGGCGCAAAAATAGTCGTTTTTGAGTTAAGAGTACAAAGGTATTGAATTGATTGCTTACTTACTTACCTACCTACACATATTTGTAAAAAAAAATGTTTCACGAAAAAGCTGAAAGTTTTCCTTTAGATGTTATAGAACTTTTTTTAGAAATTTTTTTAAAGTACACTAAAGATCCAAAAATGAACTAGGTAGGTACTGTAGTAAATAAACTGATTAGAGTATAGTAAGTATTGGTTTCAAAAAATAATCGACCTTGACCGCTAAACCCAAAACTGTCGAAAATAACCAGTATACCTACCATAGAACCAGATTTATGGGTTTTAAAACCGGATGACCTTGACAGAACGTAAAACTTCACACAAAGCTACTGGTTAGTGTAGTTTTTATCGTTCAAAAAACAAACAAACTTGATTACTGAACCATATCTGAACTGTTGACAAAAATTCAACTCACATATTTCTATTCTTTATTTTATCCGAGAAAACTCATCAAATGAATATTACATCTAAACTTGATGTTCAAACTTTTTCTTGAAATAATATCACTGTTGTAAACATTTAGCTTTTTAATACTTTCATCAAGAATTTTTCACTTAAGTATTTCACAATTCGCAACCATTTCTTTCGAACACTCGACGATAAATTATTCATATAGGTACCTACCTAGGTAGGTATGTACGTTGTTTCTAAAACACAAATTTTTTACTTCGCTCGAGAATTTACTAATTCTTTGCAGACTGTTGCACTTTGCACGATTACAAACAAAAAATTCACCTCGTTATTTGCGCCATCGCCATCACTATTCCACATAGAATTCTACATTGGTAGAATGCAAATTTGCATTTTTTACCGCGAACAAGAAAGGGTAGGTATAACAAAACAAACGCAAGTACCAAGTGATTATTAAATTACGAATAAAATTTGTATAAAACTCGCGAGAGAGGTTAATAATGTTAGAAAAAAATTTACATTCTTGCGAAATAGTACTCGTATAAAGTAAGTACCATATACACAAATGCATTCGAGAAATAAAGAAGGGGAAAAGCAACTTATAATTACGTATATTTACCTAAAAAATGGGGAAAAACTGCGGATAAAATGAAAAGTAAATTCCGAATAATGAATCGCGTTAACCGGGGGCCAGACGATGAAAAAAAAAATCACGTGTTCGTAAACCACAAAAAATCGGTCGGTGAAACACGAAACAAATGAAATGCTTCGTATGAGCCTTAAGAAAGTACTAATGCAAAAATAACGTGAACTGTAATTCTAAAAATAATATTCCGTATGTGTATACTACGCGTCCCATTATCGCTGTATATAATTTCCCATTTGTGTGCGATCATATTCGACTATATATTCTGCAGTACGTCTATTTACCTTTGTTTTAAACGTATATTTTATGTACGGTCTTCGAGAAATTATTAACGTTGGGAATTTCTTCTACGAACATGAGATAGTAAATTTTGGCGTTATTTTAAAGTTCGCGCACGAGATGATTATATTATTATGGTTTTTACGCTAGAAATGAGCCAGATCCAGATGATTAGAATAAAAGTATACCATAGCGTATACAGCGATGTTGAGGGTGAGGAGAGTAAATCAGCCATGTTTGTCGAAATGATGAGTTCTAATTAAAATGCCACGAGGGGTGCCTATAATTTAGATTTTTTATGATCACTTGATGAGAAATTTCGAGACGAACGAAAGGGTGGGGTGAGGGGAGTGCAGCGATGAGAAATTTATTTAGCGGTAATATACTTACGCGCGGCGAATTTTACTACAGTGAAAGAATTATTCCGAGTGCCTGTTAATTTTATGCTTGATTTTGTGAAAGTAATTAAGTGCGAAAATGAATCAACGTGCGAAAGTGTGATAATTTTTTACAACGCTGGTTTACCAGTTTGCTTTACTTTGCTACTTTGTCGTTGAGGTACCCACGTTTTTTAATAATTTGGGTGAAATTATATTAACTCGAACGAGGTTCCATTTGGCTTCTGGTGTACATGTATTATGCAGTGATGTAGGCCTACCTATATTTTAAAATTCCTTGGGGGTATATACTGGCAAAAATAAACATATCTGTTAAATTTTCCTTTGATAATTTTCCACGCATTTCCAATTTTCAGTGATTTTTTTTCCAAAAAATAGGTAGGTACGTTAGAAAAGTCATATTTCATACCCTGGTGACTTTTTGGTGACAGATCCACCAAGAAGTGGCCAGATTTCAGCAATTTTGTAAACCTTGTGACTTCTGGTGAATCTTCGTGATTGATTCACCAGAAGTCACTAGGATTCACCAGAACATAGAAATGTCATATTTTATACCCTGGTGACTTTTTTGTGAAAGATTCACCAAACAATGCCCATATATTAGCGATTTTGTAAACCTGGTGACTTCTGGGGAATTTTGGTGACTGATTCACCAGAAGTTACCAGGATTCACCAGTACATAGAAAAGTCATATTTTATACCCTGGTGACTTTTTGTTGACAGGTCCACCTAGAAGTGGCCATATTTGAGCGATGTTTTACATCTGGTGAGTTCTGGTGAATCTTGGTGAATCTTGGTGACTGGTTCACCAGAAGTCAGAAGGATTCACTAAAACATAGAAAATTCATATTTTATACACTAGTTACTTTTTGGTGACAGATCCACCTAGAAGTGACCATATTTGAGCGATTTTTTGCACCTGGTGAGTTCTGGTGAATCTTGGTGAATTTTGGTGACTGATTCACCAGAAGTCACCAGGATTCACCAGAACATAGAAAACTCATATTTTATACCCTGGTGACTTTTTGGTGAAAGATTCACCAAGCAGTGTCCATTTGAGTGATTTTGTAAACCTGGTGACTTCTGGTGAATCTTGGTGACTGGTTCACCAGAAGTCAGAAGGATTCACTAAAACATAGAAAATTCATATTTTATACACTAGTTACTTTTTGGTGACAGATCCACCTAGAAGTGGCCATATTTGAGCGATTTTTTGCACGTGGTGAGTTCTGGTGAATCTTGGTGAATCTTGGTGACTGATTCACCAGAAGTCACCAGGATTCACCAGAACATAGAAAACTCATATTTTATACCCTGGTGACTTTTTGGTGAAAGATTCACCAAGCAGTGCCCATTTGAGTGATTTTGTAAACCTGGTGACTTCTGGTGAATCTTGGTGACTGATTCACCAGAATTCACCAGAACATATAAATGTCATATTTTATACCCTGGTGACTTTTTGTTGACAGATCCACCTAGAAGTGGCCATATTTGGGCGATTTTTTACATCTGGTGAGTTCTGGTGAATCCTGGTGACTGATTCACCAGAATTCACCAGGATTCACCAGAACATAGAAATGTCATATTTTATACCCTGGTGACTTTTTGGTGAAAGATTAACCAAGAAGTGGTCATATTTGTGCGATTTTGTACACTTGGTGAGTTCTGATGAACCTTGGTGACTCATTCACCAGGAGTCACCAGGATTCCTCAGAACATAGAAAACTCATATGTTTATACCCTGGTGACTTTTTGGTGAAAGATTAACCAAGAAGTGACCATATTTGAGCGATTTTGTGAACCTGGTGACTTCTAGTGAGAATGCCTGGTGATTCTTTGGTGAATTCTGGTGACTTCTTGGTGACAGATTTTCCGGAAGTCACCAATTGAATTTTCATCTTTTTTATGGCGAATTGATGGTGACAAACTCACTATAATGTCCTCATGGCTCTTGAAAATTTTTTTGGATGTTAGGTGAATCCTTGGGGAATTCTGGTGACTTCTTGGTATCAGATTCACCAGAAGTCATCAAATATTTTTATGTTGGTAACAAAAGAACATCCAAAGTCGGGGTGTTTGCCTGAAAATGGACGCCGTACGAATTAATTTTCATGACACTAGAAGTTCCAGAATGGCTCGAAATGGCGAATATCGGATTCGGGGGGGGGGGGGGGGGTTGATTTTAGACATCGTACAGGAATTCATGCAAATTTTTAAAATTTCTCTACAAACAGAAATGTTTTTATTTTTCCTTGCATATCAGCTACTTAGTTTAAAAGACGCATTCAGATGTCCGCCTGGAGATCGGTTCTAATGTGAGTAAATTCTTTTTAACAGGTCGAAAATAAGGCAGTAACTCGATTTTTAGCAGGAAATTATTTTCAAACTAAGTAAGAATATCATGAAAATTTACCAACCTCCAGCAAATAGGAAATCTTAAGGTCCTAAATTTCAGTTCTATGATTTTTATTTTTTTTTTGTAGAATGCTCTCATCTTTTTTACTACACTTTAGAATTTCAAGTTGAAAGAAGTGAAAAAAATGTGCGAAACTTTGAATCCATTTTTCTTAAACCCTGATTATTTTGAAATTGAATTTTGGAAGTCCACAGCACGAAAAAAAGTGAATGGAAGAGACTTGTTTTGGTACATATAAGTTTCAGCAGAATTTTATCTACAAGATCACCATTCGTACTTCGTGTTCATCTCGATTTTTACAAATCTAACCAAATTGTCTCTTTTTCCTAATATATGAAACGTGTCATTGATCTCGAGTTCAGCAAATCATACACCTCCAAAAACATCAAAAATGAATGGTTATTCAGATGTTGTTGACATTGTTTTCTTTTCAAGCCAACTGCAAAAACAAGGAAAAATTATGCGTATAGGTAATCAATAAGTAAGTACTTGTACTCTTATCTTTATAAGATCTCAGCTAGTATCGTTCGAATTTTTGTCAATATAATTTATCTCATAAGTGGGTAGGTAGAGGTACTTCTAAACTTGACAAAAAACTTTACGACTTCCCTATTTATTGATTTAAAATAAGAATTTTTAGGACCATAAAAAAATCAACGAAACATTTACTAAAAAAAGTACAAAACAAAACAGTGAAAATGTTCAAACACAATAACAATATAATTTCATTTCAGGTTCATTCATGCACCAGCTCTGGTTACCATACTTACTCATCCGAGTAATATCTCCATCAATTTCCATTTCACTTTGGGCTTCATCCGTATACCTGATCAACGCTTGAAAAATACCATTTCCTGGTTCGGTATGTACAGTAGCTTGAATAAAATCTCGTTTATCGTTCATTGTTATAAATTGTATTTTTTTCACCTCTTGCAATTCGAGTTTGGCGCATTTATCGTATTTTTCGATCAACTGATTCACCTCGTAAACCAAAAATTCGCCCACTTCTAAGGCGAAACTCGTATCGAGCTCGGTTTCATCTTGAGTTTGCATACAAGTGCAGTAAGTATATGGTATTTCAGCCTGCTCACAAGTTCTGTCCTGCGGTATTGGCAAAAATAAACTTATTCCTCGTGGTATTTTGCGAAGCTGATTCAGTTGGATAGTTCTTCGACGTATAACGTCGTCTTCGAGATAGTTCAAATCGACTAAATCATTGAGGGTCTCGTGAGCATCGAAATGAGTGGTGAGACGTCTCGAGTTGGCCACAAAATTTGCATAAGCTAAGGGATATTTTCCCGGAAACCAGCTCGGGAAAGATGCTGTAAACAGGGGCAGTCTCTCTTCTAGGTATCCTTCGAACAATTCCAGGATCTTGCCGTGCCTCATACCGTGATCACCCATGAATATAATGACTGAAGTTTCCGTTACGCCGAGATCGTTCAAAGAGTTGAAAAATTTCTCGTGCATAGTGTCGCTTGCACGAGGTAAATTCAGATCGTCGTGAGAAAGACTCACTTCCCAGATGAAGCTAAATAACGGAGTATGTTTCAAGGCACTGATCACATTGAAAGAATAATCTAGGAGTATTTGGGCCGATAATCTTGGTCCTAAGCACAAGTCGCTCGCTGACATTCTTGTATGACCCATGGCATCTGAAATCGCTCTGTCAAAAGTGTAGTAATAATAATCTGTGGGTGAATTCATAAAACCAGCTCTCTCGAATCGAAACAGAGACAGATGATGTTGCTCTTCGATGAAAGCGGTCGTGTAATTATGTTGTTTGTATTTTTTCCAAATAAATGGACATTTGTCGAAATGGGAAGTCCGATAGCGCCAACATTTGCGTCTTAATTCAGATACCGAATAACCGCTTAGCAAAGGTATCAAATTGGGAAATGTATTATCAGCCAATTTAGTATATCCTAGGTATTCGATAAAGTTGAGTTTTTCTAAGACACGTTCGGTGAGTGGCATTTGACGATGAAAGTTTACTCGAGATAAAGCATCCATTCCGAAAACCAAGACGTTAACTTGAGACGAGGTCAAAGATATGTAAGTGGTTTGTTTTTGTGGCACGAAGGCGTGGAAGTCTCGGTATATTAGGCCACGTTTTGTTTTACATCGGACTGAAATAAATTCAACGGTTGATGGTATTGTTGTCGAGTTGATAAAACGTACTGCTTTTCCAAGACTAGAAATAGGTAATATGGTAAACCAAAATGTGAATTGAGCAGAACTGGTTTACAGTGGTGAAAATAAACATTTAGGTACCTATCTATTTAGGCCTACTTACCTTTTGTATTTACCATTGTCGGGTCCTGCTTTCCAGAACGGTTTGTAGTAACACTTTATTTTACTGGGTTTTAATTTTGTGTAGAATTTTACGTAATTGTGTATTATGTAAAGAGTATTCCCTTGGGAAGCTGTAAGCAAACATATACAGATTTTTTAAAAACAAATCTGCAAGTGGTGACAAAAATGTAAAAATTTGATATTAAGGTACAATTGGAAATTTTCACATGTATGATGTAAGCATCAGTCTACCTCCAACTCGAAGTCGTGTTATTTTGGTAAATTCTTCTATTGGGTACGCAGAAATATCGAATACCCACAAAAAAGTTTTGTATTGAATGTTTCGATTGGTCACAGTGAAGTGAATGATAATAATGATATCACATGAATGGTTGTTGGACTGAGATGATAACATTCTAGCAATCATGCATCTATTTCACGATACCAACATATATTTTTAACAAAAAACCTTTGAGGTGAGTATTACCTACTCGATATTTCTGTGCACCCCATACCTGCTAACCTATTAGTGGTGGTCTATACGTTTTCCGAACGTAATGGCAGTATGGTTGTGGGATCTCATCTAGCAAGGAGTTGTTCATTAATGGTAGTATTCGATCATTGATTGTATCACTTCGTGGAATCTTGCAGCCAGTAGTGTTGATTAAAAAACTGTCATCATTGTTTAAATTTTGCATATTCATATTTAACGTAGGTAGGCCTATTTGTATTACCGAAAGATTTCCTTAAACAAGAAAACAATTATTAAAAAGTGAGAATCTTACTTGCGTTATCTCTGAAAGATCATTGTTTCATTCCTTGTACCTACTTACTTTCGAAATCCAGCATATGAACTTTTTTCACCACTTTATAAGATAGATAAAACGACAAGCATGTTATAAAAATTATTATATATTTCAATTTACGTAGAAATATCAATGTTATTCGAACCATTCTATCATAATTAAAAATGAAATAAGTACTTAATTTACGCGACGAAAAAAAACCACCGAATCGGTATAAAATTTTCCTGTATTAAGCAGCGTATGAACGTACATGAAGTTGCATCAGTTTTACATCGAAGTAACTATCAATTGATCGTGATTAATTCGCATATTCGCTCACGTTTGTGAATTTATTTTATTTTAAAGTAATTAAAGTTGCACTTTAAAAGAGATAAATAATATAATTCTCGTCAAGTGTCCGCCTTCGCTTGAATATATGTGTAATTCCTATTACCTACCCATGTTATATTGAAATGAATTACTCATCTTTTCTTCGAAATGTCGAGTGCTCGCTTAAGCTTATCTATGATACAAACATTTCACATTGTCAATCAGTCAGTATAAGTCAGAATTGAGAATGATTCAAACTTGCAATGAGTGTGGTTGAATTGAAGTTTTTCTCTTGAATTTTCATGTTTTTATCATTAATTGCTTACGAAGCAGATCGACTGACCGAGACCTTCATTTTTTTTGTGATGTTGTTCAGACAGAAATTTTTCAATAGGTAATAGTTTGGTAGATCTGAAAATTTTATTGTTTGAAAAATCTAATTTCAGTACTTTTGAAATGTAAAACTTAAGCCAAGTGGAGGACATTTTTTTTCTCGAAAATTTCTTCAATTTTTTTCTGAGTTACCTATATGTACTTACAGTGTAATATTATATGGATTTGATCAGCTTGGACGTTGAAAAACATTTTATTTTAAAACCGCATAAGGTCAAGTATCTAGATTCTAGATGTGTCCACCCTGAGTGCTTTTTTCGACGAATATCTTCTGGAGGTTCCAGCAACTGAGCAGCTGCAGCTGTGACAGTGACTCAAAAAGAAAAAATAAGTGCTCCCTCGCTTGATGTCTTGATGTCTAATTTCAGAAACGGCATTTCCAAGCACATCCCCGAGATACTGATCCCGAGTCGATGAATTTAAATTTATTGAAGTTGAAGATTAACGGAAATCTTTAAATTGCTGGTGTGTTTTAAAATCCGCAATTCCGCATTCCACGTACCAAGTGATACCATCTTATCCTATCAAACACTGAAGTCTGAAACTGTCAGTGTCGTGTCTAGTCCATGATGTCCATTGTCCCATGTGGCAGACAACTTCAGTACACAATCTCATTTTTGATTTTTAATTTTTTTTTGAAAAAAAAAGAAGAAAATAATGGGAATGGAATGGGGAATGTCAAAAGTTTTAAAGTAGATCGCGCTTCTGACTTCTAGTATTCCGTGACGTCATCGTGATTACTACATTCAGCTTCTTATCATTCCGTAATCAAAGTAAAACGTAATCTAAAATAATCTGTCAAAAAAACCAAAAGGAAGTGTTTCGTTCAGTTTTCAGTAAAGTTTCGATTAAATTTCTCTTGTTCACTTATGTTACGATAATATAAATACTTAATTTTCTAGTTAAAATGGTGAGTGAACAATAAATCTTTCCACATTGGCCCCAGCTTCGTTGATTCAGCATCCCTAAGGACCCGGTAATATGAACTCAATTTGTACTAATTTTCGATCCATTTCCGCAGTTGGTTCTAGTAATTGGCGATCTCCACATTCCACATCGTTCAAGTGGATTACCCTCGCAGTTTAAGAAACTGCTCAGTCCTAGCAAAGTACAACACATCTTGTGTACCGGAAACCTATGCACGAAAGATTCGTATGATTTCTTGAAAACTATCTCAAATGATGTTCATGTTGTTAAAGGAGATTTCGACGAAGTACGTATCACCGAACTGTAGCATCTTGATTGAATCTTATTATTCATAATCTGTTTCCTCGTAGAATATCAATTATCCGGAGCAAAAGGTAGTCACTGTTGGAGAACTGAGAATCGGTCTGTGTCACGGTCATCAAGTTGTGCCGTGGGGTGATCCAGATGCTTTGGCTTTAATTCAAAGACAACTAGATGTTGATATATTGATCTCCGGGCATACTCATCGTTTCGATGCTTACGAATTGGATAATAAATTTTACCTAAATCCTGGCTCAGCTACTGGTGCTTATAATCCGTTAGATTTGTAAGTGTTCGCGTATGAGTAATTTATCTAGTTTCTGCCTATACTTATTCATAGTCTCGTACTACTAACGATATTACTTCGTATTTCGATTTTAGATCGGTGATCCCCTCTTTCGTAATGATGGATATCCAAAATACCACTGTTGTATCGTATGCTTATCAATTATATGGCGAAGAAGTTAAAATCGAGAAAGTCGAGTACAGGAAGTCGTGATAATTTCAACTGTAGATTTTAGATCTCGGTTACAGAGTATAATTACCTGAAATGAAGATGGCATTATCGGAATAACGAATACGCCCAAGTTTTTATTTATTTTTCTACGTACATATTGTATATGGTGATATGAAAATCACAAAATGCTAAATATTAATCGTAACATAATGGCGTTAAAAGTAAACATATTATATATTTATCACATTTGAATATGTAATTACCCTACATTGTGAATACGGTCTTAAAAACGAAAAATAAGTGTAAAAAAGTACATTTCGAGGAGTTTTCGCGCTGTTAAGGAAGACGAATAAGTTATATGCAATGTTTTTTTTTCTTCTTTTGTTTATCGTGTGAATTTTTTATAATGTTTCTCTGTATTTATTTATTTATACCAATATACCTATTTATTTTCTAAATTGAAAAAAAAAAAATGATCCTCAATTTTAATCGCAATAAAAATACGTTGTTAGAGTTGTTTTTTCTCCACCTTTTTTTTTATATAAACGAACGAATGCTTTTTTAACTTGACAAAATCACAAACACCAATCGCACAAAATATACTGCGATAAATTCGCCTGCTATTGGTAACGTAACGCAACTTCCACCAAACTGACGAACATAACAGCACCATCGGCGTTTTGTTAAACATTTACGAGTTACCCAAACAATCCAAAATGATAAATTAATGGAAAGTGTATAATAATATGAAGAATACACAAACAGCTGCCACCAAGCCGACAATAACAGAGTCTCGTTTCTTTCTGAAGTGTATCTTCTGCATTAAATTATTAATCATAGGAAATCTACTAGATAAGTCGTGTATACGGGTTTGTATCCTTTTAAAATGATGTCTTTGAGAAACTAAATGCTCTCTGGTTTCCATAGCTATGTTTATTTGATCTGAGACAATTCTATCAGAGCTGAAATGGCAAAAAAGTAAATTAGTAAGGCTACAAAATAGTAGCTCACGATCTGAGCAGGATACGTACTTGCGTATATGTTCGTTTTCTCTCATATATAAATCCATTCTTCGATTTAAACCGGATGTATTTTTGTAGGAACTGTAGAAATTGGTGATATTAGCATTGTGTGAGATGACAGTAAATAAACATGTAGTTAATTCAGAAACACGTACTCTATATCTTTTCGCACACTGTGCAACAAATCCTCTCGTTCTTTACGAGCTTTCAAATTCGCTGATGTTTTGCGAAATTCTTGCGTATAATCTTGTAGAATATCGTGATGCCTTTGTAAAACGTGCCTCATAGCAGAGCTGCCTACATGTTCGTTATTATCGCTGTACTCGGTCAATTTATCGTTGATACTCGTTAACTGGAAATGACAAAGAGCTTAGTGATACTCGTATAATTTTCACGATACGTAATTA
This sequence comes from Planococcus citri, assembly GCF_950023065.1. NCBI lineage: Eukaryota > Metazoa > Arthropoda > Insecta > Hemiptera > Pseudococcidae > Planococcus > Planococcus citri. The sequence continues at coordinate 59,020,665 of NC_088678.1, read as the reverse complement.
AATTAACACCAACTTTCGATAGTAATTGCTCTATCTCTTGGGCCATATTGCTGAGCATATCCTCGCTGGATAGTAAGGGTTCTGTATCTGAACTGAGAACAAAAAACACCGAATTAGACTCAACTCGGGGCAATATTGATGTATCCAGCAGCTTTAAGGAATAATTACTTCTCATTTCGATATACAGCGGGAGTAAAGCTGGTTCCAAGTTTACTGAACGACACTAATTTCAGATCGATTTCATTTTCTAGCTTTCTAGCTTGTTTTCTTAGATCTGTAAAGTTGATTAAATAATGAAATAAGTGATGAATTATAGCCTAATTGATCTACGTACCTTCCCAACCAGACATTCTTGTAAGCTATAATTCTTTGCTCAAGTTGTAAACCGGCCAAATAATGAGTAACATGTGAGGTTCACTGTTAGAATGGTATAATTATGAATCAATTCCGGTAAATAGTATTATTTTTCACTTATTTACGATCCTTCATGATCGACATGATTACCACGAACATGATTTATTTTCATTTTCCATTATTTCATTTTCATCTTCGTGCTTACTATAAGCACAATAATTCTCTATGTTTCGTTGTTCGAAAGGAAAATATCGTTCAAGTCTGCGAACGTTTTACATAACGTTTGAATAAAGATTCGCTCGAACTTTTTCTAATCGTTCATTTATTTGGTGTTGGTGTGTTGTGAAAATCATAAAACGTGTTTTATTATCAGTGAAAAGGAGGGGCAAATTTTTATCTGTGAAAAGTTGTATGATGCGTACGCGTTTCACTGTGGCATAAGGCATAGCTTAGCAGTTAGCTTTCATTTTCCTGTCCTGAGGAAAATTTTGAATTATTTTTAGGAAAGTGTAAAAGTGAATGGAAATTTAATAAGGAAAGTCATCATGGAATCGTTGAATTCTTATATTAGCGATGGTGAAAGCGATTCATCGCCCGGTCCAGAAGTAAGTACTTTTCTTGCAAATCTTATCGCTGAATGCTCTTTCAATGTATCAGATTTCTCAATGGCATCCTAAACTGAGCTCTTAATTAGATTTTACCTATTCACGTATGTTGTTAACTCTGTTGTATGCTTGAAATTAATATGTTTTATGGCACTTGACCGTGTAATCCATCTAATTTTGTGTTATTTTTAACTTCAGGTCGGTCGAAAATCGAATTCCAGCCAAGAAGAAGCCGACGCCAATTGTGAACCAATCACTATGGATATGAGTGAGGTATATTGCTGCTAAAAATGTTATTTTATTGTCGTCATAAACATTAGTTTATGCAGTAGTTTAAGCGATATTAGCCAAGTTTATAGTGAAGTTTACATTTATAGTGGTGTAGTTTAAAACCGGAGTGTTTGTTACGTAAATGAGTGAGAGGGTAGATGGTAGAGAGTAAGCTAAAGGCGTGCGAATCAAAGTAAGTGTTTCCATCTGCTTTGTAAAAATGTATGTAAATATGGTACGAGGTCGTTGACGGATTGTGTATTGTAAAAATACCGTACCAGGCGATTTTTTTGTTCGGTTTGCACGGAAGGGTATAAGCGTATCTGTACTTATCTAGTATAAGTAAACATTTTAATCAAGAAAAAAAATAATAACACGCGTCTTGTTAAAATATAAAATATGTTCGTTCAACAATCAGCCGATGCATCCTGCGAAGATAATTGAATATCCGAAACAATTTTGTGAATGGCGAATAGTAAACGACGCTACTGCCTAAGGGGTGAGTAACTTCATCCCAGTTTGTGTCGACGAGCTAATTAACTCTGTGAAAGGATGGCTCGTTGGCCTCGTACCCGGTATAGTATATTTCACCTTAAGTTTAATTAACTAATCGCTTGAATCGATAAGCGGTATCGTTGTTTTAGTGTATTTTATATCTTTAGATAAGCATTTCAATGTATACTTTTATAGACGAGCGACTCTCGCGCAGTAACATAATTCAATTTTGTTTCACGTTTTGGATCCGGCATCGATCCGCATCTATGCGGAAATTAATTTCGAATTATCGTTTGTTGAACAGGATTCGTGTAGCAGCGAAGAAGCCAAAAATGAAACCACCGAACCACCCAAAAGGCAATACTCCAAAAGTCTTTCACCTTCGCCTGCCACTTCTTTTTCGTCTCGAGATTCGTCGCCGGAGCCGAAAAAACGTAAAGAAGATGATCGCAAAGAAGCTTCCCCCAAGGTGAAAGAGTCGTCCAAAAGTCGTCGACGCAGTGATGATGATCGTCGCAGGAAAGATAGGGATTGTAAACGTGATGATGATAGAGATTATAAACGCGACGACGACAGAGATAGAAAATACTCCAGCAGAGATAGAAGTAGAGATAGACATAGGTAAGCGGCATAAGTTTTCTGACGGTGAAAAAAAAATACTTTCCTAATGTGGTTGTTTATTTCAGAGAGAAAGATTCTGATCGTTATCACAGCAGCAGTAAACGATACGAAAGTAAAAGATCACACAAATCGAAATCTCGATCAAGATCTAGATCTTACAGCAGACACAGGTAAATCGAACACTCTTGAGTTTTTTTTGTTGCCAAAACTGAGGTTTAATCATCTGTTATATTTTTTTACAGTGCAAGCAATAGTAGCAGTTCTAAACGTAAAGCAAAATCGAGATCTAGATCCAGATCGAGAAGCCGTGATCGCCATCATTATCGCTATGATTCACATAGATCGTCCAAACGTCGATCACCTTACAGGTGGGAATTTTTTGAAAATCTTTAGCCTTCAGACGTATGTGAAATAAATATGATCCAATTTCTTTTCAAATTAAAATAGATCACGAAGAAGTCGCAGTCGATCTCATTCGAAAGAAAAATCTAGATCCTATGATTGGAAATCCAGTTCTAAGATGAAAGGTAATTATCTGCAGAAACCTGTAGCATGGAATAACTTTATGAAAATACCCACAAATGATTTTTATTTCCTTCGCTTCAAATTTTCAGTACTCGAAAAACTGGGAATTGAAATTAAAGTACCTCCGGGAGGTGTTGAAGCTGCTCAGGCTAGTATCGCCGTTGCCCAGGCCACCAATAATCAACTCACACCTCAACTTTTACTACAGAAAACTATGGAAGAACAGGTAGAAAAAGTGAAAACAGCAACGGGCATAGAACTACCTTCGTATTACAATCCTATCGCCGTGAATCCCACCAAATACGCTGAGCAAATACAAAAACGAAGATTACTCTGGGGCAATAAAGATAAGCAACCGGTAAGCGATCGACTTTTTCACCCTCTGTGATTTGTTTCGCTCGATAATCACTTGTTTTATTTTCGCAGGTTAAACCAGCCGAAGAAGTCCAAGTAGCGGCGGCCAAACCAACTGATGTCAAAGGTAGCGGAACCATCTGGCAAGGAGCCACTTTCGGTGGAGACCAAGATGGCAAAATGACAGCCAAGTTTCAACGTTTAATGGGTATAAAAAATGTAGATAAAGGTAAGATCATCGTGAATAAGTTTTTCCTCATCTCAATTGTTTTCAAATAGTATAATCTTGACTCATAAATTCATTTTGTGTATTGCAGAAGGAAGCGGAGATGCATCAAAACCTCCCACTGGCGGTTCCGATTTGATCAAAAAGCAAGAAGAAATGTTTCACTCGATGGAAAGTCAATACGAAGTTGCTCGTTTGGCAACTCATTCTCATCGAGGTCTAGGTTTAGGTTTCGGCACTTTTCAGCCGAGATAATTGTGCCTACCTCTGCTTCACTGCTGTTTTACTAACCTGTGACTTGGATTTTTTAAAGAAGCTGGTATTCTCGACTGTTCTTACGTCGTCGTGTCAAAGAAATTGGATACGTATAAGGATGCTTACGTAGATAACAGATTTTATCACGTTGCTTTGATTTTACCATTTGTTTTACCCCGGAAAGAATCATAATCTTATCAAGAATAAGTACATGGTGTTTGTGAGGAAATGTACAGTGTTGTAGTTTTTTGTTCCTAATATGAGATGTTTTTTTTAACGTAGTCTTTTAAGTATATTTTATTATGTAAATAAATGATTGAATAAAAAAGATGTCGAGATGAATTTCATGTTGTAAGAATAAAATGAACGGTAAAAGTGTAGATAATATATTCTTCAATTTATGATGACATAATTAAGACGTAACTCTCGTCATATTACGAAAAATAAAATGAAAAAATAAAAAGTATACAAGCATAGAGTAAAAGTAGTTACAAGAACCGTGATGGAGAAGGATAGAGGAGCTCGCTTTCATTAACTAAAAAATATACGAAAGTAAAAATCCAACTCCGAATAATTTGGGTAATCAAAGCTTTAAAAATTAGAAAACATGGTAGCGCGTAGAAATGGAGTATCACAGTACACGGTAAGCAGAATTCCTCGATTCGAATCATCTTTTCCTGGTACGACGTTTGGGCTTGGAATTCGAAGAAGAGGATTCTGCGATGACTATGGTACCTTCGGCGATCTCTTCACGTTCTGCACTTTCGCCTATTTTTTTCTGAGCTTCTAAGTAGAACATGACGTCGCGTAGTTGATCTTTCAATTCGTTCAATTGCTGTGTACAGAAATGAATACAGATAATTTTTCAAGTGTGCCAAGCCAGATCGAAAAAGAATTTCTTTAAAACCCAGTAACCAAAATTTCATACGCTGAAGTTTATTTTTGGAAACTCAAAAAATTTTAAAAAGTTGCTTTCAGCGTGATTTCTTAAATTGTTTTATGAAATATCAATTTTCTGACCGATTTAACTAATTTCTTCTAATTAATTCAACTCTTACACATCAACAACCACGAGTTTTGGACCATTCTGGAGGCTCCAGTGAGTTTTGATTTTCTTCAGAAATTTCAAATCGCTCTGGAAGGGCCAAAAATAAACTTGGGCACCAATAGGTTTTGCGAAATTCCAGGAGCGTAAGTTTAAAAACGAATTTTTGACCAATTTTTAAATTCCAAAAAAAGTGAAAAAAATCAAATCTTTATGAACTACATATTTTTTAAAAATACATATAACCATTCTTCGAAACAATATTTCCAAACGCCAAACTTCGTGCTTGAAAATGGCGAGAGAGGGGGATGAATAATTAATTCGTAATAAACATTCTCACCAATTCTTTAGTGCTTTTGTATTGCTTGAACTCGTTCTCTAAACCACTGAACTTTTCTTGCCAGGTAGCTTGATTACGCTGTAAAGCTTTGCAAAGCTCTTTTTCTTCGTTCAATTGAGATTGAGTTTGAGCCAGTTTGGTTGAGAGATTATGAACCTGAGAAAAACGAAACATTTAATTAAATTCACAACATGAAAAAAAAAATTGATAAGGATAAAAGAAATCAGTTCAATACTTTTTTATCTAAGAGATGCTTTTCTTTTGTAAGCTGTTGAATTTTATTCTCCGTTTCGCATTTTTCGCCGCCGGATTTCTTCGCATTTTCTCTATTAAGCTGTTGAAGCTTATTTTCCAATTCGAATTTTTCGCTGATAGCCTTCATTGCATTTCCTCTGAGCTCTGCTGACTAAAAAAACACCACGTTGAAAAATACTATAAATATTTACATCTGATGGTACACGGTCGTCTATATGAAAGAAAATTACATTTTTCTGTTCTTGCTGCAATCTCGCTATTATATCTTCGAAATATTTTTTCTGCGACTCCAATTGCGTCGACAACAAATGAGAATACTCCAACTGAACTGATTCTAGTTTTTCATCCACATCGGTAGTTTGCCCCTAAACCCAAATAACAGACGTCAATGCGGACTTACGTAAGGAAAACATTTTCACGCATGGTAATTGACAAGTGAGTAATCAATTTTCGCGTTTATTTTTGGAGCAAGCGCTGCCAGATACGATTATTCACTCGAGTAAACTAATTGAAACGTGATTTTTCAAGACATTTTAAGACACGTGCTTTTAAATGTGCTAAGCGTATTCTCGTGTCGGCAGATGTGAAAAATCGATAAAAGAAATATGTTATCTGTTCGTGATTTTTCCTACTGTGGAAGATTTCACGATTTGCGATTATTTAACGTGATGTAATATGTTATATTTACGCTATTGTGTTTATCCGGCGAAGGACCCTCGACTAGCTTTCCATCGGTTTTATTTTGTAATAAACGGTGGACAAAATTATCTCCTACGTAGTCCCATACTCGGTTATTTCCCAGCTGCATTGAAAAACAATGAGTCGTATCGGTGTAATGTCTGTAAAATAAATAAATAAATAAATAAATAAATAAAACATTAAAAACGAATCAATTTTGTATTAAAACCGATTCGAATCAAGTAACCAAATCCATACGTACTTTTGAGCATGCCCTTGAACGTATCTACCGCATCCCACGTGACCACATATTAAACAAATCCATAAACTTTCCGACGAATGACATTCATAGCATGCACTCTCAGGCACCACTTCGGGGGTTTGAACATAACGACAAACAGGACAACTAAACGAATACTTCAATTATTAAATATTATTCGACGAAAATTTCCCCAAAACGCGAATAAATTACCTGGTATCACCCCATTTTATTAAACAATTACTGTGGAATGAATGATTGCATAAAATAGTTAAAATTCCATCCACCGATTCGTCCATTCTTTCCAAACAAACCGGACATGTTGGTAATTCGGTGTGTCCAGATGGAGGATTCCAGGCATCTTCTGTTTCATTCAAAATTTCTACTCGCGATACGAATACCAATTGACAAACGTATTCTGGTTCGAGTGAATTGAAAGGTGCCCCATTATAAGCACGATAAAATTCGGCGGTAGATTCCTAGACGGACAAAACGACAAGAGTTAGTAAATTTAAAAAAATCATAAGGTTTAAATGAAAATGAGATTCTTTACTTTCGTGCGGAAATACATCAAAGCCATGTACTGATTAACCGAGCCATCTCTAATTATTCTAATATGCTCAACATTTTTATGACAAGCTTGCGTATACGTTATTAAATCGTGGCATGTCATTGTAGCAGGAACTGCCAAAATACAAACGATTTGACTATGAAATGACTCGTGATCTATATTCGTCAGTTTACTGCAATACAGAAGTACAATAATTACACAAATGTATTCTCTTTCGAGGATTATTTGTTGTACATAGCGCGATCATCTTACTCTTCTTTATACAGATGTAATATTCCTTTAGTCACTTCGACGAACGCATTACCAGACACAAAAGTAATAGGTTCCAGACGTAAATCTACCACATTACTCTTGGTTTTCTCATCCTTCTCTACACTCGGTGTTTTCTTCACCTCTTTGGAAATTTTTTTAGATTTCTCTTTCTTGGATGTTTCAGGTTGCAGCAAAGAAACCGAACTGGATGTGTTGTCCGATGACGTGAACGTTTCAATAGTGACATCTTTCACTTGACGTCGGCCACGCATTGTTCGGAATTTATTCTTCGAGCTCATTGTAACTCCTTCGTCTGTAAAAGTATAAGAATGAGTTGATGCAATAATTCTCCAGTTGAGCAATCATAGTACGTACCTGTTTTGGATTCGGAATGATCTTCGCAAACTTCTATACGTATTACGCACAATGAAACAATAACCGACATTACATCAAATCTTAAATGAAAGAGATGTAGAGTTTAAGCACATCTTTTAATGACGAATTTTACTTCGATTGAATGTATTAAAATCTTTCGAAGTTTCGAACCAAGTGAAATGAAATGAAATGATTAGAAAAAGTGAAGAAACAGCTGTTTCTTTGTTTTTATAGTTCGTTGCAAGTTTTTTCACAACTGAAAGTTTTTGAATCATTCGAGCATGGACGAATTCGTTCTTTTGAAACGATCATTCGATAATTACCGTTGAAATGACGTAATTTTACGCGTATTTACAATACTGCCTCCGTGATAAGAACAAAGATCAAATGAATGAAAAATTCTATCCAGTTGATGTTGTAACATCTTTGAGATGATTTAATCAGACCGGCATGCAAAATGGTTTCGTTTGTTTTTGTGTTATGAACAGTTGATTCATTTCGTTAATAAAATTTGATCGAAATTTACACGTATTTGTCGTGAATTGAAATGTTTTAATAATTTCCGGCGTTTAAGTTCCTTCGCGATTTGATCGATTATTTGTATTTATCAATTTATTTTAATAATCATGACCAAATATGGTGTTGTTGATAATATAAAAATGTTGGCAATGTAATACGTATCAGTGCGACATCTTTGTGATATCTAACATGGTATTTTGCGATTAATTCGAGTAATTAGTGATCAGTGTGAAATATTACCAATTCTTATAGCGAATAAAATCAACATATATGTAATATAAGGTACGTTGACCGCGCTTACTTGGCCGGCTTTTTTTTAACCATTTGTTCTACTTTCATCCGGGTATGCTTCTTACATGATATGAATGCTAATTTGTTTTTCATTTTATAGGAATTAGCGGTATTACCGGTACATTGTAACATTATTTATCGTGTTTCGTTCGATTCATTTATCTATCTCACCTCATTAACTACCTACTCGTTCATTTACAAATTTTCAAACGCTCGAAAAATCGTCGCCGCCGTTTGATTTTCCACCTCCCCCGTCGCGTGGGAAATTTTTTCGGAGCTACGCGACTCAACACGGTACGTTTGCGAATCGGAATAAAATTCGCGGTAATTTTCAATGGCAGAATGGAAGCCTAACGATGAATCTATTTTTAAAAAGGCAAACTATGTCATCGTTTATGATTCCAACGTGATTAAAAAAACGTTGAACGTTGGTAAATTTCGTATGTATTTTGCATTTCGCTAAAACGACGTTAGGTTTGTTATTGTTTTTTTGTTTACAGTTCGCTATCGTTGCTTTCATTTTTCCAGCCGTCGCGATCGTGGAAATTTAATACCTTGTTTAGGTTTTTCAAGTCGATTCGCAAACATTCAACAGTTCGTCGATTAAAAAAAAACGTTCTTCTAACGTAAATTTATATGGTAAAATTGTGGTCGTCGGTGTTATTTTGTTTAGTGGTTTCGTGTCGTTCGCGTTTTGTATCGAAGTAAGAAGCATATTACACCTGGAATTCGATCGTGGTCTCCCAAGTCCAAGGATCCTAACCAGTAGTTTTCTGTATTACAGATGTCCTTCCGAGTTGTAAGAAGTAGTAAATTCCGGCACGTTTACGGGACAGCTTTGAAACGAGAGCATTGCTACGATAACATCAGAGTCTCGCAGTCATCATGGGACTCAACATTTTGCGCCGTGAATCCGAAATTTCTAGCTGTTATAGTCGAGTCGGCAGGAGGTGGTGCATTTATTGTGTTACCTTTAAACAAGGTTATCTTTAATTAATATTAGAACAATTATAAGTTTAAGTACCTTTTTCGATACTACTACCGAGTTACACGTTGCAAAACCTATCAGCTGCGTCGTTGCCCCCTACCTACCTTGCCCTTCCAGCTTACAGGATGTAATACCGCGAATTCATCTCTCGCCTTATCAAAACTTTTATCGTTAACAGACTTCGTATCGTAAACAACGCTACAAAGATGAAATATTTAATATTTCAAACGTCATTTAAATCGTCCAGAATTTTATATTTTCTTCTTAACATTTTGATATTTTTGTTTCGTTATAATTATCGTGTCATGTATGGGTCGGAAGTAGGCACGAATCGCTGTTCATTTTGTATTACCGAGTGTACTTCGAACCTTCATTGATTGCCAAGTCGAAGGTCTCGTATGCAACAGATCACGACAAACTACAATTAACACAGTTTTGTGGTGTTATGTGTGTTATTTTGGCCTCAGGCGATCTTCACGAATGAACCGAGTAACGAAAGAGTTTCGATGATGGGAGGAGAGGAGACGGAAATACGTGCGGATTAACCGTCCAGTGATTGATTCGGTTTTTGTATTTTTTTTTGTCGTATCGTAAGACGAGAGTTGAGGGGTATTTGTATGTACTTCTTGGAATATTGCGGTGAGTTAGTTTGGTTGAATGAAGTGTGGTTTGACGATGAAGGAGAGGGGTGACGACTTCGAAAATTATGTCAAAGAAAAAGAACAGTTTGAATTTAATTTTATGGTTTTATCAGTGTTGAGAAAAGAATTGAAAGAATACCTATTGAAAGTCCATTAAAAATTTTAAAAATTAATTTCTTCTATGATTTTATCCTTTTTCGAAATAATTGTACGAAAATACGATTCATCAATCCAAATTTTAAGCTTTATTCGTCAATTTTTCATGTTTCCGAGTCAAGGGGTTCACAAAATAACAATGATTCAATTTTTTCAATAGAAATTACAGAACACGAAAAAATATTCGAAAGAGCCATAAAATCAATTAACTGTAATTTGTAATCAAACGAAACTGCATTATGAAAATATCCAGCTGATAAGAAGGTTCGAGCGCTATTCGAAAAAAAAAAAATCATCGCAACTTCGTGTTACGAAATCCGATAATAGGAAAATAGTGATATTAGTCAGTTTGCGGAATTCGTAAAATGACGTGTAATGATTTGTCAATCATTAGTAACGATGAATCGTGTAATTTTCTGAATGTTTAAAACTCCATAAAAGTGCAAAATCAAACCATCTATTACACGATTTCATTGACTCGATGATTAAAAATCGTGTGATCATCGTAGTAGTTGAAAACACTGGTCTGTAATGAAACTGCTGGTTGAATTTCAAGAAGTAATTCTGATAAGATTTTCCTCGTTAATCGAGATGAAAATGATGGGAAAATTCCATCACTTTTTCTGCTAATCGCGAAAAAAATGGTAGAAAAATTATATCACGTGAGGATTTTTTTCAAACCAATTTTCCAGTTGGTTTTTTTCCAAGTTTTTGAGGATAAAAATCGATTTCTTCTTCTGTCGCGAATATTTAGAAAACCATGCATCGTATAAAAGAAACTACTAACTGGACTCTGGTGGTGGAAAATTTTACGATCTACGATTCTGTTTCTATTCATTTTTTCCCTAAATGAAAAAAAAAATTTTGGAAATAGTTTTTTTTTATGATAAAATTAACATTGATGTAAAGAACTTGATTTTATGGTCGATCAGAGAGTCCTTTGAAAATAATAAGTGGCAATGAAATTGTGGACCCTGACCTACGTAAGGTTTCTAGAAACATAATATTCACAGTGTGTCTAACGATCATGAAAGTCATAAAAAAGTCATGAATTTTGCTCGAAACACCCATGAAATTTTTTTAAAGCCCATGAAATGAACAAGAAATCAAAAAATCCGAAAAATAAAAAAAAACTGAAGGCTATACTTGCCTACAAATTTATAAAAATTTCTTCGTAGTTTCAAGTTCTTTAATTTTATTGGATGGGGGGGGGGTATTTTCATGAGGTAAAAATTGGAGAAATGAGTCATGAGAAAGTCATCATTGTTTGTCTGGGAGTTTTGTTAGACAACCTTGTATTCAAAGTTCTGTTCGTAGAATCTTTTGTTTGCCCAAAAAATCGATTTCCTGCATTGATACTCATCATTTTTTTCCTCTTATAAAAACTGATATTCTGCGATGAAAATTGATTTCTTGGACAAACAAAGGCTGCTGAAATACAATTTCATGAAAACAAAATTGTAGGGCTTGAAATTTTTCAATAGCTCAAATTTCATGATATTATCCACAGAAAAAAAATTGAACTTTCAAACTTGAAGCAAAAATACTTCATAAACGAAAACTTCTAGAAAAGAATCAATGTTCAATTTTTCTCTCAAGAGACCTTTTGCTCTGCAAAAAATTCGATTTTTGGGGGAAGTAAGGCTCTCATTATGAAAAAGTGAGTAGAAACAAAATTGTGCGAGCTGAAAGTATCCATTTATTTTGTTTCTCAACAGCTTAGTTTTCGAGAAATTTGCAACGAAGAATGAAACATGAACTTTGAAGCTTGAGTTGAGAATACTCGTACTTCTCGAACGATGGGTCCTGGAAAAACATGTAATAGGGCTCTTCTGGTGGAAAATTTCATACCCTAAAATTTTGTTTCCATTTATTTTTTCCTTAGGACCTTCTGTTGGTCAAAAAAAATCGTTTTTTTTTATATCAGGGTGTCCACAAACCTGGAAAACCTGGAAAAGTCAGGGAATTCGGTCGGTCTGGAAAAGTCAGGGAATTTCGTAATTTTCACGCAAAATCCCTGGAATTTTGAAAAAATGATCAATTGCAAATTTTGGATAAGGACCTGTGATGAAAGGAAAGCATTATTTTTCACTTCTCGAAACACAAATTTTCAAAAGCTTTCGCCCTCTCTTCGCTCGGGCTTGTTTTCTTTTCTTTTAGATTATAAAAATCAACTTTTAAAGCCAAAAAAGGAACTCCTCACGAAAAAAAATATATTGTTTTTATGCATCTCGAAATACAAATTTACGAAAGCTTTCGCCCTCGCTTAGGCCTGTTTTCTTTTTCAAAATCAACTTCCTTCAAAAAAAAATATCATTTAAATTCTAAAATCTTGAAAGCCAAAAAAACTACTCGTCTTCACATTAAAAAACCTCGTTCTTATGCTTCTCGAAATGCAAATTTTCAGAAGCTTTCGCCCTCGCTTCGCTCGAGCCAGTTCTCTTTTCTTTTTAAAAAGTTGTTTTTTATATCCGAAGAAGTATCCAGTTCGAAGAGAAGCTTATGAAAAAAAATTACACCCCCCTCCCCCCCCCCAAAAAAACCTTCAATTCATAATTCTAGTATCGGGTACACTTGAAAAATTTTTAAAAAAATGGTCTGGAAAAGTCAGGGAAAATCATTTCCAGAAATGAGTGGACAGTTGGACACCCTGTATACTATCTATATTTAGTTTTTCTTACAGAGACCCATTTCCTACAAAGAAATCCATTTTCTCACTTAACAGAGGCTTCTACGAAAAAAAAATGTACAGGAACAAAATTATAGAGCTATTAGTTCGTTTTTTGCTGAAATTTCCAAGATATTTTGCGTATAAAAATAAAAAATGAAATATCTGTGAAAATACCTCTCGTAAAACTATGATTTCTAAAAAAATATTTACTCAATTGGATTCCCCAATTATTTTATTTCTATACCTACATTTTCTTCGTAAAATGCTTTGTTGGTCCAGAAAATTGATTTTTTTCAGTCAAAAAATGAAAAAATTGGACAATATTCATATTCAACCCCCCCTCCTTCCATCCCTCACCCCACCCCCAAAAAAATTCTTCCATTTTTGAATTGAAATTAGCTCCAAATTCAGGGTGTCCAACAGTCACTAAAGTTATGAAAAAGTCATAAATTTTGGTAGGTGGTCACTGGTCATAAAAGTTATGAAATGAGTCATGAATTTTGCTCGAAAAACACTTGAAAATTTTATAAAAGCTCATAAAATGAAAAAAAAATCATTTTTGATCCTGTAAAAAATGACAACCCTGTTCGATTTCCTCGAAGTTTCAAGTTACTTAATTGTTTTGAGAAGGGGGGAGGGATATTTTCATGCGGTATAAATGTGAATATAGGTCATGAAAAAGTCATATGACTTTTTATCTGGGAGTTTTATTAGACACCCTGAATTTTTACGACAAAAACAATCGAAACGCAATCTCTTTCTCAGTTTTGTTATCAGTTTCTCTCTGTTGGTATTTTCCTCATAAATCCAATCACTGATAAAGAATCTTGATTGTTATGATTCTACGAGTAAATACTCTTTTCAATGATATTTCAAAGAAAAGGGTCGCATAGAAACAAAATTCTTACATAATATTAAGAAACACAATTCGCCCATATTCTGGCTCAGTTCGCAAATTTAAAAAAAACGAAGAAAAAAAATTAATGACTCGACAAGATGAAAAATACGCTAAAAAGGAAGAAGCAGAGGCCAAGGATTAACGAACTCTGTGTTTTTTACTCCTCACAGATGAACTCTTCGGATAAACGGTTGAAAAATTTCGCCAAAAAAGAAAACGAAACTTGCACACTACTCGTAGTCTCGTACCTATGTACGTAAAATGATCGACAGTGACAAAAGAAAAAACCATTTGTCGCGACTGACTGATGAAGTGATGAGGGAGGAGAGAGGAGGGTATTTGTCGAAAGAAACCCCAAAATGGATTCCGTTGAGTATGGTTGCAGCATACTTAATAATTAATCACCTCGCGTCTCTCTATAATTATTACGTGTGTCATGTGTGTGAGTGAAAGAGTCTGCGTCGAAAACCGAAGACGACATTGACCAAAAACGTCCGGCGAGATGAATCGGTCGTTTTTTATGCGGCTGATTGAAGATGTGAGCAGAGGGGAAGGGGGGAGTCATCGTTGCACATACGATATACATTGTATTTATGTAGTATAAACAAAAAATAACGTTACGTAATATAGGTCAGTGACTAAAGAAATTTACTGGTGTGTGGCGATAGAGAGAAAAGATGACAGGTCGCGAATTCGATGAGCAAACGCAAGACGTTGTCGTCGTGGGGACTGAAGGACGGTTCGAAAAGTGTGCCCCGGAGTGGGATGAGGATATGTAGGGAGGGAGCTGGGGGGGGCTCCGGCGTATCCAAAATTAAACCTTTACGTGGGGTTAATCGTCGTGGTCGTCGTCGTAGTCTTCGTCGGGTTATTTTCTTTCCCTTCTACCGACTGTGCGATGATGCTGTGACGATCTTAATGGAGTGCACACGGCTCTGGCGCGCGTATGCAGTAAAAATCATGGGCAGCTGGGGAGGAGGTAAGGGTTCGAAAAAGTCCCTATATCTCTTTTTCGCGCGCTCGTATTCTCTAATTATTTAGTGCCTACACTGCACTGTACTGTACTGTACACAGACACACACACATACACATTGGTAATAATATTGTGCGTGCAAAGAGTAAGTGAGAGAGAGAGCGAGATGGTGTGGTTTTTTTTTCGAATAATCGCGATACTCGATGTGCCAGTAGCGTACGTACGTTGGTTCGTTGGTTCGTATTCCGTTGCCAATTTTATTACTTACTAGATGACGAAAATGAACATCTGTTTAAGCAGTGGGGGGTAAAATTTCCTTCCATCGATATAAAAATAAAGCAGGGAACGTGCGAGCTATATCGCCAGCGAGCGCCACACAACGTACATACGAGAAGATAAGATACACGAATTCGAATAATACGAATACGAGAACAACACATGATGAAAGATGAGGATGACGCGAACGTATCGTCATCGGAGTCGCCTTCGCCTTGTCAAAAGCTACATAGATGAGATGATCGAGTTGGCCATACCATACGCAGAAATGATTGAACCGAACAAGAGAAAGAGAGACTGGATGCGGACGGATGCGATCAGTGATCCCCCTGCGATCATCCATGTACGTAGCTTCGGTGATAGATTCGATTAACGAGGCTCGTAACTTTCATTCCCCATTGATCGGATTGGCGAAAATGCCAGTACCACGGCCACGTTCACTCGGTCACGGATTATTTAACGCCGATGATGATTTTTGTTCGCCTCTTACTCTCTCACTATATTGTATGTACTATGTAGTATGTACGTTGTTGTGTTGAACCGGCGATGGCAGCTAGAACCGTCGTCGATGAGGATAGATTAATGGTTTGGAAGAGTTTGAGTATCCCTGGGTCGATGAATCCATCTCCGCGATGACTATTTCACCTGTAAAGAAGCTCGTTAATGAGCCAATCTACCCATATACACGAGGAATTTATATGTACTATGGCACAATGTAAGACGTAAAGTACTGCTATATCCTCGAATAACCGAGTTAGCAGTACATAATGATAGGTATATGGTAACTGGCAACATTGAACAAATCGACGATTTTTCGATCGTTTCTGTTTCTCTCTCTCTCCTGCGATCCAATGACGAATAATTAAAACAGGTTAACCGCGATTGACTAGGTGCGGAAATTTTTCTTTTCGCGATTTTTGGTAAAGATACGCGCGAAAATCTTGTACTACTGTTTACGACGAATGGATGTAGAGTTGAAGTGGAGAGAAGATACAGCTATATTATAGAGATTGTACATAGAAGATAATCGAACATATATATGCAGATATGTGTTCGCGAATATATTGGCGTACACGTAATGTATGTTGTATTATGTGATTAGGCGAGATGACGATTAGACGATGGCATAGGTATTTTAATTATTCGCACAGGCCGGATATACGAGTACGACGCGAAACAGGCGCCTGCCTCGATATATAATGTAGCAAACGATGCAGGTCTGGTGAATGGTGAATGGTAGTCGCGTGTAGGTCGTATATGTATTGGCAGATCGCGAATTCGAATAAAGCGTTATTTATTTTTGGTGAATTACGTAAGCGAACGCGAGAACCATAGAAGATTTGGCCCGCAGGTTGAAAGGGAAATGGATTTTTTGGCTGAATTTTCTTTCGACGCGAGACGCGATGCACGGTTTCCGATTTCCGGAACGATGTGTCGGGTTGGAAGTTGTTGAAGGGGGAAGAGAGGGCTGTTAGAGAAGATGAGAATGCGGTATTGGAGTCAGGATTTGATGGTGGTGACTAATGAGCTGGGCTATAGGCTCTAAAAAATCCCCATAAAAAATGACCTAAAATGTTCTAAAAAAAAAAAAAACAGAAAAAAATCGTAGCTAACGATATGAGTAGTGTTTTACAGGAGAAATCATCGGCTACAATTTTTTTTAAAATTCAATAAATATTGTAAGATAATACTTGGAGAAGGAAACACGAAAATACAAGATAAGACGTTTTATTTTAATAAATACTTTTTATAAAATGAAACCAAGCGCAGGAATAAGTCAACATTTAGAAATGTTCAAAAATGTAAGGAACACGCCTTGGATTCTTAGTGAAAAATTTGTCAAATACAGAACAAACGTAGGAAATACTTACATTAGTGTAAAATACGGTATACCAGTATTTTCTCTGAACGTGAAAAATTTTCTAAAATCTGTGAAAATCCCCTAATAATGCACAAAATTGATTTTTCATGCTGTTATCAGTAGAAAAATAGATGCGAAAAAATGTTTCAACAAATTGGGCTCGTTTTACCGAAAATTTTTAAATTGTTGAGATTTTGTATCGAAAAATTTCAAGAAATCTTTCGTGATCTGCAAGATGATCTCGGTGTATTTTTACTTGATAATTGTTTTTTTCGATGTTTGAACATAGGTCGGGTGCGAGCATTAAATTTGTTTCTTCAAATGTTTCGATTTGGCGAGAGGAGGGGTTGGATCAAAATTGATTTAAAACTAATTTCCAGGGTAGGTACCTATCTAACAGGTAAAAAGTAGTGATTTTAAAAATGGGTGGCGAAAGTAGTGAAAAAGTAGTTGATTTCAAAAGGGTGGTGAAAAAATGAAAAAATTCAAACACGTAACAAAAATCTTCAAAATATTGGGAAAGGAAGTTACTTATTTTTGATGAAATTGGCTGCTTGTTATTTTTTTATACGTAGGTACCTTAATTTTGGTGGAAATTGAAAAATACTTCGTGTACAAATTTAATAATTTCAATTAATCATTTTTTTTGTTTGAAAATTTTCCTGTGAAAAATTTGATTTAGTTGATTTTTTGTGTGCTTTGTGGGGGCAGGGGGAGGTGGAAGCGAGTAAAGAGATTTCTAAAAATTTGGTTTCTAAAAGTAATGATTTTTTTCAACAAAAAAAATCGTGGTACCAGGATTTCTCTTAGATCAACATTTTTCCAGTTTCAAAAAAAATTAAGTTCTAAACAAAGCAGAAAATAAATGAAAAATTTCAAAGTTGATTGAAAAAAATTGAAAAAAGCAGGACTACTTGAATAGAAATTTTAGCAAAATAAAAACGCAATACTTTCAGAAAAAATTTGGCAAAAAAACAGGACTTTTTCAAGTGTAGGAAGAGAATAATATTGAGTAAAAATTTATTCTAGGTAATCAGAATTTTTTCATTTTCAATGAGAACTACAGAAAAAGAGGAAGTTCAAAATTCTGAATGAAAAAACCAATACGAAAGCATGATTAAACAGTACTGTTGGACTTGAACGCCCCGGGGGATATTTGTAAAAAACGGATGATAGATGCAAGCCTCAGAGCATCTTGAGTTTTTGCGTAACTTAATGTGGGGTCTGCGACAAAACAAAAACAAAAAATTCTGCTCTTGACAAACAATCTTCGCGTCTTCAGTTAGAATTTCGAAAAAATATAAATAAATTTGACCGAAATCATTCTTGAGAAAACTACACAGTACCTTAAAAATCACCACAAAAATCACAAATTAGTCTTCGCAGAAATTTAAAATTTTGAAAAACCAAAAAATTAGAACCAAAAACAAATCACATCTGAGAAATCGAATTTTCAGAACCCCAAACCGAAATCAAACTAGATGTAATTTTTAATTTTTTCATATGAAACTAAGTAGTTGGGGCTGAGAATTTAGTCAAAAAGGTAGTGAAAAAAAATGGAAAAATTCAGACGTACAAATTTTCTTCCAATTTCAATTTTTTTTAAAAATTTTCCTGTGAAAAATTTGATTTTATTAATGTTTTGTGTGCTAGAAGGGAGGGGGTCGAGTGGAGAGCTTTCTGAAAATTTGGTTGAAAAAAGGTGATGAAAAAGTAGTGATTTTTTTCAACAAAAAAAATCCGTTAGATACCATGAATTTTTGATCTCCCCTTCCCTCCCATCCCATCCCATCCCATCCCCTCCAGACTCGATTGGAAGCCGGTTCGGACCATTTTGAGTAGCTCTAGAGTCTCCAGTAGATTTTTGAAAATTGAGATTCCCACAAAATTTTACTCAGAAAGCCTATTTCAAGCTGTTCTGAAGCCCTCAGCTATACCTATTTTTAAAACTTCAAATTTTCTGTAAATATCATAAAAATCATCCAAATTGGTTTATATTTTTGAAAATTTTGTTGGTGACTTCGATTAATAATTACGTTCCATTTTCTCAAAATCGGATGAAATTTGTGAAAATTTTCAATTTTTTATAAATCTACTACAGGCTTTAGAACTACTTAAAACAGTTCGAAATTATTATCAATCGATTTTAGGTAATTGAAAACAGGGTATATGCTAAATTTTAGCTTTCTAGGTCAATTTGGTGAAATTTCGATTGTTTCTCCCGTTTTTGACCTAAATTTGATTTTCCAAAAATTCACCAAAAAATGAAAAATGCGCTTCAGCGCCTGAAATTTTGAGAATCTGGGCGAGTGATTGCAATAACAATCTCACAAAAGCAGTTTTGAATGCTGAATTGCTGAATAATCAAAACAGAATGGTTTTTCGGTAAATACTCATTTCTCGATTCATAAAATTTCCAGTGAAATGCTGGGCCTAATTTATTGAAGCATTTGTTTGCATATTCAACTTATGTAATTTTTAAACGATTATTTATTAGGTTTTTTTTTTTGGAAAAAAATGTCCAATGGTCTAAATTCCGAACCCTGCTCGTTTCAATTAAAGATTTTCGCTCAAAAAAAGCAAAGGCGAAATTTTGGTTGAAGAATTACTAAACTAGGTTAGCCAGCTTTGACTCTTGCAATTGATAGAGGAGGAGGAGGAGGAGGAAGTGGTTTGTGGATTTCAATCGTTTCCTGGGGTCAAAAAAAAGCACAGGTAAAAGTGAGTTTCTTCTTTCTACCGCAATTTGTGCAATTGCAATTTTTGATGTTTTTCACAAACCAATTTTAAATTTTCTAAAATTTGCTAAAATTTAAAAAATGAAATTCAATTTTTTCAATTGTCCAGTAGAAGTTTGATTTGACAATTTTCCAAGTCATAGTCCCCTTGAAATCTGTTCCTTTTGCATTCGAAACGTCAATAAGGTCTGAAAAATGCCAGTTTCTTGATATGGGTATCTCGAAATATTGCTGTGATTTCGATTCTCGTAGTCTGACTGAAATTCTGAACCTGAACTTAGTTAATAATTCACGTTATAATTAGTAAAGAGAAGTCGAACGACGTATTCCGGAGCGTATCCGAACACTTCCGAACATACCTCTTCATTCCTCGCATAATTCGTCGCTATTATTTCACCGTCGTCGTTTGATATAACAATGACAGCAGTACTTAGCCTTATAGCGTAGCTGCATTCTCATTCAAGACAAATAATCGTTATAAATATCTGTGCAGGCTGCAGATGAGGTACCTGTATATCTTACGAGTACCTGTGTACCAGTGTACTACCTGCTTCAGTGGGAAAATTTTTATAGCGGTGGTGGCAACGGCGGTGGTAGTATAGTAACAGCAACGTTAACGGCTCGTAAAATGAACGATGTAATTAATATTATCGTTTTTGTTTCTCTTTTTTTTTACGACACCGTATAGACTGGCAGAATTGCACCGGATCATGCTTTGGTCGGAGGCCACAAAGGACCCGTGTTAGATATCGCATGGTGTCCCCATAATGATAACGTCATCGCGAGTGGCTCGGAAGATTGCGTCGTTAAAGTATGGCATATACCGGATGGCGGTATTTCGAGGTAGGTATCGATACACCCATCTATATGATGTGCATCCCAGATCATGGTACCAATTTTGGTTCTAGTATGTATAGTTTGCTGAAATAGAACTGCCCGAAAATTAATGAAGAAAACCAGTAACTAGAACATAATTTTATCGTTCTGGTTTCTTTTGAATTGAATGAAGAAAAACAAATACCTAACTGAATTAGCTGATAAATAAGTTCTTTCTATATTGAATTAGCTCAATTGAAACAACATAATGATTGTATGGATTTCGAGAAACGTACTCGTACTGATAATCTGTCGCATTTCAGCGAGTATTTATCGATATCAATATCGAGGAATTTTTTTTTACGAAATCGAGGCTCGTGGAAATTTTATAATTACCTATTTTAACAATTTTACGAATTACGCCAGAGATAATGTTTTTTTCTACGCGTTATATGCATCTCGTACCGTAGGACTCGTAGGTTGACGTAGGCATCGATTCGCGACGGCCGATTTATGTAAATTTGGTCGAGAAAAAATACCGTAGTATGTTTTCCCCTTGACCTTAAATAATGATTCACGAGTTCAAGATTGATTTCTCCCGCCGTTGTTGCTGCTGGGTTTGATACTACGTCTACGTAATACTGTACGTTATTGGTATAGGTACTTGGAAGTTGGACACCAAATATTATTAGCGTATGTACTTGTACGCTGGCTGGGTCGTACCGTATGATGCGTATAAATTGCATATACGAGTAGATAAGGATAAGGTACCTACCGGTACACGATCTCTACGTGATCGATACGAGAAAATATTCCATTAATGGGCGAGGTATACCGTACTGTGTATTACAATACGTGCGAAGCGGTCTCGTCAATTGGTAATATTTATTACGACCAAGGTAGTACTATTTTTATGCGATTACTCGATTAGTAAGTGCTGTACGTATAGCTACGTAGTACATATAATGTATGCAAAAATAAATATACAAAATGAGGAAATGAATTTGTTAAAAAAAAATAATTGTTGGCGAGAGCGTTTCAAAAATAAATACCGATTGCGATACGTGTCCTCTGTATCGCGATGTTATTTAAACAGCCGCTAAATAGCAACAGGTGAAAATTAGAGGAGAGGAGGGGATGAAATGAGACTCGAGTATAAGAAAACGAGTCGACGTTTTTTTTACGTGATTTTCACGCGAATGTACACGTTTAAGCTTGAAGTTTTTCGATGCTTTGATGAAGAGGGGCGAAGTAAAGGAAAGAAATAGAAACGATTTGAAGTTGAAAAATTCAAAAATCACAGTGGTTGATATTTTGCGATTTGGATGTAATAGAGTGATCCTAGGCGTTGATTTTAGCGTCAAATTCTGAGATTTTACTCTTCGAAAAAAACGTTAAAATCACGTTTTCACGATTTCAGCGAAGTGGAGTCTTAGAATTTGACTCCAAAAAGCTCGATCAATTATGAAAGTTACCGGAAAAATCAAATAAAAAATTATCGAGCACTTGCTAATGTGTTTCAAATGTAAATTCTTCTATTTGAAAAAATATGCATAAACGCCTTTTGTAGGGGTGCCTAAAGTGGAGGGATCTAAAAAAAGGGTTCAAAATTACGTATATTCAGGGAGCTTAATTAAATTTTTTCATCTAGATAATTGAATATATACCTGAAAACGTTACGTTTGGCGCAATTCGCAGGTTTCTAGTTTTCCCGGGGTTGCCAAAATATCGAAATTACGAAAAATTGAAAAATTGGATTTTTTAGTACCAGCGCAAAATTTTATTGAGCTCAAAATTGGGTAGGATGGAGGTCTTTCAGATACTAATAAACTGTAAAAGCTTTTTAGCGAGGTTCAAAAGGGTAGGTCCAAAATTTTTCAACCCCCCCCCCCCCCCTCCATTTCTGCCTCCGAGGATCGAAAATAGGAAAATCACCTCGCATAACGTTTATTGGGTTTAAGCAGATATTTTACGCTGAACAAATTTTTGAAAATAATATTTAGTGGTTCCTAAAATTCTTTTTTTATTCACAACTTTGGGAACCCCTGGAGACGGAAAAATGGTCATTTTGGGTTAACTAACCACAGATTCGTATTAGGGATATTTATTAGAAACATTTTAAGACTGGTCGAGTCGATAACTGTCTGGGGCCAAAAAATGGCCTTATCGCAACTCCTCCTCTAGTGGGAGCCATCAGGAGAATTTATGGCCTCCTTATCCTTACTCAAAAATGTCTGATGTTTGCAATTTTGGTGTCCATTTTTCGAATGTAGCATTTTTTGAACATTTTTACCGTTAGAAGTAGACCCTGAAGGAGGAGGGAGGGGGGATTGCAAACCATCAAGAAGAGTAAGTCATATTGGTATTGGATTACGTATTCATGTTCCCGAAGTCGCTGATTCCGATTCTGAAAATCATTTTACCATAAAATCAATTATTAAACCTACCTCCCTCCTTCCTCCTTCTAGTCGGTTACAAGGAAAATACATATGTAACTTATCTATGAAATCGAAGGAGTTGAAAGGAAATGAATTTTTGGAGAAATCTGACTCAACTTTTTAAGACAAGCAAAAAATGTTATTTTGTGAAATTGCTCATCTTTGAAATTGAAGGAACCTGAGTCCATCTTTAAAAATTCACTGAGCCATAGCGCCTTCAATTTTAGAGAGTAGACCATTTTGTAAGATAACCTAATTTTTTGTTCGCTTTGAAAAGTTGGACCAGAAATTGTGGTCAAAAATTTGGTTTTTGGAAGTTCTTAAAATCCTGCCATTTTCGTTTACTGATTAAACAGGAAATGTTTCAGGAAAATCAAGTGTAATTTAAGGTGCAGGTTGCTCCTCTAAAGGCTGGCAGGGTGTCTAACAGTTATTTCGATCCAGAGGAAGGTCAGGAAAAGTTTGTCTTTTTGCTGATGAGTCCTTTTTTTCAAAAAAGTCAGAAAAAATCCTTCTTTTTACCGAATTTTTAAATAATTCTGTCATTTAATCGAAATATGGAGCGAAAGATGAAAACTCAATTTTTGACAATTTTTCATTTTTTTTAAACGTCAAAATAATTAAATATAATAGAAAAAAATTTAATATTTTGGTAATGAAAACCAATTAATTATTAATCCATTGTTTGATGTATTTTCTTGATTATATTTGTTTTGTTTCTTTATTTTTAGTAATTTTATGAAAATTAATGGGAGGGGGGGGTCTGTACATTTTCAATCTTCCATGGTCCTTCTATTTTTAGTTTTCAGATTTTGTTAGACAACTTGGCTGGTGTGTGCTAAAGGGTGGGCCATTTTTGACTTTTCTTTGTTGAAAAATTGAAGATGGAATTTGAAAAAAACAGATTGTGGGGGACCTCCAAATCGGTGAAAAAAGTTTTCAGGTCTCCGACCTTTTACAGCATTTTTGTACTAGGGTTTCAAATTTTAATTTTTACATTAAAAATCGAAAAAAAATTATCGAATTAGATGTTTTTGAATTTTTTTCACCTTTCCCGGGGTTTAGCATGACTGATAAAAATTGTACGATTGTTGACTAATTCCAAACTTGAGTAAAATAACTTTAAATGGTGTAAAAAAAGTCGAAAAGGGTTTTTTAATTTCCAAATGGATATATCAGTATTGCCAATTAAGTAAAATTCGAATTTTTTTTGATTTTCAATGTAAATTTTAAAGTGATGGTACAAATTGGAAGCCCTTTCCTACAGTCTTTTGAGGTCTCCCCCCCCCCCCACAACCTTTTCTTCGAATCTCATTTCCAATTTTCCAACAAAAAAAAAAAACAACATAGAAGAACGTTAGGTGAATTCATTTTTGAAGTTTCGAATTCCCCTAATAGAACTCTTCTGAATGGGTAACTCTCTTTTTTTTCAAGAAAGCTTAATTTTCGGTCTTTCAAACAATATTGATCCACCTCCCTGTACAGTGTACACACAGCCCTCGAAAAATCTAAAATAATCTAAAAAAGTGGAAGAAGAGTTAGTTACTGAAAATCTTCCAAATAATGTAATTGATTTTCCAAGTAAGAACTCCTCCCCCCACCCACTGGTCAATCAAACAATATTTTTGCACCCTTAAGTAAGCCGATCAATATTTTCAAAAATTTCAATTTTTTGGTGTCAGAATCCGTCTGAATAACTTCTCAATTTTTCAGGAGAAAACCTCCCTCCCTTCTCTCGAACATTTTTTCGAATTATTTATTACCGTCATTTTATTGGGGGGGGGGGGCGATTTTTTGAAATGCAGGGAGTTTTTATTTTTTTTAAAGAAAATTATTTAGAAAAATTCAAACTCAAAAATTGAGATTTGTTTTAAAAAATTTTTGATTTCATCCTTTTGATTTTTTTCTACTGTGTGTTGGGAACGTTAGGGTCAACTTACTTTTAATATAAACCAAAAATTTCCTCGATGTATTTTAGAAAATTTTCAATGGCATTTTTATATGTACTGATTTAGAAACTAGTTAGGTAAAATTAATTCAAGAGCGAAGGTTCAATTCAAAGATTGGTTAGGGTACTCTGTTTTGCTGGAACCGATGCTTCATGAATATTTTTCTACTAATATAAAAAAAAGAAGAACAAAAACACGTCAACTGATACCCAACCGAATACGACTGATCGTTAATGCAGTAATTTTACCTCATTTTTTGGAAACCCCTGATTTCGAAAGAACGTTATCAAAATTGAATCATGAGCCTTGATGCGTAACATTTCAACGAAGGGTGAACCTCGCTCGTCGATGAGTTTGAAACATTTGCAATATGTGTCGAATCGAATTGTTTTCTCTGTATTTTTTTTTCTTTAGGCAAATATTTGCAGTTTTGCATAAAACAAACGTCAATATCGTAGACGTATTGGTTTAAGGATGATATTTCCTAATCAGGGGTTATCAAATTTGAAACCGTATAATGAAAATTAATTTACGGTTTGGTTTGATCACAGTTTCGTGGTATTGTTTCAGTTCTGTTTTTTTTTTCGAAATGTTCTCCGTTTCGATTTCACTTCCTCGTTGGTAATAATTCCCTTTATGATGATAAATTTTTATCAATTTCAGGGGTTTCTAAAATACGTAATTGGTATATTTTTACACGAGCCTCGAATATCGTTGAATGGTTAGAATTTCGTGCGATCTCTGAAAATATTAGATTTTTCTTCCCTCCCCCCCCCCCCCCTCCCTAATTACACCGGTTGACTGAACGATTCAGTCACATATGTATGAGCAAAATCGTTCGTTTACTAATTTTCTTCATTTTTTTTTCAGAACTCTCACCGAACCCGTTGTTGATTTACTATTTCACCAAAGAAGAGTGGGCTTAGTGCTGTGGCATCCCTCAGCTCAAAACGTCCTTTTAACTGCAGGTTCGTTGTATTTGTAGCTTCAACTACCTCTTATCATTTCCATCTTGAAACATTCTATTATTCTCGCCAAATACAACTAGAAACGCAAAGATTAACGGTCATTCTGTTTTTACAGGCTCCGATAATCAAGTAGTATTGTGGAATGTGGGCACCGGCGAGGTACTTATCCAAATCGATTGCCATCCTGATATCATATACAGTGCCTGCTGGAACTGGGAAGGCACGAAATTGGTTACGACATGCAAAGATAAACGAATTAGAATAATCAATCCGAGAACCGGAGAAGTAGAACAGGTACGTCGATATTCGCCGCTGTAATTAATTTTCCATCGATGAAAAAGTTAGCAATACACTCATCGACGATTGTACATATTTTTATAGGAGGCAATCGGACACGAGGGCAGTAAAGCTAGTCGAGCGATATTCTTACGCTGCGGTCTGATCTTCACGACCGGATTTAGCAGAGTATCGGAAAGACAGTATTCATTGCGCGATCCGGGCCATTTGGATGATCCCATCGCTATCGTCGATTTGGATACGAGTAACGGCGTCATGTTCCCGTTGTACGATCCGGATACAAATCTAGTCTACTTATGCGGCAAGGTAATGGCCCTGCCACAGATCCTTCATCGTCTGTGATCCTTGGAATTTTAACAAAGAGCGATTTTTTGATCGATGATATTGATCTCGCGTTTCAGGGCGACAGCGTCATAAGATATTTCGAAATCACATCGGAAGCTCCTTTCGTGCACTATATCAATACGTTTCAAACTTCGGACCCGCAACGAGGCATCGGTATGATGCCGAAGCGAGGCTGTGATGTGAATTCGTGCGAAATAGACAGATTCTTCCGTCTGAATAATTCCGGATTGTGTCAAGTTATCAGTATGACTGTCCCGAGAAAGGTAAAAATACAGCGCAGGACATTATCATTTATGCGAAACGTAATTACGAATACTATACTCTTTATTTCGTTGGCAGTCGGAGCTCTTCCAAGAAGACCTGTACCCGGACACGTTGGGCGACATTCCGGCCACAACGGCCGAAGAATGGTTCGCCGGCAAAGACGGCGAACCGATATTAATCTCGCTAAAAGGAGGCTTCGTACCGCCGTCGACCAAGCAGGCCGAATTCAAAGTAACCAAAAGATCGAACATACTCGATAAACCATCCAAAACGTCCGGCTCGGGCGCTGCCGGAGCGGCCGGCTCATCTGTCACGAACGCCGTTGGTGGTAAATCGGCCGCCGGCGCCGGAGCCGCTAGCAATGTTACCACTAGTAATTATAACGCACCGTCGCTATCCGTAAGTAACCCCATCATTGTTAGAATTATCCGCTCGGAAAATCTCCGGTTTAGTTGATACAATTTACCAACGTATTCCTCTTTCTGATTTCGTGCACAGGACGAAATTGTCAAAGAGTTCAAAGAAGAGATTCGTAAACTGAAGACGATGATCGTTAAACACGAGAATCGAATCAGAGCATTGGAGGCCCGTGTGGTCGACGAAAACACCACCAACGAGAATGATAAAACTCGCAAAGAAACAGTCGAAAATCACTCATCCGGCGATTCGGCGAACAATCAGTCAGCAGATGTGAACGCCAACTCATCCGGCGATCGAGAAGACCTGGCGCCCGATGAGGTGTAAATTAATAATCGAGTATGATATACGATATGACATTTTCCAATCTTACAAATGCGTATATGTATGTGTTATATATGTGTACTTCTCCCCTTTCTTTCCTCGTATAATTTTCCCCCTACCCCCCTTTTCTGTCTTTGTCTCTCTCTCACTCTCTCCTTGTACGTATGGTTCTGATGCGTGGCTTTTTTTTTCTGCGTGCTTGAATGAGATAAATTATTTAAACGATATTTTACGTAAGTCATTAATATGTAGTATAATATGGCATTTATTTTAATATATTTAATATATTATTATACGTTTTAGGCGTGGCCATCGACGGCGCAGCCATTTTGAAAACTAAGTTTTCGCAGTCGTAGTTTTAATATGTTGAGGTCAAATGTGTGTGTTTGTGTGTGCGTTTGTTTGATTTAGCTATTTATTCTCTCTCTCTTTTTTTTTTTTACATACTCGTAGAAGCCGCTAAGAGCAGCGTAAATAATTATTTTGATGTTTTAAAAGACTATGCTAACGAATACGATTACGTGTTCGGATGATTTTTGAGTACAATGAACGTTGCAAATGAAAGACTGGATATTGGGGGTCTTTGAAAATTGAGATTCGATAGTTTTAAGATGAGTTAGTGAATTGTTTAGATGAAATGAAGGTTATAGGTGGCGAATCTTTCAATACGCGTTCGTCTGTTTAATTCAGATGTTCACTCAAAAAATTTCTATTTTATTTTTAGAAAAATTGAAAAACAAATCTTTCACGAACGATTTTCCTGAAATTTTCTGTACAATGATTTCTGAACAAGTAATTGAATTTTTAGAGCGAATCAGTCGTTCATGTGGTTTTTGAATTGGCCACCCATTCAAGAGTAG
Organism: Planococcus citri; assembly: GCF_950023065.1. Taxonomy (NCBI): domain Eukaryota; kingdom Metazoa; phylum Arthropoda; class Insecta; order Hemiptera; family Pseudococcidae; genus Planococcus; species Planococcus citri. Next base: position 58,992,495 of record NC_088678.1, on the reverse strand, counting down.
ATAACTTAGTTTTAAACAATCATAAATTTTAATTTCGTTTTATGCTCAAATCCTGCGGTATGAATCGTTCGCGAACGATTTTTGGAATCATTCAATCATTCGTAAATGACTGATTTGGGTTCATTTTTTAAAAAATTCTAAATTTTAAAATCTAATCGTTCGCGAATGATTCGCTCGAAAAATAAAATATCCAACTGAACGAGACGATTCTTTTTGTACATCTGTTCACGAACGATTTTTGGAACGATTGAATCATTCGCGAACGACCGATTCGGAATTATTGAATAATTTCGCTTCGATTGTTCATCAAAAGGAAAACCCCCTTTTTATTTTTTCTACCTGTTTTCCAAATTTTTCAATCTAATCGTTCGCGAATGAATTATTCGCTAGAAAAATATCTAATTGAACGAGCCGATTATTTTCGTGCTTCTAACCTTCTATCATCTCCACCGATACAAATCATTCGCGAACGATTTCTGGAATGACTGAATCATTCGTGAACGACCGACTTGGATTCGGATTCGGTTTAACCGCGGGTTTATTAATCAAGTTCGTCTCCATTTTTCAATCCAATCGTTCGCGAATGATTCGCTCGAAGAATATCTAATTGTACCAAAACAATTATTTTTGTGCCTCTGTCACATCCTGCGATTCGAATCGTTTACGAACGATTTTTTGAACGACTCGATGATTCGCGAACGACCAACTTGGATTATTGAACGATTATTTCCATGCTTATTGTACCATATCCCATGTCAATCTGCAGCGAACGACTGATTTGGATTTTTTGAACGATTTCATTTTGATTGATCATCAGTCATCATATTCACAACTATTTTTCAACCGGTTTTCAAAATTTTTCAATCTAATCGTTCGCGAATGATTCGCTCGGGAAGTAACTAGTCATATTATAAACGGCAGAAATGTGTGTTTTTTTAAAAAAATCATTCGCGAACGATTTCATATAAGATGATGTTTCGCTAAGAAAACTGCCGGAAAATCCTGCCCAAATCACAAGAATCGTTTTCGAAATTATTCAGTCGTTCGTGAACAACTTGATTGCATTACTTGAAATTATAATCCACGTGAAAAATTAATAATAGAATATTGGACACTGGTTCGTTATCCACCAGGTATTTTCAGCGTACCTAATTTTGAAAAATTTATATTCTTTCGTGAATGATTCGTTTTCTTTTAAATGCTGCAAATTATGATACATATTTGTATGATTTTTTTTCCCAAATCAACGTTCGCTCGGCTCGAATCAATTGAACACTCGTAGTGTACCTATCTAAAAAGAAAAAAATGTTTGTTACAATGCTTATTCATGCGTATGTTATTTTTTGTGAACTATGTAAATTATATTTATGTAAATATTTTACGATATGAAATGGTCCTTGGAAAAGGTCGATTACGGAGAAAGGTTTTGAAAAAGTATCCTTTGAATAATTGTTCTAATTTGTAGAATTTTGACCACCTACCTATTGAAAAATTCCAACAGTATTAATATCTAGCGATGGAGTCGAATCAGCCATACAAAATTGAAAGGAACGTGTTTTTTACTATTCTGCTTTTTTTTTTCATCACATATTTAATTTGAAAATACACGAAGTATTAGTATTCTTACTGTACGTATTATGAAACGAATCTCATCCGCCTTTCCAAATGCTCGGATTGTTGCCTCGAGAGTGCACTCACACGCGTTATGATTTTTCTACGCGTTTTATTTATTTATTCATTTTTATTCAACTAACGACGAAGACGACTGAATTTATGGCTTTGTTTTTTTTTCTCTGAATTTTTCGCATCGGGCGCTCGTTTGTTCTTTTTTTTTTATTTTATTCATTTTTAATCAGTCTTCCGATTTGTTGCATTTTATTGGTGTATGAAATATAATTCATAGTGTAAAAGACTGTTCTAACTTTGAGCTTTTTATTTTTTATTAATAATATACACAAGGTCATTTTATATATTCATTGTACATGTATTTAAGCAACGAAGAATTTTTAAGCTTTTTTTCTCTCTATCTTTCTGGTGCCCTAGCCCTTTTAATAAACGAAGTGGATCAATATTAACGTATAATGTACTATTAATCTGTGATAAATCTACCACCGGTAACGTTCTGTTCTGACGTGCGGATCTATACTCTTGTAACGTAGTTTGCATTTTTATGTGGAATGGTTTTTCTTAAGTATTTATTTAATTTTTTTCGTTCGCTGTATGGACTAGACACTGGAAAGTTTTCACTGTACGACTAACACACGCAATACCGTTTATCGTATACAGAGTAAAGTTTAAGAATTTCATTGATATCTTGTCCTTTTATTTATGATCTATGCCAATTTACCTATACACTGGAATTGTTGGAAAAAATGAAAAAAGAATTCGTTTATATATGTTCATTTGTAATTTTGAATTGTATCTAATGGATGATATTATTGTTATTATGTAATATATAATTTATTGATACAAGTTGATTGGTTTTTTATATTTTTGAAACATAATTGGGTAAGTTGGCGGGAGAGTTTTGTATCAATACTTGGAGGAGAAAATTTGAGTGATGACTGATGAACACTTTACCCTCACAAGGGAAGAATGGGACTAGACTAAACCAATCTAGGTCGAAAGAGCACGAATCCTCCCCTCTTTTATTTAAATAAATTTCGATAGCTTAATTTCATTTTTGGATTTTTAAAAACTGTTTCAAGGGCGATTTAACTTTTTTATGGGATACTTTTTTTAAAGCAAATTTCCAGAAGTGCGAGTTGAAAAGTGAATTTTTTATCATTTTTTAAATTCCAAAAAAGTGAAAAAAAACACTAATTTTCAAAGAAGTTGCATAACGAGCAGCTTTTTTCAACAAGATATTGCCTGGTGCGTTTCCATGATAACCAGACTCGAAAACAATACCGATTTGACCTTTTTGGAAGTCTCCAGTGAGTTTTCAAATTTCTCCAGTAATTTCAAATCGCTTCAGAAGGGTCCAAAGTGAACTTTAGAACCACTAACTTTGATCGGTGCTCATTGAGCATGCTCTCAATCGTTTTTATCAAGTACATACTTTTTAAATTTTTTTTAACCCTTTTACAGTGATTTGAAATTTCTGGAGAAAATCAAAAAATCACTGGAGTCTCCAGAATGGTTCAAAGCTACTAGTCGTTGATGTGTGAGAGTTGACTTGAAGGCGAGTTATTCACGCTGGTTCACTTTTCTCAAAAAATTACATAACAGTTTTTCTGAATTCTCAAAAATTAACCTGAAATTTTGATTTCCGGATTGAGGGGGATTAGAACATGCTCTTTTAATCTACTCGTAGCTTGGTTTCGTTCACATTGTAGAATGTGAATTCAAGATTTTGAATTACATGAAAATGACTTCCTCTATCCAATAAACTTTCAAATTTTGTACCCAAAATAGAAATTTTATTATTAAATATTGATCCAGTCAAAGATATCATCATTGAATCAAAAATCCTCCCTTTTGGTGCATTAGCGAAAAGTTTCTCAACTTTATCAAAAAATGTCGCATTTTTGAACAAGCAGTAAATGTAAAAAAAAAAGTATTTATTTCAAGTTATCACAATTTCGTTTCTTTAGGAAACATTTCACACAAGTTATAACATTTAACTTATCAGAGAGGAACCAGATTGCTCAAATTCTGATTTTAAAACATGGACAAGTCTGCATATTGAACAAAATGTTGTATTTTGGAAAAGTTTTCTTCACGTTTTGAAAAATTATTTGAAAAAATAATAAGAGAAAAACAGTTCGTTGGAAAAAAAATGAGTGCAAGAAGAGAGAATTCAGAGGGTTGTCGACGACTTCCTCAAGTAGAACAATTTACTTCAAGTTGCAGGCTGCGCCAAGGAGTCGAGGGAAGTTATTTTTCAAAGGTGCTTCGCGCGGGAAGAAACGACTTTATAGTTTTTAAAGTCTTCAAGTGCAGCCAACGTAATAGAGTCAATAGAGGATCTGCGGCTACTATTCTTCGAACTTGTTTTCACGAAGCTGAAAAATTAATTTTAATTAATAATGTGTGCGTATTACTTTACAATTTACTAAATCAATCTACGTACAAACTTTCTATTTTTGCAATAATTTTTGTAATATTTTTGTTACAACTAAAGATGGCTAATAAACGGCAGGATGAGTTTCCAAGATGTGACGCATGGCCTAAATAGTGTGGTAATTCGCTCGGAATAGTAAACAGATCTGCATTGATGGTTGCATTGTCATCATCCACGTGCTACAACATATCAAATCAAAAAGCACAATCATTACTATAATGTAAAGTAAATTAATTGCAGTAGAATAAAAACACTATTTGATAACTCACAGATACAATGAGATGAATCTCAATTCCTTGTTTGGTTTTGTGTTCTACAACTTTGAAATTGAAGTTGGTTCCGTCGCAGTCATTCATTTTGTATAAGTACTCATCCGTGTTGTCGAATGCATCGAAAAAAGATGTACACGATAAACCACACTGTAACATTGCAGCGTTGGCCATAGCTTTGGTGTAAACCATATTACTTACAATTTTACTTTGAACGTCTCGAGCAGTAACCAATGCATCGATTACTTGAACGCCATTCGCTGCATTCATTTCCTTTACGTCCAACATGGTGCACTAAAGGAATAATAAACGAAATTAACTTCGAAAAGAATTCTTCAAATACGCTGATAAACACAATAAAAGTACAGTTATACTAGTTGAAAGATGAATCAACGATGTACCTAGTTATCAAAAACACTATACCTATAATACTCGAATCAATCGACTTCAAGCAACGTTAATTAAATCGTTATAAAATACAAAAAACAAAGCTGTAACACTCATACTTACTCGAATCAATCGACACACTTGTGGAAAAAATTTGTCACTTTTCCCCCACTTCTACTAAAATAGAAAAAAGAAATACTCCCTGCTGAGCAAACAGTATTTCAGTAGAAAATCAACCCCCTTTTCGGTTACCTATACAAAGAAATTTTATAGGACTCAATTTCAATTTATTAATATATGTAGGTAATTTATCATCAATTTACCACATTTTTTTACCTCGATGAATTGAAGTTATTATATTCACATTGATGCACTTTTCTAAAAAAAAAAATGACTTACATTTTCAAAAATTAACCTAAAATGAACTTCAGATTCAGAACCTGAAATTTTGGTTTCCGAGAAGAGGGGGCTTAGGACATGCTCTTTTCATCTAGGTAGCTTGGTTTCGTTCAAAATTCAAATCGTAGAATGCGAGTTCAAAAGATTCCCTCGTTGAGCAGAATGACTAAAAATAATCCTGATTGATTTAATATATTGAATCACTTAAAAACGACTTCCTCTATCGAATAAGATTTCAAATTTGTATCCAAAATAGAAATTCCAATATTAAATATTGATCCAGCCCTTCATAATATCATCATTGAAGTATTCGCATCAAAAATTCTCCATTTATGTGCTGTGCATCATAGCGATAGATTTCTCAACTTCATCCGAACAAGCAATAAAAGTAAAAAAAAAGACGTATTTATTTCAAGTTATCACAATTTCGTTTGTTAAGAAACATTTCACACAAGTTATAACTTATCAGAGAGGAGCCAGTTTGCTTAAATTCTGATATTAAAGTCTTGCCTCAAGTCTTCATTCACTATCAACTCCAAACGCTGAATTGAATTCATCATCGTCTATCTGCAATAAGAATAAAACATCAATAATAATTTTAAATAAAATTAAAAATATTCAGACAAAAATGAAAGCAAAACCACTTGACGTACTTTTCTTTTTTTGTGTTTCTTGAGCAAAGCAACATCCTTCATTAATTCTTCCATTTCAGTTTCAGTTAATTCGTTTTTACGTTTCTTCTTTTTGACTTTACCCTGAGCTATTTTTTCATTTTTAATTTCTTTTCTTCGACGCCTTCTTTCTTTGCGATCTAATTTTTTCTGTTTTGCCTCAGCCCATGCGACGGTTTGTTTTTGGCGTTTCGGTTTCGATTTTGCCCCTGGCCAGATTCCGGTTTCTTGGTATTGTTTTAGGTTTTCTTCGCGTTTCTTTTCTCTTTCCTTGTTTCTAGATCAAAAATAAAGGTAAGTTTAATACGGAAGATTATAAAGAAGGCAGTATGTAGGGTGAATTACAAGAGTACTTACTGATATTTAATGGTATTGAAATCCACATCAACGGGAATAAACTCGGAGGTATTTTTATTTTTGAGTTCGGGCATTCTTGGTAACTTGAGCAAAGCAAATCCAAGCGCTAATTTGCAAATATCCAAATCTGAATTCATAATTCAATAAATATAAATGCATAATGGTGATGATGATGAAAATACCAAGTATATTCCAAGAAAAATAACGATACGTACCTTTAACTCTTAGTATGAGATTACATTCGTGCTTAGAATATGACTGAATATATGATACAAAAGCTCGATTCGCTTTATCGAAGATTTGCCTATCGTTAAGCTGTAATTGACGAACACGGTCAACGGTATTTTGAAAATTACTTGATTTTATAGCCGGTAATTCCTTTAATAAAACCTGGAGAATACACGTTTATAAAAAATCAAGTTATGTAGAATTTAGGAGTGGATCTGATGCGAGTACCTTTTGATTACGTAGGATGAAGTTCACATAAGCGTCTTCATTCGGCATCAACATCACTAGCGCATTTCCAGTCTTACCAATTCGAGCAGTACGTCCACATCTGTGTACAAAAGATGTAGCGGAACTAGGAGGATCGTATTGGATAACCCAATGAACCTCCGGGATATCTACACCTCGAGCCATGACATCAGTACATAATAAAACACCTGTAAAATTGTGTCTCGTTAAATGACTGATGTTTCTAAAATCTGGTTCGCGAATTGAGTTATTTACCTGAATCAGCGTTTTTGAACTTCTCAAATATTTTATACCTTCGGTCTTTCATTTTACCATGTAATGCAAATAACTCTACATCGGGTAGTAATGTTCGAAGAATGGTTAGAAAATAATCAACGCAGGCGCAAGATGACAAGAACAACATGTACTTCAAATTACTGCCCTTTTTCGTGATGAAATTCACTAGCATTGTGAGCTTTCGATCCGGCTCGCACATCATGTAATAATTCTGTAAGGAGCTGGGTGTAGAGGCGTCTTCCATTTTAGAACTGTAATAAAAATTCGCAGTTTTCAAAAATGAATGATTTATACTAAAATTTACATTTTATTTAAATTACGATGTTTTACCTATCAGGCATTTTCATTTTTTTCTCTTTAACTTCGATCAGTACAGGATTCCGAAGACCTGCCTTTACAAGAGAAACTAACTGTTTGGTTTGTGTGGCTGAAAATAATCCGGTTCTCCTCTGAGATGGTAAATACTGCAGAATTGTATTAAGAGATTTCTCAAATCCCAAATCGAGCAATTTATCAGCTTCATCGAGGACTAAAAGTTCCTAAAAGTAATTCAACTCATGTAAACTCAATCCTCAACTCAAAGAAGTACAAACACTAAACTTACTATTTCTTTTAAAGATTTATGCAAATTTATTTCGGGGAAATTTTTGGTAAGCAGTTCTTCCAGCCTACCAGGAGTAGCTGTTATTATATGCGCTCCTTGATTGCGTAATTTTTCCACATCATCAGTGATAGGATTTCCACCAACGATTAATATAGAAGTGATTTTTTTAGTATTGGCTAAAAAATGAGATAATACTTCGTGCGTTTGAGTAGCTAATTCTCGAGTAGGAGAGATGATTAGACCTGCGACATCTCGTTTCTTCAAAGATTCGCTTCGTTTCTGCAAAAATATCGAAAGAAATCAAAAATCGAGACATTAAAGACGTAATTCTGCTATTAGAACTTACCAAAATAAGTTCAAGTAAAGGTATCACGAAGGCTAAAGTTTTTCCACTGCCTGTCACAGCTTCGGCAGCAACGTCTTTGTTTTTCAGTAGATAAGGAATACATTCCGCCTGTTAGATAGAAATTTGGTTTATAGTACAACGTTTTTATGACACAAATCTTATTATTAACGTAAAAAGGAATGGAGAAAGCCGAATTACTTGAATAGGAGTAGCGTGTTGAAAATTCAACTCTTTCAACGTTTGAAGAATTGGTTCGGATAGTTTTACCCCTAATTGGTCAAACGCTTTATATACCATCATACAATTAATTTAAAAAAGCGACAAGAACTTGAGAACACCGAGGAAATGGAAAAGGAAAATTGGAAAATTCCATTTCACATTCACATTTTTTATCAATTTTGAATTTTTCGCTGATAAAAAATGAAAACAATCAGCACGTGTTTTCAAAATGAAACATTGCTAATTACCGTAATTACGCCGTAATTCCCACCGGAATTGAGAGCATGAACTATGAAGTGTAGGTAGGTTGTTTTTAGATAGGTTTTCGTGACATTTTCACATGACGAGGCATTTTGATTACGGCGGCGCGGACACGGACACGCTTTGACGTATTTGCCGCCGCCATTGAAAAATATTACAGCCTCATAACAACGTTTGTTATTAGATTTATTGATTTTAATTACTGAATTTGTGTGTTGTATTAAATTAACTCAAATTCGGTAGATTTTATATAATCCGACGCTTTTCATAATGGGTGAAGCAGATTCGTTGAATATAGATAAAATTATCAGCGTGTTATTAGAAGGTAAATTATACGTTGTATTATCTTATGTGGAGAAAATTTCTCCGTATGTACTAAGATCGCGGCTAAATCAGCTCGATGTGTGTATTTCCTTCCTGTCAATTACCCTGATCCTTGAAAATGCAATTGAAAATCATATTACTCGACCTTTTTGTCGTATTATCGGTGAAAAAATTTCTCATTACCGTCATGGTGAAATCCTGATGAAAGAAAGTGTTTCTATTACGTTACGTATTTCGCTTTCATTTCGTATGATGATGATTTATAGTCGTTTTCCAAGTATTGCAAATTGAATGAAGGCGTTGTTCTGCCCTTATTGTATTCAATTTTCAATCCAGATTTTTATTTTCCTGTAGTCCGTCTTGCGGCTAATGATATACGGATTAACGTATATCAGGCTGCGTTACGTATTCATGTAATTTCTAAACGACTATTGTTGATTTCAGTTCGTGGAGCGAGACCTGGAAAAAATGTACAGCTGTCGGAAAATGAAATCAGAGGTCTATGTATAAAATCGAGAGAAATATTCTTATCACAACCCATTCTACTAGAATTGGAAGCCCCTTTGAAAATCTGTGGTGCGTTTTAGAATCTAATCGAATTAATCACACGTTCTAGCTTTTTTCACATCACGTTTCGAATTTTCAGGTGATATCCACGGACAGTATTACGATCTTCTACGTTTATTCGAGTATGGTGCTTTCCCTCCGGAATCGAATTATCTATTTTTAGGCGATTACGTCGACCGAGGAAAGCAATCGTTGGAAACGATATGTTTATTACTCGCGTATAAGATAAAGTATCCGGAGAATTTCTTCTTACTCCGTGGCAATCACGAATGTGCGAGTATCAATCGTATTTACGGATTTTATGATGAATGTAAGTGGTGATTTCTTCGCGATGGTATTTTACTTGACATTTTGGTTCTAATATTTGAATTTCGGTTTATAGGTAAACGAAGATACAGTATCAAATTGTGGAAGACGTTTACCGATTGTTTCAATTGTTTGCCTGTTGCCGCCATAATTGACGAGAAAATTTTCTGCTGTCATGGAGGTTTAGGTCCGGATCTACAAAGCATGGAACAAATCAGACGTATTATGCGACCAACAGATGTGCCAGATCAAGGATTACTTTGCGATTTACTGTGGTCCGATCCAGATAAAGTAATTGCATCAGTTCATCAATTCTCTTCCCTCGAATTTCTTACGAAATTTTAATTCAATTTTTCGCTTTTAGGATACAACCGGTTGGGGTGAGAACGATCGTGGTGTTTCGTATACCTTTGGACAAGAAGTAGTTGCAAAATTTTTACAAAAACACGATTTCGATCTAATATGTCGAGCCCATCAAGTAATTATTCGCCATTTTTTCTGGAGACGACGCTTAGCCGCAACTTGAACTTATTGTTGAACGCTAATTTCCAGGTTGTGGAAGACGGATACGAATTTTTCTCCAAACGACAATTAGTGACGTTATTTTCTGCGCCTAATTATTGCGGAGAGTTTGACAACGCCGGAGCGATGATGTCAGTTGACGACAGTTTGATGTGTTCCTTCCAGATTTTGAAAGTAAGTTGTTCATTTTTGGTGGTTCTTCTGCAGCCGGTAGAAAGTTTCAGTATTGGAGATGGTTGATTGTTTTTCTGTCTCTTAGTCTATTCCTCTCTACTAACGATGTGTGTTCTGGAATTGGCTTCCTAAACGAGTTAGTTCAGACTCGACTTGTCATTAATGTGTTTATTAGCGAACTCTGAATAAATTACGTCTCAGTGACTTGGCCAAATTCGTCAGCTTCGTCGTTTTCTCTTCGTTAACGACTTATTCCGTAATAATCATTCAGAAGTGATTTCATTCGCTTACAAATAATCAGAAACAACCAATTACCCGTTAAAACGGATTTCATTTTTTTTTTCATCATTTTTAATTATTTTTTACTCTATTTACAGCCCGCAGATAAGAAGAAAATCGGTGGTTATCTCAGTACGAACGCGAATAGACCTCAGACGCCGCCCAGAGGAGCGAATAATAAAAATAAGAAAAAATAATAGCAATCGTAATTATTATCGATGCAAATGTAATATTCTCGTATAATCGGCCAATCGACAAAGCGAATTTTGAATTATTATATTATAACGATATTATTTACGTGTTCATTTCCAAAAAAAAAAAGATGAATTCGTATAAATTATTTAAAAGAAATATAAACGTCTGTAAAAAAAATATTTCTATGTAATGCGGTAACGTATAATGTATACATACTTGGTAGTTTAAATGTATTTTTTATTTTGTACTATTTTTCCCTCCCTCCCTTCTTTTTTTTCAATTCATACGCATATACATTATGCGTCGTGCGCACTTTATAAGAGAAACGAAAACTTTAATAAATTAAGGCACTCTTCATTATAGCAGCCCCCATTTTTTTAATTTATTTATTTACTTTTTTTTTCGTTTGTTTTTAATTTGTATTATAATTCATTTATTGGAATATATACGTTTACAAATAACAGTACTTTACACTATACGTGATTATAAATTAAGATGTTATCATTTTGCCGGAATTTCGAGAGATCTGTTTTTCATTGGTTAAAAATTTACTATAATTCGTAGGGATTTAGTATGTTAAAATTTACTCTTAATTTTTACGCAAGAGCTTGTTTAGAAGCATTTAATTTATTTTTTATTGTTTCTTTTTTCGTTTTGGTTTTTGGAAAACTGATTTTTAAAATCGAAGACCCATCCGAAATTCTCGAATTTCATCGCATTTTATCTACATATACGAAACAGAAAATTGATTTATGTATTATCGACTCCATACTCCTTTTCTTTACACTACTGTTCCCTGGAGTGCTGTTTCATTTATTTATTGTTAAAATGTGATAACGAAAGTTATGTAATTTTTTTCATTTTGTATCGATTATTCTTTTTTTTTGTATATGAATTTTGAAATTACGAATGTCGCGTCGGCAAAGAGAAATGATACGATAAGTGACGTTTAAATTGGTTTTTTTTTCTACCTTTATTTAATCGATTCGAAACGCTTGTTACAATGTATTTTTTTGTAGATCGATTATTACGCGTGTTACTTTTTACATAGAATCGCGTTGGTTATCAATACGCCTGTATTACAATTTTGATGAACGTAGATTGAAAATTACGATTTTTTTATTGTTGATTTTTTTTGTTTTGGGGGAAATTTACTCTTTTTTTTCTTTGTTGTTTAATCGTTGAAAGCGAGAATTATACATTTTTATATTGTCTTACGATTGTGAAATTAATCGTTATATTCGATGTACGATACTATATTAATATAGGGATCAATGCTATATTTGTACGAGTATTTTTGCGGATAATCTGATAGACATCGAGTTACGTAACATATACGACAGAAAAGCCAAAGTTATACGATGTAACATATTGTAATACGTGTGTAACTGAGTGTGTGTGTGTGTGTAAAAAGAACAATTATTATATTTAAACTAAAGGATATTGTAATTGTAAACGTACAAAATAAAGAACTTACACCTTTTAAGAGAAAATTTTCGTTTTTTTTACGTTTGAAGTGAGAATATATTTTGTTTTTTTTTTTCTTTTTTCCTACTTTGATAAAGAGTATATCATATCTTAGTTTTTTCACATTTCCAGTGTTTTTCCTTCATCATTCCTGTTCATTTTTCAACTCAAAAATATGTCGAGTTTCAAGATAAACTTTTTTACGACATGTCGCACTTCGGTACTTCGTGTTCTTTTGATAAGGCCCTGGTCTGATTTGTGATTGTCACATTGTAAGTGTACATATGTATTTTCTGTTGCACAGTGTGCTGTCAAACACATGTCAAAACCTAATTTGTGCGCACCATGATTGTTGAAAGAATTATTTTTGTATTAATTTGTTCATCCCTGATCGTTAAATCAGCCCATGGGATCGTTTGTTTACCTGCTCCTGTGGCTTATGCAACAGTGGGATTTGAAACAGGCTGCCAGGTCGGTTTCGAACTTGCAGGTATTTTGGGCCTGAAAGACCTTTTAGGGCCCTTATTATGTAGTTTACTTGGAAGCATCAAAGCGCCCATACCATTTCTGCAAGGATTGCCAATATTTTTCGTTCCTATATGCGTAAGAAAATTTCCACTTCTCAGTGGCGATGAAAGAGAGCATATTTCGGAAACGGTGAATACTGCGGATGGAATGGTGTTGGCGTTGATTTTAGCAATTTTGTTGGGACCATTGCTGGGACCTCTGCTTTTTCCATTGTTGGTTTCAATTCTTCCAAAATTGTTTGTTCTTTTGAAAACCGGATCTAACGCGCTTATTCGAGAATTGGTGCAAGATTTGAGTGTCATCAAGCTATGATCGTATTCGATATTTTACTTTGTTTCATAGTTTTTTTCCATTACCTACTTCAACATTGTCTTCCTCTTTTTTTTTTTTTTTTTTTTTAATTTTAAGATAGGTACCTATTAATTTTTTGAACTTCGTCGAAAAAATATAAAATTGCCAACTTACTCAGTCAAGTAGTTACCCTAAAACATGTTATTTTTATCGCAACTCATTTTCTCAAATAGGTATACCTAGATAACTTTTTATTCTATGACGTAATATTCAATATTCATACAAAACATCGCGTCGTATTTTTTATTGAGAATATTGAGAATACCTACCAACCTAAATAATTATGTCGAAATCTAATTTGTAAAAATGCGAGTAGAAAAAATTATTTTTTTATTAATTTGCTCATCGCTGATCATAAAAACAACCATTGCAACCATCTGTATCCCCGCACCGATTGCTTATGGAACATTGGGCTTCGAATCCGGCTGTGAAACTGGTGCTGAACTTGCAAGTATTTTAGGTCTGAGCGATTTGTTAGGACTTCCATTATGTCTTCTGGTGGGCGGCCTCAGAACAATATTTCCATTTATTCAAGGACTCACCGTATTTTTCGTTCCTGTGTGCGTAAGTCATTTTCCACCTGTCAGCAGTACAGACAAGGCAATTATTTCGAGAACAGTGAATAGTGCCGATGGAGCTGAGTTATCCGTATTCTTAGCATTATTGTTGGGACCATTGGGATTTGCGCTTCTTCCATTGTTGCTGTCAATTGTACCTCAATTGTTTACTTTGAAAAGTGGAGCTAATACGCTTGTTCGAGAATTATTGGATTATTTGAGTTCTGTGATTAAGTTGTAATTGAAGTCTAATTTTAAGTTTGGTTACCTATAAATATATTTAATATTTAGGCCTGCAAGAGTTTTATTGATCGTTAAAATATATCCATCAATTTCCAGTCATTACCTACGTAACTTTTGACGTAGAAAATTATAGGCAGGTAATTGATGACTGAAATCAAAGTATTCCGGCCGTGAATCCATTAGCACCATTTTCCAGCCGATCTCGAGCCTAGCAAAAGTTGACTTTTCTCCAGCAATTTCAAATCATTCCAGAAGGCATTATAAGACATCGGCTGCTGAAAATTTAATTGCATAAGTATAATTTTTATAGGGGCTTTCTTTGATGTAGAGAAAATTTGAAAAAAAAAGTTTCTTTGTCTATAGAAGTTGAAACTTGGACCATTCTCATTCGAATCTTTTTTTTTTTGGAATTTACATAATTGAATGAACTGAACAATACGAGTTGAGCAAATTGTAATTCGAAATGTTACAAAGTAAGAACATTTATGTATATGTACATAACAAAAAATAACCAAGCCTATTGCAGAATGATTCAACTAGGTAGGTTTCTAAGGTATCTATCAATATCATATTTTTGTTGGATGGACATGTGTCACTCGAAGCTCTGATGATACAATACAGGGTGCTCGACATCACATACTCCATGCACAAGATCAAATAAATGAGGACGTGTCAGAATCGCATTTTTTCACGACTGGGTTGACGTAAGATAGGCAGAGTTTGTTTTGATATAAAATGCAACTTGCATTAGCAATCGCGTTCTGCCCCATGAAGATCGGCAAAAAATAACAAATTGATCGCGTTCTCTGCCGATAATTCCTCCAATATAATTTCTTCGCAGAGTTCCTGTAGACCTTCAACTTGATATTTATCAGCAACTACGAATAACTCTGTCACTATTTCGCGATTTGGAGTTTTGTCAGTATACATGAACAGTAAAAATTCTTCAAATACTTCAGAACGAATGTCTGAGATGTTAACTTTGTTCAATCTATTTTCTTGTAAATCGTGTTTGAACATGGCCTCAAAAACGGGACTACGCGCTGCTAAAATACTTCTGTGAACACCGAAATTCTTACCACCCACAACAAAAGTTACATCTACAAAAGTTTGATTATGCAACAAACGTTCTAATCCTTTTGGAAGATTGTTAGAAATTGTCATTTTCGCTTTAGGCCCCCGCCTTGGCCAATTATCAATAACACCCAATTCAGCATACGTAAATTCGCAGAAAACTGTTAATGTGTCTTCAGGGAGAAATTTGTTCTTCGGATCTGGATTGAATAATACCAACGTTGAAACAAAATTCGGACATCCATGTTGATTACTGTCCAATGTGAATATGGCTTGAGTTTGACGAACAAGTCGTTCACATCCTTCGGCATCTCGTACATACATTGTCATGTTGACCAATATATCATAGCCATAGATATTGTCTCTGTCAAGATTCAAAAATAATCCGATATGGTCTACACCTTCAAACTTCAGGTTGTCAGTCACAATAGTCAAGTACCATTTATATTCGGGATTTTTAGAGTTGCTGAATTCTGACGAGCTGAGCGATTTGTTAACTCTACAATGATATTCTTCAAAACCTTTGATTGTCCACAATTGTGAACTTTTTCGCCATTGGCCGTTAGTGATACAATGCGAATCTGGAATTGAAGTTTTTGTTTTGGTAGGTAATACGATAGAGGCGCTTGACTGGCTCATCTCTGTAGGTGCAATGATACTTCTCAAATTTCTGTAAAACAAAACAAAACAAAAGCCATATTTCATAATTATTTTCATTCTTTAAAGACATTAATATATTCCAACATACCTAATACCAGGCCTTTTTCATGTTTCTTTCCTTGAGGGGACTCTAAATTGAAATTGCGAGTACCCAATTTTCATACACCCCCCCCCCCCCCCTTCGCCTCCGTATTCTCAGAAAAAAATCAAAGTAGGTGCCTAAAATTATTTTTCTATTGTTTGAATAAATATTTTTGATATTACGTATAAAAAACTAACTTCAGTTTTAATTTAGGTAAGTTCAAGGTAAGTAGTACATTTTTAAATTTAGAGCAATTTTCAAATTTTTATCGTAATTTTGATCTCGTTTTCGCACTTGACTATTCTGATAGGTAATTCAAAAAAAAAATTCAAAAGTTACCAAATTTTTTTTCAAATTCTTTCATGTTTTAGTTTTTATGGCGATTTTTTTTTTAGATTTTATTTTGTGAATTGCAACAAAGCAAAGCACCTCATTGGTGCAAATTTAAGAAAAATTGATATGATTGCATTCCACTGCCAAAAAAAAGTTGGCCCTACCAAAAAAAGGGTGGCAAATGTTATCAACAAGTCAGTCAAAATCACGGATTTTGCTTTTCAACGTAAGACTCACACGATATTTTTTCAACCGAACGAAGCTAGATCGACAGAGCATGCACAAATTATTTATCACTATAAATAGCCAAAATTTCAAGCGCTAAAGTGCATTTTTCAATTTTTTTGGTGAATTTTTGAAAATCAAATTTAAACTAAAAATGAGATGCAAAAATCAAAATTTAACCAAATGGATCCAGAAAGCTGAAATTTGGCATATATCCTATGAATCTAACAATACCTACGAGTACCTACATTAGCGATATGTTCGTACACTATTTCTTCAAAAAAAAATCCGTTTTGGAAGGGCTTTGGTTTACATTGTGGATGAAATTTGTAGTGAAGTAGGTACTTGTATTTGCTAAATATTTGCATTGATGTTTTTGCGCAGATCACCCAGCAAAGAAGAAGAAAAATAATTACTGATGGAATGTTTCAATGCATATTTGACCAACTCAATTTAGATTATGGGATGTGTGAAGAGAATTTTTCGATGATTGATCATGTTTTTCTGATCATTCAAATGCCTATGTAAACAATGTGACACATATGAGTTATGAAATGGTGAGTTTCATGTTACACTAACTTATGATAAGAAGGAATAATTGTTACCTGTAGGTAAAAAGTCCTGGAATTCGGTGTATGCCATAGATAACCTATCTTGCAGGCGTGCTGCACATTTGATTTCAATTTTCAAGTTAATAAATTTGAACTATTACGCGGTACTTTGACGCAGTTATATCATTCAAATGACGCGGTGGTACTTTGGCTTGCTGCCCAGGTGAATAGCAATTGCAATTCCCATTCCAGGTGACGAGTTGAAAAGTGTATTCATTTTTTGACAATCATTGACTGACAAGTGACAAGTTGAAAAATAAAATATCGAATTTTTTGAAATTTTTAGAAAATTCCAAAATTTGTCGATTTCTGCAATCTGCCTCGGCGCCTCGGCATTTCGGCAATCTGCAACAAATTTGAAATTTCCAAATTTCTCAAGACTTCGTCAGTCCCTTCAAATCGATTTCCGCTATTTTTGGGTCAATCAAGACTCTGGAGCCTCCAGCAGAAGTTGAATTTTCTCCAAAAAGACGTTCTGAAATAAAATATAATCTAAAAAATGAAAATCGAAAAAAAAAATGTAAAAAAAAAATATATATTGTTAAAAAAAAATACAAATAGAAATCTCTAGCAGTAGCCGCAGTAAATCGTGAAAATACCGGTTTTTACAACTTGCTACTTTTTTTCTTTCCTGCTGGGGGTGCCCTTGATAACGATAAGGACTGATTAGAATTTTGTTCAAAACATGTTCAATAATTATAAATATATTATTTGATCACCTTTAAAGTTAAAACGTTTGCTTTTCAAAGGTTTAAGGTTTTTCACATCCGTGATCAATTTCATCAAATAGTGATGCGCTGGAGCTTAAGCTTATTTAATATTTATTATCAGTAGCAATATCCATAGACTGACTTTGTGCCGGTAATGAACGTGAACCGACATTGATTCATAAAAAATATCGTGTTATACCAACACAATTCTTCAAAATGTTCGAAAATGATTAATGAGTAAGTAAGTATTGTTCAAGTGACATTCACTATTGTTTACGTAGATACATGTATTATTACTTTGATACCTAATTAACTGATAGCTGAAATTTGTCTGTTACAATTTTAGCTAGATTCGATCTCCGAGTATCTGTGTATTCCTAGATTCACAGTAACGTTGATTTTATTTCATTAGTTTCGTCATTATAGATCACTACCTATTTTATCTGAGAATGATCGTCGTTCGTCGTGTCCCAATTTGTAAGTATTCACCGTGAAAAAGTCATCATCGATCTTCATTGATGGATTGATTCACTTCATACGTTATCATTCATCTACCTGTGTTTTTTTTTTTTTCAGATTTTGCCTCAAGAGTTACCCAAAATCAGTAAAATCATGTGTAATTCAGTTTTTACTATTGAACGATAGATCATTGAAATTGCAATAAAAAACTATATGTCGAGAAACCGAGATATTTAGTGCCTTATTTGACTCTGAACCGAAGTAAATTCAAATTGGTGAGTGGAATTCCGCATTGAAAATCATTTCTACTGACGCAGTTCAGTGTTATGTTTGTAGAATGTTCAGATTTTAATGATTTTTTACAAACGAAGTCAATTTTCAACGTTTTATGTGCGAATTATTTAAAATAAATTTGAAAAATTTCGCAGGAATCATTTACGTTGGGTTGTTCATAGACATCGAATGAACAAATCTTTGAGAAAGAAAAGCAACTAGGAAAAAGCGAAACGATTTCGTCAATCCAGTCATTACCGAAGTGTTACAATATTCAACTGTAAGAATGTTTTCAATCTGCAAAGGTCACACACATCTGTCGAAGCAGTTATATTATTTCCACGAAGGTACCGCCATAAAAATATTTCCCAATCTTCGAGGTCGTAACTATTCAGAAAAATCATACCACATGCCAATAACAGGAACAGCTGTGCTTTCTAGCGTACAAGATCATGTTGATTCTCCAAAGTTCGTTCATTATAACCGTAATTTTAATGTGAAACAGACATTCCTTAGCTTATCAAATAACGCAAATTTTTCCAAGGAATTACGTTACATGCACACAGAAAGTAACGTAGAGAGAATCGTCTCATTCGAAAGACATTCTGATTTCTCCAAGCAGTTGAATTCGATCATAAAAAACGAAAACTCGACTGTGGAAATTGGTAATCTGGTGGAAGAATGGCTCTTACGTTTTGATTCTTTGGGCGGAATCGAAGCTAGTGCAGTTTCCGGCGCGTTCAACAGCTTATTAAGATCCAGTATTTTTAGTACCAAATGGAACTCCGGATATCAAGAAAATTTCAAAAAGTTAATTGTTAAATTAGCTGAGAAAGGAGACCGGTTATTAGATCCAAATAAACGAGTTTCTTCTAAATTTAGCTCTTTTCACATTGCTAATAGTTTGTACTCGTTATCCAAATGGGATGTGTTGAATAGCAACGTATGGCAAGGCTGTGTTCAAATTGGTAACCGGAAAGTAGCCAAGGTTGATGTATTCAGATCTGTAATCAGTGGTTTAATACGTCGAGGAACTTGGATACTGGAGAATGAAACAGTGGATCAATTTGATGCTCGGAGTATCAGTAATTGTCTAGGTGCTCTATCGAAATGGAACATTAACGAGTTCGAAGGATCGAGGAAATTCATCAGTCTTTTAGTAAAACGAGGCGTCAAAGTCATTGATCAGTTCAATCCTGTAGCCGTTTCAAAGAGCTTGAGTGCTTTGTCGTGGTGGAATATAAGCGATTTCGAAGGTGCCGGAGAATTTATCGCACTGCTGTTTGAACAGAAAAATTCAATCGGTGATAGATTCGATCCTCTGAGTATCACCAAAACCTTGAACGCGATGTCCAAATGGCACGGCGACGAATTGCAAGGAGCCAAGGAGTTCATAATCTACCTAATGAAACAAGGAACTTTGGTGGCGAATAAATTCAATTCCGCGGACATCTCGAACAGTTTTAACGCACTGTCCAAATGGAACGTCGACGAGATGCAAGAAGCTAGAGGTTTTATTGTGTCGTTAATCAAAAATGGAAACTCTATCATCGATACATTCACTTGCAAAGATATCGTTAACAGTTTAAATGCGTTTTGCAAATGGAATATTGATGAATTACACGGTTCCAAAGAGTTCATCGTTCGGTTAATAAAAAGAGGAAGCTCAACAACCACTGGTTTCAATGCTCAAGGGATCGCCAATAGTTTGAACGCGTTGTCCAAATGGAATATTCACGAGTTTGATGGAAGTAAACATTTCATCGTACAATTGGTCAGATGTGGAATTCTAACAGCTGATACATTCGACTCGTTGAATATTTCTAGCTCCTTGAATGCGCTTTCGAAATGGGATATAGACGAATTTGACAAAACCAGAGAATTTATTACTCGATTGATTAAACGAGGTCGTTCGCTAATCAATAGATTCAATTCGCAGTGTGTTGCCAACAGCTTGAATGCTCTATGTAAATGGGACTTAGACGAATTTGAAGAAGCCAAAGAGTTCATAATGGAAGTACTGAAGCGAGGAAACTCCTTAATTGACACATTCAATGCTCAAGAGACTGCAAATATCTTAAACGCTCTATCCAAGTGGAGAATCGACGAGTTCGAAGGAACTAGAGAATTCATTGTTCGTTTAATTAAACGCGAGAATTCAAAGATTCCCAGATTCGATTCCCAAGAAGTTAGTAATTGCTTAAATGCTTTTTCCAAGTGGAACGTCCATGAATTAGAAGGAGCTACGGAATTCATTGCGGAACTGATCAAACAAGGAAATTCAATTTCTGGTGAATTCAGTTCGCAAGCGGTCGTTAATAGCTTGAATGCCCTATCCAGATGGTGGAATATTGTTGGAATACCACCATCACGAGATTTTATCGTCAATTCTGTAACTCGTGGAAGCGCTATCGTTGATAAATTTAGTCCTATAGAAATTTCTAGCGGTTTTAACTCTGTATGTAAATTGAACATTTTTGATGGCAAGAAATGGAACGTGAATCAGTCGAAAAACTTCAAACGTTTCATTATCAAACTTGCAGAAAAAGGTACCAAAATATGCAGTGAGTTCACTTCTCGAGGCATCACCGACATATTTGATGCTTTCTCAGAACTGAAATATGCGAGTAAAGAAAAATGGACACCAGATGAATGGAACTGTTTGAAGAATTTCCTCGTCAGTCTTTCTAGTCTAAATGCTCCGTGTAAAAATTACACTCTGCAGGAGATTTCAACTATATATAAAACAATATCTGATTGGAATGTTCTTCAAAATAATGAATTCGACTCGAATCAGGTTGATAAGTTTAAAGATCTCATCAATAATCTGGAAAACCGCCTTCTCGCGCTTGGAAATGAACAGAATTATGTGAAACCTGAAATTAACATCATGTATGCCGTTAAAATTATCGAAGATTTCACCGAGCTCAAGTCTAAAAATCTTATTCTGTCTGAAAATCAGTTACTGGTTTCGTTGATGTGTTGTTTAAGTAGTAATGTGGAGAAATGCGGAGCTTCTAGTTTGAAGGATGATTGGATTCAAAGAAGCATTGTGACTGGGTTGCACGGTCTTCTGAAAATTGCCGGTGAATTGGAAGATAGATGCGGTTTGGAAGGAGCATTTGATGATAGTTTGTCTAAAATATACAATAAGATGGTTGGAATTGATCTGGATCATATCGATGAAATAGAAGATGTAGCTTATGAATTTGAGAAATTACAAATAATTCGAGATATGCAGTTTTTGTCTCGTTAAATGATCGTTTTTATGCTGTGATAATTTAGGTTTAGAAATTTCTTTTCTAGAATGTGTTATTT
Source organism: Planococcus citri (assembly GCF_950023065.1). Classification (NCBI taxonomy): domain Eukaryota; kingdom Metazoa; phylum Arthropoda; class Insecta; order Hemiptera; family Pseudococcidae; genus Planococcus; species Planococcus citri. Next base: position 58,970,908 of record NC_088678.1, on the reverse strand, counting down.
TTTTGAAATGTACAAAAATTAATAGGATTTTTTCTGCTGTGTTCGAATTATTTTTAATTACTTACCTGTGTTTTATTTTCATAGTGTATCATTTTGTAAATTATGTAAATTTGAGAACTTCTTATTTTGTTACTATTCAATTGTTTATTTCGTTGTTTTTTTTTTAATTTTATTTATTTGCATTTTCCGGGATGTAATTTTTAATAAATCGATTGAAATTAGAACCATTCGTTTTGTTTCAGATGAAAGAAAGTTTTCACTGTTGAGAATTGTACGGTTCCTAATTTATTCAGAGAGAAAATCAACCGATGTCTTTTCAGGATAAATTTTTCGTCATACGAGGGAGATCGCAACTTGCATCACGATTTTTGAACCGAACGAAAAGCAGCTCAAAGAGCATGCGAAATAATGAACATCACCAGTCAAAATTTCAAGTTCTAAAGTGCATTTTTTCATTTTTTTTTTAATTTTTAAAATTCAAATTTAAGCTAATAATGAGAATAAAATCAAAATTTTACCAAATTAACCTATAAAGCTGAGGTTTGGGATATACCCTATTTTTGATCCTCCAAATCGATTGGAAACTGTTTCTAATCGTTTTGATCAGTTCTAGAATTTTCAGCGATTTTTAAAATTTGAAATTTCCAAAAACTTTCATCAAATAAAACTGAAAACTCGAAATTCACTCTGAACCTTGATTTTGGCATACTGAGTCAACTGGATATGATTTCAAGTTGTTTTAAAATCCTTAGCAGTAGCATTCTTTAGAAAATTCAATTTTTCGAAAAAAAAAATTCATAAAATCTGTCCAAATTAACTTGAGCATGTATGCTGGACATTGTGATTTTTGTTGGTGACTCGCTTGACCAATCAGACACATTTCATGTCTTTTTTTTTGGAAAAGTGGTATCTACCTATTTCTAAAAAATCACCGTAGGCAAATTGTGAAATCGCTGGGCAAAAATTTGGTTTCGATATGGAACACACCGATTTTGGAAAAATATTGTGTAATCGGTCAAGTGACTAGTGAGTCACCAACAAGCCCTGCAATCTCGAGCATTCGTGCTGAATAATTTGATATGACTGATTCAATAATTTTTTTTTTGAAAAACTGGAAATTTCCACAATGTCGTTGGAGGCTCCAGAACGACTTAAAATTGCCTCCAGTCAACTCAGCGTGTTGAAATTAAGGTGTAGAAAAAATTCCGAGCTTTCAGTTTCATTTGGTAAAATTTTTTTGTAAATTTCAAGTTGAAAAAATTTACTGGAGGCTCCAGAACTACTCAAAACGATCCGATTCCGCTTTTAGTGGGATTGCAACCTTTCTCTGTGTCTTCAATTGTTTACTTTACGATAGCTGACTTGAAAAATCGTTAGGTAGGTACCTAAAATTTTAGGTGTACAAAAAAGGAAATAGATATTAAGATTTGTAGTCCAACAATGTCACGCAATGGCGTTTTGAAAATTTTCCATGTTTTACTGATAACTGCTGAGGTAGGTCTAGGTGTAGTTGATAAAATTTGAAATCACTTGGTTTGTAAGCTAACCGAAAAGTTGTTTGGAAGGTACTTTTATCGCAACAGTTCTAACAGGTAGGTACCTAACATATTATTATGGGCCATTAATGCATTTTAAAACCTCGTCAGTCGAAGACGTTCGTCGACATATCAATAATATGTCAGTTGAAAGCACCACTTTTACGCTAATTTGTTCGTTGCTGTTCGTTAAAACAGCGAATGCGATCATTTGTGTGCCTGCACCAATAGCTTATGGAACATTGGGATTCGAAACCGGATGCGAACTCGCTACCACAGTTACTGGTATTTTAGGTCCGACTTTGGGTAAAATATTGGGTACACCATTATGTTTTCTGCTTGGTTTAGTCAAATCACTGATACCGTTTCTTCAAGGATTAGCTGTGTTTTTTGTTCCAATATGTGTTAGTCAATTTCCACCCGTTAGTGATGCAGACAAGATGATTATTTCGGGAACGGTGAATGTAGCGGATGGAATCGAGTTGGCGTTGATTTTAACAATACTTCTGGGACCATTATTAGGACCGCTACTTTTTCCATTGTTGGTATCAATTCTTCCTTCGTTGATTAGTTTAAAAACTGTACTTTACGAGGTTGTTCGAAAGTTGTTGGAAATTCTGAGTAAGATTGAGTTGTGATCGAATGATACCCAAGCACAACCCTACCTAACTAACTATACCCAGCATACATATTAACGTATGAATTAATTCCTATTATTCAAGAAAATATATTCATTTGAGTAATTTCAGATACTAATTATACCAACATAATTAGGTATTGTTATTTAATAAATGAATAAAATTATTCAGCACGCTGAAAAGTTCTTTCACACGAAATTAACAAACGAGCCATATGATTCAAACAAAATATACTTCACGAAATTACATAAATTACCATTAATAACAAAATACATACATTATGTACAATATTACAGTATAGGCGAACATTAAAAACTATTCATAAAATGTTAAGATGATAGATAGAAGGGTAACGGGCCGCTTTTTCTAACCATCCTCGCTATTTTTTCGACCTCCTGCCCGTTTTTGTTTCGTTAGCCAAAGTGATTAGCAACAGCTCGAATGCTCTATGTACACGAATTTGAAGGAGCCAAAGAGTTCATAATGGAGCTAATGAAGAGAGGAAATTCCTTAGTTTGCACATTCAATGCTCAAGAGACTGCAAATATTTTGAACGCTCTGTCCAAATGGAAAATCGACGAGTTCCAAGGAACCAGAGAATTCATCGTTCGTTTAATTAAACGCGAGAATTCAACGATCCCCAGATTCGATTGCCAAGAAGTTAGTAATTGCTTAAATGCTCTTTTTAAGTGGAACATCAATGAATTGGAAGGAGCTACGGAATTCATTGCAGAACTGGTCAAACAAGGATATTTCTTATTAAAACGAAAAATCGAGCGGTCGAAAACATAGTGTAATGGAATAAAGCAGCCCCTTACCCCTACCTACTTGAAACCTGAAAATCTTCCATTGAAAGCAATCAGCATCTAAACTTAGCCACAGCGACTATTTTTTTAAATGTCGAACTATACTACATATAAAATTTTACCCAGTCAACAGAGCATGCATACAATAAAATTAAAAAAAGAGAAAGGAATAACTCTCTCAGAATACAGTATTCAAAAATACACATCTTCGTAGAAGATCCAATAAATAATAAAAAAAAAAGTTAAGAAGAAAATAAGACGAAAAACGCACGATAAAATTGATACCATCAATACGAAAAAAGAAGAGAAAAAAATAAGGAAAAATAATATCCCACTAAATTACAAAATACGTATAACACTACTTAAGAAGTCTTAGCGTCTTAGCTTAAAATAAAATACTTACTTTGTAATTTTTAAAACATCCGTTTCTACGATAATTTGACCAAATGGTTAAAAAAAATTACGCATACACGACTAGTGAAAAAGACGTACAGAAATATCACAAAATCATAAAAAATAAAAAAAGGGAGGGGCGCACCGAGAGATGTTTCTCATCCGATAATTTCAATATGCCCATCTATAAAATCGGCTGTCTTAGGAGACTCGGTTTGATCGCCGGTATGGCCGTTTTGTAAAATAGGCGAAGCGGATCTGGATGAAAGTGACGATGGTCCTGAAGATTGCCGACTAGCAACACGATTGGAAGTTTTTTGGGCTGGTTCGGATGATAAAAGATTCAAAATAGACATCAGCTTCCCCTTCAAGTCATCCTTCGACTTATTTTCCGGCTCGTGGGTGATTTGCAGAGGCTTTTCGGGTTCTGGTAATCGAACCGAAGGTGGAGGTGGTTTAGGTTTAGGAGGACGAGCAGTATACGGACGATTTTCCTTCGGTTCGGGATAATTCACAATGCTGAATATGAACCCTATGCAACCGAACTGGATATGAGAACCGTGATTCAACGTAGCAGTTCGTTCCCAGCTGCTGTCTCGACCGTTTGGAAATTTATGGGAGTTTGATTGGCAGCGACATTGACTCTATTAAAACAAACAGATTTAGAAACGTGCCACAGATAGACGTACAAGTATTTAAATACGAATACGATGTAACTTACTCTATTCGGATTCGCGAGGAAGTTATCCCCTACAAGATACTCATCATCGCTGCAGTCAGTTTGTGGAATCGATGGGTCACCGATGTCATGGGCATTTACATTATTATTCGATTTTTGTTCCGTTTTTACCGAATTCTCAGGTTGTCTTGGCCGTGCTCTAGATGTAGCCGATGCTTGGGTACGTCGCCGTGGTTTTGTCAGCTTACGTACCTGTACTGATTCAGTATTGGACGTCGTTTGAACTTCGTTCGGAGGGGTAGCATCGTCGTTTACAGCGATTGTCTGTTTAGAGGCAGGTTTACTTTTACGAGACATTTTCGAAGGTTTTGGATCGTCGTCGATTTCATAGGCCTCTTTTCTTTTAGCTGAAGGGCGTTTCACTCGTTGAATTCGTTGTTTAGCTATTGAAACGTCTTCGTTGGTTTCGATTACAGCTGGAGTGTTGTTGATGGCTTTAGAAATCTCGTTCAGGTCCTCGTCGGCAATGGCAGCCATTTCTTGTTGCGATTTCGATACTAGTTTATCGATATCGTTTATCAACTTTTTGTACGAGCTGCGAGTTTCGGCAGCCGTTACAGTTGAACCAATTCTTTTGGATTGAACGTTGCAGGGTACTGTTGAAGAATTATTGGTGGGTTTCTTCTTTTGTTGAGGTTTCGTTACTGGTTTTGGAGCGATAGGGGTATCCGGTTTGGTTATTTTAATGATGGGTTTTTCGTTGGTGTTACGAGATATATCGCACGTGTAACAGACGCCGTCCACTGTTGTGTTGTACTCGCTGTAGTTTATAAGCTCGTAAGAATTGGTTACCTGTAGAAATATGGGTAAGATAAAATAAAGCAAATAAGGTGATATTTTCAAGTCAAGACAAGTAAATACACTGAAATTTTGGAATAAGGTCGTTGAAAACACTCACTTTATCGTAAAATATCACAGCATGTTCTTCCGAAACGAAATTACAATTTCCATAATTTCTCAGGCAAACGTCATTCGAGAAACCTAAAAGGAAAAAAGAGTAAATAATAGAAAAAGAATTGCCGCATAATTAATTTTTCACAGCGATAAACTCACCTAATCCTATACTAAGAGATTGTCCATACATATAAGTGAGAGGTCTATGTGATAAAGGACATAGAACAGCTCGGACCTTCCCTTTAGGCCGATCTGGAAGCGCATCATTTATGTTATCTTTCAGTAAAGGATGAAATAATGGATATGGATTAGCATTCGGTGTGAACGAAGGGGGCAAGTCTTCAGTTAGTTGTTTAATTTTCTGCATCATCAAAATACGACGTATATCTTCACTGAGAGTAGTAATTGAAATACCTCCTAAAATTTAGAAGAAGAAATCATTCATTAGAATTTACCGAAATATAAAAACGCGGGAAAATGTTCAGTACGATTTGATGGTTAAATACCTGTGATGAAGTTTCTATTAATATCTCTAATAACATAATTTTCAATTTTCTTCCAGCTTATGTTTGATTCGGTTGGATCGATAGGGTTGGGTAATTGTTCTGTAAAACAAACAAATCGAAAGTTATCAAGACGTTTAATTCAAAACCATTCAATTACCAAAAAAAAATTCGAACTAACCAGGAACGTCGTCATTTAGACAGATTTCCTCGGACTTGACCGTGACCCTGAAACGTGATCAAATTATCATAATAAAATTTTCCTTCGAATTAAAAATTCTATATCGGAACAGAAGCAGTAAAAACTTACTCTTCTATTGGAGCTGTATCACAGGAAGTCTGGCTAGATTCTGTTTCAACTACCTTTGCTTTATCGGATGACTTTTTAGGCCTACTAAATAGCTCGTTGTCTGCTTCGAGCCAAATCTTCCATTTAGCTTTTTTGAAAGGCCTTAGGTTGTATTTTTTCTGATTATTATTGTTAGTTTGACTGGTAGTCGCAGTTGGCTGAGTACGATCAGCAGGCTTACTAGTTTGAAGCTCAGGACGAGAAGTTGTAGTTTTTGAAACAGATTCCTAAAAAAAATCTCATAATAAAATACCACATTGAGGCAATACTCCAAATGATAAAATAGTAATTTCGTTTACTTGTGTTCTGAAGCAGCGACTGGTAGCCCTCTTCGATGTAGGTAAATTATTATTCAGAACGCTAGCAGATTTAGATCGAACAACTTGTTCTATGCAAGGTATTCTAGGCGGTGGATGTTTATAATGGTATTTCACGATGTCAGGAATCTACATACAGAAGTTACAAAATTATTAATTTCGAACTTAAAATTCAAAATACAAATTCTAAAATCACATACTTTGATTGAAGAACGAATAAGTTGTCGATTCGTTTGTCGTTTATCCAACGATTTAATTTTCTCAATAAAATTCGATTTCACATCTTCGTCGTCAATTGGAACAGAAAATTTACTCCACCAGGACATCAACTCGGTAACACTAGACGGATTTTTCATAACACGTTCCTATCATAACAAAAGCACAATGAAATATAACACAGAACGTACTCGTTGTAAGTAAATAAATTTGAAAATTACCAGCACATGATGAGGATGTAACGGACACATCCACTTTACATCGGGAATACTACACAATGGAGGATTCAAACAGTTCAAATGAAAGTGAGCAGGACAAAAATCACAGCTGATCATTGGTCCGGCAAGACAGGTTCTGAAATAAATATTCAAAAGTTCAATAAAAATCAGTCAACGACTAAGATTAAGGTTTAAACTCGTATCAACTTACCCTTTGCAATAATAGCACTTTCTAGCTGGTAACTTTAATAGATCTCTGGAATCAAGGTCGTTAGGAAAACTCTCGGAATCTGAAACATTAAAAATAACATGTAACCCAACATTCGCATAATTATTTACACGCTAAACATCAAAATACGCCATACCTTTCTCGGTACCGATCAAATTCATATCAATATTCGCCAAGTACTCAAGGGGCAAAGCGAACTGTTTCGGATTTCCTTTGGAAGCATCGTTAATAATATCGGTAAAAATTTGTTTGATTCCGGTAACGTTATCCGCAGCAGATACTTTCGTTTTCTTTCGACTTCGTTTTGGTTTTGCTGCAGGACGTTTTTTATTATCGGGTTCATCAGCCGAATCGCTAATAACGCCGCTGCTTTTCCGATCTTTCAACATATAATCACAATTGGTCAAGTTGATGTGAACTTGGGTATTTTTTATGTTTTCGATGAAATTCGTCATTTCAAAGTGATTGGATGGAGTTTTTGAAATAGTAGTATTATTGTCGACCGACTCTTTTCGATTAGATTCTTTAACTGTGTTAACTTTAACTCGATTATCAATACCTAAGATTTTCCAAACGTCGTCCATGTTCAAACCGTCAACGTTACCGGCACCGTATCCGGTCGCTGAATCGTGGCAATCAGTTTCCGGTTCTATTTTTAAAGGAAATTCCAGTTCTTCATCATTGCATTCGATTTTTATAGGAATATTTTCAATACAAGTGGCTTCATCCGAACTCTCTTCTAGTTCACTTCCTACGTTATCTTCATCGATACTTTCGTTTTTGATGACGATCGAATCGTGAAGAAGAACTGATAGTGTTTTCTCCATTGCTGAAGATTGAGTGAAGTTCGACGCTGATGGATTCGAGTTCGTTAGCGTTTTTACGAGGTTATTCGCCGGATGATTGATAATGACACAAGTTCCGAAGGATTCTCGTGATTCTGAACGTTGCTGAACTGATTTCTTTACTACTGGTTTTTGCTGTAAATGAAAAAAGTACATTATTATTATTATTATTCAATTCACGATCTAGAGTGAGGATAATATAGGTATTCTTTTTTTCTAGAAATAAATATACCTGGTTATTTTTATGAGCGTATTGACAAGCGTTACAAATCCAGTGAGTATCCAAATCCACTTCTCTATTTCTACTTATAGGTGGATCGCTACGAAAACAAACAACATATTAAAGGTACCAATTTCATCATTAACTACATATTATTAAAATTAAACTCGTACTGGCACAACAAATGAACACATGCAGAGCAGCTTGTACACTTTAGAACATTTCCTTTTTCACCACAAGCGTCACAATGATCGTAATTATGACGTTTACCTCTTCGTTTGAAAAACTGATGTATATCTGGCGTGTTTTTCTCTCTTGAAGTACCAACGTTATTTTTATCAGGTGGTGATATTAAAGCTTGAATTTTCTGTAGAATTTCAGATTATTTATAAGTACTAACATGTCTCTGTAACACGAACAGGTCGGATGCAAAACTTATAATACAATGTTAAAGTCAATTTAATATTCTTACGGGCATCAACTCCTCATAGATGCTGAAATTTGCCATCTCCAGCCATGAGTCCTACTGTAATTCTTGCACCATCGTTCTGAATTTTTAAATATTTAAACCGCACTTTATTAGGATAGTTGTGTTACGTGTTTACATACAATTGAAATCTGAGTTGGAACCGGTTCGACATTCAATATTTTGGGGTCGTATTGTTTGGATTATGTGGACTTTTTAATTTTGAATACTCCACGGTACACTACAGGAATAAAAGTACGTTTTTGATGGAATATTCATTGATAAATAGAGGACTTATTTCAATTTTTCTCGCTCAAAATAAGATAAATATCCAATATCCATGCAACCGTTGATGGCTAGCTGGGATTGTCTGTTTCGTTTTTAACCTCAGATTGCTGGTTTTTTAAAATTACGGAGGCGAAATTTAGCGAAATTCACATTTTGCAGTGCTGCCATATGAATAAAAAATAATGAAAAAACGCACGTGTTTTCTTTTCTTTTGTGCTGAGCTAAGCAAAAAATAACGATGCATTGCATTTTCTGATTTCTTTCACTCTTCCATCCAAATTTTGGACTTTGGTCAAGTTTCATTCAGAAAAGGGGATCAATGATCATCATTTTAATTTCCATAGGCATAGGTATCACTTTGCCTTCCACTATCAAAATTTGTGAGAAGAATTTTACACAATCTGCTCCTTCTCCACTGTAAGCTTGATCATGTATTGAACATAACTTATTTATTGAGTAACGTTACAATATTTCACTTCTTGAATTCTTCTCTTTATAATCCCAATAACCAGCTATGGTGGGTAAATAACATAACTAATATGTGCTCTTTGTTTTTACACTTGACAAATTCACAAAAAATAAAAAACATCATTGAAAATTTATATTCATTTGCAAATATTTCAACACAGGTGCAACTTAACTTCTTAAACATAAGCGAATTTCCATACAGTATAAATCAAAAATCACTATTTAAAGAAACGTGCAACGTTATACGAAAGATACAACAAAGTACACTTCATAATTATTCATAAAATATCCTTAAAAACGAATTGGTGCAATAAAATGAAAAACAGTGTTTATCACTTACAAGTAATTTTTGCATATCATACTACGAGATCCATTTACACAAAATAGATATGCATTCTGATTGAATAAATTATTACGAAGACTAAAGAATATTACATCACTAAATCTACATCGGAACACTTTTTTCAAAAGAAAAAATTTCTGGTAACGCAACGTACTTGTATTAAATTACAACACCGTTAAACGGGATTTTTGAATTTCTATGAACCTATTGCAAAATTTCAGTATATTTTTTAAATTTTAAGCGTATCACATCGAAGAATTCAAACGAAAACACGCCTAAGTGGTAACATTTCAATTGGAAAGAATTTAAAAAGTAGTCCCATACAATTATAATAACAATCATGCACATTTTATCACAGATATAGAATCATTAATCATTCATCTAAATTCTGTACTGTCGATTCAAATGGCACAAAGCATGACAATCTTGGGTAGCGGTAAATTTAAAATTTAATAAATCAACTTATGAAGAAGAATAGACAATACTAAAGATGGCACTGGTTTACTGAGTGGTAACCTACCATCTCCTCTGATGGCGTTTTTCTGTTATATAATCTGCGTAAAAAACAAAATTCGAGTAAATACTAAATAAACAATTAATAGTGTTGGATAGTTCATGCATCATGCAACACTTACTTTCACTAAAACTGTCATTGTAGTCCGTAAAGCTTTCAATCTTAATGTTTTACTCTGTAAAAATAATAATTTCCGTAAATAAATATCGAAAGAATGCGATAAATTACAGAAATATGTAATCTAAAAATGAAGCTTTCGAAGAGATGACTTTTGAAAAATGAATCCTATGGTTAAAAATTTGCCTACAATGACAGTTTTATGCAAATTGGAGTGTTATAATTTATTTCAGAATTTCATATTCTTTTCAATCCATTTCTTCCCATCACCGTCTGAAAATAAATACATACGACACCGAAGTGAATTTTTATCTACTAATCCGAACATGCAATAATTATTAAATACCATTCACGAATTAATCCACGCAAATCCAACGTTTTCAAGTCCTCAAAGATTAGAACGCCTCGCGCAAACAAGAAATTTTCAAACGGGGGTTTTCATCACTTCACGAAATACTTGAGAGCAAACATTTCATTTTATTACGAAGATAATAAAAAAATGAGTAAATATTACAGTTTAGCGACGCATCCAATAAGTGAAAAGTGATATTGTTATCCGACTAAATCTACTAATCGCTGGAGCACTTCTGGCAGTATTATAGGAAGGCATTCTCAATCTGTAAATTTTACAATTCCTACAAATTCCGCATGTTAAAATTTCCCATGCACTTTCATCAGCATTTTTTTCAAAGCAGTCAACCGTTGAAAAAAACGTGCATGTAAAAAGTACAAATGAAGCATCTCGTGATAAAAAAATCCCACTCACATGATAGCCTTGAGTAATTAATACTTTTTTAAATACTCCCGACAGTAATTTAAAATAAGATTAAATAGCGTACCTATTAAATTTCCTTTTTAAAATATGCCCAGACAGTAATTTAAAATCCGATTAAAATCATGTAGGCTATTAAATTTCCTTATCTGAAGACTTCATTTGTAAAGTTATCTTGAATGACGAGAATTTGTCTACGAGTAGACGATCAAATTAAACATTTTTTTTTTTTTTGAATGCTAGTAAGACTTTCCATTAAGAATATTCCATGCAAAAATACATACAAAGCTACAATTATAGTTATAAAATTAAAAAAACCATCACCTTCAAATTCACCAATAATTGAAATTGTAAGCAAAAAGCAATATTGAATATCAGTATTGTAAAATTGAAGAAAATTTAACCAACTACGTATTTTCAGGATAATTATACCCTCCGGAAAAAATATTTGAAAAATTATTTGTCGGGGGAATAATTGGTTAGGCAAAAATAAAACACTCAACACCATCGATTTCTAGACAGAAACCCAAAGAATTCGTAATTCAAAAGCCATCTTCCACTATAAAGCAGCACATTCACGAATAAAAATACAAAATATCATACTTGTGTTCAGGATGATTCCTAATTTGGTCGATTAAAGTATGAGGCGGCATTTGACCAGTGCATATTTTATAAACAGCCGTAAACAATGGAAACCTACACAAAAAATTGTGAGCATGTAAGAGTAATAAAATTCATTGAATAAGTCACAGTGATCTGAAAATTATTCACTCACTCATTTTCCATGTTCTTATTTTTGAGCATATAATTCACTTCTTCAGCAGTAATTGGTCCTTGTAATTTTTGACCGTTCAGCATTTCTTTTTCTAATTCTTCTATCGACTGTAATAAATTTAAAATATTAAAAATTATGAAAAAAAAACATTAAAAAAAAATGATTTCATGCATAAATATATCAATTACTTTGCCAGATTTGACGAAAGCCTCAGAAACTTTACGATTACGACCTCCGTAACATGTAGTGATTAAATCAGCCACGCCGCAGGATTCATTGAAAGTTGAAAGTTCTTTAGAATTATAAAATGTTTCGGCAAATTTGATCATCTCCATTAACCCTAGACGTATAATAGCTGATTTTGTGTTATCACCAAGACCCATTCCGTCAGCAAAACCTGCGCCGCAAGCTACGATATTCTGTGAAAAAAAATTTATCAATAGACACATTTGCATTAAATTAAAATCAATAATGTATTTTTGTACTATTACTTTTAATGCACCGCAAACTTCAACGGTATCAACATCGCTGACAACCGAAACTTTGAAATTATCGGTTTCAATTAAGTCTTTCAAGATGGGAGCCATTACTTTATCTTTACAACCTGAAAAAATACGACGAATTAGAATAATTGGACAATTTTTTTGGAATAAGATATACGGTAACATACCGATAGTAGTTTCACAGAATTTTTCTTCGGCTACTTCGTGAGCTAAATTAGCTCCCATAAGAACATTAACTTCGATACCTAATATCCTATTGATAATATGAGAAATTAAGTCGATTCCACCACCTTCGGCTCTGTCAAAACCCTGTTGAATTGACATATGTAATATAAATTCGTAGATATAATTCATTTCTAAATTACCTATGTAGAATATAATGTACCTATTTACTTTAATTAACGATAATCCTACGGCGGTAGATTTTATTTTACCGCGTAAAGTTTCACATTGGCCTTTAATGAATTGATGAGGAACGACGAATATTAAAATATCTGCGTCTTTCGCCGCTTCTAATAAATCAGGCACAGCAAGCTGAAATTTTAACCATCTATTATCTATCCATCGTAGAAAATAATCACGAATACAAATTCAAAGTGAAAATCATACTTACGACATTGACTGGTAATTTATGTCCGGGTAAATATTTAACATTTTCGTGTTCGGTGTTGATAATTTCAGTTAATTTCCGTCCGTCGATATTTTCTTCGTAAACGTACATCGTAACCGTATCATCGAATGTATCAAGTCGAGCGGCATTATAACCGACAAGTTTAGCGATGGCTGAGCCCCTGAAAATTAATGTGTTTCTTAGCACGTGCATTTAACAATATCGATCGCAATTTAAAACACACAAATTCAACTCACCAATTTCCGGAGCCAACAATACAGACTTTTTTCGGAGCAGCCATTTCAACTGGAGGAATATAAGTTCAGCTGAATTCGACGTAAGAATTAATCACACACCGGCACGACGAGCTTCTTCAGAGCACGAATATGAATCGATATCAAAAATCTGTGTAAACCCAGACGATCGGAACTCAATTTTCGCGATATCAGAGCACTAGAAATTATAATCGATAATTCCTATTAAAAGGTCACAGTGGCCGTCAGATATATGTGACCTATGAGTTTAAAGTATATTACCTAAGCGATTTAATACTATAAAAACGAATAAACAACTAAATACGAGTGTAACACATTGCGAAGCATGTTCAGTTATTTTTGAAGCTTGAACGCTTGAAGATAAGACAGTGACCTTGAAAGTGACCTTCTTTCTAATGTATGCCTATCCTGGCATCGAAGGCGAAAATTCTCTTTCGATTTGAAAATTTTTTTTCAAAAGTGAAATGTAACCGGAACGAAATTTATTTTACGATCGAACTGGTGAATTTTTTCGGCAGATTAGTCTAATCGTAATATTGGTAACCTTCGACTAGAGATTACGAGGAACCGGAAAGATGAAAATTTTGCTTTGAGGGTAGAGTGAAACTGCAATAATGCACTTTTTAATTAACACCTGAGTAATAAATCGGTATTGGATGATAACCTTGGGGTCATATGGATATGGACTGTTGAATGATGAAAGAGTATGAAAAAAATTTCATCAAAAGTGTAAAATTATGTTGAGTAAGAATTTTTTTCAAAAATAAGGGCGTCAAAAATAATTGTTTTCGTGTGAAGTTCCGAAACAGAATTTTTCTACGACTTAAATATAACATTTTTCATTCATCTGTGCACAAACATTTTCAAATTGTGCCAAAAAGTAATGTTTCATCCGTAAGTACTGTACTCAGTACTTTTTTCAAGTCGAAATCAAAATATAAATAATCCTCAAATGCAATGAAAATGAAATACTTTGCTCAGAAGGTAGGTATCTAGACTCATTACAAAGTAGATGGTCACCTGTAGTAATTAAAAACTTTATTTACATCCGTTGGATAAAAGTTGAAACCATAACTTTTAGAAAGTGGTTTGTTGAAGGGTAAATCTTGAGAACCAGTTTTATATATAGGTACCTAGAGAATCTTAGCAATGTTCAACGAAAATACCAATGCAATTTTAATTACGTATAGTTCCCTATTCAACCACCGAAAAGCACTAAAAATGTATTTGTTGGTGAATAATTTGGAAATTGAGAGTTGAATTCAATTTTCAATTTCTTTTATAGATAATTAAAGCAATTCTTAAAAATTAGACAAAAAATATAGGTACAGCTGAAAGCCTCTGTTAAAAATTTAAAGACATGGCATCCTACCTATACTTTCTAATATACATGCATATCAAAATTTTTAATTTTTTAATTATTCTCTGACGTCTAAATTCGCATTCTTTGGCAATCAGCCATCACTCGAGGGTTATTTCATGTAAAGCTGGGGTACTTCGCTAAATTTAAGGTGTGTTTCGAATATTCATATACGAATCAAAATTATTATTTTTTTAATTAAAAATAAATCTTCATTTCCAAGACTTACACTTTTGGCACTTCAAATTGAAACTGTCGAGCTGTCACACTGAAGAGAAAAAATAAAGAATGGTTTCTTTCTGAAATTAAAAAACAAAAGTGACACTTTTAAGAAAATTATTCACAACCTTCACAGTTCACACTCGATGAAAAACTATAAAAGAAAAAAAATTAATGAATCGCACAATACAACAGCGTTGATAATAAAACAATATCACGGACTAATGACTGAGGTTTATTCCATAAAAATCTGAATTTCAAAAAAGCGTAGGTGTTAGGTAGGTATTATAATTTCAATTTTTACAATCGTGTTTTTCAGTCAACGAACGTTATACCTAGTTCGTATGTTTACGCAAGTAACAAAAAATATGCGTTAAACGTTGAGAAAAATAAGTACTTATTAATTATTTTTACCAAAAAAAAAAGTAAATAAAATTAGGTAAGTACTCTACACATAGGTAGAGTATGCAACTGCCGTTTATTTAAACAATCAAAAACAACTTTTATTGAAACTGTACTCTTGAACTTGAAATGTAAATGTCAGCTTAATTTTACGGTTCACGGCCATACATCTGACGATTCGAATTAACCGATTTAAATTGAACTAACGATATTACTCTTACTTTATCCCAATTACAATGCATAAGCCTAAGCCACACCGGATCCATAGCAACAAATAAATATTATTTTAATTGGGTGAATTATCGCTCTTCCCTCATCCATATGTACCATCCCATCTTTTTTTTTTTTTAAATCTCCAAATAAACAACTAGGCATATGAAGTTCCATGATCATTATTCGGTAATATTCATGGTATAGTACCCAAGATAGGTACCTAAGAGTAATTTTATTTTTTTTCTCACTATGGAAGAAAAATTTGATCTCAGGAATTCGAATGATTCGCGGATAGAGTTTTTTTTTTAAAGAAAAAAAGTTAATTATCAAGACGATAATGCAATTCTAATAATTAAGTATGAAAAAAATAAGTTCATTATCAAAATGAGAAAAGGTAGTCAACCGGGAAAATCTTGATTAGGTACTTACAAATATAAGAAAAATTATGTAATAACAAAACGATTTAATTTTAACGGTTTATCTCCTCTTTATGCTATTATACAAATCAGATAGGTAAGGTACTTCACATAGTGGGGTATTCAATTGATAAATTATTACGTGAATACATCGAGCATTTTGCTCAGTTCACTGAATCACAGATAAAGAGAGTTTTCTGTTGCACGTGTGAGAAGTTCAGGAAATAGAGTGAACTTGTATTTCGTGAATTTGACAGTTAAAATTTCAAAATGGCTTCAAAGAAGAGAGGTAAGTGTTTTAATACAATTAAACTTGATTAAGCAATTAACGTTAACGTGTCGTATTACACGATTTACAGCATTAATCAGTGTCTCGGACAAAACCGGATTGCTAGAATTCGCTGAAAAACTAGCTCAGAATAATTACGAAATAATCGCGTCCGATGGCACCACTTCGTACTTACAAAGTGCGAAAATCCCCGCTAAACGGATTACAGATGTGACAAAAAGTCCGGAAATGCTGGGAGGGCGAGTGAAAACATTGCACCCAGCTATATTCGCCGGTAATTGACCACGTGTTGAACTTAATTCGGTCGTTATACTTAGAGTTGACAGGTTTTAACGTATAGGTACTGACGTATTTTCCTAAAATTTTACAGGTATTTTGTCTCGAAACACGGAATCTGATTTGAAAGATATCGAAGCTAATCAATTTAATTTGATTGATATTGTCGTCTGTAACTTGTACCCATTTAGTTCAGTTATTCAGAAACCAAACGTTACTCAAAATGATGCTATTGAAAATATTGATATTGGTAGGTACTTTATTATAGTACCTTTGATCAAATTCAATCAACTTGATCAAAATGTCGAGATTTTAAGCTCTAATTCAACTGAACAATTCGACAGATTTGAACTAAACGAACTCATTTTTCAGGTGGAGTGGCACTCATACGAGCAGCGGCGAAAAATCATGAACGAGTAGCTGTTATCTGCGACAATGCTGATTATGAAACTGTGATTAGTGAAATTACTAGTTCAACATCAGGCGATGTATCTTTGGAGACAAGGTTAGTAGGTATTTACATGTGTCGTAAAAATATTCAACAATTATTTTATGGTTTCCCTTAAATATAAACTCTTCTAGGCGACGATTAGCAACGAAAGCTTTTTCGTATACATCAAATTACGATTCCATAATCAGCGATTACTTCCGTAAAGAATTTCATAGCAATGTAGATCAAAGAAATTTGAAATATGGAATCAATCCTCATCAAAAACCAGCTCAAATTTATAGCAATGATGGGTCATTACCATTAAAAGGTATTTTATTTCGCATTTTACCATTTTACAAATGCCTAAGAAACAGCTTTTAATGAATATTAAAAATGCTCATTTTTTTTTTTTTAGTTTTAAATGGCTCTCCAAGTTACATAAATTTATGCGATGGTCTAAACGGTTGGCAATTAGTACGAGAGTTAAAACAAGCCCTAAATTTACCAGCAGCTACTTCATTCAAACACGTCAGCCCTGCAGGAGTTGGTATTGGAGTACCATTAGCGCTGGATGAGGTATACGATATTTTGTGTTCAATAATATTGCCCAATGCCCATCTACTTATCGTAAACATGAAGAAAGTTTTCAAATGCATGTTTCTAATTGGATTTTAGAGTCAATTTTGCATGGTATCTGATTACAATGAACTTTCACCTTTGGCAGCTGCCTATGTCAGAGCTAGAAGAGGCGATCCTATGTCTTCATTTGGTGATTTTATCGCTTTATCGGATGTTTGTGATGTTTCTACAGCTCAAATTATATCTAGAGAGGTAATTAACTGATCAATAGAAAACAATACCAACTCAATTGTTTGTTTCTAAATTCGAAAACACTAAATTATCAGTAGTTTTTTTCCGTAATAAACAAGTACTTGCTTGTTTACAACAAGAAAAGATAATACTTTCCCTACCTGAATAGTCGTAGGTACCCATTTTTTAAAATTAATTTTATCGCATATTTCGTGACTTTTTAGGTCAGCGACGGTATTATCGCACCCGGATACGACGAACAAAGTTTGGAAATTTTGAAAAAGAAGAAAAACGGCGCATATTGTATACTTCAAATTGATCCTAATTACGAACCATCTTCGGTCGAAAGCAGAACCATCTTCGGGTTAACTTTACAGCAAAAAAGAAATGATGCTTCTATCAATGAAAAATTATTATCAAATGTGGTTACCAAAACTAAAGAAGTAAGCATATAAAAAAATGTAAAAAAAAAAAAAAAAATAGCATACCTAGTTATTAATCTTGCATATTTCCTTCAGCTTTCAGAAGAAGCAAAACGAGATCTGATTATCGCAACAATAACGGTTAAATACACTCAAAGTAATTCAGTCTGTTATGCCAAAGGTGGTCAAGTAATCGGAGTCGGTGCTGGACAACAATCTCGTATTCATTGTACTCGTTTAGCTGGAGAAAAAGCAAACAACTGGTAAGAAAACACTTTTTTCTAAATTTTTTAAAAATTAAAACGAACGATTATTTTAAAAATTAAATTTTCAATCAAGGTGGTTACGTCATCATCCCAACGTCTCTCAATTAAAATTCAAAAAAGGAGTCAAACGAGCCGAAATATCGAATGCTATTGACTTTTATGTTACTGCAGATCCTTCAAGTGGTAAGTTCTTCAGATAAAACACAAAACGGTCCCGGATTCTACTTAATTATTGATTTATTCGCAGTAACCAAGGAAGAATTACAAGAATGGTTGTCTTTCTTCGACGAAGCCCCTAAAGCACTCAGTCAAGAAGAGAAAAATAAATGGATTAGTCAACTAAGCAATGTAGCTTTATCATCTGATGCATTTTTCCCATTCAGAGATAACGTAGATCGCGCTAAACAGGTACAAATTATAATTAACACTTAACAGAACACATTGTAGTAAAAATCAAATTTTTGACAAATTATATGCTTACAGAGTGGTGTCAAATATATCGTATGTCCTGCCGGATCAGTAATGGATAAAGCAGTTGTTGAAGCATGCGACCAACATGGCATTGTCCTAATCCATACCGATTTACGTTTATTCCATCATTAAGATAAATAATATCGAGTGTAAAAACAAAACTGTCATTCTTTTTTTATAATCGAAAAAATTAATTTCAATGATTCTTTCATATTGTATTTTAATTTTAATGTAGCCGTTTTTTGTTTAAAAAATACATATTTTTTCAAATTAGTTAAAAAATTATTTTTTTAAAAATAAAAGTGCTTTTTATACCTGAAGTCTTCAATGAAATAAAGCAAAACTTTTCTTCATTAGAATGAATAAAAATACGTATTCTTCTGAAAATTGAATACAGTGGCTTACTCACAACTAGAAGCAGTAATAACTGCAGTAGAAGTTTTTTGGCCATTTTTTCAAAAGGAAACTAGAAGAACACAATGTTAAAACTGAAAATTGTATCGAATTTTTAAGCAAAAAAACTGTGAATTACCTCGATTTCAACAATACCTCTAACTGCAGGCATATTGTAAAAAACATTTGGAATGGAAATATTTTCATGCTTCTGTAACATTTGACGCAAACAATTTTATCTTTCAAGCCATTTATGTATGTACTAGGAATATGCTATTTAGCTAAATGAACTATCATAAAAATAAATGCTAATATCAAATTTAAAAATTTGAAAGTATTGAAATGAAATATTCATAAACTCACTTTGTCAGTAGACTAAAATTTTAAAAAAAACATAACTTCTAAAAATTGAAAATCGCGAATAAAAAAACAATAAAAATGTATTGAAAATAGGTATCACAAATTCATTGGTCGTCTGTAAGATAATAATTCATCATGATCGTATAACGTATGAATAACATTATGCATAAATCGAAAAAAGAATAATAAATTATCGTATTCCCTATTCTGACATTCCGATATTGGTAAATCTACTAAATCGGCACTAAACTGATGTATTTCATGAAGCGACTGATGCAATGCTTCAATGGTAGCTAAATACCATCTGGGACTGTTTTTTTGATGACGCCAAAAATGAGAAGGACGTGTTTGTAACACTACGCAAGGTAAATCTATCAAAATATAAACTCAAATTAATGCAAAAAAAAGGTCTAACATTATTATAAATTTAGCATACCTTTGAAACAACTAAACATAGCTCTGCTTTGACGCCATGTTCCGTCAACAAATAGAAGTTTATCAAAAGGTAACTCCACTACATTATCACCAATTGTAATTCTACCAGGTACATTATCGGTATCACTTTCGTTTTTTCTCCTAAGACAATATTACAATGTAATAGTGGAAAGCAGAAATTTAGAAGGTATTGACTATAATTACCTCACTAAAACAGGATGGGTTTCTAAATACGTTTTTATCGAAGTGGAATTTTTGCCTGGGTATATCAGAACAGTCTGTAACGAAAATTTCTACTTATTAAAACACAAAAATGAAATGAGATTTAAAAACAAAAAATAAATATCATACTTTTCCATCGTTAGGATAAGTGGGAACATTCGTAGGAAAAGTGAAGACAGATACGTGATTAGGGGCAATTATAGCTGCATGAGCCGAAGTACTTTTGCCTTCTATTTCTTGACGATGCTTCACTATATCAATTTTAATAGGCAACTGAAAAAAAATTGATGAAATCAACAATGCAATTACAAGTATTTTGAATCGAAAGAGCCAATAATTGATCATTTACCTTAATTTGAGGAACATAATCTTTAATTTCTGGCATTGGAATGTAACATGAGTAACAGAAAAATTTTCTGGATTTATTACATTTTGGACATGGAGCTCTTCCTTCCACATTTTCCAGCAGTTTCCAATTTTCAGATATGTTGTACGTAGTAAAGGGATCTTCATCGGATTCCATAGGCTGAAAAAAGTCAAAATTTGTACAATGATAACTTGACACGAGCTCGAAAAATTAGAAAAATGCAATATGCCGGTGATGAAAGACTAACTCGGAGTGACAGCGCATCACAGTCATTTTTAATCAAAGTGTTCAGTTCGAGATCGAACCAAATGAAAAATATCATGAAAAAATGAACCAATACCATTGTAAAATGAAATTTTTAAAAATTCTTCAAAATGTAAACTTTCATAATATAAAAGACTTAAAAGATGGGTGTTTTTAATCAGTAAAATTGATCGAACAGATAAGCGAAATATATTGAGAAATACTGAGCTTAATCTCATATTTTGGATTGCTGGTAAGACTGTTAAAAAAATTAAAAATTGTCTTCAGCAACGAAGAAAAAACAAATGAAATGAAAACTTTGAGGATTGAGGATGTAAAACTATTTTTGTTACAAAAATTTGTGTTTTGCACGTGGAGAATCAAAACTCTTAGCTGGAAATTCAATAATAATTACTCACCACGATTATATTGATCAAGCAGTTCAGTGAATAACTCAAACGCAAGATGGAAAATTTGGGCAAAAAAACTTGCACTTATTTAATTTTTAAATTTATTTAATATAATAATTAGTAAATTCGCGAGCAAAAAATAATTTTAAAAAATTTTCAAAATTTGCATTTTTACTGATAACACATGTGTTTACATTGATAAGAAATCCACGAATCAAATGACGAGGTTTGCAGAGCCCTCTATTTGAATCAAAATAAACTTTGTGCCAAAATGCAATGCAATATGAGTTTCCAATTTTTTCGCTAATTTCTGAAACAATCGAACATTTTTGACAACTTTTGAACTTTTTATAAAAAATACTACTCATTTAATTGATAATATTCTCATGTTAATGAGTTTTTGCGAAGAAAATGAAACAATCACAAAACGTTTCCACCTCCAGGCTCCAAGATGCCGCAAATTATTATGGTGTTTTTCGACAACTGAAGTGGTAACGCCCGGTGCTCCGACTCGATCGGCTAAACTACGCTATTTCTGCTACTCGCAGATTAGCTGTGTCGCCGAGTGTTTATATACTCGGTGGCACAGCATCCAAAGCAGCTATCTACCTACAGCTTCAGTTGTATGATTTGTATGTCTTCGACTTCTCTTAAAATTCATCGAATAAAAAATAAAAATAAATCTTTCTCATCGAAATGTTACCTATTTCTATAGGCTAAAATATTATATGTAAAATACCTGCGAATTAAATTAATGATTAAAATTCCATCGAAGATAAATTGTATATATAATTTTCACGTGTGATATTATAGGTATATTATATTTCATCTCCCACGCAAACCCTGAGTTTTATTTGAGTCTCAAAGGTAAAATGAATAAAATCTGTATCTCTCTGAGTGCAGTACTGGTGTTTTAAACTACTCTCCGACTGAGCTAATACTGGATGTACACTAGCCTAGCACGCTTAAAACGCTGTCAACCGTACACCAGTGCCCGGTATTTCATTGGCGCCTGACTCATGCTTGAAAAAATTTATCTTCGAAAAATTTGAGCATTATTTTTTCTAAAAAATTGTTCAAAAAATAAACCATCGAATCCAGTATTAAAATAAAAAATAAATGCGACTCGTCAGCCGCTACTACGAATCAAAATAAAATAAAAATAAAATCCACGAACTCTCAGTTGTATTTTTTTAAAAAATAAAATTACAAAAAATCTTCAAAATACCTAAAACAACAGTAAAATCTTCATCACCAGCGCGAGTATTTCCTCAGGGTATTAAACTTCGTAATCGAATTGCTCCACCACCAATTCCAAAAGTAACCAAACCTAGAAAAAGAAAGATCAAAATGATTACTCAAGAAAATCTCAACGAATTAGAAAATAAATTACAAAATGACTTAGGTCTCGCAAAATCCGAATTAAAAAACGATATAAAATCCGAATTAAAAGAAGAATTAAAAAATCTGGTAAAAGAAGAACTTAAAGAAGCGCTAAAAGAAGAAATAAAAACCGAAATAGTTGCCCTTCTGAATGCAGACGTGAAAAAAGATATTAAAATTTATTTCGATCAATTAAAATTGAATATGGAAGATAGCCTGGATAAAATTGAATCAGATGCACACGACAAATTTATGGGCATAGTCGATGCAAACGTTAAAACAATTGTTGAAGGAGCGAAGATGGCTTTAAATAATACGATGAAGAACGTACAAGTGGCTACAGTTCCAGCTAGCGGATCAGATAAAATTTTCATCGATTTATTCTACAAAAATGTGTCTAATTTTGAGCAAAAAAATAGATTTTTCCCACACAAATTTTTGGCTCAATTTACAACACCGGCGGTAACTCAAAATATCGATCCAGATAATCGAAGAATGCTGCTAGCTTCGTGTGTGAAAATCGAATCAACTGCCTGGAACGAAAAAGTCCAAAAAGCCAAGACTTTTGAAGAATTACAAGAATACTTCTTAGATATTTTTTGGGACGATAATGTGAAAAGTGCAGCTGTAGTGGCTTTTGAAAAAGAAATCCCAAGACACATTACAAAAATTATCGATTTCATCGAATACATCTCTAATTGGTACGACACCTTGTTAAAAACCGATACCAGAGAAAAATTGATTATCTCCAAGGTGTATAAAAAATTCCCTAAGTGCATTAAACAGCAAACCAATAGCGAAGGACTGACCAATAAAGACTCAATTATGGCTAAGTTAGAGACTGTCAAAAACATGGACACGGACGACATGACCATAACTTGGGACGAAGAAGAAGACCAGTCAAAAATAAATATTAATTACCGATACCACGATAGGGAGAATTATCGACGAAACAATTACGAAAGAAGAGATTATCGTCGAGAAGAACCGCATAACAGAGACTGTAGATACCAAGACAATAGGGAAGACAGAAGTAAAAATTATGAAGATAGAAGTAAAAACTATGAACAAAAAGAAGATAGGCAGCAGAATCACGAAGAGGAAAGGAACCCAAGATACCAAGGGAGAAACTATGATCCAAATTATCGCTGGAACCGCAACAGATACTACGATCAAAGAAATCATCAAGGAAACCCCCCGCCACCCCGAGATGAAAAGTCAGAGGGGCAGAAAACTGACCCAAAAAATGCCAAGTGACGATGTGTGCAGAAATATCTGCAACGAGGGGGGAAATCCGGACTATCAAAATCGATAAAAAAATTTATGACATATTGGGAGAAGGCCTAGTAAATGGGCGTTTATATAACAATCGATCGATCACCGAACACTACGACCAAATCAAGAAAATACCGGAATTTAGAGAAAATGTAATTTTGTCAATTGGAGAAAATGAGCTCAATGAACGTGACATTGATTTTCACTTTGTTGAGTTTTATCTTCGAAAAACGATTGAATACATAAAAGAAAAAGGAGCAAAACAAATTTGTGTAATTTTCCCGATCCTCCTGCCCTATGTACGAGGTCGAAAAAATGCAAAAAGCCTCCGAAGATATTTAACTTTCATCGAAATTTATAAAAAAATTACAAAAATGACAAATACAAATTTAATCACCCGAATTGCTGATTTATTCATCGACAAAACGAAGTATAGACAAATTTTAACAGACAGAGGGAACGTTCGAGTCCATTGTGATCGTTTCCAACGATACCACAAGACTAGAAAACCCCCAGTAATCCCTAGTTTCCATAAAACCGCTCTCCGAATGCTTACAAGCGCAGTTCAACGACTAAATTCAGGAGATACCGGCCGTTGGATATTTGAGGAGGTTTATGAATTGAAAAAGTCTGCAAAAAACAACAACAAAAACAGAACATCGAAAAAACAAAACAATTTTTCACCTACTTCTACTCGATACATAGAAAATCGGTTCGACACAAACGATAAGCAAGATCCAAAAACCCTACCTACGACAAATTTAGACACGCATACCAACCCAAAATTGCGCAAAATAAAATGGAAAACTGCCTGGATGGAGAAAAAAAGAGAAGAAATCGCCAGCAATAAATCCAGCTTGGCAAATTCCAAAAATCGAATAAAAAGTAGTATCGACGAAAAAGATAAGCAAATCGCGAGCGATCGAGATACGATAAAAGTGGCGATGCAGATCGATAACAAAGGCTTGAAAAACGATAAAATTAAGTGCATCGATAAAATTGACCCAAAGGCCACTGACTTTTGGTCAAATTGGTACGCGAAATTACGAATATACGAACAACAAGCAAAGCAAAACAGGGATGCAAAAGTACAAGCGAAAAATAATAAAAATAACAACGAAAATTTTTACAAAAATAGTATACCATCCAGCAGTAATGCCTTCGAATCTGCAAAACCAAATTTCTCCTTCGCTGATTGGATGAATTCACTCGATCCGCACCTGAAAAAAGAAGAAAAGCCTATAGCAAAACATCAAGAAATAGGTAGGAACGATAAAATAAATGTCTCACCTCCGGAAATTAAGCAAATCTTCGCCATCGAGTACCCAGCAAAACGTTGGCCAAAAATTGAAGTAAAAAAAGATGTCCATCCAGTAATACCACTGCCGCCACCTGTAAAAGAAAAAAATACATCTTGCATTAATTTCGGGATTGAAAAAGAAGATTACTATGGACTATTGGATAGTGGTGCAGAAATTAATCTAATAAGTGAAAGATTATTGAAAAAAATTGAACGTAGACATAAAAATTCAGTCACCTACGCAACACCAAAAAATAAAATTATCGTTCGAGTCGCCAATGGGATGAGCGAAGGTACCCTCCCATACATTGTAAAAATAAAAATGAAATTTGGAAAAGTAGACATGGAGATTCCATTTTATATCGTTCGAAGATTACCTTGTGGATTTTTGGTAGGAAGAGAAACTATAATGGAGGAGTATATCGATCTGCAG
This sequence comes from Planococcus citri, assembly GCF_950023065.1. Lineage (NCBI taxonomy): Eukaryota > Metazoa > Arthropoda > Insecta > Hemiptera > Pseudococcidae > Planococcus > Planococcus citri. Next base: position 58,945,480 of record NC_088678.1, on the reverse strand, counting down.
TTCAGAAAACAGCGAGCAAAATGTACAAAAATTCCTGGTCAAAAAGAATATGTGAATTTCCTAAAAGACAACCTCCATTTTATTCACCATGTACGTGTTTGTAAAATTGAAACTGTAATTCAAGAATTAAATGTATTTTATAATAAAACTTTTGAAGATAAATCCATCGATGAAAATTTTTCAATTATTTTAAATAACCTACGAAAAACAAATTTAGAACCAGAGCAACAATGGAAAGTTATCGACGAAATAATTCCATTTAAACATCTTTGGCGAAGTCAAATTGGGCAGTACAATGGCAAACAATACAAATTCGAATTTTCTATCGATCCTGATGCTGAAGAATGGGTAGCTAGGAATTACAAACCTAGTCAACACCAAAAAGAACAACTCGATAAAGAATTTCAAAAATTAATTAAACTTGGACATGTCAGACCATCAGAGTCCAAATATTTGAATAATATGCTGGCCAGAGAAAAATCAGATGGAAGCCTACGTATATGTTTAGACCCCCCACATTTAAATAAAATTTTAATCGACGACCAAGAAGAAGCCTCCACTATGGAACGAATTGTACACGATAATCATGGAGTGCAATGGGTATCTGTTTTTGATTTTGCAGCAGGATACCACCAAATGCTTTTACACCCTGATTTTTGGAAGTATACCGCTTTCAAATATGAAGGACGTGTCTACGAATGGACTGTAATGCCCTTTGGGGTCAAAACAGCAGCAGCCTGCTTCATACGTATGTTAAGGACAGCTATTCAAGATATCTTGGGGCTAGATATATACGTCGACGATGCTAAAATAAAAAGTAAAACCTTCGAAGATCACTTAAAATCAATAGTACAATTTTTGGAACAAATAGACAAAGCAGGATTGACCCTAAATGCAAAGAAAACGAAATTATTTCAAACAAAAATTGACCATTTAGGTCACGTATTAAATAAAAATAAAATTGGAAAACAACAAGATAAATTAAAAAAATTGGAAAAATTCAAAAACAAACACTGGCAGAAGAAGAAAAATGGAGTCGTATTGAAAAATGTTCGACAGGTACAGCAGTTGATAGGGTTGACCATCCTATATTCCAAATTCATCAAAAATTTCCAAACAATTATTCGACCACTTACAAAATTATTGCTCGATGGAGGAAAAAATTTCGAATGGACTCAAGAACACATCGACACATTTAATATTTTATACGAAGAATATTGTAAAGAATTTGAATTGGTGTCTCCAGACCCCAAGAGAGAATTTTTCATCGAAATTACCAGTGACATGGATACTGTAAATGGTGTAATTTATCAACAAGACGACGACAAAAACGACAATGTAATTTTATTTATAAGTGCAACACTTAAAAAACATCAAAAAAATTACACCTACATCGAAAAAAGGGTTTTAGCCCTAGTTACAGTATTGAAAAAAGCCCAAATGTGGTTAATTGGCAAAAAATTAATGGTTCCAGAATCGATAAAAACTCCTATCGCTAAGTTGCGAGATGTAGCTCAAATCCATTTGAAAGCAGCGTATTGGATTACAATTTTAAATTCGTTCAACATTTTTTACGAAATAAAAAAAGATAAAAAGAAATATTTTGAAGCTATGCCCCCCGAAATTAAAATGGATGTAAATTTCATCGAACACAAACAATTTACAAGAAAAGACCCAAGTGAGCAATTGACAAATGCAATTTTAAATATGGAAACGATGCAAGACAAAGATGACCAGCTTAGAAAAATAAAAAGAATGATTGTATATAAAGAAGTCGACGAAAAAACAAAATTAAGAGGACCAAAAGCAATAGAGAAAAAAATGGCAAATTTAAAATCAAGATACATCGTAGAAAATGGAATTTTGTACAGAAAATTAAAAAATTTAAATTTAATTAGGCTTCCTGATGACCTACTCTTCGAAATTACTACTTACCTACACGAATTTTATGGACATCTTGGGGCAAAGAGGCTTGAAACAATATTCAATCGAACATACTATTATCCAAATTCTGCGAAACATATTCAAAATATCACGAATGCCTGTATTTTGTGTAAGCAAAACAAGGTATATGGGTACAAAAAACATCCTACCTATAATAAAATAACGGCGAAGGAAATAGGTCAATTGGTGACCATGGACATTTTTGGGCCCCTGCCTAGTAAAGAAAATGGTCCAAAGTCCATCATCGTTGGAAAAGAAATTTTTTCTCATTACACCTGGTTCCATATAGCCGACGATTCGACGACACAACGATGTGTAGACCTACTTATGCGTATCAAAGCAGATTTGGAGAAATGGGGACATAAATTGGAGACCATAACAACCGATAATGGGCCCCAATTTGGCTCGGACGAATGGAAAACTGCCTGTAAAAAATATGGAGTTCGAGCAACTCATATTGCACCATATAATGCTCCTGCAAATTCGTGTGAAAGGACAATGAGAGAACTAGGTACCCTGCTACGCCTAGCATTGAACCATCCAGAAAAAGAAGGTACCTACTCCCATGAAGGATGGCACCAATACGTAGCTGATGCCGAACGAGCAATGAATAATCGACCAACAGAGTTTAAATTCTCACCGAACGAAATTATGGGCCTCAGGAACGATGAGCCTCCATCAGCTCTATTTCCTATAAATGAAATAAATATCGACGAAGAATTAATTAAAATAAGAAACAAATTAATTAAAGACAAAGATTACATCACTTTGGAAGAGGCAGAAAAATCAGAAATATCTCACAAAGATTTATTGCTCGATAAGGAGTTGGTAACAGTGTATGTGGATGGGGCATGCACCAGGAATGGTGAAGATGATGCTGTAGCAGGCATTGGAATAATTCTACGACCTTACGGAAAAAAGAATATTAGTCAAAAATTAAAAAATATGCCTAAATATACGAACAATATTGCTGAGTTGGTGGCAATTCAAGAAACAATGAGATTAATTTTACAAAAAACAAAATATCGTCGACTCGAAATATACACAGACTCTAAATACGCCATCGAAACGATAAGTAGGGTCCAAAAGTACAAAGAAAAGAACTGGAAAGTGGCTGGAAAAGAAATAGCCAACAGAGACCTACTTGAAATGATATACCTACTTAAAAAAGAATTCGAAGAAATTGAAATCAAATACGTTGAGGGGCATGGCTATGATTATGCAAATTTCCTAGCAGACAGATTAGCCAAGGCAGCTGTGTACGACGATGAATTGGTCGACATCCTAGTTGAAGAGCCAGAAGAAAAGATGGAAAAAATTAACAAATATATTCGATTAAAAAATTTTGAAAAAATTGTTCACGACGAAAAAGAATTTAATAAAAATGATGACCCTGAGAAAAGGGTCCAAATTGGAGACCTAGTAATGATACAAAATCACAATCAATCATCTGGACCAAAATATTTAAATAAAAAACTATTTCCAAAAAGAAAAGGTCCCTATATAATAACGAAGCAAATTGAGACCAACTGCTACCGACTAGCAGACTACAAGAATTTGAACTCGGATGATAAGCCTATATCAAACATTAGGCAAATGACACCCTACCTATCTAAAGAACAGCTAAGAATTTTGCAAGACGAAGCTAGGTACAAATCCCCATGGGACGATCGACCATTCCACGAACGTATCACAGCCCAAAAGGCAATTTTAGACGAGAAAAAAAGAAAAGGTGACGAAGAGGCAGTATACAAAATGCTAGAAAATGAAGAAAGAAGATTAAAAGAGATAAGCGAAAGATATAGCGAATTGGAAAATCAAGAAATAAAACAGAGACAAGAATTTTTAAAAACTGGCAAATTTACAAAAAAATTACCTACGAAACAGGGCGATGAATGGCTCCAAGACCAACTAAATAGGTTAAGGGAGTCAAGAAAATTAGTCAGAAAGCAGAGACAGCAAGAAAAAGCCAAAATTTTGCAAGAAAATAAAAAGAAAAAAATTTCCAAACAAGTTCAAATGGTATGCATTGCCCTACACATAAAATCTATCGATAAAATGCACCAATTCCAACTCGTAGCAGACAAAATAGGCGAAGAAAAATTATCTGACATTGCCTTCGGGGTAATAGCATCGTCGGAAAAACCAACCAGCGACTTGCTACGTAAAATCGAAGAGCAAGAGCTCACCAGCGAAGATTACCATAAAATATTCCTTTCAATTGCCTAAAAATATCGTTGAAATAATTGATAGCGAAGGTAGAAATAAATTAGACAAAAGAAAAACGCTACAGAAATGAACCAGATAGGTACCTAGCTATCGAAACTTTCCCCCATCAACGACCTACTCGAACAATAACCGAGCAAACGAACGAGGCACGGCTGATATCGAGATGCGGCAACGCATCATTCGTTTAACGTTTCTCGGTTGTGTACGGTCGTACTACATCCTAGCGTGCATAGCATCGTGTAGCAGAGTGCTTCAGTTTTGGAAATTTTTTTTGTTTTTTTTGTAAGAAAATATATCTCCGAATTAATTTCGACATCGCCGTAGAAACTTCTTGTTCGAAATAAACTGCTGTTTTGTGTTACCTGCTTCGAAATAAACCGTCGAATCTTCGAAATATCATACCTATCTTCGAAATATTCGTGAAAGCATGGCTGAGGAGCTCGAAGCCTTTATGAGGGCTGAAAGTAACGAACCATTTTTCGAACCTACCGAAGAACAAGAAGAAATGTTATTACTCGCTGAACGTGGCGAATCGATGGATTTTCCAGACAGTCCAGACGAGCTCGACTATGAACCGATGTCATCGCCAAAGCCAAAATCTCCTCGAAAGAATTCACCGAAACCAAAATCTCCTCGTACTCCACCGCCAAAGTCTCCGGCCAAATCGCCAAGCAAATCCCCAAACTCGACAAAAAAACGCATCGACAAAGCAGTAGGCGAAATCGCCAAAGCGGTGTTATCTCCATCACGAAACATAGAGCCAACTCCATCTGGCTCGGGTTATGTATTTCCCGAACAAGGGCGCAAACCAACGCGACCCGCTAAAGTTACCATCGACCGTACTAGAGCTCGAAAGTCATCGCCGAAAAAGAAGGTGAGTTCGACAATTCAACCCGTCGACAATATCGAAGTGAAAGGCCGCAATAAAAAGCCCCTAAAACCAGCAATAAAATCACCATCGAAGTCGCCAAAATATAAATCGACAACGTACAAGCCACAATCTCCAAAAAAGGCAGTCTCGTTCAAAAGTTCATCGTCATCGTTGTCGTCGTCGGCGTCGTCGTTTTCGTCGTCATCAGTATCGACGTCATCGTCGTCGTATTCGTCATCATCGGCGTCGGTGAGCAGTGTCCCTAAGAGAAGAAGCAGATCCCCAAATCGTTCGCCGAGAAAATCTAAATCTCCGTCTCCTCGCCGATCGGTCTTCGAACGCCTATCGACCAACGAAGAAAATCTAAAGAAGGAGATAAGAGGGAACAAGATCACGATTACCGATCTACGATCTCAATTGAAATCGAGGAAAAATGAGATTCGCAATTTCGAGGAGGCGATTCTGGATGAGAAAAGGCGAAGGGAAGAAGACAGGCGACAAATTCAGAATTTAAATAGAAGAATCACCGAAAAAAACCGGACGATCGACGAAAACCTAATCCAAATTCAACGCCTCAGCGAACAGGTGAACGAACAGACGACGACGATAAACAATCAAGTGGTGACAATATCGAATTTAGAGGCACAGCTATTGAGAGCGCCTCAACAGGATTCCGGACGGGTATTTCTAGTCGCTTCAGATCCGGCCGAATATCAGTACGTGTACTATAAAACCACTACGTTGATGGGCACTGGCCTTTTTGGGGCTATCAATCGGCGTCTTGTAAAAAATCTAGCGTCAGTAGCAGCGCCGAAAACGTATTTAGACAAATATCGCGGGAAATTAATTCATCCCCAGGACGAGTACCTGTACATCGAAATCTGCATGGAGGACGTCCAATGCTTAGCAATACCCGTATTCAAGATTAAGAAAGAAGTCGACAAACTCGTTACATTTTTGATGGAAAATGAAAGGACCACGATTATTTTTTCGTACCTGGCCGACACGAAGAAGCCAGCGGTTGATGGGCGAATTTCGGAAATCAATCATTACTTTAAACGATTATCGGAGCGCGACCAGACAAAAAGAATTCGTGTTTCGAATCAAATCAGAAGACTCACAGAAATGTATGGACCTCGAAGACCATACTTCGTACAAACCGATGGGAAATTAGTACCCGAGTTTGAATATATCTCCTATATCGTCCAGAACCTCGAAGCCGACAAAAACTGGTCACCGGATAGTCCAAACTAAAGGTAAGAGGACAATTTTAGAATTTCTTCGAATTAAAACACCGAAAAGAACGCGAAACTAATAATAAATTTTAAACCATCGAATAAAGTAAAAAACAAACAAAAAATTCGGATTCGTCGCGAAAAATTAGTCCAGAAAATATTTTTCAAAAATTGTTATCGTCAAAAATCGATTTTTAAAAAATAAAACGTCGTTGTTGAATTGGTGTATACCACTATTTAGTTTACTGAAATTTTGAAAAATTTATCACCCCTCCAGCCTATTAAAATGTAATCTCGAAAAAATCAATTCATCGAACAAGAAAAAATTTCTCAAAATACGTAAAAATCATCGAAATAGAAAAATCACGCGAAATCACGAAAGTACCTCCGAAAGTTAGGGACAACGATTATCGATTATCGATTATCGACTCGATAGTCGATAAAATTATCGACCACGATACGACGAAAAAATGGATGTTATCGACTGGATAAATTGTCGACTCGATAAATTTGTCGAGGATAAGCCCTACGAAAAATCAACAGCCATACATAGTCGTCGAAATAAAACTGGCAAATTCCAGCAGCCAGAGCACATTCAGCAAATTCGTAGTGGTAGAGGCAATGAATGCCAGTGGTGTCGCCAAAACAAATTCAAAATTCCAAATTGCGCATTCCAAAATTAATAACACCATCACAGTAAGTGCGAGTAAATTCAAGGGGCAAAAAATCCAAATCCATTATCCGTCAACGTGTATGTCCATCCTTAGTCTAAACCGTCACCAAAGTAGTCAAGGAAAAGTCATTCTTACCTACGATAACAAAACATCGAATTTTTTTTAATCAAAAAATAAAAATACAGAATTGAAATTAAAAATTTAAAACACACTTCGGAAAAATAGCATACCTGTTCAGCAAACGCAGGAAGTAAGAAACGAACAAATCGACGAACAAAAATCTATCCAATTTTGAAAAATTCACCGAACACTTGAGACTGAAAGTACCTGTGAAAACAGAAAAATTAAATTACAAATCAAAATTAAAATCAAAAATTTAGTGGATTGAAAATAACGTCACATTTTCAAAATAAGTCAGCAGTATCCATTAAGAAATATGGGGCAAGTGTTCGAAAAAGAGAAATTTTACGTGCAAAAATCCAAATTCAAAATTGATACGACGAAATAGGGAAAATAAAATGAAATATAAAAAATACGACGAAAAGTAATCCGAATTTAAAATTTCACAGATACGTACCACCGAAGATCATCGAAGATACCGAACAGCAAAGCCGAAGAAACCGTTTCCAAAAACACCAACGACAAAGAATAACAATCAACACCGGTCAACGAACGAGCAAGTCCATGCGATAAAACACCTACGTAGAACGACAGATTGAAAAATAACGCAACAAAGATGGAAAAAATGAAAAGATAATTACCTGTCATCGAAGTATCCAGCTTCCAACATACTAGCTCGGTAAATCAAAATAAAATTATCGTGTAAAGTCGTATTTCATCTGTTCGGATAGTTTTTCCAAAAGCGCCTTCAGCGCAAAAAGTTCTCGTACTACGAAAAATCCAAAATTAAACTCGTCGAATAAAATCAAAATTATAGGAAAACAAATTACCTATTTCGTATTGATGAATCCAAGTAGTAAAAGCATCGAACGATTATGCTGGCAACATGGCCACTCTTTTTCTATCATCCAAATTTGGCGAACGTTTTAAACAAATCATCTCGAACCGAACGGTATCATCGTGGAAATGTATCGAAACAGCCTACGAAGGGCAGAAAAAAATTAATAATTCGAAGACAAATCAGGTTTCAAAAACGGAACTCACCTGTCATGGGTAATTCGCTATCACCGAATAAATACAAAATGCCTCGGGGCAAACTAATCGATATTCTAGTCACAAATTTGGATCTTCATATCTACGAACAAAATTATAAAATAAAAGTAACAACGAAATTTCTTCGAAATTTAATTTATTCATACGCTCATCAAAAATACTTACATCGAAATAAAATCCAAATTTGGAAATGGTGTTGAAATTAAGTACCGGTGAATCACCGAGCAAAAACATGGCGGCCGATTGTTGTATTCTTCGTTCGATCTTCGAAATCTGAAATGTAAATAGAGAAGAAAAATTATTAGTATCTACGAAATAAAATAAAAAGCGTTCAAGCAGTCGAAGCAGTTGTTCGACATTAGTATTTATTAGAAATAAACGAGTAATTATATTGCTCTTACCTTATATTGTTGTTCTTTTTCCTTTGAAATGTAAATGAAGATCGGTGATCGATCATAAAGTAACGGGCTTCTCCCGATAAAAGTATATAAAAACACTACGGTGTTGTTTTAACCGTTTGAAAGTTTTAAACTATTTATATTGTTACGTTTTAATCACGTTTTTAAATTAGTTTTAAGGTTTTAATTAGTTCGTTTTAAACCATTTTTTAATGTAAAGAGAAGTCGAAACACAGAAACAAGCCATTTTGTCAAAAGTAAATATTTTGATCAGCGACAGTGCAGCCAGTCGAACGAAGCCGAAAAAAGCCAGCGTGCTGGAATTTTTTGGGCTTCGTCCGAGGGGCACCGGGCTACCACGAAGTTGTGCTTGTCGATTCGCAGTGTTGCCACACTGTGTTTCGACGGGGCAATGAAGTGGTAACGCCCGGTGCTCCGACTCGATCGGCTAAACTACGCTATTTCTGCTACTCGCAGATTAGCTGTGTCGCCGAGTGTTTATATACTCGGTGGCACAGCATCCAAAGCAGCTATCTACCTACAGCTTCAGTTGTATGATTTGTATGTCTTCGACTTCTCTTAAAATTCATCGAATAAAAAATAAAAATAAATCTTTCTCATCGAAATGTTACCTATTTCTATAGGCTAAAATATTATATGTAAAATACCTGCGAATTAAATTAATGATTAAAATTCCATCGAAGATAAATTGTATATATAATTTTCACGTGTGATATTATAGGTATATTATATTTCATCTCCCACGCAAACCCTGAGTTTTATTTGAGTCTCAAAGGTAAAATGAATAAAATCTGTATCTCTCTGAGTGCAGTACTGGTGTTTTAAACTACTCTCCGACTGAGCTAATACTGGATGTACACTAGCCTAGCACGCTTAAAACGCTGTCAACCGTACACCAGTGCCCGGTATTTCACAACGTTGACTACAGAATTTTCCTAGGCGTGTGAGTGACTTTTGTTATGATTTTATTATGAATAAGAATATAATTATTGTGATTAGATTATTCACCTTTCGTATTATTTCGTAGCTATTTGTTCCATTAGTAATGTGATTCATATAATTAAAAGTAGTTTTAACCAATTTCATCTACTTAATAGTTATAATGTTTTCGATATCAAAATAGCAGAATTTTTTGTGATACGGACATGTGTGTGATTTCACGAACCCGAACCGAACGAATGTAGTCATTAGAATTTCATACGCGTCCACTTTTAAGAAAATTATTTCTTAATATTAATCGACGAAAATGGCGCACAACCTCGGCCTGACATCCTTGGACGATATAGATTTGAACGCACTTAAGGTAATATCTTTTATTAAAATAATTTCAGATTGCATACGTATTACTCGGATGTACTACGTTGACATGGTACTCACTCCTTGGGTGAGATAACTCTGCTGGGAATTGTTTTTTATTTTTACTCGTAAATCATAACATTTCTTCTAAACCAAATTCTATCAATCTTAGTTGCTATTTCGATATTTCTCAAACAGTTGGGGTAGATGTTGTAATGTTATAGTTTTCAAGTTTTCAGTCCCACTAAGACTACAGCAACTAGGTTACCCAATATAGTTAAACATTGTGTGAGGAAACTAAAAGTCCAACATATTATCTATTATGCTGCTGATCGATTTTTAAGTTATATCTTAATGAAGTGGACTCGTAAATTTCAGGACCCTGCTGGAATTTTCGAATTGATCGAAGTCGTAGGAAATGGTACCTATGGGCAGGTTTACAAAGTAAGCATTCGTAATTCTTTTTCAGTTCTGTAGTCTTATGTCTCAAGCATACCTAATCGTGCTATTAAATTATTTTAGGGAAGACATACCAAAACAGGTCAACTGGCCGCCATTAAAGTTATGGACGTTACGGAGGTGAGTGTTTCAACAAATACTTGTACCGGTTCTTAAAATCGTACAGTGTTTGTATAAATATCGATTGTGTTTCTTCATTTTTCAGGACGAAGAAGAAGAAATCAAATTAGAAATCAACGTGCTTAAAAAGGTAAAGTATTAGTAGAGAATTCGCCTATTGATCTGTTGTACGTCTCATGAGTCATAATTTCCGATTCATTAACTGTGCAGTACTCTAATCATCGTAACATTGCCACGTACTATGGAGCGTTCATCAAAAAGAGTCCTCCTGGTAAAGACGATCAATTATGGTTGGTCATGGAATACTGTGGAGCCGGTTCGGTAACAGATCTGGTTAAGTCGACCAAAGGCCAATCGCTTAAAGAAGAATGGATAGCTTACATTTGTAGAGAAATCTTACGTGGTCTGAGTTACCTTCACAGTAATAAAGTGATTCATCGCGATATCAAAGGGCAGAATGTTCTATTAACAGACAACGCCGAAGTTAAATTAGGTTGGTAGTAAACTGCAACGATTTTATCTCCAGGTGACCAAAAAAATACGCAACAGATCATTCTGACGGAGCATTATTTTGTTACAGTTGATTTCGGTGTGAGTGCTCAATTAGACAGAACAATCGGTCGTCGAAATACCTTCATTGGTACGCCGTATTGGATGGCACCGGAAGTAATCGCTTGCGATGAAAATCCAGACGCTACGTACGATAATAGAAGCGATTTATGGAGCTTAGGTGCGATATTATATACGCAATCAACGTAAGATTTCGGAGAAACATTACACGTAATAATTCCGTTTCAATTTACAGGTATTACAGCTTTAGAAATGGCTGAATCACAACCGCCTCTGTGTGATCTACATCCTATGAGAGCTTTGTTCTTAATTCCGCGAAATCCGCCTCCCCGTCTCAAGTCTAAAAAATGGGGAAAGAAATTCCACAGTGCGTACAATCTATCGAACTTGACTACTCGTTGTTGTCGTATATAATGAATCATCCTTGTAAACACTAATCGACGATTATTTTATCTTTATTTTGCAGGTTTCATTGAAACCGTTCTGGTTAAGGATTATCATCAAAGGCCATATACTGAACATCTTTTGAAACATCCTTTTATTCGAGATCAACCTACTGAAAGACAAGTTCGAATTCAGTTGAAAGATCATATCGATCGTTGCAAAAAAAGAAAACAAGAAAAAGGTACTGTTCAACAATACGCGTATATTTTCATTAATCATTTTCAGAACGAGTTCGTTGGTACGATAAGGAATTCGCTTTATTCTGTTATCTCCTCTCATATTCTGTATCACTGATAAGTTAACGAGATGTGAAAACTTGAAACACTTCCTCACATTTCACATTACATTAACGGTTTTACACGCCACCACTCGTCGTTTTCTTTTCTCCTTATTTGCTGCAATAACGTACGTTGCAGTTATGATGACGTCATCGTACTTATTTAGGTTTTTATTTATCGTCGAATCCTTCCGCTATTTCAACAAGATACCGATGAATAATTTTTTTCATTGTAACGCTACGATTAATTATCGACGAGGAGAAGAGAGAAATGGGAAAACATTTCCTTTTATAGAAATTTTATCGACGCTAGTGTAAAACCCTGTCGGTGACGTCGTATCAAAATATTTTGTCTAATATTGTCATCCATTTCGTAGAACGCGAAGATTATCGATACAGCGGTTCTGAGAATGAAGAAGATGACGATCTTCCCGGTCCCGGAGAACCATCTTCCATTATTCAGGCTCCCGGGGACAATACGTTGCGTAGAAATTTCCAGCAAATTCAAGTACTTGACCTTCCTTTGTCTTTTAATCTGTCCATTTTGCACGATAATAAATCGATTCTCTCGACTTAATAGGAAGGCAAAGCTCTGTGTGCTCATATTGAATCAAAAGAATCAAAATATAAAGATAAAGATCGCGAAGAAATACCGGAGCCCGGTCCGCCTGCAAGGCCTCCGATCAATCAACGGTTAATCGGTGAGTTTTCAAAGGATCTTGTGAATGTTAATTTTCTAGATAACGATCGTTATGCTTCCAGTTGTACCAGATCCACATCCTCCGTCGCGTCCACTGCCGCCGACTCCTCAGCAAATGCATCAGCAACCAATGGCTCAACGTAATTCTCATATGTATAAGCCATCGGTGAGTGTCCTTTTATATTTGTTACGACCTTTCAGCTAGTTGAATTGTTCTAATGAATGTATTTGAGAGTGTTACTTATGTAAACTGGAAGTACGTGTGTATTTGTCGACCGTAGGGATTTGCGAATTAATTCGAGTAATTCCTTTGTATTATTGTTGTGAAGTTTCTTGTCTTTGTATTAGGCACGTTTCGAAGCGAAAGAGTACAATGATAATTTAAAACCCAAACATTAAAAAAAAAATACTAATAAATGTTCTTTTTTTTTTTTACATGTTCTCGATAACACACAGGAATCGCCAAGAAGACCAGAGGTTCGTAGATGAATTCCACATCCGGTAAAACATATATTTTCGAGTAATTGTTTAACGTGTTCATTGTTTTTGCCTTTGTTTAGGATTTAGACGTATTAGCTGCCCAATTGACCGATCTAGGCGTGAAACCGGTAGAAAACGGGGCTGCGAAACAATCCAGTCACCATCATCATCACCATCCGACCAATATTCTCGACCCGTTGGATTCATCCGATGACGACGACGATGACGAAGAAGACGACAGCAGCGGAAACGCCGCAGCTAAATCAGGATTAGCTAGAAAAAGACAACCTAATGATGGCACGTTGCTGGCGAGCGATCCACCCAAACCTTTGTACGTATTTGTACACACTGTAGTTTTTACGTAGCCGTTTTTTAATGACTTCGTGTCGTACCGTAGTCATGTTTAATTCATTTCCCCGCCTTTCGTTCTCGTTATGCATTTCTAAATGAATGAAATTACGTTACAAATTAAGTTAATATTTGGTTAATTGGCTTATTTCGACCGGGTCGAAGTTCAGCTTCGTTGAATTTCAAATGCGACATACCTATAGTGTTGGTATGCGTGGTGTGTTTAATCAGATTTAAAGATTTGCAGTCGAATTTCAGAACGGAATAGGCTCGAATATTTATTCCCCTCTTCCCCTTTCCTTCTATATCAATCGTTCACTTTTACATCGTAGAAAAGTCACTTAGATATTTCGAATAAGTATTTTTTTTCTTGAGATGACTAAATTTTCAAAATAAATACTTGAAACATACTTCGTTGATGCATCCATTTCTTAAAAAATGCTCTCCCTCCCCTCCCTTTCTGAAATTTTGAAAATGCGTTGTACGCTCTATTTTTGTATTTGATCCTCATTTTCAAGAAAAAAAAATCTACGATGATGTATTAAATTTCGTACCAGGAATTCTTTTAGCTTATTCCTCGAACAAATGAGGAAAAAATTCCCAACCATCGCTCGTTGCATAATTACTAAAAATGTTTTCAAAATCCTTCGCGACTATAATAATATTTTAAATTTTACAGAATGGAATTTTCGCCATACAATCGTGCTCCGATGGACATGAACCCGTCGTCATCCTCAGCTGGTATGTTACAACACGAACGAGGTACGCGAACGAAAAAAAAAACAACACAAAGTTGCTTTTGTGTGTGTTCGTGTGCTGTGTGCTCGATCTGTTTAACACATAAATATGTGCACATACCTAATCTTGCTAATTCATACACCAATTCGACGTAATTTACAGGTCATAGTTCGAGTGCGAATAACGGCGGCGGTCCACCAAACCGGCCGTTACCGCCTACGCCGGACGAAGAAGAATCGATCGATCGTAACAGTACGTTGGTAATGCGACGTGTAAGTATTGTAAGACAAGAACTGCTCGTACTGGGCAAACCCCTCGTCCAATGCGAAATTTATATACCAATATAAGAAGGTGATGGTTCTTCACACGAGAGTGGGATTTAAGTAATAAGCCTCTTAATTACCACTTTTTGGAACGCTGTTAAAAACCAATCCGCATATAGCGCAGGTTTGCAATGTATATGATTGTACAGTCAGCGACAGAAAACCCAATGTTAGATCTTTTTACCGAAATAACTAACGTAGCAATGTAGTCTGGTGAATAAAGGTGCAAGATGAAGCGAACGAATTAGCGACAAGATCGAATACAAATTTCGAGTTTAATTTTAATCGCTGATGTTTTCTTTCTGTAATGATTGAGGTTTCTAGAACGAATTAATGTTTATTCTAATGCTATTGAAAAATAACTTTCTCATTCTAAATATTACGATGGGTTCTTTGGCTTGTAAAAAAAATAATAAGAGGAGTAGAAACAACTGAAAATTTGTAATTTAATTCAGGCACATTAGTTACATGTATCAAAAGTAATCGTATTTTATTTCGATCATTTTGTGTAAGGGGTTTCTAACTCAGAATTAGATTTTGCTAAATTTTCTTCTGCTTCAGTCTCTAATCGTTAGTAATTATCGTACCTTTATTCACCGGAATTACTGTACAAATAGTTTCCAATATTAATACACAAAGCATTAACGCGAGATACTCTTTATCTTTGAAAAATATACACCACTTTTTTTTTACTCTAATTGGAAAAAGGAAAAAGGCATATCACGAATGCGCGGCAGCAGTATACATATTATTTGGCTTGATAATATTTAGATCACACCTACGTGCATATGTGCCTTTATAATTTTTTTTTTACATATTGATTCTGTGTTCAATACCGTAGTTGAATTTTTGCTTGAGATTATGAATTTTTTTTTCTTTACTCCATGGTTACTAGTACTAAATAGTGGAAAATGTGCTCCGGTGCTGGTAACCGCTTATTGCGTCACGATTTTTCTTTCGCTTATTTTATTTTTCATAATTATATCGCGCTTTAGCGTTTACAAAAAAAAAAAAAAACATAAAAAGTAAATTTACATGGAAGGGAGGTCGTTGAATTAGTTAGTTCCTTTTTTTTTCGTAGGTAAAATTTTGATTTTTTTAAAAAAAGTATTTAAAATTAGTAGTTGTTGTCATTGTCGATATGTATTATTCAGTACAAGTGCATATTTTATCGTTATGTACATTATGACGCTTTTATAACAGACTCCGGAGGATACGAAGCGATCTAGCGATACGGAAGAACAACGTTTAATTAACGAATGGAATTTCAGCCGATTTTTCCCATCTAAACATTCGAACAACGATAGTAAAAACAGCCAAGCTGCCGCTCTCAGATCGTCGTCTAGTCGAAGCAAAGAATCGTCACCGATCACCAGTACTCCGCTAAAGAAGGACGATGGTGGCCCGAAATCGACACCTAGTCGCGTCCCAGACAGCGCTAGAAAAAGCTCGAGCTCGGCGCAACTTATCAAAGAAGAGAGTCGAATATTTTCGCGAACCCGAGGCAGTTCGCAGTCGACTCGTAAAAAGGAGGACGGATCGTCTTCGTCGTCCGTGATGTCGATGTTACCTCGCGTCTTCCGGCGCGAAAATACCGATTTCTTTTTCCCTAGCAGACATTCGGCTATATTTGTCGAAGGCAAAGAATCGTCGACCGGTCTAGAGGCCGATTTACCAAGTAAAAGACGAGGCAGCGATGTTTCGTTGACCGGTATCAAGTATACGAAACTAGAACCGGCGCCTCCGCCGCCTATAACTAAATCTCCGACCGTCTCCGCGGTGGCCACCGAAAGAGCTAAAGAATTCAAGCCGACTAGACCTCGAAGAGAACGAACCGACGGTGATATTTTGCTAAGGAGGAATCAACGACAAGAGCTAAAACAGACTTTAGAAGCTAGACGACGCGATGTTGAAATGCGTTTTTCAAAAGAGGCTGAGAAAATGAAAAATCGTAATAGTAGGATAGCGTTAACCGAAAACAACGAAACTGAAGAATCATCTCAGGTTAGCATTTTTTTGAGCAGGTTTTTCTCTTTAAAAGCGAAAAAAGTCTGGTTCATCTTACGTTTCTTCTTTTTTTTTTTCATTTTTTTTTTGTTTTTCGAATCAGATACTATTGAGAGGGTAAATGATTACGATGGGATGTTTGCGATGTCTGTGTGACGCGTGTGTGGTGCCTGTGATTTTTTTACATGGTGTTTTGGGTGCTTTTTGGAGTCTTTATTTGTTCGATTTTGCGTCGAGTCGAACTGCGTTGTGTAGAATGGAGGTAATCTGTTTGATATATTGATACTTTGTGGAAAACTGTATTTTTTAGTCTTCGAGATTGATGAAATTTTATTTTTCAATCGAACTTATATTTTTGATTCGCCTGCGATTACGATGAAATACCTGTAAAAACTAAATTTCAACTTTCAAGATTGGTTCATTTTTGTTTTCACACTTTTCACTTCGAACTTTATTTTCAAATTGAAAAATTAATTGTGGAATCCTCAGACGATATTCTGGTGGGTTTTTCGTTCTGAAATTTCTGTTGGTTTTAATCGTGAAACATACAGTTTGAAAAAATTGAAAAAAAAAATATCGAAATTGAGATCCGTTCTACCCCTTTTCTCCTTCCCCTTCACTGTCAACGAATCTTTTGTTATTTTTCTACCTTTCGATCCTCTGAAGTTTCGGTTACTTTAATTTTGAAAAATTGACATTCGAGTTGAATCAATATCATCTTTGTTCAGTTCGAATGAGTTACAGCATCGTACAATTGAAGACAGCACATTGCATCCAAAACACCCTGTATAATATTCGTGTTCAATTAACAAAACTTTATTCATTTTTTTTTTTTTTTTTGAATCGGGTATTTTTTGTGTGGTTTTTTTAATTTGTCTTCCAACTCGTACCTACGTGTACATATATTGTGTATATATTTTAAAGATATACGTATCTGCCTATGTGTTACTAACGGTGAGAGATGAAACTGGACACAGCATGCAGCTTTTTACTACGGAAAACGGGTAATACTAACCATTGCTTTTGATTTTCCAATATCGAATACACGTTGCATGAAATTTTAATTTTCATTCATCGTCAAATTTTTAAAACAATTGTGTTGTATGTTGTGGCTTCTTTTTTTTCGCTTGATTATCGTTTAGGTTGGTTTATTTTTCTATTTTATTCGACGATTTATTTTGAAACGAACGTTTAGTACATCGCACTGCTAATTTTTATCCTATATTTTACACTATTTTTCCATTTTTAATTCCTATATATATTCGTATATCTTGTTTTCAATGAAATTCGTAGCGATGTAATAATTAGTTCGTGGTATTTTACTAGTATTTTGAGCCATGAATTTCCATCGTTATGGTGTAGTTTTGATTTTTTTTTTCATTTAGTGGAAAAAAGATAATCGTGGGTATTTGATTGCTGAATTTATTCCTGAGGTACTTGAACCTTTACTATAAATTGTTTGAGTTGATGTGTTTTTGTAGTGTATGTTTTATTCGTCCATTTTTTTTTCATTTTTGGTGCCCTATATATTCGTATTGCGATCATATTCAGATTTGCTTATTCGCTTTTATTACAGCTTTCATTGTGTTATTTTTCATCCGTGGAATAGAAATTCATTATTAGCTTCGAATGGTCATTATACGTATAGAGAAGCATCATTAGGCTTTTAGCTTAATAAAAATATGCCATTTTTCTATTTTCTGAATCGATTTGACCTAAATTGTTTTTTGTTTTGTTGTTTCGAAAACAGATAAAAATTATGGTGATTTTTTTTTCTAACCGTAAAATTCTTCTTCGAGATGATCTAACGTTAGTTGAAATATTTCAAAAATTCTAAATTTCGTCAAAATGAAGTTTTCGTTCATTTTGAAAGTTTTATTTCGTTTGGAAAAAAGTTTAAGAAAGGTCGTTTTCGCCTACAACACTTCCTCCCCTCTTCTCTTCTGCCTTGAAACGTCACCATTCTCGTGCCTGCGAGAAATCGAGCGTAAAAACATGAAACTACGTAAAGAATGAAGAAATCATATGACAATAAATCACCGATATTTTGAAACCCACTGAAGGTTATGGTCGAATTTTCTACGTTTCTCCTCCTTGGTTTGGGTATTTTTTAAAAACAAATCTGCCTTTGTGAAAAAAAAAATCGACCGCGTTATTTTCTGTTTCTGGTATAATTTTGATAACTTTGCGAAAAATTATGAAATTTCGTATTTATGTAATTTTAAATTGATCGAATCAAGCATGCAAAATTTTTCATTACAAATTCCTACCTACCTACTTACTAAAAGTAAATGCGAAATTTTGAAAGAAATTTTCCACATTTCGGTGTCGGGCTAAATGTGCGTGTAATATTTTGCGAATATTGGTCGCCTTTGTAAGAGTGTTGCTGATTATGTGATCGATGAAATGCGATCGTTATTGGATGAACCGAACGCATTATCTGAAGACTTCTTAAGACTGTCGAATGGATTTCATGGCTCTTTATTAATTCTGCGAAGAACGAAGAATTAATGATTATTCTAACCGATCTTCTCGTATCTGGAATAATTTTTCGAATTGAAATTGATAATGGTAATTTTTCTTGTAGAATCGCGACGACCGACGAAGCGAGTATCGTTTAGCCGAAGGTGCTAATGGAAGCGGTTCACGTACCAGTTCTGTATTACCTGATTTATTATCTCAGGTAAAAAGTTTGAATTGTTTTTACTAACTGGGAGTTTTTTCTGAGGATTTTTTTTTATTTTTGGTGAAATTGTGTGACTGATTTTTGTATGAAATTAACATAATTCTTAACTCGTGAAACGTTTTACGAGACATAACGTGTAATTAAATCGGTGACGATTTTCCATATTCCAGGCTTCTCCGAATCCGGCCGCTGTTGCTGCTAATTTACGTCAAGATAAATCGTCCAGCGATGAGGTTTGTATGGTTTTTCATCTTTCGTCTTATGTTTCACACGTTTATCGTCGGTGTTGTGATCTAACTGTACTAAATATTCGATTATTCCCTTGTTTTCTCACCAATCTATTCACTGAAAGGGGTATTTTTTAAATTTTTGTCTTGTTCAAGTGTGGTTGGGTCAGTTGGGTGTTTGTCTTGCCCGAATGTTTACTTACCTATTACCTACCTGCCTGATTTGTTTTGGTTTTGTTTTAACCTTTGTGGATTGTTGAAGAATTACTTGGAGCATTCTTCTGAATTTAGATGGATTATTCAGTGTTGATATTCAATGAGACGATGAGTCCGAGAATAATGTATTTGATTACGATATCAAAAAATATAAGAGCAAAAATTATTTATTTCCATGTTTGGTATTTAATACAAAAGATGATGGTCATATTTTTAAATCATATTTTTTTCTGTTCAGTAATTATCATCTTTTTGATTTCGTGTTATTTGAATAACTTTTTCTTGCGATGAATTACCGGAATTCCGTTTTAAACCATTAAATGGATCTGAAAAATAACAATATTTTTTTCTCGAAAAATTTAATTTAAAAATACCAAAATTCAATTTATCGTGAATTAACAATTACTCGAGTTACGAATGGTGATGATGCAGTCTGCATTTTACTGAGCAAGTTGGATTTCTGTAACAACATGCTGGCTTGTGATGTGCGGATTGATGTTGGTGGGAGATCAAATTCTTCGATTTGTCAATTTGTTGAACTTGCGAACCGAAAATGACCGTCGGTAAAATAAGCACTAGACTCAGTAACACGATCACTGAAGAATAAAAATTGGCAACGATCTGTCAACAAGTTATGCCCTCGTCGGTGAATTTAAGACTTTTTTTTTTCTGTATTAAATGAACAATGAACGCAATGCAAACAAAAATTCTACTCACTTTGATCCTCATGATAGAGTTTGTTGGTTTTTCGTCTGATTGGAAATTTTTTAACGGAATAATTCGCGTCAAACTGTCAATAGGTATTTAAGTGAAATAGGTGGATTAAAATTGTTTGCATTGTTTTGTTGATCTGAACAAGTCTGTTATTATTTGTTGCAATACTGTGTACCTACTTAATTACTACGTTGCTGCGTATAATTCGTACCTATTTGAGGAGAAAATCATACCCCTACCTCCTTAGGTGTAGATTGTAATAGTTTGAAATGGAAATTATTTTTCATGCAAAGTCGTTTTTTAGAATTATTTGACGTATGTTGGTTTTTTTTTTAAAATGGGGAATACTACTTTTTTTTGGAAATTATATTACTTTTTGACCTGGATTTACTGAGGTTTCGAAATTTATAGCTTATTTATGATTGTGAATCTGATGGATGATTTTAATAATGTAAAAGAATGTACTTACATTGTTTTGTCTCACTCGTCTTATGTTCCAATAATTGGGTAGGTACGAATTTGCGGATCGTAATACCAACAGTTCAATTGATTTGTCGAAAGATCCCAGGTATTTTTTACCTGTACCAAGTCTTTTCTTCCTGGGAAATAGAGGAGATGTATACATTAACTTAACGCCTTTATGCACTTTATTACGATAACGATGCACTTGCTATTTGATATGTACATCTTCAAAGTTCGACTTTAGGGGTGTGCAATTTTTCATCCGTTTGAATATCGATCGATCATACAAATTCCAAGTTTGGATTTTGTTCATTTCGATTATCGATTTTAGTATTTATATTGTATTATTTTTTCGTCGTGAGTTTAAATTTGGCGTCTGAGTATCATTTTTAGTAATTTCGATTATCGATTTCGGCAATTCGATTATCGATTTTGCTCTTTTCGATTATCGACTTTTATAGTTGAGTTGTGATTTTGAGTATTTTTGATTGAAGTACGTAAAATAAAGATAGGTTTCAGTAATCGAAATTCGAATTCAATATTATCGATTATCGATTTTAAAAAACGATTCTGAATTTTTATGGATCATTCAGTTATTCCAAATATCAATTTCTGTTGGTTCAGTTACTTAATTTTCCATTCTGAATAATCAAATTTCTCGTGATTTTCATCATCATAGATATCAATTACGAGTACAGTTACTTTGATTATCGATTTTTGTCATTTTTCACTGTCGGTTTTCTCAATTTAAGGTGTCAATTTTCTCTTTATTATCGATTTTGGTTATAAACTTTTTGTGTTATTACTGCTATTGCTATTTGATTTCAATCATCATCCGGTCAATGTAATAATCTAATTTTGTTGATTAATTTCAGTCGTTTCGATTATCGATTTTGGGAATTTTAATCATCAGTTTTTTTTAAATATCAAGTCTGAATTTTTCGCTTTAAATTTTAGTCATTTTTTTTGTATTTTTGTGAGTTCGACTTTCGATTTCACATAATATCGATGTTTACATCATCGATTTGGCGTTTCGATAATCGATTTTTGTGAGTCCTAACGCTGATTAGTGATTAATTAATCGTGATGCTAGATTCGTTTCCAACGAAATTGAGCATAAAATTGTGAAAAATCAATGACCCATTTTCATTGAACTTGATGATCTGGTCTGGACGGGGTCGATGTCGATTCTGCCGTTGAAAATTTGTAATTATTGAGCCTATCATGTAGCTAAGATGCTTATAGAAGCTTTTTGGCTTGCATCATCGTGTTTCTGAAGAGCTTTTGAGGTCCGAAGCTTTCACCTCCAAAAATTTTATGGGCTCGGTGAGTTAAAACAGAATCATTTTATATGAATCAAATTCATGATCGTGCAAAAAAAAATTGAATATGTAATAATTTACAAACATTTTTCTAGTCAATTTTAAATATAAATACTTTTAGAATAAATACTTTTAGAAATGGCTTGGGGAGCAGAAGTCAAAATCGAATAATGTTTTAAAGTTATCGAAACTATAAAAGATTAATAAATGACAGGAATATTTTTTGACCTCTGGAATAAATTTTTGAAATAATTTTACTCAAACAATTAGAAAATATAGGATCAATTTCGAATTATGTTATTTTAAGGGAAATGTGCTCATTTTAATTGTGAGCTGTAAATTTTCCCCCCCCAAATTTTCAACGTTGGCCTAAAGCGTCTCTTTCCATGTTTCCACTTCAAGGGCATGATTCTTATTCCGAAACATCATTATTACTTACCTTCACATTGGCTTCAGCCTGGCTAAAACTGGATGCTGATATTTCTGAAAATCTCGCACTCTCCCTGCTTCCTCACTTCCTTTCTGCAATATACTACATGAAAGCTTCAACGCGACGATAAAGGAAAAAAAATGAGGATATATTTACATTATTTACCTACTTATCCACTACCTAAAATCATATAATTTTTTTGCCCTTGTTAATAACGTGTATGATGTTATGTATAGTCTCGTATATTTCTCATTCGTTTGTTTGTTTTTTTTTTTGTTTTAATTCTTTACTTTACCGCTTGCTCGTAATATTTGCTGTGTCATTGGATCAATATGCACTTTTCAATGGTTTCGGTGTGTAACATCCCCATGTGTAAGTATTACCAATACCTACCTATTACCTACCTTAGTACATATATGTTTTGTTGTGTGTTATATGCTTGATTTTTTTTTTACTCGCTTATTTATTTACATATTTTATGTATTGCTGTAATGAAGGGTGCTAACAATGCTGAAATTTTCGCGTAACTTATCAAAGATGTGTGAATTATGGGCATGGGAGAAGAAGTCGAACGTGTGTATACATTTTATGTATTTTATGTACCAGCATGATGTACCCTATCTGAGAGATGAGGTGCAGGTGTTCGAGATGTGAATGATCAAACTTGAGATTCAGAAGTAATCAAGTACTATCGAGTTCCACCAATTGTATCGGGTGCACAGTTCAAAAACTGCGATTTTTGCAAGAAAAATGTCGAAAAACGTCAATTTTCAACCCCTTTAGACCCCTCTGTACACCAAGGGTAGAGGTATGCGAAAGTATTTGGGGTCGATTTGCATCGTAATCGACCTGTACAATTCAAAAAATAACAATAAAAATGTCGATGGAGGGTCAGCGTGTCGTTGAGGGTTGAAAAAAGGCCAATTTTGCGGTATTTTTGAGAATAATGCGAAAACCTCACTCAGAGAACTCCATTTGAGACATCCTGTATAATATTATTAATTATACTTTGGATTAAATGCAATTTTTGGCTTCTACTATGTACATATTTTGCCTGAATAAAGAACAGAGCCGCTCAATTTATTTTTTATTCAAGTATCAAAAATAAATTGTACGTGAATAGCGAAAATAGACGCCTCTGTTTACCTATCGATGTCATAAATCTAGATTCCGATGAATTAATAGAAATATGCGGATGTTTTGTTTCAGTATCGACAAGCGGTCACCTCTAAATTTTATCCTTTACAACAGAAACAAAGATCCTTCCTTACGTTCGGATTTGGAGCTGGTTCCAGCGGTACAAATGTCTCGGCTACGTCAGCTGGTCGCAGAGAATCGCACGTTAATGTCAACGTAACGCCAACATCGCACGGTGAAATCACTTCGGATACGCCGGAGATACGAAAATACAAGAAACGGTTCAATTCGGAGATATTATGCGCCGCATTGTGGGGTAAGAAGTGATTTTTAGTGCAATAGAATTTGGAAAATTTAGTCGATTTTTTCGATTTTATAAATTTTTACCGTCCTAAGGGTTGCCAATTTTAAATTAAGAATACTTACCTATTTTTTGATGATTATTTTTTTTTCTAAATTCACTTGTGAAATAAAAGATATTTCATCTGCAAAAAAAAAAAAAAAAAAAAGGCAAGAATTGAAAAAGCATTTATTGTACGAGATTTTTAACCTTATGTATCGTTCCAGGTGTGAATTTATTGATCGGCACCGAAAGCGAATTAATGCTGCTGGATCGTAGCGGCCAAGGAAAGGTATACCAGTTGATATCAAGACGTCGATTCCAGCAGATGGAGGTATTAGAAGGACAAAACATCTTGATAACAATATCCGGTAAAAAGAACCGTGTCCGGGTATATTATCTATCGTGGCTGAAATCGAAGATACTTCGAACGGATGGCGTTAGTATTAAATTATTTTCCATCGGAATTTTTTTTCACGAACGTATAAATTGTAATTATGTATTATCTGTATCGAGCAGGTAGAACGTCGTAACGGGTGGATCAACGTCGGCGACTTACAAGGCGCCGTGCATTTTAGAATCGTCAAATACGAACGTATTAAATTTTTAGTAATCGCTTTAAAAGATAGTATTGAGATTTACGCTTGGGCACCAAAACCCTATCATAAGTTTATGGCTTTCAAAGTGAGTATTCATCGTAGAAAGTATGTAAAAAAAATCTACGTACTTGAATCTTGTTTATTAACGGTTTTGATCTTATGTTACTTAGTCATTCAGCGAACTTTCGTACAGACCTTTATTGGTCGATTTGACGGTTGAAGAAGGTTCCCGTCTGAAAGTAATTTACGGATCTGCTGATGGCTTCCACGCGGTAGATTTAGATTCGGCTTCTGTATACGATATCTATTTACCGAAACATGTAAGTATTTTGTTGAAAAAGAGAGTAAACTTAACATGCGATTGATTGTGTAGAATTTTCGCTCGAAAAAAAAAGCTATCGATGAGTTATTGAATGATTTTATTCGTGTTTTTACAGACTCAAGGGCCTATTTCACCGCATTGCATTGTAACATTGCCCAATTCCAATGGAATGCAGTTGTTACTGTGTTACGATAACGAAGGAGTTTACGTTAATACTTACGGAAAGGTGAGTTTCATATTTCAGAATGAATAAATTTGTGATCGTTGCTTCTCCTCCATCGCTTTCCATTCGCTGCTATTAATCGATAAGATTATTGGAAATTTGTTTTTTTTTCACGATTATTGAAATCAGTTTGGCAATTTTTAAATCTGCGAAATTTCGCTCAAATTTTGAGATATTTCATCTCGCATTTTAGTCGTTTTCAATTTTTTCCTCGTTTTCAACATTGAGTCATCATTTCAATGTTTGAAAATGAAAAGTTACTCAATTTTACTGAAATTTTAGCAACTTTTGATCATTTTTGGCGATTTTTGTGCCGATTTTGAAATTTAAAAAAATAATAATACCTACCTACTTAATGTAATTTTTGCAACATTTTTAATGGTTTTTTTTTTGCGATTTTCAAATTTCTTTCGCAGATATTTATATTAGCTTATTTTCTCTGAAATTTCGTCGATTGTTGATCATTTTCAATGATTTTAATGGTGCTGTATTTTTTTACTCTAAAATTTTATACCATTTTGATGATATTTGATTACCTTCTGTAATTTTTAGCGGTATTTTTGAATTTTAAGTTCCTACCTATTTTTCGTAATATGTACTTGGTTGAACTTTTCTAGTATTACTCCAATTTTAGGTCATTTTCAACTGTTTTCATGAGCAGCTTAGGAACTTTTTAAACAATTTTTGCCCAATTTTTCTTATTTTTTGATCGATTTATACCAATTTTTCTATAACCAATGTATCAATTGAACAATTTTTATAAATATTCATGAAATTTTGAGTTTGACGAAATTTTACTCAATTTTGGTTAAATTTGATTATGTTCAGTAATTTTTTATGATGCAGATAGGTACGTCCATTTTTCAAGTCTTTTGTCAAATTTTGAGATGATATTATTTTTTAGTCTTTTCCAATTTGTTCTTATGTCATTCTAACGAATGAACCACTCGAATGCGGATTTTAAAAAAAGCGTAAGCTAAAATCCCTATTAGCAAAATTTTATTTGCCTAAATTAATTTTTCGATTTTTGATAAATTTTTCAATATTAAAAAATGTGATTTTCTAAAATTCGTGTCTTTTTGGTTTAGTATACTTTTTTCGGTAAAGGCTTCGAAAATGAGTTCTGAAGCTAATATCACTACTCTCCCAAATCCAATTCCTCAATTTCCAGCTGCCATCTGAAGTCTCTACCATGATTTTTGATTTTTCCGGAATTTTTGAATTTCCCCAGAATGAATGGAAATTAATTTGGGAAGTCGAAAACTGAGTTCTGGCTTATTCTTGACCTGTTTAACGAGCTTATTCATTATTTGGGTGATTTTCAGACGGCACTTGAAGTTTTTTTTAAAAAATCAATCAGAAATGTTTGATTACGGTGGGTGAATATTTGTATTTTTTCACTGTGTAAAAATATCCCCTCAGCTGTGAATAAAATTGTTGAGCAGGTCGAGAATAAGCCAGAAATCGATTTTCAGTAGCTCAAATTAATTTCCAAACGTTTTGAACAAAATTTAAAAATTGTGGAAAAAATCAAAAATCATGCTGGAGACTCCGGAATGGCTGGAAAATAGTGGAAATATTCAATGTGGTTTTTAAGGGAGTCAATGCAAACTTTAGAACTGATTTTTATCAAATTTTTTACTCGAGAAGTACATTTTAAAAAATTAGAAAATCGCCATTTTTGAAGTTTTCAAAATTTACTAAAAATCGAAAAATTAATGTAGACAGCTGAAATTTTGATGTGGGGGTTTCATCTTGGGTTAGAAACAAGAATAGATGCAATTGAAAATCCCCCAAAAAAATGTTTCTTGAAGTTATTTGAATGTGATTTTTTTTTCAATGCATTGTATTTTCTTTCACCAATTATCCGGATTGATTATTATATTTCTTTGAAACCAGGTATCGAAGAATATAGTCCTCCAGTGGGGCGAAATGCCAACATCGGTCGCTTACATCGGCACTGGCCAAATTATGGGCTGGGGAAATAAAGCCATAGAGATCCGTAACGTCGAAACAGGTCATTTAGACGGCGTGTTCATGCATAAAAAAGCCCAACGCTTGAAATTCCTTTGCGAAAGAAATGACAAGGTGAGTAAATACGCTTACCACGATGTTCATATTCAAACTTCGTCATCATAATTCGTAATTATTTCATCTGTTTCTATTTTTTAATTTTTCGAATAATTCGCAGGTATTCTTTTCATCGGCAAAAGGAGGCTCCTCGTGTCAAATATATTTCATGACGCTTAATAAACCAGGAATGGCGAATTGGTAATTAACGTGCTGCTGAAAACAATGATCGGTCGCGCAAAAATTGGTCTATTAATTTATGCTAAGTTACGATTTTTTTTTTACATAGACAACAATATTATTTTTCTCTCTTTTTAACGAGTTGTTATTTATAATTAAAAACGAAAATTACCAATCGCATTATCGACGATGCGAAATTTAGCTGTTGTTAGTGAAAAAGACGAAACGCTCTATCTATATGTAGTGTGCAATCAGTTTTTTTTTCTTTTTTTTTTTTAGATATGATAGAAACGTTGGATAATTTTCTCTTCATATTACCGACTATTATTATTTTTTTGACAAAATCTTGAAAAATGAGGTGTTCATCGTGAAACAAAAAAAAAACGAATATCGAGGTGGCGAGTTTCGTGTACTCAATTTTTTATATTTAATTTTTATTTAATACTGAAAGTAAAAGAATAAAAGTAAAAAAAAAAAACGCTTCGATTTATAAGTTAATCGTATACTTATTCTTTATTCTCGTGCTATATTATTTTATTTTTCGAGCAAGTTATTATACAATAAGTTGACCGAGACGCTTACGAATTTTATTTTTAAAAAAATAGAAACTAAAGCAATGGTACTGTATTCTTTTAACCACGAACAAAAGTATTTGAAGCGCGGATCTATTTAAAAGACAAAGGCGAGAGAAAATGAGGGTTTATATCGAGAAGCAATGAATGTGAGCGATCGAGTATGTGCGGTAGAAATATATTTATTATATGTTTGTTATTTGTTTTGATTTGTTTTCTTATTGTTTGTTTATGGATAAAATGACGAAAATACGTTGCTTTTGGTGAAACACGATAACTTTATCGGATGGTGTAATAAATTTGAAGTTTTTCCCCCTCCTTTTGCATAAGAGAAAAGCACGTATTTGTATTGTTCTATTGGAAAATTTAGCTTTCGGTGTAACTGAAATGAAGTAAAAAAAAAAGTACTATTTACATGTAAATATTTTTAGTAGAATTGTTATCTTATCTTAAACATTAAGACGATCATTTTTATCTCGATGATTATAAATTCGTTCTTACTTTTTTTTTATTTTCGATAGTAGATGTAAACAAATTTTTTTTATTATTTTTGTATACGATTATATACTTTCGCTATCCTGTTTTTTTCTTCTTCTTTTTAAATGCTTTGATGATTTGAACAAGAACATCGTAGTTGTAATACAAGTTGAATTGAAATTGATCGAATGTACGGATTATTGAAAATCGAAATTTTATTCGGGCCGGTTATATTACTTTTTGTTTTTGTAATACAGGTGCTAATTGTAAGTGTGTGTAAGTATTCAAAGGATGTATTCCGTTTATGTGTTTAGAGTGGAATTTTTAAATTTTATACAAATTTTTTTCCATCTTTCTTAACTCTTTTCTTTCTTTTCTTTTTCATTTTTA
Organism: Planococcus citri; assembly: GCF_950023065.1. Classification (NCBI taxonomy): domain Eukaryota; kingdom Metazoa; phylum Arthropoda; class Insecta; order Hemiptera; family Pseudococcidae; genus Planococcus; species Planococcus citri. The sequence goes on along the minus strand of NC_088678.1, from coordinate 58,916,806 downwards.
TACGAGTATACATTTATATATTTTTATTCCTTTGAGGTTTTTTTTTCTAATGTGACTTACATCCGATCATCAGTTTAATGCATATTGAAGTTTTAATTTTGTTTTATTATATTAGTCATTTTCTATTTCAATGTTTTATGACATAGTTAATTAAATCGTCTTCAAATAAAGTATTAAAAATGCGGTGATGTTTTTTGTTGTGTTTTAATCGGCGATAGAGCAACGATTTTTCTGTTCAATGAATTTTTTAAAAAAATAGAATAAATTGCTCAGATTGAATAACTAAACTGACAAGGGAACTCTTTGGCCACTTTTTCATCGATTTCTTACATTTTGTGCAGAGTTGGTCAACTTCTTGGGGTTTGAATTTTCCAAAGTGGTACAAGAATTATGTTTAAAAAAAACTGGAATCACCAAAATGCCACAGGAGGTTCCATAATGGCTTGAAACCAGCTCCACTTGACTCAGCATGTTGAAATTAAGGTATAGAGACACGGTGAATTTTAGCTTTTAACTTTCGTTTGGTAAAATTTTGTGGAAAGAATGCGTTGCGATAAGGCCATTTTTTGGCCCCACCTAGTTTTCGATTCAATCACTCCAAAAATGTTGTAATAAGAGACCGAAATACGAATCCGTGGTTAGTTAACCCAAAATGAAAATTTTCGGGCTCCAGAGGTTCCCAAAGTTGCGAATAAAAAAATGATTTTAGGAACCACTGAGTATAAATTGAAAAACTCTTAGCGTAAAATATTTGTTTGAAGCCAATAAACGTTATGCGAGGAGATTTTTTTATTTTTGACCCTCGAGGGCAGAAATTGAAGGTTTTGATTTTTGGAAAATTTTTGAACACCCCCCCCCCCCTTTGAAACCCGCGTAAAAGCTTTATACAGTTTATTAGAACATATCTGAATCACCTCCATCCTACAAAATTTTGAGCTCAGTAAAAATTTTCACTGGGACTCAAAAATCCAATTTTCCAATTTTTTGTCATTTCGATTTTTTGGGAACCCCTGAAAAACTAGAAACCTGCGATTTGCGCCAAACGTAACGTTTTGAGGTATATATTCAGAAATCTAGATGAAAAAGTTGAATTAAGCTCTCTATATATTCGTAATTTTGAACCCTTTTTTTAGATCCCCCCCATTTTAGGCACCCCTAAAAGATGCGTTTATGCATATTTTTTCAAATAAATTGAAGAATTTACATTTGAAATACACTATTATGTGCTCGATAGTTTTTCATCAGATTTTTCACCTAACTTTCAAAATTGAGCTATTTTGGGTCAAATTCTGAGTTTTTTAATGTGATGAATCGTGAAAACGTAATTTCAACATCTTTTAGCCCTTTCGGCTACGAGATAAACTGGCGGATAAAATTCAAAGTGCTTTAAACTGAGTAAGGCCGGTTGCTACCTAGAACTCAAAATTTGTTGGAAATCGCACATTCAGAAAGTATTCATGTCACAAATGGCAATAAACCTTAAATTGACTATTTTTCGATTTATGACACCGAATAGCATTATAAATCAAAATCAAGTCTTCTGAGGCATCTGATATTTCAAGATGAAAATATTGATAACAAGCATTTTTGAAAATAGAAAAAAAGATGAGCTAAAATAAAATAAGTTTGTGTAAAAAAAGAAATTTTTGAAGAAAAACAAGGCATGCGACTTCAGATGGTTATCCAAACTGCAAATGTTTGAAGGTGTTTGCTTGTGGGAGGATTAAAATTGATGGAAAAAGCTTTGTGTTATAGAGAGCATTTTTCAAAATTTTGAAAACCCATGTCACAATTCAACGCTAATTTTCAATGAAATTCTGAAAAATATGTATCATTTTCATCTTCTGACACATACATCTCTCTTGAGATAATTTGCTTGGGTGAGTAAGTTGCCTCAGGAGATGACTGGGTAAACTTTTGCAAGCATTTGAATTTTATGATGGATATTGTGTCATAAAGACTGGGCTCAATCAATTCATTATCTGTAAGATGACTTCTAAAAAGTAATTCCAGTAATTCCACAACATGACGTACGTATTTTATTTTTATTATCTCCTTATGACAAACAGATTGAGGGCTGTATTATGACACAGTATCTATCATAAAATTCAAATGCTCGCAAAAGTTCACCTAGTCATCTTCTGAGGTAACTTACTCACCCAAGCAAATCACCTCAAGAGAGATGTATGTGTCAGAAAATGAAAATGATGTCATACTTTTCAGGTTGAATTGTGACACGAGTTTTCAAAATTTCAAAAAATGCTCTCTATAACACAAAGATTTGTCCATCAATTTTAATCCTCCCACAAGCAATTACCTTCAAACATTTACAGTTTGAATAACTATGTGAAGTCGCATGCCTTGTTTTTCTTCAATAATTTCTTTTTTTTCACAAACTTATTTTATTTTAGCTCATCTTTTTTTCTATTTTCAAAAATGCTTGTCACCAATATTTTCATCTTGAAATATCAGATGCCTCAGAAGGCTTGATTTTGATTCATAATGCTATTCGGTGTCATAAATGGAATAATAGACAATTTAAGGTTTATTGCCATTTGTGACATGAATACTTTTTGAATGTGCGATTTCCAGCAAATTTTGAGTTCTAGGCAGCAACCGACTTCACTCAGTTTAAAGCACTTCGAATTTTACCCGTCAGTTTGTCTCGTAGCCGAAAGGGTTAGAAGAGTTAAATCTCAGAATTTGACCCAAAATAGCTCATGAAAGTTTCAGGAAAAATCATATGAAAACTTATCGAGCACTCGATAGTGTATTTCAAATTTAAATCCTTCAATTTATTTGAAAAAATAAGCATGAACGCATTTTTTAGAGGTGCCTAAAATGGGGGGATCTAAAAAAAAGGGTTCAAAATTATGTGCGAATAAACCGGAGCCTAATTCAACTTTTTCATCTATGTAGATTACCGAATATATACCTCAAAACGTTACGTTTGGCGCAAATCGCAGGTTTCTAGTTTTTCAGGGGTTCCCAAAAAATCGAAATTACAAAAAATTGGAAAATTGGATTTTTGAGTCCCAGCGAAAATTTTTATTGAGCTCAAAACTTTCTAGGATGGCGGACTGTAAAAAGCTTTTTAGCGGGGTTCGAAGGGGTACGATCAAAAATTCAAAATGGGTGTTCCAAAATATTCCAATAATCAAAACCCCCAATTTCTGCCCTCGAGGGTCAAAAATAAAAAATCTCCTCGCATAACGTTTATCGGCTCCAAACAAATATTTCACGCTAAAAGAGTTTTTCAATTTATACTCAGTGGTTTCTAAAATCATTTTTTTTATTCGCAACTTTGGGAACCCCTGAAGCCCAAAAAATTGTCATTTTGGGTTAACTAACCCCGGATTCGTATTTCGGACACTTATTACAACATTTTTAGAGTGATCGACGCGAAAACTAAGTGGGTCCAAAAAATGGCCTTATCGCAACTCCTCTTTTCAATTTTCACAAAATCTGCTGGAGGCTCCAGAACTTCTCAAAACGGTTCGAAATCGTTTTCAATCGATGGCGAGGAAGGGAGGGGTCAAAAATAGGGTGTATACCAAAATTCAACTTTCTAGGTCAATTTGGTACAATTTTATAATTTCCCCTCAGAGTTGGTCATTTGCCCTCGACTTTAATAAAGTTTAGTCTAAATTACGCGTGGTTTATTGAACGAGACGTGACTCATAGGCACGAAAAATCTTGAACCGGTTATGTTCGATTCTATATGTAATGAACTAAACATTGTTCCATAATTTAAAGATGAAGAAGGAAGATGAATCACATAGCCTAGGCATAAAAATTCCATGAATGAAAGCTCCTTTTTACCAGAATCTTTAAATGAAGATATCTAACTCATTCAATTATGGAAATGACCACGTGAAATATTTAGGTACCTAATGGGCTAATGATTCACGATTCGTTTATTTAAGTTACCTGTACCTATGTACTTCCTTATTTAGAAAAATTTGTTTGATGAAAATAATACAAACAAACGGATGTATGGATGATTTTAAAAAATTTAATTTACGTAGAAAATACCATCACGTATACTTTGCCAATTTTTTTTTCACTTTTTCAATATGTTACGTCATCTATTAATATTGAGGATGAGGATAGACAAAAAATGTATGTAGGTACTATAAATAAATATGTAGAAACTAATGATGTAGGTAAGTGTACCTTCATCTACGTATAAATATGGAATGTTTTCAGTTTTTCTTCTCAACAGCAACAGGATCTCCGGGAACAAATTTTTTGGTCACATTGTAGAATTTCCCGGAAAATTTTTTTTCATTATAACTGCCATGGCGAATAAGGTGTGCAGAACTGCAGATGAATCATTCAAAAGACTTTTTGGCATTAAGTGAGATGATTGCATGTTCCCAATTACAATCGTTTAACCTATAAGCCATGCAATTCACGATCATGACTCATTGTTTGTATACATACAACAAAGTTTATTTTCGTAGATTGGTGCTAGGTAGTAGGTACTTACCTCAATAATAAAGCTGTGACGCGTCCAGGGCTTCGTATATGTAATAATAACAATGTAGGTATTCAACTGACTCGCAATTGCACATAAAATATGCGTACAAATCCAAGAATTGTGTGATAGATTAATGACTCGTTTAGTGCGAAATCTTTAAAGCCTCACCCAATCTCAAAAATGAAGCCGTACCTACCTGTGGTATTTGTTGTTTAATCTTTATAGAAAATTACTAACCGTTGAGCTGGAGGTAATTTATCAAGCTATAATATGAATACGAATGAGTTGGACATCTTGAATACCATACCTAGGTACGAATCAGAAATGAAATAATGATCACCTGTAGGTAGGTACTATTTATTCCTAGTATATAGGTATTATGAAGCACGACTTATCGATTCTCAATTCTCATTGATCGAATTGACAGTCACGCTTATACATACATGTAGTACGAAGAAGAAAACAAATGGAATTTCACACGTACGAAAATTCGCGATAAAATAATTAAGAATCCAAATTCCAATCACCAATCAGCTCGGCAGGTCAAAAATAGGGTACAAATCAAATTATTTCAGATTTTTTTGTTTTCTAATTCGCGAAAGACGACTTTTACATTAAAAAAAAAATTATACTTATCACTGGAGAAAATTTTGGGTTTGAGCTGACACAAAAAAATATTACTCCAACTACAGCGTTTTTTCAAAAACTGGAGAAACGGAAAATCTGCTGGAGGCTCCAGAACGGTTTGAAACTATCATCAATCGACTCGGTAGGCAAAAATAGCGTATAAACCAAATTTCAGCGTTCTGGGTTCATTTGTTGACATTTTGATTTTTTTCTAATTTTGGAATCAAATTTGAATTTTTGAAAAATTCGCCAAAAATATAAAAATGAATTCCAGCATCTGAAATTTTGGCTGGTGGTATATTTTGGGACCCTCTTCCCCTTGGTCTGTGGGTTCAAAAATTTACTGGTATCTTGTACAGAAAACGCGAATTTTTAGCTTATCAACGGGATTTTTCGCTCTTTTTAGGGGGAAATGAAGACACGAAACGATTCTATGGGCACAAGTATAGAAAATGGATGTTCACTACTCAAAAATGATCCATGGCAATGCAGTTAAGTGGTTAAATAGGTACGAGTATTTATTTGCGTGATTTAAACTACCGGTAGGTAGGTAGGTACCTATAATGATGGTTCTTAGTTCTTACCTACAAATATTATTGTTTACACTGCTAAAGATACGAAATGACTTGATAATATTAATGTAAATTACATGATGTGATCATCAAAATAACGGGCACAAACACATTAATAGATATAAATTTAAAGCACATGTTTAGTTACAACGTATGTAGGTAGGTCATCCTACGTAGGTGTAGGTACTTAAATTAAATCACGGATCTCATCGAACGCTTTTCAAATTAATTTATTTTCTCCGAGTAAACACGAAACACGAATACAATGTAATACTTGGAGAAATAATGATGTATGTTGTTATCCAACGAAAAAAAATTACAAAAATGTGGTAGGGAGCAGAAAACTGGGAGGAGGGTTGGTAAAATTTGACCAGTTTAAAGAAGATTGGTGAAAGTGGAAGCGAGCAGGTACGTGCCTCTACCTACTTACGTATATGCGAGATAGACGATGAGAGACGAAGTGAAAATGAAGAGAAAAAAATTCGAACGGATAGAAGACGAAATTCGCAAAATTTCGTTAATTTTTTTCCTTTTTTTAGGATAGGTTTATGTAACAATCAGATTTCGTGTTAATTTGATAAAGTGGTTGATGAAAATTGAATTTTCCTATCTCTTACTGATCAAGTCTCTAATCAGGTCGCCAATCACTGTTTTCCACTGGCTTGATATACAATTAACATTGGTCTATTTTTTAAGTGGATTTTCCATTAAAAATTTCAAATTTTAGACTGAAAAATATTAAAAATTGGCACAACGTTGGGTTTGGGGAGTACAAAGAATAAAACTTATTTCAGTGAAAGAAGGCTATTTTCAAAATTTCAAAACCATATCCAGAAAGCTGAAATTTATGGCGAGAATATTCGCTGTCAAATGTTGTTGCATTTGTCTAAAAATATCCAAAAATGAGGCGAAAGTGTGAAAATCCTGTATTTTTTCCATTGGTGCTCAAAGTGGACTGTTATCCAATAATGTGAAATTATGGAAGATTTTGAGGAAAGTCGGATAAGCCAGCTTCGTAATTTTATTTTGGATACACCGCTGCCTTCGAAAACGGTTGAACTGTGATGGTAGCATAAGGAAAGATGATTGGTTCTCATCAGGTCTTAAACAGATATCTAAATATCCAATCTGATCTAGACGGATCTATTTAGATCCGAAAAATGTTCAGATATGATCAGATCTAATCTGGCTACGATCCAGTCATTTTTTCATGAGGAGGCTCTAAAACTCTATTAAGAGTATTTTGCTACTGCGAACTATGGTAGGTACCGAAAAAACATTTTTAAATTATTATAATCTAAATTCATTAAAGTGCACGAAAAAAAAATTACTTACCATACTTTGAGAAAAAAACACAAGAAAGCTTTGAAATTACTGTGCAATTTCACCCCATTTGAATATCTCGAAATTGGTTCGATGAAGGTATGTAAATTGAAAAATTTTCTGCACCATCTGATAAGAGAAAAATTTTGACAAACGTTTAACCAACTTTCAAATTTTTTATTCGTAAATTCGATTTTTGGCAGCAGATTTTGTGCAATTAACAAATTTGCAGCGAAAATTAAACGGTTTGTTTTGCCAGTTATACTATAAGCCAGCCTCGAGAATCACTCAGGTGTTGAAAAACGAAGTGTGCAATCTCACCTCAATTCACACTAAGGGAAAAAAAATATTTCTGCAAAATAATACTGATTTATTTACGATGTAAAAATGATAGCTACCTAAAAGTTAACAATTCTACTTATGAGTATGTATGAACTCGCAAAATTTGGTCAAATGAAGAATGAGTAGGTATTGAGTACCATTGCCTTATCAATATAGGTAGGTACAGTAATAATACAAATACAAAAGTACTCGAAACAAATTATCATAAATACACATGTAAGTATCACGTAGGTATCTAAACTCACTTACCTACCTATGTTTAAAATCTTAATCTAATGTAGGTAAATTTAAAAAAAATGCTTCAATTTTTGCAATCAGTCTTACTCATCTTTTTTTACAGCTTCGCTGTAATTTCATCTAACAATTGAGCAAATATCAACCTAAGATGAAAATTATCATACGACCTTTCTAACATTTGAAAAAACATTTTATTACATCAGAAATACAAGACGAATTACACCACGTCGTGCAGTTTTCAGGTCTATCGAGAGGAGCGTCGTTGCAAGACGAATCACAAGGTTCCATCATAAATACAGTAACGAGCATCTGTAAGTAAATCAAAACAATGTATACAAATAGTTTTCATAACTAAAGTAGATTATTTTAAAATTTGGCATAGCTTTAGGTAAACTATACACATGTCCAAGAAATTCTCATCGTTTATCGAAAAGGTAAACAGAAATACCGACGACGTAAAAAACACTCGATTGGTGTCAAAGCTATGTACTCGTAAATCTATGGCCTTAGTAACGTTGCCAATAGAGAAATTGAAGAAGATCTAGTAGGTACATAATTCTCTACTTTTACATGTATTCTTGAGTATTAGTTGGGAAGGGGGGTCAGATAAAAAGTAGTGGAGGTGCCACAAAATACTAACATTATTCAAAATCAAAAAAAGTTTTTCATTTTTTTTTTTTCGATAATGATTGATTATGTTTATAATTTAATTTATCCAGAACACAGGTTTCGAAATTTTTTCATTTTTTTCCAGGTCATTTCACCCAACTTTTGGGTAGGTCCAGAATTGGATCATTTTTGTAAGTCATGCAAAAACTCTGAAAATGTGGAAAAAAAATTAAAAACTGATTTCTTTCTTCTAAAAGTTCAATTAGGAGAGAAAATTGTAATCTTGTTGGGGGCTGGAAATGAAATTCGGCTACAAAGAGCATTATACCTAAATGAAAATTCATGGATTTTCGCATTAGAATGTATCATACACTCATACACACATACGTACAAGTTTTTTCAAAATACTTTTACAAATTAGATTTTTAATGTACTTATGTACGTAGACGTATTTCAATTTTAAAATTTGAAACTCCGGTAGAAAAGTGATAATTTAAGTCAGGGGTCCAAAAATATTGCGGTTGGTTTTTGAGGTTCCCTTGGTCCTCGATCACACAACGTTTTATCAAACACCTCCTCCAATTTTCCAAAAAAAAAAAAAAAAAAAAAAAAAGGTCAAATAAGATCACAAGTTATGATCTCAAAATGTAGCGAGTAGGTCTTCAATTTTTTTAATGAAAAATATTCGAATAATTAAATAATTAAACTAAACCGTAATCATCAAAAGTATAACTAGAATTCCATCGAATATATTTTTTCTTAATTTTTAAAAATTTTAATGTAAAGAATAGGTAAACCTACCTATAAAATTTTACTGTTTCATTACGATTTTTAAAAAAATAACCATTGTAAAAATAAAATAGAAAAATAAACCTTATTCTCTAAAACGATTATTTGAATATTTAGATGGTTCCTATAGATAGGTAATAAGGTTTGTACTTACCAGAAGAAAAAATATCTTCAATGTTAAATTTTGTTGGGCCATTTTACGATTTTAAAATTTTAGTAATAAAAAGTGAAATTAAAATACCGATGTTAAAAATTCGAATTTTTGCATGAATGAAATATTTCGTGTAGGTACGAAAAATTATTCGCTCTGTTATCAATAGTGTGTGAACATTCGCGACCACAATTCAACTCGTAGTATTCGTATTCATTCAACAGTATAAATAGGTAGGTACTTCCTCCGCGTGACACATACTTTGCGTAGGTAATTTATGCATCCGAACAATACAAATTCGCAAGCAGATACTTGTGGGAGGCTAGAATTACATTTTAGCGATGATTTTCTTTGAACCATTACCTACTTTTCCGTCAAAAAAATTTTAGCGAGCATTTTGTTAAATGGTTTGGTCATATTTCCAAAATTTTCCAGTATTTTCTAATTGTAAAATTGTTCGGAAGTTGAATAATTGCATCCTCAGTGGCTTGAGCGAAGCGTGAGCGAAAATGTGAGAACATTAATAATTCTACGTATACATACGTAAAACGACACAAATTTTAATAAAATTTGATTTATACTTTCTCAAAATTGTTATTTTGGAGAAGAGAACCAAACTGGCTCGAGTGAAGAAGGACAAAATTTGAAATTCAAAAAGTAAAACTGCATCATTTTTGATGAGAATAGTACGTTTTCCAGTATTCTTGATATTTTTGAAGGGAGCCGTTTGTTTCGCCGCGGACGTTTCGCCGCGGACGTTTCGCCGCGGACGTTTCGCCGCGGACGTTTCGCCGCAGATCGTTTCGCCGCCGCCGAAAAACCGGAATAAAAGGTCAGTTTTAAAAAAGCGTTCGTTTCGCCGCCACGGTGGTGAAAGATTACGTAATGATAAAAAACGAAATTATATTTGATAAAATAAGAAGTAGGAACGAAATTAGAAAACTGTTCACATTCAGATAACATTATGGTATTTGTCTGAACCAGAGGTATTGTAAGAAGGGTCATTTTAGGAAAAAACGTGGTCTTTTGCCATTTTTTAGTAGTCGCGTGAGCATGAACCTCGATCAACTCCTTTCTCTTTCAGTCCTCTGCAATCGACTTGAGGATTAGGGGGTGGCAAAAATCACTACTTTTTGCCGATTTCGTGACACATTTTAAGCATCAAAACTTCCTCTTGAAAAAACGCTGAATTCGGGCTCAGCAGGTTGAAATATCCTCGTTTCTTTCAAAGTCACAGAGTCGGGGAGGTTCAGAAAATGAAACAGCACTTTTTTAGAAAAGTGGGCGAAGTTTTGCAGAGATGAAGTTGCAAAAAAAAAAAAAACTGTCAAAAACACGTTTTTTCGATATTGATCTTAATTTGGTCGACCCTAGCTCAGCTCCCTGTGCGGCTGGAGGCTAAAATTTCCTTAGGGTAGTCTCCCACTCGAGGTAAACTTTCTCAACAATTTTTGGTCAAAATCCAGAATAATTAAGATGTGTATTATGTAGTGTATCTGTATCACCACGGCGGCGAAACGAACGCTTTTTCAAAACTGACCTTTTTTTCGGGTTTTTCGGCGGCGGCGAAATGATCTGCGGCGAAACGTCCGCGGCGAAACGTCCGCGGCGAATCGTCCGCGGCGAAACAATAGGTACCCATTTTTGAAAGCTTAAAAAAATGTTTTCTGAACCCCCGTACGTATGTGTAACTTGAAAAACAACAACCACAAGTTGGCCCTCAAAAAAAATAACAATTTTGTGGATAAGTAGATAGTCAATTTTATCTAAAGTAAAAACTAATACATACCTACCTAATTTTTCAAAGAATAAAATGATTGCACAGTTAGATTTTTCAAGTCTAAACATGAGGCTGTAGGTGAGTTGATTCCCATTTGATTTTTTTTGAAATGAAGGTGTCCGAATTGATTCCCACCTTTTCTTTTCACATGTACGAATTGATTCCCACTTTTTATTTTCGAGTATACGAATTAATTCCCATGTAACATTATTGCGTATATGAATGAATTGATTGCATTTCGCACCTTGGGAGTAATAAGGTTACATCTCAAAAAAGTGAAATTTTACAGGAGACTGATTTTCTTTCATTTTAAAACTTGATTCATTATTTTCTTCAACTTAAGTATAATTAATTGTGAGGAATGAATAGGACCTCATTTTAATGATCTGGTATCCTACCTTCAATTATAGCTTAAGAACACTTTGAAAAATGAAATCTTAAAGAGGAAATATTTCAATGTTTGGAAAACATTTTGAGTTATAACCTTTCATTAAAATTGATGTGGAGACGAAAGGAAGCGTCCAAAAAAATTTCATGTCAGCTAAGTTGTAGAGAATTAAATTTCCAATCGACACAATGTCGTTAGTTTTTTTCTAGAGTGCTTACTTTTTGAGTTTTTCTCAAAAAACTAGAATTTCATAATATGTGCAAATTCATTCTTCTGAAAAGTGATCAATTTAAAAAAATTTTTCCATTTGGTACAAACCAATAAAAAATGCACTTCTTCTGACTATTTCTATCTGACAAACATTCAAAACAATCAAAATTTTTTGTTTACTTTTTGTATGTACGAAATTTGCTCAAAAAAGGGTACAGTTTTTTGAGATGTAAACACCTTGCAATGTTGTAGGGATTTTGAGCCAACCTCCTCGAGGTGTCTCCTGGGTAACGCTAATAGGCTGGAATCAATTCGTACACTTGAAAATAAAATGTGGGAATCAATTCGTACATGTGAAAAGAAAAGGTGGGAATCAATTCGGACATGTGAAAAGAAAAGGTGGGAATCAATTCGGACACTTTTTTCATTTTGGGAATCAACTCACCAACTCCCAAACATGAAAAAAAAAATCAAAAAAATGTTGCCCATCATCGAAATTGAGGAAGCTTTCAAAACGTATGATCCTAATTAATACCAATGAGTAGTTCGCTTTTTTTTTTTTTTTTTTTTTTTTTAAGAAAGATTGATTTATTGTTTGACCATTTGGTAGATTATTTAAAAGAACAGAAAATCATTAATGAAAAAATTCAGGATTTAGGTACCATACATAGGTTTGAAAATGTCATCATTTTCAGCTCCTTTCATTTTCAAGATAGGCAAAAGTTGAAATTGATTCTTTTCGTTTCAAATTATAGAACTAAAATTTAAAATTGAAAAGTGAAACTTTCAGTGCTATCGCGTGTGACTCACTGACTCTGAAGCTATCACCAGGGTCATTTTTTTAAATAATCGAAATCCTCGAAAGACAGTTTTTGAGGTTCCTTCTGGGTCAACACAGAGTCTCAAAAAGGTATCTAAAATGTTTCAAACATGGACTTCTTTTCCAAAGTAAGTTGGTAAGAGTTAAAAGTGCAAAAAAACACGATTTGTTTTGATTTTTTTTTAAAGTTGGGCTTAGACAATACATAAAAAGCCTGGGGCTAAAAATTGTTCTGGGTCATTTTCAATTTAAAATGAAGTTCTCTGTGAAGTTTAGTCAGAATCTTATGACAATTTTTTTCATGATCTACCATATCCAATAGAGTCATAACGCGTCGATCGGTTAATTTACTTCATCTACCCCACTTAAATCTATGTGTACATTACGAGTATTTCTTATCTGAAGGCGTCGTTCTAATTTAAGATTCAATAATGTGAAAATTCCGATGACTAAACACTTAAAACGATTCTAATTCTTATACAGTATTTTTTTTCTCGAAACTAAAATTAATTACCAAAGATAAAACGTAGAACAGGCGTATTGATATACACATATTTCTGCGAATATCATACTGAGTATAGGTACTTAAATACATTATATTTACGCGTAGGTATAAGAAGGGTTTTTTGTTGAAAAAAGTACTTCAGTCACATACTGAAATATAAAGTGCTGGGAAATTTTTTAATTTCTAAATACGCACGTGAAAAATATACTTATTAGGGTAAATCACAAAATAGGAATGTTGGAGGGTTTTGACCAAATTCACAGAGACATGAATTTTGAGTCAATAATCATCCAGAAAAAAAGTAGAATACAAGTATTTTAAAAAAGCCCTCCTCAATTGTTCTTAAAACAAAAGGTCAAATCTTGTTACTCCTCATCAAGATTTGACACTTGGTCCCACTAAAAAGAATGGGAATACCTATTATACTATTTAGGTTTGTGTGTAAAGGCAGATACATTCTAACGCCTCACTTGCTCCATCTTCGATAATATGTATTTTCACTTTTTGGTAAAAACCTATGTGTTGTACCTAATCGAAAGGTTTCCTGTCTTTCCCTATTGAGCACACATTTTTTATCACTCAGTAGTTCGTTTAATTCATCTTCTTCAATTTTAATCGAAATAAAGTGAATTGAATAAATGATGTTGGGTGGAACAATGATTCAGCAATTGTTGGTAAATTTCTTATCATTGCATTAAGTATCTTTATACATTCTGTTAGAAAATTGAAATGGCATGGTTTTATAGCCTTGTGGGGTTAAGTATAATACAAGTGAAGTCATATGGTTTTACTAGGTATACCAATACTCAGGTTATAGTTTTGCTACTACATACTTAACACTGTGAAGATTGTATTTTATTTTGTCAATTCATTATCAGAAATCGTTCACTTCATTCGGTTATTTCCCAATCCCAAATCATTTAGGTATCAATTAGGTACCTACACACGTAGTAATTTTTTTACTTGATATGTAGGTATATAATTTTTCCTATTCAATGCACAATTTTCCTAACCGAAATTCAAATGTAGATACTTACGCCAAGGTATTTAGCATAAGTTTAGAGGATTTCATCGTTCATCTTTAGCTTTACCTGGAACTACGAGTTAGATGCTTGGAAAGTACAAAGTAGGTTCGATGACACTTTCTTTTCTTTTTTAAACGGAATTTCTTCAAATATGTAGAAAGTTTTTGTCCACTATAAGTAACAATGAGTCACGATGGTCATACTACGTATTACGTAGAAACACACAAAAAAATCATGCTTTCGGATTTTACGTGAGAAATTTAATAGATTCTTTGAAAAAACGATAAAATTTCTCGTTTTGCGTAACGCATAAAAAGGAACGAAGAAGTCTAGTTGCACGCCATTATTCATTCAACCAACAATAAAATACAAAAAAGAAACATATGTAGCAAGATCAAGCATCAAAATTTCCATTAATTTACAGAATATTTACAAGAAAAATAAAATATAAGTTATGTAGGAGAAGCTCAGTTTTTTCTCTCCAGAATTTTATCTAAATTCAGAATTACTTACTGGATTGTTGTGTGATAAAAGGACCAACACTTATGAAAAATTTCTCAATTTTTTTTTTTTTTTGAAAAAACTGTTTTGCAGTAATAGTGAACGATATCTGACTAACACAAATGAAAATAAATTAATAATTAATAATTAAGCAAAATTTGATAATTCAAACTATTTATAGGAGAAGGAATGACAACAAGAGAATATGTACCTACCTTTTATCAAGGTGCCAGAGATGAAGAGCTTATGCAAGCAATCATACATAGCCGCAGCACATGTTGAGTTTGCAATATTACGAAAGGAAAACATCAACATCAATGATATGTACATATTTTTAATAAAAATACTACCTGATGGCTAACCTAACTAGGTACTGTACCGGTATAATATCGTATTACTTAACATCATTTAAAGAAATAGAAACATGAGACTCGTTTAAGTATTTTTACTCAGGGATATTACTCTTTTACATTTACAGAACATTATTTTTACGATAGTTTAAACAGGTATGATTTGAATCTAAATTCTATCTCGAACAAAACCGTTACATTTTTCTCCTACTATACTACTTATCCAATAAGAAACAAGCATAGATTAAAATAACTAGACACTATACATTGTAATGAGCGGAACGAACATTGTAATATTTAAATGAGCCTAATTTGACATAGGTTTCGGGGAGGAGGTGCGTTTCAGCACGAGTATGTAGTGTACAAAATATGATTAAAATACAATGTATTCAATATGAAAATTTGAACAAATGATATGAAAAACAATTTTTTCAAAAAATCAATTTGATTCAATTTGAAAAATTAAATTGATAGTAAGTAGGTACCTATTTGAAAAGTTTATTGTACGAGCATCTACATTGGTATCTAATAATAAAATTCAACTCGAAATTCAATTTTTAAATCATAATTTAATTCAATTATTTATCCAATAGGTAATTTAGTCTGAAAAAGCAAAAAATAAATCGAACCAGAAATGGATAAAGCCATCACATTGAATTAGCAGGTACCTAATCTTAATTAAGTTGAATCAATTGAATCAAAATTCAAAAATAAAAAATACATTGAAAACAAATTTAACTGAATAATTAAATTTTTTTAAAAATAGATCAAAAAATTGATTTTGAATTGAATTGAATGAAAATTAAATTGCAATAAATTGAATTGTGAATTAAAATCAATCAAACTGAATGAAAAATTTCAATAATGGGTGGGTAGGTTATTTAATGTAAAACGAAATGAAATTTTAAAACGATTCAGTACCGGGGTTTTAAAATTGTTTTCATATTAAATTCTAATTTGAAACAATTCGAAATCCAAAATAATTTAATTCAACCATTTTAAAATTCAACTTGATTTAATTCATATACCTACCTGTTTTGATTTTTATTTTATTCCAGTTCAAAAATTCAAAATCTAATCTAATTTAATTTGATTCAATTCAGATTTTCAATTGATTGATTGAGTTTAAAAAAAAAAAAAATCATCAAAAAATCATCATAATTATATGTACCTACGTAAAAAAATTAGATCATCAAGAAAATAATTAGGTAGGTACTTGAATCAAAAATCAAAACTTGGAGTGGTATAATATGAAAATTAGCCTAGGAACATTGATTTTAAAAAATAAATATCGAATAACATTATTTAAAAATCATATAACTTAAGCTATCTTCTCATAAAATTATTTCAAATTTTTTAAGCTAATTTCATGATTTTCAAGCACATTGATAATATAAGATTTTTGATTAGGTATTGTTCGAATGATTTGGAATTGAGATCTTGAGACAATTTCTACACAGTTATGATCAATATTTTGCCTACCTTTTTGCTGAAAGGGGCAATCATTAGAAAATTCATCTTCTCAGGATTTCTTAAAAATCTGTTAGTCCCTCGTAACAGAAAAGTAGGCAATATATCTGGCAGTGAAGGTGAACAAGATGTAGAGGACCAATTCCAATAGACATTACCAGTCAAACACATTATTATTTTCTATTGAAGCATACCTTGGTTTTCAATTTTTTTGAGGTAAGGAGTAAAAGTGACATGAATAATAGGTACTCAGAATCAGAGAAGGCATTCTTAAACTTGTCTAAAAAAAATTTCGAGACGTTTAAAAATTATTGTGGAAATTTATTAAAAATAGAGAATTCAACGGAAATTGTTAAAACATCAATTTTAGAAAACATTCCAGTTTAAATCCAAATAGAAGAGGTATTCCAGGGAGGGGGCATGAAAAGATGTTGCATGGAAGGTACCTACATATAAAACCCATACTGTGGCTCAACACCTGTGAAAAAGCACCTAAGTGCGGTTTCTTAAAATGTTGCTTCCGAATTATTAGGGAATTAAGGGGGGGGGGTTTCACTTCTTTTTAAATTCATAATAATCTAAAAAATATATAGGTATTTTGAACCAATTGAAGAATTATTGTCAAGTATGAAAATTTTGCATGGTCCAGTCGGTAAGGAGTTGGACCTAAACAAAATTGCTAACAAAGGTTTTTTCGCTTTAAGATCTCTAGGAGGGTGTCCTAAACAACATATCTCGACTCGTCCCCGATCCACGTGGAGCTTTCCCCCCCCCACAGTGGATTTTAGTCCCTTAAAACACGTTTTTCGCCATTTACTCCCCCGCATTGCATTTTAGCGAAAAATATGTGGTTAGATAAAAGAATCTACGTCAAATTTCCGATCTAATGATGTATCAACTTTCCTTGTACGTTCAAGGGGGGTAGAACTATAGCCATTTAAAAAGGGGGTTTCCTGAAAAATACATAAAGGCTATAGGCGCCTAAGAGGGGTGAAATGGTCTCCGAAAGCGTTCGAGTTGATATTATTAGCATGTAAGGTGAGTACCATAGAGAAACTTCCGCATGAAAAATTTCAGATCCACACCCCCTCCCCTTTTTGGAGAGCCCCCCTTTTCTGAAATTTCAATAACACTTTTCTCAGCCCCATGTTGACCGATTTTGAAAATTTTTCAGTACGTTATGTATATCCTTAGTACGTATGCGAGGGAGTAAATGGTGAAAAACGTGTTTTGGGGGGCTAAAATCCACTGTGGGGGGAAAGCTCCACGTGGATCGGGGACGGGTCGAGATATGTTGTTTAAGATACCCTCCTGGACATTTTAAAGCAAAAAAATCTTTGTTAGCAGTTTTGTTTGGGTTTGCCCCCATAAAGTGCTTTACTAAACTGGACTATTAGCTCCAAGTTCAAGTTGAATTTCCAAAGTTGAAGTTTCAATTTAAAAAAGTTCAACTTAACAACCTTGAATTTTTTTAATCTCCAATTTAATGACTTTTCAAATTGAAATTCATTTCTTTCTCAACGCTGATCGCTCGAAAGATATCCACTGTTGTTACACGTATTTGTACATTGCTAAAATGAGCAACGGCTCCCTTTTTTTTCTATAAGGTTATCAACTGAAAGTTTCTTGGTAAATTATTACATGGTTAGATTACTAAAAAAAAAATAAATGAATGAGCGAGCAAAATCAAAAACCGTGAGGTTAAAATATTGGTCGAATTGATACGGAATGACTCTACTAGCTAATGGGTGATTAAAATCATAAGGTTGTTATAAAATAAAACATTGTGAAAACCAAATAAAAGCCAGACATGCAATTCCACGGTTCATTCTCGATCTCTCCATATAGGTACAACATCATCTTACACATTAATTATTTCCCAAGGTTACGCAGCGTATCTATAGAGTTCAATTTCGCAGTCAATAATAATATGATTCAACTAAAAACAAACATATTCTTATTGATGAGTTATTTTTTAAGAAACACGTAAACTGACGGTCAGTAACCCACAGGAAGAACCGAAGAAATCAACTTCTCACAAAACAAATAGTGATGTTGATTAAGTTGCATATGCGCCACGCCGTGATTCTTAAAATCACAACGTCAAACAAGACTAATCTGGTATGAAAAATAATTTTTTGAACTCTCATCTCAACCATTTTTTTAAAAAAATTATAGCAGCAGGTTTTGGTTCTAATGTGATATTTCATTTTTCTAAACCTAAACGGGCACCACTTCATTCCAACTGGGCAGACATTTTGTCATTTGTACCATATTTTCTGAAAGGGAAGAGGTGTATCCAGTACGTACTCGTGTATTTTCATTCTTACGTACTACGACACATTTATAACGATGCCTCGAAGGTATACATTAAGAAAAACGTTTTCAAAATAACTATAACTCGACGAAAAAAATAACTCGTTCATTTTCAATTCCACACCTTACAATACTAGGAACTATAACAATTCATATTATATGCGCAACATTTTACATTTCACGTGCAAACACTTCGCAGTGTATCTAGCGATGTGAATTTTTTATTATTCGACGAAACCCTATAGTCAAAATGCATCCATGTTTTCATTTTTTTTTAAAAATTATCAAGAATTAATTCCATATTTAAAAACCTATAAAATAATCAAGATCATTCTAACGTTGTTGTTAAGTACGGTGGATAATTTTTTTAATCGCAAGTTCTCAGAACAGAATGGAAATAAAAACCGCGATTTTCCTTTTTACGCATTTTTGTACACAACCCACCTGTATATACGCGAGGGTTTTAAAATATGTATCATCCATATGGTCTCATGACTCACGGCATCGGTCCGGTCGCCTTCTGGAAATTCGTGAATAAACATAAATATCGCACCGCGCCATAAGTTGGAACTAAAAAACCTGTGTGAACCTGAGATACACATAGAGGAAGCTTGTTTATTAAAAAAATCAGAACGTAAAAAAATAGAATGACGAGGCTTTTACCCTTGAAAAAACCAAGACCTAAAGCCGTGAACTTCTATCTTGGCACTTGATCAATATCATTACACTGCGATCATTTGATCGTCGTATTCTGATTATTTCATTAAATTGCGAAAATTTTCTCAGAGTACGTATAGACTATTAGAGAGATAGAGCCCGATATGATTCATAGTAAATTTTTTTCCCTCAAACGTGTCCTGGATAATATAACACTTTATTTTGAGTCGTACCTGCATTTTTTTTCAAACGTTATGAAACGTTCCCTTTCGTAAAAGGTAGGTTAGGTACCGTACATAAACATACCTTATCGCGGGTTGTTTATTTACTTACGAGTATTACTTACTTTGGTTGTTATACATTTATGATTCACTTTGAAATTTTGCAAATATGTATAGTACATATTATTACGTGTGGTTTATTTTTTATACACGGACAATTGAGAGAATTCTTATCAAAAAATCGTACAAGCGTATTACGAATAAAATTGCATTACGATGAATGATTCAGTTATGAGCCACGGTTGTTCTTATCTTTTACACGAATTCGTCGGAAATATGTTACAATCTACTCGTGTAGCTGTTTCCAATGATTCAAATTTTGGACATTTAGCAGAATGGTATTACTTATACGTGGTATATGATTAATTAAAAAATTCACAGATGACTCAATTAGATGCATTGCATACCATACCTACCTAGAACAGTTAATTGTACAGATATTTGATGTAAGATATTTGTACATTTTAATTTTTATTTCTTAGGCAGATGTGTGTTAGGAAAAATCTTTTCGTTACCAATACCTACCAAATGAATTGAGTGATCACTCTCACAGTATTCAAAATCAAAATGAGCAATACATCATAACATTGTGCTTGTACCTACTTACTCGTTCAACATCTTTTGAAGAGCTTAATATGTACTATAATTTGAACTATATTTTGGGATTTTTGGTGAATTTATGAAAATTAAAAAAATACAAAAAAGCTGCACTGATAATGAACGTTTTGTTCAACTTGAAAAGCTACCTGAGAAATAACAATGATTTGGAGTCTGCATTCGCGCGATAAACGTCCATTGAATTTTCTAAAAATAAAAGTCCGTATCATCTCTTTCAATAATTGATGCTGCATTCACTAAGAACTTTTTTTCAACCAACTTCTCTATGTTTAAGGGATCAGAAAAATTGACCAAAATTTAATGCCTAAAAGAGCAAAAGATTACTAAAAGTTATGAAGAAACAAGAAAAGTTCATACAATTAAAAAATTAATATAATTTTACAATATTACCTACTTACCTATGGAATTAAGTTTTAAATTAATTATAGGTACCTATGCCTATAAAAATTTGAATGGAATTAAAATCACTAAAATTTTCCACAAAATAGATGAAAAAATGGAAAAGTATTTACGCAGAAATCACAAAATTGTTTGGCATGAAACGAGCGAAAAAATGACTTACTCAATTTGACCTGACCAGATTTGACCAGATCCAATCATATCTGGTCAGATCATGACCTAGTCAGAAAAAACCTGTTAAAAATTAAAATGTTACAAAGAAACGAAAAAAGAATAAAAATTACTGGAAATCACTTCTGGTGTAAATTTGGTAAAATTGGTCAAAAAATAGCAAAATTGTTTTAAACATCGATAAAAACCTGTTACAATAATATCTTATGAAATCACTCACCGAACACTCATTAAGGTTTCGAATTAGACAAAAATTAGCAGAAATTTTATAAAATGGTTGAAAAACTGCAGCTAAAATGTTATAAAAAGACGAAAAAGGAATGAAATTTACTAAAAAAAATACAAAAAAAACAATGATATTTTAGTAAAATTTGACAAAGTTATCAACATTTTATTGAACATCGATAAAAACATTTTTCCAAAGAAATAAAAAATTCTTAAAATTTACTACCTAAGTAAGAATTACCGAAGAACAATTAAATTTCAGTTGAAAATGTTGAATTTAACTAAATTATGTGAGAATTGTATGAAACATTACTGAAAGTAAGTATATTAAAGTATTATAAAAATACAAAAAATGAATTAAAATTCACTAAAAATTTCCAAAAAGTGGTGAAAATTTGAGAAAAATTGTGTAAAAAAGTTTATAATTACTCAAAAAAAAAAAAAAATGCTGGATGCAATGAAAAATAATCAAATTAAGTAGCCTATTTCAGAATAGAACGTTACTTTGTAAGGAATTACATAAAATGTTGAAATAACTGTAATTTTTGAGAAACGATGTTAGCTAGATGGAGAATAATAAAGTTTGAATGGGATATTTATTGAAAAACAACGTTAGCTGAATGCAGAATCCATAATTTAAAAAGTAGTATTTCAGACTTGACAAGAAAGTATAAATAGACATTTTTTGAAAAAATAGCATTAGCAAGATGGGAAATCATAACTCATAAGGTGGTTCTTCAAGTCTACTTCCACACAAGTTTGAATGGGATATTTATTGAAAAACAACGTTAGCTGAATGCAGAATGCATAATTCAAAAAGTAGTATTTCAGACTTGACAAGAAAGTATAAATGGACATTTTTTGAAAAATAGCATTAGCAAGATGGGAAATCATAACTCATAAGGTGGTTCTTCAAGTCTACTTCCACACAAGTTTGAATGGGATATTTATTGAAAAACAACGTTAGCTGAATGCAGAATGCATAATTCAAAAAGTAGTATTTCAGACTTGACAAGAAAGTATAAATGGACATTTTTTGAAAAATAGCATTAGCAAGATGGGAAATCATAACTCATAAGGTGGTTCTTCAAGTCTACTTCCACACAAGTTTGAATGGGGTATTTTTGGAAAAACAACGTTAGCTGAATGCAGAATCCATAACTCATAAGGTGGTTTTTCAAACTTGACATGAAAGTATAAAATGCAATGGGTATTTAAAAAAAAATAACATTAGCAGGATGGAGAATCACAACTAATAAGGTTGTTCTTCAAGTCTATTTCCACACAAGTTTGAATGGAATATTTCTTGAAAAACAACATTAGCTGAATGCAGAATCAATAACTCATAAGGAGGTTTTTCGGATTTGACCGTGAGGTATTATGGGTATTATTTGAAAAAATAACATTAGCATGCAGAATGGGGTTTAAATGGGATATTTTTTAAAAAACAACGTTAGCTGAATGCAGAATCCGTTACTCAAAAGGTGGTTTTTCAAGTACAATATCACAACAACTTTAAATGTGGTATTCTTTGAAAAATAACATTTGCAGGATGGGAAATCATAACTCATAAGGTGGTTTTCAAGTCCACCATCGCACCAGTTTGGATGTGGTATTTTTGGAAAAACAACGTTAGCTGAATGCAGAATCTATAACTCGTAAGGTGGTTTTTCAAACTTGTCATGAAAGTATGAATGCAATGGGCATTTTTTTAAAAAAATAACATTTGCAGGATGAGGAATCACAACTCATAAGGGGGTTCTTCAAGTCTACTTCCACACAAGTTTGAATGGAATATTTCTTGAAAAAGAACATTAGCTGAATGCGGAATCCATAACTCGAAAAGTGATTTTTCAGCTTTGACAAAATAGAAGTGTAAATGGGTATTTTTTGAAAAGTTACATTAGCTGGATGGAAAATCATAACTTATAGGGTGGTGTTTAAAGTCCACCGCCGCTCAAGTTTAAATGGGACATTCTTTGAAAAGCAACGTTAGCTGAATGCAGAATCCATAACTCAAAAGGTGGTTGTTCAACTCCACCACTTTACATGTTTAAATAGGATATTTTTTGAAAAACAACGTTAGCTGAATGCAGAATCCATAATTCATAAGGTGGTTTTTCAGACGTGACATAAACGTTTGATGCATGCAGAATCCATAACTCATAAGGTGGTTTTTCGGACTTGACATGGAAGTACATTATATGGGTATTGGGTAGGTACCTATTTTTTGAAAAATAACATTAGCAGAATGGAGTTTAAATGGGATATTTTTTGAAAAACAACGTTAGCTGAATGCAGAATCCATAACTCATAAGGTGGGTTTTCAAACTTGACATAAATACAATTGTAAATGGGTATTTTTTGAAATTTGAAAAGTTACATTACCTGGATGGAGAATCATACCTCATAATGTGGTTTTTCAAGTCCATCATCGCAACAACTTTACCTAAATGTGGTATTTTTTGAAAAACAAGAAAACAACTTCTTTAGATGAATGCATAATCTGTATCCCGAAAGGCTGTTTTTCAAGTCCACTATCGCAACAAATTTAAATGTGGTAGATATTTTTTGAAAAACAACGTTAGCTGAATGCAGAATCCGTAACTCAAAAGGTAGTTTTTAAAACTTGACATGGAAGTAGAAATGCACATTTTTTGAAAAATAGCATTAGTAAGATGGGGAATCATAACTCATAAGGTGGTTTTCAAGTCCACCTTTGCACAAGTTTGAATGGGGTATTTTTTGAAAAACAACGTTAGTTGAATGCAGAATCCATAACTCCTGGATGGAGAATTATAATTCATAAAATCGTTTTTCAAGTCCAGTGCCACACAAATTTAAATGCGGTATTTTTTGAGTAACATTGTTGGCTGAATTGAGAATCAGACCCTCATAAAGTGGTTTTTCAGATGTAGAAAGTATGAATGGGGTATCTTTTTGAAAAATAGCATCAAGGGGATGGAGAATCATTTCTTATAATATTATGGTTTTCCAAGTCTACATCCACACAAATTCGAATGGGGTATTTTTTGAAAAATTACGTTAGCTGGATAGAGAACCGTGACTCATAAATTAATTTAGTTACCTTTGTTTTCATGGAGTTTCAAGAGGTCACTTTTTTTCAGTTCTTGTCAACTTCTGTTCACTTTACTAAAATTCCAACAATTTTTCGTCATTTTGATCAATTTTTCAAAATTTTCAACATTGTCGAAAGAAGCTCTTAGAAAAATTAATTGCCTACCTCCCTAGGTAAAATCAGTGAACTCAACTTTCATTTTTGTTTGACTTGATAATGGAATGAGACTTTTACGGGAATAGATTTTTATAGATGATGTTTTATAGAAAACCTATAATATAGAAAAAAAAATGGTTTAATTTTTTTTCAAATGAGAGCGAATCATCATTGAGGGAATTTCACAGTATAAAATGACGTAATCTTTTAGCAAACTTCCAAATATCCTCCAAAATACAATCAAATCATGGGCACCTTATATAAAATTTAATCAATATCAAAAAATCACGCGTATCATTGAAAAAATATGTCACCGCATCGATTGTCCGCAATGCAATATAACTCGATAAAGCAACGGGAATAAAATATAAAAAAATGATTTTTAAACGAAACACGCTATCTTTCTACCATCACGTATGAAAATAATTACCAAAAACCTTCAAATTATCAATATGCGGTCGAATACAACGATTCGATTTCGATTTCGCAACGATATGCATGCATTTAACGTACGCTATATGTACGCATGCTGGAATTTCCATACACTAGGTACCTAGGTATACGAAAAATTGCCCATACCCAGCGTCTAGCGTCTACCGCAAAATGCAACGTGTGTGATTTGACATTAGGTAAGTTTTAGTACACGAGTAATTGGTCGAATAGAAAATTGAGAGAATTTCAACGTTTGACACATTCGAACATTATTGTACAGTAGATAGAGATACCTATACTTTACTTTACCTGTTACCTATACCCAGTCTATGTTCCTAAACCTATGTATCTCATAATCACTATGCTGTTTCCGTACCATACATCGACGACGAAATTAGTTCCGCATAATGTATAATGCTGCATTCGTCTTCCTACAGATAATACCTACATGCACGTCAAATATTTTGCTACTCGCCAATATGCATGGTGATCGGTGAGACTTTTTTTTTACAAGTTATTTTGCTACACCTAAATATGTAGGAATTATAATTACAAATTACAAGTTGTGTAATTTGTTGTCGAGTAAGTATAGAGCTTATAGGTTTGATTCGATTCCTGCAGCAGACTACCTATACTATGTTGTTGTTTGCTGATGAAAACGTTCTTATCACGTGATTCGATTTTAATTATATTCAAACTTTGCTGATCAATGCGTTGAGCAGAAAAATAATACGTCTGTATTTATGATATACATAAATGTAAACAATAATAATACCACTATAGGTACGTATATATAAAACAGCATCATCTTGCGCTGTATTAATAAATCATGTCAAATGAGACAAATATAGGTACGTATAAGTTCAACGTGTCATATCACATTCGAGATTTATAACATTGACGATTGCTGATTTGCTGCAAATGTAAACGAGAGACGAAACAATAACCACACACTAGCTGGAAGGTTGAATGGTGAATACACGATGAATAAGCGTCCAATGAACTTGTAGCGATTTGTAAAACTTTTTCAATATTTATCTACATGTTAGTGTATGTGCTTAGGTAGGTATATCTATCATAAAATCTAGTCTACCCCCTTCTCCCCCACATATTTGTAGTTTTGTACATAGAACATTCAAGTATAATGTTGGTAGAGGTAAGCGCAGTTGCTTTTAGTAAGTAATACGTAAGGCAATCAACAAGGTAGCTAAAGATATAGTGCAAGCTATAGGCATATACCTCTCCCATAATACCATGATTCATGATAGGTAAGGTACACCCAAAAATTCAAGTAGGTAATTGGGGATGTAAGGAATTCTACATGTTGTAGGTAGGTACATGATAACATGAATGACGAACAAATATCCGTCAATAATTCTCTTATTAAGTATAGGTATGTATTATTTATACAGCAAAATTAGTGTAACTTTGAATGAAATTCTTATCACATGTACTGTAGATAAAATAATATAGGTGAATGAAGTAGATAATATTATTATCACTCATAAGTTATAAACCAATCTGATTTTCTGAATTACTTTTCGTATTCGCGAAATCTTCAGATGTTTATTTTTCAACAAACGATTACTCATAAAATGTTTACTTATGAGCAATGAGCATCATCATGAGTCAAGCATCACACATTGATAAGCAAGTAGGTGCGTTTATATCAAGAAATCCTAAAATAAAACAGAAATATAAGTATATACGTCAAAAAAAATTTCGAGTGGGTACTGACAGTCGATGAAAACTTTCAATAATTACCTATAGCCTACTATAACTTACTAAGGTACTTAGGTAGTGAGAAAAAAATGGTTGGTTCTGTGGATCTTCATCTTTATAGTCAGCTGAATATTTACCATCTTTGATTTTGAAAGAAAACGTTGATTTTATGCGATTTTTATTTGAATTTTTTTTGAAAATGCCTCAAAAAAGCTAAAAAATTGAAAAATTGTTTTGGAACTCAACATGCCAACGTTTAACATATTGAGTGTTTGTATTTTTTTTTTTTTTGGCCTTTTCTGGTTGAGAATATTGTTTTTGAGAAGCGTAATTCAAACTAGACAGCTAAGCTTGCTTAGCTGCAAAGTGTGCGTAGCTAGCTGCCTTTTCTACAGCTATAACCGCTATTACATAGCTAAGTAGTGCATGCCTCTAATTTTTCAGAATTCTCATTATCTTCATATATATTACATACAATAATTGATGAGCTCTATTCCAAAGTGGGATGGATTTTTCAAAGTAAATTTTTCTACAAGTGATTGTTCTATGTCCAAAGAAAGGAAAGGTGCACCGACCTTTCGAAACAGAACAAATTTCAGTATCAAAAACTTTAAACGCATTTTTTGGAGGAAAAAATGACTTAACCCACTTTGGAATAGGTAGAGCTCTTCAATTATTCATATCATTTTCAATTTCACATTATCTACAACTTATAGAACTTTTAATCAATTTTTGGAATTCTCAGTGTCTCTAAATGACAAATTTTCATATTTTTTTTAGAATTTCCATTGTCTTCAAATTTATAAAATTTCAAACCAATTTTCAGAATTTGCCTTTGATTCTAAAATTATTAAATCATTAAAATATGTTAAGAATTCGCATTGCCTCTAAATAACACGAAAAAAATATGGGTAATTTTTACAAAAAATGTTGATTACATATTTAGCACAATAACCAGATCCCATACAAAAATAGGTACATAATATAAGTATGATAAAATTTGTTTTGAAAATCAGCAATTTTCAACTGTTCAGTTACAATAATAATTTTTACTGTAATCTTATAGTAAAAATCATCATTTTAATAAATTTTGCTATAACATTAGTAAAAATCATTTTGTTTTAATAATTTTTACTAAAGCATGATAATAAAAATTACATTAACCAAGTTGTGTAAAAATTACTCATTTTAAAGTAATTTTTATATCATAAAAAGTAAAAATTGCTCATCTCAAGGTAATTTTTACTGTACTTACGGCGCTATGGGTATAGTAAAAAGTATTTGAATAAGTGAAATGAAAATTCATTTAGCAAAATGATATCATCATATTTCATAACTTTGTTTTTATAAATCAAAATGAGGGGGCTACAGGGTTCAAAATTCGTTTTTTTTTGCACTAGCATCATGTACTCACTCCGCAGCATTTACCTATCCAACATTTCCAACGAAAAATCCGTCACCTATACCTACCTACCTGATGGGGATTCGAACCTGGGACCCTACAATTCCTATTCCTACCTACATGCCCTAACCATTCGACTACGAGCTCACATGGTGGGTTAGGGCATTAATCCATTAAAAGAATATATTTGTTGGGTAAACGCCCCACCAAACCACTCCCACTTGGAACATACAGCTAACAGACGAGGGGTGTAACAGGGTACAATGAGACAGCTGATTTGAAAAGCGGAGATGGAATAGACTGGGGGTATAGCAGGGTACAATGAGCGGCAGGTGTTTTGCAAGTCTCCTTTTCCCTTTTTTAGGATTTAATGCATTAAAATAATGAACTAAAATTGCAATTACTCAGCAATTACCCATCCGAATTGAATGAAAAATAATCTATTCCCTCCGCCTTAATGATTCTCAAATGGTGTCCAATAGGTACAAAAAACGGTTGGATAGTTTAAGAGAACATTCATGTATAATGAAATTTCATTTCTCAAAGCGAAACCAATAGTGTGCTACGCACACTGAAAATGAAATGAAATTGAAAGAGGCAGTTTTTGAATGATCTAGACAATTTTTGGTTTACCTATTTCATTGTTCAAATATTGAAGAATAATAATTATTGGAAATCTATCCAATTTTTTTCAAGTTGACAAAATGAAAGGAAATCAATTTTGAAAGTTTGATATAATTTCAACGATTTATTTATGTTTTCCTCCAGATCTTGAAAGTTAGACTATGTAAAAGTTCACTTCAGATGGAAGTGGAAATGTCAGAAACATCAATGTCATTTCCCCTCCCCCTCCTCCTTTCAAATGTTCAAGAGTTTTCAAAAGTCATATGTCTTGAAAATTCTGATCCATATCGCTCTCCCATTCGAAGATATTACCTACTTACTTCCAAATATCAAAACTTTAATAATTTACGAGTATATTTTGTAGGTATTTAACGGGAAGGAAAATCCATCTCACAAAAACATTGAGAAAATGTAAGGATTTAAAAAAATTTCTGTAAGAACCTACAGATATCTTTTTCACATCCTTTGCTCAAAATCAGCATAGAAGATGTTCTAAAAATGATGAGTACCATTACTTAGTGTAAGCCTACCTAGACCTACTCACATTAGGCTATATCAATGAATCAGTCAATTATTGAGATGTTTCATTATGTCTGGAAACGGTTGTGTCGGCAGCGCAGTGCGTACGACGGAATCTATTATTCATAAAGTTTGATACTGAGTCACGCTTTGATAAAAGAATATTCGTATGGAATATCCTCTGTGTATCATGTAGACTATAGGATTCGCAGCTCGACTCGCGGTATTACGTTTGCAATGAAAGATTTTAGCTATTTCAACCATTGAAATGGATACAACAATATGATTACGTTGAATTATAACTACACAATACAAAAAAGAAACGCGTATTAAACAAATTTATAAACGTTGGCAAAAAGATAATTTCTATGCGGAGAGCACGTAGGTCTGCCAGCTAGGTACAGCGGGTGTCAAAATGTAGCATTTTAGTGTCCACGTTTTTCAATGTGTCATACCTGTTATCACCTTTTTATCAGTTGAATGAATTTGCACAACGTGGATTTTCTTTTGCAGGGCACAGCACACCGTCCATTTTATAGAATAGCGCGATCTGTACTGCAAGCATATAGCTAGGGCACTACGTAGTGCCCTAATATAGCGAGATGTTGTACTGTCTACAGTTTACACATCATTTATCACGTTTTGCTTAATAAGCAGAAATAACAATCATCACTGTGCATACATTGTTACTAATCAGGTATCTACTTGGTAATTTATACGCTGTTTCAAATAATGTGTAATTATCCGCGAGCCTATTTGATTTTTAACTAAGGTAGACCTATGGTAGTTTATTGTAGGTACCTACTTTGTAGTAGGCACATCTGCGACCTTGCGCATCTGTAACGTGATAATTTCAACGTGTAATAAATCATTTGAAAATTGTATGTAGCACGGTGCAGCTTTTTTATTCGAGTACCTACCTATAGTCAAATAATTTCTAGTTTATATAAAATTGGAAAAAATTATTCTTTGTTAATATTCGCTCTTTTTTAATGGAAAATTTTCCAACTTTTAAATATTTTGTTACGTGCGCGACGTATCAAGTACCGCGACGTTTGTTATGTTTGTTTGAATCGGAACTGTAGAATTACGTCGACCTTCTCGTCATAAAAAGAATATGAATCAAAAGTTGTTGTACCATTCCAAATAGTTATGTTTATTTCAATTCTTCTTTAAATTCAACAAATGGTTGATCCATTATGTAAGCGAAATGGAAACATTTCAATGAAAACGCCATTCACATTTCTTCGCAATTTTTATTCATCTTCGACGTTTTCAGATGACTTTGATTTAAAACTACACACAAAACAAAAAAATGCTGACACCATCGGTGTACTTACCACCTTTTGGGAGAAATTAAATGTAGCGCATGTGAATTTGGGATCACTAATTAATTTATATTTTTCTCCAAAACTTGCACTTTTACTATACTTACGCTTCTCTGTATTTTTAAAATGAATGGTACTTATTTACGAGGGAGATATTTTATCTGCTGACCAAAAAATTTTTGAACGCGACGAAGAGGAAACGAAAGAGCACTAAGAAAACTAAAAGCGACCTGAGGTGCGTTTTGTTATGTTTTCGAGAGCATTCAGTTCGAATATTTACTTACCTACTTATTCAAAAATCTCCTCTAGCTAACGTAACTTTTCAAAAAATATCATTTTACACTACTATTATATCTTGTCTGAAAAACCATCTTATGAATTATGAATTCTGAATTCAGCTAACGTTGTTTTTCAAAAAATATCCTATTTAAACATGTAAAGTGGTGGAGTTGAACAACCACCTTTTGAGTTATGGATTCTGCATTCAGCTAACGTTGCTTTTCAAAGAATGTCCCATTTAAACTTGAGCGGCGGTGGACTTTAAACACCACCCTATAAGTTATGATTTTCCATCCAGCTAATGTAACTTTTCAAAAAATACCCATTTACACTTCTATTTTGTCAAAGCTGAAAAATCACTTTTCGAGTTATGGATTCCGCATTCAGCTAATGTTCTTTTTCAAGAAATATTCCATTCAAACTTGTGTGGAAGTAGACTTGAAGAACCCCCTTATGAGTTGTCATTCCTCATCCTGCAAATGTTATTTTTTTAAAAAAATGCCCATTGCATTCATACTTTCATGACAAGTTTGAAAAACCACCTTATGAGTTATGGATTCTGCATTCAGCTAACGTTGTTTTTCCAAAAATACCACATCCAAACTGGTGCGATGGTGGACTTGAAAACCACCTTATGAGTTATGATTTCCCATCCTGCAAATGTTATTTTTCAAAAAATACCACATTTAAAGTTGTTGTGATATTGTACTTGAAAAACCACCTTTTGAGTAACGGATTCTGCATTCAGCTAACGTTGTTTTTTAAAAAATATCCCATTTAAACCCCATTCTGCATGCTAATGTTATTTTTTCAAATAATACCCATATACCTCACAGTCGAATCCGAAAAACCTCCTTATGAGTTATTGATTCTGCATTCAGCTAATGTTGTTTCTCAAGAAATATTCCATTCAAACTTGTGTGGAAATAGACTTGAAGAACAACCTTATTAATTGTGATTCTCCATCCTGCTAATGTTATTTTTTTTTTAAATACCCATTGCATTTTATACTTTCATATCAAGTTTGAAAAACCACCTTATGAGTTATGGATTCTGCATTCAGCTAACGTTGTTTTTCCAAAAATACCCCATTCAAACTTGTGTGGAAGTAGACTTGAAAACCACCTTATGAGTTATGATTTCCCATCTTGCTAATGCTATTTTTCAAAAAATGTCCATTTATATGTACTTCCATGTCCAGTCTGAAAAACTACCTTTTGAATTATGGATTCTGCATTCAGCTAACGTTGTTTTTCAATAAATATCCCATTCACTCTTGTGTGGAAGTAGACTTGAAGAACCACCTTATGAGTTATGATTTGCCATCTTGCTAATGCTATTTTTCAAAAAATGTCCATTTATACTTTCTTGTCAAGTCTGAAATACTACTTTTTGAATTATGGATTCTGCATTCAGCTAACGTTGTTTTTCAATAAATATCCCCTTCAAACTTGTGTGGAAGTAGACTTGAAGAACCACCTTATGAGTTATTATTCTCCATCCTGGAAATGTTATTTTTCAAAAAATACCACATTCAAAGTTGCTGTGATAGTGGTCTTGAAAAACCATATTGTGAATTAAGGATTCTGCATTCTGCTAACGTTGTTTTTCAAAAAATATCCCATTTAAACCCCATTCTGCTAACGTTATTTTTCAAAAAATACCTATGTATGTACTTCCATGTCAAGTCTGAAAAACCACCTTATGAGTTATGGATTCTGCATTCAGCTAATGTTGTTTTTCAAGAAATATCCCATTCAAACTTGTGTGGAAGTAGACTTGAAGAACCACCTTATGAGTTGTGATTCTCCATCCTGCTAGTGTTATTTAAAAAAAAAAAATACCCATTGCATTTATACTTTGAAGTCAAGTTTGAAAACCACCTTATGAGTTAGGTATGGATTCTGCATTCAGCTAACATCGCTTCTCTAAAATTACAGTTATTTCAACATTTTATGTAATTTCTTATAATGTGACATTCTATTCTGAAATAGGCTACTTAATGTGATCCTTTTTTATTCCATCCAGCAATTTTTTGTGAGTAATTAACAATTTTTTTACTCAATTTTTTCTCAAATTTTTATTACCTACTTTTTGGTGATTTTGAGTAAATTTTAATTCATTTTTTGTATTTTTATAACACTTTAATAGTTTAATATAGGTACTTTCAGTAATGTTTCATGCGATTCTCACACAATTTGGTTAATTTCAACATTTTTAACTTCATTGTTCTTCGGTAATTCTTTCTTAGGTAGTAAATTTTAAAGATTTTTTTATTTCTTTGGAAACAAGTTTTAATCGATATTCCATAAAATTTTGGTCAACTTTGTCTTTTACTGAAATATCATTATTTTTTTTTTGGTGATTTTGTTTAGTCAATTATAACATTTTAGCAGTTTTTCATCCATATTTCATAAAATTTTCACTAATTGTTGTTCAATTCTGAACCTCCGGGAGTGTTTCGATTATTGTAACAGGTTTTCATCGATGTTTAAAACAATTCTTGCTATTTTTTGACCAATTTTTCCAAAATTCCACCAGAAGTGGTTTTCTGTAATTTAGGTACGTGCTTGTTGTAAAATTGCGTTAATTTTTTAATTTGATGAACTTTTCTTGTTTCTATTTTTCAAAAAATGCCCATTTATACTTCCATGTCAACTCTGAAAAACTACCTTTTGAGTTATGGATTCTGCATTCAGCTAACGCTGTTTTTCAAAAAATATCTACCGGACTTGAAAAACAACCTTTCGAGTTAGAGATTCTGCATTCACGTAAAGTTGTTTTTCAAAAAATATCACATTCAAAGTTGTTGCGATGATGGACTTGAAAAACCACATTATGAGGTATGATTCTCCATACAGGTAATGTAACTTTTCAAGAAATACTCATTTACACTTTTATTTATGTCAATATTGAAACCCACCTTATGAGTTATGGATTCTGCACTCACCTAACGTTGTTTTTCAAGAAATACCATATTCAAACTTGTGCGATGGTGGACTTGAAAAACCACCTTATGAGTAATGGTTCCCCATCTGGCTAATGCTATTTTTCAAAAAATGTCCATTTAACTTATACTTCCATGTCAAGTCTAAAAAACCACTTTTTGATTCATGGATTCTGCATTCAGCTAACGTTGTTTTTCAAAAAATATCCCATTTGAACTTGTGTGGACGTAGACTTGAAGAACCACCTTATGAGTTATGATTCCCGACCCTGCTAAAGTTATTTTAAAGAAAATACTCATTGCATTTATACTTTCATGTCAAGTCTGAAAAACCACCTCATGAGTTATGGATTCTGCATTTTGCTAACGTTTTTTTTTCCAAAAAGTACCACATTTAAAGTTGTTACGATAGTGGACTTGAAAAACCGCTTTATGATTTATGATTCTCCATCCAGCTAATGTAACTTTTCAAAAATACCTATTTACACTTCTATTATGTCAAGTCTGAAAACCCACCTTATGAGTTATGGATTCGGAATTCAGCTAACGTTGTTTTTTCAAAAAATGCCCAATTTAAACCAGGGATGTGCCTTTACCGTAAAGTATTATTTTTTACATAGTTTACTTTACACGTAAAGTAAAATGTAATGTAAATTGAATATGTAAAGTAAAAGTAAAGTAAACTATTCTTTGTTTTTTTCGTTGGAAAATCAAAATTTGGATCAATTTCTCTTCGTTTTCGCGTTCTCAGCTTTTTTCTTTGCTTTATTTCTGTTCTAATGATGGCATAATTACCTATTTTGTGTGATTATTGTTATTTTAACTCTAAATCGAGGTGTCAGTGGGTCAAAAGCGAAATCTGGCATTCAAAACCCTAGGGTTTTGTACTTTGTTTACATTATTTTTTACCAAATTTTCATTTGTTTCGTCTTTTGTGCAAAATCATTTCATTTTTCATTGATTATGAACACAGAGATATTCAAAATGTGTTTTTAGGAACTCAAAACGTCAAAACAGTACAAAAACTGACCAAAAACACGAAAATTTACAAAGTTTACCTTTTAGTTTACTTTACAGTAAAATAAAAATATTTTACTTTACAATTTTACATTACATTTTACTGTAAACTATGTAAAGTATTTAGTTTACGGCCAACCCTGATTTAAACTTGTGAAACGGTGGACTTGAAAAACCAACTTATAAGTTATGATTCTCCATTCATAACTCCAAATTTTAGAAAATTCAAAGGACCACACGGGACACTGAAGACTCGAATTCGGAAATTAGAGTTCAAAACCTCATCTTCTCCTCCCACATCTTCACCTAAACTCAACACTACATTAGCAAAAAAATCACGAAAAATCAACATTGATCAAATCCCGCGTACTATAAAAATACCATGCAGATTTAACAAATCGTTTAACCAGATTTATTCCGCATCATTGAACAAGTTCTCACAATAATAATAGTATAGTACGCGAGGCAATGATACAATCTATAACAATGTGGGAGCGATGGTATTCCGCGTGTCCGACCACAATCACAATAGAAATCAGCGTAAAAGTAGGTACCTACCATTCATGCACGCGATATGTTTTTAATTATTATTTATTCTTCGCGCCGGCTACTACAACAACCATTCCATAAAAACGTGTGCAGCGTATACGCAGCAGTAACCAAGTATACCACTGTGCACTGTGTGTGGAGATGATCTCCATCGTAGAGTTGTCGTCGTTCTGCGCGAATTTCGTAGTATTTTTTTTTAATACGCGTTATAGGAAACCCTTTTCATCATCGACAAAAGAGGGTCGGTCGTCGTCGAGAGAAATAATACGAATAATATATATTTTTTTCAAGTATATATACGACAAAAAAATGGGTGTGTAAGGTAGCACGTGTGTTTCTCAAAAACCCGTTGCTTGTATTCTTTCCTCTTCTTTTTTTTTTTTTTGGGACAAAACACGGTATAGTGTATGGTATACTCGTAAACGATACGCGTAGCTCGACGCTTATTCGCAGGTAGGTACAATGTGCAAAAATGACCATTGTAACGACGAAAACGAAGTATTTAAAAAAAAGAATCACGACCTCGTCGTCATCTCGTTCTTCCGGATTTTCATAGCATCGTGACCTTCTATCGTACCATCCATATAAAATGAGTACGAAAGCGAAATCAACCGCCAAATAAACTATCATCATTATTATGATTCTAGCCGAGCATTTTCATTACTAATACCTACCATACGTTCATCCTATGAGTATTGATTGAAAAATTGCAGCGCGTGCATATAACACCAGGCCAATAAACACATTGACCATAAGACGATACAATATAGAGGGAGGAGGCAGCGAGGAGCATGGACATAAATTGCGCTTCTTCTTACAGTAATGTGCTATGTAGGTATTTGTACGATGCTCGTATTATCGAAGCACAGACAAAATAACAAAAGTTGAAAAAATCATCACCGTTAGAAGTACTGACCTCATCATATAGAAACACAACACACTAAACGGTATTTTTTTTCGCGAGTAATTTACATATGTACGTACTTCTATGCGTTATACCTACCTAGATACACCTCCGCAATCATCTATATTCTCTTTACTAATCGCTAAAACATCCACCGCACACCGGCGGCACCGGTATGGCCACCAGCAGTTCAAATGAGTAAATTCCCAATTCCTCTGATTATAATATTCAATGAATCATCGCGCATCGCGACCGAAAGAAACATTTTAAACGCGTAACAACAATAACACAAAGACCGATCATTACGGAGCAAAAAAGAGGAAATTCGGTGCGTTTCGGACTTCAGTGATGAGATTGTTTAAGAAGTATGACAGATCGTTCATTTTCCGTCACACGTGTTTTTGTCACTACTTATCGACGGGTAAACCGATGGTTAATATGATAATATACGAGTCGTCGTCGATGTCTCATTTCCAATACCCAGACTTGTTCATATTCTCCGTTTAAGTTATGGGCCTTTTAATTTAGGTTCATCGAGCCGACATCTACGTGATGTTCACATCTCTACCTACTGTTGGGGTTTTACGTACTCGACACCTCGACATAACACGATCAGCGAACGTACATTGTACCAAGTCATTGTTTTTGAACATTCAAAATACCTACCAAATAAATTTCAGGATTTCAATAAATCACTTGAGAAGATAGGTAAAGGTAAATTACCTGCGTAGGTACCTGAAATGAAATTCGCTTTTCAAAGATGAAATAAAATGCAAATTCTCACGTTTACTCGTAAATTTAAAATTTCATTTGATTCGCGTAGGTACTTGGAAAAATACAACAATCAGCGATTTCGATTTCATA
This sequence comes from Planococcus citri, assembly GCF_950023065.1. NCBI lineage: Eukaryota > Metazoa > Arthropoda > Insecta > Hemiptera > Pseudococcidae > Planococcus > Planococcus citri. The sequence continues at coordinate 58,880,135 of NC_088678.1, read as the reverse complement.
GATGAGACGCGATCAATTCTAGAAACTGAATTCATATCATACTGAAGTACTGCACGAGTCGGAAATAAACTGCATTTTGTAATGTCTGATAATTATATACTATCGACATTGTGTATTCGTGATTTGTAAATAATGCTCAACGTCTCAATTACAAAATAGGTACATACTTATAGTAGCAATGTATCTGACATTAGTGAAATATTGATACGTGAGAAAAATGATCGTTCACAGCTATGCTTCTGTGCTTATTGATTTGTCAGTGAACAATTTAATTCGAATTTAATTATTCAAAGAAATTCGAAAACAATACGATTTTCGAACATGTTTCTCTGGTTGGAATTATTGATCTCTCGTCCCATTGTTGTGTTTGTTTCGTTTAATATTTTCAGTGTGCAGTTTGAAATTACCGATGCATCAGAAGTACTAAATGAAACACAGGCTATGGTAAGTTTTGTTATTTCATTTAGCCGACTTGATAGGTCAGAAAAATACAAAAATAGGAAGGGGCCTTCAGAGAGCAAATCGTAATCCTCATCTGTAACTTATGTTTTCGGGACAGGACTTATTTTGGAGTACATATTTTGTACAACATATCAAAAGGAGATTATTCTAAGTACAATGTTTCCAAATTGAAATACAAATCAACACAAATTTTTTATTTTTTATTTGCTCGTGCCTGGGATGATTGCAAAATTTAAGGTCACTTTTTTGGAAAAGTGCTTTTTTGCATTTTTTGCAAAATATCTGTATTTTTTAGAGATTTCACAACGTGAGAAAATAAAAAAGAAAGAATCAAAATCCGATTATAAATGGAAATGGGTAACAAAATTTGATTGGTATTATGATAAGGTAAACTGCCTATTAGTACGCACCGCCTATTAGTACGCATTGCGTTTTTCTCGCGATTGGTAACACTGATCGAAAATTTGACCACACCATGACGTAGCTGACTAATGACCCTAGTTTCTCCGAAAAAATCACGCAGTTTGATTGAAAACTCTGTCTCTGAGAACAATTTAAATGAAAAACTGTGTTTTGGATTTTTTTTTCATCAAAATGGGAAATGAGATTGAACATATTAAAATAATGTTATTTGGTAAGTATCTTATACCAATCGATCCGTAATTTTATGTAGTTTCTTATGAAAAAAAAGACATTTCGAAAATATTATTTTATTATAGAGCTAGACATCATTTTATGTCAGAACAAAAAACTTCCTATAAGTACGCACCTCCTAAGTCCTATTAGTACGCATCATTTTTGCATGTAAATTTTCATTTTTTTGATCATTTTGCATTAAAATGAATAAAATTAGCTGAAATTGGTATTTAGTCCATCTAAGTTCAAGATTATGAAGTCTGATCATGATACTGACGCTAATTTCAAAAAAATGGACAAAAAATATGGTGTCAAAAAAATGTATTTTTTTTAAATCTGAAAACTTTGCTTTTTTGGGTATTTGAATTGCTAATTTGGTTTTTTTTCACAGTAATTCCCTCTAAATATGCCATTACACTTTTTCAGTGCTTTTTGTTGGATTTTTTACCATTTTCAACGTGTATTTACTCATGCGTACTTATAGGCGGACGTTTGCGTACTAATAGGAAGGTACCTTCCTATTAGTACGCATTTGAGTTGCCCTCATTTTTGCGTTATTACAAAAAAGCAGCAATGGGAAACTCAAAAGTGAGTAAGCAGTTATGTAGCCAAGGGTTCAAAGCTTATGTGTACAAAATTTCATAAATTTTTATGCACAACTCTGGGAGCTGGAGCGTCTCAAACCTTAACCGCGTACTAATAGGCGGTCTTACCTTATAGGTAGTTTTGTTGAGATAATCAACAAATTTTAAGAATTCGACACGAGATGAGAAATTTGTTTTCTTTATATATAGGTAATGTTAATGTACCTATTGAGAATGTATTCGAAATATTTCCAATTTTTTTCCTGTCATTTTCGTGTCATTTTTTGGAATTTACGATTAAAAGCATAACTAATAATTTAATCTGAGTTTCAAGGGAAGAGCAATGTAGGTTTGGGAGAATCCCTCCCCCCTCCCCCTAGAAAAAGGTCAGCAGATTTCGACTAAATTCAGCAGAAACCATCACTTTGAGTTACAAATCACTCAGAAAACATTTTAGATCCGGAAGTGCTCATGGAGAAGAAAAATGGGATTTCAAAATCGCGCCTTTTCGCTACCCAACCTGTTTATTCGTGTTTTAAAAACTTTTGTTCTACAGTATTTCGCATTAATCATGCCCCATGCCAACACATGGACAGGTAATTTCTGAAACAGGGGGAATATGTTGGAACGGAGGGGTGCCACTTTTTAAACCATTATTGCCAATAGCAGAAATTGTAGAAAAATAGCAAAAAACTTATGAAATTTTTTCGATTTTCTAGATAATTTCAATAATAATTAAAAAGTTGGCACCATTGCGTTTCAAAATATCCCCCCAGTTTCAGGAATGATGAATTTCGATGGTTTTGGTTTGATCAATGCGAAATATACTTACCTATTGGAGAAGAACAACATTTTTAAAACACTGTATCCAAAAATAAACGATTTGTAAATTTTCAAATGCTCAGTAGAACCCTAAAAGTCCCAAAAATTTTATTTGGACACAATGTCTATCCAAAAATTTCAAGAGACAGCGGTTTTGAAATCAAAAGAACCAGGTTTTTTAAAGAAGGATTTTGGTGAATTTAAAAATATGGTAGGTGCATAATTTGCGGTTTGTTTATTCCTATATAAGTCTATTAAACGAGCTTGTGTCAATTTTAAGAATTCAAGACATATGCCACCATTTTTGAAAACTTTAAATAATAATTCATTTTAGCTTACATTGTTTAGCTCCTTCAAAATGAGAGATAGGCAAAAAGTGAGCCACATTTATATTTTTTAACGTGATTTTATCTCACAAGGAAACTTTTACACCCGCAACTCTAATCAAGTTGCAATTTGGCTCATTAAAAGGACACGTCACCCACACCACAAAACAACATTTTGAGCTCTTGAAGTTGATTGTTAGATTTTGAGTGAATTCATGAAAATGGCTAAAATATAGCCAATTCATTGGTGGAGTGAATGTGCTCATAAATTTTTTAGCTACAAAAAATATGTGTAATGATTTTAGAGGAGAGGGTGCAGAAAACTTCGAGTGATTTTCCTCAGAAATAAAATCCAATCTGGATTTTTGTTTTAAACTAAAGGTTTGAAACTTACAAAAAAGGAAATTTTTGAAACAGTCATTTCAGATTCACCATTTTTGAGATTTGGGGTTTTCCTTTTTCCCAATATTTTTTTTCTGAAGAGATCCCAACCCCTTCCAGTTCCAGAGAAAAGAAAAACTGAGATAGGCAAGTACTTCACAGAAACTTGAGTTTGGCGTCGAAATCATGGTCTAACGTGTGCTAAATAGATAAGTATCCATTGACGCCATATTTTTTTGAAAACCTGCCTTCTCTGTCTTGTACTTTTCACAAAAATTTTTATTACCTGCCTATTTGGGGTAAATGTTTCAAACCAAAAAATTTAGAAGAATTCGGAATCAGAACAACAATTTTGAAGGGGAAAAAAATTTAATTTGGTTTGGTTAGTGTGGTAATTTTCCTTAATAAAAAAAACCAACCCCTCCCCCTTCAGACAAGTAGGTACATTTCAAGCCTCACTATTCAAAGAATGGTTTTATATGATTTGCTTTTCCTTTCAAAACTCGATTTTGTCCTCTCCTTTCCTAGATTTCTTAAAGTAATTGCTTTAAAAATCTGCCTATTTTTAGAACCCTTTCCAACATTTTTGAAAAAATCTCGATTTTTTCAACTTCTATATGAATAAATGAAATCAGATTGTTGAACGTGATAATTGAACGCTGTAAACGTTCTATATTCATATACGTGCAATTATCACACACGTTCAATATTGTATATACGTGCAATTTCGCATGTGCAATTGTTTGCGTGCAATTTTCACCAACCCCTTTCAAGGCTTTCAGGTATTTCGAAGATGAAAAAAACTGAAATTTTTTGTTAGGTAAAGTTGAATTGGTGTCGAAGGTACTCTAGAGTTTTGGAACGATTTGAAGTCACTGGAGAGAATTCTATCGTTTGCAAAGCGAGTAAGTATGAGACAGTTGATAAAATTAAATGAATTCGGAAGCACATAATGTTGCAAAATTTCGAACGATGATTAATTCAGCAGATACCTATCTAATTATTACTTCTAGAAAATGTATGACCAGGGCATTCCTCTCAGCATTAATTATCAATACGTTGTTGAACTATGCATTACTTGATATCTTACTTACAAGAATTTACAAACGCTACTCACCCATCAAACTCAGAACCGTTCGCTAATGATTCACTCGAAAAGGAAAAATTTCGTTTGAAAATCTAGAAAGGTTATCGCTCCTTCGTTGGAGGGTCGATCATACGTTATTGACTCATCCAAAAAATGATAAGTTTGAGCTGATGAGCGAAAGATTCGACTAGGTAAAATTATCATTCATTTGACAATAATGAATCACGTTTTATGTATAATCAGTCGTTTGGACCAATTTTCTCCGAAATCGATTTAAATACTATTGTCGACTTATGGTACCTATACCTATACTACCTACTAAAGAAAAAGTCATCAAAATCTGAAAACCTTTTTCACTTTTCCAGATACACTTGGCTCAGTACGGTTACCTTGCATTGTCAGTTGACGAAATACAATCCGGCAAACGAGTATCGAAAGAAGACTTGTCTAGAGCTCTGAAGGAATTTCAAGATTTTAATAATCTTCATTCGACTGGTACAATCATTATCTTCAATTATGCATAGTATTATTTTAATTTCAACTGATTTTGTGTTTTGAAAAGTTTCCCAGTAGCCTATATAGCATAATTTGTTTTTTCTTGCATAGGAAATCTGGATGTTCAAACGATGAGTAAATTGCAAGAACCACGATGTGGTTTTCCAGATGAGACGAGAAATTCTAGAACTCGATGGTTTAAACATTCCAGTAAGAATGTTATCAACACTCCACCCCTATATTTAATTGTTTATTAATTGTACCCAGGTATCGTATACCTACCTAGATACATATAGGCGTCTCACAATCAGTTATTTTTGAATATCAGAACTAAAAATGAAAATTGTAACTAAACTGACTCGATCAGTAATACTTTGTACAATTATTATTCTTCATTATTTACCTATTTACGAGCACATCACTTTTTTTCCTGCCAGACAGGAAGTGGATAGAAAACAGAATTACATTCGCATTTGAACACGATTCCAAAAAATTACCGCCTCATGTAACACATAATGAAATATACCGAGCTTTCAAAACATGGGAGGAATTCATACCAATTAAATTCGACCTGGCTGACAAGGAAAAAGTACCTACTGTAATTCAAAAGCACACTTACATCATAAGATACCTACTTGACTACAGAAAATTTGCTTTTCATTGCACAGCCCAACATCTTGGTTTCTTTCGAAACTGGCAAACATCAAGATCAGGCACCTTTCGATGGTCCTTTAGGAATTCTAGCGCACGCCACCGGTCCACAAGAAAGTCGTCTACATCCATCTTTTGCTCACTTTGACGATGACGAAAATTGGCATGTTGAAAATGAGAAAAATAATGACGGTAAACCATCTGGTAGATGATGAAATAAATTATAATAAGTAATGAACCATCGAAATATAAGAGTTTAAACTAGGTACTTTTCAATGGTGCCGTGGAAAATATTCTCATAACGCAAGAATATGTTTATTACACCTTAACTCAGTTTGTCTTCATTTTCAGTATTAATTTCACTTAAACAAACTAGTTATTTCCCTAGTTCGAATTGTTTCTAGACATCTACTTGGCATTTTTTTCCAGACGGGCCAAATCTTTATCAAGTTGCTGTACACGAAATAGGTCATACTTTGGGCCTTTATCATTCCAATGATACAAAATCAGTAATGAGAGCGCATTATCCGGGATCCTTCAATCCAAACTTCAAAATGCCATTGGATGATGTATACGCTATACAAACATTATATCCAAAAAAGAGAAAATTAAAGGGACCAAATGGTAAACCACTTTACACTACTGTTCCTCCTAGACCAAAGAGAAAGAGACGGACTACTCGAAAACCGTTACCTAAATCAGAACTCGCCAAAAATCATACTGCTTTAGATCGAGGCAGAATTTTGTAAGTAAGAAGATCGCATGGTGAAATTTTTGACCCATCAATTTTAAAAAGATATGGTACTTGTACATTTTAAAATCAGATCCTGCGTTTGGGAAATAAACAGTTCTGAATATCTGAGCTTTGTAGTTGTCTGAATAAAAATTTTCAGATCCTATTTGAATTCAGAAATGCAAGAGATATTGATGAAAAATGAACCATACAATACTTTATGTCATTTTAGGGAGAAATGAAGACCGTCATTTTTGTCTTTTGACTTCTACTTTGAGAAGAAGTGATTCCATCATTTTGACGCAGGGATCACCAATTCTGTGAGGTGGACTAGGAATGATTAATCTTATTGATAATGATCTCAAGTCCAGTTTCCTAAGGGTTTTCTGCAACTCTTGAATTGATCCCAAAATCATCCATTGTTAATGTCAAATGGCTTAGGTAGGTACCTTTTGGATCAATGATTTTAATTCAACTCCATATACAGTTTAGACCCCATGGGTTTGTGAACATCTTGCATGTAAGTATTGTTCCTGCATAAAATAATTTGTACGTTCTCACTCATCACCCAAACTGCTTGAAAATAATTCAAATTCACGAATTCCACCATCTCCATCTCCCCTCTCTTTCACTTTCTATTACGCCAGTCCATAGACTACTCTAATTGGTAATTTAAAATTACATGTTTGTTAATTTCTTCTTCCTTATTAATGTCAAATATACTGTATCATGTTCATAACACATCGGTACTAAAAAAAACGTGACCGCTTAATTTATTAAATAATACAAAGATTAAACTATCGAACCGTGTAAATGAACCGTGCGCGCATAATACCTACACAGGTAGAAGGTATATATGATTATTTGATCAAGTTATTACGCTCCTAAAAGGTAAGTGGTTTACCAGTCCGATTAATTCAGTCACTGAAAAAAACCACGAATATTTGAGCGTTCGTTGTATTATGTATATCGCTTATAGTATAGGCAACTTCTCCCACAACTGGAAATTCTCAAGACTGACGAAACCATCCGGAGAATCCCCTCGAAACACGTTTCACGTTTGCCGCATGAAGATGAAGAACACGTGAGTTGCCTGTAGACCTAGGTCTATGTACTGCTTGCGTAGGTAAGTCGATTCAGAAAAAACACATTCGAGTTGATCTTGTAGATATGTAGATAAATACTGCATGAATGAAACTTCCATAGAAAAAAAACATGAACTATTTATAATGATTGCAAGAGAGTTTTTCCGTATTTAAATTTTTTTTTTAATCCTTTTGCTGCCCAGTGCATTATTTGTATGTACTAGCATGGATATACAGGGTGTTCCAGAATAACCTTTCACATTTTGGTAACCACTGATCTGTGTTCAAGTGGAGCTAGGGGAATGGTAAAGGCGGTTCTAGGTAGCCAAAGCATGCCGAATTATGTTTCAATAGTTATTTTTTGCCCTGGAGAAGTAGATGGCTGTACAGTGTGCTTTTACTGTGAAGGCCTTTTTTAAAAATAAAGGTTCCTGTAACTCTTTACTCCTTACTCATCAGTAACGAAGCTCATTTTTATCTAAATGGTGAAGTGAATAATTGGAATGTGCGCTTCTAGTGTACAAAGAATCAGTTGATAATACTTGAGAAACATCTAAACCTCCGCCAAGTTGACTGTTTGGTTGGGCGTGGCTAAATTCGGTATAGTGGGACCATGTGTGTTTAACGAAACAGTAACGGTGAGGGGTAAGGCAAAATGTTAAACGAGTTTCTTGTTCCAAACTAAAAGACAGACGCGATGTAATAGAGTTACTTACTTCCTTCCAACATGTTGGAACTACCAGGGATGTACACATCATCGACCTTTTAGTTAACCTAGACGGCTACTCATACGCGAAATTATCCCACTGGTTATGTCGCCAACTCTGTGGATTTCAAATTAGAAACAAACGCATCTGCGCATGTCTCAGGAAACGTGTGTGTGTATTTTGTTGTCAGTGGATTAGTGGTTGAAGTGGGGGTGCCGGTGGCGTTTCCGTTTACTGTTCACAAGCATCAATTCCTGAGACATGCGCAGATGCGTTTGTTTCTAATTTGAAATCCACAGAGTTGGCGACATAACCAGTGGCTTTAGTTTGCATTGGAGTAGTCGTCTAGGTTAACTAAAAGGTCGATGGTACACATATGTTTAGCGCGTGAGCACTTCGGTCATCAAATAATTTTGTTATGGTCGACGTGTTGAACCAGAAATTTAATGGCCACCTTGATCCCCTGACTTTTCAGCCTGCGATTTTTTTTTATGGAGTTATTCCAAGTCAAAAGTGTATCGAGATAAATCTAGGACTCTGAAACAGCTTCTAGGTTCATGAGTCGCAACTGATTGGAAGAGAAGTGTTCAATAATTTGAAAAAATGTTTGGTTGAATGTGTCAAAAATGAAGGAAAATATCTCGATGGAAAAATTTTTAAAACTTCATTTTTAATGAAAACTCAAATATACGGTCTAAAAACGGCATATTTCTACTTCATTTTGGTTGTAAAAGAATTTTTGTAAACATTTTTCTCTCAGAGTAATAAAAAAAACAAATGTGAAAGGTTATTCTGGATTCTGGAACACCCTGTATATTTGCCAACATAAATTGGTGCGCAATTCTACATCTGGTATAATGAATAAAATTTATAAGAAAATGGTGCAAACCAACCAAGAAAAAATTACAAAACGTCAAAATTCATTGAAAAATTGTTGAAAATGACAAAAATTGATGGAATATTTTAAAATGTTTTACAAAATACGGCAAAAACATGAAAAAAGTTGCATGAATTGTCAAAAAATTTGTAAAATTTGACTCAAGAATACTTAGTTAAAATTGAGAAACATGTGTAATAATGAAAAAATTAATCCAAAAGTGGTTGAAAATGAAAGAATCAGAATCATTCTAAATTTTGAAATAGGTAAGTACCTAGTTAAAAATTTATATGAAAATGTTTCAAAACCGAAAAATTACCTACAAAATTTATGTAAGAAATCATTCCAAAGTTGCAAAAATTGGTGCCATATTTAAAAAAGTTTCATAAAATAAGATAGGTAAGTACTTCATATACCTACTTATACCTCCCACTTGGTGAAAATATATTTTAAAAAAATAATAAAAAATCTTTATGAATTGTCAAATATTAGTATTTACAATAATTATTGTTTGAAAATGGCGAAAATTGATGAGGTAAAAAAAATGCATGATGAAATAGTCATCAAAATTATGGATCATAATACAAACAAGGTTCCAAAAATTCATTTAAAAAATCAGCTAAATACTGGATAAAAATAATTAAAAACAAAATCATGTTTAAGATAATTTTTGAGAAAACTTCATAAAAGTAACTACACATACAAAAGTCTTGAAAAATGATAGAAAGTCGACTGAGTAATAGGAAGATACCAAAGTTTATCAATATTGGAAAAAATTACACGTGCATAAGTGAAAAAAGGATTGTTAATGTTGAAAACAAAAATGTTTTAAACATGTTTAAAACACAAAAAAATAAAACCATGTTTTAAACAAAAACTTTTTTTTGGTTTTAAACGTGTTTTTTTTCAACTTCAATTTCTCTTTTAAAAAAACACCTTTTTTCAGTTTCTCGTTGAAAAAGTAGTGGAATTGAATGACCAGTATTTTTAGATTTTCATTTTGCTTCCTGTTGGTACTTTTTTTTAGACAAATTTTGTGTTTTGATTTCAATTTTTCAATATTTCTTGAGTCTTATAGCTATTTTAGGACATCACATTTTAAAAATTGATGACTGGATAACAGATATTTGAAAAACTGAATCCAAAATAACTAACTGAATTTGTGTTTAAAACACGTTTTAAACACATAGTTCTAAACAAGAAAAAAACTGTTTTAAAACAAAGAAAAACGTTTGTATATTTTTATTTGGAGAAGTTTTTTTAATAGGTACCTAGGTATTTTATTATAAATTTTTCACTTGATTTTCAGCACATCTTTTGCAAAAGTTTGCTTTTCAAAAATTTCTCAAACTATCTGCATCATTTTACACAATTTTCACGGTCTATTTTCAAACTTTTTCACGAATTTTCAGCCATTTTTTTTGGTCAATTTTACTGATTTCTTTACAATTATTCCACGAAAATTATAGTTCATATTATTTTGTACCTAATCATTGTAATATTTGAACAAAACTTCGAAGTTGTTCTATGTAGATAGATACTATACCCATGTAAGTAAATTTTCAAATTTTCTGGACAACTTTTTAAAAAATGTCGTCAATATTCCGAGCAATTTTCGTTCAGTGTTTTCATGACGAATTGTGAAGATTCGAAATTCACTGGTTAATTGAAAATAATTCGTTTGCGAACGACTTGATCAAAGCGATAAATTGATTGACAAATGAACGACAGAACGAATCATCAATAAATCAGATCAGCTGAAAAACCATAAAACGAAACATTGAAAATTTACCACCAAAATAAAAAATTTGAAGTTTGATAATGAGCCAATCAAAAACGATGAATCATTCAAGAACGACTGAATCATTCAGAAATCAAATGAAACTAATGAAGTCTCGTTGGAAAAAGGGCGTTAGTAGCCCTTAACGCCCTTTTTCCAGTGGGACTTTTGAATTCATGATACACTACAAAATAAAACGAAATACGATTTAGGTTAGGATTGACGGGCCTGATGGAAAAGAGGCCCCAGCGCCTGGAGCCCCTTTTCCACACTTTGGCGATTTGAACTCGAAATCTTGACTACCTTGGGTGTGATTTTCAGTTCATGATCTTGCTCCTAGAGCGAGCTACATGACGTTTTATTCATACCTCTCCACCTGTTTTCCAACGAGGCCCTTCTTCCATCAGGCCCTTCGATTTTAATCAATCAATCAAAAATAAAACTTATGAATGATTCGTTCGCGAACGATTTGCTCAGAGTAGAAATATCGTTCGCGAACGAATGAATCGCTAATAAACCAAATGGGGTATAGAATGATGTCTTGGCGAAACTTGAGAGTTTTGATCCTGTCGGTCATCAAAAACTGAACTAAATCCGTTCGCGAACGATTTGCTCAGAATCAATAATTTTTTGAGAACAATTGATAAATTGAATCAGTAGCAAATCAAATCCATTGAAAAAAGTGGTGCCAAATTTGACTTTGACTTCTTAAAATTTATTGAGTTATAATACGAATTGAAGAAAATTAGTTTGTGAATGATCAACTTGGAGACAGGGCTCAAAACCACCACAACCATTGTTTTTCAATTGGTTTTACCACTACCACAACCATTTCAACTTCTTTCTGTACATTTCAAAAACAACAACAACAAAAAACCAATACGTTGGAAAAAAATTGGATTGAAAAAACCAAAACCACCAAATAGTTGTGTTCTTTGGAGAAAACCACAACCACAAGAACCATTTCAATTTTCAAATGTAACCATAACAAATAACAACCAATTCATGAAATGGTTCTTTTTGGTTTCTGCAATTTTTTTCAATTTTTCTAGACCAGTGATGAAAATTTTCTGTTTTTTGGTCTCAAATCAGACAATACTCGTACCTTAATTTGTTTTTTGGTAAATTTATTTGAAAATTCAAAAAATTTTTGATATCAAAACCACCACAACCACAAAAACCATTTGAAAATTTGAAATGATTTTTCATATCAAAAACCACCTCTACCTCAAAAAAAAAGATTAATACAAAACCAAAACCACATCCACACCATATTAAAAAAAATTGAAACCATTTCAAAACCAGAACCAGAAAAACTGTGATTGAAAAACCAATTCAGAAACCATAACCAAAAACCAATATTTTTGAGTCCTTTAAAAACCACCTACCACAACAACCAATAAAATCCAAATGGTTTTAAGCCCTGCTTGGAGATGAAAAAATCATTCCCGATTCGCGAATAAATGAATCGCTAAAATGATGATAGATCAAATTAAGTGAAGATGCTACGACGAAATTTCGCTTCAATTACGAATAGATGAACAAATTTCTTGCAATGAAGATGAACTTTTAAGTGCAGTATGAAGGTGCATTGGCATTTGGCACACAAATTCAGCCACATTTATTTCGCGAATGGTCCATAAAATTCGTACAATTACGCCGTCTGTTGGTCAGCTGGCACGGAAATTATGCTCGAACGATGCGATGAAGAGTCACAAGTTCAATTCCTGGTATACAGTGTAGTAGGTCTACTCTTGTATATCTATTCTATTCGTTGTGGTTGGCTGATATACGATGAATCAGTCTCTACGTACACTCAGAGAGTCGGTAGTTTTGCATCACTCCCACCTTCCCCTCTCGTCATCCACAGGACGGCCGCGGCGACTTTTCCAACAGAATAGCGATTCTTTGTCAACTATTATTAATTAGGGGAAGTGAAGAGGGGAGCGAGAGGAGACGCGTGTAACTAGCGATACGGTACAAAAAAAAGCGTGAATTTATCTGGTCGTCAATGATTTGAACAGGTTCACCGCCGCAATTCAGTAATTACTTTATCTGACAGTCGTCAGTTATGAAACGAGCAGCGGTGGTCTACACTACGATGAATTTTTTTCCATTTTAATGCCGTGTAATTCTTGCCAGTTTTTCGCGTAACGTCGGCCCCGAAGGGTTGTGTGCTGTCTGCGAATATCGTTAATGATCAGTCGTAGCCAACAATGCAATAAGAAAAAGGCGAGCAGTACACGATTATAATAATTTTACTATACCAATTAGCTTACAACTGTAAGAGTAATTAGTGAAGCAGAAGACATTTCGCGTTTAAACTGTTATAGCATTTATAGTAAATACCGCGTATCGTAGTTCGTGCATTATAGCTGACGACAGTTGGTGTTTTTTTTCTATTTTTGGAAATTTTCAAATTTCGTATAGTTCCTATAGTAAAATTGCGCCGTGTTTTTTTCTTTTTTTTAAATTTTTACATAAGTAAATCTGTCAATTTTTTTGCCAATTTTATCGATGTTTGAAGTCAACACGATGGAAAGAGTAGAAAAAAATCACTTCAGAACGAGAAGAAGAAGAACGTGGTACCTGAGCCTGAGTGGCACATCGACGATGATCTTATTAATCTTTAATGTTATATGTTTATCTACTAAAATTACGCCAATATCTGCAGTTAACGATGAAATGACAGCCATGGTAAGTCAACAATATTTTAATCATTTCACCCCATTTACTTACTAACCAACTTCGTCGTGTTCTAACATGACGACGACGTCGGTGGCAAGTTTGGTACCCCTCGACCGTGTGACCTTTTTTTCGAAAAATTTTTATTGCATTATTGGATTCGTCTCGATGATGTAAAAATTTCATTTTTGAAAAAAAAGTCATAAACGAGGTAACAAACTCGCCACCGGCGATGATCAAGTTATATAGTCACGTGTTTGAGCAAACAACACCGAGCTCGTATATCTGTCACGTGTTTGCGCATGCCACTCTCGTGTATCTGGAGTGTTCTAACTGGAGAATACCCAGTGTAGATAGCACACAGTGCGAGAGAGAGAGAGAGAGACAGAGAGAAAAAAAATCTCGTAAATGTAAAAATCATTACTGTATCTTTGTATTGTTGCACTTTGCTTGGTTATTTTATAATTAAATTTACCACCTTTCTCGCGGGATTTAAAGAAAAGATACGTCTAATAAGTGAATTTTTTTCTCCGACCATAGACACGCGAGTAAATCTAATTCTATTGTTGATATACTTTCAATCAATTACTTCTTCAGCAACATTTTCCAAAGTGCTTGTTCTCTCGGTTTCGTTAATTAATTCGTTTTTATATTTCCCCCGAGCACCGAGAAAGGTTTTATACGATTTTTTTTCCAAGTCACAGGGAGTCGATTCGGATTAAGAATACGGGTAGTTTCGAAGATGAATCAAATTGGATTGAGTTTTTAGCGTGATAGTTGGAATTTTTGCAAAATTATGTACGAAATTAAGCCATTAAAGTGGCTGTATTTTCGTTTAAGAGTTCTACTTGATAAGTTATTTACACTTGAATAGGTAAGTGAGTACGTAGTTGCGAAATTTTTTTCGCAGAAAAATTTAGGCACGTTTTGTTTACTTATTCACGAGTTACCTACGCGATTTCGCGAAAAAAGGGAATTTTTTTCGATCGTGGAAAAGTATCAAGTGTGAAATGAGTAATCTTCTGCATCGAGCATTTCATTCGGGTCAACAGCTTCGTGGAAATCGTTGGTAGATTTTGTTGAAATCTATTAGTGAGACTAGGACTGAAATTTTGTTGATGAACGATTCTTAGTCTCCCCCTTCACCATCCACTTGAAGATTTTTGGAAATAACATGTGACTTAAGAGGCCCCCTCTCCTCCGAAGTTGATTCATACGTTTCTGGGAAAGTTTTGAAAATCGAAAACATCAAAAATGCTAAAAAAAAATGGCCTTAATAAAGGTCAAACTCTTCAATGAATTTTCTTTCCCCTTCCTTCCCTCAATTTCCAGCTGATCAATTAAGAACCACCAATTTCTCTGATACCTTTATAGACCCAAAAATTGCAACAAAAAAAAAACTATCCATTCGCTATAAAAACGTACCTATTCTTCATTAACAAAATCGTAACCCGATGTTTTTTTTCAATTTTAACGACACACAGCGAACGTTGCCAATTTTATAATAGAAGAGTGCTCAATTCCCGATAAGCAGATTTGTTAGCCGCATCTTCAATTCATTTACGACAAAGATAGGAGATTTCGTCGTTTCGTCGATTTACGATAATTTTTTTTAAATACCACAACTTGTGTATTTCTCTTTCTCTTTGACATCTAATAATGGAATTATGGGTAAAAAAAAATGACACGTTTATACCTATATACGTATAATACACGTGCAGGTAAACTTGGAAATTTTCGATAGTCATGCTGCTGCCAACAAAAAAAAATATATATCCACTTTGTATCGAAGGGTGAACCGAAAAACGATTAAAGCACGTGTCCAAGCACTCTATGGTATGAGATGGTCTTCGTATAGTAGGTATACCTATAGTACATACATGTGAGCTGAGCACATTTTAAACTCATCAATCCCACCGTTGTCAACATTTCCATTATTTATTCGTATATACCATATCATAATCGTGGCGAACATTTAAAATCGTCAATATTTATCAACCGTAAATATTGATCGTGTTTGTATAGGTAGCTGTGTGTTTTTTTTTTGCTCGGTTTGTATAACTTCATCGCGTGAGTAAAAATCTCGTACGAGTTAAAAAAAAAAACAACAATCCGAGGTTTTTTTACGTTCCGCGAATTGCATTATTTGGTTCATTATTATTTTTTGAGCTCGTTGTAATTATAGAAGCGAAGTAATTATTTTATTTTGGCTACCTATCTCAATATTTATGGTCATTTTTGATGGTTTTGAAAAATGAAGTGTTTAATGAAAGCATTTTGAAAAATGATAGCATGGATTTTGGGACTCAAAAATGATAAATTCTGATATTTTTGTGGTTTTTATTGGGCTTATTTTAATGAAGTACATTGACATTTTGAGAACCAATTTCCAAGTTAAAGGAAATTGTATTTTTTGAAGGAAGGAGAATTTTTCAAGAAATTGTTGAAAATGCTGAAAAATTTGATTGATTCATCTTCCTCCATTGATATCTATCTTCCTTCTGCCACTACATGTTGAGGCTCAGTTTTGAAATGCATGAGAAATTCTTGAACTCTTCTTTATTCAAGTTATTTGTTTATTTATTTATTGGGTAGACAATGCCACTGACAAAGGGACAAGGAGAGCAAGTGGGGCAATTTGCCCTAAGTCCACGTTTTTTAAAAAAAGTTCATGAACTTCATTTTTAGAAGAGAAAAATGCAATCGACATTTCTGAAATTATAATGAAAACTTCATTTTTGAACCGAAAATTAAAACTTCGTTCCATTATTGAAAAGAGTACCTATAGGTATGCAAACTTTATTTTTGGAGAGAAAATGCAACCTTCATTTGAAAGGAAAATAGAAACTTCATGCCTGTGAAAAAAGTCTCCAGTGAAAAACTTTCTCTAAAAAAGCTTATTTACAAGAAAAAACCTCTCTCCAAAAATTGTTTCTTGCAAAATAAAATTTGTTCTTGGGCTAAACTTTTAAAAATAAAAATTTCTACTTGAGAAAACTTTTTTTTGAAAAAAAAAACTTTTTCAGAAAAATTTTTTTGCATTAGCTTTTTTTGAAAACGAGATTATAATTTTTAGGAGGGAGGGAGGGAGGAAGGAAGGAAGGGAGGGAGGGAGGTATTCGTAGAGGGAAACTTGTGGGAAAATTCTGTTTTGCAATAAACAATTCATTTTTGACTTCAATTTTCGAAAAAAACCCTTACTTACTTGCTTCAGACCAGAATGAGGGTTTGAAACATTTTCATAAAGCCCTCATTTTTTTGCCTCGGGCCCACTGTGAGTAGATAATGTTGACTTCTATTTTTACTCTATTTTGACCAAGACCCACTTTCAACATGAAAAGTCAAAATTGGATTTTCAAGAACACCTACCTATTCAAAAAAGCTGAATGGGAAACAAATACATATATTTTTTTTCTTAGAATGCAATGATGGTTGAAATAATTATATAATTCGACGAAAAGAAGATTCTCATGGTTACAATCGTATGTATTCCCACACTTGAAAAATATGCTCTTAAAGTGCTCCTGAATGTTTGGTAGAATAAAAGGGTAACACTGAAAGTAAATTATTCAAAAGACATATCATTTTAAAAACATCCATTTTTATTTTTTCAGAAGTATCTTGAAATTTTTCGCTCATTTTCTTTTTCTTTAGTTTTTTTTTGGGGGGGGGGGAGGAGGAGGGCAGGAAGGTTGAAGACTTGTAAAAATTACTTACATTTAATTTTTATTAAGGTTTTGAACTCCTAAAATTCCGTGCTCATTCTCGAACGATTTCTTTCACTTCCATCTTGTTTCTATTACTTATATGTATATTTTTTTTTAATTTTAATTTTTTCATTAATTCAATTTTGGTTCATTTTTTTAAACTTAAAATTAAAATTTACCACAGTTTGATACCTATCTTAGTTTTCAGAACTAATTTTAATAAATTGGTTTACACTTTATAAATAGCCCATAATACAAATTTCTCGATCTGGTTCTAGAATAATTTGCATAACTTTTGGAAAGTACGCGTGAATCATTGAAAATTTCATTAAAAAATAACGTCACTTCCTTTCCACAAAAATTATATCAACTTACCTATGCTTGCTTCTGAAGTAATTAAAACTTTGTAAATGTTGAGACGGGTGAAATGAGTACATTAACCCCTATCTATAGGTATCGGTGTAATGCCTTTTCCTGTTCAATGAAAATCTTATTTTTTAGTTTCAAATACGAATGTATAGGTACTTATTAGATAAGAATCACATCTTGATTCTTTGAAAAAAAATGTGCCTAAAAAGTCTGTCGAGAAAAAATGCTAAACGAGGGGAGAGGGAGGATTTTTAAGAACAAAATTTGGATGTTTTTAAATTTTTCATCATTTTATTTACCAAAATTGAATTTAATTTTCATCTCTAGCGAAAATTCTTTTCTGAAATACGAGTACCTAGTACCTACCTATCTCAATGTTGATCATCCACATTCGATTACCCTCTCTCCTTCATCCAAGGCCATCAAAGCTATACTTATTCTCCCCTCTCCCTTCTTGATGGTTGACAATTACATATTTTCGTGATCGTGACAGCTCTGACCAATATCATTGAAATCAGAATCATTTCAGCGTTAATTTTACTTTTAGTCACGACTTGGACCAAATAAGTATAGGTAGCTATTTTTTTTATTCGGGTAATTGAGCTTGGTTTTTCCGAAATATCGAACAAAGTTTACTATAAATAGATACTTTTTACCCTTGTCATCTTAAATTCATTTAAGTAATTGCCAAAATTCATGTTTACAAACGTTAAATTTTTCCTTACTTAATTACAGTAATTCTGAAAATTCATATTTGCAAAATACTGTAAATGCATACCAGGTAGGTATGGTACTTGAAAGTCTCAATTTGTTAGTTTCCGTCTTTCGAGAATACCTACACGTAAAATGTAAGTGTACATAAGAATGACTTTTGCACGATCTTGATCATGACTCATGAGTCATGCCACCTACACTCTCAACGAACTCAATCCGTCTCATTCATCTTTTCAACAAGTCTCTGGAATCTTTCTACTCGAAATACTTATAGGACTATCACACATGGAGCATGAATGAATCACGTAACAAATGTCCAAGCAGTCCACCAACATCAACGTTCAACCGCGGCCGACCACATTACATTACACACCTTAAAAAGTATCCAAATGGGTGGCTTTTCCGGCCCATTATACGCGACATCTGAATCTGATTCATTACCAAAAAAATTGATAACCCTGGAATCATCTTCGAACAAACCCATAATACATATAGGTATCCAAGCATCGTATTAATGTGACTAATTCGTAAAAATTTGCCGAATACATAGCACGAAAGAAAAAAAATTCTAAAGTTGATCGTTCTAAGTATACCGTACAAGTGAAACCCATCGTGCCTGGGGACCTGTACGAGTATGACTCATAGCTTTACACATACTATAGTAAATGCACGTAACTCAATTTCATTAAGTAATGTAGGTAAGGTACTCGTGTATATGGAAGGAATTAACAGCATTGGCGCGAAATTCAACTAACCAGAAACCGGTTGGTTTGCGTGTGTGGATGTGGAAGAACCAAGGCACGAGGTAAAGTACATTCGTAGGTACAAATTCTAGTGCAATGTCAAGGGCGCTGACAATGAATTTTCGTTTATGGTTCAACCGGCTTACGCTTACGTATAGCCTATATAAGACGAATACTACCCCGGCGTACTTATAAGAATTCAGAGCATTTTTGGCTCGCGACAGGTCGAATTTTTTGCATTACTTAATCGATTCTTGGAAACAGATTTTACAGTGGTGAAAGTATCACCGACGAGTGAAGCCTATGTTAACGACAGGGGATATTTTATTAATGGGTAGTACGAACGTCGAATATGTTCGGGTAGTTCTATAATCAGCGCAAAATGAGCGGTTGAAAATCAAAATGGAAATGAATTGTTGAAATTAGAGGAGGAAACAGAATGTAGAAATTGAAAATTGAAAATTTATTTATGATTAAAAATGTATGAAGTGCTGTTTTGAAATGATTGATTTTCTCGAAAATTTACATTTAAGAATTGAATTTTGATTCAGCGAATTTTTGAAAATTCAAAACTGGCAGTTTACTGATTTTTTTAATCGAATGTACATTGTACATACTTTTACAGTACATTTATAACAATGAAAAAAATCAGTTCTAAAGCAAACAATCGACTCTCCCAAACTGAATTCCGCCGTTCCAGCCATTTTGGAGCCTTCACCATGATTTTCGATTTCTCCAGTGTTTTTGAATTTCTCCACGAAGCTTAGAAATCGATTTGGGCAGCTCAAGATCGAGATCTGCTTCATTCTCAGCCTGATCAACAAGTTAATTCAAAATTGGGGCATCAAAAGCACGCCAGAACTACATTTTCACCGGCCAATGTCTTCTGAATTTTTTTAAAAATTTGGTGAAAAATTATTTAAATTTCGAATACTGCTGCGAATAAAATTAATGATTCGAATCACCCTCATCTCGTCTGCGTTTTGCTTTTCATACGCTCATGGAATTCCCTCCCCCTTCTTTCTCTCTCCCCGCCTCCCCCTCTCATCGAATTGATTTTGGTCACTTACAGTCAATCTGAACTTCGGATTTACCAAAAAAATCACCTTCCTTCAGCATAAGTATTGGAATCACTCCAGAAGAGATTATAATCAATTTTATTAATTGATCCCAAGGAATAATTTTAGAGGGTACAGAATGTTTCAAGCAATTTTAAATTTTTTTCAAAATAAGAGATTTCAAGAATAATTTCAATGCACCTCGCCAAAGAAAAGACAAATTTGAAAGATGTTTATCATTTTCAAAAACTTTCTTTAAAAATCAAAAAAAGAAGTCAATTTTGGTATCTTGAAAGATTCTGATGTTTTGATGATACGGGTTTTCTGATCTTTAAATTAGGGGTGGCAAGCAGGTAGAACGGGATGGGGAGAGAAACAGAGAAAATTAAACCTTGAAAAACGAAGGAGAAATTTTAAAACTATTGTTTCGTTTCATGTTAACTTCAGGGTAATGAAAAAGAAAAATAGTGTTTTCGAATCAGGTATTTTACATACAAAAATTCTGAAAAATACGTATCTAGTAGGTAGGTACTAGGTACCAATAATGGGTAGGTTAATTAAAAAAACAAAAAAAAACAAAAATGAAATTTAATGAAAATTATACTTACTTAGTTAATATAAAAAATTTTAATTCTCTGCAGCTTCTTTCTTACCATTTATGAATTTTCTCCGATTTGCATCTCCGATGTGCAAGTGAACTAGATATAGCCTCGTGTGAAAAAAATAACATCACATTTTCCAGCTTTTCTAGAATTATTTTTCAAGGTTCTCAAAATTCTCAGAGTTTTTTAAAAATAAATTAATTTTGTTAGGTATTAATTTTAAATAGAAAAATGGTGTTTTCAAATCAGGTATTTTACATTAACATTTTTTTTAAATGTAAAAATTAAAAAAAAACAAATTTTAGTTTTTAACGTTTGAAAATAAGTCGATTTAAATTATAAAAACAAATCATTTTGTGAAAAAATAATGCTACCTTTTCATTTAGAAATAGTCACAATTCCAGAGAAAGCATCACAACCACAACAAAAAAAAATTGGAAAAATTGATATAAATAACTGAAACTGAAACCAAACCATATGCAAAATAGCTGGAAGAAAGCGGCAGCTTTTAGCTTTTAGCAGGGATGGAAAGCAGAAAAATTAAACTTTTGACTTTAGCTTTTAGCTTCTAAAAAATCTATAAAACTTTAGCTTTAACTTCACGCTGTTCAAATACATGAAGCTTTCTAACAGCTAGCTTTTAGCTTCCAAAATCCTTGACTTTTGGCTTTTAGTTTTCAGCTTTTGGCTTTCAGATTTTCATTTTTTTTTTTAAATGAGGGGAATTGAAAAAAACTTACAACCACAACAAAAAAAAATAAAAAAACTACATTTCTTGTAAGAGGGCCAATTTTGGTCACAATTGACAAAAATTTTTCGTTTTCTGTCAAAATTTTCAGAAAAAAAAAAAAAGGTGCAAAGAAATCTGAAAAATAAAGCTTTTGGCTAGCTTCTGGCTTTTCAATTATACAGCTTTGACTAGTTTTTAGCTTTCAAAACCCCCAAAAATCGTCCACTTTTAGCTCTTAGCTTTTGGCTAGCTTTCCATCCCTTACCTCAACTAGGTAAATTTCAAAGGTATTTTTATAGGGTTTTACAAACTTTTATATCAGATTTATTTTTTCCAAGACAACTGTCTAGTTTTGACATTCATGTTGCATTTTTCAATAAAATTGAATACAATCCGCAAACCAGATATATAGTTTTCATCCATCTCCCCCCCCCCTCACACCAATTTCATTCCATTGCCATTTGAATCGGTATTTCTAAAAATCTTGGAATATGCCCTGGTTAATGATCTGTAATCTTAGAATAATGAACTCTACCTACAAACAAATTCAAGCAGGAATTCCGCATAATTTTATCGATGAGGTTGACCTTTTATTGATAAATTTTCATCTTCTCTATGTTAATAATATTTTCATCGCAATTTCACGAACTTGTAGTAATGTTGGCACTGGTAGAGTGTAAAAATTTATGATCCACGTTATTTTTTCGATAACTGCTGTTGTACGACGTACATGAACAATCGAGTAGGTACACATATTCGTATAAAAAATGAATGGTGACTAGATTTTCGCAGAAAAATACGAGTAACTGCGTGTGTAAGTATATTCACAATCGCAATATTCACATCGTACTCGTACATCGAATTAAATGCCAGAATAACAAACCTCAGCTTTATCGAATACAAACACGCAGAAACCGGATTTTTTTCTGAGAAGCTGTTTTTTAAAGTTATTTTTCTTAAATCATTGTATTTCAATTTATCGATTAACACGTCTTCGTAGTAAAGTAGCTACTAATAAAAATTTACTTCGGATCCGATAACTCTTTTTTTTTTTACATCTTTATCAACAATGACGTAGGTAAACAGTCATGCATACTTAATGCCCTTTTGGGTATCACTGCTTGATGCTGGCAACTTGATGCGGATAATACTCTAAACGCGCCAAAATATTGCATTTTGTCTACACGCTGAGCTTTAGGTCGATGGCGTTATGTAAATTGTTACATTAACGGCGTTATGTGTGTTTTTTCTGCAAAAAAAAAAAAAAAAAAAAAGACAACAACGACTATAATATAGGCATTGTGTCTGTAGTTGTTGTTAGTCAAAGCATGGAAATTTTAAGTAGGTGTTTGACTTTCAAGTCACCGAAAAAGCTGTTTCTGTTTGCGTTGCATAATTAGCTTTAAATCGATGCGCGAAACATAGTTCGCAGCCGTCATGTAATTAACGTTATAATTTTTCGATGTCGTTTAAATCCGCCGCTCCCGGCACTGCACCGCACTGCTCCATCTTCCCTTATTATCCTTTACTATCTATGTGTATCTGCCTGCTGTGTTCTGCGAGTAGACTACGAATATACGAGAGTATACCGAAATGTACGAGTACGTCGTCGTGCAAGCGTGGAATATAACTCGATAACTTCTCGTTCAACTCGGTTAATTCGTTCTAATCGAAAGTACGAGATACGTGACGATTTCGTAGACTTTGAAGGCTGCTGCGAAAAGCACAAATTAGGTAGAGAAAAAGGACGAAATGTTGCAAAAATCAGACCGCAACTGTTGGCAAATTTGACTTTATACGTAGGTGTAGGTGTATTGAAAATATCGAAGCAGTTTTATTTTAGTTTACATTTGAGAGTTGGAATCCGGTGAAGTTTTTTTGATGAATGAATTAACACTATTCGAGTGGACTGCAAATGTACTCTACTTATCTGAGTATACATACCTACTTCAAATGGTTGAATTTTTTTATTCGATGATTCAAAAAAGATAAGTAGGTATAGGTATAGGTACACACACTCTGTTTTCCAATATCCAAGAAATTTCGCCCAAACACAATTTATAGGTACCTACTCTTTACACAGAATAAAAAAAAACAAGTAAGTACCTACTTATCGAACAATTTTTTTAAGAATTCTTCCCCCCACCAGGTAGAAAGATAATTTTGGTTGTATTAAAATTGCGTGCAATTTTTTCTTTGAATATTTTCAAACCCTTCTTGGACTCGAAAAAGTGTGTTTCTGCAGGAGCCTTATTCTTTCAAAAAGGTTCCAAAAATCTCAAAATATGTGATTTGAGATATAACAACTTTATGAATCGTCTATTCAGGTCATATCTTGACTGCAATCAAATTTTGAGGCTCCCTATTTGACAAGAGTTGAAAAAAATGTACAGTTGGGGCCTTCATTGAGGGAGAGGGGGTGGCTTCAAAAATATCGAATCCGCAATTTGGGTGCCCTCAGCTCTGGAAATCTTTTATTTTGACCATATTCCAACTATCATCGCGCTTTGAGACTCCCACGGGCTGTAGCGAGAAAATTAGTATTTTTGGGGCCCCAATTTTTCAAAGAAAATTTCTTAAAACTCATTGAAATGTGCGATCTGAGCAACTTGCCCTCCGGAAATTGTATATTTAGGTCATGTTTCAGTTTATCATCATATTGTTTTGAAGATTCTTTTGACACGAGTTGAAAAAGTGTAATTTTGAGACCTTAATTTTTTGAAAAAAGGTCCTGAAAATTTCAAATGTGCGACAGGAGAGCTTCAAGTCTGGAAATTTTCTGTTTTTGTCGTTTCCAAACTACCTTCGCGTTTTCAGACACCCTATATTGGCTCGAGTCAGAAAATGAGTATTTTTGAGGCCCCAATTTTTCAAAGAAAATTTCTTATAACTCTTTGAAATGTGCGATCTGAGCAACTTACCCTCTGGAAATTTTATATTTTGGTCATATTTTAATTTATCATCATGTTTTGAGGATTTTTTTTTGACGTGAGTTGAAAGAGTGTAATTTCGAGGCCTTAATTTCTTGGAAAAGGGTCCTAAAAATTTCTTATGCGATAAGAGAGCTTCAAGTCTGAAAATTTTCTATTTTTATCGTTTCCTAACTACTTTCGCGTTTTGAGACACCCTATACTGGCTCGAGTGAGAAAATGAATATTTTTGGGGCCCCATTTTAAAAAAAGTCTCAAAAATCTCGAAATGTGTGATTTTGGTGATCATATCGCTGAAAATTTTTTATTTAAATCGTATTCAATACTGCTAACGTGTTCTGTGACCTTTCATAATGGGCAAAAAAGCGTTTTTTGGACCTCCTTCGAAAAAAGGACCCTCCGGCATAGAAATGTGTAATTGGAACGCTACAACTCTGGAAATCTTTTGTTGTAGGTCATATTTTAATTATCGTCATGTTTTGAGACCCATTTTTACCTGCGGTGGGAAAAGTGTATTTTTGGGGCCTTAATTTTTGAAAAAATAGGTCCCCAAAAAAACTCAAATAAATTTTCATCACTGATGAAATCAACTCTGAAAATCTTCTATTTAGACAAACCTAATCACATAATAAAGTATAGACTCTACATCGGGCCGAAATACATTTCCTATAAAATTCGCTCAGACAATATTTAAAAATAAGTACGTACTCGGTGCTGGAAATAATAAAGAAAAGTCTTTTCATTACATAATGGTTGCCAAAAAAGAGGTAAAAAGAATTACAGTTACTTAGAAGAAGAAAAAAATGTGTCATCTCTCAAATAAAATAATTTATGTCTGTTTTACACTTTCTTGGCGAAGGCACCGCGTATATTACTTTCCTCACCAGTCTGTTTATTTTTTTGTGCATGAACAAACACGATAGCATATTAAAAGAATTAATTTTTCCGTGTTTTGCGGAAATTCTCATAAAAATAAAATATACTTTTTATTCCTGTTGCGTTAACATTGGAGTATTTTTTTTTTTTTTTTTTTTTGGCCAACGACATTTCTTTCACATAATGCGAATGGTGAAAAAAGAAAATACACGGGGAATTAAATAAAGTCGACTATATAGGGTTATTATTTTGTTTTTTTTTTGGTTGCAATTCGTAAGTATAGGTAAACCAGATCGAATAAATACAGCTAATATGAAATGTGCGGTAAAAGTTAGGCTAGATGGATGAAAAATCTTAATTATTTTTACGAGAGTAGGTATATAAGTAGGTATGTGGGCTCACGACGACGTTATATAGGAGGAATGAGGAAAATTCAATTTACAAGGGATACTGTGGTGGTCGTGAATACGATGTATAGATATACTAAAGACGCCTAGTCGTGTTAACAAATTGCAACTATACCGCTACTTAGGCGTATAAAAAGTAATTAACTTTAATTAATAGTTAAAACATACATAACAAATAGGTATACTATATGTATGTGCGAAACGAGGAAAACCCGCCGCCGTGTTTGTGGCTTCGGCTATATACTCGTATAAGACAGAAAAACAAACTTCATTACGTAATTAAGAGTTCACCGAGCGAAAAATTGTTCTAGAAAAGGAACGGACCGTGTAAAACCACCAAACACTCGAATCACATTTTATCGGTTTATCATCGCCGTAATTATCATAAACGATTATTACAATAACTCGCGTGTGTAAGCTTTTATATAAAATTTAGATGGACAAGTACCCTGGGAGCCATTATTAACTTGACAAATTCACTTTTATATGTCCTCGTATGAAGCTTTAAAAAGTGTATATAAATTTCAAAGCAGGTAAATTATACTAATGCGAAGACGCTGCTGGTGACTATTTTCAAGAATACGAGGTGGATATTAAAATTTTATCATTTTTGAATACTTATATTGTAGATTTGGAGGATTTCATCTTAAGATCTTAGAATTTGAGATTAAATGATTTCACTGCTTTGAAGGTCGAGGACATGTTCACCTATAGTCCAGTGATACTCCAGACTCAGTATCTCAGGACTCTGCATAAATGGTGTGGGGGACTCGATGCAAGAAACAGTCATAAGCAGCGAAAAGTTTCAATTTTAAAATACAAAATACAATACGATTTTCCTTACAGTTTTATCTTCTCCCCTCCACAATTTTAGCTAAATTGGGTGCCATGTGGAATTGGGTGGGATTGTCCAATCAAAAAACGAGTTGATTTGTGAACTTGGTGGCCCAAAAACCTAACGACTGAGTTAGTAGTATCCAATTTCTGAAAAAGGCAGAAAAAATACAAAGAATATTGCCCTTTTGGAAAAAACAGAAAAACACCAGGAAAGTTGGCAATTTTCATTCCAAAATCAGGAAATTTCTTGATGGTAAAACTTCTGTGAAGTGAACATTAGAAAATAACTTAGTCACCATAGAGACCAGAAGAAATGCTTTGTGCCTCAAAAATTCCTCAAAAATTCTCATAATTGAAGAATTTCTGACTAAAATATTGAAGTGCTTCGATTGTTTGTTGCTACGTTAACTTGTTCGGCTCTAAAACTGAATGAGAGGTCGTGTTCTCCACTTTTTTTTGGCTACTACTAAAGTTAGCTAATTCAAAAATTTGTGATTTATGAATAATTGAAATGAATGCACTGATTTGAGGCATGAGAAACTTGAAATTGGCAGGGGAAGAGAGCTTAAATGCTCCAAAATTATAACAATATTTTTGGGTCATCGCCTCATCGCACAATCTTTCTAGAGCTGAGGAAGTTTTGATAACTCAGAAACAAAATGTTTGAGTAGATACTGATTTTTCAAATTTTGAGATATTTCGAACCCTTTTTTCTCCCTCCTCAATTCATCATGAGTCCCAATATCCTTCCTTACTGTATCTAGATTATCTATCAACTTTAATTTTTTGCCAAAAAAATTAATAGGGCTGTTTTTTGCTATTTTCATTCAATTTGGATGTGCATAAATCTCCTCAAATCGGCCTTCTGGCTCCACGAAATGAAAATTCTCTGTGATTCGCTTTTTTGTATTTTTTGACTTTTGGGGTCTGACTCTTTTACGCCCAGAAGTTCAGCACAAGATCAATTATCAAACATTTTTATGTGAGAAATTGGACTGAAAAATTAGATTGTGATTGCGAGTTGGAAAAAATGATTGAGTCATCGCTGGTTTTAGGAATTTAAGATTTCCTCAAAACGATCGTGCGGATATTTTCAAAACAAAATTTAAACACGCAGAAGGAAAGAAAAATTCAAATTGAATAAAAATTCGCTGACAATTTTTTCGATTTCTTTCCCCTCAGGTTTTTTATAGGACTTGAAAAAGGGGAAATGCGATGCCTCAAGATTCAGAATTTCATTCCCTTTTCTTGACACTTTCGACAGTACACTAGCAAAAATTTTCTCATCATGGCAAAATTGAAATGAAACAGGGTCAAATTTCGGAGAAGGGGGAGGGGTTGGAATTTTTGAAAATTCGATTGAAGAATAAAAACTTTATCTACTACATACAAGTATATTTTGATTTTTTTTAACGCTTTCATAACTTATTTTTAGAATTTGTCTACAAAAATTTAGCAATTTTTCTGATTTACGAAAATTTTTAAAACAAACTATCAGTTTCTTACTAAATTTTTACTAAATCTAGTGTAATTTTTACGCTTTTGATTCCTACCTAAATTTTCATTCATTTCCAAAATCTAATTTTAAAAACATTAAAATTTTACTAATTCTCAAAAACTTCCAAAAGTTTCAGTTTTTTACTAAATTTTTTCGGTACTTACCTACTTCCAGAAATTTTTACGCTTTTGCTTTCTACGCAAATTTTTGTTTTATTCAAAATGGAAATCTTTTCAAAACGAAGAAACATTGAAATTTCATTGATTTTCAAGAATTTCCAAAAGTTCTGATTTTGAACACTAGTTTTGTTCTAAATCTCAAAATTCTGAAATCAAATTTTTTCAAAATTGAAAATGTTATCCCATTTTACTCCAACTTTGTTCAGATGTGAACATTTTTCCTTGTGGGCCATCAAAATTGTCAAAAAAAAAAAAAAAAAAAAAAAATGAATGAAACGTTGTGCTCAATTTTTTTCTTCGTGAGCCCTTGACAGTCAATTTTCGAATAATTTTGAAACCCTAGTTAGATTTTTTTTAATGCAATAAATATTCATAAATTTCCCTCAAATGTCTCCTGTTTTTTCAACATTTTTTCCTCAAAATTTCAGGTAAAAAGTTACCAAAATTTACTTTGGTGGGTAACTTTTTTGTGAAAATAGTATCTAACTTTTGGTGCCTCAGATAATGATAAAAAAAGTAACCTTGCGCTTTCTCTGTTTGAAAAAAATCGACCCCTATGTCTCCTCTGTCCGCTGTTTTGTGTGTAATTTGATATTTGAAATATCTGGAAAATCACCCCAAAGAAAAATGATCCGAAACTCCTTGTTTGGTTTTTCTTTGAACGAAAACTTCAACGGCTCATTAAATAGGTACATATTTGAATTTTTGAAAAAATTGTCAAACTCACACGTCAATTTCTACCAAAGTAAACCTATAGAATTCCACATTACGCGATCTTTGCCATTGAAAATAGTCACGTTCGAGAGTATCTCAATCTAATTAAATTTTTTATCCAAAAACTGCATTCTTCGACGAATTTGCTCTCCCCTCGAGACTCACTGGAAACCTGAACCAATCACTGTATTGGTAAAATTCGCCGCACTGTAACTAACCTACACCATAACAAATTGAATTTTTTTCTTTGTTTATCAACTACGAGCGTGTGTATTACCGCAGAAAAAATATCTAATAAATATTTATTCTTCGTCGATATATTATACAGTGATGTGATGGTGTTAATCCTATGAGAAAGAACAAACCATAAAAGTACAATTGGTCACAGTTTGCTGGCCAGATTAATTTATTTAAGAAGAAGTACACTCTTTATCGTACCACCGCCGATGCCGATGCCAGTTGCCAAAGCATGTCGCGAATTTAATTTTCGCTCGTGTGAGGTCTTTTGCTGCTGAATATTGCGAGAAATTGGTAATAAAGAGACCAAATTTCAATACAGACTTGGGATTCAATTCAATCGCGATGACGACTAGTTTAAAATGATGCATTTTAAGGGGCATTTTTTCACCCACGTTTGGAAAAAAATTTTTTAATCAGTTTCTGTACATATAGGTAGGCCTAATTTTGAGCCTTCATTATTCAAAATTACCCTCTGTAATGGAAATAATTGGCGAGTGGTTTCGCTACTATACCTTATACTACCCGCAGAGAAAAACTAAATACCTGCTACGTTGCAATTTAAACGCGCCTA
This sequence comes from Planococcus citri, assembly GCF_950023065.1. Lineage (NCBI taxonomy): Eukaryota > Metazoa > Arthropoda > Insecta > Hemiptera > Pseudococcidae > Planococcus > Planococcus citri. The sequence goes on along the minus strand of NC_088678.1, from coordinate 58,850,649 downwards.
TGTATCATACTTACTATACGTAGACGTATTGTACACGGTATCTCATTATTTCCCTTTTTTTTTTTTTTTTTAATACGTCTTCTCGCCCTTTTTGTAGTATTTGTAATACACGTACGTGCTGTAAACGGAGCCAAGTACACATATCCAATATTCATCATTTTCCTCGCCGCGTACGATATGACAGGTGTTAAAATATAATTGCCTCTTGAATTCCATCTCTTTCTCGTTGGTTACCAGCGCAAATGTAAAGCGGAAGTTTAATTATTTAATGTTATTTTATAACATTTCGAATATGTTATTTCATCAGTATGGGGTTTGAGTATGACGTATACGACGATAGTTTGTCTACTATTCTCTATGCTGTGATAGATTTGTACGTATATAATTTTCGTCATAACCTGTAATTACGTAAATTTTTTTGCAACAAATTAACCGTAGATCCAATTTTTATTTTTGAAATGTAATTCGCGTTCGACTTGTAATTTTTTTTTCATAATTTTATGTACGCGTGTGCAAGCACGTCTTCGTTAGTAAGTAATTTTGTCAAAATTTGAAACAGGTCGAATTTTTGGAAAACATTATCAGGATCCTACTTTGTATTCAAATTTGAATTTTGAAATTAGCTTGAGAAATTTGGACCTTGGTGTTGAAGCGTTCCATTAGAAAATGGTGCAGGAGAAGGGAGACTGAAAGAAAAGAAACGCAAATATTCTAACAAAATGGGTCTCAGTTAAAACGAGAGTGTTGGATGCTCAAAAAATTGAACCACCACCACCATTGATCCAACCACCTCTCTCCACTCTCCTTTCATCTTTCTTAAATTTTGAATTGTACCACAGAAACCGCAGGGAACCTCCCAAAAAATACGTTAATACCATTTTCCGCCGCATTCGTTTCAGTTTTGCACCATCAGTCGATAACCACTCCTAAAACACAAGCAAAAAATTTGACTTGGGGATTTGGGAATTACCAGATCGAATTTAATCGAGATAAACACTCAAATCTAAAAAAACCCCAATCACTTTACGAAGAACTAAGTATATCATTTAAAGATTAGAACAGATAAAATATAACAGCTACAGGCTACTCTGACCCAATACATTCGCGAAATTACGAATACCTACGAGTACATTATTATCTTTTCACGCTGTATTGTTAATCTGATAGGTAGGTACAATATTATGTAGGTATATTTGAACAAACTGTAGTCAAAAGTTCATAATTCATATACGTCGATTGATAAAATCATAAATTCACCCATATACGTGAAAATAATTGCCACTTTTAATCGTCAGAACGTGCAGGGAAGAAGAGGAAAAATCAAATAAATAAGTACATGACATTGGAGTAACCTTTGATGAGAACCTATTCTGTACAAAATAAACCTAACCTAATGCACGTGGTAGGTAAACAATTACCTAAATAAAGGTACCTATAAGACAAGTGAAGCGAAGTGTCCACTGTCCAGAATGATTACTTGTGCAAAATTTTTTGATCTGAATGAGTAAACAAATGCTATACTATGAACAATAACCCGCCAGTTTCGCCTTTCACGGTAATACCTTCCTATATAGGTGTATGTAATATGAGACGGTCAAATACGTAAAGTTCAAGGTCATAAGGGCTCCGTATTAGAGATGAAAAGAGCCGACCTGGAATGTCAATGCTCTCGACAACGGAACAGAGTGTCATGCAGATTCTTTTCACTCTTGTTCTTCTTAGATGACTGTCGCGGGGACGTAAACCTTGAAATTGAACCCTTCGATGGCCGATTATCTTTACGACAATGGCAAGGTTGTAATTTTGGGTAGAGAATATTTGCAATGCACGGAATTACTCAAGAATACGAGCGAAGTTCAATCGATAAATTCCCAGAATTTTCATGAGAAAAGTTGAACTGAAGAAATCAGATTGCGATATTTGAAAAAAATTTAATTCGAGTGTTGTCACGATTGGAATTTGAGGATTTTCCTCAATTGTCTACAAAAGCCTCAATGTTGATTCCCAAAGGCAAATGGAGAGATGCAGATTGAAATTTGCTGTGAAATTTCATCAGCTGAAATTTGTTTGATTGTTCATCTCAATTTTTTTCTTAATATTTTGTACGGGGAGATGGGGGGCAGGGGGGGGGGGTCAAGTGCAGATCTTTCTGAAAATTTGGTTGAAAAAATTAGTGATTTTTCAAAAAAAAAAATTTTGTTACTAGATACCATGGTCAACTTCTAGTAATTTTCAATTATTTGGGGAGGGGGCTCAATTTGACAAATTTTATGACACTTTCTGCAGTTTTGACATCATCATCATTCAATTTTGAAAATTTCCGATTAATTCTTGGTATTTTTCAATAATCTAAGCAGTCTGTGCAAACTTTTACCCAAATAAGACATGTTCTCAAATTTTTGTCGTTTTCCGATGGTCCATCAATTTTTGATATTTTTGAGTGATTTTCGCAATCAATTTTACAATTTTCATGATATCTACTTTATTTTGTGAATATTCATCTATGGCTCTTTATTAAACACGAAGATCGCCAGAGTTTTCATTTTGGTCTTCGACCATTATTATTTCATTTATGTACAATCTGTTGATTGATCAATAATTTTATAACTAATCAACCTTAATTTTTTTTGTTTCAGGTGAGTACAAATTTCATTCCAAAAATGATAGAATATGAACTCGTGTATGAGTATAAGTAAGTAATTTTATAATCCTTATGAGAAAAGTTACTAAGTCACTTGTGTAGTGTACACCTGTGACCTTTTATTTTCAATTGCAAATTTTTTTTAAAAAAAGTAATAAAATCACGGAATTAAAAATCAGCTGAAATACTTGTCCATCAATCACTCCATCAGGTTTGAATTGAGGTGATCTGATTTTCCAAATACAAATTTGGAAATCATAAATGATTTTGATTGTCAATGAATTTTAAAAAAATCAAACTTGGGTCAAAAATGGTAAAAAAATCAATATTTTACAAAATAGACCAAGTGAAATTTGGCGTGTGTCCTGTTTTCGACCCTCCAAATTGATTGGAAAATGGGTTCGAATAATTTTAAGTGGTATTTCTGGAGCACCCAAGCAGATTTTTGAAAATTGAAATTTTCACGTTTACCTACCCAATTGAGTTGTTGAAATGAAATTTACTTGACACCCCATTTTCAATATGCTGAGTCGATTTGAAGTGGTTTCAGGCTGTTCTGCAGCCTTCCGTATATTCTGGAAATTTCAGATTTTCTAAAAAGTGGTCTAAAAACTGTCCTAATTAACTTTAGCACGGAGCTGTGGACCTGAAACGATTTTGAGATTGGGATATGGTTACAGTTTTGGAATCAAAATTTATTTTTATTTTCGGGATTGAGTTTGTTTCAGTTTCATTCTTCTAAATTTTCATTTTGGTGTCGGGATTGGTTTTGGGATTGAAAAAATTGTTTTGGTTCTGGGATGAATCAGTTTCAGTTTTTGGATTTTTATTTCAACCAATTTTAAGCCCAAATTGACTAATAGATTCTGCAAGGGGTCTGAAAAATGGGGGGGGGGTTTGACATGGGGAATCTGATGGCGTGATTAATTTAATTATTTAAATGCATATTTTGCTTAATTTGCCGAGTAGTTTCTATTATTAGGGGAAGCCCGGGCAAAACGAACAATTTTTTCTTCAAACGGCCAAAAACATATGTTGATATTGTTTAATCCTTGATGTAATGGTATCAAAATAAACCTCAAACCTTCTACTATTCAAAAATGTGTTTGCAATAACAAAAACATATCTTTTTCGATCTTTAATTCCCATTTTTCCGGAACAACTTTTTTTCCAATTTTTTTCAAAACACCCGGGCAAAAGGAATAATCACCCCGGGCAAGAGGAAAACCAATGAAATTTGGTGAAAAAGTGGGAGGATAAACTCAAATTATTGTGACAGAGATTACATTGGCGTTAAACAAAGGTCATTAGTGTTGAAATAAATTCCTAAAAAAAATTTTGAGTGTGTCATGGGCGAAGTTTTGGCGGATATTGCACATCGCATAATTCAGAAAAAAACGAGTTGCATGTGATACGATTATCATCACCTCTGGATCTGTTAAGAGAGCTTTTGAGTATTCACTAGCTTTCTAAAGAAATTTTGGTAGTAACACATCATCAAAATCCAATTTTTTTGTAATTTTCATTTTTTCCATTACAAAAACCCATCTAATTAATTATTCCTTTTGCCCTGTTCCTTTTGCCCGGAACAACATGACTTACTTTTTTTCAAAATTACGTACATAAGAGTCAAATTGATAGAAATGGTTCTTACATTTTCGGAAAGTAGATAAAATTTACTTCAATTTGAGATCTTACTTACGTTTGTAGGTACTCTGGTATTGAAATCGTTTGAAAAATTAAAAGCTACCATTATGAAAATCAACAACTCGAAATCATAAAATAGGCTCTCAGAAAAAAACTAACCCAGTTATTGCAAATTTTTTAGTTGCAAAATATTCCGCAATCAAAACGCTATCAAATGACAGTGTAACCAACTTCCTACATAAATTAGAAAAAATGTAATTCAAAGTATTCCTTTTGCCCGGGGTGTTCTTCTTGCCCGGGGTGTTCTTCTTGCCCGGGGTGTTCTTCTTGCCTGGGGTGTTCTTCTTGCCCGGGGTGTTCTTCTTGCCCGGTCTTCCCCTATCCGAATGAATGATGATAATGATGTAAAATGACAATTTATCAATATCAAATCAGTGAGGGGGGGGGGGGTCAACATCGAAATCCCAAAACCAAAACGGTTTTGTTTCAATTTTGTGATTGTTTTGGGTTCAAAATTGTATCGGTTCCCGGATTTTCTCAGTTTCAGGATTGAGAAAAATAATGATTTCGGTTTCAGGATCGGTTTTGGATTGGATTTGAATCGGGATATAATCAGTTCCAGTTTCGGGATCGTTTCAGACCCACAGGGCCACAGCTCTGCTTTAGCGTCAACAGGGTGTTTAACAAGTAGTTAAAGTACCTAGAGAAAAAATAGTGAATTTAGTCAAAAAGGTAGCCTACTGAAAAAGTGAAACAATTCAATCTCTCAACAAAAACCTTCAAATTTTTGAAAAATTGAAAAATACCGTGATTAAGGAGATACCTATTTACATTAAATTTTGTAGCAAATAAAACATTAAAATTTCTATTCTAGCTGTTTGGCGGATGTTATATTAATTTGATTGCAAAGTCTGTTCCCCTTTAACTCTCCATAAGATTCAATCTAAAATTCACTTCTTTAACTGGAAACAGAAAGTCTGAAACTCGATAACTTGGAGTAATAATTTGTTGAAAAATATAGAAAAAGCCTCTGCAAGTCAAACATTGCCAACGTTTTACCTCTATAACTTGAATTCTGAACCTCTCCCATTGGTGGAAAATCTGCGCATAAGCTGAAAAAGATGTCAAAACCAGCTGGTTGATTGACGTATTCTGAATATACTCATGAAAAAGTGCTGTTCACAAGGTGGTTTGGTGCACCAAAAAAAATATGCTAAAAAATATGCTATGTGAATATTTTGTAGTGTATTTTTCTTGTGTAAGGCCACAGCGCTTTCAAATTATGTGGCATGTTTCTTCACACTGGAAGAAACCAACTACAAAATATGCCACTAACCTGTTTTTTGGTGTATTCTTTTGTGTATTTGCTAAATAACACAGGTAAATGCGGTATTTTACACAAATGTTTTAGCATAGTATAGAAATATTTGCATTCATTCCATCACATATCCTGGTGGTTAGGTAAGTAGAGAAGTCACTCTCCAACTCAGAGACCTGAGTTTGATCCCTAGCAGAGCCAAAAAAATTTTCATGAATAGGTATTAGACATTGGCAGAATTTATCATGTAAAAAAATACATGTGCTGATTAATGAGCAGAAAAGTATTGGTGGAAAGTGTTGCAATTCCTGCCGCATTTTTTTGTCCCATATCATCGGCAGATTTTCACCCAATGGGGACTATAACTCAAACTCTGATAGGCAATTCAAAAAAAACTCTTTCTCCCTTCAGCTTCAAGTTAACACTATTCTACATGTATTTTACTTAGGTACCTTTTACTTCTTTCCATTAAGGTGCCTTTACTGCTACAAAGGCCAGAGGCACAGCAGGTAAAAAGGTTACAGTTGTGTTAGAAGTCCGCTAATGTAGAAATTTAAACAGGTTGGCAATGGTCTCTGAGTCATCACATAGAATTTCTGATGATGTATGTATTTGGTAACTTGAACTTATTTTTTTATTCGCGATATTTTGGACAGTTGTGTTACAATCCCACTTGACAAGAGATTTGCTGGTTAAGCCGAAATTCCGGTTGATTTTTGTAAATTTGCCGTTTAATAGGCGCGCAAAAACGGCAGTTACTTTTTATAAAAACAGCCATTTAAACAGCTGTTTTTGACCAGCGAATGGCAGAATTTTTTATTTGCCAAACTGCCGGTTCTCACAAATCAGCTGTTTTTTATTCACCGATTATAGTGCACATGCGCAATGGGTATTTACAACTTCTTTTTAAAAAATTGAATAAAAGTACAAAGTGCGGTACATGTACACCACTTGAAAACAGAAATATTCACGATGCAATGATAGCTGCGTGGTTAGAGCATTGGATCGTCATGCGGGAGTCCTGGGTTCGATCCCCACTTGGGCTAGAAGTTTTTTTTGTAGATTTCAGGTTTTTATTCAGCGATTTAATGCATTAGGTATTTAAACAGCAGCCGATTTTTTCCTAGCGTTTTTTTAATGGCAAATTTACTGTCATATTTGAGCCGGCTTTTTCACTGGCTTTTTTTATCGGCGAATCTATTGTCAAGTGGGATGTGAGTGAAGGATGGTGATTTGGACCCTTGATTAAGTAATAGGTACATAATCAAGGATTTGGACAGAACAATTAACATATGGTACAAAATGGAGGAGGTCTAAAAGCCATAAAATCAACGTTATTTTGCATATTTTTTGTTTTCAAAATTTTCACTTATTGCCAAATTTTGATGTTTTGTATCATAAGTATACGAGAAGGTGTATGTAAGTGATACATTATCCATCCACGTGCTAAACTCCCGCAATTCTCCTACACCTACTTATGTGATCACTCCACCCTCTAAATTAGTCTTGCCTCCCCTCCCCTCTAAAGCAATCATCCAGCAGTACAGGCCTACGAGTATTTTTAGCGAACTATTTCAAAATATCGTCTTTCTCTATTACAATATACGGTATACCTTGGGTATCATGCTACATGTTGAGACTTGACTGAAAACGATTGCATAAGATGAAAATGCGCTCGCGTTCGCTCCAGATACCTACAGATCGTTCGGAGAGGTAGCAGGTAGGCAAGGTAGAGAGGTACTAGATATACCATAAGTGCACGCGTTACCACAACCGCGAAGGTGATAATTAAAACGCGAAAACGGTGGTGTACGCGAGCGGTGTGCTTTGGACGGTCAAAAAAAGTGATTGGGTATTACGCGACGTGATATGGCCAGCCACTATCCAGCCTATAAGTGATACCTGTACGTACGAGTACCTAAACCTACGCGACATATAGTACATAAAAATACGCGGTGTAATTTTTTACCTAGACGACGACAACGACGATGTTTTGTTAACAATATGTCGTACCTATGTAGTATTATTGTACGTGTGCCATCGTTCTCCGATCACGTACTCGGAACAGGAAAAATTTAATAATTTTCCAACTACATACTACGCAACGTGCAACTTATTGCAAGGCAATACTGGTCTGTTTCGCCTCATGTCATTATAATAGTTGGCATATATGCGATGAAGAAATTGAGGAAATCGAACGTAGGTTAGGCACATTACATACGCAAACATTACCACCGTCGTAGATTGTACCATTACCAGGTATCTGTAGAGACACAATTAGATAGGTATAGCATTCCATTGCCACCTTACAACTTACCTTCCATTCGGTCCACCATAGGGTGGTAAGTAGGGTATAAGGTTGCGCACCCATGAACGAAAAAAGCCAAAAATAAAGAATCGCCATTCCATTTTATTCGGGTTAATTGCTGGCCATTGTCCAGGACGTGTATTCGAGGTGTCAAAACTACACAGCTGTATGAATTTTCAATGCTCGCTACCGGTGCCTTTAAAACATTAATTACTCGTCTCCGGTTGGTAAAACCGTATTACCCGCTGCCCATGTCCATGTTTTTCGGTCGGCTTTTTGGCAATTATCTCAACCAACGGACGCTTCCTTCGTTTTTCTTCGCGCCATTTTCTCAACCAAGTGAGGTAATAATTTCTCGTCCTGTCCATATTAAAACGTCTCTTGTAATCGACGACGTTTAATTTATGTACGCGCGTTTTCGCCGCCACGCTTTCACGTGATTTTTATTACTCGGGACGAATAAAGAAGCGGTGGGTAGGTATTCTCTTATTATACAGATCTTCGTCTACATAATTCCTTCCTAGGTATATTCTTGGTAATTCGCGCATCTGAACGCAATCATCTCTGCAGTGTAGACAAACATCTCAATGTTTTGGATGGTCGCGCCATCGTCAGCGTCATGCAGATGACCACCTATCGTTTCAAGTTGAAGTACACGTGTAATCAATCACGTGATGACGACGAGTACCAACCAAGACCAACTAGATGAAAAAGAATGGTCCGCTGCATACGTTTACGGAAAAATATACAAACGAATAATTAAAAAATAAAGCGTACAATTACGCTGGTATAATAATCCTAATGCTCCGTGTCTGTGTCTGTGTGTGTGTGTGTGTGTGTGTGTGTGTGTGTGTGTGTCTTGGTCTAGTCGACAAACATTTAAAATCTTCATTCCTGTTTGCATAGGTTTAGGTATATGTACAATCACACGTGATACACGTTTTAATGTGATCCTAGTAGTGCCACTTCATCGATAAATGATAAGTTTTCCTCTCACAGTGCTCGATTACCATATCAATTTGGTCATCGAAGGTTCGAAGAATTTGCACCTAATACACGAGTGTTTTGGGCAAACATCCGCAAAACACCAGTGCATCTATCTCAAGCACCCTAAAGTTTTATATAGTAAATCTACCTGAGTAGTGTTATGTACTTTGTTAGGTATCTGAAATTTTTCATCCACGGTAATTAAATGTTCACCAGGCATATCGTTTTAAGGAAACCTTGAGGATTGTAAATTCAACTGTAGGGACGTCTGTGTAATTGAAAGATTTTTTTTTTCATTTCAAGTTTAATGAAAAAAAGTTCAAGATGCGTGTGCCAATGTTACGGTTTACTGAATTTGTAACGTGAAATGATCACTTTGTTTAGAAAGTTCTAAATACAAGGACAAGGTTGGTAAAGGTCAGATCTTCATATACTTTGTAATATGAATATAAGGTGTGGGGTGTGGGATCACCTATACAAAAGCTAGAATTTGACGAAGATTCCTCAAATTTTAGACTTTCCAAAAAATACAGATTTTAGTACATCTTTGTCACATTAAATTTTCTAAGCTGGACAATTACTTACGTGAAGAATCACAGAGTTGGGGTTCTTTTCTGGAATATGACCTTGAAAATTTTGGACCACGGGCATTGGTCCATCGCTGCCAAAAAAATATATGTGTAATGAGCTGAACAGAGGATATATCCTGGATCATTCCACATCAATTCGACCTAGGTTATTTTCTTATTCCCTCAATTGTTTTTCATCACAGGATCTAAACACTCATTAATTGAGAAAATTTTCAAGATCACTCAATTTTTGGACCTGATGATGAAAAATCGAAAAAATTACGAAGCTAAACTTCAAATGCTGAATTTCATTTTTCGATTCTAAGGAATTTTAGAGAAGTCAAATAAGGTCCGATTTTGGTTCATTTTTTTCCTTGAAGAACTCGAAATTTGGTTTAATTGAAATATAGGAAGCTGAAATTTGGTTAGTGTCACATTTTTGGCCTTTTGAATCAATTTTTGGGATTTTTGAGCTGTTCTGGAACGTCTAGCATATTTTTGGATTGTTCAGTTTTGGAGAAAAGCGTCGTAAGCTGAACTCAGATGAACTGTATTTGCGGTCTTTTTGATCCATTCGAGCTCAGATTGTGAGTGAAAACAGTTTGATCCGGAATTCTAAGATAGAACGAAAAATAAATTTCTGTTTGCTTCAATTCGACCAGATCTTGTCTTTTTTTTTTTGAAAGAAGTGACCTATAAATTTTTACAATTTTACCTGAAAATTAATTAAAGAATGAAATTTAGTACCTGAGAAATTTTCCCCTTATTTTTAGACCATTTGTGAAATTTTTTAGGACTTTTTTGTGATTTCAGTAAACAATTTTTTCTAAACGTGTTCTTCTGACACTTATTTTAAAAATCCTTATATATTAAAAGATGTTTGAAGGAAAACCTTGATAGAGTCCGCCAGCCTTTTCTACTGAACCGATTTCAACAAAATTTTTTTTAAAACGTTCCTTTTGACGTGTAGATATGTCATCAAGAAAAAAAAATCGAAAATTTTGAAATTTAGGGCCGAAAAAATTGAAAAAACACATTTTCTATTGTGTTTAAACAATAGAATTTCGAGTAGAAACCTTGATAGAGTTCGCCAGCCTTTTCTATCGAACCGATTTCGACAATTTTTTTTTCAAACGTTCCTTTCGACGTGTAGATATGTCATCAAGAAAAAAAAATCGGAATCTCTCAAATTAAGGGTCGAAAAAATTGAAAAAACACTTTCTCTATTGTGTAGAAATGCACGTAGGTATTACAATGCACACGGACAACAATACACTCCGACAACAATACACTCAGAACGTTGCTATGTGGGCGTGTTTACAGCGTAGGGGTGTTGAGGAGGGAATGATGTTGTTGTGTTGCGAGTTACATTCATTGCTATAGTATTTTATTTTTTCAAAACTGGAATATTGTGGTGTCTGTTAAAATAATAAGGAGAGGAGGTTCTACACTTGAGATCATTTTTGGGTTAGGATTTTAGTGGAACATTGTTTGTAAAAAAGTTAATGTGAAGATGGAGAAGGGTTCAGTACAGTGTAGCCAGAATTTTCTCAAAGAGAGGGCAAAACCAGATTTTTGGGTATGAAAAATCGAAATTAGAGGTAGGTAATGTAATGGAAACCCTTCGTAATGTATGATAATTTGTATGGACATGAAGGTGCAATTACTGCTCAAGTGAATTGAGAGCGAAAATTTGTTGAAAAAAATGGGTCGAAAAACGAAAAAACGGTTCATTATTGCGTGCATTTTTTTCTAATTTTCACTCTCGGGGGGGGGGGGGTGGGTGGCTCAAGTCACGTCCCTCCCTTAGCTAAGCTACCACTGGTAAGGTTTCTATACTTGGGATACAAATTTGACTATCCTACTTCAGATTTTCATTTAATAGAATTGAATTACTCCAGCATACTCACTACCTACTCATTTTATGCCATCATTTTACAAGAATTTCAAACATTTTTTTTACCCAATTTTACATATGTAGAATTTCAGAAAATTTACTACTAAAAAATGATGATAATTATCAAGTCAGTAAGTATACCAGAGTAATTCAACACCTCAAGGTATAAATCTGAAGTGAATAGATGTAAGTTTTTTGAGAAAAAAAATGTCGTTAATTCATTGTATAGAAATTGATAAAAATATTGTTCAAACTTGAATTTTTTAAACATTGTACTTTAGAACCAGAGTAGAATTTGCTATTGACACATTTCAACTGATTTGCATTTAGGAGTAGGGGCATGAGTTGAGTTGTCAAAAAAGCGAGCCCCGAAGGGGCGAGAGGCCTGAGCGAAGCGAGGTCCAGGGCGAGCAGCACGAGCGAAGCGAGTGCGCGAGCTGGGGGTCGAGGTCGCGGAGCGACCTAGGGGGCGAAGCCCCCTAGTAAGACATGATAATGTGAGTAATTTTTTCAATTTTTTATTGTTTTTTAAAATTTTATGAAAATTTAACTGAATCTCAACATTTTTTCTGCTTTTTTGGTAATTTGGTAATATTTTTCGTTTGGCGTTGCTTTCAGGAAGTTTCAATGAAATTTTTAACGCGTTCCAGTAATAAACTTTTGAGATACAATTTAACATTTTTTTTCAAATTTTTTATTGATTTGCATCAATTTTTAATCCATATTAAACCAATTTTTCATTATTTCAAGATATTTTGAGCAATTTTTCGGAACTGTTTTAAATTTTTTAAAATTATTGTAAAAAAATATTAATTAAACTAAATGTTTCATTTACTTGTTAATTGTCTTGAAAAAATAAATTTAATGTGATAAGCTGAGAATTTTCCTACGATAAATATTTCTATTCCTATGAACCCGATTTACATTCTAAAAAAATGCTAGTTTATCTATGTACTTAGAACTGATTCAAAATATCGAATTTTAAGACAGGCACTTTTAACGGAGGCAGGCTCAGCACCCCTCCCTCTCCCAAATTGAGGCAAAATTTAAAAAATGTCGAAGTCATACAACATATTAAACCGTGTACAATGTTTAAGTATAAAATTGTGCTATAAGCAATGATTTTACCTTATTTTTTTCAATCTAATCTCTTCCATCCTCCCACAGACCCCTCCATATGGGGCCAAAGTCTGACAAATTTGAGCTCATTTTTTCGATTTGGCCCTTGTTGCACCTCACAAGTTCCTCCTGTTTAGTATTCATTACGAGAACCGGGGGGGGGGGATCGCTTGAAAAGAGTTGCAGCGAAAAAAGAGGGCAAAATTTGATTGCATCGCATAACTTCGTCAACATTCTCAGAATTCGCCTATTATAGTTTTTTCCAAGAGTTGAGTTGGTCAGTTGGAAATTGTTCGTAAAATGTTTTTCCTTTTCGAAAATTTGCCAGAATAGGTAAACCATGTGTCCTATTGTACATATCTCACATGACTTCATCAACCCAAATTCTCAAATTTTCAAGAAATTGTTGTTTATTCCGTTTAAAATGCTCGCAAGCATTACCTAGCAGTTTGTTTCCGGGGTACTCTCGATCTGTGCAAACATCTGTGACTTTTTTCTTCGAACCAAAAAGCACATCAAACGGGAAAGATTTCCGCTCGAATTTTCACGAAAATACTTAAATTAAGGTCCATTTCAATTTTGTAGGATATTTTTTATTTTTAATAATGTTTTATTCAGGAAGACAAAGTATACCGAGAACTACTCTACAACGCATAATTATATCGTATTATGTAGTAGTACACGTATTTGTATTTGGCTCATCAGTTTGAGCCTCGCATCTTGATCAGAGAAATTCCACGAATCGTTGTATTTGTAACATATTCGTTATTCGTAAGTACGTAAATGAGACATTAAGTATTCATAAACCGAACCGAACTGAACGTTCGAGTATCTGTGTGCAAAAACATGACAGATGACGACGAGTAACGAGCACGTGAAAAAGTAGGTAGGTAGGTAGGTAGGTACTACGAAAAAAAAAACCGAGTAAATTAAAAAAAAACAACGTTATTTTTAGACTGAAGAAGTTCGCCGGTACAGTTATAAGTCAGTAGTCAAGAACAATTACATGATTTGGCACATACCATTCAAAGATCGTTGTCTTAGTTTATTAGAGGAAAACAAAAAGAAACAGAAGTAAATAGTTATGTAAAAATCAACGTCTGTCTGTTACATCTTGTACAAACATTAACCCCGACCTCGTCGTAATTCGAGCAGAATGCGGTTATTTATCGAGTGAAAAAAAAATTTTTCGGCCAGTGAGAAAAATGGACACATATAAATTGCGTAGTAGCATGTTGAATAACTTATAGCATGACATTTGAATACTACAAACTGTATCGTTTATTCGCAATGTACTTGTTTCATTTTGCACATGATTAAGCATTATTGCGAATAATGAATTAATGAAGTGAAAAATAAAAGGAAGGCGCAGCGGTACCGCACGTCTTGTTTAACCGTTGCATATCTATATACCCAGTTCAATTGAACGTGAACGAAACCGTTGTGTTTACCAATGCCTTGAAATATAGGTGCTTCTTTTTCGTTACAAATACACGTAAAAGTAAATCTTACTCGATTCCACTGTTCATTGTCAATGTTTTAGGAATTATTTTTTTTATTCGATAATTAATAGATTAAGGTCAGGTGAAGTGGAGGGGTTTCGTTTTTTCAGGTTTTGTTCGGAATCTTCGCGAGGGTGTATTGTACATTGGGGAGGGGTGATTATCGAATGTTTTTTGGACTGAAGACTTTTTTTCAACAAATTTTCGGAATAAATTTTTTCAAAATTTTTTGAATTTTTGAAGTCATTTTTTAAAAAGAATTTTATTATTTTGTCCCATGAGTTTCTTCCTTGGTCTCCCTCTGCATGTTTTCCCCGTTCGTGTATATTGGAGGACCTGTTTTGGCGATCTTGTTTCCTCCATCCTTTTGACATGATTTCTCCAATCTTTCCTATACTTTTTTATCCTCTTCATGACTGGCTTCACTCTGAGATCTGCTGTTACATATTTTCTCAGATGGGACTCTGTCTCTGAGAGTCACCCCTGCCGTTCTCCTCACGAATTCCATCTCTGCTGCCATTATTCTTCTTTTATCAGATTTCTTCAGTGCCCATACCTCGTTTCCATAAGTCACCATTGGTATTGCAAGGATATTGTACACCTTCAATCTTGTTTCTTTTCGCACGTTACTACTTCTCAGGGTCCTATTTATCAGTCCCGTGACTCTCAGGAACTTAGCAATGTTTCCACCAACATCTACTTCTCCCTGGTATGATATCGTGTTTCCCAGGTATTTAAAATTATTGACCTGTTCAATTTATCTTCTGGGTTTACTGCTTGTACTGCCCTCTGTAGTATGCTCGTAGAACTCTTCGCTTTGTTCCTCTTTTCCATCTTCTGGTGCATATCATTACCTTAATGCCAAATCCGAGTATGTCCATCAAAAAAATAATCGTCTTTTTGAGTCACTGATAAGACTCTGGGATGCCTTGAAATGAAAAATTTGCATCTCAGTGCAGTAAAAGTGCACCAAGGAAGATGCACAAAGCTGACTGATGTTCAATCAGAACTCAACAAACCCTTCCGAGCATATCCGAACCTTATCAGTGATTCGCTAAATTGTACTTTTTTTGTTTGGACATATGTACTTGGATTTGGCATTAAGGTAACAATATACTCCAATCATTGTAAGAAAGTCTTTTTTTAATCTCATCCTTGCTAATACAATTCTTTCATGCCATATGTTACATGAGTCAATGTTTTTGCGGTGTTTATTATGTATGTATAATATCACTCTGCCTGCAGCTCTGGTTTTCTTGTCAACTCTGCTGTAGATAACAATGTAATTTCCAGATTCGATTGTTCCACTTCCTTTCTTCTTTGTTTCAGACATCACGGCAAAGTCTATATTTCTGCTGCTTAAAATTTCATTTATTTCTACCTACTTCCTTGGCTGCATATCCTCTTACATTCCAGTTTCCAAATTTGTATTCTCTTTCGTTTGTGTGCATTTTTATTTTAACCAGGAGTTCACCTCCGCCTGGGATCCCATAGTTCCATCGGTTTCCTGTTGTTTGCTGATTTTAAAGTAAGGTTGATTTTCATCTGACTTGGTTACCAGCCATGCCAGATATATCACAGTGATAGGGCTGCTGTCTAGGTCTCCACACTTGCCTGGTCCTCTTTTAGTTGCCTTTTATGACAGGCAGAGGGTACCATAGGGATATTCTTGACCCGTCCCTACACGGTGGATGTTTTGAGATACATATATTAATTAAAAGCAAATTTTAAGACGCTCAAATTCATTGACCTTGTCTTTTAAATCATGTAGTCACCTACAGGTAATTTTCATAGCTAATTGTGAAAATTCTCCAAATCGCAAGGCAATTTTTCTTTTTACCAACCACTACACTAATTCCATTTGGTAGGTTGAAACGTTTGTCCCTAGTAACAGGTATCTTAATTTTTTTTATTAGAAAAATTATGAAACATTTTCCCAAGATACCTGCCTAAAAATGGGCACCCATGACAAAGTCAAATCAATATAATTGTCTATCGAGGATATTTTGCTTCCAAGTGCGTATACCTACAATAGATTACGTTTTCTTAAAAAAATTCCAACAGCTTTAACTTCTGATGTAAACTTTAAAATACACCTTAGTCTTTAATAGTTGCGTTGCATAAATTCACCAAATCGCGTACATAATTTCATTGCATTTTAACCTTAATCTCCAAATACAACCAAAGCTACTTTTGTAATGTGCCGTAGAACGCTTGAATAAACAATGTACGCTAGGTAATTATATAAGTCTCAAGGCAACAGGATAAAAAGTTTATTAGTATTAGAGACTATTCCCGTATGTCTATGAATACCGTTCCATTTCAATTATCTCTTGGGAATACACATACTTTGCGAGTATTTAAGCACTCTATAAACAAATAAATACGTACAAATAAAAATTACTTAAACGTAGAATTTGACTAATTTTTGGATTTTTTTAGATCCGCTTATTCGTGTGGTTCATGAGAACAATTTGGTTGCAAATTTTAAAACGAATTTTATTTCCTACAAACTTACCTACCTATTAATGACTCTATTTTTCCAAAATCAATAATAGGTAGGTAGGTATAGCATAGCTCTTCCTTGTGCTTAGCCTATCTATTCAATATAACCTTCGTAGTTCGTATAATAATTTACATCATTTCAAATTTTGAAGTAGGAAGATATAGTACCTATGGATACACAGTAAAAAAAAAAAAAACATAGGAGAGCATCAAAACAATATCCAAAATAAAATATGTCAAGGTTTACGAATTCTTTTATTTGAAAAAATGAGCATTTCCCATATTAGTACTTATACAAATCGTCGTTGTGTTAATTGGCCATTTTGAAAATTTACCTTTGTTGAGGAATTTTTACACAGCGTGAATTGTAGGTGTAGGAACGTATATGAGATACCTACATATAGAACGTATATATAAGTTTAGTAAAAATCAACATTGCAGAACATTCGATTACTTTAACATGAAACTATATCCAGAAATTTATCTTCGACACTATTTTTTCACGATGAAACTCCAGCTTAAAGTTTAAACGTGGCATTAGGTCTCGCGGGATGCTGCGAAAAGTTTTTAGTGAAATATTTACACACACCACCTCGCAGTATATTTTATATAAGTTACGCTATAATTTATTTGTAGTAATTCCGAATAAAGTTAGTGTCTCCAGAAGACTGTTGATAGTCGGTCAATGGCTTCATATATGCATATATGTAGTTCGTGTATTATTACTATAAGAAAAGAGTACATATACCTAGCCTTTGGCAGTGTAATACTAGTATAGTACTATAGTGCCATAACAGGGTAGGTATAGGTAAATTTTCCATGCAGCTATTACGCGACGACTAGTCTACAGTAGGATAGCATTTTGGAAAAGAATGCAATTACAAATGCTGCAGGCTATTACGGTAATCTTTTTCGGCGTGCATAGTTTTAGTAGCTCGTTTACCACCGTAATCCATATTTTAATTCATAATCCTATACGATTTATCGTATTTTTAGTCTCATTACGTCGTTCAGGGTTATTATGTGTATAGATAGATAATATACTCGTAGTACGTCCGTCCGGTGGACTATATGAGGTTTATAATCATTCATAAACATACTCGTGCGGAAAAAAAAATTATCGCGTGTACCTCTACCTGGTTGGTATACCTATGCTATGCTTTTACCAACTGATCGTAGATTAGATATATTTTTTTGCAGTTGTAAATGATACGATACCTACCGCGAATTCTCGCAATTTGTACAATGTGACATTAGTTACGACCGTTTTCGTGTGTTATGGTATTTTTTTACTTTTTTTTTTTGAACCATTCTAAATAGACACTGCATAAATACACACTGTGTGTTCGATTGGTAGGTAATACAATACTGATAGGATACTATATTGTCTTTAAGGTCACAATAAAAAAAAAAAAAAACACGCATCAAAACGTGTTAAATTTGCGTTATCGAAGTATGCTGGGAGTACCTTTACAATGTGGATTTATTACACTATTAACTGATTGGCTTGAGGTATATGTACACTCAGATCGATGTACGATTATAAGTCAAGAGACATTTTCAAGGATTTGGACGTTTATCTCGTATGAATTTCATTGATCTGTTTTTTGTGGGCTGCATATGCGAATCCGGATCTACTTCTAAAATTAAAGAAAAGAAGTTACTGTTGTCGATTGAGATTAAAAGTACCAACTTCTGATAATCAGGTGGGACAGTGAATTGAAAAAATTTGTGATTTTTTTTCATCTTGTCGGAGTTCTTTTTTCATCCCCTAAGATTGTGTTTTAGGCAATATTCCCGAGTTACCCTATATGTACCTATGGGCAATTCAAAAAGATTTTTGAATAGTTTTGAAGTGAGAAATGGATTGTTGGAAAAACAGAACAATAATCTGAATGTTTTTCATCTTCCTTCCCTCCCCATTTTGCCACACTTGCAAGCTTCTGTACCTATCTTGTTTCTTTACTTTCGATTTCAATCCATAAACTTTTTTGAGGGTGTTTATAATTAAGTACCTACAAGATATTTGGACAGTTTTGAAAGTGGTTCAGAATAAAACTGGTAATATTTGGTAATTACTGGTAATTTTTAGTAATTGCCGGCAATTTTTTTGGTAATTACCGGTAGTTTTTGGTAATTATTGGAGATTTTTTGTAAATTGTGCAAAATTAATTTTTGGCAAATTACTTGTAACTTTTGGTAAATCGCTGGTAACTTTTGGTAAATTGCTGGTAATTTTTTGTTAATAACTGGTCATTTTTGGTAAGTAATTACTGGTATTTTTTGGTAATTACTGTTTTTTTTTGGTAATTACAGGTAATTTTTGGTAATTACAGGTAATTTTTGGTAATTACAGGTAATTTTTGGTAGATAATTACTGGTAACTTTTTGGTAATTACTGAGAATTTGTTTGTTAAGTGTGCAAAATTAATTTTTGGAAAATCACTTAATTTTTGGTGAATTGCTATTTGCTGGTAATTTTTCTTAAATTATGTACTAGCAATATTTGGTAATTACTGGTAATATTTGGTAATTACTGGTAATATTCGGTAATTACTGGTAATTTTTAGTAATTTCTGGTAATTTTTTTTGGTAATTACTAGTGATTTTTTGTAAATAAATTGTGCAAAATTAATTTTTGACAAATATTTGTAATTTTTGGTGAATTGCTGGTAATTTTTGGTAATTGCTAGTATTTTTTGGCAAATTACTTGTAACTTTTGGTAAATTGTTAGTAACTTTTGATAAATTACTCAAAATCAATTTTTGGCAGATTACTTGTAATTTTTGGTAATTACTTGTAATTTTTGGTAATTACTTGTAATTTTTGGTAATTACTTGTAATTTTTGAGAATATTTGGTAATTACTAGTAATTTTTGGGTAATTGCAGCTAATTTTTGTTAAATTGCTGGTAATTTTTAGTAAGAAACCCAAAATTAATTTTTGGTACATGCAGGAGCAGAAGTGACTTGTTTATTGTTACTATGTATGATAGGAGTAATTTGAAAACATTCAATAGTCAACATTGGATTGTCATTGGCTTAGCATACTTTTTCCATCCAACCTCTTTTCACATCCGCTCACCAGCGCTTTTGAACATGGTTAAAAAGCCAAAGTATAGCGTTTCCTTTGTCAGGTTTTCAAGAAAATCAGTTCAAATAACTATTTATTTTTTCTGAATACGAACATATGTTCCTATAATCCAATCAAAGCTCTGTTCTCATCATATCAAATCAGTCTAAAGATCCGATCACATCCAACCATCTGATCAAGTTGAAAGAGATAAAATCCGATGGGCATTGATCATGATGCAATCCAATTAGATCTGGTACCTATCTGGGCCAGATAAAATTGGACTTTGAGAATATTATCTATAGATGTGATCTGATCTGCATCTGCTCACGATCAGATCAAATATGATTTTACTGAAAAAAAAAACACGCATAAAATGGAAACTACTCCACCCCTCCTCTCTCGCATATGACATGCAAAAATTGCAACAACCTCTTTGGTTTTGAACTCGTATGTTTATAGAAACACAGGGCACCTAATACTAAAATCTGGCATCATCTTCAATTTCTCCCCCCAGCACAATAGTACATATATATGAAACTACACAAGTATAGGTACCTATACACGTTCCATCGCAGCTGTTTATAAATTAAACCTATATGTATTCGAAACTGGAAATAAGCCTTATTTGTACCCACAAAGGCCATAAAACTCCATTACTCGAATGAAAAACTTACCTACCTTTTCGGTTGCGAATATCTACACTCAACATACTGCATCGCGCGGCATCAAATGAACGCAACGTAACTTGTTTGTACGAAAATTACAAAACGCTTCGCCGGTTCACTTCTGGTACGTAGAATACCACGCATACATGACTTCCCAGCAGGCAGTGTAATATCGCATCAGGCAAGGGAAAGCAAGGCGAAGGCGAGGCGATGAGGGCGAACTTCAACAGCATGAGCATTGAGCATCCTGCGAAAAAGAAATTAAATAAGTGAAATTTCGTTTAGTTGATATTGGCGGCTAAAAATATGCCCGCCGCTGAAAACATTTGGGCGTAAATTGCTCTGGTAATATCTATTTTCTAGCTTTATTGCTTCGTAGCATTAATTAGATTCATTTCAATATGAAATATGTACGAAGCTTCATCCAACAGTTGGTATTGCTCTTGTCTTTTCGCCATATAAAATAATTCAATTATCGAAGCTCGTTTTAATTGCGAAATCATTAACATAAAGGCTTTTAATACGCGTCAGGCTGTGAGTTGAAATAACGAAATTTTACGCGCTTTATCATTCCATAATTACTACCATAGTAAAAGATATACGCCGGGGCTCGATAAAAGAGGTTAATAATGTCAATAGTTTTATTTACTCCTCATCGTACTATTACTCTATTCGTATACGTATATGTACTTACATAATTTTTTTTTCTTCTTCATTCTATCAATGACAAGTGTGTTGTACACAGTCATCAGCATTGATGGTGTAGGTAAAATCGTACAAATTGGTATACTCGTATACCTACCTTAGTTTGCATTCAGACGAGGTGCAACGATTATAAGGAAATGGCTTTTCGATGTTTTTATTTTCTTTTTTCGCCAACTGTTGTTAGTAGCTACGATAATAATACCTACAAACAGACAAAAAAAAACAGCTGAGTAATGGTTTTTGATATATCCTTTGTCTGCGTCGTTTAAATGTTTACTAAATTAAAAATGTAAGGACCTTTGAATTTTTCATTCGTTTTAATCGAGATGTTCTTAGCGTCATTTCCATTCAACGCGGAGTAGAGTCGAGATACCTTCGTGTTCGTATAATTCTGCGAAGTCGTCGCTAAAATGCCAACATCGATACGACTAGGACGACATTTTATTTTAGCGTCGTCGTTGGTCGTTGGCTGTGGCAATGGCGCAGATACTCGTATACAGACACGGGCGACGTGTTGTAGTGTGTTCTGTATTCGCACACCGCTAGACAGACGAGCAGTCGAGCACCGAGACATACGCCAATTTGTAATTAAATACAACGATCACGATAAAAATTATCCAAAGAGCAATAAACACATACACACGGTATAGGGTAACGAAGAAAGAACGCGGACGCGATGTAATCGCTTTGGTTGGCGCGACCATGAGTGTCATCCGATCGGCAACGAATCCATCATTTACTCAATCACGCATTAACCTTGGCCATCGTATTAACAACGTTGTTCATTGTTTTATTGTCATTTGTTTACATCGTCGTCTATAGTCTATCTATACGTACAATTTAGTACATATATTATATTGTATTCTGCGAAATCGCCTTTTAGGTACCTATAGTTACACATCGCAACAGAAGTTTCAATATGCATATTTTCATATCCCGCATTTTCAATTCCGAAAAATGGTATCCCATAGAGAACCACTGATGGAGGTAGCTAGTTAGAAAGGGGTCGGGAGTTGACAAATTTTTGCATCAACATTCGACGATAAAATTCGATAGCGGTTTGAAGATGTAAGTAACAAGAAGAAAGTGAAAAATAAGCCTGTACCTACCTACTTTCCTTCTCACCTGATAGGTATGATCATAAAAAATTAAAAATATAATTCCAATCCCAATTCAGTTTTTCTTGGTGTATTTTCAAACACTGCTTGAATTTTTCATTGTTCAGTCAAATAATTATAAAATCAGGATATCCTTAGTATCACTTCAGATCTAATATAAGATCATAGTTTTGATCATTCTCTCTTCTGCGAGTTCTGCGCATCCCTCTAGACCAAATTTTTCAGTGAAACGTCGCAGTTACATAATTGCATGAATTTTTAAAATCTAAAAGGTACCTATCTACTGAAAAATGGATACCTACATGATTTTAAACTTTTCCTTCATAAGAGAAATTAGAATTTTACCTTGAAATTCCAATTTGGAGAGATCAATCACTTCTAATGATCGAAATCGAAAATCAAATATTGTTCGATTAAAAACATCTATGTATTTTTAAATGATCAATTTTTGAAAAAAAAATAATTTGGCGAATTTTTTTCAAACAAAATTTAATACAGATAATTGGAAAAGAATCGATTCGGGTTCGATTAATCGATTAGCTTCAATCATGATCGACTTTTAATCAGAAGGTTCTTTTTAGAGGGTAAAATTTGACTTGTCATTTCAACGATGTACGATCATGTGGAATCGAAAATCGATCCACTTTCGATGTTCGATTAATCGATTATCAGTTATCATCGATTTTTACTCCGGAGGTCAATTTTTTAGGGGGTAATTTATTTCTTAAAATCTCGCACATATTCGATTATATGAGGTCGAAAATCGCAAATGAATCGATTTTTGATATTCGATTATCGGGTGTGATTGATTTTGACGCCGCACCGGAAGTCAATTTTTGTGGTCATAATTGTTGATTTCTTAAAATCTCGAACATGTTCGATTATATGAGATCGAAAATCGCAAATGAATCGATTTTTGATGTTTGATTAATCGATTATCGGTTACGATCGATTTTTACGCCGGAGGTCAACGTTTGAAGTCATTATTGATTTCTTAAAATCTCGCACATGTTCGATTACATGAAATCGAAAATCGCAAATGAATCGATTTTTGATGTTCGATTAATCGATTATCGATTATGATCGATTTTTACACACCGGAGATCAATTTTTGAGGTCATGATTAATTTCTTAAAATTTTGAACATTATCGATTATATGAGATCGATAATCGCAAGTGAATCGATTTCAGAGGTTAGATTAATCGATTTTCGATCATGATCGATTTTTGATCGGTAGACCTAATCCCATATGATCAATCATGTTTGAAATGAAAATCTTGATTTTAGCTCTAAAAGTAAGCTCCTGGATCAACCAGTCGATCATGATGAAAGATCGATTAATCGAACCTCAAAAATCGATTCATTAGCGAGACTCTTGATTTCATTGATATGGACGAATGTATCAAGAATCGATTATGATCGAAAATCAAATAATCGAACCCCAAAAATCGATTCGATTGCGATTCTTAGATCTCATGTTATCGAACATATTGTTCAAAATGATAAATAAATTTCAGCATAGAAAACAAGCTTCTTGACCAATAAATTTTTGCTTCGAAATTCTTCCAAGTAAGACCCATTTCCAAAATTTGATTTCGTTTTTACAGAGCCCCCTCTTCTCCACCATAATTAAAAACAATCAAAAAGTGAAATTAAAATTGATCGTAGGTAGTTGAAAATACCTACCTAATGTTTTTTCAAAAAAATTGATACCTAGGTACTTACTTATTTTTGATGCATTAATTTTTAATTTTCCCATTTCCATCAGCCCATGGTTTGTCCGCAATTCACAAATACATAGAGAATTAAATGTAACAGATCTGTACACTCATGCTCTAATTTTAAGTATGAATACATATTGTAATATGTCAAAATTGTCAAATTTACGTGATATTCTTTTACCAACAGTAAACAGAAGATTAAAACCTAAACTAATTCAAGACCTATTATAAAATATGACGTAAGTTTGTAGTTTGTGATAGTACTTTGTGTACTGATACAGTAAATAAATATGATGATGAATTCTGATTATTAGGAGTGATGGACTTTTGAAAAGATGGCGGAGAGTTCTGATTAGAAAGGTCACAAGACGATTCATTCAAGTTTTTGTATGCGCTAAATTTCATTCGACCGGGCTAGGTCATTTAACTAATGAGATTTTTAAAAACTGGAAAATCTAAACACACACTGGAGACTCCAGAATAACTCGAAACTGTAACCAATTCATTAAGGTCAAAAGTGAGGTAGGGTTCGGATAGAAATTTTTCGAACTTTCGATCTCAATTTGATCAAATTAGATCAAACCGGTTTCGAGATGTTTGGTCATGATCTGCCTCGCACCATTCTCTGGATACAATTTGATTTCACCAAATTTGACTAGATCCATTCATTTCTGATTTCTCCTTGCGAAATACGACCAAATTAACACACATAAGAGACATTTACATAACACAAACAACAAGGATGATCATATCTAAACTTTTTTCGCAGCGAGCGTGGGTAGGTCTAGGTCTACATATAGGTATATGTAAACTACAAACATACGTGTACTACACATTGTAGTTTAACGTGCACGATATCATTGAATTTGTACGGTGTCTCCGGTCGGTATTAATCTTGCCGGAGAAGTTTGATAAAGTAATTAATGATTGCCGGGTGCCGCTGCGCTTTGTGTGTGTTAGCGGTAATTTAACCACATTTATAGATTTCAACTGGCGTATGAAATATTTAAACTTGCTGAATGGCCTGGCCCCGATGGCTGCGCGCATATTAATTAGCGAGAATATCGCAGCGTTTAATACTAACGCGTATATTCCCAAAAGGTTTTTGTACTTTTCAGGAATCATTATTAAGTTGTATTGTTTTAATTTTACGCTATACTATGCACAGGGCCGCCTTGATACGTATACAAAGCATAATTTACTCGTTGTTTGTTTTAATTGATTATTCATTGCGGATTTGCGATTTTGGTGGATTTTTTTCACGTTTTTCCATCGTCATCATGTAAATTTTGTTTTTGATAAAGGCGTCTTTCTGTACCTATAGGTAAATGTATACAGACTCGTCGAGTGTGCTTGAAAATGCTCGTATGCCGAGTATTGTTGAGTGCTAGAGATGTTTTTTCCAGCTTTTTTTCCCTATACCTACTCTTTTTTGAGATATTTTTCATTCAATCCATCTGTGCTCTCGAAAGTTTTTGGTAATAAAAAAAGGTGTATTTTGAATAATTTGACAGAAAGAAGAGGATAATAAATGTAAATAAGTTGAAATGAAGAAAAAAATTTCATTATTTGATACTTTATGATATCAAATCAGTTAGAATTATTATTATCATATTTAAATTGGGCAAAGGAAAAAAGAAAATCAAATGTGTATGAAGAATTGCACAATTTTTATTGACGACGTTCAAAAAAAAAAAGGTGCCTATGAATTGAAATTGTACATACAAGAGCAGTGGTGTAACCAGGGGGGCGAAGGGGGCTATTGCCACCCTTGCGAGCAAAAATTCGAAGTTCGGACCCATTTTTTATACAAGTTTTCGCTCGAGCGAAATCATCACACATTACGACAGGTTTCCAAAAAAATTGCTCCTAATTTCGATTTTTCATCTAAAAAACTGGTTTTGGCCCCTCCGTGGGAAAATCGTTATGTAAGTAATTGTGGTACGTAGCTGGAAGCATTGTTAATAGTCGGGGGGCTGCATAAAGATCTATTGCACCCCCTCCCCCCGTTGATCCTCCGAGGCAACTTTTTTGAAGGGGGAGTCCTGAAGAACATTTCTAGCCCTTGTCCTCAAAAAAAAGTGGCCCTACTCACAAAATGGCGGCCATTTTGATTGCCAGGCCAGCTGGAATCGCAGATTTTGCGTTCCAACATAGGACTTGCACGAAATTTTTTAAACCGTACAAAGGTAGATCGAAAGATCAGGCAAAAATTTATCACCTGTCAAAATTTCAAGTACCAAAATACCTTTTTCGATTTTTGGTGAATTTTTGAAAATCAAATTTGGGCCAAAAATGAGGGAAAAAATCAAAATTTTACCAAATTGACCAAAGAAAACTGAAATTTGGGATATACCCTGTTTCCGACCTGCCAAATCGATTGGAAACATGTTTCTGTCATAGTATATATGGCCTTTAGTACAAGGAATAATCCTCACGATTATTCCTTGGAATAAAACATGTACCTAACCGTAAGTAGGCGAAGTAACACGAATAACCTAGAGAAGGGAGATAGAATAGGTACCTATGATAGGTAGGGGAACTTGTTGTAATGAAGGTTGGTTTACATTGGCTCGGTCTAGTATGTTGTTAGCAAGAACTAGGAACGTTTTAATTTTGTCAAACATCGTGATTATATCGGTTAATATTGTACTTTGTTAATTATTTGCGAATTCGCGTATAAAATATGTTATTTCTTTATATGTACAAAGTTATCTAAATTGATTGTTACCTTTAAATACTAATAAATCGTGTAGTATTGAATGGTGGAATCGTTTATTTCGTGTAAAGAACCTTTTTATCGTATTCGTGGTGTAAATTAACATTATAGTGAAAGATAGAGTCAGTAAGATAGTCAGGAGTCTCTGAAGAACTGTATATATTACGTGTAGATATCTTGCTGGTTGAAATATTGGGTCTTAGGTCTTTCTTAGCATAAAACTCTATTAAACTACAACTTTTATCCTTTCATTTCAAACCGTTTGGACAGTTCTGGAGCCTCCAGCAGATTTTTGAAACTCGAAATTCCCACAAAATGTCATCAAATGGAGTTGGAAAATCGAAATTCATTCTGCAAACTAATTTCATTAGGCTACGAAGTCAACTGCAGGTGGATTTTAGGTCGTTTTAGAACCTCTAGCGACTTTTTGAAAGGTTGTATGGCATTTTTTGGAAAATTGCCAAAAAGTAGCTGGAAGCTTCAAAACCATTTTGAAACCACTATGCAGTCGACTTTATATCGTATTGAAATTAGTTTGCGAAATAAATTTCAGCTTGCTAACTCCATTTGATAAAATGTTGTGGGAATTTCAAGTTTCAAAAATCTGGTGGAGACTCCAGTAAGTTTCAAAAAGTCGCTGGAGGCTCCAAAATGACTTGAACCGACCTGAAGTCGTCTTCAAAGGTTGTTAAAATAGGAGTACAGAGTAAATTTCGGCTTTCCATCTCCGTTTGATGAAATTTTGGGGAAATTCAAGTTTCAAAAATCTACTGAAGGCTCCAGTAATTTTCAAAAAGTCGCTAGAGGCTCTAAAACGACTTAAAACCCAGCTGCAGTTGACTTCGTAGCGTATTGAAATTTGCTTGCAGAATGAATTGCGGCTTTCCAATTCCATTTGATGACATTTTTTGAGAATTTCGAGTTTCAAAATCTGCTGGAGGCTTCAGAACTCCTCAAAACGGTTTGAAACAGTTACCAATCGATTTGACAGGTCGAAAATAGGGCAGATATCCCAAATTTTAGCTTTCTTGGTCAATTTGGTAACATTTTGATTTTTTCCCTCATTTTTAGCCTAGATTTGATTTTCAAAAATTCACCAAAAATCGAAAACGGTATTTTGGTAAGGTAAAGTGCCCTAATTCCAACCACTTTTTTTTAAATGCATTTTCGGATATCTCAATTTGAATTTTTTTTAAAAGTTGTGTAACCATTTGATAAAGTAACTATTCAAAATTCATTTGGCATTGTCACCTTGTGGAAAAACCATCCCCAGAAAAAATAAAATGAGTTTTAGTGAAAAGTGTCAAATCGCAAATTTTTATTTTTGGGTCCCTAATTCCAACCACCTACTTTCACTATGAAAAAAAGTAGCGTAAATTGCAAAAAATACAAAGTTTATTGATTAAAATACAAAAGTAATTAAATCTTCATTTATTATTAAAGTGTCACATGCCGAGATTTGCAAATTTGAGGGCCATAAAAAACAAAATTTCAAGATTCTCCATCATACCTGAATTTAAAGACTCAAAAATTCATTATGTAAAAAGAGGTGTATCTGACGATATTTTTCCCCTCAAAGGCCTTAATTTCACTCAACAATGATGACGGCAGCTCTTTTCTCCTACCTACCACTAATTTACTGGGTATTAAAAATTTTTGAAAATGAATTATCATGTTGTACTTGCTGGTGGTTGGAATTAGGACCCCCACAGAGATTTGAAAATTGTGAAATTAATGGGCCTTCCGTGAGTGGTTCCTACAAATGAATACCGCACATACGTTGAAAACTATCTACTTTCAAGATATATTCATCAAACTTGACGAAAAACTTCGTTAAAAAAATTCCATCGGTATTTTTCTCCGAGCTTCCTTGCAACCGGCAATTTTGAAATGTGGTTTTTCGGCGATGATTTTTTTCCATTTGGCTTTCAGGTGCTGGCGTTTTGTACGTCATCATTTAATCACTTTAGCAACATAATTTCACAAACACCCGCTAGGTAGCGTTATCAACGGACGAGAAATTGAAAGTGGTTGGAATTAGGCACTGGGTGGAATTTGGGCACTTTACCTTACTTGAAATTTTGACAGGCGATAAATTTTTGCCTGATCTTTCGAGCTACCTTTGTACGGTTTAAAAAATGTCGTGCAAGTGCTACGTTGGGACACAAAATCTGAGATTCCGGCTGACCTGTCAATCAAAATGGCTGCCATTTTGTAAGTAGGGCCACTTTTTCTTTGAGGACAAGGGCTACAAATGTTCCTTAGGAATCCCCCTTTAAGAAAGAAGTTGTCTTGGAGCATCGATAGGGGGGGTGCAATAGAACCTTATGCCTCCCCGGACTATAAAAATATGTTGGCATTCATCTTTCAAATTTGAGAAATTGAATGGTGACTTTTGCAGAATTATTTTTTTAAAAAAACATTTTGAAAAAAATGATAGAAATGCACGAAAATACTCCAGAACTTGTAAAAATTAAGTAATTACCTAAGTAGATAATATGATTGAAATTGTTCAAATCTAATGAAAATATCAAATCAAAGTTTTTACTGGTTAGGAAGTAGGTAGGTAATGAAGAGTCAAAGCCCTTTCGGCTTTCATGTAGCGTGTACCTAATCATCATGAAATTTGTAATCCATTTTGTACCCCAAAAAATACTGTAATATAAAAAATTGACCACCTTTTGTCGAGGTTAGAGATGGCGAATGTCTAAAACCCAAAATAGTAATTTGGCTTTTTCTACTCGTATCACGAAAGGAATTTTATTAAATAGAGAAGAGAATGGAACACGCGAAGCTGTACCATTCAAACAAAGAGTATCACATAAAGACGAGCCGGATTTCTCTTTGCACAAGTTTTTCATCTTGTTTAAGTGTTTAAGTTCATTTTTATTACGCCTAATGATATTGAAACTTTTTATATTACATACATTGTAAACGTAACATGTGGTACGTTTTTTCCCACTTTTTTCTGGCGAACTTGGTCGGTTGACCAGTTAATGACTGTTTCAATAGGTAGACAGTATAAGACAGTACATGGCGCATGTAACAAGTATAAAAGTCAAAGGATTAGATGGTCTTTGAAATGATCTACTTTTCGAGGTTGGTTTCGAATATCTTCGCTGAAAATTCCTCGTCGCGATGAAGAAATGTTTCGAGCAAAATGGTTGGTAATGGTGTGCCGGAGGGGGTGGGGGTTGAGGAAAAGAGAGATGAATGATGGTGAGCTGAAAATTCTGTAGTAGGTGAGTTGATTAGAGTTTTGATCAGATTAGATTTGTTCAGACCTCGATCAGATCCCTTGTGTGTCCCAACCCACTTCGTATACTTATTTGTTTTTAGCAACTTAAAAACCAATGCGACGCATTAATTTTTATTTTCATTATTTTTTTTCTTTCCTCTGTTTCAGCTTTATTTATCGCATTACGGTTATCTAAGTCCTCGCGTCAAGAATCCGCACTCCGGTCAGCTTATGTCGGAAGAAACTATGTCTAGGGCTGTAACAGAATTTCAAGCTTTCGCCGGTCTCAACTTGACAGGTGAGCTCGCCTCGCTACGCGAATACGCGGCGAAAACTTTTCAAGAGGAATCTGTTTTTAATCCGCAGCGTATTTTTAATTTTTATTTTATATTCTTTGACGGGCGCCACATTCAAAAACTAGGTTACCCGGCTACATTAATTTTGAAAAATGGCCATTTAGTAGATACTTTTTTCCTTAAACTCGTCCAATTAAATATGGCAAACGACAGCGCCGCGTATACGTAGCCTATACAGCACTTATGGTTCAAATTTCAAGCCAACTTATACAGTTGGTCAGTCAGAAAACAAGTGAAAAAAATAATTCGCAATCCCGGAGTAAATATACGAATAAATGTACCGAGAGCTTTACACTTCGTTAACTCGTACGTCGGTCGGTCGGTCGGTCGGTCGTCGTCGCTTCAAACTGGCCATATTTTTCAAGCCATCTATACCACACACGTACTCGTACAATTTTGTCGTTACCATTCGCTCGTTTTGCTGCGACATTTTTTGCCTCTCAGATTGTTTATACCTATACGAGAGTATGACTGTAGCGTATATACCTACATACGTAATTCGAGTCAAAGTTTTCGCTGCGGAAACAACACAGACAGAGTGGCACGATGGAAGAAAATGTACATACGTAAATATCTAAATTACTTAAACGGACACGTGCTCGTATTCGTCATACGTACTTATGTATGTACATTCCATAAATAGGAGCATGAGAAGGAACCGGTTGTACTTACAGAGAAGCAATGAGAGTAATTCAGATCGAGCTGTGTATGTTTCGAAGAGAAAAGCTTACATTTGGATTACTTACGTAGGTTTTTGATGCTATAGGTAGCTAAACTTGCAAAAGGTGAACTCAAATGGGGAAAATTCATTACCAATCGGGAGGTTCAGGCAAATGATCGACTTGCAGCACGAGCATGACGCGACGTTCAAAACTATAAAGCTGGTGAAAAGATTAGAATTCATTCTCTTGAGATCTGTTAGCGAAAATGTTAATTGGGGATTTGAAATCGAGAAACGTCATGTGGCGCTGATATCTTCCATTAATCAATCCAGATATAGGTGCACGTTACCCATACATCGAATAGGGTACCTACCTAGCTACTGTCATTTGTCCAAAAACGAAAGAGAGCAACCCTACGTCTGATGAGAAGGTTTTTAATTTTAGGTAGGTACTCGTAAAACCAGAGTTGGCGCGATTCCTTGGTTCGTCAGAATCGGATTCCTGAATTACGATTCTCATACTTGGGAGAATCGCGATTCTCCAGTCTCGATTCTTTCACAAAGCGAATCCGGTTCTGAATCCGATTCTTTAGCGGTTCTCGATTCCCTCCGATTCCGATTCCCAAATACTAATTTTTCTCAACTTCAGGACTGCACAAATGAATCTGAAATGAAATGAGTAATTTCCCCAACTTGGTATATGCTCATTTTGCATGTTCTATTCTTTTGTTTGTTGCTGTGAACAGGGAATCGCAGGGAATCGAGAAGGCACGATTCTCCATTAAATTGAATCCGATTCTTACGTTGCGCGATTCCTTCACTGTATAGAATCGATGATTCAAGATATTTTCACACAACAGCTAACCTTTAAAAAAATGTCATCAGTCCCGAGCTACAAAATGCAAATGCATCACTTAAAAGTCATTAAAAACAGTACATTTCACTGTTTTAACACGTGAAAAACATCTGCAAGGAATCGCAGGGAATCGAGGCGGTGCAATTCTCTATAAAAGGGAATCGGATTCCTGCATTTCCCGATTCTTTTGACTTGGGGAACCGCGATTCGAATCCGATTCGAATCGTGAGAATCGGATTCTTTCTCGATTCTTTCACGCGATTCGAATCGCGCCAACTCTGCGTAAAACTAAACGTTTAAATTGTTTGAGCTATATTTTTCTACGGAAGTGTCTGAGTTTATTACTCATTATGATGCATTAGTGTGGTTGCGGCGTTTAAAAATTCAGTTCATAGCCAGCGATTCTCTGTTAATCATGAGATGGAGATGCTTGATTAGTTTACAGCCTATTAAGCAGTGGCAAAAGTGGAAATCAAGTCGGGAAGTAAGAACCCATATATACCTAAAGCCAAAAATCAATGATTTTTAAAATTTGGAGGTGATAGCGAAATGTTGAACACCAGCAATATAAAAACTGGGCTTTCTTTCTGGTTTTTTTCGAATTCTTGACTTGAACCGTAGGTTTTAAAACCGTTATTTCGTGAATTCGATCAAAATTCAAGAAGTACACTTAACACTAAGTTTTTGAAAGCATCGAAAATTCCTCTATTGAAGAATTTTTGTCGACTGAGGTCTTGAAACAGTCAAGGAGAAGAAGAGGGGCGAACGTCTGAAATTTTTAAAGTCAATATTTCTTCCATTTTCAAAAATGTTTTGTTATACCGAGATGATTTCATTAGCTTTCAAACTCATTTTTGTACCCATAAGTAAGTTTCTTCAAATGGATTTTTGCTCTTCAAACGAATTTGGGTTTTGTATGGTTAGAATTATGCTTTAATTCTACAGAGAAAACTTGAAAATGGTTCAAAAGCTCTTTGTCTACCTAGTGAGCTGTTTTAAGACACAGTTGATTATCTACATTGTGCCTATATGGACACGTAGGGGCAGCCAAACTTGATATAATATTTCAACACATTTACTATCACACCAACTCCCTATCCTACATCAGAGACATATACATACAACATGCCCACTTGACAATAGATTCGCCGCTCGAAAAGCTGGTGAAAAAGCCGGCCCAAAAATGACAGTAAATTTGCTGGTAAAAAAAACGCCGGCCAAAAGCGGCTGTTTAAAGTGGCTGATTAATTCATTGAAGCGCTGAAAAATCTACCAAACTACAAAAAATTTCAAACCCAAGCAAGAATCGAACCCATGACTCCTGCGCGGTCCTGCGTGGAAGTCCAGAGTGCTCACCATTCAGCGCAGCAACATAAAAATATTTGTTTTCAAGCGGTATACGTGTACCACACTTCGTACTTTCCTTTAAATTTTTTGAAAATGAGTTGTGAAACATACGTTGCGCATGTGCATTGTAATCGGTGAATCAACAAATAAAAAACTGCTGCTTAAAACGCGGCTCAAAAACGGCTGTTTTTATAAAAGTAGCCGCTTCTAGCCGGTGATTTTTCACTAGGGAGAACCGGCGATTCGGCAAATTAAAAAAACTGCAATTCGCTGGTCAGAAGTGGCTGTTTAAGTAGCTGTTTTCTTAAAAGTAGCCGCTTCTAGCCGGCATTTTTTCACCGGCAAATTCACTGTCACTTTTGAGCGCCTTTCAAGTGGCAGTTTTGCAAAAAACAACCGGCATTTCGGCTGAAAGCGGCAAATCTATTGTCAAGTGGGTGTGTATTATTTGCAAAGTGAATAAAAACTACACAAATCACAAGACCATTGAATATGCGCAAATTGAGGCATATGTTCTCGCTGATATCTTATCTTTCGATTTATTTGGACCCCTACCAGCACCCAAAAACGACCCTAAATACCTCTTGGTTGTTAAAGACGTTTTTATGAATCAAGCGTGGCTTCCCACTTTATTCAATATAAAAAAGAAGTCATTTATTCAATATAAAAAAGAAGTCAATTTGTTAACAAATGACAACTGTTATTCATGACATAGAAAATCACAAGGTGAAAATAAGAAAAATCATCACCGACAATGGCTCTCAGTTTATATCTGACTTGTGACATAACTTGCTTGAGTCACACAACATTCAAGTGGCTCATACTAACGCCTACAATCCTCAATTGTCATCAGTTGAGAGGACCATGCGTTGTATTGGCGATAAATTAAGAGTAAAGATCAATAAATCATACGATCCATTATGTTCGCATTCTAAAGAATTGAATTGAAAGCTTGATTTTTGAGTGTTGTTTTCTTTTTTGATTTAAAGAAAAATATTTAAAAATTGCTGTAAGTATGCTAATATTAATTTTCAAAATTTTCAAAGCATTTGACTCCTTTTTTTGTATGTTTCAAGATCCTTGATAGGTACTTCAAATACGATCAAAGTAGGTATACTTTACCAATCTCCATTTTTTAGTCGAAAAAATTCTTAAAATGAAATAATTTAACCTTGAGTGGGGGGGGAATAAAATTTGAAGTTTCAAAACAGAAGCCCCCCTTCTCTCAATTTAGCTTCACAAACACCCCAAAAAAAAAAAAATCGATTATGAATTTAGGTACCTTCATAAAATTTACTACTGCTTGCATTTGGAAATTACGACTCTTCTCCTCTTCCATTAATTTCTGTGTACTTGAGCTCGATATTCAAAGAGTCTGTAAAGTTGGAAAACAGCTTCTGAAACCAGCCTTTTTTTTTCAGTAGGTACAACCTGGTGAAATATTCTCTAAATAAATTTCTCCCAGCTTCACTATAGGCAGCCCTGAACTTACTGCGAACTCCTTCAAACATCCTACATAGGCAACTCTTCAAGCCCATGAAACCATATCTTGGAAAAATTCCACTCGTATTCAAAATATGCGTGAAAAATTCGCGCAATTTAATCGTAACTCGGTAAAATTGCTCATTTTAAAAGTCACGATTGAAAATATGATCTAAATGAGGGTCAATAATTTTACACGAGGTAGGTCTAATTTGAAAGTCATTAATGTACCGAAGAATTCAACATCCGTGGTGGTATATTTCCATTACACCATTACCTAGTACCTAGTACCTACCTATAGACTTACGCATACAGGTAAGATACAGGTAAACATATAATGAGTAGCGATATGATTCTAACATTTTAAAATCGTATAATTTCAGGATATCTGGATGATGAAACCATGCATATGATGTCCATGCCAAGATGCGGTGTCCGGGATAAAATCGGTTACGGTGGACATAGAAGTAAACGATATATTTTACAAGGTATGTAATATGCTTTCAGTATGCACCCCTGCATAACTCCTACGAACAGGTTTACATAAAGGACGAATGAATATTTACTTTTGAAAAAATCCATTTCCATTTCGCAGGTAGTCGATGGAAAACGAAAGACTTGACTTACAAGGTATCAAAATACACGAAACAAATGTCCAAACCTAAAATGGATCAAACGGTCGAACGTGCTTTTGCCATGTGGTCTGACGTAACGCCTTTACGATTCCGTAAAGTATCCAGCGGATCGGTAAGTCAGATATACTTAGATATTATTAAATCGGCCGCCTAGCGATACCGTCGTTGTACTCGTAGTCTCGTACATGAAAAATCAGACCATTTTAAGCTACTCTGTCTCGAAATGTACAATAGGTACCTATATCTGGTGGGAAAAAAGTGAACATTTCGCTGGAGGAAAAAAAAATGAGGAAAAATATATAAAGACGTTAAAGCGTTACGTTCGAGTTGAAAAGTTTATTCTACACGCAAGTTGCACGTTTAAAGCTGACATAGCTACGATGACATTGTTGAATTTAAATTTTAGCCGCGCAACCTTTAAACACACTATGTTTCCCAAAAGGGTTAGCTTCATTTTGATGAGAGATATTTAAACCTATTCTAAAAGATAATAGAAACTACGTACATTTTAACAGCGTTGAACGTTACATCGCGAATACGTTCGGCAAAAAATTGTTATTTTACTTCTTAATGGCGATGCAGAAAATATTAAATTGTATCGATATAAATTTTGTATATCATATCACATCAAAATCCTAAAAAATTCATGAAATTCTCGCTTCAAAAGGTTCATTTTTGTACCAGCTATTTTTTAGGTTCGACGTTGAATTTTGCTACTTAACACAGCTGTTTTTTTTCTTCTTCATTCATGATCAAAATGTGGAAATTAAATTATGCGTGCGTAAAGTAAACAGAGAAAAAAAAATAAAGAAAAAGGCCGAATTCTAATCGACTTCTTTCTCATTCGCGTAGGTCTAAGCGGTCGACCAGCATCGTACTGTATTCTGTATATATTTTTCTCGTCTTAAATGGTCCCAAGCTTACCCTATTTATTGTATATCGCAGGCACATATTGATATAAGATTTGAAACATACGATCACGGTGATTCGGATCCATTCGATGGACCAGGAGGTACTTTGGCGCATGCGTATTTCCCTGTCTATGGTGGCGATGTACATTTCGACGATTCAGAAAGATGGACCATTAACGTCGGCTCAGGTAATTCAACATGCAAAAAAAAAATCATCAACATAATCATCTGGGTCATTCAGTATTAATTTCAAAATTCTTTTTCCACAGGTACGAATTTCTTCCAAGTAGCCGTTCACGAATTCGGACACGCGTTAGGTTTATCGCATTCGGACGTCAAAGGAGCAGTGATGTATCCGTTTTATGGCGGCTACGATCCGAATTTCGAGTTACATCCGGATGATGTCGATGGTATTCAAGCTCTATATGGGGCAAGTGAACGACCCAGCACGGACGATGACGCCGAAGGAGCAGGCAGTGGTAAACCTACGTCAACTCTTAAGCCACCAATAATGACAACTCCTCCGCCAAACACCCCATCGCCTCCTACAACAGACGGTGATCCTGAATTATGTAAAGATGGATCCTTCGACACTATATTCAATTCCAAAGAAGGTGTCTCTTACGTTTTTAAAGGTACGTAAAAGTCTGCAGCATTGCAACAATAAGACACGTTTTATAAAAAAATATTCCCACGCGTCAATCCGTTCATTTGACTATGAAATTTTCTATTCGGCAGGTCAAAATTACTGGAAACTAACCGAAGACGGAGTTGCAGCTGGTTATCCTAAATCTATTGGGGGAAGTTGGGTCGGTCTGCCGGGCAACATTGATGCGGCTTTTACCTATAAAAATGGTAAAACTTATTTCTTCAAGGGATCTAAATATTGGAAATACGACGGTAAAAAAGTGGACGGAGAATATCCCAAAGATATTAACGAAGGATTCACCGGTATCCCCGATAATATTCAAGGAGCTATGGTTTGGAGTGGTAATGGAAAAATATACTTCTTCAAGGGTACGTAGACCTACTATTCGTAATCTTACTACTAGTTTTAATAATCCCATAATTTTTTTCACCAAAAATAAGCGAGAAAGGCCAAAATTTGTTTGGTTGAAAAAATTTTGTTGGTAGAATTTTCAAATTACCTACTTAAACCTTCGTTGTATTGTAATGAATTTTTGAAGGAAAATGAAACCAGCGAGTTTCATTTCAAGTATTTTATTCGATTCAAATTTCAGCACTAATGCCTAATTAGATGATTTTTTCAAATTGAAGGGAAATGCATGGAGCGGAGCCAGGTGGCTGTGGACACTTTTCTAAAGTATTTGAATAGATAAACTTCGGCATTATAGATCACCTTGAAAAATATTCGAGGACTTGATTGATTCTTAAAATTCAAAATTTTAACAAGTTTGGAAACTGCGGAGAATTTTTTCAGTAAATTTGCTATTTTGGAAGTTGAATCAGTGTGGCAGATAATGACTTCTCTGACATTTTTTTTCAGAGTAATCGGAAGGGGTAGCCTACATTTCTCCATTAAAAAACGATCGTGATCGAAAATTGACTAAACGAACAAAAAAAAATTGATTTATTTTCGACTTTCGATATCATACTTATGATTGACCATGTTCGAAATGAAAAATCAATTTTAGCTTCAAAAATAAGCATCTTGATCAATAACTGATCATGACTAGAAATCGATTGATCGAGCTTTGAAAATCGATTTATTTGCCATTTTAAATTTTACGAAATCGATCATGTTCGAGATGAAATTTGAAAAATTGATTTTTGCTTGCTTTGAAAATATGCCTTCTAATCAAAATTCGATGTTGATCGAAAACCGATTTATCGAGCCCCAACATATCGATTCACATGAAAAAATTTAGACTCAAAATAAAAAAATAGACTTCTCGATTAAAAATTGATGATGACCTAAAATTGATCATGATCAAAATGTGATCAATATCGAATCCCAGAAATCCATTTTTTGCAATTTTCGATTTCATATGTTCGATTACGCTCGAAATGAAAAATCAACTTTTAGCCTCAAAAATAGATTTCTCGATCAAAAATTGATCATGATCTAAAATCGATTAAGTAATCGAACCCTAAAAAAATCGATTCACATCTAATTTTATACTGTCGATTTTATCCAAAATGAAAAAAAAAATGAAAAATAAACTTTTGAATTGAAAATTGCCCATAAACAAAATTCGATTAATTGAACTGCAGAAATCGATTTTTTGCGATTTTCGATTTCATATTATCGATTACACTCGAAACGAAAAATCAATTTTTAGTCTCAAAAAATATAGATTCCTCGATCAAAAATCGATTAATCGAACCCTAAGAAATCGATTACTTAGCATACTTTTATATTGTCGAATATGTTCGAAATGAAAAATGGACTTCCGAATTAAAAATTGTTCATAAACAAAATTCGATTAATCGAACTGAGGAAATCGATTTTTTGCGATTTTCGATTTCATATGATCGATTTCGCTCGAAACAAAAAATCAATTTTAGCCTCAAAAATAGATTTTTTTATCAACAATTCATCATTATCTAGAATCGATTAATCGAACCCCTAAAAATCGATTTTTTTGCGATTTTTCGATTTCGCATGATCGATATTGGACGTTCGAAATGAAAAATAGACAAATTCCAGTCTCGAAAATAGACCCATTGTTCGAAAATCGACCCAGATCGAAACTCGATTTATCAATCTCCAAAAATCGATTCATTTCCGATTTTTTTGTTCTTTTATTTGTTTTTATTTTTTCAAAAATTGATCGAACGCTTCTCTTCTCAAAAAGCGATATTTTCAAAATTGATTTTTTTAACTCTAAATTTCGATCATGAGGAGTGATCAATCTTTTCAAAGATAATCAAAAGATTTCCAAAATGGTAAATTTTCTTGAATTTTTAAAAATGATGTGCCATCTTGAGTCTATTTATGGAGCTGATTTCAAAAGTTCGGTGCCAGGGGTCTCTAAACGTTGAAATTTTTTGAAAAATTATGCAACCGAGTTTTTCAAACGGCCTCCTTTTTAAGAAAAAGCCCATCTTCTGCTACTTTGACGAGAATTCTTGCAAAAATAATTTCATCTCATCATTTCTAATTTCATATAAATATTTCCAAAAAGTGAAAAAATTGCAAATTCTCAAAATTTTCATAATTAAGTATGTATGCTTTTAAAATAGGTTTTAAAAATTATGCAACAGAGTATTTTAAACAGCTTACTTTTTAAGAAAAAGTCTATCTTCTGCTACTTTGATAAGAATTCTTACAAAAATAATTTCATCTCGTCATTTCTAATCTCATATAAATATTTCCAAAAAGTGAAAAAATTGCAAATTTTATTCTCAAAATTTTCATAAGTTTTTAAAATAGGCTCAGACTTCAGAGCCGAAAATTCAACGCTGGCGGTTCTGATGCATAAAAATATCCATATCAGATCATTTCTATAAAAATTTGGCGAAACCCAATTTTTACCATTTTTTTGAAAATGATAATTTTTTAAACATACTTTTTCATTTGTCCTGCAACAAAAAGACGATGACATTCAAATATGGCTATCAATGATACTCGTGTATTTGGGTGTATTTATGGGTACCTATTTAATCTTATGCTATTTACTTCAGTGAAAAAACGCCTATCTCAATTCAAATCTAACACTTTAAATAACATTACAGGCAGTAAATTCTGGAAATTCGATCCGGCTCAAAAACCACCAGTTAAAAGCACCTATCCTAAACCAATCAGCAACTGGGAAGGAATACCGGACGATTTAGACGACGCTTTTCAATACAGCAACGGTTACACGTACTTTTTCAAAGGAGGCAAATACTACAGATTTAACGATAGAACATTCGCAGTACGTAAATTTTTAAATACTTTGTTTGTATATTTCATCGGTTTCTTGTAATTATATCGAATAATACGAGTATACAATTACCCATAAAACACGTACGATAATTACTGCAAAGTATTTATGTACGAGTACCTATGTGGTTGAAAAATAAAACCTGACACAGAGACAATTAGTATACGTACATACGAATACAGTGTAACTAAAAGTGTAACCCTTCGATTTAACCATCGCTGCGTATTTTATCGCAAAATGATCAACCAATTGTTAATTATTAAGGAAATTAGGGATATACGCGTATAGTTAGCTAATTATTTATCGCAAACGTTTTCATTTTCGCAGGTCGATACTACAGATCCGCCTTTCCCCCGAGATGTCGGTTATTGGTGGTTTGGATGTAAAGCCCAAAGTAGAAGTAGTAATGTAAAACATAAAAATAATGACCAGGAAGAAAGTGCCAGTAATTATAGACCAACCTTACTTGACATTAGGAGAGACCGTACAATAAATCAAACTGTCGACATAACTGATATTATTCTCGATGCTGGTAAGTTTATATATATCGCCCCAAAATTAACAACATAATTTATACTTAATACGTCAAATTTACGACTTATATATAAACTTTTCGCCCATTTGCCAACGAAAAAAATTTTTCTGCCTTAAATATATCAGCAGCCAATATAGCCAAGTTGAGCTTCATCTTTTTTATGAAAAAAAAAAGTTTTTATAGAGAATGCTTCGATTAATTATGGTTCATTTGTCCTTTATTTTAGTTAAAATAGCTTTTAGGTGTATAGAGCATGTTGGAGTTTTTTTTTTTTTTTTTTTTCATTTCAAGAACCCTACTTAAAACTCTTCTCGATGAAGGGCATTTCCCCATTATATTCATGAAAATCAAACAGAATATAATAAAAGAGCTTGATGAGTATCTCTATCAACCTCGAAGAAGCGTAAATTTCAAAAAATAGGCTCAACTTTTGCTTCCTTGTCTTAGGTATAGTAGATAAGCTTGTATGCGCTTTTGAGTAGAAAATTCGCAGAATTCCCCCACGCATATGATATGTATAAATAAGTTCGATATAGTAATTTATTTGATAGAATATTTCTTTTCATCGAATGCATCATTATCTAACAACTCAAACATCCGAATCATTTTTAGTTTGTAAATAAAAAGGTACCTACCTAAAATTCTCTAACCTATAAAATCAACTGGCAGTTTAATATATGTCAATCAAATAATTCACGCTACGTTAAAATTATTACGCAAATTAATGAAGAAATATTATTCCGCATGAAACAGATGGAAAATTTCGATCAACTTTTGATCTGATAGTAAAAGTCAAATTATACCTACGTCATTTTTCATTAAGTAATATACAAACTAAAACAAAAAACATCTTTCATATATATGGGAATCGATCATCGCAAATTAATACCAATTAAATATCATTTAATCTTGTCTCGTCGATTGTAGGTACGTATAGAATAGACTGTAAAAAACCTTCCCCTTGTCTACGTTGAGGTAAAAGGAAACCTACCTGAATCTCGTATATTGTACGATTGTGATCGGATTTCACGTTAGCGCAAATGCGGTTTGAAATGGAGAAATAACTCTCGATTAAATCGAATTTTATTTATCTATTTTTGCTTCGTTTCGTGAACGTTTTCACTTCCAACAAATTATTTTATTGACTAGCTGACTTTTTCGAATTGAAATTACACGACTGTATAGGTGGTTTATAAAAATGGGAGCTGAAGTCGAGGTGTTTTTTTTTCCTTCTATACCCTTCTAGTAAAACGTACAATGAGTTGTTCTTTTTTATCGTCTGCATCAAATGGAATGCTCGATTTTATCGAAGTGCTACGTGAAACGGTCTGTGGACTTTTTCCTCTATTTTTCTCTCTTCGTTGGTTTCTGTTGTCAGATAACGCAGGGTGGGTAGGTAAATGGTTAAAGTACCGGATTTCTTTTGAGATTTTTTTACCCGTAACGTTGCCATCGCGTCGTCGTCGTGCAACGCCGCCGTCAACATCTACGATAATTTTCTCCGAGTGACCGCTAAAAGGTTCGTATTTGTCGAGTAAACAATTTGCAAATTTAAATTA
The DNA here is from genome assembly GCF_950023065.1 of Planococcus citri. Classification (NCBI taxonomy): domain Eukaryota; kingdom Metazoa; phylum Arthropoda; class Insecta; order Hemiptera; family Pseudococcidae; genus Planococcus; species Planococcus citri. The sequence continues at coordinate 58,808,681 of NC_088678.1, read as the reverse complement.
CTAAAGCTGATTTTATACGAATCGATGATTAACTGAAGCCAAAACGGTGTTAGTCATTCCGTCGGGGATTAATTATTCAATTATTTCTTATGCTCGTCGATGTTCATTCTTTTCCCATCTGTACTTTTTCCTCGTTAGTCGTCAAGCTGATAGGTTGATAAGTTGGTAGATAGGTTCTTATGTATTATTAACGAGAGCGTTTTGATGCTGAGCTTCTTACGTATACCAAACCAACGTGAACGTGATGTGAAAATATTCTAATTTTTCTTCTTGATGACTGTTCTTATCTCGCCGAATAACTATGCCAATCTAAATATGCTTATCATAAAAATTGTAAGATACTTATCGGCCTAAAAATCTGGAAAAAGTAAAAATTTACAAAAAATTGACAAAATTTCAAAAAAAAATAGAGCTAATGTTGCTTTGAAATTTATTTAAATAAAAACAATGAAAAACTGTCTAAAATTTTGAAAAATTTTGAAAATAACAAAAAAATTGATCAAAGTTTATCTATGATTATTATGGAGGTATTTTGCAAGAATGCTCCATGTTTAGTGGAAGAGAAAAATTAAAATCGATGTAATTTCCCGAAAAAATTAGTCAATTATTTCATAAAACGTCGACAAAACTTATTTGAATGTCATAAAAATGATAAAAAAAACTTACAAAAGTTGATGAAGAGGATATCCTAGAAATTGACTTTAATCTTCCAAAATTCTTCTAAAATCTACCAAAAAATTAATAGAAATCTGGGAAAACTTCATTTTATAAAGAAAGGAAATTTTTTACTCTCAAGTACGAGAAAACTTTTTTTTGAAAAAACTTTCGGAAAAATCGGTTTTGTAAACATTAACTTATTCTCAACCTGAATCTGAAAAAAAAATATGGTTGCTTCAGAGGGGGGGGGGGGTGTGAAAAATTTTCAGCATGCCTTGATTTTTTTTCTCTATAAGCTCACATTACAAAATTGAGCGAAAATTACATAAAACGTCGTAAAATTTCGTTTGAATGTCAATTTAGTACAAAACACAATGCCAAATGAGAACTGTTTCTTGAGTAAAAAGTCGATTAAATGTTTCTAAACTTGAGAGAAATCTTGCAAAATTCGTCTAAAATGTTAAAAATTTCCAGAATTAATTTAAAATATTGTTAAAATGTAATTAAATTTCCTTCAAATAACATTGCTAAATTTCAGCAAAAATTTACCAAATGATTGGATCTTTGGCAAAAACTTTGGAAAAACTCAGGCAAAGACTTTGGCGAAGGATTTGGGGAAGGCTTTGGGGAAGTCTTTATCGATGAAGGCCTTTCTAATCTTGCAAAAATCTGAATTTTAATGAGTTTCAAATCATTAGAAAACCGCTTTATAAGATACTATTCTTCATCTAGCTTACGTTGTTTTTAATAAACTACATATTTCAAACATCTCATTTAATAAAACCACTTTAGGTATTTTGATTTATGATTTTATTACTCTCCCAGCTAACATGGGTTTCAATTACAAAATTTCTTTACGAGTAATTTTTTAATAAATCACATCGAATAAACATCTCACTTGATGAAACCACTTTAAGCATTTTGATTTGCCTACCAACTAACGTTGTTTTCAAAAACTTCATCAAATGAATTACTATTTTTATGCATCAACCTACTTGAAAGACATTTTCGAGTGGTGAGTAGTATTTTGTTTTTCTACTTCGCTATCATTGGTTATTATAGGTACAGCTATTGCTTTCCTTTCTTAACACGGATTTCCCTCCTTTTTTTTTTTTTTTTTTTTTTTTTTGTTAAAAATTTGGAGAATTTTTCTTTTTTATTAAAAGTGTTTTAAAACAAAATAAACAGGTAAATTGAACCTATAAGTACCTAATGAAACACTTTAACCTCAAACTACAAACTTACGTAGGTACCTACTGAAATATTTTCACTTCATACACGGTAACAAATCGCGCCAAAAGATCGAATAAAATATTCGATAGCTTATTTGCCCCTTAAGCAGCAAAAAAATTCAACCGTATGCAAGTCTGTAACAACAAATACGTACGATAAGTTGCATATTGCAATATACTCCGGACGACGAGCACAAATTGAAGAAATACGATTTCCTTTAATCCTATAATACATACATACATCGGTATAATAATCTAAATCGGCATAAATAAAATAACAAAACGAATCAAGGAGAATAAATAGAGTCGGGCGGTCGATATGATCGTAATAAGATATTTGCTTCGATAAAGAAACCTCGAATTAGAGAAATACTGCCTCGTAAGATGAAAAAAAAACACCCTAGTCGTATAAATGGTATTTTCGCCGGAGATGTCGCCTAATCAAGATTTAAATTTATGCGGATGTTCTCTACGTACCTACTAGTACGCTATTTTACTAATAAATTCATTTTTTTATCCCCAACGTACGAAGGAGACGGGTGGGCATTGTAAAATATGTGAATATTCTCGCGTGCGCGCGAGGTTTTGATAAACAAGTTGAAAAATTCCAAATTCGGATAATATACTCGTCTGATGGTCGTATAAAGGTTTAGGGTAATGATGCATCTCGGTTGTAAGGCAAAAATTCCTAGAATAATTTACCATCGTGTATTTATATATAAATAGGTACACTATAGTTAATGTAAGAATTTTTATATCTTAGCTCGAAGACAAACAGGCGTACGCGGATTCAGATAAATAAATTGCTTGGTCAGTTTGCTTCGCATATTTGTGGTCAGCTTCTACCACTGCCTACTGTAAAACGCGCTGCTGTAGTATCGGTCATGCGGTTCTAAGATATTTTTGAATGCTACTTTTCGATTGTTGATTTACTACCTACGTATTTAAAACCAAACAAAGAAAACAAAAACGATCTTAATTCATTTTGCCACAGAAAGCGATACAGGATCACGTCCTAGTGATGTACTATGAATATTACAACTTAGAAAAATTCACCTACCATTACGTCGTCATCGTTACGCTGAACATTTTGGTGGCGAGTCGTATATATTCTTCGAGCAGCCAACGAGGAAAGTCATCGGTGATGAGCCAGACGAGTCAACTTTAATTTGTATACAAACAACGATAAATTGTGCCTAAATAAATTAACCTGAATTCTTTTCAAATTTATCGTTGTTTAGTTCTTTAAAAAAGCAAAAAAACTTGGATCGTGTTTAGTTTTTTTAATCAAAACATGAAACTGATTTGTACCGAGTGTTTTAGACTGTTTTGCATGTATGAAAACTACGCGATTTTGTCTTTTGTGTCCCATAACGCCCGGATCGACGATACGATTGAATAAAATATCGTCGTATTACGTAACATAGTTTTTTTTTTTTTTTTTTTTTTTTTTTTACCAGTATGTATGTGTAATATTGTTCCTTGATAAAGCCGATTTTTATTCAAACTTTTGTCGATCCGTTGTTATGTATTATTATTATCATTATAATATTAGGTACTCGTAAGTTGTCTACAACACTCGACATAAAATACCCAGTGTATTTTAGGTACGTTAAACTTAATATAATAACACGGTGCTCGTATACATAATGTCATTTTGTATATCGTGCACAGATCTCAAATTTTCCTATATTTGATTCGACTTATACTATACTTCTATTTCGTATACATGTATATAGTTTCTTTTTTCTTTTGATAAGCGTACTATTAACCATTGAATACGTAGTCGATGAAAAAAAAAACTTTGATTACCATTTACAGGATAGTATATGTTTATGAAAATTAGACTATATCTATAATTTGTGTACGCGTATTTATACTACGATCGAATATGTTCGATTATATGAAATTTTTTTTTCAATAATGTCGATAAATACAAATGATAAAATGATGTTATCTTAGCTTATTTTTTTGTACGATATTGCTATTTGTTTTTTGTATAATCGCTAAAAAGAAAAAAAAAGGCTGTTATCGTAAGTTTTTATTACAGAAATATTTTGTACGAGGTTTACTTTTATTTTCGTTTTTTTTTCTCTCGTAAAATTTCTCCTTCGTTTGTGGTTAAAATTCTCATTTATGGCAGCTCTATCTAAGCTGCCAACGCATACCTACCTAATCGAGTTTTTAAATACGAGTACATACCTACAGTAGATACATAGATCAAAAATCTACCCCCATTCCCCATGCATAAAATTTGAAAACGGGGGCACCGAGGGATTGAAATCAAAAAGTAAGTAAATATTCGAACTCAGCAACCTCGAATTAGTGAGAATTGACACACCAATATGTCACAAACAAAGAGTAATTTCTAATTTTTTGGAACTTGTAGCAACTTTGAGGGCACTGATGAAGGGAGAAGGTCCAGAGGGGTTGAATAAAAAAAGTAAATCAATTTGAATTCAACGCTTTCGAATTAGTAGGTATAAATCAATATGTTACTTGGCTCTGAAAATTTGTTCTGATACATAGATATTCTGATCAGAATTGAGATCTGAGGGCCTCCCTCAGGGACGTTCAGATAACAAATTAAAAATTAATTTGCTAGAAAAAATGAAATGAAGAGTCTAAAGAATCTAAATTGAGTTTTAGTTCTCGTTCATATGGAATAAGTACGGATCAAAACATAATGAATTATGTGCGTATTTACGGCAAACTGGATAGGCAACTTATTGAACGTTATATTTTTATAATGCACCTAATCTATTTTTCATTGAAATGTCTCATCTGTCTTCACTAAACTCATTATGATTACCTAAAGAAACGACTGAACCGACTTCGATGAAACTTGAAATCTCACGAAAGCCTCCACCATTCCTAACGAATCGTTTAATAAAAAGAGGATCTGTTTTCAAACGAATTGTTTACCTATGTATAAATTGATTCAATTCTCAGTGAATTGTTCGCGTGAGGAGTATCAATTCATTCAAGGGAATCATTCATAAACGAATTGATTATTTTTTTCAAAGAATCGTTCGCGAACGAATTTATCAATTTGTTCGTGAATGATTCACCAAAAGTCAAGTAATGGTAAATGAATCGATTCGTTCGCGAACGAGTCACAGTCACTTATACAAATCAATTCGTTCGCGAATGATTCAATAAACATTATTCAATTCGTTCGCGAACGAGTCACTTATACGAATCAGTTCGTTCACGAATGATTCACCAAAAATTTCATCAATTTGTTCGTGAATGATTCACCAAAAGTAAAGTAAATGAATCGATTCGTTTGCGAATGATTCAATAGAAATTATTCGATTCGTTCGTGAATCGATTCATCAAAAAATTGAGTAAATGAATCGATAATCGATTCGTTCGCGAACGAGTCTCTTATACGAATCAGTTCGTTCGCGAATGGTTCACCAAAAATTATTTAATTCGTTCGCAAATCGATTTATCAAAAAATTGAGTAAATGAATCGATAACCGATTCGTTCGCGAACGAGTCTCTTATACGAATCAGTTCGTTCGCGAATGGTTCACCAAAAATTATTTAATTCGTTCGCGAATCGAATATCGATTCATCAACAAAAAACTGAGTAAATGAATCGATTCGTTCGTGAACGAGTCACTTATACGAGAATCAGTTCGTTCGCGAATGATTAACCAAAAATTAATAAATTCGTTCGCGAATGATTCACCAAAAATTTCATCAATTTGTTCGTGAATGATTCACCAAAAGTAAAATAAATGAATCGATTCGTTCGCGAATGATTCAATAGAAATTATTCAATTAGTTCGCGAATCGATTCATCAAAAAATTGAGTAAATGAATTTATAATCGATTCGTTCGCGAACGAGTCACTTATACGAATCAGTTCGTTCGCGAATGATTCACCAAAAGTCAAGTAAGTGAATCGATTCGTTCACGAACGAGTCACTTATATGAATCAATTCGTTCGCGAATGATTCAATAAAAATTCTTTAATTCGTTCGCGAATGATTCATCAACCATTAATCAATTTGTTCGCGAGTGATTCACCTAGAAGTCAATAAATTTGTTCAATCGTCAATCGGTTGTGAATGATTCGATTCGATTTACTTCGCTTGAAAACAGATCAATTCCTATACTTACAATAGTTTCACAAAAATAGAATAAGTCAATCAATTTATTTAATCACCAGTCGTTCGTAAATGATTCGATTCGATTGTAAACAGATCAATTGCTGTACAAATGTTGTAAAAAAAAAGTGATTCAATTTGTTCGTAAAAGATTTTTATTTGAAGAAAAGTCGGTCTTCTCAGTGTTTTTTTTTTTTAATTTTGATTAAAATTATGGATTTTTATGCTTCTGACGTGAAGGTTGTTGAGCCCACATTTTAAAAACATAGTTCACCACAAAAAAAAAATGAAATAAAATAATTTTTACATTTTTACATAGATAGTAAATATGTACTTACTAGTTTCCAATTTTAAAACTTATCATGACATCATGAGCAATTGACTAATAGTTTTTAGTTCAAAGAATCGTTTAGCCTTTCAAATTACAATTAATTAGGTACTGATGACTTCAATTTTTTATTCGTGCTTACTGCTTATCTATGGAATAAAAACTAGCCTGCATTCGGAGAAGGTAAGTACCACTATAATTTTCAAAATTGGAAACTCATCATCCTTTTTGGACATGGACAAAAGGGCTCCCAGTTATCAATTTTATTTTATCTCGATTCAAAAAAAAAAAAATCAGCATGACTTGAAAGTGCAACATCGATTATTACTAATCTAATACCTAGGTATTGTTATGTTTGAAAATCAGCCAATTTTTTCGATTTTTTATTTTCACTCGTATTTCACCAGTGCCCTTTCACTTCTTCCCCTTTTTGAAAGAAGATTCCATGCCATGATCTTGAAAGCTGCTCAACACGAAATTATGTACCTGAAAAATATTTCTTAAACCAATTTCGTATTCCTTTTTATGAAAAAAAAAAGTAAAAGAGAAACAAAATTCACGACGCCAGCGAAAAGTTGAACAACCCTGATTTATTTGTAACGTGAAAGTAGCATCTTATCAAAATTCGTACACTTCGAAATCCATTTTTACAAGTGCAAAAAATAAATAAAACAGCAGTTCACGAACGATTTAAAAAAAAAATGAAAAAGAAACTACTGTTGTGCAGCTAAAAGCTAAAATATAAAGAAAACGATTCGTATAGGTTTAATTAGATTTCTTGTTTTTTAATTAAACATGATGGTAGGTAGACATACTGTAAGGAGAGAAAACGACAGGAGAACGGCTGCCGTATCCGCGTATAAAAAGCAAAACACCGTATTTCGATTAACGCGAAACATTTTTCTATCATGTGACGAGTTAGAGGGAAAAGTACGAGAGATGGCAAAGGCGAATTCGGAGTACACGATGCGACGGCAAAGCGCATAATTCGCGTACTGGTCAGTATAGTAAATTCAATTTCAAAACTCGATAGCGGTATTAAAAAAAGTATCTATAGTTTTATCGCATCGAACAAAGGAAGCGGTATACACGGTGTATTATGTGGGCAAAGAATGAAAGAACAGACGCATAACACGAGTATAGTATATAGTATTGATTTGTGCGAAAATCAAACACTTCTCTTCTTTTTATGCCACTTTTTTTTCCTCTCATCTTTCGTACACACTTTACTCGTACGTTGAGGTATTATACACAAATTGCGTAGAACAATTTTTCTTCTTTTTACTTAATAGGTATAGGTAAAACTCTCAGTACCGCACTGTTTTCAGAGCGGTATTGTTACACTTTACCGGCTACTTTCAGCAGTACGGTACTGACGCGAGTTTATCAGTGACACAACCTTAATATCAACAATACCTATGTGAGTATGCATAAAATGGCGATTAGTGAATCTTTATAACATTTTTCAGACGTTTTTGAGTGAATCTATTCTAACTGAACTATTAAATTAAATATTCTTCTGTACTTTCAATACTATGATTAAGGATTTTGGCCAGTTCATTCCTCATATTCGTACATATTCGATGAAATTTAGTTTCAACTTTCAAAAGATATCAAGTTACGTTGTTAAATTCTTTTATGAATAATTTTTTCAAAGTAAGAACATCATAGACCACAGTACCTGTTGATAATTCCTTGGGAGAGTTGATTTACAAACAAAACACATATTGAGAATGATCAAGTGAAGTGTAACTAATTTCGAGAATAAACGGTAATACATAATATGAGTATATAAGTACTTTGGTAAAATTCACATCACTTTGTTATCATCACATTATAAACAAAACAAAATTCATTTTCTGATACCTAGATAGAAATTGAACACCCACGATTTATTTCAAAACTAAACGAACTAAACGAAGTAAAATTCACTCAAAGAAGTAAGAAATCACATGTACGTAAATCTGTAATCTACTTTCAGCCAGTTCATTCGAAGGTATTCGATGAAATTTGTGTTCAAAAGATATCAAGTAACCATGTTTTAAAATTCTTTTTTGAAGAATAAATTGTATGTACGAGTACATAACTAAACTACTACGTACTTCAGTAAAATTCACATCACTTTGTTATCATCACTTCACATTTTAATGTAAATACTAAAAATCGAAATTGATTTTGTGAATAAATAAACTAAAACAAAACGGAATTCATTTTCTGATAGATAAAAATCAAACACCCATTGCTTTATTTCAAAATTAAACGAATAAGAAGAAAGAAATTCATATTCAAGAAATCAAAATCACTACCACATGTACGTACGTTATCTTTTCTATCTACTGAAAAACACGCTTCGAATGTAAAGCAGGGTTGCCATTTAGATAAATAATTAAAGAACTACAATTGTAATTTTTTTTACATTTTTGTGTAATTTTGTACGCATAGTGACTTAAAGACAACTGCCTTGTTTTAAACAGTGAGGCACTGAGAGCTTTACCTATACTAATTAAGTAAAACATATTACTCAACGATTCGGCAAATGTACGTGAACACCAACTCGTGTGCTTTGCAACGCTCGCCTTCGGCTCGCGCTGCAAAAATCACACTCGTTGGTATTCACGCACTTTACCGAACAGTTAAGTAATATACTAATATTTCTCCTCTTTTACCATGGTCAAAAAGCGCGATAAAATTTTAGGACGATTACGACCGGCGTGTGCTAGTTTGCAGAAAGACTCGTGTCATTTACGACAAAGCATACAGCAGCAGGGCGAATAACGACGTAGGTATCGTGGCGTGCTGTATACTCTCTCGTATTTGTGCCGAGTTTTCAAGTGTGCGTAGTTTTAATGAAATGACAACGTCATCCGCGCCGCGCTACGGCGTACATTTGGGAAAAGTTTTCGGCTTCGAAGAGAAAGAGAGAGAGAGTCTTATTCGTTAAAAATCAAAAACAGCGGAAACTTGACCCGAACGCGCGACTGAGATGCTACTAAAAGTGCTAAGAAAACCGACTCAAACGGTAGAAGAATTGTCACAAAATGGGATCGGGTGTACGGGCGGGGGCTGAAGCCATGCTATTTCGCTGACTTGTTGGCATTGTTCCAACGCTACAATAAGGCTTTTGACGTATTGCGGGTTGCATATCGGTTTGCCTGAACATTATCGGTTTGGTGGGCATTCTTATCAGTAAGTATCAAAATTTCATATTTTGAGCAATTTTCACAAGGTGTTTTTGAAATGTATAGCTTTTATTTAGTTTTTTCTTCAATTTTAAACACTGTTAAACCCTGTAATAGAAAAATATCCTCTCTTCGTCGAGTTTTAAAGAAGTTGATAAAACGTCTTTGAACCTCGACAAAGAGGGGATCTTTTTCCATCACAGGATTTAACAGTGTTTAAAATTGAAGGAAAAACTAAATAAAAGCTATAAATTTCAAAAACATCTTGTGAAAATTGCTCAAAATATGAAATTGTGATACTCACTGATAAGAATGCCCACCAAACCGATAAAGTTCTGGAAAACCGATATGCAACCCGCAATACGTCAAAAGCCTTATTGGACCTAACAGCGAAAATTTCAAATAGCACGTGATGTCTCAACGAGGTAACTTGAATTACTTTCCAACTCGACGTGTTCTATATTACACAGATCTTAGATGTATATATTTTTTCGCGAATTGAAAATATTTCTAATTTAAAATCCCCTCGGCAGAATGGTAGAAATTTGGTTTCATTGATTGAAACGTGGATACATTTTTTTAGAATGTCTTACTGCGGAGTGGTTCGACAATTCGGCAGTCCAATGTTCAATTGTCAAAAAGTGTGCCATGAAATTCCATATAAGTACCTACCCAAGGGTACGTTCAAGGAACAATTTGATGATGAGTATTTTTCGAAACAAGAAAGCGCACTGGTATGCATTTTTTAAAATTTCGTTCCTTTTTGACGTAGGTACTTCTACTTACCTACATAGGTACTTATTTGTTGAATTCTTTGTATCAAACTTTCCAGCAACTTTTGTCAAGAGCAGTGGTGGAATTCTGGTGACTACTTCACCACGAATTTTCCATGAGGATGACAAAAACCTTTGTGGTGACTCTTTGGTGAAGATTCACCACCAACTCACCAAATCAAAAATTAATTGAAACATGGTAACTGTGTACCTACTGAATCTAACACAGAGAAGTCACCAGAATTCATCTAGGAGTCACCGGACGGTCAAAAAAACATTCAAGTGTTGTGGGGACATTCTGGTGATTACTTGAATATCAATTCGCCATAAGAATGACAAAAGCCACGTCGTGATTATTTGGTGAATCTGTCACCAAAAAGGCAACAGAATTCACCAAGAGGTCACCAAAAGGTCAAAAAATTTCCAAGGGGCATGAGGACATTTTGGTGATTTCTTTACCAGCAATTCGCTGTAAAAAAGACGAAACCCTACACGATGACTTCTCTGTGAATTTGTCGCCAAAATGTTACCAGAATTCACCAAGGAATAACCAGATAATCAAAAAATTTTTCAAGGGCTATGAGGAGATTCTGGTGATTTTTTCACCAACAACTCGCCAAAAAAAGGAGATAGAAACCATACATGGTGACTCCTTGGTTAGTTTGTTACCAAAAAGTCACCAGAATTCACCAAGAAATTTCACCAGGCAGTAAAAAAAATTAAAGTACTGCGGGGACATTCTGGTGACTTTTTCGCCAAAAATTCGCCATAAGAAAGACGAAAACATACATGGCGACTCCTTGGTGAATTTGTCACCAAGAAGTCACCAGACGGTCAAAAAAATTCCAAGGGGCATGAGGACATTTTGGTGATTTCTTTACCAACGATTCGCCCAAAAAAAGATGAAAACCGCCATGGTGACTCCTTGATGAATTTATCACCAAGAAGTCACCAGAATTTACCAAAAGGTCATCAGATTGTCAAAAAAAAAATTCAAGGGGCATGAGACCATTCTGGTGATTTTTTACCAACAATTAGCCAAAAAAAGATGATAAACGACATGGTGACTCATTGGTGAATTTGTCACCAAGAAGCCACCAGGATTCAGCAAAGGGTCACCAGATTGTAAAAAAAATTTTCAAGGGGCATGAGAACATTCTGGTGACTTCTTCAGCAAAGATTCGCCATATGATAGACGAAAACCTACATGCTGACCCCTTAGTTAATATGTCACCAAGAAGTCACCAGAAATCCTCGCAAGGACTCACCCAGATGGTCAGAAAAATTTTCAGCAACAGTGGAACATTCTGGTGATTACTTGAACATCAATTCGCCCTATGAAAAACGAAAACCCACAATATGGTTACTCCTGGGTGAATCTGCCACCAAGAAAGTCGCCAGAATTTACCAACGAGTCACCAGATGGTCCAAAAAATTTTCAAGGGGCATGAGGATATTCTGATGATTTCTTTACCAATAATTTGCCAAAAAAAAACAACATGAAAAACCACACGGTGACCCTTGGTGAATTTCTCATCAAGAAGTCACCAGAATTAACCAAAAAGTCACCAGATGCAGACAGCCAAAAAAATTTTCAAGGGGCATTGACTGACATGAGGACATTCTGGTGATTTCTTTACCAACAATTTGCCAAAAAAATATGAAAAACGACATGGTGACTTTTTGGTGAATTTGTCCCCAAGAAGTCACCAAAATTTACCAAAGGGTCATCAGATTGTCAAAAAAATTTCAAGGGGCATGAGGACATTCTGGTGATTTCTTTACCAACAATTCACCAAAAAAGATGAAAAACGACATTGTGACTCCTTGGTGAATTTCTCCCCAAGAAGTCACCAGACTCAGACAGCCAAAAACATTTTCAAGGGGCATTGACTGGCATGAGGACATTTTGGTGATTTCTTTACCAACAATTCGCCAAAAAAATATGAAAAACGACATGGTGACTTTTTGGTGAATTTGTCCCCAAAAAGTCACCAAAATTTACCAAAGGGTCGTCAGATTGTCAAAAAAATTTTCAAGGGGGGCATGAGAACATTCTGGTGATTTTTTACCAACAATTCGCCAAAAAAGATGATAAACAACATGGTGACTCATTGGTGAATTTGTTCCCAAGTAGTCACCAGAATTCACCAAAGGGTCATCAGATTGTCAAAAAAATTTTCAAGGGACATGAGAACATTCTGGTGATTTCTTTAACAAAAATTCCCCTCCACAATAAACGAAAACCTACTTGGCGACCCATTAGTTAATTTGTCACCAAGAAGTCACTAGAATTCACCGCAAGGAGTCGCCAGACAGTCAGGAAAATTTTCAACAGCTGTGGAACATTCTTGTGATTACTTGAACATCAATTCGCCATATGAAAAAGTTGGCGACTCCTGGGTGAATCTGCTACCAAGAAGTCACCAGAATTTACCAACAAGTCACCAGACAGTCAAAACAAATTTCAAGAGCTGTGTGGTCATTCTCGTGACGTCGTGACTATTCCACCAACATTTTTCCATAAGGATGTCAAAAATCTTTGTGGTGGCTCTTTGGTGACAGATTAACCACCAACTTATAAGTCAAAAATTAATCTTTGTGAATCTGTCACCAAAAAGTTACCAGACCGTAAAAAAAATTTCAAGAGCTGCAGGAACATTCTGGTGAATATTTCGCCAAGAATTCAACAAAAGAATGACAAAAACCTGATGACAGATTCACTAGCAATTCATAAAGTAAAAAATTAATTGAACGTAGTAACTGCTAACGATTTATGGAAATTTTTGAAAACCCGAAATTGTCTATTTTTGGAAATTGATCTTTTTTAAAAGTGAAGTATTTATTACCTATAATAAAAATTGATGAAAATTAGTGCTGAAACTAACTTCGAATTTCACAATTTCGCACCATTTTAGTGCCTCCATGAGATATTTTCATTGTCTTCAGAATTTTTTAACTTCTCCGGCAGATGCGAAAATCAATTTTTGGAGCAGAAAATGAAGTTGTGGTCAATTCCCGATCTGTCTAAACGAGTTTATTCGCATTGATTCGATTTTAAGGCGGACACCTTCAGTGTTTTTTTTTTTCATCGGCACTTTTTGATAATTAATTGAATTTTTAACTAATTCATTCTTCTATTTTCATTTTTTTTTTTTTTAAATTACAGAATGAATTTGTCACAATTTTAATTGATTTGTCTTCCGAAGAATAATATCACCGCCATTTGATTTTGTGAATTAAAAATGAAGTATGTATAAGCTCAATTTCGACGTTTTATATTGACTCATTCTTAAACAAGGAAACGATTTTCAGTAGGTAGGTATTTTTTTTTTCAGGAATTGCCGTGGGAGAAAATTTTTTATTTGAACCGGCAAAAGTGAATTATGAAAAGTTGTGCCCAAATTGACCAGAAAAATCGTATATTAAAAATCGTACATCTAAGCTTATATACTCGTAGTTGGATATACTGACTTTAATATTTTGGCAATTTTTACAAAAAAATTTCCAAAATTACATATAAAACTCGAAAATCTGCTGCTGACTACAGAATGGTTTGAAACTATTACCAATTAAGTAATTTGGGAAGTTGAAAGTACAGTAGACAGTAGGTATATATGATCTAATTTTAGGAGGTTTTCATGGAAAACGAGCTTTTGAATTTTTCAAAATTCACCAAAATATCGACGAATAAATTTCAGGATCCGCATGTCCATTTCAAAAATCGTTGCATTGATTGGAGCGCCTTCCTCGTCAGTTACACTGATCTGACTTTCCAACACCCAAAACTGAAAAAATATCTTTCTCGCAGTTAGTGGTCCAAAAAGTTTTCACGGTTTTCTACTTTGGAAACTATAGGGCTTTTTTTAAAAAAAAAAAAAAAAGACTTCGAACAAACCACTTCCTATTTCATATTCAGGCCATCCTGCTATACCCATGCAACCTTTTCAGGGCAATCAAGTTCATATTATTTCTCTTGCCCATGCTCAAAAATCGACTTTTTTCTTCACCTTCTGGAAAACTCGAAAAAAAGTCATACCGCTAAGCGTGAATACGATAAGGGTGTCGCGTAAAAATTGCTCAATCTCACGTAACAAAAAATAAGGAATAATAACAGCTCCCGGCAGAATTGCCTTTGCTCGTAGTCAACGCAATGAGCAAGAGCACCGTACTCGTACAACAACGTAAGAGCTAAAAGTCTACACAGTGTTATTCTCAATACCAAAAGTCAAAATAGTAAAGACGCGTACAAACGAAAACAGTACACCGCAAGCCGCCTCCAGCGCCATCCCCCATCACCGTGCACGCAATTGTATAAAGTTAGTGAAAACACAAGGGATTCCAATAACTAGCCATTTGCTCCGCGGTCAAATCTCCTGCTCGGGTATAAATACGAGTACGTTTACGTGTATCTTATATACGATGGAAATAATTAAAGATATAGCGGAGGCGCGGCTTTTATGTACTTTTAACACAGACACTATCAAGTACTAAAAATAATATAAAAATCTTACGCCCCTCGTTCGCTTGTTATCGCCTCACTTTCCTCGACAATTAAATCGACTACATATACTCGTACGTACTACGTACGTTCGGGGGCGGCCACACTACACCGATGTGCCCGGCTGCTGCGGCTGTATTTTGATAATTTTATTTTCACCCCCGGCCCACGGATGACGCGGTGGCCGGCAACCCACTGCACCTCGCGCCGACGTATACCAATAAACCCTTCGCAATGTACACGTAGTGTATAGGTAGGTACCTCGGCTTTACTATACGGGCAACGAAATTTTCCGCCGACCATTTTGAAAAAGGGGGAAAAAAATTCCGGATGTGGTAGCTCAACGTCGAATAAACGATACAGTAAATTCCTTCCGTTTTAGACTCGACGGCGTTCTTTATACTCGTCGTAGCATGTACGAGTACGAGTATACGAGCCTTATAGTCTTGTATTCGCGAGCTGCCTTCGGCTCGGTTCAGTTCGCAGCTCCTCATCCAGTCCATCACGTCGCGCCTGCCTTCTTCAACGATCGACGAGGGCGACGCTGCAAATCGAATGCTAAATAATTTGCATAAGCGATCGCCGTGAAAAATGAATTTCACGAATTAGGCGCTAGATTAGGCAATTTTTTAAACATATTTTTCTCTTACTTACAGCCAGTGCAGCGCCGCAGCCGCAGCCGCCGCGCCACGCCGTCGGCTCTTTTCGTCGCGCGTGATTTTTTTCAAAAGGAAGTAACCCTCCCCGCTCGCCTTATCTCCCCGCCACCATCTTCGGCTCGGTTTACGCGCCCGTTTGGCATATCGTCGTTGATAATGCGAGAATTATTCTACGTAGCTTCAACCAGCAGCACGGCGAATGCTTAACGAGTCATTAACTTGGACTGGCGGCGACTACTACTACGGTCGTAGTGCTTCAAATGTACCGCATAAGGCCAGCGAGAGGGGGAACGATGTGCTAATATTCTGCGAAACTTAACAATCATTGTGATACGCGCGACGATTAGCCTTTTTTTTTTGCCGACTTATTCAAACGTACAGTGTGACACGTAAATCGTATGACTGGTTGGAGTAATTTTTGATTAGAAAATATACCACGAGGTAGTTGAACTGGTACTCTGGTTCTTTAAGATGAACGATTTCAAAAATTATGCCAACATTTTCAGGTCTATGTAGTACAGTAGAGTGAACCCTACATTGACTACGTGACAAAAAAATCACTCAAATGCGTGAGAAGACCGACTTCTCCTGAAATAAGAATCTTTTACGAACGAATACTTAGATTCACTTTTGTTGAAACATTTGTATAGCAATTGATCTGTTTACAATCGAATACGTAGTATAATCATTTACGAATGATTGGTGATTAAATAAATTGATCGATTTTTTGGTGAATCATTCGCAAACAGATCAATTAATTTATGATAGATTCAATTTTTGTGAGACTATTGTGTAGGAATTCATCTGTTTTCAAGCGAAGTGAATGGAATGGAATCGAATCATTCACAACTGATTGGTGATTGAACAAATCAAATTGATTGGTTTCTAAGCGAATCATTCGCGAACGAATTGAATTATTTCTAATGAATCATTCGCGAACGAATTAAATAATTTTTGGCGAATCATTCACGAACGAATTGATTCATGTAAGTGACTCATTCGCGAACGAATCTATTCGTATAAGTGACTCGTTTGCGAACAAATCGATTCATTACCTAATTTTTGGCGAATCATTCACGAACGAATTGATTCATGTAAGTGACTCGTTCGCAAACGAATCGATTCGTATAAATGAATCATTCACGAACGAATTGATCCATGTAAGTGACTCGTTGGCGAACGAATCAATTCGTATAATTGACTCGTTTGCGAACGAATCGATTCATTACCTAATTTTTGGCGAATCATTCACGAACGAATTGATTCATGTAAGTGACTCGTTCGCGAACGAATCGATTCGTATAAATGAATCATTCACGAACGAATTGATCCATGTAAGTGACTCGTTCGCGTACGAATCTATTCGTATAAGTGAGAGTAACTCGTTTGCGAACGAATCGATTCATTACCTAATTTTTGGCGAATCATTCACGAACGAATTGATTCATGTAAGTGACTCGTTCGCGAACGAATCGATTCGTATAAATGAATCATTCACGAACGAATTGATCCATGTAAATTGTAAGTGACTCGTTGGCGAACGAATCTATTCGTATAAGTGAGAGTAACTCGTTTGCGAACGAATCGATTCATTACCTAATTTTTGGCGAATCATTCACGAACGAATTGATTCATGTAAGTGACTCGTTCGCGAACGAATCGATTCGTATAAATGAATCATTCACGAACGAATTGATCCATGTAAGTGACTCGTTGGCGAACGAATCAATTCGTATAAGTGACTCGTTGGCGAACGAATCGATACGTATAGGTGACTCGTTCGTGAACGAATCGATTCATATAAGTGACTCGTTTGAGAACGAATCGATTCATTGCCTAATTTTTGGCGAATCATTCGCGAACAAATTGAATAATTTTTAGTGAATCATTCGTGAACGAAATGATTCGTATAAGTGACTCGTTCTCAAACGAATTTATTTAAAAATTAAAGAATTAATCATTTTGTTAGCGAATGATTCGCTAAAAAATAATCCAAGTATTCGTTCGCGAATGGACGAATAGTTTGTCTTTGTTCTTTCAAAAAAGTAATCAATTCGTTCATGAATGATTCCTTTGAATGAATTAATACTCTCGCGAACAATTCACCAGTTGAGAAATGAATCAATTTATACGTAAATAATTCGTTTGACAACAGATCAATTTGTTATTAACAATTACAGAACTGGTTTGTAAACTATAAATTATAGTTATAAAATTTCAATCTAAAATTTTGTGTCGGACCAGTTAAAGTTGCAAGATTTATACTTGACAAATCGGCAAAGAGACAACTTTTTTGGAACTCGAGAATTATGCATTTTTGAAACCTTTTGTCCTCACGTCCTGTCTAATTCTGAATTTCTGCATCAAGAACATTTGAGCTACCTATTTCAACTTTTATAAATGTCAAAGACAGAAAAATTGGCCTATTCTTAGGAAAAAAAAGTACTTAGGTGATAGGTAATTCATTTCTTGATAAATAAAATTTTCGAGCAACTTCAGCCCTCGCATTGTTCGGGTCTTTTTGTCTTTTTCTGTCAAAATCGAACTTTCTAATTAATATCCATGAAAAATAGTTAAACTAATAAACTCCTCATATGAAAAACATTTTTTTTTTCTCAAAACACAAATTTTTGAAATCTTTTTTCCGAGAAATTTCTGAAAAAAAGTTATTCAAATTCTAAAATTTCAAAGCCCTCCCAAAAATTCTTGCTTAAAAACATTTTCTTCGACTTTGTTTTTTCACTCCTCAAAATACGAATTTCCTCCTGAGTTTTTCTAAAATAGAAAAAAATAGAAAATAGGAAATCATTTTCTCACCAGATGTCATCACTTTGAGGGTTGGGAGGGGAGAAAATCCCAACTTCGAAATTAAGGGCCACCCTAATGTACTTACAGGGTGTGCTAAAAATCAAACAAAATTGATATGTGTTTCGATGGTTTTATTTCCATTGACTTTTTTAGACAAGTTTTCTTTTTTTTTAAGCTCTATATTTTATATTTTTGAATAACTTTATTTAAGCTCAATTTTCAGTCACATTTTCGGGAAAAAAAAATATGAAAAATATGAAAATTGAATTCCGATTACCAGATGATATCAATTTCTTCAAAATATTGGTGGGTGATTCTAGAATCTTTATCCCTTATCATGATATATATTTGTTAATTTCCGAAAACTCGGCGCCCTGTATTTACCTGAACCTTTCTTTAGAGTCCATTTTCATCAAGATTTCGATTTTCCAAACCGACTGGCAAAAATGAAGTTTCATAATTTTTTGAACACCCTGCACAACATAAAGCTGAAATTCTTCGCATCATTAATGAAGTCTTCAAAGGCAACAAAAGCTATGCTGGATGAACCACTTCATTATACGAGTATTTTTCCAATCGACTATCACAAGACTTGTGTGACATACTGTAGATATACACTTACACGTCGTGTCGTCATCGTCATCGTCGTCGTGAAATATAAGGCATAGATGAAAGAAAAGCGTAAAATTTGGGTAATCGAGTTTTTCACGTTTATGTGCAGAGGAGTCAGCGAGGGGTTTCCAAATAAAGAGAGACGTTTAAGGGTGAATTTTTATTAAGCTTCTTAACGTATGGTTTATCAGCAGCATTTATCGAAGTACGAAGTAGGCGAGAGTGATGACGAAAGGGGAGGCGCGGCGAGAGAGTGAGAAGTTGAAAGGAGACGGAAAAAGGTCAAAAAAGTTGTTTATAGTGTATTTAGAGAGTATATAGTGCTTGTGCGAATGCGAATGTATTGGTACGTAGTTGTCGTCGTTGTTTGTAGCTTTCGTATACTGTACAGACGAGATAGTATATACTCTACCCATATAGTATGTAGTAGGAGAAGGTGTATCTGTAGTACATACATGCGGTGTACGAAGTGATACGTATACACGCACGCAGGCCGATACATCATGGCAAATAGAAAGATAAAGAGAGAATACGAGAAACAAAATAAACGACGACGAAGACGGGACAGAGACGAAGAGACAGACAGGCACGTAAGAGAAACGAATGAAAAAAAAAGGTGATACCTACGTAAAGTATAAGTTTAGAGAGAAAAAAAATAAGAACGTGGCAGGCGAGCAGTTACTCGAGTGCCGAATTTTTTCTTATTCTTTGAAGAAAATTTCAACATTTTTAGTAGCCTGCCATCTAATGTACCTATTTCTGCCACAAATTAGCCAAATTTCGTCATTTTTTAATCTCCCGTTTCACGTGGTTATCAGATGCCGAGGTAAATCTCTTATTTCGAGTAAGTATTTTTCAAAAATCAAATCTGGGTCAAAGTGAAAAAAATCAAAATTTTGCCTAATCGAACCATTTTGTAGCTAAAGCGTGACACGTATTCTATTTTTGGTCTCCCTCCCCCACAAATCGATTAAAAGGCACTTTGATCACACACACAGAGCATCCAGCAACTTAGGCCTCTGAAAGGAGTGTCTCGATGAGGATATTCTTTGGCACCAGATAGTTATAGACTCGACCACTCTTAAAATGTTGTAATTGTATGTCCCAAATAAGAATCCGTAAAATGACCATTTTTTTGGACTCCAGGGGTACCCAAAATTGCGGATAAAAAATAATTTAGGCGGGCCTGATAAACGTTATGCGAAGTAATTTTCCTACTTTCGGCCCTCGGGGCAGAAATGGGGTGGGGGATTTAATTTTGGGAAATTTTGGAACCACTATTTTGAACCTGGAATTAAATCGCTATCATAAAAAAATCACCTGCATGCAATCCCTTAGCGTTTTTGGCATATTTTTTTAAATTTCAAAAAAATCGACTAAGAGGTGTTTTTTAAACAAATTTTAGATCACCAAGACCGAATCTGGCGTTGGAAAATAATACGATTTTTTACAAAATTTTTCGATAATTCTTTTAAAAAATTCGCTTCTTTCCGAAAAATTTCAATTGTCTTGCAAAACGACGATTTTACTCATAATTCTGACATCATTTCTATTTGTTTAGCGACCTCGAGGCTCGAATAAGTCAGAAAACGTCATGAAAAATGAGTGCAATTTTTGGAAACATTTTTTTTTTTTACTCATTTCTAAATCTCAAAATGGGCGATTTTCAGATACAGAAAGGCGCACTCTAGAGGAAACCGGTTCCGGAGATAAATTCGCCGTTCCAAAAAAAAAAAAAACCCTACCACAAATTTTTATCTAATTCGCGACAATAAAGTTTTTAGTTTTTTTCTACAAAAAAGGTTCACTGAGACCGAATCCGGCGCCAGTTTTTCTTTCCGATTGCTTCTTCATTGAAAAATTTCCGTTTTGCTATGTAAAAATACGATTTTCCCACAAATATTTGTATCATTATTCTTCTTCTTTTTCATCATTCACTCGTATCCAAGCATCGTGACTATGGAGCCTCCCCAATCAGCTGCCTCCAATCTTCTCTGTCTTCGGCCTGTCTGGTGCACTCCCTGAGGATGAGCCCTGTAGCCTTTTTGATAAGGTCCGTGTACCTTGTGGGAGATCTCTCACGCGTCCTTTTTCCCTCTACTTGTCCCTGTACAGTCAGCTTCTCTAGGTTGTCTTACCGCACTATAGGGTGGTTGCGGGTTAGATGCCGGTGAGGGTTAGATGCCGGTGAGGTCACCAATCGCTCCCTATCAACTCTTTCTGAAAACTGATTAGCACAGATTATACCTTAAGGTGAACATAGTTTGTGTTAAAGTTTTGATCTGTGACGGTTATTGTTAACCTGGCCTGCGATTATGAACTTTCGTTACAGTTAACGAATTCGTTAACTCGCATATTTTTTCTGTGACCTTTCGTTAACTTTTCGTTAAGCCATGTTAAGTTTACGTGAGAAAATATCTCTCGTTAAGTTAACGAATAGTTAACGAATTCGTTAACTGTAACGAAAGTTCATAATCGCAGCCCTGGTTTGATATGCGAATGAAAAAATTTATGTAGCTAAAACCAGTGATACTTTTTTCACGTAATTTTTAAAACGCATTTTTTCTCCAGAAAAAGTGTTTCAAAACTGCATGTAAGTATCTCACACATAAGTATATACCTTGAACTAACATACTCAAGCAAATTTACAAAAATTTGTTTCAATTCTGGTATGAAAATTGACCTTGCAATCTGACCCATCATTTCGGGATAGATGCCGGTTTTTGTGAGCGGGATAGATGCCCATAGTAATTAAATGGGAGTGAGGGAGGTGAAATTTTTTTTTGTTAATACTGCGGCAAAAAGTCCAAAAATGATGGTTTTTTAAATATTTTCAACTGGCGTGGTCAATTTTTGGAATTACATTCATTTTTAACACATATTGTCAATTCTCAAAAACACCTTTTTCATTTTTTTATTAATTAAACTTCCATTGTGAATTTTTGATGTTCATTTTATTTATTGTGCATGAAATAAAAGAATTTCATCGAATTCAATCTTCCAGGAGCCTTTTTTGGGGGGGTTTTGGGTAGTGGCATCTATCCCTCACCAAATCGGCATCTAACCCGCACTGAGGGGATAGATGCCAGTAGGTGCGGGTTAGATGCCGGTCAAAAAGTGACCTTGTTTTTTTTTCAAATTGCAAAAAAACTACTGGATAAAAAAAATTACGCTTTTAGTATGATATAGAGGAATAATTGCTCTACCAATTGGCGCAAATTTGAAATCATTTCGATGAAAATTATGGCAGTGAGGCTCAAAAAACCGCGACACACCGGCATCTAACCCCCGACTATGGGCATCTAACCCGCAACCACCCTACGTCCAAATTTCCAAAATATCTCAGGATCCTCCTTCTTATAATGGTGCTGAGTCTATCCTTCACACCTAGCTCTTCCAGTATTGACCTGTTTGTTCTGTTCTTAGTCCATGAGATTCTAAGCATTCATCTATAGTAAGTAGTACATTTCAAATGCATCTATCGGGCTCTGATCTGTTTTCTTCACTGTCCACGTCTCCGAGGCATATAGGAATGTTGAGAATACAAGAGTTTTTACAATCTTTAATTTTGTTCTTTTGGAGATTCCATGGCTTTTCCAGATTTGGCAGAGTTTTCCTACAGCTGTTTTCGCAATCGATGCATGTCTTCTTATCTCATCTTCTGAACTTCCACTGTTGGTTTTGGTTATTAGGGAGCCTAAATATACAAAGCTTTGTACCACTTCTATTCCATCAATCTCTTGCAGGTCTGGTTGGTTGTTATTCACCCTGTCTATTACCCTATTGACAAAAAGTATGTGATAGCATGCTAAAACGCATGCTTTTATGCATAGCACAAGCATGTGTGAATTTGGACTTTTTTCAAAAAAAGCATGCGATTCAGCCTGCGAATATCATGTGTAAAAGTAATGTTAAAGCATGTAAAATGAAATAAAAATTGAAAAAATGTTTGCCCTGGGCGGGGATTGAACCTGGGACCCGAAGTTTCTGTTTCTCCACATTACCTAACCAGCTCAGCCGCTTTGCTGCTAGCAATGTGTGGAGTTATTTCCACATAGGTACATGTTTGCACTTTTTGTACTTGGGAAAAAAATTTAATAAGTTCACAACGCACAAACATTTATGCGGAAATAACTCCACTCTTCGCAAGCGGCAAAGTGGCAGAGTGGGTTAGGTGACGCGGCAAAATAGAAACTGCGGGTCCCCAGTTTGATTCCCACCCTGGGGAGAAGATTTTTTTCAAATTTTCTTTTATTTTACATGCTTTAACATTACTTTTACGCATGCTATTCGCAGGCTGAATTGCATGTTTATTTTTGAAAAAAGTCCAAATTCACACATTACGCATCAACACGCCTGTTTTTATGGATAATTTTGTCAATAGGGTATCATCATTGAAAAAAGTCCAAATTCACACATTACGCATCAACACGCCTGTTTTTATGGATAATTTTGTCAATAGGGTATCATCATCTTGGTCTTTGATTTGTTCACCTTCAGACCCTTGGCTAGAGTAACTTGTTCAATGTTGCCCATGATCTCCTTCATGTCGTCAATGTTTTCAGCCAGTATTGTGCAGTGTTGGCGTCCCGTAACGGTAACTGTAACGAAAAACGAAAATAACGAAATTTTTTTCGTTACAGGTAACGGAACTGTAACGAAAACGTTATTTTAATCAGGTGATGTTGTGTAACTGAAACGTAACGTAACGATATTTTTCTGAAAGTAACGTAACAAAAAACGGAAAAATTTTGTTACCTTTTTCGTTATTTTTTTAGTTACAAATTACAAAACAAACCCTTAAAAAACTCTGATTTGTGTAGCTCTAGCTATGAAAATTTGAAGTGAAGTCAAAAAAAATGACTAAAATGAGTTTTCAGTGTTTTCATTTGTCTGATTTTGAGTGCTGTAACGCTATATTTTTCGTTACACTGGTATTTGAACCTTCTTGTAACGTTATTTTCGTTATTTTTGTCACATTTTTTCCGCCACAAATGCATTTTACATCAAAATATACGTTGAAAAAACACTTCTGTAACAAAAAAATTGTAACGGAAATAACGAAAATAACGTAACGAAAAAATGTAAATACAGGTGTAACGAAAAATACTGTTACAGCAACTTTTTCGTTACAAAATACCATAACGAAAAACGTAACTAAAAAAATATAAATTTTGTAACGTAACGAAATAACGGAACGAAAAAAAATATCGTTATGGCCAACACTGATTGTGGTGTCATCTGCATATCTCAGTTTAGATATTTTCCTGCCTCCCATCATAACTCTTTTCTTCCATCCTTCTAGAGCTTCCCTCATTATCCATTCTCCATATGTGTTGAACAATCTTGGGCTGAGAATGCATCCCTGCCTCACTCCTTTGTAGGTCTTGAAGTCATCAGTCAGTTCCCCTTCTACCTTTACCTGTGCATTGTTGTTTTTATACAGGTTCTTCATCAGGTCTATCACTATCAGGTGTTTTGGTACTCCCATTTTTCCAAGGATTCCCCATGGAAATCTGGCACCGGAAATAAATTTGCTGTCTTGAAAGCTCTCTTGCTCAAAAATTGTTTACAAAAAATTGCACAAACTAGCTTACTTTAACCCCTTTGCATTTACGGTATTTTTTTTCAAATCCGGTGTCCAATTGAAGCTCTGGTCACTCTCGTCAAAAACTGGCGATTTTTTTTGGAAGTCATTTTCGTGCTCAGCAACCTCAAATTGGCCTGAAAACGTCGTAAAAATACAATTTTTGCTAAATTTTGAGTCTCAAATTTTTGGAAGTCATTTTCGTGCTCAGCAACCTCAAATTGGCCTGAAAACGTCGTAAAAATACAATTTTTGCTAAATTTTGAGTCTCAAAATAAAATTGATCATTTTCAGCAAAAGGATGTACTCCGGAGTAACTAAATCTGGCACCGGAAATGAATTCGCCGTCTCAACAAACCCCTCCCCTCCTCTCGCCATTTTTTGAAAAAAAAAGGCTTACAAAAAGTCATCAGCAATTATTTACGAAAAAAATAGCAGTAGGTAATTTGTAAAATCAGATCAGATACCTACCCACTTATATTCAAAATGTTGGAAATTGATCAATTTTAATTCTCAAGTTTTTAAAAGTCTGGCACAAAATATGAAGACTTCGTTACCATTTCTTCAAGTTTTCAAAACCTACTCGTATGTACAAAATATTGTAAAATCAATTTAATTCTCCATCAGGAATATTAGAAATTCATCAATCTTTTTACCAATTTTTCAATTTCCACGCAGATACATCCAGTTGAAAAGCAAATTTTTGAAATTTACACGAACGAGTTTTTTCGTCAGGATTAACCCTCTCCCCCCCCCCGAATCCAAATTTCCCCGTTTCGAACCATTTTGAAGCTCCTAGTGCAATTTTCAACTTCTCTAGAATTTTAAATTTCTCTAGAAAGGATATAGGTAGGTAAATACACTACAACAGAGTAGGTATACATAACGTAGAACGACGACGACGACGACAACGACAACGACGACGATGATGATGATGACGATGACGGTGCTGAAGAAGCAGGCAGCAAAGCAGGCAGGCAGGCAGGCGAAGGCGAAGCGGACAGAGGCGACAGAAAATGGAAAGGTGTTACAATTGTGAGCGATAAAAAAGGCAAAGAGTGTGTCGATCGATTGATACGATGTTGGGAAATTTCAACACGCATGAGCTCGGCTATAGGGCGAGATAAAAGAGCGCAGAATCCGTTTGGGCCTTTTTCGCCGAGCTGGAAGATGAGTAAAAGCGAACAAACGGCACTTTACTCGCGGGATATGGAACCGCCAGCTCTCGAAAACCAACTTCTAGTCCACACTCTCGGTCTCTTTTTCTTTCGGTTTCTTGTCGGCGGCGGCGGCCCCGCCGCCACCACGCCGCACCGCTCCCTACCCCCTACACGGTGGTGTGCCTGTGCGCGCTGCTGTGCTTGTGCTACACGACGACGACGATCGTTGTGGGTGTCCTTGTGCGCTCCAAATATCCTCCTCGCCCTCGATCCGCACCCCTGCTACGCTACCGCCAATAGGGTACGACCTCGTACACTCCAAAAGTTCTCTCATCCACACCAGTACACGCAAACGCTGCCTGTGGAAAACACACATCGTACGCACGCACACTCCGCTCCGGCGCTACGTATATATTGTACATAAAACGCCGCTAGTACGTCGTCGACCGAATTGTGTGAACTATCGGACGTTCTTCCTCTCTGAATTTCGTTGCTCTGCTCTACTCTGCTCTGCTCTGTACTCTGCCACCGCCACAGCCGCCGCCGCCGCGAGCTGCCGCCACCGTCACCGCCACTGCTCCTCTGCTCTCGCACAATCCCTTCTTATCCGTTTTTGGAAAAACCGCACGACGGCACTCTCGTTCGCGCGCGTTATTTTTCCACTTTCTTACGAATTTTTTCGCCGCTTATTCTCCGTCGAAGCTTTCCGTTCGTCGTCGCTTCCGTACGTTACGTACGCGCGTACAACAATTTTCCGTTGGTTGGAAATTTTCGCGTCGTTGTCGCCGTCGTGGTGGTCGCCCAAGTCGCAGTCGCAATCGCAGTCGTCGCACACACACATTTTCCACCACGCACAACCCCAGAGAGAGAGTGTACTCTACAAATAATACACAGAGCGCAACGACGACGACGACGTATACTCGTGTATGCCAAAAGTACGATACGGCGCGCGAATGCAGCTTTAGCAATGGTGTTCGTCGGCGGAGAATTGCGATCGGTTACGTAGTTTTTCATATCGAACGGTATTAGCGCGTTGGTTTTTTTCTTCTTCCTCGTATATATGCCAGCACATCGGCCGCGTACAGCTATATAGTAAAAATAAGCATTCGATCGCGACGAAATCCGTAAACAAACCGAGAACTGGGCGCGGTGGTGCGATTCTATAGTGATAAATTACCCCTAGCTCGTATCGCAACCGAGTGAGTGCACATCATCTCATCAGTGACCGACCGGTACGGTACCGATTCGTGTGAAAAATCATCGTACATATACTGTAGATACACCAGACGACAACGACAAATGCGTAAAGGGTGGGCGTTCACGCACTTCTCGTCTCAACCATAGGAGGTAAACCAACGATAGTTATGTAAATCGTACGTGCTGATCTTGTGAATCACCATCGCTCTGATCGCTGCAACCATCCAAGTCCTGCAACATGAGCAATATTCGTCGATTCCAACACCATCATCGCCCTGAACTGTTCAGCGGCTCGACCACCGGCTTATTATCGTTACAATGCCTCGAGAATCTAGCGTAATGACCAACGACGCGATCGTCTCCGATCACCGAACCATGTTGTGAACTCGCAACCGGTTCAAAAGCTCGGCTGTTTAGTCGTCCCCGAGTCCATCAACACAAACAGCACAAAGTCACCGACGCCCACCACACCAGCAACATCATCAACATCACCATTGCTGCATCATCCATCCGCAAAGTCGTCTTCTGCATGTTCGCGCGACAGCATTTTTTATGTTATACAACTGTGATAATATAATATCTTCGTATCGGAATGAACAAATCGCTGCGTCGCGTCATCATTGTTTCGTATACTACTTGTTTTGATTAAGTTTTTTTTTGTTTCTTTTTTTTTTTTACTCCTCGACGAAAGCGTTCGTGACATCATTCGCCTTTATTTGCCTATTAAGACGACGACAATATCGCTCCTCCACAGAAACACCGACCAGTGTTTTCACTACCGCCGCCGCTGCTACAGTCGTTATTGCTGCTGTTACTACGAACCGGGTGCCTACTCCTGTGTCCAAAAGCAGGTTGGTAGAATCACTGTGTTTCCTATTCTTCTCATCTCTGCCTGTTTTTCATCTTCTTCTTATACTTAAATGGCCGTGTAATTAGCTTTATAAAACTGCTCGTTTTGATCTGCTGCTGCGGTGCGGTGCTGCCTCGAGTGTGTATACGCGCCAACGCCTCTTCTTTGTTCTTTTTGATACGCACAACGTGTAATTGTATCATCTATTTACGCAGAAAATTGCTGGTTAATGGACTTGTTATGCCTCTTTATCGATAAAATATACCTAATTGGAAATTACTAATACTTATACAAATAAGTACCCACTACAAAAGTCATCAGTCTACATTCTGCGTCAATACTCGACCCTCTTCAAAGACCATACGATTTTATTGAATCGAAGAATCAACGATAGGATAAATGATTTGAAGGACTGAACAGTACAAATTACCAACTTGGCTTTAATTTATCAACTTATAAAATACAATTTTTCAATCACATAAGCACTTTTAGTTAGGTAGTCATTACAGTGAGACAATGAGCGTACTCTCGGTGCATTTTAATAAATAAATAGGTAGGTAACTCGTATTAACAATTTTTTCCTTCAAGAACCTACTTCTTTTGCGGCGAATTAAGAACTATGATTTTTTGCCTTTATAGCCATTAGTAAGGTATGACCTAAATTCTAGACGTCCAACCAGCACACGAGATCTCGACTTAGAAATTCCAACTAGTTACATTTCCATTTCGAGGAACAAATTACTCAACTGGAGAGGCGAAATTCTGACCATGATTCAATGCTAAATATCTACTCGAAAAAGTAAATAACTAGATGAGAAATCTGCACCTGAATTATAGTTTTGTTGCATTCAAATGTTGGAAGAAGTCAAATCTATACCCCGGCCTCCTATTTAAGGATCACCAAAGCATCGAATCCGTAACACAAGTACATATTTGAACTCGGCGACCTCGAATTATTAGGAATCGACATGTCGCATTGCATTTTCAAAAAAATTTTCAAATTGGAGTAAGAGGGCGGTGAATGAGCCACTGATCTTCATTATGTTTGGGCCGTTTTCAAGGAGAATGGTGGAGGGGCGGAGAAGCTGAATGGGGAAAAATATATATATTCGAGAACCAGCGAACTCAAAACTAATTAAAAGATCAATTGGTAACTTCATTTTTAAAATTACAAATTTTAAATTTTTAGTAAAATTTGAGGTCTTTGTGCCACTTACCACCCCCCTCCTCCGTATTAAAATTCTCCTCTGAAAATTAGTTCGTTGAAAAGAGGGTAAAATAATATGGTCTTCGTCGTTATTTTTTCAGATTTTTCAAGAATATCTTTAAATGCTTATAATTTATCGTGGAAATTAAACTTTGTTCTGGATAATTCAATTTTGAGTTTTTCAAAGTCTCGTGACTAAATTTGAATCTCCTACCTATTTTATTCAAAGGCCTGCAAACAGATTATCTCCAAGTACAACCAATCTTTAAATACAAACATTATTATAGGTAGTTCGACAGATTCGTAAGAAAGAAATCTCGTAGGAAAGGTTTTCTGTAATACCAAGCGTTTTTACGGCGAACTGAGTATGCAATTGTATTAACACCGACGAATTGCGTTCACATATTCCATATAACCTGGAACCAAAAATAAAACCGGAAGATTTCGCTCAGATTTCTAACAACTTCTCTCCGATGGTTTATGAGAACTTTTAATTTTTTTTTTTTATTTGGACTGTCGTTCTAACCCTTTGGAGGTTTGCGATGGGAGAGGGAGGGTGAGCCTTGTACTTTTCACGAGGGAACCCTCCCACAAGATAATCTCTGATTTGAATGAAACTTGGATAGGTGGGAAGATGACCTCAAAATACCCCATTTCCCAATTTTCTGCTCCTGGAGTTGATTTTTCGATATTGCGTATTTTTTATTAGTTTTTCTCATATTATGTGAAAAACTCTGATTTCTGGTGATGATTTCAGATTTGGCCGACGATAGTACTTATCAATTAGGTATCAAGCATAGACTCTTTGGCCACAATTTCAGCTGCTGAAGTTCATGTGGTGGGGAGAAACGGTCAATTTTCGAATTCACACATAACATGAGAAAAAACAGTAAAAAATCCTGTTTTCTGAACGGACGGCCGAGTCCGGCCATTGATAGTATGAGTCGATTTGGTATTCGGCACAGACTGCTTTCAAATTTTCCAATGGCATAATTATGTAAACCACCAGATGGACAAAAAATTCAATTTCTGATGATAATTCCAGATCCGGCCGACGGTACTTAGTAATAATCGATTAGGTATCAAGCATAGACCCATTTGGCCAAAATATCAGTAGCTGAAGTTCATGTGGTGTGGAGAGAAACGGCCATTTTTCGAATTTACAGAACGACTTAATACCTGTGTACATAAAACTTCAAACGCTCGTCAAAAATCGAAAAATCAACTTCAGCAGCTGAAGATTGGAGGATGGGGGTATTTTGAGGTCCTTGTTACACCTGTCCAAGTTTCATTCAAATCGCAGATTATCATGTGGGAGGGTTCCTTTGTCAGTTGAACATTGAGCAATTCTGTTTGCAGGATTTCAAAAACAATATACGAGAGATTCACAATCAGTATTAAAATTCACAAAGCTCAATGAGTGAAAGCATGGGTTTTGAGGATGATTAGGTACAATAGTTTGAAGCATCATCTAAAAATTTGAAAAATTACAGAGAAAACACGTTTTCATCTTCTTTTCAAGTAAATGAACTATAATTTTCATAATGGGATCTCAGAATTCGTTCTGGGCATGAGGCACCTCTTCCCTCCCCCCTCCTCCTTCAAAAATAAAAATATGTTGATGGGTTAAAAGATTGACTCATTTTTTTGATTCGATGCTTGTGGATTGACCCTTCCTTCCCATCACTTCTTTAGAACCTGATCAAAATGCCAAAACCTTACGACATGGAAGATATCTTCATAACTTTTATGGGAAAAAATGAAAAATTTTGAGAACATGTATCGAAGTTTGAAATTGTGTATAAGTAATATTTTGT
Source organism: Planococcus citri (assembly GCF_950023065.1). Taxonomy (NCBI): domain Eukaryota; kingdom Metazoa; phylum Arthropoda; class Insecta; order Hemiptera; family Pseudococcidae; genus Planococcus; species Planococcus citri. The sequence goes on along the minus strand of NC_088678.1, from coordinate 58,777,993 downwards.
CGTATTTTAGTGACAGGTTTTGCAATCAATGCTGCAGAGAAAGAGGAGCAGAAAATTTGTCCATTGCTCTTACTTAGTGGGGGGGGGTCCAGAAATGGAGGGTCTCAGATATGTAATATCTAATAGAATCGGATTCAAAAAAACTGAAAAAAAAACATAATTTCTATGTTTTTTAATAAAAAGTAGGTAATTCTTGACGTTTGTGATTTCATAATTTTCCCTCGGGTCAATTTTTTTGGAAGAAAGATGTCGAAATGGCGCTTGCTTCTGACTCCTTTTAGATCTCAACAGAGTTATTGGCTAAAAATTTTGTTTGAAGCAATTCTTGCCAAATTGCAGTTCTGAAGTAACCTAGCTTCAAAATCTCAAAGCCAAACTTGAGTGTTTATAGACGATGTAAACTTGAGTATCATTTTGGCTATAGATTAGTACAATATAATGAAGAACAATTCAACGCTCCAAATTATTAAAGGAATATTTTCTACTTTTTAAAAATAGAAAGAAAATTTGAAGGTTTATTATTCAATTTGAATCTAGAATTAATTTCGAATTCTCCATGCAGTTTTGGAAAAATCACTGTGTTTTCAATCATCAAGTAAAAAAAAATTAGCTCCAAATATTTCATCACATTTGCAAACAAAAAAGTGTGGCTAATACAGGATTTTAAATTTATATTTCCTTTAATCGAACAGTTTTTACTTTTTCTTGAAAATCTATTTACGAGTAAGTTGAAGAAGAAAAAAACACAAAATATCGAACTGCAAAAAAGTCTGGGCTTTGACAACTTATCTCGAGTCCACGTGAGATCTACTATTTTTATCCACTACAAAAATCAAGGAGCTGATAAGAGAACTCTTGGTCACTCAATCACCAACTTTGCTTTTTTTTTACCAAAGTGTGATTTTACATTTGAATAACAATCACATGTTGAAGCCCAATTTTGACTATAGGGTGCAAAAATACTTTTTAAGAATCCAAATATTTCAACAAAAATAAATTTTTTTAATGTTAAAAAAATTTATTAGAGTGGGAAAAAATACCTTTTAAGAACCTAAATTAAAAAAAAAAAAGTTCTAAATTGTTAAGAAATAATGATCTTTTTGCTCATGTCAAAAATGACTTTTTTTACCCAGGATTTCAACTGTCAACTGGTCCATTTCAAGATTTCAGAAAATTATTTTGAAGAAAAATTTGCGATCAAAATTACTCTGTTTTCATATGCACGTTGAAAAATGGCCCTCAAACTAGGTGGAAAGTGACTCTAAAATTGAAATATGTCCTGGAGAAGATTCCTGAAGTTGTAGCTGGCATTCTCGATCACCTACTTCGGAATTTTGAGGTTTTTTTCGAAAAAATTATACCTCTGAATTTGATGTTCTCAGATGTGATCAGAAATGTGACCTTACGGAATAATGACTGATCAGTGATCATTTTGAATGTTGATCAATTTTTGTAATTTTTGAACAATCTTGAATTTTTTTATGGTGCTGCTTTTTGTTCTCCATGCTCAAGGTTTATGTGAAAAATTAGTTTCTGAATGACCTAGATATTTCCGTTTGAGTTTGGCTCTGCTTAAATCGATTTCAGGATTACTTACTCAAAGGTGGGACTACTCGTTAGATTCAATACATTTTTCCTTAATTATCTAGTTAAGAAGTAACGGGTGTTTTTGAATTCTGAAAAACCTATTTTTTTTAATGCTCCTAGGTATTTGTATTTGTCCAGAATAAATAAAAAGTACCAATTCCAAGAAACGAAAAAAAACATCACAAAATAATCCTCGAATTAAAACTTCTCCACAAAAAACTACAATATAATATATGTATTTTATCTATAGCGAACCTGGAGAGGAAACATTCCGCACGAACAAAAACAACACAGGCAAAAATGAACAAAACCCGCCATCTCATTAACGGCAATTTCCTACAATGTTCAAATAAATAGACGAATTTATCACAAAACAGGGTGTTTTGTTAAGACGCGTTAAAATAGCCCGCAACTTATTTCACGTAACCGCTTGACAATTTGCCTATTGTGTATAAAGGTACAACTTTAACTCAGGATGTCGAGAATGAATAGTCGTGAAATATGTCATTCAAGTCCCATTTTCCAGCACGTATTTCACGCCGCCCTAACCCATATTGATAACGGGATTGTCAACGCACTCAACAATTTGCCTATCAAAAATTGCTCGTTTTATATGTGCTCGTAAAAAGTAAAATATTCAACAAACACCTTCGAATCGCTGGCTCGTTCTTTTGTAAACATCACATTCGCGAGAAGAGACCTCTTGTGCTATTGATTCCCTGTCTCCAATCTTCATCTTACTCAATTCACGTTTGTAGTAGGTAGTGCCGAGTGTATAATAATCACGATAACGACTTGTTATATGTATACAGAGTATAGAGTACGTATATATATACGAACATAATAATTGGTCAATTACAAGCACGATAAAAAAAATCTTCGTCGAGTGTGAGCTTCCTCTTGAAATATCTTAACCCGTTAATTATTATTATGTTAGTACGTGTAGTTTGAATAATTAATAAAAGCGATTATTTCATCGAGAAGAAGCACTTTTGTTAATCGATTGCCGAATACGACAAATTAACAAACATACGTAATAAACAAGACCATATGTATGCAGTATAGTTAACTACGTATTAATACTTGTAAGTATCCATTATGTGGGCGAACCCTCGATTAATTATTCTACGAAGTATGTGTGTACGTATTCGATCAGAGATTATAAATTTCAACTTGGGATTTATTTGTTATCGCGTTTATAACTATCCTACAGGGTGATTTTAAACCTTTCTCTCGTTTCTTCATTTATTAAGTAGATAAATAGGCAACTTATTTTATTTTGTACACAGATAGTTCTAAAAGCTGGAACAGAGTTCTACACGTAAACTCGTTAAAATCAAAGGAGAGATTGCATCATTTAAGTTTTCCATTTATGATCGTTTTTAGAAAATGAAAATTTTTAAAAATAATTTTGAAGTTTGCCACACTCCTTGATGCCTCTTAGTTTTTCGTAAAAAATAATGTGAAATTCGACCGCTTCAGAGTTCTGTAAAACCTTTACTAGTGTGTTGAGATTTTCATGATTTCAGCCAGCAAGATTTTCCGGAAATCAGTCATATTTGAGCGCCTGAGCGGATACAGGGTATGGGCAGAGTATTTAGAAAAATAAAGCAACTGTTTTTAAAAAGAGTTTTTCAAGAAAGTTGAAATTTTTTCTTGGTTCTTTTTGCTCGAAACGACATTGTTTTTTGACTAATGATGATGAATTATACTCGATAGGTATTGATGATAATGAATGGAATTCAAAATTAATGTCAGAAGGAGTTTTTAAGAGCTTATTAAGAACTCATCCTTTTGAAATTTTTGATTAAGAGTTCCAAGTTCCAAGTGGAAAATGATTGGTTCTGATAAGATCTAATCTGATCCAAATATTCTATGGATCCAATTTGGCGTGGCTAGTTTTCCCTAGATGTAATGTTCAGATCAATGTTTTGGTCAAATTAGATCTGCTCAGACATGATTTCAATCAGATCCGAGAAGGGAGACTTGATTGAATTTTACCAGACCAGATCACACCTGAGATCCAAGACCTCATCAGGTCCATCATTTTCCAGCTTCAGTCTCCAACCATTTTAGACTCTTTTTGAATAAAAGTTGAGAGTTTTATTCAGTGTGGAACTTTTCAAAAACTCCATGCTCATCCATCAGCAGATCTAATGAAATATGGGGGGGGGGGAGTGTTCTGAACTGATTAATTATACCCATCCGGAGGAAAATAATCAGATCTGATTAGATCTCCTCGGCTGTGCTTAGACCTGTCTGATTAGCATTAATGAGACCTACTTAGACTCGTTTGATTACATTTGATTGAATTTGATCAGATTTAAACATTTTCTGAATCCACTGAATCAATAATTTTGAATTCGGTCACATCAAGATTTTGATCTGACCAGGCATAATCAATCCCTATCATTTCCTTTGAGAAAGCAAAAATCTGCCCCACAGTCTACAGGATTTCATGCAAAATGAAAAATCGAAAATGATACCACCTAGGTACGATGGATTTAGCATGTGAAATGAACTAGTCTAGCACTATAAGTAATAAATAATTAGTTAAGTACTTAACCTCAAAATGAAATTCTTCAAGAAAAATAGAAAATATTCATCATCATACACTGTTGTAGTAGGTACTAAAATATACATTTTTGAAAAATTGAGGGGCATCATGGAAATGGGGCCTTTGTCATTTTTTTGTTTTTTGTTTTTCATTTTTACAATTTTGAATGCATTAAAAATATTTTTTAAATTAATTCCATCATATTCGGTGGTATTGAAGTGTTCTTCCATGAAAAAAAAAACAAATTGAAAAATGTTTGCTTAGAGAATTTTTTTAAAAATACTATATTTGAACTTGTAAAAATCAGTGAAAAAAATTGACCAAGACCCCTTTTCCACGAAGCCCCTGGATTGAAAAAATTCAAATTTTTCAACATCTAAAAATTTTGAAACAATCATATGTATTTTAATTTGTGTAAAGTAAATCGTGTGAGTCTAATTTTAGAACTCTCTTTAAGAACTTCAAATTGATGCATTTTTTGCCTATCTAAAACACACAAAAAAACAAAATAATATTTTTTCACCTACTTAATCGAATAGTGGTAGTTTTGAGCCTTTCTAGAGCCTCTAACATTTTTGGGGTTTTCAGTTCTGAAAAAAAAAACGTAGTGAAAAATATCAAAATTCAATTCAGCGCTCATATACCTACATATTACGAATCTGATCGGTGTGTAGGGGGCGTGGAAGAGGTAAACATCCAAATTGTGACCATAACGTGAGCCCATTGATTACAAATCTGACGTTAGTTTTTTCGATTGAAGCAATGGTGGAAGAGTGGATAGAGTGAAACTTGATATTTGACTTCATCAATGAAGTCAGTGTTCTCTGATAAGTAAATTGATTGGTCACTTGCTTTTTTTTTTAAATGAAAACTGAAAAGTGAAATGAAAAGTACATATGAACTTTTCTTTTCGACTTTTTATTGAAAGAAAAGTACATACTTAATTTCACTTTTCAGACTGCACATCTCTATAATTATCTACCTATGTAATATGTTAGAAACTTTGAAATGTTCTGGAGACTTAACGAAGGAACTTTAAAAAAAAATTGTAAGAACCAAAGTTGTAGAGAAATGAATTTCCACTCAATTATTACATGCTTTAGTTTTTTTTTCTAAAAGACTCCTTCCACTTTATTAAGAATTGAATTTTATTTATTTATTTATTACATTTTTATTAAAATCCAGATGCATTCACAAAATCGTATCTTATTGATTTTCCAGGAATTTTTTTTTGATTTTTCAAAATTTCGGGAGACTGCAAAGATCTTTCTAAATAGGTACCTAGTCCCATTGTCATAAGGAATATGCAAAAATATATTCCTATCCCATTAATGCACCAAAAGTCTATTGAATTTCTCTTGCCTCCCTCCCCCCTCCCATGTATTTTTTGTTGAAACATTACGAAATAATATTCAGAGGTCTGCCATTAAACAAACACTCGACACACAGTGAGCGAGAAATCAAACATCTTTTGCCCCTGTTTTCAGTTATCAAGCCTGCTCTCGATCTATTCGTGCAAGTTAGACTACGCCACCTTTTTCGCTCCTTCGATTGATTGATATTGTCATATAAGAGTTGTTCAATTTTTGAATTTTTACATACTTATTTTAAGATAGCTACATTTTAACCAACCATTTTTTTTTTGAATAATTTGTATTTCATTTTTCTGCTTACTGCTGATTTTCTTAACACTTCTCAACAATTCCTCGATAAATACGTATACCAAACGAAATAATCAATAATGCTCACTTCGAATAAGTAATACATTCTTTAATAATTTTTATAATTTCTGAAAATATCAAGATCTGTAAACATACCGCGCAAATTTATATACAACTCATATAGGCATGCGCTTTTCATCCACGCATGTTCTGCTGACGTCATTTAAAGTTCGTTTTTCAATATCTCCCTTCATTTTTCAAAAAAAAAAAACACACCTCAACCCATCCTATTATTCATCTACCGCCCAATCATTTTTATAAATAAACACGGGTTCCAATATCTGTTCCATTGAATTGAGTAGGTAAGGTACAAGCCCCTAAGTAATCTATTTTATTTCACACGTAAGTTAAAATAATAATTATCACACGATTAAATATTTTATACCTACGTTAGCAATTTTCATCTTTCCGAAATAATTATAAAAATTGTTCGCAAAATCAAAGGAATCACATATCTTTTGAATAGCATCTCGCATACCTATCGTTATCTCGTGGAATTCAATTAGTTTTAAAAAATGTTCCCAGCAGCGGTATTTTAAACAGCGAAAAAAAGACGTAAAAAAATCAACTCAACTCGGTACCATGATACTTTACTTTTATACAAAAATAATCGAAGTGTCAACATTTCGGTGGTTCATTAATCCTATCAACATTACAACTTTGATAACTCGTTATCGCTTTCAAGAAACGATTCGTCGGCTGCTGAAATTAATTAAACTTTTTTGCCTTAGTTTATCCAGCATTGAGTATACGGTACACATGTCGTATTCTATTAATTTTCGCAATTCTCTTTCAAAAAGCTATACTATACGCGTACCATACACGTACCTACGGCACCGAAATGTTGATTTATTTGAAATATTGCATTTTACTCGTTGTATACTTACATTTTATACCAACAAAATGAGGCGAATAGTTCAGTAATGATAAAATAGTTGAAGTGTATTATCGTGTAAATGATACCACTCAAAATTTTTTTTCGAAAATAAATCGAACGCCGTTGCGCACGCGTATTTCGTTCGTTTCGCCATGCTCTCTACGAACACAGTAGCTCGACTACCCGAAGCGACAATTTAGCTTATACCTCGCGTGTGCCATTAAAATTGAAAGTTACGTTACGTTATCTATGTATAAGTGAAACATAAGAGATCAATAAGTTGCCTAATTTTCTAACGGCAATTTTTCATAGCTTAATGATGATGAATGGGCAATTTAGGTTGCATCTGTTTTTCATTTTTTTTTTTTACTAACCCGAGTATAAAATGGAGAAGGGGGTGGTTGAATGTAGTAAAAGAAGACGGCGTTAGAGCGTAAAATTTAGTTGAAGAAGTGCCTACTTATTTAAATGTTTGTTCAGTAGATTTTCTTTATTTATCCTAAAATAATTCTAAGGAATTTTTACCCATCAAGCAATTTCATTTTCTGATAGCGAAGATAGGTTGCTGATTACGAATCACGACAGAACACTCAGAAAAATCGCAATAAGTGAGATCTAAACGAAATTAAAGTTGAAAGTACGAGTGGGATAAATAGTTTTGTGCATTCCTTCTCACCCCTTTCTCCATCTAAATTTGCTTTAAATTGTTGCCCTATATTTTCATGAATATAGGTGTACCCAGTACATGTAACTAATGAACTACCATCTACATTTAATCATCCACAAATTTTTCAAGTAAAGACCAGTAACTATTGGAAACATTTTTGTTTTAATAAATAATTGAAAAATATTTATAAATCGAACGCGTTGTGTATTTCACTCTAAAAGTTGAAAACTTCGTCAATTATCCAACTCCTAAATCGATTCGACACATTTTCCGGTCGTTTCAAAGCCTACATTATAAAGTTGTATTTTTTCCAGTATTTTAGCAAACTTCCCAACAAAGGGTAGAAATTAACTTTAACAATTGAAAATTCTTCCGATGCATAGTTCCTATACTTCTTTAATTATTGATTTTATAGCATTCGACGTTGATTCGTTCGTTATGGAAAATTTCCCGAATAACTTTGGCTATATACCGGCTCCGGAATGATTGAAATATATGTGCATTTGAATTCAAGACGGGGAGGGGAGGGGAGAGGTAGAATTGATTGAGAGCCAATTTTTCAATTACTCTGTCTGAAAGATATCTGATTAGTTTATGAATTTCAAGTTTTTAGAATCGGTGTTACTTTTTTCGTTCAACGTGGGATAACGTTGCAAAAATTGAAAAAAATAAATTGAAATATTGCTATCATAGAATGGTATGTTTTTATGGTGGCCTGACTATTAAAAAGCAGTAAAAAATGTAAGAAGTGTAAGTAAACAAAAAAAATTAAAAACAAAAAATTTCAAAAATTAATAAAAATTGTGATACTTTGTAGAAATGTTGAGAAATTGATCTGCAAATTTTCATCATCATCATTGAACTTTGACCCAGTGAGCTGTTCAGCCCATCTGGGCAACTGTAGAAGAATTGCTCGGTATCATCAAGTTTTTTTTTCGGTCTTCCTCTGCTCCTCTTGCCAGTTGGAGTGTATTCTTTGACTTTTCGAGGGGACTGTTCATCAGGCATTCTATCAACGTATTTTCGCCATTTCTTTCTGTAATCTTTCACTCGTCTAATGATTGGCTCTGCATCCTAGCTCCTTCAAGTTGTCTTCGTTCCTTTTCCCATCTCGTCTCATATCGCACTTTGGGAGTAATAAGGTTACATCTCAAAAAAATTGATTTTGACATTTTTGCATTTTTGGGGTTTGTATGACCCCCCTCAACAAAAAATAACACTTTTGAGTTGGGTACATTATGTAGATCTTGTAAAAAACGCAAATGGCCTAACTCAAAATCCCAACAACATTGCAAGTTGTTTGGAGTTATAAGGGTACATCTCAAAAAACTCCACCTTTTTGAGCAAATTTCGTACATACCTACAAAGTGTTAACAAACAGTTTTGATTGTTTTGAATGTTTGTCAGTTAGAAATAGTCACAAGGAGTGCATTTTTTATTGGTTTGTACTAAATGGAAATTTTTTAAAAAATTGATCACTTTTCAGAAAAATGAATTTGCACATATTTGTACACATGAAAAGTGGTATTACACAGCCCATACTAGATAAACCTCAGACCTTTTGCGGCCCATCTGGACTTTTTGCAGCCCAGTAAGTCTGTTCTGTTTTCACTCGCTACAGACATTCAAAAACAAGTGAACACAGTGTGTATATGAGGCAGAATACCACTAAAGACCTGCATTATCCGATTTTATTAACTTGGCGTTACTATCATGAGCTATTCGAGTTCCTCACCTCTCTGGAAGTGAATGAAAACATTTTTTTGGTGGTGGAAAAAGTCTGGGGAATATATAAAAAACATACACTCGAGTGGGGAGCCCTCCTTAAAAATTGAAAATTGAATTACAAAGGCTAAATATAAGTCTTTCTCCAACCTGATGGAGTATATACCTTCTTTTCATGGCAAAGCAGTGAGCTGCTTTGAGAACACATGGAAAAAATCAAGCGCGCCCCTGCTAGTGCAAACCAAACGTCGGTCCGCAAAAAGTCAGTGAAATGTCATGGGCTGCGTAATGTATGGGGGCAATCTATCAATATAATGAAATTTTAGTTTTTTGAGAAAAACTCAAAAACTAAGGACTCTAGAAAAAAACTAATGACATTATGTCGATTGGAAATTTAATTCTCTACAACTTTGTTAAAATGAAATTTTTTTTGGACGCTTCCTTCCGCCTCCACATCAACTTTAATGAAAGGTTCTAACTCAAAATGTTTTCCAAACATTGAAATATTTCCTCTTTAAGATTTTATTTTTCAAAGTGTTCTTATGCTAAATGAAGGTAGGATACCAGATCTTTAAAATGAGGTGCTATTCATTCCTCACAATTAATTATAAGTTGATAAAAATATTGAATCAAGTTTTGAAAAAAAAGAAAATCACTCTCCTGTAAAATTTCACTTTTTTGAGATGTAACCTTATTACTCCCGAGGTGCGATATATATCCTGCCGTGGCTCGCATGAATCTCACTTCCGCTGTGGTTACTCTGCTTTTTATATCCTTTCTCATCGGCCTTGTTTCACTTCCATACAGCAGCATTGGTCTTGCCAGCATATTGTAGATTCTTATTTGAGTTTTAGCTCTGACTTTTCTTGGAGGAATGGCTCGGTTCAACTTTATTGCTCCGCTTACTCTCAGGAATTTATTGATCTTGAGTTGTGCGTTGACTTCTCCTTCATATGATAGCTCACATCAGAGATATTTAAAGATTTTAACTTGTTCCACTGGCAGTCCATTTACAACAATTTTACTGGGTATTGGCTCTTTCCCCTTGAAGGCAATTACCTTTGTTTTTGACGACGAGATTCTCATACCATATTTATCAGCAGCTTTCTGAAGGTTGTGCATCGCTCTCTGCAAGTCATCTTTGTTGTCAGCAAAGATCACCTGATCATCAGCAAACAGCAGGGTATTGACATGGGTGTCATTGATATCTAGCCCTTTTAGCTTGGTTTTCAGCCATTCTATAATCATGTCGTCGAAGTAGATGTTGAACAGACTACATGACATTGGGCATCCCTGTCTTACTCCTCTTCCTATCTTTTTTGCTTCCGACATGTTTCCAGATCTTACTCTTATTACGTTATCCATGTATATTTCTTCAATTGAGCGTACTATTTGTTCGTTCACTTTGATTTTCCTCAGGATTTCAAACAACTTCTTCCTTTGACTCGATCATACGCCTTCTCCAGATCAACAAAGCACATGTGGGTTTCTAGGTTATATTCTCATCTCTTCTCCATCATCAGCTTTGTTGCGTCTATGCCCTTTTAAAACTTGAAAAAATGTTTGGGAGGTTAAACGAAGGACCCACTTTCTCCCTCTCAAAAAAATGATTATGATTAGTATCTAGAGAATTAAATCTCCAATCCATTGTGGGTCATTAGTTTTTTTCTAGACTGTAGAAGATCCTCCATTTGTGAAGGAGTTGAGTGTATTTTAAAATTTTTTCAACAATTTAAAAAGATGAAATTCAGCTTGTTTTCATGTTAAAAAAGACTTTGGTGATGGCTTTGGCATTTGGCAAATGCTTCAGTGAAAGCACTGGTCACACACAACCTTTCTATTTTAGAGCCTAAAAAAAGACTTTGGTGATGGCTTTGGCATTTGGCAAATGCTTCAGTGAAAGCACTGGTCACACACAACCTTTCTATTTTAGAGCCTAAAATAGATCCTGCAATTCTTAAAAAATTTCTGCGAAAAAGAAAAAATTGTTTTCAAAAAATTCACCCCATCCCATTGCTTTGGATTAAGGTTAACACCCCTGCTCATAAGTGAACCTTGCGAGAGTGTAGTAGATTCGACACTATTTTTCCAAATAATTGGCCTCCAAATTTCTTCAAAAAAAAGTCCCAAAAGATGCAATTGGGCAACTACAACTTTCGAAATTGTATTTTCTCATCACAAGGTGAGTTTTCTACAATTTGGGGGTGATTTTGAATCGATGTATCAGAAAAGATATTTTTTGGCCCTCAAATTTTTTGAAAAATTGCCCCAAAAAAGTCTAAAAATGCTATTGAACAGCTATAAAACTTTGGGAATCGTCTTTTCTATAGTCACAAAACGAGTTTCCTGGAGTTTCGGTGCGATTTTCAACCCTGCGCATCCAAATCGATATTTTTTGGGCCCAAAATTTTCAAAAAATGGTCCAGAAAAAGTCGAAAAATGCGATTGAGCTGCTGCAACTTTCAGGGTGATCAACTCGGAAAATACGATTCCCAAAATTTTATCGGCCCAGCGAATTGCATTTTTTGACTATTTTTGGGCAATTTTTTGATAAGTACATATTTTAAGGCTCAAAACATACCTTTTTTGGAATCACGGCCAAATTTTTAAAAAAAACTCGACTTATGACCAAAAAAGACACTTTTTTTATTGGTGAAACAGGTCAAAATGAAGAAATTTTAAAACCTTTGGACCCCCGTGGGACCCGCAATTTAACGATTGGGCAGCTGTAAATTCTTTGGAGGGCTAACCTAGAGGTTCTCTCACTTTTTTTTTTAAAAAAAAAAAGGAAGAAAGAACAAGTCAAACCGATTGCTGCATGTTCGTGAAGTTCCTGGTCAGTTTTCTAGAACGTTTAATCGTTTTTCTGCCGACGTTTGTACAAAGCATACCCATTGTGTTGTACCTGAGTACTACATATATTCAATTCGACTAAAATTGGCGAAGAGAGCAATAAAAAAAACCCTGACAAAAAATAGGAAACATGGGTGAATTCGAAGGATCGGAAACGTATCGATTCCCTATACACAAATATGTACATCTTGACAAGCCATCACATATTTTAATATTCGGAAACGCAATATTTGATATTTTTGAAGTCGTGGAAATTTTGACATAGGTTTCTTTCAGTTGATAGTGATACGTAGGTACGTATAACGATCTTGATAGTATAGGAGCAGCACCAGACAGATCTTGTATAAAATTATAGGGTCTGCGAAACATTCGCTATAAATATAAATATCCCCATTAATTTTTGAGCTTATTTCTAGTGGTAATTTTTATTACAGTCTAAACGAGCTTCAGCTTTTCCGGTAGATTAGACACAATTTGGCAAATTTGAGTGCCACAGTACTCATATTTCATTTCAACTACAATAATATGTAGATATTTAAACGATGAAAAATTTTCTGTTACAGGTACCGACAGCAGCAATGCGATCTATTTCGTGTCGGTTGTGGTGCTGGTTCGGTAGCATTGGAAGAGTGACGACACCGCTGGCGGCAGTGGTTGGACAATGCCCTTGGGCGAACTCTTCAGCTGCGTGTGGTTGGTACTCTTAGCTCTTTACTTGATGACTACGTTTCCAAGCTGTTTTCACTGCAGTTCTTATCCGACAACTACGTACTTATCATCATCATCATCATCTTCATCATCTTCACACTCTTCTTCGTCTCCATCACAGTCATCGCAACCAGAACAGAAATCTGCCACCGCCGCCATTTCCTCGCATACTTCTTGTCACCACCAGATCATAACCTCTGAATTTATAAGCTCAGACTGCCAGCAAGTACTTCAGAAACAACAAGAGCCTAGGATGCGAATCACCGGCCAAATAAGCGAAGGGCCCGGTCCGCCTTCGTGCGCGGCGCCCTGCTCCGATAAACAGCGAAGCGACTCGAGAAAATCGTTTTGCCATCGTTACCTTAATGAAAAAGACTGCGCCGAACCGTGGTCGATGGACTGGTCGTCGATTCGGTTAAGACACTGTTGCGAACACTCGGTCCGAGAGGCTGTGCCTAATGCCGACGAATCGTTAAAAGATCCGCAACAGTGTGAACGGCATGTGCGTGATCTATTGGAATTGGATGCCTTTGTAGCCAAAGTTACGTGTCAATTTGAACAGATTTTACTCAGATACGATTGCAATCAAAATTATTCGGTTAATAGTTGTCAAAAGTGCAAGGTAAATATACATGTCACTCATCAAATAGGTATATAATGTATGTATGTACTCGTAGTACGATATAAGAAAAGAGTTTATTGAATTATGATGCATAAAAATGTTCTTAGGTAGGTACCTATCTAGTTGTTTCACCCACATAGGTCAAAGGGGACAAATCCATTTTATTCGAGTTCAAAATTCGAAATATTTCGATGTATTCATTAAAACCGTCAAATTTTTTGAAACATTACAATTTCCCAGTTCTGAACTTGAATTATTTTTTATGAATGCAATCTAATTTTTATAGAATAATTAATTTTATTTTTGGTCAAAATTTGACTCATCGAGAGTCTAAAAGCAATAAACTAACATCGAGACACTCACGTTTAATAACACCTATTTAATTTCAATCATTTATTATTATGGTAGGTACACAACCTTCTATGTACATACATCTCGTTACTTCGAATAAAAAGTAAAAATCCACAATAATTCAATAAAACTTGAAGTATTTCGGGGGAGGGGGATTAGATTTAATCGAACCAAGCTAGAAATTGGTCGTACTGACATACACACATCTGATTGGAAATGCGCTTATCTGAACAGATGAAAGCATCTTCACACAAGAAACAATGAGCAGATCCTATAAGATCATGATTGCTCACATCTGATCAGACCTGCTCAGGCCAGTTTGATTAGATTTGATTCGATTAGATCAGATCAGATCAGATCAGATCAGATCACTCTCGGACATTCCTTACCTCCTGTTCTAATCCAATCATTTTCCTCTAGAATAAAAAGAAAAATTTCATCAATGTTAAATTTGTAAAATCAATGCATAATTGTACCTACTAATCAATGAGATTTTAATAAAAATCAGAACAATGTACCTACCTACCTTACCTTTTGAGTTTAAGTTTTCCCAAATTGAGGTTTCAGTAGGGAAAACTGTGATAAAAACTTTAGCATACCCAATCATAATAAGTCATTAATTCCAGATATTCTGATGTTAGTTTTCAAAATAAAGATTTCCATGCTAATTTGATGAAAAAAATTCAATTGGTCTTTTCTTTTTCTTTCTTTCTTTTTTTTATTATTAATATTTTGAGACTTGTCCTCCAATGCGTAAAAATATATAATTAAATTGTCAGTTTTGGGGGTCAGATTTTTTTGAAAATTGGAAGAAAATGCCAGAAATTCGGCTAAACTACTAAAAATGAGTTCTTATGCGGAAATCTCTGGGTCATTCACCTCTCGGTTTCATTCATTTTTCTACCATGTGCATAGGAAATCGTAGGGTAGCTTTTAAAAAAATTTAAATTGCTCAAACAAAAAATTGAAAGACTATAAGGTTTTAGATATTTTACAAAAAAGTCTAAAAATCGGATTTTATGAAAAAATTAGATGACCAAGGACGAACGATTAGCCAGAAAAAAATGCATTTATGGTCGCCCATTTGAATAACAATCCATACACTTACTCGATATCCAATTTTGAAATTATATAAGTTGAAAAATGATGATATTGTTTGAGGGGTCAATTTTTTTCAAAGAAATGCCTCAAAATCTCAAAATGTGCGATTAAGCAGCTGCAACTATGGGGATCGTCTTTCTTTCTAGGTCATATTCTATGACTACCAAAGTGTTTTGACGGCTACTTTCGACATGGCTGAAAAAAAATATTGTATATTTTTGAGTTTTTTCGGATTAAAATTTTTTTAAATTATTTTTTTTTAAGCAATTCGATAAGTATTTTTAATTTTTTGGTTTCTCTTTAAATTATCTCGCTTACAAGTGAGGTTTCCTAACTGACAGAAAAATTCTCGAAGAAAACTGAAATATCCCTTAAAGTACACCAGTGAGCCCAGTTTTAGACGTTGAATTTCATTTTAGAATTTTTGAACAATAATACGTATGACTTATATTTTCTATACAAAAAATCAAAATTTGTTAACATTGAAATAGAACACCTAAATTTTGATCTGTATTTTATTTTTAATCTCTTTAATCAATTAGTAGCGGTTTGAAGCTTTTTCGCAGCCTTCAAAAGATTTTCAGATTTTCCAGTTTTGAAAAAATTGTCATAAAAGGCCAAAAAGAAATTCATCACATTTTCAACACTGAGGATTCCAAAATTGGCTGATTTTCTGGAGGCTCTAAAAGAGTTCTAAACCATAAACCAAATTTTAGCTTTTCGTATACCGTCAGGCGGGGTCACTTTGATTTTAAAAAATGTTTTCTGCTCTGTACGACGTAGAAAGATGTTTTTGAAAAAATTGCACCACTCAGTGTGTAAAGTACGTCAAAACGCACAAAATGACCTTTTTGATTTTTGTTTTTGTTTTTTTTTGTGCCTCAAAATTGCCCTCAAAGGCCGTATCAAAGTCACCCACGAGATGGGGTCACTTTGATAGGGGTACTTTTTTTTTCAAAAAATGATTTCTCATCACCTTAGACCTACTATACAAAATTTCATCAATTTTGGCTGAGAAGAAGTCATCATATTACATTATTGAAAAAGCGATAAAAGCCCCTGTATTTCCTCAATTTTTTATAAAATTCAGTTTTTTAACAAAATTTTTAGATATTCAATAAAATACCTTTGCGACCTATCAAAATGGGATGAAATTTCACGCTGAATTCGAAAATGGCATTGATTTTTACTTTAGTCTCAAAACTTAAATTTTTAGCCTCAAAAATGAAAAATCGATAACATCCCCACTGAGAACAATGGGCCAAGGATCGGAGGCACCTCAACCTAGAAACTCAAAATTTTTGGAGATATTTCCCGAGGAGTGTAGCTTTACGATAGACTATCAGCCAATGTTCTATTACATATCTGAAAATACTATAACATCAACTTTTGTTGAGTGATAAAAAATCTTGAAAAATTACCACTTTTAAAAAACTCGATTAAAAGCAGGGACGAAAATAATTATATACCAACTCAACACTGTTATCGTATCAATTCACCATCAGTGTAACCACTTTGCTCGGAAAACGAATTTAATTCGATGTTTTACTCGCTCCACAGATCAAAACGTGCAGAAAAATAAGCGCTATCAAAGTCACCTCGCGAAATCAAAGTGACCCCACCTGATGGTAAATTCCATAAAATTTTCCTGAAAAATTCAAAACTCGTAAGCTATTAATTTCTTATTTAACCAGGGCCCAGCCCAGGTAGAATTTTTTCGGGGGCTATCCTCTGGGCTATTATCTTCTGTTTTTTTTTGTAATGGGCAAAATCAATTTCCCTATGGCTATTTTAAGGCTCAATCTCATCACCAGCTGTATTAAGGTCTTTTTGGATTTGACGCTCAATTTTCTTCAGAAATAACTTCTCAGCTGTTAAGAAGAAAACTGAAATCACGCACGATTTGTAAGAAAGATACCTACCCCCCCCCCCCCCCCATCATCAAACTCGGAATTCCATAAATGTTTTGAAACATATTATTGTTAGAGAAATCTGTTATAGTTACCTATTTATTGAAAAACTGGAAACCCAAACCAATGCAAGTTCCTTCATTTTGTATAAATCGTCATCTGAAAATGATTATTTTTCTACCGCTCAAATCCCCCCCCCCCTCAAAAATTCAAAGGACTAAATACAATTTCACAGTTCTAAAAAATGAAGTAATTTATAAGTAAGTAGGTAATATAATACCTATAAAAACTAAGGAGTTTTATGAAAAAAATCTCATCTTTTTCTGTGTGGATATATTTGAAAGATCGGGGGCGGAGGAGGAATTTCAATCCATCCCAAAGAAGCATCGTACGAATACATAAAAATAATTTGAATGCCTGCTTGGTTTGCTGTAAATACTAGCTACGCTTTTTTTTCAAATGAAAAAAGATGTAAAACAAGTTGCCTACTCAGTTTGCCGTAAATACGTATTGTTATGTTTTAAAGTAGGATATCCTGGGGGAAAATGAAAATGTACTATTAGGGTGACATGAGAATGTCCATGACGTCCTTTCATACCTCCAGCCTCCACCCTTTCTCCATTCTCTCCCTTTTATTTTTTCTATTTTTTTGCTTTCTTTTTTCTTTAAATTCTGAAAAATCAGCGAAATTGATTATGAAGTTGGTAAACAAAAATTTTAAAAGTTAGGTGAGTATTTGATCTCATTTCAATTGTTTTTAAAAAAAAATAATATGTAAGTAGAGTAGGTACCTATACCTATCTGTAAATAAAAATGAACCATTTGAAAGCAGTTCAGGGAATTGATGATCAGGATTCTTGGAGGAGGGGGAGGGTAGTGTGAGAAAGGTATTATGGAGAGGGATAATTTTTCAAACTTTACCCTACATTTTAAAAATTGTGATCCGTAAATTTTCAAGAATTTTTTGTTTGATTCAACTTTGAAAATTTTAGGAGGGTATTTTCGGGGCACACTCGTCACATTTTGGTGTTTTAGAGATTTTTAAAAATTTTTAAATATGAGCTGAATTTTATATGTAATTATCTTCTTCACTTTCCAGAAGAAAAATTGAAAATTTTTTAAAGTTCAGTTGCTGAAATTTTGAAATTTCAATTTTTTAGAACCTGGATCATTTTTGGCCATAGGTAGGTAAATACATATGATTTCAGTGTTACCTTGATATTCTAATTAAAAAGTTATTTCCAGAGATATATACCCATGTCTCATATTGACGTTTTTTGTATTATTTTAGGAATCTCACTTTTGAACTTGCACAGTTTTATTCTTGCAAATTATGGTTACTAAAAATACATATTACATGATAATATTTTCAGACTTTTGATTCCTCTAATAATTAATTGAAATATATACCAACCTACTTAGGAGTAGATAGTAAAAAATTTCTGGATACATTTTGATTTCTACTCGTATACTCAATATTTCATTAAAATATGCACAATTCCTATTTATCGTATTTTTTTTCCAAATTATTATATTCATCGCAACACACCTTCAACTCCCTCATACCACAGCTCAACCCCATCCCAACATAAGAGTCCATACAGGAGGGAAAAAATCCATAATTTATTTCCCAAACCCTACAATTTTCATTCCGATGTAATATAAGTAGGTAAGGTATTTTGCAACATTCGTATCAGAAGAAGGCGAATTATTGAGAAAATTTTTCAACAAAATTGCTGCTTTTCCACCTGAAAAGAATAGCAAGCAAAGCTTTTATACGTATTTTACCGGACTCTTCGGTTCGATTAAGAGGTCATTAGATACATTTTCAGCCGGGCACGACTACGACCTTCCTGCGTTGCTGCTGATTCGTTCACTTCTCGCGCCTTTATATATTTACTGGACTACGTGTGCAGTGCAAATCCGCATACTAAAAAGCCAGTCAATAATGTTGACTTGGTCGAAATCTGCGAGACTGCGAGAGGCGAAATTCCAAATTGACATTTGAATCGGTGAATTTTTATTAATTGGCTTTCTGATCGCGAAGCGTTTAACTATGCGCCGCCGGGTAAAGACCTGCAGCAGATAAATTTCACGGTACAATCGCGCGTTATTATACGATGATAATAATTCTGCAGCTCGTCTATAAGTTTATGTATTTTTTTATCTGTCGTTAAAAAAAGCGAAAATGAAAAACTTTAACACACATGCATTAGACTCGAAAACGCGTTTTTTTTATTCATTTTTTATTAACTTGGCAGTTCGTAATACAAACTATCATCTTGTTATGCTCGAGTAAATCTCAAGACGAATTCGGTTAATAATGAAAACTGCACTTGAAGAAGAGAAAAACAATAAAAAGTGAAAATTTACAGACTCGTATTTCTCCATCGCAAACTTTACAAAACCTTCCAGCTCCACCAGACATTACAATTCCCTTCGCAATTCCGGCTCTCACGTCGTCGTATCTCCCCCGAAAACTCGGTTAACGAGAAAAATCGATACAGCTGTGCCGACGGAATTCAACGTGTGCAAGTAAAAATGAATGATAATACCGTAGTTTTCAATCAGTTAACATTTCGTCGAGAACAATGCCATTTATGCCGACTAATTTTCGCAATTAACTCCTAATACTCGTTTCCTTACCCATTTCATTTCGGTAATTACGCATACATTCGTAATACCTGCCATCTTACGAGTATATGTACCATACCTAGTTACCTAAATAAATTCGCTGCTATTCTTCTTTTATTCGTATTTCGGTTAACGATAAAAATATCCTTGTTTTACCAGTTAACCTACTTATTATACCTACCTATACTTATACGTATTTACTTACATACGTAAATGGACGAAAAAAAATATAGAGAAAAAAATGAGAAACATATTTTCATGAAATGGAATATTTCGCCCGATACTTATCACAAAAGCTCTCCTTAATCACTTACCCTCGTAGGGTAGTTTTTTTGTATTCAATAAAATAATAACCATGTCAGGTTAGTTTGAAAAACAGGGATTTTTGTAGTCGTTATTTGACATGGGTCATTTTCTACATAATCCTATGTATAACCTTGTAGAATACTACTAGCTCGGCTTTTTAATATTTTCCCTCTTTTTCTTTCTCCTTCGTTCTTTCTCTTGTCCTTCGTGCATGATTTATAACCAGAAATTAAGTTATCAAAACAACTTCTTTGTAGGTAAACAACGAAAAAAAATAAGTTATAATTTTAAATTTCAATTGATTCTTTTTTTTATCTATACTTAAACCTGAATTGGAAAAACACTATCCGTTTTAAAATTATTCTACAGGGTGTTTCATAACTGACGAAATGTTCTAAAAAAAACACCTTAAGGTGAGACGATTGGGGGGGGGGTGTTTGTAATGTGAGACGATTTTTATTTTTGTTTTTTTTTTTTAAATTTTGTGTAATCTAACAAAAAAAAAAGTTGCAAAATTACCTTTAAATGGTGTGGTAAATTCAAACTTAAAAATTCAACGTTCGTTCAGGTTTGCGAACCTTGTAGCTTTCCCACTCAATGGATCACTTGAATGTTGAACTTTCAAACTAAAAGCAGACCCTTCATTTCAGACAGTTAATTTTGACTTTAAAATTTGTGCTTGTGGTCATTTCAAAAATTGAACTTTTAGCGTGAAAGTTCAAGCTTTATTTCTAAAATGTTCAACCTTCGTTTCAAATATTGAATTATTTTTTAAAAGTTACCAATTTATTTCAAAAGTTCTACTTTCAATTCCAAAGTGCACTTCCATTTCGAAAATTTAATTTCAATTATGTATTTCGTATTATGAATTTTTATTTTGAAAGTTGAACATTAAAAATCAAAATTTCACTTTTCAATTCAGATAGGCACCTATTGGATTTCCATTTTAAAATTTGTTTTTTGAAAGTTCAAATTCGGTATTTAGACATCAAGCTACCTATAAAGTTGCACTTTTATTCTGATTCTGAAAGCTGATTTTCATTAGATTACAATTTTATTCTTTTTACACTTTCATTTGAAGGACTGAATTTTTACTTTAAACTTGTATAATTTATTTTGAATGTTGAACTCACATTTTAAAAGCATAACCTTGATTTCTCAAAATCGCAAGTTGATTTCAAAAGTTGAAAAAGATATTTTGAAAGTCAAACTTTTATGTCGAGAGTTGAATTTCCATTTTGAAGGCTGACTTTCAATTTCATTTTCTTTTATTTATTTTTAATTCCAAATCAAAAATTACACTTTTTCTGCAAAAGTTGAACTTTTTCTGCAAAAGTTGAACTATTTCTGCAAAAGTTGAACTATTTCTGCAAAAGTTAAAATTTTGCTGCAAAATTCAAACTTTACTGCAAAAGTTCAAACTTTTTTGCAAAACTTTTTTTTGTAAAAGTCAAACTTTTCTACAACATTCAAACTTCTATGCAAAAGTTTAACTTTTCTGCAGATGTCAAAATTTTCTACAAAAGTTGAACTTTTTTGGTAAAACTCAAACTTTTTCATAAAAGTCAAACTTTTCTGCAAAAGTCGACTTTTTTAAAAATCAAAAGTCCAAACCTTTTTTGCAGAAGTTGGACTATATCTACAAACTTTGTACTTTTTCTGAAAAAGTTGAAACTTTTCTGTTAAAGTTGAACTTTTTCAGCAAAAGTAGTTTTTTTTCTGGAAAAAGCAGACTTTTTTATATAAAATTCAAACTTTTCTGCAGAAGTTGAACTTTTCTGCAAAAGTCAAACTTTTCTGCAAAAGTCAAACTTTTCTGCAAAAGTCAAACTTTTCTGCAACAGTTGAACTTTTCTGCAAAAGTGAACTTTTCTGCAGAAGTCAAATTTTTCTGCAAAAGTTGAACTTTTTTGTAGAAGTTCAACTTTTTTGGAAAAGTTCAATGTTTCTACAAAATTCAAATTTTTCTGCAAAAGTTCAACTTCTCTACAAAATTTAAGCTTTTCTGCAAAAGTAAAACTTTTCTGCAAAATTTGAGAAGTTGAACTTTTTCTGGGTAAGTTGAACTTCTTCTGGGAAAGTTGAACTTTTCTGCAAAAGTTGAATTTTTCTGCAAAAGTTGAACTTTTCTGCAAAAGTTGAACTTTTCTGCAAAAGTTGAACATCATAATCATCAAAAAGTTTTATTTTATGCTGTCCGGCATCTTGGTCTTTAACATCAACAATCAACAACAGAACTTTTCTGCAAAAGTTGACCTTTTCTGCAAAAGTTGAAATTTTCTGCAATAGTTGAACTTTTTTGGAAAAGTCAAACTTGTTTACAAATTTCAAACTTTTCTGCAATAGTTGAACGTTTTCTGCAAAAGTCACACTTTTCTGCAAAAGTTGAACCTTTTCTGCAAACGTTGAATTATATTGAAAAGTTGAATTTTCATTTCAAAAAAATGTATTTTTATTTAAGAAACTGAGCTTTGAATTCATTTTCATCTTATAAAATTTGAACTTACATTTCCATAGTTGAAGTTGAACTTATTATAAAAGTTCAACATTCATTCACTTTAAAATCTGAATTTTCATTTCAAATGGCAAATTTCTTCTTCAAAATTCAGTCTTTTATTCGATGAGATGAACTTTCATGTTGGAAGTTTAAAATTCAACTTTTGAAAACTCTGATAAAATAGATTTTCAGAAAAATCATAAGTATTTCAAAACTTAAAATTTGATGGTTTTTCCGAAAAATTGGCGTTTAAAAAAAATATGAGTAGGTACCCTGTTATATTGACAAAAATTATGGAACATAAGCTCGCTCCCAGCTAGCTATATACTCGCTAAGACAACGCTAGCGCACTAACGTGATTTTGGGACTCTCTGCTAGCTTTTTTTACTTGGATTATTTTCGAAAATAAATCTTATTTTTCCAACATCAAATTCATCCCTTTTCATCTACTTATTTGAAGATTTCAATTATATATTTTTGATTTTCTTTATTATTCTCAAATTCTTCGAGGTTCTAATTCAACTGAATTTAAT
Organism: Planococcus citri; assembly: GCF_950023065.1. Lineage (NCBI taxonomy): Eukaryota > Metazoa > Arthropoda > Insecta > Hemiptera > Pseudococcidae > Planococcus > Planococcus citri. Next base: position 58,755,344 of record NC_088678.1, on the reverse strand, counting down.
ATACCTAGCTGCAAAAATATTCCATTTTTAAAAATACTACTTACCTACATGCTAAGAAAAAAGTGAAATTTAGAGACCACCACTTTTATAGAAAAATAATGATTTCAGTTTTGGAATAAAACAAAGTAAAAATTATCAATTTCAAAGAACAATAATTTATTTGAAAATATCACTTTGCTCATAAAAATTAAGGGATGTTAATGTTATGAAAAGCCTCTCAAATAAATAATATACACATGCATTGGTCCCTGCAATTCTTTGAAGGCAGACAAACTGTACATGGGAACAGCAGTACTCCTTGGTTTTCTCGCAATAATAACTCCTCCTTTTCTCATTTTATTATTCATAAATGATCCTCTCTCCCTCCAGAAGAAAACATCGACGAGGATATTATTCCCATTGCAAATGTACCTACAGTATTAGTATGTTTTCTTACGATGATAAAATACTTTCATCACTTTTTACAACGACGAATAATCACCAATTAAAAAGTAATTGACTTTATGAAGCCATAAAAAAGCCATTCCGCTGGGAAAAAAAGGGAAGTAAAATTCAACCATTTTTCTCACCTTTTATTAATAATATAGCTCGGTAATATGCAATTGTAAAAATTACACGGATGATAATTTGGTATTTCGTTCTCTTCAGATTGTTAATTTTTCATTCATATTCCGTCGTATGTTTTCATAGGGTACTGATTTTTTCAATGAAATATTGTTCAGTTTTTTTCTTTTTTTTGCGACGCGACGCGACGTTGAGAATAAATATTTATATTTCTTTCTTTTTTATAAAATCGAATTTCAAATGGAAGGAAAATTTCGCTTCGTGCTAATTGAAAATACGGAAAAATACTGCGAGAATGAGGTCGTACGTATAGTTACACGTTTGCAAAATGGAAAATACATAATGGCTCCTAAAACGATGAATAATTGCCAAAGTTTGTATCAGAAGAGTCGTGTACGTACATATGTAGGTACCTACTACCTACCAACGAGAAAATTCTCAAAAATTAGACGGAAAAATACGAGTATATATTCGTTGGTAGGTATATAGGCAGAGGCACCTAAGCTACGTGAATATGGCAACGAGCTGGAAGACCCAGAAGAAGAGAGAAAAAAAAGCAGCCGTAAAAAATAGTACATGCATTTACATTAATAACAATCGTTTATCGGATAAAACATGCGCGGAAAAGGTTATTTAAAAATGACGCGAAATTCGCTGCAAAATTGTATAGCTACGAGTATATCTTCGGGGCGGTTCTAGGCGATTATTAATTTATAGGACATAAAAATTTTTTTTTCCCAAACGTATATAACATAGCCTCGGTTACGAAAATAATGTTATTTAACGGCGCGAAACTGGATTTAGATTGCGAACGCATCGTAGTATATATACCTACCTACTCGTACACTACAGAATGGGGGTTTAAAAAAAAAGAAGGAAAAAATCCAAACAAAATGGGCTTTTGTCTTCATTGATTTTCTCGGTTGGTTATATTTTTTGTACTGTAGTTCAGTGTATTTGCGAGCATGGGTGACCGTTAATATTTCTTCGTACAGTTCACATTGCGGTTGTCTCAGCGTCGTTTTTTTTTTCTTTTTTCGTTTCTGTTTTGGAATCATTCAACGCGTTTTATAATTCGTTAGAGAAATTCGATTTTGGTCTTTTTTTCACTTTTGTTTCGGCGAAACGTTTGGCATTAATGGAAATTCTTTTAACGGGCACTTATGTCGTATTCGGAGCCAAGTTTTTTCTTTTCCTTACTCGAAATTTATATCTTCTTTTCAACAATTGTTTGAAGTTTTACCAAAGATATGCTGCTCCGTATCGAGAACGGTAATCTTTTCCTTACGTATCGCGATCGCATTCGGTGCTCGCGGTGCTCCGAATATCGAATAATTCGACTTTTTTGGTTAACGTAAAACGCACGTCTGGTACAGGGTGTTTCATAAGGGTGGTAATCCATGTGATCCGGAGAAAAGGCATAGAAGTAGTGGACATACTCGTATAATGATGCAAAGCAGCTGTCTCATTCATTTTGAGATGACTGGATGATTTATCAAAAGAGTCTAGATATTCGTATAAAATTTTGAAAGATTTAAAAAATGATGAACGAATCTTTGTTTTTCAAAATTTAATTTTCTCAATTTTTCTGCACTCTAACAATTTGAAAGTAGTCAATTCAAAAAAAGCCGATGTTCGAGAACTCATCGTCAATATTGACCATAAGAAGGAAATGACCGAAGCTTATCAACAGGAAAGTGATTGTGAAATTGATTTTTCGAAAATTTCAAAAGTATAAATATGACCCTCAGACTCCAAAAAAGGTCAATGACCTCAAACCTCAGTTCCGGACCTATATGCAATATAGTTTTTAGCTATTATCATCAAAATTCATTATGAAAACTATGAGAAAGAGGTGATTTGTGCCTTCCAAGGCTATTCAGATGCCATGGAAGGTCAATGACCTTACTCTTTCACATTTTTCTGACCTCAACAGCGACCTTGAAACTCCCCAGTAGACAGATCCTACGAATTCCGGGAGAAAAAAAATAATCTTTACGTTTTTCGAATGTGCTTTCCATCATTAATAATTTTTTTGGATTTTTTGGGAGGGGGAGGGGATGGCGTACAATCTGAACGTGCCAATTAATCAATGCCAACAGAAATTCGTCTGTTGAAAAAAATGTCAGCGAATCTTCGATGCAAAAAAACTGCGAATATTTTAAAAAGTGTCGAGCAAAACTCACACAGTGATTTATCCAGGGGTTCCAAAACTTGCTTGATATCTTTTCTGGAGTCTTTGCTTGGATTAGCACGACTTCCTCACTAATATTTTCCAGAATCTAGGAAATGTTTTTTTTTTTTTTAATTGTTTCACTCTCATGTGCAATGTGTGAGTCACCGATAGTGAGTAGCAAAATTGAAACAAGATAGGATTATTTCTCTGCACAATTTTAGGTGTATTTTAATTGAAATGAGCTGGAAAGCTGAAAAATCCAACTGATTGAAGAAAATCTAAGATTCTTCAAGAATAATATTAGGTAGGTACATCAAGATGTCTCATAAGTAGGACTACGATGTGCTGAAGCAGGACTTTTGCAGCAAAATGTTTCAAATGTTTCAATTTGGTAGACAGGAGCATCAACATTATTCAAGCCAGATTTTTTTTGGGTCATAATTTTTCTATTTCCAAGGAAAACTTACAAAAAATGGAAAAAATCAAAATTCTAAAAGATGAAAAAAAATTGCAAAATTTACCATGTTTGATTGAAAAAATGAAAAAAAACTGGACTACGAATCTGCAATTTTGTGGTTTGGCGAAAAACTAAGTTTTTGAAGCGACCTTAGCAAAAAAAAATTACCTAAGCAATCTTTACTTCTCCATAATTCTTACAAAAAATGACTTTTCTGATATTTTTTGTCCAATAAAGTAGTTCTTTTCGAAAATTTTGGTAAAAGAGAAGTAGGCTACTTGTCAATTCTGGGGGAAAAAAGGAGGAACTTTTACGTAATTTTGGTACAAAATTGGACTTATTTTTGCAATTTTGGTGAAAAACGGGCTGACAAGGGTGGCTTTTGGTTTGGCAAAAAACTATAAACTTTTGAAGCAATTTTTGCAGGAAAAAAGCACCCAGCACTTTTCGATAATTTTGACAAAAAACAGAACTTTCTGACATTTTTAAACAAAAAAGTAGTAGTTTTTGGAAATTTTGGCAAAAACATGTGACTTTTAGATAATTTTGGTAAAAGAGTAGGTATACCTACTCTACAAGCAACTTGTCAAATCCGGCAAAAAAAGTAGTAATTCGACCTAAATTTAGCCAATAGCAGGACTTCTCGAGTAATTTTACCAAAAAATGAGGACTTTTTTGGAATTCGAGACAAAAATTAGAACCTTTTGAATGATTTGACTTGAGAAGAGAAGCAAAACATTTTTTTTTTCGCAATTTTGGCACTTTTTTTGAGGGAGAACTTTTTGACACTTCTGGGAACAAAGTAGATTATACATAACAGAAAAGAACAAGATTTATTTTGCGATTTTCGCAACAAACAAGATTTTTTGGCAATTTAAAAAACGAGATTTTATTTGTAAAAAATATGAATCGGGGCTTTTTGCAACTGAAACTGAAGCTGAAACTGGTTGAAAACTTGAATTGAAAAATGCAAAACTGAAAGCTTGAACTGAAATGTAAAAGTTTTGCCATCACTGCAATTAAAATTCCCATTATATTCTTCATAATTTTTGAGTTTGAATTTGAAATTTGAAGTTTTTGTTACCAAGTAGCGAATTAGTGTACGAAAATTCATGAAAGAAAAAAAAATCATCTTTTTTTTCTTTTTATTTTCTTTTTGAACCTCAAGAAATGATGAAAACTGAAAACTTGAACTGAAAAAGCAAAACTGATACTAAAAACTGAAAACTTGAACTGAAATGAAAAAGTTTCGGCATCACTGTTTTTTTGGCAATTACCTAGACAGTGTTAAGACTTCTTGAATGTTTTTTGACAAAAAGCAAGTATTTTTTGACAATTTTTGGCGAAAAAAGTAGTACTCTTTGGAAACTTTGGCAAAAAAGTCAGATTTAGATGATTGTAGGAAAAAAAGAAAAAAATATAGCACCTACTTTTTTTAAAGAGAGAATTTTTTTTTAGAATTTTCGACAAAAAATAAAACCTGGATTATGTTAGAAAAAACGTTTTAAGTAATATTAAGTATGCAATTTTGGCAATAAACAAGACTTTTGGCAATTCAAAAACCACGAGACTTTATTTGGCAATTTTTACGAAAAGCAGGACTTTTTTGACCATTTTTGGCAAAACATTGATAATTTTGACAAGGAACAGAACTTTTCTGAGAATTTTTGGCGAAAAAGTTTGGAAATTTCGCCAAAAAAAAAAACACAGTTTGTTGTCAAATCCGGCAAAAATAGTAGGACTTTCAGCTACATTTGGCAAAAGCGGGACAGAGACAATTTTGGCGAAAATCGATGCTTTTTATTTGACATTTACGACAAAAATGCGAATCTTTTCAATGTTTTTATTTAAAAACAAAAAATTTCAAGACTTTCTAGACAATTTTGCAAAATTTAAATTTTAGAAAAGGGAGTAGAACTGTTTGGAAGTTTTGACAAAAGGACGACTTCTACATTATTTGACTGAAAACAGGATTTAATCCACTTATTTGGCAATTTTGGCATCTCAAAAAGACGAAACTATAGTTTACAATTAAAATAAATCACGAATTTTTTGGCAATTAAGACAAAAATTAAAACTTTTTGATGTTTCGGCTCGTAAATGTATCAAAATACCAATCAAATAAAGTGTATAAGTAATCATCACATAGGCTACAAAACACTCGACATTTTTTTTCAACCTTTTTCACCTCAACCTCCAGCTCGCGAACACTTCTTCATTCAAAACATGAATCTCACACACGCTCATCTCACTCGATCACATCGAATAGAACAACTTTGGAAATTAATTTCAAAATCGATAAACAGCGAAAGCGAAACGAAATTCTTTAATATTTATTCGTCATAAAAGGAGGGAAGAAGTCCGTTAAGCTCTCACGATTATAGAAATATTCTCATCGCGCCATTCCGTATTCGATTTAAAATTACCGAAACGATCTTGGCAAAATACACGTCCAAAGCTTTATCATCGTTTATATTAAAAAAATTTCAAAACGCCAATAACTTCTACCTTCTGTTGCACTATTGTCCATAAAGTTGAAAGTTTGCTATATGAGCAAAAAACTCGCCAAATGTAAGCCTGAACCGAACATTTTTAATTTAATTTACGAGCTCTTCGATATTGATTTTTTTTCCTCTCTTTTTTCTTTCAATATATAAAGTATAATACTATATACCTACCTGCTCCCTACTATGTATAGTATGTCAACAAACTTACAAACAATGGCCAAAATTTGTAATCGATTAAAATAAAAATGGTGGAATAAATGGACAACGACAACGTTGAACGTCGTCGTACATGTAAGACGCGGACGCCCCATCCCCCTGCAGCCAACCAATACCTATATACTCGTAATTTCCAATTTGTCACGATGATGCTGCGGATAGAATAACATTATTTCTAAGGTGTTAACCGAGAACTGAGAAGTGACGAAGGGTAGAGAGTGTAAAGTGAGCAGAGTAGCATAGACAGAGATGCAAAAGTAGAGCATGAAAAACGAAAGTGAAAAAAAATCACTAGAAACAGCTGAAAGAACTACTTTTTTCCTGTGTAAGTAAAAGTCGAATATAAGCGGAGAACCCGTTAAGATTTCCATTTAGGGATACGACTCGAGGAGCAGGGTATGCGTGAGAGAGAATTCGGCAAGGAGGATGAGGAGGAGGAGGAGGGGGAAAGAAGAAAGACAGAGACAGCAGCAGCCGTCTTACAAATTATTATTTTTTTAGCCTCTCAAACAAAAGGAAACACTAAGGCCGCATTTACTATACCAATCTAAAAGCCCAAGTCGAGCAAAAAAGATAGTTGGGCTAGTTGATGAATTTCGGTATCCGACAACATCTGAACGTGTACCAGAAAGGTTGGTCGGTCGGTCGGTCTTTCGTACTATCAAAACCGAAGCAAAAAAATCCATTTTCAACCTCCATCTTAATTTTTTTACAACGTTTTGCTTCGCGCGTACCATAGCGAACTAAGACTTCAACGTTAAATAATTTATGAACGCGTAAGAATTTTTTTTGGAACCGAGCCACCCCCAGTGCCCTCGAATTCGTCGTCGGTGACGGGGCTAAATTGTAGCAAGATGTTCGATGCTGAGAATCGAAAAGCAAATTTATGATAAATGTGAGCAGGCAAATTAAATAACATAATTTTAAGCCGAATTCGATGCGGCGGCGATGGCGATGGAGATGGCAGATTTTCGGTTTCGCGTCCTGCTCGCGTGTAAAGTTACGCGCGCGTGCGCTAGCTTTCGCGTTTTTATTCTTCTATTTTATTCGCGAGAGAGTATGGTAGGTACAGATATAATAGGCTGTAGCGAATGCGAGCTTTCCGCGTATACCTATATACCTCTACGTGTATAAATATACGATTTCTTTCACAGACATGTACATAACTGTAGCTAAGATAGGTACTTATTACATTACATATTAAATTAACGCATATTTACTATGGAGCTAATTCGCCTACTAGTGTTTATAATTGGGCACCAAGGCACCATAGTTATTCATCCAATGGTATCCCGAAAAAATGTTGTATCTTTTCTGAGAAACGAACTAGAAATAGTAGAGGAAAAGGTACGAATAATATGGACCCCTTTTTGATTTTGGTCCAAAAGTTCGCAGTTTTCAAATTATTAACAAGTGAATCTGTTTTCTAACGAATTGTTTACGTAGGTATAAATTGATTACATTCTGAGTGAATTGTTCGTAAGAGTATTAATTCATTTAAAAAAGAATCATTCATGAACGAATTGATTAATTTATTGAAAGAATCATTCGAGAACAAATTAATCAATTCTTCAATTTATGAATTAATTCGTTCGCGAATGGTTCATTAAAAATTATTCAATTCGTTCGCGAATGATTCACCAAAAATTAAGCAAATGAATCGATTCGTTCGTGAATGATTCACCAAAAATTATACAATTCGTTCGTGAATGATTCATCAAAAAATATTCAATTCGTTCGCGAATGATTCACCAAAAATTAAGCAAATGAATCGATTCGTTCGTGAATGATTCACCAAAAATTATACAATTCGTTCGTGAATGATTCATCAAAAAATATTCAATTCGTTCGCGAATGATTCATCAAAAAATGTTCAATTCGTTCGCGAATGATTTACCAAAAATTAAGCAAATGAATCGATTCGTTCGTGAACGAGTCACTTATACAAATCAATTCGTTCGCGAATGATTCACCAAAAACTATTCAATTTGTTCGAGAATGATTCGCCAAAATGAAAAATTATTCAATTTGTTCGCGAATGATTCATCAAAAATTAATCAATTTGTTCGAGAATGAATCGCCAAAAATTATGCAATTCGTTCGTGAATGATTCACCAAAAATTAAGCAAATGAATCGATTCGTTCGTGAATGATTCACCAAAAATTATACAATTCGTTCACGAAAGATTCATAAAAAAATATTCAATTCATTCGCGAATGATTCATCAAAAAATATTCAATTCGTTCGCGAATGATTTACCAAAAATTATGCAAATGAATCGATTCGTTCGTGAACGACTCACTTATACAAATCAATTCGTTCGCGAATGATTCAACAAAAACTATTCAATGTGTTCGAGAATGATTCATCAAAAATTATTCAATTCGTTCGAGAATGATTCGCCAAAAATTATGCAATTCATTCGCGAATGATTCACTGAAAATTAAGTAAATGAATCGATTCGTTCGTGAACGAGGCACTTATACAAATCAATTCGTTCGCGAATGATTCACCAAAAATATTCAATTTGTTCGCGAATGATTCATCAAAAATTATTCAATTCGTTCGAGAATTATTCGCCAAAAATTATGCAATTCGTTCGCGAATGATTCGCCAAAAATTATTCAATTCGTTCGCGAATGATTCAACATCTTTAAAATAGAAGAGCCGAATTTAACTCAATAAAATCCGGGAATGCCTGAATTAGGATCACCATTCAGTTTTAAGATCAGGAAACTCGTTCACTTTTGGCTGACCTTCCTCATAACACCCATTTTCAACTCAGATTTAACAAATTGAAAATCTGCGCTGGAAAATTCATGAAAATCCAGAAGTGAAAACTTGATTTTTGACGAAATTCTTAAAATCGAAGGCGCCAAAAATGTGAGAAAATCAAAATTTTACCAAATTGATTCAAAAGTCTAAAATTTGGTATGCATCCTATTTTTCCAACCCCCGAATCGATTGGAAACAATTCCGATCTGTTTTAACTTTTGAGCAGTGTCTGGAGCCTTACCGGTGACTTTTCGTATCAAAGTTTTTCGATAGGTAGCTCTGATCTTGAAAAATTACATACCATATCTTGAAAATGAAAAAAATTGCAAATCTCTAGAAGCAGAATTTTGAAACTCATTTAGAACTAGAACTGAAATTTGAGCTAAAACTACGAGTAGGATCAAAAATAGGTGGTTATCAGAACTAGAAAATATGTAATTCCAGAAAAAAAAATTTAGATCCAATCAGATTCAAATTACGTAATTCAGGTTCTTAAAACACATTTTTCCATTGGATTAAAATATCGATCTAATTGAGGGATCGGTTATCAAAATACCTTAAAGTAATCTCAAAATTTTAAAGTAATGTTTTCGAAAAAAAAAATTGTCGAAAAAATTGAGGAGCTTGGAATCAAAACTCACTTTTGCCACCAAAAATCGATATGCGTTTTTTTGCGGATTCGGATACTTCTTCAATTTCTCTATCACCCTACAGAATCCATTTTTCCGAATTCGGCCCCAGTTCTTCACAATTTCGTGTTAAAAAGTGCCCTTGGAGTCAAAAAGTGAGTTTTGACTCCAAGCTATAAAAAAAAACTGTATTTTCAAGGTCGCATGGCAGTCTACAAAGCCAAAATAATTCAATTGCAATTTCGGAAGCATTTTCTGATAGTGAAAATACCGAAAATGGTAGTTTTGAATTTGGAAGTGATGCAACTGAGGAGGTAAAAAATTGAATGTATTGAACGCTCAAAACTTTTAAAGCTCTCTGGAGGCGGAACAAAATACTCTACAGAAAAATGAAGTCGAGGAAAATTGTAGAAAATTAAATTTCCAATCGACGTAATGTCGTTAGTTTTCTTCTAGGGTGCTTAGTTTTCGATATATTTGCAAAAGAAAGTATAATTTTTGGAAAAATTCAGCGCTCAAAACTTTTAAAGCTGTCTGGAGACGGAACGAAGCATTCTACGGAAAAATCAGGTCGAGGAGAATTGTAGAGAATTAAATTTCCAATCGACGTAATGTCGTTAGTTTTCTTCCAGGAGACTTATTTTTCGATATATTCGCAAAAGAAAGTAAAATTACCCCACCTTGGAATCAAAACTCACTTTTGCCAAACTTGATAGCCATACTGCAAGGATATGGCAACTTGAAAAAAAAAAAATTCTCATGGAATCCTATTTAGTAGTCTTACTCAAGAGCTTGACACACTTTGCGGCGTTTTTTTCATCAACGCACTAGGCGAAATCAGTTATTGTCGATTTTCTCGAAACTTTGTCCGATGGCAAAAGTGAGTTTTGATTCCAAGCTCCTCAATTATGGTAAAACTGTTTTTTTTTTTTAAAAAAAAGTTGTCGTGAATTTCTTCAAACTTTGAAAATGCGCATTTTGACTGAACTCGTTCAAGAACCCATCATTATCGACGTTTTGAACGTTACGGAAAATGAATTGACTTGTTTTACCGACTGTTTTTTGGAATTGAAAATTGAATTTTTTCGAATTTTGATTTTTTTGTCATGAGTTTATTTCATAGAGTGAAAGGGGTTTTTCAACTTTATCAACTGATACGTTAAAATAGGAGTCAAATGAGTTGAATTCACCAATCAAAACTTTTTTTTATGTTTTAAATCAAAAAATCGCATTTTTTCGAAATTTTTTAATTTTTTAAAATCGATTTTACGAAATAACGCCATTCCAATTTTTTAATATGCTGTTCAACATATAAAGTTGTCCATAATATATTTTTTTCAGAATTTTTGAGAGTCGGAACGATATGAAAACTACGTTTTGAAACTTTTCGAGCTAATTTTTCGTACGAAAAAAAAGTGGCAACACTGATTTTTATGATATCACCAAAAAGCCTTGTAAAACACCTAAATATTGGAAAAAATTCCATTTTGGTAGGGATCGCGTTTATCGAGTAATCCACTGTTGAAATGGACGATATTTCAAATTTACTGAAAACTTTGACACCCCCTAGCAGCCTTTAAAAAAGGGCTAGAGGGCTGCGATTTACGCCATTGGTCATCCCTTCGGAAGGTCTTTCCACAGGAAAAGTTGAAAAAAATCGCCGACACCCCCCCCCCTATCATTTCTTGATCGAATTGACGTGGAATGACCCATATTACAAAATTAGTCCGTTGGAAAAAAATGTACAATTTTCCCAAATAAGTCACTTAAAACCGTCAAAAATTGCACCAAAATTGAGTAGAATACTTCTAAAACATCGCTTATGTAAGCCTAATAAAATCGCATAAACCATCAAGAGTGTACATTTTGGAAGCATGACCTTGCAAACCCACACAAACAGTTATAATTTTTGATCAAAATCGTACTCTGCCAATCTGCAACAGTTCAGTGTACTTTTGTCTACAATAATCCCTTACATACGCAAACTGTGATATTACGTATTAGGATGTTAATAAAATTGCATAACCAGTTTGCCGTAAATACGTGATTTCATTCTCCATGTTTTATTCCAAAACTGAAGTCTATTATTCTGATTTCGATCAATTCTCATTCATAATTTATTTTTTATGGTTCACAGTAAAATGGTCATACAAATACGTCGTTATCCCTGCTCTGATCTTCCAGAAGATTGAGGGGGGGGGCTTCGCAAGCATTTACACTGTTTTATGATGAAGCTGCCGAACTTTTGTGTGGTTGAACATGGATCGAAGCTGTTTGCGGGATTATAAAGATCATAAATAATAGTGTTTCAAAATTTTTTTTTTTTTTTTTTTTTTTTTTTTTTTTGGTGTTTATAATTACAAGATTATTACACCCTACGTAAGATTATATTAAATTTGTCAGGTTGTGTTTTTTAACAAGAGTAATAAATTTTTCCATTTCGGAGGGGCTGTCAGGGATGGAGAGAGAGTATTCATCTATTTGGAGAGCTAATCTATCTTGGTGTAATTGGGGACAATAGAAAAGTAGGTGTTGAACAGATATAGGTTCAGATGAGCAAAATTGACATGAGGGCTTGGGGGCTTTTAGGTAAAGATGGTTATGTGTAAAAATTAATGATCGAAATTTGAGAAATTTAAAACTGAACTTTTACTGTGAAAACTCAACTTTCTATAAATTTGAAATTTTTTCAATCCACTTGCACTGACCTCCCTCCTCTTTCCTTCCCTTTTCGGTGTCCAGCTAATCATTGAGTTCCAATATCAGCTAATTTTTCGGATTCTACTTCTCAGCACTCTTCTCCCCCCCCTCATTCTATTTTAAAAGTATAAAGTTGAAAAAAATAACAAAAATGTGTTTCTTTATTCGCCAATTTTCCCGATAATTCTTGATTCATTTCCTGACGTTGAAAACAATCCTACTTCGCCTCATAAGTTTCACCCCCTCTTCTATATGGTCCTTTCTTCTCAAGATGTGATTTTTTCACCCAACTCGTTCCACATCTTAGTCGATTTTAATATAACTCGGCTATCCGTTTCTTATCATTTTGGTTTTTCTTTCCAACTTGTCGACTTGGAAAAGTTAATTTTCTAAATTACGCGAGCAAAGTACGCTCAAAACATGTATAAAATGTAATCAAAAACCGTAAGTAAGCTAACGTAAGTGGCGTCGTCGTATCAAACTGAGGACACAACGACGACGAATACTCGGTAGATACTAAAAAGCACATGTTGACCATTTTTTCCCCTTCGCTGCCCTGTTGTGTATTATATTATGTATTCGTCGTGCTCTCGTCGTTGTGTAAGTGTATAACTCGTAAACTCGTAAACGGTACGTTGTGTTTACACGATGCGGTTTAATTTCAAAATTCGCACGACGACTGGCGGTTAATTGAATAACGAAAAACCAAATGTAACGTAACGCTTACACTTACACCTCTTCTATTTACACCATACAAAATACCTACTATAGTTTTAGCTCGTTTTGTACGCGTGTGTGGGGGTAAATAGGGCTTTTAATTTAATAAACTACATTAAAAATGAACACAGATATAATGCACAGCTCTCTCCTTTCTCCTTTCGCTATATGTATACCTATAGTTCATTCTATTCGCGAGGAGTTTACTTATACAAAAGTCGGCCGGGCGGATACAAAATGAAACTATATGTAAATGTGTAAATAGACGTTAAATTTAACGAATATACGACAAAAGTTGATCCCTTCGGCAATCTTAAAATGTGCTGAAATATAATACATATATATATAACTTGACAGTTGTACCTCTTATGTAAAATATACATCGCTATAACGTAATTTGATTAGCGAACATTTCACCTTTTAATACACCGGAGAATATAATTATAATATAAGCGAAATAATACTCGAGTACATGCACGTAATGTATTTGTATGTACGAGTACCTATACGTGTATAATCGTATCATTTTTATCTGAAAAATGCCACGAAGTTTTGGAAAATTTCTTCGCAACACGATTTAAAAATTCGCGCGCCATTGTCACCTCGTTCGTCGCGCGGACAACAAAGTGAAAAAAAAAATTCTCGTCTAATGTACAATACACAATATATGTACTATACAGTATAGTAAAGCACACACAGTATAAAAATGGAACCCCCATTTTACACGAGTTTCCACGCACACAATGTTGATCACGAAGGGCGGATAACTTTTTTACATCATTTTTATGGCGTCGTTCGACAACGCGTTCGGTGTAGTCTGCGTGTATTTTTCTCTCTCTCTCTCGCTTTTTATCTCGTATTATATTATAGGTACCTATTTCGGCGACAAGATGTACATTATACGTATTCGCTAAATAGATTTTACCATTAGCGGACGAATAATTATTGTTGGTCAAGCTAAATCGAGTCGTTATTTTCGATTATGGTTATCGCAACAATTACACTACCTACACCGACATTAAGTAACCGATAGTCCAACATCCTATCTATTTTTTCCTCGATCATATTCTTCAAATTTTAAATATAACTAACTAACGCCCACGCGATATTTTTGATCAAAGGTTTTGGTTGATGGGAAGAATATTATGCTTCGTGGTAATTAATCTTCTTACTCTTTTTTTTTCTGCTGCTCTCGTTCATAAACTTCGACATATTTTTACCTACTATATCGAATAATGAATGAAAAATTATTTCTTTATACGGCGACAAGCCGAAAAAGTTCATTCAATTTCATTTAAATTATGAAAAATTGATTTCGTGGTGGTTATTTTTAGATGAGATTTTTTTTTTAATGCTTCGTAATAATCGCCCTATTCAAGTTGACGAGTAATTTTGCAATTATAATTAACAACGTTCATTTCGCAACTACACAGGCTATAGAAAGAAAATTCGCCATTTGAACTGCAAAAATACGTATACACTGATTTAAAAACAATCGAGTTATTTTTTCGGAGAGATGGATCGAAAAAATGAACCCACGTTTGAATCCAACAATTCCATAATATTCCTTGTTCATCGAATACGAAACAATAAACTCCGATCGTGTATCGCGTAGGTATGTGACTTGACATTTAATTTTTATTCATCTTTGATCAAAATTAGAAACTCTAGTTCTCCCATTCACGAAGTGTTCGGAAACCATCTTGGAAATTGGTTCGTGGAGAAAAAAGTAGAAAAGGAGTTATCATCTTATTCAAATTGAAAGTGATAAGTGATAACTTAAGATTTTTATAGGTACCTAAACCTAATCATTATGAAAATTCGAGGTTTCAGTGATCACTGACGGAAGTTTAATTCTCAGCGTTTTCAAATGTTGACTACATCTAAACACAAAATTGAATTTCTTACTGATAATCTGTGAAATCCTGCCAGCGTAGATCCGTTCAAAGTTCAGATAGTCTTGAAATATGAATCTTCAAAGTACCTAAAACAATAATTTTTCAAGATATGTAAGTATACTCATCACGAATATGCATACAAGAAAATGAGAGTTCTCTCCCTAAAAAATCTGAGCGGCAAAATCCGACCCTTCAACTCGCATTGATGGAAGTGAATGTATTGAAGGTCAGCTCAACTCTTTTGAAACTCATTTTCAACTCTTTCACCACATTCCATATTAAATGAAATATATTAATGCAATGGTATCAATTATGCTTCTGAAGTAAGTAGGTAATAATATCAGAAAAAGAAACTCAGGTAGCAGGGTCGTTGTGATCCGGATCATTACGTGATCCGGATCATGATCCGGATCACATTTGAGTGATCTGTATCCGTGATCCGATCATTTTCTGCAGTAGGAATCGTGATCCGTGATCCGGATCATTATACCACAACGATTCGTGATCTATGATCCGATTCAAAATTTTCCGCAGATCATTTTTTCACGGATCATGTTTTTCACCAGTAATGCTGCATTGCTGCATGTTTTTCCTTTGAAAATTCGATTTTATCAAAAATTAATGGAGTTGAACTCAATTTAATGATAACGAATAATTGGTTTTTCGCTAGGATGCTTAGTTTTTGATTTTTTGACAAAAAACTAAAACTTTTTGAAATTATTTTTTGAAAAATTTGCCAATTGTGTTTCATAATTAAATCGATCTGGAGGCGAAAGGAAGCGTCCTATGAAAAAATTACGTATGACCAAAATTGTTGAGAATTAAATTTCCAATCGACATAATGTCATTAGTTTTTTTCTAGGATGCTTAGTTTTTGATCTATTGACAAAAAACTAAAACTTTTTGAAATGTGAAAATTTCATCTTTCAATTTCTGAAATTTGCAAGATGAGGCTGACTTTTTCCACCCCTGTATAATGTGTTATTGCAATTTTTTGAAAATAAAATGGAGACTACTTTGTTTTTCACGTTTTTGTTCAATCTTTAATTTTAAAAAAACAATTTAGTACTTTATAAGTACCTATACAATTTCCCTGAAATGATCCGAAAAATGATCCGTAAAACTTGATCCGGATCATTTTTTTCTGGAGTTATTCGTGATTCGTGATCCGGATCACAATTTCCCGGGAGATCTTTGATCCGTGATCCGGATCACAAATTTCTGAATGATTCGTGATCCGTGAATCGGATCAAATTTTCGTGATCCGCAACAACCCTGTCAGGTAGTTACATACTTACATAGGTAATCGAATTAAAAAACAAATTCAAACTATGCCCGGTTATAAAACCACTAATATCAACAAAAAACTGAGAAATTTCCTGAGAAATAGTTTTAAAAAAAAAAAAAAAAAAAAAACAATAAAATTACGTTGAAAGTTACCGAAGTAGGTAATGAATTTTCAGTAAATTTGATAAAATTGTTCAAAGATTTTCAAAAAATGAATGAAGCATTTAACATCATTGGTAAAAGTAACAAAACGAAATTGAGTTTCAGAGTTTCAGTAAAATTCGAAAAAATTCAGCAAAATATATTATTATTTTAAAACCCTGCTAAAATCTAGTTTTAAAAAAATAAAAAAAAACGAAAAAGCAATAAAATCACGTTGAAAGTTGCCGAAGTAGGTAATGAATTTTCAGTAAATTTAATAAAATTGTTCAAACGAGGATTTTAAAAAATAAATGGATGAAGCATTAACCAGGGACTGCAACTACTGCAAGCTTCAAAATGAAACTTGGCTTTCGGTTTCTAACTTCCAAAAGAAAAAACTGAAACTTTTGGCTTTAGCAATTAATTCGGCTAGCTTTTGCCAGTTTTGGCTAGCTTTTGACTTTTCTAAAAGCTGAAAGCTGAAATTTTGAATGAAAAATAAGTAAGGGCCATATCCATAGATGTTACATGTTACTTACGGATCACTTAGCTAAGTGGTTAATTTTGATTTAATTTTTCTTGTAAACTACTAAAAATTTCATATTTTTAGAATGATAAATCGATACTTCGGAGCTTCAGAGCCCAATTTTTCAATTTATTAATGGAAAAAATTTCAAAAAATTCCGTCAATAGAAATAATAACAGTAACCAAAACCATTAAAAAAATCTTGGTAAAAAGCTGTATGCAATGAAACTTCTAGCTGGCTTTTGAGTTTTGACTTTTGCAAAATGAAACGTGGCTATATAGCTTTTAACTTCCAAATTTTGGTAAATAATATAAAACTTTCGGCTTTTTTTGGCTTTTGACTTTCAGCTTTTGGCTATAGCTTTCAATCTCTGGCATTAACATCATTGGTAAAAGTATAATAAAACGAAATTGATTGAGTTTCAGTAAAATTCAACTAAATTCAACAAAAAATTACATAGGTAAAACCTTGTCTTATGAAACATTAAAACATTTCAGTAAAATTCACCATGAATAAAATTGCACAAAAAAGTATAAAAAACATATCAATAAATGATATATGTACCCAAAAACACACAAAAAAATGCGTTAAAATGAATTATATGTACCTACTTACCGAACACTGAAAATATTTTGGCAAAATTAACCAAAATACGAGTAAAACTGCATCATTTTTTTTAAATCCGAAAGTAACTGAAAAACAAGAAAATAAAAAATGTATTATTATTGAAAATCACTAAACAGTTGAAAAAGAAGGGTCATTTGCGTTACTTCGAATAGACTCGGTACATTCTCCATCCGTTGTGCGACAACTGCAAACTTGAGCGGTCCGCCTAGCTCCTTTAATAGGCAACCATTCAATCATCATTGATAATATTTTCATTTTCGTCTCAAAACGTTTTCAAAATGCATTGAAAATGAGTACGTTTCTTTGCACCTATAATTTTTACAAACATTGAGACTTAATTAGTTTTCATACAGTATACAATATCAATAAGTACATAATACATCGCCTCTCAAATAAGCCCACAGAAATTGATCTAAGTACTAATACAATATGTTCAATGTCAATGATACATCAGGAACATCAATACACAAAAACAATTCCTTTAAAAAAAAAAAAAAGAACAACCCATTCCATAAAACGAAGATAAACTCCATCAACGATTCAAGTAAAGAACAAAAATTCGCAAAATAGTCGAAACATTTTCGCAAATATTTTCAAAGTAATAATTTAGAGCATGACAAGCGGCGGTACTATGGGTAATACAGCAGTACGAAAAAGCTTGTATACAAAGCTTCTTCTCCTCACGAGTTGTATTTGAACGTTACCAGTTTGCAGTTGCGTATTTAATTAAAATCATTCTACATATATAAATGTTTACACAATATTGTAGCGATTGTCCTTTGTATATGTAGAGCTTGTAAAACAGCTACACCGTGAGTTTTCAACGGTACCTTAAACATTTAGCTGCGAGTTAGAGAGTAAACGTGGCATAGCAGAGTTTGAAATGAAAATAATTCGCAGCACTGGAAATGAGAGTAATCTTTATTAAAAGTGGAAAAAAATTAAACGCGAGGTTTCCGTTTGAAATAAATCGCGCATTCTGTTTGATATTTCGTCGTATTTGTACACAGTTGGTTGTACCTACATGTGCGTGTCGTACTCTACATACATGGCCGCAAAAAAAAAAAATGAATATTGTACGTTTTTCAACCGCATTCGCGGTATTTCGAAATATCCCACCGTAAAAGAAATGTACCGACTATTTGTTATATTTAAACTGGGAATGAAATAGTAAATTTCAGCATCCACTTATCTGTTTCCCTCTTTACATCGGTACATACGTATACGAATATACGAAAGCGCCAACTTATTTAAAAAGATTAATGGAGGCATAAGCAAAATGATTCTTTACTAGATTTTATTTTTGGCAATTCTTGAACCTTAAAATTGTAAGTATACTTATCTGCTCGGCTTTAGGAAAAAAAGTACTTTTTTTATACGCTTGAAAGACGTGCGACAAAGAAGATGACGACTATGATGGGTTTTTTCCTTTTCTTTCTTTCTTTTTTTTTTTTTTAAATTTACTTTTTCAATGTTCAAGCGTTGTAAAACGCCAGATAACGAGACTCTTTATACGAGCACTATACTTTACTACAAGTTGTACCTACCTGCTATTTTGGAATTTAGATGAACGAACGTTTTCGATCGTTCGATAATTTTGTACTAGGTACCTATCGCGCGCGGTAGTACCTACACAGACAAAAGACTTGATATTAATTGTTTTTGTCACCGAAGGTATACAACTTATCTTTGTATCGGCGATTCTGCTACCTCTAAAGTGAAAACTTTTCTCTCAACAAGTCGAGCTGTTTTGTTTAGTTTATAAAACGCGTGCATTTATCCAATGTTAACGTAGATTTTACAACAACGTCGAGTCGTTTTTTGATAGTGGTACTTTACTCATTAAATGTTTTTTGTTTATGTGTAGGATGCGTACAGAAGATGGGTTTGCGCTTCGTTAATTCCTCATTGGAAAGAACGTCATAAAATAAAACCGTGTCGAAGTATTTGTCATGAAGTCGAGCAAACCTGTCCATGGTTCCTGCCAGCTGAAAAAACTCCAGGTTATCCAGCTCAATATGCCGGCGAACCTATTTTCCAATGCATAGGTAATATTATCATCATTTTCTATTCTTATAAAATAAAATAGGTAATGTGGGAAGAAAAAAATGATGAAAAATTGAAACACAAACCTGAACCGAAAACAGAAGTGTAATAAACATGAACGATGAAAGTCTTAGCTCTCATTTCTGCAACCGGCAGATTAGTCTTGAAGCCGAAGATAGAATCTTAGGACCACATTAGCTGTTCTAAACAAAACAATATTTTTTAAATTTTCACTGCAACTTGATCAACTGAAATTCATGTAGATTAAACGGCATTAAATGTATTTAGACAATAGACAATGTGCACAGATGAGATATTATATTGTATGTACCTACTAATTAACGTTTTTCCTTCCGCAGATGAAAACATACCAGAAAATGGTGAACAATTATTGCGGTCAACATACGGAAGCGCGTGTTGTTACGAGTACTGCAAAAAGCGTCGAGCCGGAGCCATGCCACCAGTTGGTTATCATCAAGAGAACCAACAAAATAGCTACGAAATTGGATCTTGCATAGTAGGCTGCGATGACTCATCTTCAAACGATCCGTCCCATGAACCTAAAAATGGATTATGTCAACCGCCTTCTTCTACGAGTACGACAGCTTCGAATTTACCAGATAAGAGTAGCAATTCGCCTACAATACCGTTTGTCAATTTTCCTTTATCGTCGTGTCCGTCTTCTGATTCAGATTCTACCTCATCGAACGATGCTACTGGGTTGGAATCGTCTTCTGCAACTAGTAAGAGTGCTCCTTTTAATTTATTGATATTAACGTTAATACTTTATTTGTACGTTACGAACGTGAAGATAGATGATTGGAGATGATTGATAATAAATTGAAAATAGTTGTGCGTAAATCGTCAAGTAACCATGCGAGCAGTCGTACAAATCCGTCGCTTTCGATTGTTATTATTATAATGGCTAATGTAAGACTGATAATATGATGAAGAACGAACTGTTTCCTTAAATGCAAATCTCGGTTCGAGTCATTGTTCGCAGTTATATTCGTGTATAATTTTTTTCTTTATTATTTTATTACCTATTATTTTTTTTTTAGAATTTTATTCGTTGTATTGAATTGACGTTTTGTTATGGAACTACCTATATACCTAAATTACCGTTTTAAGGTATAATTTAGTTGAATTTTAATGTTCATAAATTTTTTCTTATAGGAAATTCAACGTATTTATCATCATCGCTGATAACTCCATTTACTTACCTATTTGAACTTTTGTTGCTCAATCATACTAAATACTTTTAATATTATTACGGCTTCTGTTGCAAAAATGTCGTACTAACTTTTATATTTTTCAACCATAAATGTTCGTGGCAGTCGTTAAATGATTTTGATTCGATAGGTACAGTGAGATTGATTTGACATGTGATAAGATGGATGCTCAAGTCGAAAGCTATAAATCTCGATGAACGATGAACTGATCATTGAAAAAGTGAACATGGAAAAAAAAAGCAATGCATTCCATACCTACTTAGATGAAAAAACTTTTTTCAAAAATTTCGGCAAACACAATCAAGCACCTAATGAAATGATTGTAATTATTCCCAAACCTGAGATAAACATTCGGAATATGGATTCATAAGGTCATCTTCAGTGAAAAAAATACTTTATAAGTAATACCTAGCTATACGTAGCTTCAACTGCTTCAAGCCGCTTGAAAGGATCCTACTCGTATCAGCATGATAAATGAAATGATCTTTACAACAATTCATTTCAATTTTAACTGATTCGTGTTTGAACATTCTATTAAGGCTTCGTGATACGTAAATGATTGAAGTGTCGTAAAATAAATACCAGAACTCCAGAAGGTGCATTAAATAAGACTCCTTGGCTGAAATCTTATCACATGTCAATTTCAGCAAATTGATAGTAAATTAATTCCGAATGATGAGAAGTAAAATGAGAGTAATTGTTGCCAATACTAACTAAATGAATTAAAGAATGAAGATGACGCAATCTTCCATCATTTAGCATTTACGTATACCTATTTACCTACCTTACACGGTCGTAGAATGATCGAACTTTTTTGATACGACTATGAACAACCCGAACAAAATCTTGACGTGGATACTATTTTGTGCGCTAATATCTCCAAGTATAGGTAGGTTGTTGATTAGATAATACCGTAGATTAACTCGAATTAATCTATGACAATACATACTCAACTATCCGGGTACTGGACGTCATCGGTTCGAATCCATTGTTGAATTTTTGTTCTGTTATATTAATCTATAAGTTTTAAAGAAAATTTTATAAAATATCTTCCATCCTCCAACAATGAACTTCCGAATTTGATTGATTATACCCGCACTTCTGTGAAACGGCTTCGTAAAGAGATTGCTGGAGAAGCAAATTTACGTATACAAGTGTGTGCATTTTTTATACATATTCGACTACCAACTGAATTGAAAAATTTCCAAAATAATGTCTTCGAAAAAAGCCACATCTTTCGTATCCACGATTTCAAAAATTGAACTCTTCAAGGCTGATTGATACACCTGTAAAAAAAAAGACAGAAAGTGGCATTTATCGAATACCTATAATTGATTATTCTTTTGATCAAAACGAATAGGCTAATTTCAGGTAGTTTCTTATACATATAAAAAAATGAGAAAAAAAATAAATTGAAAATGATGTAAAGTGTAGGTATATAAGTATATCTCTTTTGACGCTGTGGGGATCATGATTATTTTGTTTGTTGGAATAATTTTGATTTGTTTTTTTACGAATGTAATAGGTACTTAGCTACCAACTAACCTGTTAACTATAAAAATATACCTAATAAATTGTCAATTTAAGTTGATGTTAAAATTTTAAACGGTTTTAGTGATATGTAGAATGTACCGTATGTATAATTCAAATTTATATTATTAAAAAAATGTAATACTGTTACTAATCTACAAGTATACAGATATGGGGCTTTCATATTACCTCTGTAGGTTAATAATCTGGTCATATAACGTCCATGTACAACAGACGTCAAGTTCAACTAATGAAATTTGAATATTTTTTTCATTAACCTATAACTACATAGATGATACCTGTACTTATGTTATCTGTTGTTATTGTTATTTACGATATAATTTATTTCTCAATGTTACTAAATTTTAGTAGATTTTGTTGCAAATATTTTAAAAATAAACAATATTGTAATTATTAGTACTATTAAATTAATATGTACCCAGTAAACTAATTGTATTATTGTTATTGCGTTATAATACCATGTTATTTATTATTATTGTTACATTCCTAACGTTATTGTGATTATTAATGTATTATATGGTTATTCTGTTAAATCGTAGTGCTCGGTAGATCATGCAACATATGTTCCCTGATTATATTTTACTTTTATACCAATTTATATGCGAATATTCTTAAGCAAACATTCGTTTAGTTGAAATTTAAATTCAATTTTTAAAAAAATGGAGTGGCATTTTTTTGCTATTAGTTGTTGTACCTATTTAATATTATTTTAGAATAAAACAGAATAAAAATAAAATAAAAAAGTATCTTCCTAAAAAAAAAAAACCATTCTATAGATAATTTGCTTCTGCTAGGTATGTAACGAAATGCTTAAAATGCTGTTTTTCTTTCCAAAAAGAAAAAAGTTTAAAAGTACCAAGTCATTCTTATATAAAATGCATTCTTCATTTTTCTTCTCTCAGTAAACTGCGCGATTTGACGTAACAGCGATGAAATAAACATTATCATTTCGCTCAATGGTGCACCTAGACTTATTTACTTGTGTTGATCATCTTGATGTATGTAATTTTCCCTATATTATTAGTCAGCAAAGTTACACTTACGAAACAAATTGAAGATTTTTAGTATTACCTACCTAAAATTGTTCTATGATCATTGATCACGTTCCAACAAAGGCATTTGCCTATAGCGATTGATCGATTAATTATAATGTTCGCAAAATCTAATCTAGATACGTACTTACGTTTGCCATTTCACGCACTTATAAATTATTACTAAAACAATCATATTTAATTTTTTGATCTAAAATTATACGTAATGTGTTTATTATATGGGACCAAATTGTACGAAAATATTGAAAGCATTCCTTTCGATGCATTTCTCATCACCCCAGCTAACCTCTCTTTAAAATTTATCTTCTGTTTGGATGTCAATTAAAACGTGAGAGTTTCAAGGAGAATTTTCCATAGGTATTGAATTTTGATTTTTCAATTCTCAAAGTTAATTAAAATTCATTTGCTTGATTACGTCGATTAGGTTCAAAATAAATTATCGAGTTACCTACCGAATTTAATACCTAACTAAATACAAAATTGACTGCACATCTTTACCTACCTAGTGGTGAAATAATTCTTTCCAATTAAAACTTCATCGGTATAATACTTTTGAATGCATTAAATTCCAACCTAAACTAAAAAAAAATCAAGCAATATAGTTTCTCAAAAATCATTATATAGTTAGAATGCTGTACTTATTGTACTCGAAAACTTTTTTTTAGCGTGTATTTCACTTTTTTATACCTTATTCTTATTCAATTTGTACTTACATTATGAACAGTCGTCATTACGTGACATTTATTTTCTTCTTTATCATGGCTGATATTTTCAATTTCACATTTATAGATCATTACGCCCAGGTAAGTGTAAATTTTTCCTCAATACTGTAAACTTGATGGTATGATGAATGATGGTATAGTTAGCATCAAACATTTCAAGATCAATCTTTTATTTTGACCTGTAAACACATGGGAAAACATACTCTTTACATTTGAGAAGTAAATTAAATGATCTGTTGTTTCAATTCTATCGCGTTTCTATAACCCTTCTTATCCCAAATGCATTTCGATATCATCAGAAGGCCTAGACTGATTTAAAAAAATTAAGGCCGGTGTTATCTGATGATTATTTTTTCAATTCTTTATCGTAAACTCGTGTTAAAATTGCATTGTGATTATTTTGGTTTAAAAAAAGAAAAAAATGATTGAAAGTACGTTCATGATTAACTCATAATTTTCCTATATACTACATTCACACCTTGATAGGTAGTAAATTTACCTACACTAAAAATCTATTCCTATAATGTACATTGAAAATATCTTAGATTACAGCAAAAAAAGCGTCCGCCTTTTGTAGTATTTTTTTTTTTTTTTTTTTTTTTTTTCATTCTTGTAATAATGAAATTTTAATCATAACGATTTTTCTTCTTATAGCAGCAAATTCGTTATTTGTTTTTATGTTTTACTATTGTTATTACGATACATTTATTTCTTATATACAAATTATACTTAACTGTTGTATTATTAAAAATGTTATTTGTATTATCACCATGTCGTTTATTTTTTGTAATATTGTTTAGTAAGTGTACATTTGTTACTTATAAACAGTGCAGTAAAGCTTATTCAAAATGTAAGGCTGGCCAAAGTTTTGAAAATTGAAATCATTCAACAGCAATACCTATCTAACCTATACTAAAATATATTTACCTATAGAACCAGCTGAACATATGATACAGAAGTATTACTGCACTAATTATATAGCCAAATATGTACGAATGGAAAATTGTTATTTCAATTGTTTTCGTTGAAAATCTACATATTTATATAGTTTATTCATTATATAAATTTTACGTCGTTACGTTAAAATGTACTGTTTACATTCCACGTGCCAAATTCGTCCTAAAAAATTGACTCGATAATAAAGAGTAAAGTAATTACTAAAATTCGTACCAATTTAATATACTTTTGTAAGTTTTTATCGGAATTGATTTTTTAGTAACTTCTTATTTATGCAGATTTGAATTGTAAATATTTTAAGATTGTGGAATTACGTTCCTGCGTACGCTAAATAATGGAAAAATGTACGATAAATGTAGATTTAAAAAAAAAAGGCCTGCCTTTAGCGTGTAATTAACCAAGAGCTGTCCGATGATCGTATTGTCGTAGATTGGCATATTCACAACCATCTTATCATGATTATTGTAAATATTGCTCTATGAAATACATTTTGAATAAGCATCTTTATCGTTTTACTTTTCACTTACCCGTTGAAATTGAAAAAAAAACGTGCAATCTTATTACCTACCTACTTTCGATTACCCTTTTAGATCCGAATTGATATTAAATTTGAAAATTTTTCTAAAGTTATTAGTAGCATATGTTACATAACATCGAGATTCCAATACCTACTCTCAGCAAGCATACGATAATATATAAATTTCAAAATGTGAATAAGCTTTAAAATGACAAGCGAGAAAAAGTTTAAAATTATACTTTTATAAGTAATGATTTGTAGAAATGTGAATTTTAGACACGACGAATGTTATTTATTCGAAATGCATTTAGAATTTTCCCCTTTTTTTATTATTCTTTCGTTGCAATCGTAATGAAAATTGTTAGCGTAAATTTTGTAAAATAAAAAAAAAACTTAATTGTTTAAGTAAACTTGCAACGAATAGTCGTTTCGTGTCTGTATAAAAGAAAAAAAACGCAACATGAACGCGACAGCTACTGTTAAGGTCGCGTTAATTCAGTGTTGAAATAATTAAGATATAAGGCCTAATTACTAATAAATAGTTGATATTTTCGTTAAGCAACGTAATATTTTATAAATAAACTGTTCATTTCGAAATTTCGAACTAAACGAGATTTTAGATAATGTACATTCTAAACAAATACGAATTTCCGTATTAATGTTTTAAAAACTACAAAACTCTCTTATGTAATGTTAACCACTACGTTAAAATTTACTTGATCGTAATAATTCGAATACAGTTATTTATTATTAAGTTACGTTCATTGTTATAATAAACGAATATTACCATTTTAAGAATTTGTTTGTTCTTCTTTATTTATTTTCGTCGTGTAGGTACTTTCATGAATCTCGTCTAGTCGCCGATCAGTTCTGCATTTTCAAGATGTAGGTAAGTACTCTGAAAAGAAAAATGAATGAATTTTCGACGATCATTATTTCTTATTCGAGGAACGAAAAAATTACTTGAGGAGATTCCTTTCGTAGAGCTTCTAAAAACAACACTATTATTACAACAATTTTTCAGTTCTCACTAAAATCAGAAATGGTCAATCGATACAGGTAATCGTACAAAAACAAAATATATATATCTATAACTATCTATCTATTCTAACAGTCGCCATCAGAATCTTCAAGTACCAAGATGTACTTATTGATTTTTCATCATTGGCGACAAAATGAAGAAAGGGAAGAGGAAAAGAGAGGAAAATAGAATACAGAATAGGAAAAGCAAAGGTAAGAGGAAGATCAAGCCAGCACAAGCACAACAAGCACACCCGAACACAGCAAAAAAACACACACAAAGCAAAACACATAGGTACACACTACACAAAGCAAAACATACACAATCATAACACAGGACACACATGCCATGCAGAGCACATAGGTATCACAGATATACATATAATACATAAAATAATACACTATGGGTAGCCTGAATACACCTATTAATATATGTAGGTACAATACCAATTGCAGGAATCATTCAAAGGACTGCAGTCACGTTACCAGCTCTCAGCTTGGTCATTAGCTCATTGTTTCCGGTCATCTCAGTTTCAGGTGTCGTTCTCTTGTTCTTAAAAAATTGAACTAGCAATGCGCTCAACATAATAGGTACCTAAGCAAAGAAACAATGCATTAGAAAAGATCAACATTAAAATTAACATAGCACACCTCCGTAGGACTTCGGTTGTATGAGTCAACGTGTTTAATCACATATGCAGGTTCAACATTACTCAGTCTTTTGGTTGAGTAATGTCGAAATTTGAGAAGAAATCACATATTGTATTGAGAAGAAATAATAAAACGCTAAAAAGCGAGTATATTATGGACTGCTACTTCGACGAATCTTCTTGGAACACTCTTCTGGGTGGACAGCTCTTTCTTCTATTCTTCTATTTTCGCCGATCAATGATGAACGACAGGTAAGCAGAATTCATCTTCTCTGTTGGAATCCGGGTTCTGACTGGATGTCGATGAAAAGCAGTAAAAACTGCTATTTTATTGTAGAAGAAATAAAAAGTAGTTAAAACTACTATCACATCGTGAAGAAATAAAACATGCAGCTCAGCTGCTACATCGATGAATCTTCAATCTTCTCGGAACAAAACATCAACATCACACGAAATTAAGAAAAGACACCAAAGCTATTCTGGTAGCACAAATTACGTTAAAAAACCGAACACAATGCGAAATACAAACTCAGCATCGTCTTCGTGCGCACTGTAAGTGCATAGTGACATTCGTACTGATAAAGCAAAACACAAACATGACTACTGACAAGAACCAAAACATAAATAAACGAATCGCGTACCTAGGTACGGTACGTAGACATTTCAACAGGGGGTATCAAAACAGGAGCAAAACAAAATCCACTGTAAACTAAAAAATATCATCAAACTTTTCTTGAAGAATATTACTTACAATAACCATAATTCGAAATAATGTACGATAGGAACATATTTGAACCAACAACATGTACCATGTACCTAACCAAAAGATGTCGATTAACCGACAATATAATGAAAACAAACAACATCACGATTACATTACAGGCCCATGATACTGTTTTTAGTATTAGGCATATTGTAAGAAGCCACGAACCGTCCATACAGATTCGGTCATCTCCCGTGTTTCAACATAAGCAATAATAAAAATTATACCTACGACGCAGATGCCAGCGACGGCTGGAGAATTTGTATGCCAATTCGAGGATTAGTACAATAGGCTTCGTACCAAAATTTGGCATCACAGAACTGTAGATCTCTTTCCAAAATCCTACGAATATTCGTACAACGAAACAACGAATAAAATACCTAAATATAGAACATGAAAGGGTTAGGATCTAAACTTACGAATGGAAGATTGAAAAGAGAGAACCGAGACTGAAGTGCGAAAGCAATAGGTTTACCAACTGAGAAAATGAAATGATTTTCGACGAATTGTGAAGTTTATTTTCCAAGCGAAGCAAGAGAAATAATTCAAAATTGCTGAGAATCGTTCATTTCATCACTTGAATAAGACGCTATTGTTCCCACAGGTGGATGAAATACGTTACACAATAGGTATCTGAATAACTCTACCAACTACCAAAGAATAGCAAAATGAATCATCACATACATAGGCTTACCAATATCAACTTCGAAACGAAATAAGAAAATCTCATCATCGAATATGAACTAAACACTACACAAACACACCGATTCAGACTGAAAAACACGAAAATGAAACTATAAAATTGCAGACATTTTCAAAAACTAAGCAATTACGTAACGTATTTCACAAAAAAGGGGCTTAAGAAGTGATGTGAAAAACACTAATGAGGGGGTTCAATAACGTGATTTAGATTACCAAAATTGGAAAAACCGAAGAAAAACGTTGAAATTTCTCACACACGAAACACCGGAAATTAAAATATACCATTAGGCATTTACTTACAGATCCAAAACTGTATACGTAGTACGTAGTTTAGCGAAAGAAGAAGAAAAAAGTCGAAAGCATCAACCGGATATAATTATGTAGATAGGTACACGAATTCGAAAATGAAACCTTTCAATTACGATTACTTTCGTACATAATAAGTACATACCCATCGTTCAGGTTCAGACACCATTAACAAAAACCATAAATACGACTCAAAAAACAAACCCAACAAGCTAATTAGTTATGGACATCATTTTACCGATTTTCTTGAATAAAATAGAACACAAATCGAAAGAAATAACGCACATTTTACCTTATTTTTACGAATACAGCAACTCTTAATGCACACGAGACAAAACTTTCGTATAACGGTCGCACGATCAGGAACAAACGAGAAAACTGTCGAGTTGGAAAAAACCAGTGCTGCCAGGGAAACCGGATATAATGATTTTTATAAATGGAAGAACTCAATAAAATTACGTGAAATATAATTCAAGTTATCATTAAAATTCGTGATTATCCGTATTAATTAAAATTCAGACAATGTAAAACAAAAATAATGTCCATTTAGTCGTTAATTTACTTATCAAGTTGGAATGTGAAACTCAACAGAAGCCATTTTGCGATTTTGCGTAGGTACTTAAGTATTTCGCAACTGAATTTAAAAGCGAACATTGGAAATGTTTTTGAAGCGTAAATTAAAGGAAATATTCATCATATGACACTCGTGACTCGTGTAGTTGAATTTTGCAAATTTTCTTAATTTTTGTCTAAAAATTTACTAATTATGGAAATAACAAATACACGAGTCACGAAGTGCTCAACTACAGCCACAAACGTAAAATTGCTGACGTGTTCATGGTTGAAACTTGAAAATGCGATGTTACCAAGCACTTGAATTTATTGGAAAATCAAAGTCATCGGTCGCTTAGGATGAATTTAAATTTCAATCTTTCAATTCAATTTTTGGAAAACATACTAATATAAATTTCGTCTGTTTCTACAAACCATAACTAATTGGAGTAATTCTGAAAGATATTTTAGATGAGACGACATTTTCACTTTAAATTTCTGTATTTATGATTTGAAATATTTTGAATTTCGATTTCGGGAAAAAGATTCCTCAAAACTGTCAACGTAGGAAGCTTACTGTCCAGCGACCGTAAACAAACGTTTCTCCTCGGGTTCTCTCTCATCGCATCGTCAGTCTCTGAGGTCATTCTTTCATAACAGATCAAATTACGTTCATGATCAACGTCAATTTTTTTTTACCGTTGTCAACCCGAAAAGGAAACATTTTTTCGTAGTTAGTATGCTCAACGATTGTAAGTAAGGTAGTATTGCCGACTTCGATTTCAACCCTTTCAACGGTTAGTAATTTAGACGAAACCGTACCACCCCAAATGAAGATGACCAAACACGTAACACGTACCTATCACGACGTGATGATTTTTTAAAATTATTGAAGAACACAATATTATGAAGTGAAATAGAATTTAAAATTCAATATTATCCATGTTATTTAAAATTCAGACAAAATAAAACAAAAATAATGTCCAGTTAGTTGCTATAATTTACTCATCAATTGTTGGAACTACCTTTCATCTGATGCCAATGATGCCATTTTTCGATTTTGCGTACCATACCTAGTAGGTATTTTGCAACTAAATTTAAAAACGAACATCGAAAATGTTTTTGGAGCGTAAATTAAAGGAAATATTTACCTTGAAATACTCGTGTAGTTGAATTTTGCAAATTTTCTCAATTTTTGTCTTAAAATTGACTAATTATGGAAATAAAAGGAATTAACAAAATGCACAAAGTGCACAACCATATAGCCACAAACGTGAAATTGCTGACACTCGAGTTTATTGGAATTTGGAAAAGTTAAAGTCGCCGGTCGCGCAAGTTTTTGATGATTTTAGGATGAATTTTCAAGTTCTTGGAAAACATTTTAATTTAAAGTAAATTTCGTCTGTTACTAACTAGGTACATATGTATAAAAAATCTACATGTCAAGAAAATTATCCAGGTTCTTTTCTTAGGCTGCATTTTTTAGATAAGTTTTGAAAATTAAATTGAACCGATTTGAATTTTAAGAAGGTTGTGATATTAGAAAGAAGCTTGAACTACAACATAGAAAATTCGTGTTATTTTTACACGGATTTTGGCAAATTTAGAATCCATGAGATGATGAGAATCTGCTAGGGTAGTACCTAGCTTTTGAAAATGGATTTTGAATTTTACTTGAAAAAAGAATATTTTTGAGGTTTTGAAAGTTGATGAATGGAATCTAAACAGTGTTAAAAACAGAGATTTTAAAAAACGTCCAAAATCCAGATTCTCGAAAATCTGCCAAAATTCGTGTAAAAAGAACACATCACATTTCACATCTAATATTTTTTTACACTACCTACTTACCTACTTCAAGTGTGTAATTCAATAAATGGTAACTTGGTGTATACGTTTGCTTTCTTCCTTTTCAGTTTTCATTATTCGTTTAATCGTTTTTTTCATTTTTGTAAGGTAAGTAGGTCACTTCTGGACTCTGGTAAAATTTAATTTAGGTACTTACATTATTTTCTTTTTAGGAAATAAAATAAATTTGAAAAAAAAAAACAAACAAAAAGAAGTTGAAAATGATTTACTTTTCAAGTAGGTAGAATTGATTTATTTTTATGATTAATTCCCAGATCCTCAACTCAATCCTTGATCAAACTGACTAGAGCAAACTGAAAGTATCATTTTCATTCAACTTCTAAACTTCTTTTTGCTTGTTTTTATTCGATTTGCTAAAAAAAAAAAAAATAATAACACAAATTTACCTGAGTCCAAGGAACAAAGCGAACGCTTTTTTACACCAAGTTAGCACATTGAATTGAATTACATACTTGAAGCACAAAAATATTATAGGTATTAATTAATAGTCCTAATTAATAGGTGTGTTCGAGTGCTTTCCAGTAAGTTACGTAAACATTTTTTTTACAGTTTTCTGAAAATTGCATTACAGCAGTCTGTAGTCCATTTTTGAGTCTATTATCATGAGATTCATGAGCGCTCAAAAACCCTAATTTTTTACGTTTTCTGTGAATTCAGTAGCGTTCTAAAGAGCGCTCAAAGTCCTCGAACACTCCTTTCAAAAAAAAAAAAAAAAAAAAAAAAAATGAAAAGGAAGGAACAGAGCAGACGCCGACGGAGTGAAAATAAAAATAATTACAAGTTCAGATCGGATATTCTCGTGCATTTTCGGGTAGCACATGTGTTTCACTGTTTCACTTATGACTTAATGACTTATGTATTCTTATCAAAAATTTCCCGCGGTTCCGTTATCAATATTATTTTATAGCATTTGTAGTTTTATGTATAGCTTATAGCATTGAACTTGCTGAAAATTTATGTGCAGTTTTTTTCTCTTTTACTGCGATTGAAAAGAGTATTTATTGTGCCCACGCCACGGTAGAGATGAATCAGTCAACTTCCTTCTCTGCATCATGTTCGAAAACGGAAGCCTCAGTTCTAGATCATTGTGTCGTTGATGTCAACTGGGGGAAAACCGCTTACTTGTGGACCACAAAATATTTTCAGCAATTTCATTGTAAAGTAAGCCGATCTCTGGAATCGCCTACATTCAGCGTCCCCAATCATCCTGAATATGAGTGGAGCTGGAGTTTGTTCATCAACAAACCAAATCATGAACATGTCGGTGTAGGATTATCTCTAGAAAGCAACTACGTCCATGATGTATTCGCTACGATGAAATTCTCTTTATTAGATCATGAGCGAAATGAATTATTTTCACGTGTATACGATCATGTGTTTATGAGGGAGACCATGCGTTGGGAATGTTCGCAATACATTTCAAAGGCAGCATTACTAGATCCCGATCCAAATAACAAACTACTCAAAGAAGACACGCTAATAGTTCTCTGTGAATTGAAATTCTCTTGTCTGGATAGCCTGCCCACCAAGGTATTTCGAGGCCATGAAACGCAATCGACCATTTCTGACAATCTTTCAAAAAGCTTAGGACGTTTATTGCAGAGTCAAAACTTTGTTGATGTAACATTTTCAGTGAATGGAAAGAATTTTGGTGCTCACAAATATATTTTAGCGGCACGTAGTCCAGTATTTGAGGCTATGTTCAAACTCGATATGCAAGAAAGTCGACTCAACGAGGTAAATATTTCGGATATCAGTTGTCAAGTATTTGAAGAATTTCTGCAGTACATATATACTGACAAAACTCCTGATCAAAAAGTGGTAAAGGAGTTACTCGTAGTCGCTGACAAGTATCAAGTTGACTGCCTGAAGCTACTTTGTGAAGAAATGATATTGAAGCAGTTATCAGAAAAGAACGCGTTTGATTTGTTATATTTTGCTGATCTACATTCTGCAGAACTATTAAGAAAACAAGTTACATTTTATATCAAGACACACCTTGCTAATCTCATGTCAACTCAGTCGTGGAAAAATGCAATTCTAACACATCCTCACCTATTTGATGTTATAAATGGAGTGCGTGAAGTTGAGGAATCTGTTCTATTACCAGAACCTCCAGGTCTAAGGGTAACGGACATGAAGTAAAAAATTAAATTTAAACCTAGCTGCCAATTTTGTATTACACATTACTTTTCATACTTTTTTCTTCATTGTGTCGTATATGTAATAATTATTCAGTTTATTTCTTTCAATGGAAGAAAAAATACATGCTGAGGTCATTCTCTCTCTCAAATTACTTTCATGATCGTCAATTTTTTGATATCAACCCAAAATGGAAACATTTCTGTAGTAAGTATATGCAATGATTAACTCAAAAGATGATAGAAATTTGTAACAGAAAGTCGATGAAGAATGGTCATCTGAGTCGTAGCTCAACGATTGTAAAGTAATATTGCAGACTTTGATTAAGCCTTTCAAGTGACTATTAGGTAATTCAGACGAAACCGTATCACCTCGGTGCCAAAGTTTAGATAAACAAACACGTACCTATCAAAGATATAATTTTGAAAACTGCAAAAGTAGAACTCGTAGAACAGATGATCATTTCAATACTAAATAATGGTAAACAATTACCTATCATTAAAAAAACGCACTCGTTAAATATAATAACAATATAGGATGATATATTTTCCATTATAACGAAGACAATAATAAATGAGTTGGAAAAAATACGTATGAATAATTTGTTTAATTCAATGATTACATTTCGCGTCTGAAAAATAATTATTTGTCATAATTGAGAAAGGAGTAGAGAAAATAAATCACACACGTTTCGCATCGTTCAACGTTCCACATCTTAACCGGAAACTAGGATTTCTGTTAGCTTGGCCCTTTTTTCTATACTCAATTGTGATAAACACAGTTCAAACATTTCTGGTGATTTCTGCAAGATTAAATTTCAACGTGAAAATACCATAAATACTATGTATTACTCGACACGAGGTAATAAGCAAATATTTCTTACTTGAACTTCTCTCATAATGGTGATCATTCTCTTAGCTACAATGTGATCTAATTTGATTGCATCTTTAAAGAACACTTCTGTCATAATGGCTACCAGATTAGGTAAATTTGAATTATTATTTCCTAATACAATAGGATGATTTCTTTCGATAAGGTCACACAGATAATCATAAACATGTGGTACTTCGTCTGCGTCTTCCGTTACAGGAAGTGATTGTAACCTAAAAACAATACACCGCGGTAAAATCTAAACTATAAAATAAGTCGACGTAATTAACTAGTAAAATATACCAACCAATGGGGTAAAACTTCATCTACGTTAACAGCGGAGCTATTATATTTCAATATTTTAGTTAAAGCTGATATTGCGTTTTCTGTAGCTACTTGATTTTCTTCTTCGCGGGCCGAAGGATCGCTAATTATTTTACATAAATCGGGAATTACAGAAGCACAAGTTTCTACGAACACAAACACAAATTGTTATAAAAATCCAAAAAATCTAATGAATTTTCCGAAAGATACACGATAATAAAACTCACGAGCGAATTCTTCGCCGCCATATAAAGCTAAAACGCCGAAACCGTAACAGGCTGCTTGCCTTACTTCGGGTTGTTGATACGTAACATAATTGGCCAATGGTGCCAAGAAGTAATCTTTATATTTTTTACAATGCGGTCCAGTGAATTCGATTAGATCATCGAATATACAAATACTCCACTGGTGATCGGTCCACTTTTGTCGGGGATCCTGCAAAATGAAAAAAAAAAAAGAAAAGTGAATTGGTGTATTTTGAGATCTGATGTAAAGCGATTCAATTTCACTACTTACCAGCATTTTAACGAAAAGAGTTAAAACTCGATCGAAATAGGGATAAAAATCGGTACCGTAAACTTTAAATAGAGCGTGAACAACGTCAGCTAATTTACTAATCTTGAAAGTGGTATCGGCTTCGTCGCTGTCGTCTACTTCATCTTCTAAATTCTGTGAATTTCAATTGAGTAAATGAAGATGTCTAAAATTGATAAAGAATACTCTTACAGGAATTATTTTTCTTACTTCATCGTAATCTTCTTCTTTGCGTTTTTCCTGGACAGCTTCTTGTTCGAGAAAATGTTCTAAAAGATTTTTTTCAAATAAGGATATCAATTCATTCATCCATTGTTCTGTTAAGCATCCTTTGCCCAAGACTTCGATACACTGTAAAACATTACAATGTTTTAAACTTGCAAAACGTCTATGCCAAATTACAGCATAACCTTCTTACTTTAGCCATTGAATGGAAGAGATCGCCAACTACTTCGTTTTCTGGATCACCTTTAATGGCGCTCAGTAATTCTGGGCAGATAAAATTCCACATGTCTTTGACGTAATCAGGTCCTTTGAAAACGGAAACAAAATCACAAAGAATAAGAGACTTCATTGGGGAAAAAAAACTGATTTTTTAAAATCATCATTGTACAGTAAATGAAAGGAATTTTTTCATTTACCGTATTACAGACGTAATCAAGAATAGGTACCTTTAATTTTGACGCATTCCAATAAATGTGGTAAGCTTTGAGCTGCCGCCATTCTAACACCATCGTGGAAGTAGAATTTTAATAATGGTATCATTAAGCGTACTGTTTCTTCAGCATAATCGGCAAATCCTTCTTTTAATTCACGAGCGTAACAAACCAACATCTCACACGCAGCTACTTTATCTTCCAAGCCTGCCAAACAGAAATTCTCTCGATAATCTCAAGTTTTCACCATACAAAATTTTAATTCGAGTGATTTACAAACCTGCAGTACGAATACCAAAATTTTGCTGTTCGCCTAATGAAATGAACTGCCAATCGGCATTGACTCTATCTAGATCTTCTAAATCTTCATTATCGAATAGCGCAACTTCTGGTTTCATGGATGCAGTTTTCATTACAGGGCCAATAACCAGAGGCAAGTATGGCTGGAAATCCTTACCTATTGACCGAAGATTTATCATTTTATAAACATCTGTCGCAGGGTTTTGTTTTCATAATTCGTGGGTAATTTTTTACTTACCCAAAACTATACAAATTCTGGCCCAAGCAGAAATTAAATAAGTATGATAAGGATCATCTTCAGCGATAATATCTCCGTTTTCGTGATTCTTCAGTAAAGTATCCATGACATCTCTTGCATCTTTAGCAAACTGTATTCGAAGCAAAAAAACACCGATGAATATGTATGCATTTTCGTAATAAATAATCTAACTCGATGCAATCCCATACCTTATCGTGTCCTACGGCTAATCCAATCAAACTGACGCATTCCAACGTTTTACCACGTAATTGCCTCAATTCTGCTGTAACGGCGTTATCGATAATGTATTTCAATTTCGGTATCAATCTGTAAAATATTCAAAACCGTAATGCGATATCGAATACGTATCAAGTGACATTTTTTTTCCAATTTGTACCTATCATAAAACGCCACAAATTGTTCTTCGGCTGTATCAGCGACGGAAGCAATGGTAGTAACAACTTGTTCTAAAACTAATTTTGTTCCTTTTTCAACCAACTAAATCAACAAAACGACAATCAATCAATTTACTATCAACCTGTTGATTAACTTCTACCGCAATTAATCACTCACTTCGGTGAATTTGGCGTTCAATATGGCTTCTAATTTCAACATCATTCCTTCTAAATATTGAACCAGAATATGTTTGGGACAATCTTCGGCAAAATTTACCAATGCGGCGCCTTACAGAAAAATAATCGTTAAAAAGTATTCATTCCAATAATTAACTCGAAGTGAAAAATTAATTACCAGCGTGAGCTTGGACACGTGGATTCAAGTTATCGTCGAGTAGAAGTAGCAAAGAAGGAACAATTTTGTCGTGGAATTTCTTCTGCAAAGTAGGCGCGAAATCAGAAGACATTTGGCCCACAGCGTTACAAGCTGCGTATCTGACTCTTGGATGCTAAAAGATAAGGTAAAAAAGTTTAGAAATTCTTTCAACAAAACAAGGTCAATCGGGACGCTTATCTACTAACTTGATCTTGCAAAAAAGTCAGAACGCCTTCGATGATTTGAGGTAATAATGGTTCCATTTGTTTATGGCAGCCTTCTCCCACAGCTGAGATTGCCATTAACGCAGCGTGTCTGAATTAAAATTTTTGTTTAATCAAATGAACGGGAAATTAATCTAGTTGGACGAATTCATTCATACCTAAATCGCCAATCGCTGTTGGATAACATGGCAGGAATATTACTAATGATGTGAGGAAGAACTATTTTACCTCCGAGTCCACAAGCCAATCTGTCAATTGATGATTCGGCTACAACGTTGTTACTGAAAAAAAAACGTGACCGTATTATTAGCAACATGATGGTAAAAAAAGTTCAAGGTTGTCTAGATCGACTGATCGCCTACTCAAGGCAACGAATTCACACTGATGATTTCATTTATGAGGACATACCAATGTGATTTTTTTATACATGGAAAAAATATGCTCAATATTGTCGAATACAACGAACCGAAATAAAAATAAACGTTTTGTTTATCGCATTCAAATATTAATTTGATTCGTTTTTCGAAACGGAAATAATACTTGAAAATTCGATGACTAACTTTTCGTTATCCTCGTCGACAATTTCATCGGAACAACTCCATTCTTGGTCTTCTTCTAAATCAGCCATCATTTTCAAAATACTTTGAACTAAAGGTCCGACGTAATTCTGCGCTTCTTTTTTCATCATAGCAGACCCTACTTCACTCAACGTAACAATTACTTCCAAAGCCAAATGGCGAACTTCATCATCGATATCTTCGTTGGAAAAAACCTATCAATTAAAAACCATTAGAAAGAAATAAAATCGATTCCGAGTATACGTACACACTAAAAAAAAAAACAACTCACTTTTAGGCAAAGTTCGATAACTCCTCCGATATGAGGTCTTAAAAATTTAGGCGAAGATTCGCACAAATCGATGAATGATTTGATAATCGAGTCGTCGTCCCAGTTTTGTAAATTTTCAGCTAAAACCTAGGCAAAATAAATGAATAAGCGAATAATTCACAATATCGAACTCCAAGCACATAATTGATCGATTGTTTCATACTTGAATAATACTGGGAAGTAAATCTTGAAAATGTTTTTGAATTGCGGTTTCTTTCTCATGAAGAATTATAAACGAACATACAGCTCGAACGGCTTGCGCTCTTACCTAAAAAATCAAATTCATTTTGTTAGAAACATGGGACAGGAGACATGTTAATAAATTAATAATGCAGAAATTTGAAATAATTCACATATCCTTACTTTACTATCTGATCCATCTACTAGAGACTGTTGTAACATTTGTTTAATCAAATTCAAATTACTATTCTGCTGATTTCCAAAAACTCCGGGAACGTTACTACACGAAACAAGTACAAGAAATATGCGATATTAGATAAGCCTACACATAGAAAATTTCATTTCAATCGTTGAAAAATTAATCGAGCCTAAAACAATGTTCAAGGTAGAAGGTAACATTAACCATTCGGATTGTTAGCATTTAATAGTCAAGTACGTAAACTTACGCGAACATTCTCAAACTACATTCTTTCATTTGAGCTGATGTCGAACTTGCACATCTGAATAAGAATTGTAAAAATTCAGGCCATTGATTGTTACCATCATCATCGACCAAATTTCTAGCTAGTTCAGACACAATGTCGCACATCTTCTTCTTCAAGCCATCGTTTGTTTCAGCTTGTACCAATAATAATAAACATTTTTTCAATTGATCTTGATCTTCGGCGCTGAGCTAGAAATAAGTGAGCATAGATATAAGAAAATCAATCAAGCGAAGATTATGCTACGAGTGAAATTAAATTCTTACTTTGGGATAAAATTCTGGAAAATCATTTGTAATAAGACGTCTCATCAACACACAAGCGAGCTGTTTCTCTCCATCTGGTAAAGATTCGTCGGTGATGGAATTCAACAAGAATAATATTCTGGTTTCAGTGGGAATATTATTGAAGGCTTCCTACGGAACAAGAAAATACATTCGTAAAATGTGTTTATCGCACTGAAAAGACGAAGGTACAAATACTGAAAACTTACTTCGGCCTTATTCCGAGTGTCGGCCTCCAAACTCAACAGACAGCTAAGCACTTGGCGAAAATTAGTCGCATCGAGAGCCATTGATAAATGCTGTATGAAATCCACAGGACTATGTAATGATTAACCGCTTGTCGTTGAAATGATTACGCTGTACTAGCGTAGTGAATTTGATGGATGGAATAGAGTGTTACAACGGATATTTACTTACACTCCCGACTCAAATGTGCAAATTGATAAAACCACGTTTTTAATTATCAAAACCGCGAAACGAGGAACCGATTTATTTTGGACAACGATGAATCTCAATTATGAATCACATGCAAGTTGAATGTACATGTGAAAGCGACAAGAAATATACTATAAATTTACTCTTACACAATTTTTTTAAATTAGTTTTACACCAAGAAAAGATTACGTACGAAACCACGGTATCGGAACCATTGTGTACGTAAAATTATTTCAGTTATTTCCAATGATGTTTCGCAAAACGCAAAATCTCGTCCGCATGATTTTTTTCTCTTCATGACTCTACAAATTTTTGTATATGGTAACACTGATTATTCAACTTCGAAATTTTTGTTATCAAAGTTTTCGTCAAAGTTTTTGAAAAAACTTTCGCTACGTGAAGAATTTTAGTCTTTTTTTCTTTACAAAATGTTTTAAATGACTCTAAATGTAATGAATGATTTCAATTTCGAAGAACCCGAAGCAGATGAACCAAAAGAAGATGAAAAAATCCCAAAACCACAATTTGTATGTGATATTTGCGGCAAAATGTACAAACATAGATCGAATTTAGAAATCCATATCGGAATTCACAATGGAACGAGCATATTTACTTGCGAATATTGTGGTAAACTTTTCACTCAGAAAATAACTCTTAAACGGCATTTACCTATTCACACAAAAGTTCCTCAATATACGGTGAGTATTCGCATTCGCCTCAAATTTTACTTTATCATTTCTTAATAATTTCTATTTGTAAACGATTTTTTGTGTCTCAGTGCAAGATTTGTGATGAGGAGTTTATCCATGAAAAGACCTACAAACACCATATGTCCAACCACACAGGATTAAAAGCAGTCTTTTGTTCAGTTTGTAACGCAGGATTAAACAGCAGTACAGAGTTGAAAAGGCATATGCGTTCTCATACCAAAGAAAAGCCATTTGCATGTGATATTTGTGGGAAATGTTTCAGCCAAAAGTTTAATATGTATGCTCATAAACGCTCGATTCATCAAAACATCAATGGATCAAACAAAACTTCTTCTCAAAGACAGTAAGCATTGTTTTCAAATTTCAAATATTATTTCATTTTATGTACCTACTTCATTGCTTACATTAATTCATTTTTTTCTCTCAGATGTCCGCTATGCAGTATGATTTACGAAAGAAACAGATTAGCCGAACATCTATCTGAATATCATAGTTTGATTCAATCGTCTGTAATTTTATAGCCAATTTTGCTAACTGTAACTGTATAATTGATAACTGATTTTGCACTCGTATGTAATTGGATTAAATTAGATATTACGTATTGTTGTATCGTGGAATTAAAAATTTCAACTATGGCAACCATCTATCTGAAACATGTTTAAAAAAGGAACAAATGAAAATGCGAAAAATCAGAACGAACACTATTTTAATTCCTATAATGCAAAATTAATTGGTATATTGCACCAAAAAAACACACGAAAACTTATCTCAAAAAATAATTTCTAAAATGGAAAAAGTACATTTAAAATTAAAAACTCAATCATTCACCAAAAAACAACATTATTTAGAAAAATTAACACACTCATTCGAGCTTCTGATTCGTGACAGAAATGCCACTTTTATAAACCTTAGTTTTGATATTACTTTTGCCGAGCAATTTCATACTAGCTAACGATATGCCAGGGTCGATAGGAGTTCTGCAAGCATCATCTATGAAACTGATCGGTTTACGAGTAGAACGGAGCAATGGAGTATGGCATGCATCTAGCGAATCGTTGCTTTTCTCGGAATATTTGCTGAAATTCTTGGTAACACCTACAGGAGTCGATAACGAGGTACTGGTAGATACATTGAAGTTAAATCCTCCATTACTTTCACTGCACAACGAGCCGGTATCGAATGATTTCCCATTAGTCTACAATAAAAGCATTGGACAACATCGAGATTCATTCATTCAATTAAAATTGATTGACGAAGATATTTGAAAAGTTACCATTTTTTGGTAGGGTTCTTTAACGTGGATAATAGAATTATTAGCGCTCATAAGAAGAGAAGGACTGGCATTGTTCGTTTCGAGTTCATCCAAGCTTTTCTCCATTACACTATCTGAACGGTTATGGGAAACACGACGTACGATTGGACTATCTGAATCATGTTGTGGACATTTTTCTTCGAGCTGGAGGCATTAAAAAGGTCAATAAAAAACTAAAAACTAAGGATTAAATGAAAAGTGAAAATTTCCATTAATAATACCGATTCATCTACATAAGGCTGGTACTGTCCCATGCTTTTCATGTTTTCTTCAATTTTATCCAAATCATTTTTCATATTCGTAATAAAATTCATAATCCCTTCGTTGGCTTCGATACTTTCTTTGAGCATTTTTTCTTCTTCTTCGAGGCAGTGTTCACAATTTTCCTGAAAAATGGAACTAAGGTTAATATAATCAAAGAAACCTGGAGAAAATCAGCCGAAGATCTACATGCACCTTCATAGCTGAAACTTCTTCGTCATATTCTTTCAAAACATTGAGAGCTGTAATTTTTGTTTCTTCTGGAGCGAAAGATACGCCTAGATTCTTCACGTTTGATAACTTCTTTTCCAGGTGTAGAATTCCTTTATCTATGCGCTTAGCTTTGGTAAGGATATCGTCGAAATTCTCATCGTTTTCAAACAAACTCATTGCAGTAAGGTATTCAACAAACTTTTACGTGCACAAATATTCTGGCCGAAAATCTCAGAAGTTCAAAATTTCGGACTTACTCGACACCCTTGCCATTTTTTATCAAATTTTTTTTAGGCGGTTGTTCGCGCGAAAACGAAAACCAAAATACAAAATAAAAAAAACACAGGCTGTGTTGTTTACTTCATACAAAAAAATTGCCACATTTCATTCCATTCAAAAGTCTGATAAATGGCGACACTGATTTTTTCAAACTTTTTTCAATGTTGTCGTTGTTCGTCAAGTTTTCATTCCAAAAACTTCAACTTTCAAAAAAAAATCAAAAAGTTGTGAAAAGTTTTTATATTTCTGATGATTTCGTTTTATGAGTGTGGAATGAGTTAAATGAATGAAAAGTTCTCTCGTTGAAATTAAAACTTGTGGTGTGTTCCAGTCAAATCATTTTGCGCGATTATTACAATTTCAGTGAAACAGGATCCTAGCTACCTTCACAACCTGCCACACGCTCGCAGAAATGGTAAATATTCGTATTACATATCAAAATTTAATCATCTCCAAGTTGTCCATGAATTTTC
This sequence comes from Planococcus citri, assembly GCF_950023065.1. Taxonomy (NCBI): domain Eukaryota; kingdom Metazoa; phylum Arthropoda; class Insecta; order Hemiptera; family Pseudococcidae; genus Planococcus; species Planococcus citri. Next base: position 58,712,610 of record NC_088678.1, on the reverse strand, counting down.
CCTTTCCATTTCTTTTCAATTTAAAATATCATGTAATAATAGAGAATTTGAGTTTTTCTAATTGTATTCGATTTTTTTCAGTCTGTCACCGAGTTTTTGAAGACTTTACCTAGTTATGATAAGAATAATTTTTCCCGCTTTCATACTGATAGCACGAATAGAACTTGTGTGAAACGTCCGTCTGTTTACATATCGACTGAAGAAATTCCGTCAGAGCAAAGTAAGTGGAGCAATCATGCAAAACCCCTTCTTAATGGGTAAATGGGAAGAAATTTATCTATTCTGTGTTGATATTTTTCAGTTATTGTAACCGAGAAAACGAATATTTTACTGAGATATTTACATCAAAGATGGGAGAACAACGCACAGGTGAATATTTTCTAAAGATTCTATATCATTTCTTATTACTTGTAGTCTTACGTGTTGATATGCAGAATGCTTCATGTTTTGAATACTTTTCAAAATTACATAATTTATCATTTTTCTAGAATACGTTACCTCAACAGAAGAAACGAGATCAAGCGCCGGAGAGTGGGAATTCCGACGAAATGAATATCATACCTCGAAAAAGACTCAGAATTGAACCTAATTCTATTTAAATTCTATGTTCATAGTCTTCAGTATCTTTTTACATGTTTATATTATGTCTTTTTGTGATGTAAAAAAGTGTAAGGTAAGTTATTAATTTTAAAATGAAAAAATGTATGTGTGTCTTTTTTTCATTACAGGAAGGGATCGTCGTCCGTGATTGCAATGATGATGTATCAATTTTGCCCCTTTTTAATCTAGGTGTTTGTGCCTCGAAATGACATCCTTCTAGCTAATGCCATCAGTTTTCATACAATCCAAAGATATCATGATCATCTTTTTCTGTGAATTGTAGTATGATTTCTATCTCATATATTTACTTATGCTGCATCCTTGTCGTCTCGTCACTGACCATTTCTTTGGGTTATCTCATTTACAAATTAATATATTTTTTATGTCCGCATTACAATTTTGAAGCTTGTGATTCAATTCTGATTTTCGAATCATTTCTGATTAGTTAATTTGACATGTCTTATCATCGCGTTATTTATAGTTGCATTCATTTTCTGCGAATAATATTAGTTCGTCGAGTTTTTTCATTATTGAGGTTAAGTATTTTATCAATAATAAATAGTTGATTGAACCAAATGTTATAATACTTATGTAGTGTTTTCAAATATAAGTTAATTTATTATTGATGATGATTTTCTGTAGAGCACCATATCAACTCCTCATCTTGGTCATGTTGCACATCAATACTTCATAATTTCTATAACGAATGATATTGCTAACGGTTTAATCATTGCTGTAATTTTAAGTTATAGGAGAAGAAAGACCATTTTTTAACATGATATAAATACAGCTTATTGTATGGCTTAAATACATTCGTATAGATAAAACTACAATTTCATTCAACTCTTTCAATTGAATTTTCCCATAGTTAATAAATAATCGTTGGAAACAGGATTGAAAAAAAATCACTGACAGATGATCTAATTGATGAAAGGATTCATTTAGGATAAAAAGTTACAATCAATGTAAAAATCATAAGATCATTCTGTAGGTAAATGAATATGAGAAAAATTATATAAAGGTACACTTCTCACTCCATTGACATAATCAATGTCAATGATGATTCACACACTTATTAACTGAAATTATTACTAACGCAATTATACAAAAGAGAATTTCTAGTACACGGGGTAGAATACAGCAGAAATTTAGCAAAAAAAATGCTTTTCATACAGCACTATTTCGTTTCATTTTAAATACTTAATTCACTTCCATTCACAAACCAGCAAAAGAAACTTTCTTCGATTGCAATAATATAATATGTACAACTTGAATAAAATTAAATCATTATCGTGTTTCCGCTTTATGTCGGGGAGGTTTAAATGTTTTCAATTTTTTGACTTTTTTGGATGTTGAAGTAGTAGCTTGGAACTGTTTCCAACTATCAACTCTCGTTTGCCTTGATTCCTACATTTAAGAAAAATACAATTATTTTAAGCTGTCAAATAAGTACTCAAATAAAATCCATAATCTCATTTTCAATACTCACGTCAAAGTTCTTCTGCCATTCTCTTTGCTTTTTAGCGTTTTCCTCTTCTTCAATCTCTTGTTCTCGTTGCCTTTTCTTTTCTTCCATATTTCGTTGCTCTAGATTTCTTCGTCGACGTTCTGCTTCGGCAAATAGTTTCATGGTCATAACCCAAACTGCATGTTTATATTTCTCAGGATCGTCTTCTTCGACGGGTTCGTTCTTTTTCAGCTTTTTTCTCTTTTCACTGATCATGAGATTAGTTCGTTCTTTCGCTTCTTCAACAATATCCAAACATTTTTTCCTAGTTTCTTCATTTTCAATAATCTTCCAAGCTTTACAAACTATTTCGAATGCTCGCTCAGCTCTTTCTTTGTCGTTCGGATTTTTATCTGGATGTACGAGTATGGATAACTGGAATTCAAAACGTACTAATCATCAAGAACAGAAGGCTTAAAAGACGTATACATAGCGTAAGGAAAGTAAATGTACCCGTCTATACTTTGTTTTGGCAACATCCACGGAATCTTCGGGCTGAATTTGAAGAACTTCATACGGATTCAAATTAAGGTACGTAGAGCCGGGTCGCAATAAACGAGTGAGTTGTTGATCCGAAGTTAATACTGAATCCCGTTTTTCGATTGCTTTTACCTGGAGCATAACATTATCATTGCAAGAATGAATGTACAGTATTCTCAAACAAAATAGCGAACTCACCTCAGTGTAAAAACTGTCGAAATCTTCTTTCGTACCTTCCATTGCTACAATGAAAAATTAGACCGAAGATCGATTATGCCAATGAATAGTAGTAACTACTCAGTTTTCTTCAAGGCGAGATACATAATAGATTTTGATGAAAGCTTATAATGCACAAGAAAACAAGAAATTATTCAGAAGGAACTGAAAACACGAAAAATTTTGTTTGAGAACAAAATTTTTGCAACTCTTGTTTGGAAAAATTTTTGTGATAAGATTTTGATTTATTGTCGTTTTGAATAATTTTCATAATAATAGGTAAAAATTTCATTTCGCTTTCGTTTTTTTTAAAATTTTTTTGGTACATTTGTACGTTATATTTTCGTTTTTGATTAATTTTGAAGGAATTAGGGTTATGAAATTCAAGAATTTTCGATTTTCATTGTTTATTCCAGTCTGTCTCTCTCTCCCTCTCGCGTTGCTTATTATTTGGTTGTCAATTCGCAAATTCAAATCCAGCCTCCGCTTCGACATAACCTTGGCCGTTCGGCAAGGCAAGGAGTTTTGCTTTTGCGGTGAAATCTTTGACAATCTCAGCCGACCCCAGGGCACCGAAGTCCTCCGACGGATTTGAACTCATCTCACGATGAAAGGCATGAGCTGAGCCATCAATTTCCCATAATTTCATATGATTGAATTGAAAAAATAATGACTTTATTACGGCGCAGAAAGCTAGAGATTCATCGACATCCAGAGATTCATATAATGTAGGCAAAATCATGATTTTAATGGCATGATCTCCCTATCTGCCAGATTTACAAAAGTCAACCGTTTCTTTCTAGCATAATAGGATAAAAAATTCCTCAAGGAACCTTCCAAAACAGAAAATAGATTAGATCAGATTAATGCAATGTGAAATCTTGAACTACATTCTGATATGAATGACACGTAGATATTCTTTAAAAATCAATACATAAATGATGCATGCACATATTAATTATATGTCCACTTTTTTACAGAAATAAGTATTTCCAAAATAATGATAGAAAATTCAGAAAACAAAAATTTAATCTATCACTAATTACTTTTAAAAATATACAAATTATTCATGAACATCCCAGGGTCTTTCCGGTTTTACTTTGGTAAAAGTATCTTCATATATAAGTCTAGGAGGCTCACTTAAACTCACTCCTCCGGCCTGTACTTCTTTTATCAATAATTCCAACTGAAATACAAACCGCAATTATTCATTTTTCATTCTTAGCTGAATGAAAATTACAATAAATCACTCACTTTTCCACCTGGAATAGGTTCGTAAAGATTGGCCATTTCTGTCAACCCGCTTTCGAGACAACGTCGAGCAAATATTCTTCCAACATTTACGTAGGCTGATTTATCTGTCGGACTACCGAATAAAAATGAGTCCAGTAGAACTATATTTAGATTAAGAAGCGAATAAGAAAAAATTACTTGTATAAGAATTTCCTAATACACCATTCGTCGCTTCCAGCTGACAGAACGGTATCGCCGTCTTTGTGAAGAACAGAAGCTACGATACCTTTCGATGTTTCTTTGACGACCAATCTATAACAGATTTTTGTTAAAATTATATTATCTGAAAACATTTTTGCGATGACCTTACATAATAGTGTAATACTAACCTATGCCAATAGGTATGCTTGGTTTTTTCCAACACCCATCCTTCGTTTTTGTATTCAATTCTGAGACGTTCCAAATTTCTAGGATTACGATTAAAGATGTTGTATTTTACTCCTGGCGGTGCTTTAACATCTGGATAAACTTTAGGCGTAATGTTCAACAACTTTGATCTTTGATATATGGTTCGATATTCTCGAACAGACAGATGAAGAATATTCACAGGTTTCAAAATCGATGCAGACGACATACCGGATGAGTGATATCTGGAAATAAAATATTCATAATAAAATCACGAAAGAGAAATGGATTTCTTCAATTACTCATTTCATTATCATTGACTACTATCGAAGAGTATTAAAAAAAAAAAAAAAACAACAATCATGAAAATTATAACACTGTAATTATCCCGTTACAAACATTAGGTAGGTAATTGAAAAAAATTATTCATAGGTACTTGAAAGAGCTCGAAAGGAATGTTAACTACACATAATAGTGAATTAATCATTATACCAATTTAAAAACAATAATGTAAAAGATAACATCATTATAAAAAATAATAAATAAACCCGGAAACTAGCATTATTTTGAACAGCTTTACGTAATTCTAAATTGGCATCTTGGACATTTTCGGTAGCGCCGACTAAGGTCGTATCAATTCGTTGAATATCTAAATCCTGGTTCATAACCATTTCGGTAAACGTTCCTTGTAACCCAGCAATGTGAGTTACTTTCTTTTCTATAGCTTTGACTTCCCCTTTCAGACTATTCAATTCGTTGATCAGATCTTCATTTTCAACTTCGAACATTTGAAGTTCTTCTTCGGTTAATTCTTCGATAAAAGAATGAGGGTAGGTGTTATAACTATCCTCGTTAACACCTGATTTGTAACTAGAAGGTCGAGACTTTTCTTCGCGATTCACGGGATCCGAAATTTTGTTATTACTCGACTGAGGGGACTTGACTTTCATCATAGAGTTGTAGGCAGATTGTCGTTCGGCGTAAACTTCTTTCAAATCAGAGTACATTTTACACACAGACTTCAAATAATTTTCTACCACATCTAGGACACCTTTTCTATGTTCGTATAACTGAGCCGGATTTGGATTAGCTTTGATAAATACAGCTAAATCTTTCAGTAACGTTGAACAATTCTTTATGATATTACGCGCTGCGGCATCGACCTTTTCTCTCTCTATATCAGTCATACTTGGTCCAATACTAGATGATGCGTTAATATTACAATACTGTGTTTTATGTTCTAATAAGTAATCTCGTAATTTTGTTATATGATAAACCACGTCTAAAGATTTCGAATTGAATTCGTCCCGTTTATTTTTAAATTTTAGCGGCGGTGTTCCTTTATCTGATCTGGTCAAGCTGCGACGTAATTTTTCATTTTTTACATAAGCTCGAAAGATGTCCGTGATGTCCATCGTGGTTCTAGATAAGGTATTCACATAATTGAATCAAATAAAAAAATGGCATTACAATTTTTTTCATGAACTAGCAAGATACATACTTCTATAAATTCGTCCGATGTGTTCACTGTTCAGTGATCTGATCACGATCTCGCCACTCAGCTCAGCTATGGAAATATGGGCTACGAAGTATTCCCAAATGTTTGAGTGATGCCTGCTTGAATAGGAAATCACTCATTTATCGAATAACTAACATATTACATCTCAACTTTCATAGAAAAGTCACGCAAAATACAATAGTTTGATCGTAATCACGATTTCATTATCACCAAAGTTCGGCTTTTGTTTTATCAGCACTTTTTATTTTTGTCTACGTCATCATCGATTCATCGGTCATTTATTTCCCAGATTTTACAGCATTTTTAAGAATGCGGTGGCACATCAGCTGTATTTTGGCGCGGTTTTGAAAAATGGTTGGTGTGGTTGGTGAATTGAATGGTGATAACGTGATAAGCCGAAATTAAATTCCTGCAATTCCTTTTATATTTCTTTCTTTCGTGTCGTTCTTCAAAAATTAATTTCACAAAATCGAGTTACAAGCTTTCGATGAAGTGTTGGTTTGTTATATTTTCACATTTTTCGTGATGTTCGTCTCATCAAACGTTTTGATGAAGTGGTCGCCAGTATGAGCGTATATTCTACACCCACGAGAACATGTATTGACGAAGGATCTTCTCCGACTCCGAGCAGCAATCAGTCCTTTTATTTCACTCCTGGAGAGACGTTTTCTTTTCTCACTCCTCAAACCAAATCGAGAAAACGCGCGACTCCATACAGAGGAAGAGTACCGAAGTTCAACGTCTACAACAAAGAACTGTCAAGATCAGACGATAATCTACACCAAAACAATGATATCGCAGGCGTCACTTCACCAATTCCAATCACCGTACGAGATGCCGTTAAATGGGAATGTCAGAATGCGCATTCCGCTAGAGAAACGGTGATATCCATCGATAAAGAAAATATCGGTGTTCAATTGTGTTCAACGCCATATTTACCTCTTGGAGGAACTCCGAGCAAATTTACACCATTGAGAAATATTTCCAATCAACCGAATGACAAGAATGCTACTGTTTTTGAAGCTCGAATATCTAGTATTGGTAAACATTTTGACTTGAGGGTAAAAACCGAAGCTGACGTTGATCAACCCACTAAGTGCAGTGTTGTTCGAAATAGTCCAAATTCAACATCTAGTAGCAATAAGAATGAATCGGCGATAAATCTTCCGGTTACAGAATCTAGTAGTAACAGAACTAAAAAAAAAGTAACTCTGTTTCGCCGTTTTGGAATAGGTCGCAAGTCGCCGCGAAAATTAGCTAAAATTAATTCGAAAAGTGTTCAAAAATCTGGCGAAATGGTCGACACGCGAACTCAAATTGATGGCGAAATCAATTCAGCTAGCTTTAGTAAAGAAGACGTTGAAAATACCGATGTGTCAAGAATTGAAGATGAAGTAATTATTACTCGCAAATTATGATCGCTCATTATCGATTTTTTTGAATTAATTCACTCTTTGTTATTTTAGCGACTTCGAGTGAAAGATGAAACTTCGAGTATGGATAAAAATTCGTCGGGCAGTCCTCGACCTCCTTTATTAATCGAAAAGGTGTGTAAAATTGAATTATAATTATTGAATTATTTGAATTGATAATAATTTTTATTTAGCTATTCAAACAGATCATCTAATTTCAAGTTTTAATGGATTTACTCGTAGGTAATTAATTAAACTTTGTATTCTTTTCCAGAAATCGTCTCCTAGAAAAATTAAATTTTGGCAATTCGTCAGGATCAAAAGGTTCAGAATCTCGCCAGTGAAACGATTATTCACTAAACCCACAAGATATTTAATCTCATTCAAGGAGAAAATTACCAAGGTTGGCTTGCTCGGTATTCAAATTTATTACTTTCCTCGTTGCAAAAAATTACCTACTGACATGTATTTTTCAGCGCTTTTCGCGACATCCCATTAAAACGCTGCTTAATTCGAAACCGGAAGATATTTCAACTGAAACGAATTCAGTTCAAACGCACCGAATTTGTACGCTATGCCTTGAAAATTTAAATACCAAAGAAGAAGCTATGTCAAAAGCGTTATCCGCCCTTATGGCGAAATTGACTTCAATGGAGGAAGAACTGAAAGAGATAAAGGGCTATGTCAAAAATAATGGTAGCTATTCACCTCTCATGTAATCATTCCATATTATCCACACAATCTTGATATGTTTTAATATTTTTTTCCACAGCTAGCAGCATTTCAAACCATAATAGAAACGTTCCAGTTCCTCCGTTGCCGCCTCCTCCACCGCCACCACCTCCTCCGCCGAATTTCTTGAACTTGGATCGATCTGCTGGAACTTTGAAAAGGAAGGCTGATCTCACTACGCCGGAAAATGTTGACCATGCGGTGAAAAGACCGGCGATTAAAAACGAAAAGACTCAATTTTCTATCACTGTAGAAGATATTAGAAGTGTGAAACTCAGAAAAACGCCGGCTCGTGTTTTCAAACCAGTGAGTAGATTTATAATTGTGTTTATTTTTCTTTTTCTTTCAAGACCTTGTTTAATTCCTCATTATCTGTTCAATAGCGCGAAACAAACCAGCCAAACACGGTGAATGGCGATGATGCGCCGCAATCATTAAGAATGAAAAATATTAAAAAGAGCGTAAAAAATGGTAAAAAACGAACTCACAGCTTAGCAGAATTAAGTTCTAGGTGAATATTCACCATCCGCTTTTATATTCTCGTTAAGCAACTTCGGTTTTATAATGTGTGATTTTAATACGAATTTATCATTTACAGAGAGAATGTGACGATTAATCGAGAAGCTGTTATAGACTCGAGCGATGTGAGCACGCCTTATAAAGAGAATTTTTCAACAATGTGCATACACGAAGAAACTCCAGTCAGCAGCAAGAATACTTTGATGAATAATCGATCTCAGAAAAGAAAAGAATGGCTGATAGAATCGCCTATTAGAAAACGCGTCAATACCGGTAATAATTCTAGTATTTATTGTGATGCTGAATCCGAATATTGATTCGCGATTCAATGTTCTTTATTTGTGTCGTTTAGAAAGCATTTCTATAATGTACAATTAATTTTTTTATAGTCGTATTTTATTTTGAGAATAATACTCGTGATTGTCGATGGTCTTTTGCCTTTTATTGTTTTGATAATAATTGTGTAATTAATCCTTTCCTACCGGTGTATTTACCAATCGCCATCGCGATGTGAACGTGTTTTTATCTTCGTGACTTTAATGACAATGTACGTGGAAAATAATATTCATATTTCATACCAACGTGAAATTGTTAATTTTTCATACGACGAAAGATAAACTGTAAAATTCAGAAGCAATGATTGATAATCTTGAAAATGCTGCTGAAGTGGTGACTGAAATGACTCTTTTCTTAGTTACTAATTACAGTAGAATTTTCCCTATTCATCTGCTCAATCCAAATGCACTCATTTCTGGTGAATTGCCTAAAAAAAAATCGCTTAGTACATAAATACACAAATTTAATATTACTGATTTGACTAAAATAAGACATTTCAATCGTTTGGTGATGTAAAATGTTAGTACAATGTGATAAATGACAATTTTTCATTATGTACGTTGAGCAATCAAACATCTAAAACCAAATTAACATTCTCTGCGTTGATCAGTAGCTTGAAAGTTGAAATTATAAAAAAATAGCAAGGTATTAATTTCCTGCAATACATGAGTAGGTATGGCACTTCTTTCTCGTGTTCAAACTTGTTTAAACGTGTTTAAGCCTTCAGGTTTAAACCTATTTGGACGTGTTTATACTTATTTAAACGTGTGTAAACCGGTTTGAACCTGTTTAAAGTTTAAACGTATTTAAAGTTTAAATCTGTTTCAACGTGTTTTTAAAGTTTAAACCTGTTTAAACGTGTTCAAAGTTTAAACCTATTTGGACGTGTTTAAACATATTTGAACGTGTGTATACCTGTTCGAACGTGTTTAAAGTTCAAACCTGTTTTAACGTGTTTCAAGTTTGGGCCTTTTTGAACACCTTCAAGTCTGTTTTGATGTGTTTGAACCTGTTTAAAGTTTAAAAAACCTGATTGAATGTGTTCAAAGTTTAAATTGGTTTGAACGTGTTTAAAGTAAAGTTCAAACCTGTTTGGACGTGTTTAAACCTACTTGAACGTGTGTAAATTGTAAACTTGTCCTAATGTGTTTAATAACCTGTCTAAACATCTGTATACCTACATAAACGTAATGAATTAATGAACTGAGCCAAGAGTTGCCTGATATTTCAAGAAAAGAGGCAAAGAGGCATGAATTAATTTAATTGAAATAATAGATTTATTATTCGTAATTAATTAGGTACTTTAATCGATGAAGAGGTGACAGGATCGAATGAAGTCTGCTAGGGTAGATTTTCGGAGCCGTAGACTTTAGTTTTGGCCTTCATCGTTTGTTTCAAAAATCCGTTTAGATAATGAACGGGCTCATTCTCGTGGTTTTTGTGATTTAAAATATTTTCAAAGCCAGTATCTCTTTTACAAGATATAAAACATACTTTCACGTTGTTTTAACCACTCTCAAACACATTTGAAATTCAATAAAACTAGGTACCTAGTACCTACCAATCTAGAAAAAAAAACAAGGTAAAAATCAAATGAAAAATCTACTTGTTTTTATTATCATCGCTGAGACTTTATTTTTCAAATACAAATCACATTAACTTAATAAAATTCAAAACCGTTACGTCGGTTTTTTACATATTTTTTGTTATTTGATTAATATACTATTACGTAGTAACGAAAAAATAGTGAATAATGAATAAACAGAATAGTGCAAAAGTAACAATTTATCAGATTTAAAAAAATAAATCTCATTCACTCGTACAATCGCAATCACACATGACACACACACTCACTCACTCATACGTGTAAGAACCCGCGCACAACATTTACGCAAAAACACATTTCATCGTTATAAAATTTGCTAAAATTTAAAAAGACCAAGAAAACATATTATTTTACATACATTGTGGAATGAATTCGCGATTTTTTTTTTTGGTTTTGGAAATGTTTTTGTTTAGCTAAACGCATACACCTGGGTAATCTCCGCTATACGTATAAAAAGTAGAAAAAAATACACTCACACAAATTAATACGAGTATTTAGTCGTACAAAAAAAAATACAGAGAGAAGAGAGAGGGTAGGTGCTACAACATTATTGCGTAATCATACATCGTAAATTATACAAAATAAAGAACCAATACATAAGAAACTGATAACAGCATTTACATAAAAAAAAAATTGATTGAATTATAAAAATATTACAAATATACAGAATACATATTATAATATAATCAGCAATAAAAAAAATTCATATTTTGAGCATCATTAAAAGAAATGCAAAATAAACAATATCAACTTAGCGTATATGTACACTGTAAGTACCGAAAGAATACTTTTCCTTTTTTTTCTTTTTAAAAAGATAACTAATAATTAAGGACTACGACAACTTAGAATTAATAATAATATTACACAGTCTTTTAGTTTATTCTAAACATTTTTCTTTTAACAATCTGCAAACATATATAAGTACTGCTGGCATTACTAATATAGGAAACAAGTGAACTATAAACTATATCGTCGAATCAAAATAAAAATTAAAAAAAAACAACAAACAAAATCAAAACAAAAATAGCAAACGAGATAAAAAGGTCATAGAAAAGTAATAAAATAAAAACCGATATCGAATATTGTTCTATTAAGTAATTTGTTTCTAATCGTGCGTTGAATAAAATGCAATTCGCTAAAAGCATCAAATAATTGAAAAATTAAAAAAAAAAAAAAGGAAACGAAAGAGAAAAACCGTCGAAACGAACGTAATATGATTTAATCAATATGGCAGTAACCAAAATTCCTAAAATCGATTCTCAAGTTTGAAAAAAAAATATAAATAATAAACATTAAAACTTATCATATAATAAATTAAAATAGGACTCGAACGCTAAACGCTTACAATAGTTTAATGTTGTATTACAACAAAATTTAATTAAATGCGTGAAAACAATTTTAAAAAATCTTTTCAGTAACCTGACTCGATGAATTTTACTGTAGCTGAGAATTAGTTCAATATTTCATTAATTTTCGAATATTTAGGACGAAATATTGGTCCCGTTGTAAGGGAAAGCGATAATAGGTATAAAATTTGATTCATTTTTTTCAATATGGCATCTTTAGTTTTTTATAAAATAATAAATGCGTTGAAAAATTATCCGTCGAGGTTGCGAGTAGATGGTTCGAAAATTGGAATTTCCGATTAAAAACAAGCTAGTGACTATCGATAATAAAACAAAAGATACGAACGAAAGATATGTAGTTTTAAAATAGACTCAATTTGACTAGATTTCGTTCGTATCGATTGAAACACTATCGAATTTTTTATTTTTTTTTAAATGTCGCGAGATCGAATTAAAAAAAAAATCACGAAAATTGAAAAACAATAAATTAATACAAACATAATATTATACCTAGTGATGAAAAATGCGAATTTCGGTCACCCTTATTACACGTTAACAAGGATAGTACAACGTTACGTTACGAAACAGTAATAAAAATCTAGTAAAAAGCCTGTCCAAATAGGTACCTTAAACATTAATTTATTGTGATGATGTATCGTATTTTATTGGACCAAATTATTATCCTACGAAGAGGTGGGCAGATGAATATAGGAATAAAATGCCAAAAACCAATAAATCGATCTTTAAAATTTATCAAAATACGTGATAAATTAGGTTTTATCACTTTTTTTAATACTTAAATTTCAAAATCTAGTTATATTCCACGTTTAAAACGAGAAATGAAACGTTTTATCGTTAATACGATAGGATTAATTGACAAAAATCTAAATCTTAATTGACGATTTATTGTTAATCGGCATTAAAATATTCCAAAAATTCCAACTTTCTCGCCGATTGAATTTTTAAAAATACTTTAACACGTACAACGGGTCAGCTACGTAATGAAATCCTAACAATAGTAAATGCGCTTTTTTTTTAAATTAAAAAAAGTAACCTACGTTAAAGCGTTTTGTTTTTTTTTTTCATTTGGAAAATGCACTCGCAATATTTGGTGTATTTCACCTTTAAAGGCGTATAGTAATTAGTTTACACACGTTAATTTAAACATTTTTTCTTGAGATCCTTTAAAACTAAATAAAAAAAGATGACTAGATAAATTATTTTATAAATACAGGAACAATCTGTTTATTGAAGATCTTCTTCTTCCTCTTCTTCTTCGAGATCCGTTTCGGCATCGTGACCGTACATATCGGCCAATTTATCGAATCTCGGACCCCATACATTTAAGTAATCGTAATCGTGTTGTTCGTCATCGGTGCCTAAGGGAATAAAATTTGATTCGTGAAGTGTACTCGATCCAATGATTGAGAATATAATGTGTTTATGCAGAATCTACACTTACCAGATGCTAACGAAGACAATGATCCGGCTGTGCTGCCTGCACCTTCGTAAGCGTAATTACGTAAATCGTCGTATGGAGGAGCATTTAGATCACCGTCAGCTCGTTTCTTGTGTTCTTCTATGAATATACCGACATTCGGTTCGACGCCGGCTAATCCAGAGAGACCAGCAGCCATACCCATACCTTCGAAAATGGGAAACAAAATTGAGTCAACTTTTCAATTCATTAATGTACTAATTTTATGAATTTAAAATGCTTGATTGCATCTATTCTTACCCATTTTACGATTAGCATGATGTTCGGTTGCTAAGGGTCCACCGGCGACAGGAATTTGCAAAGGGGTTATATCGTAAGCTGTCATGTCATCTTCTCCACCACCTTCGTCGTCATAGTTGATTATGTTTTCCCTAACGTCGTCGTCCGGTCCAGCGTATTTTATGTGCGATTCTTGACGACGCGAGAATACCACGAATATTAATACTAGAACTAGACACAAAATAAAATTTCATTAGTGAAAGGAAACGGAATAATTTTTGTTGATAAGTGTCTAGTAATATGTATGTAGGTGTAAAAAATTATTTCAAGTGGTGCAATTTGTTTCAATGGAAGAATAAAACATACGGAAACACTGCTTTTGAAACAAAATGATTACTAATTTTGCACACATTTTCCAAAAAATACCCTAAATGGATCTATTCTATAAAATCACCTTATAATTTTGACTAAACCACGCCGGTTTGATCAGATCAAATCAGACAAGCATGATTAGGTCACATCAGACCAGTTTAACCACATCAGATCTCAGGTGAAACTAAACCATTTCAATCAGATCAGGCCAGACTAGTCAAGGTCAAATCAGATCAGATCAATAGTTAGGTCATATTAAACTTGTCCGATTTGAACTGGTCAAACTGATCTAATCTGATCAAATTTGTCTGGTTTTACCTAATCTGATCAAGCTGGTCTTTTCTGTTCTGATGTGATCTGATCAAACTGGTATGGTCTGATCTGACACGAGTTGTCTGGTTTTACTTGATCTGATGTGATCTGAACAAGCCACTTTGATTTGATCTGATCTGATAGAACGGTTCTGGTCTGATCTGTTCTGATCAAATCAGTCTGGCCTGGCTGATCTGATGTGATTGAATGGGTCCAATTCTATCTGATCTGCTTTAAATTGGTGTGGTCTGATCAAAACTGATGTGATTAAATAAACTAGTCTGATTAGAACTTGTCAGACTGATATGCTCTCATTGCTCTGATCAAAGTTGTCTGGTTTTCAACAGATCTGATTTGATCTTCACCTTCTTTAGCTGCATAATGAGTGATATTTTGATCTGATCAAGTTAATCTGTTCTAGCCTGATGTGATTGAACTGATCCTATTTGATCTGATCAGAGCAAACTATTCTGATGTGATGTGATTAAACTGGTCTAATTTGATCTGAACTGATGTGATTAAACTGGCCAGTCTGATCAGATCAGACATTGACATTCCCTGAATCCTTGGATTCAATTTGATTTGACAATAATTTCAAACATCTGTAGAGTTACAAATTTTTTAATTCTAAAGGAGGTTGGATCTGATCAAATCAGTGAATGTACCACGGAAAAAGCGATCAGATTTGGTCAGACCTACTAAAACTTGTTTGATCAGATCTGATTCGGAAATTTTCTGGGTCCAATTTTCAATTTTACCTAATGACCTGACCAGGCCTACTCAAATTTACGAGTCATTTTTCATTTTAAAAAAATGATTCAAAATGAGCAGAAATTCATGAAATTTCAATAAAATTGAACACACTTTACAAAAAAATATAGCCAACCCCATTTTTTTACGCTATTCTTTTTCGATTATTTCAAAAAAATATTTCAAAAGCGTAATTATTGTTTCGACAATTCACTAAGCGCAGTGTTACCTTTTTCAGAACGTCCAGCCCATTAGAAAAAAAAACAGCAGAAAGAGCTCAGCAATGCCCAATAGCTCAATCGTTTTATAACAATTTTATGACCGAAAAATTGAAGTAAAAATTCCGATCACATTGAGGTATTAAGAAATCGTGACGAATTGAAGAGAAAGGGCGTTAAATACCAGCCAGACAAATAAGCTCCGAGTGGCCAGCTTTATTTTTATTTTTTTCAAAATATTTTCCTATTTTGGAGAGGCTCCATACAAAGGAAGTATGATAACCTTGAGGTATGATAGAGTCTTTTTCAAGGGAGTTATTTAGAGAAAATCTAAAGCAGAAATTGAGATCTTTTTTAAAAAATTGCGTTTTTAATTTAGAATTCACGAAAAAAAATTCAACTTTTGGAGAACATAGTTTTGGAAACGGAGGTTCATCTGGTTCATTTCACATTTTTTGAAGAAGGGGGAGAGGAAAGAGTCTCCCGCCTTCTAGGAACAGCTCAATTTGACGATGACAAATTTTCCACACAAAAAAAACAGCATAATCTGCATGAACGGCTTCAAAATTATCAATATACAGCCAATGTAATTTACGAAATTCCCAGCTGGAGAGAAAATTGCAAAGTTTCCTGATATTCTCTTGACTTTTTCAAAAAGAGCAAAATTTTCCAAGTTTTCCTGTAGAAACTGGACATTCTAGGTATATTCATCCCATTCTTCCAGCCGAATATCAAATTCACATTATCTACATTAAATACGTAAAAATAATAGTAAACAAAATAAAACGAGTAAAAAATACAACTACTAATACGAGTAAAACCCAAAACTAATAAGTTGTGATTTAAAGTGAGAAAAATAAAAACTCAAAATTTCAATCGTGTTTATAAAAAACTCAAAATAAAAATCAAAAGAACTAAAATCGGTGCTTTCAAATATACAAAATCTGGCAGCTAAGTAACATCAAACATCATGCAGAAAAATTGAAAAAAAAATTGAAAAGAAAACAGTAAGTACAAAAAACACACACGCAAAAGGCAGCACTTCAATTACTATTGCTTGATTTTCTGCCGTCTGAATTCCGAAAATTGTCGACAAAATTTGATCTCCATAGAAAATTTCAACTCACAGATGTAGGTATTAGGTAGTATTTCAATTTCGAATTTTCCATTTTTAAAAAATGTTCAGATAGGTAAACGTAGACTTAACTAAACTATAGATCGACAAAATACTCACGAATTAAAGCTAATACACAAGAAACAACAGCCGCAAAGAAACCAGTGGATGGTACAATAATACCACCGGTTTGGTAATTTGGTATTTCGCAATGCGTGCCCGTAAATTCGGGCGGGCAATAGCAAACGTATTGGGTCTCTCTGAGATTTTTTTTACACGTTCCTCCGTTCGTGCAGAAATTAACGCTGCATTCGTCTTCGCTGACGCAAGTATTAAAATAATTTTGGAATCCAGTCGGGCAACTGTAAAGCGTGAAACGAACACAACATTTAAAGCAAAGCGCGAACTGAACAAAAGCGCCTAGGTAAACAACGCGCGCTGCGCTCATTTCGTCGTTTACCCTTTCGACTTACCACTTATCAATAGTACGCATACTAATATGGCCGCTAAAGCGCCTAACCCCAGTTGTATACTTTGTTCTTGCTGATGTAATTCGCAATTATGGCCCAAGTAACCTTCGGCGCATATACAACGATATCCGTAAGGCGACTCGGGGCCCAGATTTTCGCAGATACCGTTATTTAAGCACGGTTTCTCTAAGCATTCGTTCTTGTCTACGCATCTTTTATCTCCTGCGGAGATTTTGCCGGGCCCGCAACTATATTATCGAATAAATAGTTGTGTATTCGAGAAATTCCTTTTTTAATTAACACGCAGAAGGGGGGGATGAGGCGGAAAAAATTAAAAGCGTAATTTTCTAGTTATTACGCGATCGAAATTTTTATTCGTTTTGGATAGGTATGCGTAGTACTACGATGTCTCAGAAGTCCTGAATTTGATGAAATGATAATGATAGCGAAACGATGATACTGATTTTTTTGAACATCCTGCAGATAGATCACTAATGGCTCGAAAAATTCGAATAGAGAATATTTTGAAATGAATCAGGAAACATCTTGTATATATTCCAAAAAATCATTTCGCCATCTTTGGTCAGGAGCTCTGAGACAGCTTGCACTAAAAAGTGCTAGAAAAGTATGCGTACATTAAAGTTTGAATATCTCGACCATTTTCCGGATTAATTTTTCTAAAAAAAATAGACTGATATTCTATTCTTGAGGTAAGCTTAGATGATTATTTTTCAAAGCTTGAGGTAAATGAATTAATACATACGCGCATACTGCTTCGTTCCAATTATCGACACAGACCAATGGATGCTTGCAATCCACTAGTTTACAATTGGTACGAGAAAGACATTTGCGTTCAACGTTACGAGCTGTGGTAGCTTGACCCCACTGAGTTCCATTCATGGCAGGAGGAAGGGGTAATGGTTTACCTTCCAAACGAATATCGTCCATACAACCTGGAAACAATCAAGGCAATTTTTGAAATTACAAATTTCTTTCACAGAGATTCTGCGGGTAATTTTTGTTTACCTTTTTGGTAATCTGATAAAACATCATAAGTTCTAACTCCGGTGTATTCGGCTTTGCCTCCAGCGTACACTCCTTCTTGTTTATCAACCAGCAGATACTGGTGTCCTTCAAAGGCAAACGTCTCATTGAACATTCTACCTTCGCCATCATCCAGCTGCAAAGAAGCTGATGATCCATATCGAGAAACCTGTGACAAAAATTCAAAATATTATGACGTTGGGTTTTGCAAAACTTGAAAAATGTCAGCTAATTCAACCTACCTTGACAGTATGCCATTGACCATCGTCAATTGGAACCTGTTCGAGCCAAACGTCTTTTTCTTCAGTTCTCAAACTATTCAAATTATACCGGAAGCAAACCTTTCTTTCTCGGATCTGCGAGTAGATGATAAAACATTGTTAATGAATCGTTCAAAGTCTAACTCAAGTTGATAGACTTACTTCTAAAATGGCATATTCGCGATTATGTTGATCACTGATACGGAACAATTCGCCAGATTTCTCTCTTGTTCTGAATCGAAGTTGTAAATGAGTCGAGTATTTATCTGGTTCGAAGGAGAGGGCATACTTGACATAACTTTGAGCGTTAAATGTGACTGGTGTGGTAGGTATAGTACACCCATTGCCGGACCAACCAGGTGCGCATTCACATTTTGGTTCATTTAAATTACCAACACAGATACCATGATCTTTGCATCTGTACATTTCTTGCGAATTACATAATTCTTCAGCTTGGGGACATCCTACTTTACTGTTTGAGGCAGCCAAACCAGGATGAGCCAAATCATACAACTGTAATGGAATAAGAATTTGTTAGTAGGTATTTATTTAAAATAATGAATGAGACTGCTTTGATAGGTTGAACTCACTTTTCCATTCAGATAAATATTTCTAATACATCCGTCAAAGCCTTTAGCATAAGGCATTGCTTGCCAATGGAACAGGGTGGGATCAAAATCTTGTATGTAGCGACCTCCAATTTGCAAAGGTGTATTCAAATTGAGATATTCGTTGAACGGTGGAATTGTACCGACTGCTTGACAACTTGATCCGTCAAATTCAGGTGGTGATCCGTCCTCTAATTCATTTATTTCAGCAGTCTTGCAACGATCAACGATCAGTCTGACATTCTGTTTGAAGAAAAGTAATCAAACTTGTATTAGATCTACTTCTCAAATGGAAATGAATGACCACAAAGGCAAAAAATATTAATACTGACCTCAGTATCCCAGAAAATATCTATTCTGTGCCAATCACCATCGTCCAAAGATTTCTTTGTTTTTACTTTCAGTTCCAGTGTGCCAGATCCAAAATCAATTAGTAAACGAGGTTGTCCACGATCCAGTTCCAATGAGATGAAATCTGTAGAACAAAATAATAGGCGTTAAATTTGTCCCAGGAAAAAAAAACAAAATTTTTGGGTTGGACTTGTACAGATTACTCACCAGATAGAAGAATTTCTTCTGGTTCTGGTGCAACAATTGGCCCATTGTAGAGCAACAAACCATCCCCTTTACGAGTGGCAAATTCAATACTGAGATGCGATTTTTCACAGACTTGCAACGGAGGTAACCAAGCCCATCCGTTACCTTTGAAACTTCTGGTAGTAGCTTGACATCTAGGACCCATGAATCCAGGTGGGCATTTACAACTGTAATAATAATAGATAACGTTATCTCTGTCTATTAAAGAACTTGGTTTTGGTTGATTTTTCACTCAACTTACCTAACAGAAACCTTATTTTCAATGCAACGGCCGCCATTCAAACAATGGAATGGAGTGCAGACTTCTACATCAGTGTAGTTTCTAGCACCACAAATGCATTCGCCGACTACATCGACTCGAACACCAACCAAGGCAGTTTTATTGGCATTGACTAGATAAGGCATGTTGCTGACATCCAGTACATTGGTGCAACTTCCTTCACAGATGGTATTTTCATACAAACATTCGTCAATTCCAACCATTGTGATATTGATACCAACTTCACGTTCAATCTGTAACAATATAACAACAGATTGGGTTAGTCTCATTTCAATGATCACTTTGTCATTTCAAAATTATGGATCTTACTTCTTCTCTGTACATTAAAACACGTCCGTTCAATTTCACTGGATCTTGATATGGCGATGAATGAACAGAGAACCTGACATCGGTAATTGGAGGATATCTACGTCTCAGCTGAACGCTAAACACGTCAATATTGTTTCGATTTGTATCCAAAATATTGGCCAATTTATCGCGGAAATGGTCAGCTTTGCTTCTAGAGATGCTCTGAGTCTACAGGGTGAAAATAATTGTTTAGATATCCTCGATGAGAAACAACAATCTTACAAGGGAACCTCTTGAGGTATCACACTCTGATTTGAATGGGACTGCAATTTTTGGAAAGAGCACAGTTGAAACCCCCCAAAACCAAATTTTCAGCTGTCTAAGTTCATTTTTTGATTTTTGGCAAATTCTTGAAAATTCAAAATTCACTGTGTTTGGTGATTTATGCTTTTTTTTAAAAAGTACGTAAGTGATCAATAAAAATGGTCAAAATAAGCCCCAGAACTAATATTAATTACCCAAATCCAAATTTCACCATTTCCAGCCATTCTGGAAACCCCAGTGAGATTTTTCAAAAATTTCAATTTCTCTAGAATTTTGAATTTGCTCCAGATGAAGGTGTGATCGCGTGAATATGGAATTGGGCAGCTAAAAATCGAGTTGTATGTATTAAACTCAACATGTTTAAGGAGTTTATCCACATTTGAGCCGATTTTGAGGGTGACACCTCAAAAGTGGCTTTTTGACCAGCTTTTCTCAAAATTAAAAAATCAAAATAAATCAAAAGTTTCCCATTTGTGTGGAAATTTTTAAAATACACGCGAATTGCTGTATTTTGTCCAAAACTAACCCCCCAAATGAAAATTTTACACAACCATTCTGGAGCCTCCAGCGCAATTTTTCAATTTCTCCAGAATTTTGAATTTTCTCCAGAATGTGTGAATAATGTAGTTGGGAAGCTAAAAATTGAGTTGTGTATTATACTCAACCTGTGTAACGAGTTTATTTACATTTGAGCCGATTTTGGGAGTGACATCTCAAGAGTGGGTTTTTGGCCAGCTTTTTTCAAAATTAAAAAATCCAAAAAATCAAAAGATAACAGTTTGTGAGGAAATTTTTGAAATATGCGCGAATCGCTGTATTTTGTCTATAACTAACCCCCCATATGAAAATTTCACAATTTCCAGCCATTCTGGAGTCTCCAGCGCGATTTTCAATCCCTCTAGAATTTTGGATTTGCTCCAGAAGGCGTGAATATAAAGTTAGGCAGCTAAAAATCGAGTTGTATATCACATTCGCCCTGTTTAAGGAGTTTTTCCACATTTGGGCCAATTTTGAGAGTGACATCCTCAAGAAAGGTTTTTTGAGGGGGTCACTCTCGCTCCATCCAAAAAGGCTGGAAATGGTAGAATTTGCGCTCCGGGGGTTAGTTCTTGAAAAAATACAGAAATTCACGCACATTTCGAAAATTTCCTCACAAACTGTTATCTTTTGATTTTTTAATTTTGAAAAAAGCTGGTCAATAAACCACTCCTGAAGTGTCGCTCTCGAAACCGGCTCAAATGTAGATGAACTCGTTAAACAGGTCGAGTAGAATACACAACTCGATTTTTAGCTGCCCAACTGCATATTCACGCCTTCTGAAGCAAATTCAAAATTCTGCAGAAATTGAAAAATTGCGCTGGAGGCTCCAGAATGGCTGGAAATTGTGAAATTTTCATTTGGGGGGGTTAGTTACACACAAAATACAGCGATTCGCGCAAATTTCAAAAATTTCCTCACAAAAGGTTATCATTTGATTTTTTAATTTTGAAAAAAGCCGGTCAAAAAGGAGCAAATTCAAAATTCTGGAGAAATTGAAAAATCGTGCTGGGGGCTCCAGAATGGCTGGAAATGGTGAAATTTGGATTTGGGTAATTAATATTGGTTTTGGGACTTATTTTGACCATTTTTATTGATCAAGTACGTACTTTTTTAAAAAAAAGCATAAATCGCCAAACACAGTCAATTTTGAATTTTCAAAAATCGAAAAATGAACTTGGGCAGCTGAAAATTTGGTTTTGCGGGTTTTAGACTGTGCTCTTTCCAAAAATCGCAGTCCCGTTCAAATCGGAGTGTGGCACCTCAAGAGGTCCCTTGTTAGTTAGAAGCTGAACGAAAACTTACTCTGTAATTCCACACTCGAATAAAATCTTCATCAGTGATTCCGTCAATTCGAACAGATCCTGATTTCAAAATAGCCTCTTGCGAGATATCTCGAACAGTTACGGTTACATTGGCTGCTATATCGGACTGAGTGTGCTTTCGATCGAACGCTTTAAATTTCAAATGATAAATTCCGTTTCGAGTATCCGGTCTCATGCTTATCATTCCGGTGTTTTCGGCCAATTTGAAGTATGGGTGTTCGTATCCATCCCAGTGGAACGTTTTGTCACCCAGATCCCAATCATCCAAGTCGTGCACGTAGATTCGTCCTATTTCAACATCCGGTGGAGGACCCTAAAGAAGTAAAAATTTATATTTAAATCTTCAAACTGACAAAAGACGAAATTTTATCAAATTTATAGTGCAAAATCACTCACCGGAACAGAATAATCCACGTTTTTCATGATATAGTTATAAACCAGTATCTCTTTCGATCCAGGTTGCATTTTATTATCGTTTACATCTCCTATAATCACAGTCAAAGTACTTGTACCAGACATAGCCGGATTACCAGCATCTTTAATAACGATAGGAATCAAATATTCTTTTTGCTGTTCTCTATCAAATGACCTTAGCGAAGATATCACCGCCATTCCATCTCCGTTGGCACCCTCTGTAAATAAATCCGCATTAGTATCACGAAAACAGAACCCTTTTGTTCAGAATCGTTCAAATTCCACTTACTCTGATCATGTTCAACTTTGAACGACGCTCTAATAACATCATCAGCATTCGGATCCAATCTAAAAGTGAACGGAGGTCCGTTGCTTTTCGATCGATCATCGTCATCGGTGGCTAAAACTTCTACTACTTTTCTAGGAGGCACGTGTTCTGGTAAAATTGGTCTATAATCTCTCAAGAACTTTGGCGCATTGTCATTTATATCTTGAACAATCACAGTCAGTGTAGCTGTAGCTGTTTTTGCCGGTACGCCATCATCTATGGCCAGAATTTTCACCTGGAAACATTTTTGTGAGTAATATTGCAATAGAAAATTCATCAGATGATTATTTCAATGACTTACTTGATGTCTGGGCGTATCTTCGCGATCAAGATGTCTCTGAATGGTAACGGTGCCTTCTGGATTGATCAAAAATTGTCTTCTCCTATCGGAAGATCGGTCGATGGCAAAAGATATCTTACTTTTGCCACCCTGATCTGGATCAGTGGCTTTGAACGTTTCTAAGCTTTTACCTATTTCTTCGTTTTCATAAACAGATACTTCGATATTGGGTCTTTCGAATTGCGGTTTATTATCGTTGAT
Organism: Planococcus citri; assembly: GCF_950023065.1. Classification (NCBI taxonomy): domain Eukaryota; kingdom Metazoa; phylum Arthropoda; class Insecta; order Hemiptera; family Pseudococcidae; genus Planococcus; species Planococcus citri. The sequence goes on along the minus strand of NC_088678.1, from coordinate 58,689,200 downwards.
ATCTCGTAGTTTTACCACCACCCAAGAATAAGCCACGTGGTATTTATCGTTATCGTTATCTTCGCCCTGTAAAAATCAAGGTAAAAAATTAAATAAATCAAATATGTACCAAATCAGGAGGGGAAAAAAGGTGGTTTCAGATTCTAACCTTATCGTTGACTTGAATTCTGAATCGGAATCCGTTACTTTGAAGCTGATCTTCATAATCTAAAGGTTGGACTATTTTCAGAGATCCTGTGCCGTCATTATTTCGTACCATTGTGAATTTATCTGCTCCATAGCCGCTGTTTTCGATTACCTATTGGACAATTCGAATGAATATAAATGTCTGATTCGATATTCACTCGCTTGACGGATAACTGGTCACTAAATTACTCACTTTATATTGGAATTTATTCGTTTCGTCTTCATCGTGTACGGTGACGGTCAAAATGGGCGATTCTGGTAAATCAGTACCTTCAGTTTCATCTACCTCCGTAAACCACTCATCTTTAGTGAATTGCGGAGGCATATCGTTTATGTCTTTGACACGTATAGAAGCCGTCCCAGTACCTAATCAAGCACCACGAACCAAAATCATCAGTATGAAATTCCTTTCTTGGGGACGAGAAAATTTTCAGCCGAAAAAACTAACCTTTCAACCCTCCACCATCCATGGCCACCACTTGTATCGAATAATCTGGCGTTCTTTCGCGATCCAAACAACACACAGCAGTTTTAATCACACCGGTATCTGGTTCTATTTCGAAAATCGGTGATCCTGTCTCCTCCTCTATGACGTTCTTTTCAATAGAATAGATCAGTTTGGCGTTTGAAGCTTCCGATGGGTCGTCATAATCAACAGCAGTCATCGTCATCACAACCATACCTATAATATGATAAATTTGAAAAATTTAGAATTAGACGTCAATTTGGAACAAAAACCACATACGTATTTTATTTCGACGTACAAAGGCAGGGAATTGATCAAAGCCCAGGATAGAACTTTTTACTCACCGGCGGTTCCATTTTCGGTAACATTTCCAAAATAGACTCCTTGAGGGAACAACGGGGCGTTATCGTTGACATCTTTCAAATTGACTTGGACATCAGCATAACCTACTAAACCTTCGCCACCTTCGTCTTGAGCAAATACAGTAAATCTCCACTGAGGTCGTCCGTTAGGTTGATCACGATCCAGAGGCTGCGAAAAACCATAATTTAATTCACGAATATTGAAATAAGACTATTACGTCGATAATTGTATGAAATATCAGCTCACCTTGAGAACGTAGATTTCTCCAGATGTTCTATTAATGTCAAATTTACTATTAGCCGGATTATCCGGATCGATACCTTGACCAGTAAGGAAATAAACGATGTTAGGAGGTCGATCTTTATCGCCATCGGTTGCTTTTACCTGTTACCATTAACAAATTACCACATTAAAACCACTAACTCTACAGCAAATCGTAATGAAAATAAGATCACATTCAATGACGCAAAATACATCAAGTATACGCATCGTATACGCAAGCAACGCCATCTCCTCAAGCTCTACAAATCGCCTACCTCGAGTAATCTATAAGGATACGGGCCAGGAGATTCTTCTTCCATCACAGCCGAATATATCGGCGAGCTAAATATGGGCGGCATATCGTTAACGTCATTTATATGTATGACGACGATGGTTTTGCTCTCGTTCAAACTATCCGATGCTACCAAAGTCAACTCGTACTAGCAAATTACACAAAATAATAAAATAATAAAAAAGCATTCGCATCCAAAAAATAAATAAATAATAAAAAAAAATGATAAATTATACAAAAAAGCTGCTAAATGAAATAAAATGAACAGAAGAAAAAATGTGAGGGGGGAGATACCGGAAAAAACGTGTTCTCTACTCGAGCTGATGTCAACTCAAAATCAAAAAAAAGCTAAGCGGGTATCAAAAAGCTTCGTCATCGAATTGCGACCATTTAAACGAGTTTTTAGACCTGGACGACGGATTTTGGTAAATTACGATCGTCCTCTTCTGTGATTTGAGTTCGATACGTAGGTCTTTCGAATACCGGAGGATTATCGTTAACGTCTTTCACGTGTATAACGACCGTAGTGTGATTTTCTCTCAAATTATCCGAGGCCGATAAACGTAATTCGTACTTCGGGAAAAAAACACAATTAGGTATGTAATTAAGAATTAAACTACATCATGGATGAAAAAATTGAGATATTTTTCAATTCAAAATTAATGATTTCAGGATGAAATGAAATTAATAATGTTTAAAAACCAGAAAAAAAAATTCAAAAATTCAAAAAATTAATTTAAAAGTTTTGTACAAATTATTTCATTTGAAAAAATTTCAAATATGTGAAATTTTTAAAAATAAATTTTCATTAGTCTATTTTGTTTCAAATCCCAAAACTGAAATGGAAAATAAAATATAGATCATCTTGACGATAATAAAAACCACAACATACTCGTTTCCTTGTCTCATAATCCAAAGGTCCAGCCACATAAATAGCTCCGGTCATATTCTTCACAGCGAAAGCACCTCCCAAGTTACCACTAGTGATTTCATAACGAATACGAGACGCTAAAAAGGACATAAATACGATTTATTAAAATCGAATTATTCAAAAAATTATTAAAAATCCATATTTAATAACTCACATTCGTCGTGATCCTTCGCAGTGACAGTAAGTACCGTATGCTGAATATCTTCATTTTCGTCGACTTCAGCTTCGTACAAGGCTTTATCGAAATACGGCGGATTATCGTTTTTATCAGCGATACCAATACGAATGAATTTCGTTACTGTAGAAAAAAAAAACAAAATCAATCATCCGGTCCATTTGAGGTAAAACAGTTAAATTTTATAGACGAACCGGAATTAGGAACTTCATGGCTGTTAGGTCGAGCTGAGGGTGCACCATCTCTAGCTTCGATTTCCAACGCATAAGCTCCCTGCTTCTCTCTATCGAATACGGTTTTTGTGAAGATCTCTCCAGTCTGCATATTTATTTCGAAAAAGTCTTTGCCCTCGTTTCTCGGCGAATCAACGACATAATAGTAAACCTGAAACACAACATTGTGATTATACTTATCAATGTACCAAAATGGTTGATTAGATGCTCACAAAAAAACGTACTTGATTATTGGGGAACGTTCCATCTTTATCAATAGCATTGACTTGAGTAACTTTAGTGCCAATTGGTTCACCTTCCAGTACAGTTTCTTGTTCACGTTCGGTAAACAAAGGTATTTCATCGTTTACATCTTCTATCATAATATACACTGTAGCTTCAGAAGCCAATTGCTGAGCTCCATTATTCTGAAAAAATTACAAAAAATTACAAAATAATTCCACTTTTGGGAATTTTTTTATTTTTAAACATCGTGGAATATTTTTTACCTCGACACGAATAGTCAAATTATACTCTTTGATCGTCTCATAATCAAGTGGATGATTAACTTTTATATCAGCCCAAGTGAACCCATTCTCCGGACGTTGCTGCAGGTAAAACGTATGATACTTATTGGTTTGGGCAGTAGAACCAGGCATCAATCGATAAAACACAAACGGATTCCCTTCAATACCGGAGCTAAAATCCAAACAAATACAAAATTAATATTTTCCATGAAATCAAATAACAGTAAAGGACTGATAATAAATAAAGTACGCTTCAAATACCGTTATATTGAAAAGCGAAAATACCGAACTAATATACACAAATCGACTAAAAAATATCAAGAAATTTATCAGAGCGCTAAATTCTCCACCTAGGGTCAAGTGCTCGGCGCCTACATCCATCTTACATAAATACCTTCACCTTCAGTCTTGTCTTACACAGAGTAGCATCTCAAAATCAAATCACATCCGTGCTACTCCAGGTAATTTTCAAAAATTGCAAAAATATTTTCATTAGTATCGATATCATGCAAATTGGTAGAACAAAAATAATCGTAAAACAAAAAATATATTATATTCTCTACCAAAAGCGTTTTACGCTCAGATTACGTACTATGTATTATAAAAGCGAGAAAAAACAAAAAATTCTGGCACGTATTACACGTACCGACTTGTGTAAAAATAATAAAATATTCCGTATAAATAAACAAAGCTCAACAAAAATAAAACAAAATAAATACCAAAACCAAAACTTCAAACGTTAGTTCAGCTAGAAAAACTAGTTATGTATAAGTATGCAAAATTCCATCTCCAAAAATACTGTAGATACTTCGCCAAAAAAATATGTACAAAAATCGCCTTCGAGATGGTTTCTTTGCAGATAAGAAACCAGTAAAAAAATAAAATATTCGTCAGAGCTAGTGAAGGAAGGACGATCTCTGGTTTTGAGATAGGTACCTAGGTACTCAAAATAAATGCAAAAGAAACAGACGTTGTAATTTCTGTCCAGTATTGGAAAAAATAAAATATCCCTCTAAAGAATATTTTCCTATTATGAATAAAACTTTTCCGGCGAAGAAAGGATAAAGAGAAAGAGACGAGATGAAATAAAATCGAGGATTCCATAAAAAATACCCAAAAAAACACAAGGGTTCTCCTCGGGATCATTTCACATCAATTTGTAACTTTTTTGTGAACTTAAAAAAATGTATAATTAAATTAAAACTTTCTTCCAATTCATAACATAAACATTAAAATTTTTTTGTTTTTTTTCAATTTGAGAAGTAATGGGAGGGGGAAAGAGGATCGTATCCAAAAATTGAACGTCAATTTGGATTTAGCATCATCAAAAACGTATCCTAATCTAACGATAAAAAAACATTTTTTTCATTTTTTTGACTTTGGTCAAACTTTAGGAGGGCGTTGCCAAATGACGGAGAAATTATTTGCATTTATTTCTGGGATTTTTAATCACACAAGAACAAAAATCGAGCAGAAAAATCATTGGCATAAAAATCAAAGTGTGTGTTTCTTTCAATAAAATTTATTTTCAGGATGAAACAATTTGATGCGAGGAAAGAGGAGAAAATATGAATGAAATTCTCAAGGAAACCGGATTGGAATAACATGTTTGCACATTTGTCAAAAAAATTCTCTTCCGCCACAAATTTTGGACCAAAAAAAAACTTTTCGCATTAAAAATATCAAAAAAAAAAAATTGAAAAATTAGACAAGTGCAAACATTTTTTCGTTGAATGTTTGAAAAAATCCGAAATTACCTACCTAAACAATTTTCTGGTCAAATCCTCACTAGCTCTACTCTCAAAAAAAATTTAAAAACTACGATATTCACTCATCACAAAAATCTATAGATATTCCGCAAAATATCGCGAAAAAACTTCAACTAGGTATAATAAAACGCGTTTTCACACATTAAAAAACTCCTAAAAAATTCAAATTCGCATTTGAAAAAATGTCCAAAATAAAAATAAAAATCAACGGCCAAAAATCTACCAAAAAAAAAAGATCTCGCATCGCTTAAAAAATAACCGCACTCGTGCAATGATTTGTGCGGTTTTAGCGCGTGCAAGATGTTGAAAAATGTAAAAAAAAAAAAAAAAAAATGAAAAAATTACTCAGGCGAAAAATAAGAGAAAAAAACAACAAAAATTCGCAAACAAAATGCCGTGCAAAAGTAAACAAAAAAATTCACGGCTATACTATGGTAAATAGTATTCTCTTGAGAACAAAAATGAAGACAGACCTGGCTTTAACAGATACTACTTTTGCACCAACGGCTACATTTTCTTTAACGTAGATAGGACCATAAAGAGTGTGATCCCAAACAGGAGGATTGTTGGCACGATCGACTACTTCGATTCTGACTTCCACAGAACGTGACAAAGGAGGATACCCTTTGTCTTGCGCTGTTACTTCCAATTTGTACGTTTCTCGCTACATTACACGTAAATTACATGATTCCAGAACCATACACAAATACGTAGAATTACGTGTACAAAACACGTTGGTTTAAAAAACAAAACAAAAAAAATTCAAAAACACACACGTTTTTACCCGTATTACAAATGCTTCTTCCATATTAATTCACCCTCGTAGAAGCATTTGCAAATACGAGCCATTGGGGGAAAAAATAGATAACAAGAAGAGTTGTTACATCAGTCAATACCGTTCGTTATTCACTAACAATATTACGTAAGTAGATAATTATTATAATCGCAACTAAAAATTGGATAAAGAGAAGAAATTTCAACTATAATCCGAAAGAAAAGTAATATAGTAAAAACACGCAGTTAGTTATATTAATGTGTATACAGTCAATAAAGACAGACTGTAATAAAATGAAAAAAAAAGAGACAGACAGAAAGACGTAGAAAGAGACCGCAAATCCACCGAAATTAGTAGAATAATACAAATAAATTTTAGCTAAATTGCCGGGCTCGCAGTCGCATATCGACAAATTTACCAACCTTGCTTTTACTGATGTTACAACCGTACCAACAGTGACATTTTCTTTAATGCGAGTGGGGCCGTATATGCTGAAATCCCATATAGGCGGTTTATTGTTTCTGTCTACCACTTCCAAAGCCACATCTACTTCAGCGTATGACGGCGGATCGCCTCGATCGGACGCTCGAGCACGCAGTCTGTACTTGTCTCGCTATATACCAAGAAAATGGGAGCCAATAATAAACACAAAATAAACAAAGAAATCGAAAATGAAAAAAAAAATCAATAACATAGCGCACATACACTTATTTTCATACGACACACGCCACATTCGGTGTATATTCACGTATAAAGCAAAAAAAAAATAACGTAGTTAATTCATCTACGAATAATACCTTACGTACAATTTTCTTTCGTCGAAACTTACTAACGAAAAAGAAAAATATACGTATAATGCTATTTATTTATATGCACACAGCAGCGGTAGCTTTATGCATGATAATATGTATTTTTCTATACAAATATCTCTTCGTCGTATCTTTTTCTTTTCTAAGGTAATTGGATCTATTCAGAATGATCTTTTTTACGTTGAAATGCATCAAGCGAATACCTATCTACATATGATATGATTACATTTTTGAGCTTTTCTCATTCGTTTAATACAAGTTTTCGTTCTCTTTCATGTAGATGGTAGGTAGTAGGTAAATTACACGAATGAAAAGAAAAAGAACACAGGAAATCGATCGATGAAATAACAAAATAAGTACCTAAACCTATACGCTATACATACTATACTACATAATACAATTTATTAAAAGTGCTGCTTCTTCCTTCCCTCTCTCCCTCCCTCCCTCCCTTCCTCCGTCCACAAGGGATTTCAGTGTTGGTCCAAAAATGTAACGTAGGAAAGAGGCCTTAAAATTCAAGCCTCATACATACAATGAGTTCTTTTTTGGAGATGATAGTTCGACACCGCTGTTTAAAAATTCTTTTCAGGGCAGGGGGAGTCCTATCTAGATCTCAAAAACACAAAAAAAGAAATATTTAGGTCAGATTTGATCAAGTCTGATGAGATCAGACATTTTTTTTCACACCAAAAAAATGGGGTCCGATGAGGTCAGATCAGATTAGGAAATTCTTTGGGTTAGATTTGACCTGCGATTACACCTGACCAGTTCGGATTAGATCTGTTCAGACATGATCAGATCTAATCATTTCCCTCTATTTTTTCTTCAATTTATAAGATTTTCTGGCCATTTTTCCACCTCTTCCCTTCCCTCTCTAGGAATGTTATTTCGCCCATCTTTCAATTTAAAGATCTAATCATTTTCCATTGTGTTCTTTTTTTTTTGGAAATTCATGAAGTTTTGTAACCAGTTTTCTCCTCTTCCCCGTTCCCCTCCGAGAATGTAATTTACTCGATCCTTCAATTTGAAAATATTACGCAGCGGGAAATGATTCGATATAATCAGATTCGAACACTCCACGGGCCCAATCCAACCTGGCCAGATTTAATCAGAACTGATCAGATCGAAATTTCGATCGGATCAGATCTGTTTAAGCCAGATTAGATACAATAGGGGAGACCTGATTGGATCTTCCAGATCAGACCCAATTTATTGATCAGACCAGATCAGATTCGGACGTTTGCCGCACCTAATTAGATCTGACCAGATTTACTGGAATCAGAGCCTTGATCGTAACGAAAATCACTACTATTTCATCATTTTAAAAAATATTTAGATAAGATTATTTTTTATATGACGAATTAATTTTTTTCAGCTATGACATTTTTTAAATCGGAGCAATAATTTTTCAGAAATTTAAATTCTGGAATAGGAAAGAGAATCGACTGGAGCCAAGCGAGGCAGAAACTTTGAAAAATTTAGGATTCGAGAAGTAAAACGACGTTATTTTTATAAGAAAAATCAGTTTTTTTTAAAAAGATATTTTTACTATTTTTGACATTTGAGTCAAAAGCCTCATTTTCAAAGTAAGTTACACCTAAAGTAATCCGAAAAGGAAAAAACTGATGAACGAAATTTTTTTGAAAATTCATAAGTCAAGTAGTTAAAAGGAAAGGGTTCCAGACGTAGTTATCCAAAGCTGAAATTATATGTTCCAAATTGTCACTACTTTAGCCAGAAATCACTATACTTTCACCACCGATTTTCAAAATCACTACTTTCACTACCTGTTCGATACCCTGTCTTCAGACCTGATCAGATACAATCATTTCCCCCTGAGTACATCTGAGAATCCTCAAATTTGAACCCAATTTTTTCGAAGCCACTAGGGTAGGTAAACCCATCACTTATACCAAATTTTAAAATAACTCTGTTTTGCCCTTCTCTAAGTTAGATTTCTAATCATGGCTACAGATCTGGTTTTATGCACTGAAAAGAACTTGAACGATGAATAGCTCAAACAGTAAAAAAGTCACTCATTTTGAATAATTCATTAGGATAGATTCACGATAATTCTCAACTGAGCTGATCATCAAAACATATTTTATTGGTTAAAGAGTTAAGGCTATCAAAATTCTAAAATTCCTTAACCCCCCCCCCCCCCCCCCCCAAAAAAAAACGAAACAATATTCATTAAAATTGTCAGAAATCCATGAAATGTTTAAGAGTAAATTTTCAATTCACATTATGCTGCATCACGAAGTTTTATGAACAAAATGTACCCCACCCTTTTCAACTCGGTACCTTTCAAACTAATTTGCAGAAGTAGGTACGATACCTACTTTTTCAACAAAAAAAAAGGCCAAAAACAGAACTCCGCTATTTTGAAATTAAAAAATCAAAACGGTCTCAACAAGGTTTTCCTTTCAGTGCTGAAAAATGAAATGAAAAAAACGGAAACGAGATAGGATCCCATTTACTGCATCGAGAATATTTTTTTTTCAACAAGAAATAAAAATAGAAGAGAAAAAAAAAGTAGAACAAAAAAGAAGACTTCGAAGAAAACAAAAAAATTATACGCCAATTTAGAGTTTTTCTTCTTTTTCGAACTCTAATAACCATAAAAAATGAATATCGAAATTCAACGATATTAATAACACAAAGCACGTCCAAATTTCGGACGTTTTTTTCCCACCCGGAAAACTTTCCGCAGAAATTCAAAAGCATTAATTTTAGAATCATTCAAAAGTACGCAACTTTAAAGACCCCTGGATCGTAATTAAATTAAGCATCGGGCTTTTTATTTCTTTTTCAAAATAAATAAGTCACGAGATACGTAGGATAGTTTGAAACAAACGTAACAAATTTTGTGCTCCGGTTTATTCGAGACTCGATAATTCTTTGTACTATGTGATTAGTTACTTATGCGCAAGATCATTATTTATGACCCTATTGTATTTTGTTTTATGTGCCCATATCGGCCACTTTCGTATAAATGACATCTACTTTATAAAATTTTCAAACGAAACATACACCTTTTAGTTTTATGGGATTTTCTTTCTCCTTTTTTTTTTTCGCTTTTCCTTTTAATGCCACTTTTTTCTCTTTCTTTTATGGACGATACGTATTGTATAGTCTTTTTGATGTTCATATTTATTTTCAATTTCGAGTCGTAAATTTTCGGAAAAATATCATTTGTATTTTTTTTCTCCGACTCGGTAAGTATAGGATGTTCGTAGAAGATGGACTTTCATTTTACCGAATAAATGCATCAAATAATTCGCGAGTTGATTCAAAAATGTAGGTAAAAATGTTTTCTCTAGAATAACATCAATGATCAGCTCAGTTGTCCTTGTGGAAAAATTCACGTTATCCCTGTAAAACATGTATGACACCATTTGAAGCTCAATAAACTACAACCAAACACGAACTATAAACTACCTATAACACAAATCATGCAATTCGAACGAAAAAATCTACCTTAATAATAATGAATAATTACGCATAAATAATGGCAACACATAAAGAAAAAAAAGCGTTTTGAAAAAATTTCCCTTCGACATTCTAGTCGAATTTTCAAAAAATGAAAAAAAAATCGGTTTATGATCAATGCATCGATCATTGAAAAAAAAAAATACGACCGCATCGAAAATAAAATTAAGCGAAAAAAAGCTCACAATACCACGCGGCCACATTCCCAACGATGGGAAATTTCCAAGCACAAAACTATGCACATATAGCTTTTTTGAACAAGAAAAAAAATTTCAAGCTTGTTCAACGCCACAATAACGAAGAAAAAGAATGAATTTACGTTTTTCACCTTTTTGCAATATTCAAAACATGTTGTATACAAGTCCCATTTGCATTAGAAAAATGTCACGTATGGTTATCATCTCAAAAACGAGACATCAAAAATAACGTCGTCTCCTGTAAAAAAATATTTTGCACGCAAAATATGCACAAAATACAAAACGCTTTGTATTAGCGAGTTTCACACAAATCGACAAAAATGTAACGTCGCCCGGTAAAATGTCGTTCTTTCTTGAGCCAAGTTGCAAAATATTCCTCCAAAAAAAAACCTTATGGAATAAAATTATCATAGGTTAGCCATTATTATACGTGAAAAAAATTCGTATGAGCTACCTGCGGTAAAACGGTGAAAAAATCAGCATGTTTGGCTAAAATATTCTTATCATTTATCCAAGCAAGGAGATGTTGTAAAAAAGGAAAGGAAAATGATTAGGATAGAAAAACAAAATAACGTTTAAAAAATTATCGTATGTAAGTAAAAGTAAAAATCATTTAAACTCAAAAATTACCATTCCGAAATTTTTCATTCGGATAAAACGTAAAAATAATCGCTTTAAAAATCATCTCGTGTCCGAGAATAAAAAGCTCTTGATATTTTTATCATGGTAATGATAAAAAAAAAAAAAATACGTATAAAAATTAAAAATGGAAAAAAATTAATATCGTAATACTCGTTAGTGAAAAACGTATGTATAGTCGAGCGCAAAATTGAAAAATTTTCGCCCTAATTTTCAAAAGCATCGAAAAAACACGCGTCTAACGCAAAAATGGTAACAAAAAGCCTTTTCAAGATATCCAAATTAAAGGTGGTGACAACAGCGTAACGCATCAGTGAGTAAAACAATAAAATAGTATATCATAATACGTACAAAAAAATTAATTAATTACTGTACAACTCGCGCGATAAAAAACCTATTCAAATGGCTTACTTGTTCGATATGGTACGTAAATCGATGAAAATTACACCTATGAGAATTATTCAGTCCTCTCAAATTGCAAAGGACAGAAAAGCTGTTACCATTTTTTCACTTTTTTTTGATTAATTTTTCGAGTTAATTTAACAACTCTTCGAAAGTCGAGAAAAAAAACTTTCGTTTTTTTCCTCAACCTTAAACTTATCAACTCTTCGTGTTTGGTTCTTGGTTAAAATAATCAATTCTGAAACATTATTTCAAGTGAAACTTACATCCAACGGTTTTCGTAAAACAATCCAACCAGATTCGGGTTGTATTTCGAAATACTCCAGATCCTGGGGACTTTCTGGAGCACTAAGGCTATAAACAATGGCTCCATTGTTATCGGCATCTTCGTCTGATGCCGATACTCTTAAAATGTTTGTACCGATGCTGGCGTCTTGTTTGACATTTTCAACGTATTTCTGATGAATTGAAAAATAACAAGAGGGTTTAATTGAGTGATTTTCCAGGCTTTTTTTGATTCAACGCGTCGATTTTACTTACTTGACGATCGAATAACGGAGGATTATCGTTTATATCTGTAATCTCGACTGTAAATGAACAAACACCTTCCAACGAGGGATCACCTTGATCGACAGCTTTCACGGTGACCGAGACGAACTTTCCGTCGTCGCCTTCGCGATCGAATACCTTTAAAAACAAGTTCGAGTGGTTCAAATTTTAGTAAAATGCGATAATATTGAACATTGATGGGTGACTTTATGGACAGAAAATTAAGCAGAAAATAGAGACGTCACAATTTTCGTCTGATAACTTGCCTTACCACAAATAATATGACCAAAAAAAATAAGATTCATACAATTCAGCAGCGCAACCAATGTCATTTTTTTAAAAAAATTTCAAATAAATCTGGCTCCAAAAATACATAATTTGGTAAAACAATGAGAAAATCAAAATACAGCCTAATAAAAAAATGAAATCAAAAATGCTCAATTTAACATTTTACTTATTTTGGAATTTGAAAAAAAAATGAACCTCAACAGCGTATTAATAAGCTATTCAACCCAAAACATAGCTGAAAAAAACTTTTCTTCAAGTTTTGGCCACCTAAGCAAATTTTCAAATCAATTCTCTACAAAATTAGTGCTGTAATTTCTATTTTGAGAACATCAAAAATTTATAGAATGATGAATTTTACACTTTGGAGGCTGAAATAATTATGATAATATTCCAGAATCGGTCTTTTAAAATGAAAACCTTAATCAAATTCAAACACGAGCATACTCAAGATTTCCTTCGTCGAGAATTTCGATTTTTAGCAAGAAATTTGCAACTAATGTAGAAAATGCTTCGACGATGTAATTAATCATTGTCAACTTTCAGGTGGAAAAGTTGATGATTTTAAGCCAAAGGAAACAGCGCTGCAGCGCGGCGGTGATAAATTTTACAACTTTACCACCCACTTCTCCTAAGATTTCCTGCGAAAGTTTTCGAGAAGAAAATAATTGTTCAAAAAATGACTTGTGAAAAAAAAAAGTTTTGAACAAAAATAACAGAATATTAAAAAGCAACGGCATCTTGAATTCCACACATTTTTTCCCACACTGAGGAAAACGGGGGGAGGGGAATAAGAAAATTACTCAAGCTGGAACAGAAAATTTCATTTTTTTTTTCGAGATTTCAGCTTTTTACGCTGATGTGATTGTGAACAAACAATTCCTCCTCCTCAAATAACTAAGTACCAGAGGAAATTTTGTATTTGAACTCTTAGAAAAAATTTTGAAATTTTGAAAACGCTTCAAAATCACAACTGATGAGGGAGGTCAATGATAAGTAGGGCAACCCAATATATTTTTTTGAATGTTTTTTTGTTGCACTCCGATTACAAATGTAACAAAATCATTTTACGTTTCAGAAAATTGCCTTTCATTTAAGACCTACTTCATTTCGAATATTTTCGAATATTTTGCCTTAAAATGAATATTTTCACATATTTGATTGCTATTTGAATATTTTTGTCTAAAATTACCACATATTTCGCAATTTATCGAATATTTTTGAATATTTTGGAAATTTTTGCATTTTGAGAATCGCAACACAGGAAACGTCATTTTCACAGAATTTGAAGATGAAAAAAATGGCTCTTTTTAATGATGATGATATTGATGATTGATGAAATGATGATGAAGATTGAATTTTAAATTAAGCTTCCATTTTTTTTCTTTTTTTGACGATCAAAATAGAATTTTAATTCAACAATTTTGTTCCATTTTGCGAAATTGCGAATAGTGCATGTGATTTAGGAAACAAAACCCAACGATGTAGCCATTTTTGTAATGTGCTTGTAAAGGCGAGTGAAACGATACCAAATTTGATTTTGAATATTTTCGAATATTTTAGGGGTAATCGAATATTTTTGTCGAATATTTTACCCCAAAAAATCGAATATATATTGAATATTTTACCTTGAATGAGAGCATATTTTGGGTTGCCCTAATGATAAGGTACACAGGGTGTCTAACAAAACTTCCAAACAAAAAATCATGATTTATTTTTTACATGGTTTTTTTATGACCGTTTTTTTAATATTTTTACCGCATAAAAATACCCTACCCCCCCCCCCCCCCAATAAAAAAAACAATTTGCAGGCAATCAAGTATTTTAGTTTTTTTATTTTTCTAACTTTTTGAACAAATTTTTAATTTTTTGTTTTTTTTCATTTTATGAGTTTTTTAAAAAATCCCCCCCCTCCCAAAAAAAATCAATTTGTAGGTAAGTTGTTTCATTTTCCAATCTTTTGAACAAATTTTCTAAATTTTTTTTCATTGTAGGAGCTTTTTAAAATTTTTTTAAAGTGTGTTTCGAGCAAAATTCATGACTTGTTCATGACTTTCATGACCACCAGCTAGACACCCTGGTACAGACAAAATTTCAACTTTTTCACTAAAAATAAACAAGATTTGAAAATCAAAAATTTTTCAAAAATTCAACACATAAAATTTGGTTTTGATGTGAAATAGAGAGGAGTTTCAACAAAAATTTCCATCTTTTTCTAAAACTTTCATTTTCATGAAAATTTAGCTCCAGTAAAATTTTTCTTGAAGCACATTTTTGATGTTATCGCCCCTTTTAAAAACATCTAAAATTATTTTAGAGCTTCAGTTTCGTCACCTCCTCTTCATCGGGTGCGTCATTGATAGGCATCGATAAAACTAATCGATTTCAAACTCACCTTATTCGAAGTAATCTGACCACTCTCTTCGTCGACGATGAATTTCGTTCCTTTTTGGTTGGGCTGTTGAACAATGGAATACTTGACCTGACCATTGACTCCTTTATCTTCATCAGTAGCTTGAACCTGGTGAAATAATACGTAAAATTAGAAACCATCGCAACACCTACGCCGCCGGTAAGCTTAAATTCTTCGCTTTTTCCAATCACCTTGATCACTTCGTGTCCGTTAGCCGTTCCTTCGGAAATTTTCGGGTTATATTTAGCGCAATCCTTGAACACGGGTTTATTATCGTTGACATCTGTAATAAATACGACGACAACAGCGGTGCTCGTGTGTATGGTAAGATCTCCGTTCAAACAACACGATCCGTCATCGACGGCGGTAACGTTTAATTCGTATT
Source organism: Planococcus citri (assembly GCF_950023065.1). Taxonomy (NCBI): domain Eukaryota; kingdom Metazoa; phylum Arthropoda; class Insecta; order Hemiptera; family Pseudococcidae; genus Planococcus; species Planococcus citri. The sequence goes on along the minus strand of NC_088678.1, from coordinate 58,674,072 downwards.
TATCGCGATCCAAAGTGATGGGTTTCGAGTGTAAACGAATCACACCGGTAATCTCTTCGATGACAAACTGCCCCGAAGATGTACCACCTCCGACGAATCCAAATCTGTAAATAAAAGGACCGGTTATCGTAATAATTCTTCTCGCCGTCTCACCTCTTACACGAGATGAGTATCCCGCTAACATCGTGTTTTGTCACTTACTTGACATTATCTCCGTCTTTATCGGAAGCTACTACCGTTGTAACTAGAGTATTAGGGCCTGCGTTTTCGTCCACGTTCGGCGTGTACACTTGTTGGGAAAATTTCGGTTCTTCGTCGTTCTTGTTTTTCGTATAAATTCTGACCGTAGCTGTACCAGTTTGGGGCGGTTCACCTGCACGTACCGAGAAAAAGAGAAATTAAATTTTTATACTCGGCGTTTTTCTATTTTTCTTTATTTTTTCTTTTCTCCTTTTCTTAGAACCCTTCTATGTATAACGAAGATAAAATCCGTATCGCGTGTAACAGTTAATAGCATATGTACTATACAATCCCCCCTCCCTTACACCACATCTACATTTTAAAAAAAAACGTTGTTATCGCGTAGGTATATATATACGTAATTATTTGGAAAAATTTCCACACAAAAGGCATCTACGTTACGTATTTTTTTTGTACCATTTTTCACCCCATTTTTATACAACACAAGAAATATGTACAATGCATGACATCGTTGTCTCGACACGAGGAGAAAAAAATCATATACGTAGGTACCTACCAACCAACGTTCGCCAAAAAAAATATATTATTCTTCGATATAATATTCGATAATCACGAAACGAAAAAATACGTAAATTCGATCGCTGCGAGCAGGTAATTTAAAACAATTCGGCGTCAACTGTACCTTTGTCTTTGGCGGTAATAACGAACTCGTAATACGCATTGTTATTATCGGCGTCTAATTGTTTGTTGTTGCTCACAATGCCGGATGAATCGACAACAAAATGGTCATCGGAAACATGATATTCGATTTCTGCATTCGCACCGGAATCCGCATCCACCGCTTTTACTTTCAAGATCGACGTTCCAAGTGGGTAATCTTCATCGACGTTATGTGCTTGGTAATCAGGAAGTTCGAATTTCGGTGCGTTATCATTCACATCGGTTACACGAATGGTCAGCTGCGGATTGAAAATTGAAAAAAAATTAAAACAACGGCGCCTTCGAACAGCTCAGTTATGCAAATACATTAACGTCGTGTAAAATTTGCCCTATATTCGCTGGTTTCGTTGGCGTTCTCGTGTACAACACGCTTCTTCGTACGGTGGGTACGAATAATTAAAAATTTAGGACCTTCGTTATGTACTACGATGAACTGTGCGCACATGCCACGCCCATCTATTTACCCTTATAATATATTATACGCCAACAAGAGTGATTTCAATCATCGACGATGAAAATTTTTTTCCACGTCAGTTTACCTCTCACGGATTTTTTTTTCGCGGGGGAAAAAATTCAGAGTAGGTGCCAGACTTACGAGCTTTTTAATGCTTCTTTTTCTACTTTTTATTATATTTTTTTTCGATATCAACCGAATCATTCGAGAATTAGGCTAGCGCTACGAGTATATACGAAGGTTTCTCAAAAATTTAATTATTTTTTTCTCGTCTCTCTCGCCAGCGACGACGTGTCAAGGTCGTCTTGAAATATGCATAAGGATAAAATATCGTCGAGAATTTATATTTTCCTTCGGTAAGGCTGATTTGGTAGGATTTTTCGCGCGCGCAAAGTTTCTTTTTTGGTCTCATAGTCCGAAATAGGCGATATAATTAAATAAAAGGAAATGAAATTTAAAACTTTGTTGGAGTTTGGATTAATAATTCCAGCGGGTCGGCATTTGGTAATCCGTTATAAATTGTGAACTGACGTTTTTTGCCTCAAATATAGACTTCGTAATATCTGCCTTTGTGGGTATAATCAATTGATATTTTCTCTTGAAACTGAACACAAATCGAATGAAAATTATGGGACCGCCATGGAGACGAAATTTTATTGTCGCAAGGTTTGATTAGCCGGCAAAAATATAGTTTTCCTATTTTTTTTTCAAATCAACACGAAATTTTCCCAACTCACGACGCAATAATCCAAAAGGGGCATTTGTTTGAAAAATTGGGAATTTTCCCAGATATGAGACTTTTTTAGCCACTGGAGAAGGAAGAGGGAGGGAGGGAGGGAGGGAGATGTTACATAAATTTTCTGCAAAAAATTCCTGATCATTGAAAGAGCTTGAAAAATAAAATTATGAAAATTTAATTCTTATGCCTTTTCATTTTAATGCGCACTTAAATTGTGCATCTTTTTTTTAAATCTGAAAAAAAACTGAAATTTCTTTAAGTACTTAATTTAAGGCATTTTTAGGAGGAAGAAAAGGAGAAAAAAGTGTACCATTCATGTTTTCCAAGAATTCTCCGAGTATTTTTAAAACTAGAAAAAAATAATGAAAATCGCATTTTTATGCTTCTTTCCCTTCTCTTCATAAAGTTGAAAGTAGAAATTATTATTTTAATTTTTTAATTTTCACTTTCGCGCCATTTTTTCCAAATAACTCTGATATGGTCTAAAAAACTTGAAATCTATTCATTGACTTTTTTTTCATGATGTCTAACAAAACTCCCAGACAAAAAATCATGTCTTTTTCATCACCTATTTTTCATATTTTTACCGCATGAAAATCCCCCCCCCCTTAAAAATAGAATAACTTGAAACTGCGAGGAATTTTTTAAAAATTTGTAGGCAAGTAGACATTATAGTTTTTTCATTTTTCTGATTTTTTGAACAAATTTTTTATGGATTTACTTTTTTTCATTTTATAGGTTTTTTACTTAAACAATTTTCAAATGTGTTTCGAGCAAAATTCACGACTTTTATGACCACTTACTAAAATTCATGACTTTTTCATGATTTTCATGACTGTTCGACACCCTGTGTTTTTTTTTTTTTTTTTTTTTTTTTTTCAAATACAGTAGAATTTCTTCCAAGTGGGATTTTTTTGGATTGAACAAAACTAAATCGAAAGAGCACGTAATTTTAGGAGCTTTATTGGAGAATTTTTGAAAATAAATACGGAAAATGGGACCAAAAAATGAAAAAAAAAATTCAAAATTTCGCTAGAAAATTGAAATTTAATCCGTACCGTCTCTTCAACTCTCCTACACCCCCGAAATCTATTGAAAATAATTTTTAGCCGAGTTGAGCAGTTCTGGAGCCTCCAGTGATATTTTAGAAATTCCAGTTTTTCAACAAAAATGCTCTAAAATCCGTTCGAATTAACTGTGGGTACCAAAAAAACCTTCAGTTGACTTGGCATCCGGAAAATAGAATATCAACTAAATACTTAAGCTTTGCAAATCAGGTAATTGATTAAAATTTTGGGAACTTAGAATTTCCAAAAATCTGGCAAATGCCCTAGAACAAATCAAAATGGCTTAAATTCGTTTTCAATCGTTTTTGAAGGGGGGGGGTAGGAACACCGTACTTACATACATACCTACTAAATTTCTGCTATCCTGCTAAATTGGGTAAAATGTTGATTTTTTTTTTGCTTTTTCAACCCAAATTTGATTTTTAAAAATTTCTTAAAGCTACAAAAATAAATTTTAACACCTTAAATTTCAGCTTGTTTGGATTCCTTTGCATGCTATTTTGATCTACCTTCGTCCGGTGCAAAATTTTTTCGGGTGGTTTAGATATCTACCTCGTTAGAAAACTGTGAAATTGTTCATCATTTTCCAAAAAATTTCAGTTTTAGAGTAAAATGTTCGAAAATTGAGAGATTTTCCAGAATTTTTCGTTTTTTCACCTTTCAAAAACTATTTTTTCATACATTGACCTTCATTTTTTACACTATAACAAGGAAACATTTTATTTTTGGACTGGCGCACTGTGATCTGTACAAGATCGAGCTGCAACCAAACCTTTAGATGCTCAAGTTCAATTTTAAAATTGCGAATTTTTCAAAATTCAAGCCATCTTCTCCCCCCTCATATTATTTTCCATCTTGTTTTTTTCAAAAAAATATCTTTCTCGACACATAGCACGATTATTAATACGAAATACAAACCGTTTTTGATAATAACTTCAAATACGTAATTGACAATAAACAGAACTAACAATAAAACAAAAAACCATCGAATTTTTAGTAAGAAAGACTTCCTCCTTCAAAGGTCCCTTTATTCCTATTATACCCACTCATTTCATCAAAACATACTATACTCTATACTCGTACTATTAAAGCACTAACACAATTTAAACAAAATACTCGCTTCCAATCAATGTAATCGGTTCGTCGAATTAAACGAACGGAAATACCCGCTTTTGACATTTAAATTACTCGTTTGCAGAGTCGACGAAGTGTGTAGCGAAGGGGGCACGGGCGGTACGTGGCACAGCATGGACTCCCCTATATAATATATCGTAAGTATTAATTTAATTACCTCGACGGACGTTGAAAATCCTCCCGAATCTTCGGTGGCCGTAACGATCAACGAATACACATGCGGCTGTCTTAAATCTTCGAAATCTAGTTCCTTGGCTAATTTAACGATACCGGAAGATGGTCCAATGTTGAACGTGCCCGCACCCTGTCCTTGGGCTTTCAACGTGTACCTGATTTCTCGATCAGCGAACGATTTAGCTTTGACGGATATGATACTGAAAGCAGCGAAATATACGCGTACATAAGTCACAAATGAAATGATCGCACCAAGGGAAACAATTGGAAATACATAGTCATAAATTTAATACTGTAGGTATAGGTCGAGTAGGTAAGCTATACGTACTCTGAATCTTTACGTTGATTTTCAGGTATTTCGGCTTCGTAGGTTTGCATATAAAATTGAGGCGCACGTTTGCCACCCACAATTGATAGTCGTTCTTCCGGAGTCGACTGATATCTACGATCGTCAATACGCCCATTTTGGTCTTCCGCTTTTACATACAGAACGTATTCCATGTCGAGTTGAAACGGGTCCGTACCTCTGGTGCGTACAACACCGGACCTTTCGTCAACCTCGAATCTTCCACCGGCTGTAAAACAAAACCATACCGGGAGTTCATTATAAACAAAAGCCTCTCTTACTCTTTCCCTCTCGACTCGATTATGCCTAAATACACGCGATACTCGTCGCATATACCACACAGTTCTCTCGATTACTACATATAGCACATACATACACATTTTTAAAAAACTCCAAGTCGCCCCCGAATACTAACAACAGCTATTACAGCCGTATTAACATAACACACGTGACACGGACGCGATTAATGAAGTTCACCATATCTTTCGAAATTTATAAGAGTCGTCGTAGGTACACATTCGGCATAATTATTCACGCTCGTATGGCTTCTGTAAGAACATTCACCAGCTGTCATCTCGTTTTTATACGCAGCGTTCGTTTTAAATATATGACTTCTTTATACCATTCTCCATTTCTGTCGTATTCACACATAAGATGACACGATCGAGATCGTGCGGTGCTACAGGAAAAATATATCATAGAAGCATCGAGATAGGCTGCGGTGCTTTATTACTAGTCGAATTATCTTCGCGTTTTAGTTTAAAATCGTGTCAAATTCATTTAGACGATATTTTACAATTAGTTAGGCAGTTAGGCTGCAGGAAATCTCGAAAAAGAATGTTATTCTATACCAGAGTGTCTACCAAAATTTGATATTCGAAAATTGCGACTTTTTTCAGTACACCCCTCCCATTTTTCAACAAAAAAAAACTAAGTTAAAACGTAGAATACAAAAGGCTCATTAGGGTGGTTCATATTCATATACTTCCAGGATTTTTCCAGCCAATTATCCAGATGTGGTTCGAACAAATTTGGAAGGGGAAATTGGAAACAAAAATGTGGACTAATTTTAAATTAACAGGGTGTTCATTATTTTTGACAAGTCATTTTCCCTGACTTTTCCAGGTTTCCCAGATCATTGTTTCCAATTTTCTATACGTAGGTACTTACTCCATACTTTAATATTTGAAGAAGTGGTCGGGAAGGGGAAGGGATAATTTTTTTCATACGTTTCCCTTCGAACTGAATCGAGAGCTTTGGAAAATGTTCATTTCAAAATGCCTGAAAACGAGTTTATTTTTTGGTTTTTAATAATTTTAGAATTTGAATGATGTTTTTTTGAAGGAAGTTTTTTGGGAACCCATATCTCCCAATCTCCTATTCAAAGGCAACTTCCGAGCTAATATTTTTTCACAGTGACTTTCAGCTTAGAATGAAGATCTCCACTGAATTTGGCCCAAATCTTTCGACTTTTTTTCGCGATCCATCTTCAAGAGGAAATGAATAATATATTGAGAATTTTTTGAAAGTACATTTACTAAAATCAGAATGAAAATAATACGTTCAATCGACTACACAACAAACTCGAAAAGCAATTCTTTTTTAAAAAAATTATCTAACTTGAAAAATTACAAAAATTCGAAATAGATTTAACAACGAATCAAAATGATTGGATGGATATAGGTAAGGTATGTACATATCAGCTTTAAAATCAAAAATTAAATTAACTACGAGGTAGGTGAGTTTTTTCCCCCATTTATTTATCTTGAATATCGCAAGTACACAACAACTGTTTCCAGTCCCATATAGCCATAATTTCTTCGACACTGAAATACCCATTCACAGTTTGGTTGCTTTTCTCCTGGACCAAAAACATTAATTTTATTTCATCGGACCAATTTTCAATGTACGTCAGTATTCGCACCTGGTTGGCTGCAAGGCCCCTCAGTCTGGATTCATTTGTACTCAAATCATTAGTTTCGATGATCGCCGAAACTATCGCGTCAACATTCGATGAAACTGCCAAATCTACGAATTGCTTAATAATCGTTTCAACTTCATCAATTTTGCTCGACGTTGAATTTGAGCTCATATCTTGATTACCAGCATCTTCGTCGGGTGGTCTTGTGCAAATCGAATGTTTGCGTTTTGTCGCAGCTGATCCTAAGATTTTTTCAAATTCTCGTATCAATATTTTGGAGCAGTCTTTCGCAGGATACCACGAATTCTCATCCTTCTCGTCTTGGTCTTCCCATTTTACCAGGTAATAAGTCACATTATCATCTACTTTTTTGGCTACAATATGCACGGCTGCGAAACTTTCATCATCTGAGCTACGATCAAACGTTGTTTGTGAGAAGGTTTAAAAATTGAATACGTAAAGGTAAGTACTTATGTGAATTTTTAAAAGTCATGATTTAATTTACAATTGCTTACCTCATACTTCTATTTCACTTTACGGTAACTTGTAGGTACGTCTTTTAGGTGTAAACTCGACTCACACAGCACTGTTTAGCGAAAAAACAATTTACTTATTGAACCGAAAACTCAAATTTTGTGCGGAACGTATGGTAAAATGACAGGAATAAACAGCAAGAGATGTTTGGAAAACCATTAAGAATCAATATAAATAAAAAATCGACTAATTTTTCGCAGACTGTATCAGAAATTTAAATTATCACAGAGTTCTTATCACGAAATATACTTGTAATTATTGTAAAATCCATTTATTTTACTTCATATCGTACATCGTAGTGATAACTCACTTATCAAGTTGCAGTAATTGAATGAAATTTTATTTCAAAAGGAAATGTTTCAATTTGTTTGTGTTTACCTATACCTACCTACTTATATTATTCGTCACATGAGAAGCTAATCTATAGCAAGGCAACCTTACAAGGAATGATCTGATTCGACGACTGACACCTCCAAAGCCAAAATTTCAGGCTGCTCAATCAAATTGATTTTTTTCGTAAATTTTCGAACATTTAGAATCAATTCTTCCGAGAACCGAATTTTACCATTTTTGGACATACTGGAACCTCGAGCACGGTTATCGATTACTCCAAAATTTCCTAATATTTCTCCAGAAGGCGTGAAATGAAAATTAATTCGGATAGTAAAAAATCGATTTGTGGCTTATTATCGACCTGATTCAAGGGTTTATCTGCAATTGAGCCAACCAGTTATCATTAAAAATACGTCAAAAAAAAGTACCCGAGGTATCCGCCTGAAAATTGGCTCAAATGTAGATGAAAATATTAGCTAGAAGCATAGGATTTTTCTTTCAGATCATGCCAGACACTGGCCCAAAGTCCTGGGAAAATGCCCAATGTTCATAATTACACAAATTCGTAGTGATCCATTCACAGTGCCTCCAAAATGGGTGCGAAAGGGAGGGGGTCGTATGCTGCCATGGTCATTGCAATATTTAGTCACAGTATAATTTTAAAAACAAAACAGAATGCTCATTTTAATGTGGAAAATTCCCCCCCCCCCCGTCAACGTTTCTCAAATTGGATAAGGCCGCCAAATTATAATTTCTCCGGATCGCTCTGAAAATTTGTCCAACCCTGGGAAGTTCTCAGTTAAAAGCTCCTCAAAACGTATAAATTAAAATTAATCAAGCAAAAATGCAACTCAATACGTATCTATTTTGATTAATTTGTTACACATGAAAATTCGAAAAATAAAGCTAGACATAAGAAGAACCACAACTCTGTAAATTCTGGACTTCGAGCAACCCAAAAACATAAGACTTGGCAAACATTCATAACAAACTTAATGTTAGGTAAATTGATCAGTACACATATTTTAAACTTTCAACGAATAAACATAACAACACATACAATGAAAATTGAAAAATCGACATTTTGATCACATATATAGGAAACATTATTACAACTTATCAAAAAATAATAGCTGTCTAAAAGGATAGAAAACACAGGGACATATGTACTATTCATATTCAAAAATTGACAACACGCAGTGCAAAATTAAAAAAAAAAAAAAGTTCACAAAAACTACCACAAAATGTAAAATCATATCACAATGTGAATCAACAACAGAAGACGATTTCGATGCAACTCTTGGCATTATACTTTAATACATTTTCACCTTATGTACGCGCTGCCAAGTCAAGTGTTTCTCTAAAAAATCAATATATAACTGCGGCCACACAGCACCAAATTTTCCAGAATCGAACCACGTTTTCCCATCCTTCGTATGTTTAACACGAAGCTTTATTCGTCCTACATCGTAGGGTTTACAACCGACAATTTCGAGATCCTCGGCATGATAATTTAGCCATCTTGAGTCATCATCTTCCGAGTCGCTATCACTAATTACGATCGTATCGAGATCATTGTCAACGTTATCACGACTCGCACTCGGACAGACCATGTCACCATTTGACAAATCTATCGAATTTGCTGCCTGGTTGGTCATTTCACTAATATCGGGTTTACTCTGAGTTAAACTCGAGCTTATTACTTCTGCTTCTCGATTACCTGCATCTTTGAGTTGTCTTGAGGCAACCGAGACCGACTCGTTGTTTATTGGTGGAGTTGATTTTAGACCTTTTTCGAATTCTTCTATCAATACTTTGGGGCAGTCTTCGGCAGGAAACCACGAATTACCGGTTTCAATTTCGTCTGCCCATTCCATAAGGTAATACGTCACATTTTGGTCCATTTTTTTGGCCACTATACGCACGGTAGTGAAACTTTCGTCATCTGAACTGCGATAAAATATCACGCCAAAGTATAAATATCGAATACTTGGATTTTAAAGTAAGTAGTATAATTTAATTTATGGTGGCTTACCTCATGGTTTTACTTTACTCGATCCCAAATTAGGCGATATTTTTCACTACCGCAAAATACGAATCAAAATATCTGATAAAATTGATGGCAAAAACACGAATAATTACTATACGTTCCGCATGGATAAACAAAAGGAATAAAAATAACCAACGAGACGATAAAGCAAATTGTTTACCTATCAAAGGTTAGAAATTGGTTTTTATCTCGTAGCACTATCTTGAAAAATGACAATTGACAATTGGTCACCTGGTGGAGTACGATGAAACTAAATTTTTGTAAGAAATGCTGTGATTGGCTGATCTTAATTTTACCCCTTTATACCTATTTGGTCAAAAAAACTTGAATATCAATCAAAGCATTTGTGATGAAGTGAAAAAATGACGAATATTCAAATGAGAGTTTCTTCAGAATACCTACTCGATCCTAATGGCGAAATAGTCTCAGATATTCGTATTCCACATTACGTTAAAATCTGCGTATGTTCAATTACAAACCTTATCAAGATCGATGCATTCCAACACTAACGTAAACGAGCTGCATAGAAAATCGGCAAGGGAGAGTCAACCAGTTAATTCATGAATAACACAAGGAACTTTACCATACGCTCCTCTCGATACAGAAATAAAATCTCTTTCAAAACTTCCAAAATAAGAGGCCATTTTTTGAGTAAGTAAAAACCACAAATCACAAATTAAAACTAGGAAATTTTCTTTACTCAAAAACATAAATATTGAAACATGCTGAAAATTTCGCCTCAATCTGAAAGCTCATAATATCTTCCTTTTTTTGAACCCTTTTTCGAGAATGATTATACCAAAATCAGACAAAATTTGATTAAATCGTCAGTTTGCCTTTCAGTTCTTCCAATCTCAGTCTGAATTTTTCAGAACTAGTCATTAATAAATCTTGCTAGCAAATGACAGTTGAAAACAATTTTCTACCATTTAAAAATCTTTATCGAGTAGCGAAAAATTCGAAAAAAAATCAAACATGGCTCATGATGTTTTTTGGAGACGTAAATCCTAATAATTGTCAATCTTGTTTTATTTTTCCAAGAATTTTCTTTTTCGTAAGGAATTGCTAAAATCCTTACTTTAATGCCTAAAAATTGTCAAAAAGTCTCGATTTTTTTGTGATTTTTTTCTGTAATGAAATGTTTTGCTCGTATTTTGTCACTTTTTTGGCTACTTTTCAATTACTTTTTGGATACTTTTTCGAGCTTTTTCAGTTACAAAATTACTTTTAGTACGAACCCTGCTCTCGCTTCACTCCGGTCTGTTTACTTTCAACTATTAAAATTCAAATTTTCAAAAACTCATCATTGGAATTCTACAATTTTGGATCAAAAGAAATGAACAAATTTTTTCAAACATGAATTAATGTGAGTATTATTACCAATTGGCAAAATTGCAATTTCATCTTTTATTTGCATTTCATCTTAAAAACTTGTCACTTTATTCGGTAAAGTTGGTATTTTTTTTCTCATACCAATGGACAAATTTCAAGTCAGAATCCCCTTCCCCATTCCACTACACTCCACTCCTCAAAAAAAACTCCTCTTATTTTTGCAAAAGTGAATAATTATTTTTTAAAAAGAACTGAGAAAAAACAGTAGGAGAAAGATTCGGGGGGGGGGGGCTGAGGGCCCCATTCGGTGCATCCACCAGGAGCCTCCAACCGACCCAGTCCGCACCTGTGATAATCTAATGACATACCTATAACTACGTATGTTGAATTATGTAAAATAAAAATTCTTCGAAAATATTTTCTAAAGCTCCGAAGAAAATAAAATATGAATAAGTAAAAATTAATTTTCGCAAAATAATTAATCAATTAGATCTTATCGTAGAAAATTACTGTACATGAAACGAAAAGTCGAATTTTTCAATCCATATTACTCAACTTCCCCCCCAAAAAATTCCGTTTTCAAAACGTTATCTGGTGTAAAAAAAACTTTACAAAAACAGTCTCAATTTCCTGAACATTGCGAGAATTTTCACTCCAAAAAAAGACATCAAGTTTCCAAAAGAATGAAGTGCAAAAGGAAAAAGAGAAATATCACCGTGCAAAACAAGGTCGATAATTCGAGTAGTCAAAAAGACGTATGAATGCCTTTGTATATAACGCGTGCTTAGGTTGTCGTCGACTACTCTTTTTCCTGTCTGCCTTCTCGTTGTCGACAAAAATTGAATTAAAGATAAAATGCTACGAGTAAACCTGCTAAAGGCTTTACTTTTGCCCTGTGCATAATAATTACAACAATAATATTAACGGTTGATGTAACTCGCGTACCGTACCGTACTTTTCATTAGCACGACAATGAGCAGCTCGCGTGAAAAAAGGATGAAAAAAAAGAACTAAAACAATACAAGAGGGAGAAAAAAACATTCGAAAATAGCGAGACAAAAAAAGGAAAAAATCAATTATTACCGGTAATCATATTAAAAAGTAATTTTCTCCGACGTCGACAGACAAGGCGCTTATACGGGTAAGGAAAAGTACCTACAACTACACTAAGGAGAAAAAATTCATTTTAGAAAAATGTCATTTCAATACTCGCGATATAAATTATCAATTAATGGAGAAATGTTCCTTTTTTTTCTCTCTCCTTAGAGAACATAGAAAAAAGAGCAGAATTTCCTAGAAGCATGAAATAGCAAGAGCAAGAAAAAAAACGCGAAAACTGCGAAAGAAAAGCTCGCAGAAAATACACGTTTCGTTGTCGACATCGCGGGACCGCGTACTCGTCAGTTGCGTTTGGTGCAGGCTTTTTTTTCTCGCTCCTTCGTTGCCATATTTTATTGATCGAAACTAGGTGAACGAAACTTGAAAATGTTCACGACTCTGTAAAAGCCACCTTGTTTATAAATGCTTATTTAGCGAAAAAAAAAAGTTGAAAGAACGTGTCGTTAGGAAGGTGGAGGGGGGAGAATAGGGGTGGGTCAAATTTCGAGATAATGTATTAATTTTTATCGTGTAAATTTTACGGCTACAATAATACAAGTAAAAAGGAGAGGAAAAAACGACAGAAAAAACGGAAGTTAAGGTAATTACCTCGACTATAACGCGTTGTTATAGAAACTTAATTATTATTTTTCGGTGTACTCGACCTTTTCATGTATAGACAATTCGATTTAACGTGTTGGTGGCGAAATTGCGGCGCGGTCGCGGCAATTCGATTATCATTTTCATGCTTCGAACGATATAACAATAGCGATTTTTATACTGGTCGTTTTAGTACGATATTGATGGACCGCCTGCTAAGTGGATACCTAACTATACTTTTTTTCCCACTCATTGTTCAATTGCATGGTACGAATGTACTATATGTATCAATACGAATTCTGTATGTAGAGTTAATTGTACCAAAGTGGACATTGTCAAGGCCTTTGATCGATATAACACATTGATCTGGATCTTCTTTTTTCACGAAATCTTTTGTAATGCTTAAAGAGCGTATCTTTAGCAGAATTTTTACTGTTGCAGCTTAATACAGCCTACAGGGTTTGGCAAGAAAAGAAAAGAAAAAAAATAAAACATCCTACATACTTCTAAAGTCTCCGAGTATAACAAAGTATGTACTATTATTTTTAAAAAGCTTCGGATGAACATGCTGCCTATCCTGAAAATAAAAGGGGCAAGCTTCGATTGGAGAAAGAACCAGCTAATATGAATTTTTGATAATTAAAATTGAAGTGAGGGGGGAGGGTAATGCATTTAAAAGTAAGTAAAAAATGAATGAATGGATTTTAGTCCAACAACTGAATGAACTACGAATAGATATTGAGAAAGAAATGTCAATAATTTTGTGACCCCCAAATTGCAAACTAGTAAGGGTGCCTAACTAAAGGGGGGGGGGCAAAAAATTAAAAACTGAAGTAAGGATGCGAACAGGGAACCCCTCTTATTCTTAATTTATATATTCCAACAAAAGGGCCCATTGCATTTTATTACACTTCGATGAATGGACTTTTTGGGCAATTTTGATCATATTATTTTTTACACCCAATCATCTCGCAAATCCAAATTCGGCCAACGAATAGAAGAAAAATACTCTGGTCCAGCGCACGAAAAGTTCAATAAATTCCTATCTTTGAAAACTGGTTTTGCGCAATAGAGCTCAAAATAAAATTTTGTAACTACGCAAGAAAATATACTTGCTGGAAAATAAGGAAAATTTTCACCTCAGCTCAAAAAATTGGAGTTTTCTGACGAATTTTCACCATAATTTAATAATACGCAGGATAGTTTAAAAAAACAATGACTTCATTTTGATGAAAATTGGGGAGAGACTATGAAGAAAAATTTTGAGCCTCCTAATACGGCCGCAACGAGGACCGAGATGGAGGTCCTGAAAGTCCTGAAATGTCGTCAATTTTTGATAATTTTAAATGATCTCAATGCTTATTCAGTGTTTCCTGCCCTTTGTGATTTGAATTCAAGTTTTTAATCAGGTTTTTTATACAGTTTTTGTGAAATTTTAGCAATTTTTTTCCGGATTTCACCAATTTACTCATAAGTTTCGATGATTATTGCGTTTTTTTATGTTTTCATCATTTTAAACACACTTTACAATTTTTTATGCAAATTTTGTTCACAGTTTTTGATCATATTGAATTGTTTCTATGTATTTACAAATTACTAAAACTCTATCAATTTTTGATAATTTTCAAGCGATTTCTATGAAAATTTTACGGTTATTATGCTTTCTGTAATTTTTTTACGATTTCATTTTCATTTCAATATTTGATAAATTTTTCTTAATTTTCCACAATTTTTTTTTTCATAACTGAACTTTTTTCATTTTGCGATATTTTGTTCAATTTTTACGTTTCATAAATTTTTAACCAGTTTAATTTAAACAATATTTACAAAATTTCAACAAATTTTCAAGCAATTTTTGCAACATTTTGCTCGTTTTAATTATGTTAATTTTTTCACCATTTTATGGTAAATTTTAGTAACTAGAAAGCCAGTTTGTTTGACAAATTATCTTTCAATTATGAGAATACTTGATTAATTGTTGGTGATTGTGTTCAATTTTTGGCCAAAAGGATGACTTTTTGATGACTTCGGTGACTTTGATGACCTAAAAGACACCTTGTTTTCAAAAAATTTGAACATGACTTTTTATGCTATTTTCACCGAGTTTTTCCAAATTTTCCTGAAACTTCATTCATACTCGTAAAATATTTTATAATTTTCACTCATTTTAATCGTTGTTTGAAAGAATCCAAACAATAAAAATTAATTCGAACAATTTGATTGAAATCGTATAAAGTGTCCGATGAGCATGAATCCAGCGCATAATTCACGAATAATTTCAACAACAATACAGCAAAAGATTACCAAAATAAAAGGAAGATTCACTCGTTCTCCAGAAAATCATCGTAATCAAATTGACAGAAATCGTGAATTTCACTTTTGAGACGATTTCGAATTAATTTTCGGCGTGTTTTCAATCGAATACGTAGGTCGAATTACTCGGAATGAAAACATTCGTGATACACGAATTTAAAAAACGTTATCATCATTACATAATTCATTTGTGTAAATTTTAAAATCTACGTTTAAAGCAATCCAATAATGACTCTATTTATTCGTAGATAATAGATAGATAAATAACTGAGTGTACCAAATCACTCGAACAAAATTACTAAATCGAAATGCAGATTTTTTGCCGAGATATTTTATACCCTCGCTTCTTCAAACTCCCCCCCCCCCCGGCCTTCATCTCAAAATACATCCCGAGGTTTTCATACCTCGTAAACATGCACCAAAAAAATGAACGAAATAAATATTAATTCACAATGCAAAACTTTAAAACACATAGCAGCACGATTTTTTTGCCTTTTTTTCCGCTTTATAATATGGTGAATACACGAGGGACCCCTTCCCCCTCCAATTTTCAACACATTTTCCATTTTCAAAACCATTTTGCAAAATACAGGGTGCTTTACAGCTCTCTCATTAGTCGTAAAATCAGTTATACACCTTGGCATCCAATCAAACCGATCGATATCAATATGAAATTCCTTCACCTGGCCAATAAATTTTTCATCGATTCACTTTTCTCTCAATTTTGGTAAAATCGCCGCATCTCTCCCTCTTTCTCGCACTTAAAACCAAAAGAACAGATATTCCAACCCTGAAAAACGCGATCTTTTCTAATTTGAAAAATGTAGTCCCACTCGCGATGACCTAGCATTTCGCTCCCAAAAACCTAGCTCACCCTCGCAAAATTGCGAAGCCTCCAAAGATGCGGAACCAGGGGATAATCCAAATTTACACCTCGAATGCGTACACACGGTATATACAGGAGCGCATTTCGCCAAAGGTCATTAATATAAACGAACCTCGGTAAAGAAATCCCTTGAAAATTCGCACTCACTCGTTTATTGGCTCTGCCCATAAAACACAGGACGTACGTTCACGTCGGTATAATTCCACGTGCAGTTATAATTTTAGAATTTAATTCCAGTCGAATACTCATTAAAAAGCGAACGTTTGTCGATAAATCAATAATACGACCTTTAGCGAGACCGATTCGCATAAATCGCGCGCCCATAGTTCTAAAAGCGAATTTCCTGGCGTTTTTTCTCCCTTTCTCTCTATATCGATATCCTATAATACCACATGCGATTACAAAACGACGCCTTCGCACAGCCTTCACGTACTCGTACACATGGGCCTATATATTTCGTATGTACAAGTACCAGTGTACACGTACGACGAATACGTTTAAGGAAAAAATAGAAAAAAAATCAACGCGTGTAAATTCTTCGGCGATGCCCTATCAACGCACAAACACTCACTAAACGTATCATCGTATAAATCATCGTTTCGCGGCATCGGAGCTCGCTGCTTCATCTGACAAATCCCACTGAGCGAAACAATATGTACTTGATAAACTTGCAAAGCTACCACAGAATGAAGCGTGAAATTGGAAATAACTTTTTCAATTCGTCTCGATAACTTCGTTGCCGAAAATTTCAAACTATCGGCGTAATATTTAACCGAGTTTTTTCTCTACCAAATCAAGCTCGCGTCCGTGTTTCGTGGACCACTGTCCAGTGTCCAGCATCTCTCATACAACTCGAGTGGATACTACGTCACGAATGGAATTCTCTCCTCTATACATTCTACGATGAGAATCCGCAGTTCTTCGGTTTAGGTATACCTATCTCATTTCCAAGCCTTTTTATTTACTCCGGAGAAGTATGGTATGGTATACACAACGAGTACCCAGTGTACATATTATCTTCTAGATATACAGGTTTAGATGCAGAAGAAAAAGAGACGAGCTCAGTACTTACTTCTGTCTCTGACGATGAAATAATGAATATTCGCGTCCGTATCGGGATCTCTGGCTTGTAATGTGAAAACAGGTGTATTTGGCGGGGCGTTCAACTGAACCACAGCCTGCATCGGTAATGGTCTATTGATGAAATATGGTGGCTCGTCGTTGACGTCTTTCAACGCGATGATGATTCTCTGGTTATCGGTATCTGTGTATATGAACGTATGCAATGAGAAAATATGTAGTGCCGTGTACTAAATTCCTTTTTATTATTATTATAAACCATACATGTACCGTGACAATACAACTGAATGGCATTTTATACTTTTGCGTGACTTATTTGAATTAATCACGCCCATCCGTGTATAGCCATTCGAATTGTATACACTCGAAAAAATAATAACCAAAACAGAAAAAAAGAAAAAATCTTTTCAGGCGTTTGAAAAATAATAATGAACGATTAATAAATCGAATTTATAGCAGCACAGGTACCATAAGTACCTATAAATACAGGGTGTCCACCATCGAGAAAAACTAAACGTTATTTAAGATCGTGCTTTACATTTTCTAATCGAGAGAGAAATATGAAAAGTTTCAAGTTGCCTATTTTGGAATAAGAAGGAGAAATTTTATGCATTATCTCTAGCAGTTTTTTGAACAAATTTTAGCTTTCATTTTCCTCTTAATTTTATAAGCGGTTTCTCCGGTAACTGTAGAATAAAAATTTTTAAAAAATAATAAAATAACCAGTAATAATGATTAAAATTCAAATAATTTTCTTACCGGTAATTTACCACAGATTACCGAATTTCCAGTAATTTCCCACAAAATTACCAAATGACCAGTGATTACTAAAAACTACCAAGTTATCAGTAATTTGCTAAATATTGCTATAAATTTACAAAAAAATTCCCAGAAATTCTCAGTAATTTACCAAAAAATAACCGGTTTTTCACCAGAAATTACCAGTAATTAACCAAAAAATAACCATAATTTTCCAGAAATTACCAGTTATTTTTCAGAAATTACCAATAATTTTCCAGAAATTACCAGTAATTTGCCAGAAATCACCAAAGTTTTCCAAGAACAGAATTTTCCGCAAATAATCAAAACACCAGAAATTTGTGGTAAGTTTACATTTTCAGTACTTAATCCACCAATAATTACCAGGAGTTTCAGAGTTTGACAAAATTGCCAGTAATTTACCACAAATTATCAGGAATTTGCTAAATATTTCCAGTAATTTCTCAAAGTGTCACAATAAAAATTACTTACCAGTAATTCAACAATGATTATCAATAATTTATCAAAAAATTACCAACAATTTGCCAAAAATTGATACTAATAATTGATCAACGTCAGGAAATTTACCAAAAAATCAATAAAAATGAGAAAACTTGGAAAAATGTTCCCAATTTCAAATAGTCATTCATAAAATTGACGTTTCAAGGGAGATAAATTGTGTCTCACTTTCTACATATATTTTTGATTGAAAAGTTGTCATAAGTTTAACAATCAATGGATTTTTTCAAAGTTTTAATTGCTACCATCAATTCTATAGAATTTTAGTTTCTCAAATAATTCCTCAGTTGAATTTTTTTTGATAAAAAAAATCGAATTGATTCAAATTCAACATTTTTTTCAAAACCATAAAAAGTTACACCAGGATCTAGGTTTAAACACGCATTGCCTCTTTCAAATTTCAAAATAGGCAATACATTCGTGTTTTTCATAAACAGTGGGATAATCTGAACAGTCGATGTTTCCTAGGACACCCTGTATAACTTCCATAAATACATTTTTAAACCATCTTATCGTGTATACTTACATTTAACCCCTAAAACATCAAGTGATTAGCATGAAACATAGAAAAACACGTAAATGAGAAAATATACCAAATACCAATACAATTAATATCGAATTTGAAAGCGAAAAAATCATCTCTCCGCCCTTTACCTTCTTACAGCAGTATACAAACGGTAATTACAAACCTGACGAGAAACATGTAAAAATTCATTGTATTCTTCAATAATTCATTTATGAATAAAAAATACCACCATCACACGAACCCTAAATTCTTCCATAAATCTCAATTTCGATTTTCGACCTAATTTTTCCACAGTAAAATTTAATTAAACCCCGGTACTTCTTATTTCTACCATCATCACATCGCTTACGCCAGACCAGAGACGTTTATCGAAGTAAATAACCTCTGTGTATCCTACCTCTTCAAACCTTCAATCGATAAAACACTATTTTCCCAGGACTTGTACAAAGTACACGAGAGCACGAAAAAAATTCAATTCAGAAATTAGCATCTAGCACGTGTATAAATATTAAACAAGCGACTGCGTCTCACTAGTCAGTATCGTGAATTTTTCAACCGTAGTTGATTTAAAATTGCATATCATCTTTTTGAAGGCGCACCAGAAGGAAAAATTCGTCTCTGTTTTTACGAATTGAAAAAAAAATTCAACCATATATCATACACTTGTCTACTAAATTTCCATGAATGACTTTCTTGCTGACCTATTTCGTAAACGCGTTCGCTCGAATGAGACGAATATGCAATTTTTTTTATCCCTCTCTCATGCACTTGCATAGTTACACTCGTAGTAAGTCGTTAAGAATAATAAATGGACGAATTTTATATAATTTTTTTTTCTTCATATAGTCGCGTCGTCGTTTTAACTAAAGTGGATTTTTCTCTCAATGTTGTATCTCTAGCTATAGCTCCATTTATCTATCTGTAGTTTGAAACGTTCCGAAATTTCTCATCTCTCTCTCTCTCTTCGTCGTCGTGTTTTACTCCCTCGAGTCTTTCGGTGCACTGTAAGAGAAATTAGTCGCGAGAGTTTATATGTAGCTTGTATTTCCCCCACCCCCCTGTTTCTATCGCATAGTTCGCCTTTGACTTTTACAAGCTACTCTAAAAAATACCCCAAAAATGCTACGGTCAAAGTTTCCGTGGTTCATGATTTTTGTTTTTTCTTTTTTTCAGGTCGAGTTTTCTGCACAGAGTCGTAATAATTCATCTCGATTCTGTTCTTCTTAAGCTTCGAAATATTTCAGTAAAAAATATCACGACTAAAAAAACGCACAGTCGAGACAGAATTTTCGATTTCTTTCCTTTTTCTGGAGGAATATGTTTTTAAATGCACGCCATCTGTTAGCAGAATCAAAAAGCTGAAACTGGTTCGAGCGTCTATAGAGGTCAACACTGAGGAGCTCAGGGTCTCTAAAATACCCGGCTAGCTCCAAGGTGCTTGTGTAGATGTCACTAGTAAGCAACGGGAAACTACTAGTGGAAGCTCGAAAATAAATTTCCATGAGATACGTCATCAACGCGATAGAGGCAACACCAACATAAAGGATGTTAGCCCAAATACCCATTTCGGCATAAGGGTACGCGTTGATTTGTACGCGATACCACCACGAGCGGTTATACGACTCGATGATGATGTTTTTGTTACTCGACTACGGCAGGGATAAGGGAGTAGGGGGAAGATTAATATTACAAGAGTAAAATTTTCGTTTTTATACGAGTAGCTCAATTTTTGTAAGATGAATTTTGAATTTTCGAGTTTTCGATAGTTTTCGTAGATAGGAAGGGAAGAAAAGAATAATGGATAAAAAAAATTAATGGAAATGTCGAATGATCAATTTGAATGGATTTCGTAACATTTATGGAATTTTTCAATTTTTTACCCTATCCATGAAAATTTTAGAAAATTTAAGCAATAAGTATTATAAAATTTGATGCATTTCTGAAAATTGGAAAAAAAATGAAATTTTAATTATAAATTTTTCATCATTTTTTTTTCAAAACTAATCCACGCGAATAATTTTTCAACTTGAAAACAACCGCTTTTGAACCATTATGAAAACCCCAACAAGCTTTCAATTTTTCTCAAGGACATCAAATCACCCTGGAAAGTCCAAAAGTGAATCTTTAACACCTGTAACTTCGGTTGATGCTTATTAGGAACTCTCTCAAGCCCCTTTTTAAAGCAATTTCAACGAAATTCTGGAAGTAAAAGTTTGAAAATTCATTTTTATTGAAACTCGACGGAAACTCTGCAGTGAACCAAAAAAGTTTGTTTTCGAGTTGGAGGGTCGACTTTTAAAAATTGATTAAAAATTCAAAAATGAACTCGAGCATCTGAAATTTTGGTTCTGTGAGGTTTACAATCTTGCTCTGAAAATTCGATAAATGATGAATGTTTTTCTTCAGATTCTTTTTCTTGCAAATACAAAAACAAACGCTGATGGATTTTCAAAAAAATGGATTCTAATAAAAATTTTCAGAACGCCCAAACATTTTTAAAAACGAAAAATAGTCCGTTTTCGAGATATTTTATCGAATGATGTTCATTAATATTTCATACAAATGATGTTCCCGAACCCCCCCCCTCCCAGAGCAACATGAAACACTAAAAATAAATACCTTCGACGAAAAAAAATAATAATAATTCCACACTACAGAAAAAAACACACAAACGAAAGTAATAAAACGTCAATTAGGCTATAACAATTTTGTAAAAATATTCCATATCAAAAACCCATCCCCTCCGTTTATTTTCCTCTACGTCCCTCGCCACCGTTCAACCTCCATTTGAAAAAAAAAAAAAAACTAAATCAGACTTTCAAAGGCTCGTCCGCACGGATGAAAAAAGTTGGGAAAAAGTACTCGACGATCCATCATGCGATAGAAAAATGATCGACTACGTTTAGAAAAGAAAGACGGGGCCAGGACGTAAAACCGTTTGGTTTCACGAAACGCCATAAATCACGTTAATTTGTACGTATATTTCTCGCAACGAATATCACAACAATCGTATAAATATATTTATAAGGGATATACGCGCATGAATTATTTATTCATAACGACACGCAACCATTTAAAAAAAAAAAGTATACATTTTGACGCCTGTGTTATAATTCCACAATCCACATCTCGTGACGCGGGCTCGACGACTTTTGTCAACACAGCACATCGCAGAGTTTAAGGGCCTAGATCGCGAGCGAACGTATCGTAGAACAACGTTGTAGAGAACACGTTTTCGAAATCAATTTTACGCCCTGGTCGTGGCACAGAAACCAGAAAAGCAGCCATTTACCGAGCATAATGCATTTGCAGCTTAATAAGAAAAGAGAGAAAACTCCGCTTACTTTAACTTTAATATTAATGGAATAGCTCGGGATGGGATGCTTTGCGCGTAAAAGAAAACACAAGCATGCCATTTTCGTACCAAAAAAGGGAGTACGTCTATCGATCAGAGAACGTTGCAAGAAATCTTTCCTTTGCAACGGAATCTTCCTGCGTGTTTTTTTTCCTCGGTGGTTTTTCTCTCGCACGAATATCCGACCTTTTTTCCTCAGTTATATACTTGTATGTAGGTAGGTACGTTCTCGTCACACATATTGTGTATATGTATACTGTATACTCATCACGTGTGTAGATTTTGCACATAAGAGTAGTTCAACTTTGCTCACCTAAATGTCGACTTTTCGTTTATAAAATCTCGTCAGGTTTTTAATTACACATTACAAAATATAAACTACGAAGACGTTGACGTGCACAGAAGCTCGTTTCCAGGGCCTATTCTAAGGTTTTTTTGGAGCTACACAATACTGACTGAAACTTTTTGAGATTCGTTTTAAAGGATATCCCCCCCCCTATCCAAAAAAAAGAGAGAGAAAATTCAAAGCAATTTTTCATATTTTTTTGAAAAAGAAAACTTTTTACTTGAAAAAATACGTGATGTTGTTTTATTTTGAAAAATTATTAAATTCTCTAAAGCTTTTGCCCTAGCTTAGCTCCGGCCTTTAGGCCCTTGTTTCTATTTTTGAAATTACGTATTATAATTCCCTAAAAACTATTGTTAGAATTTTTAAATGTTGAAGCTATGAAAATCAACTTTTTGCATCAGCCATTTTACTTTTTGAATTTGTCAATTTTTTAAATTATTCTATTGTACAATTTTTTAAAAATTTTCAACAATGAAACATTACCTTCAGAAATTTAATAGACATAACCCAATCAATACAGGGTTGGTATGAGTGCGAAATAACGAAACACCAAAAAATTATTCTATGTATGTAACTTAGAATAGCGAAAAAAAGTGCGAGGATTCATTCGAAAATACCAAAAAGCTTGAAATTTAACGTTGAAACTTTTATATTGAAAATCATTATTTGAAATTGTGAGTTTTCTTAGTATATCTTTTACCCTCATTTGGCTCGGGAAAGATTGAAAATTTTCCAAAAATTATGTTCTGTCCTCTTTTTAAATTTTGTTTTCACAGACCAAATGGAACAATTCAAATTTGTTGTGATTGTAGGTAGCATCGTATTTGAAAAATTTAAATTATTCAACATTTTTGCTTCCAACTCCTGGCTAAATATCTTGAAAAATCCTTGGAGGGGGGGGGGGGGTACCTGGGGTAAAAAGTTGCAAAAATCTGGCGGAAAAAGTTGAGCATATTTCAGTCTTACCCCCTCCCCCTGGAGCCCTGTAACTAAAATCAACCCCCATGAACTAACTTAAATTGTAATTTCTAGCCATTTAGTCATTCTGGAACTTCCAGCGTGATTTTTGTCCCCCCCCCCCCCAGAAATATAATTTCAAAATTGCTCTTACGAAATAAGTATGTGGAAAATGGAAATCAATTTGGGCAGCTAAAAATTATGGTCCATTTTTGGGTCTATTCAACGAATTTGTCCACATTTAATTTGATTTTCAGGCAAGCACATCAAGGACGTTTTTATCAACCAGTATTCTCCACTAATCAATCATTTAAAAAAAGGTTGGTTAAAAAAAACGTACTGTGTGTGACTGTCTGAAAATCAGCTCAAATTTGGATAAACTACTTTAATTTGTAGATCAAAAATAAGCTGGTTTTTAGCTCTTCAGCTCGTCAAATTTTTTAAAAATGTTTTTAAAATAATGATGGATCGACATTATTGTAAAACTTGAAATAGGTAATAGGCATACGTTTCCCCAGGATTTCTTCAAAAGAGCCTCAAAAGTTTTTTTTCTCCACAGAAATAGCTCATTAACAGTAGGAAGAGCGTTACAAAATTGTCTTCGGATTTGGTTTTTTATCATTAGAAGTGAACAGAACTGGCCCATAAAAAAATTTCACATAACTCATGGCAAACATTAGGGATTTTCTGAAAAAAATGTGGGTCCTCCTGAAAAATTTTTGGAACCCTCAAAGATTCTGCAATAGCACATTTCCATCCACTGGGTGTCACTGCTACTTGGTAATTTTTTCTACTACATTTATGTATCTACCTTTTACCTGATTATTTGTTCGATAGCATTGTGCAGTTTTTATAGTGCACCTTTAGTACTTTTTTTTTTCAATTTGGATTCTGAATAATTTTGTTTCAACTGCACAATTTTTTTTCCAACTGCACATCGATTTTTTGGAGCTACACAATATTGTTGGAACTACACGTTAGAATAGGCACTGCTCGTTTCGTGCTTCTTTTTTCTTTCTAAATTATCGTCAACGTGAAAATCAATCGTATTTTACGTTTCAACTCGTACCTACGTACTCGGTACTTCCCATCAACTGCACCCGAAAGCGACAAAAAAGAAAGGAAGGAGATGCTTTTTACACGACGAAGAAAATACAAAAGATTGTACGCGTCGTCGTATGAATTTCGACACACCAATTTAAATATCAATCGCGACACATGCATTTAAAAGCGGATTAACAGCTTGATACCTTGTAATACCTCTTACAACGTTAATAATCGTAAAAAGTAACATATAAAATCAGATAACACCACTTACGAGCATCGTGTCCACTTTTCGTTAACGTCACATTGCCCGATTCCAAGCTGTTTTTACCTTGAAGAAAAAACCAACAAGAAAACAAATATTAGTCTACTAATAAGATATCCTATTACTAGATTTAAACATTTTATATTTATACTAGCATCGTACGTATAAATAAATTAAATTTTATCAATTTAATTCGCCTCGTCGAGTCGTATTTTTTATACAAATCTATTAGTATATCTCATGCGAAGAACGATGCGACCGTATATCCACCCGTATCGTATCTATATGTACCTTATGGGATATTTTAGCAGCATCAGGGTCTTCTTCATTTCTCACTGTTTGCTCAGTAAGTATAGTATGGGTGGACATGGACACCTTCGTCGTCGTTTTAGAATAGCACGACTTTTGTAAACTTTCGACTTTCCTACGCAACTTCGGCCACACAGTGCTTTGGGTGATATTTGCGAAATTAAATTCGTCGTCCTTTTCGTAGTATAATTAATTTTATTTTAACCAAGATCGAAACGTAGGGTCGCTAAGGTTGGCGTTTCGCAAAATTTATATTATACTTTCGCGTTAACAACGCTTATACGCAAAACTTGCCAAATTTTTCCTCCTTTGAAATTTAATCCAACATTTCGGTGAAATTTAATTTTCCAAAATGGCAATCTTGTTTCGCTAAGTGATGCGTGAAATCAAAGAAAACGCGTATGCGTCACGTAAACCGTTTTTTTTTTTTTTTTTTTGGAGTTTCATTTTTGAAGTTGAAGGCAATCAAGAACAGCTTAAAAATCAGTAATGTACCTAATTCGCTGAAATCGTCAAAATAGGCCGCTGCTGAAATTTGAAAAATGTTATCAAGAACGAAAACGTGACCTTACTTTTTCAACCTGTAGGCCGTGCCTACCCCACTTTGTCCTCATAGAGAATGGGAGCTTGTGAGGGGTTGATTGGAAAAAAATGAGATCATATTTGAGTTCAGCATCTTCTAAAACCTTACATTTAAAATATCTCACGATTTCTTCACAATTTTCGGATTTTGACCTTAATGAAGGGGGCGCAGAGGGTTTGGGCGGTTTTGGATCAAAAAAATAAGGCCATATTCGTATTCAGCACCTCTGAAAACATAACATACGATACATCGCATGACTTGGACATTTTTTCAAAATTTAACCCATTTAGGGGAGGGGGAGGGGCTCTCTTACTATTAAAAATGTCCGTTTCGAAAATAGCGTACATTGAACCAACACGCAACACAATGCCTATGTTATTTCTACTTCTCGATTTTAAATCATTGCATCAATGTTGAGTTTCATTTTCAAAGTTGAACTTTCAACATAACAAACAGGGCAACATTCAAAAGCAAGACACAAGCAGGATTTTTAGCGGAACATTTTTTTCAAACGCTTCAATTTTTTGGAGTTTAAGGAAACGGGACACAATTCGAAATTTTTCGATTACAAAAAAAAAATGAACAAGGAAAGAAAAAAAAGGATTTTAAATAGAGGATTTTTCTAATGTTTCATTTGGAAACGAGGGGGAGCAAAATTTATCGAGTCAAAAATTTTTTGATTCTCAATTAGATTTAGAGTCAAAATTCTGTTAATACATGGGAGAAGAAGAGAAATTTCGAAGTTTCATTCAGGGTGTCCAACAAAATCTGGAAACTAAAAGAAGAACCTTATCAAAACTGAAAATGAACTGCATGATAGCCCCCTCATTCATTTATAATCAATTGGTTTTCATTTTTAAAAATATTTAATATTTTGCTATTCAGCATTTAATTATTCTGACGTTTGAAAAATGAAAAATTTTGAAAAATTTCGTTTTCATTTTTCGTTTAATTTTGATTAAGTAAATAACAGAATTATTTGAAAATTCAAAAAAAAAAGGAGGACCTTCGGACAAAAAGAAGGACTTTTCCCAACTTTCTTGAAAAGGAGGACCCATAGACAAAAAAACAAACTTTTCCTGACATTCTGGATCGAAAGGACTGTTAAACACCCTATCATTGATTTGAAAATCTGGAATTTTCAAAATATAGCTAGAGGCTCCAAACCGATTCAGTACGTTAAAATCACGATATAAAGTAAACTTTAGGAGTAGAATTTTGTGGGAATGCTGTAATTTTCAAAAAGCTGCTGGGACCGCAGAACAGATCAAAACGGTTCGAAACCGTTTACAACCGACTTGTGGAGGGAGGGGGGGAGAGGGTCAGAAATCGAATATATATTTGCAAAAAACTGCAAATCGAATGGAATTTACATTTTGACTTCAGTTAGCCATCCTTCTCAATTTTTGTTCTTATTGAATGGCTATTTCCAAAAAATTTGAATGAAAATCATTCAAAATGTTCGAAAACTTAATAATTTTTCAAGGAAAAATAATTTTTATTGTTTATACAGCGCGCGTAGAGATGAAAATTGGAAAACTTGGATCATGTTTCGAGTTGGCATTCAATAATTTACTTCAATCGAGATGCATCAAAATTTCATATCAACAGGGTGTGCATCAAATTTGCAACATTTTATTTTTCACTTTTTATCTAACTATCCAAATTTGCAAGGTTACAATTTCCTACCATCCTGCTGAAAAAACGACTGGATTCATGTTTTGAAAAGAAAAAATGTGTTTTTCAATTTTTTTTCAAGGAAGAGATAAGTTTTTGCCACAACAAAGTGAAGGGAAACAATTTTTAGAAAAGTATTGAATATTTCCATTAGGCATTTTTTTAAATTTCTAAAACGAACTTTAAAATATTTTGGTGCTAAACTTGATGATTTTTGAGCAGAATTTCGATTTTTTCACAAATTTGCAATCTAAAATTTGATTTTTCAGATAACCAGGCACTTTGCATTGATTAAATTTGATTAAATTTATAAATTTCGTGATCGCTTACGAATCAGATTTTCAAGAAGGAAAAAAATACAAAAATACTTCGCTAATTTTCGGTAAGTATTCTATTTTTTAAAAAAAACCATGTTCAACGAATTAACTTTCCTCTCACAAAATCGAAAAAACAAAATGAAAACAGCCAATAAACCCAAATCAAATCACTCGATACACTTTTCTAAGAATAGTTGTAAATGAAAGACGATAGAAAAAATCAAACGGTAAAACGACAATTTACTCGTAGAGTAGAGGCATATGTAGTTGTACAAATGACATCGGCAACAGGAAAAATATGCAAACTTCACGGTTAATCGCATCATTTGAACTTGACCCGGCAACCCTAACATCAATTTGGCACCTACTCGTACATTGAAGCTTGTTTTTATTTGCTTAACGAGCGTTCAACTTGTAAAACAATGAACCGTAAACATTGTAATCACTTTTACACTAATTCGTTCCATCTCGATAATCCACTAGACTACTAAGGCTACGTACCTACATTCGCCGTTAAATTAATTACCACAATCCATCAATTACCTACCTCGGGTCTACCTGATTTTAAAGAGAAAAGTCGACTGTCTATTCCTATTCTACGTAGGTATATATACGACCACGACGAATATACAGACTAAATAGCGTTGTAAAAAAAATCTCGATAACTCACCTCCAATACCGGGATTTGTGATGACAACCCAAAAATCGATAACTTTTTCCGGACCCAGTTCTTCGTAATCCCATTTCTTTTTAACTCTAACGGCACCGCTCGGTTCGACGCTAATCCACGGATTTTCTTCGCGCATTTTGAACGTCTCCCGTTCGGCTTCTTTTTCGACTTGAAACACGACTCTGCCTTCGCTTTCGCCGTCTGTTTCGGATAAATCGATACGTTTAGTCGGTCTGACCGCTCTGGTCACTCTTCGTTTCATAATCCTATGAATTGTGTCTTCGGGATTGAAAACATTATCCGGCTGTTCGCTACCGACACTTTTCTTCGATCTTCTACCGCTCGCGTGGTTTTCCAGCACCGCGTTTTCGGTCATGTGCCATTTTTTCGTAATGCAATGGCGTCTCAAAAAATGATAAGGTTCGTTGTAATACAACTCGTTGGTGAACTTTTCCAGATATTGGCCGTAAATCTCTTCGCTCGTAGGTTGACGAAATATATTCAGCCATATTTGAGCCGGTTGTTGCGATACGCGTATCGGCGACCTTAGATCGTGCGCTTCGACAACGAATTCCATTTTCGATCCAGCGGTCATATTTAACGGATTGCCGGTCAAAACCACCTCGCCTGTTTGAGGTACGACAATTATCACATCCGTAGGTGTCGCCAACTGGTATACGATACTGTCTCCGTCATCTGCATCCGATGCGCTAACGTATCCCAGCACCGGAAACTCTTTTACGCCGAATGTGTTATTTTGACTGTGCAGCCATCTGAAAATAAAACAGAAAAATTTTACTTTTCAATTTCGCAACGGTGTCAAATAATATTTAAATAACAACTTTTCGCGAGATCATTTTTCAAACTGACACGAAATCTCCCTCCATTTTCGAAAAGATCCCTCATTCTATACCTATTCGCAAAGAAACAGCCTCGTTTTTCTCGCATATCTAAATGACAGAGGTAACTGATCTCACCGTTAGTTTTTCTGAAACGTCTACTTACTTTGGAAATCAGGGGGGCAGAATTTTCAATATTTTCGAAATTGGCGAAACTAACACTTTCATTCTCTAAATTTACTTTTTTATGCAGGGTTTTCAAACACTCATCGAAAACTGTACCGAAACACGAAAACAGTTGGTCATTGGAGTATTTTGAATTCCTACACACGAATTAAATGTAAGTTTTTTCAAAATTTAACTTTTAATAATACTAAAAAAGTGCAAACAATTGATTGCAATTGTGCTCATGAAATCGCCAAAATTGAATACATACCCGGCGAAAAATGATTGGATCTGATCAGGTCAAAGTTTTGATCGGATTACATCTGCTTAGATTTTGACCTCATTAGATTCAATAGAATAGACTTGATTGGACCCGATCTGGATAGATCTGATCCGATCCGGACATTCCCCGAGTCCAATAACATCTTACCAGATATGATCTGATTACATCTGCTCAGACTGGATCAGTTCCTAATCATTTTCCTGGGTACGGTGAAACTACTACGAGAAGAAACGCGTTTTTAGAATATTTTTTCAAGTGATATGTAGTTCTTTGCATTTAAAGTCTTTTTTACAAATGAAAATTCCAAACAGCCAAAAGCTTTACGGAAAAGCGAGATAAAATTGCTCAAAATTTCATCTCAAGCCTTCAATTCCCTCAATAATACCCAACTCAGACAGTTGTGTGAACGTAGAGAAGAGGCATAAGGACGTTCAAAAATTACAGGAAAATTTTCTAGATCAAGTACATATATCAACTGCGGTGCATAAATGCCCAAAATTTCCATGGGACTACCAACCTCTCACCCACCTTATCTGACCATACCCTCACAAATATTCTACTGACATTAGCTTCGTCAATATTGAAAATAATGGATCAGTATTTTTATGAACCTTTCTTAAAATCTATTAAAATTGATTTCAAAACCAGAAAAAAAAATCAGAGAAAATTGCGTTGACCCTAGAGCACTAAAAAAATGGCAGAACTGATGCCAAAATTGTTAAAAAAAAATTGGCAAAAAAATATTACAAATTGAAATAAGCTTAAATTTAATTTTGAAAATTTGAACTACATATTTCAAAACTTTTTGACAAAAGGAATGGTTTTCTGACAGTTTCTGGCAAAAAAAAACGGGACTCTTGGACAATTTTTTTTTTAAAAAGTAAAAATTCAAAATTTACTGCAAAAACGACTATTTTTAGAAATTTTGTTAAAAAGTAAAGATTTTTTTACGATTTCTGGCAAAAAGGAGAATTTTGAAAATTTTAATAAAAAGAAGAACTTTGAGAGAATTATTGGCAAAAATACACACCTTGGCAATTTCCAGCAAATACCTAAGCCGAGCCTTCAAATTTTAAAGAAGAAAAATTTGAAAGCAAAAATTTTATAGTTTTAATAAAATCAGCGATTTTTTGAGTATAAGAAATACACATAAGGTACGTACTACGTAAGTACACTTTTTCACAATTTTTTTTTTTCGAAAAGTGAGATTTTCACTTTGCAACTTATGGCAATTTTACGTAAAAAATCGAGACATTTCAGCTGTGAAAAATCAAGAATTTTCAGCAATATACTAGGAAATTATTTGAATGTAGTGGTTTTCTCCTTTTTCGCACATTTTTTAATCAATTAATTTCACCTTTTACAACACGAACACTTCTTTATTATTCACGAAAAATAAAAATTACAAATACATTAAATTTTATAAAATGAGACGCGTTTCGGTCGTCGTAGCGACCATTATCAATCACGAATGAGATGAAAACTGCGAGATACATTGTAGAAGATGTGTGATGCGTTGGGAAATTATCTAAGGGAGGGAGGGGGGCGAAAAAAAGTGTTCGTGTTGTAAAAGGTGAAATTAATTGATATACTAGGAAACACTTTTGAGAAAAAATAAAATTTTTAAGAATTTTTTGAAAAAAAAACGGTCCTTTTTTGCAATTAGATCTATGCAAATCTGAACAAATCTGATCACATCCCGACACTTCCTAATCCAATTGGATCTGTAAATATTATGCTATGTACATATTGTACATACTTGATCAGATCCAATAGGGGAGATCTGATTGGATCGGATCAGATTCGTACTTCGCCGAAAGAATTAATTTATACCTTCCACATCATTTTGGCGGTTTTGCAAGGATTTCCAAAGACCTTACACAAGTTCTCTAGTGTTTCCAGTAAATTATTCAACTTTCAGAAATATTTTCAAGTATACGATTTTTTTCACGAATTAATTCGATGGATTTGTCTCAATTTGAGAAGGACGCCTTCTCGTCAATTTTCTAAATTTCAAAAGCGGACTTTCACACGATTTTAAGAAGGATTTCATCAAATATTTTGGTAGAATTTGGTTTGAATTTTTTCACAATTTCATAATTTGACAGAGCCAGCGAATTTTTACACGTTTTTGGAGGAAATCTGAGAAAGTTTTCATTATATTTTTGGGGGCATTTCTTTTGAGTTTTTCACAATTTCATGATTCACAGAGCAACCAATCATGTACTCGTAAATTAAATTTCATAAAAATATACTACTTAATAAAATTGTTGTTTTTCATCACTTCATAATACCTATATTATAAAAAATTAGGCACCACACCTTTCAACACAAATGATTCAAATTTCAATTCAAACCTGACCTCATCATTTTTAAAAGCTCCACTCAAGTCTCAAACAGAAGGAGAATCGTAAACAATCCAAACGTGTCGGATTTACAGCCTTAACCAAACATCCAAAACGCTATTAATTCCTCATCAGCCATTCCGCCAAGAGTATAATACATATAAAAACACCTGATCTTTTCTCCCTCACTCCGGAAAAAAACACCTCATCAAACCATCGCCAGAAATAAAATTACTTTATAACATTACAAGTACCTCTACATTACATTCATTTAGTGCCTCAACGCGGTCTATTCGTTTTATAACAACAACAGTCAATAATAAAAAGAAGAAAAAAAGGAGCAGTCTAAAAATACCTGAATTGTGCTAATAACTCGAGAGTCGACCGAAAAAAAAGCAATATAGATAAATGAAAGATACCCAATTAAATTCCAAAGCTTGCCGCATTCTCGAGACGCTGTACTGGTCATAAATTCACTACTCGACCAAAAACCTAATGCAGACTGTATCGAAGATGGACGTTATCAAAAATAGTACGTCGACGATTAATTTTCTATTTGTTACGCGCGATACGTACTACGTAAAGTATTCTTGGGTACGTTCAATGGTCTACTTGTAAATTGTACGGCTGACTACACGAATCGCGGTATGTTTCATCCGACTATTTTCCTTATAAGGACCGAATTACTTTTTAATTCGGTACACACGGCATCGTGGTAGGAAAAAGCCCAATTTTCAATACGTTCGTCGTCTCGGAGTATGAACGACGAACGAGCGATGTGGAGAATAATTCGAATTTCTTTTTGCTGTAGCTTACAACATTTTCCTAACCTTTTCAATACGGTTGTATATACGCGGTACAAACTCGGGTACTTTAAAGGTTCAAGACGCGAATAATTGGAGTAGGAATTGAATATAAGGAAAGAGAGGTGTGTAACACGAGAGAATTGGGATTTCACAAGTAAATATACGCGATGGTAAAAAGAAAAATATATATAAAAAAGAGAAAAAAATACCTATATAAAAAACTTCGAGTTGCGAAGAAAAAAAATCATATGGGCTTTACGGTTACAGCATCGTTCCCTTGAGCCCGATGGTGCTCCTTTTTTCCTGACCTAGTTTTTTACTTAAATACATATTTATTTAATTTACCTAGGTTTGCTTTTTGTTTTTTTAATTTGATGGCAAATGAATAAATACTTCAATTTTTGTTTGCTTTTTTTTTAAATTCTAAATGCGGAAATTTACATAATAAATTGAGAAAATTCTGTTCGTGTAAAAACTCATTCAGTACGATGGATCAAAATTCTATTCCTTCGGAATTTCTCGTGATAGGACAGAAAATTGTTTTTAAAAAATGAAAAAAGAAACTGACAAAAACCTCATCCACATACTTAAATCTTTTACAAAATTGAAAAATTTGCTCAAGAAATTCAATCTAAAAAATTTCAAGAAAAAACAAGCATATTGACGGTGCATTTAGAAATTGAGAAAGTGATTTAAAGATTGCAATTTTTTTCATATCACTTTTTTGTCCAAATTCGATAACGAATCTGAGATTAAAACACACTCAAATATGATCAACAGTTTAATTGAGAACTCGCATAAGATTTTCAGATTTTTTTTTCTAATGATGCCAAATGCATTGCATAACTTTTTACGATTGAAAAAAATCTAAACAGAAGGATATTTTTTACTACTTTGGATTATCCGAACTAATCACGATTTTATTAAGTATTTATTTCAAACTCTCACATCGTCGATTAGATATAAACGATTTTTTTTTATCATAAAATTGCCATCTTGTGGAAAAGATTGAGAACTCGAATTCGTGATCAACAACCTCGAAATAGTTGTAAATGGTCCTTGGACGAGATTTTACACCATGATTTCATTTTTTAACGAGAGAGCACACGAATTGGCATTTGCAAATCAATTTCACGAAAGTGAAAGAACAGCTGATACGATTTAAAATGGAAACCAAAGAGGTAATTTCATATTTTATTCGTTATTTCGCCAATTTTAGATGAACTTTTTATTTTTGTGAGGAGAATTCTCAACATCTCAACCAATCACTCTAGGTAATCTCAGCTGAATTCATCGTAACAATTTCTTACCAACGGATCCAGTTGGAAGATCATGGGCAGATGCATCATACGTATCATCCCATCCATTTACATCAGTTGTAAGTTCAAAGTTAAGGGCTTCTTTCTGAAGAAGGCCCTGCAATTTTACCGCTCTAACGGATTTTTTTCATTTTTACCGCCTGTCAAACACTTTACAAAGTTCTACAACTAAGGCCACAGGGACAAAAAGAATTATTCACACATTCGATAAAAGAAAAAACAAAACGTCCAAGAATTAAAATAACTCGAAAGGTAAAGCTAAAATGTCCAGACTCTCTGCCAAAGAAAAACACGAAGAAAACTTTGTTTCAAGGTGTAGGAGTAGTAAGCGAAAGAGAA
Organism: Planococcus citri; assembly: GCF_950023065.1. Lineage (NCBI taxonomy): Eukaryota > Metazoa > Arthropoda > Insecta > Hemiptera > Pseudococcidae > Planococcus > Planococcus citri. The sequence continues at coordinate 58,639,664 of NC_088678.1, read as the reverse complement.
AACATTTCCACAAAGATGATAAAAAACAAAGATAGTTAGTCGTTTATACGAGTAAAAAACAAAATTAAGCCAACTCTCGATACTTTTTTCTTTTCTTCGAATAAAAATAAACTCCTTTCCCCATTCTCTCAAGTCTCAGTCGATAAATATTTTTAATACTTATTTCATCTTCAACCCTTTTCCCGTTCCTGATGTGATTTGCAAAACGAGCTTCTTTCATCGATCCGCATCATACTATCATCCTTGGAAACCACACAGCACAATGGTGTATTCCGACACAAAACCCTATTGAAATTCATCGTTTCCTTCCTACCCCTCAGCGCCTCTTTGCGCATTTACTCACCAAAAAATATACGTCGGTTCATTAAAACGAAACCAAATACCACTATCGTGTCGTGTACAACTTACCTTTGAAAATTTCCGACATAAAATTCATAAATCGGAAGCTTGAACACGGGGCTGTTATCGTTCTCGTCGAGCACATCGATGTAAACTTTGGCGCTAACTTTATCGATACCTTTGGCGTCGGTAACTTGAATATGTAAAATGTACTGGTTTCTTTCTTCGCGATCTAGCGATTTTTTGGCTAAAATTTTAAAATAATTCACGTACGATCCGTTCTGATTGATTTCCGTTTTGACGTGTTTCATTACAAAGCTTTCGTCTTCGTTGCCTTCGATGATTCGATGTTTCAGCATAGGAAAGGTGTCAGGATTGGCGTGTAGTCCTTCTCCTATGACGTATATGCTGGGCAAATCGCTGACCCTGGTGAAAGGAGGCTGATTTTCTAAAATTTTACCACCTTCGTAGGTCGGCTGACTAAACCTCAGCATTTTGGAGCGATTTAGCACGTGCAGCTTTAGTATATGCGTTATATTGCCATTGGGTATCTCTTCGATCACGATTAGTTTTATTTGTTTATTCACTAATGGGTTGAGTTTGGCCACCGTCATAACTTGGCCATTATTTAGCACCGAAAAATACGACGAATAGTCGTTTTTTAATAACCTATATACATTATAATGTTGCGGATTTTGCTCTTGAAATTGTTGAATGATGTATCCTGGATGCACGTCATGAGGTACGATACCAATATGACGGTTATCGCTGTACTCTTTATAACGGCTGCAGAAATTCGCCCGTATTAACGTCACCAGTGTCACGCCAAACAGCCATATCGCCGTTTGTCGCCTCATTTTAATTATTCACTAATTTATCTCTTCTGTTTCTGCGCGACAAACGACGAGTCGTCGCCTTAATTAAAACTATTGTGTGTTTGTGTATAGTGGAAGACTTGGGAGTGCAAACCGTCCGACGACCTGTGAACAAAAAAACAAATAAATTCGGATATTAATAATAATGTCTGAGTTCATTTTTCATTTTTTTTTCTTTCTGTTTTAAATTTTTAAATCGCGATTTAACATTATACATTATACAAATAACGATATTTGGATCTCGATTAAACGTTTATTGATGTCAACTTGGGAAACGAACTGCCGGATTCTTTGAAAAGCAATTCTTTCACCAATAAACGGTTAAAGAATGATAAAATTGCTGGTTTCACAGACAATACGAGTAAGGAACTTCTCACGAGATTATTCGTATTTTACAGTAATAAAGTTTTAATAATTCATCCAGAAACTGCAACAAATGTAGTTTTTCTCGCGGTAAAATCAACACGAAGACAATAAAAATGAACTTCGCATACAAAATTACGATGATAATGAAAAACTGAACTGAAGATAAAGTTTTCTTATGAATGAAATTGCAACACAATTGAATGATAAGTAGGTATCAACTTAAATTTTCGAATGATTCACCGCATATGAGTAAGATTAATTTGGTCGTTTTTTACAAAGATATTCTTTCCGAAGATGAAGAAATTTCTTTTTGATACTCATTTCTCAACTAGGTATATTTTATCTGGGTTTCAAAAATCAGCTCTCAAATTTTCAAGTTCAGTTTCTTAATTGAATTCGAAATACGAAAAAAATTTCAAAAGCCACTTTGCCACGAATAATTTGCTTTCAGTTTTTCAATGCCCTTAGCTAATCTCTTCGGTAAAAAAATATCACAACATTAGGTTTTTTTCGAAAAATTGAGATAAATTCTAATCAAAATTTCATAAAATTTTGAATTATTAATAAAATGAAGTTTCCTGTTTTTTAGTCAACTTTTCCCCTTTTTATCGCAGTATTTGAATAATTGATCGTTTGAATTATGTACTTTGAGGAGTTGAAGATTTCAATCAGGTATTTCAAACAATACAGTCGAGCAAAAATTATTGTGAAGTACATAATTTGTTTCAGGAAAGTGAGGTGAACATTTAAGATTTTTCAGTCAGTACTACCGCCTCCCAAAATCAGAACCTCGCAACAGCGTTCATTTCATCCAATAAGTCTACACATTTTTGCTCAATTTTCCCCTTCACCTCCTTCATCAGGTCATGTTTTATAGTTTATAGGTTTACTGCATACATTTTCAGAAACCTCTCAACTTGACTCCTCTCACCCAAAAAAATCAAAGAGGTCAAATTTATTACAGAACGACGATAGTGTTGCTAATTCATGAAAAATTACCAGCCTTTTTTCAAAAATATTTTGCATCTTCGAAATTTTCCACCTTTCTTGAACTAGAATCAATATTTAGATCTTTGTTTAAAAATTGAAATTCATGCAAATGCACAAAGATACTCGTACCAAATTTCACAATTCTCTCTCAGTCTCCTTTCAACATCATTTTTATATTTCTTCTACTAAACTACATTTTCAATTTCTTCATTTTCAACAATCCAATTAATTCGTAGTTAGCCCGCTTTTCAACAAATTTTTAGACAGAATTTTACCTTAAAAAAAGACGCAGTTTTCATAAAACGCGAACAAAAAATAGGTACAAACAGCTTCTGGTTAAAAGCAACAAAAAAAAAGGCACCTCGTTTCGAAGCTCGGTAATAATTAAAAACACATCGATAACGTTTTCGAGATTAATCTTTCAAAAAAAAGGAAAGAACAGGGAAAAAACGACACAATATTGTTCTTCGATGAAAACTTTCCTCTTAAGCTCGCCCCATCTGATTCTTCTAATTTAAGAAAATATCTCTTTAATGGCAACATTTACCGGAAGCTCTAGCCAACGTAATATTCTCGCAGAAAACTTTCAATATCTGCAAAACAACGACGAAGGCGAACGCAGCAACGTCGACGTGAAAAAAATTCTAATGCATAAAAAAATCGATTTTTTAATGCTTTCAAAAAAAAACCACTCCGCTTAATAATTCATCCCTTCGGCCATAGTCAATTTTCTTCGCTGTTTTGCTTTTTACGTTCACGTTAATTGAAAACATAGCTCGATATAGGGTTTTTTTTTCGTCGATCAATGTAACACGCCAGAAACAATCACAATACCAACAACCAACAACCATAGAAACAAAAAGCGAAAATTATCTAACGCGTTGTTTTTGCCCTCTTGTTTCATTACCTACCTTACAAAAACAAGGCATTCTACGTAGGTGCCCACATATGTAAACGTATTTGGTTACGATGCAGCGTATCATTCCGGGTAACGAGAAATAAATTTATTGAAACTCGCACGCACAATGTAATCTCAGATGTTTTACTTTACACATACACGATAGAGCTCTATTTCAGACGCATTTTTTTCCCGTATTAATTTACATGATGCCACTATACCTTACCTATATCGCATCCTCCTCACACGTCCCGCTCTCTTCTCACCTTTCACGCAACCGTTAACTTTCACGGATCGTCGGTATGTATAATAAATCGTCTCGAAATCAAAAAAAAAAAAAAAAAAAGGTATCTATTCATAGAAGGTACACGCGGTTATATACCTCTATGAATTGTTACATACCCATACAAATATCACAGATAACAAATACTCGTAGTACACTAGCTTAGGTGCAACCCTATAGAAAATTCGGTCTCATTTTAAGTAGCCAATTTGGAGTCGAAAAATACTAGAAAAAGGTCGAAGAGATTATTTCACCGTGTGTTCGCCGATAAGCGTTATTTCGCAATTTTCTTCAAATATCACTTTTAATATGATCTATTCGTCCGTATTATTTCTTCTTTTTTTTTTAACATTTTGGCATTTTAAGAGCTTCATTTATCATCGACCCAAATGTCGTAATGTTCGTGTACGAGTTATGGGATTCTTCTTTTTTCTCTTGTTTTATCAATCGTGAACCAATTTTTTTTGGGGGGGATTGAACGTTTCTGTAGGAATAATATCACCGATCATGCGAAAAATTTCACGTTTCAAAGCTTTCCACTTTTTAAGCATAAATGAGAATATTACAACGTGGATTCCTTCTATCGTATTTCATGCGTTGGATTGCATTTTTGATCAAAAATTCATCGACAATAAATATTTTATTGTCGATTTAGTTCGAATGAAAAAGAGACCTATACTGAGCTAAAAATTCTTGATAGATAGAATATATTTTATAAAATGTAATAAACTTCAATGAAAATTCGAAAAATTGACAAATTATCACGGAAAATATAAATCCCCCAAAAAATTCTCTGAAAAAGAATTGTACACCCCGCCCTTATCAAGAGAAAGAATGTAAATATTTTAGTAATAAAATGTTGTGATATAATTTTGAAAACCGCCCCCTAAAGTTCAACCAAATTTTTAAGGCTTTTCCTCCGAAGTCAAAATTATAAGTTAATTCTGAAACACCTTCTTTTTAACATAATTTTTGATCAAAATAAGCTTTCAATTATCAATACAAAACTATTAAGTATGTATAGGTTCAACAACAAACATTTCTAAAAAAAAAAAAAAAAAAAAAAAAAAAATAGGACAGATACTTACAGAGTTTGAAGGAGCTTGTTAATCTAATCTGAACGTTGAACTGTGTCTACCCCAATTTTTTTAGAAATTTTTTTGTTGTTGAACCCACACACTTAATAATTTTGTACTTATAATTGGTCTAAAAAAAATTTGGGCGGACACAGAGTTCGAAGAAGCTGGTTAATCTAATCTGAACGTTGAACTGGGTCCGCCTAAATTTTTTTTAGACCAATTATAAGTACAAAATTATTAAGTGTGTGGGTTCAACAACAAAAAAATTTCTAAAAAAATTGGGGTAGACACAGTTCAACGTTCAGATTAGATTAACAAGCTCCTTCAAACTCTGTAAGTATCTGTCCTATTTTTTTTTTTTTTTTTTTTTTTTTTTTAGAAATGTTTGTTGTTGAACCTATACATACTTAATAGTTTTGTATTGATAATTGAAAGCTTATTTTGATCAAAAATTATGTTAAAAAGAAGGTGTTTCAGAATTAACTTATAATTTTGACTTCGGAGGAAAAGCCTTAAAAATTTGGTTGAACTTTAGGGGGCGGTTTTCAAAATTATATCACAACATTTTATTACTAAAATATTTACATTCTTTCTCTTGATAAGGGCGGGGTGTACAATTCTTTTTCAGAGAATTTTTTGGGGGATATCAGTTGTTTTTCTTACGTAGTGTGTACAATTTTTTTTTTTCAACTTTTAAAAAGTTTGACAGAATTTTGGCAATTTATGATCTTTTTTTGTTTTCAAAAGACAGACTAAGAGTTCAATATCTCAAAATATCAAGAAGTTGTCATTTTTTTCAAAATTTTGACATGTGAGGAGGTGGATAGCAGAACGCAATAACTCCATTTTTGGTTTTTTTGGGAAATTAGGAAAAATGGTCAGGAGGGGAAGGGTGGGGGGTCGAGTTTCAAAATTGGTGTCAAATGAAAGGGGAGGGTGCCATAAATAAAATTTCCACTCAATTTCAGAATTTTGGTCACCTGGGTAAGCACAGAGAGGATAAGAAAAATAAGTTATTGCGTTTTGAACGCAAATTTTTTTTTGGGTGTTTTTCTGCAAAAAAAACGTATTTTTTATTTGAAAAAATTGAAAAATTATAGAAAAAAACTTATGTTTAATCGAGAATTTTCAATAAAAAGCTGGAATGCGAAATTCAAACAATTCCTGTCTGTGATATAGCATTCAGAGAGTGGGAACGAAAGCACAATTTTTTTTAGTAACTCCTACCCAATGAGTTTCAGTATCTACCCGATGAAAAAAAACAGTGTTACCACATCTGCGCAACTGAAATGTATAAAAAGTAGTGGAGTTATTGCGTTTTGCAAACAAAATCTCATTTTTTCATGCATTTAGCTCTAAAATCAGACTTGTTTTCCTCGATTGCGCTATGATATTCAACTGATGGACAAAATCTGACACCGGGAATGGATTCCCCGTTGAATTTTACATAAGGATAGATATCTAACTCAATTTTCGTAATTTTGGAGTTATTGCGTTCTGCTATCCACCTCCTCATGTTAGAATAAATTAGTTACATTTTTTTCTTAAATCATAAGAATTGGACAAAATATTGGCAATAGGTATTGAAAAATTTCAAATTTCAAATTCATTAAATTTTAAAATGCAAACTTCAGAATGAAAAATTGTTGCTTAAAAAAAAATCATCCAATTTTTAACGCTCAGATAGGTACTGAAACTTGAAACTCTTTCAACATTTCAACAAATGCAGCTAGTTGGATAGCCAAAATTGATCCTGCAAACTAATTTGAGCACGCTATTAAGTCGACTGCTGGTGGATTTCAAGCCGTTTTGGAGCCTCCAGCGACTTTTTGAAAATTACTGGAGCCATCCACACATTTTCAATGCTCGAAATTTTCATAAAATTTTATCAATTAGAGTAGGAAATTGGAAATTCAGGCTCCACTCCTACTTCAACACGACATTAAGTTGACTGTTAGCGGGTTCAAGTTATTTTGAAGCCTCCAGGGACTTTTTGAAACATGAAATTGCAGCAGAATTCCACCTTTCTCACTCCATTTAATAAAATGTTATAAAAATGTATGTTTCAAAAGTCTCCTGGAGACTCCAGGAATTTTCAAAAAGTCGCTAGAGGCTCCAAAATGACTTGAATCCACCTGAAGTCGACTTGATAGCGTGTTGAAATTGGGGTGCAGATTTAATTTTGACTTTCCAACTCCACTTGATGAAATTTGGAGGGAATTTCAAGTTTCAAAAATCTGCTGGAGGCTTCAGTAATTTTCAAAAAGTCGCTGGAAGCTCCAAAACGAATTGAAATCCAATTGTAGTCAACTTCTTAGGGTATTTACTCGTAAATTGGGTTGCAGAATAAATTTCGACTTCCAGCTGCATTTTCAAGTTTCAAAAATATGTTGGAAGCTCCAAGAATTTTCAAAAAGTCGCTGGATATTATTACTCAAGTAATTTTGCAGGAAATTAGGTACCTAATTGTAAATTTGTAATTAATAAAATCATGAAAGAATAAATTAGATTTTTTTGTAGGTCAACTTTGAATTAAGATTAGGTACGCAAAATTTTGAGTAAGCAAATAGGTATTTTAATGAACCCAAAATGTTCAGTTTTATCTGTTGTTTTATCTCCTTTCGAATTATTTTGTTCCCGAAAGCACTGCCGCTAGCATTTATTGTTCAAAACTTATTGAAACCCAAAGTTGTGAGAAAGTGTCACGTGCGGTAAAAATTCAACATCAAACTAAAATTGCACAAAATTTTCAGTGAACGCACAGAATGAGTACTAAAACCAAAATGTTCAAAAATCAGAATTGTATTTTCTTCAAAATGGTTTTTCACCCAACTCGCTGGTGTTTACCATTCAAATCATGGCTACTTTTCATAACTTTGAGTTTCAGTAACTTTTGAACAGTAAACACTATCGTTTTGGGTGAAAAACCATCTGAAAGAAGATGACATTTTGACCATTTTAATTCAATAAAATACCTACGCATTTATCCGCTGAAAATGTTGAGAAATTTAGTTCAAAGTTGAATTTTTACCCAGCTCAACAATTTTTTTACAACTTTGAGCTTTAAGTTCTGAACAAAAACTCTGGTTCTTGAAAAAAATATTTTGAAAGAGGATGAAATTTTGAACATTTTGGTTTATAAAAACTACTTACATAATATGTTTGCTCAAAATTTTGCATAATTTCAATAAAGTTGACATATCAAAAAAATCTGTCCATTAAAAGAATGTAAAAAATCAAATAACTGTACCCATCAAAACAAAATTTCATCCTCTTCAATTTACATATGTCCAGGCAAAAATTTTCCCAAAGAAAACGTATTTATCTTATAATAACAGCAGGCAAAAGTATGCAATCGTGTATTTGACCAAAATGTGAACTCGTGTATTAAAAAAAGTACTCGAAAAAAAAGTAGCTTTGAAAAAAAAAATAAAAAATTTAGTTGGACGGGCGGGATTCGATCCATAGACCTCTGGCATGGCGATCCGAAGCATAACACACGTAGCCGCGCGGCTACGTTGGAAACCAGCCATTTTAACGCATTACTGCTGCACAGGACAGTAAAACGCGCATGGGAATATGCATGCTTTCGAATTTAACGGTTCTTTCTTTTTGTACAAATTTAGTCAAAGCTACAGAACTTAATCGGAAACCAAATGAGTTGAAATTTTAAATATACATTGTTTAAACATGAGAATAGTCGCTTTTACTAATTCGAAAGTTCAACTCGTTGCCATTATTTCACATTTGATATTTGAAAAGTGTTGAAATTGATAAAACAGCAAAATTTTCGAAAGCTCTACAACCCTCAAAAATCATCCGATTAAATTGAAATTTTCACAACTTATGTATTTCGACCCATAGATTCCGTTTTTGATATCAGTTTTAATTTTTTCAAAATTTTGGGGCCCCAAATGGGGGGGTGAAGGGTCAAATTTCGAAATTTTCAAAATTTGATTCCAAAAGGTCAGAGCATTCAACGAGTAGAACTCAATTCCAAAATTTCATCAAAATTGGTTCAGCCGTTTTTTCAGTAGCCCTCTTGACCATTAAGAAGAATTTTACAAAAATTACAAAAAGCTGCTAAACTCTAAGTCCGCGAATTTTCGTCGTAGAAACTTCGCTATGGTCTCAAAAGAAAGCGCTTGAAAAATTAGAAAGAATGGTACTTTCAATTTTTCAATTTGACAAACGCTTTCTCAGTAAAATGAGTTGGCGGCACACACCACAACAAAGACGAGTTCCTTTCAGAATATCAGTGTCAGCTCCTTCCGTTTTTTTTCGTTGTTTTCTTCCGTTCGTTTTCGTTTATAATCGTCGTTTTCGTTTTATTTTTTTTGGGGGGGGGCGGGGTGGGGTCACGAGCGTGACCCTGGACAAGGAACAAACACTGATTTAAACTCAGAAAATTTTCTTATGTAGGGAAAAGCCGTAAAAAAAACTAAGAATAGAAAAATGCGGATGACATTCTCTTTTATTCGAGCTTCCAAAGTTCGATATTCATCTATTTTTTGTGAAAATAAACAATTGGAGAGGAAATTGAGAGGTTTTCAAAATCAGCGACGTCGAATTAGTATGGGATCGTAATGTCACATCACATGGAGGTGCAAGGGGAGGGGGACGCTGATGAGTCGTGCTCGAAAAATTAAACTCATCATCGCTTATCAGTATACCTACGTTCAAAAACCCAACGAATGACGCATCACACGACTTTTTTGATTTTTTTGTATTTTGATGAGTATCTTCAAAGGCAATGCTGGGGTTGAGGTGGGGGGGGGCGGTTAGGAGACGTCGCATTGAAATAATATGCTCAGATTCGAACTCAGCACCTTTAAATCAATAACAATCGATATGCCACTCTACAATGGATTTTTTCAAAAAAATGGCAATCAAAAGGGGGGGTGAAGCATTTTTAGAACCCAGGAACATTAAGATTTCATTTTAAAAATTAGTTCTTCGAAAAGCACTCAGTGATATTTTTCAGCACTTTCAAATAAGTATCAGGTTTCAATTTTAGTACGTATGCATCATATTTTGAGCTTTCACCGTGATAATTCAATTTTGAACTTTCGAATTTTGATTACTAATTTTGAATCTTCTCTTTATCCTTTTTAAACATTCGCAAACAGATTTGGTCTAAGTTCAACAAGTCTTGAGATATGAGCCTGTTTCCTAAGTAAGTACGTACATAATAGCACGTGAAAATTATCAGTAACCCCCTCCCCCCCATCATTGATAAAAATGATAATAGTGATGATTATTTTACAAGATCATTAAAAGGAACTCGTAAAAAATGAGCACGGTTGAAGGAATCAACTTCATTCATGGTTCGAGTTGATTTGGAATAAATTTCAAACGCGAATTTACGGCAAACTGGTTATGCAATTTAATTAACAGCAGTTCTGCAAAAAATCGTAAATGCGTAAAAATTACGATTCCGCCCATTCTCCACTTGAAAGAATAAGGCGTAAATGATGGTAATTTTACTAGACCATCGAACAGAATTCACAAAAAAATTATGAGCGAAATCAAAGGATCCAACTTCATTTATCGAAGGTCGAGTTGATGTCGAATTAAAGCCAACAAAATTTATGTAAAAATTTTGTTATGGGTATTTCATTTTGAAAATTTTCGTTTCAGAATTTGAGGTAGGTATAGAAAAAATTAAACCATTAAAAAATTTTAATTTTCGAAAATTAAACAAAATTTATTCACTTTAGAATTGAAAAAAAGGATCATTTTTGATAAATTCGGCAAGTTGAAAATAACCAAATTTTAACCTTTTACGTCAATTTTACATTTTTTTTTTGAGGAGAATAGGGCCAACATTGAATTTTTCAAAATTCGCCAAAAATTTAAAAATGAATTTCAGCATCTGAAATTTTTACCGTTTAATGTTTTGGGGTCCTCTATCGATTATCCTTTGTTCAATTCAAAATAGAATAATTCGCCTTTGAGCTTCCTTAGAACATTTCAAGTCTTTCACTCAACAATGACATTTTATTCAATTTTACAGAATTTCGAATCGATTGATGAAATCTTATGGGTTTAAATTTCTTAGTACATCATCATCAGATTTCGAAATACTCCAGACTTTTAGGTTTTTGTTTTTCATTTCTTTCAAACGAGACAATTTCGGGGACAACTTTTACGAAAAAAGAATAATTTTTCGCGATAAACTGTATTTTTTATATAACCGCATCCTCGGGCCATTTAGAGTTAACGAAATCGGCAATCGGCGAATCGAATAAAACCCATCTATTCGATTCGTTTGAAAAACTTGTTTAAATATTGATAGAAAGAGCGAAAGAGAGCGCCGATTCGATGAAAAGAGGAAAAATAAAGAAAACTCGACTCGTGTAAAGAAGGTAAAATTTTTCATTTGTGTATACAAAAGTACGTACAAGCCCATGCGCGCGATTGCTATAGGCTTGGCATAAAATTCGAGCTAATCTTATTCGCGTGTATAGTATACGTACGAATAAAATAAACTCTCGAGTTGATTCTTTTTAATTAATCTACACCTACGTGTTTATCTTTGTGCGTAAGAATGAAAAACTCGAATAAACGAGCTTACAATAGAATTGACTCGCAGACAAGCAGCGAATTAAGCCGAGATTTAATTCAATACGCTCGTTTTAACGTTTTACACGAATAATCAAGTATAAAATCGCGCGAATCGAGGCACCGTGTTAAAATTTAAATTTCATATTTTCCTTCACCTTTCTCCCAGGTAAACATAGAGCAGGTTATCAACTACCTACCTACCTGCCTATACATCTGCGATATGAAAATTCGAGCGTAAAGTTCAAACCACGAGTAAATTTTTCCCAGCTTATACTTCATTAGAGGTTCGTATTTACTCTTTTTTTTTCTCGCTCGAGGTAAGCATTTTATTAAGAGTATAAAAATTTCTCAATGTAAACAAACGCCAACAAAAAAGCACAGCTCGTTCGGTAAAAATAGCTTATTTTCCACAAGAAAAGAAAAAAACCACACGAGCACATACCGCACACAAGCGATACATAATAACGCGACGAATCCCTTTCTTTGTACATTTTTGAACGAACGAGCGGCGAGAAACAAGCCAATATGGACCTTTTTTTTTTTGGCAAAACGCAAAACGCCACCCGGCCAAATGCCACACAATAACCCTATCAAATGGTCGTAAAAAGAAAGTCTAAAATAAATACCTCCTATAAAAATACCTTTTTAATATAAAATTTAGTGAGAAAATAAACGATAAACGTTCTAGAATATGACTTCCTCAATAGTATACCGCCGCATGCAGACTCCTCGTTGTACTCGTAGATTATCTGTAGACGAATACGAGAATACGAGCAGCGATTTTTGCGAGGGTGGCATACGTTCGGAGCTACCCTCAGCCAGATGTCGAATCGAATGGGTACTCAGTGTCGCTGTACGATATCCTAAACAGGGGTATGAAAATCACATTTACCACACTATGATGACTCATATATGTGTACAGCGACACGCATTCGGACGAAAGTTTAAAGTGTATTGAAAAAAATCACCCCTTAACGTTTTTCCAATCTCTCGTTAGTCAATTCAATGTACGTACAGGGATAGAGGACAGGTTCGGTACACGGTTCGATTCGATTTATCGGCACAGTGCTCATCATCGCCGCTGTCGCTTGTTGACAGATACACCCAACACTTGTACGATAGGTTTTCTGGCAGAATTTCAAACCGCTCAACAACCAAATTTACTACCTGACGAGCGATACAGTTGAAGAAGATTTGTCTGCGGCAAATGAGCGAACTGCCTGGGCTTCGGATTAACGAATATTCTCTCGTACACGCTACACAATTCCATATATCTTTCGTCGATTTAATGAACGCGGTGAATTTTTCATAATTCGATTAGTGGCAGCCCAGGTTGTGCCGCGTTAATAAACCCGTAACAAACCTCGCGAGAATAAATTTACATAATTTTAGACTGAGATTCTCCGTTTCTCTCGATATCTGCGTACATATTCTCCAAGATTCGTGCTGAAGATGACGAATATTTTATCATAAATGCGTACACACAACACAAATATGGGTAATAATCTGCGGTCAATTTTTTTCATCGATGTAGACACGAGGACACGAGTATATTGGGTAGAATAACATCAACCGTAAGGTCGATTTCAAATGCGTTGTAGATGCGTACGATATAGAAATTCATAAATTGGACCCACGGGAAGTCGATTGATCAACATCAAACATGATTTCGAAGCAGTTCAAAACAGCGCAGAAATTGTTAAAATATCAATAATAGTTAAGTACATAAATATTAATTTCAATTTTAAATATCACCAACATTTTAAAAAATGCATTAAAACTTGTAAAAGTGAAAAGATATGCCAATAAAATAAAAAATTGATGAATATTCAGAAAGATCAGCAATTTTTTAAATAACACACACTTGGATAAAATACCAACAAAATCACTATTGAAACTGATTGCTTAATAAAACGCATTAAAAATCTTTAAAAGCACTCTAAAACTGTTTCAGATTCCTAAAAAAAAATGGTAAAAATTACGCAAAACTTGAAAAACAATGGTTCAAATTTTTTTGAAATAATACAAAAGTGAACAAAAATACAGGAAAAATCAGTAAAAACATTATTAAAGTTGATCTAAATGAGTTCAAAAACCTTTCAAATTGTTCCAAAAAATGTTTCAAATAAACGAAAAATTGTAAAAATGATGCCAAAATTATTTTAAAAATTAGAAAAAAGTTCGGAAACATTTTTTTAAAAAACAGAAAAGTTGATAAAATAAAAAATTGGGTACAAAGATTACTTTAAATCAGGGTGTCTAACAAAATGTAAATCTGAAAACTAAAAAGAAGAACCTTGGAAGGACCTTTTAGGACATTTTCAAAATTGAAAATGTACTGACCTCCCCCCAATTCACTTCCACAAAATTGCCCAAAAAAAGGTTCAGAAATAATTAGCAGCAGCAGATAAAAATGCCGATGACACGTTATTTTTTTTAGCATACTCTAGAATGGAGCACCCAATACTAATCTAATTCCCCGTAATCAAGGACGAAACTAAACATTCTCTTCGTGGGGGAGAATGGAGTCAACTAAAAATTTGCCGACTGATATGACAAAAAAAATACCAATTTTGCCGAATAAAAAGGTGAGTTTTTCGATTTGAAATAATAGATGAAAAGACAGTTTTGCCAAATGATATAATATGAAAGGTATTCGGTTATATTTATGACTTATAAAAAATTTTCATCATCATTTTTCAATTTTTTGAAGCCTTAAACATGGAATTTATAATTTTGTAAAAATAAACAAAACAACAATAAAAAACAACTTAGCCCGAGCGTAGCAAGGGAAAAAGCTCTTGAAAATTCATATTTTCATAAATAAAAGAACAATGTTTCGTTATGGGAGAAGGTTGATTTCTTTGGATTAAAAATTTCAAAATTTGAATGATTTTTTTTTAGAAATTTCAGTTTTGAAGAAGAAAAGCAAAAAAGCCCGAACGATGTGAGGCCAAAAGCTCTCAAAATTTCGTGTTTCGAGAAGTAAAAAATATTTGTTCATTATTTTCTTACATGAAGTCAATTTTTTAATTACATTCGACATTTTTAAAAGTTATAGGTAGTAGGTCCACTGATTAAAATGGTGTCTGTCACTACCACTGGTTTTTACATGGGTTCGAACACACACCCACTGATTTGAATGGTTTCTGTCTGTACCACTGGTTTTTACTTGGGGTTGAAGACAACCACTGATTTGAATGGTGTCTGTCACAAACGCTTCTTTTAAACAGTGTCTGTCACAAACACTGGCTTTTTAACAGTGTCTGTCAGAAACACTGCTTTAAAACAGTGTCTATCGCAAACACTGATTTTAAACAATGTCTGTTACAAACACTGGTTTTAATGAGTGTCTGTCACAAACACTGGTTTCAAACAGTGTCTATCACCAACACTGGTTTTAAACAGTGTCTGTCACAAACACTGGTTTTAAACAGTGTCTGTCACAAACACTGGTTTTAAACAGTGTCTGTCACAAACACTGGTTTTAAACAGTGTCTGTCACAAACACTGGTTTCAAACAGTGTCTGTCACCAACACTGCTTTAAAACAGTGTCTGTCACAAACACTGGTTTTAAACAGTGTCAGTCACAAACACTGGATTAAACAGTGTCTGTCACAAACACTGGTTTTAAGCAGTGTCTGTCACAAACACTGGTTTTATACAAGTCTGTCACAAGCACTGGTTTTATTCAGGGTCTGGAACAGATACCTACTTTCCAGGTGCAGAAATTCGTAAATACATGAGGGCAAAAAATATCAAAAATGTGCTATTCAATTTTTATAAAAGTCGGCAAATAAGGTTCTTTATTAAGACTAAAAGGTTTTAATTTACTTTTAATTTATTGCTATTATATTTAATTATTTTGACGTTAAAAAAAAAATTTCGAAAAATCACGTTTTCATTTTTGCTCAGAATTATATGAAAATTCGGGCATAAAGAAGGACTTTTTCCTGAGTTTTTTGAAAAAAAGGACCCATATAGGCAAAAAGGCAAACTTTTCCTAACTTTCTGAATCGGAAGGACTGTCAAGACACTCTGTAAATGCATTTAAAAATTTAAAATTACTTTAAAACATGTTTCAAATTGTTAAAACGAATTAAAAAATAATCCACGCGCAAAATAATTCCACCTATTCTTCAATTCAAATCACGCGGATTAATACTCTTCCATCAAAATAACAACACTAACGATTGAGCATCGCCGCATTTAATTGAATAAAAACACCTCCGTACCAGTTTCATCACCGCAACAACACCCAATATACCGGTATAACACTTCCGAAAAACTCGCATTAAGTAACATTTTCCAATATTGTAGATACGCGCATCTGAGGCCGTAACGAATTCCCACCGTATAGCGGTGTCCATTCCATATCTCGACCATTGAATCTGGCAAACGTCTTAATTTCTATCGAAATTCCCACGTGTCTCGAAGGCTTGACACAGCAGCAAGAGAGGAGAAGAGAGATTGAAAACGATAAATCATAATTTGGGAATTAATCGAGGCCATTTAATTTCATAGATGATTACATGGAATAGTGCGAGTTGCGCACCTCTGCCTCTTTAACAAACGGCGTAGGTATAGGTAAGCCTCTCAAATGAGTACGAGTACATTGAGTACACGTCCAAACACAGTGTGTTGCATGTTACAGGTTTTCCTCATCGATACAATCAAGCAACGTGATGATTGAGTGGAACACGTTAGGAAAAACGCATCGCAATTACTCTTATATGCACTTCGATGCTGTCGTTTTGAATATTCGCGCAAACCAACGACAATGGTTCGCTATTGCCTTCGTACTATTACCAACACTCGACACGACACTTCATCGTTCCTACTCCGTGACGAAGTACTTTTTGAAAACAGAGAAAAAAAACACAAAACAACAAACGAGCACCGCAGACTATGCATATAATTTTCAAGAACTCGACTTCTTCAAAGCAACTTAGTAGGGCGTCTAGACCACGACAATGAAAACAACCACGTCTTGCTCGTTCTTTCTCTCTCTTCTCTAATGAATTAACTCTTCAACTATACGTAGTAGGTAGGTATATGTAGCTCGAAAGTAAAAAATACTACGTTAACCACGACAACGACATACCGGCACCTACACGTACGCACGTATTTCAAATGAGCCGGTGTACTCGTCCGAGGGGCAATTGTACGAATATGTTTCAGAAATGAAAAATAAATGCATCGAGAATGCTTTCAAACGATAGTTACAATTACATATATGAATTCTACAGGCGTGTTAAGATGAAATATTCAGAGAGTATTGCTTGGTTTTCCGTTTGATTTTTGGCAGAAAACACCACCCAAAAATATGAGCAGGACATTCTAATGGCTCCTAAAAGAAGAACGATTTTCGAAGATTGTCAGGCAGAGCTTTCACGACTCAAAACTACAATCAGTGGAATCTAAAGGACTTGCCAATAAATTTCACGTTAAACAATTCCAGTGAAACATTCGTTACAAGATGAACAGCAGCAGGATTTCTGGTATGAACGTATATTTTCCATCTCCCTCGAGTAATTCGTTAAAAACAATCACCAAACGCACATCTGGAGCGTCCGTCAATGCTTTAGTATTTCTAATATTAACATCCTGGATCTGTTTGTGAGGACGGTAGTGTAACACGAGGAGATTTTCAAGGTCGAATACAACGGTAGGGTAGATTTTTCCCTCCAAATTGTTTTATGATCCTGAATGGGTATCGTCAATTATGTTCACGTTTTGATGATTTGTAACGTCGACTTAACTTTTTTCAATCAAAATTGAAAATGCAAACGACAAGGTTTAAATTAGAATTTAACTCAACTCAAGATTAGCATTTTAAACCGCTATCAACCAAAATCTGTGATAAAAATTTGGGCTCAATTGAAACAAAAAAATGATTTAAGATTTTCAATGTTCAAGCACATCAAATATAGCGAAAATGCCAAGTTTTAAAAAATAAATATTGATGAGTTGAAAGTATAGTACAATCCTTCTTGCCAAATTTCAAAAAGCAAAATTTTCGACTTTTTTACGACTCTGACAGTTTTTTTTTTGAAAAATTTCTTCAGAATGAAATAAAGCCAACATCTACAAAGAGCCGAAGTAAGAAAACCGCTTGACTTTACTCCTGATTCGTAATGCAATGTGAGCTACTATTTTCATCGCAGAACAGCTCATAAAATTTCAAAGTTAAAATACAGGATTGTTTTCAAAATTTCTACAGAATCTAGATCCCATCCATTCTCTCAAAAAATATACTCAGCATACTACGGAACATTTTGCACATCACTTTTCCATGCTTCTTTCAACATTTGTGAGTGTTGTTCGGATTTTGACACACTTCCAGGAAGAACGACAATCTTCCTTGAAATGAAATTGGTTTATCAAACTGAACCTTCTTTACAACTTTTTGAGAACCAAATTAAATTTATTATATAAAATTTTCGACGGAAAAAAACTTTTTTCACTCCCAGCGGAAAATAGTTGGTTCTGATCAGATTCAGATATTTAATCATGAATGAATCCGATTCAACCAGGTCAGATCAAAATTTTGACCGGATTATTTCTGTTCAGACCTGATCAGATTCAATAGAAAAGACTTGATCTGATCAGTTTCAGACATTTTCTGGATCCAATTGGATCTGACGAGATCTAATCGGATCAGAGTTTTGATCGGATTAGATTTGTTCAAACCTGATCAGAACCATTCTCAAGGTTCTCTTGAACCACTCATTTCAGAAAAAAAGTTTCATCCCTTATTGTTGAGCTCGCAGTACTGAAAAGGATCCCTCAAAAAACGATGAAAAAAGCTTACATCTGGGGATTCCACTATCAGCCAAACTCTCCCGACTAGTACAACGAGCAGATTTCGATACTCGATACACCACAATACCCGGTATTTCCTTGCCGATAAAATGACCGGAAAGAAAATCCAGCTAATAACTACGTACTTATTACCAACTACCTACACGTATTATGCTTCTCAAATCGATACAAAACTACATAGGCCTACCAAAACACCGCACAATCATCTCTCTAGACACACACACACAACATAGAGTCATATAGCAAAGTTCAATATCCCATTTCACACGCGTTTCTGCATTATTATGCGCATGTGCAGCATCCAACGATGGAGCGGAGCACGGAGTCGTTCCTCCTAAACTCCTAAGAAATATACGTAACCACGACAACCAACCTTAACACAGCAGCCACCATAAAATGAAGCCATAACGTTCCTAAAACCGGACAGGTAATACAAATACATCAATCAGCAAAAACGAACAACACACACCCTGATCGAGCTGAGTAAAAATAAAATAAACTAAAAAAACACTCTGTGAATTTCAAGTCACCATTAAATTTTCCCGCTCTTTTTTCCTTCTTTTCAACACGCGTATTGCTTACCAATAAAATAGTTACCTGTACTATATCTCTCTTCTTTTTACTTTTTTTTCCCTTCAACTTCTTTATTTTTCTTTAAATGGCTTTAACTCGATCGCTTTATAAATAATACAACGCGATTCTCGATCATCTTCACGGTCCATCATTCGTTATCGTGTACTTGTACTTGTACTTGTACTTACAGTGGTCGCATCGCATCGCAGCCGCAACCGCGATGTCGAAGCCGCCTTCGTTCTCTCTGTTCTTCAGACTCTATTACCGCCTGGTCTGGCCACGTTATACACGAAAAATCATTATAACGTAATAGCTAACCTAACACGATAATCGCATTACATAAAAAGCATCTTTTATACTACCAAGCACTGTATAGTAATGCTACGGATACACCTTAAACTATATGGTCTCTCTATTCGGATGCTTTCCATATACTACACCACATAAAAATAGCCAACATCCAGAAACCACTACGTTGCTCGTCGTATACATACACTTAGCTTACTTATTGTTAGCAAAATATTACTATACATCTCGCTTTTATACACATTGAGCTGCTGCTCTGGAGCACAACGAGAGGAAGAAGAAAAAAAAACATTCCTCATTTCCGGACAGCACATATAAATATGTATGACCCAGTACAGGGTGATTCGAAAAACACAACAGAATTAGTGATACAGAATCCTAAGATACACACATACTTCAAAAGCAACGAACTCATGCTGAGTTTAATGCTTCAGAAAAATTGAAAGGGTTTATTGTTTTGGTTATCTTGAACTATCCTACGCCTATTGAAATTCAATAAGATAAACTGAAACCAGAGAATCAGAAATTAGGAAATCTAAATTTCGATTAACTTGGCTACATTGTCTAATTTTTGAAAAAATTGAGAAAACTTCAAAAATCCATAATTTTGTTTCAATTCGTCAAGAAATTACTGTATTCACACCCTCTCCCTCTCCTTCCCACCATTACATTTACTACAGTTTCTTTTTATGGCAATGGAAGACTTTTGTAAAAGTGTTTCAAAATTTGCGTTTTCAAAGATTTTTTTCACACGATTTCGGTGCCATATCTGAATTTTTCATCTCAAACAGTAAACCAAGGAAAAATAAATTTTTACTGAATGGAACAATATCCTCTTCTAACTTTTTCCCCGATATTTTCAATGATTTACATATGTAGTAAATCGTCTTTTACAGACCACGCTATACATACAAAATTGTTTACTTGATCGTTTCCTACGATTTTTTTCATCAAATCTGTATTTCAACTGTTCAGCCTTCGATTTCAATACATCTCCAAACAATTAGTGTGACGAATTTTGATTTTTCGGGCACACATGTTCAGTGCTAAGCCACTTGTGTATGTGTATCCATCAAATGAGGAAACCCCCCATTGCGTCGTACCCAGCATAAGATGCTGAAAAACAAATGCAAATTGAATTGTAAACGAAAAGGTTACGCAAAGGATGAGGACCAAAGACATCCAAGAATGCTTTAAAGTGGCAATTGATTCGTTTTCTCTTTTATTGTTTTCCTCGACTTTGAAATAGTGAACAATTTTGAAGGACACACTTATCACGCTGTTAACCGTGCCCATTTTTAAAGGATTTACGTACTTTTATTTGTCTCCTTCTGAACATGTATGCAGGGAAGGGGGGAGTAAAAAAATCAAACAAGTGGACAATGTTTGAATAACTGTGAAATTTGGTAAAAATATACCAACTTTTGGTGTTGAATGAATGCAGCATCCAACCAGAAAAATTTTTGGTCAAAACTAAATTTGAAAAAAAAAATAATAATAATAAAATAAAAATTACACCGATTTGCAAAATTTTAGGAGTCGAATTTCATTTTTCGAATTTTGGTGAATTTTTGAAAATCAAATCTAGCTCACAAAAAATCAAAATGAAGTAGGTGCATACTTCAGAAAGTGGAAATTATATTTCCACTCCATTTTTGTCCAGCCAAATCAACCGGTAAAATTTTCTAAACGATTAAAAGCTTCCAGGAAATTTTTCAAGTTTTCTAGACCAAAGTTCAGGCAATTTTCACAAACCCCAAAAAAAAAAAAAAAAAAAAAAATGAAAAAAATGGAAAAGCCATTTTAGCCATTTAATTGCTTGAAACTGAAATTTCGTTAATATCCCTATTTGCTACTTTTTGAGCCGATTGGTGGCATTTTTGAGCTGACTTGAAGCCTTTAGCAGGCTTCTAAATTCTCCAAGTTTTCAAAAAATATTCGGAATTTAAAAACGAGAATTCACCATTTTCGCAACCCCTTCGGTCGATGTAGGAACAATTTTAAAAAATCGGTTTCCAGCAAAAGCTTCCTCGGAATGATTCACACCGCCACAGGTTTAAAACAGTATGCAAATTAAATTTCATTCGTCTAATTATTATTCCATTTCAACCTCTTAATGGTCTCATCAAAATGAAAACTTTTTCAAAAAGAAAAAATTTTAACAGGTATTTTTATTGTTACAGTAAAGTCATCATCCCTTTTCAATACCCTCTCACAACAATTCCACTTCAACCGTCGCTCGGGTCCTTTCATTCATCGAATTGTACATATTGTTAGATCCAGTCCAACTACCTGAAATGAAAACCACTGACGCGAAACAGGTCAACGTTTTAAAAAAGGGTCAAGTGCATCGTATAGTGTACCTTACTCGTTAGTACATACATAGTACAACATGGAAATGTCTTTTTTTAAGCCCTCGAATTACCATACGAGGAGTTCATATGTATATTGGTCTAATCAAGAGGGTTATATTGGAACAACAATTTCACCCTTTCTGTTTATACGGGTAGCACAGGGTATGGGGTAACGATAAAAGTATTGGTATTAGTAGCGTTTTGGTAACCCAAAACCCAAGACGTACTCGTATGTACATACTTGAAAATTGTTTGTCAACACATACAGTTACATGACCTATCCCTGTATTTTGAACAACATTACCACGCCTGAGGAATTTTTTTTTACGTACAACCAACAACAAAATATAGCCTTATTAGCAAGAGGTGGAGAAAAAATACCCTCCTTGCAGTGTTCATTTCACGTTTAGAACTTGCTTAAAATAATACGCAGTACAGCATCTTTCAACGAAAGAACGTTATGGTAAACGATGTCTTTTAGATTCATATTTATTCTCTGTAATTTTCCCCAGAAGAGTTATAAAGTGTGCTTCAAGTCCAATTCCCAAACGATCGATGACATTTCAGCGTACTTGAAGCGCTTAAATCGAACAAAATTTGTACACAGCAACTGTAAGTCTTTTCGACTTATTTCACTATATGAGAGATTGAGAAAGTGGTATCAGATATCGCAAGCATTCGTTTTACACGAAAAAAAGACACATTTTCAAAACACGAAAACTTTGATAACACAACAGTTTTTCTCCAATTTTTTTTCTCTCCTGCATACACCCCAGCACGATTCTACAGAGTGTGGGCAGGACACCTTATAAAACACCGTGCCAAACAATTTGGAAAAATGTAACCAGGCTGAAAAATTCAATCCATCTGAAACACCTCGCAACGTAGGTGTATTTTTCGATTTTCATAAAATCGTTCGACGTAAAAAGCGAGTAAATTTTCAAGAACACAGAATTGGCAAAGGCGTTTTTTCCGCAAATGTGTCGGTTTTTACGCTGCACAAGGGTGAAAAAACGTCACCCCTCGCGTATCTGTGTCCTAAGAGGCGGAAATATTTCAGCGAGAAGGACGCTTCATAAAGGAAGAAGGTAATTAAAAACGTTTTCTGTCGCTGGTGCCATGGCATGGCACGACAGAGTGCATGTGTGCGTAGGGTAGGTAGAGAGCAAAGGGACTAAAAATGCCTCTATAGTTGTTTGAAAAACTCGCAGCTCGGCCTAACTTAGCATTTTGTGTGCGTGTGCTTGCCATTATTTCAGACGAAGCAAAACGTAGGGCGACGGCGATGGCAAAAGGAAGGCGTTAAAGTCGTAAATGCTGCTTGTGAGCGGTCGAGGAGGATGCAAGCCAGGGGCAGATACACCATTGGGTCGTGTTTTCACGCCGGTTTACAAAACGTTCGTGAATCTCGCTATATCGTTTTATCGGGCCATGTCGCAAAATTCTCAAAACGTAAAGGTTCATAAGGCAGCCAGAATGTGACATTTTTTTTACGCCTTTGTACGTTTCTTCGCGTATAATAACGATTAACGGCGTACTCGAAAGAACTTTCGGTTCGTTTTCTTTTGTTTTTTGCTTCTTTTTTTTCCTGTCATTCGCTCATTCATACTCGTACATGGCTGTTCATGCTTGGTCGTCGCATTATGTGTGAAATGTACGTAGTCGTCTACAGAAAAGGATATCTGTAAAGACTCTAAGGTCTGCTGCCGCTGGATGCGTTAACACGCTCGATAAAGAAAGCAGTATATTAAACTGAAATGGTTCAACTAAAATTACCAGATGTTTTATGGTGGAGTTTTGCGGTTTTTTCATGTGGTCGTCTCGAGAATTAATTCATCGACGGTCGAGATTTAATTATTTAATACGATTATGCCTGTTGGAATTCGTGAAATGTGTGTGTAGCTATATTAACCAGCATACACTTATGTATACCAAACACAGCTAAATGTCTGGTCGTGTTTTCCGCGTCCAGGTCCGATCGTTTGATGAGAATTCTTGGTCGGGAAAAGAGTGTAGTACACCTATATCGAAGGCGAGATTACAGGGTGATATGACATTTTTTTCTTCTCCATCTTCAAGATTCAGTAGATACGTAAAATGATGTAATTTTTATTCTTTACGAATGTTATGTGACGTAGGTACGTGGGTACGTTGGTAGGTATCGACGGTATCGTACATGATACGAGTCTTGTAGGCAAAAGCACTATAAAAAATACCGTATGAAAATTACACGTGATATGTATGAGTACATATTGGAAAATGTGCGTATGAAATTCGAATGTTTTACGATACCTTTTCAAATCAAGTATATAGGCGAAATTTTTATGCGATATTTTTTATCGCTTGTGATGAGCACTGCATAATTTACGACATAAACATTGACCCTGGCAGCAGCATTTAACTACTTACTGGTTGTAAAGTATACCAAATATTCACCTTCAACCAAATGAAAAGCATAAATCATTTAACTGCTCAATTTCAAAGAAATCGTTCGCAAATGATCGGTCATTAATTTCAAGAAAGTCATTTCGTTCACCAACCCTATTATTTCACACGCGTTTCCCACTCATCGTTGTTCAATCAATGATCACAAGATCTTTCGCGAATAATTGATCAAATGCAAGCAAATCGAGTAAAAAATTTTTCAATTTTTGAAAAGGCGACATTTTTTGTAATTTTTTTGCAGAAGGCAAGACTTTGATAATTTAAGCGGAAGCAAGTCTTTATGGCAATTATTGGCAAAAAAAGATACGTACTTTTTCGCAATTTTGGTCAAAAAGGTGAGAATTTTGGACAATTTTGAAAAAAATGGGACTTTTTGGAATTTTGGACAGAAATACGACAGTTTTCAGCCGTTCTGCTAAAAAGCAAAACTTCTATCATTTCTGAAAAAGCGAGATTTTTTTGACAATTTCTAACAAAAAGTATGACTTTGGCAGTTTTAGCTAAAGGAAAGCCTTTTGGGCTATTTCCGGCAAAAAACCAAACTTTTAAACAATTTCTAAAAAATGGGACCCTTTATGGAATTTTTGAAAAAAGTGAAATTTTTTAGCAATTTTTCTGAATCCTTGGCTAGAATTTTGTCAATTTTTGAAAAAATGAGAAGTTTTGACAGTTTTTGACGAAAAGCAACTCTCTAAATTTGAAACAGTGAAATTTCACAGCTTAGCAGTCACGACATTTTGGCTTCTTAAAAGCAGTAAAAATGATTTTTACTGGCCAATACAGTAGATTTTTAATGTTTTGCAGTAAAAAACTACTGCTTTTAAGAAGCCAAAATGTCGTGACTGCTAAGCAGTGAAAGTTCACTGTTTCAAATTTAGAGAGAAGACTTTGACAATTTTAGCGAGAAGCAAGTCTTTATGGCAATATTATTGACAAAAAAAGTAGGACTTTTTGGAATTTTGGGCAAAAAATTACAATTTTTAGCCGTTTTGGTAAAAAGCAAATTTTTTCATCATTTGTGAAAAAGCGAGAATTTTCGACAATTTTTGGCAAAAAAAAACCAAACTTTTAAACAAATTCTAAAAAAGGAAGACTTAATAAAATTTTTAAAAAAAGTAAAAAATTTTTGAAAAAAGTGAAATTTTTGAAAAAAATGAAATTTTTGAAAAAAATGAAATTTTTTAGCAACTTTTCTAAATAGGTACTTGGCTATAGAATTTTTGTCAATTTTTGAAAAAACGAGAATTTTTGACAGTTTGTGACAAAAAGCAAGAATTTGACAATTTCAGCGAGAAGCAAGTCTTTATGGCAATTATTGACAAAAAAAGTGGGACTTCCAGGAATTTTGGGCAAAAAGATGACAACTTTCAGCCGTTCTGCTAAAAAGCAAACACTTTTATCATTTTTAAAAAAGCGAGACTTTTGACAATTTTTAACAAAAATTATGACTTTGGCAATTTTAGCAAAAGGAAACGTTTTTTGGTCATTTCCGGCATAAAAAGAACAAACTTTTGAACAATTTCTAAAAAAAGGGAACCTTTATAAAATTTTTGGAAAAAAGTGATTTTTTTAGCAATTTAGCTAAAATTTTAAGTAGTCAATTTTTGAAAAAGCGATAATTTTTGACAGATTTTGACAAAAGACAAGACTTTGACAATTTTAGCAAAATTCAGTACTTCTTTGGAATTACTTATTGGTAAAAAATCATACTTTTTCCCAATTTTTGTCAAAAAAAGCGAAACTTTTTGGGATCAGATATGAGCAAACAATTAGATCAATGACAGAATCATTCTTGAAACGACTGAACAATAATATCATTCACCAATTTCATGAGCATTTTTCAATCTAAAATCACAGATTCATTCGCGACCGATTTTGACCTTAATGTGAACTTGTTTATAAGTAATTCAATTCAAGTTCAATTTATTGCCACAGTACACAGGTACTTTTACAAACTTATAAGAATCATCTGCGAACATGAATAGTTCGCAATAAAATTTCATGAAAATCATTTACGAATGATGGATCATTCATAGAGCATAGAATAGTTGGCAAAAAAAAACTGGATTATCTAGCCAATCGACGAATCCAAAATTTTCGCGAAATTCCCTAAACAATTCGACTGTTGATTCTCTTTTATGAAAACTACAAAAAAAAATTCTAAATACCTCTCTGCTGATTCATTTTTCAAGTACGAAAGAATCAGACGAAATTAAACGAGACAGAATCGACGACGGCCTCGTGTTCTCGTCACACTTTGATAATTAAAAAGTTTTATTCGATGGCAAATTTTCTCGCTTCGACGCATGATTGAAGCAGAAAACATCAAAAGGTGCAAAATGTATTAAGGTCTTAAGAACGAACGATGGTAAAGAGACGCGCCTTTGATTAATTTCTCAACGCGAAATCACCTTCATTATATTTCTAAAGGTATTGATTTAACGTTTTTAGAAAGAATAAAGAGAACGCGTTACGACGTTATAAAGCAAACCTCCTGTAACGATTCTAAATCGAATATTTAAATAGAGTGCCTCGATTATACACATATGTAAAGGCATAGCATAGTATAGTATAGGTATAGATAGATCCAACTAAATGGAAAGAAGCAGCAACCATAGGAGCACGCTGGAAACAAATCGACGCGCCATATACCAAAGAGCTATTAATTTCTATATATTTGATTTTTCTCTCATACCTATACGCTTTTATCACCAACGAACCGTGTAAACGACGAGACTCTCATCTCTCGTATATTGTTTTACAAACGAAAGCAAAGGAATTTTCAATATATGATAAGGAGGTGATTTTTGGCGCCCTTTTGCACCTGATCCCGTACGCGATTGTCTAAAAGCTTTTGTGTACTTGTGGAATTATATTACAGTACACCGGTAGGTACCACGTCGAATTGATGGAATAATTTTAAAGTACGTGTATTACACGATGCTGCTTTTAACCCCTTTATCCCATATATATACGTTTATAGGATGCAGAGATAGAGATACGTGTCGGGTGCATTAAAGCGAGAGGCGACCGATTCGATATGAAAATTTAAATTGCTTTTATGTCTCGCGCGCAATTTGATTTCCAAAAGGTAATATCGCGTTAATATTTTATCAATTGTGCGCCAGTATAAATTTTAGCCATTCTAAAGTAGGTATATGTTTTATCGTCTCTAATTATTAATCCTGCGTGCAGGATAATGGAGAATAGATTTTAGAGAATTTAACTTCGTCGAATGTAATTTTCGCGTGTATTTGGTATAACTTCCAGAGAAGGTAGCAACGTTTGAATATAGTCGAAAAACATTTTTTTTACTACCTATTTTCGAAATTAAAATTCGAATGAATTTACGTAGACAAGCTTGAAGAAAAAGGACCCAGCAGGAACAATAATAAAACATTAACAAGACATCGAATCATTTGGAATCAGAATCACAAAAAAAGTATAACGTGTAAAAAAAATCTATTTTCTCAAAAATTGCAGCAAACTCCAACTAACAACTTTGATGAAAACTGAAAAACACAATTGACATAATTTTTATTTTCGGCTAATTGAAAGAAGATACGAAATATTTAACGATTGTATCATTTTACTCCACTCCTTTTTCTTCATCATAGTTGTATTCTATTTCAAGTTTTCAAAAACGGAAGTTAATAAAATGAACGTTAGATTTTATAGTTTTTAAAAGGCTTCCGCTTTCTGGTATATTCTTTTCGTGATTGGCGAAGAAACTCGTTCGGTTACAAACTGTGAATACAATTTTTCTATACATACTAGAAGAAAAAATTAGTTCGTGGTAGTTTTACTAGGATATACGTGTAATGGTACAGTTTGCTCGCAAAATACAACATAAAACAAATGAATACAGAAAGAAGAAGAATCATTTTTTTCTTCGATAACGAAGTCTTGTTGCAGTATAGTTTTTCGACGCATTTTCTACGTAAGAATTTATACATATTGTATTGTAGGAATACGTAAGTATGTATCTATTCTAGCGCTGAAATTTTTCAAATTTTTGTTCGAATATTTCTTCTACAAAGCATTCTAATGATATGCAAATTTAGTTCACGAGATTGTTAACGTACACAGTTGAAGTGTTTACATTTTGTATAAGTACATAAGACTGGACGAATCGATCGATAAAATAATGTAACATTGGGATTAGAAGATGAACGAGAAAATTTACCATACCGGCCTGAAAATGCATATAATCTTCATTATGAACGCATATAAATGTAGTGCGCTTATACCCATCAATTTTAATATTCATTCGACGAAAATTATCAATGTTAAGTAGGAGCTTCGGATATCAGTATACGATAATGAGAAATTTTCGAAATCATTACGAGTACCTAATGGATGTATACGTATTTATTAAACTAGGTAACCCATTGTACGAGAGGATGAAGGTGAGAACGGATAAATAAATATCGTTTTCACGGTTTGAAATTATTTTGAATATTACATATCTACTACATAATAAAGATATTACTTTTTGGATAGTTTTAACTTTTCAGATATAGTAACCAAAAGAGTTTGAAAAAGTAACTAAAAAGTAACCAAAAAAAGTAACAAAACATGGGCTAAACATTTTGGTGCAGAAAAAAATCGCCGAAAAACCAGAACTTTCCGTTTTTAATTGCAACGTACCTATTAGTAAAAAGCGAAACGTTTTGGACTTTTGGTTGTTTATGGATACTCAATTTTTAGCAATTTTGCTAAAAAGCGAGATGTTTTGACAATTTTTTGCAAAAAGTAAGAAATTTACACATATTTATTTCTATTAGTATTTTTGACAATTTTTGACAAAAAAGCGAGACTTGGGTATTTTGGGGAGGGAGGGGGGAGAATGAGACTTCTTGGAGTTTTTTACGAGAAAGCACAATTTTTAGCAAGAATCGAGCGAGGCTTTTTTGGCAACTTTGAAAGTTACTACATATTAGTAACTCAAGTAAGTTGATTACTAAAACATAACCAAGTACGAGCCCTGCAAAGTTCACTTTCGAATTTTTTAAAGGATTACCTAATTTCCCTCATTTTTACTCAATTTTATTTGTTCTGTAACAAAAATCGCCGAAAATGGTTAATTTTAAATTTTTCAAAAATTCGCCATCCTTTTTGAAAATTATCTACTATTTTTTTTTTAGGGTCACCTCGCCCTTGAAAAACATTGGGCAAGATTTCTAAGCTCATTTTCACGATAGATAATGGAAAAATTAAGAAAAACAAGAAGGAGGATTGAATGAGAAAAAAATGAAAAAAACTATTTTTTTTTTGTTTTTGTAATGAAAATGATGTAAATGTTTAAATGTACGTAACCTTTCAGTTTTCATCCAGGAAAAATGTTTATAGATAGGTATTTCCTCTACACGCAGCATATCGAGTACTGGTACATTCGTTTTGACCTTCTAATTTTCCAGCTCAGTAATTCAAAACCTCGTTAAAAATCTCCAATTTTCGAAATCAAAGAACACATTTTCCATCTTCAAATTTCACAATGCGATTTGATACACCTGGTCTAAATTTTCGAAAGTATTTTATTTCAGCCAACAAATAAGTAGAATACAATTTTTGCTTCTCTCAGTACGGAATAAGCTATACCCTGTCACTGGCAGCAAAAGCACCGCAAACGGCCACTTTTATTAAAATAATTGCGAATTCGTGCAATCCACATAAATATTATATTATAAATACGTAAATGTATCATAATTGAAAATTTTTCTTGCTCATTTTACTGGTATAAGTAATTATGGCGCTGCGGTTTACACGTCCTATCATCCTATTATCTATGGGTAATACGTACTATACGCACATAAAGAATACCGTATCTTCAATATACTCGTAGACTATATAAACATCATTAATTTTCACGTATAATTTACCAATATCAGCTCCCTCGCGGTCGGTGATCGTCATATTTATAAATCATTAAGACCTATCGTATAACAAAAGTAAAACTATTAACCATCGTACAATGTACGACAGTGTCTTATTAAACGTATAACCTCCCGTACAACATAGCCACCCCCTGCCGGACGTTTAAAAATCCATCACGCTGTGAATCTTTCTCGATATTTTACCGGTACATGATTAATTCGTCGCTATATGTACATGTAATACCTTTTTTTTTGTTTTTTGTTTTTCCAAATAATATAAATACGCTAATTTATTAGGGTGTGAGAGCGAGAGAAAAGAAGAAACCCCTACCGGATAAAACAATGCTGCCGATGTATATTTAGAGAAGTATTCGATTCAAGTACACGGACTCGGCGCCCCTGCTTGTCTGCCAGGCCAGCGTATATATCGTGATTAGTTCAACGGTATAATTACCCATCCAGAGAGTATCGACTATGTTTCCGTTTCTACTACCTCTAATACACGTATGTACTATGTATATACTTTGAAATATACTATATTTATACATACGACTGCCAAATGTAAAGTTTACGTTTCAATCTCGCAGGTGTAATTCATTATGTTGTACATGTATATCCAGTTGTACTTTATTTCAGAGACGAGCGGAACGTTAACATCGATTTTCATTCATGTAAGCACGCTCAATCTCTCCACGCAATCGTCGCTAGCCTCTCGCATACTATACAAGTATACTTCCGTACAATCTGCGCTGCTCGGGTCGTCGGTCGTCGCCAGTTTTCAAGAATCTTTGGAGCAGGGTGTGGTACACGTGAATGTATCAACTTATAGTTAGAGATGGTTTACGATAGATATACGAGTACTTACGTATAGCCTGTAGCCTACGTGAGTACCTATATAAGTAAGTTAACGATGAGAATCTGGTCGTGATTGACAGAAGAGCAAATTGAGATAGAAAATAATATCGAAATGGTTCGCTTTTAATGTGGTTTTCGAAAAGCTCTACGAAGGTAGGTAATAGGTAGGTATATCAATAACGAGGATTATGACGACGAATACCTACCACACGTGTAGAAAGGAGAACGGTTTCAACGAATGGACACGAGCCGACAAATTTTGCCAAGAAACAGCATTTTGTACAAAAGTACAATGTTGCAGAAAGAGCGAGCTAACTTTCAACAATTTATTTCAAATTCATTTTACATGTGACACAATCATGCGACAGCATAGCTGCCATTATGTCGCGTTACATTTCATGCAAAGAATAAATAGCACATGATTAACAAAAATCAGATACCTGTAGGTAAGAGAACCAATTTCAGATTTCTTCAGAGGAGCAGAGATATTACTCCAGGGTATAAAAAGTCTGAGTTATCTGCAAGTCTTTGAGGGAATTTTTGCAATTCTTAGCAGTTGGCAGTTTTTTTAAATATATTCTCTAGAATCTGATAACACCTACACTTTTGCTGCAGATTATATAAAGTTCTAAACCAAAGATCTTTAAGATAAGGCAAGTTTTTTTTCAAGGGGTTATTCAGACAAATTTTTACGCAAAAATTATAGTCAAAAAAATTTTTTTTACCGAATTTTATTCAATTTTTTCGATCTTGGACGTTCCGCATGGAAAGAATTGACATTGCTTGGGGAACCGGAGGAAACTTTTTCTTGGATAAGTCATTCTCATTAAGAACAATTTTGAGATAAAAATTGAAAATCTGAATACTTTTTATCAATTCTTCTTCTCTTAAAAATTGAAAAGTTTAAAACAAAAACAGTTTTGAGTGTTTTCAACTTTGGAGGATTTCCAACATCATTTCTATAGAATTGGGAGAAAATCACAAAACAAGGCATTATATTTGCCCATGAAATACAACCATTTATAGGTGAAAGCATAAAAAAGCGAAACTTCAAAATAAGAACTACCCATTAGACAGGGTGTTCATGTAGCTAGGATCGATGGGAGGGGGGTGGGGAGACGGCGACAACCATTGTATGGCTCACCCACACATTAATTATTTGGGTCTGAAACACCCACTGATTGAAAACAAGTGTCTGAAAACACCCACTGGTTGAAAACAGTTCCTGACTCAACCACAGGTCCTTATTAGGGTCTGAAAACACCCACTGGTTGAAAAGAGTGTTAGGAAACACCCACTAATTGAAAACAGTGTCTGACTCAACCACAGGTCCTTACTTGGGTCTGAAAACACCCACTGGTTGAAAACAGTATCTGACTCAACCACAGGTCCTGGCTAGGGTCTGAAAACATCCACTGGTTGAAAACAGTGTCTGACTCAACCACAGGTCCTTACTTGGGTCTGAAAACACCAACTGGTTGAAAACAGTGTCTGACTCAACCACTGATTGAAAACAGTGTCTGAAAACACCCACTGGTTGAAAACAGTGTCTGACTCAACCACAGGTCCTGGCTAGGGTCTGAAAACATCCACTGGTTGAAAACAGGGTCTGACTCAACCACAGGACCTTACTTGGGTTTGAAAACACCCACTAGTTGAAAGCAGTGTCTGACTCAACCACAGGTTTTTACTTGGGTCTGAAAACACCCACTGATTGAAAACTGGGTTTTGACTTAACCACAAGCATTTTCTTTAGTCTCATTACAACCACAAATTCAAAACTGTGCCTGACTCACAACCTGTGTTTGATTCACCCACACACTGTAACCTGTATGGATCACACACAAGTTAACATGATTGTGTGGGTGAGTCACACATAAGCATGATCTCTGAGGGAATTTTTTTTGAAAAAAATTACTACTTTTTCACTATTTTTTCAATGTTTTTGTTTCAACTCAATTTTCATAAAGCTCTCCACTCGACCCCATATCCCCCCCCACACACACACACAAACAAAATTAACAAGACTGATTTTTCACAGGAAATTTTTCAAAAAAAATTGAAATAGGAAGACAATTTGTACACAAAGTATTTTTAATTTTCATCAAAAATAAACTTTTTTCAATGATTTAAAGGTTTTTGTTACGCGTTTGAATTTTAACATTTTTTCACTAATACCGTTTTGACTAAATTCACTACCTATTTTTAAAATCACTACTTTTTCACTACTTTCACTACACCTGTTAGATACCCTGAAATGGCAATGCGTAGTATGAGATCAAAGACCTTTGACGATTCTACATTTTTACCACCTCCACATTTTTGAACACACATTAATCTTGAAAAATGATAATTAAATTTTTATTCTATTTCGGAATTCTTACAGCACATTCAACCGCTCCCATCTCCCAAAACCGTGCTCATAAAATCATGTGTTCGAAAAATTTCAATCAATTTATTAAAATACAATTCATTTTTCAATGGAGTACGTACATATGTACATAAACCTACCTCTCATCGCAAATGGAATTAAAACACTACAGAAGTTTCAATTAAGACGAATTATCTCACACAGCTACAAAATTGATCTCCAACGTAGAATTCTTTCAACGAGCCTTACTTTACGAAAAGAAGGAAAAAAACGAAGATATCTACTCGTATGATAACGAGTAAAAACTTCCGAGCAACTTGAAGAAACCCCTGCGAGCTCGTATTAAATTAAAAATTCACACCATCCAAACGTCACTCGGCACCTAAACTCGTCTCTCTTCCTCTAGAAAAAAAAAAGATAAAAGCTTACAGCTAAGACACCTTTTATGCAGCTTTTCAGCCGTATCGTGGCACATATACATACTTCTTCGCCACCATACAATCTCATCTTCATATAAATACACGTACAACTAACCTAGAAAAAAGAAAACTTTAACCGACACCTTTTTCCAAGATGTTTAAAAATTGAACAATCAAACAAGGGAGAGAAATTTTTTCTCATCGTCGCGGTACAGCGATAGCGTAAAAAAAAAGGCCCTCCGAGTTAATCGATATTCGCCCATCGCCTGTCTCTTGTACAACAACGTAACGAAAACGTCAAGCGCCAGCCAATTTAGCAGCTGCTTTGTCAAATTTCAAAGGCGAAGAGACTGTAGTATAGTGGGCGCGGCGGAGTGGAAATTGTGTCATTGTTATGTGCGATTATTTCACTCCGTAGGATGAATTTTTTTCAAACGAATTGCCTGCGCTGTGTCAATTGAATTTAATTACAAATTGTGAACTTTTATAATTTATATCGCGTACATGAGAAACGACGCGCTGCGCATTTCGAACGTGTAATTAATTACTGCATAGTTATGTTCATCACGAAAGAAAAAAACTAGTGTTTAATTTGCATAATGGAATTATAATTGTTGGAACGACTCCAAAGCGCCATCCACCATAAGATCACAGACCGGCACACAGACGTTATCGGTCTAATTTCCTAGTCACACGAATTGACTTATTTATATAAACAAAGTCGTTGAAATCGAGCGCTTTGTCCTCGTTGTTATCTTTTCTCCCCACGTTGGCTACCAGAGATGTATACATTTGTACATGAGAAAGTCTATCTTCGACTATTTTTTGCCCTCTCGTAATTCACTTCGCGTCTTCCATCGCCTTTGCATAGATACATACTAAAAGTTATGAACTTACGAGAGTAGTAATTTTAAACGCCTATATCTACACGGTAAACACTTGGTGCACATAACTTACATAGTTACACTGTGAACGACAAGTCATGAAAAGCACTCGAATAAATGATACACGAGACAGATTTCTTCTCGCTATAAAATTTGATCATCTTGGTGATTAATTTCTTGGCTCGTGTAGTCGTATTTTGATTATTGACGATACGAATTTATACTCGCGTATAAAAATACCCTGCAAAGTAAGTTAGCTCGATATCGAATAAACAACGAAACCACCACGTTAACTACACGTACGTAAACGTAAACCGACGTATATTTTCCAGAGCAATATCTATCGTACAGTTTTTTTTCTTTTTTCGCATCAGCTGTAGCGCCAATACCGCACTGTATCTCGAAATTTTCAACGCCGCAACGAACAGATGTGTCCTTTTTTCCTACAATTATCAATTTCTTTATGTTCTGCGTGCGGAGACGGTTTTTTCGGAAATGTTTTTTGGACCTGGCTGGTAGGTAATGCTTCGGGTCGATTTTATAATAACGTGGTTGAAAGATAACGAGAAAAAAGGGCAGAAGAAAGCATGTTGGCATTCAATAAGTACCAACATAAGTTATATCAAACTTTCAAATTGAAAAAAATTATCGATAAAAGCGAGGAAATTACGCTAAAAAATATTTCGCCCGCGGAATCTGTAAAAAAATCTATTATTTTTTCTTCTTGAAGTACATAGATCATTATGACTGATTTCTTTTTTTTTCCTTTCTTTAAAGAACCTACAGGGTGCCCAGAAATATCGAGTACTCCAAAGAAAGTTTTTCATTAAAAATATAGGTTGGCAACGTGAAATACATGCATATGATTGGTGGAATGTTATCTCTCCAGTCCAACAACCAATTATGTGCTATCATTATTATCATTCTTTGTGACCAACCAAAGTATTTTAATAGAAAACTTTTTTAGGGGTACTCGATATTTCTGGGCACCCTGTACAACTACTGAACTTTTCGTGATAGGATTCGGAAAACCATAGGGGGTGGGGGAGGGGTGGAGCCTCAACGTTTTGGTCAAAATGTAAAAAAAAAAAACTCTCAACATTATGTGACATGTTATATAATATGTTTTTAAAAACGCTGAATATAAAAATCGATTTACTTTTTTCATTCGACCCCTTCAACGCTCTCATTAACCCCAAAAAATACCTTGAAAATTGACAAAATCATGTAACATATAGGTGCCTACCTAGGTTATTACAATTTCAGCGATGCTGATCATGGTAAACAAAATGATCTTTGGTAAAGAGTGCACTCAAAATATCTCGTTTTTTTTTGTTATTTTTTGAACGCTGAAAAATTAGCTAATATTTATATTCAACACTCCCAAAAACCTGATAAACCATGCAACGCTATTTTTTCAATCCTAGGGAAAGGGTATTCCCGGTTAAGATAGGTGAAATGGCCCTGTTCTCAGATTTGGAAAATCATGATGGATTATTGTTGGGTACCTCCAATAAAAATTTTCGACCGGAATTTCCGCCCCCCAACCCACCCCCCTTGGTCAGTATAGCCAAAAAACGCGTTTTTTGCGCGAAAAATTCGGTATCCATGAGTGGTGGGGATAAAATTCTGGTACCACGCGGAATGTGTAGGGAAAGCCTGGGCCTTTCAACACGATTTTTTTCAAAAATTTTTATCGTAGTGGTGGGGGTAAAATTGACAAAAGAAAACTTTGAAACGCCACAGCTCCGAACTGAAGGGTACTACACAAAAACTGTTTTCGCCAAAATGTGTCTTTTTACTAGTACTTTCTTCCTACTAATCCATGAAATTGAAATTTTGTCTGCAAAAGGCTCATATTTGCAAAAAACCCTAAAAAATACGCGTTTTTCGCGTTTTTTTGCAAAATTATGCAAAATATGCGAAAAATGTATAGAACAAAACATGTTGAGCGTCGAATTTTACCCTAGAAAACGTATTCAAAAGGTTGTCAAAACGCTCATCTACTGAGCTATGCGCGCGCACACATCACATCTTTGCAGCAAAGTCATGATATGAGGTATGGCACCTCACTGTGCACTATTTGATAAAGTGATAATTGTCACGTTGGCGTTGGTCATGTCGCTACATAGTATGTGACGAAAAATCGCTACTGCAAACTTATCAAAGATTTCTGCTTTTGCCAAAATTATCAAAAAAGTCACATTTTTGTAAAAATTATAAAAAAATTCTAACTTCTGTCGAAATTATCAAAAAAGCACTGTTTTTGATCATAATTGTCGAAAATATATTTTCTTCTGAATGATGTTATCAAAATCCTAGATAATATTTTTTGTAAAAATGAGCAAAAAAACCTGTTGTTGTCCAAAATTTCAAAAATTCCAATTTTGTGACATAATTATCAAAAATTCTTGACTTTTTGTAAAAATTGCCAAATAAGCGCATGTTTTATGCCAAAATGTTCAAAAAATCTTATCGTCGGAATCATTGTAAAAAAAGTATCATTTTAGCCAAAATTGTAAAAAAAATTATTAAAAAATCCCAACTTTTGTCAAAATTTCCAAAAAAGTCCCGTTTTTTGCCAAAATTGTTGAGAAAATACCTTTTTTTGGCGTTATCATGAAAGTCCTAATATTTTTTGCAGAAATGACCAAAAACTTTGTTATTAGCCAAAATTTCAAAATTTCCTTCTTTCGCCAAAATGATCCTAAGAAGTCCATGTTATGTTTTTTGCCAGAATTGTCTGCAAAGTTCTGCTCTTGCCTAAATTGTCAAAAAAATCTCGTTTGCGTCAGAATTGTAAATTATAAGTTCCTTTTTTGTCAAAATTATAAAAAAACTCCTAACTTTGTAAAAATTGCCAAAAACAAAACTCCTGCTTTTTGCCAAAATGTTCCACTTTTTTGACGAAATATTGTGGGCATTGTGGGCAAAGGCCTTTTGCTGATGAATTATCCAAAAATTCTATTTTATGCCAAAATGGTTAGTAAAATCTCGTGTTGGCCAAAATAGATTGAAGGTACAGTTTTTGAAAAAATTGTCGGAAAGTGCTAACGTTTATCAGAATTTGTCTCAAAAGAGCTGCTTTTTCCATTTTTAAAATCAATACTTGTAATTTTATAGGTATTTTTTCTCTCGATTTCTTTTTCTATTCATTTTCTCTAGTTCTCTTTAAAAATAGAAAAATTCTGACCCGAAAAAAATGTTTAATTATACTTGTAAATAAAATGATTGGTACCTATATCACATCAATCTTTGGATAAGATACACAAAGTGTACTTTTTTTTATAGAATATGTAGTATGGGTAAAGGATCTTCAAAAATGCTAAAAAAAATTGATTTTTCAAACAATTTGTCCCTCATGATGGGTCAAGTTTTTGAATTTTGGTAAGATTTGTTGAACATGTATGTATGGTACCTATTGGATTTGAAAAAGATTTTCTTGAAATTTTTGAAAATTGAAATTAAAATCGAAATTTGTATTTTCTGCAAATACTAATTTTGAGTTAGATTTCTGAACAATTTTTGGGTAATTTGCCTATTCTTGGTCACTTTTTGTAAGTTTGACTTGCAATATTTTCATTTTGAAGGATTTTTTTGACCAACCATTGTGGAAACGTGTTTAAAATGAGAAGACTGTGAAAATTATAACTGAATCGCTCGGACCTCAATTTGAATATTTTTGGTATTTTTTTTTATTCAGAGAGCTCATGATTACAATCGAAGCTAACTTCAGTAGATGAGCGTTTTGACAACCTTTTGAATACGTTTTCTAGGGTAAAATTCGACGCTCAACATGTTTTGTTCTATACATTTTTCGCATATTTTGCATAATTTTGCAAAAAAACGCGAAAAACGCGTATTTTTTAGGGTTTTTTGCAAATATGAGCCTTTTGCAGACAAAATTTCAATTTCATGGATTAGTAGGAAGAAAGTACTAGTAAAAAGACACATTTTGGCGAAAACAGTTTTTGTGTAGTACCCTTCAGTTCGGAGCTGTGGCGTTTCAAAGTTTTCTTTTGTCAATTTTACCCCCACCACTACGATAAAAATTTTTGAAAAAAATCGTGTTGAAAGGCCCAGGCTTTCCCTACACATTCCGCGTGGTACCAGAATTTTATCCCCACCACTCATGGATACCGAATTTTTCGCGCAAAAAACGCGTTTTTTGGCTATACTGACCAAGGGGGGTGGGTTGGGGGGCGGAAATTCCGGTCGAAAATTTTTATTGGAGGTACCCAACAATAATCCATCATGATTTTCCAAATCTGAGAACAGGGCCATTTCACCTATCTTAACCAGGAATACCCTTTCGAGAGTCGATGAAGAGAGCTTTGGAGGGTCCAAATCAAAAAAAAAGAAGTCGATTTTTTTCAATTTTCAAGAAATTTTGGGGTGATGGAGGGTTGGAGGGGTTGAATCAAAAAAATGAGTTGATATTCATACTCATTATTCAGAGCTTTCGAAAACGTACAAAACGATATAGGCTCTGTACCCCTCTTCCCTTCCCTTCCCTTCCCTTCCCTTCCCTACCATTCCACTTATATGGTTTGACAAAAAAAGAAAACCTTGCTGTTTTCTGGTTTCGAAAGTTTTCATGCCCGGTGGCTATATCCAATTATATGTCATTTTTTCATAAATTTTAATCAATTCCTCGTGGGTATTTCGGATCTAAAATCTTTCTTGCTACATATTCAATTACATTTTTGCTATCATTGAAAAAATAAAATCCTATTCAAAATCTTTTACTCATATTGTTTTCCAATCACTCACACCATTCATCAATGAATAAAAAAAAAACACCTGCGACAAGACACTTCCACACCGAGGAAAAAAATTCACCCGACGACAAATTTATTCTCACTCAGTGGCAAATTGAACGAGGGAAAAAAGCTCGCGGTACTCGAACCGGCGTTAAATCCTCTCGAAATCGACGCTTCGGTTTCATATTTTCAGTCTACTAAATATCTGCCTAAAGAGCTCTGACAAAATCCTATACGAATTCACAATTCATACACAATACGTTCATTTTGGCAAAACACCACATACGCGCCTTGATCCCTGTACAAAAACAGTTCGATACTCATCCATTACGGATATGTACTTCCCAGAGCGAAATTATTTCTCGCGAGCTTCTTTTTTTCTAAAACATACCAAATAATAGGGCCATTACGAAACACAAAAGGAAGCGTTACGTCAGTTTTATGGCTTTTGTTTATAAAACTTATTTCATTTGGAAAGTTGAAAAACGCGTTTTCTTATTCGATAAAATATTCGTTAGAAACTTTCGAGTGCGAGCAAAAAACCATACTCGACGAGGAATCGTTTAAATGGCGCGATAATTTCGATTTCATTCGTTTCTAGGAAAACGGTTAAACGAAAAATTACATTTCAAAATGGAGTAGTCCGAATGTGACTTTTAATACAGGTAATTTTTTCAGCCAAACGCGTTTGTTGGTATAGCAGCAAAGTGTTGTATGTATTTTAAGAGTTTTGCATGCGCAAGAGGCGTCGTCGTCGTTCATTTTACAACGAATTCAACGATACTAAAACGAAAGAAATTACAGAAATGCTGCATCGTTAAGCAAATAATCAAAGTTGGAGAATAAAAAATTACATTAATAATTTAAAATTTTCGACTAGACAATAACGCGTGTCTTCAAACATACACACGCGCTCGCGGGTTAAACTCAAAAATCTAAATAACCGCGTCAAGACCTCCATTTTACCAACGACCCATTTACCGTCGTAACGTCGTTTTCTGTGCAACGCGCCGTGGCGCGCGCGGCGCTCAAATCGACGAAAATTTGGAAAAATCAATAAGCAAAAACACGACGCTGTTTGTGCGACCGCACCGCCGCACACGTTGTAAAAAAAAAGAATTACATCGTATACCTTTGGTAAAAGCGAATTCCAGCCGGATGATCGTTTTTCATACCATAATGAATATTTTACTGCAGTAGATAATGCTTTTGAGGCAATTTTTCTGATGACTTTCAGACTTTGGCTCATAAAATGGCCGATATATACGGTTCAAAGGGTGTGGAACATGAAATTGAAGTTGTATCGATGAAAATTACCATTTAAAATGGGCAGAAGCGTCGAAGAAGAAATGTTGAAAAGCTTTCAAGCACATGTAGGCAAAATTTTTCCAAAGCTAGAGGAAGAGAGAGAGCGAGTGTTCTTCCTCCACAGAAAAGTGAAACTATCCAAATTAATGAGTTGTCAAGCGTTTATTTCAAAGTTACACATATTTCACCACAGGAAAGCAGTTCAAAGTATGAGATAAAAGTATAGGTCCTAGAGTTCATATTTAGCCCCTCCAAGGCGATTTGAAATGTCTGGACAAATTTTTAAAATCCCACGAGGCTCCAAAAAAATCAAACTGCGATTGTTCTCGAGAGCTGGGTATGGGTAATCGTGTAGACTCCCCAGATAATATTTTCCTAAAAAAAACTTGCTCGTTATATGATTACCTTCTTTGAAAATTTGATTCTTTTCACTTTTTCTGTAATATTCAAATTGGTCAAAAATTCACTTTTGAACTGGACCTCTTGGAATTTTACGGTAACCACGTAAAACGGCCGAGAGAGTGCCCACTATAAGCATTGACCAAAGTTATAGGTTCTGAAGTTCATTTTTGACCTTTCCAGAGTGATTTGAAGTTTCTGGAGAAAATTTAAAAATCACCGAAGGCTCCAGAATGGCTCAAAATTAATAATTGTTGATTCGTGAGAGTTGAATTGAAAAAATTATTCGCAATGGTTCAAATCGTTCAAAAAGTACATTTCTGAAGAAGTTGAAAAATTGCCCTTTAAACAGCGTTTTTGGATATTTTTTTCAATTTTCAAAAATTGTTCAAAAATCTCCTCCCCCTTCCCTCCAAAATTAAACTTTATAGGGCCTCAAATTTTGGTTACGGACATTTAAGAATATTTTTTTTCGATCTAGCTTGATTTCGTTCAAATTGGAGAACGCCAGTTCAAAAAATTCCTATACTAGAAGTTTTGTGATATACTCGTAATCAAGACTTTCATACAAAATTTTTGAAAAATCATTGAAAATGGACAAATTTTTCCAAAATTTTGGAATTTGATACCTTTCACAAATAAATTGAAAATAAAAATACCTTTTTCGACAGTACCTCAAAAGTACAAAGTACAATGGCATTGGCAAATACTTTTTTTAAATTGAGCGAAAAATGCAAATGGAGATTAAAAAGAATTAAACTCTTGAAAAAGATTGATCATTACCTATTAGGAAAGAGTTTCAAAAGAGTTGAGTTGACCTACGATATTTCAACTCTCTTCAAAATATGTTTAATCAGCAGAAAAATTTGATTCAATTTCAAAAAAAAGTTGACTTCACCTTACCTTCAACAATTCAACATTTTTTTCCATACATTTATTGCAGGTTTCAAAAAATGCCAAATTTCAAAAATGATGAATAAAACGCACTTCACATATAGACAAAATTTTTAAAAATAAACAAAATATACGTACAAGTGAACCTTTACAACTCGTAAACTTTGATCGAGCTGAAATTTAGCTCACCGAAATATGTAGCATGTCAACCAGACGCCGAAAAAAATTTTTAGCAGCCGAAGTTGATTTTTCGCTTTTTGGCAAATTTTTGAAAATGAAAGAAATAGCTTATTGGTGAATCAAATTTCTACAAAAAAGCAATAAAAATCTGAAACTCGGTTTGTAGGTATACTAAAGTCGACCTCCCGAATCGATTGGAACCATTTTCCAGTCGATCCATAGCCTCCAGCAAAAGCCGACTTTTCTCCAGCAACTTTAAATTTCTCCAGAGGCCGTTGTACTCAACTTCGGTAGCTGAAAATAATTTAATCTTATTTCGGTATTCAAAATCAATCAGGGTCGATGAATCGAAAATCTGAGGCGACGAGTTGAAAAGTGTACTTTTTTACAAGTTAAAAAACCTCAAATTTTCAAAAAATCCCAAAACCCTCAATTTTTGTAAAACATTGCTTAAAACTTCACCCACCTCCTTAATTCCACCCCCTCCTCATCTCCGAATCAATTGTCGCCATTTTTGGACCGCGGTCTGGAGCCTCCAGAAAAAGTTTGGTCTTTTCTCCAGCAATTTCAACCCGCTCCAGAAAACGTTGTAATCAACATCGACAGCTGAAAATTTGGTTCCGAGGTCTGTTTGATATGCTCCTACAGTGAGCCAAATTTCAGC
Organism: Planococcus citri; assembly: GCF_950023065.1. Classification (NCBI taxonomy): domain Eukaryota; kingdom Metazoa; phylum Arthropoda; class Insecta; order Hemiptera; family Pseudococcidae; genus Planococcus; species Planococcus citri. The sequence continues at coordinate 58,597,150 of NC_088678.1, read as the reverse complement.
TCGATCGGAGTTGACGAGTTGTGAAGGTTCTCTTGTAAATATCAAGAAAAGTTCAGGAAGTCAAAATTTGAAAAATGCAAAAGGTTTGTACTCGAATATACCAACTTTTTATTTGTAATCTCTCGAAAAAAAAGAGTTAGAAAAATATCAACCTCGTCGTCGCATGAGAAGTAAGAATGATTCCTCATTGGCCAAAAAAAAAAATGAAACGAACAGTTTTATCTCATTTTCATTGAAAGAAAGTTTAAAATTCAATGAGCTATTTTCTGTAACGAAATGTCGAAATTTTCGAAGATTTTTCAAAATTTTGACATGTTGTGGGAAGGGGGAGGGGAGGAGAATCCATCACATCATCTAATATGTATACTCCAATATGACGAGTAGACGAAAATCGATGATAATTTCACAAGTTCGGTTACGAGCTAACAATTTCAAGAGATTCGCAACAAAAGTGAACAAGGCGTTGGCAAAGATGAAAAAAAAACACGTTCCATAAAATGACTATGTTGCAAGCACTTGAAGCACTGCTGACAAAAACCAAAATCGGTTCCCCTATTTTAAAAATCTGCATACATTTTTTGGTATTGATCACTACCTCTAAATTAGTTGTTTGAAAAACGATATCATTTTTAGTTTCATCTCGTACTTCATCAAAAATGTAAGATTAATGGAGAAGTGAATTCATTTCTCACGAAGAACTGATTTTAAGTGCACGAGAAAAACACCTGTGAAAAGCTTTCGCAAAACCTGCAGATTCGCGCCTCGAAAATTTCAGTTTCATACACCCACTGACGAAAAAAAGGCAAGACGCTGAGCACGGAGTTAATACACTCTTATCGACTGGCTTTAAAAAGGTATCCAGTACGAGTACACATTTAATCGATTACGCGACACAGATTAAGAACAGTCTACCGCGTGTAATTCGTTTAATTACATCGGATAGGTACCTGTACCTGTGTAACGGCTTCGTTTCACCTTGGTTTATTCGCATCCTTTTCCACGATTCATAAATATAGCGTAGTGTGTACGTTAGGATATGGTACGTCAGGTCGTCACAGACACCAGCGACTAGGTAATTTTCGCCTATATCGTACTCTTACCTCTACACATAATTTTTCCAATCGAGTAGATAAACGAATGTCATTACGTACTCAAGCCAGCCGCCGGATGAATGTCGTTACACAACCGTGAGCATGACGCCATATATCGATTTGTACTTTTCATAGTAACTCGGCCGTCGCCGCCGAAAAATTTACACCCCTCTCGACTGCAATTTTATAGTATTATGGCTTCCACATGAAACTTTCGTCACGATATGCAGCACCGCACCGCCACACCGTAGTAAAAAGCTATTCTTTCACTCGACTGCCGGAATTGGGTTTCAATTACCCAGCTACTGGCCACTTGATTTATTGGCTTCGGTTCAAAATACTACACAGCACCTACCTAACTGAAATGTATAAAGGCAATGTACCCGAGAGGGTTTTCCTCTCACACTCACACACCTAACACACTCGATTCTGCACTTGTAAAGTCGCGTATAGATTTTTTTAAATTATTAATATACACAATCTATACGCGTATTGTGTATTCTTTTCACGCAGACCAGGGGTGCAATTTATCAATTTTTTGTTCCTTTGCGCCTCCTTCGACGACAGTACGGTATTCGCGTATTTTTGGCAACAATCCTATAAAAAGTACGTTAACCTTTACATGCGTACAAATCGTTTTCGTTCGCGTTGCTGCAGTTTTCTAGTCATACCAGGATGCAGTGCAGATTTTAGTTGGAAAGTTTTTCAATGTTTTAGTTTTACTCGCTACCCTTATATTATATTCCTCCAACATTCATTCTTCTTCTTCTACTCTTTCTTCCCCATATTACCAACAAAAACGGTGCTTTCTTCTCATATTGTAGATGGTATTTACGATGCGCGCAATTTTTGGCTTTGGTTACGAGTTTTACAATATATTCGTTCACCGGAGAATAAGTTGTCGCTTGGCGAGGATATTTTTAGAAAATCGATTTTTTTGAGCGCGCGCCGAATAAATCCTGTATTTATTATCAGATTATAAAGATGCCGAGAGTAGACATTGAGATTTTTGGACAAAAAAATAACAATATTCCAGAATTTATTCGCAAAAAAACACACACTGTTCTTTTATTCGCACGTTGAATAAACAACAACGCACTTGAACGAACAAGATGCATGACTGCCACCGAAGAATTTACGCAAATAAAGAAGAATAATGCGACGGTGGGTATTCGAGGGACAGGACAGGTGTGTGATGGTGATAAAAAGCGAAGTTTGTGTGGTCATGGAGACTGTGCGAAGATGAAGATGAGAATATTTCTTCCCCTTTTGTAAAAGAATGTTTTTTTACGCCAAAATACTACAAAGCGGAATGATTTATTAAATGATTTACAATAAAAACGGTATAAATCTGCGTGAATATGGTGAAGGCTTTACTAACGAGATAAAGATGCGAATACAGATTATCTAAACGACAGACGACGGGTCCTTAGCGTGAGGCTTAATATTTCTATATACGCGAATGTCGTCGTTTGATTTGCTCGTTTTCTCTATTCAAAGAAAAGGAATAATAGTACTATACGATACGAAGAAGCATGGCATTTATGGCAACATGTCCGGGATGATTTTATCGTCGAGCTCTTATTAGCAGAGAGGATTAATGCGATCATGGGAACAATATGTTAATTCTTTCAATCGATCGCGATAAGTAAACTGATGTTTGATCTTCGCTGCAGATCATGTGAAATGTATTAAACCACTTGAAATGGTTGAGAAGTCAACAGATGTTCATAAAAATACGTTAACATGAAACCGGAAGCTGCTGAAGAAATGCAGACATCGTTAATTTCTGCAACTGACGATTGTTTTGTGAACTTTACCAAAGTACGATACCGAATTGAAAACATTAACCGTTTCCAGGGCGTTCATCCTGGAAACGGTTTCAACAAAGTTGAATATTCCATCCGAGCGTTCGGTGAATCTGGAGTGGAATAGGTGAGTTATGGGTACCAAAACAAAACCGAACGAACGATTGTTTTCATCGCACAGTTCGGACATCGTCTTCATTCATATACTACATCTTTGATTAATACTTTATCTTATACTCTGTTATAAAAAACACTTACAAAGTCGCAAATCTTCACCACCGCTAGTCCAGGAATAACGGTGTAGCTGGAAGAAATATCGATCCCCGCGCAATTATAGCACTGCGATATTGATTAATTCAGCATCATCATTGACCGGCATAGCGACGCGAATTTTAAATCAACGTTATACCACAATACGTAAAAAATCGAACAATTACAGACCGCATTATTACGAAATAAAACTGCAACGAAACTTTCGACGACGAATTACGATTCGAAATACAAATTTACTTACGAAGAATTCATCACAAAAATGGGTAATGGAAATCGACTCAAGTTTAAATCAACATTTTGCTGGTAACTGAACGGCGACGGCGACGACCGCGACGACGACGACATACAGATCTACATATCACCATAAGCACCAATTTTCAAATTAAACTATTCATCCAAAATTTTCACAGCTTCCTACATAATCCTTTTCAAGTTTTCCATTTATAAAAAACGGAAAAACACACGCACAACACAACCGTAACCAGCACTGGGTACACACTAAAAACAGAAGCTGAAGCTGCTTCAACGGAGAACGAAGAGTATAAACATTCCTTTTACTCTCCCTCTCACTTCGCTTTGCACCCGCACCCACAACAAAATCGTTCGCAAGTGTAAGGGGGGAATTCTCGCGTTGACTATTGGGTGTTGGGTGTATTGGTGTTTCGGTCTTTTGTTCCATTCCAGTGTGCATTTAAGCATTCCCTACATCGTTTCAGCAACGCGTACATGCGCGCGCACGCGTATATAAGTAGTTTTCGTTTTCGTCGTTGTTCCGCTGCTTCTATAGCGTTCGAAAACGAGTTCTAGCAACCAGCAGCGATGGCGGTGTGGCAGGACAGAAGGCTTGGTAATCGGAAGGTCCAGAGTTCGATCCCCGCTCGAATCCAAATTTTTGAAAATTTTTTTTTGCCATAAATTTTTTTTCAAGTGTATTTTATTAATATTGTTTTTATTTTTCGAATAGTATGCCGAATTAGGCGAGGCGAAGCCGAGCCGTTCATAATTTATATTTCACTCGATCGGCATTACTCCCCTTGGTGAGTTCAGACGGAGGCTGGACATTTACCGTGTATGTAGCACTTGCGGTTGTTTATAAAAAAATTGTACTCACCGAGGCCGAAGGCCGAGGGAAGTTAAACGACATAGTATGAACGAAAAGCGACCAGCGCAACCGAGGCGAAGCCGAGGTGAGCAGACACAACGCCCCCCAACACTAAAAACAGCAATATATACGTGATAAATATCCCTTGTTGCTGAAATGCATGTAGGGAATGGTAAAATGCTTCGAGTGTTGTGTTTTTCGAACTTGTTCGCCGTTCTAGAATAGCTTCCCGGAAAATTCGGAAAAGTTTTTATTCAAAAAAACACTTTCGCATAAAATTTTACGAAAATTAAAATTTTTCCATACATCTTAATCGTTTTTATATTTTTTGAAGCAAAAAATCAGCTCTCTTTCGTTTTCGTTTAATTTTTTGAAAATATGAACATTCTTTACGATGTGTTTTTCGGTAACACTGATCGCGATTACGGGTCAAAGAACATTTTATTTACGTCAGGTAAACAACATTGCGTGTGTGTTTCTTTGAAACCAAAGGGTTCAATTTTTCAAAAAATTTTCCGAAAAAGATGTTAAAATTTTTACCATGGCTGATGCCGTTATAAATGATAGTGATAAAGCAACCGAAGCTGGATTCAATGGGAATCAGTGGGTTAAATTGAATGTCGGTGGAACTTGTTTTTTAACTACCAAAACAACTTTATCAAGGGACCCTAATTCGTTTTTGTATAGACTTTGTCAAGAAAACACAGCTCTAATATCAGACAGAGTAAGTTATTTTTTATGAAAAAATTTAATAATTATTCCAACAATTAGGTACTTCAATCGTTCCTCGTTACATAAGACGAAACATTGAATTAAACGTCTAATCTTATCATTACTTTTGGATTGTTGGGCGGATGACCTAAGTTGAAGTTGAAAGTTTTCAAGTGTTTTTTGTCATTTTTACAGGATGAAACTGGAGCATATCTAATTGATCGTGATCCAGCTTATTTCAGTCCTATTTTAAACTACCTAAGACATGGAAAACTGGTCATTGATAAAGATTTGGCCGAAGAAGGTATGTATTTCAAATTATACGTAGATGTATGATTTCTTATCAAACGTGTGACTAATATCGAGTTGTGTTTCATCGATATAGGTGTTTTGGAGGAGGCAGAATTCTATAACATAACAGAATTAATAAAATTAATTAAAGAACGGATATATCATAGAGAAATTAGTGGACCTTGTAAAGAATTAAAGAAAAGAGTGTATAGAGTTTTACAATGTCATGAAGACGAATTAACGCAAATGTTATCGACTCTTTCCGATGGATGGAAATTTGAGCAAGTGAGTTTGTTCTTCGTAGTAATTGACTCATCAGCTTCGGCGTATAAATCATGATTTTTTTCTCTCGTTTACAGTTGATAAATATAGGTTCACAATATAATTACGGCAATAATGGCCATTCAGAGTTTTTATGCGTAGTGTCACGAGAATTCGGTGTATCAGGCAGTTATAAAGAAACAGAATCTACTGATAGAGCTAAGGTTCGTCCAGTTCATTTTGTTACGGTTTCATTCTATGTAATATTTTGAATAACCTGATGATTGTTTCGTTTGCAGGTTTTGCAGCAAAAAGCTTCTAGAAGTTAAATGGCAAATTGCAAGCGATAGTGTATATTTGTTCTCCTTCAAATGTACCTGTGTACAAAGTACATGCATTATAGTGCGAGCGCTAATATACGTCGAGTGGCGCACGCTAGAGAGCTAGAAGTAGACCCTCTCTTCAGAAATTTCGCTGCATTTTTCAAATGATAGATGTAAACGTTTTCTCAAAATTTTTCTTTGGATTAAATTTTATCTTGAATTGAAAAATTCAATTGTTTTTTGGAACCATCCATCGGTGAATTCAAAACCTTTGAAAATCGCTATTAAAAAAACGAAAATTTTTGCTCTCTTTTCGCTTCTAAGTTCATGATTTTGTTCATTCCTTTTTTCAAATTCTCGGTGTTCTTCTCCCCGTTTTAGGAAAAAAATTTCAACTAGATATCGTTCATTTGAAGCGTCCTCTCCCCGCAACAGTGCAACGGAAAAATTTGGGTGCGCCACCGTATAAGTCGATGCCATCACAATAACAATAATTGTGCCTTATGCGTCGTATCAGTAACTTTTTAATCATATTTTGTAATATTTTTGTATTTTGTAATTATTTAAAAAATACATTTCGTCACTTTTATTTGCTCTATTTTCGATTTAAGCTCATTGTGAATTTACTATTTTAATGATTTATTGTGGAAATTATGATAATAAATTTCAAACGACGTTTATTCGCTTTCAAAATGATTAAATGCTGACGAACTCTGAATAGAGTGCCATCAAAGTTGACCTAAATTCGCGAACGTTTGTTCATCAAGTTTTTTACAGCTTCCATTGTGCAATTCACAAATTAAAAAAAAATTCTGACATTTCTTCTTCTTTTTTTGTTGAAAAAACGACAACGAATAGGTATAAAATTTGCATTTTATATGACATCTTTTCGGTTGCTTTTTTGCTAAAAACAGAACATAATTTTTTTATTACTTTCGACACGCGAATATTTACCTTTCTGATGTAAAAAAGTGAATGACTACGATTGAGGTAAATTATAAATCTTTTATTCACCATTATGCGTAACGTTAATTTAAAAACAGGACGTCGAAACAGATGTTTATTATATTACAGGAAGGCGCTATATTTTTCGTTGTTCCGGTATATCGTGTATGTGTTTTTCAACTCATATCGTATCGTTCCCTGTAATATTCACTTTCCCTTGTGTTCGACGAGTACTACACATACGTTCGTCTCTCCTGAACAAAAATTATTTATCTAAATAGGTACTAGAATTTTTATTCTGGCAGTGTTATTTCGCCTAAACTATGGGTTTATTGGATGATTTTATTGGAATCGTTGAATTTATTCCCAATATCTATAAGTACCTATCTAACTATCCACTACGAAATCCTCATCAACCATTCGTTAAAAATAGTGTAATAAATGAATTACTAAGGGAGGAGATCCGCCTTAGTTAAACGGTTTAGAGTTTGAATTCGTTCTCACCATACATCTTTTAGTTTGATTATGGTGATGCTGTCACAATTTATGTCTACTTATTACACTATGTTGGATGATCTCGCGATTAAAAACGTTGTTTGTGTGATAAACGAATACTTTACGTTGAGAGATAGGTAAGCCGATTATGAAAGTTTAATTCTTTAGACGAAATATTTATTTTCAAAATGATCACGAAAGTAATTTCCATCTCGTTTAGTTCAATGTTATTTCATAACTACAAATATAATATGAATTAAGTAGGCATCCTTAAACGAAATTATTGGGTTTTTTCCACAGGTACCTCTGTGAGAAAAAAAGATGACCATTTTTATTTTAATGATAACAATAAATCTGAAACAATCGATTCATTTATAATTTGAATTAATTAACCTTACACAGCCTATAATAATCTCTTCATACAGTCAAAATACATTATTTCTCAACTCGTCAGTTCTTGCGAATAAAATATTAATTTTTATGAATTCTTATTGTAGGATGGAATGACAAAATAATTGAAAATCTCGACGTGGAATTTTTCGCACAACATGTCATTTCCAAGTAAGATAGCCGGCCTGCTATTTTTTCTCGTTTTCGTCGATGTCACATTTAATCAAAATGCGTCCAATTCGCCAGTTTCACGCTCAAATAGTAGTAAGTTTATGTTTTTTGAGATATGCTCCTATAAAAGTCGGTAGGTATAGTTTTTTATGCGTTCGTTTGCCCTTCAGTATGAGCTTTAGGTAATAGGCATCATTTCCCGAAGAAGAAAACTCCGAAACGAAAGTAGATTGGAGCAGGTAATAACTCAAAAAAATTCAGTCGAGATGTCAAGTTCCCCACGTTAATAACGAATGACGTCATCATTTTATAATTTTTTTTATTCGTAAAAACTATAAACTAAAACCGCATAGACATAATATCTGTAAGGCATTCATCATTTACAGAATTCAAGGCGAATAATCTAAAAATGTAATTATTTCCAGCTGATACGAGTAAAGATCACTGCAATAAAACAGTCGATATTTACGATGATATCCTGAGTCCAAAAATAACACCCGAAACTTATGGCAAACCTATGCACTGTTGGTATCGTTTCCGATCATTTCGAGGCACCACTCCCCGGGAATGGGTACTTCGGATACGATTCAAAAAATTCAAGTTTGGTACTTTAGTAAATGCTACAGGCTGTGTCGGTGGATTCATGCAGGTAATTAAGAGGGTATACATCTGTTTTTATAGATGAAAGTAAGGCTTACATGTGCGCTATTTCATTAACAACTCACGATTTTCTGAAACAGATGTACCTACCTAACTTATGTATACCGATTTAATAATCAAATCAATAACACATAACACGTCGCACATCGAAAAACGAAAACAATATACGCATAACTTTTTATGCCTAGGTACCTACTTTTTGAATGATTTTTCTAGATAGTTGATGGTAACGCGAAAACAAACCTCAGTAATAGAAAAGATCCAGGAATGTTCTGCGGAGAAATTGAACAAATGCAAACATTCATTTCGGAAACGAGCTTTGTGAAAATATCATTTCAAACTGATAATTTTACTGATCAAACTTATTATAGTTTTGACACCAGAGCAGAACAAGAATTTGATTTGTATCCGCGTTATGGCAAACATCCGGAGTTGTATCCAAACAGAAGGGGTCAAATTGTATCTGGGTAGGTATAGTAGATATTGAATTTGGATAGATTAATTCAAGAATATAGCTCAAGCTACTCATACTCAACAATATTATAAAAAAAAAACTGTAACCATAAATTTAGAACCTACTGCCAAAGATTATTCAAAGACTGTAAACTGCAAACATGCTACGTTCAAAGCCCCGCATACCCCGGGGTATATCCTCGAGGATTACATTGTACCTATCAACTCAGCACTAGACTACCTTTCATTAAATTGTACATAGAAAACGAAGAATTCAACGTAGACGGTCAACGCTGCGAAAACATTATAACTTGTCCCATGAGACCAATTTCAGCCGGTAAATATACGAAAATAAAAAATATGCTTATTACACTTACAAACGAAATGTTTTACACCTCGGCAGCGAAAATTAAATGCCGATGTTATCGCAATTTCAGGAATACAACACTGCCCTTACGACTATTTGAGAATTTACGACGGTAAAAATGCCAACAGTAAAGAAATCGGAACATTTTGCGGAATGGGAAAATTCCCTTTTTCCATTATTGGAAGTAGTCAGGATCTTTTCGTAGAATTTATTACCTCGAGGGCTGGTAAGCTTTTATGATTTTTATGAATTACTAATGAACGTTGAAGTATACTAATTTATTAGATTTTTTACGAGACAAAATAGAAAACTTTCGTGTCACGAGTAAATAAATGAACGTATAGGAGTCGAGTCGAATATAATTAAATTTTAAATGTAGGTAGCCTAATTTACCTATTTCTAATAAAATTCGAAAATTTTCACATAACAGGACCGCTGCTGAATACCGGATTTCATTTCAACGTTGGTAACTGGCCAGGACATGTGGAAACAGCGGGAGTAAAAAATGGAACCTGTAACTGGGTACTATCGAGTAAAGATTTAAATGAATTGGGCACAACCGAAGGTATTTTCCTCTCTATTGTGCATTGGTACCCGCCGCGTATGCGATGCACGTATTTAATTCAAGGTTCACCTAATCAAATAGTCAGAGTGTATTTCCCTAGGTAAATTCGTCATTTTCCCTTCAATTAAATTACCTATCTGTAAAATGGAAACTTAAAGTCGTTTGAATTTGTTCGCAGCTTAAGAATTAATAAAATAGAATCTCCAATCGAACCTTTCGACGGCGACTGCGGAGAATCGTTAACCTTATACGATTCAGATCAACCAGATGATTCGAAGATTATTAAAACATTTTGCAATACGTTTTCACGTGCGATGGAAAAACACGACTTTATTTCAACTAAAAACTCATTGTTTGTCAGTTTTGACAGCAAAACCGGAAGCTATTCCGGGTAATTAACGTCATTCTCCTATAAACCTTTATTTTTAATTTAATTTCATTATTTGACACATCGTTTGTTTCGTGCCAGTTCTTCGATATATTATTGGGCTCATTATGATTTTTTCAACAATACCAAGTTTGGAACTCCGGTACCGGGTACTGATTGCGATGAAGAATTTTCAGCGTGGAAAAAAGAATCCGGTGTTTTTCGTTCACCCGTCAATACGCTAATTTATAAAAAAATCACTGCGGATACAATTCGATGTCGTTATAAATTCATCACCGATCGTAGAATTTTCGCCCGGGTTCTTCTCACAGTAGACTCGTATTATTTCAAAGTACCAACAAATTACTACCTGTATAAATAATCTTAAAAATTTAAAAACCTAATTAAAAATCTTTTTCAGCCTCATCCATACCGAACTACATCTTGCCTGAATTGCTGGACTGAAAAAACGGATAAACTTGTCCTATGGGAACCTTCATTAACACTTAATGAAACCAGACTAATTGAAGGAAATTCACCCAAATCCGTTTGCCTATGTACAAATGGTACAGAAAGAGTCACAAAACGATCGACATTTGTATCTTTAACCGAGAGTGCAGCACTAGAGATGCAAATCGAGCCGTCATATTCAGCGGCTAACTATTTCAAAGCAAATTTTTCCCTATTCGAAGCTACGTATAAATTTGTTCACGGACCGCTATGTGGGCCCGCTGTTTATAAACCAGCTATCGAAGGAGAGCTGCATTTTCCTTACTTCGAAGCTTTAGGTTTCATCGAATCTCCACGAAGTGTACATTGTATATGGGATATTCAAGTGAATAGAAATCACGACTTATCTCTACACTTCGAAAAAGTTAAATTTGTTTCTAGAGATTGCCAAGACGGACGTTTAGAGATACATTTACCTTCAATGGATAAAACATTTTTGACAATTTGCGGCCATAACGTAAGCGCTGCTTTGAGAGGATTCAGAATAATAACGATGGGAGAAATTACACCAAAACTGGCCACAGATCATAATCGTTACGTTCAAATCCATTTCATAGGACATACTACACCAGCCAGAGCGAGTTTCAAAATTGTGTGGTCAGAATTGCATCATTTACCGCGAAATGCCGACGGTTCTGTAAAAACCAAAACGAATTAAAAATAATTTTTGTACAATTTCACGCGCGTAGTTTCATTAAAAACCAACATTTTGCATATTTTTACGTTTATACCTACCATAAATAAATTTTTTCAAAAACTACAAGCTTCAAATCAATAATATATAATTGTTGGTAAAAAAAAAACATAACGATTAATATGCGGAAATGCATTATGAAATGAGGTAACAAAAAATCACATTTTAGACCTGCTAAATTACTTGATACGCGCCGAATACGCATTCCACAATTGCTTCTTGTATTCTTCGGCCGTTTTAGACGGATTCTGAGCAGTAATGATGGCTCTACCGACCACAGCGATATCGGCTCCTCGATTTGTTATTACTTCTTCTGGGGAGTTATACTGTTGTCCCAGATTATCGTTTTTCGCTTCTAAATTGACTCCAGGGGTCAACTGAATCATTCCTGGTTCGCTGACAGTTGATGCAGATTGACAAACCATACCAGAGACTATGTCTGAATAGGATTTAGCAAGCTCCGCAGTTTCTACAACAATATCATATTTAATATGTGAGATCAATGATGTGAATTATTCAAGAAAGTAGCTGAAAGAGATTAATTTTCTTACTTTTTGTATAATCGGGAGTAATCAAATTATCTTTGCTGCTCAGCTCAGCGATTAAGAAGACGCCGAAATTCTCATTAAAAGTTTCGGCATTTTTGATAGCTTCCAAAACACCGAACCCAGGTATCGAATGCACTGTAACTAGATTTGCCCACTTGGAAATTTGATTGAATTGCAAACGAACCGTATTTCCAATATCGGCGAGTTTTCTAGAAAAGAGATAAAAAAATAACATTGAATAGCGACACAATATTCAAAAACACTTTTCAATGCGCATCTTTTGAATTACCGATCTTCCATGAGCAAAAAATTGTAACGGACAGCTTTGCTTTTCAACTCTTCGAGTTGTTTATCCGAATACGAATTTACAATATCTAAATGCACTTTAAAAATGCAAATATGAGGGCCAACTTCATCAGCTAACTTCAATATAGCATTCATATCGGTGACATCAGCAGCAACACATAAATTGCTCTTTTTCTCAGACATAACGGAGAGTAATTTAGCCGCAGCTTTGGATTTGCAATATTCTGTACGGTTTTCAAACGCTAATTCGGTACGATTCACAGCTGAAAAAAAAAAGAAAAGAAAGAAATAAGTATTAGGTATGCAAATTTTTGAGAGTCCAAGTATGTTGTATTAGTAAAACTAACATTTCACAACATCGACAGCAGATCTCTTTACTTCTTTGTGTCCTTCGATAATTCGTTGAACGGTTTCAGAATCTATGATGCCTTTATTGCTTAAAACATCAACAACCTAAACATAAAATTTTCAATTAAGATACCATAAAACGAGAATTTAAGAAAAAAAGTGCAGTAAATGGTAAATACCTCACTCAAACTGAATAAGCAATGCACATTGTATCCCTTATTCTGTATATTAGTGACTCCTCCTTCTTCACGATTGAAAACAGCGATCACATCTTTCACTACTAAGCCAGCTTTTTCAACATCCTGTAATAAGAAACACGGTTCTATAAGATTCTAAAATGCTGCGGATAAAGCTGTACAAAAGACACTACAAATTAGTCCAAAAAAGCAACAGCAACAATGGAATGACAAATAAAAGCTGTAAACATAAAAATGACAACTACAAATTCCACACGGAAACAAAATGTAGAATGAAACCTGTTTCGTACAGTGATGAAATCGTACTTACATCTGACTGAAACACCCATAAGTAGTATCTAATTCATAGATTTGAAACAGATTAATTATTAAAGAATGCAATAGAATTTAAAAAGTAATGCTTATTTCACCTACAGCAATGGTTTCCAAAATACTAGCTCCAGTTGATATTACATCTTCTATTATAATGCAGCGGTCTCCTTGTTTGAAACTTCCTTCAATCAACTGCTTAGTGCCATAGCTTTTGGGCTCTTTACGTCTCATAACCATCGGCTTATCGCTTTTATTAGCGACCAACGTAGCCATAGGAAGAGCTGTATACGGTACTCCGCAAATATTGTCATAGGTTACTTCTTCTTTCTTCAAACACTCGTGCAATGCGGTACATAGGTCATTCTGTGGAGAAAAATTCAGAATTTAAGATTTAACTAGACAGTCTACACCAATAAGATTAGTTGGATAAATGATGAAAAAAACTTACCAATACCAAAGGATAAGAAATGATAAGACGAAGATCAATATAATAAGTAGACTCGCGACCACTTTTCAGAGTAAATTTACCAAACTTCAAGCATCCGATATCGACGAATGTGGCGCACAATTTGGTCAATTTGTCATCCATGTTTAACAATAAAAAATTCGCCAAAAATTGAAGGAAATTCACAAAATTTACGACAATTATTACGAGCGTGATTCGCCGGTGTTATTATCACAATATCAGTACTACCATGCTGCCCTTGATTGTCCTTGAGATGGTTTAACTAGTTCCATTTACCTAGCCGGTTGACAGCTAGCTACGCAGTACGCAGGTAAGCTAGGCTGGCTGCCAATTTTTTTTTTTATAGGCAGTGACCAGTGATGGAAAGAAAATTTACGATCGACGTATTAATTTGATCGAAGTTGAGCAGAGCGAGGTTGCACGAAATATTTCCTATTTAGGTACCTGCCTACCTATGTAGTAAAATATGATCAATAAGGCTTTTGACGTATTGCGGGTTGCATATCGGTTTGCCTGAACTTTATCGGTTTGGTGGGCATTCTTATCAGTGAGTATCAAAATTTCATATTTTGAGCAATTTTCACAAGGTGTTTTTGAAATGTATAGCTTTTATTTAGTTTTTTCTTCAATTTTAAACACTGTTAAATCCTGTAATGGAAAAAGATCCTCTCTTCGTCGAGTTTTAAAGAAGTTGACAAAACGTCTTTGAACCTCGACAAAGAGCGGATCTTTTTCCATCACAGGATTCAACAGTGTTTAAAATTGAAGAAAAAACTAAATAAAAACTATAAATTTCAAAAACACCTTGTGAAAATTGCTCAAAATATGAAATTTTGATACTCACTGATAAGCATGCCCACCAAACCGATAAAGTTCAGGCAAACCGATATGCAACCCGCAATACGTCAAAAGCCTTATTCAATTTGAAAAATTAACGCATCAAAATCTGGTTTTCTACGTTCACCAAAAAATCAAAATTTCAGAATTAAAACTCGATAATAAATTTTGAAGAACGAAGATGTATTGAGCTATCAAAATCACAACCATGAACATAAAAACACTTGAAACAGTTTCAGGTCCATGGGATTGAACTATAGACTGAGCATCAGCATAATACATATATTCCACTCAGTAAATATGAACAAGATGCAAGCCTACTCGGCGTATACCATCACATAACTTGATCATTAAACGAGAAATTCTTGCCTCGGTTTTTAATGAAGGAACATGTCTATTAGAATACTTCTACAAGTGAGAAAAATCCATCGTCACATCGAAAAAGTACAAAAAATGTACCATGAAGTAGAAAAAAATCGAAGAAAATTCAATTTATAAAAATGAAATCGAATGTTACTAAATGATGATCCTCCTCCTTCGGTTCATCCCTTGTTAGGCAAGCTACAGAAATCTTTGTGCTTTTCTGTTTAGGTAGGACTCTTAATCGTAAAGAAACATGGGATCGTACTTACTAAAAACGAAATGAAATACTGAATAACAATCATACATGTATATTTTTTATAAAATATCACGCACTGGGAAAATAAACAATAGCTTTAATAAATTAAATGTATAAAAGTTAAGACAAAATTTTTTTCAAGATGATCGTTCACGAATCATAGGAATGTAATGAAATTCAATACCATTTTTACTACAAGTACCTTGACTACCTCCACAAGAGAAATACATATTATTTGATATTACTATTTCATCTATTAAAATGTTGAAATAATGGTTTTGAAATCTATTTTCAACTACAATTATGGACAGATAAATTTTCCCCTCACCATCACAATAATCCTCAAAAATTTGTCCGAGGAAATCTAAATCATGGATGTGATCTGGACTCCAGATTTAGACAGAAATATAAAATCTTGTATAAAAATTATTTTAATAGCAAATACGTAAGCGATGCCCAGAGCCTAAGGTGATGAACATCTATATTTCAAGGCTCTCGAAGGAATGAGCGAAGACGAAGCAAGAATTTTTTTTATTTTAACCACATAACCACATAACCATGACTCGATCATGGCCCCTTCAATTTTTAAAGTAGGTATGTTGATTTTTGTTATACGTACAAAACAAAATATCGATACCTGTACTTAACAATATTTTTTAATGTAATGTAGAAAATCGTGCACAGACGAAATAAAATAATAGTTTCATTAAATTAAAATAAGTAGATAAATGAATAAAACTTACCATTCAATCAATTACAACGGTGGGATAGTTTCAATATTTATTCGAATGCCCCTTCAATTTCGAACATATCTCTACTAATTAACGATCTCGTTTAGAACCAGAAGAAAAAAAAACAAAAATAAAAACGCGTAAAAAGTATCATAAATAATATTTTACTAATTATTTTTCTAGAATACGAATTAATTTGAGGTATTATTAATATTTACATTTAAATTTTGCATTTTTTCTGCCATCTGATTATCTGTAGATTCGGGCAAAGCTACTAGTGGCGTATGAGAAACATCAAAATCTAAGTCAGCCAATAAATCTACGTTAGATTCGGGTTTCTTTTCAGACGAAGATGCGCTACCATTAACGCTATATGTTGACACACCGCCACCTTTATTCGACGACGCTTGCATGTAAGTCATTGAATTTCGATTGGCTTGTAAACGTTGACCTTCGTCGTCAATTTTTGGAACAAATTTTTGGGTGGTATCTTGGCATAGTTTAGGATCATTATATTGGTATCCGTATTGGTTGTTATAATATTGCAGTCCATTTTGGTCGTTGACAATGGCACCATTGGCAGTATCGACGTTATCGTGTGAAGCGGTATTATACTGCACCACGTAACTCCTACCGTCTAAAGTTTTCGAAGTTGATTCTATATTCGTGGTGCAATTCTGTCCAGCGCTGGTATAGTAATGCGACGTGTTGTACGTGGACGCATCAACGCTTACGTAATTAAAATCGGGCTTGTTTTGGGTATCGGCAGAATTTGGCGTACTCTGTATCGAATAGTTGTTGTAATGATTTTGGGTATTTTGAACGGTATTATTGAGCGACTGAGCGTACGAATCGTAATTCACGTTTGGATAAGCGTAAGACGAAGGATTATATGTGTTTTGGGTGCCAGTGTTATATGCAAGTGTAGCAGCATTCGCATAAGCCGAAGTCATATTATAATTATCACGCGCACCAGCAACGTAAGGTGTTTGATTGACCGCACTTGAACCGTAATTAACGATAGCTGCGGCGTTTGAAGCTGGCAAGTTGTTCGTCGCCGAATTAGCTGGCGTAGCGTTGCTGTAATTACCGTACCATTGAGGCTGGGTATTGTTCGCAGGCAACGCGGTATTCTGTTGAGCTGGTACAACTGGTGCTGGCTGTTGCGTCGATGATTGCGGAGTATTAGTTGTATTTTGAGGAACCGCGCCCGTCGTATAAGGTTGCTGGTAATTTGACGCTGCATTCGTCTGATACCACTGATTCGGATAGTTAGTCGGTTGATATGTCGCCGTGACGTTGTATTGTGCAGCGCCGCCGTACGACTGAGCAACATTACCAGCACCATAGTTTACAGATGGCTGATACGCGGCGGTATTCGAAGTGTTTTGAGAATACGTAGACGCAGTAGAAGGCTGATTTACTGAAGCGAAAGTTGTTTGCGGTTGATAAGAAGTCGCAGGTTGACTGTACGAATATCCTGCGTAAGAAGAAGGATACGTTGAACCGTAATTAGTCGTCGGTAGAGAAGAAGCGATTTGATTTTTCGTATCAGTCGGAGGTTCGGTCGTAGTTTTATTCAAAGCGGATGCCTCAGAGCCAACAGGAGGCGGTCTTGTAATAGTAGCGTAATACTGATTCGACGCGGCGACGTTCATATTAGGCGCAGCAGAAGGATACACGTTCGCAGCGACATCACTTCTTGGAATGGTGGCAGATCCGGCGGATAAACCGTAATATGGATTATAAGGTAAAGGCATTTCGTTACTATCTTGCTTCACGTATTGTTTATTATAACCGATGTAATCTTTTAGTTTAGGTGTACTCGAAGGTGCATCCGACAACGAAGGAGTACGCACAGGTTTCTTCGTTTTATCGTACATTTGCATACGATTATCCTCTTGTACTTTACACGTACCTTTAAGACGACTCAGTAATTTTCTAACGTTACCTTCGAGTTTGCTGTAAAATTCTAAACCTTTCGATGCTTTCTTAAGCACATCGTCAGATACGTCAAAACTCTCGATAAGAGCGTTAATTTGCGCACTTCTCTGTTGCATAATTTCATAGGTCGCTTTACGAATCGGAGCGTAAGCAGCGTATGCATTTGTTAGAGCGTTTAATATGTTAGTTTGAGCGGTCAAATTCTGTTCGATCACGTTTTTCTGAAATGACAAGAATTTATTAGAACTGATAGCTGAAGAAAAAAATATCATTTTCAAACATTACTTACCACACTTCGATGTTTGGATATTTCTTGACCGACCATTTTAGTAAATTTATCATTTTTTAAAACGAGTTTTTGAGTGATGTCGTCATCTTTCAAAGATTCCCTGAATTTCATCATCAATTGCGCTCTTTGATTTTTCATTTCTTCAACTTTGTCAACCAGTCGACGTAATTCTCTGACGATAGCTTCCTCTTCGGGAGCTGATTAAAATACATAAAAATAATAAATAATTTGGAATGAGATAATTAGCAGACACGATAGACTCAGTCCCTCAAAAATCAACTCACCTAGTTCAGTAAGTACTCGCGGTAAATGCTGTTCCAATTCTTCTAGAGGCAAAGTAAGAATATGTAAGTTGTTAACATGAGCCGAAATAGCATTTCTTAAAGACTCGTTCGAATCCGTCGCTTTTTTCAATGCTTCTGCATATCTATTGGCTTCGCATTTTAGCTCAGTCACGACAATCGAAGGTTGAGGAGCGGTTCCCATTATACGATGATAATCTGCGTCAGCCTTTTCTTCATCCTGGATCAAAATCAAGGATTTATCACAGGTTTTAACAATTAAGAACTTGATGTCTAGCAGTTTAAAACTTACAGCAATTAATTTTATAACATCTTTCATTAACGAATCAACTTGATACTGATCTTGTGTCAATTTATCCATCGCTTCGTTCAAGTCTTGGATTAGAGTCGGTTTTGCTTCGCATGCAGCGCATCTTTCAACCAATTCCTAAGAATAAGAAATACATGTAACAACTTTTCTCCGTGAATTCATTTCAATGGAACTGAAGGAAAAAGAATACCTCCGGTAAACTGTTCAAATCTTCATGAGGATGCAAGAAATCCAATTTGAGAGACTGCATGAAAGAAACCAATTCTACATCTTTTTCCTCAACAGCTGAGCTCACACTTCTCAAAAGTTTAGCTTTTTCTTCGCTGTAAATAACACAAATAGGTAGGTTATTTTATACCAGTTTTTAATAAAATGCAAATAAAATATTATTTACCTATAAACCGAGGATAGCTGATGAACTTCTAAAGAAATCAATCTCGCAAAAATATCTGGTCCTGAGATTTCAGGATCACTGAAATCGAATTCTATACATTTTACCAACACGGCGCCTTTAATTTTTGGCAAGTTATCTATCAGTGGCACTTCTTGATGATAGATGAAATCATTTTCACTCACAGCATTTTTTCGTTTACCTTCTACAACATCTCCAGTGAAACTCATCGCTTCGTCTAGTCCCTAAATAATAATCACAATACGGAAGAATTAGGTTTTCTCAATAATTCAAAAATTAATATGTACTTGCGATTTAAAAAAATATTGTAAAACAAAATAATACCTTGTATAGTTGTGGGAGCTCGACACATTTTGCATGTTGCACAGCAACTTTCAATTTCTCTGCGGATGCTTCGAAATATGCAACTCGTTCACCCCATTTTTCATCTTCTTCTGCTTGCATACCCATAAATAAATAAGATACGCACTCGTAATAAGCTTTTTTGTATTTCACGTAATTAATCCAAACCTGCGAATTGAGAAATTATTAATTTCATATTCATAAACCATCTAGACTCACTTCAGATGAAAAATTTCAGCTTACATGGGAATTTTTAATATTCACGTCAAAAATGGGCAATTCTTCTTGTTTTCCGTGAGTCAACGCGTTTAAAGCTTGTCCATAATATTCGCAAATTTGGGCAGCAACTTTGGCTAAGTAAAACATTATTCATAAGTAACAAACCGTACTTCACAACAGTAAAAAATGAATTCCAAATAAAAAATTTACCACTTATACTAGGTTTCCTGTTATCAGTGATACTTTTCTCAGCAATGCATTCTTGAGCTTGAGCTAAACAGAGAGGAATCAAAAATTGAAAGAAACCAGGATCGAAATCAGCTCTAGATTTCATCGAATTTATAGTTTCCAAATGCTGAAATAACAATAAATGAAAATATTAGTACCAATATTTCGTGAATGTAAGAGCTATTAAAAATTAAAAATAACCTTGAAAGCCCAAGCGGCGCACTGAAAATGAGTGCAAGCAAATTTCAAGCCTTCATTCGTAGTTCTATCATCGGCAGCTCCGAGTTGAGTATGAAGTGCTCCCACATTATACATAGTGATGATATATTCTAAGCGAAAATCAACAGTTTTCCTAGACATGAACGGTATCAATGGTTTCCTAAACAGAAATTAATTCTTATTGCGCAATTGTTAACAACAACCAAATGTTCGCACAATGATGATTAATGAACGTACCACGAAGCGTCATTACCAGTCGGACCATACTGCAACGTTGAAAATCTTTTTTGTAAGAAATGTAATTGACAAAAATAACGTTTCAGTATGGCACATCCATCAACGTCTTTGGTCGGATTCATAGCTTGTTGTCGAAGTTTCTCCAATGATTGGATTTCATTGGTGTAATTGCTAGGATCTTCTTGATAATGAAACCGTATCAACTAAGAGACAGGACATAAAGAATCAGTCAATCATTCGCTGGGTTCCGTTAGTCGGTAATCAGACAAAATATGTAGATGTATAGCTTACGTTCATCAAATCGGGCCCAAATTCAGCATGCTTTTGTGGATTAGATTTAAGCTCAAAACAGAGCATAGGAAGCCTAGGTACGGCTTCCATCTTACACCACTCGAGCGACCAATTCAAACACTCGAGTACAATGCGATTTATCGAATGGATTAAGATATATCTAACACAAAACCATATCACTACGAGTACCGACAATCAATTCGCCAAATTTTTTAAATACACCTAATCGGAATTTTTAACAACAGGTGATTCACAGACGCGATATAATTCTAATACATTGTTTGAAAATTTGCGCATCAAGAACTTCAATAATAGCATGTAACAATTTAAGTACAACAATAACTCAAATACATACGCGAATGTAATCACAATTCAATTTGTAATTTAGCAAATTTTCAATTCAGACCTAATTTTTTATTTAATCAGGTTCAAGAATCAGTATGGTTCCTTTTTGTGTAAAAAGTTCATCTGAATCGAACACTCGGATCAGTGATAATATTTGTATTTACAAAAAGCTCCATTTTAATTGGTAGTAATTTTTTAATTCAAAAAATAAAGTATTGTGATTGGTTGATTCGCTTGACATTCGATTCTCGATTTTTGACGCCTCAACCTTTGACTATATATACATGGACTACTATCTTCATTGTCGCCGATGAAGCCGAAGTAATAGAGGTACTAGATCGGGAGCATCGGGAATTTTCATGCGCGCGCAGGAATCCCACCCACCCTCACACCTTCCAATCACGGTGAACCACGGAGCGACGAACACCCTCCTACGTTCCAACGACCGCTTCGCTCGTTGCAACGAAATCTCGCGCATGCTCAGAGCCCATGTCCCGATCTAGTACCTCTATTGCTTTGGCTTCACGATTCCGTTCAACAACAATAGGAGATAGCAGTCCATGTATATATAGTCAAAGGCCTCAACAAATTCGTTCTTTTCAGGGATTAGAATTTTTTTCTTCGAATCAGAGCTTTTTGTGTTTTTATTTTCGTTCGTCTTCTCTCTCTCTCTTCTTCGTTATCACTATGTGAAAAAAGTGGTGATTAAAAAGTGAAAATCCGGGTAAAAACTTTTTTAAAAACTTCATCACTCTCCGATTTTTCAGTTTTCGCTTTTAAATGTGCCTAACATTTAGTGCCGAACACTTCACTATCGTTATTTCGTAGTTCAGCGAATTCACTTTCAACATAATACCATGAGAAGATTTTTCACACCGCTTCAGCTTTTGAAGCAACACAGCAGCCGAGGTGTAGCTCAAGCTCAACCAACTAACCTTAAGAAAATTCCGAAATTCAATCCTCAAAATCAAAACCATCTCGCTCAAGCTATAGCCGAAGCATCGATGAATCAAAATAAATTCATGAGAAAGGAGTACGACAGAGAAACGTTTGTAAAGCAGTTCCCTAGAGCAACGGCTATTCTGAATATATGTAAAAGTTACGAACTGAATGAAGAAAGCATCATGGGTGCGATAGAACGAAATCCCGATGTATTAGATTTTGACCTTTCGAATATTTCGGTGATTCTTCATCAATTCCAACAACTCGGTTTTGGTAGAAATGCTGTTTCAACCATAATTTCGCAATATCCTCACGTCTTGCAATACAAAGAAAATGATTTATCAAACACTATGGATGCCTACCGAAAAAAACATTTTGGCGAACGATTCATTATCAAGCTATTAGTTTCGTATCCGTTGCTGTTTTCACTAAGTGATGAGGAAATTATGAATAGACTTAGTAGAATCAATTACTTGATGCAAAATAGAATCAGCAGAACAACTAATTTATTACTGCGTAATCCTTCGCTCATGTGTTGCGATTGGAAGGAGGTCGAAGAAAAATACGAATATTTGTACAAAACGATGCGTGTTGTTGAAAAAGATATTAGTAGATCGCAAGCGCTGACTTTACCACTATCACATACCATACTTCGACACACGTTTCTCGATCGAGCTGGTGTATACGTCAGACCTACGTTGAAGGATGAAAAAAAGGGTTTGATTGATCGCAAAAATCCATCTTTGGCGGATATAGTTGATACGAACGATGCGGAATTTGCGCGAAGAGTGGCCAAAGTTTCAGTTGCTGAATTTGAAGTTTTCAAAACCCTTATGCATTACGAAGATGAGTTGGAAAATGACGAAGATGATGATAGCGAACTAAATTTATCTAGCGAATTTGATGCAGAATCTAAGTAGTTTATTGTTGTGAAAATGTTTTAATGTTCCAAATAAACCATTTCTAAAAATTTTTATTCATGATTAATATAATCACGTTTAAAAATTCCATCTAATATGGTAAACATATATGTGTATACGTACGTAACAACGAAAATAATTCTAAATTCTAATTGACAATAAGGCTGTTAGTAAAAAGGAGAACCAAGAATACAAATATTTCAATTTAAAAATGATTTCATAGATCTCATGCAAAACCTGAGCTCTTCGATAAATACAGTTTTTTGAAATAAAATAACAAACTAAACTTATTATTATTTCAATTAAAGGTAACCAATCAGTATACTGAAGATAAATACGCAGAAACGGAATTTTACTTGCTAACATCGGATAAAGTGGTATACGGTTTAATGTCTCACGACAGCCATCTGCACTACTTAAGTTACATATGTATATTATAAAACGATGTCAATTAAATGATGTAGTATACTTATATCACTACGATGATGCTATGCTAAAAAGGTAATATTCGCTTATGAAATTAGTTTTAAAAGTTACTCGATCGATAGAACATTTTTTATAATGATAAAACTAACAACATCAATATATGTAACTCAAATCGAATAGGTAGGTATTCAAAACATCTAAAATGATTAACGATTATAAATGTTTCACAAAATGAAATAATTCTACGTAACACCAACAACATCAATCTAATATAAAAATAAATTAAACATTTGGTTATGGAATTTATTGTCATACGTAACAATACTGCATATATATAATCTATACACGCCGAAAAAATAATACTCAAAATCAGCGTAGACTGGATCGTGAATTGATTGAATCCAAAGAATCGAGTAAATGACCTATTAAATTTCCATCTTTACCACTTTCAGATATGAGGCTATGTACGGTTAAGGCTAATTGCAGCGAGTCATTAATATCAACTGGTACAACAGAGTTTCTGGTATCCTAAAATCGAAAACAGTTAAGTAAATTGACATTTCCTTGAACCCATGCTAAAAATGATCAAAAATCACGACTACTTACTAAAGATTCTATCCACGTCGTAACTACCGGAGTGAATTCGGAATAATAACTAACATTTTCATCTAGCATAGCTTTGATTCTGTGTCCGAGAATTATTAGCAAATGATGACCTAACTGTTCTTTCTCATTAACGGACGGTATTATCTAGATACAAAATAATAAATGAAATGATGCGAATAACGGTAGCATTCACTACGAATGATGAAACTAACCTCCTCGGCC
Source organism: Planococcus citri (assembly GCF_950023065.1). Lineage (NCBI taxonomy): Eukaryota > Metazoa > Arthropoda > Insecta > Hemiptera > Pseudococcidae > Planococcus > Planococcus citri. The sequence goes on along the minus strand of NC_088678.1, from coordinate 58,573,055 downwards.
AACCTATCGTAACCGTAAGTGTACAGTTCGCATATCTGGTGTCTCTTCAACGGGTCTACTGGAACAGACCAATCGTGAGCTAATGTAAACACTTTACTAATCCAATCGACGGATGGTTTCAATTTATCAGCGGATTCTAACACCTATTGGCAAAAAAATTTCAATGTATTTCTGCAAAAGTGCATTTTTTCTTATAGTCGAACGAGAGTCTCACCTGAACGGTTGTAGGTTCTACGTAAGGTTTGAGTATTTCATTGATAACATTGGTTATTAATTTCTTTAAATAGCTGCATCGATTAACAATGATTTTTTCATCCGGATTCGGGTGATAATATCCTTCTTCTGACTGAACGTTGGTAAAAAGCATTTCAGCGCTCTGCAAAAACAATTTAAAATTTAAAAATTTTGATTCTCTCAAAAATTTAAACAATCAACAATTATAACTAACCGAAGACGGAAACAAAGAATCAATCGGATGAGTAATTCTCAAAGGGAATGATGTTAGAAAATACAGAGTTCTGGCGCACTGAGACAGCAAATAGAGTAAATCTGCATTGGCTGGTTTTTGTTTAGTAGCTAATTCGATCAAAGGTGGAGTTGTACTTCTTGGCGAGAAAGCATTACCTTCCCACAAAGGTTCGTACTTCAGAATAGGTTTCGAAACCACTTCCATATCGAAAATAGCCTGTAGAAAAAACGTCGATGAATGAAGCAAAAATTTTCATCGATTGAAGAAAAATTTCATTAAATCTCACCTCGATAAAAGTATCGATAAATTTCACCCATAGGTTTAAAAACGCAGTGAGATTTTCTTCAGCTATTCCAACTTCTTGCTTACACAATCGATCTTTCGGCAATTTACCAACTTTATTAATTAATCGGACGGCTGATTCGCAAATCAGCGACAAGTGAGTGGTCCATATTAAGAAACAACATCCTATAAACAAAATTATGAACTTTTAAAATGACTCGAAATTTCATCATTTTAGTAAAATGTGTATATAATTACCGTGTTTGATATGCGGGCAACGAATCATTTGTAAAGTAGCAATCGCTGCCTCCAAAGGCCTCAGATCGTTGATGCATTTTTTCCAAGTGAGAACATATTCCCAAGTCATATTGGCTAATAATGAATTGGCGTTTAAGCTATACGGGAAAATTGCGACCAATTTCTCCAACAAGTCGAGTATTTCTTTTTCATTTGATTTTAAAGGTCTAGCCTCGACGCTAGGATCGATGGTCAAGGCGATCCCTTCTTGTATTCCGAGGAGAGATTTCTTCGGCGATGATTTATCATTGATCAGCACACTGACGTCGTTTAAAAATAGTAATTCGGGATTCAATCCCATGCTAACGATCCATTTAGCGACCAATTCCGATATCGAACCTGAAACGAAAAATTAATTAATTTTTTCTCCTTTCAGAAAAGAGTACTCGTGTCCTGTGACAAATTTACCTTTGCCTTGTTTCAAAATTGATGATAAAACAACATTCGGAGGTTCGTACGGGACACAAAATAAAGTAGCAGGTAGTCTTGAAGGTTGTTGTCTGTAATACGATAAATTATTCGTTAAAATTTGGAAATAATCAAGAGTAAAAATGACCCACGTACTTTAAAACTGAATCCAAGAAAGTGATGTCTTCTAGCTGACCAATCAATAAATTCCAGTCGCAATCTTCTTGGGTAACATTTTCCCAATCTGCATGAGAGGTGAATTCGGTTTCGTTTTCATTATCTTCTTTATTGCGAACAATGAAAATTAAATTGATAGATGAAAATTACTCAAAACGAATTTAAATCAATTTGCAACACCAATGACGTACTTTTCATCTGACTATTTTGAATATTCGAAGCAATGGCTCGGCAAACAATAGCAGCTGTAATTGCAGTTAAAGGACATTCGCTGTTTGCTAACTGAGATCGAATTCGGCGCCAGTCAGTTTTGATATCTAAATCAACGAAACCAATTAAAAATTGTACTGAAATTTCTGACGTTGAATAAAAATTAGTTTACCATCTGCTTTGTAAATCTGAAGAACAGCGTTAACGATTCTGTATAAATTCAACATTTCCCTGACCATAGTTAAACTGAGAGGTTTACTCAACCAATAACGGAATATCAAGAATAATAAATCGTGTTGAGGGAATTTACAATGTTCGCATTCTTCTCGCCATTCGTCCAAGTCACATTTACCGTACATGACGCCGCTACACATCAGATCACCTGTACAAAATGAAAAATCAAAATTTGAACCCCGAGTTGTTTTTTTCTTCAATCGACACTAGTACGAGTACGACTTACTTATTTTATCCAAAACTTTATTGGAAAGATTAGGATTCAGTTTTAGATTGGAAGTTTTGTCAAAAGACGATAAAAACATAGAGAATTCTCTAGTTTTGGAAGCACTTTCTTCGGAAAACGTAACACGTTTTTGTTTATTACGTGAAGTGGGTAACAATGCCATTAATTTATCTAATTCGTCTTCTTTCAAATGTAAAATATCACAGGCTTCCTGAAAACGTACAAAAGATTAAGTGAAATGAAATAATTCAATACAAAGGAGAAACTTCGACAATTAGGTGTACCTGAATCAAATTTTCTGAATCATCTACAACGGTAGAATAATCCGGCGGTAACTGATACATATTATTTACAAACTGGTATAATTTCGACAGATGTTCTAAACTTTCTAAATTTATGTAGAAGTGATCATCGCGTTCTAATAAATCGGTTTCTGAAAATTAAATTAGTAATAATTAATTCTTCGATACACCAAACAAAAATTATGAATATTAATAGCGAATATTAGTTACATACCGACTGAAAGTCTATCTTTTAAAGACTGCAAAAAAGCGAGCAGTACGTCGGAAAACATGTATTTATTAGAAGATAAGGAATCGACAGCTTGCTTTATGACGTCGGCTGTTCTCAAGTTTTGAGCCAAATTAATGGATTCCTGAATTAATTTATCACGTTGTTCGTTTTCATCTTTGAGAATTCTCGTTATGTTCTTCAACATGTGAATATCCCTTATTTTATCGTTATTCCTACTACTGCAAATATGAAAAAAATATTAATACAAAATTAAGCCTCTAGGATTTTTTTTCTTCTAGATTTAAACAAATTACTTCAAACAACAATAGAACGGAATCACGATTTCTTTCATTTCGCCATTAGGTTCTATAAGCACGCAAGTATTGTGAGCATTTTTCCCATCGTATAGCCCAATAATTCCATAATTCGCGTTAAGCACTCTACTATCTTTATTTACGTTGAATGATACGACTTTGGGACCGAATTGCATTGTCCATATTTCAACGATGCCTTTTTTTGGAATGTTAATAACTAATAGTTGTACTCTTCTTCTAGGCTGTCTTTTCTTATCTACGTCTTCTTTTACAAGTAACCAGCCACAATGAGCGTCTCGAAAACCTTTCAGCATTCTGAAAAATTTAATATTGTTACAGAAAAATTCAGAATAAAATAAAATCAATTAAAAACTGAAAAATACCTGATGATTATTCCATAGTTCAAGTCGACGATACAAATACGTCCATAGTTATCAGTAACTGCAGCAATATCGCCCAATGGGGACATAACTATCGATGTACCTTGACGTCCTTCGTCAGCCAAGCCAAATCTAAACGCAAAAAAAATTATTATTCTAAATTGTTCATTGAAAAGGATTTTCTCTTAGCAGAATGAAACTAACCTGCATCCCATTTCTTCAGCTGGTTCCATTCGAACTTCAGGTACTTTAGGATTTGGTCGAATTCCCAATAACCAATTACTAAAGAATATATTTTTCAATTAATATCGTGCCGATCCGTTAGAATACATCAGATTCAAAAATTTGATACTCACGGAACAGACTGCTCAATGGCAGATTTTAATTTAGTGGCTACAGCTTTTGTAAGTTCTGATAAAATGGGTTGTGAATCATTTTCAAAAGCATAATGAAATCCAATAAATGGTTTACTGCCAACAGCCGCAAACAGATGGCAATGTGGCGGATTATTTTGATACCTAATATGAGACTCGATTAACGTACATTTAAAAAACTGAGGACGTTGATAATATTTTGATTACTTTGCATTGAAGCCTCCAACTAAAGAAGCAGTAAACAAATGGTCGAACATATTTGTAGGTACTGGACCAGCCACTGCACAAGCTTGAATGTTTTCTTGACTCGAAAAAGCCCATTTTCTGTATGTGAGGGTGGGAGCTATTGCGTTACTAGCAGTGTTTGAATGTACTGGAAAATGAATTTTTGAAAAATGTGTCATTTGAAAATGTTTTAGAAAACTTCAGATTCTTAGATCATTTCAATACCTCGAGCGAGATGATTTCTGCACGCATTCAACGTATTCAATACTACAAACCCAATTATGGAACATATAACCGTTTTATATAAAATATGGAGATCTTCGTTTTTTTCCGCTTTGCTATAATACTGTGATAAAGTGGAACTTTGTATTGTAATACTTAGAACACCCTCATCATGGAACTGTTGAGAAAGAAGCAATGATCCCATCTAAAACACATCGAGTGATGAATAATCAACAAAATCACAGCACATTGATTGCGATGTGAAATTTTCATCAATTACTTCAGTATAAAATCGAACGTATCCTGACGTGAAACCAACAACAATACAAGTCCAGTCTGGTGTGGTCTGCGTTCTGCTTCTTTTCTTCGCCGTTGAAATGGGTAAACATAACACTGATGTAATCAGTTCCCTAAACAAAAAAAATGATTTGATATAAAATTCAGAATTACAAAATTCAATAAATCCGAATATCAGAACTTACTTATCACATTTATCTGGTATACCCTGCCAAACAATATGATAGGTCATTTTGACTTCTTCATCATTAGAATTCCATTTCGCTGTAAAGATAACGGATCATAAAATTTGATGAAACACACTGATATACCTACTATAAATCTACTTACATTCCATTACGACCATTTTATTACAGTAGGCAATAACCAGTATATCCTTAGCAGGTGAGTATGATATCGCACATTTTGGTAACCAATTCGTTTCGACGACATCTGAAAATAAAGATGACGATTTTTACTTTGAAATTAGCAATTTACTTACTTAGGTATCTGATCAAGTACTTCAAAAAAGGCATAGAAAAAAACAATTTGTTGGAATATTGACAGATGAAAGAAACGTTTTCTACTTTGGTAATTAATTCTATACATTAAAAAATCGAATAAATTGGAATTACTTACCGCCAAACAGAAACTTTTTTATTTTATCCAATTCCAAAATCCTGGCAAATGTTCTTAGCTCACAAGACATCGTACAAATTTGAACATAATCAGGTAATTGAAAATATTATCATTCGTAGTTCGAGTACAGCTACAGATTGATCAAATTTGAATGGCACTTCTACATCTTATCCGGGGCCAAATGTATCGCAAATGGAATAGTATTTCTGCCAATGAATTAATGAGTTATTGATTTTTATTTTATCAGAAAATACATATGATAACGAAACACGGAAAATCGATTTTCATTTCAGGAAATTTTCCAAACAATAGTCTACTTACGCAAAATTATAAGTTACAACGTCAACCGTCATCCAACACTTTTCTACGCGTAATAATTAGCAATCAATATTATTAAAGCCACAAATTTGAGATTTTAAGTTTCTGTTTTCAATTCAAAGATAACTCAAATTGAGATTCGAGATTGAACTCAAAACAAAATAAATTTCAGGGTCGAAATTCAGACGAAGGGGGAGGGAGGGCCAGAACGCGATCTCAGTGTTGTTTAACTTCCAAACGTAAAAAAAAATGCTTGTAATTTTTTTTCTTTTCAAATGGCTACTCTGAATATCTCACAACGTGCTTTCATGCTGCCTGAAACGCTGAAAGTGGAAATTCTTGGAAATTCGCTTTTTTCATCCTCGTTGCGTGTGTGTGTGTGTCATTTGTGGGGGAAAAAGGGAGTGAAGGGATTGAGAAAATTCTAGAATTCAACAATGAACAACTGAAATTTGTGATCGAATATTCTATTTTGGCCGGCGTTTATCTATTGTGAAAACGTTTTTTATATATAATCTGTCGCAAATTATCGCGTGATTGTGCCATTCAACGCTTTCATTCTTCCTGTAACATTATTAGTTAGCTAAATTCTTCTGCCCGATTCAAGAGTGAATGATACAGCATGAGTGAAGTAAGTGGTTTTCCATTTCTACCTTATTCTACAAAACACGTAAGTTTCTCTATTCAATTCTGTGTTTTACAGCAAGTTGCAGTTCTGAAGGATAAGGGCAATGCCGCCCTGAACCAGGGAAATTTTGACGACGCTATCAAGTTTTACTCCGAAGCCATAAACTTGGATCAAAAAAATCATGTGCTATACAGCAACCGATCAGCTGCGTATTGTAAATGTGCGAAATACACCGAAGCTTTGGCTGATGCAGAAAAAACAGTTTCTATAAAACCAGACTGGCCAAAAGTGAGTTGTATTCTATGCTCATGTTGAAATTTTTTTTTCGAATTTCGTCTTATCACGCACTTGATGTAATTGTGCCTATAGGGTTATTCACGACTTGGTAGCGCATATTACAGTCTAGGACAGTTTGAAAAAGCAGTTGACGCCTACGAAACGGGGTTGAAGTATGATCCTTCCAATGTGCAAATGAGAGACGCCCTCGCAGACGCCGAATCTCGACTTTCGATGAACAATGGATTCCCTCAGCCTGGTGGAATTCCCAATTTGTTCGATAATGTTAATTGTTTTGCTAAATTACAAGCTGATCCTAGAACGAGGCAGTTTCTCAATGATCCCGGATATGTTCAAATAATCAAGAATTTACAAAGTAACCCTAAAAATTTGCAGTAAGTTGATGGTTTATCACTCCTTTCTCGTACGTATGTCAGTCACAAATTATTGGCTTTTAAACTAATTTTTGTTTTTGTTTCGTGAAGACAGTACATAGAAGATCCCAGAATATTAACAACCCTTAGTGTACTTCTTGGAGTCGATATGACTTCCGCTGGCGATTCCATGGATGTTGATCCACCAAGCGCATCTCAAAGTGAACCTAAACCAAGCAGTACACCAAAAGCACCCGAACCAGAACCCACCGAAAATCTTACCGATGATGAATTGAAGGTGAATCATCTTGAAGTTTGCCCACAGAAGGATTTAACGTCTCGGTGTGTCGAATAAAGTATTTCTTTATATTTCATAGGCTAAGAATGAAAAAGAGCTGGGAAATGCCGCTTACAAGAAGAAAGATTTCGAAACCGCGCTCAAACATTATAACAAGGCTGTGGAATTGGATCCTACTAATATGACTTATTACACGAATATTGCAGGTATGGATCAATCTTCTTTATGGCATATTCTATGTTTTCGAGACGACTAATTTTTGAATATTTGCAGCCGTTTATTTCGAACAGAAAAATTATAAAGAATGTATTGAAACTTGTGAAAAAGCTATCGAAATTGGTCGTGAAAATCGTGCTGATTTCAAATTGATCGCCAAAGCTTTCGCTAGGATTGGTAACGCGTATAAAAAGATGGAAGTAAGTGACTTTGCTGATAAGTTAATGTTTATCAATCGGATGATGAATATCTGGATGAATGATGCAACATGATTTTTCGCAACAACTATCCAATTGATCCTCCTGACGATTCATTTCTGTATTATACACGTATATTAACTTTAATTCGCTTTGATGAAATAATGATGAAAATTGGAACATTGATTTTATGTGATGTACGCAATATTTTCCAATTGATCCTCCTGACGAATCATTCGAAGCGTTTTTACTTTATTCTTCGATTAGTTGTGCATGATGAAAATCGGAACATTGATTTTATGTGATTTACGCAATTTCCAATTGATCCTCCTGATAATTTTACATCGAGAATTTTACCCTTTTCTATGATGCGATTAATTTGTTCTCTGACGAGTAATGAAAGATAAACCTCACTGAGAAACGCACGTTTCAGTACCTTTAAGTATTTTAATGATGAAAATTGAATACACAGACTCATAATGTTGATGTTGTATTTCTAAGGAACCGCTGAATATGTTTTTCAATTATTGATACGTTTTAAAATGATGATAATTTGTGCCAGAATTATTGATGTTGAATTTCTCACATCTAAGGAACCTCTGATATATGTTTTTATTTCCTTGCTTGAATTGTGAACACGATTTTTTCATGTATAATAATATTTCTTGTATCAATTTACAGGATTTGAGAACAGCTAAAGTTTATTTCGAAAAATCCATGTCCGAACACAGAACTCCGGAAGTAAAAACTATCATTTCTCAACTAGATAAGAAAATCAAAGAAGAAGAAATTAAAGCCTATATTGATCCAGTAAAGGCAGAAGAAGCAAAAGAAAAAGGAAACGACTATTTCAACAAAGGTCAGTTGATTAAGACAGAAAAATTTACTCGAATTCATTTTCAATTTACTAATTACTAATTTTCATTGTTTAGGTGATTACGCTGAAGCTGTTAAATTTTACACAGAAGCCATTAAACGTAATCCAGATGAGCCTAAATATTACAGTAATCGAGCAGCGTGTTACACTAAACTAGCAGCATTTGATCTTGGACTTAAAGACTGTGACAAATGCGTTGAATTAGATCCCAAATTTTGTAAGTTCGGTCTCTCGTGTTTTCTTAATTTTTGAATTTGAAAACTAAACACATCATTTTCTAATTTAATGCGTGTTAATTAGTGAAAGGATGGATAAGAAAAGGAAAAATTTTACAAGGAATGCAACAGCCTAGTAAAGCCGCCTCAGCATATCAGAAAGCTCTCGAACTTGATTCTTCCAACGCCGTAAGTTCGGTTTTTTTTTTTAAAGAAAGTTTGTAAATTTAATTTGAATGCGTTTGCTAAATTCTATTTTGAATTATAGGAAGCACTAGAAGGTTATAGATCTTGTTCCATTTCTGCCAATTCCAATCCTGAAGAAGTTAGAAAACGGGCCATGGCAGATCCTGAAGTTCAATCGATTCTTAGAGATCCCGCTATGCGTTTGATTCTCGAACAAATGCAAAATGACCCTAAAGCACTATACGAGTAAGTTTCAAGTCTGTTTTACGTCGTACGAAATTTATATTTCGATTGGCTAACCCTTGGCTTTTTTGTTTTCAGTCACTTGCAAAACCCAGATATTGCTTCGAAAATTCAAAAATTGATGGACGCCGGTTTAATCGCTATTCGTTAATGTAGCATTTGTTCATTCGTACGGATAAAATTTTTCTATTTTTAAAATGAAATTTTGTATCGTATTAATTTTTTGCTTACATATTACATTCATAAATTAAGTAGTGTATTTCTTTTTGTTTTATGTCGTTGGTGGACATTATTTTCTTGCTGGGAGGGTTCTTGAGTATATTCCGAGTGTGTGTGCTGTTTATGAAAATATAGTTATTCGTTTCTATCGATTAAATGGTAGCGAAATAAACAATGTATGTATTTATGTAACCCTAATACTTAATTTGAATTTTCCATTTTCGAAAAATAAAATGTAATAGCCTATCTTTCTAGAAATTACTTTATTTTCTTCCGGTATAAAACACAATAACTCAACTAAGCTCAGTATGATGCGAAATGAAATCAAGGTAGATATGTCTATTAATTGAACGCGAGTCATGAAATGTCAAACAAAACAAAATTAGTACATTCATCATCGAAATGGTACCTACGTACAGAGGAAAAGATTTTCACACGCGCGAAATAAATATAGAATAGGTATAAATTTAACGTTGATCATGGAACTTAAAAAACAAAAAAAATCAGTACATTGATAATCGAAATTATACAAAAAAGAAAGATATGTACATTGAAACACATTCACGAATTCCATAACGCGAAATGAAATTTCTTAAATGATAACTCGACACGAAATACGAATCACGAAAGTACGAACAAGACAAAATCAGTGCATTAGTCATCGAAATTCTACATAAGAGGGAAAGACTCATTGAAACATATTCTCGAATTCCAAAAGGCGCTGGATGTTCTGGGACGGGATTTTACTTCAATAGAGAATAATTCTTCAAGCTTAGGGTACTTCAGGTTTTTATTGTAGAACCAAGGATAAACAGTTTCCCTTTTGTTTAACCAGCCTTGGACCATGAGAGGGTATTCGCGATTTTTTTCTAAAAACAAAAAATAAACGTTATTATGATATGAAATGAAAAACTACGGTGAATATAGTGGACACTAGACACGTACTTGAAGCCCAACTAGGTATCTGTTTTTTGGGATTATCTTCATCTTCGCTGGAATCGCCTTCCAATACATTGTCTATTCCGTATTGAGGAATTTCCTCTTTAGCGGCTTGCTACAGTGAAATATTCTCAAAATGTGAGTAGGGTATGAAAACTTTAGAAAAAAAAAATGGAATAAAGAACGTACCGTCTTTTTCAATTTTGCTAGCCTAGCAGCTTCTTCTTGCTGTTTTCTCCTCTCCTCCATTTCGGCAGCTTTCATAGCTGCGAGTTGTTTTTTCTTCAAATATTCTTCCTTATATTTCTCATCTTTCAATTTCTGTATCTGCTTCAGTTTTTGTTCCTTTTCTTTCTCTGATTTCATCGCAGCCAATTGTTTTTCTTTCTCGGCGGCTTCTCTTTGAGCAGCAACTTTACGACCTCGTTCTTCTCTTTTTCTAATATGCAAAAGATCGTTGAAATGAACTGCTCGTGTAGTAAAAATTAAATTTCATAAATACTCATTACCTTTGTTTTTCTTCGGTACTGGCTCTTATCATGGCAGCTTTCTTTTTCTGAGCTTCTAATACCTTCTCCTTCGATATTTTGACATTAGCATTTTTCTCTTGTAGAACCTTCGTGTTTGCTCTCAACACTCGCGCTTCCGAAACTGAGGATTCGTCTTCAGTAAATACTTCTTTTTTCGTGTTACTAACCTGTCAAGAAGAGAAAAAATTTGAGCACAAGAACTATAAAAGCCAAGTATTCTCATGATGCTACGTGGTAAATCATTTACATTTGAAGATGTATTTTTGATCAGCGACATGAGTTTACTCTTATCGGGACTTTTAATTGGCAGTTTACTGGGAAGAAGGTGTCCTTTAGCTCGTTTTTCAAATTCTTCAATGCGTTTCTTGACCGATTCTATTTTTCCGCTGCTGCAAATCGTGTTTAGCTACAGTACGAAATCAACAGAAAGGAAATTTAAATGCTGCAATTCTTACCGAGCAGCATCGCTGGTAGGAGTTTTGTTTTCTTCATCTGAATTCGTTTTTTTCGCAGCCATATCCGTGGATTTTCGAACTGCCTTGGGGGTAGATAAAGGTGGCGATGTAGGCGTAGATGCACCAAGTGGCTGTTTCATATCGGCAGTACAAACTGATTCTTCCAAAGCCGAACGATTATCTTCGTCTGTAAGTTGTAATTAGGTAAATTCAAACTGAGCGTGAAATGACCATACGCGATTAATATCAAAACGCACTTCTCTTCTGTTCGATATCACTGGTACGTCGTATTTTGGTAGGAGGATGGCTCGGTGAAACAATGTAGGTACAATCTTGAACACCATTTTCGGATTTTCCATTTTGCGGAATAACATTACTCGGTTTGAGTTTCGTCTAGGTACGGACGGGAAAAGCAGAAATGAAATTTCAAACAGGGAACAGAATATCCCACAACAGATAGTAGAATGAACAAACCTTGGACGCAATCCTAGAGCTTCTTCTGATAATCTCCGAGTCATTCGAATTGAATAGGTCTTTCTGGGTTGTGTTCACTTTACTCAATTCCGAAGGGTTTCGTCTTGAAGCTACATGTACACAAAGACGTCAACTCAACATTGTATAATTCAATAGAACGTTAGCCACTCAAATAAATGGCAAGAACTGTAAAACTATACGTTCCGATAGCATATTATTACTGTACCAACCTCGGGATGATTCGCGTTTATCTTTAACCTCCTTCTTGAATTTGGGTATTTCAGGGATCAAAAATTCATCCTGTTTCTTTGGTTTATCATTCAATAGGTCAGCGTACTTGAATTCTAGCTCTGAGATTATGGACTACATGTAAAAATTTGCATCAACAGTCAATTTTTAGTAATCACAAAGCGAACTGAAAACATCAATGACAAGACTTACTTTCAAGGTATTTTCCTTGGATCTGTATATTTCGTCCACATCTTTGAAGAATTCAAAATAATTGTCGATACTCTTGAAGGCAACTTCCATTTTTTCAACTTTAATTACCCGAAATTATACAAATTTAAATCTTTAAATTGCTGAAATAATCACACACATGACGACGCCATTCATAAATCGGTGTTTATCGTTATTTTCTATTCGAAGCGGTAACATTCAAAACAACCAACCAACAAAAGAAAAGAAATCATCAGTGCAGACACTTGACCAATACAAATTTTACTTTAAAAGCAAAGTGCGGAGGCACGTAAATTTTTAATGAAATAATTTTTTTTGCAATTTCCACATCCGGTTTCAACACATGTACAAAGTTTCTGATTGGCCGAGATGATCCATGCGACAACAATGTATACCAAAACAGCATATATCCAAACCCTCACACATTAGAGCACCTTCACTGAACGAACGTTCAGAAACGTGATTCAAGTTCTTATCATAACTTCATAATTCATAAATCATAACACAAATTATTTTTACTTTACAGCAACTTGCGTGCGAAATTATTAATTATTTTATTTTATAGACTCGAAAATTTTCAATGATAGCCTACACACGTAATAATTATTGCTATGAAACAGCGAAGTTATAATTTTTTTTACACTCGAAATACTCAAATTTAGGCTACTATTCTATTCTATTTTACACTACGCAACCAATGAATCAAAATTATCGAAATATTACGTAGATTATTAAATGAAGTTTACCAGGAGGAAAAGGTACTCAGCTATTGTTGCACTTGGCCGTTTATAGGTACATATTATTATATATAATATATTGAACTATTGAAATTATAGATTACTGTACTCGTAGTTGGCGTAATATTTCCGCTAAATTCGTTCGATACATCAACTGAAAGAAGCAGTACTGTTCGCCATTTGTGATGCTAATTGCTAAATATTTGTACTTTGATCGAAGTGAAAGACATGGGGTGATGTACTGATGTACGTAGAACTTAGAAGTTGAAAAAACAAAAACCCTACTTGCTGACCATTATTTTGCTCTCTATTTGGAGGAGTATTATTCTTTTCAAAGGAAGAACACCACGAAATGATATTATTATCCACAGTTTTATTAATAATCATTTCCTTCTATCGAAAATCGAAATTAATTAAGTAAATTCCATTGCAGGTCAGCTGGTGACTTAATTTGTATACACTGTAAAGTAAAACGCAGCATCGGACATAGGATAAGTGATAAAAATGCTCTAGGGTGGTCGCATTCAGCGGAGAACGATATTTTCCATACTTTTCGCTAGGAGGTGCTCTAATGTGTGAGGGTTTGGATACATGCACCAAAACACATGTGGGAAATGCGCGGGGAAATGAAATGCGTAATACTGCATGGCAACATTGTAACAAAAACGACTCCGTGATAAGAACTAGCATCAACTTTCTCGCGGAATCGTTCCGTAACAATTCCGCGGCCATTATAAACGAGGTTTTAGTAACAGACTAACAGAGGTGAAGTGTGAGCTAGTTTTTAATGAGTAAGTTCATTATTTTGCTCGATTTTTCATTAATTTACTGATTTATTTTAGTCAAATGTTAATATTTTAACGTAATTTTAATTACTGAATCGCTAAACTTTGATAATTTCAATACTGAATTGGCAATAACGTAACAATAGATCAACGGTTCGTTGAAACATTCTGAGTTTTCGATTGTTCCTTTTATTTGTTAGTAATTGCGCATAAATTGGAAAATTATCTTTTTGAAGTGTAAGGCTTGATCGAAAGTTAGTTATTTTCAGTAATTAACCGCACCGTGTGTTTATTAAGTAATATTGTTTTTCTTACGAAACATCGCTATCACATTGTCGAAGCATTATGGATTCATTCGATATTTGTGATAGATAACGTGCAAATCAATTAGAGGTATTTGAGGTATATCTCTCTTAGTTTTGAGTTTGTTGAGTGAAATTGAATGTTGAACTGAGGGAAATCGCTCAAGTTTGAACGAATACGTGAAGCAACTATGTTTCGGTTCAAAATTAATAATTAAAAGAGCATATTATGTTATGCTATGAACTTGTTATCTTGTAGATGTTTTGGTTTTACCACATAGATAATTTTATATACATTGTATGTGTTTCAATATCGAATGCACTAAAGTATTGTGATACTTTTTCTGTTAGGTTAGGAGGAATAACTTGACTCATCCTCAAATTGCGGTTTGAATGGGATAAGAGCCACATAGGCTTTATTTGAGTACGTGTGTTTGAGTGCTTGGGTGTGTGTTCGTGTGTGTGTTTTTTTACTACCTACTATTTAAGTGTAAGTATTACATTACTCAATTTCGTAAAATTTACAGCTCGCTCTAATCGATCGCTGTAATAGTGGGAATAGTGCTTGCTTCTAAGCTTCGTTGTATCAACGGTTTGCATATGAACAGAATTCTCATCTTTTGGTTGTTTCTCAGGTGATTTATTATATAAGATTTCAGTATGGCTACCCTTACGGAACAAGCTTCAAAGTTACTGGATTTCAGTCAAAAATTAGACATAACGCTGTTAGATAATGTAATCGGTTGTATGTACACTGGAATCGGAGATCAGGTAACAATCGCACGTTTTGTGTATTCTTTCAGTCGTGAATCATGATTAATTTCGATGAATTTTATAGCAAAAAGTTGCCCAAGAAGTGCTGACTGCTTTGAAAGAACATCCAGATGCTTGGACCAGAGTGGATACGATTTTAGAATATTCTAGTAATTTACAAACGAAATATTACGCTTTACAAATTTTGGAACAAGTCATTAAAACACGATGGAAAGTTTTACCAAGGAATCAGTGCGAAGGTAAATCATCATCATCTAGCTTATTATGCATGTCTCGTAGACGATGAACCAATCTTAACGAATACTTCTGTTTCTATTTCCGTAGGTATCAAGAAATATATCGTGAGTTTGATTATAAAAATTTCTTCCGATCCAGTGACCCTAGAAAGAGAAAAAATGTATCTCAATAAATTGAACATGATTCTTGTTCAAGTAAGTTACAAGAAGAATGTAAATTCGACTCCGAAGTAATTGCGCATCAACTAATGTAAACGGGTTTTCATTAGGTACTGAAAAGAGAATGGCCCAAAAATTGGGAATCCTTTATCCCGGATATTGTCGGTGCTAGTAAAACTAACGAAAGTTTATGTCAAAATAACATGATCATTTTGAAGCTATTAAGTGAAGAAGTATTTGATTTCTCTACCGGACAAATGACGCAAACTAAAACGAAACACTTGAAGGACACCATGTGTTCGGAATTTTCTCAAATATTTCAATTGTGTCAGTTCGTACTCGTAAGTAATCGCGTTATAATGCGGAGAAATTACTCGAATAGGTAATTCATCACGTATAATTTTTATTATTTTTTGTTCAGGAAAATTCTGAGAACGCCGCTCTAGTAGGAGCAACGTTGGAAACTCTGTTAAGATTTCTCAGTTGGATACCACTCGGATATATTTTCGAAACTGAACTTATTCCTTTATTAATAACCAAGTTTTTGAATGTACCAATGTTCAGAAACGTAACTTTGAAATGTCTAACCGAAATCGCCGGAGTGACGGTGATAAATTACGAAGAAATGTGTATTATTTTATTCACCCAAACCATGATGACTCTCGAAGAGGCAAGTTGCACGTTTGCATGTATCTTGTTTCAGGTTTAGACGTCGATTAACATACTATTTTCAATTTTTAGATGTTACCTTTACATTCTAACATCAAGTTGGCGTATGCTGCGGGTGTAGATCAAGAGCAAAATTTCATCCAAAATCTAGCCATGTTTTTGTGTACATATCTAAAAGAACACGGAACTTTACTTGAAAAGAAAGATCATCACGAGGTGCTTTTAAAAGTACGTACACACGTGTTCAACACTCGATTGGAATTCTCATCATGTGCGACAAATCAATGACGTCATTTGTTGTTTTTTTTCAGGCTTTAGCGTATTTGGTGTTAATTTCGGAAGTGGATGAAGTGGAAATATTTAAAATATGTCTCGAATACTGGAATGCATTGAGTGCTGATTTATATAGAGAAAATCCATATCAACCTCCTAACACTCAATCATTAGTTTTCAAAATGGCACCTATATCTCAAATAAGACGAGAATTTTACCGTCCTGTTCTCTCTCAAGTGAGTAATTTTCGTCGTTGATGAAGTAATAATTGCTCCAAAACGTATCGAATAATTAATTTCATTTTCGCTCAATTTTAGGTAAGATTGATAATGATAAGCAAAATGGCTAAACCAGAGGAAGTATTGGTGGTTGAAAATGAGAACGGCGAAGTTGTACGAGAATTCATGCGGGATACGGATTCCATTAATCTATACAAAAATATGCGCGAAACGTTGGTTTATTTAACCCATTTGGATTACGCGGATACCGAACGAATAATGACGGAAAAGTTATTAAATCAAGTGAATGGTACCGAATGGTCGTGGAAGAATTTGAATACTGTAAATATCCGCTTATTAAGGCGCGTTAACTTCTCATCTGTGATCTCGAATAACGCGATGTTTGATTTTTTTTCAGTTATGTTGGGCTATTGGTAGTATCTCCGGCGCTATGCATGAAGAAGACGA
Organism: Planococcus citri; assembly: GCF_950023065.1. Classification (NCBI taxonomy): domain Eukaryota; kingdom Metazoa; phylum Arthropoda; class Insecta; order Hemiptera; family Pseudococcidae; genus Planococcus; species Planococcus citri. The sequence goes on along the minus strand of NC_088678.1, from coordinate 58,556,284 downwards.
GAAACGGTTTTTAGTCACGGCTATCAAGGACTTACTGGGGCTGTGCGAACAGAAAAAAGGCAAAGATAACAAAGCTATCATTGCCTCCAATATAATGTACATTGTCGGACAATATCCGCGATTCTTACGCGCGCACTGGAAGTTTTTGAAAACGGTGGTGAACAAACTGTTTGAATTCATGCACGGTAGGTTTACACGAGTAAACATTTTCTTCTTGGTTTTCGATACTTCGTGATGAAAAAAATACCCTATACCGTTGATTGTATGTGATTTTTATTGATTAGTCTTTCTGATTGAAGTATCGATTACCTTATAAAATTACTTAAAATATTTCGTGATGAAAAAAATACCCTATACCGTTGATTGTATGTGATTTTTATTGATTAGTCTTTCTGATTGAAGTATCGATTATCTTCTAAAATTACTTAAAATATTTCGTGATGAAAAAAATACCCTATACCGTTGATTGTATGTGATTTTTATTGATTAGTCTTTCTGATTGAAGTATCGATTATCTTCTAAAATTACTTAAAATATTTCGTGATGAAAAAAATACCCTATACCGTTGATTGTATGTGATTTTTAACGATTAGTCTTTCTGATTTAATTATTTATAATACTTCGTGATGAAAACAATACCCTATACCATTGATTCTATGTGATTTTTAACGATTAGTCTTTCTGATTGAAGTATCAATAATCTTTATTGCATATGAGTACTCTTAGAAATGATGACAAATGCCTCGTATTGTTGATCTGCAGTGATTTTTTACGATTAGTCTTCCTGATCGGAGTATTCGTCATTTTATTACCATTTGTATGATAAAAAATGGCTTCAACATCATATTGATTAAAAATGATATGATTAGTCTTCCTGATGGCATTCAAAATATTAATCTTAATGAAATCGTTTATCAAGAAATTTTTTTTTCTGAATTGTATTCAATTTTTTCTGGTGAATCTTACAGAAACTCACGAAGGTGTGCAAGATATGGCCTGTGATACTTTTATTAAGATAGCTCAGAAATGCAAACGACATTTCGTCACAATTCAAGCTGGCGAAATCGTACCATTCATTGATGAAATATTAGCCAGCATTAGTTCGATTATTTGTGATCTTAACAACCAACAAGTAAGAATAACTTTTGTAGAAATAATGCTAAAACGATGAAAAACGATAAGATGACTAATTTGTGATTATTTTTAGGTGCATACTTTTTACGAAGCCGTCGGTTTAATGATAAGCGCGCAAGTTGATCAAGTTGTACAGGATCAATTAATAGAAAAGTACATGATGTTGCCGAATCAAGTGTGGGATGATATTATTACGTCTGCGGCAAAAGTAAGATGATGCTACATTGATTCCAATTTAAGAATTATTGCATCCTGCAGTAATCGTTACCTGATGGCATTTTATCATGCATGATACGAAAGAAACGTTTTAATACGATAAATAATCGAAATTATCATCTGGAACAACTTCTGAAATTGGGTTCCTCAAATTCTTGTTTAATTGCGAGCAAAATCATCCACCTTTCAATTATGATTAGCGATAAGGCAGATTTTTCAAAAAAAAAGTTTTGGTGTACAATTTTTTCCAATGAAGTTAAGTTTTCGTTCTCTCAAATATTTTTTACAATTATAATTATATTCAGGTTTTGAGTGAAATAAAACAATCGGAAACATTTTGTTAATGAATGGCCCAACTTTTTTATTGGAATTTATCATAAATTTGAAATCATTTTCTGTTACAGAATGTCGATATTCTAAAAAGTCCCGAAGTTGTCAAACAACTGGCGAGTATACTGAAAACAAACGAAAGCGCATGCCGATCTTTAGGTCATCAGTACGTCGTACAATTAGGCCGAATGTTTTTGGATATGCTGAACGTGTACAAAGTAATGAGCACGAATATTTTGGCGGCTATTTCAATAAACGGCGAATCTGTCCTGAAACAACCATTGATCAAGAGTATGCGAGGCATTAAAAAAGAAACGCTGAAATTGATATCGGATTGGATTAGCAAATCGAACGAACCGGAACTGGTAAAATTTTATTTCACGAAAATCCTCGAGAGAATATTTTCAAAACTGGATATTTTAACGTTCGGTGTTCGAATTTTTGTCGCAGGTTTTAGAGAACTTCATACCTCCATTTTTGGACGCTGTGCTTTTGGATTACAATAAAACGAACGTACCTTCTGCCAGAGAACCAGAGGTGTTGTCCGCGATGGCCAGCATAGTAAATAAATTGCAAAGTCACATCACCGGCGAAGTTCCTAAGATATTTGACGCTGTTTTCGAATGCACGTTGAATATGATTAACAAAGATTTCGAAGAGTTCCCGGAACACAGAATAAATTTCTTCTTATTACTTCAAGTAAAGAAAACTATTGATCTAAATGATAGCTCGGTATGATTTTTTTTTTAGGATCGAAATTAAACCGCTTGTTTTCTTGCAGGCTGTTAATATGCATTGTTTTCCGGCTTTTCTTCATATCCCTCCTCCTCAGTTTAAATTGGTGCTGGATTCCATTATATGGGCGTTTAAGCATACAATGCGAAACGTCGCCGATACCGGATTAGGAGTAAGTTGTGATAAATTACCGTAGGGTTACGAAAGGCAGCAACCTAGTAACGATTTAACGTGTTTTGTATTTCAGATTTTGTACCAATTGTTATTGAATTTGCAACAACACGAACAAGCTGCGCAGAGCTTCTACGCTACCTACTTTACCGATATTTTACAGCATATTTTTACCGTCGTTACTGATACTTCACATACAGCAGGTCAGTTATCAACTGCAACTTCTGTCATCTTGAAACCAAACTGCGAGTTTTTGTACAGAATACTCGATGTAGATCTTGAATTTTTAATACAATTGTGTATAAATTTCAGGATTAGCGATGCACGCTACCATTTTAGCTTATATGTTCAAATTGGTGGAAGGCAACAAAATCAAGAGTCCATTAGGTCCGTCGAATGTCGATAATGTTATGTACATTCACGAATTCGTTGCTTCGTTATTCTCCAGTGCGTTCTCGCATTTAACCGAAAACCAAATTAAAATCATAGTTCAAGGAATGTTCAACCTTAACGAAGATGTACCAGCATTTAAGAATCATTTGAGAGATTTTCTGATACAGATTATGGTAAATTTCGTTTTGAAAATCACCCAAATAATACCCTAATACGATGTTTGAATTAATCGCGTTAATTGTTCGTACGCAGGAATACACTGGTGCTGACGATTCGGATCTCTATCTTGAAGAAAGAGAGCAAGCTCTTCGACAAGCTCAAGAAGAGAAGAGAAAACAACAAATGACCGTACCCGGTATAATAAATCCGCACGAAATGCCTGAAGATATGCAAGATTAAATTTTTGAGGGGAAAAAAATCTGGTAGGATTCTGAATTTAATTTCGCGTAAAAATGTATGTTTTATTTTGCTTTCGATTTCATCTCATCGTTGTTGTAATTTTTTTCAGAATTTACGAAAATTTTACTCGTATTGATCTCCGCATCCGCGCGCGTATGTTTATTGCCATTGAAAAAAATCTCTCCGGCTCATTTTTTACTATATTGACCTCCTGTTAATGAAAGTTTACGCGATGTTTGCTTACCGTTGATTAGTTCTATATACGTATTCTTTACTTTCATATTTATTATTTTTTTATCGTGTTTATTCGAATGGAAAAAAAAATTGAGGTGGAAAAATCAAGGATATGTCGAAATAGAAGTGTGAGTGTATGTTACACAATAATACCAATAATGATGATGATAATGCAAGAAAACGGATAAAATAAACGTGTGTAACTTAGCAATAACTTGTTGAAAGTATAAACGATGTTTGTGTGATATTGCCAGTGTAAAATATTCGAAATTTTTGAATTTTGTTTTTCTTTTCATTATTTATTTAAAAGAGTGAATTTTTGCGTTAATAACGTTTACAATAATTCAGGGAAATGAGATTTTTTTAAGTGTTTTCATTTTTTTTTCTTTTTGTATTTTTGCATTATATATTTTTTGGTTTAATTTTCATTCTTGTTTAGTGGTAATGCGAAGTGGTCAATTAAAAGGTCGATTAATTTGATTAGTGACCGTCGTAGTAAATAATAAAATGTTTTTGTTCTTAGTCAAGGGTGTTCGGGTCACGTTTATGTTTATTATCAGCACTAACGGAGGTTAGTAAACTTTTAGGCCTATAAATACTACAGTTGTATTTAGCTTTTGAAAATTGCGGGTTTGGAAAAATTCACGTTGAAAATTCCATGACAATTATGTACCTACTTTTTTTTTGGCGATTTCGAAAATTATATATTTTTTCTTACATTGCCACTACAGATGAATTTTTTCGAGGTAATCAAACATGGCTGTAAATTGTTACGCGGCGTAAACTTTTTCCGATGAAATTAGTCGTAATGTTGTTAAGTTTCCAGATTGTATGTATTTGAGATTATTTAAAATAGTGTACCTATTGTGTGAAATTGAAAGAAAATTTTAAGCGTTATTTTAAATTATAACGGTGTCAAAAATGCTCCTATTATGTATAGATTTTGTTTTTTTTTTAAGTTTTAAAACTATGTTCTGCGATTTTTGAGTTGAATGAAAAAATGATTGCGTGCACTTATAATGTATTATTTCTTTCTTTTTTAATTTTTTTTTTTTTCTTCTGAATCACATTAATGTGAATTTCGTTTTTCTTCATGTCCCATTTGAGGGATGTTTCGCATATTTTACTATTTTATTGTATTGTAGTTAACGTGTGTTAAGTTAGATAACCAAAAGTGGTTGGTTTTAGAATTTTTACTTTTTTAAGGTAAAATTAAAGAAAAATATCTCTTGTATAGTGCGTTGTTCTTATTTTTTTTTTAAATTATCGTTTTGGAAGTAAATTACGGAGAATTTATTCAGGATGTTACGCAGTGTTAGTAACAGAACCAGTTTGTGGACTTGATTTATACTTTTATAACGATAATTTTAAATAAATTGTATTTTTAATTTGTTATTACTTCATTTTTCAACGAGTTCGGTAATACGGTTCGAGCTTTTTTTTTGAAAAATCACATAAGAGCATGATTTCTGAAGAAATAAATTTTTGTCATTTGAGCAAAAAAAAAATAATTGAATGAATTAAAGAGTAGAAAAAGTGAAATCGAATGTATTCGGTGAAATTAACTTATGCATACTTTTGAAACTGAACGTATATTATTACATGAAATATATCGATATACTTCGATCAGTCACGAATGGTGAAATCCAATTGCACAGCTTTACATGAAACATAAATTATCTTCACAGTCTTATAATAAATTGACTGACTAATTTACAAACGCATTATTATTGCAATGACCATTAATACGGATCATCAAATCAACCCAGAATTATTTACATTGATTTATCTTACAATAGGCAAAAAAAAGTTCTAAAAGTAAAAAATGATAATGGAACAGTTCATAATGAAAGCACTTCAAAAAGCTATACAAAAATTCGTCGAAGGTAACTCATCATCAATCATTGACGTCACACTTTTTCACTTGACTGAAAAGTAAAGTAAATATAAAAGTTTTTATACTTTCGATCAATAATCTTAACACGTTAGGTGAAGGTTTTATTACTCGGGTCACCTACCGTTCATTAGACGTTTTCGAATAGCAAGTCTTAACTGAGCGTGATCATTTTCTCCCGGAAGTTTGTGATTTTTCCAAAACGACTGATAATAATGGTATAATTCGACCGGATCGCAGTGACCTTTCTTAGTTCTCACATTGGTCGCTTGAGATCTTGTACCTGCAATAAATTAAGACGAGAACAGTAGAAAAAATATTGGCAGATTGAGTACGTTATGTTCAAAAATGAAATACACACTTGATAACAGAGATGTTGGACGTTTTATATGACAAGCTTCCTCTCGTAATTTATCGTTGGTGGATTTAACATTATCGTCATTAAGATCAGCATCATGTTTGCACTTGCAAGATGGTTTCGGAGCTACATTAAATACGTATTATTATTGTAAATGTAATGATCTCTTTGCTTTTGGAAAAAAATCACTCAAATGTAAAGAACTCACAAGTGATTTCGCTGCACTGGATTGCCGGTTGAGACGGTGTAGTTCTGCAAGGACAAATGGATTTTATTTTTTGATAATGAACTCTGTTGTTATCTGAAATGCATAATTGATTAAGATAATATTGCAATACACATATGTACGTTCATTCTGCAGATAACACATACTTGGAAGTTCTTCCGAATATATCGGACGAACGTTCTCCTTGAGTTTTTTCCTACAGCAAGAATGTTTTCGTCGGTTGTCTGAAATTCAAACGATATGAAAAACGAAACGAAAACTGTATCATATCGACCGATATACTCACCGTGTACAACAGATGATAGGTCACCTTTTGTCAAAGAATTTCGCTCGTGAGGAGGATTAGATTCTTCGAATTTAACATCAGACACATTTTTGTAGTGCTCGTATTTTATTAGTTTTTTCAGATCTGAAAAGAATATAGGTTGAACAGAGTTAGAGAACCGGTTGAAGAAAAAACAATAGCAGGATTTTCTTACCTTTTATAAATGATTTTAAAGAATTATCGTCTATGGAATGAATACCATAGCTGTTCAAATGATGCAGCACTTCAGAAGAATCTATGCGAATGGACATTTCGATGAGATATCTTATAAATTATATCAATAACTAGGGAATTATTTCACTGTTTGTCTTAAAATTTTCAAGTTCAATCGAATTTTTCGGTTATCTAACGATCGGTTGAAATCAAAATAATCAAAACAAAAACACAAAACACAGACCTAAAAAGCAACCCTAAAAACTACAACACTGATTATTTCAGTGCGTGATAAAGTTTGCACCCCTTTGTAATTTTGTTTTTTTAATTTTTTTTTTTCGTAGGAAAAAAGTAATGTGGAATATGAATGCATTGCATTAATTTTACTTTTTACTTTTCCTTAAATAAGAATAGATCAATTTTGCATTAAATTTCTACAAAAAAAATGAAATTTAAGTTCAGTTCAGTGATGCCATGTTGATGTTGCTGTAATTTTTTTTGTTTTTTTAAAAATAATGTTTTTGAACTCGGCTAACCTGTATTTGAACCGTGGCCGTTTTATCAAAATTATCACATTCGTGAGAAATGAAAAAAATGAAAGTTCAACGTTAAATTACGAAATTAGAAATAAGTCTTTTGTGATACAAGGTTCAGATAATGCAGTGAACGTACAAAACTCTTCAAAGCGTTCTCTATTCGTGTTACCAGTTGATCTGTTGAGCCATGTCCGACAAAAACATGACAAATCCTGTTGAGATTAGTATTCCTGTACCTTGGGGACATATAGCGGGTAAGTTACATTCAATTTCAGTACTTTACTACCACATATATTAACTACATTCACTCTAAACTCTCTAAAACTACCTACTCTATATTCATAATGAATCCGTACATCTTATCATCATTTACCTATGTCGGCAAACCAGTGACAGAGAAGTTAAAATTCGCATAAATTTCAGGAAAAGCCTGGGGCAACAGTTCGCATCAACGAGTGTTAGCCATACATGGCAAACAAGACAATTGCGGAGCATTCGATCGTTTGATTAAACTTCTGAAAGGAAGTTATTACATAATCGCGATAGATTTACCGGGTCATGGATTCTCCTCACATTTTCCTCCTGGATTATACATTCATATGATAAATTACGTCGTCGCTATTGTAGATGTCATTAAGCACTTGAAATGGCAACGTTTTCATCTTCTAACGCATAGTTTAGGAGGTCAAATCGGGATGTTCCTTAATGCTTTAGTTCCGCACCTCATTGATAAATTCATCGTTATCGATCATATTGCTCCGTCTTATACCGAAGACGAATCTGCCGTCGATTATTTTAAACAAAATCTCGACGATTTTTTTAAAATGGAAGAGAAAATGAAACATGGAAAACCGCCCGTGTATAGTTACCAGGTAGCTTTGGAGAAGCTTACGAATCGTGAATCAGTATTAACTAATGACGCTGCTAAAATAATCTTGGAACGATCGTTGAAAAAGATCGATGGTGGATTCACGTTTTGCATGGATCAAAGAATAAAACTTCATTCATTCCCATCACTCACTGTTACAATGTGGAACAATGTATTACGTAAATTAAATTGTCCAACTTTGTACATATTTTCATCGGAACGACTGTCCGTTTATGAAATTATGTTTCATTCCAGCTTCAAATTAATCAAACAAAAACCCAATGTTACCATTAAGACCGCTCACGGAAATCATGATTTACATCAAAATCATCCAGAAAGAATTGCCCCTTTGATAGATGAATTTTTTTCTAAAGAGCGTAGTAAATTATAAAATTACCAAAAACTCTAAGTTTAGAAATTCTCGAAAATTCCGGTGAGCTGTCTACGTTCTGATATGGCAGCCGTTTGGCAACTTCTTCGATCGAACAATATTTATTTATTTTTATACGTAATATGTTAATGTAAGTATACTGATTAAAGGGATTACGGTGATCATTTTATATTCGAGTGTCAATTATTGCAATTACAATTGTTATTATAATACCCAAACACGCGTCACAATTCTCACTTCCATCATGATGTATAAATTCAACTTATTTAAATATACTATGTGCTAAAAAATATTAAACAATACTCTTGACAGCATAGTCCAATAACCATAAATATTTTCAGGCGTTTCGTGGAACACAGACTCCGAAGACCATGTTCTGATGGTACACGGCGTGCAACACAACTGCGGAGCGTTTGATAGACTGATTCCATTATTCAAAAATAATTATAACTTAGTAGCGATCGATTTACCCAGCCACGGTTTATCGTCGCATTTCCCCGAAGGATCGCCTTTAAATCTAATCCAATTCGTGCTCGCTTTGAAAAGGGTTAGCAACTATTTAAAATGGACTAAATTCAGCTTGGTAGGTCATAGTTTCGGAGGTCAAATTAGTACCTATTATGCGGCCATTTACCCTCAGGATATTCAGTCTTTGGTTGTTATCGATTCAATGGAGCCTGGACCAGTTCCATTAAACGATACATTAACGCATTTGCAAACGGTTCTAAATCAACAACTCGATTTAGAAGAAAAATTAGTCAAGAAGTCGCCTCCAGTTTACACGTACGACGAAGCGTATGAAAAAGTGAAAAAAAATGATAAATGGAATTTAACCGACGAAGCAGCGAAAGATTTAATGAAGAGGGCCGTTAAATCGCATCAAAATGGGTACACGTTTACTTGCGATCAAAGATTGAAGTTTCCTATGAGGCCCTTGTTAACTTTCGAGCAACAAAAAGAAATAATGAAAAATATTTCGTGCCCAGTGTTGTTCATTCTTACTGATGGTAATATGGCTCGATACAGTACATATTTGAAACAGATGTACGAATACAATTGTAGTAAGATAAATAACACAATTATCATTGTGAAAGGCGATCACGCTATTCATCAAAACTACCCTGAAAAAATTAGTCATCTTATTGACGAATTTTTAATATCCAAGAGATTGAATAGTAAAGTTGAGCATGTTACTTATACTTATAATGGTAATTTTTAAATCCAACATTACTTCTGATTTTTTTTTAAATTTAATTTTGAAGGTGAAGAAGTGATTTTCTTATTTGCACAAATTGTTGCGTTGATCTGGCCTATTTTTTTGTTCAAACTTTCAAGTTTAATTAGTTTCAAAAATCACTAAAGGAATATTTTGTTACCTATTCATTCACGATTTTCGTTCTAGGATTTCGAAATTTCAAGCGAAACTAAAAAAATGTCAAATTCACATCGAATGACTTCACTTGAATAGAATTATCAAACAGTAATGAACTTTTTATTTGTTTAAAAAATAAATGTTTAAATTATTTTAAAAAAAGAACACATTGAACGTTATACTTAATTATTCTTAGCGAGTACATTAATGATTCAAAAAGGTTTCATTAAGTAAAAAATCTAAGTTTAAAATATATGTAAATTGTCGTTGTTGAATGTATTTGAACGATTATTTTTTGTCATAACTTGGCAATGTGATAAGTATTCCGAATGATTTTCTTGTTACGTGTTTCTATTATTAAGTAAAATTTTCAATACAATAAAAAGTAAAAAGTTTTATTTCTGGAAATTCTATTTTTTACTAGGTTGTAACTTGCACGAAAATAAAAAATCCATATATAAATATACAAAATCATATCACAGCACTACAAAAAAAAAGTAAGTAAAAATGTAATCTCTCAAGTTAATATTTCACTTTTGAGGAGACGTATTTATAAATGGTAACGTATTTAAATCTGCAATTAGTATAGCTCCGTGATGATAATGAATTCTACTTACAAAGCCGTTAGAATTATCACAAATCGCAATAGGGGATTTAGTTAAACACGCTGCTTGATGAACGTAGGAAAACTCGTGCAACGAAGAATACTCGTAAATAAACTGATCGCTGAAAAAGTTAACGTTGTACCAATATAATATGGAATTGATGGTTCCTTGTCGAATAGTCGGCGTATAAATTTGTTTCTCGAACTGACAGTCCAACTCTTGAGGTGAAAAAAATTCGTGACATATGAACGGGTTCGAGTACTTTTCAAATTTCAACGTAGCTATATTTAGTTCGAGCATTTGTAACACCTGCGGCAAAACAAAAAAGGTTCGGGTAAATGACCGTTTAAATATAGACAGGCCATGAGGCCAATGTAGAAAAATTCTCGAGATACCTGGTACTCGTTAATGATGTCGCTAATACGGTAACGACGTACGTCGTCATTTACTACACGCATACTTTCTTCGATATAATCAGAATGAATCAGTTGACCGCAAATTTGTACGGTTTTAGGGAGAAAATACCCGCCTTCGCGTAACAATAGCCTACGATAAAACAATACAATGATTACTCTGTCGACTACATACAATGATTTCGGAATTACCGGCGAATTTTATCACCGTCGGGATTCCTGTTTAACCGCAAGGTCATAAACCTCACTTAGTCTGGTGTGTGTGAAAAAGTAAACGTAGGTAAATCGAGTTTTTTTAGGATTACAATTAAATTAATAAGTAATTTTCCCGAGTGATAAAATATCCGGTTAGTTTCGACGATGATTTTGCACTTACTTCAATGTATTCACTCGGGCAATCATTTCTTCGTTTAGATCACCGGTATTCTCGATGAAATTGACTAAAACTACGTCGAATGAGAATGACTGCAGGTTAGCCACAGTGTCGTCGAATTCGTCAGCCAAAATGTAGGTTATTTTTTCATCGGGTAAACCATTAATTTGAGCAATTTTTTTAATCACAGTTATTTCTTCTTTGGACGATACGCAACAGACGACTTCGACGTCTCGAAAATTGGACCGCAACAAGTGCTTGTTACGTAAAACGATTAATCCAAATATAGGCACCGGGTATAAATCCATTATCCTAAGAACTTTCCTATTTTTGTATTCACTGATGAAAGCTAAAGCTGCCAACTTCAAATGTTCTAATAGACTAGTATCGTTCAGCATCGATATGATATTCGAAGGTGCTGGAAATGGTAACGCATTTTCATGTAGAATCGAACCATCCGGATAAATTATGTTGTTCACATCGAAAGTAACCTTGCCATCTGTCCAGCCAGTCTGCAGCGTTATCTTGGAGCCAGGCACGACGCGGTGCGGTTTAAAAGTAGGAAATATCGCCTGATCCCAACAGCAATTTTTCGAGTTCAGGTCATCGGGTGCCGAAGACAGCACGATACTTTCATCTAGCTGAACTTTAAACCAGGCAGCTATAGCGTGGAAAAACCCATTACGAGTGCAAGTAACTTCGAACGTGTAACGGTTCTCGTTGTGCAGGAATTTCTCGATATAGGCGGGATCGTTGAAATTAACGTGAAATAATTCGTGCGGTTCCGTGATAAACACGCAGTCTGGAACGGATTGTAGACGCTCCGTATCATAGGGTTCGTTGAGGGATGCAAACAACGAAAGATTTAGCGACAGCGTTTGAAAATTTTCCGGTATTAAACTTTCTTTCAGAGATACGTTGGCGAAAGCGTTAGTACAGTCATCGGCCGAAATACTGGTTAATGGGAAGATGTACTTTTTAGCTAATAAATTCGATTGGACGGCCGAAAACCACAAACTACCGCTGTGTGGTATTACTATTCCGTTATTAGAGGTGTTCATTATCGGTTTATTAGATTCGAATTTGTAACTAGGTAACAGGATATTATCCCATGCGTATTTCAACGATTGAAGCATGTGTTCACCCAACATACACGCGTCCATTGTTTCAGTTACCACTAATGAGATCCTGAAAAAAAAAAAACATACAATAATGATAAACGAACAGCTTGGGATTTCCATTCAAAAAAATGAGTTGCCGAAGTGAATTCCCAACTATTCGTAGTAAGTGAAAATTATCTTATCGGTTGTTATATGTACAAATGCAACGATTATATTAGATTAGACGGATAGAGATAATTATTTCAATTACGATCAATTCAACGAATAATTCGTATTTTGACAATACTCACTTATTAGGCATATCATCTGGAATGGTAATATCGTTCGAGTGTTTATCAATTAAGGTTACCACTTGCAAAACATCATTTTGACTAAATACATTCGAAGCTATCGAAACCATGACTGGATTACATTCGCAAGCGTAAACTTTTTCGGCGGAAGCTTCGAGAGAGTATAAACTAAAACGAAAATCAAGCCGACAATAAGAAATTCGAATGAGGCATCTCACTTAAAATGTTGGTAGGTGAATATTCAATACCAAAATAATCCGGTTCCCGTTCCGATATCCAGGACTCTATTGAATCCTTGATCGATTTTTTTAAATATAGCTTCTTTATAGGCTGCATTTCTGTACGAATCATTCAGCATTCGATAATGCCATCGTTCAATTAAAGCGCAATAAGCCGAACTTATACTTCGAAAGGCTGGAAAATAGTATGGATTTCTTTTGAGCGCTTCACGAAAATAATAGGTAGCTTTATCCGGAAATCCCAATCTAAATAAGACGAAAACGATTGAAATAAAATGAAGAAAACAAACAAAATACAAATCAACAAGTGTAATTGAACAATGAACAAGAAAAACAGAAGGTTTCACAGCTACATATTAAACGATAAAGGTAGGTAACTGATATTACTACAATGTAACTGATTTCAAGGTAACGAGTCTACGATGTAATTTTATATTTTGAAATTTCTCCACACTCGATCGAATAAATTCGCGTTTGATTTGATCGAACCATTTTTTAACGTTAATTTTTTTCAATACAACAGGAATACTAAAACTGTACAGAGCAATTTGTTCAACCGAATGTTCTTGAATTACATCAACGGTAACATTATAGGAAAACACATCAGAATAATTCAAACTGGTAACACGTGTTTCATTTTGAAACCAATAAACAACAGGATAATTCAACAGGATTCCGTAAAGCGTCGGGATACACCATTTCTCTTCTTTAGGAATAACGATCAATTCTTCGCCAGAACGAATATAATCCAGTATTTTATTTTTCATCTCATTAATCTCAAACAAAACGTCGTTGCTCACTAGCTTAGCACGATCAATATCCGAGCTTATATCACAATAAATGTTATTAGTTGAGCAAATAATTCGGCTCAAGTGCATATAATTGATCAGAATGATTTCGTTCTCAATCAAAATCACTCGTATGTTGCCAAAAATAGGATTATTTTTCTTCAAATCTCGTACTAAATTGATAACAGAATAAATGTCTGGAGAAGGTCCAACATCCCATATATAGCTCGGTTTCCATTCAACGCAGAGGCTTATAATGTTACATGCGATAATTTTGGCATACTGTTTCCATTGTTTTTTAGGTAAATGCTCGTAAAATGTCGAGCAAACGGATAATAAGTCGATATTACGCATACCTGAGTAAATGAGCTCCTAAATTGTGATGCACTTCTTCGCTTTCGTTAAATATATTCAGGACTTCTTCGTAGATAGTGAATATCTCCGAAAATTGTTTCTTTTTTTCAAGGAGTTGACCGAGACAACCTGAGAACAATGTTACATGTTTATTTCTGCTTCACAATATAGAAGAAGCATCAAATGGTTGACTTACTTAGTACGATTAGAAGTCTATCTTTCAAGTCTGATTTCCATTCCGGTCGAACTTTCAACGCATTGATATAATAGAAACAGGCATCCGATATGTTTTCGTTTTGATAATTTAGTTCGGCTAATTGTCTGAATTGTAAAGCAACTTCGAATTTTCTTGAATCATTCATATTGCTGTCTCATGTACATACCTGCTGTGAAAATTTCTGCAGTAAAAATAACGAATAACAGGATATCTCTGAACCTTCAACAGCGAAAAACGAAGGCGCTAATTCACTTATAGTGATTAATATACAACTAGAATTGGAATTAATTATAAATAATGCCGATCTGAATTGAATAAAAGAACGCGCCAAGGCGCCATCTGCTTCGCGCAGGTGATAACGCTTTTTACTGATAACAAAATCGACATCGAGTTGTTTATTGCTGTTTTTTGACTAGACGTTAAAGTGCACTAGTTTTTTTTTCCGGTGCAAAAACTCGGAAGTCATCGGGTACAGTCGGAAATACTTCGTTCGACTTGTTCTATTTCTCTAGTGTGATAACTGATATGATAACTCTGTAACTCTGTTCTGCTTTATAAAGGTGAAAATATAAAATACCATTATGAACTACGTAATATGATTACTTGATTACTTATTCAGCATGCATTTTCCATAATATTAATCGTTATATAGATCATTTATCATCATTTCAAGGTGGTTTTTTAATAAAGTTAAGCCTGATAGTGTTGATACATATCATTCATCAACTGAACATACTCCACAAAACATATGTACGCAAATTTGGAATATATGAGTTGAAAAACAATTGTCAAAAGCTCGGAAATACGTAATAATCTACCTAATTCAACTTGTTTACTGTTTTTTCATATTTTCTTTCTATGTTCGCGGTGATTTTGTCAATAATCTTCGCCTCTGTACGTAGTGACCGTGGTTTTTCAATCAACATCAACTATCAAGTAAGTTCATATGAACATCATTAGTATTAGGCTTTAGTTTTGGAAAAAGAAACCGAAAAATACTTGACATCAAAAATTTGAATTTGAATAACCAGTGTCGGGGAAGATTATCTGACGAATTGACGATCAAATGATAAATACAAGTTGAACGAAGTACCGCCGACAATACCCGACGGCTTCCGAGTTTTTGCACCGGAAAAAAAAACTAGTGCACTTTAACGTCTAGTGTTTTTTGTACAAATTTATTGCTCGTTAAATCACGCACACTTTTACTAGGAGAAGGAGAAAGAGAAACTTGGCATTCTGGTGAAACTCAACAGTCAACAATTTACACTTCCAAAATTTTGTCAACTTGGATGAAATTTTGACGAAAGTCGAAAACGTTGACCTTTGAAAAAACTAAAAAGTAAAAACTGTAAAAAGTGAAAAACAACTGGGAGAAGGAAAAGTTTGATATCCACCTTCACAACGGCTCTGAATAGTCATTATTTCACCCATTTCACTTTCATTTTAGAATTTAAAAAAATTATTGATTTTATAATAATTATCGATAAGCCATAAGGAATCACCGTGATATTTGAATCACTATAGTGAAAGCCAGATTGAAAGAATCTGCGGGGAGGGGGAGAGAAGTTCGTCTAGCAATCCGCAATTCCGCATACACGAGATCACGAGAAACACCTCATGGACCAAAATGGATTGATTCGTAACTTGTTACCAAATGAGTCATTTTGTCTGAGGCTATTTTTTTTCTTGATTTGATGAATACTGGAAATGAATAAAAAAAAAACATGATGGTTTTGCTTCATCATAGGTACTTTTAACCAACAGACACAGAAACCTACCTACTTACGAGTAGGTAGTATACATAGCTTCGTAGTTCGTGTATGCAAATTTAAGGAAGATTAATTTTCGTAAATGAAAAATAATTTTATTTGAATACTTGCAGTTCGACCAAACCACCACAATTAGTATACGTTTTTGATAATTTTTAGTTGGATGCGAACTCCACTTCTCATGTCCATCTTGACCTTTTTCAATTTTCAAGCATCAAAATTTTGGCATCAGAAACACGACCTAGCTAAATATTCATCACTCAAAATTTGAGTCCAATCATTTCAATAATTCATATATGTATTTTTCATTCAGCATTCAAAAAAATCAAGACTTAATATGTCATCTCTAGGGCTAGGATTTTTAAGCGCTATAAAAAAGCATTAAAAATGTAAGAAAAAAGCAAAAAAAAGCGCTATCAAATCCTACCATGTTACATATCAAAATGAAGGTTTTTTCAAACCCAGCAAGATACCTCTCTTAAATATATGTACAACATGAACCAAAATGAACGAAATAGAAGAAAAGGGGAAAAAAAGGAAAAAACTAAAACTAGAAATTAGAAAAAAAAAATAATAAAAATTGAAAAATGAAAACTGAATCTGTTATTTTTTAGTTTTTTCTCCCTTGTTTTTTTTAAACTGATCTTTTATCAAAAATTATTTATTTTTTTCAAAAATGTGCAAAAGTTGATGAATTTTTGTATTTTGGGAACTAACTGCTACAAAAAAATCTCATAACACGAGCATTGAACATCCAACAAGAATTCAAACCTAGGTACCTACAATGAATCTTTTTTCATTCGCGATGACAATTAGATTAAATTTATGTCTTTATCCATGTCCTGTTCGTAGTGAATATTTAAGTACCTACAGGTAATAAAAACGATATAAAAACTGTACTTCAACAAGTAGACACATCGTAGAGAAAACTTGTTATTTCGTAAGTAACTATATCTATACTTGCAAAGATTCGCAGCTTTTCTAAAATCTTGTTGATAAACATTTAATAGATATTTTACCTTGACATTTGGAGTCGAAGCTACCTTGAGAACCACGAGAAGAACAATTTTCTCGTTCTTTTTTTTATAATGTTGGTCAACCACGAATGAAAATTTGTAGATTACGTTCGCTCGTAAAATAATTACCTACCTACAATGTGATTGGAAAAAACATATCCTGATTTCACGTAACAGTTGCGTTTATTTTCTTGAAATCATCTGCTTGACTCATTCGCTAGGAAATTTATCATCTCCCTTGTGTATTTTTTAAAACCCGAATTCATGGAAAAAAATAATTTATTATCAAAATAATTATTGTGTTTCAAGTTCATTTGCTTAGCCTAGTTTGGAAATTGTACATTGACTGTTGATGGTTTTTTAGTTTACAAAAAGGAAAAATGTGTACCTATATGTAAGTCCTATTAAGTTCATTTATCTATCCAACTTTTTGAAACACCACCGTCATAACAAACCGTTTGTTATTTTTAATAGGTACCTATTAGGTAGCAAATAGCAATACCGTTAATGTGTCATATCTCCTCGTCGGACATGGATTTTTTCCTCTCTAACCTACATATATGCATAATTTGCCACTGCAAAATGTCTATTTAATTTTTCAAAATGATTCATTGGACATTAACGGTTCATTTATTACATCGTAGGTACCTAAACTCATAACTAAGTGCGAATTCACTGTCAGAAAACACTTCTTATCATTCTTCCATGAATTTACGAGAATGTGCAGAAAGTTCGCACATTTTTACGCTATATTTCTAGAAATTTTCTTAGTCATTGTGGTAAATACCCGGAGGGTATTGTCTGGTGACATGTATACCCCACTGTGTACAACCAGATGTACATCACATGGATCAAAATTTTGTTTGATGGATTTTCTATAGACTCATATTTTTGGGGGCGTGAAACTGTGAGTAACATAGAAACGTACATATGTATATGTACCAGTACCTACTTGATTAATAAGCGGAATCACTAGCGTAAAAACCGTTTGTAAAAGGCAATTCATTTTTCTGGCAAATTCAAGTGCAGCTTAACAAATTTTAAGATGGTTATTTGGAATAGATAAACTTTATCTCATCGGCAGCTAAAATAAAATTATAATGAAATTATTATCGAGTAAGCATAGAACACTTACTTGTAATGTAATATGATTAGCCATTAAGTACCTATCTCATTGATCATTAAATCTTATAACGTATTAGGCATGTAATTAAGTACGTGTATATAAGATTTAAAACATTTTTATCATAGGTATACATATATCTTTATAATTACTGGTTTGTATTGTTTGCATGTAAATTCTAAATGTTTATTGTGTTAAAATTAGCGTTTTTTTTGGTCCCTAGAACAAATTTATACCGAGAGTGGAAATTCCATTCTGAAATATTTTTTGATTAATTATCATTTATCTGCATAAAGGTAACCGAGAATATTTTCTCAAATTTTAAAAATGATTAAATAATTATTACACCCTTGGTTTTAAAATAACATTAAGTAAATTTTTTCAAAGCTGATTATTTTCTTAAAATACATACTCAGGTACCTACCTACATATATATTTATGTTATAACTCAGTAAAAACGTTAATTTTATAGATTTCTTCGAGTGTTTAATTTCATATGTATCTGTCTTGGGTATCAGTTGATACAATTTCGTTTGATATAAACGTATAGCGTACGTCTAAAGAATAAGATATCTAGACGTAAGTATACCTACGTACGTAAATAAACATTTTGTTTTTGATGGT
This sequence comes from Planococcus citri, assembly GCF_950023065.1. NCBI lineage: Eukaryota > Metazoa > Arthropoda > Insecta > Hemiptera > Pseudococcidae > Planococcus > Planococcus citri. The sequence continues at coordinate 58,537,614 of NC_088678.1, read as the reverse complement.
AAAATTTGACGAAACCGAATCAAAGCCCTAAAGCAATTTTTTTTCGTGGCGAAAACATGAAGAAGAAACTTTCATAATAAAATTTTCCATCTTCTGGTTGAACTCGTTGGTATAATGGTACGTCACGTATGGGCCAATTTTTCAAACGGATTGAATCGAAAACCAGTTGTTTTAAATTAAATAATCCAACTAGGATGTCTAATGACATGACGTAAATTGAAAGGTATGATGCGTTTGTTTTGATTGTTGTAACTTGTATTTTTTTTGCAAATGTTAATTGTTATCGAAGACTTGTAAAACGTTGTAATTTAACACGGGTTGCGTTTCTATACGCTCGAATGAGTAATTTTTTTCAAAAAATTAAAAAAACACATAACCTTGTGTTAAAATTTTTCTTCGCATCTGTACAACGACGTTCAATGTAGGTATTCGCAGCTGTTCGATATCAAAAGAAATGCTCGAGAAAAACCTTCGCAAATTCCCTAGAATAAATTTACCCAAAATAATTACAATTTCTCGTTCATAATGTTCAAACGCTCTAATTAGAATGACGAATGGATGAAAAAGAACGCAACGGGAAAACCTTTCTTTTTGTCAATAAGAATTACGTCGTCGTTGGAGGTCTCTCTATACAACAGTACCGACCACCAAAATGAATGTTTGCGATATGGTAATTACTCTTTTGTAAACAATCAAAATTACCACAATGCTTTACCTACCTAAATTTAGAAACAAGGGCTAAATACAGAAGTTACTTGGTATTCGTATCGTCGCACATATGGCTCGCTAACGCGAGGGTAGGTATATCTTATTGGTGATGGAAGATAAATATAGTATCATTAAATGCCTCATAATCTATAAAATGTCGCATGCATTTTTATCTAGATGGTATCTACGTGACAATCGTCAATATTTTATTTAATTACCATAATCGTTAACGCAATGCGTACGTGCTCGCGATCACACGATTTTCAGAATAATAGTTATAATCGTTTAGCGAGACATTATACTTTTGCTGCTCTGCGATAGGTCGAATATGTAAGCATCGTTAATATTTGATTAGTTTGCATTTTTGTAAAAATGGATTTCCCATAAACTTGAACATCGCGAGTAATTACTATTTTCAATGCAACTAACCGACGATAATACAAGATCGCATTAAGTGAAAGGTATAATTACAATGAATTCCAGATAGGTATAGGTGTGCTTAACGAGACCCAAAACTCGAACCGTAGGTTTTTGTTCGAAAAAAGGGGTACCTCTACCTATCTACTTCATTTCCCATGAAATTTAATTCGATAGGTAAATTTATCGGTAGTGGGTGCCTAATTTGCCTACCCATGTGTACCAAGTACCTATACCATTATAAAACGTCGCCAATTATTCGATACGTCGGAATTCCCCTCAAGTTGTATTACAAACAATGGATTGTAATCTCTGATGATAACATATTACACTTTTAATGGCGTGGCGGCATCGGCAGGTGATTTTACCTTCGATTTGATTTTTTTATTTGAATAATGGATTTTTTTTCATTTGGTTTTTTCGATGTAGGTGGTTTTCACGTTTTTTGAAAAAACGAACAAGTCTAAAAAGTCTGAGAGCGCGACGTTTGTTTACATTCTAATGCTGCGCACGACAGTTTAAACGTAAATAAGTAGGTTCTCATGCCGGTCCAGGTATGGTACTCATTTCAGCATTTCCGTTTCGCAAATTTGCTGAATTTAAGAAAGACGTTGTCCTTGATCGTGGCCAGTAACATTACGGATATAGGCTATACATATACGTTTTTATGTAGCTATTCGTGTGTATAACAAACTATGCACGACGCACGTAGATGTAGATACCTTTTTTGTACAACGTGATAGATAAAAATTACAAAACCGCAAACTACTCATTAAGAAAAGTTTTGCAAAATTCTCGGTACCGAATTTCGGTTTTACCGTAGGAATTCAAAATGGTCATACGACTAGGAGAATTTTTAGGCACTATAGGTATTATGACTTATGAGTACAGTTTTATGAGTTTTATAACTTTATAATAAGTTACATCATGCACAGGGTGGGTGTACTACACCTATAGTAGATACAGTTCCATACTTCCATATCGGAAACAGTAAGCTGTCAAATAGAAATCATGTCTGAGAACTGAGATATTATTGATCGTAGGACTTTCTCTCAGGGTTATGTTTGTTGTATGATCTGTGACCTACTGAGCTCGGGGGAAAACATTATTATTATTAGATATGTATGCAGGTATGTTAAATGCATTATTAGGTGACATTATACGAGCGATACAATACTGTCATGATACAGGAGGTACGTCGGATTGGAATATTATACCATAGGATTTGCTGGTGGTTATCTTTGCTCATTGCTCTTTGCGCTGTGATTAACAATTGCGATGAATCGGTATTAGAAGATACAGTTATTACACACATGATATATACACTCTTATCAAAATTTCTCATATGGGAAATACCGTGGCCTACCAGCGAAAATATTTATCATATTTTTTTCCTGATTTTTTTCTAAATATACTTATCAGTTAGTTTTCCCATTTTGATAACGTTTCAGGGGAATGCTATGAAATGCGGTTAGCTTTTCTCAATTACGTAACTACCTACTCGTATACTCGTTCATTTTTCTGAGGACCGTGTTATTCGATTCATAAATAAGCACAGATGTTGAATTTCGCGGAAGAAAATTCCAATTATATCTACCTAGTGTTTCATTTGAGTGAGTGGTTTGACAATTTTTCAACTTATCAGAAAGAGATAACAGCTGGAAACACTGCCACAAAAATGAATTATTTGCAATTTTGTTGGTTTTATTGAATTTGTCACAAATTTCGGGCATATACAATTTCGGCACAAGATAAGGAAGCACACCAGGGGTCAGTAATGACACATACAAACTCGGCACATAAGAAAAAAAGAACGAAAGTAACACATACAAATTCGGCACATTAGAATAAGCGAACGAAATAGAAAAGAACACATACAAATTCGGCACATTGGAAAAAATGAACGAAACCGAAAAGAGCACATACAAATAGATACTAATTTGACACGCTAGAAAATAGTCAAATAGGTAAAATAGATAGAACATGTATCCACACATTATGTTTTCAATAGATTTCATCCAAGGCAGATATGTACATACATACTTATCAACAAAGTAGCTAGGTACTCTGTTAATTCATGTAGGTAGTAGGTACCTACAATACTTACAAGTGAGATGCCTCAGGTGACATTCACCGATTTCAACGATTTTTGCACCATTGGATAGAGGACATCGAACATGGCCTTACCCCAAATTTTCAGCTGCTGAAGTTGATATTTCAGCAATCCAGGACGATTTTTCGATTTTCACATGGCAATTTTGAAAAATTGACCAAAAATAGTCGCCCCAGGTCGCATCCCAAATCCTCTCATATTACATGGGCGTTTGTACATTATGATGAGACTAGTCCATAGTGAAATCTTCAGCTGCTGAAGTTGATATTTCAGCGGTGTAGGGCGATTTTTCAATTTTTGACCAATTTTTATTTCAAAATTGCAATGTGAAAATCGAAAAATTGTCCTGCATGGCCGAAATATCAACTTCAGCAGCAGAAAATTTCACTGTGGGTTAGTCTCATCATATGTATTAAAATGCCCAAATAATATGAGAGGTATTGATATGCGACCTGGGCCAACTATTTTTGGACAATTTTTCAAAATTGCTAAGTATGTACATACGATACTTATGTGAAAATCGAAAAATCGCCCTGGACGGCTGAAATATCAACTTCAGCAGCTGAAAATTTGCGGTTATGCTATATTCAATGTCCTCTATCTAATGGTGCAAGAATTGTTGAAATCACCTCGGGCACCTCCCTTGTTAGGTACATAGAATTAAAATTACATCCATCCCTATTATCCGTATTAGAGTACGTACCTAAACTAGGTACCTACTTGCGTATTTATGCGTAGGTTAGGTGCGAAAAATTTTTTACACTCAAGTTTTAAATGCGAGGTTTATTCTTTCCTATGTGCCGAGTTTGTATGTGTTAATTTCGTTCTTTTTTTTCTTGTGTGCCGAGTTTGTATGTGCCGAATTTGTATGTGTCATTAGGGAGCGATTTCTAGCATTGTGCCGAGTTTGTATGCAAGAAGTGAGAATGTGCCGAATTTGTATTTGCCCCAAATTTCAACATTTACCTAAATTCCAAGTTGCAGCTGTTTAGATGAGGTTTGGGCATAGTTATCGTTTTGGATGAACTATGAACATTGCGCAATACTCGCATCTGATTGGTGTAGAAAAATGTAATGAGAAACAACCTTAAAGGCATTGATGAACACAGGTCATTATCGTTTATATTGATTGTATCTTTCAGGAATGGTCGAAAATATTAATTAAATAAAATGCTAACGCTTAAGAAGTGAACTTCCAGATTTTAATATAAGTACCTATAAATTATTCTAGGTTTAGGCATCGTTTTGGATCAAATATGAACATTTGCGTAGTACTCGCATCTGATTGGTGCAGACAAATGTAATGAGAAACAACCTTAAAGACATTAATGAACAGAAGTCATTATCGTATTATTGATCGTTTCTTCCAAGAATGATCGAAAATATTAAAAATTAATTTGAAATTATTAATATTTTTCACAGGAAAACATCTGCAATAAAAGATTACCTTTTTCTTACTATTTCGGACATCATGGGAACAGAACGGCTGCAGGAAGTATTTTACCTGACTAGGTATCTGTAACTGCAGTAATTCTTGAAGCTTGAATTTGATTGGTCGAAACACGAAATCAGTGATAAACAATGAGGGTAGGGGGTAATAACATGAAAATTGAAAGAGTGTGCCCATTTTCCGGTGATTTTTCAAATGTTGGTTTTAGGAACTTGGAATTCCCATTTCTTTTTTTCTATGTGGAAATCGGTGAATGGTGGGGGGGGGAGGGGATGGAGAAGAGAGAAGAGTTGGTAGCCGTTGGTAATTTGTCAAATAACCCTCATTATTGTTTTCAATGTCCTGTGTTTTAATGATCATTATTCATTACTAAACTTAAATCCAGAAATGGGAACATTTATTTTCAGATTTTTTTAGGTTACGATTACGAGCTTGGTTGCGATTGAAAAAGACATATCTGTTTTGTGATTGGTCGACTCATAGCTCTTGTAAGGTGAGATATTTAATTGGTATCTTCATGTGAGGTCATTTTGAAAATCAAAGCAATAATTGAGGAAAATTAAAAATTATCGATTATATTCACAAACAATTACTAGAAGATTTGAAAGTCTTTCTTGATCTTTAATCTACAATCCAATAAGACTAGCCCCTTTTTTGCAAAATAATCATTCAAAAAATGATAAAAAAATAGCGAAAGAAAAAAAATTTGAATGAAAATTATCCTTAAGTGAGTCTATGAGTAGTTGAGTACTTACACTTAATGGATACGTTTATTGAACGGAAACGGAATGAACACATTGCGATTGGCTATACCTACTTCAAATTAGGTAACTCAAGAAAAAATTTTCACAATACGCAGCGCACTGATACGTTGGGAAATCCGATATCTCTGTCTCTCCCTCATCTCCACTTCCTTCTATAGTTTTTTTGGTGCCAATTTATGAAGTTGAAAAGTCAAAAACAATTATTAATTAAATTAAAATCAGCAAAGGCAAACTTTCTGAATTATTAAATCGTGAAGTTCGCATCAACTGGAGTATAATAATTACTTTCGACCAATTACAGAGCAGTTGTATTTGTATTCGCATTTGATTGGTCCAAAAACATGCAATACGAAACAGCAATAAATTGCCTACCATCGGAAATACTTAATATTGTTTTTATTAGGAGTCTGATCTGCAGATGCCAACCAGATGAAGTTGATGAAATTGAAAGCTTGGCTTGAGTTGTGGTGGGGACAGTGGATCGTCGCTTTCTAGTTCAATTTTAATTTAAGCTTAAGCTCAGGTCATGCCGAACCTGAGTTCAACTAGGTACTAAAATTGTGAATGTGAATTGTGAACATGTAGAGGAAGGTAATTTATCTATCTATAATTTTCGAAGTGCTTTTGAGAATTTTTCGGATTGTGTTTTTTCGACTGTTGCATAGTTGCATGTGTTAGTATGAAAAGTGGTTAATTGCTTACGATGTATATTTTTGTCATTTAGAAACAACAAAATTTTGTATGTGCGTGTGTTATAGTGTAACGTAGAAATGAACAAATATCTCGTGTGGGTATAGGTACTAGGTATAGCTTTAATAACCGTACAGGCTTTTTTTTGTCAATTTCCATCAAATTTCCTCGTAAGTAGGTACACATTTTGTATTTTTAATTTTTCGAAAAGACAAAGAACTTTGAATCACGAAATTATTGTAATTCGCTCGGCTCTGCTCTACTTAATTATTGAATTTGTCTGTTTTTGGTATGTCCATGTACCTACCGATCGGGAGTTGAACTCGAGTACTTCGAAGTTCGAATCAAAATATGTATCTATTTATTGAGAGCAATATTGATCTTTTCAGTGAGTAATATCAAAATTTTTAAATTTATTCTGAGTGCCGAGTATTCAATATTCGCGATTTTTCAACGTTCTACGACACGATTAATACATCTGCATAGGTACCTTACTTACATCTGACTTCTGACAACGAATATCAAGTCTTAATTCGAATGCTGCAGAATAAAAAGTAGACTGATTCGTCAGCATCACAGCAGGATTACCGTTACCTACATATGACATATCCCATACGTACATAGAGATACATGGCACATGGCGGCGTAGTACACACTACAAAGACGTTAATTTCTCATCAAACAAAGTATAACACCTATACTACAAGTTGCTTTTTTAGAGCCGCCAAACGAAAGGGGTTTCCCGGTTAACGCTTTCGGTTCAATTATTCCTCTAATCCCGTGCCAGACCAAGACGCACGCATTCATTCTGCCAGCGCCAATAAACATACGGCATACGGGTTTTCCCTTCGTATCCGCGGAGCCGCGCCGTAGTGACACAGCGTACGGCGAGTCGGTGATTACTCGATTAGGGTAGTAAAACGAAGCGAACTCCTCTCGCGTCACCGTATCAATTACCTTTTTACCTGATGCGAAGCTCTCGTTGGTTATTTTATTGGTGTTCATTCTCACGTTCGAGTCTGAACTTGCTCAGTTTTAAAAAATTTTGTCTAGTTGTAAATTTTCATTTTTAAAATAATGCCATTCGATCACAAACCTAATCAAAGTAAGTCGACGTTTTTTTTCTAGTTCATTGTACAGTGTTTATTATTCGTAGATAATCTTTTTTATTTCACGTTTGTATTTCAAAAATGTGATTTTTTTTTATTAATTTTATAATTCGTGAAAATTTTTTTTCGTAATGTTGAAAATTTTCAAATTATTCGAATTAGTATGTGAAGTGGAACCGCAGTTTATGTAAAATTCTGTGTTGAATGGTGTGTAATTTTTTTTCGTATTTTTTGAGTTACCTATTGTCGACGTTCTATCGGTTTGATAAAATCTTCGTGTGCGTCTGTTTTGAAAAGTGAAGTGTTGACTATATGAAGAAGCAATGTACATTTTTGAGATGAATTACCTACCTACTTTGCAGTGGGTAGAAGATTAATTAAATTTTAATTAAATTTTAATTAATCTTCTACCCACCTTCGCCGAAATTTTCACCTCAATAGTCAATACAAAATGCAGGTGCTCAGACCTACTTGCCCAGCATTGATTAGATTCGATTTACCAGTTCATCGAGCAAGGATATCGAATTTTTCTTTATTTTACATACCTAATAGCGAATCAACGGCACGTGGATTTTAGCATACCTTATCACTTTAAATTCATGAAATAAATTCAATCCGTTGAGTTGAATATTTCATTAGAAAAAGGGATCAAATTATCGCTTTGGGTTTTACCTATAATGATTTATTCTTCTAGTAAACTGAACAATTGAACATATACTCGTACTCGGGGTAGGTTGACTCGGTTCAATTCTTGGATATTGTAAGATGATTTTCGAGACACATGTTCGAAAAGAACCATGGTCCGCATGAGTCACTTTTCGTATCGTGCGTTATTTGATACTGAGTATTGTGGAATGAGTTCAAGTGCTCAAAAACGAAATTTCTACCATAAATACGCGAATATCTCTCGTCCATTAACTACCTATCTGATTTATCCGATTACACAATTTCTGTTGAAAAGACAAAAATTATGATTAGGCTCGATTGCGGTATTGTGTAAGCGGTGATTGACCTTCATTTTGACTGATAGTGCAAAAACTTACGTAAATGTAATGTACTTACTTGGACTTGAAAATTGAATGATTTGTTCTAATCAATCGAACGATTGATCAAATTACCAAGATTACAATAATTAGTAGGAGATTGATGTCTAAATTACGTACTTTGGCGAATTCATCTTGAACACACCATTTACTACCACCTTACGGAGGCAATTTCTCGAGATAATTAATTTCGTGTCAAACCACAAGAATGACACAGTTGGTTGATCATTAACGTTATTAATTGGTTAATTATCGTAAGACTTGGCCTATTCCTTATTCTTTTTCCTGTGGTCCTACTACATACCTACCTTTTCCTCTTACGCCTATAACACAAAATATGTACCTACCTATACCCACTGTAAACCTATTTTTAATTCCATTTTGTAGAGATGAGAATAAAATAATTGAATAAAATGAAAATATTAGGAGAACTTCTTTCTATCGTTCTTGTTCTTGGTTCTGTTCTCCAAAAGGTGCCTTCGTTTTTAAAATTTTGGGTGTTTTTCGGTTCCTCTGTTCTCGATCCCGTTCTATTCTTCCAGTTCCAGCACTGGTCGTAAGTTTTCGCCGAGAAGTAACAATTTGGGCACTGTTAACTGTTGAGATTCAAAAAATGAAAAATTAACAAAATTTGACTTTCATTCCAAGAATTTTTACAATTACACGCTAGATTATTAAAAATGGATGAATGTAAGTACTAAGTATGTACCTAAAGTTCTTTCTTGCACATTTTATTGAACTAGAAATTTTTTGGAATGAATAATCGTAACGCAACCCCAGAAAACGAAACAAATATTAGATATTACAGTACTTTCATTACTTTCAAAGCTGCACTGTTGACCAGTGACCAACTGACCACCCACCCAGACCACCTCACTTCCTCCTGTTGCCTTCATCAAAGCAATAACACAAAAACGCTGGCATGTTCCATGTTCCATTCTCTTACCTCCCTACAACCGCATCATCCTAAGTGGTTATATTTTTATAGTGCAGTGTTGCCGTCATAATTTCTCCCTAGTGGGAAATTTTATTCGATTTTGAATTATTATCTGCAAATAAAATTCCTCAGCAGTCAACTCGTATTAGGAATTTGAAAAATGATAAAAAAATACAAATTTTTAGAGGATTTCTCCCACTAGTTATGATAAGTTGATGCTAGGCGCGAGTCGATTCAGCCAACTTGGCATTGTTCGATTAGCCTAACCTAATGCGAAGTATCTACGTAATGATAATGGTGAAGTTCAATGGGAAATCCCAGAGGCCATAGCGATTCGTTTCTCTCTTTGCATTGACTAAAATTTTCTCTCACATCTCACAAGTCTTCAGTTTTATTCTTTCTCTTTCATTTATTGCCTTGTGGTGTGACGCGATAATTTTATTTCGTTTACATTTATTGACGTTTTGAATAGTTTTAAAAACCATGAGTTCGCGGGACAATAAAATTTACGAAATGTATTTGAAATTTTCAGATACACAATCTAGTCATAGTGGCAACTCGCGAGTTGATATGAAAGATACAAAATGCGTTGAACAAGAAGATTGCAACTACGATTCCGGAGTAATATCAGAAATCATATCAGAGAGTTGTGAAAGTATTCAATATTCGGAAGGTGATATTGGAAATGACGAATATTCATTGAGCAAACCCACTGCATCTCGCACAGATTCCATTCTTGATAAGGAGACAAAGGAAGACTCATATTCAGATTCTGCAATTGATGTGAAAACGAGGTCGGATATGAATTTGGATAGTGGATTCATCTCTGAGGCGAATATCCAATATTCTTCAAAAAGTATCGAATGTGAGAAAGAACCACCTTTAAAGGTTATCGAACCAAAGCTGTCTATTCCATGGGAAATTTTATACCACCAAGACGATGACGGAAATACGTAAGTTATTTAAAATCAGAAATTTTGAGCATAATGTCTGTAACAATAGATCACTTATTATGTTTTATTCATGTTGTTAGGCCTCTACATCACGCTGTCATGAGTAAAAATGAAATTTTGATCAAATACATCACATTCAACACACCTGCCTCAGATTTATTGGATATTAGGAACCATAATGCTCAAGTATGATCATTTTGAGTTGAACATCTCACATTTTTGTTATTTTTATATAACTAACAATTAATTACAAATTACAGACGTGTTTGCATTTATCTGTGCTGACAAATCAGCCAAGAATCACTCGATTTTTACTGCTAGGTGGAGCTAAACCATTCGTTGTAGACTCAAATGGTAATACTGCTTTGCACTTGGCATGTCAAATGAAAAATTTGAGATGTGTGGAAGCTCTTTGTGATGAAATCAAAAATTCAGATAGAAATTATTATCGTTTTAAATACACTCCCATAATAATGCCACCACAAGATTACATCAATGAAACAAATTATGATGGTGAGTTGGACATCTATGTAATGTGTACATGCACTTGTTTATGGTTACAAAATAGTTCTTGGAAAAATTATATTTTCTACTGTCATTTACTAGATATACTCCTGTGAATATAATTACCTATATCATTATTATTTTGATCTCGTCATTAAATGTGGTTTACTGTGTATGAACTAATCAAAATTGTGTAATTTTTCAGGGTTATCCTGCTTACATATAGCAACAATTAATAAACAAGATTCAATTTTTGAAAAATTAATGATGACTGGAGCAGATATTAATATAAAGGTGTGTATTGTTTAGTGTACTGGGACAGATCTGAGATCTGTGTTGTTTATTTGCCAAATCATTAATATACAATGTATCTTTTTGTTTTAGGAACATAAAGCTGGTTGTACTGTACTACATGAAGCTGTAGCTACTGGTTCTATGAGCTTGATCAGATTAATTCTTAGACATCCATACTTGAACATAGATCAGAAAAATTACTCTTGTCATACTGCATATCAATTATCTTGGAGCCATCCAAAAATTGCGAAACTTCTGTTGGAAAATCATGCCACAAAACTAGATTTTGTTGAATACCAACTTGAGGATGAATCTTCAGATGAAAGTGACTCTGATGATGAATACCCTTTTCATTCTAGAAATGGTATGTATTGAATTTAATGAATTTTCTCATATTGTTTATTGCTCTTATACAGAATATTGATGGCAAATTTTTATGATTTGTTAAACAGATTCGCCTATTAGAAATTTCACTGATGCGAGGAGCGAGGTAGTCGTTTGAGCTTCATTTATGTGTAACATATAGTATAATTGTACTGATTCCATTCATGATTATGTAAATTGCATCTGTATCTGGGTGGTATGATCAGCATTTATGTAAAAACAATTATTCATTTTCAATTTACCTTTAAAATCCATTTATAATACCATACCTTGATCTTTAGTAATTTTTTACACTTTTTAAATTTTAACTGATTGTTTTCTTTTTATTGGTGAGATGTCCATGCCCTAGCATGATTTTAATTTCCTAATTTCAAATGTGAATGTTTTAGTCTAATGTGAATAATTTCTTAATGTTAATGTGATTTTAATATTTTTCAATTTTGTTGCATTTGATTGGTAAACTAGGTCTAGGTACCATTTTATTCATTGATTGTATGTATTATTTCTGTGTATTATAAATATCCTGTATTCTTGTATAATACTTTTTGTGTATATTTTTTGTATTATATGTATAGACCAATCGAGTATTCCTACACTAATTTTAAATTGCAATTTGTGAATTTTTTGAATAAATGTTTCAATAATGTTCTCGTTGTGATTTTTCTTGTGATCCTTTCACTTTTTTGCAATAATTCTGAAGTAACAAAAATGAATTTCCGATTCCATGTTGACTTTGAATTTGCCGATTGATATAAGAGAAATATACTTACTTTGGCTAATAAAACGATGAATTTTTCATTTTATTTTCTGAATTTTTGGAAGATTCAAATATTAAATTTTCTAGTTAGGAAAAGAAAAAAGAAATTGGTCCAAGTGAAAAGAGAGCAAAAGGCAAAAGATTTCGAAACTTCGTATTTTGAGAGAAGATCAGAAATGCCCCAATGCGCTCTCAAAGAAGCAGAAAGAAATATGCGCATTCTTCATGGGTGGAAATTTGTATTTTAATTTTAAAAATTATTGAATCACTTTGAAAATAATTATTTCAAAAAATTTGATTGAATAAAATGTTGTTTTCGTTCCAGTATTTTGATTGGTTGAGGGAGGGAAACTTACTGAACGCGTTATTTCTATTGGTCGGAGTAAATTATCAGAATTCAGATTCCCCGCTTGTTTTCTATTGATAACAAAAATTGATTAGAAACAATGAAAATATTTGCAAAAGTTTGTCAATTCGTAGTTTTGCGGTATTTTTAACTTTAAAGATTAATTAAAGAAAATAAAATGTTGTGTTCTCAAGCAATCGAACTAATCAAAGAATTAGATAGATCCAGTGAAGATGTTCTACCTCCTTATAACGTGAGTTGTAGTATTTCAATGATTTCCTCTTACACTCTCAAACGCATTTATATTGTCACGTTGATTTATCTTTCCAGACCGATGGAGTACGATTAGTTTTAAATGAAATGAAGAACTTATACGATGAAAATGTCGATACTGTGTTCGTATTTCAAGTCTACATCCTCGATTATTGTTGATGTGAAATGATTCTGATAAGTATCGTTGTAATTTTACAGAAATTCAACTCGTGATCATATCGAAGACGCGATGTTTGCTTTGAAAATTCGACATAAAGCTTTGAAAAGAAACAGGCGATGTTTATTAGCGTATCTGTAAGTATAATATGTACTGCCCTTATCATTTATGATGTGCGACGATCAACCGGCTTTGAGGCTGGCGTTCGTTTTAAAACTGTGTTTCTAATCGTAAGACGCTTTATCATAAAATTCTCTGGCCAAAAAAAAAACTCGTTTCCCTAATAAAAAGAAGTTCATAAAGTCTAGAAAGTAACTAAAGCAAACCCTTGCAATTTTTTCATTTCAGATGGAACAGAATTGATAGAATCAAAGAAATGCGTTGGCAGATAGGAAGTATATTACCACCGGAAATAAAATTTAGTCTTTCACCAGCAGAAGTAACGAACGCTTTTCTCGTGATACTTTCTTCGCTTGATTTTGAATCTATTTTAATTATTCATCGATGTTTCAGGAACAATGGTTTAGTAATTATTGTAAATCGTTGGCATCGTATATGAGAAGTATCGGCCCAGACGGAGGATTGAATTTGTTACAAGATTTGAAACCACCGAAATCTTTATTTATCGAGGTTAAATTTCGGTATTTTTCTTATGAATGAACTCTCATTTACAGATTTTTTTACAATAATTCCATGTTTCAGGTTCGTAGCTTAGTCGATATCGGTGAAATTGAACTTGACGACGGAGAAGTTATTATATTGAAAAAAGATGCGCAATACATGCTGCTTAGATCTCAATGCGAATCTCTAATTCATCAAGGTATCCTACAACACGTCCATCATTCGTGAAAAGAATACAATTACGGTTGTGAATTTGAAGTATTTTAAGAAGTAAGTCGAAATAAGGCCTTTTTATATGATTGTAAATACGTTGAAATTAAATCTCGAAGTACCTAATTTTGCTGTTATTAATCGCCGGAAATTAAGTAACACGCAACAACACAGCATTTATTATGAAAAAAAACAAACAATAATAAACAAACGAGTATAAAAATTTTTTAAATATGATATTCGTGAGTATTTTTTTTATTTAAAAAGTAGACGTAATGGAATATTTCAGCGAACGCTTGTCTGAATTGCTTGCTCATGGTACAATACAAAATGAAATTTATCGCTCCATTGAGTAAAGCCAATATGTCCATAATTTCGCCGAACAAATGATAACAATTTTTAAAAAAGCATCTTCCCAAAATTCCGCTCAATAATCCCAAAATACACTGGGGAAATTCGGTTAAAAGGAACAAAAATAAAATAGCTATCAGCATATGACTACTTCGGTCTGCTCGTCTTCGTATCCTTCTTAACTTCGCGTTTTTCTTACTGTTCAAATTGGCTGTAAAATTTTGTAGTTTTTCTTTCCTTTGCGTCGTACTGTGCAGAGCTTTTATTAAAGCGAGGCTGATTATTGCTAATATTATGCAAGGTAGTAATTTAATGACCACCGCGTAAAGCCATAGGTTACCTATGTAAAGTAATTCGTTATGAGCTTTGGCTAAATCGCTCAAGTCTAAATGGTATAATTCGTGGAATTCTCCTTTCTCGTACAGTACGGTCGAATGAATTCCGAACATGAAATAAGAAGGAATACATATCACAATTGGTACCACCATGGCAACTTTTACAGCTGAAGCGCAAGTTTTCTTCGACCACAATGTGCTGCATTTTTCCGGATACCTTTTGTACAGAAAAAAATAAAAGAAAACTCGTATTAGTCGGTTGTGTCGAGTTCGCAATTGAAAAGTATTTAATAAATGAGACCGTACAAAAAGGCTTTTTTTCGAGCTTCGATTTTTTTTCTATTCAACTATGCCCAAGGGTCGTTTTTTGAATAACTTCGTACCGATTTAGAGATACTTATTTTTAAAGTAGTGAAGGTTTATCGATTTTTAATTCTTTTCGAGAAGAAAAAAATTATATGTGTAAAGAATCCGGCAAGTTTTTAATGTATGGTAAAACTTGGAAACATTAGGGCGGATTTTCCCTAGGAACTTACATGTATAAGTAGGTATAATTATTTAAAGCACGTCGTGAGGAAATTTCATTCAAACCGGACTAAATACTACTGAAGAGACTACGTCGAGCTGGACGATTTTTAAAAATTAAAAAACAAATCAGTTTTCTTCTTTTTATCCAAAAGTTGGAATAATTTTTTCATATTAAACTGGCGATGGCGCATGTTATGAACTCGTCATCTGAAGTAAAATTAGAAAGAAAAAAACTTTTTAAATTAACAAACCAGCAAAAAAAATTTGTAATAAAAGTTGGACTATGGTTTGAAAATTATTTCTAAAAATGTCATAAAAATAGCTTACGGAAAAAGTCATAGTGTTATTTTTATAAAGATTTTTCGAATACTATTTTAAAAGTTGAATTAGAATAGTTTAATTTTTAAAATCTAATGGAATTTCAAAGTTTTCGCCTACGGAGCGTGCTGCATGGCTGCTATAAAAATTTTTTTCTTCAAGAAAAATTTGTACTAAAGTTTCGCGAAATATTTACCTCGTCGTGTTTAGCCTCCAAAATGCTAACGTCAGCGTTAAACAAATCGACATTGTATGCAGTACTTGCGACAGATGTGTATGAATGAGTATAAAAATCGCACCTCCGTAAGAAAATCGTTCTATTTTCGAGTTCGAATCTATGTACATATATAATGAGAACGGTATGTACTCGATCATTAATAACATATCGGTAATGGCCAGCCAAGTCAGTATGTAAGCGAACGGAGCAGTTTTCATTTGTTTTCTAGTCAAAACGGCGATATTGAAGGAGTTCGCCAGTGTCCCGAATATGCACACGAATAAGCTCACGTAACCGTGCACGTTTCTATATTCTGTCGCTATATTTCGCATTGTACCGTTGCAATAACACACGTTGTTCGAATTGCTCGAACTTTTCGTACTCGATGTTCTCATCGACGATGTCAGATTCATTATGAATTGGACATCTTGATAGGTTAAATTGAATTGCTGTAACCATTGACAATCGTTTATACAAAGTGTTCCGTTATTGCTGGCAGCGATGATGTTTTGATAAACTTCGTTCATCGTTGTTATTTCATCCGCTTTCATTTGATCTCTGTAAAAACATACAAAAGTGTTTTTAGTTTGGTCATTCGTGTTGAATCGATCTCACTGTTATGGTACATTTTATGTTCATTTTCGAACTTCAAAGTTGTGTATTTTTTGGATTCTATTACTAGTATGTATCTGTTTTGATACTATTTGATAAAGTGTGAAAAGAAAACGAAAAGAGCAATGTACTTATTGATAGGTGTTCTTATCGGGTAAATTTTCCCATCATCAAGTGAAATAGGTATATCAATGTGAGATTTTCTTTACGTAGATTACTTCAGGATTTGAAAAACATAATTTCTTCAAAAATGTTCCAATTTTTAATGTTTTTAGCTTACCTACCCACTTTTTTCAAATGTTACCGAACTGTGAGCTCATCGAACATTAAATAGCTCAGGATTGAATCGTTCTGTATAAAGAGAACACATTCGTACTGCGTGAAGAAGCGATGAAAATGTTTGTATTTTTTTGGTTAATCTCTTAAAAATAACAATTTTCCATTAAAGCGTATAGCTATTTTGAAGTACGATCGCCAACTTTATACAAAAAAAGAACTTTTGGGTTCTACTTTTCCAAGTTGGTAACTAGGTACCTACTTGGACATAATCTCTTGACAAAAATTGAATGTCTCTTTGGCAAAGTTTAGTATGAAGCCCGTTTTGTGGGTCAATTTTAAAAACAACGTTAACTTGTAGGGAAATCTCCACTCATGAAGTGGTTTTGTTTCTGTAAGTATTCATGTATTTTTAATATTAATTTCTGAAAACGACATTTGGTAAAGGGAAAATCATAACTGTTAAAGTGGTTTTTCAAAATTAGATGTATGTATTTGAGATATTTTTTTAAAAAACAGAATCAGAACACATTGAACGGTTTTATTTATATGGATTCTATTCAAGTTGGTTTTTGAAAACGACCTAAACTATTACAGTCATGTATACAATAACTTTCAGTAGGGGTAGTACCTACTACCTACAGTATTTTGAAAACGACGTTATCCAGTTGAAGAACCACAACTCTAGAGGTGGTTTTGTATGTCAATGCTCATTGAAGTAGTTTTTGAAAAACGACGTTAGCTAATAGGAAAATCATCATTCTGAAGGCGGTTTTGTCATTCTGTGATATTGAATGAATTTGAAAATCTGTTTTCTTTGTTTTCAATAGACCGAAATGTAATTTTGTATGCTATTTTTAGTATTTTTCGTTTAGTATTTACCTACTACCAGAGATTATGATTTTTTATGCTCTCCGAGGGGGGGGGGGTGCCACCAAAAATGTGTTGGGAGGGTTCGTTATTTTCTCCGGGTGTTTTCAACGGATTGACTTGAAACGTCTTGGTATGAAGGTGGAGGTAACAGAGGGCAATGACCCTGACCCTGAACTTTTCTTTATTTTTACCTCAACAGCGACCTTAAAATTCACTTTCAAACAAGCGCATCGCTGTGGAGGAAAAGAGGTTCAAAATCGAGAAAAAAAACAAACCAAAATTTTTCTTACATTTTCTAAACTCTAAAATCTTTTCTAATTCTGATAATTTTTAAAAATTTGGAGGGAACTACTCGAACTAAAACGTTTTTATTTCAACAAAACTTGGATAGGTTGAAGAGTATGCTTCCAATATTTCAAGTTCTGAAGTTATTTTCGGATATTTGGTAAATTTTAAAAAATTCAGAAAAGTTGTTTTCAAGTTTTAAGGCAAATTGTTTGACTCGTTTATGATTTTTTTAAATACATATGAAACTGTACTTATATTGACTAAACCGCATCAGAAACGTTCATTTTCCTATCAACTAATGTGGTTCTCAAAAGCTAACTTGAAGAAATGCATTTGTAAGTTACTACATAAAAGGTTTGTCACTGAACTCTATACTCTTACACTGGAACGCTTACGATACCACGTGACCCGATCGAGCGCGTTAGAAAGAGATAGATATATGTTAAGACGTTCTTGTCCTTGTCTAGCGCGTTGGTAAGTATTGCGTATTCATTTCATCCGTACAGTAGCGTGATTTTTTTTTTGTTTTTTGTTTTAATTTTTGCAATTTTTGTAGAATTTTTTTATTTTATACGAGTATTGATGTTCAAGATCACTTTTAAGACATCGGCGATCGTAGGAATTGAGAAAATTGCTTTTAAAAAATGAATTATTTACAAAAGTGTACCAGATACTTCAAGTTGAAATATTATAATTTGTAGCAGTACTTATTCAATAAAATTTAAAAACTCATGATCTGGAAATTGAAATACTTAATTGAAATAAATTTAAATTTTCCAGCAGTATCCCTCACGGAAAAAAATAGTACTTTCTGAGTAGTCGTTTTTTAACGGAGTAAAAAGTACTACTTTTTAACACCTTCATGGAGAAATATTAGTAGTTTTACATAAAAACTACTACTTTTGTCTGAAAACTAGTTCAAATTACTACTTCGTAACATCGTAAGTAGTAGTTTTGAAGTAGTAATTTTAACTAGTTTTTAGACAAAAGTAGTAGTTTTTAAGTAAAACTACTAATATTTCTCCATGAAGGAAAAGTAGTACTTTTTACTCCGTTAAAAAACTACTACTCAGAAAGTACTATTTTTTTTCTGTAAGGGATATTCTATATTTATGTACTACATTATAATAAATAAACGAAATTACCTATTATGCAGCTGTGTTGTGTAGGCTAGATACATGAAAAAGTGACTAAAAAAGGAAAACAGGTACATGATTGAAAATTTTTGAAGAATTTATCACTCAATGAAGCCTCAAACTCAAACTCATTCAAGAGCTGCACAAGACAAAGAATGCACAAATACATTTTTAAAATTGAATGAAATCGAAAATTTTAAATAGAAGTTGTTCATTTTCCAATTCATTTATCAAATAGGTTGAGGTTGAACCTAATTTAGTAATTTAAATCAAGTTTTGAGGGGAAAAAATGAACTCAGATTTTTCAACTCCTTCATTTATTTATTTGTGATAAGATAACGGATAATACGGATATATTTTATTTTTATTCTTCAAAAATTTTCAATCGTGTACCTGTTTTCCTTTTTTAGTCACTTGTCCAAGTACCTTCCCTACACAGCTGCATAAGCACTTTGAATTTTTTTTTACCATTACATAAATGTCTATAAATGTCTCCGTTGTAATATATGAAATGAATTTTTACCGTGAAAAAAAAAACGTGAAAAGTTAGGGTCATTATAAAAAAGTCTTAAAGTTCTGTTACGAAACATAATTTCAACTTGAAATACCTTGTTCACTTTTGTAAATAATTCATTTTTTAAAAGCAATTTTCTGAATTCCTAGGATCGCCGATGTCTCAATTTCATCTTGAAATATTAATAATTGTATAAAATAAAAAAAATCAGCAAAAAGTTGCAAAAATTAAAAAAAAAAAAAAAAAAATCACGCTACTGTATGAATGAACTGAATACGCAACGCGCTAGACAAGGATAAAAACTTCTATTCATATAGCTATCTCTTTCTAACTTGCTCGACCGGGTAGTTTAACATTGGACCATATGGAGCGTAAGCGTTCCAGTGTAAGAGTATAGAGTTCAGTGGGTTAAAAACGAACAAACCTCACTGAACTCTATACTCTTACACTGGAACGCTTACGCTCCATATGGTCCAATGTTAAACTACCCGGTCGAGCAAGTTAGAAAGAGATAGCTATATGAATAGAAGTTTTTATCCTTGTCTAGCGCGTTGCGTATTCAGTTCATTCATACAGTAGCGTGATTTTTTTTTTTTTTTTTTTAATTTTTGCAACTTTTTGCTGATTTTTTTTATTTTATACAATTATTAATATTTCAAGATGAAATTGAGACATCGGCGATCCTAGGAATTCAGAAAATTGCTTTTAAAAAATGAATTATTTACAAAAGTGAACAAGGTATTTCAAGTTGAAATTATGTTTCGTAACAGAACTTTAAGACTTTTTTATAATGACCCTAACTTTTCACGTTTTTTTTTTCACGGTAAAAATTCATTTCATATATTACAACGGAGACATTTATAGACATTTATGTAATGGTAAAAAAAAATTCAAAGTGCTTATGCAGCTGTGTAGGGAAGGTACTTGGACAAGTGACTAAAAAAGGAAAACAGGTACACGATTGAAAATTTTTGAAGAATAAAAATAAAATATATCCGTATTATCCGTTATCTTATCACAAATAAATAAATGAAGGAGTTGAAAAATCTGAGTTCATTTTTTCCCCTCAAAACTTGATTTAAATTACTAAATTAGGTTCAACCTCAACCTATTTGATAAATGAATTGGAAAATGAACAACTTCTATTTAAAATTTTCGATTTCATTCAATTTTAAAAATGTATTTGTGCATTCTTTGTCTTGTGCAGCTCTTGAATGAGTTTGAGTTTGAGGCTTCATTGAGTGATAAATTCTTCAAAAATTTTCAATCATGTACCTGTTTTCCTTTTTTAGTCACTTTTTCATGTATCTAGCCTACACAACACAGCTGCATAATAGGTAATTTCGTTTATTTATTATAATGTAGTACATAAATATAGAATATCCCTTACAGAAAAAAAATAGTACTTTCTGAGTAGTAGTTTTTTAACGGAGTAAAAAGTACTACTTTTCCTTCATGGAGAAATATTAGTAGTTTTACTTAAAAACTACTACTTTTGTCTAAAAACTAGTTAAAATTACTACTTCAAAACTACTACTTACGATGTTACGAAGTAGTAATTTGAACTAGTTTTCAGACAAAAGTAGTAGTTTTTATGTAAAACTACTAATATTTCTCCATGAAGGTGTTAAAAAGTAGTACTTTTTACTCCGTTAAAAAACGACTACTCAGAAAGTACTATTTTTTTCCGTGAGGGATACTGCTGGAAAATTTAAATTTATTTCAATTAAGTATTTCAATTTCCAGATCATGAGTTTTTAAATTTTATTGAATAAGTACTGCTACAAATTATAATATTTCAACTTGAAGTATCTGGTACACTTTTGTAAATAATTCATTTTTTAAAAGCAATTTTCTCAATTCCTACGATCGCCGATGTCTTAAAAGTGATCTTGAACATCAATACTCGTATAAAATAAAAAAATTCTACAAAAAATTGCAAAAATTAAAACAAAAAACAAAAAAAAAATCACGCTACTGTACGGATGAAATGAATACGCAATACTTACCAACGCGCTAGACAAGGACAAGAACGTCTTAACATATATCTATCTCTTTCTAACGCGCTCGATCGGGTCACGTGGTATCGTAAGCGTTCCAGTGTAAGAGTATAGAGTTCAGTGTTTTAACCAGGTTTCTTACCCGGGTAAGGTTAAATCCAGAGACCTGTTATAGGTCTTTGGTTAAATCAGGGGTAAAAAGTGGAGAGCGGAGTAAGGAGAGTAAGGAAAGTGTAGACCCGGTTAGACCGAGTAATAAAAACGAACAAACCTAATGAAGAAACACTTAACGAGCGATGGCCTTCTTACTAGTCAACGTCGTTTTTGAAAACTATATCGAATAAGTAAGGATAACAGCTAAACCGCTTTATAAGCTGTGATTCTTCTACCAGCTAACATCGTTTTAGAAGACCACCCCGAATGAATGAATGAATGAATGAATGAATGAATGAATGAATGAATGAATGAATATTAGGCATAGCAAAACCACTTTATGAGCGATGACTTTCCTGCGAGATAACGTTGTTTTTAAAAACTACCTCTAATAAATAAGTATCGGAATTAACGAAACCATCTTAAGAGTTATGATTTCCTTCGTAACTAACATCGTTTTTCGTTCAAGTAGATTACGCGAGATTTTTTGCTAAGAAATTGCAGGTAACGTACGTACTACGTATCTAATACAAGATTAAATTTCATAAAGCGTTTTTAACCAATCAGAATTCAGAGACGAATATTTTTTCAATAATTTACATGTTGGGCTAAATTCGATGAATTTTGAATTTCATATTCTTATTGCGAATTCTTTCACGTCAGAGCTGATCAAATTTTGAAGCTATGAGTTGTTTTTCTAAAGTTACTTATATTTTTGACATTTTGTTGTCGTTCGCTTTGAATATGATTGGTGTAGACATAAAAAGGTACCTACATTAGCGAAAAAGTGCAAACCAAAAAGAACACAGCATTTCTATGTAAATTTCGAGATACCAACTTTTACAAAGTTTACGACATGTTTCTAACCGATCAGACAAGCGAATACCTACCTATTTTCCAACCTCATGAACTCATGATGTTTGTCGCTAGTAAGCAAGAGCAAAGGTCAATTACATTTGAAATAGGAAGACAGTAAATGAGCATAATTTCCCAAACTCCTCTTCAAAATATATAGGTACTTACAAGTAACAGAGTAACTACATATAAACAAAACGTATTCCTCAACTATGATCAGATTACACGTAAATTTCGTATCATTCTTTCTTTTCGTGCAAAAAAACGTGTACCTGAAATTGGTTTCAGCGACAAAATAATATCCGTTTTTTCTCGACACATGATGAAAAATATGGTTAAGGGTTAAAGAAAACACTAAAAACAAACATATGGATAGAAGTATCAATATATGTATAATCTTCCAAGTGCGGAAAATACACGAACTGTTCACTTTTTTGGTTTCCTTGTGACATCTTTTTACACATCAAGTCAACATATTTAAAGCGAATGACTGAAAATTGAAAAATCTACCAAATACGTGACTAGCGACATTTGCTACTCGTGACCCGACTCTAAAAATACCGAAAATTACAAACAGGGATTTAAATTGTTCAGTTATTTTTTCCCATCTCTCGCCGATCATTCGTAATTGTCTGATACACACACAGAAGGTGTTCTCAGATGTCGCGTTATTGAAAAATATTCTCAACAAATTTACAGTCGAGCTTTTTTTTCATAGATAGGTAGGTATTATCAATTTGTTAGAAACAACCAATCACATCGCTTGTTTGATTATAAATTTTTAAAAAGGAGGTAAATTCGCGCAAATTCTTGTAACTCAATTTCCATAATATAATGGACATGAAATTAGAGTTGACATTCGTTCAGTTTCACGTCATCTGTTTGTTATAATTTTAAGAACGTATCCCTAGATCTCAGAAGTGTCACAATTCATGTCACATATGTGTACGAATTTTCCAACAAAGTTACAGATTTCAGGGATGTCGATGTTTGCCACCTAAAAAAAGTGTCAACCTGGGAATAAAATAGGTTGCTTTATAAAAATAAGAAAAAAAATTAAACATGTGAAGCGATTGTTGATAAAAATTATACCGATGATTATACAGAAAAAAATACATTGTTGAAAAATAAAGAAACGAAATACGAGGTCTAGTCAATATTAAAGGTATAAGTAAGTACACTTTTTATCCCATGGGGAATTTATATTTTGTTTTAAAATAGGGAAATGTTTACTAAAAGAAAACGAAAGTGACGTATAAAAATAAACCTTGAAAAAAAAAGAAATACCGAAAACTGCGAAACTTCTCGAAACAGCTTTTCAAATAATTTGCTAACGTTTGAGTAATAGGTCTGTTTATATGACTGTATAATGTAAGTATTGTTTTTGATTTTTGACGAATATTTACTCGGGATTTTTGCAAACATGAAGCTCGCGTGTGTATTTCACGACCAAAATTGCAGCCTTCTTATTTACTTAATTTATTTTTTTTCCATGCTTAAATGAATTTAATCAGGAATATAAATAGACCAATTGTATAAGTGCGCCAATAAAAACCTTGTCAATGACTACGATACCGAAACTGTCAGAGTCAAAATGATACCTACATATTGAAAAAAACGTAAAATATTTCGACAAAAATGCGATGTTTGTACTTTCTTTGCAAAATATTTACATTTACAATTTTAATATAAGTCTATGATACCAGAATTTGAACGATTCGAGTCATTATTTCTTGTTTCGTATAAATTCTATGAAACAAATTCGGTTCGATAAACTCGTCTCGTAATTAAATTGTTCAAAAAAAATCCCGTGACTCGTCGTTATTTCGTATTTCTACTTTTTTTCTATCGACCTTATGCTCTTATGCTCCTAGAAAAGTGGAAAAATGGTGTTCCCCGCGGAATGTAAAACTTTTTCAATTTTTTATTCTTAAATTGCAATTTATCAGGAAAAAGAATTCTTAACTTGCGACTAACCGTATAAACTTGAATAAAAAAAACTGACACTGGCATGGCAGCTCCTGCGATTTCGAAATTAGGCAGTTTTCTACCAGTTTCGTCATGCGATATTCTTTCGATAAATAGATTGAATAGCACAATATTAAATTCAAAGAACGATACGTCAAAACGATAGTGATTTTTATTTCCTGTTTACAATTCAGCTCGTTAAATATTTCGCGTTATTTGGGTTTAAACATAAAATGAGCCTTTTTTCCAATACAATTGGTATAGATATTGAAAAAAGAAAAAAAATTATATAAATAACTATAGTCGCCATAGAAGTATTTTTAATATTTTTTCCTAATCGAATTTAGCTATTTCGTCGTAGTATATTTCTAAAAATGGGCCATCTAACTAATGGATTTCCTACAATGGAAAGTTTTTAACAAATAATTTCCACTTTTTCTCATTAAGCATTTATTGTTTCGGTATAAGTTATAATAGTTAAGGTATTTGTTAAAGTTTAAACTTTCATTACAGATATATACGTTTATGTTTATTAACTCGACTCGTAATCTATTTTATTATGAAATTATTTTTTCGACGTTCTCTAAGCTAAAATTCCTTACTTTTTACCACCTTTAACTTTCACTTTGAATGAACATAAAATTTTAATACTTATAGTTTAGACTTTACGGTACTTTAGAGCGTTTAATTAAATTATGATATTAGAACAAGAACAATCAGGCTTGATAGTCAACGAATCCAAAACTCAAATCACCATACCAACATAAAATCATATAAATTTCAATCATATCCAAAATTAAAACATCCGAAATAAAAACGACATTTCTGCAAACATTGAAAAATTACTAAAAAATAATCAAAGATTACACACCTCTTTTAATATTTTATTCTTTTTCCGTTTGTAAGTCAAACTTTCCAAGGGTTTTCTCCACTTCCATCTGCGTTTCTTCCAACTTCTATGTTCCTAGTTCAAGATTTCTACTTTCAACGTACCTACTTAATAGGTAAGTAGGTATATTTTCTTGTTTGACTCCATTATTGACTTCGCTATAGAATTTCTAACCCCTTTACCTAATTCATTTCAACTTTCAAACATTTTTCATGTGAAATCCTAAAAAATTCTCCATTTCAATTCATGTCAATCCGATATTTATTGCACTTTCTCGCATTCAGCTCTTAGGCACCATGAAAATTTTTCAAAAATCTTCATTGAAAAAATATTCTAAATCTTTCAAATTCTATTTCGATTCATGCAAAAATCCTTTGAACCTGAAACTCAATATAATTATTCGATTTACGTACTTATATAGGATCGTACACACGCAAATGCCACTATACGTTGGTAGTAGAGGTACATATATCGGATTTAACTTGAATAGAATTCATATAAGAAAAGACAGAAAATTGAAACTTTGATTAAATAAAGCAACAAAATATAAGAGAAACGATGAGAACCGCCAAGTACTCCTCTTTTACCCCTTTCAACACGTAAGATAGGTGAAATGTGATTTTGTTTGTTATACGTCTTATATGTATTGTAGGTATACGAAATCAAGAGCAGATAGAGAGTAAAAATTACTCGACAAGCGTCAAGTTGAAAATAACGAGCTGTGGCATTTGCTTCGTAAATTGCCAACTTCGCCGCCTATGAATTATATTATTTTGCGAGATGAATACCTATTACCTACGGACCTATAAAATTGGATGTTTAAGAAAAGAGAAATTCATTCGACTAAAAGAGAGCTTCGACGATGAAAGAATTTCGCATACAAAAGATTATAAATACTGTTACAGTTCATTTATGCTGCTCAAAAGTACCTACTTTCGTTCGTATACAGCGAGAGATATTATATTAGGTGTGTCAAAGGCAACTGACTACAATTCCTTCGTACCATAGTAAGAAAATTATATCATACGCTGTTTTTTTGAAGGGAGAATACTTTAGACTTTTCCATCGCGCTGAAAGAGAACGTTTTAAATAAGGTTATTTCAAGCTTCGAGTGAGTATACTACGTATATACTACAATTTCAGGATATAGGTTTAGGTAGGTAGGTAGGTATGTAGGTACTCGCTACAATGTACAATCATTATTGGTGTTATTTTTGAACAATACGCGTACAACTAAATTTAAAGTACACTTGAAATACACATATAACAACAAATACCCAACTTACAATACCTACACGGTAGAAGCTGAAATTTACGATCACTTCAAAATAGTAAACTTCGTGGTTGCATGAACAGTTTCCTATATGTACTACGAAAATTTCCTCAAGCTCGAGCTTGTGAGTTAGAAATGTTTTATTATTAAAGTTCGGATCTCATAATAAATTTAAAATACATACAAAATATCATCTATTTGTTTCAACCGAAGTTTCCCATGTTTGGAAATTCTCTTCTGACGAAATCAAGAGCATTGTCCGAAGCTCAGAACTCGAACCCTATCAATGTAGCCTACGAGTTTACGTATGTTAACTATACGATGAGTATCATAATTAACATCTTACAGCCGCTTCGAAAGCTTGTCGATCCAGTGGCCTATTCTTAGTCTTTCCGTCAAGTTTTTGCTCATTTTTTTTTTTAATTTAATTTTTCTAAACAACATTCAAAACATTTTAGAAACGCAAACGAAAAATTAAGGGTTTACCCGGATTCTAATTTTTTAAAATAATGGTCTAAAAATTGCATAAATTTATGTAAAACTCCATTAATCAAGCTAATATGGTATTTTTGGGTACCAATTTTTTCAAAAAAATCCAAAACGTGCGATTGGGCAGAATTTTTTTTAAAGATTAGTTATTATAAGTGTTTTAAAGACCAAATTTTGATACGTGCGAGAAAAGTTGTAATTTTAGACCCTCTATTGAAATTTCATAGTTCTTTCCAGAGATTTTTATGCAGAAGTTCATAGTTCATGACATTTTTTCCAAATTTTTCTTCATTTTGGTTTTTCATGCCAAGCAAAATCAAAAAATAGCCAATCAGACTCGAGTGTTTTTTAAATTTCAATTTTTCACTTGAGAAAAATTAGCGAAACGTTTTTTCATTCGTTTGACCAAGCACAAGCAAGTATTTCAGTTTGAAGATTTTGTTTTTCATGCGCCAAGCAAAATCAAAAATAACCAATCAGACTCGAGTGTTTTTTAAATTTTAAATTTCAATTTTTCGTTCAGTGTAACAGCAAAAAATGAGCGAAATGTTTCTTTATTCGTTTGACCAATCACAAGCAAGTATTTGAGTTTGAAGATTTTGTTTTTCATGCGCCAAGCAAAATCAAAAATAACCAATCAGACTCGAGTGTTTTTTTAATTTCAATTTTTCACTTGAGAAAAATTAACGAAACGTTTTTTCATTCGCTTGACCAATCACAAGCAAGTATTTGAATTTAAAGATTTCGTTTTTCATGCGCCAAGCAGTCAAAATATAGCCAATCAGACTCGAGTGCTTTTCAAGTTTCAATTTTTCACTTGAGAAAAATTAGCGAAACGTTTTTTCATTCGTTCGACCAATCACAAGCAAGTAGGTATTTGAGTTTGAAGATTTCATTTGAGACTTTTGAATTTTGTTATCAAGAATTTTCAGAAATAAGTTGAAAGAATTTCATTCAAGTCAAGAAGAAAATCCTTTTATTTTAGCACCAATAAGGAACGAGTATTTGTGGTTTAATACAGGTTGAATTTTTCGACAAATTAATAATGGCGGTTTCTTCGAGAAATTTTCTGCAGAAGTCCAATATAATGATGATTCCGTTATTACACTCAACTAATCTTTTGAAGCGATTTCCGCGAAGTTTTTGTGATTATCTAAAAGTTGTGTCAATCAATTTTTGGTCATTTTACCGTTTTTGATAACGTTTGCGTTTTGAAATACCGTAGAAATTAAATTAGTTGACCACGTTAAAGTCAGTCATCTGTTACATGCCACCTGCAACCATTTCGAATATCTGTTTGAAGTGCCTTTTGAAAAACAACGTTAACTAGATGAAAACTCGTTACTCTCAAGGCGGTTTACTTAATTGGGCTTTGATTTGAGATGGTTTTTCGGAAAACGATGTCAACTGGTCAGAAAATCATCGTTCCTGAAGTTGTTTTGTTATTGTAGGCAATTCCGCGTATTTTTTAAAAACAGCGTTAGCTAGAAAGAAAATCATAGCTTCTAATGTGGTTTATTTGTTGAGTGGTTTTTGAAAACTCATCAGGCGAAGAAAACTCGTAACAACTGTTACGCACGTTTTGTGAGTTCATCAAGCATTGTTTGAAAACAGCATTAGCTGGAGGAAAAATCATCGCTTTGAAAGCGGTTTTTATAATACTTATAGATACCTTGATAGGCTATTCATTTAAGGTGGTTTTTAAAATAGTATATTGCTTTGATATGAAATGCTCTTTTCTTATTGGTTGTTAACGAAATTGGTAAATTTTCAATACATATCTAAATGTAAATTCATTTCTTCATTTTGATATCATCTTACAATTAATTTGAATTTCATGCAAAATCAAAATATAACCAATCAGATTCGAGTGTTTTTTAAATTACAATTTTTCACCTAGTTTATCAGAGAAAAATTGGCGAAACGTTTTTTCATTCATTTGACCTTTATTTTAGCACCAATAAGAAACGAGTATTTGTGGTTTAATAATCAATTTTTATTTTTTGGTCATTTTCCCGTTTTTATATGATAACGTGTGCGTTTTGAAATACCGTAGAAATGAAAATTTGTTGACCATGTTAAAGTCAGTCATCTGTTACATGCCACCAACCATTTCAAATATCTGTATGAAGTGCTTTTTGAAAAACAACGTTAACTAGATAGAAACTCGTTACTCTCAAGGCGGTTTGCTTAATTGGACTTTGATTTGGGATAGTTTTTCGGAAAACGATGTCAACTGGTCAGCAAATCATAGTTCTTGATGCAGTTTTGTTATTGTAGGCAATTCCGCGTATTTTTTTAAAACAGCGTTAGCTAGAAAGAAAATTAAAGCTTCTAATGTGGTATGTGGTTTATTTGTTGAGTGGTTTTTGAAAACGTATTAGCTGAAGAAAACTCGTAACTGTTAGGCACGTTTTATGAGTTGATCAGGCATTGTTTAAAAACAGCATTAGCTGGAAGAAAAATCACCGCTTTGAAAGCGTTTTTTTAAATACATATACTTAGATACTCTGATAGTCTATTCATTTAAGGTGGTTTTTAAAATATCTAGTATATTGCTTTGTATTAAATGCTCTTTTCTTATTGGTTGTTAACGAAGTTGGTAAATTTTCAATATGTATCGATTCCTCTAGAAAAACCCAACCTGAAAATACTTAATATGCAATAGGGTGGTGTTGGACTGGAGAAAGCCTTGAATAGGGGACGAAGACTCTTGAAAATACTCCTTTTCTGAAAGTTGGCGATGATCAAACTTGTGTTTTATTGATCGTTGAAAAAAAAAACTCAGATAGGATAAGTATTAAATATTAAAGCAATCAATACATAAAGTGAAAAATGCATTTGGAAAAAAATCAACATTGACCATTTGGATTTAAAAAATAGGAGAAATACGTAGGTATAGGTATTGCATTTTTCGCTGAAAAGTGGAAGTCGACGCCGTCGATAATTTTTACTTTTTTAACTTTTCATTATTTGTCTTGTGGTTCTTTTTCGTTCCACGAGTATCAGTTTCGTGATTTCGGGTCAATTTACTCAGTAACAAATTGACATTTCAACTTCACCTTTTCCAATAATTCTCGTAGGTATTCTTGACTGCTCGACATTCGAATTTCTATGCGGTTTTTCTGCGATATTTCGACATTTTACGTTTAATCAAATGCATTTGATATTCGTGGAAATTCACTATATTCTCTTTTATATATGTACGAGTAGGTAGACGACTATAAAGTATAGTCGTAATTTTCCAATTGCCGCTCGAATTTTACTCCGAATATAGCTCAGTGTTTGTAGAACTTGGTATTTTTTTTTTTCATCTACCACATACTTATAGTCTGTAAACTATTACAAGGGCCGTTTTATTTCATCCTATTTTTAATTTAACGAAACAAATTAAATACTACGCTCGCTACTTGATGCATCTAATAACACAACGACCCATACCCTCGAACTTTGGTAATGCTTATCCGAGTGTACTAAATACTGTCCATTCGTCCTAATAAAAAGGCTTTCTGCAAAACGCGTAAGTCGTGTCTGAGTACGTTGGGCGCTTAATTTTCCTTAATCTTTTGATCGCAAAAGCAAAGCCTCTCGTAAAAAATTATTGTCTTATTTAAAGTAATAACGTGGACGCACTTCACAACCATATAGACTGTAATGACCATTATACTTTCGTCGTCATCGTAATTCGCATTCCACAACTTTTTCTATAAGTATATTTATTACAAACTTTTCAGCCAACTAAACAAGTAACTACCGTAAAAAGCTTTGAAATTGTATTCGAACGACACTTTGCGCAAGTTTTAGCTTAAATTTGAATTTTTTTTCACAAAGCTATAATACGGCGATTTTCTTTTTTAAATCAAACTTTTTAACGAGAAATTAAACGCCTTCGGAGTTGTTCTCTTTAATTGAAACGACGTTACAACGAGATTTATTACCTATCTTTCGATTATTCAGAAGTTGGCGAATTCGCCAAATCGTAATTCAAATTGAATTATTACTTTCTCAAATAAACTAAGATATTAACTTATTTGAAAAGTGTTGTATAATTTCTAATTGTGTCACGAGCCGATTTATTGATAGGTAGCCTATGCTTTCTTAAGTGAAAATCTTGTTCATATAAGTATTTTCTTTTTGTTGGCTGTTTAGCCACCGTATGGCCATTACAAGGGTAGAAAAAATTTACAGAAGTTTTTCGTATAGTATAAAATTTACGCCCGAGTTAAGTATTTACGTTCTTTTTAATGCCCATATAACATTCCAACGCATGCATTCCTCCATACAAAGTGTTATCATGGGATAATATATTGGCGCCGGTGTTGGGTGTTATTCATTGAAAGGAAATAAATATTCTAACAGCGGATGATATTCTGTTTTCATCATCTCTTTGTGGGTCCTAACCTTGTTTATGCGAAAGAAGTGGATTTTTGTTCTCGATCGTCTCGGTTCGCAAACTTCCTTGTGTACGACTGAATTAAGTTCAACATTGCCGCATAAAATAAAGAAAAACAGGTCTGTTTGCTATCGTAAATATCTACTCCACGCTTATGTATAGTATACGTATTTAATCGAAAGTTTTTTCGTAGAATTACGATTCACTTTAAACGTTGATGTGTTGAAAAATGTGTTTCATTTTTCCACGAATCGAATCATCGCGGTAATGAGGAAACATTTTGCATTCACGCGGATGCAAATCTCTATTGAAAAAGGATTCATCCTACTAGGTGGTATGTAGGCCTAAGTACGGATTCATTTTTCGTTGGAAGGAAAACTTGTTTATTTAGGATTAAATTAGAGCAAAATGACGAAGAAACGTTATAAAATTTCTCAACTTTTCAGCGACCTACGTGGAACAAATGCGGAAAATTAAACGAAAGTTTCCCGCTTTTAAATGTAATAAAATATCGTGAGAAAACAATTAGATGGGCACACGAATATAAAAATGGAACACTTTGCTGGTATTTTAAATTTGTTCGCTCTCGCGTATACAAATGCCGTTTAATTACGATTTCTTATTCTTGTAAAGGTAGGTATGTCTTGTTTAGCTCGTTTAATTATTTTTTTATGCACTATCTCGTTCAATATAGAAGGTGGAATTGGTATCAAATATTTATTATCTAGATAACAATTTTTCATAATTTTTTTTAAATTAATTTTTTGGAATATTTTATTTTAACGTACTTGGATCTAATTTAAATTGCTTTCCATATCAAACAAATTATCGTGAATGGTACGAGTAGAAAATTAAAATGAACCAATCAGATGCGAGTATTCTTCAAATCTTGATTTTTCGCTGTATTGCGATTTGCTTTTGCACATGAACGTTGACGCTAAACAACCAAGCTTGACATCTTTCAGTAAAAAGAAAAGTTGAGCAAAAAAAAATGTCGAACAAATTTTCAAAGCATCATAGAAAAGTCAACGAAGCATTTTTAATTTGCTGGACCAATCACAAGCAAGTATTTGATTTACAGGATTTTAATTCGAAATATAACGTTTTTTAAAATCACGAATAGATGATAATTCGAAAACAGAAGCTTCAATTCAAACTTTTGATATTATCAACGTTTATTTCAGAAAGAATGTTTGGGTTTTAGAAAAGAATAAGTTGAAAAAAACTGCGTTTGAATCGCATGTGAAAATCATCTGAAAACCTTTTATTTTTGCACCAATAAGAAACGAGTATTTGCGGTTTGATGTGAATTGAATTTTTCTCGAGAAATTTTCTATAACAAAAGTATGATGGATCCGAAATTACACCCTACATGTTTGAAACTCATTTCAGAATGAATTGAAAAGT
This sequence comes from Planococcus citri, assembly GCF_950023065.1. Taxonomy (NCBI): domain Eukaryota; kingdom Metazoa; phylum Arthropoda; class Insecta; order Hemiptera; family Pseudococcidae; genus Planococcus; species Planococcus citri. The sequence continues at coordinate 58,505,009 of NC_088678.1, read as the reverse complement.
TGAATAACTTGTTATTTACGGTTTAGGATTTCTCGGTAGCAACTTCTGACAGAATCATAATCGAGCCTTGATTTTTTGAACGAATCACCATTGTTTTGAAACATAATGTATACCTGCCTTACTTACTTTACTTTTTCAAAAATAACTGTACCTTCGAACGCAAATAGAAAAACAAAACAGTTTTGCATGCTTACTTGCTAGTTGCCATTTTTCATGAATCTGCCAGGCCTTTTCAAAAAAAAAAAAAGGAATAAGAGCTTGACAAGTTGACATAGTTTCAAATGGTTTCAAGTTGAACAATCCTAAATTCAAAAACTTGACGAGTTTTCCAAAATAGAGCTGAGAAAATACAAATAATTATGCTGTCAGAAGTTAAAAGAAAAGCAAAAGAGAACCTGTTGCAACTTTCTAATTCTTTCGACCAATCAGAAACGAATTCATTTGATAACATTTTTGACCTCTAAATTAGTGATAATTCAAGAATTGAAGTTTTTATTGCAATTTCTTGGTTTCATCAGCATCAACTCTGTCAAAAAAAAAAAGACGAAGAGTTTTCCCAAGAATATAACACTTTCCAAAGACAAAAAAACTACGGATAGTAGTTTTATTTTTTTAACCAATCAGAAAGCAGTATTTAGCCTATGTCGGAAAGCATCGTTTCAACACGTCATATTTTGGCTTCTGAGAATCGTAATTCATGGATTGTGACTGTGACGTGTGACCTCTACTTTACAGTGTATGAAGGTCTCCTAAAAGTTGAAAAATTTCATCGGTGAAACTTTTTGTTGAAAATTGCTTTCAAGAACGCGAAGTTAGTGTAACAAAGTTTTTTTTATTTTTTTCAACCAATCAAAATCGAGTATTTGTGAAAAGTTCAATTTCCAATGTCATATTTTTGGCTTTTAGTAGATCATTATTCATAGATTAAAGTTTCTGTATGTTCTCTATAGTGTATCAAGTTCTCCTAAAAAAGCTTTATTTGCAGAATAATGTAAAGAAAGTTGCTTTTTAGGATGCGAAATCACTATAATGTGATTTTCATTTTTTTCAACCAATCAGAAACGAGTATTTGTATCGGAAGGTATAATTTCTAATAACAATAATAACATTGTATTTTGGCTTCTAGTTGATCATAATTCATGAATCATAGTTTCTGTATGTCCGCTTTAGTTTATTAAGGTTTACTGAATAAATTTCATTAGTTGAATAATGTTAAGGAAGTCGCTTTCAAGGATGTGAGATCATTATAGATCATTAAAACAATCTATATATTAAAATTATGACCGGATTCTTGTGACAGCGAGATCTCAGGAACGGCTGAACCGATTTTGATCGACGAAGTCTCAAAAAAAAGCTTTTGACCCGTAGATGTGCAGGTTTTAATCAAAAGTTCAAAAAGTTGCGCGGTAAAGCTCAAAAAAGCTCAATAATTGATTTTTGTCCATACGTAGCGCATTCGACGTATACACAGTAGTACGTATATTATACCTTGAAAGAGCATCTAAAAAAGTCAAATGTTGAAGAAAAAAGTTCACAAAAAAGTTGTGCCTTAAAGCTCAAAAAAGCTCAATAATTGATTTTTGTCCATACGTAGTGCATTCGACGTATACACAGTAGTACATATATTATACCTTGAAAGAGCATCTAAAAAAGTCAAATGTTGAAGAAAAAAGTTCACAAAAAAGTTGTGCCTTAAAGCTCAAAAAAGCTCAATAATTGATTTTTGTGTATACATAGCCAACTTGAGGTATACAGAGAAGTACGTATATTATACCTTGAAAGAGCATCAAAAGAAGTCAAATGTCGAAGAAAAAAGTTCATAAAAAAGTTGCGCCATAAAGCTCAAAAAGGCTCAATAATTGATTTTAGCCTATACGTAGCGCATTCGATGTATACACAGTAGTACATATATTATACCTTGAAAGAGCATAAAAAAAGTTGAATGTCAAAGAAAAAGCTTACAAAAATTTTTTGTCATAAGCTCAGAAAAGCTCAACAATTGATTCTATATACCTATTATAATTATGACTTTGACTCTGAGATCTCAGCAACGGCTGAACTGATTTTGCTTGATGATGTTTCAAAAAAAAAAAACATTTGACCCGTAGATGCGCAGGTTTTTATCAAAAGTTCAAAAAGTTGCGCCAAAAAGCTCAAAAAAGCTCAATAATTGATTTTAGCCTATATGTAGCACATTTAGTGTATACAGAGAAGTACGTATAGTATACCATGAATGACCATCAAAAGATGTCAAATGTCAAAGAAAAAAGTTAACAAAAAAGTTGTGCCGTAAGCTCAAAAAAGCTCAATAATTGATTTTAACCTGTACACAGTGTATTCAACATGTAAGGCGAATACGTATATAATACCCTGAAAAAGCATCAAAAGAAGTGTAATGTTGAAGAAGAAAGTGTACAAAAACAGTTGTGCTGTAAAGCTCAAAAAAGCTCAATAATCAATTTTGACATATACACAGCGCATTCCACATGTACAAAGAAGTACTTATATTATAGGTACGTTGAAAGAGCATCAAAAGAAGTCAAATGTCAAAGAAAACAGATTTACAACAAATTTTTTTCCATAAGCTCAAAAAAGCTCAATAATTGATTCTGTATATTAAAATTATGGCCAGATTCTTTTGACTCTGAGATCTCATCCACGGCTGGTTTTTATCGAAAGTCCGAAAAGTTGCACTGTAAAGCTCAAAATAGCTCAATAACCGATTTTAACCTATACACAGCGCATTCCACATGTACAAAGAAGTATGTATATTATACCTTGAAAGAGCATCAAGAGAAGTCAAATGTCAAAGAAAAAAGTTTACAGAAAAAGTTGTGCTATGAGCTCAAAAAACCTCAATAATTGATCTTAACTCTATACTCAACGCCTTCGACGTATACATATTATAAAGAAGTAAAGAGCATCACAAAAAGACAAAATTGTACCTCAAAATATCTCCACGGAAAAACAAACTTTGACAAAAAAAAGTTAGTGATAAAAGCTCAGTGAAAGCTCGATACTTTGTGATATGCAGTATTTAACCTGAGTCATTCCACGTCAATTCAATCAAGAAGTGGTGGGGGGTTCGGCGATTTTTTTGAAATTTTTCCTGTGGGAAGATTTTCCGAAGGGATGACCAATGGCGCAAATCTCAGCCCACCAGCCCATTTTCAAAGTCAGCCAGGGGGTGTCAAAGTTTTCAGTGAACTTGAAATGTCATCCATTTCAGCAGTGGATTACTCGATAACCGTGGTACCTACCAATATGGGACTTTTTCCTATACATAGTTAGTGGTTTTGAAAGGCTTTTTGGTGATATCATAAAAATTAGTGTTGCCACTTTTTTTTCGTACAAAAAATTAGCTCAAAAAGTTTCGAAACTTATTTTTTATATCGTTCCGACTCTCAAACAAATTCTGAAAAAAATATTCACAAAAAAATCAAAATTCGAAAAGATTCAAAAAATGAACGAATTCTTATTTTTTTGTTGTGAGTGTAATTTTTATCGACTTTTTCAAGAAATACGTCAGAAAGAGGTCAAAATAAAACAACTGAATAAATTTAAACTTTTTATGATGTTTGAAATTGAAAATTGAATTTTTTCGAATTTTGTTTTTTGAGGAGTTTATTTCATTGAGTGAAAGGGGGTTTTCAAATTTTTCAACATTTACATAAAAATGAGGGTCAAATGGGTCAACTTCACCAGTCAAAACTTCTTTTCAAGTTTTAAATCAAAAAATAGAATTTTTTTACAAACTTTCAATTTTTAAAATCGACTTTATGAAATAATGCCATCTCAATTTTTTAATATGTTGTTCAGCATGAAAAGTTGTCCATTATACATTTTTTTAGAAATTTTGAGAGTCGGATCGATATGAAAACTATGTTTTGAAACTTTTTGAACTAATTTTTTGCGCAAAACAAAGTGGCAACACTGATTTTTATGATATCACCAAAAAGCCTTTCAAAACCCCTAATCATGGGAAAAAATTCCATTTTGGTAGGTACCGCGGTATCGAGTAATCCACTGCTGAAATTGATGATGTTTCAAGTTCACTGAAAACTTTGACACCTCCTGGCTGCCTTTAAAAATGGGCTAGAGGGAGCTGCGATTTGCGCCATTGGTCATCCCTTCCAAAGATCTTTCCACAGGAAAAATTTCAAAAAAATCGCCGAACCCCCCTACCACTTCTTGGTCAAATTGACGTGGAATGACCCACCTATAATCATTCCATTTGACAAACCTATACAAAGAAGTATGTATAGTGTGCCTTGAAAGAGCTTCACAGAAAGACAAATCTTGAAAAAGAAAAAAAAGCTTACAAAAGTTTAAAGCTAACTTTCAAAAGTTGACAGTAAAAGCTCAGCGATAGCTTAAAATTTGGTGATAATACGGTACATTTATTTAACCTATACTCAGCCACATTCGATGTATACAAAGAAGTACATACATACAATTACTGTCCCTCAAAAGATCTTCACAAAAAGAAAAATCTCGAAGAAAAAAGCTTACAAGAGTTCGCGGTCAAAGCTAAGTGAAAGCTTGAAAGTTTTGGTCATGTAGTAGTATTTGATCTTATTTGATGTGTAAAAAAAAATATACATATTGTACCTTGAATGATCACCGCGAAAAAACCATTCTAGACTAGACTGTAAAAAAATTTAAAAAATTAACGGTAAAAGTTCAGGAAAAGTTTGAAAGTTTATTATAAGTAAGTCAGTTTTTTGTCACAGCAAGGTCTCTGCAACAGCAGAACCGATTTTGATAAACAGCCACTCAATAGAAAGGTTTTAAATAGTAGATATGCAGGTTTATGTTGAAAGTTTAACAATTTTCACCATGGGCTAAAAAAAGATGAAAAAAACATTTACTCTATTTTAAAATGTGAAACAAAAGTATGACAAAAAGTTGATTTTATAAAAAAAAAGCTTTCAGGGTGCATCGTCAACATTACCTCCTGTCACAAAGTTGTAAGCTTTCACAGAGATTTTACGTACCATCAAGTTTTGAGTTTTTTCTGTCAAAAATAGTTTTTTAACTTAGATCATTCAGGTTACAACATAGGAATTTTGTTTATCAATCAAATATGGCTTCATTATTGAGCTTTTTTCAGCTTACTAAACAACTTTCTGAGCTTACAATATAAACTTACACATCTACACTTTGAGGCCTTACTATCAAGAGTTCGTTATTTCAGGTGAAATACCACATGTCACGAAGTGTTGAGCTTTTGTTTAGCTTTTTTTTTTTTAGAAATTTTCAAAAAATGATGGTAAAAGCTAAGCGAAAGCTCAAAATTTTGTGACATGTGATATTTGACCAGATCGAGTCATTATATATAGCCAAGGTTGCAAGTTTTCACCACTTTATGCAGAGGGTGCAGCAGATCGAGTCATTTTAGGCGAGACTTTAACAACCTTAGCAAACAGCAAAATAGGTAATTACTAAGATTTTTGGTATTTTCTGATGTAAATTAAAAAAAATTAAGATTGTTGAGTTGGTAAAAAACAAGAAACATTGTCAATTTTAGCAAAAAGTAGCAACTTTGGTGGTTATTGACAAAAAAAATTATGTAGTCCACATTTTTTTGCAATTATTTTTGTCGCTTAAGGTAAAAAACAATTCTTTTTTTGGTATTTTTGCTAAGAGTTTGCAATGCTGCCAAAAAGTGAACATTTTTGTAAATTTTTTAAGAAATGAAACCAGGACTTTTCTTCAATTGTTGAAAAATAAAGATACCTATAATACTAATTTTAAAAAATGAATTTCCCAATAAGTAACAATGAAAAAATCGTGATCATTCTATGTAGGTGCCTACTTATTGTGTAGTTACTGAATTTTTAAAATGTACACTGAAAGAAATGATTTTCAAAACGCTGTATTCAGTCTCGAAATTGATGCAATGGTTACTGCACAGTACAGTAATTTTCAAGTTACCTCATTTTGATGTAATGATTACATAGTTCAAATCAGAGAATGCATCAAATAATGGAATGAGTACATCGCCAGGATGGATTTATTGCATCACCTTCTAAAATTCATTTCTGTGTTCTCATTACATTTCTTGGGGGACTCAGTCCTGCAGACATGGTATTCAGAACATCATTTGGTGGGTAATAGTTACATCGTATAGTAAGCAATGATTACATTCCTTAAACATGGCTGAGAACCATGTAGTGATTTACTGAATACAGTAAACGATGTACTCAGTACATCGTCAGTGGTAAACATTCCCAAACAGTGAAAAACTTATAAATACTTTCTAGGGCCTGAATTAAACATTCTACTCGCGGCCATGTCGTTAAGTGCAGGCAGTTAGAACGAGAGGTCGCAGGTTCGAATCCCGGTTAGGTAGGAAAATTTTCGTAGGGATATTAGGTCTTGAAAAATTCGGTGCAGTGAAAAACATTTAGATGTGCGGAGAAACTTGAAATTGATAAAAAAAAAAAAAAAAAAAAAAATACCTAACCCCACTTTTTAAAATTTAAATACTGTTGAATAAAAACGATGGAATGGTTACTGCACTTCTGTGTAATAGTTACTTCTCTAAATGTGTACTGATTAATGCGTTTCATTCCTATACCAAAATTACCGCATTTTAATGCACTGAGTGCATCGTTTTAATGCAACTATTACTGTTAATTTCTTTCAGTGTATATTATTACGTTTCGAAGAATCGCGCAGTATGCGCGATTAACGGGTTAGCTAGTTTTCATTCATTTCAACCAATCAGAAACTAGTATTTATGTCGGAAATTAAAATTTTTAATAACACCACATTTCTGGCTTCTAATTCATAATTCATGAATTAATGTTTATGTATGTCCTCTTTAGTTTATCAAAGTTGCCTAAAATAAACTTCATTCGTTGAATAATATCAAGAAAGTTGATTTTGAGGACGCGAAATTACTGTAATGTGATTTTTACATTGTCAACCAATCAGAAACGAGTATTTGTGTGAAAAGGTATAAATTTCCAATAACATCGTATTTTTCTTTTCTATGTTGATCATAATTCGTGAATTATAGTTTCTGTATGTCCTCTATAGTTTATTGAGGTTTACTGAAAAAATTTCATTCGTTGAATAATGTTAAGGAAGTCGCTTTCAAGGAAGTGAGACTGAGATCAGATAATGATTTTCATTTTTTTTCAACCAATCAGAAACGAGTATTTACGTCAGAAATTTTTAACCGCATTTTTGGATTCTAATTAATCATAATTCATGAATTAACGTTTTTGTATGTCCTCTATAGTTTATTAATGTTTATTGTTTCCTGAAAATACTTTATTCATTGAATAATATCAGCAAAGTTGATTTTAAGGACGCGATGACGCGAAATAATTATAACGATTTTCTTTTTTTTTAACCAATTAGAAACGAGTATTTATAACGGAGATTTTCATTTTGAATAACACCACATTTTTGGCTTCTAACTAATTAATCATACTTGATTCATGAATTAACGTTTCTGTATCAGTATGTCCTCTATATACTATCTTATCAAGGTCTCCTGAAAAAATTTCAATCTACTTCAATCGTTGAATATTGTTGAGAAAGTCGCTTTCAAACGATTTTCATTTTTTTCAACCAATCAGAAACGAGTATTTTTGTCGGAAGATATAATTCCCAATACGAACATCTTATTTTTGGCTTCCAAGTTCTAATTAATCATAATTAATGAATTAACGTTTCTGTATGTCCTCTTTAGTTTATTAAGGTTTCCTGAAAATACTTTATTCGTTGAATAATATCAAGAAAGTTGATTTTATGGACGCGAAATAATTATAACGATTTTCATTTTTTTTAACCAATCAGAAGCGAGTATTCGTATCGTTTCAACTGGTTTCTGTTCGATTGTGTTCGGTTACATGATTTCGGCTTCCAAATCAATTCACACGGTAAATTACTAAATTTGATTTCTGCAAAATACTTAATGTTTGATTTTAAAGTTGCTTTAATGTTGAATTACTGCACGTACGAGATTTTACCAATCAGAAACGAGTATATTTGTGTCGGAAGATATATCATTTTGATTTGATACCATATTTTTGTTTTTAGTGAATCGTGAATTAAAGTTTCATTGCGACTTCCAAGTTCTATGCTTTAGGTATCAATGTCTTCTGAAAAAACTCGTCAAGTTTTCCACGGAAGAATGTTCTAAAAAAAGTTACTTTCAAGGACATGAGATTACTAAATATCATCGATTTTCTATTTTTTTTTGTTTTGGCCCATCAGAAACGTGTGCTTATGTCACTGCGTACCTACGAATTTGATTTGTACATGTCCCAGTTATCGAATATCTAATGATTAGCTGAAAAATTTTTCAACGGACCGATCTAGTCCGGTTAACAAATCGTAACAATTGACCAACTCGTAACTATTCGATGTAAGGCTTGAAAGTTGAATGTAATCAAACAATACAAATACTTGTCTCTGATTGGTCAAAAAATTGAAAACAACTTTCCAGTTTTTTCTCGCTAGTTTGAAAATAAGAAGGTAAGAACTAGAAAAATTCTTCTTCACCTTTCTATGTCAGAAGAGGTAGAGGTATGCACTTACTTTGAAAAAACAACAACAACAACAACTTGAAAAAACTGATAAACTGAAGATACTTATGGTTTGTTCCCCTATGAACTTTGATTTCTTCTCCTACACTGACTGAAGCAAGAATTACGTATGCTTAGGGTACTTATCTGATGAAAAATCGTGAGATTCTTCCAATGAATTTTTAAAACAATGAAAATTTGGGCCATAAAGCATTTACTGTGTGACCAAGTACATACAAGATTGTGTATGCTTGTTATAAAATTATTCGTTCGAATTCCCCGAAGTCATTTCTTAGATAAAGCCAACACAAAAACGTATTATTGTAAGAGAAATAGCCCATCTCTTCGGCATAAACTGGGTCTTGAAGCCTCCTCATGAGCTTCAATTTTTCATTCAAATCCTTTGAGAATAATTTCCACGACTCCCAAAAGCGAAATGTCACGTATTAATAAACATTAAACCTTTCGTTGTTGTAAATAGACTGTATTTTCTTAAAGTATCAAACAAGAAAAAAAACTTCATAATTTAGAGTAAAATTCGCTGCGAAAGCTTATTCTTTGGAATTCTAACTACGCTCGCAAAATGAATACAAATTTGGCAGTTAACCGAAAACATTTAATTTTAAAAATTTGTTACCAGTATCGTGCGCATACCGAGCAACTTAAACAATTTGCAATTCTAAATTGAAACGAAGTCGCGTTTACTTTCCGGATAGGCGAACGATCAATTTCGGCAACTTATCGTCAAATGCCTATTTCCTCTAATGCTGCAAGATGTTATAAAATTAGGCTTAAAAGTTGTTTAGTTCGAATGATAGAAAGAATTCAAATTTCCGTTTTATAAATAGTGTTCCGTGTATATATGTAGGTTAAACTTTTTACGATTTTTTTAATCCTTTGCTGTATATTCGTCTGTATACCTATACCTCTAGTCTTGCTATGCGGGTCTGTCTCTGTATAGGTAAAGGTACACTCGTGCTCGTTCAAAGTAGAAAAATTCTTACCTATATAGTGAGAAGTAGGTAGGTACCTACCTGCTAACTTGATTTTGTGTATTTTAAGATAAGATATTCGGTATTACTTACATGTGCAGCGAAACGTGAAATTGTACGATTTAAAAAGGTTTATTTATTCGTAAGGAGTCTTTTTAACACAGAAATGACTTCAAAGCGACTTTCAATTTTAGACTTTCATCTTGCGAGTTGCTAGTGAAAGTAAGTTGATATAGGCTGATACGATGAAAGCCTTAAAAATGTTTGTCTTTCGTGTTATTCGCGTAAATAACGAAAAAGACTGCATGCATAAGAAGCTTAAAGTAAGGAGTAAACGGTACACGACGGAAAGTTATCTATCTTCGTGTAATTACCGCCCTCCAATTTCCTTTTTTTCGGTACTGATTCTGCACACGATGAGAGAATAATTAAACGCGGCGCGGCGTATCCCACGAGACCATGGGGAACATGTGTACACGTTGACGAATCCCTAGTTAAATTAGATTGACGTGATCGCTATCGTATATCCCTCGAGAACTGACATCACTGAGGAAACCTCCGGGTACTGACTTCACTGAGGAAACCTCCGGGTCCATGTCAGCACCCGGAGGTTTCCTCAGTGATGTCAGTATTTTAATTTTACTTGTTAACTTAACCTAACCCGGAGGTTTCCTCAGTGATGTCAGTACATTAAGTTTACGTGCTGACATCACTGAGGAAACCTCCGGGTTTGACCCGGAGGTTTCCTCAGCGATGTCAGCATAAAAATAAGTCATCGCTTAAGGGATATATATATTCAAAACAGAGCAAAGTACAAAACTTCGACTGACTTTTGTATCATCGCACGTAATCTGTGAAAACGACTAAAAAACTATCTAGCGTTGCGAAATACATTGAGGATTTCAGCGATATCTCATCAAAATTGAAGATATCAAGATTTCACACAAAGTTATATTAGAGTTGTTTTTCTCTCTCGTCTTTAAATTTAACATCACGCCATGTTATTAAATTATTTACACTCCAACACTACGTATAAGTAGGTAGAAGTATATATACTGTGTAAGTATCTCATATTATGAGATTTTTTTCTCCCAAAGTAACGTATTTTAGCTCTATCAGGCGTTATAGAAGAAACGAGACTCAACAAAAGAAACTTTTTTAAAAAGATATTCGAGAGTTTTTATTTGATACAACCACAAAACATCGCGTATTTTTTGAATGTTTTCCGAAAAATATGAATTGATTTTTAAAAGAATATAATATTTTTCACCGCTACATGAAATATCGTTATAAACAATAAATAACAAGTTTTGTTTTGATAAGAACTGCGTATTACTTATAACCTTTTAAGGGGGAACCCTACAATTGCGCCAAACAGACGATATCGTGTACCCGGAATTGTGCCGGGTGTTCAAAAAAGTATACCAGAAGTTACACCCAGTAAAAAAATTTCCATACCAGGGTAGCTATTCCTCAAATTTCGGTAAGCGTGATAAGCCAGTTATGATGGTTAAGTTCCGCAAATAACGTGCGGAATTTTTTTTTACTATCACCGTACTATCACGCGTAACGTTGGACATTAACTGATGAGTAGCCACAAGTTTTCGGAATAATGGAATGGACACTACTCGCACTGTCATAAACTATTTTCATATTTTTAAATTGAACTAACATTTTTAATCCGTATTTTGTATTTTCATCATTTGCTAATACTTTAGGTGCCATAGCAAAATTACATTTTAATCAAAATAGTTGAAAACTCGCAATTAAAACAAAATGAAGCAATAAAGAAACTTCATTTACCTACATCTCCAAGACTGCAACCATTAGTTTTTTGTCTGTTTTTTAGCTTAACTTTGGAGTTAACGTAAGTAAGTTACCGACATGTTACCGATCCGTAATTGTGGTAACTGCGTTTGTTAACCGTTTTGAAACTCTTATAACTCGCTTATCACGCATACCGAAATTTCGGGAATAGCTACCCAGAGTTGTTGATTCGTCTGAAAATGACTGAAAATTTTATTGATCGAGTTATTCGTTTATTTAATTCTCCAGCATGTCTGTTTTTTTTTGGGTTGCTTGCAGTTGATTCGTTTTATTGATTTGCCAGTCATTTTACTCGAACGCCGCAAACTCAACACCTCCGAATTCTATAGCCTATTTCTCAGTTTTTTTTTTTAGTAACGTAGCTTTTTTCAATTTCAACTTCCTGCCCCCCCCCCCCCCCAACATCAGTATTGGTCAAAATCAAAATTGGCGTTGGCGACTGGCGAGAAAAGAAAATTGGATGAAAGTCTTGTCCAGCTCCATTCAGGCTTTGAATAAAAGCAATGCTATCTTAATCGGAAATGTTATGATATTAACGTTCTTTTGCTTTGAATAATTTTTAGCCAATTACAAATGAGTATAACGAATCTTTGTTTTGATTGGTCAAAATAATGTAAAATAAAACAATCTTATTTTCATGACTTTTGATATCTAAATAAGCACGTTTTTGGTTTTGTGATCTTCAGAACACAGTAGGGAAAGCTGTTTTTAAATTGTTTCAACTTCTTGTCCCCCCCCCCTCCCAAAACATCAGTATTGGACTATTGGTCAAAATCAAAATTGGCGTTGGCGACTGGCGAGAAAAGAAAATTGTATGAAAACTTGCCCAGCTCCTTCAGATTTCAAAATTCAAAATAATAATAATATAAATGAATAAAAACAATGCTATCCTAATCGGAAATGTAATGAAATTAACGTTCTTTTGCTTTGAATAATTTTTAGCCAATTACAAATGAGTATAACGAATCTTAGTTTTGATTGGTCAAAAATAATGGAAAACAAAACAACCTTATTTTCATGACTTTTAATATCCAAATAAGCACGTTTTTGGTTTTGTGACCTTCAGAACACATGGTTTCAAATTCCTGCCCCCCCCCAAGTCAGCATTGGTCAAAATCAAACTAGGTGAGAAAAGAACATTGGATGAAAACTTGTCCACTGTCCAGCTCCTTCAGACATCAAAACTCAGTATAATAATAAATAATGAATAAAAACAATTGCTATCCTAATCGGAAATGTAATGAAATTAACGTTCTTTTGCTTTGAATAACTTTTAGCCAATTACAAATGAGTATAACGAATCTTAGTTTTTGATTGGTCAAAAATAATGTAAAACAAAACAACCTTATTTTCATGACTTTTGATATCCAAATAAGCACGTTTTTGGTTTCGTGATCTTCAGAACACAGTAGGAAAAATTAAATTACAGGATTTCAATTATCCCGGAAGATGTTTTTGAATTGTGAATGTGATAGTAATTAGTAAACTTCTTCAGAACTCCAAAAAATGAATGAGTCGAGTTCAGTGAGAAAGTTTTGTAAAGAATAAAAGAATCATCGCCGCGCCCTAAATGATAAATCTGATCAGCTGAACCGAACCACCTGTTTAGAGTTAATTCAGCGTGCGTGACTGTAAAATTGAAAAAGACGAAGAAAAATCAATGTAATTTGAAAGTGTATAAGCACAGAAGAACTACTACCCATTGAAATTATTTCAAATAAATGACGTTATCAAGACCTTTCCAATTTGTACAAATCAATTGACATTTTCTCGCTGAACATCGCATCCCACATACAACTTACGTAATACGTACGTAGGTAGTTTACGCCGAATGAAATCCTTTGTATCGCAATTCTTCATGCAAAATGGACCAGAAACATTATCCAACATGTGGTCCGTACATTTAACTTTCTAAAACATTTCTGTTCGAAAGAAATTATCGAAGTACGAAATCGTCGTAATCTGCTCCATTTACTTCGAGCTAACTGCGAGATTTTGTATGAATTCTTCAACTCGCAAGTTAAGGAATTAATCGTGAGATTATATTGTATGTACCTATAGGCTAATGATGGAATCACTCCTGCGACATTGAAATTCCAACAAATAAGAATAAAATAACTAATAAGCGCAGTCATAAACCAAATCACTCTCTCGTTGAAAATCATCTCCAATTTTTATGGATATTTTACAAGAGTGAAGTTACCTATTCCCAAATGATTACCATTTGCTTGTCACAAATTATCTTTCTCTTAAAAAGTTTCTTCGAAATGACAATTAAGTTTTTCAAATTAATTATTTTTTACATAAAATGAACTTTTTTTCTCTTAAGCTAATTTTTAAATTGTCGTCTTGCGATTAACGCATCGCGAATTGAGGATTATTAAAATTTTTTTAAAATTTTGATTAGGTACTTATATGTCTTATACCACTTGAAACAGGAAAATATAAAAATATGAGGCAAATGGATCCAAACTTAGATGATGAATAAAATTTCTGCTGTACCTATATTTTTATTGGTGTTGAGTTTATTTTTTGGAATCTTCAGTACACTTATGTAGAATTCGTTTGGAATAATGTGAAATATTAATTACGCTTTGAATTTCTTTGGAATAGTAAAATTCACCTCAATTTTCAATCCCGATACTCAACTTGTAGGAAATGAAACTGATAGCATTATGTGGAAAACTGGAAACATAGAAATGGAAAACCAAAAAAATGAGAAATCCCTTACTTTGTTCAATTAATGGTTATAATGGTTAAGGTTTCGTTTGTGAACAATAATTTGTCTAAATAAAACGTTCCTATATAACAATATACCTAACAGAAAGTAATATAAAAGAGATTTATTTCAAAGCTTTTACGCTACGAGTTATTAAAACAATAAATAAAACATTATTAAAAGCTATAATGTATTGAAAAACCTTCTATTTATGGATAAAGACTATGAAAAAAATCATGTAGATAATAATCTAAAATTTATCGGTGGTGTTTTTTGTACACTTTTTCTAAATGAGTTGGTACCTACTACTACGTAATAATTCAAAGTTCAACTTTTTGCAAAAGTTCACGTAGATTACGAAAAAAGTGGGCATTGGACATGGGTACATGAAAATTATAGTCGGTGGTAAAGTAATACCGTATTGAAGAAATCATATTTTTTGATTTTGATAATTCAACCAATCAGAACGCAGCGTTTGAGAAATTTAATTTGGTTTTCTTTTGAATGAAATGAATAAATGAATACAAGTTAAATTATGTAACTCTTGTATTCACATCATTTACTTACGTGAGAAAACCAAATTTCTCAAACGCTGCGTTCTGATTGGTTGAATTATCAAAATCAAAAAATATAATTTCTTCAATACGGTATTACTTTACTACCATTTTTAAATCATCTTTTGTCTATCTCATTTTTCTTGTAATAAAAATTGTCGTTTCTATTCTGAATCCTGATTGGTCGAAATGGTCTTTCAGGTTTATCAAAATTTATTATTTTTGGATTTCCATGCTAGCTTCTTTGACTTTGGAAATTGTGAAGCTCAAATCCTTTATCAGTTGCATCACTTACCTATTAATTACATATTCGACTAATTTGAAAATTGAATATTTTGTTCTAATTATTCAAAGTTATCAATTGTCTTGGATCTTTGGAAATTTTTTTCTGGTTTAAATTGTAAACTATTCTTCATAAACCTTTTCTATTTCAGTGTTTTGAAGAAGTGTTTTTTCTATTCATCGTATTCAACAATCTCGCAAGCGTTTAGATTTCGACCTGAATAAGGAGCGGTGTTCTTCGTGAAATCGAATCGACATGAAAAGGTGTTCCAATTCGCGACAGAAAACCTTCATCAAATGAAGATTTACTCATAGTAAAAATGCTGATGGTGATTTATTCCACAGTTGTATCTTCACACAGATAAGATATATTGAAACGATTAGAAACATTCAAGAATTACTCGACGCTCACTATAAGGTAGGTACATGTAAGTATCTTTTATTTATATACCGGAAAAACTTGTGGTACAGTACAGAATATACACGTCTAAATGTTTTTATTTTGTTTAGTTAAACCGTGTATTATAGATATATATAGAATGATGAAAATAATGAAAATTAATCTTCGTATACTTAACCAGAAACCTTTAACGTTCACTCCGTGTGTTTACTTTTTATACCATTCGGTTTTCCGATAGATTTTCCGAGCTTACTCGTATAGGTATATTTACTTGCTGGTGAAATTGTTTACAAGCAATAGCGAATTTCCGCGAATCAATATTCGTTCAATTATGTTGACCACATTTGTAAACTTCGCGTGAAAAATTACCGACGACGTTAAAATATACGGTATTGTTATTATTACAACGTTTGGCACCCTTTTTTTTCTATTCACGACCTCCGGTACTCTTATGCAATCCGATAACCAGCCATAAAGATAATTTGATTTGTTAATTTGAAAAGTTCATTCGGTTGTGGGAGTGGGATAGTATAACAATCGATTTGGCGATAGAATAAACTTGGTCTAAAAATGAATTCGGATGCAAACCTATTTTGGGACCTTATCAATCATCAAGTGTTTACTCTTGCATCCCTTAATCTAATATAATTGTTTTACTTGTAAGTATCTACAAGCATTTGAGAATTCAATTCTTGGTCTATCTAGTTCGTCCTTGTAATAAATTATCTCCTAGTTTACTTATTGTCGTCATCCACTGCAGCTTTCTTTTGAGGTGAACGGTAGAATCGAAGAAGTTCAGAATTAACCTTGATGTCTTGACGAAGTTCGTAAAGTAATTAAAACCCGGAAACGTTGTGTATGAGGAAATTTTTAATTTGCGTACCTAACAATATAGGTGAGTAGGTATGTGTCTACATACCTAGTACATATTTTACGTAAACAGTCGAAATTAAACGCAGAATGATTAGATCATCAGTTTGATTCACTTATCACATCTTTGACAAACTTTTTCTTCAATAAAACTTGTAAGTTGATTTGTAAAACTCAACTACAGTATTGGTCAAGCACGATAGTTATTCATCTTCGATGAAGATATTCCATTACAAAAAAGTCTCAAAAGGCAAAACCTACTTTTACGCCTACGCGTCCGATTTTCATATTCGAGTAATTGTTTTGCTTTGCTGCACTCAACATCGCGTGATATGAGCTTCCTATTTTGTCGTTGAATGTTTATCTAGGTACCTAACGTACCTAAAGGTACATAATGAGCGTGGTTTTAATCTCGGATTTCTTGTAAAAACCACGAGATCCTTTTAAAAACCATCATCTTACTCGTTTATACGCTTTTCCAAGTCACTGATTAAGAAAAATAAAGACCAAACGTTTAATGAAGTCAAACAGTTTAAGTGATTTCATTAGGCTCGAATTAAAAGTTCCCTCTTTACGAAGAAAAAACTAACCGGCTCGTTAATTTTCATTATAAGTCCAAATGTTAATGATAATATCGTGTTATATCCTAAACCATTTGAGGATAGGCATTTCTGATTAATTATTGTTTTCCTTTTAACTGTGACCGCGTTCTACGGATTCAATAGGTTTAGATTTACCCTACACGTTGCATTAGGCCGTTACAAATGTTATACTTTACTATAAGATACTAGGCGAAGCATGTAGATGCCTACACGAAAAAGTGAAAATGTTTGTAGGTATTTTGTCGATAGTACATTATTTACTTACTTATTTGTGAACTGAAACAAGACTTTTCATTCAACAATTCGAATTGACTGTATAAATTTCATGGGAAAACACGAATATGATTTTCTTTATGGCATCTTATTACACAGAAATGATTTTTTTTTTTTTTCGTTTAATTTATAAGGCATAGATCATCTAACGTAGTAGGTTGGTACCGTGTTTTTGTAACTTTCGTCGAGTTCAAAAAAAAAAAACTCATTTTATCCTATTTCTACTGCGAAGAATTTTCTCGCTGACATATATATTGTAGGTACCGCATATCAACAGCGAAGGAATTTTCATCAAACACAAATTTACAGAAATTGACAATAGCCAAACTATCTTTTCCAATTTTCCATTCGTTTGTTACGTAATAACGACGCGATTTTTTTCACTATTTCAAAAGCGAAATGATGCTAGAAATCTAGAATTTTTCTAAAGGATGTGGTAGCTGTATACCCATAACAAGATTGTTCCACTCTACAAAATTTATTAATAAAGGTGTATTCTATTCGCTTTATTGTTTGCTACGAAATATTTCTTTTCTTTCAGGTAGGTACCTACTACCTACCTACTTATTTTATATTCGAAAAGGAATCGTATCGTTTTCCTTTTCTCGAAAGTGTGAATTGTGAGGTACAGGGTGTTCCAGAATAACCTTTCACATTTTGGTGAGCACTGATCTGCGTTCAAATGGTGTTAGGGGAATGGTAAAAGCGGTTCCAGGTAGCCAACACATGCCGAATTATGTTTCAGTATTAATTTTTTACCATGGAGAAGTGGACGGCTGTGCAGCGCGCTTTTATTGTAAAGGCCTTTTTCAAAAATAATGACTCTTACATTAGTGCAATTCGTGCCTTCCGCAAACATTTTAAACTTACCAGTAAAAGTGAAGTGCCATCGAGGCCAACAGTGAAATTATGGGTAAAAAACTTCGAGAAAACCGCTCATGCTTGTAAAAATAAGCCTACAGGTCGGAAAAGATCAGTAAGAACGCCAGAAACAACGGACCGAGTAAGGCATTCAGTACAGACTACCCCTACCACTTCAATACGTAAACGAGCGTTAAATTTAAAAATCAAACCAACTTCTCTGCAACGAATTTTATCTGAAGACCTCAGTTTCCATCCATATAAGATTTTAATCATTCAAAAGTTACAAAAAACTGATTTTGTGAGAAGAAAATCATTTGCCGAGGATATGCTTACAAGAATTGATACTGGTGAGATTCCATTGAACTCGTTACTCTTTACTGATGAAGCTCATTTTTATCTAAACGGTGATGTGAATAAACAAAATATGCGCTACTGGTCGACAGAGAATCCGATGATAATACACGAGAAACCTCTACACTCCGCTAAGTTGACTGTTTGGATGGGCGTGGCTAAATTCGGTATAGTGGGACCGTATGTGTTTGATGAAACGGTGAACGGTGAGAGGTATCGCAAAATGTTAAACGAGTTTCTCATTCCTGAATTGAAACGCAGACACAAGTATAGAGTTACTTGGTTCCAACAGGATGGCGCTACCTGTCATTCCGCAACGGACACGATTTCTTTATTGCGTGAGCATTTTGGTCATCGAATAATTTCGCTGAACACAGAAATTTCATGGCCACCTCGATCCCCTGATTTTTCAGCATGTGATTTTTTTTTATGGGGTTACCTCAAGTCAAAAGTATATCAAGATGATCCTAGGACTCTGAAACAGCTCCTAGATAATATTATTCGTGAATCAAGACTGATTAGAAGAGAAATGCTCAACAAAGTGTTCAATAATTTTAAAAAACGTTTGGTCGATTGTGTCAAAAATGATGGAAAACATCTTGGTGGAATAATTTTTAAAACTTAATTTATAATGAAAACTCAAATATATGGTCTAAAAACGGCACATTTCTACTTCATTTTGGTTATAAAAAAATTTCCGTAACCATTTTTCTCTCAGAGCTACTAATAAAACAAAAGTGAAAGGTTATTCTGGAACACCCTGTATAAGTATACAGATGTCACACGTGTTGAGAATTTGGTAGATACCTACAATTTTTAACGATTCACGATAATGATGTACTCAACTATCTACGACTTTTGAGGGTAAGGTAAGTATAGCTACTTGAGTATATAAGTAAATAAGTACCTGCTTATTGTATTCCCGAAAAGTCGGATTTTTAATTTAAGAATAGGTTCTTACTTTTCATAAGTATTCCTACGCGAAGTCAGAGACGATTGAAAGATAATAAGTTTGCAAACTTGATGCTATATGTTTGAAAATTGAATAAAAAGTGTTTATTTATATCTACCCACATTTACCTACTAACGAGAAAATCAGCTTTTTTTAAAGATTTGATTCTTTATTCTCTACGTTTTTTATTTTCTCCCCGTCAAAATTGAGAAATTGAATAATCATGGGTAAAAATGGGCGTTTGAGCCATTATTTCAACGGAGCATGAGAAAAGTTTTCATTTTGCATTGTTTGTATTGGAACAATACTAAACTCAAACGCAAATTTTTCTATAGCTAATTAATTTTTCAATTTTGATACTTATAAGGAAATTTTCTCCCATTTGGGCTCATTACCGCCTTTCCTTATTCTTGGACCTATAATTTTGGGGCCTTGGGGGAGAGGGGTAAGTTTTTGTTATCAGTAAGTTGTGTCATTTCATGTGTAAGGGTAGAGCCAGAGGCACCAAATATGGACCAATTTTTTTTGGTGTATTGCCATTTGAAAACTATAGGGGGTAGAAACCTGCACAAAGGCTTAAAATGAAGTTCTATCCTTCCACTAACACTGTACAAAACTTCAGGGGTGAAGGTCAACTTTAAGCATGTTTTTTTTATTGTTGAGTGATGAGTGTCAAAACGACAGTTCGAAATTTTGGATGCCTAATATAGACCACCTATAAAATCTTAAAATAAACATACTTTCACATTTTTCAAAACGTCATATTATTTATTTGTCGTCGTCGTCGTCGTCGTGGTTCCTTGTCCTTTACAGGACATTGGAAATCACAGTTTTGTGGTTCCCTAACAGGGTGAGTCGAATGCCTATTGCCACTGCCATTATTCTAGGGAATCGACATTATTTTGAGCTTTCAGTCTTTCACATTTGGACCAGTTGACCGGTCTATCACATAGATGGCGCTAGTGTGCCCATTGTTCTAGAGTTCAGACAGGGCTTTTTTCTTAACCCTTTTGTATCAATTGTATTTTACCAAAACGTTGGATTTACGAGTTAAAAATGAAAATATGATTCGGTCATGATTAATAATATGCAATAATAATCGTGAAAATAATGGTACATCAAATTAATTTTTCAGTTTTAACACTTGAAATTAATGCTTTCGTAAACGCTGATAAGAAAGCCCTGTCTGAAAAATGACATTCTGGCCAGCTCACTAGCGCCTCTATGTGAGTGCCCAGTCCGAATAGTAGTTTCCTAATATGTAGTTTCCCATTGCTTTCTACGCTATCTACAAAGTAGCTCATACATCACTAGCTGACTAGCCGGGTTTTTACAACCCTGAGTTCCATAATCACTGCTACCTATAGTCACTCAACCAGTTACAGTTTTTTGATACCAGCAACAGATTGCGTGCATTTCTGCTGCCTCTGCTGTTCTGGTGCTCGGAGCTTAACGTGTAATAGATGTTAAATGCACTACAATGTATACATTACACGTTAATGCCTGCGTCTCTAGCGGGATTTGAAGGTTGAACCCACGACTAGTGTTGGGCAAATTCGCGAATATTTTTTTTTTGCTTGCGCATGCGCAAGAATATGCGCATATTCCGCAGATTCTTTTCAAAAAATTAGAACATTATTGCTTAGTTTAGAGATAATCAGAAACTTTCCAAATTTCCATTGAAAAGGTTTCAAATTATTAAGGAAAATTGGAAATTTATGAAGAAAAGTAGATGTAAAACTTGTACCTAAATTGTGGAAAATTGTAGAAAAATCTTCAAATTTTTTGAAAAAAGTAATGATTTTTATTTTTTTGAGAGAATATTCTCCAGGCATTTGAGAATATTTGCGAATATTCGCAAATATTCTCAGATTATGCGCATTGAGAATATTCTCAGGCCAACACTACCCACGACCTCTTATTCAGAAAGCCGTGGCTCAACCCACTACACCGAACAAAAAAAACGTATTCTAAGCAGTGCAGGTTAATTTTGAATATATTTTTTAAATTGAAGGGCTCAGTTCCAAGTCGGCCTAAGCCTAAGTCCATTTTTATCATTTTTGAGTTAGCAGCGCCATCTGGTGGTACAGGTCGGTTAACACCTTTACCACCTTGTCCCAACCCCTGGCGTTACTTTTTTCGCTCAGGAGCGCTGTTTCCGGTTCGAAAAAAAAACTGATTATTCCAAACTTCCAAAGTGGAGAGTGGGGTAATTGCAAAGCACTTTTTGATTAGTGACACTTTGAGAGGGCGCTGTGAGAAGACTATTGCACGGATGAAGCTGAAATTTGTACCACATATACTTCAGGGGGTTCTCTATCAATGGTAAAATTTTGGTACAATTTGGTCCACAAATCGTGGAGAAAATTGCAATTTTAAAATTTGAAAATCGACTTTTGCATTTGCCCCATGTTGGGGTAAATGCAAAAGTGGCCAGTGGGCAATATATTTTTTATTTTTGTATTTTCTTTCATTTTCAACACACTCACTGTATTCTACGTGTCATTTGCTAACTGTTGATGTATTCGTGGTCTTGATTCGGTGAAAAATTTGATAAGTTTTCCACTTCCCAAAAAAAAATTTAGAAGAGTGAAAAAATGTTGAAAAATTATTTTTTTAAAAACTCGTTAAAATGAACAAAAAATCAACTATTGGTCATTTCTGATGTTTTTTATGTAAAAAACTCGTCATAGAAATACATTTTTCGTCAAATATATCAGTAGAACATCAAAAAGGAGCAATAATTTAAAAATTCAGTAAAACTGTTAATCACTTCTCTAACATGTAACTCATCATGTGACCGTGGAAGTTTATTTTTTTTGTTATTTCGAACCATTTTCAAGTTATTTGGAGCAAAAAAATATTTGTGGTAAGTGCAAAAATGAAAAAAAAAATCGTTTTTTGCAATTACCCCGAGTCGATTTTTTCTGGGGTAATTGCAAAAACGCAGTTTACGGCCAAAATGAAAAAAAGAATTCAAATTCCGATATCTTACCTTAAACTTCATTCCTTCATGACCCTAAATCACGAAAATTCCAGATAAATCGACAGTTTTTTCTATTTCACATGCATTTTTTTAAAAAACACCTTTCACTTTACTTATGAGTGGTTTCAACATGCTTTGATAAAAGTGTTTGCTACTGAGCGACAAGTTGAACCCCGCGAGTTGTGACCAGGTGAATATGTCGGTAAAGGTCGTTGCTTCGACACCCCCTAGTTGGCACAACCAGAAAATTGATATTTGTTTGCATGAGGTCACAATTTTGCAATTACCCCGTTTTTGCAATTACCCCACTCTACCTTAAATCATACATTTTTAACGAATATTTGTATACAAGTGCGGTTTTTCAGAAGTTTTTCAACGATTTTCGAGTGAAGGCGTTTTCACATGTATTATTCATCATGCTATGTACAAATAGGTGCTTTGAATGAAATTGTTTCAGAAATGTATTAAATTAATGATTCGTGAATTTTTCAGCTCTTTTTCGAAATTTTTAACATCAGATAATTCCAAAGTGGCCTAAGTCCACTTTTTCTGACTCTTTGACGTGCTCTGGAGCTGAAAATACTCAAAATTAAAAAAATACCAATATGGTACTTTAAAGCAGAAACATCAAGCTTCACAACCATATAATCACATCATTTATTATTGAAGCGGAAGGGCGAGAAAAACAGTTATTTGCGTTTTTTTCGAAACGGAAAAAATGGACTTAGGCCGACTTGGAACTGAGCCCTTCAATTGTTGAATGACGAGTGTCAAAATAACAGTTCAAAATTTTGGACGCCTAATAATTATGGACCACCTAAAGTATTTCAAAATTAACATATTTTTATGTTTCAAAACATCATATTTATTTGTAGAAATGAACAAAAAAAAGTATTTTCCTATCTAGGGCTGAAAAGTACTACTTTTCCAACCTCGCGATGATCGCTCGGATGTAAAAATAAGTACTTTCCACCTTCGTTCAGGAAAAATTACTTCACTAAACTCGGAGAAAAAGTGATTTTGAACTCGTGTGAGTTGTTCCCCTCACTTCGTTCGGGTCACAAACCTCACCCTCGTCAAAAATCACTTTTTCAGCCCTCGTTGTGTAATATACTATTTCAGCATTCCCCTTTTCATCGGCTGTAAGAAATGATGAAAATGAGTAAAAAATTCAATATCACAGGTGCTCCATACTAGCGCACTCCATAAAGAAAACTTTGCACCAAAAATGTTAGTACACACACTCATTTTTACAAAAACTGATCACTCCAGTCCAGCAGAAACTACATCCTTTTTTGATATTAGGTATAAACGTCAATACCATTTAGAAAATTGCACCACATGTATTATATATTTTAACAAAAGTTGTACAACACACTAAAAAAAAATTTCAGTGTCTCAAAACAGTTTTTTCGGGCGCTGGTCCATATTGCGGACTGGTCCATAGTTGGTGCCCTTACCCTTAAACATCAAGAAAAAACACGTTGAGCCTTTTGAGTTTCAAGAACTTAGATTAGATTCGAGTACATAAATTAATATAAAGTTGAATAATGGGAAACCATTTGAGTACCTATCAAAAGTCATCTGTTTATTTTACCATTTTTAATTCATCGTTGAGAAATATTTTTACCTAAGGTACCTACTTTAATCTACACAAAATGTGACATTTGAAAACCCCCTAAATATTACCAAAGTCGTTGTATCATTTATTTCATTTATATTTTTGAACCTCACACACCATAGGGCATAGCCTCATAAATTGTGAACAAGATTAGGTTTTAGGTAATTCTTTCATTAACAATTCTCTTTTTCAAATAGCTTTACGAAAATTGCCAAGATTTTGTCTTTGTCGTGGTTCAGACGTGTCGTAAAGTACCTATACCTGCGAAAAGTATTCTTGTTGCAGATAGGTACCTAATGCTTTTTGCTAAAACTCCATTTTCTTATCTATCAACCATTTTCTGAAATTTGTATTGATATTCCGACCTCTAAAAGCAGGCAAAAAAAAAGTAATTTTTATTAAAGAAACACGGAAACGTAAAACATAGCGATCAACTTTTCGATATCTCTCGATATATGAAAAATATCTGCGTAGAATAACTGAAAAAGTATACGAGTTAACGAAAAATAAAAGATGAAAGTTTCTTATAATTTTTCGTTATTCGATGTAATACTCACTCGAATACGCATTATTTTCCAGAGTAAAAACATTTTCACTATCGTTTTAAATCGAGTTAACTCTCATTTTATTTCCGCTCTCCGAATCCGATATTACCTACGTGTAGGTAGGTAGGTATATTTTTCAATAAAACCCAGAAAGTAAACAACTCGAATGAATTCAGACAGGAATCCAAATTCATCGAATACATTATTACTCGCTATTATTAGATCTTTATTTATTCGATTCAGCATTTAGTGCACATTTGCGAATTGAATTGAAAACATTGCTGTATTCCAAAATGGCGAATAAGAATTTTTATCATTTTCCAATGCCCGATATCTACTTAATATTGTGTAACGTGTACCCGCCTTGTAGCTGGTGATTTCGTTACTTACCTACTTAGTTACTTTCATTTTGCAAAAACGACAAGTGTAATTTGCAAAACGAACAGGAAATACAATTAACGATCGTCTTGTGTACACGAAATTAAATTACAAAAACGTGTTATTTTCTATATACTTTTTTTTACTATGCCAAGTAAAGGTATTTTGCAAATGTTATAATAGAAAACAATTTTTAAATATACGTTTTGTTTGGTGTAGGAAAAAAAACTGCGACTGTATCATTAACAAAGGAAAACCGGACGAAAAAAAATGTTTATATTTCATGTTCAAGAGGGATAAACCGAAAACTATTAAATTAAACACGAAAAGAAACGCGACATCGTGGTGAAAATATTAATTAATTAAACTATAGGTACCTATAATACAAGTACCTAAGTAGACGGTGTGCTGAAGTTCGCGTATACCAGAGACGATTTGATGAAACACGTTATAGTTTCTTTTCTTTTCTTTTTTTCCCCCAAAAATTATAAACTCGTGTCTTTTTATAGCACTTGAAAAATGTTTACCATGGCCGAGTATTATAGCATATAATAAACTTATATCTTAACACGTAAACTGAAAAAAAAAACGTGCCGCAATTCGTGTAATTTTGTATTTTTTAGCAATGTTTTTGACATATCTCATACGTGCAGACAAGAAACCAAATGTGTACAAATGTGTAGGTACTTTTTGGAGAAATAACACTTTACATTATTCAAAAATGAATTCCGACTCATTGTTTTTCGTGGTTTGTATAGAATTTGTTCTTTACTTAAGGAGCTATAGGTACGTGGTACGTAGGTATATACCTAGGTATTAACGTTTTATTTAATCTCTAAAATACCTACTCGTACATATATCAGGCAAGAAATTTTTAAATGAAAATAAATAAAAGGTAAAAGCCTTTCTTTGCCGGCGAGTAATCGAATTATAAATTTTTTTATACGACAACGACAACGTCGTGTAACATTTGTAACCCTTAATTCAAGTTGAATGTGCCGTGGAATTTACCAAACCATTTTATAATGTAAAGCACGTCCACACAAATCTTTTTTCCTCATGTACAGGTACGCTAGAACTACCTACGTGGTTGTTCATTTTGAAAAATGCATTTTACCAGAGTGAACGTACCTACAATAAACGTTGTTGCTGAAATGTCCGCTGCCCACTTTTTGTAAAACTATTACCGGACAATAAGTTACCTAATTTTAAAACAGCAGGATACCGAACAATGGAATCTCATTTTTTTTATATTGACAACGACCAATTCTTCTTGATTCTTTTAGCTGAGTTGCTCGGATGAACGAAGCTACCTACCTTTTTTTATATATTAATTTTTTGCCCCAGAATCCGCTCGACAATGTTGGATTTTAATCAAATAAATTAATATATCCGCGTTTATTTTGGTTTCGCGTATATTTTGTATTTATTTTATATTGCACTGCAGTAGATATAATGTATTGCTCGTATAGGCAAACTTGAAACTTGCTGAGTTAGAATTTATAATGTTTACGAAATTTGGAGTTGGAGCCGCGTTTCCAAGTTCGAATATCGTATACGTAATTTTAAATTAAGTACATATTTAGGCCTGAAACGAAGATTATACTGAAAATGTGTTTAAATGATTTTCACGCAATCGAAATGAAATTCTATACGGTTCAAATTAATGAATACATTCCTAAAGTAAACAAACGTATAAATACGAATCAGATTTTGCGTTCATCAAAAATTGAAAATAGGTACTTATTCTTATCTGGCACGTGTATGCCATGGAACAAAGCTAACGAATTATGCTATCTCGTTTATCGTTCGTTATTGGATACATAATATATTTCAAATTCAAGTCTATTCGAAACAAATTTTGTAGGTATTCCAAATTTTTGAATTGACGATGATTTTTTATTGAAAGAATAACGAAATTTTTCGTATAAAATTTGGTGAGTGTCTAAGTAGATGACGTAACTTTTTTTTTCTTCAAGTGGCAGGTAATTTTTACGAAAAGTTTAAACTTTTTATACATTCATTTACTCGATTTTTCGAAATTTCAAAAATGAAACCTATAAATTTCTCGTACACAGTTCACTAAAAATTCCATACTCGAATTTTCATAGTTTCATAAAGAAACTAGGTAAATAATTCGACTTGATACGTAGTTAATTTCTTTTAAAATCCCCTTTATTAGATACCCCGGTTACATTGAACGATGAAAAACATGCTGTTCGTTTCAGCATCACATTGTTTACAAACTCGTAATTTATTATTATGAACTTATATAACGAAACGAAACAAAATATTATGTGCAGAAAATTTATTAGGATGGGTTATTTTAAGTAGTAGTTAGTTATAGTGGGTGGCCAAGTATTCCCTTCGTAAAAAATAAATATAATTTACCTACATTAGAAGATTAAAACCTATTGATATGTGATGGCATATCAGCTATCGTGTACAAAATATCCATTTTTTGATTTAATTAAAATTGTAGCTTCCATGTTAATTTGTATGCAGAGTTACCTACTTTTTTTGTTAATGCAAATTTTTCCACGAGAGATTACGTTTAATGAATTCCATTTAATTCTGCATCTGAATTCATAAGTATATTCGTGTCACTGCCATTTGTTTGCCTTTGAAAATAACACACAATGAAATCAAGTTTTTGCAAACAAAATGGCATTTCTCATCTTAAATTTAAAACAGTGATTACAGGTAGGCATTACAAAAATAAATGATAGAAGAGCACGAAAATTAAATACATGTTTTTCAAAACAATTCGGAAAAAAAACTTAAATTGATATGAATTGTTTTAAAAAAATTATTAAAGATGAAATATTGTTGAAAAAGAATAAAATCATGTCCCTGAAACTTGCTCAAAAATCAAAATAGGTATTGTAAAAATTGTTTATAACAATTAGAGCTAGGATTTTTATGATAGGTAGCAAAAATGTTGCTCATTTTGTTTTTTTTCGTCGTTATTAGCGCTTTTTTGGGTAAAAAATTGGTGAAAATTGCAGAAATTAGTTCCAAATATATACAAAAATTCAAAAACTTTTTGCACATTAAAAATTTGAAATTTATTTGAGTAATAATAAACAAGATTTTTATCACGCATATGCTTGACGACACCCCTATGCCTATAGGCGAGTGGAGTGCCGGATTACTATTAATAACAAATAAAAAAGTAACAATAATAATATCACATAATCATAAAGAGCGAGAGAAAATAATGCAGAGCATCAGCAAGAAGAACAAAATACAACAAAAGAATGAAAAATACAAAAATAAAAAAGAAAAAAAAACGAGAAATATTTACTACCCCCCTCCCCACCAAGAGATGAGCTGAAGTTGACACAGGTACTAAAACAAATGAATAAATACACTATCAAATAAAATAAACCGAGAGTCTAAAAAAGAGAGCAAAAAAAAAAACAGAATTGAAATCTAAGAGACAGTGGACAAGGTGCGGCTGTACTGAAGAGGCAGGTCAAACTCACTCTGGATCAATGTTGTCACCAAGCAACCACAGCCTTAGAGCCTTCCTAAACCTACACCTAGAGGACAACCTAACAGACTCTGGCAAACTAAGATAAAATGAAATAGACTTGAACCCAAACTGTATGCGAGAGTGATATTTTTTCCAATTGGGTGGTTGTTGGACACCCTTACCATACCTACGGAATCCACAGCCTAGCTCTAGAGAATATAATTTTTCAAAATTAAGCAAATGCAACTGACTAAAGGCCAGTGCAGATGGAGCATCCCAGTCAAGACCAGCAGCACAGCGAACTGCCCTCTTCTGGAGAACTATAACTGGTTCAGTGAAATAGTCAGCACATCCACCCCATATAGCTAGGCCATACCTCAAGACTGACTCATATATTGCTACATAAAACCTACGTAAGTGGAGCCCCACCACAAACTTGGCCAAATAATACAGTAAGTAGTTTAAACTTCTAAGCCTACTCTGTAAATAACGACTCTGAGCCCTCCATGATAAACCATCATCAATAAAAATGCCTAAATATTTATAGTCTCTGCCCAGTAAGCATGCTGTGACATTAATATCACAGTGATGTAATTTTGTGATGTGTATAGGACATTACAAAGTAATATTTCTGTGACATTTTTGCGACATTGCTTTGGAATGGAAAAAGAAATATTTGGCTGCAATGTCTCAAAAATATAACTTTGATGATATCACTAAAAGATATTACAGTGACATTTCTGCCTCAAACTATACCATTTTTACTTCTCACAGATAAAGTATGTTGACAATTAGTATATAAGAAAGATACTGCCTCATGCGACTTTACCCTCATTAATGATGGGCGCTGGAGACTTTGCCGAATGTGGCGGAGTCAACAGCCTCAAATCTCAACTCCAAACTTCAGGAGTTGAGAGAAGAGAATATTTTTGCAGAAAATACATCTTATTATTTTCACAATTCAAATGAACTCCAATAATTGGTATTTCAACGACATTCGATGGGAATATTTTAGAAATATTTACATCAATATTGCAGAGACATTTCCTGGTGACATATCTGTGACATTCTGTGACATTAAAAAATGTCACTGGGCCCTTCTGAGTGATGTCTGTGAGACCATTTTGATGGGTACATTTTATATCACCAGTTAATCTCAGAGACATCACAAAGTGATATTACACATCTCCGCAGTGATATTATGTGATGTCACTGTGACATTCCAATGCTTACTGGGTGACAATCTCTAGGCAAGGACAATTACAGCCACTGGTAGAATCTAAACATGAGTGTATTATCACACTAAAACGCCAGTCATAAACTAGTTTATATGAGAAAAACATAACCTTTGATTTATCCGAATTCAACTGTAGACCATGCTGCCTCAACCATGCACCAACACATGCAAGATCAGACTCTAAATTGACTTTCATTGACTGAGGGAGTCTAGAATAAATAACCATTGCTAGGTCGTCTGCAAAGGAATAAAGAGTGCTGGACATAGGAAGTCTCAGGAGATCATTTATGTACACCAGGAAGAGGATAGGTCCTAGCACACTGCCCTGAGGC
The DNA here is from genome assembly GCF_950023065.1 of Planococcus citri. Taxonomy (NCBI): domain Eukaryota; kingdom Metazoa; phylum Arthropoda; class Insecta; order Hemiptera; family Pseudococcidae; genus Planococcus; species Planococcus citri. Next base: position 58,475,200 of record NC_088678.1, on the reverse strand, counting down.
ACACCAAACAAAACCTCTGTCCATGGACCTAGGTAATTACCAATTTTCACTGACTGTTTCCTACCATTTAGATAGGAAGAAAACCAATCTGCCATAAAACCCCTGATTCCCAAATTCTGCAGTTTAGCAATTAAGATGTTATGCCTAACTGAATCAAAAGCTTTTCTCACATCTAGGAAAGCAGCTGCAGTACAAAATCCCTTTTCCAGCGCACCAGTAATCTCAGTAACCAGGTCTGAGACTGCTAACTCAGTTGACCTACCAGCCAAGAATCCATACTGCCTATCAGAAAAAACACCAAATTTAACAAAATATTTCAAGAGCCTGGCTTTTATAACACCTTCAAAGAGTTTAGATACAGTAGACAATAAGGAAATAGGCCTATAATTCCCAGCATGATACCTAGATCCACTTTTGAATACAGGAACAACTATAGCCATTTTAAGACAATCAGGAAAGGTACCAGAAGTGACAGAACTATTCATTAGTACAGCAAGTGGTTCAGCAAGGGTATCTATATTATTCCTAATAATAGTAGAGGAAATACCATCAACACCACAAGAAGGACTAGAAGATAGTTTCAAAGCCTCCTTACGAACCTCACATTCAGTTATATCAGGAAAAGCAAAAGAATTGGCCAAACTTTGTTCGGGAAAGCTATCTCCACTACAATCTAGCCCCAAATCACAAATCTCCACTACAATCTAGCCCCAAATCACAAATAGTACTATTACAAAACTTCTTAGTAAACTCCTCCGCAATTCTAATAGAACTATCACTGCAGTTAGTCAAACATGGCACTCCCTCAATATCAATCCTATCAATGCCCTTATTGACTCTCCCAGAGAGTCTATTTAAGCAATTCCAGTAAGCTTTAGCAGTCTCACACTGATTCAGTTGGTCATCAAAAAACCTAGTCTTATCCCTCCTAGACAATACTTTGACTTGTTTTGAAATCAGCTGATAATTCTCTTTAAGCTCCAAGTTCCCAGGATATTTACACAGTAAACTGTATAACTCCTTCTTCTTCCTTGCAGTCCTAACCAGGTCATAGGAGGCCCATTGGTTTCTTTTTGTCTGACCTCTGAACCTATTACACTTCTTTGTAGCTTTTTTTATACAAAACCCCACCTTATCAACAAAACATTGAAAAGCAGAGGCAGTAGACAACCCAGAGATTAAACTAAGCCAATCAACAGCATTCAATTCCTCACTTAACATTCGATTATCCATATAGGTTTTACTCCACCCCAACATCTCATGCACCCCTGACAAGCCAATAGAAACACAAACAGCATGATGGTCTGAGTAATCAACTTCAACTACTGAGTACTCAACATGTATACTCTCCTCTGAAGGCAAATGAAGACCTCTCACATTCACATGATCTAAGCAAGAGGAAACTCCTGGTCCAATTCGAGTAGGCTCAGAAACTAGTTGTTTAAATGCATAGCTGGATAACAGATCTAAGTAATCATCACACATGTAGGATCCTCCACTGGGGCTAACATTAATATTGAAATCTCCAACTATGACAATCCTATCAGAGAGTCCTTTCAACAGTTCCTCAAATTCAAAAAGAAAGGTGGTCATAGAGCTTGTACAGAATCTATAAACAACAATTACAGAAATTTTCCCACCATCACCACAATCAATATCACATTTCAATGCATTAAAAGTAGACGGCCCAACAGGAACAACAGTAGCATTCAGCGTTTCTCTGACATAAAGAGCCACTCCACCAGATCTTCCTACAGTTCTAGTCTCCAAGTAGGTCTTATACCCCAGTAGACTGTATCTCGCCACCTCATCTTGGGAAATCCAGGTCTCAGACAACGCCAACAAGTCAAATTTACAGCCACACCCATCCAACTGCCTACAAAGATCATCAAAGTGAGCTCTAAGCGATCTTACATTAGAAGAAAAAATATTTATACAATTATTAGCTGGCATAGTAAATTGAAAAAATTAATGAGTAAAAAAAAAAATAAATAAATAAATAAATAAATACATAATAAATAATAAGGTACACATAATATAAATATCAGGAAAACGTAATTGAGCTAATTTATATCACATAAAACTTGAAGACACTCGGAAAGAAACATCTCCAGGTACTGTTAGCACCCTCCAATAGTTTTCTTACCTGCTCAATAGACTTCAGCTCAACAGAATCCCCGTCTCTCCCCTTTCTACAAAAAATACTACCGTTTCTCTGCATTAAGAAGAAGCCACACTGCCTCAGTTTCTTTGCCTCGCGCAAAATCATGCCAGCATGCCTGGTCAAGTCATCGTTTGCATAAATCTTGATGTTAGAATCACCACCGAAACTAGAAGCATCAAGCTTGGCACGTTTTGCCTGCCGAATAACGCGATCACGACGATGACGGTTGACAAATTTGATTATGATGGACTTGTTGGAAGTATTTGATGGCAGTCTATGGCAGGCATCGATGTCAGCTGCACTCAATTCAACACCAACCTTGGCACAAAAGTCCAGAGACACCTTCATAATATCTTCATCAGCACACACAGGAACACCAGAGATCACAATATTGTTCCGTCTGCTATACTTTTCAGCTGTCTCAAGTTTGTCAGCCAACCCAGCGGCAACAGGACCAAGATCCGCAGGATCAGCCAATACTTTCGACTCTAGCTGCTCAACTCGAGATACAAGGCCTCCATCAGGGTCTGTCAGTGCTTTTATCTTCAGCTCGCATTGCGTTGTCCTATTATCACAATCCCCAACCTTGGTCCTCAGTTCACCGACCTCATTCAAAGCTTTGTCCAATTTAATGCCAATTTCTGAGACTTGGCGGACACTAGTCTCTAGATTCTTCAACCTATCTTGGATTGGGTTAAGGGCACCACTCAACAGAATCTGGATACTCTTCAATGATATAGGTCCGTTCAGATCAATATTGTGTACAGTCTCAAGTTCGGAAACACCATTCTGACTGCTAATAGAATTACGACGTGATCTTGAGCTCGAACGACTGCGAGAAGAATTACGTGGCTTTTTGAATAAATGACCCTCCTCAGGACTATCAGAATTACGTTCCTTCCTACACGGAACACACCTCCAGGTAGCTCTTTGTTGCTTGGGTTTACACTTCCAGGACTCGTCAGCCATACCATCATTACAAGCTGGATGACTTTGGCCAGCACATAAGGTACAAAGGCATATTACTTTGCCAAGAAGTTCATTACAAATGACACACTTATCAGTTCCTGCCATTATCAGGTTATGCAGAACATACAACACTATAGGTAGCGAACCTGCTGGGAGAACTCAATACCAGGCGCAAGTCTGGATGACGTCACAACTGGTTCCAAACTGTCTGCTATCCAACAACAGCTACAACTCAATGTCCGAGATATTTGACACACGAAATAATGAATATTTCTCACGAACAAAACAAAAATTAGCCATTTAACTATTTAAGCCGGAAACTGTAAGTCATAACTAACTCAATAAAACAATCCGAATAAAAATCGGTACAAGGAAACTTGAGATCTTAAGCCTTGAATCGGAGTATACAGGGCACACGACACTTTTACTGATAAGAGCACATCGAAAATAAAAAATAAATCACGAATATTGCAAAAATCTTGTGAAATTAAGGTAGATAATAATAATAATAATAATAATAATTTCAAAACATAAATTATGTTTAAAAAAACAAGGGACAAAAAACTATAACAGTTTCAATTTTCAATTTTTCAATTTTCAGTTTTTATGTTTTCTTTTTTTTTAATTTCTAGTTTCAGTTTTAGTTTTAGTTCTTTTTTTCTTTTTTTTTTCATTTTCTTCTTTTAGTTAATTTTGGTTCTAGTTGTACGTATTAAGCCTTAAGGTATCCTACTGGGTTTGAAAAAACCTTAATTTTGATATGAAACATAACATGGTAGGATTTGATAGCACTTTTTTAGCCAAATTTTTGAAAAAAATGAGCTATTTGCGGTAGACCAGCAGTTTTTAATTTATAAGTTTCAGCACAATGGTGATTTTTACGTTTTATGACCTGGAGCCTGTTCTAATTGATCAAATAAAGTCAAACTTAGAGAATGGGGTTCTCTTGGAAGCTACAATTGACCCCTGCAGTTTGAAGGATCAAAGTTGAAAATTACAGAAAGGTCATTTTTTTGGAGAAGCATAATTTGGCCCCAAATTGATGAAAATGGTCCAAATTCATACCATTGGTGAGTATCGCTATTGTAAACAACATATCCAAATTTCAGATTCCTATGTCATCCCCACTCAATGTTAAGGTTGGAAAAAACCTGATTTTGACCCTATTTTGACCCCACCTCACTCTTAAAATTACCCTAGGGAGTCCCAATGTCCAGCATACAATGGGATGATGCTACTTGAGTTCCTTTGGCGAGTTCCAACCTTCTAACCCTATTTGACTTCTTTCCAGGGTCAAAAAAGTGGATTTTTTGGCTATTGTACGTGTTTTCGACCTTTAAGAAAGCCTACAGCCCTTCCAAATTGACCTTTGAATGAAAGTTATATCTTCAGCTATTTTCAAGTTTTTTTTTCAACTTTTAGAACACCCTGTAGCTCCTTTAAATTGACCTAAAACGTCCAAATTTCCACAGTACATTGAGAGCGTATACCAAAAGTGCATTTTGCAGATTTCAACTTTCTAACCCTATTTGACACCTCTCCACGGTTAAAAAGGTGGATTTTTTGGTCATTTTACATGTTTTTCGACCTTTAGGAAAGCCTACAGCCGCTCCAAATTGACCTGGAGGGTCCAAAGTTTCACAGTACATCGGAAGGATGTACCACAAGTGCCTTTTGCCGGTTTCAGCCTTCCAAACCCATTTGACCACTCTCCAGGGCGAGAAAAGTGGATTTTTCAGCTATGTATTTTCAAGTTTTTTTTTCAACTTTTAGAACACCCTGTAGCTTCTTCAAATTGATCTAGAGGGTCCAAATTTTAACAGTACAATGGGAGAATGTACCCCAAGTGCCTTTTGCAGGTTTCAGCCTTCCAACCCTATTTGACTCGTTTCAGGGTCAAAAAAGGTTTGTTCAAGGGGGAATAAGAGAGTTGGGTGAAGCCCAAGGGGGTGTTGGGAGACCCCAAACACGAGCGAAGCGAGGGTGCGTGTAGTTCAAGAGTCCTCAATGTTTCTGGCACAAAAATTGGGCTCTTACGTAGCGGCAGACTGCTACGACTTTTTTTGCTTTTTTCTTAGGTTTTTCTTTTTATTGCTTTTTTATATAGCACTTAAAACGCGTTTGATAGCGCTTAAATAGGTAGGTACTGTCGAAATGTCGTCAAATAAGAAAGACTACAGCAAGATTTCTAAAAATTGAACGAAAAATTGACAAAAATGGCAGCATTTATCACAACAGGTAGACAACTAGTCGACTTTAATTAATTTATTACCAACAAAATATTGTAAAATAATTATGGTATAGTGCAAATGAGTTTAAAAGTTTTTAAAAGTGCTAAAATTCACCAAAAATTGAGGGAAATCGAGAAGAAATCAAAGAAAAAGAAACTAAGTAGGTAGTGAAAAATAGTGAATAGTTACCTACTCAGATCGTCGATATTTTCAGTAACAAAAATCAATTCAAAATAAGGCAAAAAAAAATTGGAACAAATTCTCAAAAACTGCATCTTTTTATTCAAAATGATCCGTCTTGAGTGTAAAAGTATTTTAAAAGTAGATTCAATTTTTGTGAAGATTAATCTCCTAAAAAACTAAACTTTTTACTTTTAACCGATCTGTAGAATTGATATGCCATCTGATTTCGAGGTATTCAAATTGAAAAATCACTGTACCTAAGTACTAAAGAATTGTATCAGATGGACGTTTAAATCGAAATTTTTCTATTTTCAATATTTATTTGCTTCCCTCCATCACAAAAAGGAGACATAATAGTGATAATGATGAAATATTTTTTCGTTTTAGGAAAACAAAATGAAAAATTTGTTCATTTTTTATCTCGAAGGTGAGCAGCTTTAGAGTGTAACCTTTGAGACAGCAGTATTACACGTGCTGTAAATTTTCAAAATTTTAATCTGATGTTTCTCCTGAAGCAATAATTTGTAATAAGGCCTATGTTTGAAATTTTAATCAATCGAGACATGCTCATCATCATCAACTACGGTATGTCGTGGGTTATAAATATACCCTCAGTTTGATTTCACATAGACAAAAATATTTGCTGGATATAAGTGAATTTTTAGCAATACCTCGTGTTATTTAGCCTGCAGAAAAACTATTTACTTCAGCGATCATCGGCGTGATAACAGCGAGAAAAAAATTCCAGTGCGTTATTTTTTTATACATCGGTGCTCTTTATTGGATGCACAATAATAACACTTACTCTAAGGACTCGTTCTCGGCTATATAATTTCATCCAGTATTGGTTTGTTTCGGCAATTCTCTAGCCTTTATCATTATTCGTAATCTCTTTATGGCATTTGTTGAAAAAATTCCTGCCATCATATAAGACGTATAAAACCGCTGGCTGCTTTGTTTCGTATCCGCGCATAGATACCCTATATACAGAATTAATAATCCTCTTCGTGTATATAAAAAAAAAAAGCAACGACGAACCACCATGTACATTACTGAGAACATGTTTAAGTAAATCCTTAATTAATGAATTTTTCTTCTACCGTTTGGTTTAGTATTTTTCATGAAACACTCGCTATATGTACGTTCGTCGTCGTTATATTCTTTATGGATTCTATAGCAGTGAGAAAAATTCAGATGTTTTTTGTAACATGTACTTATTGCGTCCAGGGCGTCCAGTCGCTTATCGACTAGGTACATTGTAGGTATAATAACTTGCACACGCTTTTTAAGTGCACCTGTAGGTACCTATGTAAACTTCGAAAATAGGTAGGAATATTTCTCGGCGAAAAGTATCATTTTCCAATGTAATGCGATATAAAAATAAGAACAATTTTTGCTAAAAAGTATTGATTTTTGTTTCGTTCTTTTTTAGTATTTCTGAGAGTAGGTAAGTATATTGTGTTAAGTAAAGTATATATTCATGTGCGAACATACTTATACATTCGCGTAAAATCGTGTGTTGTTTCATAAAAGAACGCAGGTACCTACTCTCTTACCCCCTACCATCGCTCTCTTTGGATATTTGAAAGCATTATGCTCTCTTTACATTCGCCCATGTTTACGCTGATGCATCGCGACTTTTCACCATTTTGCTAGCTTTTTTTTTCATAATTATGTCAAAATGTCAACACTTGAGAACAAACTTTTATAATGTATTCGACTAGAGAGAAGCTTAAGTTGGCGAAGTTTTCTCATCGTTATCGAGCTGTGTACATATTAATCGCATGTGTATCGGTAGGTATCGCTATCGTATGTTGGAGTGAAATTATCCCTGTGCAACGCAACAGCAGATTATCATTTTGCAGTACATTAAATCATCAGAATATTCACCTTTTGTAATTTATTATAGATATGCTCATCGTATTCGTATATGCGAATACGCGCATTCTTAAGCTCGTTAGATATACGTGGCGTTTGTAAATTTTAATTAATAATACTCGCGTAGGTATTAGTATTATAGTGCAGTAATTTTGCATAAACTTATACAACGGTCTTGTCTTTTTCAAGAAAGAAACATAGGTATACTGGTATTCAAAGGGTTATCATGTAAATTATGTTTATATTATACTGTAAGGTGAAATGGTCCCTCGAGATATAAAAATACAGTAGGTACCTACCTCTACGTTGAGTTAAAAAATTTTCAAATTAGATGTTGAGAATATTTATGTACTTGTGAGTTGTGTGTAATGCACAGTACTATTTGTATGGTATACCTACTCGTTAGCTGGGTACTATACTTTGGTTTGTCCACGTGCGATTGAATTACCTATTTTCTCTTTTTATTAATTTCAAGATGAAAGTAGGTATTTTACAGTGTAGGATGTCAAAATCTCTAAAACGAATGAAAAAATTTACCACTGAAAGATGTGGCGTTTGGAAACATATTGTGTGGGTAGATTTATTACTTTTTCTGGATAATTTATTTCGCCGCGCCGCCGGACGACAATTTTCAAAAGCTCTTTTTAACGTCGTCGAAGAATATTGAAAGGTCATATGTACGAGTACAACGAAGTATTGTAAATTGCATACTGCGATGGCTTGATTTTTTCGTGGTATTGTTCGGTGAAATGTTGTGGATTTTAATGTACCTTACCTATGGTAAGGCTGAGAATTTTCTGAAGGTATCGTTTAGAGTGTTGATAGGTTATTTTTGACCTCAAACCCAATAGATATACTGTGCTGCGGGGGAGATGGGAGAGTTTGACTCAAAATTTTAAATGTTACAAACTATCGAGTCGGTGTTGAAATATGAGTTTTTTAACCTCCCGATGGACTCACTCGGTTTTTTCGGTGGATGTGTTTTTTTCAACAGCTTGGATTATGATTGGTTGGAGAGTTCTCAAAAATTCAGATGTATTTTATGATTTAGCGGTAGATAAAGTACTGCATACTTCTAAAAATCCCAACTTGAAAATAATTTTTAAAAATGTGAGTTTGAAGGTTAAACAAAAATATATGGATTTTTTTTATGGAGGTGATTTACCCAAGAATTCTCAGAAAATATCATCATAAATATCTACTGAAAGAACCATCGAAAAAAAGTATTAAAACAACTAAAAATTACCAAAAAAAGGTTGTGAAATAGGTATTAGTGAAGTGAAAGGAGGAGTATCGATAAGGCCATTTTTTGGCACCAGGCAGTTATCGACTGAACCACTCTTAAAATGTTGTAATAAATCTCCCAAATACGAATCCGTGGTTAGTTAACCCAAAATTATCATTTTTTTTGGGCTCCAGAGGTCCCCAAAGTGGCGAATAAAAAAGAATTTTTGGAACCGCTGAGTATTATTTTCAAAAAGGGAGTTTTAATTTTTGGAAAATTTTGGAATCACCATTTTGATCCTACCCCTTTGAACCCTGCTAAAAAGCTTTTTACAGTTTATTAGTATTCAAAAGACCTCCATCCTACCAAATTTTGAGCTTAATAAAATTTTGCACTGGTGCTGGTACTAAAAAATCCAATTTTCCAATTTTTCGTAATTTGGATATTTTGGAAACTCCTGGAAAACTGGAAACCTGCGATTTGCGCCAAGCGTAACGTTTTGGAACATATATTCAATTATCAAAGTGAAAAAGTTCAATTGAGCTCCCTGTATAGTGTATATTCGTAATTCTGAACCCTTTGTTTAGCCCCCCCCCACTTTGAGCACCCCTAAAAATGGCGTTTATGCATGTTTTTTTCAAATAAATTGAAGAATTTACATTTGAAACACTAGCAAGTGTCTGATAATTTTCCAATTGATTTTTTCTGTAACTTTCATATTTGAGCCCTTTTGTGCCGAATTCTGAGATATTTACTCTTCCAAAAAAACGTTGAAGTCACGTTTTCACGATTTCAATGAAGTAAAATCTCATAATTTCACCCAAAAAACCTCAATTATGAAAGTTACAGGAAAAATTGAATGAAAAATGATCGAGCACTTGCTAGTGTGTTTCAAATGGAAATTCTTCAATTTATTTGAAAAAATATGCATAAACGCCTTTTTTAGGGGTGCCCAAAGTAGGGGGCTAAACAAAGGGTTCAAAATTACGAATATACAGGAAGCTTAATTGAACTTTTTCACCTTGGTAATTGAATATATGTTCCAAAATGTTACGTTTGGCGCAAATCGCAGGTTTCCAGTTTTCCAGGGGTTCCCAAAATATCCAAATTACGAAAAATTGGAAAATCGGATTTTTTAGTACCAGCACCAGCGCAAAATTTTATTGAGCTCAAAATTTGGTAGGATGGAGGTCTTTTGAACACTAATAAACTGTAAAAAGATTTTTAGCGGGGTTCAAAGGGGTAGGTTCAAAATGGTGGTTCTAAAATTTTCCAAAAATTAAACCCCCATAATTTCTACCCCCGAAGATCGAAAATAGAAAAATTGCCTCGTATAATGTTTACCAGGTTCAAGCAGATATTTTAGGCTAAAAAAGTTTTTGAAAGTAATACTCAGTAGTTCCAAAAATTCTTTTTCAATTCGTCACTTTGGGGACCACTGGAGCCCAAAAAATGATCATTTTGGGTTAATTAACTGCGGATTTGTATTTGGGGCATTTATTACAACATTTTAAGAGTGGTTCAGTCGATAACAGTCTGGTGCCAAAAAATGGCCTTATCGATACTCCTCCTTCGATAAAAATGCATGAAAAAAAGGCTAAAAAACGTGTTAGAATGGTGTAATGAACACTCAGAAAACCGTAAAAACTATCAGAAAGTAACAAAGTGCTGGTAAAATTTGCCAAAAATGCGAAAACATCAAAAATACCAAAGTTATAAAAGTTTGATTTTTGCAAAAAATTCAAGAAAAAGTGTTGACCACCTATTGAAATGAGGTGAAAAAAACTCTCGACAGAACATTAAAATCATCAAACATTACCAAAAAGTGATAAAATTTCAGTAAAATTACAGAAAAATTTAGCAAGAATTGCACGAAACATCATCACTTGATGATAATGAAATTTTTTTTTTAATTTGCCAAAAATGCCCGAGAAAACGTTATAAACGTATTAAAATCAAGTAAAAACATTCAAAAAACCGTTGACATCTTGGAGGATTACAAAAAAAGGTGAAAATTCAGTTATGAAAAAAATTATTTATAAACTTGTTGAAAGATGCAAAAATGCTGTAAAACTGAATTAATGTGTGAAAACATTTTTTAAAAAAAGCATTAAAATTATTTCACTAAGAAAAAGAAGTGAAATTTCAATAAAATTCGCCACAAATGCTCGAAAAAGTGTTGAAAACATGTTAAAATGTTGCAAGAACACTGAAGAAATGCATTAAAATCAACAAAAAGTATTGAAAACTTAGTGAAATTGAATCGAAAAATGCACGAAAAGATGTTTAAGAAATGTTGAAATAGGTATACCTAATACATAATAAACCTTTACGTCTTATTCCTTTGGTTTTGCCATCCCTGTTTCGTTTCTTATCAAGTTATCAATCGAATAAAATGTAAGTATTAATTAAAATGTAGAATTTATTCTACAAAATGTTTCCTGGTCAAAATCAAGATTTACGGATGAGTAGAAGACATGGTAAGTAAGTAAGTATCTATCAGTAAATCATTCAATGTACATTATGTAGTAGGTACAGGGTGTCCAGAAATATCGTGAACCCCTAAGAAAGTTTTTTATTAAAAATATATGTTGGCAATGCGAAATAGATGCATTATGATTGGTGGAATGTTATCATTTCAGTCTCACAACCAATCATGCGCTAAATATGTATCATTATTATCATTCACTGTGACCAACCGAAACATTTAGCAGAAAACTTTTTTAGGGATTCACGATATTTCTGGGCACCCTGTAGCTAAAGCCCATAATATTCTGAAATGAGGAGGAAGTTTTCGTTTTTACGGTTTATGAATTTGAATAGGTACCTAACTACCTATAAACTAAGTTAGCAAAAATGTACGGAATAATTTTTCCTACATTGAGTGATTGAGAATCACTTTCTGATAAAATTTATTTTCTTTGTTTTCAAACTGTTTGGCCACGATCCGTAGATGAATTTTTAATCGGACTTGAATTCGTAGCGTTTAGAAAAATCATTGTAAACGGTGACATAAAATGAAAACTTTTTGCATCACAGAGAAAGCCCATAATCCAAGCTATCAGAAAACGTGTTTACTTTTACTTTATACTTTTATGTCAGATTATCTTTCACCGTCGGTAAATTTGAAAAAAATTAAGTGTCCGAAGTTGGGGTGATTGACAGTACACGAAAAAAAATGTAGGTAGCTTTTTTGACATTTCATAACTTATTCGAAAAATTTAGACTCGCAAAACTAATCTAACACTAACACATGTGAAGTTGAAAAACCATCGAATAATGTAGGTATAGTTTTTTTTTCAAATTTAAAAACCCTTTGTATGATTACTTTTGACGCACGATGCATTGAGCGTTTGACGCTTCTAGCGAAGAAATCCGTCTTTTGTTATTCTTTAAGTACCTAAATAAACATTTTGCAAACATTCTAATAACTTAGCCAATCGAACGAATGCCTATGGCCTGAGTAAGAACACGTGACGTTTCAACTCGAAAAAAAAACACCTCTGAAAGAAGTCTTAGAAAAATTCCCATGTAGATCGATTGAAAAAACGAAAAGAATTGTCGAGAATACGAAATTATTCAAAAATATTGCGATTTTATTTCTTTTTTTAGAATTTTCAATAAAAAAAATCAACTACTTTTAGAATCTTTCAACTTTGGAGATACTTTTTAAATTTTAATGAAGTGGGACTGGGAAACACGAGTACAACAACGTGTTGGAAGGTTAAGTTTTTTTTTTTTAAAACGTGAATTTAATGAATTTCGTAATTGAATTTCAACTCTTGACTTGGAATTTTTTTGGTTTATTTTTATACGGGTCTTTTCTTTCACATCTGCGAATACTTAATTACTCGTGTTTATCGAAAGTTGGAATAAACTTTATAAAAGACTTGCGAGTACAGTGTAGGTAGAGGTACAATGACACTTATACCCATCATAGGTAGGTACTTATGGAAATATGGAAAAATCTAGATCTACAGTAAAATTTTTTGGATTACGTAAATTTATAGAACGTTTATGGTTGGTTATTTTGTTGGTAGAAAAAAGTGACATGTTTTATGTTTTTATTTGTCCTGAAAGGCTGACAAATTTACATAACGAATTGTTTTATCCATCACGCGAAACGTTATAACAAAAGTGAATAGGTAACGAATAAGGTAAATTTTACCATATAGTTACCTAAAACCATTAACGTAGCAGAGAGTTGCCTTTTATAGTATGTACCTATACTTAAACAAAAATTTCATCGCAAGATGTATTTTTATAACCTATTTTCGCCTCTTGTATCAAAAGTAAATATTAACCGAGTATTAATACGGGTTCAAAAACAATGCCGAATTTTTATAAACACGAATAAAATGTTGGAAATTGATTACCAACCTACCTACCTACGTTTTCGATTATCTTTAATTTCATTTTTCGTGGGCGATGAAATATTAAATCATTTTTTAGTAATTACCTACTTCGCGAATATTTCTTCTTTGATGGCGAAATCTTCTCTCATTAAGTATTTTCTAAGTTGGAAATAAATTAGAAAATGAAAGTTACGACGATGAACGTAATAATTGAAAACGAAAGCACTCAGGTTAAAATTTGATTGTAGCGATAAATTGTTGCGCCTTTTCCGTGCGAGTAAATATATTAAATAATCACTCCGGAGGAAGAACTTTATACAAAGGTGGTAAATTTCTTGTAAAATTCCTAATTTTTCGTTTTTCATTGTTCCTTAACATCGAGGAAAATGTTTTTAAAGTATTGTCCAAAGTGCTTTTTTAAGTATAAAAATAAAAAATAAAAAATAAATCATTTCAACATAACAGGTGTCTTTTTCGGTGTTGAAATTTAAACTTCGCCTATAGTTCAACTTTAAACGTAAAATTTTAAAATTAAATATTAAAAAAAAAATTATTATAATAATTTTAAATCAACTGGTAGGCTAAAGCTTTTTTTCAAGCATATGGATTTGAAAAAATCTAATCGAATCCGCGTATCAATTTTTCATGCAAAAATATTCAAATTTAAAAGTAGAAAAATATAAAACATAAAAATTACCATATAAAAAATACGAGTAAATCTTTCTTCATTCGGCGAACGAATAAATATCTCGATTAAATTCGACGCTGGATAAATTTTTTTCATCAAAAAATCACGTGGTTAACATTTTTGTACGTAATGTAAATAATGTATACTTCACGAATAATGACATCCAACATGTGACTCGAAATAATAAAACGCGCGAATAAAAAACAAGTAAAAAACGCACTATTTAAAAAGAACGCGGAAAAATACGTAATCGCGTTCATTTTAGCAGCGATTTAAAAAAAGAAAAAAAAAGTGTAAAATTTTTAAAACTCACCGAACTGTTGATTTTGCGAAATTAAACAGCCCATTGTGAAAGTCTGAACTTAGCGAAGTGAAACATGATACTCACCAACAAGCTGTGTAACAAAACTTCGCATTTCTGACTCTCTTACTGACTTTCCCGTTTGACCCTCACACTTTTCCTTTTCTCACGCGGTTTTGTATTCATCCCGTTTGTGATTTATTTTCGTCGAAATATCCTTCCAGTACGTCGCTCTCGTTTAGAAAAAAATTATCGGCGAGAGCAGCGTTTATTTTTCATTTTTTTTTTTTTTTAGGCAAGATTTGCCCACGAAAAACCATATTTTTAATTAATAGAATGCCGGTTATCGTATTTCGTACAGTTTACTTTGGTTATTGAATAAACTTTCGCCGGTTGAGGTTTGAAAAATGTTTTTCCACACCGCCAATATGCTGTGAAAATAGATGCGTGCTCGCTTTTAGAGAACGGAATCATGCAAATGGAAAGCGTTAATTAAATATCAAAGTTGACGTTATAATATTTTGGGAAAGAGAGGCTCGACGATAGCCTATATTATTCGAAGTCATCCGTTCAATTCAACTTCAAAATTAATTAATGAAGGTTCTATTCTATTTGTAAAATAAGATAGAAAATAGCAGGGCTGTTAACCGGTAATGTAACCTTAACCGTGTTTTGGGAATAACCGGAAAAAGGTAAACATCGTTTAACCATTTTGAAATTCAATAATCAAAAAAATGTATCAGAAAATTTGTAACCGTAACCTTTACGAATCAATCATCAACGTGAAAAAAAAACTTTTAACCTTAACTATTCCCGAAAAATTTTTTCATAAGGTTTACAGCTAAATTTATTTTTTCCCTTGTAGATTTACTCGAAAAGAATTAATTGAATGATCTACGAATGACAAAACGTTTCATTTCAGTTTGTATTATTTTGATGATCATGAACGTTAATAAATTTATTTAAAGGTGACCAAAATTTCAGAAGAGGCGTTTTATAGATTAGGTAATCAACATTACCTACTGAAATGGCTATTCCTCGGTGGAGTGAAGATGGGTCAAATCTAATTAAGTAGTATCGAGAGATTTGGGATATTCGACGAGTGTGTATTTACAGCGATAGTTCGGCAATTTATTCAACTCGTTGAAAAGTTTAAGTGATGTGGCATTGTATTTGAACGTAAATTGTATTGGGACCATTATATGTACTAGAAAATAGTTTGATTTCAGTCGTTTCTATTTTGAAATAAATTTTGTGTAAAAATTATTGTTAGATAGGTACCTACATTTCATTCTAATCAACTTTCTTTCCTTACCTATGATATCAAAAATTGAAATGAATGCTTACCTATACCTACGTGAGGAGTGATATGGATAGTGACTTGGTGAATTCCTTGATTTGAAGAGCAACATGTACCTCCTATTGGTATGGTTTGCCAACACGTTAATTAATTTGCATACCCAGTTTGCCGTAATTTCGCGCCGACCCGACGCATGATTTCCCTGCATGTTAATAAATTTGCATAACTAGTCCGCCGTATTTGTGTAATTTCGACTGATTTCGACCTATACCGTGTGTAAGCTTGAGTCTTGAACCAAGATTCTTTGATTTCGCCAATTTTTTTTTCTTTTAGAGGATTCCTTCGTCATTCTAGTGAAACTGCTCAAAACTGATCTTGACCGTTCAAAGTTTAAAACCAATTGCAGGGAGTACTCGCCTCGTTTTATCTGCCTCCCTTTTTTTACTCATTAAACTGACAATGAGTCATATTTAAAATGAAATCTCGACACGCTCAACGGATACTACGGCCCTCACTCTTGATCGAAATGCAAAAAAATTTAATACCTATTTGAGTGTCATATTTGATATTATACTAATTTTGAAACGTTGCGTTGGGTACTGGTTTATTTTTTCGATCTGATCCACCCATCACATAAAAAAGTTGAAAACAACGTTAATTTGATAGAAATTCGCGACTCTTAAGACGGTTTTGTGAAGTAAGACGTATGTTTGATTGAGACATTTTTTCGGAAATTCGCCAGAACGACGTGATCAGGAATGATGATTTGTTAATTTTTTGATCGAAATTCGAAATAGTTCTTGCATTATTAGGTACTTTATAATCATTTCATATAAGAAGTTTTAAATTTCAACTAATTTTTGCCCAAATTTCACTCAATTTTACTAAATTTGTCCTAGTTTTTGGTAATTTTTTACTATTATTTCAGTGGTACCTGTTTATACTGATCTTTATCGATTTAGAATGATATTCCATTTCAATCTCGTTTGAGTGACTCGTCTTCGAGGTTATGAAGACGAAGATTTGAGATTGAGATGAACAGATGAAGATTGAAGATGAAGAATGAAGATGATCAATTTAATTAAAATGAAATTTTTCGTCTTCGAATCTTTCATCTGATTGGTCATTGTCATTTTTTCATTATCACTAACCAATCAGGTGCGTGAAGACATCTTCATCCCACCTTCATCCACATCTTGTCACATATTGTGCTGTTGAAATTTCGAACGTTTTCTGAGGACTTATAATATCAAAGTTGTTAATTATTTGATAAGCTTTAAACCTTTAAACTTTTGCTTTTCAAATCAGTTTGATTAATAATAGTGGAGCTCTGCAGCTTTCTAGTTTCCACTCAGCCAAATCATCGCATTCAAGCTTAGCAGCAATATTAATTAGCTCACTTTACCTATGCCGGTAATGATAATGAACCGACCTTGCTTCATGAAGAATATCATCAGATGCATCAGATACATCAGATAAAATGTTCGAAAGTAATAACTGACGAGTAAGTGTTGTTCGAGTAAAATGCACAGTTATTAACATACATGTATCCATTACTTGAATGACTATATGATTGAGTGATTGCTGAAATCTGTTTCTATTGCAGCTGAATTCGATCGCAGACTACTCGTGAGCTCTAAGATTGATACTAACGGTGATTGTATTTTCGATAGTTTCTTCCTTAGATCACGAGTCACGAGCTACTTTATCTATCTAGAAGTTGTCGTCGTTCATTATGTTCCAATTTGTGAGTAGGTATTCATCATGAAAATGTCATCACAGATGTTCAAATGCAATCATTAACTACGTATATTTTTTTTCCAGCTTTGCTTCAGTAGTTACCTAAAACTAAATTCAGCAGCATCTTGTGTAATTCAGTTTTTACTATCCTACGATAAATAATCGAAGACCGAAGTTACAATAAAAAAATCTTGTTCACTAGCAGGTATTATTGAATACTTAGATAATTTTCTAGGTATATTGTTCATATTATTACATCATTACTTTGTATTTGTGAAAATGCTTTCAAATATCCGTAATAATAAACAAGCTATGCTTGTGAACTTCGGTATTCATGCTTCGGGGTGATTTAAATCATCCGACTATTCTTATACGTATGTAGTTGAATTTGATTTTATTGCTTTGTGTTTTACTGTTTCAGAAATTTTTATAGACGTGTGTAGCAAATGGTGCTGTACTTTGAAACCTTCAGTGTGTTTTATACATCAAGAAAGCAAGATATATAATTCCACATTTGCCTCTTAACTCGAAGAAAACTCAAATTGGTGAGTGGAATTGTACATTGAAAATCATTTTTACCAATACCATGCATATTGTATGAAAATTAATTATTCTGTGTTAACGCATTTCATTATTTTGAATACCCAATTTTACAGGAATCTCTTACAGTGTATTGTTCATAACAAGGAGAAAGCGAAGCGATGCTGTTGATCTTGTCATAATCGACCTAAGTTGATAAGTTTTCATTACTGTGGATGAAGAATTTGAACGCTTGCTGAGATTTCGTTGGTCGAGAGGTGTTACCAAGTTCAACAAGCTGTGAAAATGTTTTCCATCTGTAAAGGCCACACACATCTGTCGAAGCAGTTATATTACTTCCGTGAAGGTAGCACAATGAAGTTGTTTCCTTATCTTCGAGGTCGTAATTACTTCTCAAAAAAATCATCGTATTACGTGCAAGAAACAATGATAACAGCACTGTCTGACGTACAAGATAGTGTTGATTTTCCAAAACGAGTTCGTTATAGTCGTAATTCCAATGTAAAACAGGCGTTTCTTACCTTATCAAATTGCGCTAATTTTTCCAAGGAATTACGTTATGTGCATACGAAAATCGCCGACTTCAGAACACACGCTGATTTCTCCAAGCAGTTAAAATTTACAGAAAAAAACTCGACCGAGGAAGTTGGCGATTTGGTGCGAGAATGGCTCTTACGTTTCGATTCTTTGGGCCGAATTGAAGCTAGTGGAATTTCCGGCACGTTTAATAGTTTATTAAAATACAGTATTTTTAGTTCTGAATGGAATATCGAATATCGAGAAAATTTCAAGCAGTTAATCGTTAAATTGGCTGACAAAGGAGACCGGTTATTAGATCCAAATAGTCGAGCTTCTTCTAAATTTAGCTTCTGGCACGTTGCTATCAGTTTGAAAGCGTTATCCAAATGGAATGTGCTGAATAGCAATGTATGGAAAGGTTCTGTTCAAATTAGTAACCAGGAAATATCCAAGGTTGATTTATTTGGATCTCTGATTAGCGGTTTGATATGTCGAGGAACGTGGATACTGGAGAATGAAACAGCTGATCAACTTGATTCTCAACGTATCACTGATTGTCTTAGCGCTCTATCGAAATGGAACATTAACGAATTAAAAGGATCCAAGGAATTCATCAGTCGCTTGGTACAAGAAGGCATCAAAATTATTAATCAGTTCAATTCTTTAGCTGTTTCAAAGAGCCTGAGTGCTTTATCTGGGTGGAATATAGACGATTTCGAAGGTGCCAGAGAATTCATCATACTGCTGTTTGGACGAAGAAGTTCAACTGGTGATAGATTTACTCCTTTGAGTATTGCCAGAACCTTGAACGCAATGTCTAAATGGGATGCCGAAGAATTGCGAGGATCCAAGGAGTTCATAATTTACTTAATGAAACAAGGAACTTCGTTAGCGAATAAATTCAATTCAATGGAGATTGCGCACAGTTTGAACGCTTTGTCCAAGTGGAACGTCGACGAGATTCAAGAAGCTAGAGGTTTTATTGTTTCGTTAATCAAAAATGGAAACTCTATCATTGATACATTTACTTGCCAAGGTATCAGTAATTGTTTAAATGCGTTTTGCAAATGGAATATTGATGAATTACAAGGTTCCAAAGAGTTCATCGTTTCTTTAATAAAACGAGGAAGTTCGACAGCCGGTGGTTTTAATTCTCAAGAGATCTCCAATAGTTTAAACGCATTGTCCAAATGGAATATTCACGAGTTGGACGGTAGTAAACATTTCATCGTTCAATTGGTCAGATGTGGAATTCTAACTGCTGATACATTCGACTCGCTGAGTATTTCTAGCTCCTTAAATGCTCTATCGAAATGGAATACCGACGAATTTGAAGGAACCAGGGAATTTATTACTCGATTAATAAAACGTGGATTTTTGTTAATCAATAGATTCAATTCGCAATGTATTGCCAACAGCTTCAACGCTCTCAGTAAATTAAATATCGACGAATTTGAAGGAGCCGAAGAATTTATCATCGAGCTACTGAAGCGAGGAAATTCTTCAATTGACAAATTCAATGCTCAAGAGACTGCAAATATCTTGAATGCGTTGTCCAAGTGGGAAATCAACGAGCTGAAAGGAAGTAGAGAATTCATCGTTCGTTTAATTAAACGTGGGAATTCAACGATCACGAGATTCGATTCCCAAAACGTTAGTAATTGCTTAAATGCTCTTTCAAAATGGGATATCGATGAATTAAAAGAAACCAGGGAATTTATTACTCGATTAATAAAACGCGGTCGTTCGTTGATGAATACATTCAACTCGCAAGGCATTGCCAGCAGCTTGAACGCTCTCAGTAAATTAAATATCTACGAATTTGAAGGTGCCAAAGAGTTTATCATCGAGCTACTGAAGCAGGGGAATTTTTCAATTGACAAATTCAATGCTCAAGAGATTGCAAATATCTTGAATGCGTTGTCCAAGTGGAAAATCAACGAACTTCAAGGAAGTGAAGAATTCATCGTTCGTTTAATTGAACGTGGGAATTCAATGATCACCAGATTCGATTGCCAGAATGTTAGTAATAGCTTAAATGCTCTTTCTAAGTGGAAGGTCAATGAATTAGAAGGAGCTACAGAATTTATTGCAGCACTGGTCAAACAAGGGAATTCAAATTCTGGTGAATTCGATTCACAAGAGGTCGCTAATAGCTTGAATGCTCTATCCAAGTTGAATATTGATAACATTCCAGCAGCTGCAGATTTTATCGTAAATTCAATCACTCGTGGAAGTGCTATTGTTGATGAATTTATTCCTCAACACGTTTCCAGCAGTTTGAGCTCGTTATGTAAATTGAATATTTTTGATGACCAGAAATGGAACGATAATCAGTCGAAAAACTTCAAACATTTCATTATCAAACTTGCCAAAAAAGGGACCGAAATATGCGGCGAGTTTGAATCTCGAAGCGTCGCTGAAATATTCTATGCTTTTTCAGAACTGAAA
The DNA here is from genome assembly GCF_950023065.1 of Planococcus citri. Lineage (NCBI taxonomy): Eukaryota > Metazoa > Arthropoda > Insecta > Hemiptera > Pseudococcidae > Planococcus > Planococcus citri. Next base: position 58,454,656 of record NC_088678.1, on the reverse strand, counting down.
ATTCTGAGTAAAGACAAATGGACGCCGGATGAACAGAACCGGCTGAAGAATTTCCTTGTCAGTATTTCTAGTCTGGATGCTTCGTATAATAATCACACCCTCCAGGATATTTCAAGAATATACAGAACGATATCTGATTTGAATGTTCTTCAAAATGACCAATTCGACTTAAAACAGGTTAATATATTTAAAGATCTCGTCAATAATCTGCAAAATCGAATTCTCATCCTTGGAAATGAACAGAATCTGGTGAAACCCGACGTTAATATCAGATTTGCAGTTGAAATTATCAATGATTTACCAGAGCTCAAGTCTAAAAATCTTATTCTGTCTGAAAATCAATTACTGGTTTCGTTGATGTGTTGCTTAAGTAATAATGTGAAGAAATGCGGATCTTATCATCTGAAGAAAGATTTGATTCGAGGAAGTATTTTGACTGGGTTGCATAATCTTTTGAAAATTGTCAGTGAATTGGAAGATAGACACTATTTAGAAGGAGCATTTGATGAGAGTTTGTCTAAAATATACGATAAAATGGTCGGAATTGATATGAATCATATTGATGAAATAGTAGACGTAATTTATGGATTTGATAAATTAAAAGTGATTCAAGATATGCAGTTTTTAGGTAAATGATCGTTTTCAAGCTGTGATAATTTAGGTTTGGAAATTTCTTTGGTAGAACGCTCGTGTTATTTTTTGGTTTTAGAGGAATTGCTATTTAAAATTGAAGTATCAAACATCTGAAATGTACGAAAATGAAGGTTTTTTTCTGTTCTGATCAAATTATTTTTGATTTGCCTACCCTTGTTTTATTTTCATAGTGTATTTGTAAATAATTATGTAAATTTCAAAACTTCCTATTTTTGTTACTCGTTTCGTTGTTTGTTGTTGTTTTTTTTTTTGAATTTTCAATAAATCGATTGAAATTGGAACCATTTGTTTTATTTCAGATGGAAGAAAGTTTTCACTGATGAAAATTGTATAGTATCTAATTTATTTAGAGAGAAAATGAACCGCTATCTTTGAGGATAAATTTTTCGTCATATGAGGGAAGTATCCAACTCGCATGACAATTTTTGAACTGAACAAAATGCCAGACCGAAAAAGCATGCAAAATACGAGTAATGAACATCGCCAGTTAAAATTTCAAGTTCCAAAGTGCAATTTTTCCTTGGGGGGAGGGTGGGGGAGAGATTTTTGAAAATCAAAATCAGGCCGAAAATAAGAATAAAATCAAAATTGTACTAAATTGACCTAGAAATCTGAAATTTGGGATATACCCCATTTTTGACCCACCAAACCGATTGGAAACTGATTCAAATCGTTTGGGTTGAAAAATAATTTCATCGTAGCATTTTCAAAAGAAATATTGAATAATTAGTGTGCGTAGCACACTATTGGTTTCGCTTTGAGAAATGAAATTTCATTATACATGAATGTTCTCTTAAACTATCCAACTGTTTTTTGTACCTATTGGACACCATTTGAGAATCATTAAGGCGGAGGGAATAGATTATTTTTCATTCAATTCGGATGGGTAATTGCTGAGTAATTGCAATTTTAGTTCATTATTTTAATGCATAAATTCCTAAAAAAGGAGAAAGGGGACTTGCAAAACACCTGCCGCTCATTGTACCCTGCTATACCCCCAGTCTATTCCATCTCCGCTTTTCAAATCAGCTGTCTCATTGTACCCTGTTACACCCCTCATCTGTTAGCTGTATATTCCAAGTGGGAGTGGTTTGGTGGGGCGTTTACCCAACAAATATATTCTTTTAATGCCCAAACCCTCCATGTGAACTCGTAGTCGAATGGTTAGGGCATGTAGGTAGGAATAGGAATTGTAGGGTCCCAGGTTCGAATCCCCATCAGGTAGGTGGGTATAGGTGACGGATTTTTCGTTGGAAATATTGGATAGGTAAATGCTGTGGAGTGAGTACATGATGCTGGTGCAAAAAAAAACGAATTTTGAACCCTGTAGCCCCCTTATTTTAATTTATAAAAACAAAGTTATGAAATATGATGATATCATTTTGCTAAATGAATTTTCATTTCATTTATTCAAATACTTTTTACTAAACCTATAGCACCATAAGTACAGTAAAAATTACCTTAAGATGAGTAATTTTTACTTTTTATGATATAAAAATTACTTTAAAATGAATAATTTTTACACAATTTGGTTTATGTAATTTTTATTATCATGCTTTAGTAAAAATTATTAAAACAAAATCATTTTTACTAATGTTATAGCAAAATTTATTAAAATGATGATTTTTACTATAAGATTACAGTAAAAATTATTATTGTAACTGAACAGTTAGAAATTACTGATTTTCAAAACAAATTTTATCATACTTATATTATGTATTTTTGAATGGGATCCGGTTATTGTGCTAAATAAGTAGTCAAAATTTTTTGTAAAAATTACCCATATTTTTTTGTGCAATTTAGAGGGCAATGCGAATTCTTAACATATTTTATATGATTTAATAATTTTAGAATCAAAGGCAAATTCTGAAAATTGGTTTGAAATTTTATAAATTTGAAGACAATGGAAATTCTAAACAAAATATGAAAATTTGTCATTTAGAGACACTGAGAATTCCAAAAATTGATTAAAAGTTCTATAAGTTGTAGATAATGTGAACTTGAAAATGATATGAATTATTGTATGTAATATATATGAAGATAATGAGAATTCTGAAAAATTAGAGGCATGCACTACTTAGATATGTAGGAGTAATAGCGGTTATAGCTGTAGAAAGGGCAGCTAGCTACGCACACTTTGCAGCTAAGCTTTGCTTAGCTGTCTAGTTTTTATTTATTCTTTGAAATTTGTAAGTTGGTATTGAATATATCTTTTGTTGATGAAGCCTAAGTAAACCCCTTGGGGATGCTGGAATTGAAATTCGCAATCCAAAATGTCCCAACATAAGTCACAGTATTGTAATCACTGTTTTTTTTTTAAATCGTCATCAATGCCTACTTTTATCTAATAACTCTCGAATATGAAAAAAAAACAACACGAAGTAATAATTTTTTGTTAAATGAAAAAATAATTTACTTTATTGAAACAATAAGTTATAAGTAGTCATCAGTTCGTTAGTTACAATATTATAAATCGGTAATAAACAATTTTACACTTAATGGCGAATTTGAATTCATTAAATAGGTAAAATCTGTAAAATAAAATGAGTAAAACAATGAAAAATAATCGCGTTTGATTGAGGTCGTCCTATATGTGAATAACATAGAAACATAATATATTGTAAATATGAACATTTAGAAATATTCATACATAATAACATTCATAAATTTATAGTAAAAACAACGAGTTATATATTATATGATGTTCCCATCATATCTTCATCATCCTTACTACACATTTCAATCACAAAAGAAAAGAAAAAAAAATAGATAAAAAAGAAAAAAAATATATAAGAAAGCACAGTACATATAGAAACATGATAAAACATTCGCAACAAATTCATTTACCTAATAATACAAAAAAAAAAGAAATTAAAATGCAAAATAATTTTTTGGTCTATTTTTCAACGTTGAGAAGTTTTTATGAATTTTATTCTTATAAATTACGACTTTTTCGATGAAAAATTTCTCTCTAAAAAAAAAACCTATTCCAGTTTTCATGTAAACGCAGGGTAACTGAAAGTAAAACTGTCTATCACGTTTGCATATTTTTTTCAACCTTCGATCACGTTCCTATAATACACGTATTTTTTTTTTGGTTTTTGTTTTTTGGAAGCTACTAAAATTACCTCCTTTCTTGAAGAAAGGCTTAACATTAATAATAATTTAATAAGCTTCGAGAGGGAAAACTCCATTTAATATAAATATCGTATTTTAAACACAGTAATCTGTATAAAAATATTTACCAAATATGAATAAAAATTTTGTAAAAAAAAAAATACATATTTGAAAGGGCAAAACCACAAAAAATACGAAATACTTAATGCTCAACATATTGAAACTAATACAGATATATATTTTTTTAATTCGTCTCAAAACATAAAAAACACAACACAATTCAAAAAAAAATCAACAAAACTACAACACTTGAATATTTTTAAAATCGCGCCTAACGTTTTCAAAATAATACGGTATGGATTGGGCACTGGGTAAGCAGAATGACCGGAAGTAAAGGAGTAGAGGGCTCAAAAAGCTCGAAACGTGTTCGATGATTTACTTTTACATATTTTGTAGCGACCGATACGATAAAGCGAGAAAAAAAATGTTATAAAAATTATAATTACCGATATTAGGTAGGTATATCCGTTATTTTCGTGGTTACACGTTAATAATTAATATTTCATTAGTACGAAAATGTGATAAAATTATTTCGTCGAAAAAGAAAAAAAAATCTCGTATTAAATCACACGACAATTCGTACGAAGTGTGAACCGTGATATTTAAAGTGACAAGAATACTGATAAAAACGTACAAAAAAAGGAAAATTTAAAAATAAAAGCTACTACGATGGAATCGAGGTAAAAAAAATTCTACGATTAAATCATACACACACAAACACACGAGTAGACGCTTTCATTTTCCCTATTTCAAAATCCGCCGCGTACAGATATAGGTAATACTAACATCTCGTTTTTTTCGTCGCGTTCAAGCGTTAAATTATAATATTTTTTTTTTTAAAAAGAGAAAAAATAATACAAATAAACAGAGAATTCGTTAACAACCCTTACAATATAAGGTAATATCATCCATTAATGTCATTTTCGAGTTAATTGTGTATATTTTTTTTTTTTTAGTTGAGCTGATAATTACCACCAACGACAAACTCGTTCGGCCCTGTTGTGCCGATTGCCTATACAATTTCCTAGTTGAATTGAATTCAATGTTCCGCAGCAATCGTTCATATTACCAACGACATATCCCGTTTATTAGGTAAATTTACTTTTTTACCTTGCCATAGACTGTTGTGTATGGTAAAGGCGTCTATGGTTACTGTTAGATGTTTGGTATGCACTTGAGTGAAACATTTACCACCGGAATTATACCTGCGAATAATAGATACGTGATAATTGTGAGTAGAATATCGCGAGTTGCTAGTGGAACTATTCCTAGGGTTGAAAAAGTGAAAAACTGGGGGCATCGAGGGCTCGAATCCAATAACTAGATAGGTATTTGGTTTGAAATTCTTAAATTGGAAAGAGAATTGTCAAATCGTACACATTTTTCATAATATTTCAAAAAAAAAATTGAAATAGAAGGTGACTGGAAGGACAATGCACTGAGGGGTCATTATAAAAAAAAAAAATGGGCGAATAATCGAACTTAGCACCCAGGAAATTGGTAAGTAACAAATATTTTGAGCAAAATAAAGCCAGAAAGAACTGTTTAATCACAACTAGGATCATACGTATAACTGCGCATGTGCAAAACGTGATGATTTTGACTGCGCATGCGCCTAAAGAGTGGACAACTACGCATGCGCAATCGTAAAATTTAATTTTCACAGTTTGGACATGCGCCTGAGCAATACCTCCAGATCATCATTGAAAAATCGATTTTCAAAAGATTGGTTCCTGAGAAGAAAAACGTAACTTTGGCCAATTTTTGACCCACAAAAACAAAGACGAAAAACATTTTGAGAATGACTATATAATGGGCTACAACTACAAATGATTTATTTTTCCATCTCGAACATGATTAATTGATTAATCATATAGGATCGATAATCGCAAATAAGTCGATTTTGGAGTTTTAATTAATCGATTTCGAAGTTTGATTAGGTAATCGATTTTAGATGTACATAGATCAATTTTCGATCAATTTTTGAGAATGAAATTGATTTTTTTTCGCATTTTGAGCTTGAATGGAAAATCGCAAATGAATCGATTTTTGAATTTCGATTGATCGATTTACGAACAATATCAAAATTAGATCAGAAAATCCAATTTTGACGCAAAAATAGATTCTTTATTCGAGAAATCTGAAATGAATCGATTCGATTTTCGGTCACAATCAATTTTCGAACAAGAAGTCCATTTTTGAGGCTAAAATTGATTTTTAATTTCGCATACGATCGATCATAAATGAAATCGAAAATCGCAAATAAATCGATTTTTGAGTTTCAATTGATCGATTTACGAACATTATCAAGTTTAGATCAGAAAATTAACTTTTTCGCAAAAATTGATTTTTTATTCGAAGAATCGATTTTTGATCACGATCAATTTTCGACCAAGAAGTCCATTTTTGAAGCTAAAATTTGATTTTTTATTTCGAATATGATCGATCATAAAAATGGAATCAAAAATCGCAAAACTACTTATAGATCTTCGATTTTTGAGTTGCGATTGATCAATTTTCGATCAATACCAAGTTTTGATCTAAAAATTCAATTTTGACGTAAAAGTTGATTTTTTATTCGAGCAATCGAAAATGAATCGATTTTTGATCACGATCAATTTTCGAACAAGAAGTCCATTTTTGAGGCTAAAATTAATTTTTGAGTTTCGATTGATCGATTTTCGATCAATATCGAGTTTAGATCAGAAAATCAAATTTTTACGCAAAAATTGATTTTTTATTCGAAGAATCGAAAATGAATCGATTTTTGATCACGATCAATATTGTCGATCAAGAAGTCCATTTTTGAAGCTAAGATTTGATTTAATATCGAATGCGATCGATCATAAATGAAATCAAAAATCGCAAAACTACTTATAGATTTTAGGGGCTGGATTGATATCGATTTTCAACGAAATCAAAAATCGCAAATGAATCGATTTTCGAGTTTCGATTGATCGATTTTCGATCAATATCAAGTTTTGATCAGAAAATCCAATTTTTATATAAAAATCGATTCTTTATTCGAGGAATCAAAAATGAATCGATTTTCGATCACGATCAATTTTCCGCCAAGAAGTACATTTTTGAGGCTAAAATTGATTTTTAATTTACATTTTGAATATAATCGTACCAAAACTATAGATTTTCGAGGCTTAATTAATATCGATTTTCGATCATGATCAATTTTTGATCGAGGGGATATCACATACGCTGTGAACAGTCGCGTATGCGTAGTACTTTTCTACACTTTAATTTAATAAATCAACTCATCCGAGTGCACTTACTTGAAAAATTTATCGAACATTTTTTCAGTAACTTGCTTAGGTCCGGTTCCGTATAATTTCATGACCTCTTCGCTATCCGGATAATACGAATATAAGGCACGGAACTGACATCTGGAATCTCTGAACAGTACCAGGAAATGTTTGGTCGAGTCTGATCTATTGATCTCTTCCAGTATACGATTTTTGGCACTACGATTCACTTCGCCGGGAAACACGCAGTATTCGATAGCGTTCATAATAATACCACGATTCGATTTAACAGCCGGTTGTTTATATAGCCTGAAAATAGGCAAATGACTCGGTTACTTTTCTTTTCCCTTGTGTGGGCAATTTCACGACGACGGTAAGGTTAAAAAACGTACCTCAATCCACTGTACTCGCTGCCGCCGCTTTCGCTGGCTGTGTCGTCGTACCTTAGGCGTCTACTGTGATGCGATGGTGGTAGTGAACCGGGTCCGGAAGGCGACGAATTACTAGGAGCCGGAGATGCGGTTCGATGTGGAGGCGTTGCTCGTCCAAGACCGGAATCTGTATCAGTGACATATCTTGAATTATAACTAAAACTATCTTGATCGCAACTTGAACCTTAAAATATACATTAAAATGTGCGTTAATTAGTTTGCCACGACCAATCCTGCCACCGAGTTAAATTCTCAATCTTCTGTCTCAATTCAACACTCTACTTTCCAAATTTTCCGCTACTTTTGCTGATCATTAAAAAAAAAAGTGATAAAATCCTTCGTTGAGAAGGAAAATGAACGGAAATGAGTGAAATGACCGATCGCGAGGAGGAAAAGGGGGAAGGAACGAAATTTGAAATTGAAAACTAAGAATAATATTGTAAGATTTGTAATTATTCGACTTGGATTTTCCATTTTGCTCTTTTTGACCTTCTAACCCCATTAATCAACATTCATAAACTAGATATAAATCGACCTAATTAAAAAATGAAAATTGTTCAGCAATTTCAAAATATAGTATGAATCGATTTACGAAAAAAACTCAACTTTTTAATTGATTGTTCATTTTAAAAAAAAAAGTTTTCAACAGATTTTGAAAATTATAATTCATTAGCTGATATTCATTTCAGACCGTCCTAAAAATCGGAACCAGAGGCGAAGTTCACCTTACTACCTGCTTCCTGCGGTTTTACTTCCTTCAAAAATTTAAAAAAACTCTATTTTCAAGAAATTTTCAAACACAAATTTGGAAAAACACACAGCAGAATCTAACACGTGTTTAGCAATCAATTTGACAATTTTTTTCCTCTTTGAACTCGTCTTTCATTCTCAAAAACTTGAAAATTTGCACAATGAAATTATTCGCCACACAAAATATCAACCTGTGAAAATATTCAAGGTCAGATTTCGCATCAACAATTTCGTTGTCCAATTAACAAAACACACTTTCATCAAAAAAAAAAATTAATACTCAAGTTATGACTCGAGATATCACGTATTTCTTTTCTTTGTAGAATCTCCTTTTACTTGCACAAACTACTCGTTAAAAACACTGATACAAGTATCCAGCTGTCGCCATTTTTTAGTTAAAAATTGAAATTCTTTCAACGTATTTGGGTATTAGATACCTTCACCTGGGATGTATTCTAATTTAAATAGTAAATTATCAACGTGAAATCACCAAGCATTTTGTGAATTTATTTTAAAATATTAAATAATTAATTGAAGGAAAAAAACCATTACTATAATAAGTCGATAAACTATTCCACCAATTAGTTATCTGCTTCACTAAAAAAGATACCTTACGTTTCTTATGAGTCATTGCTAGAATTATTTTTCAATACATTAAATAATTCATGTGTAATATTTCGGAAAACATGTTAAAAATATGAAAATACAACACATATTGCATAATCACTCGTTTCTTACTTTTTAACTAACGTTTCTCGAATTCTTCATATTCACCGAACCATTTTGTTAAATAAATTAAAAACCATCTTCTTAAACACGTTTCCGATATAAATTTACGAATACCTTCTTGGTTAATGAAGAAAAATTCTAGTGCATTGTGAAGCAATAAGTGCATGAAACCTCAACCTGTTAGTTCGACCATTTACTCATAAGATTTGTAACATAACCCCCGATCTCGCGTGAAACCCCTACCTCGTGGAATATACCGTATTAACCCATCACCGTGTGCTTTTTTGACCGGAGGTTTAAACCCAACACCCGAACAATTTATCGTCTTACCGCATAAATTCATAAGTGAACTCGATTTACGCGGATAACTTTGATACGTAGAAAATTTAGGTCTCGCTATACGAGACGTAGCTCTATCCAGCGAAACATCTGTAATTTAAAAGTAGAAAATAGAAAATCATCGACGTCAAATACCCGGCCATACATCGAACGTCTCTCTCTAGTTTTTTTTTTCTTCGTAAAAACCTCCTAACGTCATTTCAAATGTACGTCGGGTAGGTTCGGCTGTCTCACCTCTAGACGTTTTGTACGAGGATCCGCGACGACGCCCGATTGAACCACATGTAGACCCATTCACCGAATACGATACACGATCTTCGTCCGTCACATCTACATGAATTACGCAGACAAAAACATAGACGACATATTCAACAAAACGTACACGCAAATTCACATCACATTTCCATATACCCCAAAAACACACACCACGTACGAGTACAATTCACAATAAAATTATTCAGAAAAAAAAATAACATGAGTCGAAGAATGATGAAAATTTCAGACGAAGAATAGGTAGATAGGTACAGGTAACAAAAAACAAAACAAAACATACGTTCGTATTACTGAAGCGTTATTTCCAAGCTTGAAATATTAATACATACCGGAATATATCGAAGATGCCGAAGTACCGGCTACATTAGCTATATCGGTTCCAGCCAATAGAAGATCTTGAGAACCTCTGTAATAGTCTCGTCGGCTCATACCGTAATTATTATTATTGTTATTATTGTGCTCTGTAAAATCAACGGAAATAAAATTAATAACTGGATTCGGTAAAGTATCATCGACTATATTTTTCAAGTCAAATTTTTGTTCCCACAATTGCATATGATATTTAAAAAAAATTGACATACGATTTTTTTATGTATGAATTTCGATCGAAATTAATTGTACCTACGTAAATTTAATAATCTACCTAAAAAAAATCATTTTCCAGATTTGTATGATTTTTTTTTCAGGAAATATTAATAAATTTACGAACATGTTCTCGTCCCTTCCCTTTCTACTCGTTTCAAAAATCAATTCGAAGCCATCTTTAAAAAAATTCAACCAATCAATCGCTAGCTTACCAGTTAAATTAACGGAAGATCCTTTCTTGCTCAAATTAAAATTGATTACTTCTCCTCCCGGATCCTTTAGATTACTACCTACATCTATGTGAATAGTCTTTGGTCGAGGGCGATTAGCGTAATGATTCTTAGATCGTAATTTCGGAGCTGCCGGCGTAGTCGAGCCACTATAATTGGAATTTGATTTCGGAATGGTATGCATTAGAGCTGCGTTCAATAACTCTTTATCTAGTGGTTTACCCTGCCATACAGAACAAACACAAACACACGCGTTATCAATTTATACAACTTTCTTTTAAAAAAATCATCTATTGCATAAGTTTTTATCGTACGTACCTCCCTTTCAGCTTCTTCGATAGCTTTTTTCAGTCTATGTTTTTCTAGAATTTCAGCCCTTCGACGTTTCTCTTCTTCTTTTTTCTGGGCCTTTAGGTCTTCTTTTTGTTTTTCTTGCTCTTTTCTTCGCTGCAGTTCGATTTCTTTGCGCGCTTTCATTTCTTCTTGCTGCTGTCGCCGCTGCAGCGATTGTAACAGAATACGTTCTTTTTTACGCTCCATTTCGTCGACTTGAGCCTGCGAAAAATGAAATTTGAATCGTAAGAGGAGAAATTAACGCGTGGAATAGGTGTAAAATACTCTCTACTAACAGGGTCGTTATTCGTATCGGCACTTATGACTATAGCGGCCGGATTATTGTTCTTTCTGATGACCATCGTGCTACTGGACATTTTACTATCTTGACTTTTATCGCTATCGTCGGAGTTTTGTTTTTGTACGTTTCTAAAGCCGCTGGGACCGTTATTATCGGGCGAATTGTTAACGTTTTCTCTGAGAGAAGATATGGTTTCGGGTTTTTTACTTCTTGGAGGTGGTCTAATAGGCGCTCGATCTTTGTCGTTCTGCAAACAGGTAGAAAATACGAAAGTTAAAAAAAAAATTCCGAGCGAGATCAAGCCGGAGGAGTGAAACTTACGCTTAACGACGAATTCGAATGGGCTTTTTTGAACCTAGGCGGTACTTTGATGGGACTTCGGTCGCTGAACTTTTTACCGAAATTATCATCGTCGTTCGAGAACGAAACGTAGAAGCCTTTTTCGCTTTTACTCTTATCTTCGTTATTGAAAGCGTAATGCGTATTTGGTCTAGATTGGCCTTTATTCGTCGGCGACGGTATTCTATAGGTACGATTTCCATTACTTATATGCAACTTGTTCACGTTCTCGTTCAACTGCAAGACGTCGTCGATTTCATCGTTGCCCGAAGACGTTTTTCCGACTCCGTCTAATTGCGATCCTGCGTACGAAATGTAATCATTCGATTAGCTATCGGTTAATAGATAAGTTCCGATAAAAAAAAGTATTCGAAACGCTTACCGATAAACGAAATACACTGAGGAGCCATATCATCGGCTGATGGACTCGGTATGGAGACAGAACCGGCGGAAGAATGTCTGCCAGAGCCGTCACTTCGCGAACTAGCGAAATAATTACTGTAATCTAATTTGGTTGGCTGGTTGATAGGTTCGTTATGCAGTGACATATTGGTCTCGTCATCCGAGTACTTTGATTTGTACTTCGATTCGTTATACATAGTGGTAGGTTCTTTCGGCGCACCATATCTGCGTAAAAAGAGCAAAATACCCGTTAGCTATGACGAAAAAAACACCAATTCTTATTTACTATTCGTGGCTAGTCAACTACATACCTCGTAGACGAGTAACCATGCGTCGGAGAATGTATCGGCGACGAACTAGACGAATTATCCCACGTTTTACGTTGACTAAACGAGGTCATATTCGAAGGAGTCGAATACCCGGTGTTGGTCGGCGCCGGAGACGTATTGTGGAACTGGAAAGCCGCCTGAAGAGCATCGCCCGATCCACTAGGCTTATGCAGATAGAACTGGTGTTGCGGTTGCTGCTGTTGCTGAACTCTTTTATCTCTGTCGTCGATGATCATAGGAGAATTTTGATAGTTGAAATTGGCCGTATTAGCGACAGCGGCGGCGTTTCGTAAATCGTTATCGACCACATTGATGCTGTGGTAATTGCCTCCCTTGTAATTCTGCCCAACACCCATATGAACAGGCTGCATGGGTGACTGCTGTTGCATTTGGTGGTGATGCTGTTGTTGTTGTTGCTGCTGTTGCTGTTGCTGTTGGTACATGTAGAACTCGTTATCGTACGGATTCATCATATGCTGAGGGGCTGCTGCGACGGGCAAAGGTGATTTCATAACTCCAGCTCCCTGAACCGTTGGTAACAGTGATAAATGGTGATGTTGCGGTTGCTGCTGCTGCTGCTGTGCACTCGTTACGTAACCATCGGCGTAGTACTCGCCGGCGTAATTTTTATTCGGCAGCGTGTTATAATTTGTTCGATTATCGTAATCGAGCGTCGCGTTAGCGAAGAAACCGTTTTGATTTTGGTGATTATTGACGAGAATTTTCTGCAGTTGGTGACCTTGCACGGGCTGTTGTGGCTGGTGTTGTTGTTGTGGTTCTTGATTCAACATGAACGATATCGGATATTGGGATGGTTTCGATAGCTCGACGCGATGCGCTACGCCGCCGCTGCCGTCCATTATTTGCTGCGACGATTCGTTCTCCATCATAGCTAGATATTGGATATCGGTTTGGAGCGCGTGAATACTCGAATTCATCCTAAAACGATAATAAAAGAGTACGATATTACGAATGAAATTACCTACTCGATAAAGAAGCTATTTTGTCGATCTACTTACTCTGATATCGACTTTTGGCATTTTTCAATATCGACCGAATCCGAATCGGGAGTCTGTCTTTCGGATTTTGGAGAAATGTCGCCGTTCAAATCCATATCATTTTTCAGCCATCTTTGTTCCACCTGCAAAAAATCGTCGCAAATTAATCGATTGTACGTAACGATATTTATCTTCTTCTTATGTACATTTTAATCACATGTAAATAAGCTCGAAGAAATCGCGCCATAATACCACGTTGCAAGCAAAAAATTACAGTAGCCGAAAGTTCATTAACGAATCTAATCAAAATATAAATATAAAATGATGAAATAGAAGCAAAGCGTAAAGTAAAGCAGTGTATCGTTGACGTATGATCGTACAATTGCCAACTATTGAACGAAAGTGCGATTTAAGTGCAAAAATTATTAATTAAAGAAGCATCGAAAGGGAAGAAACAAGATTTAAAATATTCTGAATTTGGTTGATGAAAACCAATACCCAATTGGACAAAAATACTGTTGCAAATGACCAAAATTTTGAAGTCGTGTATTTCGATTTTGCTCAATTTTCAGGCCAATGTCTATCGTGATTCCGGAATTGTGGGTGGTACCCATCAAAAAATCGGTTTTGGCACCTCAGGAGTCGACATCCGTGTTAAAATCGTCATTAACACAGCTTTTCAGAATTTTCGAATTTTTTCAAAAATTTGTCAACATCGGGGGGTTAAGAGGGGTTTAAAAGGCCTCTTAGAACAATTTTGAGGGGGAAAAAACGAGGTTTTCGTGTTTTTTTTAACCTTGAAAAATCTTGTCATGCCCTCCACCCCTTTAAATTGATCCATGAGGCTAAAATTCGGCATGTACATTCGGCAGGGTGACCTAGATGTGTATTTTGAAGGTTGTAATTTTTTAACCCCTTTCTAACCTCTTTACAGCTGCAAAATATCTAACTACAAGACGAATGAAAGGGTCTAAAAAAGAGACAAGAAATTCAAGAGTTAAGAAGCTAATTTGGCTTGAAAAATCAATTCACAAAATATCGCAGGACTTTGCCCTTTTAATTTTTATGATTGGAAAATCCATTCACAGTGTTGTGTAGTTTGAATTGTTATACCAGCAGGGGCAAGCATAAGTGATCATGGCGGAGGGGGAGGAGGAGGATCGAAGAAGGTTGCAACGAAACGGTGCATATTCTATTTTTCTAACTTTGATTAGTGAACTTTTCACAGGGTATCCACACTTCGGGAAAAGTCAGGGAATTTCGACCATCTGGAAAAATCAGGGAAAAGTCAAGGAATTTCAGAAATTTCGAACAATTTTCCCTTAAAAGATTTTGGAAAAAATTTTCCTCGCGTCGCTCGGGTGATTTCGTTTAATTCGAGCTTGGAACCAAACGTATTGAAGAACGTGATTTTTTTTTTAATGCGAAGGAGTAATTTTAAAAATAGGGTGTTTTTATTTTGAAAAAAGAAGGTCTGGAAAAATGGAAAAATTGGTCTGGAAAACCTGGAAGTCAGGGAAAATCATTTCCAAAAATGAGTGGACACCCTATATTTCACCAACAACTCAAATTTTTCCAATTTTAGTTAATGACTTCGAGAGCTGAATTACTTTAAATTTTACAAATTTTGAGATATTTGTACATCAATATTGTAAAATCGCTACCACAACAAGAAAATAAGATTCAGGACCCCCCCCCCTCCACCTGAGACTTTTCTAGCAGCAACAGGAAAGAAACGACCGTTTCGTTAAAAACACTCGAGCAAATAAAGAGACCTGTCAGTTCGAAAAATGGAGCTAAACTGAAATAACCCATTTACAACCTTTACCAAATACTCGTACCACCAATTATTCTACAACCGTGCCAAATATACTCGAGCACTCGAGACTACGCTATTCTCTAATCTATCAAATTAATTCACCAGTCCGTTGAACAAAAAATATATACATACAATTCTAGACCAATTGCGAATAATTCACGATCTTTTGAATCACGCTATACCAGCAAAAAGCTCTACCCTAGTTTAAAAAACCGTTAAAAAATTCACAGTGCCGTTTGTTTCGTGGTACTGAACACGAGCTGAAGCAATCGAATGGCCGTCGTCGTTGACATATAAGCCCTAACCTTTTTGGTAATCGCGTGAAAGGCTAGATGAAGGCTACGCTATGTTACGCGCGTTATCAAAATTTCCAAGCTGTGAAAACATCTCGGGTTGTTTTACCTGATTGGTAAACGGGCTGGAATTCGGTAATTTCCCACCAAAAACTACGTCGGTTTTATCAACTTCGTCGTACGCGCAGATACTATCGTTATCAATATCATCGCAACTGATATCGTTACTACCACCACCACTGTTATCATTACCACCACCATCGTCGTCATCGTTATTTTTACTAAATACGTTGTCTTTTCCAGTCTAATAAAAATCATTCAACATGAAATAAATCGACATTTTAAAGAATGAAAGAAAGTGAAGAAAAAAGAGTACAAGTACAACAACAATAATAACAACACGTACATAAAAAAAATTTATAAGCTAATTTCACGAATAGGGATGCAGGGCCAGCGTCTAAGGACGCAAATTTAGGTCGTCTTGAAACGCGTTGCGTGCGTGAGAAACATTATCGAGCCACGCGAACCCTTCGTCGTCTGCAGCTTAAACAAATCATCGTTTCATGTTGCGGTTTTCTTTTCATACAGAATTGAATGAAAAACACAACACCGAAAGACGACAATTTCGATACCTATTTGAGAAATTTCATAAAAGCGAGGATGTTCGTCACAAAGTATACGATAGGTAAGGTACGTGCTCGATTCGCGAACTGATTTCCAATATAACATGTTAAAAAACGATAAATTCACATTGGCGAGAGGGGGGGGGTGGACGATGGTTATAAAGTGCAACTTTATTTATTGCATAGAACGCAGACCGATGTAATTTTTGTACGGTACGTGACTAAAGAAGGAGAGGTAATTTACCTTGGAAGCGGCTTGTAGAATGGCTGCTTGGTTTAATTTTTGTCTGGTTTTCTTCAGCTTCATTTCTTCTCGTTTTTTACACATTTCCATTTGTTTTCGTTTCTCTTCCAATTTCAATCTTACGTTTAATAAATGCGAGCTATCTTTACAGCTTTCCAGCATCTCGACGGTTTCGGCCGAAGGTACGATAGTATTAGCTTGAAACGAGGTGAAATTTCTCATACCGTTGACTTTATCCGAAGATGCTAAAAATTACACAATTTATACAAATCAAATATTCGAGAAATTTCAACGCCGTGTCGGGTAAATGGCGTAAAAAATCAGGTACCTGATGACGCTGACGTAGCTGAAGAAGCAGCAGATGCATTACTGCTGGGTCTATTCGGTGGTGGTAAATTATCGTTGTTGTTTTCGCGTAACAAACTGGAAATCCCAGCGCTGCTCCAGTTCTCCTGAGCGGCCATCTGACATCGCAGCTGTCTGCTGCCGGCATCGTTATCGCTTCCATCATCCGATGTGTTAATCTTGACAATATGAATTGCTGGTTCTTTATCGGGATTACGACCTAGTACGCTCAGGTTTTCGTGCGAGCCGCCGAAGTTTTCGATGGTCAACTGAGTAAAACATAGAACAAATTTCATCGTAGGACGCTGTGACGACTATAATAATATGATTACACACACGCGAAAACACGACCACGCCTTTGTACGTCCCGACGGGATTTCGCCGGTAATTCGACGACACGCGTCGAGAAAATGGTAAAAAAATTGCTAATCGTTCTCGCGAATCGATATACAATTATACATACATACGTGCGGAGTGTGCGAGAAATAAAAAACATACCTGCGATTCGTCCGAGAACGAGTTACGTCTGGATCGGCGACCTCCGCTGCCGGTGATGTTTTTACGAGAGTCGTTCCAATTCGACGGTTTACCAGCGGCTATCGCTTCCGCTCGTTCTTTATGGCAATTATCCGGATTTATTGAACTTAACGTAGGAATGTTGCGACCCTTATGTACGATAAATTGTTCGTTATATCTGTAATTAAATTCGAGACAGATGATTAGTATAGGTCTTGGTGTCGAGAACGTATGAGAGGATTTTTTTCTAACATTGAAGAGTATTTTTACAGGCAGGAAATCAAAATCATACTTACTGAGATTCTGGTACACTATTTGTACGGGATTTCCTATCCGCCCGAGGACTAGAATTGGCTGTACGTGATTCTGAAACACAAATTCGATTTATTAGCTGGGTGTGACATTCGAAGATTTTTTTGAAGGATTCGATGCGACTCTAATTTGTCATATTTCGTAATAAATATAGTACATCGACCGAAAAGTGATCAAACTGAAGTACATTCGAATAACTCTTTCAAAAAATTCAATATTTTTGTAGACAGTCGGTAACCAATTTTTTAATTTTCATTCTAAAATAAAAAATATCTTTTCCCTTCACTATTTTCTGTTTGGAAGGACAATATTAGGTGGAAAACTACTTTTTTACGATAAATTTTACCACAAATACTGTACGTTGGAAATACTACATATTTTTTCGTTGATCTATTTTCAACTTTATTTTCGCCGATTTTCAAGTACCAATTTTATTGTATTCAATTCTCAGTCCTGCTACTCGAATACAATATTCATTTTTTCGACTTAAACAAGAGCCATTTAAATAAATTTAAAAAAAAGAAAAAAAGAACTCATAGTAACCGTACGAAAAAGCAATAAAACATACATACTGGACTCAAACAATACTAAAAAAAAAAAATAATAAAAATAGGGTACTTATCCTACGGGAGCAGGATATGACTAAAAAAAATGTGCCCACCAAGATTTTTAAAAATTGTTAAATCCAGAGAAAATGAATTTGAAAATTTCAATCATAATAGATTTTTAAATACACAAATTAGAACATGTTTTTGTTTTCAGATGCAAAGAAAAGCACATCTCTCCAGCGTCGAAACATGCAAAACATAAAACAATTATCCCAACATATCATTCGAAATATTTAACAAGAAACATTCCACATCTCATCAACAATCACTTTTCAGAAAGAGATGAGAATTTGCATCCATTAAAACACATATCTTCACATCCTAAGGAGTCGTCTTTCAGTTCATTTTTCAAACCCCATAACATAAACGCGTACCAACATTTAAAGAAAAAAAAACATACCGAAAAAAAAAATACACGAAGCATTCCGAATACAATAAGTATTTACAAAAATAAACATAAATAGCGAACAAATAAATTCCCAATTTAAAAAAAAAAAATTTAAAAAAAAACAGCAAAAAAAATTCACTTCCAACAATAATATGTTTCTTATTACGAGGAATTTCGAAGGGAAAGCAAAAATACATTCATGCACAAGGCAAATAACGATTTGGGAACTACACAGATTACGATGCAACAAAAAATGAAAGAAAAACAAGACGCCAAACGGGAATTCTGTTACCTGACGAAGAATTACTGATTTGTGTCGTATAGTTGCGAAGATTAGGAATAACCGACATCTGTTGAGTAGTTAGGGGGCATTTTTGTATATTATTGTATCCAATTCTCCTCGTATAAGCTGATAGCATTAAAAATTTTCATTTACGAATACATTCGATAAATGAGACAAAACGTATCTACCTTTTATCGGGGCAAAAAAGTGGTTATTTTGAAAAAAATTCTATTTACCTGGCTCGAACTGAGCTGGAACGAAAGCAGGTTCGGAAGCTGTACCATTTTGCTTTTCAGATACCCCGCAATTGGCTGGATGAACTTCCAACACGTTGAATAAGTCAACCAGTAAGGCTATGAGGTTAATACGCATGTAACTGGAAAAATGTTCACATTATGTTAGAGTCATTGATGCGTTGAAATTTAAATACAAACAAAGCTCGATGAAATGATTACTTTATAGAAATTGGGAACATATCTTGAGGCGACATATGAAATACTGGATAGGGTAAACAACGCTGACAAAAATTATAAAACATGTGCAAATTGTGGTTATAATCAGCGTTCGTAGCCGGCTTATTGGCGAGTATCTTCTGCCACTGTATCGACTGCGGGCAATAATACGATACGACAGCACACAACGCAACACCGTCACATAGTTCGGTTAATTCTTTGATAGGAAGGTGCTTAAAATAATCGTTTTTAAGTTTATCGTTGCTAGTAAATTCGGTTTCGTTACTCTGAAAAATGAAACAATAGGAAAAATCAACGAACCAATTAATACTACACATGAATACGCAAATCACGAAAGAATAAATACCTGCGTCTCCATTCTAATTCTACCATTCAAAGCCGAAACCGTTTCACTAATCCACATCAACAGTAGTTGATCGTAGTCACTAACACTATTCAATTGTGGTATCACAGCATTACTATTCGAATCATTCACAAATCGTTGTTGTTGTTGCGACGATGAAAATTTCTTAATGGCAGCAAATACACGTTCAGAAGTTACTATTTCCTTGGCGTATAACATCATTATAGCTTCTGTTACGCATAAATGGGCAGTCTGCGAGCAAATAGAAAAAAAAAATGGAGAATAGTTTATAAACACAGTTTCGCCCATGAATTGCGACTGTTGCGTTCAACTAACCAATTTTAAGGGACTGGTTTGTAGCAGAACTGTTTCAGTGAGTTGTGGATCTGATAACACGACTCCTTTTCTCGCCAACGCTTGAATTATGCCGTTGTGATTCAAATTGTGGTAATTAGGATCCAAGTAGATATTAGCTAAAGCTAAGCAGTAAAGTTCAGCTTTGGCTAATGAATATACAATGGCTGGTTTTAAATGTAAATTACTACTTTTTCCGGATACCTGTAAGGGAATAAATTAACATGTACAAAAATATTCGTTGCAACGTCACACAAGTATATATAATCTGACCATTACCATTGACTGCTGCCTTTCATCGTAATAAAATGGGTCTTTCAATTCCGACGGTACATTGTTATTATATGCTTTATAAAGTAACCATTTTATAGTGGCGATCTGCTTGGCCTGTTGAATAAACATAGTACATGTTAACGTTACCCAATATTTCATCGAGATCGTACTTATCAATGAAAATATCAACAAGAATATCTTACTTGCTGGGTGGTAATAGCAAACTCTTGCTTATTAAACTGATCTGTCATTGTTAGCTGCTACTGGTTAATGTAGTTCGTAAGTGTTTCTCAAACATTCACATACACAGGATTAATTCGCATCAATTTGTCGTTAAACTGAAAATTAATTACAAGATTGATCAGATTAGTACATCTACTACCTCTTATATTTGGAATACGTAAAAACTATCGAATGCAGATTAATTATTAAACTGATACGATTAGCTGTGAAACGATACCATTTGCATATGATAACGTTGCAGCTGAATCATTATACTGGAACGATTTAGAGTTATACATTCGAGAGAAGCACTTCGAATAGAACGTTAAGCCAAATTCACATGATATACACTTTGATATTAAAATAGCAGAACCAATTTACCCACAAGAACTTGAGCAAAACTCGTACAACGTATCACAGACCTCAAACACAAATATCATTTCCGCGCAAACATTTACCCAATAACGATTCGTAAAACATTTTCAGACTCGTATCGAAATCGAATTTATAATACAAAACACCAAAACACGCACTTTATCTCAACATCTGGGCAGATAATGAGGTAAAAAGTGAGTGAAATTAGGGTACTAATGTAACCCTTGGTTATCACTTGGAACAACTATGAGAAGCGATGCACTAGCAAGGTGTATGAATAATTGTATCAACCTACCACTAAAACAACGAACATTTTCAATAACTGGGATTTCTCTTCGTAATATTCAATAATTGAAAACACAGGTGTAAAAATGATTAGCCTTTTTCAGTGAACAAACCAATTTGAAGAGGACTTCAAAATATTGCAGTCTTCATGGATCAACATACTGAACAAATTGTGTCGGATAGGACGTAACCAAAAAGAAAAAAAACTAGAAATCGAGCAAATAACCGAATAACTAAAAAGGCAAATAAACCATTTCGAGGTTTTTTCACCCACATCCGAGAATGGAATTTGAACGAGTTGTTCGTTTGATGCAACATTGTTTCGTAATGAAACACCAACAAAAGAATTACAATTACCATTACTTCCGCCCAACGTCTTAAAACATTATGAAAACAGCTCGCTCCGGGCGAATATTTATTTATCCGGATTTCCCGAGGCAATAAATTAACACTTCCAAAAAATTATTGAAAGAACACGACAATACGGGATTCAATAATCCGGTAATCTTGTCTGTCAGGTGAACAAACAAAAATAATAATCTTCGCGACTTCGAAAGTCTTTATTTACATAAAAATAACGCATGATTTTTTTTTCAATTCACAGCATTAAAAAATGTAGCGTTTTGGTACCGAGTAAAGAACTTACATACATCAATAAAAACCACTATAATATTCGATATTCAATATTCATATAGGTACAGCAAAACACGTAGCTATAAAAGACAAAAGAGTATTACAAATTATATAAAATGAATTCTTTATTACAAAATTTTCTCGATTTACACACGTATTGGATGTAGGCGGTAAAGTAAAAAAAAAAAAATTATCAGCAACGATGGCGTAATGAAAAATCAAAACGGTTTCGTTGATCGATTCGAACTTTGAGGGCATATCAGATTTTTAAATTTAAAATTTAATAAAGCGATCCGTGTTACAAAACTGTTTGCTGGTTGAACATTTTCCAAATATTTCCTACGAAGTACCTACATATTACAAGAGGTAAAATTTAAGCATTGAATAAGGAAAAACTGGGGCCATTATATTTACAATCACACAAAATAGTCTATAATGCGTTATAATTAAATTACTTTTTTTTTACGAATAAACCTCCATTAAAGCTTATGATATCGTTCCATTAACACTTCACTTCTCAATAACACGAACATGAAAAAATAGACCTACCTACATGATTTTAAAATGTTTCGATTCAAATTCTAGAACTACGGGAGGAAATGATCACTTTACATTACACGTATTTATCCGAGCATATGAAAAAGTACATTGAAAAAAAAATGATAAACAAAAGTAATTTTTATTCAGAGATATTCATATCATTTCCACCTACGACAGATTTTTTTTTAAAAAAAGGAAAAGAAATAATAAAAGTAAAAAATAGGTATCTATAAAACAGTTGCAAATTCAACAAAACAATAATATTACCACCCGCACAATGATAAATACTTCGAACAGAAGATGACCACTAATACGCAGATGTCAGCATTCGAAAATAAATTAAAGAGTTTCAAAGTATAAAATTTACTTACACTGATTTTCAAATAAAATATACAAAACTGTAAAAACTTTCATTAAATTTTTGCATGCAAATGCTCGAGTAGCCATTTAAAAAAAAACGAAGAAGAATAGAATAATAGTAGAATCAACCGAGATATACGTATAGTTTGTCAACATTCATGATACTGCACAATAAAAAGGGTGATGTTATATAATTCACAGAATTAATTTAAAAAAAGAATCGATGCTAATAATACAATAATAATATTATAAAAATAAATAAATAACATAATTTTTTATATTAATTCGTAATAATAGTAATATTAAAATAATAATAATGAAAACGAATGTACACACCAGAACGCGAATCCATTTCAATACATAAACCTGTATATTATACTAATGGTAATAGCGAAATTATATGTATTATCGATTATAAACATGTTTGAATAAATCCGCGCCCAAATTAAATTTCCGGGACCTGTGCGCGAGTGGAATTTTTTACACAAAATAAATGCCGCTGCATAATATAAGTATTTTTATATATGAAAGAAAATATCCCAGAAGCTTAGTACGAATGTATGTTTCTAGTAACTTTATTACTCGCGGATAAAAAGTGATATTTGGTTGTCGGCGTTGCTTGATGCAATTTTTCGTGTTGGTACTTTAACGACACGCCATTCTTTTGTTTTGTTTTAATAATACTGCTGCTGCTGTTGCTGTTGTCGCTACTGCAATCCTGAAACCGGAAATAATTCGTTCAATTACACTAACGAAAGAAATTAAATAAAACTAAACGTAGGGTACTTCGATGATTAAATTATTCGAGAGTAAATACCAATCGAATATTGTATTCAATATTTGTACGTGTTTTTTCCGACGTAAAAGGAAAGTGAAATCTACGAATCTATGATAAAAATAAGATCGAAAAAATGCAAGTCAAATTATTCCCTATACCCGGAATACTTTAATAGTTCATTATTTATTCAACTAGGAAAATAAAGAGATTTTCGACGAATTTTCAAGTTTATTTTTCGAGCGAAGCAAGGGAAGTAACTCAAAATTGTAGAAAATCGTTTATGTTATCAGTTAAATAATCTATATTTTTATCTAATCGTGGGAAGAAAACGCGAAAATTTGCTCACTATGCTGTAATAACAAATTTTCATAGCATTTTTAATGAAAAATGACTCAGATTATCCCGAAATGAAAAGGCACCAATCGAAGTTTATCGATTCCTCATTTTTTGGTACTTCTTACGAAATATACTATTTATAATTTGTTATCATTAGGAATCCGTAGATTTTTTACAAAGAAACTTCCACAAAACTTCCCCGTAGGATTCCTAATTAATCATTCAAATCACGAAATTTCAACGGAAATACCCACACTGACAACGCGTTTATGAAAACGAAACCGTCAAAACTATACGACTGTAATATGAAATGGCAAACTAAGATAATAATACACTACGTTAGCGTATCACGCATTTACGAATAGATAAGCTAAACGGATGCAACTACACTTTATCAGCAATTCTTATACACTTTTAGAATTTTTCTATAACTAAACGAGGAATTTTGCATTTATACAGAAACAATGAAATGAAATGAATTGCGAGGATCAGAATTGCATGAAATGTTATGATATTATCAAACGAAACTCGATGAAGGTTTGTTCATTTCCTCGACCTCCTGTAATTGGTCGAATACATGTATTCAATTTGACAATGTAGGAAATGCGATAAAATATAACCGGGAATAGCCTGTTGATTACTTTGTGACAATTAAATAACCGATTTAAAAATTTGAATTTAGAAGTTGGAACACGAAGGCCAAAGGCAAAGAGTATTTTGCATTTTAAAAAAAATGAAAAAACGTTGAAATTATCCACAATACGAATAATATTTACCGTATAAGCTAAGGAAATAAATGCATTATGGTATATTCATTTCATTTACAACAGCCAGTCGGCATTCTGGATGAGCCTTCTGTTTCTCCTAGGCGATGACTTTGTCTATTTGTTCCACTACTAGCGTTACCATTATTTTTAGGTAACCTTTTGGCTGTAAAATAAATTCAATAATGCTTAAATTTGCTCCTACAAATGCGAATTATCACACAGACGAGAAAAAAAAATTACCTATAGCCAAGAATATATCGTTGACGTTCATCGCACTTTTGGCTGACGTTTCCATAAATAATAACGCATTTTCTTCGGCGTATTGTTGCGCTTCTTCGTATTCTACACTTCTTTTATTAGCTAAATCTGTCTTATTACCAGCGAGTGCTATAACGATATCGGGAGATGCCTGCCTTTGGAGTTCTTTAACCCAGGTTTTTGCTCGTCCGAATGTGTCCTAAATTGATCGTAATTATTACAATGAAACGAACTCGTAATACGAAAAGAATTATTCGTCGTATATTTACTTGTTTCGTGATGTCGTATACGACGATCGCTGCTTGCGCATTTCTGTAGTACATAGGAGCTAAACTATGATATCTTTCTTGACCAGCAGTATCCCATATTTCGAATTTAACCGTGGTGTCATCCAGGCATACAGTTTGCGTGAGAAAAGCGGCTGTAAAAATAGAGAAAAAATTATTATTAAAAATATTTATTCGAAAGATGGCGAATCACTGAATCAGCCGTAATTATAATTAACACATACCTCCTATGGTACTTTCTTGAAATTCGTGAAATTGACCTTTAACAAAACGTAAAACGAGACTAGATTTTCCAACTGCTGATTCACCTAACAGTACAAGCTTGAACTGGCAAATTTTCGCTTGAGCTTGTCCATTTGGACGTTGATTTACCACTCTATTTGACATTCTTTCGTTTATAGACGAAACTGAAACACAATAATCACTTTTTAAGTAACGAGATTAACAATTGTTTTGTAAATATTTTCACCTGTATTATTAAAAATGAACTAGTTTTTTCAAATAGTGATAACAGCACGTAGGCATGAAACACATTGTTGCGTAACCACTATTTTGTAAATAAACCAAAAATGTACGTTCTATGAAAAACATAAAACAGAGTATAGAACAATGTGTTTCAGCAAAAATTTAAAACTCGACGAGATTAACTTTTCCCCAGAGTTAAACCATAACCATAGGCATATGCCATCTGAGTTTCGATAACAAATCTTGTATAGTCATCCTTATGCCGAATTGAAATACATGCGAAAAGTGACAGTGAATTGTCGTCGTTATGATATAAAAATTTATGCGAGCGCGACACATATGTATCGCAGTAAAACAATGACATCTGTAAAACCAACTAGATCACTCGGATTATCCAATAATTCGAAATAACCTACCAACTCAAACAAAGAAATTATGAAACGCCCTTACAACAAAAACGTAATTATAGGAATTCGACAATTTTTCAAACAACTTTAATAAATCAGATTCTCGTACGAAACACAATTATAAAACATGATCACCATACATCGAACTGTATTGCTATAACGATGACTTAGACAACTAAAATATTAATTAGTTTTGCTATCACAAAACGCCATTATCACAAGTTATAATAACAATCTTGTTTTTAGATAATATATTGCGTACTAGAAAGAAATGAGTGAAAAATCTACACGATCATTCAGCATAGTGTTTTCTAGACCCTGTTTTTCTCCTTTATTATTATTCAATTTTAATGCAAAATCGGTAAAATACGTACCTACGGAATGATTCAAAGTTTCAAGTAGGTGTGTAAAATCATGAAATCATGAATGAATCACCTTTAATAATTCAAAGTACGGTAACGTTTTTACACTATAAATTCCAGATTTTCAATGTACAATAACGACAAACGATTACAACAATTAAAATAAATGTAGATA
Source organism: Planococcus citri (assembly GCF_950023065.1). Lineage (NCBI taxonomy): Eukaryota > Metazoa > Arthropoda > Insecta > Hemiptera > Pseudococcidae > Planococcus > Planococcus citri. Next base: position 58,428,405 of record NC_088678.1, on the reverse strand, counting down.
GAAATTGATAAGCGAACGGTAAATCACATCCAACGCAGCATTTTCAATCAAATTTCGAATTTTCTTTCACTGCGCTGGAGACATTTTTTTTCATGAAAATTATGTGGAAAATATAAGAAAGTAGGGTTACCAACCTCGATTCTTTGAAACTTTTAGCTATTTTTAATTTTTTTTTGTTTGTCATTTTGAATAATTTACGTTTTGGTTCTTCGTTCGACGTGCGCTGTTGTCAGATTTTAGGTGAACGAACAACGAACAAGAGTCGAATAAATTTGGAAACGCTGCAATTTGTAGATAATTTTTTTTGAGTAGTGGTGTTTAGTGGTGTTAAGTATCGTCGAAAAAAGGTATCGATTAGTATCGAATGATTCTCCAAAAGTATCGATAAGTAATAAGTATATACCCCCAATTTTTCGCATTTTTGCCGGTGTTTTTTTTTTACCATGGGCCATGGCCCAGAGGAAAAAACGAAAAATACAGTGACAATTTGACAACAGCTGGAATTTCACAAAAATTTGAACAGTTTTTGGTATTTTTGTTTTTTTCATGCTTTTACTCGTATTTTGAGGAAGTTTTAACCATATTTTGCACCATTTTTGCTAAATTTTAACGAGATTTTGTATTCGATACTCGCTCAAAAAGTATCGATAAGTATCGAATACAGCCAAGTATCGATACTATCGATACTATCGATATTTTTTGACACCACTATTTTTGAGGATACAAAAAATTGAGATAAAAATCGGATCGGCCTCGTGCGGTTATCGTTTTTTTGAGTTTTTGAAGTGCGTTTTTTTCAAAAACCCGAATTGTAATTAGTATTTAATATACTACGTATCTTTTATTAATGCTAAAATAATGGCTGCTCAAATATTCAATCGAATCAGCCAGTTGGGTTTGGGTCTTGCCGTTGTCGGCGGTGTTGTAAATTCTGCTCTGTACAATGGTAAGTTGAAGTATTTAAAATGTTGATGAAAATTAATCAAACGTAAAGCATTCATGCGTTATTTCGCTGAAGAAATCACCATCAATGTGTCATTTACGCATTGCAAACATATCCCTAGTTTTTCACCAGTAACTGAGAAACACTTCGTGCGCTAGAGCCGGCATGAAAGATGATGAAATTTTGTATTTTCTTGTCGTGCATAGTCTCAGTTTTTTTGTCGTTTTTGTTGCAGTTGACGGTGGTCACAGAGCTGTTATATTCGATAGATTCGCTGGTATTAAGAAATTCGTAGTCGGTGAAGGAACTCACTTTTTCATTCCATGGGTTCAGAAACCAGTCATTTTTGATATTCGTGCCAGACCCAGAAATGTCCCTGTAGTCACTGCTAGTAAAGGTATGTAGTAAACGTTTTGTCGTAAAATGAAGCTCGGAGGGAAAGAAAAGTAATTGTGACTTGTAATTTGTTACAGATTTGCAAAATGTAAATATCACCTTGAGAATATTATTCCGACCAAAACCAGATCAATTGCCGAGAATATACACTATTTTGGGAGTCGATTACGATGAAAGAGTGCTACCCTCTATTACGACTGAAGTTTTGAAAGCTGTTGTGGTACGGTTTTTTGATTGCACTTCGCACTTTCATTGTATTTTGATCAAGTAATGAACTGGTTAATTTTTAGGCTCAATACGATGCTGGCGAACTTATTACCCAAAGAGAAGTAGTTTCTGAAAAAGTCAGTGAAGAATTGAACGAAAGAGCTGCCCAATTTGGAGTTATACTTGATGACATTTCAATTGTGGGTCATTTTGCTCGGTAACATTATTGCGTATTAAGAAGTTGAAATTTTTTCTAATGTATTATATTTGACTCCCCCAGACACATTTGACGTTTGGCAAAGAGTTCACCCAAGCTGTTGAATTGAAACAAGTCGCGCAACAAGATGCCGAACGTGCAAGATTTTTAGTAGAAAGGGTGAGTTTCAAATTTTTAGTTGTACTTTAATTGACGATTGTGAGACCTTTTACGATTTTTGTTATTATTTTAGGCTGAGCAACAAAAACAAGCTGCTATTATTTCCGCTGAGGGAGACGCACAGGCTGCCTTATTGCTGGCTAAATCTTTTGGTGACGCTGGTGAAGGTTTGGTAGAATTAAGGCGTATTGAAGCTGCCGAAGATATTGCTTACCAATTATCACGAGCAAGACAAGTGACTTACTTACCGTCGAATCAAAATGTTCTGTTGAATTTGCCCCAAACAGCGTAGTAAAATAAAGTTTCTGTTATATAAATATTGAAAGGTTAGATGTTAAATTCAAATATACTATTATAAGTTTTCTATTTGGCTGTATTCATTTTTAGAATAGTCTTACTAAAACAAGTAATTTGAAGAATTCTTACTTTGCATCGGTGCTCTTTCGACGTAGGTTGGTATTCTCAGATCTCAGAACGGATCAAGTTCTGATCTTTAACAATGAGTTTTGTAATTTGAATTGAAACAAAAACTGGAATTTTCTTTGGAATGAGAATAAATAAATCACCAAGTTTAGTGTATTCTAGATCAGGTTTACAAAATAATGCAAGGTTTTTTTCGGAATGTTGAGTTTCGCTACTACTGCTGAACTTCAAAATAAAAGAACAATGGAATGGCTTCCAGTTATTCTTTATTTATGACGAAATCCTTCTAATGACTACGACTTGAGTTTTAAAAAAAATCCTCGTGGAAAATAATTAGTAGGAAACGCCAATGACTTGAGTTATCTTTATCTTACTCTCGATGATTAGAATCAGATTCACTGAAATTTTTCATTGTCTTCATCGACACCGAGTTCAACGTCTTCAAAAAAATTAAAAAACAACAATAAATGTATGTAGATGTTTTAATTTGAATTTTGATTTTGAATAAATTTTTTTCAAAAAATTTTAATTAAGAGGATTGAGCGAACCTATCACAACTTTTCTGTACTAACAAAATTGAATTTTTCAATATTTATTTTTTCTTTACTGCGGTGATCAGCTGTTGATGTTGTACACTCCATACGCAATCGCTATCATTTCGCGAAAAAAAATTGTAAATTCGTATCATTTTTATTCATTTTTTATACATTTTCAATTTTATAATTACGTATTTTCACTTTTTCGGTGTATTCATCTATCTCGGTGAATAATTTAGTCGGAGTGTAACATGGTCCTACGTCTTTTGTATGTCTTGAAAACGTAATCGAAGAGTGTCCAGAAATATGAAAATCAACGAAAAGAATCTTTGCGTTTTCGCTGTATCGCCTACAATTGCCGCTGATAAAGAAGGATATCTGATGAAAAAAGGAGAAGTCAATAAAGGATTCCAAAAAAGATGGTTTGTTCTCAAAGGAAACTTGCTATTTTATTTCGAAAAACGATACGATAAAGAACCTCTGGGACTGATAATATTAGAAGGCTGTACTATAGGTAAGAGAATCATAATTAATAATTCAATATCATTCTCTTCTTCAGATTCAGCTTTATAATGAGTTCTTTTGTTTTCAGAATTGGATGAAAATGATGCTCAATTTAGTTTTAAGATTGTTTTTCATGGAGCGGGAAATCGAACTTATGTGTTATGTGCCGATAATCAAGAATCCATGGAGCAATGGATGAAAAGTCTCGCTTGTTCTAGTTATGATTACATGAAATCTATGGTTACCGAATTGCAAAGGCAATTGAAAGGTATAATATATTGATGAAGGTTTTTGAGCACTTGGCTAAGGCTGAGGATTACTATCTGAATTTTTGAAATATGTTTGTAAATTGAATTTCGATTTGATTGTGTTTCAGAAACAAGAAGTCATAAATGTAATGAAAAAATAAACGATTCAGATCAGCCCAACTCAATCGCGGAGTCTTATATTCATAGTACTAGCGAGGAGAAATTGAATAGTTTAACTTCTAGTTCCAGAACGCCTCAGCAAAGTGCCAATTCATCCCCTCATCCGCCACCTCGTCATAGGCAACAAAAATTAGCCCAATCTCAGTCAGCTCATTGTATCCCTACATCGAAAATCAAATCTCCAAATATGGTGCAATCCTCGTCGCATGGAAATAATAATCCGAATTCTCATCACAATCTGCCTAATCAACGTAATAAAATAAGTTTCAAAGATATGCACACGGCTTTTGGGCGACCCGTACTGAGCGATCGCAATTTATGGAGACACCAAAGAAAAAATGATTTACAATCGGGAAATGCTCTTCGTAAAGAAGAATACAAGCAACCTATTGCGGAGCAAAATTTGTTAATATCACTATGAAGCGATTTCGTCATTATATGTATTATTTTATTTATGCGTTACTTTTCTCTGCAGTTATGTTTTTTATCCATTTAAGATTATTTCATTTTAGCTGTCGAATAAAGTATTATTTTTGTTTTTATTCTTCTGTTGATGTTGATTGAGTAATTTTAGGCATGATTGAATTCTTGAAATTTGCACGTAATAGTGTTAAATAATACAAGGCGTGTCGATTTGCTATTGCTACTGAAAACAGCAGTTTCCGAGTAACAAAATGTATCATCGTTCATCGTATGGACGTATGTCGCATAGTTCCGATTCTAAGAAAAGGTCATGATCACGGTCATGAGCTAGATGATTGTGTTTAAAATGATTCTCTATTTTTCCCTTCCTACGTGCTAAATTGTTTTCGTTTTTACTTGTTATTTATTTATATTTTTCTGCAGACCGCCGAATTTTCGAATTTTGAATTTGTTCCAAGTTTTACTTTTATATTTTCATTTCATTCATCGAGGAGGCAACAGTGTTATTGTATCAGAAGTATTTTTTTCTCTACAAATCCAACATTGTAAAACTTTTTGAGCTTTCCCACTCAGAACATCATCGACCACTTCAATGATTCTCAATTTCTCATCATTATTTTCGTGAATTTTATGAATGACGTTTGTAAATTGGAAATTATTTCATTAAAAAGTTTCGATGAAAAAGTAACCTTATTGCTTGAGTAATCGAGTTTAAATCTGGATGACTGAAATCTACAGTTAATCGCCACCTTTCAGCCTTTCGATTGGAAACTTGACCGTGTTCTACAGAGGTGTTTATTTCATTACGTACTTGGGTATGTTCTATGATTAATTATCACATATGTACTGTTATAGATAATTCGATGAATTATATCATATTTACCCAATATATCCGTAGGAAAATATTCTAGTTCTTCTAAATGCTGGCTTTCCCACTTCTCCAGTAGTTTGTTTTGCGTTTCGTAACATCCAATACTTTGTATGGTGTTTGCTGTACTGTACTACATCAATGACATTGTTCAAAATTTATGAAAATAACGTATTACATTACAGCATATAATATCGTGAACTGATCATTTATCAACTATTACATGTCCAGAAAACCAAAACTTTTCCAGTCCAGAATTGAGCACTAATGTTGTTGAACTACTATTACGATTACCTAATTCATGATACATTGTTAGACCTGAACTAATGTTATAATTTTTTTTAAATTTTTTTCAGTTTTGTACAAGAAATCATAATGCCTCTGTTCGGCAAATCTCAGAAAAGTCCTACTGAAGTAGTTAGAGCATTGAAAGATGCTTTAATTGCTCTAGAACGCGGAGATAAAAAATCTGATAAGGTTAGTTATCGTTTTTGCGGATTTTGTTTTGTTTTTAAACATGCCTAAGCCGTATAAATTCTGTTACAGGCTCAAGAAGATGTCAGCAAAAATTTATTACTTATTAAAAATATGCTTTATGGGAATTCAGAATGCGAACCGCAAACAGATATTGTCGTAGCACAAGTTGCTCAAGAATTTTACAATAACAATTTGCTGTATTCGTTGATCTGTAATTTGAGCAAAATTGATTTCGAAGTAAGTCTGTCGTAAATTGAAATGGTAATTTTTAATATACGATATTAAAGGATATCCTTGTCAACAGGGCAAAAAAGACGTAGCTCAAGTTTTCAACAACATCTTGAGAAGACAAATTGGAACCCGGTCACCGACGGTCGAATATATTTGCACTAAACCGGAGATTTTATTTACTTTAATGTGTGGGTAAGTTGAAACCTTCGTGAGAGTTGATAACTGGAAATAGGTCGATTTATTAACATTTTATGTGTTTCAAAATTAACCAACGTACAGATACGAATTACAAGAGATAGCTTTGAATTGTGGTTCTATGTTGAGAGAATGCGCACGATACGAAGCCTTAGCTAAGATAATGCTTAACTCGGAAGACTTCTTCAATTTTTTTAGATACGTTGAAGTTTCTACTTTTGATATTGCTTCCGATGCATTTTCCACCTTCAAAGTTAGTATTGAATTAGCAATACATTCTAAAGATGGTTGGGTATTGAAAATAATTGTTATTGGAAATTCGTATTCGAATTAATAATTCTTTTTGTCTTTTTCAGGAACTACTCACGAGACATAAAATCATTTGCGCTGAATTTCTCGAACAAAACTACGAAAAAGTTTTCAAACATTATCAACGATTATTGAATTCGGAAAATTATGTGACCCGACGACAAAGTCTGAAGTTATTGGGAGAGCTTTTACTGGATAGACATAATTTTACGGTATTGTATAAGCTATGTAGCAATAATTGCTATAACGATAAGGTGTTAATTTTTGAAAAAATTCACCGTGGAAATTCCTATCATTTTCAGGTTATGACACGGTACATATCAAACCCAGACAATTTGAAATTGATGATGAACATGCTGAAGGAGAAATCACGAAATATTCAGTTCGAAGCATTTCACGTATTCAAAGTACGAAAACTCGGTTCATTTCTATCTTTTTTCATACACGTTGTTTGAATTTTTCGTTTTTTTAATAAAAATGACCTCGTTTTAGGTATTTGTCGCGAATCCAAACAAACCTAAACCAATTCTAGATATATTATTGAGGAACCAAGAAAAATTAGTAGACTTTTTATCACGTTTCCACACCGATAGATCAGAAGACGAACAATTCAACGACGAAAAAGCATATTTAATTAAACAGATCAAAGAATTGAAACCAATGCAGTCTTCCAGTTCGACAGGCGGAGCAAGTTCGTCTACATCGTATTCGTCAACGACCACGTATTTTAGCGCCAATACATCTTCGAAATCGACTTTCGTTACAAGTAATACCACCTCGACTACAGTATCGGATTCGGCCGATGTGACCAGCAGTACTGGAAATGTCGGTACGAGTAACGCTGTTGGTTCCAAAAGCCATGGTGCTGTAACTTCAACTAGCTTTAATGATACTCCATCCACTAGTATTAACGCTTCATACACGTCCAGTACTACGTTAAACGCTTCTAGTAGTGGTAATGTACCATCTAGCTCTAGTATTACCAACATTATTCCTTCTTCTGTGCATTCATCTTCAGTATCATCTAACGCTTACAATACAAATATTTCTACTTCTAATACATCCTATAGAAATGTCGATAACATAAGTGATAAACCTGTTTTATTCGATTGATTGAAACAATCCTGGCGGCGTGTTAATTTATGAATTATACATTTTTTACGATAATTTAAATGTTTTTAGTTACTTTTTTCCTGATATTATTTATTCCACACTAAGTTTTAATTTTTTGTTTTTTTCATGCGGATTTTTCAATTACTGAAAAATTTAATCAACGTTCAATCAATCCAATAAAAGTATTAATGTAAACGTATTTTCGCATAATTTATCGAATTACCCTAGATTATTCCGGCTCGAATGTGTTTTACAATCTTGAAAAATTCACATAAAATCGAGGCCTTTGCTACAATTTGAAGTTAACATCACTTATACCGACTCGACCTGCGCTTCATACTTAGGCCTACGTGTAAATCTGCAACTGTACTGCATAATTTAATTCAAAACCAAACACCAACATTCCGTTTTGATGATGTTATTTAAACCGAGGATGCGTTTGATATTTAGGTAATAGAAATACGAACGCAGTAAAATTATTCCAACTTGTATGAAACATACGATTTAAATTAAACCAGTTATCAGTATCAGATGTAGAATATCAAATAAAGTACATTGAAATTTATTTACCTACCTATTTATTTAATACAACTTCTATCTAGATCTAGATGCATTAAATTATATTTATAGAAGTAATGACTAAAATGAACCCTAATTACGACAGTGACAGTTTAATGCTGAATGTCAAGAATACAAACATGTTGATGACATAATGGTGTAATTAGTAAACCTGATACCTAGATAATTGTTGTACCATAGCAAAAATCTATTTTAAAAATCAAATTGACTAGTTTACATTTAACTATGACAGTATAGGTACTATTTAACGGCATTAATTATTTTCCAACAAAATGGATCAGAAATCTTTCTTTTTACGAAATAGGTTTTAACCAATTTTTAGCTAAATTCATTCAAACTGAAGTAATACCATGAACACCAAATGTCTTCAAATAGTTGTCACATAAACTTCGCATGTTTAAAAATAAACGATCGATTCAATCATCTATTTCGAAGAAATGCAAAATTTGGGAATAAAAAATGAATATTTATGTACCTACCTACTTGAAGATCTTTATTCTTCAACCATCGTTAATTTACAGTAACCGAAATTGAAAGAGTGGACGAGTCAATAAACCGACAATTCACGTTATGCCATAATACCTAATTCACTTCTGGCCTGATTCAGTTATCAAAGCGTCAATTAACGAATGAATTTTTAATAAACACTAACGAATACACCCATCTCCAAACAATTCTGAAAAGATTGGGTGAAAACGTGTAAAGAATAAACTGATAATTTCTTTCAACACAATCTTTGTTTTTAGGTTGTAAATTTTCAGATAATATAATGATGCATATAAGTATGTAATGTATGTAGTTTGTAATCCAACACGATAAACAGCATAATCTATTGGAAATTCATTCACAGCTCGTTACAACCATACAAAAACACACCGATCTTTTCTGAATCTGAAAATGAAATAGAAATCCAAAATTTCAACGCTTCTGTTACCTAAACATAATTTTTTCATTCGATACCCTCTCCCCTCACCTCCCACAGAAGTGTAACCAGAATACATAGGCATAACTTTTTTTTTGTTGAGTATGCGTAATTTTTGAGCTGTCGAGTGTCGAATGTCGACATCTGATTACTCAGCATATTTTATACAAATGCCTCTTCGATTCCTATTCAATTGAACTGAAGAAACTGAATAATACGTATAAGTAGAATTGAAATCATGTTAGGACTACGAAACATTACAATGCAAAACAAGTCAGTGCATTCGCACGCCTACACCCTACACTTCACACATCGAATTTATACGTCAAGTCATTGCACGTTAAATGGAAAGCGAAGATAAATTCAATGTAGCGAGGGCCTCGAAATCGCGATTCGCGAATTTAATCACTATAATTATATGGGTACAGGTACCTATAACGATCAGACTAAATTCTCTGTTCCATGTTTTCATACATTGAAAAACTAGTTTGAAGTTGAATTCAACCGCATTTTACATAGGTATCATACGAGATACTTTCTTCACCTCAAGGTTAAATTTGTTCAAGTTTTCTGAGAAATGTTCACGAGTCAATCTCACGTCATTCACTGCTCAACCTCCACTGACTGACTTTTCCAGTATCTAAAGTAAATTCTTCAGCTGAAAAAATTTCCGCTCCGAAACGTTATCAAACAGTGGACTGTACAATAAATTACACATTAATGTTTATCGATATAAACAAATTATCAGTCATCGAACGAGAATAAGAGGTCAAGAGTACCATATTTCAAATTCCAGAACACGATCGAAGTTTGACTTTGGATCATAGACTAAGTAGTACCTACAGAAGTGAGAAGAGATGCACCTACTCTATTTTTAGATTAATAATAATAATTTTTCAAAATACAATAATCATAAAAAATCTATGTAGGAACTCGACGAATTAATCGTTAATCAAACTGAACTTCTAGAGGTTAAACTTTTAACCAAAACATGACCTTTGTAACAATCACGATTTTCGTAAGATGTGGTTGAATACGGAAATTAGAGGTGACCGAGCTTTACTTTTATCGAAGCAAAGCATAAAAACGACGAGTAAAAATATTCGAAAAAATCATTTTCACCTAAATACCTACGTGTTTTAATATGAAATTCAAACCGTGTAGATTCTCCTTTACCAAATACGACACAATAAAACTACACATGATATCGGACACGAAAAAAATGTACTTCAATTCGATATTCAACATACAAATTAGATTCAAATACATTTCTCCTTACATCAAGCAATCAGAATTCAATTTTCGAAAAATACAACAAATACAGTGGCTTTTAAAAAAATGGTAGGGGTAATGAAATATTATACATTTCTAACAACCCATATTTTGAAAGTAAAATCAGGAATGATAAGTTACAGGATTGTTCTTAGAGAATGCTCAACACAGTTTTCACGATGCTTTTCGAGCTAATACCAAAAAGATCTAAAAGTACTTTAGGAGGGCCAGATCTGGGAATGGCTCTGACGGCCAAACTTTTCACCGTAATATTGCTTTGCTCGGAGACAGCGGAAGCGACAGCTTCGCCGATACCACCTTCGGGATAGTGATCTTCGACGGTGATAATTTTGGCTTTACATTGGAGGGCGTTTTGGATAATGAACTGCGCATCGATAGGTTTTACGGTGAATAAATCGAGGACACGGATATTGACGTTGTGTTTTTGTTGTAATTCGTTGGCAGCGTCGACAGCCTCGTGTAACGTGACACCAGCGCCGATCACGAGAGCTACGTCGTTACTCGAGCTCTTGATTATTTTATGTTTACCGGCGGCGAATGGTTCGTCGTTATTGTACAAAATTGGAGTGTTAGGACGAGACGTTCTAATGAAACAGATACCTTTAGTATTGGCAGCTAGTTCGGCCGCTCTTTCGGTACTGACGGCGTCCGAAGGGTAGAAAACGGTAGATCCAGGAACTGCTCTAAACATGGCTAAATCCTCCAGGGCCATTTGACTAGGACCATCTTCACCGATACTCACACCGCAATGCGAACCGACGAAGTTGACGTTGGTTTGCGATATGGCGCCCATACGTATTTGATCGAAAGCTCTGCTAAAGAAAGCAGCAAAAGTTGATACGAATGGTATGGTTCGGTCCCGGCAACCGGCTCCGATAGCCACACCGACTAGATTTTGTTCGGCGATAAAACACTCGATGTAACGGTCTGGGAAATCTTTTTTGATTTTATCCGAAAAAGTGGAATTTTTCGTGTCACCGTCCAATCCGATGACGCGACTGTTGTTGGCAGCTAATTTAGCCAAGGCTGTACCGTAAGCCAATCTGGTAGCTACGACGTCGGTTTTCTTGTACGCTGGCGGCGTATTCAATTGAACCGGTGTCTTTGGCAATACTGGAGCTAAAGGTGCTTCGAGAGAGGGTCTGTCGATCGAAGGAATCGTGTTGATGTCATTTTTAATCAACGAACTGACGTATTTGATCACTTCGTCGGCTTTGTCTCCTAAAGGTTTACCGTGCCATTCTACGAGATCTTCGATGTTGGGGAAATATTTACCTTTGAAGGTTTTAGCGATGATAGCGGTAGGTTTGCCGGTGGTGTTAGAAGCTTCGTGGAACGCTTTACATAATTCTTCGACGTCGTGACCGTCGACGACAATAACATGGAATCCGAAGCTTTCGACTCGTTTTCTATACACATTCATGTCATGTTTTAAAGCTGTAGGTTCGGATTGGCCCAACCTGTTTATATCGAATATCGCCACGAGGTTATCTAGATTGTAATACGAAGCGAAATTAAGAGCTTCCCAAACAGAACCTTCGGCACTTTCACCATCACCCAAAATACAGTACGTTCTGTACGTAGCTTTATCGTAGTATTTTCCGACATAAGCCATACCGCAGGCAACAGATAAACCTTGTCCCAAAGATCCAGTACCGACATCGACAAAGTTCAATCTCGGCGTCGGGTGACCTTCCAAATCGCTATCTATTTTACGCAAGTTCAATATATCGTTGACTGGGAATAAACCTGCCTCGGCCCAGGCAGCGTATAAAATCGGAGCGGCGTGTCCTTTCGAAAGGATTAATCTATCGTGCGATGGATCACGGGGATTTTTTAAATCGTACCTCATTACGTGGAAGAATAGTACGGACATCAGCTCAGCCATGGAAGAGCATGATGTAGGATGGCCGGAATTAGACGCATTCGTAGCCCTGATCGAATCGATCCTTAGCTTGTGAGCGATATCTTTCAATTCTTGTAATACTTTCGCTTCCGGTTTATGGTATTTGGTCATGATGATTCGCGTATTTTTATATATCGAACTGACACTAAAACAAATAACTAAACGTTGAATTTAATTACACAAACACACAAGATTACAACGCGACAAACACCGACAAAACAGACACAATTCCTACGAAAGAGAGATAAGAGATTCAACTACACAACGGATGACGGGATGACGGAGCAACAGGTCTAACCTTCAATACCTAAGGAACCGGCCGGCATTACTGATCATGCGCGTGCAGCAATTCACTTCACTACAACGGACTTTACTACTACACGAACGATATAAGACGACTAAAAACACACTTCTTGTATGTGTATGTGAGAATATTGGTTAATGGAGTTTTGTTTCAATTCCCCCTTCACCCCTCCATTCAGTACTTTCATTATTTCACCTTTTTGCTCGATTAATTGACTTTCCTTAAATTAAACGTGTAAAGTATTTGTTTTAAAACGAGCCGAATGACGAAGGTCGATTGTTTGAAATTGGCTGTCAACCTTTCTCGTCTCGTCGTCTCGATCTCTCTCGAATTCGAATATTTCTGAGTTCATTCATGATTCAATTATTAATTACTCTTGCCTTTGTCTGATGCACAGCGACACATGTCGTGCTTTTGCAGTTTCTCATAGATAGGCATTTTTCAATTTTTTTTTTCACTTCTTCGAAACCTTTCTAGTAGGTATTGATATTGAAGAATAAAATTAGTTAAGGTATTATCATCTCGAAAATAAAATTGTAAAATCTCATTATTGATTATTTGAGCTTATTAAGTAAAAAAAAGATAACCGTAGGTACTCGTAATTTATTAACTATTCATTCTCAACATTTAATTGATTTTTTTCTAATATACCAACAAGAATGCATGATGAAAGTAGGGAATTAAATTTCAAGAATCTCTACTCTCTATAGTACCTCTACCTACCTACTATGCTTTAGGCATTTTCTTACATCATGTAAAACAACTATCAGTATTATTCAAACGTTTATAAATTGATTTTTTAATGCTATGGTGGAAATGAAAATTGATAATCATTGCATATTTTCAATACATGCCAGATTCACGCGATTCATAATTAATTTATTAATATTAATTAATGTACCAATAAGTATTCACGTTGAAAACGCTTCCTATAGTTAAAAATTAATGAATCATTTTATTTGACTTGAAAAGCTTTTACAATAGATGTTATACGAAGCCGAGGGCTAATTGTAGACTGTAGTGAAAGATCTACCCGGCACTAGATAGGTAGTACTTGTAAAGTACAATATCTTTTACATTAAAACGTGTAGTTATAAGCCTAAAAGAATATATCTTCTGTTCACCTAGTACAGAAGATGTTTAAGAAGATGAAAAAAAGTTTGTATCGTCCAAGACAGAATTTGGCAAGTTTGATTTTGATAAAATCTATGCACTTCGTAAGTAGCTAGAATCAGAACGAATGAGACTCATTTTGAATTTTCGTTCGAAAGAGAGGATGTTGACCTAGTCACCCCTCCTTGGCTAGAAGTGAATCGATCATCAATACCTAATTCATTTCATTGAAATAAGAACATTTCAAAATGGATTTTCTCATTCTTTTCGCCTAGAATGAAATATACAGGCAACATAACTCACATAAAGCCAGATATAAAATTGCATAAACTTCTTTTTCACAGGCACAAATAACTTTCTGCAAAATAACAAAAACGTTACAAAAATCATTGGAAGCAAACCCGACTTTTTTTTAGAAGAGGTGGGTACATATTGAAAATATCAACTTGAAGAATACCTATGAAAAGCAAAAAGCCGGATAAAAATGGATTTTGAATTTTGAAACCAACTAAAGGAATTTGACACCTTGCTGATATCCTTCCAAAGTGATATAAAATCGCAATTTTGTAACTAACTTTTATAATTCGCTTTTTTGATAACTTCATGCAGACCTACAATCATGAAAAAAGAGTCGAGTAGGTATACATACAAGATAATTTTCCGAACTGGCATTCTCCAATTTGAACGAACGAAACGTAGTTAGATCAAGATGGTATATCCCAAAACCTCCAAAACCAAGATTTTTGGGGCTGAAATTCATTTTTGGAGAATTCGTAAATTTAAAAAAAAAATTCAACAAACTTTTTTAATGATGATTTTTCAACTTTTTCATAACTTTTTTTTTTTGAAACAAAATGAAATGAAACAAACCAGGGTGAAAATTACTTCAGTTCAACGCCGTCATTTCTCCTCTCTCGCTAAGAAAACCATCCATTTAGACCATTCTAGAGCCTTCAGAAACGTTTATTTTTTCACAAGAAATTCCAAATTGCGCTGGGAAGACCAAAAATGAACTTTAGCGCCCCCCACAACTTTGGTAAGTGCTCATTGGGTATCCTATTATGTAGTTGTGGGGTGAGGAGGAGTACCCTGAAAATCAAGAGTGCCAGTTCAGAAGTAAATTCTTGAGCAATTCGTAAATTCTGGAAAAAGTGAAACACCTACCTACCCCTCAGGGAATCTGCTAAAATCTAAACTAATTAGTAAGCATTTGACAAAAAAAAAAACTGTAAAGGTGAAACCAAAAAATTTCATCATCGAGTCAAATGAGTTGCCTATGGCAACTCCCGATATTACAAATACAGTCATCAACAGCACCAACTTTGGACTCCTGAAATCACACCATCCATATGGAAAAATAATGAAATGACTAATTTGTTAAAAGTTAAAAGTGTATTTTCTTGTAATATCTCTAACAACAACTATATAAAACAAAGAAATGGTAGGTAGGTATACGTAAATATTTTTAAATGTTCACAAAAAAAAGGCGTGTCTTCATGTTAACGGAAGTTTTGAGTAAAATACACAGTAGTAGGTAAATCATACATTATTAAACGAGCGAGTGCTCGGTGTATCGCGTTTTTCTAAATTATCAATTTTTTCTTCTCGAGTCCAGCAAGAGAGAAATAAAAATTCTAAAATCTAATTCTAATAGGAACATTGCACCCAACTGACGTAGCGAAAGTTGAACGGAGAAAGAAAGAAAAGAAGGGAAAAATTGGTGCTCACTTAAAAATGGTAGGTATAGATGAAAAAAGAAAATCTACTTCGAAGCGATAATAATTTGTGCCGAAGTAGGATAAAAATAATGGTTGGAGAAAAAAACATGTTGAAATTCGTATTTATTTTTCAAGTAGAGAATGTAACAAATTAAAAAAAGAAATAAATAAGGTATCGATATAGATGAAGAAAATACTCGATAAAATATTAAAAATAATGTTTAAAAAAGCGCATACTGAATTGGTGATGATGGTAAAATAGTATTTATAAATAAAACAATAACATGATAGGAACCGAAACAAAAAATTAAAATAAATGTCGTTTCGTAGTACAATATAGTATTTTACCTGCGATATATGAGTATTTTAATGGATTACATAGTATTCTTACTTAGAGAAAAAAAAAACGAGAAAATAACATTAAAATACTACTATTCAAAATACATTTAAAATGAAAATGGAAGAGAAAAAAATTGTAAAAATGATAAATACATACAATGTAATTGAAACGAAACAAAAGAAAATGAAATTCTTAAGCGAAATAAATAAAAGAAATAGAGAGTTCTCTATTATATATGTACTAGAAAAAACAAAAATTAATTATCACATAAATAATAGCGCATGTCAGCTAAAAATTCTCTTTCAAAGAATAGTACATAACAATATTACAATAACAAATGCCAACAAAATTAAAATTAACAAACGCTTGTCGAGTCTAGGCGTTACTCCGTAATATTTTGGCCATGAAAACTACCACGAATCTACGGTGGCTATAATATGTAAAATAAAGTTGTTTTTTTTTCAAAAAAAGAAAGAAAAGAAA
Organism: Planococcus citri; assembly: GCF_950023065.1. Taxonomy (NCBI): domain Eukaryota; kingdom Metazoa; phylum Arthropoda; class Insecta; order Hemiptera; family Pseudococcidae; genus Planococcus; species Planococcus citri. Next base: position 58,412,318 of record NC_088678.1, on the reverse strand, counting down.
AATGGGGTAAAATGGTGAGGTAAAAAACCAGTATTACCGAAGAGGTCTAGAATTAAACTAATTTTATCATTATCAGTCTGGACGAGATGCACGGAATGTAGAATTATCCCGAAACCAATACACTTGGCCTAGAATGATGATATCTATGAAGACTTGCAGCGAACCGCAGACCCAAAATTGCAAAGGCGCTTGTCGCACCACAAAATAAACCGTTTTAAACGCATCACCTCCTGTCCACATTAAAACCATTAAAATACTGCAACAATAGAAAAGAAATTCAAAATAATTAGCGGTTTATGTTGATTAAACATTGGCTTATTCATACGATGATGACGACGACGACGAATGAACTTACCTCATGCCTTCGGTAGACTTATGCCTCAAATTTTTCAATAACTGGGGTACTCCTAACATTGCTTCGGTAAATAAAGCTAAAAATCCTATACTTTCTACGTAAATAGGAGAGTGAAGAAATAAAAATGTAATAAAGGATAAAACTATGCTCATCGCTAATAAGAAATCAATATAGGACTGGAAATCAGTCCATTGCCAAAAATATCGCCAGTCAAAATCTGAAACAAAATAAAACATCGAATCAATTCCACATTTTTCCTGTATACATTTTCCGCTATAATTAAGCCTATCGTTTTCAACGCGGAAATAAACGCCGACTTTAAAAAACGTAAAACAATAAATTTTCAGCACCCCTGAGGTTAAAACGTTGACAAATGATGTTGATAAATGATGGCGTTAAAATAAAATATGACCGGTAATGAAAATTAAATCGGCTTTCTTAAGGTATTTCGACTCGATTAAGGAGCAGTAATATTGGAAATTTCGTTCGTATAAGTGAAATAAATCGTACGCTTGGGCCTTGTTTAAACAGTTTGAAGTAAAATCAAACGAATAGACCGAATAAAGAATACGCTATTAAATCATATTTCGACAAAAAAAAGTCCTACGTTCAAGCTATAAAACATTTATAATTGAAACGTCCGAATGAAAATGATTTAAAAAATTGGGGTTTTCAATATTTATTTTCCCAGATGTTTACATAAAAAATTCTCAATTAAAAGTAGGGTCCAACCAAGTTCAACAATCATGAGGTGAAACGATGAGGCGACAAGATGTCTACCAAGCAAGTCATTAGAAGGACTCTCAAGTCTCAATTCTGTTTTCAAGTCAGGATTTTTTCAGATTTCAACGACCTTTTTGAAAATTCCAGGTCCAATAAAAAACAGGTTTTTTTTACCAATTTTGAAAAAAAATCAGGACTTTCTGGCAATTCTGACAAAAAACAAACCTTTTTTGGGTAATTAATAAAAACATTTGGACTTTTTTGGAAGTTTTAGTAATAAAGTAGATTTTTTGGAAATTTCAAAACAAAAACAGAACTTTTTGGTAACTAACAAAAAAATTTGGAATTTTTGACAGTTTTAGTAAATTGCTCAATTTCGCTGATTTTTTGGAAATAAAATTACAATAATTTCGGTCATGCCATTTCAATAAATTGCAGATGTCAATTTTCTGTAATTTTCAGAGACGAAGAATGAAAAACGTAAACGTTTAATATCACTTTTTTTCATTTTCTTAGTTTAAAAAACAAAAAGTGTTGAAAATTAGACCAGAAAAATGAAAAACACTGACTGAAAATCCCCTCCCTCTACCCTTAAAAAGGAATTTATTCGACTCAGAATTTCTCAATCAAATGAACAGAATCATCATTACCCAGACTATACTCATCGGTACTCCGACAAATTAACTTTAATCATTATTATCTCGAAATTAATAAAAATATCTTGAAATTATTCGACTCTTTTCATATAATTTTTTCATAATTTCTGCGTTTTTAGCTACATGCAGTAAGGCCATGCAATAAAACATTCGCAAATATTAATTTCAATTGAAGGCATTTCCTTCGATAGCAACTAGGTATTTATTAATAGATCCTATATACTAATGAAACTGAAACCGTGAATCCTACCAATTACAGTAAATTAACCGCAATTATTTTTTTCTCCAATTTTTCAGCGGAAATGAATCCATTATACTTGATTTAGATACATTTATAGCTACAATGAAACCACATACTGCTGTATATATGTACGTAAATCCAGACCATACGTATAACTTTTTTTTTGTGCACAGGCACTTCGAGTCTTTTATTCACAAAGAATTCACATTTAAATAGCACTTCGGCATTTTCCCCTCCTTTAAATCCAGTTTAATCCGATTTTGGGTTTTATATGTACTTCTTTTTAATTTAAATTCAAAATTTTCATTACTTATTGTTCGCAAATTGCTTACATAAAGAAATTCCATTAGAGCAGAGGTAATTGAAATTTGAAAGAAGAAAAAAACAGAAGTTGGTAATCAGAACGACACAGCGTGACACTTTCAAAACCAATACCTAGTATTCTCGAAGATGAACAACAATTCAATTTCTGAAAAAATCCTCTCTACATTTTCCAACACTTAATTACGTACTCGAATCATTCTGAGTAAGTGTATTAGAAGTGGGATGACGGAATAAAGGGAATATATCTAACGCTATAAGTAAGTATTTCCTAAAAAAAACAAATTTTCGTATCAATGCCTATCTAATCACAGTGGTCTACATATATGTAGTACGAGTACTTATATGTATCGTCATACTATTAATCCAGACAAATTCACTCCAAATGACGTCAACGTTTACATTCGAAACACATCGGTAAACATTACATATATCGCCTATCGGGTGGTTGGTTCGGTGGAAAAGAGAAAAAAATGAGGTGATGTAGGAAGGAAAACCAGCGAAGAGCAAATTCGCAAACATTTCAATTTCCTTTCCAATAAACATCTCTCGTATACGATGCCAATCATTCTTAGAAGTTCGAATACACTACGAATGATAGAATAGACTACGCGAGTAAGAACAAGAAGTAGTTTCGGGGCTGTATACGCCAAATTCCAAATCAAACTTGATGGTTTTCGCGCCTTTATAAAATTACATCGTCGAATTCGAATTTCCTCCTGCCAAATGTACCTAACCTTTGTATCTATAGGTAAAGGTATTGAGGTACCTATAATTTTTGCGTTGATCTCAATATCTGCGATGCACATCATCGCAATAGGTAGGTTTCAGCTGACGTAAAATAAAAAATTAAAACTGATGATTTTTTTTTTACCGAATTACGTACTCTATCTCTAATGTGAATATGTGTACTCAGGCTGTTATATGTACGAACGTATTACGCATCATAACAGCATGATAAATACAATATTATTTGAAAGTAGAACATATGTATACGATGAAATATATTCATACGTAATGGAATATTGTACTCGTATACGTTTACAATTTATGCACAGGCGGGCGAACGCATAGTTTAACTGTTTATTCACCAGTTACGAGTACATATTTCGCAAACGGCAATTACCTACCTGTAAAAACTCGATCCGGCCCACGAACCGCTGTATTTTTATTTTTTACTTTGATACAGAGGTGTATCATCGCTAGCATCATTACATTCATTACAATACTTTGTAGCAATAATGGCAGTTCGTATCTTTTACCAAACCTGCAAAAAAATTTTTCAGTTTTAGTATCGATTTCTACGACTACCTAATTCATACAAAATAGATATTCTTACTGTTAAGGGAAAAAAAGAGAGAGAAAGGAAAGAGATAAAGAAAGTACATACTGGAAATGTAGTTATAATTGAAATACTGCAGTACCAACTTGGAGTGAAAAGTTGAATTTTTAAATTCAATTAAGTATGTACCTAGTGAACTAAAAACATAAATTTTTGCAAATTCATCTTATAACCCATGCATCTGAACCACCGTTTCAGAAACTGGAGGGATATGGTGAGCACATCACCAGGCAAGCATTGAAAGAATGAAGAGGATCTCTGTTGGCAACGCTAGATTCATATAAACAATCAAACCTCCAGTATTTAACTATGTATGTAGTATGTAGATAACACCACATTGATTGCAATATATAGGGCAGATATACCTGAATTAATCTAAAGAATAAAGACTGCAAGTGAGGAACTTGGGCTCTACATCCATATAGCATAGCCCAAACCAGAACCGACGCAGATCTCGAAAACCAAAACCATTTTGTTTCAGTTCTGGACTTCCGGGATTGTTTTGCGTTCAAAATTATATCGGTTCCAGGATTTTTTGGTTTTGAGATCAAGAAAAATAACAATTTTGGTTTCGGGACAGATTTTGGGATTGGATTAACTTTGAATCCGGATTTAATCAGTTCCAGTTTCAGGATCGTTTCAGACCCACAGCTCTGATATCCTGGGGATCTTGTATCTACAGAGTTATAAAAGTTATAAAAACATCTAAAAAATGTTGTTTGGCGTCTTTCAGAATTTTATAAAAATTTAATAACTTTGGTGAAATTTTGAGTTATTGAGAAAATTTCCTTCGACTGGTCGATCTCATTAATCCTAAAGTAAAACCTAATTTGATTAAATTTTTTTTTTTTTTTTGAATAAATATTTGGAATTAGACTACATATTAGACATTTTCAATGTAATACCGTAATACTTATGATAATTGACAGGCTAACCAACAACTAACCAGATATCCAATCAAAGTTGTGAAGTGATTCTCCTACCTAGTAGGTACCTTGGATCAATCATTGAGAACCCTGGTGACTGGTGAGTGTTAACATTTAGATATGATTTGTCAATGCTGCCAGCTTACAAGAACTGTGATGACTCGTTCGAAACAAGTATGGAGAAATTCAGAGATAAACAGAACCCTTAAAATTTGACTGGTTAACGCACTGGTCTTCTAAGTGTTCCTATACCCATCAGAGACTTGGACTATTCGCAAGGGAAATTGGTGACAGATCAACTTGATGGAAATGTGATGCTGAAGGCTGGTGCTGAGAGTCCCTTGGACAGCAAAACGAACTAATGCCTCAATACTCAGAGAGATTTGTGTGGCATGTGGCCAAACAACTATCTGTGGTGGTCCTTGGCCAGCAGAGCAGAGCTGTGTGCTTTATTAATTTTGGGATTGGATTACAGTTTTGAGATTGAAATTAATTCATTTCGGGATTGGAATTGTTTCGGGATTCGTCCTTCTGAATTTTCATTTCGGTTTTGGGATTTGTTTTGGGATTGAAAAAATTGTTTCAGTTTCAGTTTTGGGATTTTCATTTCAACCAATTTTAAGCCGAAATTGACTAATGGACCCTGCAAGGAGTCTAAACATGGGATGTTTTGACATGGGGAATCCCATGATGTAATTGAAGGGCAGTTTTCCAAAAAGCAATAAGTCAAAAATTATGATTTCGAGATAAATTACGTTTTTAGTCCCCATTCTAAGGAGTGATGCACTTGGAGAATGCCACCTATCCTGCATGTTGTATTGAATCTACCTCAACATGTACATGTTGCTTTTATGGTGTAACTCGAGTTCGCAGCGCTTCTGCAGCAGAAAAAGTAAACTGACTTATCGCCTTTTGGAAAAACAATTTTTCATGTTTTTATTTATACGAGAACCAGTGTTGCAAATCGATGTAAGTCAACTCTAATTCACAATACAAAATTATATGACCAAACAAATTGATTACAAAAAATGCTATCTGTATTTTTAACAAAAATTAAGTATTACAATACTATCAATTGAAAAAAATGATTTTTGATTTCAAAAAAATCTTACCACTATTTTGGCAATAAAATCACCAACAAAAAAATTTTGATTGAAAAAAAAATTTGTTACCTCCATTTTAGTGATAAAATTGACAAAAATTAAGCATTTATCTACAGTACTATTATTTTAAAAATGTTAATCTGCATTTTGGCAATAAAATAGAAACAAAAATTAAGTACATATTACAGTACTATCCATTAAAAAACAATGTTCACAGCTCTACTTTGGCTACAAAATTAACAAAAACGAAGTAATCATGACTTATTGTGTTTTGGAAAAACGATTGCAATCCGCAAATTACAGAAAAGCTGAATTTCGTGTAAATAAATAGATTTGATTATCAAAAAAATTGACTTATTCCCTTTTGGAAAACTGTCCTTCAATTAGTTTAACGTTTTAAATGCATATTTTGCTTAATTTGTCAGGCAATTTTTACTATAATCTGAATGATGATTGATGATAAATGATGTAAAATGACAATTGAAATAAAATCGCGGAAAAAAGGCAAAAATTGAAATATTTAAACCGAAATGATTCTGTTTCAGTTCTGGGATTGTTTTGGGTTCAAAATTATAACGGTTCCAGGATTTTTTCAGTTTTGGATCAAGAAAAATAACGATTTTGGGATTGGATATGAATCGGGATTTAATCAGTTCCAGGAATAACAAAAAACTGATTTATTTGAAAATCAAAAATTTTTGGGAAACATGCTCAAGGTCATTGAAAGAGGACCCCAAGACACAATTTTTAGCATTATTTAGAAAAAAAAATATTCACTTGCGGCTGCGCTGTTGCTGCCTAAACAAATGGGACTTGGATCCTTTCAGTTTCAGCACTCAATCGCCAAAATTTCTTTTGAAATTGCTCGGGCACGAATGGTGCTTGATTCTACATCTAAGTACATCACCTTAGACTGCTATCTTGTTTAAATTGACCAAAAAACCCTCGAGGTATAAGACTTTTTGCCGAAGTTGTTAATTTTTTCGTCATTTTTCAGTACAGAGATGAACTTAAATTTCAAAAAATGGTCTTCTCAAAGATGATAGTTATTTTTCAAGGAATTCAAAAAATTTAACAAAAAAGTCATCAATGCGGATCCGGCCCTTTTCTACAGCCAAGTACCACTTTCCCGGCAGTTTCGCAGAAATCTTACATCACCAGTCGATCCGCCGTACTTTGAAGCCCCCATATCCGTGAAAAAAAATTTCCAAAAATGTGACTTGGTCCCTTTCTGTTCCCACCACTGATTCAATTGATACTTTCATAGCAGTATAAAATCAACATCGCTAATTTTGACCAAATTTGATAAACCTTCAGGGCTGCTAGCCCAATTAAGTTTAGGGCCAGGGCCAGGTTTTGGGCCAACTCTTGTAAAAATTTAGGTTTTGATTTGAGTGCTGCAAAGAGGTTTTGTGCTGGTTAAGTGCCAGTTTTGGGTCAAATTATCTCTTGTTTTCAAACGAGTTCTATGCCTATTTTCAGTCATTTTACTTATTAAAAAAAGAACCAACTTATTCAGAGAAGTTATACAAGAATTTATCCTCAATGTAGAAAAAAGTTCAAAAAACAATTTTGAGAAATTCATTCTGAAAAAAATGATTCTACATTCCCAAAATACATAAATATAATTGCCATACAACTTCAGTTTTGGAGTTGGGAAGGGAAGATTATCACTTCTGACCTTTTCCTCATTAAACCCTTGAAAGAAGTGGGAACCCTCCATGAAACGATAAAATCGCCTCAATTAGACGAAAGCAAAAAAATTTCGTAGAATTTTAAATTAAAAGGAACAAAATTAATTTAATCAATCACGTAACTTCGTTTACACCATATTTACAGCTCCCTCGATTTTAAATTAAACTAAAAGATGAACACGACCTATTTCGTAGTACATTACCAACTCCATAAATTCGGTTATAATACAAATCATGTCTATTTACGATACCGAAGGAAATGCGAACGACGTTCAATATTGAATAAATTTTACCCCTTACAAATCTCAGAGTCGACAAACCTACTAACACTAGTGCAGTTTGACTGCATTACTGGAAACGTATAGAAGGTAGTGAACCGTAACAGGCACACCCAGTATGGCATAATTTTAGCAAATATAATATGATGAAAAATGTACCATTACTAAATAAGACTTCTCTCAATTCGATCGCCATTTACGCGTAAATTACCTACACCCTTTTCCCCATTCAATACGAGTTTAACACATTCGCGACAAAAAGGGTAGGTACGAGTATTTCGAAAATTATGTCGAAAAGGGCATCGCGTCGTAAGCTGTGAAAAATGACTCATTATTGTGACGTCTTGTATCGCCAAATAGGTCATGAAAATTTCACCAAATGCGCCATACTTTTGGCATTTTGTAACATAAAACAAGAACCAAAATGTGCGCGCTCGATCAAAATGTCATCAGTATAGGCTATGGAGTTTTGAAAATTATATACGAAGAAAAAAAACTTCACCTTGTTATTATTAAAGCTTTACATGTTTTTTTTTTTTTTTATAAAGTAGGTAATGCAAAAAGTTCACACGAAAACTAGAGAGTTACTCGAGTGATCTTTTTTTCTTCTCTCCAGCGTGTAATTACATTCGAGTGTGTTCGTTCATCAGTAACACAACGAAGAAAAACTTCCTCCTGTTTGTTTCTTCATCCTCATCGACGCTCGGGTATATTTATATGTAATACTTTCTCGATAACAAAATTTCAACGTTATTTAATTTTTTTGCTGAGTATCTATCGCTGTTTTTTTTTTTTTTTTTTTTTCATAATTTACACCGACGACATTGACGACAAGACGAAGACGAGTAAGCAAACGCCGTCGTCAACGTAAAAATTATTTTTATAAGCAATCGGAGACGGGAAAAAACCTCAAGATTCTCAACAATAAGTACTACATAGAGTTTGATGAGGAAAAAAATAACACAAAAACGAAATAATAATAAAGCACGCGATAATCGTAATAATAAGGATACGTTGGAGAAATTTTAATCAGCAACGTGATAAATTTCAAAACAGCACGCAATCAAAAGATTATTTCCATCGAGAGGGAAAAATTTACAAATAAAAGAGAATAGTTTCGCTCAATTTGCAATTTTAAAGCGAAGATTTTTCACTTCATAACTTTTGAACCGAGCAGAAGCTGATGCCTCGTGCTTCGTTCATTAGGATGTCTAATACAGTTGATTATTCGAAGGAATTAAATTTTAAAAAATCATCACATCGCTCAAACGCCAAGGTAGGTAGTAGGTAAACTTTTAAAACGGAATTAATTTCGAAATAAATTAAAAAAGGTCCGAAGCCTCGATTTTTCTCTATTGTTGCCCTGTTTATTAAATATTCTGGCTACAGGCCTGTTTCGAACATGTAGTTTTGTATAGTTGATCGTGGTAACCGACTAGATGTTTGAAACAGTTGTTTTTAAACTCTTTCCTATTGCATTTAAATCATAAGTACACAAAAGATGTTGTTATCCTTCCGCTTGAAAAAAACAAAAAAGTAGGTAAAATAAAATTTTCAAACCTTTTTCTGCGTAGTAATTACGCTTACAAAGGTTTCAGAATTTTTCATCCCGTATAAAAGCGTTTTTCCCTCCTAATTGTAAGTTTCTAACTGCTGTACTGCAATTAGCATTACGTGTCTATTGTTTGAAGAATTTCCTTTTCGAGACGATTTTCCGACTTTTTACACTCGTTTTCTGCGATACATTTTGTATGGCTTGCAATACTTACGCATTTAATATGCGAACGAGTTTTTGCAGCTCGAAAAACTTTCTAGGTCAATTTGGTAAAATTTTGATTCTTTCCCATTTTTGACTCGAGATATTCAAAAAATCGCAAAAAATTGAAAAATACACGTTGGCACCTGAAATTTTAGTAGGTGATTCAATATTTTGCACACTCTTCCAAATAGCCTTGTCAGATTCAAGAAATTTTGAATAGACTTCTCGTTTTAAAAACCATGCCCAAGCGAGGGTGAAAGCTATTGAAAATTTGTATATCAAAAGGCATAAAAACGATGTTTTTCGTGAGAAATTTATTTTTTGGCTTTAAAACTTGATTTTTTAAAAAGAAATTTCTATCTTGATTTCAAAAAAGAAAACAAGTCTGAGTGAAACGAGGGCAATCTCCAGTAGGTTTTATGCCTCCCGTAGGTTTTGTGATTGGGAAGATGAGGGCGAGATCAGATGAGAGTTTAGCTTTGTGATGTGGCTTGATTTTGATGTACGCTGTCACACATACTACAACCATGATGTCATAGTGAGGCTTACATACCTTACCATATTTTTTATTCGTAGAGTGTCTGGTACTGCTACAGTTATACTCTGGCTGTTTGAACCACATATTGATAGGTGTTCACATCCACGAGTGTTGCCTTTACTTGTGGGATAATATGTGTATCCTTGTACCATATTAGCAAATGACCTGCAACAGGGGCCTTCAGGGTGCTGGAACTCACCATCCATCTATTCCATCTCAATTTTGACAACCCGTTGATTTACTTATAAATGTGAAGCGGACTATAGGACAAATATAAGAGTGCCTTGCCTAACCAAGCCTGTGAATCCACTTGGTGCTATACTATATTGTTGTGCTATACAGTATGCTCTAGATAACTCAAAACTCTTCAACTTGAAAACCTCTATTAGCTGAACCAACCTCCATTCCCCTTGAAATCTCTGTAACACTCGATGTTAACTTCACTTGGATAAGTCGAAATTGACTACACCAGGGTGTCTACCAAAATTTAATTCTCAAAAATAGCGACTTTTAGCGACTTTTTTTCGCGACTTTTAGCGACTTTTTTTCAGTTAAAAGTACCCACCCCCCCCCCAAAAAAAAATTTCCAACGAAAAAATTTTTTTTTCAACAGTTCCCACACCCAATTTTTCAACAAAAAAAAAATGGGATTTTTCAATAGTTCCCATGTAACATGAAAAAAAATTTATGAAGAACCTTTTTTCGCGACTTTTTTTCAGTACCCCCCCATTTTCTAACGAAAAAATTGGGTTCCAATAAAATTTGCACTTATTGGGTGGTGGGAGGGGGGAGGTTTGGACAACTTTCAATAGTTTCCATGTGACATAAATAGTCATCCAAATTTTCGAGCTTTTCTTTTTCCTTTTCCATCTACTTAACTTTCTTCAGTTCTAAAATTTCAATTTCTTCGATTGTTCTTTTTCTAGTCATTTCAACCACTAATTTTTCTTTTTGTTTAAGCGAGAAGTTCATTCTTTCACTTCAAAACTTTGAAAGTTGAATGATATTTTTTCAGAAATTTCGATGTGTAAAAAGAAAAGAAAACAAGCCCGAACGAAGCGAGGGCAAAATCTTTTGAAAATTTGACTTTTGAAAAGTAAAAAAACACGTTTTTCTTCCATCACGGGCCCTTTCTTTATTGTCGGACCCTCCAGAATGAGCGAGTCCTAGGTAAACTCTCCTCTTTTCCCCTCTCGACGGTCCTGCTCCTCCAGCAATCTAACAATAATTTCCAAAATATTACAATAGGTACATATTTCTAAAAATACACCTACATGGCCCGTACGAACCGAGCCAACTGAGGGCAAAAGCACTGGTAACACGAAAATTCACAATTCTCCAGAAGTGAAAAAATATCATTTTTAATGTGAGAAGTCAATTTTTCTATCATCAAGACTCAACGTTTGGCTAAAGAAAACGAAATAATATGCCCGAGCGAAGCGAGGGCGAAAGGTTTTGAAATTTTGAATTTTTATGATTATTTAAAATGCTAATTTGGCAGTAGCATTAACATTGAATAATAATACGAAAAGTTTTTAAAATTTAAAGTTTGGACAATTTATAGCGACTTTTTGGTATTTTTGGCGAAAATCGCGACCTTTTAGCGACTTTAGCGCCCTATTTTCAAAATCGCGACTTTTCGCGACTTTTTACGCTATAGCGACCTGGTAGACACCCTGTACACAAACCAGTTGTAACTTGAAGCTAAACTTAGCCGAAAATAGCTAGAAAGCCTCTATAAGTAGTACATTGTTGGGCATTTACCTCTATAACTCGAAAATTTTAATTCATACTTCTGTCTTTTATGCACTTACACATCGTAGTTGTAACTCAAAGCTAAGCTTTTGCCAAAAATAGTGAGAAAGCCTGTATAAGTCGTACGTCGCGTTGTCAGGCGTTTACCTCTATAACTCGATTATTTCAACTCATACTTCTATCTTTTATGCACTTACATATCTCTCAATTCATTCATTTTGTAAGACCTCTTTAACTCGAACACTCTCAAAATCTAACCTGCATAACTTGAAACTGATTACCTCGAAAACCTCTATAAGCCAAATGAATGACCATTCCCCTGGTATTTTGAGTTATTGACAGCATACTGTATTACTTTGTATATCTACCATGCTTGAAACTAATAAACATGTTGACGTGTCTATGTCTCAGATACTCTTTTCCAGGTAATACTGTTTGTCTGTGACATGGTGTCGTTTGTAGCAGTACCAACAAACCTTTCCCTTCTGCCTGGAGGCAAGACACCGCTAGGCAGTACTTCAGTAGCCAAGCCACTGAGCAGGGCTTGCAAACCAAAACCGAAACCATAACCAAAACCCACAAAAACCGATTAAAATTGAGGAGCTCATTGCAAAAGTAGCCCTTGTCACATGAACTTTTAGACCCTTTTTACTCGATTGCACCTATTGCCAACTGCGGAGATCATGTTGTAATAATGAAATGACCGTCAAGTTGGTCTACCCTGAGTAGCCCTGAGAGGAATTGCTTTATAGAGTTTACATTCATGATACTGGGTACGCTCAAGGGAGAGCTTTGGAGATTGCATAGGTTCATGTGACAAGGGCTACTTTTGCAATGAGCTCCTCAATTGCTCAACACCAAAACCAAAACCAGGATCATTATTTTCCAACAACTGAAACCAAAACCAAAACTGAAACCTGGAGCTTTATTTTCTCAAATTCAAAACCGAAACCAAGAGCGTAACCGATTGAAAACTGAATTGGTTTTAGTTTAGGAAATTTTCAGGCAATTAGCCTAATTATTAAATACATTTTTGGTAGAAATAAAGTAAAAACTGGTGCTAAACGTGAAAAGGCCTGCAAGCTAAAAAAAGTTGACAAATTTGGCACTGCCAAAGTGTCAATTTCTAGTCACATACACAAAATATTTTAAAAAGTGAAAAGTGATCACTTTCTTGGCTATCTTCCCTCTAAAAAATGGAGAAAAAAGGAAAACACTGAAACCAAAACCGAAACTGAAACCAAAATTGAAACTGAAACCAAAACCGAAACCGAAACAGATTCCTTTGAAATAAAACCCTTTAAGCAAAACTGGACCGAGAGAGATAATATTTTAGAAAACCTAAACCAAAACCAAAACCGAGAGTGATGTCTATCTGGTTTTCAAGCCCTGCCACCGAGTGGGGCCCCTGCTCCTGACCATCTCTGCTGTCATCCTGAACAGAATTTGTGCAGGCTCCTTTCCATCCTAGTTTAAGATTGTATGTTTTCATATTTAAAAAAAAAAAAAAAAAAATTGGAAATGTATTAATCTGTCAGGGACATTTGTTTGATATTGTAGCGATGGTGTGAATGGTTTTTTTCAGAGAGGTGTGTGTGGGGGTGGGGGTGCAAAGTTTTGTGAGAGATCTTAGTAGGTATCTTAATGTTTGCCGGGGTCACTTGCTTGAAGCTTGACAACTACAACCCTTCCACAAAAAAAAGGGCAAAAGTCTTTGAAAATGTTTGTGTCAAGAAGTAAAAAATAACGATTTTCTTTCATCACAGGACCACATCCCCAGACATCCCCAGACTTTTCGGAAGAATGGACATTGGATGGGAGACCCTTTCACAGGAAAATTTTCAAAAAAAAAAAAGAAATTGGAAGAAAAGTTGTACACGGAAGTATTTTTCATTTTCAATCAAAATTATAAAGAAAAAACAATACAAAAATGAACACATTAATGAATTTTTTCATGTTTTCATTTCCTTTTGACTAAATTTACTACTTTTTCATTACTTTCACTACCTGTTAGATACTCTGAAAAAACATATTGGTGTCGAAAAGCTCTCAAAACAGGAGTGAAAATCCACTTTTTCAAATCTATGGAAAGGGGTAGCATTTTATTGAAAGAGGCGAATGAAGGAAAAAAGAGAGGGATCATATGCATATAAAACATCAATTTTTCATCAATAGGTACCTCTACTTAAGAAGTGAGGAACTTTTTGTATCTTCGTATCTTCTATTAAGCAGCATTTTTATAACCTGCATCCAGCCATACTTGCGCCAAAATGTACTATTTCCAAGTTTGATCGAGCGCACGTATAAAATTTTGATGATAAAACCCGGCGACACGCTTGCCCATTTAGTATAGATAAATTCGCAGCATTTATCTTCATTTAGATTCTCGTACATACGGAATATGTTTTTATGACCTTTTAACCACTCGCTCATATTATATACAGATGGGAAAATATGTCATTAGTTTTTTCTCATTCTCTCTGATGGCTTTCTATACGTAGAAACCATCCGGGGATACGTTTCAATGGTAAATGGCACAATGTTCGCAAAATATATACGAAATAATTCAAAATATTCGTCGGTATTTAGCAGTCGAGGGAATTTCAAACTAAATGCAAAAAAAAAATAATCAAACCGAGCAGTGTTGCTCTATAGCGAATGCAAAAAAATATTAAATCGAGCTGGGTCGAGGGAGATACTCGTATTATACTATTGAAAATAAGTGCGCTCGGATATGGCTCGTGGAACGTTATCTAGAGATTATTTTAATACCTTCTCTTTTTTTGGAATGAATATACCTACGCGTCTTTTTAATGAACCGAATCGACGAAAAAAATTCAAAAAATCTTGTACGGCGGTGGGGAATTTTTTTCAGTACATTTTCCAGCCTTATTCTCTCGCCGTGTATTTTTTTAATCATTTCGAAGCACATTTTTCGCTGGGCTAGGGCGAAATCCGTTTCGAATATTTTTCTTAATTAAATTCAACGAATAGAAAGAAAAAATTCCCAAAAGTAAATTAATTGTTTCTCAGTTCGGTAATTAATTAAACGCAACAAACCAGCAGAATATACGTGTACGAGATTAACGAAACACTTCGAATGTACCTAGACTTACGCCGACTTTCGTGAACCGTAACCAAAAACATGGAGGAAACCTTTCCGTTTCAGTTGTTCCAAGACAACGGTAGTACTTGTACCTAAGAAAAGAATTATTGTTTAAAATGGGAAAACGTTTTCGATTTATGAAATCTATCGTCTTCTTCTCTTCATACCCCAACTACCATTTTCAGAACTACGATACCAAATTCTGATGCGATAAGATGAAAAATCAAGTACCTACATACCTATCTAAGTTACGTACTTATGTAAGTATTTAATTTTTCAAACAAAAATCTCGTACACCTACCGGCCCAAATATACGTGGATATTCGAGAAGTTATCTTGTGTAAATTTTAATAAAAAGATACGAATGAAAGGTATGTCTATAGCTCGAGTAACGCTTGTTGTTGATTCATAACTTCATGTACACTATACACTTATTACGCTTTGTTAGCTTAGGAGAATTTTTTTCTTCGTCAACGCTACCGAAAGGAAACATGAGTCAAATTGTTCGGAACACAGTATGCCCATATTTCAAACAATTTATTTATCTCCCTTTTCCCGCCCAAGTACTACATATTCAAACCACTAGTCAAATGGATGACGAGTGGTCGACACAGGAAGCTTATTAATCTTATATATGAGACACATTGGCTTAAAATAACCATTCTTGATTCGCCGAAAGTGTGAAATTGCTCGAACAAAGTTCACACCCTGCGAGATTTGGATCGATTTTGATGTCCTTCGATTTGAATCGCGAAAATCTACGTCGAGCTTTGGTCGTTATTATTGTCACTTTCGTTAAGAGAATTTCTTTTTCATTTCCTCTAACAAATGCAGCGTGCACGATATGCGGTGTTCTCGATGGGCAAAAAAGGTCGCTGGGGAGTTGTATATTTTAACCACGGATATGGGAATACTTCGATGTAACAGTTGTAACCGAAAACTCTGCGTATTTTCTTACCAATATACCTTAGTGAGAAATGTTTATACGACTGTGACTAGAGGGCTTTTACAATTTCGGTTTTCGAATAAGAGTACTGGAATTTTTCAAAACAGAACTCGTAGGTGTGAAATTTCATCTCATGATCAATGTTATTCGTTTCAAAAAATAAACAATACTGAATATCATTAATATAAGACGAATTTCATTTTTTTAAAATTGACTATAGACATAAAATTGACGTAAGGTTTCACCAAATCGGAAGTTAAAGTTAGAAAATGTCAAAATTGGAAATAAGTCTGGTGAAATGAATTTTGCTTTCGGAAATGGGGCGACAGCTTAATACATGCACTTTAAGGATCCAAACGTGATTGAAAATTTTTCCATAGGGCACCCTGAAGTTGATATAGCTTACGAAGAGAAAATACAATCTACAGATTTTTTCCAATTAAATAAGCAGGTAATAGAATTTTTAGAAAAATTGAACAAAATTATAAAATAATTCGCTTTGGTATTTCTGAATTTTCAATCTTTTTCGACTTTCGTCACTAATATGATTGATATGATAATTATTCTTATTGGGTTTTTAAATGACAGTTGTTTCCTGAAAATGTTCATGAGTGTACTCGATTTTTAAAATTGCCTGACTCATATAAAAACAACAACACTTATTTATTATTTTCACGATTGGAAAATGACGTGCAGACGAATTATGAAAACGATGACCTCTTTCGCGTTCATCAATTATAGTTTAGAACCGTAGATTTGAATATATCGTGAAAACACAAAGGGAAAAAGAACAAAACACATTACGACGAGTGGCGAGTTTTCGAAAGAGATAGCTTATAACATAACTACCTATTTAAGAAGTCGCTTTAAATATGGAGTTTTCGCCAAAAAATTATTTTGATACATTTTTATGTTTATGGTAGATACCTTTGAGAAGGGAGGGAAAAACATGAAAAATGTCATATTTCGGTTTTTTGTTTTCAAGTCTCAGAACTATTTTTAATGAACTTTCCCATTCATCCCCTTTTTCAAGAGTAGGTACCTACTTAAGAAACTTAATTTTCTTCAATTTCAACGTGCTTCTAAAAAAAGAAGGAAGTTCATTGAAAGGAAATTCACTCGAAATGATTTAAGAACTTCCTGTTGTTATTTCTAGAACTTGGAAGCCAAAATGGTACTCGTATTCTCAAGCAACTCTCTAACCCTTGAAAAAGTAATAGAGCACTGATGCAATGAAAAATTTTTTCCTCGTGAGTGTGAGCTATCTGAGTTATCAAAAAAACAAAACGAAGTGATCTGTTTGAGGGCATTAGATAATTTTTCCTTTAGTGGTCCAACAATGAAATTGAGAAAAGAGATCGAAAAAAAATTTCTCAAGTGATGAAATTTTAAGGCTTTAGAAATCTGCATAGCTGCTTAGAGAAAATTCTCAATTTTCAAAGTGAGTGATGACTAAATTTCAATTTCTTTTTTTTCTTTTTAAATATGTATCATCAATTCATCGTCTAATTTTGCAGTTCAAAGTCTCCCATCGCATGAAAATTCTAGAAACTTGTCCGCGGAATTTCTCACAGATGTCAAAAGGTTAGATGACAAAATTGGTAAATCACACTTTACGTATTTGAGTGAGTCATTTCGAAAACCCCATTCTGAACTTTTAAAAATTTTTCAGGAAATGAAAAAAACTGTTTGGGCGCTTTATTTTCATGGTATAACAGTAAACTTGTGCAGTAATCGATAGGTCTTATCGTTACAAATATTTCTGTACCTTTACCAGAACTTGAAGTTTTTTAGGCTGCGAGCAATTTCATTGTGAAATATGTGGAATTATGGGGTTTTTGAAATGACTTTTTTTTCAACTCTGTAAAGTTACGCAAAATCCTACAAAATCACATAACTCCAATACTCAAAATGATTGTATACGGATTTTCATTCATTTATTGAGGTTATACCTGCAATCTACGATTTAATTAAATTAATGTGATTTGTTTGTCTTATAAAAAAAATGATTTCAAAAACCCCGTAACTCCTGCAGTTATGGGTTTTCGAAATGACAAACGCTGAAATATGCACTTTTGAGCTACCTTCCAACTTTATCAGATAGAGCGCGCAACGCACCATCAGAATCAGTGAAAAACATAAAAACCCCTTAAATGGTGATTTATGGGGTTTTCGAAATTACTGACTCATTTGTAAAATTGGCAGAGAGAGAGGAAGAGATCTAATCAAAATTTTGATTGTGATTGAAAATATTTTGCTTGATATCAAAGGACGACTTTTGTCAAAAAAATTCTCTATGGGAGTCTTTTACGGACAAGGGGAAGGTGGTGGACTTTCCGAAAGTGGAAAGGGAGAGAGATGAACTTTTGGTGTACCTACATGTTTCTTTTTTGATTTTGAACAAATTTTATTCCCTTGAATGAGTTTCTATTTAGTGTAGTTTTGATGAAAATCACAAAAAACTGAATTCGGAGGGTTTTGCGAACATAATTTTTGAAATTTGGGGGTGGGGGAATGAGGGCTCAGATCAAAATTTTTTCAGATACTGAAATGTTCACATAACTCATATGCACAACTTTTATTTTGAAAATTTTTCGATGGAGGCTATGGATACAGAGACAGCATTATTTTCTGGAAAAAAGGATGGACTCTCAGGAGGGGGGGGGGCTCAAGAAAATGACATTCCGGCTTATTATTTTAAACTTCTAATAGGTTTATCGATACCTGGCATCCAACAATTCCACTTGGAAGTTGGAATTGACTACACTACCATGAAATTGGAAAACAAAAATCAAAAGGTTACACCTCAAAACGTCCAACAACACGGAAGAACTTGTGGAGGAAGGAAGGGAGCATCTCTAAATAATCTCTTCTTTCGAACAAATTCGAATACAAAAAATTAGTAGCTTAAACAAGATCGATAACTTTCTGAGCAATATTCAAGTGAAATCAGTTGTCAAAGTCAAAAGTGTTTTTTTCATTGGTTCGTAACCAGAATTTTGAAAAAAAATAAAAATTAATATAAACCAGTCTATGTCATCAAATTTTAGTTTTTTCACAACTCAAAAACTATGCATTCTAGAAAAAAATTAATGTTTTCAAGTTGTTGGAAATTTCAGTCCCTACAACTTTGGTTCTGATCATTTTTCACGTAGAACGCTTTGTTCTGCCTCGAGATTGGTTTTAATTTGAATGAAAAGTTAACACTCAAAACATAATTTCCAATTCCAAGATGAAATATTTTCTCCTTATTTGAGAGCTTATTTTCAAAATATTAGGTATTACACTAAAT
Organism: Planococcus citri; assembly: GCF_950023065.1. Taxonomy (NCBI): domain Eukaryota; kingdom Metazoa; phylum Arthropoda; class Insecta; order Hemiptera; family Pseudococcidae; genus Planococcus; species Planococcus citri. Next base: position 58,393,283 of record NC_088678.1, on the reverse strand, counting down.
GAAAGTACGATATCTAATCTTTGAAATGAGGTGCTTACAAATTCAATCTTTATCTTTTTTTTATCTTCAAAAAAGTATGTAAAAATGAAAATCATGAATCACGTATAGTATAGGTATGCCTCATCTAATTTAAAAATAAGGAGATTTCCGTCCTGTGAAATTTCATTTTTTTTATTTTAGATAGATCCTTATCACTCCAAATGAGTGACGTGATTAGCTTTCATACATGTAAATAAATCTTTGAATATTACAGATAAAGTGGATCTAATTACGCCATATCTGATAGTGAAAGAGCTATATCTAGGTAGAGGTACCTAATGCGATTGCACCGAAATAACTGAAAGATGGGACTGGTCTCAAATGTTAGCATACATACTCCTATTTTAAAAACATTCGGTCTGCCGATCCGCAGATGCTGCTTTAAAGCTCAGTGAAAGCCCTAGAAAGTTCACAATTTTTCTGAATTTTTGGCCGAGAAAACTGATGGCTCAAATTGGTGCCTAAATACTTAAGAGCATTTTTCACGCTGAATCCGAATATAGGTATAGGTCTGCCCTTAAGTGCTGCCAAAGCCTCGCTAGACTGGGTCAAGGGGGGAGCAAATTTTACAAATTTCATGTTTTTGGACTAAATTTAAATTCTCATCAAAAGCTATAAAAATGGGTCAAAAATTATTTTCAAGCAGTTTAACGCAATGTTCTAGAGCTGAGATGATTCTAAGGCACCAAAATTTTTCAAAATTTTCATTTTTTGGGGTAGTAGTGTAAGGGGAATATTGATCAATTCACCGAATATGGCCTTGTGATACGTCAAAATATAAGTTTTTTGGTCCGTAGAATTCAATTATTGCCAATTTCACTCATACCTAATCAAATTATAGGTAGTTCATCAAAATCGAAGTGCTATTGTACGAGTACATATTTCCAAAATTGGAAAAGTACTTCAAATTTTGCAGTTTCAAATTTGGAAAATTGAGCAACATTGAGTTTCGACAAAATGAGATCATTTTTATGCTTTGCCAACCTCCTTACCTTCAAAATTGCAGGAGTTGAGATAAATTGAGATTCTAAAAGATCTTTAGAGTCTTTAATTTCAGACATAGACATGAAAATTCACACAGAGCCAAGAAGTCTGGCGAATAGGGCGAATGAGGCAACACTCGAATCCCATAACATTCCAAGTTGGTACGGTATTTCTTTCGGTAGGTATAAGTACGTGTGAATATTTAGCGAATACGAATAAAATTCGCCATTTTTCAATGAAACCAATTAAAACTATATACTAATATAAAAAGAAAAAAAATAAGTAAGTAATGCATACGAACCAAAAAAGTATACGAAGTGTATTGGCAATCAATAAAGCGAGGCAAACGTATAGGGAGAAGCCTTCGGCGTCGTCTTTCAAATAAATCTCTCGATACTGCGGAATGTATGGAATTACGCCTCCGAAAATCATAATCGCAGCGCTCACCCATCTTATTATTCTTGTGATAGACATTTCGCGCATTTCTTCCATCATCGGTTCCATTATGTAATAAGAAAAATGATGATACGGTGTCGCGTTTGGCTGCTGCTGGCGGTCGATTAGTTCGTATACCAGATTTTGCCATACTGCAATATAAGACATCGGTTCGTTACACATCGATTAATTAACTGAGGTGAAAAAAAAATATTTCGAAAAATACAGCGGACGAGTGCGCAGATATAGAGGTACGAGGGTAGGTAACTATTTCCAAAAATGCATTTGAACTTTAATCGCGATACCACGTCGACGTTCGCAATCGTACACGCGACATGACTAAATTACGTACTACATAATAATGTATAAGATGGAATCTACACAATTGCGTATATGAATTGAAGACTACGAAAAGTACACCTGTTAAAATATCTATATCTATGTACATAATACAATCTAGTAATTCCTACATGTATGATGTTATCGCATAATTGAGTGAAAAAATTCTCAACATTTTCTACTACCTAGGATATACTTCTACGTACGTTTTCTTAAGCGTTATATGTACGAATGTGTGCGTGATTTATCGTCGCAGAGCAATTTCGCAGTAAAAATAGAACCGAGGATGCAAATAAGTATTATACTAAAGTACTACACCGCTATTTCTTTAAGTCAAGTCAAAAAACAAAAAGTCATCATTATCTACCAAAGATATAAGAAGGTAGGTATATTAAACGCGCGCGAGCTAAATTTCGAATAAAATTGCGCGAACTCGATTTTATGCATCGCGTATTTCGCAATTTAACGTACCAATCTACGACAAATTCACGTAGGTAGGTAACTATACCACCGATGCGTTAATTCAATTAACAGCATAGGCTTTCAAATCATCAATAACCATCATCCATCGTGCGACACCAAAGATATAGGATGAAGTTTACGAACACGATGCATGCGAAATTGCAAATCGATTCTGTTTCGGAATTTCGAACGATATACGTATTTTTCAAAATATATCTACTCGTAATTAACCTATACGATTATTTATTAAACTCGCGTAACGTGTATGTGTGGTAAGTAATTAGATCGCTAAGTGCATTATTTGCTGGCTTCGCGCCATCCCTATCCATCGGCTTTCATGTTTAATTTCGTATTATATTTGTACGGGTAGCGTATGTCGCTGCAGTATAATTTGACATGTGGATTAGGAATGCGATACCGAGTCTAAAGAAAAGGAAAAGGGGTAGAGTAGGACGACCTTTTTCAATTTCGAACTTCAAAATGTGAAATCGGAGAGATAAACGACTAAAAATTGTCAAATTACAAGCTGCCATTTATTAGCAGACGAGGATTTAGGCGCGAAAACCAACCGATAGAATAACGTGTTTTCGAATAAATTGCCTATTTTCAAGATTGAAGGAGCTGCGAAAGTTTTTAAAGCTCAATTTAGCAGCATGTTGGAAATTACACGCGAAAAATACTCCCTATAGATGGGATTTTTCCGGACTATGAATAATTTAAACGCGATAAGAGAAGGAAAAGTGATAATACCTACGCGTTATTATATTGCTCATCTTAAATATTACAAAAGTATTATTACGATGGCGGTTTAAAACTCGAAACTTTTTCATAATTTGACGACGCTGCTGTATACGGCGGATCGGCGGGCGGTGGAGAATCATCGAAGATTTAAAATTAATGCGATAGGGACTAATTTTTTTTCCTCGACCATCAAAGTCTTATTTAAAAAAGAGTATTTTTTTTTAGAAAGAAAGAAGGGTGAAATTTCGTATACTCAAGTTGAGAGCACTTGAACTTTTATTCAATTTTTCAGCATTTCGAAATTAAATTTTTCGAGATAATGAATGTTGCATAATTTTTAGGTACATAAATTTAAATCCAAAGTCGTAAAATATGTAGAACTCGTAAAAGTGATTCAAGAAAAGATAGTAAATTGACGAAGTCACCAAAAAAAACACATATTGGGTGTTCAGTTAACAGGTGTTTGAATAATTCACCTGTTACAGCAACCCAAATTACATAAGTGTTAATTGGTTTGCCAACCTTAAAACGTGAAGGGGCAAAGTTCAGGATATTCAGGGTATATAGTATGTATATTCAAAGATTGCAGAACTCCCTTAAATGTTGCAGATTACAGAACTTTGGAATCAACCCGAAAAGTTTTTTTTTTTTTTTAAAAAAGGCAAAAAAGGATAATTGAAATTTTTTAAAAAATTGGCGTTATGTTTCAAAAATTTACAATTTTTTTGAAAACATTGCAAAATTTATTCAAAGTTGACATTTTTTTAGAATTTTTGAACGTTGACCAGATTTGATGCACAATTGGGTGAGTCATCTTCGACTGTTTATGAAGCCATTTTGGTACCACAGTTCTCACTTCTCAAATTAGAAAGTTATAAAAGATAAGGCAGCACCAAGGTTTTAAATTTGAAAAATAAATAAATACATCCTCTTAAATTATGTACTTAGTAAGAATCAAAATGTTAAATCAAATTCAACCTAATTTTCTTTGGAAGGAAGGAAGGAAGGAAGGAAGGAAGGGAAGAAAGCAATACTTAAACAAATGCAGTTCATTTTGATTCCAGGATAGGAAATGGGATCACTCACAAAATCCAGTTCAAGGTCTCAAAAGTTTATTTCCATCGATTCTATATTTTGATTTTTCTTTCTCCAAACTACATGGTCATCTCAGACGAAGACATTTCAAACAGGGTTGTACATTTTAAAACACGTTTAAAACAAATTTAAAAAAACAAAACTGTGTTTTAAACAAAATTTTAATTATTGTGTTTTTTCAACTTCAATTTCCTAAAGGGGGGGGGGTCAGTTTCTCGTTGAAAAAAGAAGTGGAATTGAATGAACTGCATTTTTAGATTTTCATTTTTCTCCTTGTACATTTTTTTAGACAAATTTTAAATTTTGTGTTTTGATTTCAATTTTTCAATATTTCTTGAGCCTTATAGCTATTTTATGACGTCACATCTTAAAAATTGATGATTGGATAACAGATATTTGAAAAACTGTATTCAAAACAAATAAATTTGTGCATACTTAATTTTAAACGAAAAAAACTGTTTGTTTTGTCTTGTTTTTTATTAACACATTTTTGTACAACCCTGATTTCAAATTACAACGAAATTCACTCAAAGATTATTTATTTAGGTTTGGTTCGGATTAAAGAGGTTCAACACTTAACTGGGCTGGAAAACTGTAACTAAAAGAACTGAAACTGAAACTAAAAAAACTGAAAAATAAAAATTGAAACTGAAATTTTTTCAGTTTTTCTTTCTAGTTTTTATTCCCTTTTTTTGGTCATTTTTCCTCTTTCTCTGCAAGTTTATTCTTCAAATTCAAACTTGAACTTTCCTTCCTTCAACTCTCAAGGCTCACATAACAAAAATGTCCAAATTTCGAATTATCAAATACTGGCATTGGCGAGGAAATACAATTTTTTTACGCTTTTAGATAAAAAAATTGAAAATTAAAAAATGACATCTCTTTCTGTATCTTTACTCATTTTTTCATCGCAACAAAGAATGAAAAAACTGAAACTGAAACTGAAAAAAAAGGGAAAAAATGAAACCAAAACCGAAACTGAAAACTAAATAAATTGAACACAAACACTGAAAATTGAAATTTGAAAACTGAAACTTTCATTTTTTGTTTCTCCAGCCCTATAATAATGGTTTAAGTGGGGATGACCTTGACTCGAAATTCGCAGATGCTCAAATTTTTGGAAGAGGGGCAGAGGGAAGAACGAAAAAGGTAGAAAAAAAGGTCAAAATAAGATTCAATCAATCGATCGATAGAAAATCAAATCAAAAGTTGCTCGTTATACCCAAAAATCAGCCTCCTACAGTAATTTAAATGAGAGAAAATCAGGTTTTCATATTTTTAGACCCACATAAACCTTGTTTCACACCCTACCTTTGGGGCTAAAATTTGGCATGTACATTTGTAAGATACCCTTGGGCCTTGAATGATGTCCAATTGTCCATTTTGAGGGTTCGACTTTTCAACCCCTCCCCGCCTCTTAACAGCAATAAAAAAAGTGGATTTCCGCGATTTTTTTAGTAGTTCTCGATATTTTTGCGTCATTTTAGACCATTTAGATCATTTTTGTAATGTTTAAAACGTATTTTTTGTAACTTTTTTCCCGTTTTATTATTATATATATAATAATTATTATTGTACCTTTTACTTTCGAAATTTGAACTTATCAGCTTTTCAGACGTACCTACGTAAATCTTTTATTTCCCTTTCGACTTCGCAATATTGCCACATACGTCGAGGTTAAAAACAATAATTTTCATGTTATCAGTCGAAAGTTGGCACAAAAAGTAACTGAAAAATGATATGCACTTGAAATCTACTTCGTTTTATTTAATAATTAGGCATAGCCCGCTTACGTATCTACTATAATATTTTTAAATTATTATTTTTTTTTAAATACGAGTTACCTCGATGGATCTTATTTTCAAATATTGCACCATGTAAAAGAACTTAATTTCGAATAAATGGTCATTTAGATGAATACTTTTTTTATATGCAATCTTTCAATCATTTTTTTGTGAATTTCTCATCGATCCAGTTCAGACTGGGGTGAAAATCTCAACAATTGACAACCCAAATACAAATTATTCCACATCAATCAAATTACGATTAAATTACTATAATTTTACTACGCATTGCTATTGATTTTTCACATTCTAAGCGCGAGCACATAAAACGTAGGTATTTTTTCGAAAAACAATGAGAAAAAAATTATTAAATTATTTGTACTACATGTATCAAATCTACCTTTTACAATTCGATGGAAAACGTCTATTTTAAGGTGCACTTATGTACTTATCACATCAAAGATAAAGACTCAGAAGGAAAGCAGAAATTCAAAAGGCAAACAATCACAAAATTCTTCTAAATACGTAAATTGTTTGACGCATTGGTAGGTAATTTTATTATAAATGAGTACTTAAAACATGCCAATTTCACAATTCGTAATCGTAACAAGGAAGTACATACAGGGTGTCCCTCCATGATGGTTCTTGGATGACGGGACGTCAAAATTGCCACTCAAAATCAAAAACAAAGATTTTTCATGTGAGTAAAATTCAGGCCCTTCAAATCCTATAGGGTAAGCAAAAATGCGTTTATTTATACTCGGGATGTGTTGCCTAGGTTATTGGTGAAAGAGCGTTATTCGGTGGCGGAACACCCTGTAGTAGGTAGTACCTATAAGCGAGTAATCGGAATTCAAGCGAAACATTATGAGAATACACTTCTCAATGTCATCGAATCGTATATTTTAAAACAAAGTTACTTCGATAAGAATAGATAATTATTTTTCATTTGATTTCAAAAGCAAGAAAAAAAAAACTTATCAACGTTCACACGTAAGCCTCGAGTAGGTATTCTTTTTTTCCCCATTCATTTCAGGAAGACTTTTCGAGCGAGAAATTTCGAGGATTCGAGATTACCTAGTTGGAATTCAAAAAATTGTAATTAATATTCATTACATACGCAATAAAATTTTACGCGTTTTAATGGTAAACTATAAGAAATAAAAATTATTGTTTACTTTCAACGATGACGTAGCGATTGAATTTATCAGAATTGAAGCGAAGGCCTCTCAAAGCTTCGCAATTTTATACACTACTGTAGCAAGTTTCTTCAGCTTGCGAAATTCCAACGGAATTATTGTTATCACGTATCTATGATACAAATGAGCATTTTTGTAGTATGTAAGTTGCTACGTATGTAAGATTACGACGGAAACTTATAACAATGATAATTTCACGGACATTTATGTAACATTGAATGCAAACTCATCGGTTTAGCACATTACGAGAAGTAGATTTGTTATTACTTATTATTAGTATTTTACGTTGAAAAAGCAAAACAAAAAAATGCACCGAGGTATCAGATATGCATACGTTGACGTAATTTACTCGGACTTATTTGTATTTTTTATACTTGTATAGAAGCGAGAAATTTATTTCGAGTAATCACATGCACGAATTTACATAAAAAATTATCAAATATGTAATCGATAAAGTAATTAGCGCGTATTGATAATACGAAAAGTACGTTCGACGAGTTCAGCATTTTCCGGAATTAACAAATTACGATATGGCCTCTCGAAAGTTTTGAAAATTTACTTTGGAACACTGTTCGAAAATTCTGCTCTTCCATTTCCCTTTTTTTTTTGTTTAATCGTTTCACTCTGGAAATACCATTACCTACCGTACAATTTAACGTAAATTTAAGAGCAATTAAAATTTCATTTTTCAACAAGAATAGGCCTAGGTCATGGTCAACTTGTAAAGTGGAGTTTTTATAATGCCATTTTCATAATATACAACTTGAACTTGGACTTGAATATAGTACCTAAGAAATATTTGATAATTTTTTTTCAAACCCAATCTAGTATTTTCGAAAACTCGTACAATTTTTTTTTCGAATTTTTCCATCAAACTCCTATAAGTACGGCTGAGATCTCTTTTGAGAAGTTACTTGAGAGGCCCAATTTTCATTTTGCGCATTCGTGTTTCGAAATTCTCAAGAGATTTTTTATTGGCTCACAGTCAATGCTTTTGAAGAAAAAATTTGACAACAATGTAAAAAAAATTGCAACATTTTACAAAACGCAATGTTGAAAAAATTGCAACATTTTTCAAAACAATGCAAAAATTGCTCAAAACAATGCAGCAGCATTGTTTTTAAATCTATGAGAAAAATCATTTCAAAATCTCAAATTTTTGATAAGTTGCTACATTTAAAAAACAATGCAAAACATTGCAGCATTTCTCAAAACAATGCAAAACATTGCAACATTTTTCAAAACAATGCACAAAATGCAACATTTTTCAAAACAATGCAAAAATTGCAACATTTTTCAAAACAATGCACAAAATGCAACATTTCTCAAAACAATGCAAAAAATTGCAACATTTTTCAAAACAATGCAAAAATTGCAACATTTTCCACACAATCCGGCAGCATTGTTTTTAAATTATTGTTTTGTGAAAAATCATTTCAAAATCTCAAATTTTTGATAAGTTGCAACATTTAAAAAACAATGCAAAAATAAAAAATTGCAACATTTTTCAAAACAATGCAAAAATTGCACCACTTTTCAAAACAATGCAAAAAAAATGCAACATTTTTCAAAACAATGCAAAAATCGCAACATTTTTCAAAACAATGCAACATATTGCATTATTTTTCAAAACAATGCAAAAAATTGCAACATTTTTCAACACAATGCAGCAGCATTGTTTTTAAATTATTGCTTTGTGAAAAATCATTTCAAAATCTCAAATTTTGATAAGTTGCAACATTTTAAACACAATGCAAAACATTTCAAATTTCTCAAAACAATGCAAAAAATAGCAACATTTTTGAAAACAATGCAAAAATTGCAACATCTCTCAAAACAATGCAAAAAATTTGCAATATTTTTCAAAACAATGCAGGAGCATATTGCTTTTAAATTATTGCTTCATGAAAAATCATTTCAAAATCTCAAATTTTTGAAAAATTGCAACATATAAAAAATTTTTAGTTGTTGAAAATTGCAAAAAATTTCAAAAATATATTGAAAAAGATGCTTATTTGAACGGAAATTGAATCCTCAGCACTTTTTATGGTAGCAAGTTTTACTCCATTTTTGAAACTTTCTATTAAAAAATGTCAAAAATATATTGTTTGAGGGGGGGGGGGAGAAATGAGCATAGTGCAAAATTTATTCTCATCAGTGCACAGAACCAGCATCAAGTCATTAAAAACACCTTTTTTGAACATTTTTGTGAGATCCTGCCTTACTCATCCAGTCATTCTCAAGGTGTAGAGAAACTCCTACTCTTTGAAATTTAATATAATAAAAAACTGACAGATTCTTTGAATTTTACTCCCTTCATGTTCACCTACCATGAATCCTTTTTGAAAAACACGTACATATCACGTTAAACCACATCAGATAAGTAGGTCCAGGTTAAGAACATTCAAATACATACGTCTTTTGACTACCTAATCACGTATAATCAAGACAGACAGACACCCTCGTAAAAAAGAAAAGACAAGACTCCGGTAACCCTTAACTTTGTATCAAATACGAACACGTGAATTTAAGAAAATGAATGTTTTTCTTTTGTCTAAAACTTATCCACATAAACGTGATATTCACAATGGAATCAGTCAAGTAAAGTATAATTATAGGTTATCTTTTCATGTGTAAGTAACGATTATTCGTGTTTTTTTTTTAAACGACAAAACAGAAGCACGTATGCTACCATTTCACGCTTACTCTATATAACGCGGGAGGAGGATGCAAGGAGGGGTCGTAGTGGAGGAATTACGTCTTAAGTAACCCTCGATTTAATCTGGTATATTAAAATTTTCTTTTTCGGGATCCGCCCTGCAATAATTTGATACACAGACTGACACTTGGCACGGCAATCGATCGCGTTACATTTTAAAAATTGACGTTGAAATTTTATACAAATTAGTCGACGAGTTGCAGGAAAAAATAAAGAAAGCAAATCCCCGCCGAGAATTTATACTACAACGCGCGAACCTACCTACACATTAATTAAGAATAAAATGTAGTAACTCGCGGAGTTCTAGGCTGTAATCCTTGAAAGCTACAGCCAATGCATACTAGGGCTACGTCATTGTTTTAAAAGTTTACCAACCCAACTCATCGTGATGAGGAAAGGTCATAAAGTAGGCAAAGGCGAACGCGAAGAGTGAACGAGGCAGTGACCAAGCCTTTTTCGTAAAACAACTTCATAGAATTTCGCTATAGCGAAAATGTTGCCGTCGTTGTCGTCGTCGTAGTTGTCGTTTGTTATCTGTGTAATAAATTTTTAATGCGCGTCACCTTTATGGCGAATTTTTCTTTCGGTTTTTTTATTCCTGGTATTCGGCTGGAAATTAGCGTAATTGAGTCTTTATAATAGCGAAAATGTCGATGCTATTTACGCGTCGCTAGCTCCCTTATACGTAGTAAAAAAGGGGGAGGGAATGTCAAAACACACTCCAAGTATTAATTTTTTTTTTGCAATTTTTTTCTATAAAGGTCTTCTTCCTCGAGTTGAATTGAATACGTATGTTTATTTTTTTTCGAAATCGATAATGATGACGTATTGATTTTCAAATTACACGTGTTGAATATTTTTTTTACGAGGATTGAGGTTTGAATAAATATTGAATAATTATGAAAAAAAATTCAAATGATCTACTTTGGATCCCAAAATTACATGAAAAGTTACGTCAATGGGCCTCAAAAATTGATCAAAGTTGAAACGTGTTGAGGCTCCTAGAAACGATATTTTTTTGAATGACTGGCCGTTTATTTTTTTTTCATCTGTGTAATTTTTAGGGCCTTTCTTCAAAAATTCAGCTCTCTGAAGGACCCTAAATTTTTGATTTCACAAGCTGAAATTTTTTTGTAACCTACCTACCTATCCTATGAGTACAAATACCCAGACCTTGGTAGGAAAAAAATAATTGGAATCTATTGAGAGATCTAGACCTGAAGTTTAGCACTACTAAAATGGAGATGGCGCGAAACTTCTGTGAGGATGCATGTGGGGCTATTAAAGACGTTTTTTCAAGCTGTTAAGTGGGCAGAGCTCTTAAAAAGAATCTGAACAGGATTAAAATCAGAGGTAGAAAATCGAATTTCATAATCGAGTTGATGAGGAATAACTATTACTTATTCTGAACTTGATTAAGCTTTTATACCAATGCAGGGCCCCTGATTTTGCAGCGAGCAATTCCGAAGCATAATTTAGAAGCGAATTTTCCAATGTGTATACAATTATTATACATCAACTAGAAAAAAAACGGTAATTCCTTAGTAGAAAGCTCTTGCCATTTGCAGATATCACTAGCAAAATGACCTTGGAAGATAAAGTTCTCACGAAATTTAACCTTTCGAATACCCATTTGAAAATATACTCGTAATTACAATTTATAGTCCACCTCGCCATTAAAATGAGAAAAAGCGAAGCGTTTTCATGAAAATTCCATTTTGAGACCCATTTGAACACCACAAAAACATATGTTCAGGGAACTGCGACTGCGAATGAATTGCATGGCAATGTTTAAATAAAAAACATACTCGTACCACCAGCTGTTTGAAAACTCCGAATCCGGTTAAGAAGAAAAATTTGCCAACATGAGATCTTTGGTGTTGGTAAAAATTGGAAATCTTTGTTTTTTCTCTCTAATTCAGGAGGGGAAGGGCAAAAGGAAGCATCGTCTACTCTTACCGCGTCCATTTCTAGAAATAATACCAACGTATGTTAACGCTGGAAATACCGGTATCGAGTTGCTTAGCCAACAAATCTGGAAAATATTCAAAATTTGCAAAAATATAAGTTCAACATGTTTTCCTTGATTTTGTTACGATTTTTTGTTACCTAAAGATTTCAAGAAAGTTCTGATTTTTTTTTCCAAATATTCAAAAAATTCTAAGTAATATTTCTGATTCATGTTTCCAAAAAAAATATTTGATTTGTGTCTTGATTAACGAAAAAGTAACAAGGCATGGCATGAAGCTAAGCCACCTACCAACCTAATAAATTTTTAGATTTCCGAGAAATTCTTACATTGCAGAAAAGTAAAAAATTCTCAATTATTCTGCAGTTGTTGCTTCGAAAAACCAAATTATTTCGAATTTTTTCGCGAAGCGATAAAGTTTTTCCCTCAACACTCGAGACTGCAGACATTATAGACAATGCTCGAATGATAATGAGCGTATGGCACGACAATTTGTTTAGAATGTCAAGAAAACAGCTGTTGATCAATGAACTATTACGGAGAATGATGCCCTTGAATGTAACCTATACCGCTCTCCTAGATCAGTGACACACAACAAAATGTATACCCTCATAATTTTTCGGGTAGAAAACTAAAAAATTGACATTTTTTGAAAAAATGTACCTCCACTACCCCTTTCTTACATCTATTTCGAAAATATGCATTCTACGCACACTTTCCCGAAAACCATAACCAAAATAAGGTACCAATTTTTTAACAACCACGAACCTTTTAGAACACAGAGAAATGTAACAGGAACATACGGTAGGTATGTACTATTTTCAAAGGAAAATATCGTCCATTAGCAAATAAATCGAATAAATAATACAGAACCTACATGATATCGAGCACGATCTTTTATGCCTGCGGAAAAATACGAAAAATAATTCCGTAGGCGTGATTTGAACACAATGTTAACCTTCTTTGTATTCCTCGCACAAAAGAAAATTCATCTTTACTGGTTTTCTATACGAGAACGTTCCACCACTGGTCATTGGTGGTTTACAAATCTAATATAAAGATACATTCATTCTTTTTTTTTTTCGCACTAGAAAACAATACTAAATAGGATTACTCATTAAGAGAAAAATACTACCGAAGGATTTCTATACGCACGTTACCCGAAAAATATGAGAATGTGATACAACTGAAAAAGAAAATCGATTCTAAAGCCCCCTTTTGTCGGACTTTATACTTAATACCAAAACCATAACAAATATTCATACAACCAGCAGGTGGCTCAGCATATTTCCAACAATATATGATTCGTTTAAATATCCATTCGCCAAGTCAACTGCGAAAGCCTCTCCTACACATTATTTATTCGGTACGCGTATCAATCATAATCGAAAATCCAAGTTCGCTGTTGTACGTACTTGGTACTTATCTAATCGACGTACAGTAAATTTAAAACAGATTCGTGCGTTTCCATAATCACGATACTGTATGTATAATCTCCAATATTACGTGGACTAATTACAATCAAACGAGCTCAAATTATCTGTCTAGAAACAAGAAGAAGGTTTTTTCCTTGTAACATTTCAGTCGCCGAAAACCCTCCTGCCCCAGAACTCAGAACGCGAGATGTTTCTGACGTCATTGGTGACGTCACATTATGCACATCGCATCGAGAATAAGGATACATAGCTCGAATTTAGATAGAAAATTTTCTTCAAAACTTTGCACGTATAATTTTCAAGGTCTCGGAAACTTTTAAAGGTAGTAATACTACTAAAGTTACAAGTTCTCGCAAATGTACAACCGGAGACCGAAGAAGTTCTATGAGGAGTAGGAGCCTAGGAGGGTAGGACGCGTGATTTATCGTTCGAGATGATAAGTACAATGCGAAATGTACGTAAATAAAAATAAAGGTACTCCTTTGCAAGAATTTTTTAAATTGGTTTTTTTACTCGAGTTTTCACGAGTTTCATCAGTTTTTCAAAGGATAGGTACCTATGTAAGTACTGGCATTCTTCGAATAAAAAGACATTTTCGATCATATACAATTTTGAAAAGAAAAACGACGAGTAATTATATGTATTTCATCGATGCCAGCACCTTTTCACCTTTTTTTTCTACCTACCTAATAAAAAGAAACACAATAGGTGCAGCGGAAAAAAATTGCTGACGAAGATGAAAATGAACCTACGTCCCTGGCCTTATTCGTTCATTTTAGGAATGAAATTGAAATTACTCACGAAATTCCACCCTAACTTTTGAAGTAAAACGATCGGAAAACCACACCGTTTATAATAGAAATTATCTCATTTTGACACGTGATTGAGCGAGAGTAATATTGCGAACATGGAATCAATAACGTACCACCATTCACAGAACAAATTGAGCCGTTAATTTTTAACACTCTCGTACATCACCGTAAAACTAATAATTCATTCGATTATCGTAGCGAGTTAAAAAATTATGCAAAAATATTCATAAGCTTTGACTACCTTTTCATTACCTAAATTAGTCATTTTTGGTTGATATTTTATATTCAAGTGGGCAGTACTCGAATTAGTAAAGAAGAAAGATCCGATCATTATTTTTTTCATTTCACAAATACTCGACTAATTATTCTAATTGCATAAGTGATAATGTGCTGTGCAACTATAAAAAAGCTTTCAAAAGTGGCGTTCATTCATGCATTCTTGACGTAAATGTACGGATATTTTTTTGCAATGTCTCTGATCTTCTATCGCGTGGGTATGTAATACGTAGGTATAAATGAAAATATATCAGAAATAATCAATTTGAAATACACGCGTGTATAAATTATGAATATGATACACTTTCAACGTGTTCTTTTCTTTTTCTTTTCTATGGGAATCTACCGTTTTATAGCAATTTACATAGCAATACAACAGAGGAAAACAATTCTCTTCGAAATGTTTACAAACTAATCAACTAAAAAAGTACTTCAACTATAAGGCACTTGATGAAGAAATGAAAATGGGTACGAAAACACTACGTACGATTAACAGTAGTCAATTATTACCATTTTTGAAGAGATTTTTCTTTATAAAAATTAAATCTCGGGTGCTTTGGAAAGATGCAATTTAAATGCATTATCAAATCTGATACATGACCGATATGAGCTTAGGGTAACGTAAAACTTGATCAATTCAGTCATTATGCCTATAAAAACACATTATTCAGAAAAATTGTTAATTTTTTATACAATATCTCTAAAACATATTCAGATTATTTTCGAGGATTATCAATTTGTTAACATAGGTATCTGTTGTTATACAAAATGTAAACGATAAATTAGGTACTTGGATAGTGATAACATCACATTTTAACGTTTGGTGGACATGAAAGTAAGTTGAAACATATAAGTGATAGGAATTGTAAATTACAACATTGTAATAATTATTTTCTCTTCCCGATTCACGAGTACCGTTGATTTAGAATAGAGATAGCCTACTCTAGTGTAATGTTATATAAATTCCAAAGATATGCTACGTACTTAATTAAGTAGATACATAACTCATACTTACACGACACACATCAAAATATCAACGTCAATCCCAATGTTAAGGACAGCATTTCATGACTAGTATTGGAAATTACTGTAAGAGCAACATGATGCTGGAAGGTACCTCGAAACAGATACTTTAAAAATTTATTGTGAAGCGGATATCTCCATAGATCGTCGAATAGCTGAATTACGTTTAATTCGTGTAAGGCAAATTAACATATTAATAATGTTGCTACGTTAATTTTTTTGGTTAAAGGGATTGATAAAAATTTACTTTATTACTTAATCAACGCACAATGTATCATTTAAACGAAATTTAAGCAATTTAACTAACCTAAGCAGAAAATTAACCAACTTTAATCGACTTTTGTCTGATACTACGGACGACGTTCGCTCATATGATTCATTTTATTTATTTACTTTTTCTTTCTCTTTCTTTTCTCCTTCCGTCCTTCTCTTTTCAGTTTGAAAAGAATCACGGAGAGCGTATTGCGGAATGTTCAGTTAGCTAGGCTAGGATAAGTTGGTAGGTAGTTTCATTGTTCTTGAAATACGCAGACGCATTGAATTTTTTTTTCGAAAAAACAAAAATTGAGTTTTGTTCAACTTGGTAGTTGGCAGTTTTTCACTTTTCTGTTTTCGTTCTGAATTTTAAAAGACGTACACGGAATCAAAAACAATAAAATTGTAAGGAAAAGGATAAAAAGTAGAAACACTTATAAATCATTAATGAAAATTCAAAGATGGATAGAAGTGCTGAAGTAAATTTGAGTAGTTTTCATTCATTCTCCATTTCGATTTCAAGCTGATGGATTATGAAAATGATATATCCATCCTCCTCCTCGTCTGTGTATAATAATTCACATAACAAAACTTATCAGCGCCCAGCGGCCACATCATAACGAAAAAAATGAAATGCTAATCAAGTCAGTCGTCAATAATTACACTCGTATTCTACAAAGAACACACGTTGGACATAAAGTGTAGTAAGATTCCAGAAAACGCTTTATTGTTTCTCATTTTGCAGTAAAATTCGATAATAATAAATAAATGAACAATTTCACTGGCACGCACATAACGATAGGCATAAATAAATGCACAAATGTAGGCACAATTATACAACTAAATTTTTCAATCAATCAACGAAATATTACGTCCTTTGGATTTTTTTACTAAATTGCGCATCGCATGAAGTATCAATAAAAAATAAGTATTTAAATTAGAGTAAAAAACGAAGTTCTATTGCCTTAAACCGAAAACGGTTTTTCAACGCGACGATTTTATCAAACAGATAATTAAGTAAGATATTAAAAAACTTCAGTAGAACACAAACTTTCCAACAAAAACAAACGAACTTTTTTTACCATAACGGTAAAAAGTAGGTACAAAATTCAAAAAAAAAAAATCAAATACAATTTCATCAAAACGAAAACTTGGCCTATTCAACAATAGGCAGTAAGTATTTGTAATTCAATTCACACCACAACGTTTGGATAAGTAACGAATTGATTGCAAAAAGATGGTGCAAAAGGCGTAGATACATAAGTCTAGCCCAAAACGACTACAAAAACACACATTAGGCACTAGAAGAAGCGATAATTAATATTGCTATTAATTGCCTCCATATATCCCGTTGTACACTTTGTAAGTAGATTTTTGATTTAGAATTTTTGCAATATCTGAAACAAAAATTGAAAAATGTTAGTTGGGAATAAAAAAAATGTTTAACGTAAAAAATTAAAATACGTACTTTGTTTATCTTCTTCAGAGAACTGTGTCTTAGGGAAATCGATATCGAAAGTAATATACAAATTTCCTTTAACGTTATTGTTTTCGTAATTAGGCATTCCTTCTCCCTTCTTTTTGATTTTCGCTCCAGGCCACGTCACTTTTTCCCTTTCGATCACAATTTTACGTCCATCGAGTTGTTCGATTTCTGTAGTAAAACCGACTAGAGCATCTTGCAAAGAGATCGTTATATTGGTGTACAAATCATCTC
Source organism: Planococcus citri (assembly GCF_950023065.1). Taxonomy (NCBI): domain Eukaryota; kingdom Metazoa; phylum Arthropoda; class Insecta; order Hemiptera; family Pseudococcidae; genus Planococcus; species Planococcus citri. The sequence goes on along the minus strand of NC_088678.1, from coordinate 58,375,998 downwards.
CTTTTCTTTCGAATATATGATGTGGCAAGGCACGTATTTTCAAGATCAGGTCACCGGGTTCACCGTCCATGTGAGGTTCACCTTCAGCAACGAATTTCGTCTCTTGACCATCTTTCATTCCAGGTTCAACTTCGAATTCTAAAGTTTTTTCTTCGTTTACAAACCTAGAAATTTATTGAATAAAGTTGAGATTATTATGAAAGAATTTTTCAAGACTGGTGTTCTTTTATCAAGTAGATAAGTAGGTAAGGTACCTAACGTTAGGACATTCATCACAAACAGCTTGTTGAATCATTTGGAAACGACCTGGACCTAATTGCTTGGTAACCATTTCTTGACGGCAGTTGCATTTTCGTGTACCTTTAGCTTCTTTTATGACAGGTTTATTTCTGGTAATCTATTAACACAATAATACATTATTATTTTGTTTACAATTCAACACCTATAATTTTGACGGTGAAAAATTTACTTCGATGAAATTCCCATTGTATAATTCTTCCAAAGTAACGAACACATCCATTCGAATGGATCCACCTTTAGGTATTTCTTTCTGATCACCATTCTCGTTGCCAGAACTGAAGTGGAAGAAATCTCCGAAAAAGCTAGCGAATGGATCCGCCGAACCCATCATTCCTTCCTTTTTGACGCATTCTTCGCCGCATTCGTCGTATCGTTTTCGTTTTTCCGGATCTGATAAAATTTCGTAGGCTGCGCCTAAATCTTGAAATTTTTCGGCGGCATTCGGGTCATCGGTATTTTTATCGGGATGCAATTGCTTGGCGAGAGTTCGATATGCCTTTTTAATCTGATTGGTTGAAGCACTGCGAGGTACCTTGAGTATAGAATAGAAATCTCGTCTGAAAATAGCAAAGAAAATGAATAAATATTCTGTAAAGTAATTTCCATCTTACCAACTACAGTTAGTTCAAAAAATTACAGGTCTATCATTTTCCAACAATTAATTTGACGTTGAGAATAATTGCGAAATTCAATTAACTTAATTGAATTCAATTTAACAATACAAGGACGCAAGATTTTTAGGAATACTTGACAATATTTCAGCCTTCAAAGTGAAGATAAAACTTTTCCTGTGGTAAAAACCCTTCTCAAAAAAAAGTTGATAAAACTTTTCGTTGTTATGCCTATGCCTATCAATCAATTTCAAGTGCGTACATCGGAACATAATTCATAAGTCTAATGACATAAATCTATATAGTATGTACATCTACACCATGTTTTCGGTACGAATTAACATGACTATGAATACGAAATGATTCATAATCCCAGTTCGATGGAAAAGTTGACATGTAATAGATAAAAGGCAGATATGTACTTACTCTGAGTATATTGTAGAACATATCACAAATAGACTAATTAATAAGTAATTTAAATTGAATAGAACCTTCATTGTACATTCTTTTCTTATACTTCAACACTTCATACCGGTAATTATTTAAAATTAATAGTTACTAATTTTGTGAAAAGTTACATCAAACAACTATTTGTTCAAGTGGTGGAATCAACACTACTGATAATAGAGCCAACTGTGAATTTTAAGGTCGGTTTTTCATTAGTACACGTGGAGAAACATGAGAGATCGATGAAATGCATTCCTCTCCGACTTTTCTAAACGCTTCAAATTTTCTTATAAGTGATGGAAATTTTGCTTAATTAATTTAATTCGTAATTGAATTACGATAATTGATTATATTGTTCCAAAATGTGAAACTTTGCCCCAATAAAAAAATATTTTATGAGATGATTTCAAGCAGTTTTGAGCACTCCTATACTGTTGTTCTGGTATTATTTTTAATTAGAACCTGATTATTCCAAAAACTTTGATTATTTTTTTAAAAAACATAAACATTAGCCTATTGATAATTTTTGCTAGATGTTTAAGTTTTACCGGCGAAGAGAAGTTCAAAGTTTGAACTTTTTCGCAAGTATATTTTTCATTCATAAAAATATGTGCTTGGTGAAAATTTCACCGAAGTGCTGTTCCTTTTCTGGATTATCAATATGACCTATGCAGTAAAGCATTTTTTCTCTTTTTGTTTGGCAGTAGCTCAATGTTTTCCAATATTCATACTCATTCATTGTGGTAAAAGTGAACAAATAAGCTGTGATAATACCCAAATATGGGGTCCTGGTTTGGACCCTGAAAATGTGATAATGCCGGCTCGTTATTTCTTTATTAAATGTTATGATTTCAATAATAATAGGTATGAAAATCATAAATCATAATTCGTGTGCATGGATCAAGCATATTTTTTTCTCTTATTGTAAGATTTCAGATTTCATTTTGACTGATCAGTGATCATTGATTTTGAATTTTTGCAGTCTAAACTTATCCCCTGGAAAAGACATTTATCAAGTGCAGATATCCGGTGACAAAGAGCCCATTTGTAGAATCTGGCTCAACATTTTGGAATCAAAAGATGGCTTATTTATCGTGCGATACAAAGTACTCAGTGCGTGTAAAAATTTACGAATCTCTGTCAAATGCAAAGGAAAAGAGTTACCTATTTCTCCAGTCAAGTTTACCGGTTGGTCAACTTTTCTACCTCTTATCTTATCTCTGTCTCCATACACTGAGATGAGTTCATAGAAATGAAAATTTGTGTTTTTTCTCCTGTAGGTAACACGTATCCGGATGATTGCTCGTGCCTAGTTAATGAAGACGTCAATAATTGGATGGAAAAATATAGGTGTGGAAAAGATTTCAGTCAAATTCGAAAGGATTTAGACAAATTTGATGATATAGATTTCGATTCCCTGTTGCCTACCGCTGAAAAAACTCTGTTTAAAGATGCTCTGAGTAAAAGTGTTTGTCATTACCTAATTAAAAATAATAAGGTAGGTACTACTGGTGGAATAAAAACCTCATCTCCTTACGTATACCTACACATGAATTTTTTTTTTACCAAAAATATAATTTTTTCAGATATACAGAAATTGCCACGGTCAATACACTGGTTTCAAAATGTTCATGGATGCAATTTTATTATTTTTCTCGCGAAAAGTACGATTACCAGATATGGAAATGCTCGTCAACCTCGGTGATTGGCCACTAATCAAGAAAAGCTCTTCTAACGATACGATTTTACCTTTATTTTCATGGTGTGGTTCTGATGACACTCATGACATTGTGATGCCAACTTATGACATAACGGAGTCTTCTTTAGAAAACATGGGACGGTAAAAGTGAGAAGTATTTTCACAGACCAATTTTTGTAGACGCAGGTATTTATGGATGTCCATTTTTTTCAGAGTTACGCTGGATATGCTGTCAGTTCAAGGGAATATTGCAAAAACATGGAATGATAAAATTGAGAAATTGTTTTGGAGAGGACGAGACTCCAGCAGAGAACGATTACATTTGATTAGTCTTTCTCGTCAGCATAATGATATCATTAATGCATCGCTGACTGATTTTTTCTTTTTTAAAAACTTGGAAAACGAATACGGTCCTAGAGAAAAACGTATTTCTTTTTTCGATTTTTTCGATGTAATTATTACTAATTATTTCAATTCTGCGTTGTAAAACGTTTGAAATACTAATATCTGTCCGTATTTTTTTTTTAGTATAAATACCAGATTAATTTAGATGGTACCGTGGCTGCGTATAGATTTCCGTACTTATTGGTATCCGATTCATTGATATTCAAGCAAGACTCGCCATATTACGAGCACTTTTATAAAGATCTGACGGAATGGAAACATTTTGTGCCAGTAAAGCGAGACTTGTCGGATCTTGTTGAAAAAGTTAAATGGGCACTTGCTAATGATGAAGAAGCTCGCGAAATCGCCCAGAAAGGTCAAGAATTCGCTAGAAATAATTTATTACCACACGACATTTTTTGTTACCATATTCAGTTATTCAAAGTAAGTACTTAATTCATCAAATAAATCATAAAATTTTTGAAAATAAAATTTTATTAAAAAGTACAAATAATAAGAAATGAATAATTTAACATAATTTGGTTTTCACGTTACGCTCAACAACAGAAAAATAACTTTTCAAAACGTTATAATTATTTAATATGACTTGAGATCTTATTTTGGAACTTGAATTCCACTTTAAAATTTGACTAGGTTTGTTTACGTTTTAGTTTTTACAAAAGCAATCGTACGACTGATTTGAGCCTAATTTTCTTAAATGGAAAATAATAAAAAAGTTGAATTTTGATTTCAGGAGTACAGCAAGAAATTCGTTGCGAAAAATATCACCGTGAGGCCAGGCATGGAAGAAGTAAAACAAAATAAGATGCAAAAGCAATGCCAGTGCGAGGATTCAAAGAAAACATCATCTTCTCGTACTTTCGAAGATCTATAATGTGTTTTTCAACACCAACTTTTTCATCGTTCCATTTTTGTATCTAACACGATTGCTTTTGAAATTAATTCCATTAAATCTCTTTCAAAAACTTGTACATGGAATTAATATAATGAACTAAAATGTTCGCTTGATTATCGTATTTAGCCATCGTACGGCTCTCCGAGGTAAATCATAATTATTTCACTATTACCATACACGGCTGAAACAGCAGGATACAATCGTTTATTTCGGGGTAAATCTGTAAGTGACGCAAGCAAATTAATAATTTAAAAAAAAATTAGTACATAAAAATTTATTAGGTACATACTTTTAAATGCAACACCTAGGAATTCGTGATTTTTTTCAAATGCCAAAGTGCCACGTTCGCAATCCAAAATGACTCGTATTTTCTCGTCAACCTGATAAAATGGAAAATTAATTAAATTCTAGACCACAAATTGGACTCACTTCTGATTTAATATACCTCATATTTTGGAGCGTTGGGTAACAGAGGGTAACTACCACATAATTTACCCTTATGCATTAGATTATTCTCCACTAAATTCCAACCCCAACTATATTCGTTGTTCCCAATAAGCGGCACGTATCCATTACATTGCAATGAAGCATCTTTGGTAGCAACACCGACTACGGCGACGGTTCCTAATGGACTTCCCCATTTAACCTCCCATATATGTCTGCCATGATTGAATCCGTTTTTCGCTCGAATAGCGTCAGTACTTTGAGCAACAGGATTCCTATGCAGTGTGAATCCATCGGGTTTAACAAATATATTTTTCGAACAATCGTTCGCATTCCATGCATGAGCATAGGCTCGAACTTTACTTTTGCAAGTTTTCAACGAACACAGAATTCCAGCGGATGTTCCTTCGGGGAGAATTTTACCACACTGTACCCGCCATGGTAAACTGTTCTCTTGTTGGAAATATCTGTACCAATTACGACATACTAACGCACAATTTTTAAAATCTTCTAAATTTAAGTAAGTGAATAAAATATCCAGGATATCATCCGTAAGGTAAGCTGCGATGCAATCGCGTTCAGCCATCGCTGGAATAATCATCGATACGGTAACTAAGCTTGGTTTGAAACTTTATGCTTCATCTTGACTACAAAAACGTATCAAAATTTCAAAGAACAACCAATTTTTTAATTAAAAAACACTCGCGAACAAATTTTCCAAATTCCGTCGACCGTATATAATGGACGAATAATTCAAATCGCAGGAAATGACGGCCACATTTTGGATGCAGAATCCTGGAAACGTTCTGCACATGCGCCAAACATGATGCTTACGGCACTGGTGGAGAGAGAGACGGTTCCCTGGTTCAGCCCATGTTCAACGAGTAAACCGTCTCTCTCTCCACCAGCACCGTAAGCGTCTTGTTTGGCGCATGAGCAGAAGGTTTCCAGGATTCTGCATCCAAAATCTAGCCGTCACATTTTGTCATTTTTTCACCGTTGAATTATTCGTCCATTATATACGGTCGACGCCAAATTCCAAAATTCTGACTGAACAGAATGATAAATAAACACAAAAATCCTAGATAAGATTTTCAATGTTGCCTTTTTGCAATTGTTATTGGATAAGTTTCATTTTCAAAAACGATTAATTTCAATTTTCAAGTGCTTATCATCTTGAAAAGAACATTTATTGCATGTTTTTGTTAAAAATCATATTTTTCTCAATTTTTCTTTAATTAAACCACCCGCTGATGGAAACAATTGAAAATAACTAAATTAAAACAAAGTAATTTATTTTTTTTACCGAACCAATCGATGAAAGTCAACCCTGTTTTATTGATAAAATAGAACAACAAAATGAAAATAACAAACACGTTCATCTACCTGACAAACTTTGACAATTTGTGATTGCGTTTCAATTTCAATTGATTTTTAATTTATAGGAAAAGTTCTATTATTTCGTTGCCGAAGTTATTAGTTCATTGAGCAATGAAAGCTTTGAATGTGATAATTATTTCTGTACCGTGTCGCTTTTAAACTAAATCATGTCTATGCAAATGGATGATGAGTTCTGTGAGGTAGATTTTACTACAGCTACTTCTTGGGAAAATTTCACTGCTCGTTTGGAAGAGATATTTTTCACCTGGAATCTATGTCAAGTACCAGAAGATAGTGCTTTTGAAAACTGTGAAACATTCTCATTCAATTTGGATACCTGGTACAAGAAAAATGAAAAGGTTGATTTTGAAGGTAAAACTCAGCTTTCAGAAAAAATAAGATTACTTTGGTTGAACAGATTTTGATGGATTTTTATTTTACAGGAAAAGAATACGAGATCTCCTTCTATCACAAACAGTCGAATCAGTTGAATCAACTGAAGAGTAATGACAGAAAAGAAGACACGGAAAACGCCAATGATGAGAAAATTAAAAACACCAAGTCCATTAAGGAATACCTACCTTTGGATGTGAATTGTTTATCGAAAAATGTTTCGAAATTTGGTTTTAATGAGAAATTAACCAAATTGGTTCGTATTTACGACCTGAATGATTTCGTTTTACTCACTCCTTATACCGATTCATCGAATGTATTCGCTTCTGAAACTGCTGTTAAGTTGTTGATGAGCTCTTTTTGTATTGCTGCGTATAATACTCGTTGGTTAGTATATCGACCACTGATCGATAGCGATATGAGAATGTATAGGAATTTAATTGAGATTAATTATTTCGCAGCTATGTGCCAATATTTTTGCAAGTTTATCATATTTGGCAAAATTGTTTTTTGGGAGTGTCAGTGAACGAAGATGGATTTCGAAGTGATTATCAAATGGTTCATTTAGCCAAAGTACCTTCCAAGTTGCAATATTTTTCTGGTGAGTACGTCAATATTGTTACGTGTTGAATTTCCAGTTTTATATTAATGTGTTGTGTGTTTTTTTCCTACAGGCTTAATAGATTTATTTAAAGCTAAAACTTCCCACGTATCGTTGGATGATTCTGTCTGGGCATCTGTTAAATTTTCCTATTCGATCTCAGACTTTACTTATTTGGCATGGCCAATAATTCCCAAGCCTACAATTATTAATCCGGAAGAGAATGAGGAACAAGAAGTCGAACAGATCTCTTTTTCTTTATCCTTTGGAGCAGTTTGCGAACCTATCAAGTAAGTTGAATTATAAGTTTTTTTTTTTCATTGATAATGCGTTGATATTTCACGATTTCCATTATTTTAGCGATATACATTTACACGTCGCATGGCCTAGAGTTTACGAAAATATGATCAGCGATAACGAAAATCATACCGATTTTATCCCGTCAACAGCTCCAAACTGGTCGTTAAAAATACACTCCAAAGACACCAAGCATTTATTAGGACAACAAATGGGTCAATTTTTACAAATATGTAAATCTTGCACCATTCTTAATGATCTAATTTCTGATTTATTGAAGAGGAAAAATTTCAGTCGTAAGTAGCGAAAATGTTAATTTAATAGGATGTTCTGTGTAATTTATTCATTCACTACATTTGAAATAATTTGTTAGCTGTTGATGTGAATGTTCCTGCAAGTCTCTCGCTATCTAAAATAATCAGCGGAGGAAATACCAGTAACAGTAGCGGTGGTAATAATGAAACCAAACGATCCAAGAAATTTTTACCTGAAGATATTTTGGTTTCAATGCTGTATTATTTATTCCCGGATGCAGATGCTGACAATGTAATTTTTTCATCTGTAATAACGCAGTATGCGGATGAGTGAAATGGTGAAATAATAATTTATTTTATTTTTTCAGACCCACCCGTACGTGAAAAATGCCTCAGAAGATGCGAAAGTGGACGCATCTTTGAAAGTAAGCGCAAAAAATTGAATAAATTTATTTTTCGAATGAAGATCTGACTTGGATTTCTGTACAGGGAATGAAAACTTGTTTATTTGATGAACTTCCTTGGCGATTAAGCGTAATAATGTGTGTAATCGTTCATTTGTATGGAGAATATGCTGCTGCCCAATTTTGGTATGAATTCACTCAAGAATTGCGCTTCCGATGGGATAAGAGTTTGAAGATACCCGGGTATGATTTATTGGAGGAAAACATGGAAATTCATTTAATACACAATTTTATCATTTATTTATTTATTTATTTCAGTGTACAAAAAGGTGTTCCAAATCATAAGACAAGTTTATTAAATCAAAAATTACAAGTACGTATTAAAAACAAAGCACGAAATATTTTATATTAGTCCGTCGAATTATTCTTGTTTGCTTTTTTCAGATGTTGAATTGTTGTATTCAGAAACGAATCAAAAGGGAAAACATCAACGCCACTTCTGACGATTCAGATGGTCAAAATTTACCTACTAAATGTAAAAATTCATATCTTCTTCAATTATGTAATTTTGAGAAAAGTATTTGAATCAGTCTAATAAGAAATCTACATATTTTTAGTCGAATCCGAGGACGAAGAATTTTTCGATTGTCAGACCGAATCCAAAGAATCGAGAGAAGACGGTGATAATATCCCGAGACCTAAAATATCATTATGGAATCAACCAGAGGGACGACTTCGAAAGTTCAATAACCTCAGATTGATCGAAACCGGGGATTATATGTATATTCCTATTACGCAGGTACATAATTTGTCCGCAAACACTTCAACCGAAGAATCTCTCGTGCTCAGTATTTTTTGTTTTTTGGTCTGCAGGAAATGACACCAAAAACTGAGGATCAGTTGGAAGATGATGCCGTTGTTTTAATGAAATTAGGCTCCGATTCGCACGGATCCAAGTTGCGAGCCCGAATGATGTGTGCTTCTCTCTATTCCGACATGGAATCTTTTAAGGTACCTTGATGATTTACCTTTTTCGTTCGTGTAAATTGAATCGGTCAGTGCAGAAAGGGCATAAGTCCATTTTTGCGTTTTTCAGGAATAACAAAAAACTGATTCATTCAAAAATCAAAAAATTTCAGTAAACATGCTTAAGGTCATTGAAAGAGGACCCCAAGACACAACTTTTAGCGCAGTTTCCAAAAAAAAATATTCACGTGCGCCAGTGCTGTTGCTGCCTAAACAAATGGGACTTAGACCCTTTCTGCACTGAATTGACAAAATTTCTTTCGAAATTTCTCGGGCACGAATGGGGCTTGATTCTACATCTAAGTACATCATTTAGACTGCTATCCCGTTTAAATTGACCAAAAACCCCTTGAGTTCTAAGACTTTTTGTCGAAGTTGTTAATTTTTTCATCATTTTTCAGTTCAGAGATTAACTTAAATTTCAAAAAATGGTCTTCTCAAAAATGTTAGTTATTTTTCAAGGAATTTAAAAAATTTTACAAAAAAGTCATAAATGCGGATCCGCCCTTTTTCTGCGCCCAAATACCACTTTCCCGGCAGTTTTGCGGAAATCTGACATCACCAGTCGATCCGCCATACTTTGAAACCCCCATTTCCGCAAAAAAAATTTTTTTCAAAAATGTGACTTGTTACCTTTCTGCACTGACCGATTCAATTGATGATGCGTAATGATTGTATAATATTTTACAGGCTGCTAACCCTGGAGCCATATTGGAAGATTTTATACGCTGGTATTCCCCTAGGGATTGGATCGAAAGTAATGAATCGGATAAATACGGTCAAAAGAAAGGTAATGTTTATGGATTAGACATTCATTAGCTAAACAGAACCGTATTTCAAGCTTTCTTTTTTCAGGTAAATTAAGCAATCGAATGTTATTGCCGGGTAATATGTGGAAAGAAGTGTGGGATAATAGTATACCAGTGCCGGCTACCAGACAAAAATGCCTTTTTGACGACACCAAAGAATCTGAAAAAGTTTTACACTTTTTCGAATCTCGTAAAAATTTATCAGACGTGTTTTCTTTACTCATACCTACTCTTACTCACGCTGGTTTATACGTTGTTGTGAACGATGAAACTGTCAACATGATGAGACGCTATTCGTCATCGTTAGACGAACGAATCGTCTCATTGGTGCAGAAAACCGTCAGCACAACGAGGAATAATATCGATTTAACGCAATATAAGGTTACTTTTCAAAAAAATATTAATATTTTCTGGAGGTATTTTTCATACATTTACAGTACCATTTCTTGTTTAGGTTGTTGCCGATGAAATCAGTGACATTGAAAAGATCGTTATGCGATACAACTCTTTGCAATTCAAACTTTTCCCAGAAGAATCTTTTGAAGAAGAAGAAAGAAAAATATTAATAGAGCATGTACTCAACCAAAACGAAATTATTGTCCCTAATGGACCAGATTCCAAACTTGGTCGTCGACTCATTTATTTATTCGCCAAGGAAACGGAGTACAAAACTGCGCAACATGCCAGTGCAATAGTACGTTTGCAAATTTTTCAAAAAAATATATTTTCTACATAAAAACAATGTGTTTTTTTTTTCTTTAGGAAAAACACAAACGGGGCGAAAGCAGTTTCATCTCCAGCACCAACGAAGCTCTTCACCACACCGCATCTTCAATCAGTCAAGCAATCGCTCATCATCGTGGAAGTGAAGCTCGTCATAACGCAATCACAGCGTCACCGTTTCAAAAAGAATTTGTATTGTATGGCTCTTCATCATTGCCGCATGTATCGTCTCGTCTCGGTCAGCACAATTTGACAGCTCATGTTTGCTCTGAAGAAATATTTCTAGCTACCAATATCATTCGAGACTCAGTCTTCGTTTAAGTTACCTACTACCGTTCATTACCCAATAATTTGTTTAAATTTTTTTCAATAGATTTTACATTACTTTGCTAGTAATTACGAGAACATAGAATGTATTGCTTGAATCGACCATATATAATTGTTAATTACTTGATGTTAATTGATGGTCAACTTCCAAATAAAGTGCTATGATTTTAGTAAATTTTGTGAAATAATTGCTCTCATTGTCTCATTGGTACGATATTCAAATGTATGAGTTAAAATTAAAGAAACATTTTCATTCTCCGTGTTCAAGTCGAAACGATTCGAACAAACTAAAGAAAAATGAGTGAACATCAACTTTTATTCGTCTCTTCAATTACGATAAAAAAATATATATTTAAAAATGAACTAACAAAATTCATTAATCACTCAAGTCTTACATTTCAGCTTATATACATTTATATTACACACAATTCGGAGCCATAAAAACGCAAATTATGCGTTAAATATGTACATTCGATGATCAATTTACGTTCACCAAAAAACGATATCAGGATACGTCCCTACGATGAAGACGAATCGGACGACGATGAAGAACTCGAAGAAGATGACGACGACGAAGAACTGGAGGATGAAGAAGAGGAGGAAGTTGAGGGTGACCGTCTTCTCCTTGATTTATGTTGTTTTTCTTTCGAGGATGTTGGTTTCTTTTTCTTCTTCGACTTTTCTTTAGAAACTGGCTTTTTCTTTGATTTTTCTTCAGGAGACGCAGGCTTTTTAGTTTTCTTTGCTTTTTGTACCGCTTCTTGGATAGCTTCCATCACAGGAGGAGCATTTTCTACAGCACCGTTCTTTAACCATTCTCTCAAATCATCGCTACAGAACAGAAAAAAAAAAAAGGATTAATTTCAGACACTCGAAACATCTAGCGGCGTATGTATAGGAATCACTTACGTCAGGCCTCCTAACCCGATCAAAGTGAAAAAATTAATGGAAAATCTGGTATTCTTCGGATTATCTTTGGGGAATAATCCTTCGACAGCTTCCTGCATTTCCCTGCAAGTTGAATATTCATTATATTAGCAATAATATTTCAAATACACGCTAAAAACAAGCTCAAAATACATACGGTTCTGAAAGACGGCCACGTAATTTAGCCAATCCCATATATTCGCACAGTTCTTGGAATAATATTTTAATGAATACTCTTCCTGAAGGAGTAGTATCGTCTTCGCTTAGTCGAATTACGGCTAGAACTGTCCACGGTATCGCATCGGAGTATAATAAATGAGCGAAAAATTTCGCTACGTTGCGTAGTCTGTTCGTGTCTAATCTATGAATAGTGTGGTAGCTATCGACGAATATTTGTTTAAGCGGTTCAATGTAAATTCTGTTAATTTGACAAAACCTCTGAAAAACAAAAATGGTAATGTTAAGACAGGGAAAAGTTTATATCGAGAGAGGAATGCAAGAAACACTTTACCTGCGCTAATAGACCGAAAAATTTTTCGTACGTACGTTGCTGCGTGCAACAATCTAAAAACATGTGACACAATTCTACTTCTTGTCCAGGTTTCATCTGCATTTTAAGTAACTTGTGTGCACATTCTTCGAAATCCAATGAACTATTGATAGTTAAATACACCGTTCGCCGGAATGCAACTAAATTAGTTTCTGTTTCGTCTCGAATTAAATCTGTAATACAAACATAAAATTACTGAGTTAATTCAGATACAAGTAAAAAAACACAACGAAACATACAACAGATGCTCAATTATTACTTTTTTCAGAGTCTGGATCATCGTCGTCTGCTTCTTCGGAATCATCTGATCCTTCGCTATCACCATCTTCATCGTCGTCGTCACTTTCGTCATCTCCTAGAATTTCTTTACATAACTGTTTGTATTTATTCTCGTTTTCTTCGTAATCGGGATCATGTCTAAATACATCTGCAATGAAATAAAAATATTCAAGTAAATGTAATACAATAATGATATTAAAAAAAGTATGCGTTTATATTTACTCAGAATATCTTGATTATCGAATTTATCGTCAATTGAAACCATATGCATAATTTGTTCTTCTTCGTCAATAAGATCAAGTTCTTCCATTAGGGCTGGATAATCTTTGAATTTGTCTTTCCTGACTTGATACATCACTTCTATCATATATTGAACCTGAAATTGAATTTAATAAGTTTTCTGCTTCGAAATAGTAATTAATCTTTGTAAGTATTTGGATCACATACTCGCTTATCAAGATCTCCTTCTTGTAATAGTTTACGAAGAGAATCGAACACAGAAAATAGACCTTTGGGCGAAACTTCACCTAATTTTTCACCACATTCCTTCAAAAATGCGATGGCGATTTCCACAGAATCATTAGTTGGACGAAAGAGTAGAAATTGCAAGATTTGTAGAGCTGCTATTTCGTGTAGCTGTTTAAGAAATACAAATGCACGATTTAAAAAAAAAATCGAATAAATACAGTTAAAGGTTCGATAAAATTAACTTACCATTCTTTGATTTACAAGGTGAGCAATAAACGTCGCAGCAGCAAGACAAGATGCTTTATCATTCCTTCTATAACTATTTTTAAATTGATTCACACATCTTTGTATCAATAATTCGCCTATGTTGGGAAACTGCAATATAAAAAGAGATATGAAATTAAAATAAATCATAATGACGAGGCATTATCTGAAACTTAATCGTTACAAACCTTCGAATTAACAACCGCGATTAACGCAGCATACACGTTGGTGAACTTGATGGATGCAGCTTGAGCTTGGAGTAGAGAACGGCACAGTAAACCTTTTCCTCGTACGATATTTTCTTTGAGTAAACTTCTAACAATAATACCTATATTTGCAACGTTGACTTTGTTAATTAAACCGTGAATCGATTTTTTCAGGGCTTCCCACGCAATACGTTGATATGCAGCGCTGTAAAAATATCATTTCAAAAATGAAAACATAGTATCGAGTGAAAATACTGTGATGTAAAAAAAAAGTACCTACCTAGATTTATCGGTGATATTTTGAGCCATCATTCTCAGCTTGGCCGGAGGTATGTAAGCTCCTCCTGTTCTCAAGTTGATGTCATCCTTCTTGGCGATTTTCCTTTCATCGGTTTTATCAGGTTCTGCTTTATTTTCAGATACATTTTCATTCTCTTTATTGATTTCTTTTTTTGAATCAGGGTATTTTTGGTCTGTAGGTGTTCTACTTCTTCTACGACCAGTATCTAAAATTCAAAAGCAACGTACTAGATAGAAATGACGTAAGTAAAGTACGTATTGTCAAAATGCAATATTACGTACCTTCCCGGCGTCTATAGTCACTCCTATGACGATCACTTCGATAATCGTCTCTCCGTCTATCTTCTCTGGAAACATCTTTGTGAGTATCATCTCTTCTACGATCCTCCCTGTCATATTTTCTACGATCTTCTCTTCTGCGATCGTCTCTGTATTCCTTTCTATGATGCTCTTTATCTCTATCTCCGCGAGAGTAATGTGAATCTTTTAGTTTCTTACTCAAATGTTGTTTGTCTTCATCGACGTCTGGGCTTCGACTTCTTGAGTGTTTTGCGCGCTCCATATTTAAAACTTTAATAGGAATGATTTTTAAAAATTCAGACTTCTAATAAAAATTAATTTCATCAAGTTTCTAATCAAAATTTTCATGATGTACAGACAACAACAACAACAACAACAGCAACAGAACGAAAATTTTTTTGGCTTTGTGCTAGCGTTCAGTCTTCATTCCATAAAAGTTCCGGATTCGGTTATACGGAATAATAAAGAAATTCGAAGTAACGTAACCGAAACCGATTAGTCAAGTAAAGTGAAATTTTTTCAACATGCATCCATTTTTTTAGAAACAAAACAAAACAAGCATCCTCAGCATCCTCCGTGTTTTATAAAAAATGGCTTGTTTTTTTTATTTTTTGTTTCGATTATTTCCGTTCGTGAATCCGAACTTCCGATCTATTTTTAAACTCACAATATGCATGGACCTTGAGTCATTCGCTTGTTAATTATTTTTAAATTCGTACCAAACTACCAAAGTAATTGTTAGAATATTTCACTCTCATTTCCAAACACGAATGCATCGCTTTCAAAACTTCTCATACAATGTCGCGGTCTGTTGAACGAGTCCTAGAGGAGGCTCACTTGAGCGGAGATTTGAAACTAAATGGGCGTAAGCTGAAGGAATTCCCCAGCACTGATAAATATGACTTACACGATACCGTATTCGCAGGTAAAGTTGCAATAAATAATCATACTGTAGCGAAACAGATTGTTCTTATCAAACTTATCATTTCAGATCTGTCTCGAAATCGATTTTCCGAATTACCAGTGGAAATCACTCGTTTTTGGTGCCTAGAACATCTAAATTTATATCATAATACTCTCAGATCAATTCCAGATTCCATAACCTATTTACAATCTCTAGTCTATCTTGATATCAGGTAAGCTGGTGATAGATTATAGAATCATTTCATATGCGACGTTTCCCTAATTTATTTTGTTTGTTTTTGCAGTCATAACCAGTTATCTGTTTTACCAAGTTCAATATTTCATTTACCATTAGAAATATTATTAGCTTCAAATAACAAACTACAAAGTTTACCTTCGGAGTTAGGCTACTGTAAGACTTTGGCAGAACTCGATGTTAGTTGTAATCAAATCAGTCGCTTACCTGCGCAACTTGGAGTGTTGACTTTATTAAGATCGTTGAATATTAGATGCAATATGTTGCTAGAAATACCAATAGGTAATATCTTTTTATTTATTGCAATTTTTCTGTATGAGATGGAGTAACACTAATACGGAGTTTCTTTATGTATAGAATTAACTTATTTACGTCTCACTCGCTTGGACATGAGTAGAAACAGAATCGCAAGTCTTCCTATTGAACTGAAAAACATGTCGTCTACCTTGGAAATATTACGTCTTGCTGATAATCCTTTGATGGCACCTCCCGCAGTCGTATGTTACGATGTCAATTTTTGAAATTTTAGTAAACTTGCAGCGAAATTTAAATTATTATGTGATTTTATTTAGGTTTGTGCTCGAGGAATGGTTCATGTTTTCAAGTGGTTAGAATTGAGATGCTCTAAGCAAGAAAATAAGAAATCCAGTTTTCAAGGCGAAACCAAAAACAAAAAGAAATATGATTTACCAAAAAACCAATTTAACGATTCGAGTAGCATTGACTGGCCATTTTTAAGCAGTGATATTTCCATTCCAATGTATTCACCTTTAGATGAAGTAAACGATGCCTTCATTAATATAGACTATCGCTAATGTTGATTGTAAAAACTAACTTGAAATATTTTCAGAAATTAAGCCGAACGAAAAGTCCGGAGAAAAGAGGATCAGATCTAGATATTGATAAGCCTTTAAATCCGAGGTGAATATTCTTCACAAAAAAAAAATGCAACTTGAATACAATGTGTTGATGGTAATAATTTGAATGGTTTTTTTTCAGTTACAGATCTGGATCAACGAAATCTTTAGATTCGCAAACATTGTCGATGAATAAAATGAATATGAAAAATCAAATGTTCGATAATCAAGTTGGAGAAAAATGTCATCTTCAAACTTACAGGTATTTCGACTTTATTTTTTTGTTAATTTTTGTTTCCAATAATAACTAATCAACTTATTATCTTAAAATCAGGGAATACAAAGAGTCTTTAAGGCAGCAACGAACAGTCGACAGCGTTTATAAATGTTCGCAACGAGAATTAAGCAATGGAAATTCCAAGTCGCCGATTTTACAGGAATCAGTCCCCATTCCTGTTCCAGTTTCAGTTCCAGTCACAGTTCGTAAACTTATTGTATCTCATTCTCACGTACGTTAGCTCGAATTTTGAGACCAATTCGTTTTACAGGAGCCAAAGATTACACAATCATCTGACATGAAAGTAAAATCATCACCGATCAAAGAGCCACCGCCATCCATGTGTGAAAAATTAGTTGTTAAAAGTCTGACGAGAACAAAATCGAAGAATCTCAACGATATACCGTTCGATAAAATGCAATTCACCATGAGAAGAGAATATGAAAAAGCCAAAGAAGAAGCCGAATTAATCCGCCAGTTGAGAATTGTAAGTGATAAATAGCGTAGGTATTCGCATTTGTACATATCTCATCGGCGCCTATTTCATTTCATCAGACCATCGAATCTCGTCTGAAAGTCGTCCTTCCTGAAGATTTATCTTCAGCTTTAAACGACGGTGTGGTACTATGCCATTTTGCTAATCATATCATGCCCCATTCGGTGGCCAGTATTCATGTTCCATCACCCACTGTTGTAAGTTGAATTATTCGTTGTTTGAATTACTATGTAAATATAGCGAATGCGATAATTTAGTTGTTTTTTTTTTAAATGATATTTTTAGCCCAAATTAACGACTGCCAGATGTCGAAGAAATGTTGATAACTTTTTAGAAGCATGTCGCAAAATTGGTATTGAAGACGTAAGTATACTTATCGTTTGCACTGTAAAATTTATCGTGAAATGGAATAACTTTAGGTTTCTGTGAAAAGATACCAGGAATTTTCACTCGTTTGTGCCTGAAAATGAATGAAAGTTGTTCCATTTCGATGCACATTACGTATATACAATTTTATATTATTGTAGATGGCTTATTACGTGTATTTTCGTTTATGAAAAAATACTTATACTTTCTTCTGTAATCTGTATTCTTTATAAATGTTGTCGATAATAATCAAGTAATTTTACTCGGAATTTTTTAGTCTACGAGAAATAACTTGAGACTTTCGAGAGCTCAAAAAAGAAGATTTTTATTTTGTTTGAAAAAGAGTAAAAACGTTGGCGTATCTCTCTATAGTCTCTTGATTATGAAAAGTCTGAAGTTATCGAATTACTCTAGACTACGATTATTTTTAAAAAAATATTTTGTTGAAAGTTTGAAGTGAAGTCGTTTTGAGATCGAGTGATTTTTACCTCGTTATCTGATTGAAAATAAAAATATCAACGAAGAAAAATAAACTTTAGCGAAGAAGAGATCCGTTTGAAGTAAAGTGAAAGTAAAAACGTAGGCTTGTGTTGTTTCATTACATCTGTTCATGTTCATTGACCAAATGCCTGCTAATGATAAACTGTGAACAACAACAAAAAAAACGTGTAGATTGTAGCGCTTTTATCGTTTTGTTTAATTGTTTTACTAATAATAGCTTAATCGCCATTGTGTTAGTTGTATACTAACCGCTTTTGTAACTGATTTAAAATTAAATCGGGTTCTCCTGAAAGTATGGTCGACTCGAATGTACTATAAAAAGCACGAGTCAACGTATCGATTTACGAAACGTGAAATTCGTATAAAAACCTTAACATTTATACTATTTTACATTTTCCATAACAATGTTGGGAGTGGTGTAAACTGAGTTTTTTTTCCTCTTTAATTGGCGTGTGTGGTAGCTGCGTTGCACGTTTGTACCGTAATTAATTGAACATTTGGTGTAATAATGGCAGCTAAAACGGTGAATAAATTGATTGCAGGAGTTATTATGCAATCGGAACGATATACTCGAGATGAAAGAGAATATTCTTCCAACTGTAGCGGTTATCGTTTGTAAATTATTAAAGAAGTCGAATCAACTTTCTTTAAATTCTCAGCACCGTAAACTACTTAACGTCGAATCGTTCGACCAAAATCACATTAACGCCTCGGGCGTCGTCGTATTGTCGCGTCAGCGTATCATTTTCGAAAAGTTCTCAACGGCGTTATGTTTGTTGATTTTTGTCTCTGTTAATTTACTATTATATATTTGTCCGATACCGAGCTAGTCGAAGCTCCTCGTGGAAATATACGATATTTTCTAAGGCTATAGAGTGGCCAAAAAAAAAACGCTTATTTTTTAAGTAACCTAATTTACCACAATGATAATAATTTGGATGCATTTTTTTTAGAGCGAAAAACCATTAACCCGATCGTGGGTTGTGATATTGTGAATGCTTCCTACCTTTTTTTTTTGTATGTTTAAATACAAGTAAAATTACGCTATAATTTTGTTAAGTTGTAAGCTTTTTTAAAATTAATTTCCTATTTTTTTTTCTACTAAGGCTTAAGTTCCTTGACGCCTGATTTTTTTCATAAGTCCGTTACCATTGAACGAATTTTCATTTCATTGTAATTTTTTTTTCTTTTAAAAATAGGCTCGATGATACGTAGCAAGCGGCGGATTGATTTTAATTTTTCACTTTTTTTTTTTGGTTAATTTTTTTATTTTTGGCAAAGTCTTAACGAAAGAGACCGTTGAATTTCAAAGAAAATCTAGTCATGAATACCAAAAGACGATATTTATTGCGTATTTTTAATTTTATTTTCAATCTATTTTCTTTGATACTCTTTTTCTAAGAACATCATTTTTGCTATTCTTTTCTAAGGTTTCTTTCGCTGAACGAAATATTTGTCATGCAATGTTTTTCTTTCCTTACCTTATTTTTTATTTATTATTTGGTTGATTTCTCCAACTTTCAAATTCAAAGTAGATATCTTAAGAGACTGAAAAGCGTCTCGTTAACTCTCAATCCGCTAATTGCTCTTCGTACTTTGTATAAATTGGCTTTCTTTGGTGCTAATTAAACAACAGGATTTTTGGGCTGTGATTTTTACGAGCATTTTGGTATAATGTATAGTGCCTTTCTTCGTAGACATGTGTATGTGTGTTTGTGTATAAGATCGTAGGTATGTGTGTGTGTTAGAGGTTGAACGCTGTCTGCGTTGAGCATTTTTAGAATTTTAAATCGCGTTTCGCGTCATCTTGGCTTTTTTTTCTTCTTTTTAACCGTAACAATCGCCGCTCATGTTCACTAACTATCATTGTACATAGTACAGTTTTACTTTTCGAGGTGTCGAGGTTGAGAAAAAAAAACGCGAAGAAACTACAAAGAGTTGAGCAACAAATACAAAATACCTACCTATATTCGCGCCACTCGTCAGTAATGGGAAATAGAGAAAAGCGTTCGATAGACGTGTAAAGCACCGACTCCCAACACTCTATCCACTGGTTAATCTAATGGTATACGCTTATTTTTGTTTAATTTTCAGACTCTAGTTTGTTGCGCTGGTGACATATTAGAAGGAAAAGGATTAATACAAGTAGCTATTACGGTAGCTGAATTGCTTCGATTTCATAATACAAAATCGGGTTCGCAAGAACCGGCTGCCGTATAAATATAAAAATTTTTTAACGCGAGGTAAGAAGAAAATTATGCCGCTGGAGAAAGTGATGAATTTTGATAAGATGGTGTGTAGAATAGAAATATTATACCGAATAAGCGTATTGGCGGACACGAGCTTTAGGTTGGTTCGCTTTTAAGGTACATATTCGTGTTACAAGATTCGAAGCTTTTATCATGCATTAGCTGTTGTTGTACTACGTAAATCAAATTATACACGATGCCAGGTTAGCCTATGTGAAAATGTTCAAAGGCGGTGCTTTAATGTGGTAATTTTTCTTTGAGAGTAATTCCAAGTATTCCTCACAGCGCGCGTTATCAAAATTAATTCACTGCCACTTAAATGTACATTTTTTCGTTGAGCTGTTTTGCATTTACAATAATTATTTTTTTTAAATATTTTTTGCACGCACCTCAGGTGAATTTTTTTAGTCTGGGTATTAATTATTAAGATTACTTTGTAATGTGAATGAAAATCAACGACTATTACTATATTATAGTGATAACTTTTATTTATGTACCTACCCATATTTTTTGTTTTTAATGTAAACGTATCCGAAATAAAACATTTTTATGGACTTTTTTGTTTTTATTGGATTAATTGATTTTGTGTTGTTGGATGAAAAGGAGTGTATTGAGTTTTGAGAAATTTGTTTGTTTTTTCAGTTCTTCTGAGTATAGGTTAGGTACCTACCGAATGGATGATAAAACAGGCATGAAATGAAATCCACTATTTAATTTTTTTTTAGTGACTTTAGTGACTGAAAAATCGCAAAACAGTGACAAAAAATTTGAGAAAAAGTGACCAAAAGTTTGAGAAATGAGGGCAAAGTATAAATTAAATATTATGTTAGTCAGGGAGCCCACATAAGGATTTATTGCATCCCCCAACGTCGATCCTAAAGTACAAAGAGCAGGCAAAAATTTGAAGTGTTGAAGTGCCTTTTTCGATTTTTGGTGAATTTTCGAAAATCAAATTTTGGCTAAAAATCTGGGAAAAATCAAAATTTTACCAAATTGACCTAGAGAGCTGAAATTTAGGATATACCCTATTTTCGACCTGCCAAATCGATTGGAAACTGTTTCAAACCGTTTTGATCAGTTCTGGAGCCTCCAGCAGATTTTTGAAACTCGAAATTTCCCAAACTTTCATCAAATGGAGATGGAAAGCCATAGTTCATTCTGCAAACTAATTTCAATACGCTACGAAGTCGACAGCAGGTGGATTTCAAGTCATTTCGGAGCCTCCAGCGACTTTTTGAAAGATTTCATGGCGTTTTTAGGAAAATTGAAATTTTCAAAAAGTAGCTGGAAGCTTTAAAACCACTTGAAATCCACCTTTCAATACGCTACGAAGTCGACTGCAGGTGGATTTCAAGTCGTTTTGGAGCCTATAGCGACTTTTTGAAAATCACTGGAGCCTCCAGTAGATTTTGAAACTCGAAATTTCCCAAAATTTTATCAAATAAAGATGGAAAGCCGAAATTTATTCTGTAAATTAATTTCAATACGCTACAAAGTCGACTGCTGGTGGGTTTAAAGTCGTTTTGGAGGCTCCAGCAACCTTTTTGAAAGGTTGTATGGAGTTTTTTGGAAAATTGAAATTTCCAAAAAGTAGCTGGAAGCTTTAAAACCATTTAAAACCACCAATCATGCAGTCGACTTCGTATTGTATTGAAATTAGTTTGCGAAGCAAATTTCAGCTTGCTAACTCCATTTGATAAAATGTTGTGGGAATTTCAAGTTTCAAAAATCTGGTGGAGGCGCCAGTAATTTTCAAAAAGTCGCTGTAGGCTCCAAAACGACTTGAAATCCACCTGCTGTCGACTTCGTAGCATATTGAAATTAGTTTGCAGAATGAACTATGGCTTTCCATCTCCATTTGATGAAAGTTTGGGAAATTTCGAGTCACAAAAATCTGCCGGAGGCTCCAGAACAGTTCAGAAAGGGCTAATTCCATCTCCATTTGATGACATTTTGGGAAATTTCGAGTTTCAAAAATCTACTGAGGCTCCAGAACAGCTCAAAAAAGGTTGATTCCATCTCCATTTGATGAAATTTTGAGTTTCAAAAATCTGCTGAAGGCTCCAGAACAGCTCAAAAAGGGTTGAAACAGTTTCTAATCGATTTGGCGTGTCGCAAATAGGGTATATCCCAAATTTCAGCTTTCTTGGTCGATTTAGTAAAATTTTGATTTTCTCATCATTTTTGGCCTAAATTTGATTATTAAAAATTCACCAAAAATCTAAAAAGGCACTTAGCACTTGAAATTCTTACAGGTGATGAATTTTTGCCTGATCTTTCGATCTACTTTTGTACAAGTTAGAAAATATCGGCTCTATGCTCTATCCAACCACTTGACATCGTCTTACATTTTTAATGTTGAACAATAATTGATTTTTAATTTTTTTTTTAATGACAATTCTGAAGGATTTTCATGAAAAATATTGATCATTTCCTAAAATTTTGCACTTTACATCCATTTTCACCGAAATAGTGACAAAAGTGACTTGAAAATGAAATAAGTGACTAAGTCACTTTTCAAGTGACCGAATTTCATGCCTGATAAAATTTTGAACTATCTAACTGCTGAAAGTTGGTATCTAATTTCAATTTCACAAAAATCGGAAATTATTCGTACAACAATTTTCTACTCGATTTCTGCAGCAGTGGATATTAAACATGAAAAAAAGTACAAATATATTCAAGGAAACAACGACAACAACGTTTGTAATAACTCAAATTGAATAATCGTCGAATTAAACACAGGAACGAACAAGACAATAAATTAATAAAAATGAGGAGCTCATTGCAAAAGTAGCCCTTGTCACATGAACCTATGCAATCTCCAAAGCTCTCCCTTGAGCGTACCCAGTATCATGAATGTAAACTCTATAAAGCAATTACTCTCAGGGCTACTCAGGGTAGACTAACTTGACGGTCATTTCATCATTACAACATGATCTCCGCTGTTGGCAATAGGTGCAATCGAGTAAAACGTGTCTAAAAGTTCATGTGACAAGGGCTACTTTTGCAATGAGCTCCTCAAATCCAATAATGGAACATCGATAAACAAAAAAATCTCTGGAAACGAATTATTAATACGTATAAATAATAATTCTTATTAAAAAATCATATAATCGCAGGGAGGAGGGAGGTAAGTAGCGTAGATCATCGTTGTTTGGCTACGTTTCTTTTCTCATTTTCAGCAGTCGCCTGGTTTTCTTCGAATAAATTTTCTCTAAACATATTCAAAACTTCTAGAAAATCTGCACGGGCGGTTTTTGTTTTCGTATTTTCTAAAATTTCGTAGAAAATCGCTTTCAGTTCTTCATCTTTGACGATATCTTGTTTTTGTCGAGGTTTCTGAGGATTCACGGTTGATTTATTCATCGTACTCTCTTCCGTCTGTCGCTGAATTTTAGAATTCACCGTTGGTGTCCCAGAGCTGAATTTATCTGATGTAATTTTCTCTTCAGTTTGTATTCGATTTTCGAAATTCACATTCGGTTCTCCACTCGACGTAATTTCATCGACGGAAACTTCGTCAAAAATGATCAAATCGTCGTCAGCTTCAATACAGCCCATCGTATCATCATCGCTAGAAAGTATTATCTCGGAAACGTCGATATATTCGATATCGGTTGTCTCGTTATTATTGACGAATTGACTAACAGCGTGAATATGACGACACATGTTCCATTCAACAGCGTTATCCGAACAAGTACACAAATAATGATGAATGCAAGTTTGACATTCCGAACAGAACATTTTGCAGTTACATTTGAAAATATTTCGTACAACACGATACGCTTTATCATTCGATGTAGCTAGAAAACTTTCTAAATCGTCGTTTTCGCTGGTAACTTGAACGGTTTTCCAATCGGCGTGACGTTTTCTAAGGATCTTCATCTTTTGCGATACTTTCTTCTTGTACAGAACGGTAAGCCGATCGAATAATTTGTGTCGAATGAACCGTATCAAGAAATACATAGATTGATCCAAGTTACCGACTTCTCTACCTTTTAAATACAAGTATTTAATTTTTTTATGCATCCTTTCTATGCTCGGGTTGGTAGTATTGATCACAGTATTTTTTCGGTAACAGTAAGCCCAGTGCTTGGCAGTTTCGGCGAAATTGCTTATAAAATACGCTCCAAATTCTTCGAAATACTCGTCATTTTGAAACACATCGACGGCTTCTTCTAATAAATCGGCAAATTTGTTTTCATCCAACTCGTATAAAAGCGTTTTCAAATACTCATGTACGTTTTTTCGCTTTTCTGCGTTCTTGATGTGTTTCAGGCGATCTTTCCAGGCTATGTCTACGTACCACGAACAATACAGTCGTAATTCAACGGAACCCATTACGTTTACCCAAGAATTATAAATTTCGTCCGCCATGTCGGACATGAATACCTTTGAATTTATAATTCCAAGTTTCTCTTTGATAGTTTTGTAGAAAAATGTAAAAATTTCCTCATCTGTTCGATTGCTTACGAGTAGAGCGCAAGGAAACGCTTCGTGAATATCATCCAAAACAACGAGCGAAAATAAATTGAAATCGTCGTCTGTGAAACCGGTTGTTCCATGGATACATATTACTTCTTTACCGTAGTTCTTCAAGACGTCGGCTTGAGCCGAATTCATGACGATTAAAACAAAATCATTTTTATTCAAGAACCGAAGCTCTTTGTTCATCGCTTTTCCTCGAGGTTTATAAAAAAGTATCAGAGAATTAGGCTCTTTTTGGAGTTCGTCGATAGTCAAATGATTATTCGTTTTGGTGTAATCTGCTCTTCCTTCGCTAGTCGTGATATTATATTTAGTAGCAATATTATCTATATCTTTCAAAGTGATAATGTGTTCTCTTCGTAATTGTTTACCACACGAATTACGAATATCTTCGAGTATAACATGCTTCGAAACGTTTTGTCTAAGTTTCTCCACTATCTCTTCTCGTATCGTTTGCGATAAACTAATATGACAAAAATCGCTTTCGTTATCGTGTCCAACGTGAGTATGAATGTATTTGACACAAATCCCTTCGTCCGATTTAAGGCAGATCATGGAAGCGGGACAGTAACCGTTGATTTTCTTCGATCCTCGAGATCTCAGATGTCTGATGCCTTTGGAGATACTTCGGAATATACCTGATCTATGGCAAATATATTTCGATTCTTTTTCCTTTTTTTTCAGGCGAGTGTATTTCAAAACAAACTTGGACAGGGTGTCGTCTTCGATATTCTTTTTCCAATTTTGAAAAGATTCTTCACTTTGAAACATATGCGTGGTTTCTTCGTATTTTATATCGTGGTCGAGGAAGAAATGTTTCTGAATTTTGGGCGTAGAGAAGAATTGCTTACAAATGGGACATGTCAGTGTAAACCGCCTAGATTTCTTATCAGGAACATGAGATGTACGCCAGTGTTTTCGGAAACTTCTTTTGCTAAAGGTTATCTTCCGACAGATATCACAGATTAATGCATCATCTTTTTTCTGAAATTAGAATGTAATCGTTAATTCAGTTTATTGTCAGAAAATTGAAAATTTTGAACAAACAATACACTATACGTAGGTTTTAACTTACTTCTACGTGGATCCTTTTATAGTGGCGTTGAAGATTAGATTTATTACAAAAATGTTTTCCACATTCATCGCATTGAACTCTGAGGGTAGGGATTAACGGAGGAACCGCTGGAGAGTTCATTTTTCATTGAGATAAAACTTCAGTAATTTATCGAAGCATTAAACACATTATATTGAAGCTTTAAATCTCGAAGCTGTTGAGGATCATCTTATGTTTACATCAAACATCCAGAAAAATGCAATAATAATACATTCTTGCGTTCTTTAAATTGAACAAAATTGAAAAAAATGAACCAAGTAATTTCATTTTACTCGTGATGTTGATGTAAATCATTTTTTGCATGTTTTGAAAAAATTGATAAGAACGCGGATGGAATGGACATCACTGATTGGTGGATACGATTCGACTGATACAGAAATCTGTGATGTGATTGGTTGATTTTTTACAGTACCACTGGGTAGCCAATCATATTAGAGAATGATAAGGGAATGTAAACACAACGTAAAATGTAGCTAGCAACTTTACTTCTTTACTTGGAAAATTGAGTTTTTGAACGTTGAATTTAAGTCTTTCAAAGAATAATTAATAATGGATAACGACGTGAATATCACCGAAGAAGACGTAGTCATTACTGTTAAAATTTTAGTACAAGATCACGTGAGTACTTTCAAGGTACTTTTCTTCCACCGTAGTATTCTCGTTTCCTAAAATTCGTTTCTCTTCTATTCAGGAAATACATTCCATCATCGGCGAAAATGAATCTATCTTGAAACAAATCAGAGGAAGTGTAAGTATTAATGAGTTTCTTCGAATCCAAAATATTCACTTTTACTAAATCGTATTTTTTCAGTCCGGTGCCAGCATAAGTATATCGGATGGGTCATGTCTGGATCGTGTTGTAACAATTACTGGTACTGTTGAAGAAATGTACGATGGAGGCAGAATGGTTCTCGAACGACTTTCAGCGGTATTTGATTGTTCATCTCGTTACTCGAATTATCGACGTTGTTCAAAAATTATCATTTGTGTATTCTCTATTCAGTATAACGAAGAAACCGATAATGACTTCGATCCGGATAATGTAGCTTTAAAACTAATAGTACCAGCTTCCCAGTGCGGTTCACTGATCGGTAAAGGGGGTAGTAAGATCAAGGAAATAAGAGACTGTAGCGGTGCAGCTATGCAAGTTTCAGCTGATATGCTTCCTCATTCTACTGAAAGAATCGTCCATATATCTGGACATATTGAATCTATATTAGATTGTATTTACGAAATTTGTTATTCATTAGTAACGGTGAGTTGATGAATGATGATGATTTTTGATGAAAATTCAAGATTCGAGTGTCACGAAATTGTTTCATTTTTACAGTCACCGGTCAAAAGTAATTCTGTACCTTATAAACCTACAACCGATATGGTAGAAGGACCTATTGTATTTGCAGATGGAAAAGCGTATACTTTACAAGGCTCAACTGCTGTTCCTATTGCCGACGTGAGTTCTTTTTCAGTTATTACTAGAATTTTCGCCATTATGTGATGATGGGAAGATTTAAATGAAACACATTCACGATTTTAGGTTAATTTTCTTCTGAAAAATGAACTTCTTCAACCATTTCTTGGAATTACCACTAGTTCCGATGCTGCAGGTAACATTTTTTTTTTATATCTGTAGTAAGAGTCCAAAATTGAAGTTTCTAAACTTATTGTTTGTATTTGTAGCTATTGCGAGGATGTTAAAATCGCACGTATTCAACAGTAAATCCAACCCTCCATCGGATAGGAAACCAAATTTCTATAAACAAGAGTACAGAGTACCTGATAGCTGCGCTGGCGGTATGGTTGGAAAAAATGGAATCAAGATTTCAGAAATAAGGTTAAGATTTTTTAAATGGAATTTTTTGCGAAAATTAATCGTCATGTTACATCTTTAACTATTTATACTTCATGCTACAGACAAGTCACAGGAGCTTTAATTCATCTTCCAAATTTAGATGAAAATTCTTCACATGAAATAAAAGAACGAATGGTTACTTTAGAAGGTACTCGGGAATCCATAGCTTTGGCAAAATTTTTGATAAATACGAGGTATAATTCTTACACAAGATATGTATGTATAATTTAAGGTGATTTTTTTTTACTAAAATGAAAATAATGTTACAGCATCGAATTACAAAAAACCAACTTCGACAATCCTCAAAATACCGAACAATTTGATAATGTGGAAACGGAATCGGCTACGTCTACGTTAGTTAGCATTTTATCAAGACCAGGAGCATTGAGTGTGGTTTCTTCATTCTTAGGATATCAAAATATTTCCGAATTTATTAATAGTTTTGAAAATTATCGATTTTGATTCGTGATCATGAATTTAGAAAATAGATTCGCTGATTTTTTTATTTTATTTATTTTTTGTACTTTGTAGGCATTTTTTTCAAGTGTTTGACGAATTGAAAAAAATTTACTTGTTCTGAGAAAACGCTTATTATGTATAGTATTTATTCGAAAAAAAAATAATGTACATAATGCGACATTTATCATTTTGTAATTAATTAATAAACGAGACTCAACTGTAAATAGGGTCAATTTTAGTTGTTTATGATTTTTATTCCATTTTGAAAAACGATTTTTCTCATTTTACGCGATAGGAATATAGGTATGTAAACGTCACCAAAATGGAGAAATATTTTATGCAGGTCCGCTGGATCACACGGCAAAATCGTGTTTAATAAATTATCTCTTGTTTTGCATTGAGGTTATCTGTTGTTATAATTAGAAGTTCATTATCACTGTTTCCGATTTGAATCGTTTTGAGTACCTACCTAATAATTAATGTTTTTCAAATTAAAGTTCACTGAAAGAATGAAAATGCAATCGAATTGCAATAGTCTCATTGATCATGTGTATACAAGGTGCTTAAAGTTTTTTTCTAAAGTACACAATTTACTTGATAACAACGTTCATAAACATTCGACCATATGAGATTATTTTCAAAGCAATTTCAAGAGAAAATTTGACGATTATTTCTACTCTTCATTTGGACTTTCTTTTAATAACTTTTTCTCAATTTTTGAAAATGATTTACCAATTCCATAGCATTTTGTACTTGCAAAGCTACATCAATCAAGGAGCGATCGAAATCAAAAATAAATTTAGAACACGTCCAGTCCTGTAAGCACTACTTTTGAGTTCTTGACCCTTCAATGTCAAAAGAAGTTTAATGGATTCACGTAGGAGAATTTAATGCCTCAAAACACAGCGTTCAATTCACTTTTTGACAACGGCAACTGCTTACAAGGAAAATTTTTTACATCGTGACAAAATTGCAATGAATCAGGGTCAAATGTCGTACGAACTCCTGATTTCTAAATTTAATTAAATACCTATGAAAACTAACACAACATATTTCTAGGTATATGGAATCAAAATTTTATATTATGAATGAAGACTACCTAGTACCTACACATAGGTACCTGCTACTGGGTTTGAAATGATGGAGAAATACTTCCACAAATTTAAATTCTTGATCACTTATATCATTTTTTTTTTTTTAGGAATTTGATAATTTCTAAATTTTTACGTAAAAGTGAGATGGGTATGGTTTCATTTCATCTTTCAAATTCTAAAATTAAATTTCAACAAGTTTTAAAAATTTTCATGATATTGTTCGATTTCTACACAAATTTTTATTTTATTAAAAATGGAGATTTTTCCAAATTTTCAGAAACATTCAGATTTTTTTCTCATTGAAAAAAAATCCAGAAAATTCAGTGTACCAAATTTTTTTTCCGAATTTCAATATTTTGAAATCAAATTTTTCGAAATCGAAAATCACGCCATATCTTTCCGATTTTGCTGTGATGTAGAAATTTTCCATTAGTTGTTCTCGAAATAATTCAATTTAAACCAAAATCCTATCAAATAAAGTAGTACTTTCAATAATTTCCCGTCGATTTTAATTCAATTTAAATACGTTCAATACTACTGTATAAAAATATGAAAGGCAAATTCAAACAAAAAATTTGGATTCAACGCCAAATATACGGTGATATTTGATTGCAATGCAGCTTTATGTTCACTTGCATTTTGCAAGAAATGCTTTTTTTCAAAACGCTACGTAATAATTTCTTGCTATCATCACTATTTCGGTAAAATATAAAAATCACATGGGCAACTCTTTCGGATGTTGTTCTGAACGGTGCCATTCCGCCGTATCTCAGTTGCCATGGAAACATACCTACTTGTTATAAACGTGTTCACGCTCAGCTACCTGTTGAGGCCTTGATCTTTTTTGGACCACCGTGCACATGTTTATTCAGGTGAATGGTCACAAGAAGGAAAAACATAAATATACATATTATTTCAAACTCAAAAAATAATTCCTTTTATTCGAGATTTTCAAAACACTTCCATCAAAAAATCAACTTGGTTCTCATACAAATCCGGCACGTGCTATAGGTAAACTGTGAATACGCACATAATTAATAAAATCGTGAATTCGATTCAATACAACATCAATTACAATTCAACGTAATTCATAACAGTCAATTTTACAGAATTTGAAGAATTTTGTAAAAAATTTCTAAATAACCATCAATACAGTAGTAAAATTATATAAAAACAAGAACAATATATCAACAGATATAAATTTTGCAGCGGGATGTGCGACGCACGCACAAGTCTTAAAAAATACATAACAACGAGTATCTTAAAAAAATTCCAGCTTTCATCGTCACATCTAGCAAACACAATATTCAGTCTTTTTATCTGCTTCCGTTTCCTTGCATTTGTTTAAGTAATCTCGGGTCTCTTATCTGCTTGGGTCGTGTACAAACTGTAGAAATATGACCAGTACGTAAACAATTATAACAAATCGGGTCTTTTGTACAACGTTTCGTGGAGTGACCGTTTTCTCCGCAATTATGACAATCCGCCTCTGGCGGCGCTGGCCAATCTCTATTAACCATCGTCGAAAAAGAATACCTAGGCGTATTTTCCGCGTAGCCACTGACAATATTTATCCCTTTAGGAAAAGTTACTCGTTTTTTCTCGAGATGATGCGAGCTCTCTTCTCCTGATGAATGGGATTCGCTTAAAGATTTCTTCAAAATTGATTCGCCAATTAGCTTAGAGCTGGAGCCTACAACTGGCCGTTTGAGAGGTGGAACTTTGGTAAAATTGACGCTAACTTCTATGGTTCTAGTAGTCTTAATGGGAGGAGGTACAGGTGCAATTTCCCTGAAACCATCATCCATCGTAGCAGTAGGAAATTCAATACCGTCAAGGATCTCATCCACACTTCTATGGTGTTCATCACTGGAGTTCGGACTAGTTCCATTTTCTTCCATTTCTTCTGTAGTCGGCTCATCCGAAACAACCTTATTATCGATAGGAACGTTCGTAGTTTTCGCAGGACTTCGAAGAACGGAAGCGATTTCTTCTCTAGTTAAAAAATCTCCTCTATTTTTCGCGGTAACTTTAACTTTAGGTTGTGTACGTGTTTCAGCAGTTCTTTTAACCTGCACAGTTTCAATGGCTTTGGGACTAATAGGTACCTCCGGAGATTTCGCAGGACTTCGATGAACAGTAGGCTGTGGACGTGTTGCAGGAGCTTTAGGACTAACAGGCACGTCCGGAGATTGCGCAGGACTTCGACGAACAGTAGGTTGTGGACGTGTTGCAGGAGTCTTTTTAACCTGGACAGTTTCTATAGCTTTAGGACTGGCAGGCACGTCCGGAGATTTCGCAGGACTTCGATGAGCAGGAGCAACTTCTTCTTTAGTTAAGAAATCTCCTCTATTTTTTGCAGTAACTTTAACTTTTGGTTTTGGGCGTGTTTCAGCAGTTCTTTTAACCTGGACAGGTGGAGTAGGATACAAAGCTTTCATTCTTTCTCTAGCACTGGCCAGTTTTTTGGTAACGTTCTCCCTGGCCTGCTTGCAAGTCGGCTTACTGTTGACTTTATCTCGGTTCTGCTTACTGCTGACTTTTTTCCTATCCTGCTTGATCGCAAGCGCGATTAAACTCTGCTCGCGACAGACATTTTTCACATTCGGAGGTAGATCTGATAGTACAGACGTTGGACTTTTCTGTAAATCTGAATCATCAAAAGGCGATTTCTCCGGCGATTTTTGAGAATGTTCCGAGTCCATAAAAGACTGATCAATCGTGTCAGGTGATTCTGATCTAATTCGTTTTCTGCGTCTACCACCGCCGACGCTTTTGTTAGGAAGAGGCTGGATGATCGCGATTTTGGCAATTTTTCTAGTCAGGAGGGTTTTATGCACGAGGTGGGCTTTCTTCGTTTCGTCCGAATTTGATGGCGACGAATCGTTAGAGTCATTTTCGCCAGGTGGAGTTTTATAACCATCGCTGGAATATTGTTTGTAGGGTTTTGACCATCCTTTATGCACGTTTTCTTTGACGGATTTCGAACCTTCGTTGTTCATGTTTTCAACACCTCGGCAGCTTCGAGGTTTCGATTTTATGTCTGGAGGAACACGTTCTTCGCTAGATTTAATTTCATCATTGACGGTCAATGCGGATGAATCGTTGAACGACGAGTCGCTTTCTTCGTCAGAAGAATAATCCATAATACTTTGTAGCGCATTAGAATATTCGAATTCTTGTTCTTTAAATGGCATCGTAGGAGTTTGCCTTAGCAAACCATTCATTGACGAGGTAACGTCTACGAATTTTGGCTCAATTTTCTTCAATATTATTTCTGGATGTTTTATAGGTATTTTAATTTTGGTAAATGGATCCGGTTCAGTTCCATTCGTTGGAATTGTCGCTGCATCTTCTAAAGGTACTCCTACTTCAATTTCCGAATGGAGATTGGGTTCAGATTTATTCGATGAAATTTTCACTGCATCTTTTATAGGCACTTCGATTTTGGTAACCAGGTTACATTCAGTTCGATTCAATGGAACTGTAGACTGATCGATTGAAGATGGAACAACTGCGGTAACATGATGATAAATCGCTTCTTCCGTTCTGCTCGGCGATACTGACACATAATTTTTTTCTTCCACATTGAGAGTCGGCGGGGTTTCTTCAGCTGGAGTCGCGGTTTCATTAGCAACTTGCTTGTATTCAGGAGTCGCGGTTTCATTGAGAACTTGCTTCGAGGCGGTGGACTCCAGCTGAGATGCGCAACTTTCGATCTGAACATTGCCTTCGTCGTCGCTCAATTCAATCACTTCGTCTTCATCTTCCTCCGTGATGTCTATAACTTCGACTCGATGATTGATAGAAGAGAGGTTCTCATCCTTTGTAAAATACAGGGAATGTTGTAATTTAAATTAGTTAATCGTTTCACAAAGCACAATCCGAAAATGTAAATAAGATTCTCACTTCCGGCGTCCAAGCAACACATTCCAGCATGTATCCACCATCTTCTATTGTTGAAGCTCCTAACGCAATACGATCTCCGGCTCGGAGTTTCATCCAACGATGCTTACATATTCGAGAATCATTAACGTAAACTCCCCATTCACTAATCTATCCAGAAGAGGCAAGAATTGTTTAAAATTAGATGCACAACTACATACAATATACACTTAGAAACATAGAAAAATATTGCAATAAACTATAGCAAGACAGGACACTAACATCTTTAATCTCCGGCACGTCATTGAGAACAATTTCAGCATGAAAGCGAGAGACTTTTCTAGATGCAGGAGCGGTGATTAATTGATTCGAACTATGCCGACCGATTTTAGTAGTCTAGAAGAACAAAAAAGCAAACAAACACACGAATGCAACTAGTATTTAGGCTAGGTATCTTAAAAACAGAAATAAACACACTACTCATCCATTGATTAAACTATTGCGCAGTGATCGTATATAAATTATTATTTACCTCGGGTGGTCGCCTAAGTTTGCAAATGTATGACTTCGAATCTTTGATCCCGTACATGGCATTTATCACACATTAAAATTTAAAACCTTGAATTGCAAAGAACCATCATCTAAAGCGTTGAAAAAATCACAATTCGAACAGCAAATTTCAAATTTTATTACGGGAATCGAATGTGTTTTTATTTTTCAAGATGGAGTGTTTACTGCAGTGCTTAGCGTATGTACGCGGGTCGCGGATACACAGAAACTTGCATCCTCTCTCCACGTCCGAACAAATAACACAGAACAGAATTACGAGAATGACGTTGTCTTGTAGACTGGTAGTCGGTTGTTTGCCCTTGTGTGTGGGTAATATACAGGGTGTTCAAAAATGTAGGAACCCTAAACGGAGTTTCTAATTCTAAATGTGAATTTTGTGGATTCAAAAATATGTTGGCAACATTGCTCAATCTTCAATTGTGATTGTTCTTAAAATTGTTCTTTGCACCAATAGGACATGGTCTGAAGTTAATCACTGTAGCTTTCACAGTCGTTATTCCTTCCAAGCAGCCCGATATTTTTCAACACCTTGTATGTACTGGGCGTGGTCTGAACTTGGTCGGCGATCAACTCCTCAACTCGAAATATATTAATATTTTCCCTACTTAGAAATAACAACGAAATGATGACTTGATGAGCCAAGTTGAAAGATTTCAAATGAATATACTATGTACATACATGTAGTACGACGTACGAGAAACAAAATCATGCAACAATTTAATGAATATTTTAGTTCCGAGTACCTTCCTATGATGATTTAGGTATAGGTACTACATGTTCATGTACATATTCGATGAGTTCTTCAACACCTATTGATTCTTCTGCTCGTGTTAATCACTTTCAATTCAGCTTCTTTGAGCTCTTCTATGTTCATTTCTTTTTTCTTCGTCAATAGTCATTCGTCAAGATATTGTTTCTCTTCTTCATAAGATTTGAATTTTTGATCAAGAATACCTAGCTAAGCTAAAGAAATAATTGAAGGAATTAATGAGAAATTGAACATCACAATATAAGTAGGTATCAAGGCTTATAAAACCGGTTTCATAACCTTGATCTCAGTCTCACCCATCGAAAGGTCGAAGTCTTTTGAGCATAAAATAGATAGGTACTCAAAGGTCAAAGTACAGAATTATCAATATAAAATACGTAGGTAAGTAATAAAATTCAACATATTATGTAGGTACATCAACAATTATTCTTATAAAAATATCATCATGAAAGCACAAATCAGATAGGCGATTCAATTTTTATAACCTAAATTGCACAAAACAGCACTAATTATTATCAATAAAATCAAGACTATCCACACAATGTCGCTTAAAATTTCCAAAAATTGTTTTGCGAAGACGCGAAGTTCTTTATTTTTGTTCACTTCTTTTTGATGGTTATCAACCAATGATTTGATTGGCTGGCTCATTTCATTATTTTTTTGATTGGACGAATACAGGGCCATCGGCCAATTATCTACAAAAAAACAATTTAAGACTAGTTGACCCGTTGAAATTGAAAATATTTAAAAAATATCATCATTGCTATACCTATCTTGAAAAATTTTGGGGGGAAAATGTCGTATTTCTTCCGTTTTTTTTTGTATACTGAAAAGTGAGAATACGAAAAAATGTCCACTTTTAAATGAGATAAGTTGACTACAGAAATATTTCTTCCCTTTTCTCTCACTATTCTACCCCTTGTCCTTGTCCAATGTGGTACCAGTTGAGGCCTACAAAAATAAATCCCAGGATTAATGAAAATGTAATATGAAATCAGCCAGATTTTTAGGAAATTGAAAAACACATTCGAGTTTAATTTCTTGAATACCTATGCAGTTTCACTCGTATTGGTACTCGATAGTGAACATTTTCCCGATTCTGATTGTTCCTTATTTCGAAAGGGAAAATGTTAGGCGGAAGTGTTGCCTATTTTCAAAACTAAAGGAACAAATGCCCTTTCAAGAAATGAAATTGAAACGACTTTTTCCCAAAATTGCAAATTGCCACGATAGATTTTGAAAAAGTTCAATTTTAAATGGTGATAGAAAAAATAGTGTATCAATAAGAGAACAACTTTTTGCTTAGGACTATTTGAAAAGTAATCAAATCTTGAACTTACTGGTGGGTACACTTTTTTCAAACTTTCTTCATCAGTCTTGAGTCCTAATAATTTTTTAAATTCCAATTCCAGTCCTAGCCCAAAGCTTGTCCTAATGAATTCAGTATTTGTTTCCTCAAGTCATATTTTTTATCATTTTATTTAAAACCGATTAATGCTTTTGAAAATTTGAAACTAGATAAAAATAAGTCGAACCATTCGTATAAAAAATGTTTATTAAAACAAAAGCTTGAAAACTTAGGAAAAAAACCTTCGAATAACCTTATACATTTTCATCAAATGTTAGTCATTATACATTTAAAAAATCCACCATATTCGTTTATTTAAATGGAGAATGAAGTCTTCGTTATTGACAATATACGCGAATAATTTCCGTAAGAAAGAATGACTATCGTCACATATTCCGCCGTTGGCGGAGATAAAATATCAGCAACTTTGTACAACAGAAAGATAAAGGTTTAAAAAATCGTAATTAAATTCAATACAAACGGTGAGAAACCTGGTAACGTGCCTTCATTGAAGAAGAGACAAAGTGAACGACCTTTTCTCTTAGATAACTTCATGACTACATTCAATTCTTGATAACATATCACATTTATAAAAGCAACTGTGAACACTAAAAAAAAAGTACAAGATTTATATAATGTATAATTACACGATCGTTCAAATTCAACCCAAAAATTCAAAATCATCGGAGCTATCGGACAGATCGAGCACTGAAAAAAAAAAACAACAAGAAAAATAAAAGGTATAAAATCACAAGATGAAAAACGCGAAAAAAATTTCTCTTACCATTGAAAGAATCCTGCGGATTTGTTGTAGTACGCCAGTGGTCGCGTTCTTCGCATATTTCAATTAACGGTTGATTCGTTGTACTAAGTAAATTCTCTTTGATCAATTCGCACAATGAATCGAATTCTGATTCAACTCGACAAAGGAAGCACTACGAATGATAAAAATAGTAAGTTACCTACGTCTATATTCGTGGCACGTACACGAGTTGAACTATGTACATGTATGTATGTAGATGTACTCACAGCTGCGACAGAAGGATCCATTTGTACAAGAGGTAGACGACTGGCATTTTGGCAATGATAAGTACAATCCGTTTTACGTTCTTGCTCCTTTTGTTTGTATTGTACAGAACCGAAAGGCTGAGTTGTATGCGGATCTAAAAATATGACTTCGTTTCCTATAACGGGAATAATTCCATGTTAATAATACGCCTCGTAATACACGTTCAAGAAGTGAAGAAATCATCATTTACCCACGCATCCGATAAAATACAAAGCATGATTTGGTTTACCGCCAATTATGCCGAGAGATTGCTGAAATGTGAAACACGCCTGCAAAAAATGGAGTTTTAAAAGGAAGTTCAAATTCGCGAAAATCAAAATTTACATAGAATTACCTTGAACGCGTTGAAATAGATAGGATTGATATCCGTAATACCAAGTCTTAAAGGTATAATGAGAACAAGCGGTTTCCACGGAGAATTGCTCTTTATTTTTGACTTATCACTTGTACTTTCACTAAACAGATCAACGTCGTTTCTGGACGTTTGTCTGCACAACCGTTCTATTGAAAAGAAATAATTTAGAAATTCCTTCTATTCGACAAGTTAGGTTAGAATTGTATTCACGTTTTGATACTTACTGACTTCATTGGTAACCAGGACATTATCTAGTGCAACATGTAAAACAATCGAATTCCATTGATCATAAGCAGCTAATTTTCTACAAAATTTAGTCAGTTTCAATAAACTATTTTAAATTTGAAAACTAGCACGAAATTAAAATGCGGTTACTTCAAAACTTGAGCGATTGTATTTGGTCCAAACCACTCGCCAACCTGTTTCCCTTCGCTAGCACCAGTCAAGGCAATCTGATGTATTGAATATGGAACGCATCTTACATCCTCGAACAGACGTATAATTCTTAAATATGTCTCATCTTTGCTCGCCGGAGTCCATCGCCATTCTCTGCCTGGAATCAACATTTCACCATTATGTTTTCTTTCCGATAAAATCGTACCGATCATTTTCAAGAAATTACGTACCTAAATGAAGAAACAATAGTGCTTGGGCGATGACCATTTGACCGCATCGTAACATACATCCCCATCCTTTATCACTGGTGATACCAGTGTCACCGATGGATACGAAACCTTTTCTATACGAGAACCATAGCCTGGATCTTATATCCCTTCTGATTTCTTCCAATTCTGCGAAATTTACATAACAAAACAATGCATTGTGTTTCACTTTCAGAAGCGTGGGTGTTACATCATAACAATACCTTTAATAGCGTTGTATTTCTTTCCCAAAATCCATACTGGATCTTTCGTATGCGGAATGTCGTCTGGTTCAGGTTGACTAGTAGATTCGTGAGTTAAATAAGCTTCAAACATCAAATCCATAAGAAAAGAGCGGAGAGTCGGGAAGCAAGAGACTCATATATGACAACAAACACGCGATAGATAATGGCAAAAATTTATCGTATTTATTTACGAAACGAGCGTGTAATGAAAAGAATTATTAAATAAAACTCCAACTGATCTAATCTTTGCGAAAAGAAGAATCTGCCAACGAAATGTAATCACGAAATCATCATGAGTCTGTCTTTCACAAAATTTTGCTATTATTGTGTTGATGGGCGACTAAAGAAAAGAAAATGAGCACTGCAATGGTGCCACTTTGAAAGCGTGTCCGTTTTTCTGAGGAAGTCTTTGTGACGTCATATTGTCTGCGTTGATTTCAAATGATACATTACTTCAGCGCTGTCGCTGATTCGTCGTTTGAAATTTTCGACGAAATGAATGCTTCACATTATGGCAACATTGCAGTACGTACTTACTCCGTTTAGTATTTAGACGCCAATTCAAACTTCAAGTTATCAGTATATCGAGCTTTTAGAAAGTTTTTCAGAGTGTTTTTTCAATTCTGGTTCTTTCTTTCATCTGTAACTCAGAAAAGCGAGCTTCACCTCAAAGCATGACAAACTCACGATCTTCATCAGAATTGGAATAACCTGAGATTTCAGTGTTCTAAAACCAATTTCACATCTAGCCAAAACACTATACTCTGATTGGTCTTCTCGTCTCACAGTACTGTTTGCTGATTGGTTACCTTAAGCAAAAATAAAACAAAACAAAAGGGAAAACAATTTTGGAAATTTATCACTCCGCGTTCGCTAACTTAGGTAACATTTTTCTCTCGTTTTCTGAAATTGAAATCGTAAGTAACTCATTGCTTTACGCTGTAGTTGAGCGTTTATATACATTTTCCAACTATTAATGTGTTAGCCACCACCTTTTCCCATAATTTTCCTTCGTATATAATAGTTTAAAAATGTATGTAATTCTTGCTGAGTACAAAATTGAAATTGAATAACTCATTTTTGTTCACCAGCTTCGGTATGAATTCCCGCGAATCAAACTCTGCCCCGAATCTGCATCCATTCGCCGATAATGCTGTTTTAGAACCTGCAGAAGAAATTTCGACCGAAATTTGTACCAGTGATGCTTCCGCCTCTACATCGACAATGGAATCCAGCCCAGCTCCTTACAGTTTCACTGTTACTACGGCTCGTAAATTGACGAAATTGTCGAAAGCCTCGAAAGGTGATGCATTTTAATTTTCTACCGATTTGTATATTTTACTTATATTGTTCATTGTGGAAAAACATATCTTGAAAATTTTCTATTCGTCGATGAGCTAATTTCTGAGGTATTTTCAGATCGCCTTTTGAAGAAAATTGAGGAAACTTGGAAATTGGTCGAACATTACATTAAGAATCATGTAACCGAAGAATCTCAATTCAGAGAAATCGAGAGAATGCTCGATAACATCAGAGTAAAATTATTGCGTATGTCTAAAACATCTCGAAACAGATTGCCCAACATTAAAAAAGATCGTGTGGTGAAAGGTCGTAATAACAGACAGAACCGAATGTTTGCTCCGGTAAGCTAAGCTGTTGAATTATTTTTATGATGATGGTTTTGTCAACTTCTTGAATCATGTATGTTTCACGTGTGGTTCTTTTTACAGAAAAAGATGCAGAGCTCTCGTATCCGTAGTCGGCGTGTAGAGAGATCCAATTCTCGCTAAGTGAAATCTTATTGATGTGCGCTACCTACTTCCAACTTGAGAACGCGCGGTGCACTAAAGAATCGAACCAATTCGTTGGCGAAATTATCGGCGGTTTATTATCCTTCGTTGCATTGGCTATTTTATTGAAATTCATTGAACGCGGAGTATATTTAAATTAATTTTTATCTACTATAACAATACAACTATGCGTAATATATTGTTTCTTAAGTGTATTTTATATTTTATTTTGTGAATAACGAGAGAAAAGTGGTGGAAAAGAGTACATAAATGTTGGGCTAATTATAATTTTGGATATACGCATGAACACGGAACCATTGAATTTTTTTAGTTCTTCAATCTCGAATGTTCAGTGTAAAATAAAATTTCTTCATAATAACATGCATTCGTTTGTGATCCATTTTGTTTTGTGAAATACACTTTCAAGGAAAATCTGTCGGAATCAGCACTCTACGTGGAACGTTTTCATAGTTCATGTCGGAAGAGTGCCGATGTTACAAGCCTAGATTTGGAAAAGTCAGCGAAAGCACAGATGACGAAAATTGGAAAATTGCAAATTACTTCACGCGCGTCTAGAGTCTGACGGGCTACGAAACGTTCCCGCCAATCACAGCGCAGGGTTATGTTTATCACCGTTATCACTGACGTTCAAGTGTTGTATTCATTCTCACAATATTGAAAAAACAAAGTAATTTAGGTGTAAATGGACGTTTTGCATATTATTTTAAATAAAACACTGTCGCAATGCAGAAATAAAGTACGTACAAGTCCTAGGTAGCTAACTAGCTATTCAGATTAACTTTATCATTCAGCACCGGCAGGCGGCATTCCCTGGCAAGAATGAAGTAATCTGATAAGAAAGAACTATCAATTATCACACACTCATGTATTTTTACTATTTTTACAAATTAATAAGATCTCATCAGTAAATTCAATACTTGACATTTCAGCGGAGAAAAATGAAAATCAATGAGTAAAATCTGGTATCTAAATAGATAGAGTCTAGAGATACGTAGGCTCACGCTAGTTATGCAGCTAGCTAATCTGTACATTCATTTTCACTAGCTCCAACTGCAAAGTATTTCTTTTTGAAGTTATCGATCTCGATTGCTTTTATTGATGTAATTATCGTAAATTATGATGGATTTGAAATGAAAACAAGAATGACTTTTCCTTTTTGGTATTCATTCAGTAAAGTTGTAAATGTAAAGTTACAGTACTGTCGTACGTAGGTTAAAGATTAGATTACCAACCAATTTGAAGAAAAAAGTCGTTTAATTTTCTGTTTTAATTAGTAAAATCGCAAAAGCTCTTTATTATATCGTATTTTCAACGAAAAATAAAAACTGAAAAAATTTGCAAGTCCATAGAACCGCCCCTCTGCGCTGTGATTGGCGGGAACGTTTCGTAGCCCGTCAGACTCTAGACGCGCGTAATAACTTCTTGAAATTCAAACGTAGAAAAGCAACTTCTAGACATTGGAATAATGAAATCTGAAGTAGGGGGAAAAGCCCATTGTCCATTAGGTTTATGGATGGAGAAGAA
Source organism: Planococcus citri (assembly GCF_950023065.1). NCBI lineage: Eukaryota > Metazoa > Arthropoda > Insecta > Hemiptera > Pseudococcidae > Planococcus > Planococcus citri. The sequence continues at coordinate 58,334,557 of NC_088678.1, read as the reverse complement.
AACTTTTACTTTGATGAGCTTTTATACGTTTATTGTAGATTGGAATCGATCGAGGTTGAGGAGGTGCTCCAACTTTCGCGTAGAGTAAGTGGGGGAGGGGGTTGAACGAACCGCTGAACTGATAACAAATGATAACACTGTGATGAAACACACAGTAACTGATGCGAATTTTCAATCAATTTCTTTTTAAAAAAATGTTTCGTTTGTGATGTTTTTGTACGTTTATTTCAATTATTACAATCCTTCGTAATGGCTAAAGTGTTGAAATTCGGCCGGTGGGTAAGAAATAACTGGAAAAAGTCGGTGTTTTTTTCAGTCGCTTGTTACTACGGAGGAAGCTTCATAAAAACAGAATTCGAGTAAGAACTTCATTACACATCTTCAATTACCTACTGAAAGTTTTTTCTCGGTTACCTAATTAATGAGAATGCATTTGTGTAATCTGTCTTCAGTAAAAACTCTTTAGTGCGACAGTACAGTAAAGAGGCGGTCAAATTTGGAGACGTTTCGTTACCAGTGTTTCAGTCACCTCGGCATATTTTGGTCATATTGAATCCAGCCGCCAATAAGAAGTCAGTATTCATTTTTTTTTCTCAGTTTTCGGATTTGTACAATAACAGCTATATTGATCTTTTCACAATTTTCAGGAAAGCTTTGAAAGAATATGAGAAATATTGTGCTCCTTTGCTGCACCTTTCAGGTGCAAAGATTACTTTATTACAGTCATCCGATGAATACGGTTTAGTTCAGTTAACTAAAGCTATATCCGAAGATGTTGATGCTGTTGTTGTTGCCGGAGGAGATGGGGCTATATCAGAAGTACATATATGAGGAGCGATATTCCAAAACGCCCTATGTCCATTTTAAAAAATTAATTTTTAGTCTGGTAAATTGGCTATTTAGGCGGGTTTAAAACTTTATTTGGATGGAGTTATGATGTTAGGACTGTAGCTATACACTTCATCCACCAGATACCGCTAAAAAAAATTCAATAAAAATGGACAAAGTGCGTTTTGGAACACTTTTTATTTTTAAAAACGCAATTCGAAAAAAATGCACTAAGGGCGTTTTGGAATATCGCTCCTCATATCAATGATTCGTGATTAAATTCAAATTGACTAAATTGGTACTAAAAGAAATTACCTCTGTATTTGTACAGGTGATCACAGGAATATTTTACCAGAAAATGAATAATTCCCTTTCGTTAGATGTACCATTGGGAATTATACCTGTCGGTCGAAGTAATACTATCGCTAAGAAATTATATTCGGCGGGCAATTCGACGGGTAGTGATGCTTTGGATAGAGTAAAGTTGATGATGGATGCTACTTACTCTATTGTCAGAGAGCTCACATTTCCTTCAAATGTAATTGAAGCTCAAACCTTTGGAGAAAAGGTAAATTCGCTGATGAATTAAAATGTATTGTTCTTACTTGCCTTCTTCGAATGAAATTAGTATTGTTCTACAGGAGAGCACTTTTAAACCGGTTTACACGCTAGGTCATTTACAATGGGGTGCTCTAAGGGATGCTCGTGAAAAAATGGATAAATATTGGTACTTCGGAGGCTTCAGACAATACGCCGCTTACGTATTCGGTTCGAACTTTAATTCTCCCTTTGAAATGAAAATCCAGTTCACGCCCCCTTGCTCTGGTTGCTCGAAATGCTACAAAGATCGATTCGACAAAACTCAAAGAAAAGAGAAACCAGAAAATAGACGATGGTGGCATGCTTTTGTGCCTCGAACAAGCTCTCGAGGTGAGTATTTAACGTTTCTATATCAAATACCCAGCTGTAGCTGTTGTATGTGATAAATTCTTCCGTTTCAGATCCAAAAATACCAATCATCAATTACGAAACTATTCATAATGAAAATTGCGACAAAATGGAAGAAAAATCCATCAATTCTGTAGAGTTGATAGTATCTCCTGAAATACTTGATGGCACTCCATCGCTTCGTGTACAGATTGGTAAGCAAACACGTTAGATTTAATTTATAATTTGGTGGAACTTTTGAGTAAATTTTCCGGTTATATTTTCTTTTCAAGGTCCCAAATCACTCAGTTACACGGATTTTGTGAAAGAGGGCTGCTCCAGAGAACATCCTGCTTCATCTGCTTTGAAAAATGACGAATTATATGCACAAAATTTATACGTTATTCCGAACGAATCGCAGGAAGAAAACAGTTCCAAATTTTCCATTGCAGGTGAAATTTATGAGACAAGTCCAATTAAAGTTTCTCTGCTACATAAAGTTTTACCCATGTTTTCTCCTTCTTAATATTGTTGTTTCTTTTTTCTTTTTTTTATTCGAAATATAAGATTCGATTAGTGAATTGATTATTGAACTTCTATTTCCTATAATCGGACGTGGCTTCAGGTCAGAAATACATACAAAAGACGCGATGCATACTTATGGAAGAAATTTTAAAAAATTATCCATTTTTTTGTTTAAAATTGAAAAAAATAAGCGTACTTCCAGTTCAAAAAAATATTATTCTAAAAAAGAATCAAACAGCTCAACTTTCTCTGACACCTTTGAAATAAAATCTGAAACGTTCCAGGCTAAAAAAAAACTAATACCCAACTGAAGTAAAATATTTAATAATATTTCGGTGAAATATACAAAACTGTAATTATAACAACGCACAAAACAATAAAATTAAATTAATATAACGAATTCGCACAAAAAAAGTATAACAATGTAATCAACGTAAAAAAATATACCTACATCGTGAAAATAATCTGAAAGAAGAAAAGTTCGAAATATTCACAACATATCAGTCACAATAGACAAAAATTATTTTACCGGAATTGTAATACTGATTTCACAAATGTAGTTTGAAGTACAACAATAATCCCGAAAAGCTCGATACAAATAAGAAAAAATTAATCAATGAGTATGAAAGTTGAAATATACGATTAAAAGCTCTAGAAGTGCGTAATAAAATAAATGCATTTTGAATATTCCAGAGTTGATACCAACCGTAGATTAGATACATTCATTTCAATTCCAATAAATATTTCTAATAAAAACTCAACTCTGGGATAAAATAACTTGTTTAATATTATAAGGTAACTGTTTTTCAAATTACAGTATTACATTTTAAGTATTCTAGATATTTTTCTATTTAAAAAACAACAATTATTAACGCAACTAGATGCATGTAGTCATATCACACCCGCGAAATGCTTACTCATTAATTACCGTGAATATGCGTAAAAAAGGAGGGGGGGAGATGTTCCAAAAAAGCATTTAATTAGCTACGAATAAAGTTAACACGATGGAATCTCTAATCTTGATTTTCCATTATTATGAAATAATCGAGAAAAATATTTTGATCTTTTTTTGATACACAGAGTAATTTCACAAGTCATCAATGAGGTAGATAGGATTATACATTTTGAAGAGTTTCTCATCATTTTGTATAAAAAGCGAGTTTTACAGGTTATAAAAATTATCACAGCGATTTGAATAATTTGAGCCGGTAAATTTTTGATAAAAAATTATCACAAAAATGCGATATTTATTGAAGGGAAATGAAAATTATTACGAAATAGTGTCCATATAAAAATACCTTCATTGTTTATCTATGGTTTGAAAAAACCACTCGGTAAATCTACGAAGCTGTTGAGCTGCGCTCTGGGATTCTTGTTGCAGTCTTCTGTTTTCGTCTCTCAACGAATGCACCTCTTGTTCTAGTGTTAAACGAAGTTGGGTCTCTTTCATTAGACGGTTTTCCAATTCGGAAAGATATTTTTGAAATTGTTGTTGGATATTTTTCTTATTCCTGTCACCAAAAAAAAAAAAAAAAGTAGAATAGAATTTCATTCAAGATATTAACCTATCTGATTTTCAAATCCATTAAACTTACTCGACTCCGGGAGTCATGCTGAAATGGAATTCATCCGAGCTATCGATCCAATGAAAATCATCGTCGGTTTGATTAGATGATAACAAAGATGATGAGTTTTCTTCGTTGGCAGTCTGTAACATAGCTTTAGTAGCCGTATCGACTAAGCTCGGCCAATCCATTTCTTTAGTATCCGGTAACGGAAGACACGGTGGATCGTGTTTCGAATTTGAAACATTCGTTACACGAAGAGATAATCTATAGCAAAAAATACACTTTATTATGATACAGAACCATCTCAAGTGTATAAAATATTACGCACGAACCTTTCTTCTTTCGATAAAACGTTATCTTTAGGCTGCGACGACGTCGAGCCATTAAAAATGACCGTAGCTGGTCTGGCAGTGGTGACGATGACGGAATTAGAAGCGCAGCCATTTTTCAAATTCGCTTTCTGAGGCGTTGAAATATTCTCTTTCGATTTGGTTTTAACGCATTTATCATCTTCGGTGGATGGATCGGTGGAGTATTCGTTTTGAATAATCGAATAGTTTCCAGATTGCTGAGATGGTTCGCTGATATCACAATTCTATCGAGAATTCAAATTAAAAAAAGAAACTCAATTAAAACGAAATTAAGTTACGGGGAAAAATTAGCGATTATAACTTACATTATCTTCGGTAGCGTAATCTGGATTAATTAATTTCATGAGATCTTGTTGAAGTGTACTCGACGTAAGATTAGCGCTATTTCTATTCGAGGAACGCGAACCAGCTCCCGGTCTAAGACGCGGTTCACCCGTATCTTTGAGACGAGGACTGTTATTCCTACTACATCCATTCGAACTACTAGCATTGGATTTCGTTACCGTCGATCTCAATTTTGGCGACGCGTTTCCAACGCTATCGATGGATAGTTCATCTGAAACACGATATTTATTTTTGTTAGTTGCTCCAATAAACGAATGAAATACTCGTAAGAGATGAGTTAGGTACCTTCGCTTGGTGGGAAAGCTTTTTCACTCGTTGAACTCGTATCGGTCGAATGACCATCGCTGGCTGATAACGTTTTCAGCGTTTCCGGTGGTAAACTAGAGCTCATCTCTGATCTCGTGCAGTAATCGTCGACCTGAGGAGTCAAAAGGCATTATTGGATTAATTACGTACTCTTCGAGAATCAAAATACGAGTGAAATGAAATTTATAATAATATCTACTTTTAAACTAGGATGAGGCATTTTCTGTTCCAGCTGCCTTCGAACTTTATGACTACGTTCAGCTTTCATCAAACACGTTACTTTTTCACCGGTAATGAAATCTCTGGATTTAACGTAATCCAAATCCGAATCGTTGGTCAATAGTACCGGCAACGAGTACGAAGAATTAACATTTGAAAGAGGTAACGAACTATTCATCTTCATTTTCGTATGAGACGAATATTTATACGGCATTCTATTCGAATTGGGCGTCACCGAAGATAGTATACGAGCTGGTAACGGAGGCGGTGACATATTGTTTCGTACGTTTGTCGGCACACCTTCCGTATCTAGAACATCGTACCAACTATCCTCTGTCGTCTGCGCGCTCGATATGCTGTTCATTAAAGACTACGAGAAACCAAAAGAAAATAAAATAAATACCGTGAAAATTAAACGACAACTTTCATTGTATGAAATTCATGTATGCAAAATATGCATTTACCTCGCCGCTGCCACTTCCGCCAACACCACCTCCGTTCATGAGAACGTTGCAATTCGGCGATATTTTATTAGCGTTGATATTTGGACAATTATTATTGTTGACGGCGTTAGCGTTCAATTTGTTATCGTTACCGTTGAATGATTTATTACTGCTGCCAGTTCCGTACCCTGAACTGTTACTGGAACGTGGAGGCGAAAAGCTACGTTCGTACCTGAAAATATAACAATTATTAGATTAGAAAAATGGAACAGAAGTAAGGTTTTGAATATTCAAAGATTATCGACGAAAGCGAGCGAATTCGCGAGAATCGTCAACTCATGTCAACTCCGATTGAGCTAAAAGCTGGCGAACTGAAGGAGCATGCCATCCACATCTCAAAACCAAATTGAGCTACCGAAATCGACTTTGATTTTCGGTGAATTTTTAAAAATGACGAAAGGTTACGAAAATCCTGGATTTTTGCTCTCACAGACAGACGAATCAACAAAGATCGCTTGAAAGTGCATAAATATTGTATCTCGATAGAACGTAGAAGCGTTTTCTTACATTTTCTTGTGCTTTCCTCCTATCACAGGTTGCTGTAGAGAGGCTGGATTATGCAATAATAATTTTTGATCTTCCGGACTAGAACAACTGTCGTAATCTTCTTTATCGTTAATTGAACTATATTTACAATTCTGCACCGAGCATCCTCTGTAAAAAGATTCATAATCGTTAAAATTATTCAATACTATTGAATTTCAGACATTGACACAAAAGTGATTTTTTTTAGTTGGAGCTTTGCAACATGCAGCATTTTAAGCACCCCCCCCCCCCAACACTTCTAAACCTGTTTTTCAGCGCTGCAATTAGACAGTTCCAACGGAAGCTTTCTACATAAAAACGAGTACGAAGATGAAGAAAGACGATTAGTTTTACCTTCTCGGAGCACCATCCGGTAAAGACGGTATCACAGTGACGGTGACCATCAACGAAGTTTTCAACAAATCAACCATTTGATCATGAGTCAAGGTAGCCACAGCAACTTTGCAAATCTGTCATAATTATGCAAAAAAAAAAAAAAGGAAAGAAGATTCGCGTTAATTATAATCGTTTAAATAAACGCGACAGATACGCGGAATATTTGTATACGAACTTCAACTAATCTGGCTCCTTGGCGTAATCCTGCTTGCCACGCTAGTCCCATCGGTTCCACCTGAGTTACCACGCCGTCTAGTTGAACGTGAAAGCCTAGTTGTCCGACAGCGTTACGTTTCAACGACAATTCTTGCGCCGCTGAACCCGAAGTAACTGATCTTAATCTGACGACTACTTCCATTAATTCGTCTCGGTCTCCACTTTCTCTCATATGCATAGTGACACATTCACCTTCGTGGTAGTATAATCGTAGACTACATAAACGAAGAAAAAATTACGCATTATTTTACGCTATACTACCTATGTATATTAATCCCATATCGTACACACATCGAAAAAGTCGAAATTTTACTATACCTATTCGTCTGCGTAGACCATCCCAAAATGGATTTACACGGCGTAACGAAAACTATATTATTGGTGCTTTCGTCGACTAAAACCAATGAATCAGCCGAAACAGCGAGAAAACAATGAATTATAATTGATTGGTTGCTATCTTCGAGTAAAACTTGCCAGCAAATGGCGCCACGCTGGGTACCGTCTGGAACGAATCTCGGTCTCCATCGTTCTTTTTTCTTACTACTGAATGATATTATGGCTACGCAGGATAAAAAAAAATCATCATTTTTACGGGTTAATGGTCGTTCATATTGCACAGGGTACGAGATCAATAACCTTATCATTTTTTAAGACTTACAAAATTTTTGAGAACTTTCTAACACTGTGTTGGTGGCGTAATTTGTGGTAAGGTCTTTCAAATATGCTTGTCTGGTTCGCGTAGCCATAGTGGCGAATTTATCCGAACAGTGAGCTGCGTTTTCTCCATTTATCACTGAAAAAAGCAAAATTATTAATTTTTATAAGTATGTATTTTGGAAATAACGAAGCAAAATTAAATAAATAAACGTGTTTTTGTAATTCACATTAACTCACCTTTAGCCAATAAGAAATCTGCGAAATTTTTAGATTTATTGAAAATAGCGCCTTTTGGAATTGGAGGACCGAATAATGCTACGTCTTTTGATCGTGTGACCGCAATTCTGAAAATGCAACATTAATTATATTATTGGGAAATATATAATTGAATCGTGAACGATAAAAAAGGTGGTTTGCACGATAGTCATTTGAACGATAAAATGACTATTCTTAACACAACTGTCAGAAAGTGTCCATTTTTGTCAAAATTTCCAAAAAGTGTCCAAATTGTGGTAAAATCGTTAAAAAGGGTCAATCTTTAGCAAAATAGTCAGAAAATGACCATTTTTAGCACAACAGTCAGAAAGTGTCCAATTTTGTCAAAATTTTCAAAAAGTGTCCAATTCGTGGTAAAATTATTAAAAAGGAGCCATTTTTAGCAAAATAGTCAGAAAATGACCGTTTTCAGCACAATTGTCAAAAAGTGTCCATTTTTGTCAAAATTTCCAAAAAGTGTCCAATTTGTGGTAAAATTGTCAAAAACGGTCAATTTTTAGCAAAATAGTCAGAAAATGTCCATTTTTGTCAAAATTTTCAAAAAGTGTCCAATTTGTGTTAAAATTGTCAAAAAGGGTCAATTTTTTCCATAATTGTCAAACAGTCTTGTTCTCGCCAAAATTGCTCAAAAAATCTTGTTTTTGCTAAAATTATCAAAAAATCTATTTTTAATAAAAATTACCCACGTAGGTATCAGAGAGTGTCAACTTTTGGCGAGTTGACCGAAAATTGTCAACTTTTTTCGTCAACATTCTCATGACGTAGTTTTTTAATATATAATAAGTAGAATTTCTGAGAATAATTTCTGCTTCTTTTGCCAAAACCACCAAAAAGCACTAATTTTGCATTGCATGCCTAAAAAGTCCTCTTTTTGCTTTGAAGTTTGCAAAACAACTTCCTCTTCTATTTACTTACATCGTAAAAATCACCTAATTCAGTAATTTGTCGTTTGTTTTTTATTGAATGGTATAGTACATTTATTCCATCGTGCAATCCTCTTTTTTATCGTGAATAAATTGTTTATCTTGCTAACCCCTTTTTTAAAGTAACGGTAAATTGCACCCATTATTATTGATTGTACAAAAAATCAACAAAGAATTAATCTAGTACAAGGCAGTTCGAAGAAAGAAATTAACTGCTTAAATAAACGCTTTCAAAAATGAACCAACTTTTGAAATTTTTTTACGTTGAAATAGGTACTTTCCAAGTATCTAATATTGATCGAAAAACAAAAAAAAATCAGGAATCGCACGAATGGAAAAATAAATAAATAAAATAAAAACAAAAAGACAGGTTGACTCAGAAGTCTTGATGGCGCATGAATTTTTCATTGAAAACGAATGAATAAAAAAATAAACAGAGAACTAGAGACGCGATTCCGTGATTTCAACAAGATTATGTTTCTATGAAAAAATCTTTCAATTCTACAAAAGAAATTTAAAATCAGCATACATGATACAGGATGTCTGAAAGTCACGAAAGTGTTTTTTTCCCGAGAAGTTCGATTAGATTCTGTATTATGAATTTTGAACACCAAAAAAATCTTGAACTAACGAGATGGCGAAGCAGATGGGCTTTGGATTGAAACTAGAATTTGGTAAAAGTCCACAATTTTGATGGAAATTCAAAAAAAATTTTCAATTTGACTTCACTGAACAACCCATAAGAGCTATGCTCGAAATTTTTAAAAAAAAATGTAATGTCGTGTGACACATCATTTTAGAAGTTTTTGAAGGTGCTGAGATGGAATATTGATTTATTTTATAAATACAATTTCTCAGTGTCCCACCTGTCCCATACCTCACTTCACTTAAAAAAAAAAAAAAAAAAAAAAAAAACCAACAGAAATTTATAACATACATTTTCATTTTTAAAAAAAATGAATAAAAAAAACTAACCTATACTGCGTACAATCAGTACACGGATTGATGGCTCTGACGACGATAAACACGTGCTGAAATTGAGATCTGATATTTTTCGGCGTAAATGGCTGCGCGCCGGGTTCTTGAAACACAATGGTGACAATATCATTACCAATATGGCGTTTTCTTAATAACTGCAACATACAAAATGAACACAGCGTTACGAAACGATAAACCAACGACGACGAAGACTAAAAGATTTTTATCAAAAGTCGCCGTCACCCACTTGTTGTCTATTATTTGGTGTAAACGGTAACATGGTAGAAACGTGGAACATAATTTCACAATCTTTGTAATGAGCGTAAACAGAATACAATCCGGTCGAGTCACCTGCAATTAAAAAAAACGCGCACTATAATTAACCATCGGCAAACGACAGGACAGGTAAACTAAACCTACATAGGTAAGGTACCAATGTTGAAGCACCTAGCTCGTGTAAATTATCATAAACAGTTCGGGAAAACGTACTTTTATTATCTAATCCGGCTTTGTACTTGTCGAACCCCTTTAATCTGACTTTTTGACCAATTGTTTCTAAAAATTCGTTAAAAGCCGGTCCTCCATCCTCGTTGTTGTACATTTCTTCTTCAGTCGCTTGACCAGCGCGACAATAAAGCACTCCGATTTTATAATGGCGACTGATTCCTTGTTCGTCCAATTTTAATAACTGATCTTCTACTTGAGGCGTATTCATACCTAATCTTAAACTATAAAACGCAAAAAATCATCACATTTAGGAAAATTCGATCAAAAACGAAGCAGGTTTTTCATCATGTTTTCAATTTAGGTACTTATATGTACCCACCACGATAGTTGTATTTCGGGTATAACATATTCTAGAACTTCTTTGGTATTGATATTTTTAACGCTATGGGAAGGTTTTAAATTTGGTATCGCATCTTCTAGCACCGATCCTCTTAAAGTCTGCAGCTGTTTCGAAACACAAACGCAGATACGATAATTAATAATTTCGTAATTCTCGTATGTATTTCCCCGTCAGCTCGTGAAGTGATCATCCCTAAGGCCATTTCAGCTTACCTCGCTGGTTCGAACGATTAACCGATATCTGCATAATTGCGTGACGCTATTACTACCATTCGTAGCGGTACTGCTGCTGCCACCGCCGCTGTTCTCAGACTGTACCACAGCATCGACCTTCTCCCTTTTGATGCTAATGGCGACCGGACCTAATGATTCGTCCGCTCCGAACCAATTTTGATGATCTGGAAAAAAAATGTACCTATAACATCTCGTCATTCGATTAAATAATACTCCGTTTCCGTTCACCAGCCGTTCGATCCAACAATTGCCGCAGCTAATTTACATTGCAGGACCGAGGTATTATCTTTCCTTTCCCTGTCTATCTGTTTGTCTCTCGTTCGGTTCTATTCTCTTCCTCTTTACCTCCCCATGCGAGTCAGTCATTGATTCCGAAGCGAACTTTAGCCTTCCGGTTATATGTAGTTACGATAAGGAATAATAAAGAAGATCCAGAGGTATCGTTCCGTAACCACGTAGTATTCACAATGATCGTGAATGATGAAAGGAAGTAACAAGGGAAGAAAAAAAACACAGGGGTCATGAAAAATTATCTTTTTTGTCAATATTTTTTCTAAAAGATAAGCATTTCTGTGAATTTACAGACATGTACATCGCACGTAGATAATTTGTTAAGATAACAATTTTATCATCAACACTATTTTTTTTTTTTTTTTTTTTTTGCAAATTTAGGGCTCGTATACTCAATTTTTTTCAAAGAAAGTAACATAAGTAACCAAAAATGCATCGACCTTTTAGTTAATATAGACGACTACTCATACGCAATATTAGGCCACTGGTTATGTCGCCAACTCTGTGGATTTCGAACTGTGAACAAACGCATCTGCTCATGCGTCAGGAAATGTGTGTGTGTATTTGGTTGTTAGTGGGTGGATTAGTGGTGGTACTGGTGGGGAGGTGGTGTTTACAGTTTATACACGCATCAATTCGTGAGGCATGCGCAGATGCGTTTGTTCCAGTGTTGCCAATTTGGCATATATTATGCTAGATTTAGCATAATGAAAACACTTTTAGCATCAAGAAAATGAATTTAGCATATGGCATATTTCTTAGCATAATGAAAATTCATTTTTGGAATATATGTTACAGTTTTGGCATAATTTTTCAAAAAAATTTGGAAAATTATACTGCATAAAGAACAAATTTTTGATTGAAAAATGGTGTTTTACGAGCTGAAAAAGCAATCTGATGATCTAATATGACGAAAAATGTCACAATTCCGTGAATTTTACCAATTATTTAACTATGATATAACAAATTTGTTGAAAATGATGACTGATTTATCAAATATTATCAAAAAAAATCTTTTGGCATAATTTAGCATATTTGAAATGCTCAAAAAATCAATAAAATGACGTCATTTTTTTTACAAATCGCCGACATTTAAATAAAGACTGGCAAGGATCGCTTCAAAATCGGGAAAAATTGAATTTAGCATATTTTTTTCCTCGTTTTAGCATTATTTAGCATATTTTTCGGCTTCATCTAGCATAAAAAAATTTTTGGACTTGGCAACACTGGTTTGTTCACAGTTCGAAATCCACGGAGTTGGCGACATAACCAGTGGCCTAATATTGCATATGAGTAGTCGTCTATATTAACTAAAAGGTCGATGCAAAAATGTGAAAAAAGGCGAACAAAACATTTAAATGTAGCGAAAAATCACCGAAAAAAAACAGAACATCACGAATTGAAATATTCTGGATTCTCATCACAAAAAGTTTATTGGTAAAAGAGCGAGACTTTTGAGCAAATTTGGCAACAAAGTGAGAATTTGGCAATTTCTGACCAAAAAAAAAACAATTTTGGGCGAAAAGCTAAACTTGAAGTATCACTTTTAACAAAAGGAAAGATTTTTAGGAAATTTCTGGCAAAAAAGCAAAACTTTTGAACAATTTTTGAAAAAAGTGACTTTTTGAAAGTTTTTGCAAAAAAATGACAATTTTTAGCCATTTTGCTAAAAACGAGAATTTTTAAAATTTTTTTGACAAAAACTAAAAAGCAAAATTTTGACAATTCTAGCAAAAAATAGAACTTTTTGAGAATCACTCGTAAAAATGGATATTTTTTTGACAATTCTTGGCAGAAAACCGACTTTTGATAATTATTGGAAAAAAAGTGAAGATCTTCAGAAATACAACTGCTGAGAATTTCAGCAAAAAGCAGCAAACTTTTGGGAATTATTGGCACAGCAACTACATTTTTTATTTTTTTCATTACTGTTTTCGAAAAGCAAAAGTTTTTGGCATTTTATAGGTAAAAAAAAAACAAGACTCTCAGTTGTTAGCTAGCACTTTTGGCAAAAAGCAAGATTTTTTATCAGTAATGGAAATGGCGGGTTTAGGCAATTTTTTTTCAAAGAAATGGGAATTTTGTCAATTTTTGAAAAAGCAATTTTTTTCTGACTACTTTTGTCAAAAAGCAAGACTGACAATATTAGATATTGGCAAAAAAATGATGCTTTTTCGAAATCTTTGTCCAAAAAAGCGTCAATTTTCTTCAATTTTTCAGTTAGTTAGAAAATAAGATTTTTGAGTATTTAAAATAAATTGAGACTTTTCGGAATTTTCTGCGAAAAAGCGAGGATTTTCAGCAAGAAGTAAGACTACTATGCAATTTTGTCAAAATGTGAGACTTTTTTGCTATTTTGAGTGTACTTTCGTAAATTTTTCACTTCTTCGTGTTTTAGCATTTTTGTTCTGTTTTGTTTTTTTTTCTTGCTTTAATGTACGAAGACAATATAATATTGAAAATTTGGAAAAAAAACTTTAGTCACTAAAACACTGAAAAAGTAATCAAAAATTACTTTTAGTACTCTCCACATTAGTTGTTTTTTTATCAGAAAAAAAATGTCCATGAAAATTTTAGCTTTCCTACTGCTTAATTAAGAAAAATTAGAAAAGAAATTTTATTCAAAATTCTCAATTTGAGCATCAGAATTTTTCTCAAATGATCTTCATTCTGGGAAAATATCACCACAGATCCCTCAAGCTATATTGGTCTTTTTGCATAATGTGAAAAAAAATTGAATAAAAAAAATTGTTGCAATGTTTGGCGAATATTCCTAAAAAATAAACAAGCCTCATTTCAAGAGAAAACTTTTGCCAACGAAGCTTTCCCTCATAATTTTTGAAATTTGATTTGATCAATGTCTTTATGCTCTCTCTTCTTTCCTAACCCCACTCCCCCCGAATACCTCAAGAAAATCAATTTGTAAAAAACTACTGTAAAAAAAGAGTTTTCACAGAATTTTTCCAAATTTTTAAATGATTGCTTCAAACTCTTTTATTAAACATGAAAAGTTGAGCTCTTACATTGAAAGTTCAATATTGAGTTTTTCAAATTTTAAATACTGACTTTGAATTTCTCATCTGTTCTCCTTAACAAACTGCCCAGCCTTTTAGAGAAATGATTTTCCTTGATTTTTCTTAGTTTTCTAGATCTTTCAAGCGGGAGGGGAGGGGGAATGCATTTAAATTCACCTCTCCATTTCATTCTAAGTCTCTCGTACCCCAAATCAGAGTATTTAATTTAATTAATAAACCAAAAATTCTTGACTACGAGTATAAACTCTTCGATTTTAAAATTGTCCTTTTCAGTTTTCTGAATTCAGCACGAAAATTTGAGCCATCTCATTGAAAGTGATTCGAATTTTAAATCTATTTTCTCCGAAACCCAGTAAACAGGGTAGGGTGGCTTCAAATTCTATTAATCGAGAAATTATGGACCTGTAAAATTATACAGGCTTATAGGAAATCCCAAACAAGTAGGTACATACGTGAAAATTGGGAGAAAATTCGCCCTAAAATCAGGATAGAATGTAACTACGCTTATTTTACAAGACTAGCAAAACAAAACATTCATAAAAAATTCAAATTTTCGAGAGAAAAAAAATGGCATTAAATAATTCAAACCGAGCAACCTAAAACATGAAATTAATTTCTCTTTATCAGGCAACCACGTACAACAACCCTACATCAAAATAACTTCCCATCCTGGACACGAACTCTCAAAATGTTGAAACTACCACAAAGGAAAAAAAAAACTCATCCAAATCACCTTGGGTTTTTCTCCTCTGTCTAGCCACTTCCTTACCTACACTTCCCTTTTTACCATCAAGACTTCGGCGAACCCATTCAATGTAAATGATTTGTGAAAATTCTCACGTCATTTACCTTGTTTGAAAAAGTATTTCCTATAGTACTGCGCGCCTTCGTCGACGTTCTCTATAGTTTTAGTATTCCTGCGATACGGACAGGCGCCATTTTTCCAATGCGTTTCGCCGACTGGATATTCTAAAATTGACACTCCGCACGACAGGGGTGGTCTATGATGCGGATCTTTCCAATGCTTCGTATACGACGGCGAATAGCTGCGAGTTAGACTAACGACGCGTTCTTCTTCTCCGCCGATTTCATTCCGAAAGAAGGGACAGCTGCAAACCAGAGTGAAAAAAAAAAGGTGAAAAACAACCTCGACGAATCGATAAATAGTACATAAAATACAAAATTGGACACCCTTCGTCGAACAACAGATAACGTGATAAGAAACTGGGATTTTTTTCTCGTCCGGCCGCGCCGCAGATGAGCGCGGATAGAAAACTACGCATCATCTGAGATCAGTTTCTTATCGCTTTTTTCAAAGCGTTAATTAGCAATTAGCTAGACCAAAATTTTCATCGATTTCTAACTTATTTACATTGTTTTGGCCGGAGAGAGCTGCTATGGACCTTGGAAATGTGACATTGTAAATTACACACTACACTTGTATGGGAATATACGAATATTACGGTGAACCTAATGTGGCGCTGTGGCAAACACGCGAGAATACACAGGCATCGGTATCGACACCGGCAAATCGTACTACAACGTGAAAAACCTTCGCCCCTGCCATTTTTTTTTCTTTTTTCATAAATAATAATAACTAAGTATAATTTCAATGACGAAAAAATCCTCGTTGTGTAATACAATATCCGCAGCTTGGCATGCCAATCAAACGCGTATGAATATTCATAAACGAGCTCGAAGCGAGATTCAAGAAACAGTATAGTTGGTACTTTCGTGATCCCGAGCCTCTTAAAAATACGCATAGAGGCTCGTAAAACGCAAGAAGAGAAAAATGCCAAGGCGTCGTAAAAAAAATCACAAAAAGGGGCTCGCGAGTTCACAATTATTCGCATTAGCAGCTGCGCCCACCGTATTTTTAGATATGACACGCCGGAGCGAATAAAAAATTAAGCAATCGAGGCGATCGCGTGACTCGCAGCATCACGAGCGAGGACGACAATGAGATCATACGCATTATGCACCACTGGAAGGCGGCCGCAGGCTACAGGGCAGCTTCCATGCTTCCATCATCGATAAATAGGGCGACACGAGAAGCTTACTTACGCGGAATACGCAGGTAGGTAATTAATCTAATTTTTTAACGCCGTTCGATTAACCTAAGTAGGTATACCTTTCGAGTAATTCGTTGCTACGTCCATCGCCGGCATCTTCTTCGCCACTGTCACCATCCGGTGTCGTTGATCTGCCACTCAGCATGGACGCAGCCGAAGCGCCGGTCGTAGTGTTACGTCTTTTCGACAACAAACTCTTCAATTTGCCACCGTATCCTAGTTTGGCGATCAATGACTGGCAGTCGTAATGGGCGAAAGCTCTACGTCTTTGTTTTTCATCCACTTCGACGCTACCTCCGGCAGCTCCGGCTGTGCAATTTGATTGAGTCGCCTGAGAAGATAATTCAGTCGGGCTATCGTTGGCGTTTTTCGAAGAACCACCCCCCATGCAGTTGACGGCGCTGCCACCGCCACCGCTGCCGCCGCTGCTGCTGTTCATGTTACTGCTCGAGCTCCAAAATTTCGAGAATTTGGATTTAGGTTTTGGACTAGTGGCGACGGTGGTTGAGATGTGGTTTGTTTTGTTCGTCGATAGAGAGTATTCGTCTTCGATTGGCAGACGACTGGAGCCAGCGGTTAACTGCGTTTCCGTTCTGCGACCATTTTCCAGCACCGAAGCGTAGTCTGCCGATGATGGTTTCGAGTCGTACAGTGATCGGGTTGGTTTTATGAGATCAAATACCTGCGGACAAAATTAAGTATAAGATTAGTTGAATTGAATGGTCCTTTTTTTCTTAGTGTAGGTATTAGTTGGTTTTGTATAGTGATTTTATTGTTTTTCAATCAACGAGCGAGTCAAGTGCGACAGTAACGAAGGGAAAAGAGAAAAATTTACGAGAGTATGGTCAGAAGACGTGATAGTCAAAACGATTAGAATGAAACTTCGTGTATCACATGAGTTAATGTGTACAACTGTACAAAGAAATAATTGCACTCACCATCAGTCAGCCAGACAGCGATATCTAAAACGCACCTAAAATTAAAGCAATCACTGCATATAGACAAAACTTCAGATGCAGAAGCATTTTTCAATTTTTGCTAAAATTTTGAAAATCAAAGTGCCAAAAATGCGGAAAAATCAAAAGTTTACTTGTTTGACCAAGTTCGTTGAAATTTGGTATGTATGTAGATGAACTACATCATCGACCACCCGAATTGATTAAAAGCGGTTCGGAACCGTTTTGAGCAGTTCTGGAGCCTCCAGCAGATTTTTGAAAATTGAAATTCTCACGAAATATTACCCATTCAAGTTGGAAAGCTAAAATTTACAATAATACTCTAATTTGAACATGCTGAGTCGATTGGAGGTGGTTTCAAGCTGGTCTGTAGCCGTCAGCCATATTTTGGAAATTCAAATTTTCCAAAAAATGTGGTAAAATCTGTCAAAATGACCTTCTATAATCCCCATTGGTGCTTGTTAGTGATCTACTTGGCACTTAGACCGATTACACGTCATTTTTTCAAAATCAGTTTTTGCCAGTTCAAAAACCTATATTTTAGCACTACCTTACCAGCGATTTCATTACCAAAAATTTGAAAAATTATTGGCCCGAACCGACAGAAACTGATATTGGAAAATACAGCTTGAAGCTCCAAAACAATTTGGGACCACTTCTAATCAACTCAGCAGGTAGAAATTAGGATATAGAGTAAATTTTAGCTTTTCAACAAACTTCAAAAGGTTATTATTTTGTAAAAATTTCAATTTTCAAAAATCTGCCAGAAGCTCCAAGACTGCTCAAAATGGTTCAAACCTGCGTTTGATTTATTCGGGACGTCGATAATAGGGCACATACTGAATTTGAACCTTCTTGGTCAATTAGGTGAAATTTCGATTCATTTTTGGCTCTTTAGATTTTCAAAAATAAATTCATGAAAAATCGAAAGAAATTTTAGCTGGTCAAGTATGTATCGTATTATTGCATTCTCTTTCAGGGTGTCTAACAAAACTCTCAGACAAAAAATTATGACTTTTTCAAGAGAGACCTATTTTTCATATTTTTACTGCATGAAAATACACCCCCCCCCCCTCAAAAAAATTAATAACTTGAAACTGCGAGGAATTTTTTTTCAATTTGTAGGCAAGTAGGTATTTCAGTTTTTAGTTTTTTTAATTTTTCTAATTTTTTGAACGAATTTCAATTTTTTTTTTCATTTTTATGTGTTTTAAAAAAAATTTTAAGAGCGTTTCGAACAAAATTTATGAGTTTTTCTTGACTTTTCATGAATTTTATGACCACCTACCAAAATTCATGACTTGTCTTTGGATTTAACGTTGCAAGATACCAAAATTTTTCTGCCAGTGAAAATTTTTTTACAGCGCCATTAATTCGCCCAAAACAACAATTTTCAATTAAAAAATCTGTGATCAAAAATTTTTCATTTTTTATACCCTACGTATACGACAAAAATTCAAAGACTGAATCCCCTCACCCCCCTTTTTTATCTTTGGGGTTGAATTTGGAGTCTGATATGAAATTCGAATGCAAATTCAGCAGCCTTCACAACCTTAATTTCGAATTTTCGATCACGCTATTCTCAAAGTCCAATTCGGCGCCCAAAGTCAAATTTGATATTAAAAACGAATTCAACAACCGCTAATACCTCAAAATCACACCTTTTGAATTTTCATTCTTCAGATTCAATTTTTGACGTGCTTGAGGTCCTCACATGGCTCACTGTGAGGCATTTTACTCAAGGAATACTTGGATTTTCTGAAATTTGACTGGTAACAGAATCGAAGGAATGACAGTTGGAAAATTTTAGCAAACAAAAAAATTGTAAAAAACAACTTCTAATTTTTTTGAAAATTGCGTTCAATATTTTCATCAACTGATACCTACGTCGCGTCCCGCGTCGTTTACCAGCTTACTTCACTCATTTTCAAACAAAAAAAAAATCACCGAATGACCATTTTAGAAGTTTTTATCCAATTTATCAGCGCTTGAAATGCGATAATCAAAAAATATTTAACGTCGTCATAGTCACACATGCAGCAATTTACATCATTGAAAAATAATGCGATAAAATCTCATTTTAAATCATAAAAACGATTTTTCCACAGACGAATTTCCCTGTCCTCTTTCCTCGTTTGCATATCTTCACTTCGTACG
Organism: Planococcus citri; assembly: GCF_950023065.1. Lineage (NCBI taxonomy): Eukaryota > Metazoa > Arthropoda > Insecta > Hemiptera > Pseudococcidae > Planococcus > Planococcus citri. The sequence goes on along the minus strand of NC_088678.1, from coordinate 58,315,403 downwards.
TATCCAAACGTCAAAGCAGCAAGCAAAAAGGGTGCAAATTTCATCATAAACGTAGGCGGATTAACATCTCTTATCGATGAATCGTGCGACAGAATCAATCGATAAGCTAATGGAGAGTGCATTATTCTCGACAAAACACAAAACATGTAAATAAAACTGAGATGGGAACAAACCGAACGTGACGATAATTGAAACCAAAAAACACAACGTTTTTCTCATTCTAGACTCCAAATAGTATCGTGTGACGATCATTCACTTGTCAGATTTCCCCCTTCCCTCCACTCTTTGGGGAAAAAATTACATACGATAGCTTCCGTCTAAAAAGCTCTCGAATGGATGGACGAATAACCTACGTAACAGTTTCCATCATCATCATCATCATCATCATCGAAAACGTAACCGTGAACACAAACGAGGATCCAGTACCTATTTAAGAAGGTAGCAAGGTAATGCAGACACCTCATCGTCGAGCACGGGCAATCAAATTACAGAGGAGTCCGCAGCAAGGTAATAATTTTCCGCATTAACTAATCGACGAGCGTTTACACCGGGTTTTGATACCATACCATGTAGATGGTGTGGCGCGAACCTACCTAGGTCATACAAGTATTGAGAAATATTTGCTTACAGATGGCGAACTCGAACTAAACACGTGTCTGACATACAGAAAAAGAGAAAGAAAGAGATGCGAAGAGCCGAAGAGTAAAAAGACAAACACGAAAGCCCCATTTCTCTTTGTGGCGTACGAAATACGAAATAGACATGCAGCACGTTTATCTATACGCAACTGCATAATGTATTCGCTACAATAATGGAGACCCTTTTTTCCCTATTTTTTTTTCAAATGCATACTTCATCATCAGCAAATACTCATCTATCAGCAGGCAAGCCACGAGGATACCTAGTTCTATCGGTAGGTGATAGGAAATTTGGAGACTATACGTATATACCTATTCGTGAATTGTTGGAAATAATATGGCAAAGACAAGGGGTTAAGCTGATGGATTGTAACAAACAGTTTTCATCAATACACCAATGCCATTGATGGCAGAAGAGGCTCAATTGTGTATGTACTTCTGTAAAAAGTTTCATGCTGCTAAAGTATTTGCCTCATGGGCTAAAATGCGATATGTTTCGATCAACGTGTTTTACTAATCTCTTATAGTCAGTTTTATCAAAGAAATAGTCAGCTAAGAAAATGTTTTAGATAAGATTTTTTTCATTAAAATATCTTATCCTAATGCTTATTTCTTTACGAACGAAGTTCAGCCTGTAACTAAAACAGATTCTTTTTTTGGCACTTTTCATTGATTTCAATACATTTATAGTGTTTTTACATCATTTTTAATCGTTTTTAGCACTTCTTCATACATCTTTTTACACATCTTTTTTTTTTCGACAAATACTGAAATTTCATTAGTTAACTTTTTGTTCATTTTCATTGGATTTCGATGTGTTTTTTTGAAAATTTTCCACCCAATTTTTTCAACTTCATCCCAAGGTAATTGTAATTGATATTGCACGGGAAAATAATAAAAAGTTCATCTACTGCACAAGTGGTGCCTCTTTTTTTTTTGCTTTTTGGGCAACAGGAACAGGAGGAAATGGGAGTAATTTGGAGGATCAAAAATTTCACCAGAGATTTTTTAAACGCACTTTTGGGCAATTTTAACGAAAATTAAGATTTTTGTGACAGCTATTTTGGCAATAAAACGAGTTTTTTGATAGTTTCGATGAAAAGCAAGATCTTTTTGATGAAAAGGCGAAACTTGTTCACAATTTTAGCAAAAAAAAAAAGAACAGTAAAATTTTTCATCAATTTTTAGCGATTTGAGCTAGTTTTTTTTTGAAATTTTCCAAAAAAAACATGAAAATAAAATTTAAAAAAAAAATAGAAAACGTATGGTATTTTTTGAAAAAAGCAAGATTTTAGGCAGTTTTGTAAAAAGCAAAATTTATTTGGTAATTTTGCAAAAAGAAAAGACTTTTTGACAATTAAATTTTTGAAAATTTTGACCAAAAAAACAAAACTTTTTCACAATTTTTAGCAATTTCTGCGAGAAATCGAATTTTTTTGGAAAGTAAAACTTTTTTGAATTCAACTTTTCAAAAATGTTTCTTTTTTTTCAAAAAATGAAGGACTTCTCATTCGTAAAATTTATGCTTATGTTTATTTTTTACAATTTTTTTTCATTACAAAGCTATTTTCCTAGTAAATTTTTTTGGTAGGGAATCATTTATTTTTCTAGGCAATAATTTTTTTCAACGGTCAAAATAATTATGATTGGACGGGGATCAAATTTCGTCTGTCGTTATACGAAATCGAATTGTTGTTCGTATTACTTAAAATTGTCGCGCTGAACCGTCGTTAACAATTGTCGTTGAAATACCCTATACCTATGTTGTTGTTCGAATCACTTTTTCTGTCGTGCCAATATATATTCCCCTTTTTTTGGCTAAATTTCAATATTTTATTAGTTCTAAAATGTTTTCATTTATTTTGAAGTTTTTTTAACATTTTGCTATTTTAGATCATTTCAATGTGTTTTCGAAACTTTTTCAAGTGTTCCTTTTTGGTGGCAAATTTCAATGAAATTTGATTCATTTTGACTTTTTTTTTGTTTTACATCATTTTAATACACTTTCAACACTTTTTAAACAATTTTTACCTAATTTTGATATTTTCCCCTTTTGTTCACTTCATTTTAACTTGTTTTCAACAATTTTACATGCACTTTCTCCCTCCCCACAAATCTCATTGAAAGTTCACTACTTTCCAGTAATTTATATTGATTATGATATTTTCCTATGCATGTATTTCAATAATTTTGTTTTTGATATGTTTTCGATACTTTTTCACGCAATTTTTTCCAAATTTTAATGAAATTTTATCACTTTTTTTGGTAATTTTTATTGATTTTGATGTTTATTTCTGTGTGTTTTCATATCATTTCAACATGTTTTCATTACTTCATTACGAAACTCGCATCTGTATTGTAATAACTAATCTTTTCTTGATTTAATCAAGAGGGCCTCCTATATGGGATATTTCAGAATACAAATACTCGCACTATCAAATGTTGAACAGACGAGCAGACGTAATTTCAACGCTAAAAGTTCAATTTGTCACTTCTACGAGTACTCGCACAAATCAGGCTATGTCTTCCTCTTTCCTTCGACCAAAGGTCTTCATAGGATCTCGACTATGGCTTCAAACTCGCTAGACACCCCTAAAAGATGTATACATTCCACAATAATTCCGCCAACACAGGGTCATCATTTTTCAACTTGGTCTGTACGCTAGTACAGCCCATCCATAACTTGTGCGGTTGCCCAAGACGGATAGAATTTTCGCACTGCACAATGAGCACCCAAACAAGCGTGGAAATTGGCACATATACGAGGCGCAATGCGCTTTCTACTACCTAACCGATGCATATTCATTATGATTGCTCAGTGCTTGCTTACTACGAGTACTTACCGCCGGTTTATAATCCTGCAGCATGGAGAAGAACTGCTCTCTGGCCAAATCTCTGTCGTCTTTTTGATCAACGACGGCGGCGGCGGCGATGACGTCGATGGACCCATGACTACCGTATTCACGTTTCAACGTAGGGGTGACCACGTTTTCTAGGCGATTACGATGGCACTCGTTTAGATTAGAATCGTGCAACAACTCCAAACTGGAATTACTACGGTAAAGATTATCGGTACGGGAATTGAAGGCAGCTGTGGCGGCAGCGGCGCCTCCGCGAATTCGTTGATGCTGCTGATAAGAGTACGCGGACGATCTGGAACCGGTTCTGGCTTTTAGCACGTTATTATTGTAATAATGGATCGCCTGAGCCGCTCTGTCCCTGGCCGTACCTCGTGAACTGCTAACCCCCTCGTCCACTTCGATCATTCCGCCATAAGTAATCTGTAACCGTAACAAAACAATATTAGTCTAACGCTAACGTTACGTACACGCAGAGAGAGCTGACTCATCGCGTACTACACCAAATGCGGCGGTGGTACGCACCTCTCGAATACCAGCTCTAGTCACAAATAATCTTATAAGACTTATACTATTAGGTTACACACGTTCCAGAACGTGCAGAACGAGTTTATGTAGTACGTCTATGGCACTATAGTATACGTATTCGTACATACTATAAAATAATGTATGCCCTATGCACAATATAAGAAGGTGCCCGTGAAGGAAGCGAGCAAAAATAAAACCAACAATTCACCTCGAGAGAATACGCACTTGGTCAATTACACTACCTCTACTCTACAACTATAACAAGACCACGCTGCATCACCATGTTCCTACACGACCTGTATACGTATGTGGAGGATATCGTACAATACGAATACAATGCGCGAATAACGAATACATTACGATAATTGGACCGGCGTGCTCGACCCCTTTGACCATAATACTATACGTAGACGAATCGTAAATACCATCGAAGAAGAGTCAAGAGTTTTTCGTCTGTGTCATAGGTTTCAATTCATGATGACGTGAGTGCATCAATGTTATCGATTCTCGAGGTGATTTTTTCCTCTCGCTTTGCGGATCATCGATTAATCAATTTCCGCAAGGTCAGCTGAGTCAGAGGAGTTGGGACATTTTCCGGAACAATTCGTCACTGGTGTCAGAGATCAACAGGAATAAAGCTAGAATAACACAAGTTGCAAAAGGAATTGGCTAAGATCAAGACTAATAAGCCAACCAGAACAGAAGGCATCAGAAAAGGAAGAGTCAAGAATAGAACAGAACGAATAGATCATGTGTATGAACAGAATCAGAAAACTAATATCGTTCAAGTAGGTACAGAATACAATGAATCGCCGCAAGCAAAATCAGAATCAAACAATACGATTTCATTTGAGCCAAATAAAGAGGATTCACAGCGAGGAAACCGTAAAAAGATATTCAACAGCAGCACTTGAACGTGAATATTTTTGAGGATAATCGAAATCGAAATTTCATGAATAGAATTAGAACACACGAATTTTTCCAATTCAATATCAACCTACGAGAATATTCTTAAAACCGCTTCAAACGGAACTACAAATTCTGGAATTTCCTCAATTCTTTAACGCCTTCATAGGTACATACAATTATCAACACGCGCGTCATCAAGATCTCACCATTAAAAGTGCTGTTTTTTTTTCTCAATTCAAAATAATAAACACGTTTACGAGTACCGCAAGATTGAACGATTAAATCACCTGTATATTCGCGTCAACAGAGTCTCTCTTCAGAGATTATTCATCATCGTAGCCAAGTTATCGCGTACATTTGTGGTCACCTCAACACGTAAATAAATGTATTACGAATGAATGGGAAGGCGTTTTTCAAAAAATAACGTAAGTGTTCGAAACGCTTTTAGATGTTGGAAATAAAACTCGGCTGGTTATGGCCGCAACGTTGTTGTACCACAAAAATATAATAAATTACAAAATACGAGATAAAAAGTAAATACTATTTAATTATAGGTGTTGATAAGTACGATTGAAATAGTTCAAGGAATTCGATATACAAAACAGTAGCGTACGTACTACACAGTATACAATACACAGTACACACACACCAATGACCACTCACATATGGTGGTCGATTAAATATTCATTTAAGTTAATGGCTTAATCGAACGGAAAAAACAATTTTCCGTCAATATTTCGCCAAACAATGTTACTCGTGGTATGCAAGAAGTTACCCTTGACCAAATGCTTTTTTTGGAGTGATCTGCGGATGGAATATTTGACCATCGGAATGTCAAGGAATAATTTCATGATTTTTGGAATTTGAAAAGCTATTAATGCTCAAATCTTTTGGACTTGCAAGTTTTTTTTGAAATACCTATTGATTATACCTATTTCGAGTATCAGCAACAACTTTGTAAATTTAACAGGACGTTCAACAAAATCTTCCGATCAAAATGCAGGATATTTTTGCAGAACGTTTTAGTAAGACTATTTTTTCAAACTTTTCACAGTGTTACCAACTTTTAAAATGGGATCTCAACACCCTTGAGGAGGAGCAAAAACCTTTCAATTTTGGTAAAAAAAATCCAAAAAATTAAATGAAAATTAACATTGCACGTTGGTAGTTGCCATTTGTACATGCCTGATGAGTTCAGGAATTGGTTTATTTTTAGCCTGATTTTACCCATAGAATCAAGTAAAAAAGGTGGGACCAATCACGAATCCGTTTTGGGATCCTACAAGTCCATTGTAATATTCCACCGAAATAAACCAGATTTAGCCACGGATTCACCCCTAACTTTGAACCAGATCTTTTATATAATTAATTTAAATCAAAAATACTTACCCACGATTTTCAAACTAAATAAATTGGCAATTAAACTTTATAGCTGTGGGCTCGTTGATTCCCACAGCCACCCACCATTCTCACTTCATGATCGTAAAAGTCAAAATTTGAGATCCTTTATAGCTATGGGCTCAAGTTTTCGCCTTTGCGATCGGATTATTCTCATGATCATAAAAGTCAAATTCAAAATGATACTAGTATCTTCCAAATTAAAGATCGGAATTTTATGATAATTGGTAGAAGAGTTAATGAACTCTAAAAGTGCTGTATAACCACCCTTAAAATTAACCGCTAGTTGTGTATAGTGGGTAATCCAAAATTTGACAAGACATTTGCGACTTTTTTATCACCTCATTCTATTTGTTTATCACTTCATCTATTCACTACCTGAACCCCTTTTTACCTTCGCACACTCGCACCCTCCAAATTACATTTTTATGACGATCGTAAATGTCATCCCGCATCTCGAATTCGGTCATATTTGCGATTCATTCTCAAAATAAATCTCCATCAAAACAATTGACCTAATTTTGCTCAATCAAGGGCCCCCCTCCGAAACTATACAAATTTTTCTATAAATACAATTGGGGTGGTTTTCAAATCCTCAGTTATTGTTTTACGGACTTCCGAGTTACATATTTGATGCAAAGTTGCTTCCGTGATTTACAATTCAAATTCTATTTGTTTTTCAAGTTGATAATTTTTGTTCGCAAAATTCACTAACATTTTGCTCTTTTATTTGTTCAATTTTTGCCGAGTGAACTCTTGTGTTCGAAATTATCTACAGAGTTCCATTCTTGAATTCGTTGTTAATTTGTAAATTTTTTTGTTGAAAAATTCGGTGAGAATTTCAATTTTTATTATCGCAATTTTAAACCATCCCCTTTGCGCTCATGAGGAATTTCCAGTTCATTTCCTATTCTTGTATTATTACTGGTCAGTCTTTACGGAGTACATTCATTCAAGGATAGGTATTTTAACCCTTTCGGCTATGAGACAAACTGACGGATAAAATTTGAAGTGCTTTAAACTGAGTGAGGTCGGTTGCTGCCTAGAACTCAAAATTTGCTGGAAATCGCACATTCAGAAAGTATTCATGTCACAAATGGCAATAAACCTTAAATTGACTATTTTTCCATTTATGACACCGGATATCATTATCAATCAAAATCAAGCCTTCTGAGGCATCTGATATTTCAAGATGAAAATATTGATAACAAGCATTTTTGAAAATAGAAAAAAAGATGAGCTAAAATAAAATAAGTTTGTGTAAAAAAAGAAATTTTTGAAGAAAAACAAGGCATGGGACTTCAAATGGTTATTCAAACTGCAAATGTTTGAAGGTGATTGCTTGTGGGAGGATTAAAATTGATGGAAAAATCTTTGTGTTATAGAGAGCATTTTTTGAAATTTTGAAAACTCGTGTCACAATTCAACCTGAAAAGTATGACGTCATTTTCATTTTCTGACATATACATCTCTCTTGAGGTGATTTGCTTGGGTGAGTAAGTTACCTCAGAAGATGACTAGGTGAACTTTTGCGAGCATTTGAATTTTATGATAGATACTGTGTCATAATACAGCCCTTAATCTGTTTGTCATAAGGAGATAATAAAAATAAAATACGTACGTCATGTTGTGGAATTACTGGAATTACTTTTTAGAAGTCATCTTACAGATAATGAATTGATTGAGCGCAGTCTTTATGACACAGTATCCATCATAAAATTCAAATGCTTGCAAAAGTTTACCCAGTCATCTTCTGAGGCAACTTACTCACCCAAGCAAATTATCTCAAGAGAGATGTATGTGTCAGAAGATGAAAATGATACATATTTTTCACAATTTTATTGAAAATTAGCGTTGAATTGTGACATGGGTTTTCAAAATTTCAAAAAATGCTCTCTATAACACAAAGATTTTTCCATCAATTTTAATCTTCCCACAAGCAAACACCTTCAAACATTTGCAGTTTGAATAAATATCTGAAGTCGCATGCCTTGTTTTTCTTCAATAATTTCTTTTTTTTACTCAAACTAATTTTATTTTAGTTCATCTTTTTTTCCATTTTCAAAAATGCTTGTTACCAATACTTTCATCTTGAAATATCAGATGCCCCAGAAGGCTTGATTTTGATTTATAATGCTATTCGGTGTCATGAATGGAATAATGAACAATTTAAGGTTTATTGCCATTTGTGACATGAATACTTTCTGAATGTGCGATTTCCAGCAAATTTTGAGTTCTAGGCAGCAACCGACCTTACTCAGTTTAAAGCACTTCGAATTTTATCCGTCAGTTTGTCTCGTAGCCGAAAGGGTTAATTTAGATTTACACTTTCCTTCGCGCCTAAACATAAATTTTAGATATTAAATTTTAAAATATAAATTTAAATCTTAGTCAAAGCTGCGAGTCCAAAACGATTTCGGGGTTGGATTTTGGTTTTGGGATCAAAATTTATCTATTTTGGGATTAGATTTGTATTAGTAGTTTTGTTCTTCTAAATTTTTATTTCAGTTTTGGGATTGAAAAAATTGTTTTGATTCCAGGATGAATCAGTTCCGGTTTCAGGATTTTCATTTCAACCAATTTCAAGCCCAAATTGACAAATGGACCCTGCAAAGACACCAAGCACCATTTTCATCGATTTTATGTTTTTAATTAGGTGCTTCTTGGAGTGTTTCAGTCTCTGTCCTCTCCTCTTTACCTTATGTATCAAGGTGTCCTCTTAACAAGATCAAAATATCAAAACTTCGAAAATGACTTGTGACACAATATGTTGGGATCTTGAGCGCACTGAGTTTAAATATCCATTCATTTTTCAGATACGATCCTCGAATACCCACATCCAGCAGTCAATTTTAATAAGAAGTTTGCAAATTCATGGAAATGTGGTGTAATATTCCTGTATTCCATCAAATTCGAGAATGCTTGATTTTGAAAATCAGTTCATTTTTGGGTTTGGTATTCATCTAGGAATCGTATCTTCCAAAATTGAGTAACACAGGGAATTGAACCAATAAGGTGAACTTTTCCATCTATACCTGACGATGACGATTTATTCAATTCAAACTTTCGGCAAAAACAAGATAAATTTGATAAAGGGTGAAACCCTCCTTTTAACCCATCAACTCGCTATTATTAAAAGCTATTCACCGAGTACAACGACTTAAAAACATGCCAAGCACAGGTAGATATAACAAGGTATACCCACGCATCATATCCGGAACCTTTTTTTCTGTAGGATTTCCGGCACGTTTCAGAATCATCGGTTTCAATAAAAATGCACTTCCTTTTACTGCGAAACGTCGATAAAATAATTTCATTTCATGATTAGAACTCCCCACGGGTAGCGAATAAATTCCACGTGGTATATAATCGCGAATATTTCGCTTGGTAAACGGATAGGTACTCGATGAATCATCCACAGTTCTGTACAAAATATTATTATGTACAAATACAAAATATATATACTTAATACGTATTATGTACACTGTATCTCCAAACACTGGCCGCCGAAATGCCAATATTTTATCAGTTCAACTAGCGCAAATTCAGGTCACAAGATAACGTCTGGTAATGGAAAATAATGAAAATATCAACTGCCAGTTGTACATTTCCGGTGTTACAAAAGCTCGATTAGGAAAACACTGTCGAACAGTAAGATTACGATGAGGAGCTAAGTGGATCAGAGAGTCAGTCGACTCGAGCTCGGGTACAATGCAAGTACCCATTACATGTATGTATCACATATACGAGGTGCTAATAATCTCAGTTATATGCGAGAAAATATTATACATACAACGACCGAGGACTCCTTCAATCAGGCCACTTCCACGAAACACTTTCGTTGCATACGCAGAAGAAGAACCGACGACGACGTCGATGGGCAGAGGCAGAATTAAGCTCAGCCAACGCTGACATCATTCGTTCTTGTGAATTGTGTGTGTGTGTGTGTGTGTGTCTGCGTACCTCTCTTTTATATCATTAACATCTCAAACGATGCGGATATTCCCGAAAGAGCATCCTTGATACGGTCAATTTCTCGTACACAAACGCGAACAAAAATACAAATCCGACGACCATATAGAATAATTCTATTATGCCTGGTATATCTCGCGGTATGTTCTCCAATGCACTCTCCTCGTACGCAAACAATTTTCCTTCATCAGACATCAGATAAACAACATACTCGTATCAAGCCATCATCGCACATAAAGGCTGATATTTTCTCGAGTTCCAGACCAGCAAAGAGCAAATATGAGCAGAAGAGTGTACAACAACTGCCATCACGATCACTCATCGTCCAATTCTTATACCAAGTCGAAAGGAAACGTCAATAAACTCGACAATTCGAAAGATGGATTGGTATAAAACTAAAGGAAAAGTCGAGCGCGAAACGCGACTGCCTATAAAAAAAGTATTACACAAACGCGATTACATAACAATTGTAAAAATTAAATTACCGAAACGTGGTTATAATTTTTAATTTCATATAAATCGAGTCATTCTTTTCGTACACGTACTCTACCATTTTACGTACGCATTTTCCTTCAGTATACGAGTTGAATGTATGTATAAAACACAGAAGGTCGAATCACACGAATTCCAAAGGTAAAATACTAAGAAATTTTTCTTAAATGAAAATAAAAACAATGTATCTGGTAAAATAACAACAAAAAAGCTTGAAAAATGGTAACGAAGAATAATCGTACTACAATCGTAGAATCAGAAATGCCGAATACCACATCGTTCAATGTCGTAGATCGGCACAAAAAAATCTGCGTCATATTTTCATTGATTTTTATTTTCTTTTCTGAATAATATACTGCGTGTTTCAAATACCAACTACAATAATGTAATGAGTAGAGTTTTTTGCATATGAATACAGCTTGATCAAAAAATCCAATTAGTTGATTTATCTTCTCATCAGTTATTTCTTTGAAATGCAAAAAAAATAAATAAATAAAAAATAAATACAAGCCATAAAAGGTATAATACGGTGATAACGAATCGAGGATAAAGAACTAAACAGTTGACTGCTGATTAAAAAACACGAAAGTGTTTTGAATAAGTAGGTATACAATTTTTCCGCTATTATTGAAATTCTTCCAACAATGTTGGCGATTTTTTTCCTTCTCAATATGAAGAATTTTACTCGTACTATAGATGTCAGACGTCATAAATCGAATATGTGTGTGGCGTATTAGTCGCTAACTTGCGTGAAAAACAAGTAATGAAAATGAAAGGGTTTACATAAGGTTTCGCGATTATGATATCTTCCTGAAAGATGATCCTCATTAGATGTACTAATGAAAAAAAAAAAAAGGATGCATAAGGTGATATTACACATCAGGGTTTTCATTTATATGCAGGCGTAGGTCAATTTAAGATCAAAACAATACTGCAATACAATACCTACCTAATAAGATTGAAAATTCGCAACGTTATGGCGATAAGTACATACATACATTTTTCAAAAATTTCAATTGACCAGTATTTTACAAAACAATTATCAAATATCTTTTTAAAAAAAGGGATTTTCTATTTCAACTACCATACACGTTAATGAAACTAAGCAACATGAAAATCAAAAGAATGCAAAAAATTTCAAGAAGCTGAAAAAGTTGATGAAAAATCAAAATAGTATTCTGAAAAAAATTCCAAAAATTATTCCCGTTCCAGAAAAGTTTGTTTCTGCATTGAAAATTTCAAAACAAGAGAAACCAAAGCAAAAATGCATATAAAATACTGAGACGTTGAAGGGGGAGAGGTGGGAAATGCAAAGATTACCTACGCAAAATAGGAAACGAATTGAATTTCTAGAAAATTAGAATTAGCATCAAATTCGTTGAAAAAAGACAAAAAGTAAAATACCACAAACATTTTTCAAGAACTTTTGAAAATTTCCGTAAACTCATTTTGAAAAATCAACTTCGTTTTGAAAAAATCCCTTAACAAAATAAAGCAAAAATTTAAAAATAACCTGAGAAATATTGCAAAAATCAAAGAAAATGCAGAAGAAATTGCGTAAAATCATGATAAAAAAAATCCAAAATAAAACTGATGAAAATATAATAAAAAACTGATTTCAAAAATTAGGAAAAGTTTACATTAAAATGATTAAAAAATAAATGAAGAAAATTACATAAAATATCAAGACACAAAATAAACGACAAAACAGCAAAATTTGGAATAAAAATCGTTGAAAATGACAAAAAATTGGTAACTAGTTTCACTGGAATTTTGTCGAAAATCTACAAACAATAAACGTAGAAATATCATTAAAAAATATGTAAACTCAGAAAAACACTTTATAAACAAACGGAAACTTAGCTAAATTAACATGAAAATTGGAGAAAATGAGGTAAAAATTCTTGAAAATTGACAAAATGACGCCAAAATTTGGTGAAATTTAGACAAAATTGCATAAATGAAAAACAAAATTATTCAAAATAATCTGAAGAAATTAGCATGGAAATTATAGAAAAATCGAGGAAAAATCAACAGATAAATTCCGAAAAAATTGAAAATTTTCCTAAAAAAAGTGGAAAATTTTTCTGAAAAAAAAAATTGAAAATTAACCAAAATTTATTCATACAATGGGATAAATTTGCATAAAATATGGACAAAATTTCTTTAAATCAACCACAAAAAAGAGTAGAAATTTAGGAGAAAAACACGAAAAGAGAATGACAAAATTTGCAAACCATTGCATCATTTTCCAAAATTTGTTAAATTATTATTCAAATCTGCATGAAATTCTCAGAAAATGAAATAAACAGTGATTATCAAAAACATGTAGAAGCAATAGAAACATAATTCTAAAATACTCGATAAAATTTTGATTAACAGTTGGTATGTGAAACAACGCAAAATTTTCTAACAATCATGAAAAAATAACTAAATCTGATCGACAATCATTGGAATTGTAGTAAAAACTCTAAAAATAAACATCAAAAATTGATGAAACACCGTCAAAATTGTCCAAAATGCACATTTAAATGGGAAAATTTGATACAAAATTCATCGAAAACAACAAAAAAAATGCAAAAATTGTAAACAACACAAAATTATTACGAAACCAATAATTAAAATTAACATAAATTATTTGTATGACGATTTCACCAAATTTTTTAGCATTGAAAAATAATGATGTAGAACTTCATGTTGATTTCACAGTGTTTGATGCAACTATGAAACTACATAATGAAAAATGCTGCTTTCAGCAATTTTAATCAGATTTTCTACAATTCGTATTTTTGCCCATTTTCATATCTTTTCAGTTAATTTCTACAGAATTTCAATACTGGCGACAGTTTAAATAAGTACTCATTATTATTATTTTTTTTTTATCAACCTTCATTTACTTTGTCAAAATCAGAATTTAAATGGGTAATTTAATCATTGACAGGAGAGGTGCTCCAGGTCGGGTGACAATGGTGACATTCACCAATTTCAATGATTTTTGCACCATTGGATAGAGAACATCGAATAAATTACAAAATTTTTTGAAAAATTGCTATGTGTGAAAATCAAAAAATCGAAATATCAACTTCAGCAGCTGAAAATTTAGGATTAGGCTATATTCGACGCGACGTCCTCTATCCAATAGTGAAAGAATCATTGAAATCGGCGAATGTCACCAAGAGCAGCTCCCTTGTAAGCCCGCATTTCCCATTTTACAATTCAAATGCATGAGAACTTCTGCACACAAAATTACATCACCAGGCATTTAATTCCCCCCTCCCCTCTTCTACAGCTCCGAAAAACAATACCCCATAATTCGAAAGCAATTCGGCAATGACCTTTTGTAGTTGACTCAAAATTACAATAATTATACGATGCATCCCACTTGCCAAACCTAGTACGCTTACAAATGAATAAAAATTGCATACAGCTTCGTTCATTGCACGTTCTCGTATTACAAAAGTTGAATTGTCATCGACGACGAGACAACAACAACACACACAAAAAAAAAGGAGTAAAATTTCATGGTTTATTTCGTTTACTGTTGCGTTTATTTAAAAGCTGTGATTTCCGACATCCTTTTTATGGTTGTATATTTTGTTATTTGTATAATGAACGCGTATATTTACAGGGTTGCGCAACAAAACCTGACACATTTTGTTTTCAGGTGGCACTGGAACTAAATGAGGGAGAGAGAAACCCAACACGGCATCGGAAAGTAGAAGAGTGAAGGTTTATTTTTGTCTAGTGGTTTTCCATATTGGAGCACCGGAGGGTCACACACGGTGTTTTTATTTATAATGTGTTTTTGAAGAAAGTGTGAGTCTGAGGTTGAAACTATTCAAAATTTTCAATTCAAGCAGAAAATGCCAGTGCCTCAGCATAATAAAGTGGAGCTGTGGGTGAAAAATTATGTGAAGACAGGTTCCATAACCAAAATAAAACCTCTGGGCCTGATCCGGACTGCTCATATACCCCAGAGAACTTTGAATGAGTTCGATCTGCTCTTACTCATCACTTCTTTTTTCTCCATACAGTTAAGTCAGTGCGCTATACACGCATGCGCAAACATTTTTTGCACCCAAATTGAAATGCGGACATCGTCTCAGTTGTAATTGGTCTCAGTAAGATGGTGGCACATGCCATACCTCATGAGAAACTTAGTGATTCTTGGAAGAAAACTGCAGTACCAAAAATCATCTCCAGAAGCACTGCTTTTCCTTAGCTGCCACAGTCATGCCACAGTCATCTGATTTGTCCAGCTGTAATTTTGATTCATGGGGCTATTTTGAAGAATGAAGTTTATGTTAACTAGGCGATGACTTTTGATGAGTTTGAAACCAAAATTCACCGCAAAATTGCCCAAATTGATATGAACGCTTCAAAAAAAAGTCTCTCATAATTTTGAAAAATGGCTCTATAAATAAAAACGCCGTGTGCGGCACTCCAGTGATCCATTATGGAAAACGATTAGACAAAAATAAACCTTCACTCTTCTACTTTCCGATGCCGTGTTTGGTTTCTCTCTCCCTCGTTTAGTTCCAGTGCCACCTGAAAACAAAATGTGTCAGGTTTTGTTGCGCAACCCTGTATATGTACGAGTATAGGTACAACATACGCCATATTCTATGCAGTATTTTTTTTTTTTTTGTATATAATTTCCGGTTTACTATAATAATTACAGTTATTGTTTTTATAGCGAGGTATACGGCCGCGTATATAGTCGCATAATTAATTCTACGCTTTATGTGTACGTATGTATGGAAAAAAAAGTAAATAAATAAGCCTTTTGCGTTTACGTAATTTATTTTTACAATCTTTACGCGAGGCGACGATCGCCGACCGCGTTGATATTTTTGCAAGCTTTACGTATACTTCGAGCACGTATATTTTCCAGAGCCAGAGCTCTTGCTCCAGCACATGACCAACAAAATGAAAGGCAAAAAGACGATAATTTAATTACAATTTCCGCGTAAAGTTATCCTTGCCAAGACATTGGCTGGTCATTAAACGTCTCGTTTTGTACTTTCGACTAAATATTTACTCTGATTAAGTTCGAGCCAAAATAAATACCACCGAATCCGCTCGTCGTGGCACGTGTTTAAACTCTGTTCGCATATCTTACCTAGCTATTTGTACGTAATCTACGCACCGAGGTCTCATCATCTGTAGCGTTATTTTTTGAAAATGAGAGTACCACGTTTCAGTACCTATATAGGATCTTTTGACAATATCACGAAATAGGTAATTTTTCTTATACATTTGACCGTGCAATGATAAATGGAAATTAAGACACGTTTTTTTTCTTTCTTTCTTTCTCCAAAGATACGAACACTGAACAGTGAGTAAACGGTCTTCAAGGCCAGTTTTCTTGTTCCAGTCCGGAAGTAGATCGTCAGCTATAGAAGTTGGGCTGAAGACCTTTCATTGTTCTATACGATGAGGAGCGACGATTCCAGCGTAGTTTAAACACCACGTACACATTTTTTTCCTACTCGTCTCGTTCGTTTATTAGAAGGAATATAGAGGATGGCATGAGAGACGTACGGTGGCAGGAAATTTACACATACAAATCTGAGGTGAAGGGTCCGAGCTGCGAGTTTATAAGACGAGGGTTTAGGTGAAACGTTAATTGAATTTCATTGTTCTGTTTTCTATAAAGTACACATCGTAGGCCACCGAAATGCATCACTGGCATCACCAAATCACCAACTACTACGCTTCGATTCGTTGATTGAGAATCAGTGGTGAAAAAATACCATCAATATGGATGGTTGAGTGCGTATAAAGATTTACACACAGATACATTAATCGCTTTCCTTTCGATCTTACGGTACTCTTGCCTCTTGTATTACCTACGTTTAAGTAATCGATGAGCACATCTAAACGGAATCCAATGCGTAAGCATATCGAATGTGCAACGTAGACGTAAGTAAATATCACGTCTTAACGAGTGAAAACTAAAAACCAATGACAGGAAGACCTTTTTTTTTTCTTTAAAATTTCCTTTTCTTCGATCTCATGTCGTCATAATCCGCACAAGTATTCGAATCGCTATGATTTGGAGATGTATACTTCGTTTGCACATGTATAGATATTATGAAGAGTGAACGGATGATAATTATAATTAAACATCGCAGATGCCAACGTCTTTCTCCCTGTTTCTCTTCTGCAGTCTTTAGGATGATAATTTATATCGACGCTGGCGGTCGTCGTCGCGTTCTCGCCGACCAATTGTTTTGATTTCGAAATGTACGATAAATTTCATTCGTGATTGGACGACAAAGGTATTTTTTTTGTTTCGTCATGTTTCCTTATTTATTTTCATTTAATACATACAAATATCGTATGGTTATGACACGAAGCATCTTACTGATCAGATTTGCACCATCGCGTGTCCTTTCTTTTCAAACAACGCTACATAAATCAAATAAACGTGTATCGTTAACGAAGAGCTATACATTTCGTGCACAAATGAATTACAAATTTTGCCATCGTTTCCGTGAAAAATTAATTTAGATTTCAATTTAATCGATGCGAGAGCAAGTCAATTGCATGAATTTGAATTTTTAGCCAAACATAAGGCTGAGCCAAAGGTCCACAAAAAAATGATAAATTTTTTGTTCTGGGGGGGGGGGGGGGGCATTATAGTTTCTAGCATGGATTGTACTCAATTTTTCCAACAAAAAAAAAACAACTTTAGTAACAAAGAAGTTTGAAAAAATAACAAAAAAGCAAAAAAAAGTAAGTACCAAACCAAAAAAATACAAAACGCGAGTAAAAAATTCCAAGATTTTACTTTTTAAAAAAAAGTTAGAATCACGTTTTTACGATTTCAAGGAAGTAAAATGTCAGAATTTGACCCAAAAAAACTCAGTCCATGAAAGTTACAGGAAAAATCAAAAGAAAATTATCGAAACTTTGCTAGTGTGTTTTTGAAATATAAATTCTTCAATAATTTATTTTTAAAAAATATGCATAAACGCCTTTTTCAGGGGTGCCTAAAGTGGGGGCCCAAAAAAAAGGGTTTAAAGTTACGAAAATAGAGGGAGCTTAATCAAAATTTTTCATCTAGATAGTTGAATATATACCTCAAAACGTCACGTTTAACGCAAATCACAGGTTTCCAGTTTTCCAGGGGTTTCCAAAATATCGAAAATACGAAAAATTGGATTTTTGAGTACCAGCAAGAAATTTTATCGAGCACAAAATTTGGTAGGAGGGAGGTCTTTCAGACACTAAATAAACTGTAAACAGCTTTTTAACGGGGTTCAAAATGGTCCAGGTTCCAAAATTTTCCAAAAATAAAAACCCTCTAATTTCTGCCCCCGAGGGCCGAGGGTCGAACATAGGAAAATCACCTCGTATAACGTTTATAGGGTTCAAACAGATATTTTACGCTAAAAAAGTTTTCGAAAATTATTAATACTCGGTGGTTCCTAAAATTCTTTTTTTATTCACAACTTTGGGAACCCCTGGAGCCCCAAAAATTGTCATTTTGGGTTAACTAACCACGGATTCGTATTTGGGACATTTATTACAACATTTGAAGAGTAGCCGAGTCGATAACTGTCCTTTTAGACTATATTCTAACCCTCAAAAAAGTGATTCTGTAAATCAAATCGGGGGAGTGAAATGTTTTGCGCGGAAAGTAGGCTTACGGACGAGCTCTTGCTAAAAACCCAATGTCCCCAGCGCTGGACCCGCTTTTTTTCGAGATTGGGGCCCAAATGGGGCCGATTTTGGGTCCGTAAATCATTTGAGGGGAGTGTGGGGACATTGCATTTTTGGATAGTGTTGGTATCGTAGATGAAAAATATGCAATGTCCCCACACTCCCCTCAAATGATTTACGGACCCAAAACCGGCCCCATTTGGGCCCCAATCTCGAAAAAAAGCGGGTCCAGCGCTGGGGACATTGGGTTTTTAGCAAGAGCTCGTCTGTAAGCCTACTTTCCGCGCAAAACATTTCACTCCCCCGATTTGATTTACAGAATCACTTTTTTGAGGGTTAGAATATAGTCTATTTAGAGCAAAAAAAAAATTATGAAATAAAACATTCCCATTAAAATCTAACAATGAAACTAGATAGAGGTATTGAAAATTTCAGTAAAAAGCAAATACCTAGCAATTATTGACAAAAAAAAGCAACACTTTTTCACAACTTTGTCAAAAACGTGAGAATTTTAGCCAAATTTTTCACGATCACGACTTTTTAATAGCAAGGCAGAGGTTTGTGGTAATTTCTGCTAAAAAAGAGATACTTTTGGAAAAAAGCGAGATATTTTGGATTTTTTTCCAAAAAAGCGACAATTTATAGCAATTTTTCTTTAAAAAAATGAGACTTATGGAAAAATTTGTCAAAAGGCAAGACTATTTGCAATTTTGGGCAGAAAACAAGTTTTTTACAATATCAGAAAAAGGCAAACTTGTTTTAAAAATTTTCGGCAAAAAAGCGAGTCTTTTGGGACACTTTGTAAAAAAAGTGGAACTTCTTGAAATTGTTTGCAAAAAAAGCGACAATTTTTCCAGAATTGAAAACAACTGTGGTTGAGACAGACACTATTTCAATCAGTGGGTGTGTTCAGACCCAAGTTGGGGCCTGTGTTTGAAACAGACACTATTTCAATCAGTGGATGTGTTCGGACTCAAGATGGGACCTGTGTTTGAGACAAACACAACGAGAGTTTCAAATTCAATATTTCCAAAAATTTCAAAAAACGAGAAAAGAACCTACCTCACCACTAATTTTTGGCAAAAAATGAGACTTTTTTCCAATTTTAGCAAAAAGCAGAGCTTCGCAACAGCTATCCCAAGAAGGTAGTAATTTTTCAAGCACTTTTAGAAAGGGAACTGAGTTGAAAAACCACACTGATTCGCCAATTTGGTTAAGCGTAATAAAATTAAGACGAATTTTTAAAAAAAATACCTAAATACATAATAATAAAATGAAATTATTTTAAACGATCAAATAAGAAAGTTCGTCGGAAAATTTCGCGAGCTAAGGATGGAAGCAAAGAGTATAATGAACAAAAATTGAACCATTCATATTTCGTAGATCCAACAAGTACCTACTACTTGCTTCGGTAGCCTCGGACGGATTTTCAAAATTAAAAAATGGAAAATGGAATTTACTTCCAGGTTCTCGTATGATGGTCTTGTTGATAAATACACGTTAGCGTCTTCTCGGTATCTGATTAAATAATACCTAATCCGAAGCAACTATTCGGATCCCGAGACCTTGTCCAGAACACCTATTCACCTTTGATCTTGTTCACCCTTTTAGTACATTATATCGTGTTATCGTCGAGCACCTGTTTCGGATCCGATTTATACATATACGTAGGTAGCTAGGAGCTATACAAAACCTCGAAATGAAAACAACGTATACGAGCATTGTTCTACACCTGGCTCGTTTTATCCTCGATAATGAATACCATTTGTTTGGAAAGTAAATCGTGTTATGTTTATTCAAAAGTTAAATCACATACGAGGATTTGGCACTTTTTTGCGCTTGCTTTATGGTCGTGGTCGTTGATTGTTCATCAACGGATAAGTGTGATAATGTGACGAACGATTTGACCTGATTAAACAAGCGAATCCGAGTTAGCATCAATTAAGAAAGAAACATCTCGACTATATAAAATCAATCGTGTTGAATTGTTGAATGGGACTTTCATCGAAATTACGCGTACTCAACTTATGCTTATACAATTCGAGGATTCGAATCGGCGAAGCAAAATTGAAATAAAACACAAGAGTGTCGTACCATACTTATTCATCCGCTGGAGACTACGTCGTCGTCGTGGTGCTCATTAATGGGCTCGATAATCGCGTGTGTTCAGTTGTGTATTAGTCATTGACGCTAAAATTTATTAATATTCGCGAAAAAAATATAAATTCATAAGTGTAAGCAGAATACTTATGTACGAGTATGGTAAGAAAAGAAGAAAGAATATACCCATCGTCTCAGACGACTCGTACATATCAATTAAATGGTCATTACAGTGGCGACGGACGGACGAGACGGGACGCGGGAAGGACGGAATGAATAAAAATTTATGCATCGTAGTCGCGATTCGCGGTATCTACAGCTACGTCAATCGCGACCGAGCAGCCTGAGGAGTAGAGGCGTAAAATAGACGATTCATTGATGGAGAGGCCGTAAATGGAGTACCCATATACGCGGCATGGTACGATATACCAAACCTCTCCTAACAACGACCTCATCTACGGCTACGGCTATGCTGGTATAACCAAAGGTGGCCGCTGGCCGGTATGGTATACCACGAAATCAATAGGTGTTGTATTTTTTCCACCGATCCGAGATCGAAGATTCGTACGTAGCCGGTAGGAAACAGGCGATTATTAACTAGCGACTGGTGAGGAGGGTTAGGGTTGGGACCACGAAGAATTTGTGGCATGCGTACGCGTATGTGCATGTAAACGTGCCCGGCCTGGTGCCGGTGTCGATGTGTGCGTGTCCGTGACTCGAATGTTGAGAATGCGGGCCGAAATACATAGGCACAGGCAGGCACCATCCAAGTTTTTGAAGGCTGGTAAGGATGATTGGGCGAGGGAGACTCCGACTCCGCAAACACCGCGAGATGCTTCCGAAGTGGACCAGTTTCGATGATGATGAAAGAGAGAGAAGCAGCCAGCAGCAGGGGCACAGGCAGGAGGCGTTTAATCAAAAGGATGCGTATGCGTCGTACAATAGATCATTTCCTTTGAGTCGAGGTTTACAAATTCTTTCTATTTTCTACATTCACAGGTAATAAGATACACATTTGGTGGAAGATGCGAGATGCAAGAATGCGAAATATTTCGCGGTCGAGCACCCTACACTGCATGGAGTGTTGGGTAATCTCATTCTCATCATTATTGGTTATAGGCACTTTTCTCTTGTTGATCTTGGTGGTACTCGAAGAGACGAGTTTATTCAGTATTTTTTTCCTTTCTTTGGTGGAAGAATTTGTGTGTATATAACCCACCTCAACGACGACAAGACGGATGATAAGAAATAGTGAATCACTAGTTGAAAAATGTTCTACGCCCAACCTATGTTGACATCTGTTCTGTGGTATTTCAGTACCTACATGTACCTACATAGTACAAGAAAGATGCCCAGTGTCAGGGACCGCGATGCGATGTTTAAAGTCTCTCTATCGATAATTAATTTATTTCGCCCTCTTTTTTTTTTTATTTTTCGAAGATGTGAGATATTTCCAAGGTCGTGAGTGATTGTCGGATGCTTGCTGGTAGATTATGAAGGAATGCGTGCACGAATAGGATGAATTGCCGATGACAACGCTTCGGTGATTGTTCCAACATTTGGCGCGATGTAACTGAGTAATTTTTACGATCGGTTGGCTAATCACGTCAAAGGGTTTTTGCTGCTATGTGTAATGTAATGTGCTTCTGCTTACGAGTACATGGATGATTACCGAGTTACAGTTGATGGTAATTTATCGGCATTTTTGTGAAAGTTTCTACGCGATAATAAGCGCTGTTTTTTGTACGAATGATGATGGCGATGATTTTATACACGATATCAAGATACGATGAATTAACCCTATGGAGAAGTAGGTACCGACCTACCTATGAAATTCGTTGAGATGATGCGAATTTCCATGTTATGTTGAAATTATTCGATCAAGTTGGATTTTGACAGTCATATTCGTCGAAATATGTACTGGAGAAGGAAGATGATAATTGACGAACAAGATGGAGGAAACTTAATAAAATATAATTTGGGAGGGGGAGGGTTGGGACAGACCTGGGGGATTGCTTATTAAGCACACATAGCTAAAATACTTCTATTCCAAATATAATGATAGGTATGATAGTGGGGAGTAGAAAGATAGAGAACCCCCTACCATCTTGGTGTGCTCACTGAACTTCAAGTATGCGGTTGAGAAGTCGACTGCATTGTGGTTTCAAGTGGTTTTGAAGCTTCCAGCTACTTTTTGAAAATTTCAATTTTCCTAAAAACGCCATGAAACCTTTCAAAAAGTCGCTGGAGGCTCCAAAATGACTTGAACCCACCTGAAGTCGTTTTCAGAGGTTGTTAAAATTGGAGTGTAGAGTAAATTTCGGCTTTCCATCTCCATTTGATGAATTTTGAGGAAATTTCAAATTTCAAAAATCTATAGGAGGCTCCAGTAACTTTCAAAAAGTCGCTGGAGGCGCCAAAACAACTTGAAATCCACCTGAAGTCGTCTTCAGAGGTTGTTAAAATTGGAGTGCAGAGTAAATTTCGGCTTTCCATCTCCATTTGATGAATTTTGGGAAAATTTCAAGTTTCAAAAATCTACTGGAGGCTCCAGTAATTTTCAAAAAGTCGCTGGAGGCTCTAAAACAACTTGAAATCCACCTGCAGTCGACTTCGTAACGTATTGGAATTAGTTTGCGAAATGAATTTCGGTTTTCCAACTCCATTTGATGACATTTTGTGAGAATTTCGAATTTCAAAAACCTGCTGGAGGCTCCAGAACTGATCAAAACGGTTTGAAACACAGTTTCCAATCGACTTGGCAGGTCGAAAATAGGGTATATCTCAAATTTCAGCTTCCTCGGTCGATTTGGTAAAATTTTGATTTTTTCTCACATTTTTGGCCAAAATTTGATTTTCAAAAATTCATCAAAAATCGAAAAAGGCACTTTAGCACTTCAAATTTTGACGGGTGATGAATTTTTGCCTGCTCTTTCAATCTACCTTTGTACGGTTTAAAAAGTGTCGTGCAAGTCCTATGTTGGAACGCAAAATCTGCGATTTTGGCTGGCCTGTCAATTAAAATGGCCGCCATTTTGCAAGTAGGGTCTCTTTTTTATAAGACAATAGCTAACAAATATATTCCTTAGGACTCCCTCTTCAAGAAAAAAGTAGTCCCGGAGAATCGGCGGGAGGGGGGGGGGTGTAACAGATATTGGTTAGGGAATCTAACAAACATTAGATCAGTTCTCTTGGAATAACAGTTTTCAAGTAGCCATTACTGTACAAAGAAAATGAAATGACCATTGAAATAAATTGAGGGGAATGCTCTGCATCGAGTCAAGAAAATGAACACTGTTATTATCACTGACCACAACTCTCTTCAACATATCACAACAAAGTACATCATGGTGCTGAAAGGCTGACAAGGTGAAATCTCCGTTGATGACAGGAAGATAGTAGACCAATGGTTACAATTACAACACTGATTGTAAAAGTTGAAATAGAAATGGCACAACTAATTCAAAGAGTAAAAATTGCAAATGAAGAGGTCAGCTTATGTGTTAATGCAGCTAAAATCAAAGTTTTGGTCATTGACTGGACTAGCTGCCCACCTTGATCTTGCATAAATATTCAAATTGCATTTTGTGGTTTTAGTGATAGTACATAAAATTACAAGTTTAGGGTATTTTTATTTGGCATTTCGAGTCACTTTCTAATACCAAAAAAAAGCTAAATATAGTAAGTATCACCGAATCTTCGACATTATGAAATCTTTAGCTGTATTTTAATGGCTCATCACAATAATATCTATTGAACCGCTAGGTCACGGCTGATCGCCTAAATACGTTTCGCTTTCGCGACAACAACCATTCCAAGTATATGATAATCCGAATTCTGGACGGAAATTGCCCATTTTAGTACCTACTATACAAATTGGAATTACAAGGAAAGAGGAAGATTTCGACAATACGCCGAGGTGTTGAATCCGATAAAATATGTACGAATATTTTTGGAAGACGAAAGCCGTACGATTTAGTGCTATTTTGTTGTACGAGTACAAACGAATTAGCCAGTTTTAGGTAAACTATGAGCGAATATTTTGAAATTTTAACGTTTAACCATACAAATGGTGGTATTAGTTGGACACAGCGTGGTGACGAAATTAATAATTTATTTGATTCGAGTGCGTTCGCTTTAGGTAGTTATACCTTTACGGGTCGCAAAATACTCGTAAACTCGCGCACACACAGGCATAACCACTCGCATAACTATATTCTTGTATACCTAATACGTAGTAAATTCTGAAACCCGATTAAAATATTAAATAAATGCGCGAGTTTTCAACATGACTAACGTAAGGCTTCGATGTCGAAGGTTACAAACTGAAGAATTCGCGCCACTATACGAGCTATGCATTTAATACTTATGTATGCGTCTGCTTCTCTTCGACTTGTTTTACTTTTCTACTGTCCAAGTCCAACAACGACGTAAGCAGCATCGAAAAACCACATTAAAAATGTCCATGTCGTCTCCCTTAACGGTTTCCAACAACGATGATGAAAATATACACGAGGAATTATTTTTTGAATCATCGTGTTTTCGAAATTTACCTGCGTTCTCCGCGAATTGTTTACTCAACAGAGCTTGTTTTCAATCTTCATAGTTACCTACTTATCTCGATCTGACGACTATGACGAGACAATTTTTTCATTTTCAGACGTATCAGTCCTTTACGTAAATATTCGAAGATCACGTTTCTGAAGGTTTGAATCGATCTTATGAGTTCGCAAAAAAAAAAAAAAAACACATCCAAAAGAACAACCAATTCGTGATCGTTTATCTTCGAAATTTGTAAAAGAAGTATCGATACCGCACATGTCTAACGTCACTTTCTGGTCAAAAATCTCTTTTTTTGATGGCCGAGGAGAGGGGAGCATTGAAAAAGAGTATTTTTCTCCAAAAATCGACTTCTAATCGCAGAATTGCGCTGATTAAGTCAATTTAAATTACTGACAAAGCCGGCATGTCGATATCGATCACATCGACTTCCGGTACAGGCCGACCGACGCGTAGACTACAGTAACTAAGTACATAAATACTTATTAATACCCGTACCTAAACATATTTCAAAATATGCATTGTTAATTTTATGGGCGAGGTTTGACCTAAACTGCGACAAAAACGTTGCTGGTAAACTTTTACTCACAGACAGCACAACAGGACAACCAATCCGCAAGGTTTAAATTTTATGAAATTTTTCGAGAATCCGCACGGAATCACCAATCAATTTTTACAGAGGTTGAACAAATTTTGAAACAACACTATACCTACCTATTACAAACATTTTTCAACAAGAGGCGTATCAGAAACCGGATCCAATCATCAGCCAAAATTTCAAGTGCTAAGCAATTTTTAGAATTTTAGGGAATTAAAAATCAAACGTTGAATAAATTAAGCAAAAAAACTTAAATTTGGTATGTAGTGTATTTTTACCCTTTCCAATCGATCCGAAGGAATTTCAAGCTGTTCTGACAAGGGAACCTCTTGAGGTGTCACACTCCGATTCCGATTTGAACGGGACCGTGATTTTTGGAAAGAGCATAGTCTAAAACCCCCAAAACCAAATTTTCAGCTGCCCAAGTTCATTTTTCGAATTTTTGCGAATTTTTGAAAATTCAAAATTGACTGTTTTTGGCGATTTATGCTTTTTTTTTAAAAAGTACGTACTTGATCAGTAAAAATGGTCAAAATAAGTCCCAAAACTAATATTAATTACCCAAATCCAAATTTTACCATTTCCAGGCATTCTGGAGCCTCCAGCGCGATTTTTCAATTTCTCCAGAATTTTGAGTTTGCTCCAGAAGACGTGAATATGAAGTTGGGCAGCTAAAAATCGAGTTGTGTATTATACTTGACCTGTTTAACGAGTTTATCTACATTTGAGCCGATTTTGGGAGTGACAGCTCAAGAGTGGTTTTTTGACCAGCTTTTTTTAAAATTAAGTACATAAAAAATCAAAAAAATCAAAAGATAACCGTTGGTGAGGAAATTTTTAAAATTTGTACGAATCGCTGTGTTTCTTCAAGAACTAACCCCCGGAGCGCAAATTCTACCATTTCCAGCCGTTTCTGAGCGAGAGTGACACCTCAAAAAAACACTCTTGAGGTGTCACTCTCAAAATCGGCTCAAATGAGGATAAACTCGTTAAACAGGTTGAGTGTAATATACAACTCGATTTTTAGCTGCCCAACTTCATATTCACGCCTTCTGGAGCAAATTCAAACTTCTGAAGAAATTGAAAATCGCGCTGGAGGCTCCAGAATGGCTGGAAATTGTAAAATTTTGATTTGGGGGGTTAGTTACGGACAAAATACAGCGATTCACGTGAATTCCAAAAATTTCCACACAAACGAAAAACTTTTGATTTTTTGGATTTTTTAATTTTGAAAAAAGCTGATCGAAACGCCACTTTAGAGGTGTCACTCTCAAAATCGGCTCAAATGTGGATAAACTCATTAAACAGGTCGAGTGTAATGTACAACTCGATTTTTAGCTGCCCAACTTCATATTCACGCCTTCCGGAGCAAATTCAAAATTCTGGAGAAATTGAAAAATCGCGCTGGAGGCTCCAGAATGGCTGGAAATTGTGAAATTCGGATTTGGGTAATTAATATTAGTTTTGGGACTTATTTTGACCACTTTTACTGATCAAGTACGTACTTTTGAAAAAAAAGCATAAATCGCCAAAAACAGTCAATTTTGAATTTTCAAAAATTCGCAAAAAATCGAAAAATGAACTTGGGCAGCTGAAAATTTGGTTTTGGGGGTTTTAGACTATGCTCTTTCCAAAATCGCATCGGAGTATGACACCTCAAGTTTCCTTGTGAGTAGTTCTGGAGCCTCCAGAAAAATTTTGAAAATTACAATTCTCTTTAGCCTCGTAGATTGATTGAAGACTACCTACAGTTTACAGTTTTTCTGGAGTTTTCATGCAGATTTAAAAAAAAAAAACGAGCTGGAGGCTTCAGAACTAGGTACTCTCGATCGAGCCACAAACATCAAATTTTTAAGGAATGCAATCCTTAAAACTCTGCTGGAAAGAAACTGGTGCTAGAACGTGTCTGCGATGTGATTCAAGTTGAGAATTACAAATCTCATCAATTTTTTAACCTCCCAACACTAAAAAAGATGCAATCTAATACGTATGTAGTACGTACTTACATATTATCGAACATAAACACGGTATGTAGTTGAGTAATGAGGGAAGATAAGGATAAAAAATGAGATACCGAATTACCGATGAATATTTATAACCTAACGAAATAGTTTTGTTATCAGCCCATGCAATGTAAAGCGTAAAAAGGACAACTTGTTAAATCTGGCGAGCTCTCCAGATCCATAAAATGTAATTTTGTACGTAAAGATAAGGCTACTTGAACAACGTGTCGTAAAGGTCAGTTTTTAACCCTTCTTTTCAGCAATTGGAGAAGTAGTAGGAAGATTATCATACTCCTACTCGTACAATAAGAATAGGAAATCAAACTGAACTAATTTTTCGAAAAAAAACTTGAAATTGAAGACAGTTTGCTCGCATACATATCTCCAAAATGATCATTTCGCGAACACTTGTTTTTTTTTCAGTTCAGCAGAGCGATAATCATTATCTATCAAGTTGACCATTGATCAGGGACCATACCCAAACCTCCAGGCGCAATTTTCGCTCTTTTACGAATTGGAATTCAATTCACACGGACATCGTCGGACAAGTACCCTCGAGACAAAGCTATCTATGATAAATGTTCGCCATACCGAGCAGATTATCTATTACTTTAATCATCCAGACGATGTGATTCGCAAGCACATTAATCTCCAGCCAATCGAACACTCGTATATACATGTACGCGTACGAAAATAAATAATTATCAATTTCCTGATGTAATTACTTTTTTGTACAGATATACGCGGTCACACAGTATTACTGTAATCGTTTTTGATTTATATAATATATTTTCAACTCGATGATTTTGCTGTTCTCTGGATAGATATATAGCATACCTTACCTACCTAGACCTACGTAGCCTTCAATAAGCGCGTTTTAAAGATCAAGGATATGATGGTATTAATAATGTATCTAGATGGAAGCTGTGTGATTAGCGAAATTACGCGTTATTTTCCATTCTCCATTGAACAAGTTCATAGAGAAGACGCGATGCCGACGACGACGCCGCACCTATTGTCCTACCTCCTTGGAAATAAATTTCATTCGATATGGGCTAATTATTTTTGACCTGAGATTTATTCAAAGAGCACAAGGAGTGATGATCGAGATTTAAAAAATGGCAACATTGGCAACTGATTTAGGAGGACTCATTTATACGATGAACGTATCGGTGCTTAAAACAACTTACAAAAATTTGCCCTCTGCTGAATGTTGAGTGAGGAACCCCCCCCCCCAACCTTACCACAGAAATTTTTCGTCCATATCTTCGCAGGGACCCACTTTACAAAAAAAATTATCTTTTCAAAAATGTGTCCAAATACATTTCCTATCCTAAAAAGCTGGACATTTTTTTCCAATAAGTCTATTTTGAGTGATTCGAGCAAGAGATGGTGGTTACTCTTGAGAAATTTTGCAAAATCGAGCATTTCGAATTTGAAATTTGGCAACAATAAGAATTTTCCAATCAACGTTTGTCGAAGAGTACCATGAAAAACCGCGATTTCGCCGAATTTCGAGACTTCTTGTAGGATCCTCGCTGCAACTTTGAGAATCATTCACCCTAAAGGTTCCTCAACTGGAAAAAAAACCGCGTCAAATCAGCCAACGATTGCTGATGAGATTCTTTCGTTAGCATAAAACGCAATTCAACTAATCATATCGTTAAATTTGCGATACTAGTAATCACATCTGAAAGAGAAAGAATATTAAAAACCACTTGTTAGCAATACCTACGCGAGCAATTTCGCCAAACCAAGTAAAAGGTGTTACATCGTTAAGCACTAGTTCGTCTTCGTCGTGTATATTTTCATGAAACACTAGTTTTGAAGAAAACTCTAACCTACTCCAACTAATGAATTGCCTTAACTCAACTGCCACCAGCGTATCGCCTACACGATTCAGCGATCTTTGAAGATTATTATCTAACACTCAATTACCGCTAAAGGAAAAACACGAGTAATTAAAATGTTTTTTTCAAACCGACATTCATTCCTCGTACATGTATTTTCCGAAAGAAATACTTAGTTGGTTAAAGAAATGAGAGTTACGAGTAATTTAATAGATTATGGACAGAAAATCAATACGAAAAGTCAACGTTCCGTAATACGGTCAGCAAGTTAATGTCCGGAAATGGGCGAAGCTCAGAACGATTCAGCATTTTGGGCGCCTTTTCCGGAACGACCAAATTCAAAGAGGTTAATGGAAAAACGATTCCATGCTTGAAACGAAACGAGCCATTTATAACTGCAAATTGCAATGGAATACGTAGATATTTGAAATTTTCGTAATCATCGATTGGGCTATGTGATAGACGAATACGATCGGCAGCGAATAGGTGAAATAGAGATGACTGTATTAATTGTACATTTTTACTACATACCATCTCTATTCACTTACAGCCAGACTGCCAGAAGAAGAAAAAACAGAAAACATGCACGCGAGCTGGCATGATATTCGAAAAAAGTTACTATTTACTGTTTACGTTTGAACACGTAACGTAGGTAATATTTCATCTACAACACATTTTAATACACATATAAGTAGGTATGAGATAATAACAATCGTAATCGTCCACACGAAACAGCATTCGTCCGAGTTTTCCAGTTGCCTGTCCAGTGTGATTCTTTGAAAATGAATTAAACGAGACGAACTCGTACACCGCGAGAATACTACAATGATGAATAAAAAATATAAAGCAACGTTAAAAAAAGCCCGTGACTGCGTAGAATGACCCGCCGCCCCGCGAATGCTGATTTTATGTTCTGGAGAACTGGAGAACTGGTGGCAATGGCAAAGCAAAGAACAACCACAACCAGAAGCGGAGTCGCTGAACCGGAGGATTTAAACTTCCTGATATCTGGACG
Organism: Planococcus citri; assembly: GCF_950023065.1. NCBI lineage: Eukaryota > Metazoa > Arthropoda > Insecta > Hemiptera > Pseudococcidae > Planococcus > Planococcus citri. The sequence goes on along the minus strand of NC_088678.1, from coordinate 58,284,811 downwards.
TAGTTTAGAGTACGACTATTTTTTTATCGAGGGTTTCTCAAAACGTTTCATTTTTTATTTTTTATTTTATGTTCATCGATACGAACTGGTGTCTGTTTAGTGGCAAAAAAGCGCGAGTAAAGGTTTAGACATGAGTAAAGGAGACAATAGGTATACTATACGCGAATGAGTCTTGTTTGCACGCCAACAGGTGTCGATGAAAAATTTTATCAATTTATCTGCGTCGTGGCTCATTTAGCAAACGATTGCAATTGCAAATAACAACGCGACGGTATGTTTGTCGACACGATGGATTAATAATTAATTACTCGAAAAGAATTTCAAGGGAATTAAAATTTCAAATTACTTTCCGGTTATACCTATTTGATAATACGATATCATCGTTTCATCTCTATACTGCTGATATATCGTGAAATCATCACGATCAAAATTGAATTTTTCATTTCTCAATTCCAAATGTACGATATCTTCTGATCTTCATATAAATCTAGATCAGTTGGATAGTGCGTAGCAGAAATTATCTGCTTGCGATGCAAGCAATGAAAAACTCCAGTGAAGTATGCCATCATTCACAAAAATCAAGAGTAGGTAAACAAAGTTGACAACAGTTCATAAACGAACACAGAATCGTTTTAAATTATATAAAAACTATGCACAAAACTTACTCATAAGGTAATGTTGAAAACATTGTATCGAGATAAATAATACGGAACACTTTGAATATTCAAAAGAAAAATTTCTTCGCATGCAAACCGACACGATGAATACAAAGTAATCAGAAGCAGAACTAACACTTCACGAAAAGGTTTTGAAACAAATCAAGAAATGAGTAATCACTATGAAATTGAAAGCACTTAGAATGACAGTACGATACACAACACACAAAGATCAATTAATTTAATTATAAAATCAATTTAATTTCAAAAAACTATTAATTCAACACAAATATAACACACGTTCCACAACACGAAAGACGAAACTTCACAAGTTTACACCGCAACACCGCATACAACTGAAAACAGAAGAAAAGAAAACAAAAGATTCTCCAATGAAAATTGAGCAAGCTTATAACAGTGTGACCATATTCGACAAATAAAAAAATTTCAACTTTCAGTGTTTCGATTCAGTGTGACCTTTTGACAAAATCTCGCTCTGCTTGGCGTGAAAGCACATGTTCGGTGCCAACAAACAACACAGATTTTTTATCAATTTTTGTTGTTTGGTGAAAAAAATTACAAAATTTTGAATTATTTTGCAATTTGAATTTGAAAAAGCGTCGTAAAAGCGTTGAAAATTATTTCGATTTCTAATGCCAGTGATTTTTCACACGCAGGTAGAATTTTCTGTCATTCAAACTTGAAATTGTTATGTTGCGTGCTATCAATCGAAGCAGATTTTTACTCAATGACAGTGTTTTGAATAACACTTACAATGTGATGAAATTCAGAAAACGAGTATGTATGATGTCCTTCTCTATCAACGATGAATATAATTCACTAATACAAAATTACTCATCGTATTTGTTCCTAAAGCTCAATCATGAAAAACCGCCGAAAACTTTTCTGGAACCAGATGATTCATTTGAATTGGGCAATTTTGAAAATGATGTGAAACCCTTTCTGAAGCATAGGAAGAAAGCAGAAGCACGCAAAATTTTAGAAGATGAAGTGAAGAGAAACGAGGTGAGCTACTGTTACATTACATTAAAAACCGCATTGAAGATTTTGAAACGATGTTTTGTTTAAATTACAGATTCCTATCATCGTATGTAAAAATTCTAAACTGAATCACTATAGGAACCAAACCTACGATAAGTTCGCACCAATTCCATTGGCATCGGAGCATTGGAGAAGTCATAAGTTTGTTGGTGATCATTTCAAGATCAAAATCCATACGAGAGTAAGTAATTTTAACGATCGAAAATGCTAGTTGTTGCATCGGTTTCTAATTACATATTTAATGATTTTCGCAGGATTATGAACTTCAAAGTAGGAAAGAGATTGTTCCTTTTGATGAAAGTGGTTTGAAACAGGAAATTCTCGATATTGTGAAATCGCATAATGTAGAATCGATGTCTGAAATCCAAGTACGTTGATAGTTCGATTTGTCTTCGTATCATACCCTTTGTGCATAATTATTACTCGTGATTTTTATTTTAGCGGCTAGCTATTCCTGCTGTTTTGTCAGGAAAAAATACTTTATTGGGGGCTGAAACTGGTTGTGGAAAAACATTAGCGTACTTATTACCGATTCTAGAACAAATCCTAGTTTGGAAAGCTAAAGCAACCCAACCATCGTTTAATGCGCCGTATGTTTTAATTTTAGTTCCTAGTCGAGAATTGTCTGATCAAGTCAAGGTAAATTGAGTATTGGAGATACGTATTTTGTTTTTGATGTGTGTATTTCATAATTTTCGTGCTTCTTATAGGATTTCTGTGAATGGTTTGAAGAATTAGGCATTAAAACCAAGGCGTTAGTCGGTGGTAACCTCGGTAGCAAGATAAGTAATGCATCATTCGATGAAATTGATATATTAGTTTCAACACCTTTCGCAGTTCGAAAATTCATTGATGCTAGTACGAGTTCATTTTTCCTCTTATTTTTTTTTCGCTATTCGTTCGTTGCTTTATTTTTTTTCTTCTTCCAATTTAGATATTTATTCCTTGAGAAATCTTCGTCATACGGTATTAGATGAGGCTGATTGTTTACTGGATGATAGTTTCAATGAATCGTTGACATCGTTTCTTCATACGTTGAATGTAAGATTTTTCGTTTTCGTACCGAACTCTTCGCTTTAAATATGATTTAGAATTGAATTTTCTGATAATTATAGCTTAGAAGTGCACCATCTCCTGGTAAAGACGTCGGAGTACAGTTAACAATGGTTAGCGCTACTTTACCCACCAGTATATCCGATATTCTTCAAGATATAATAGATGTAAGCGCTTCAAGTTACGCCTCACTTGTTCAAGTTGTTCATGTTTCTCAAAAAAAAATCGATTAATGAATTTTTGATATGATAATTCCAGGTTGAAAATTTGGAAATGATTACTACAGAAAAGTTGCATGCCGTTATGCCTCATATCACTCATGAATTTATACGAACAGGACGAGCTAACAGGCCTTCATTTTTTCTCCATTTAGCTAAAAAAGACTTTAAAAAGAAAGCACCTTCAATTATATTTTGGTAGGTCGTTTTTTAAAGACACGTATATTTTATTTATTTTTTTTACATCTTGTTTTGTTGTCCCCTTCATTAGTAATCATGCGGAAACATCTACTTGGGTGAATTCATTTTTGGAAGATAACGGAATACCCAATATATTATTACATGGAGAAATGCAGTTACATGACAGACGTGGTAAATTCAAGTCTTTTCAAAAAGGAGATGTTAATACATTGGTGTGTACTAGCCTTGCAGCAAGAGGATTAGATACCAATCGAGTAAGTGAAGGCAGTTGATAATTTTACACACATAAGTAACTTTTTCAAATATGTATCTGTTTTTTTTTTAAATCGACTGCTTCTTTTTAGGTGGAACATGTGATAAATTATGAATTCCCATCATTTATAGCAGAATACGTTCATCGTTGCGGACGAACGGGTAGATTAAGCTCTAAAAAATCTGGCACCGTTACCAATTTGATTTCTGGACGAAACGAAATCGTCTTGGTGCAAAAAATTGAAGTAAGGAAGCTTGTCCTTGTATTATATATCTAGTGAAAGTTTGCAGTAATATTTTTTCATGTACATTTTATTTTTATGAATGAATTGCAGATGGCTGTCAGAACGAATTCGAGACTTGAAAATGTTAATCCTAATATTAAACGTATAGTGAAATACCACAAAGCTTCCGATTTAGAAAAAAAATTGGGATTACTATCTTGATTGAAGAACTACGCGAATTTTTAACTGTTGTTTTTTATAATTATTATTTTACTTGACGATTTCTGTAATTAATTTTTACGAATTTGAAATGTTCTATAAATTTTTGCTGAACGGTTCGGGAGTATTTTCTTTTTGCGATCTATCTATCCGTCGTTCCGCCTATTGTACTTTCAAGTACTTACACCAAGCACTTTGCAATTTTGAAGTCACGAAAAAATTTCTTCGTTCATTTCATCATATTTTTTCACTCTTCTTCAGTTAATTTTTTTTTGCCAAAAAATGCATGAACTGGCGTTTCGACCTACGACATTGCGACGAATCGACAAATCATCTTTTTTTTTCAAGTGGAAGCCTATCGGCCAATAGGCACACTCCTATAAGAAAAATGGCCTATGATTGGTTCTTGTGTAAAATTCAGAATGACGTAAACGCAAAATCGTCAAATCATAACAATTGAAAATTTATTTTTTCTATTTTTAAAATTGTGTTTTGACCAATCACAAAGAATATTCACAACCACGATCCATGAACATCGCTTGATGAGAAATGAACAGAAAAGCCATTACCACCAGCACCATTCCACCAATGTGAAGTGAAAATCAGTGGAAATATTTAACAAAATCGCTGGTCAATGCTAGCGTAGGCTTATGAAATTTTAACGTTAGGAGTGTTGTATTTTTATATTTTTATATACATCTAATCGAATTGGATTGATCGTGAAATATTCATTAGTGATAATTGAAATTCGCTCGTTGATAGTTTAATCGAACCAAACAAATTATCATGGCATCTGGTGAACCGTCGTTTGTTGACTCTTTATATCCGATAGCTGTATTGATTGACGAATTGAAAAATGAGGATGTTCAGGTACGTAACATTTCCTATTCCTTCAGGTTTGATGATTAATTTAAACCGTCAAAAGTTACTGAAAAGTGTTGTATGGGTTACTAACATTGTATCAATTGTGGTCATAACAGTCGTCTGTTGATTAGTCTAATATTGATTAGATTCGGTTTCCGAAGAATATTATTAAATTTTGCGTTACATTTCATTAACTACGAACTATATCTTTATGATAATCTGGGACGGTTAAATAATTATTATTCAAACCAAAAAGGTTTCATGTATTAAAAGACTATTTTCTCATTTATTTAGCTTCGTTTGAATTCCGTTAAAAAACTATCCACAATCGCATTAGCCCTTGGAGTAGAAAGAACTCGCAATGAATTAATCGCTTTTTTAACGGAGACTCTTTATGATGAAGATGAAGTGTTATTGGCATTGGCTGAGCAATTGAGTACATTCACACCACTAGTTGGCGGACCGGAATATGTTCATTGTTTATTGGTGAGTATTCAGATCGAAGTGTATTTGGTATAATTCATTACCAATCTGTTGGAAATGTTTTGTTTAATCGAATAACTTTTTTTCAGCCTCCTTTAGAATCTCTAGCAACTGTAGAAGAAACCGTTGTTAGGGATAAAGCGGTAGAATCACTACGAATTATCGCAGAACAACATAGCTCGGCAGATTTGGAAATCTATTTTGTTCCACTCGTCCATCGTTTAGCTTCAGGAGATTGGTTCACTTCACGTACTTCAGCCTGCGGACTGTTCGCTGCATGTTACGGTCGAGTGTCTCCTTCGGTTAAAGGTTAGTGCATATAAATCATCGAAAAAGTATTATCATCTTTGTTATCATTTTGTGCAACATGTTTCTTAATTGATTTTTCAGCGGAATTGAGAAATCATTTCCGAAACTTGTGTCAAGATGATACGCCTATGGTGCGTCGTGCAGCCGCTAATAAATTAGGAGAGTTCGCTAATGTCGTTGAATCGGATTATCTGAAATCTGAAATCATTCCCATGTTCGTGAATTTGGCTCAAGATGAACAAGTAACTTCATTTTTAATTTTTCAATAAAGCTATTTATTTTATAGAAGAACTATAATATACTCTTGATTGTAGGATTCGGTACGTCTATTGGCCGTTGAAGCGTGTGTCAGTATCGCTTCTTTATTACAACAAGAAGATGTTGAACAGCTCTTGATGCCTACTTTACGTCAATGTGTATCCGATAATTCGTGGAGAGTTCGTTACATGGTTGCTGACAAATTCACCGAGGTAATCAACAGTTTCATAAAATATTAATTTGGTTTTCAACCATAGGCCGTATTAAACGATTTTTTTTTCTGCAGCTCCAACTCGCTGTAGGGCCAGAAATCACCAAAGCTGATTTGGTCACAGCTTTCCAGTCTCTTCTTAAAGATACTGAAGCTGAAGTTCGTGCCGCAGCTGCTAACAAAGTCAGAGATTTCTGTCAAAATTTGGATCCCGTCCATCGTGAAAATATCATCATGCAGAATATTCTCACGTACGTAAAAGAACTTGTCGCAGATCCGAATCAGCATGTCAAAACTGCTCTTGCATCTGTCATTATGGGATTGTCGCCTATTCTTGGAAAAACTAAGTAAGTTTTTTTAAAGGTGTTCCTAGTATGTGTTATTGAAAAGAATGCTGTACTGATCGTTTTATTTTTCAACAGCACAATCGAACATCTACTTCCGCTATTTCTATCGCAACTGAAAGATGAATGCCCAGAAGTCAGATTGAACATCATTTCAAACTTAGATTGTGTAAATGAAGTAATCGGAATCCAACAGGTACTTTTCCTTTAAAATTCTCAATGTTTACTATATGCTTCGAATATCATTTTCATGATTTTTTTTTTTGCAGCTTTCTCAGTCATTATTGCCGGCTATTGTCGAACTAGCGGAAGATTCAAAATGGAGAGTGAGATTAGCAATTATTGAATACATGCCATTACTTGCAGGTCAGTTAGGCGTGGAATTTTTCGATGAAAAATTGAATACTCTGTGTATGACTTGGCTCGTTGATCATGGTAATTATTTTTACATTTTTCTGCGATTAATCATGTAATGCCTACTGCTTAGAGTTGTAAAATATAATGCAATCGATTTTTAGTATACGCTATTCGAGAAGCTGCAACTCTAAACTTGAAAAAATTAGTAGAAAAATTCGGAGCGGAATGGGCTCAAAATACTGTTATACCCAAAGTGGTCGGAATGTCTCGAAACCAAAATTATCTTCACCGATTAACTTGTCTGTTCAGTATTAATGTAAGTTTGTTTTTGATCAGATGAAAAGTCGATTGTTTGCTTTTCTGATTTGTGTTTCGCTTCTTGTAAAATAGGTACTAGCTGAAGTATGTGGTGCTGACATAACGACGAGACTTATGTTACCAATTGTTATTTCAATGTCCACGGATACTGTTCCAAATGTTCGATTCAATGTCGCAAAAACTCTACAAAAGATCAGTCCATTACTCGACCCCTCGTAAGTATTGTAAAATTTTTCCAAATAGTCTGGATAAATCTGTGGCTTTGCATTGAATATTTTACTCTTCGTTTAACAGTGTTGTTCAATCGCAAATCAAGCCCACGCTTGATAAACTGAATTCGGACAGTGACGTGGATGTTAAATTCTTCGCATCTGAAGCAATCGCTAGCATCGCCGGTAATATACCTACGCATATTGTATAAAACGTAAGAATAATTTTTAAAATACCAAGGCGACTAATACAGTTATTTCAATTTCAGCTTGAACGGTATAAATTTTAAGACACAATTTAGAACATGCTGTACATTGCTAACAGTATTCCAAACGTATTTGTGCTTCAGTCGTGTAAGGAATGTATTTATTTTAAATTAGTTATACTTTATTTTTATCTTATACATTGATAATTTAAGTTTAATAAAAATTTATTATCGTGTAGTTTTTGTTTTTTTGTGTGTGTGTAGAACTCGTCATATTCCCTATTTCGTTGGTACGTAACAGTTATGTTGTCTTGTTTGACAAGCTAATTATTGACGTGAAATACCGGTGTCTCAAGTAGTGCTTTGATTTGAGTGACGACTTTGAATGATGGATTAGAAATCCTTGCTAGAAAATTTTGTTTTTTCGTAAAGTGGGATAATTTCTTTTTTCTAGTTTCATTAGTGTTACAGTGAATAGGTATCTAAAAAGTCGTGGTATAACTTGAAGAAAATTTGTTTCTGCCAACTCAAATTGACTGAATGAAAAAGTTCCCACGATTTATTTTTAAAATGCAATTCTATTTTGAAGTAGATGCATTGATGGAATTATTTTTACCGCTAAAGATTTTTTTGAGGATTGAGACTACTGATCCTTGGTTCTTTGGAATAATGACTGATCGATGACGGAAACAATTGAAAAGTTGTAGTCTTAAATCAATCCAGATTCGAGAGTGCTTCAGCCGTTCACACTTTAGTAGCTGTCATTTTCCCTCGAATCCACTCCACCTATCCATTCATAAAATCTATTAAATAGGTATCCCAAAAAATCTGACGGAGTAACTTTTTCCTATACTTTTTCCTTATTTCTGGTCATTTACGATCACTTGTGTTTTTGGTCAAGGTTTCTCAGAAAAAAATTACAAGTCCAACGACGCTTACCGAAAGTATACGGAGACACTCGAGCAATGTGTGAGGCAAATTGATAAGAACGAAGTTGAAGAGACGAAGAGTAGATTTTAGGTTTTTCAAGTGATAATTAGTATTGAATGCTATAATTATGGCTTTAGTCATTTCCTAAACATATTTTCGGAATTTCAAACCGAAAAATAATATTTGTGTTGTAATGAAACGTTCTTTCTATCTACCTCTGAAAATAATAATCTTTAGTTTCAATACTTTTCGAATAAATTTTCCATCAGTAGCCACGTTAGTTCATAAAAATGGATAATTCAGCTAACGAAAGTTCAGACGATGAGAAAAAGATAATGAATTCATCATGGAAAAGGATGCAGAACATGCATCTTACTGTGAGTACAGTTTTTCTTGATTTGCTGCTCAGAAGCTAATTATACAATGAAAACTCAATATTCACATCAACTTGTACTTTCTTAGGATGGTTTTCGTGAAGGTGCAATCGCAGGGAAAGATAAACAGTACCAATTGAGTTTCGATGATGGATACACTACAGCTTTCCAAAAAGCTTTCGATGTGGGATATAATAGTGGCGTAGAAAGGTACATAAATGTATTTCAACTCTCATAGATTTGGTGAGTTCACTCTGCTGCCGTATTCATTCTGATAAGTGATAATTTTGTTGTGTTAATTTAGGATCCAGTTATTCCTTCTGAAAAAAGATCGCAAATCTAGTTCAATGCAAAAGCTGCAAACTTCATTGGATCATCTATGTACTACTTGCAATGGCAAATGATAGGCTGAGCACCAAGTAGCCATCTCATTAAATAATATTGCGCCTGTTTATATCCAATAACACTTGAATGTGACGAATTAAGATTGAAATAAATTATAATTCGTGGAGTGTTACATAGCAAATTTTTTACCGATATATAAAACATAATAATATAACACAAAATTCGATCTTAATACAATTACATTTGAAGAAGATAGCACGTTTACAAGTAGAGGCCTTCGGGAGTACTTTCTTTCTTACGGTAGAGAACATTTTCTTTACTTTTCTTAAAGTCTTCATTAGTGACTTTCATACGACGTTCTCTCAATGCCATTAGACCAGCTTCCGTGCAAATAGCCTGAAAAAAGTCAATACGTTAGTAAGATTGATGTTCAGAATATCTTCCTAGGAAACTGATGAAATCATGACGTACTTTAACGTCTGCTCCAGACAAATCATCTTTTGCCATAATCAACTCGTGCAAATTCACATCTTCGGCCAACGTCATACGCGAAGTATGAATATTAAAAATACGTTTTTTTGTTTTTTCATCGGGAAGAGGGAATTCTATTTTACGATCTATTCTACCAGGACGGATCAGGGCAGGGTCTAATGTTTCTATTCTATTCGTTGCCATTATAACCTAAAAATCACGATATTAATTATAGTAAGCTATACTTTAAAAATGAGTAGACAAGAGCCAAGAGAAAATGTATACCTTGACGTCTCCTCGAGAATCGAACCCATCCAGCTGATTCAATAATTCCAACATAGTACGTTGAATTTCACGTTCTCCTCCTGAATTTGAGTCGTAACGTTTAGTACCAACTGCGTCAATTTCATCGATAAAAACAATAGAAGGAGCATGTTCTTCGGCGACTCGGAACAATTCTCTGACCAACTTTGGTCCATCACCCTACCATCAAACACAATATTGGTAAAATAAACCACGAATATACAGGATATAAATATACAAAAACGAGAAGAAAACTTACGAGATACTTTTGAATTAATTCAGATCCGACTACTCTTAAGAATGTGGCAGAAGTTTGATTGGCTACCGCTTTAGCTAAAAGTGTTTTACCAGTACCTGGAGGACCGTACAAGATGACACCCTTTGGTGGTTTTATACCCATTTCTTCGTAATACTCGGGATGAGTCAGGGGTAACTCGACGGATTCTTTGATTTCTTGAATTTGCGTGTCGAGTCCTAAATAAAATAAAAGATTAAGGTAATCGACGACACAATACAAAGAATCAACAGTAATATGAACTTTACCTCCTATGTCGGCGTACGTTTCCTGAGGAGCTTTTTCCAATTTCATAACAGTTACCATAGGATCAGTATCGTCAGATAGAACGCCAACTACTGCATGAACCTGAGAAGAAATGAATATTTATTCAATTATTCGAATAGGCGCATAGGTATAACTATACGTAATTAGATTCTTTCATCATAGGGATTACGTACTTTATGATTTAATAAAACGGAGCATCCAGGTTCAAGTTGGTCTTTATCCACAAACGAAAGTATACCAACGTAATGTTCACTACCCACAGAAGTTGACACAATGGCATGATTATCGTCGATGATTTCTTCGAGTGTTCCGACAGACATCGGTGTTCCTCTTAAATCATCAACTTTGGATCGTTCTTCCTGTAAGCACCAACGATTAACTTGGCACATAAATGTTGAAATGAACATACGAGCAAAATTAACAAAACGAACCTCATTCTTCTCTTCTTGAGGTTTTAGTCTTTCTTGATTACGAATATATTCTTCTTCCATTAATAAATAATCTTTGATTCTTTCCAACTTTAATAATTTCAATCTACATTTAGTATGAGGAGTAACTGAAAACAGTCGCGATGATTAGTATTTATGCAGATTCAACGATGATGTAAACAATAAGAGAAATCCAGTACCTTGGGGTAATTTCAAAGCCGTATCCGGTCCCTTGGTACGTTTCCTTTTTTTGCCAACTCTGGTAGGAATAGGAGGTTCGTATTTCTTCTTTTTATCCTTGTCATCTTTCTTGTCGCCTCCGCTACCACTCCCAGAAGCTCCGGAGTGATTTTGACCCTAATAAAATGCAAAATAAGGATGAGTCTATCGAAGTGTGCAATTTGAGGATATGTTTTGTAGACAGCAGACACAATGAAAACAAGGTATTGAAGAACCGACAAATGGTGAATAATGCTTGATATAAATTCATTTCACTTACCATTACTCAATTTAGAATTCAATGACACACAAACAATTAATAAAACAAAAAGCTAAAGGAAAATATGAATTTTTATGGACGAAGAAAAGAAATTACAAAATTTTTGCAAATCACAATTCGTTATCACAATTTCGGAAAACAAACTTTTTTGACTGGAAAACGTGGAATTGGAGTAAGCAGCAAAACGAAAAAACACCGAAAATTGGTGCTTGTGAGTGCTGCCACGTGCTGCCAGTGGTGGAAAACGGTACTAATTGGTGACCGGTTTCTTTGTTGTTCGAGATGGATCTGTGTTTCGGAGACTTTGCATTGTCAAAAATCTCTTTGCTGATTCGTTGATCGACATGTCGTTTTCATTCGCGTTTTCTGGTTGGTCATCAACAGTTCATCTGCATGTGATTGTGTTTTAAAAAACAAGTGATATAAAATGAGCATAAATTTTTGTTTAACTGCAAATTAATAATAATTGTGTAAATATTTTTGATCGGATGAATATCCTTGTTTAATTCCTAACTTACTAATTGTTTTGAAAATTGTGCGAGATAGTTTCGTGTTTGTGAAGTGTTTGTGCCATAACAAATACCCAGAATCCGGATCATGAAGATATTCTAGTAAGTTTTTTGGTATCTTTTTTGTTGCAAAAAAAGTCACTACTTGCTCTTAAAATTAAGCACCTTTCTTTAATTATTGAGAAAATTGATTCGAGAATATGTGCAAAGCAAAAACTTGCCGCTAGGTATAATGTATTATGAATTGAAGAAAATTTTCATCTCGAGTTCTTAAATCCTTATAATTGAATCCCATTTTTTTCAAATTCAGAAACAAATTACCAATAGTATGATAAAACTACGTTCTTTTGAGATTCAGTTTCTCATTATTGAAGCTACTTAAATTTTTCTCTGTAAGGAGTAAGATCGTATATCGGTTTATGAAAAATTTTAATTTTATTTTTTGTTTGAAAAAAATAGAAAGAAAGAAAGAAAAATAGTCGAGTAAAAAATATTGAAAATTTGATACATGTAGGGTACATATACTTATAATTGTGATTCTTGTAATGTCCAGCTTATATTTTATCAAACAATACGTAGGTACCAAAAATTTCCTCATGTGTTACATAATCTCTTCCGTTATTAATCGCATACAATACAAAACATTCATTTCTTTGTATCATCGATTTTTAATTTTTTTACTGATTGACCAAAATGAATACCTAAGTGTTTTTTCCTTCTTTTTTTTCGATACTACGAGGAACTAAAAACCTCATCATCTCGCAATTTCATTTTACTCTTAGATTTTCAGTACAATTAGTTTTCCCTATTTTAAAAAATCTGCCTTTTGTGATACAGTAGGTTAGTAGGTTCTCAAGTAGTAAATGTATAATATTATTATCAATTGTGATTACAGGTTTTCTGCTGTGTGATCGTGCTTGGAGAATTTAGCTATTTTGGCAGTTTCGGCGATCAAATGAAATGAAGGATCAAGTACGTAAATTTTTGCTGCGTTGTCTTTATTTGTTTAGATTGGTTTTAGAACACTCATAAACGAATTCACTAAGCAATTACTCAATAACGTGTGTTCGTTTAAACACTTTCTCTTCTTTGTAAAAATGTTACTCCGGTTGTTATTCGCCCGGTATTTTGTAATAATAATGTAGTAATAATTCTTTTACTTTTCTAAAAACATATCCGCGGTTATACTCTGTTGAAAAAAATTGAAATTAAAATTTTAATTCAGTCAAAATTTAAAACTACAGGCATCTCCGTATCGCATTTTTATTTTAGTAGGTAATTTTATATAGGCAATTTACTCTTTTGCTAGTGAACTCATCAACGGAAATTTCTTGCATGGAATTGCCTCAACTACCTGTTAGGACGACGGGCCGACGGAACACCTACGTTTTTATTGACTCTGTTGATTCCGATGTGATCGCCTTGATCTATTTCGAAAACACCCGAAGCTGTTTAATTTTGAGGTTATTTCCTGAATAAATTACTAGTTCGTAAAATTCGATTTTTTTTCTCTCTTTAAATTCATTACTCGATCATTATTGCGCTCGATTTATTTATTTTTTCGATTTTTAATTCGTTTCTCAGTCAGCCTTTTTCTATATAGGACTTCGAAATCGAATATTAAGCTAATAAGTTACGATTACGCATTTCGTATAAATATCTGTTTTATGGGAGATTAACTGCGATGGGAATTAGTATATGTAGAGATAAGATTACAGCGCTTTGGATTTATAGTCTTGCGTTAGACTTTTTGTCGTCTGGTCTGATGAATTTTCTTTTACTGGCGGTGTGACAGTACGGTGGTTTAATTTGGTGTTTGTATTCGGGTCAAGTTTGTTGCCTTAAACTTGAAAGTTTCCAGTTTTAATTGAATTTTCAAGTGATTGATCGTAGAGAGACGAAATATGTGAATTCGAAATTTGTTTTCTTCGGTGTTCGATCTCTACGTAGGAGGAGTTAATGGTTCAAAATTGAAAGTGAGTAGAATTAATGATTTTTTTGGTTGGTAAATTGTTGAGTTTTGTGCGAATATTGAAAATAGATTACCTTCGAATGGAAATTTTTCATACTTGGATGTTTCACTAAATAATTTAGCAACCATTGTACCGAATTGAATGAAATTTAATGCTGACGCACTTGTTTAAAGTAGACACCTACACAATCTCACGTCTACCTACCTATTTTAATAATTAGGAAAATGAGAAAAGTTTTCAAGCCGTTAGCTGGTATTGATCTCGATTTCTCGACGAGTTAATCGGTTTTCCTTTGAAGACGTAATTATAATTTTCATTCGTTTCATCCTTTGAAATTCTTTTAATAAAAAGTTATAGTTTATAGTGATTATAAATTTTTCATTTTGTCGATGTTTTCTCGGTTTAAAATAATATTAATTGGCATCTATCTTAGAAACTAAATAGTGAACATAGGTAGGTATCCTGAAACATGATTTTTGAACTTATGAATAAATTTTCCGGTGTGAGTACGATAGAACGAATGCGCAATAAATCCAAATATTACTCCATTTTCTGCGAGTTGCCCCAGAGCTCTTCTACCTAGTTTAACCAAGCAGCTGTAATATTTTCCACGTATTCGTAAATATACATTCGAATAATCTGAAAGCTATAAAAATACAAGTTCCTATTTTCAAATTATGACCAAAAAAAATGAATTTAAAAAAAATTACAAATTCATAAATTACTTTATTTGTTTCGCGTTCGTCTATAAGCTCTCGGTATAGTACTTAAATTTATACCTATTATTAGCTTCTCAAGGCTATGAAAATCGCTCTGATGTGATCGCGAGAAAACTGGAAATACGAGAAGAAAATTCTCTTCAGTGAGCTCGTATGTGATTTTCCGAGGCTCATCTTTAGTAAAGTTGATTCAAAGAGTGACCTCGCGATCAGTCTTTCCGGAAATTTTACTTTCGTTGCTTATTTGAGCGAAGTTTATTACGCGAAGAAAGGATTATGGTAAAATTTTCCATTAAAATTTAAACTTGGCAAAACTTAGTAAAACTAGTAAACCTTGTGGATTACGTAATGGAACACAGATAAACAGAACATAGGTAATATTGTACTGGAAATTTGTCATTTTACGAAGATTTATTTGTGTTTATGGACTACCGGGGACATTACGTAGGGCCTGCTATGAAATTCACAACGAAAATAAAATCAGGTAAAATTGCGATCGAATACGTACCTATAGCTTTTTATTTTGATGTGTAGTTCGTTGAACAAAAAAAAAACAAAAAAAAAACAGGAAATCTGTAGAGGGTTTGGAAATATTTAATTGGACGACATTATTGATGCGAATTTGTTCGGTTTTATAGTTTGTACGAGAGTCGAGCCGAGCCGGGGTCCGGTCATTTGTATTAATTGATAAAGAGTAAACGACGATGTGCTATTTTGTAATGGCAATGACATTAATTATGTGTTTGCGGCACTCTCTGCTCCGACAGTCCGACTGTTGTTAATTTATTTGCGCACATGTTGAGATTTGTTTTTGTTTCAATTCGTATCGTGCTGCTATTTCTAGAATACGAACGTACGTACATTCAAGGAAATAACGATATATTATTTTATTATATACGGGTAGTTTTTCTTTTCTTTTCTTTTTCTTTTTTTCTGGCTACGTGGTACCGGCTTTTAAAATGCATTGCCTTGAAATCAGTTCGACTCGAACGTTCGATTGATGAGAGAAAAATTTTAATTTCGATTATCGTACGAGTATAATAGGAACTTGGTAGGTATAGGACTAGCTTTTTATGCGTGGATTTCGTCACAGAAAATAATAACAGTAGTCTAAATACGAGATCCATTACCAGGTCAATCTGCGACTGTTAAATCGCTGATTAAACGAGTCGTTTTCAAGATCAAGTTTAATGGTTAGGTCATTGCGAAGTGCAAATTCGCCCTAAGGCAACGAATGGGATTGCGAAATCGTGGATTCGATTGCCGATAACGTTATCGAACTGTTGGAAATGGTTCAAATTTCCAATACATTTACGTTATAGGTAGGTATGTTTTTTGTTTTTGCATACAGCGTGTGCTCCAAGCTTACAAACGGATAACTCACAAAAATTTCGTTCTGTTTACTCTTTTCACTCGAAGCGTAACCGAAAACTAAGAATACAACGTGGAGTTCATGTCGTTGAAATTACCCAGACGATAATTACAACCCGAACGAATATTCATTAACGGTTGCTAAATTATCCAAGTAATATTTTTTGCAATTCTGCGCGCCGAACTTGAACTTGAGCTGCGAAGTGAATTTTTTTTCTTACTTCTAGGAATTAATTCGATCGTCGCTCGAAAATATTAGTAAGCTTGTAAAATGATAGGATATGAGCCGAGTCTAATTCACGATATTTTAATTTAAAACTCGCGTTAAAAATATAGGTAATTGACGGTTGGTGTTCGTTTTACGGTTCATAGCCGAGAAAAAAATTATAGATACCTGTTGAAAATTTCGCGTGTCGGAATTCCTGCACATTATCTACTTACATATCTCTGAATGAATGAACGAGCACCTACATATACATACCTATCTGCACGAAAGATTCGCTATTTAAACGCTCTTAACGCTCATCTTGGCAAAAATTTGTATTCGTTCTTTGAATTTTATTTAAGTTTTTTTTTTATTATTATGAGGGAGGGATGATTTCGATTCGAATGATAGAATCCAAATGTAGTAAAGTTTTAAAGCGTACTTAAGTAAAGCGAAATGACTGGCGTGAGAACTTTAAGCTATGCTAATTGAATATTTTATTCAACGCGAAAGAAGAGTACTCAACTTCCCCCCTCCTTCCGCCATCGTTCCTGTTTTGATTCTAATACGATTGCGAATTGTACGAAACATGGATTTTTAAAGAGAGAATGAAAAACAGAAAACGCTAAAACGAAATTATTAGCTGCTCAAAAGCCGCTGGAGGCTCCAAAACGACTTGAAATCCACCAGCAGTCAACTTCGCAGCGTATTGAAATTAGTTTGCAGAATGAATTTCGACTCTCCATCTCAGTTTGATGAAATTTTGGGGAAATTTCCAAGTTTCAAAAATCTACTGGAGGCTCCAATAATTTTCAAAAAAGTCACTGGAGTCTCCAAAACGACTTGAAATTTACCTACAGTACTTCGCAGCGTATTGAAATTAGTTTGCAGAATGAATTTCGACTCTCCATCTCAGTTTGATGAAATTTTGTGGGAATTTCGAGTTTCAAAAATCTCCTGGAGGCTCCAGAACTGCTCACAACGGGTTGAAACCGTTTCCAATCGATTTGGCATGTCGAAAATAGGGTATATCCCAAATTTCAGCTTTCTTGGTTAATTTTGTAAAATTGTGATTTTTTCCCTCATTTTTAGCCTAAATTGGATTTTCAAAAATTCACCAAAAATCGAAAAACGCACTTTAGCACTTGAAATTTTGACAGGTGATAAATTTTTGCATGATCTTTCGATCTACCTTGTAAGGTTTGAAAAATTTTGTGCAAGTCCTAATGTTGAAACGCAAAATCTGCGATTTCGGCTGACCTGTCAATCAAAATGGCCGCCATTTTGTAAGTAAAGCAAACTTTTTTTTGGGCAAGTTTGCTTTAAATTGTTCCTTAGGATGTCCCCTTTAAGAAAAAAAAGTGTCCCGGAGGATCGGCGGGGGGGGGGGGGGTGCAATTACTCCTATTGTCATATGCCGGACTATTAGGTTTCACTTTTTTCCCCAATATTACCCAGAAGTCTCGCTTCTTTGCTAAAAAGTATCACTTTTTCCCAATAATTCCGAAAAAGTCCTGTATGTATGTATAAGTACTCTTGCAAAAATTGTCGAAGTCTGGCATTCTGCCAATTTATTTTAAAAACTTCTAGCTTTTTAGCATGGAGTCAAATTTTAAAAAACATTTGTCAAAAATAGCTAAATTCACTTCGGTAAATAAAAATTAGAGAGGTGGTGGGGGGGGGAGGGTTCAGGGTTGTACGGTTTTTTTTTCTTCAAAAATCCAAGTTGAATGTAGGTAATTTAATTTGATTTATTAGGTACCTATGTTAGGGTTGATCATGAGAAAAAATATCAGGATTTTGACCACATTCAGTGAAGACCTAGCTTCCTTTTGAGATAAAAGTCACTCAAAAAAATTTAGCACTGGAGGAGACCCTGAAGGGAATATATGATCCCTCAAAGAGGAAATTTTCGAAAAAATCGTGGTTTTTTCGCTTCAGCCCCTACCTAACCTGTTTTGGAAAAAATTGCATTGCTCCGAAAGATTGCACGTATTTGAGATTCTAAGTTCACGTACGCTATTACTACACTAAGTTCAAGGCTACTTTTAGGGTTCCATTAAGTGGTCGAAAATAGAAAGCAAATTGCTTATTTTTGGCTGAATTTATGTTTTGAAAATATTTTCTTCTCGAATATCGTTTTGCATTAATCCAAATGGGAAAATATTTTTGAATATGCGAGGGTACCAATTTTTGGTCATTATTGCTTGTTTCAAAAAAACGAAAAAAAAAAAATCCAAAAATTTAAAATTTTTCCGAAAATTTGACATTTGCAATGATTAATGACCCAAAAACTGGCACCCCAGTATTTCAAAATATTTTTTCATTTGACATAATTAACCTAACCTGCGAAATGTATTTGAGAATAAAATTTTTAAAACACAAAATCAGGGCTGTACAAATGAAATCAAACGATATTTTTGGTGAAAAAACGAAATCAAAACCGTATAAGTAAATAGCGTTTCGTTTTCGGTTTTTTGTTACATTGTTAATTCATGTGAATTTTTATAAATTTTTATGAGTATAATCGATTTTAATCATCAGTTAAATGAGAATATCAAATTATTTTTATTTTTATTTTCATTGTCATTTCGAATTTATAATTACGAATTCCTATTGAAAGGCGAATCCAACCCAATGGCCCCAGAGGCCAGAACTGCCACAAAGGCGACAAAATGAAAATTTCCTGTTATATAAACAGAAACACTCATTAAAAGCTAATAACAAAACGAAAAACGATACCGATTGAAAATCTGGAAAAACGAAATCAAAAACAACAACCAATTCATTCATATCTTTTAGGGGCACCTTCGGGGCTTCGGAGCTAAAATTGATCATGATTATTAACCATCCTTGAAGCGATTTTGTTGCTCCAGAATGGATTATGATGCATAAATTTAATACATATTATGTATAATTATAATTATGATGCTTATTGCTTGGTCTTCCTATTATTCTGTTGAAGCAGAACGCAATTTAGCCTGACAAAGCTGAGAGAATTGATTTATTTCTTGTGCTGCTCATACGTACCTACAGTTGTGTCCTTCAGAAAATTATACTCCATATTTTATGAATTTAATTTCATCATTATCATCGATCCTAGGAAAGATAGAGAGGGGTAGTGTTATTGTTCATTGATTTCCTTGTTCATACAAAAACGAATGTTATTCACATTAAAATTGTGTCAGTAGGCATCAAATTTTATTTTACTTCTCATCTGCTTTTGCTGCCTAGTGCCTACATCATTCCATGGTTTCCTTGTTCGGCAAAGAAAATATTAAAGGTCCCAAATTGAAACACGATAGCATGTTTTTTTTCAATCTTGAAAACTGTGTGGTCAAATAAAAATATTCGAACGTTGCACGTGAATCATTAATGAATTTCTTATATTGCAACGAAATTTAATTACAATAAAATCACTTAAATAATATTTTTTCAATCACGTTTGTTCCCTACTTTTTCACTTATTACGAGTTCGTCTAGTACCTTATCAATTTTCGACATTTTTATATAGCTTTGACTTGAAGAATTTTTTTTACGATACTTACGTATTAGTATTATTTTTTTTTTAAATTAAAATTTCAAAGAACTGACGAGGAAAATTGAAATTTAATTTTTCGATTTATAACAATTAATTTTGTTTTCAGAGAGAGCTAAAAGTGAAGAGGAGTAACTCAGTGCATTGAAAGAAAACAAGATGTGTTTTTTTAAACCTTTGATGCTACTTTTGGCCATTCCACTCCCCTTCCCCCCTAGTCCTGTGCATAAAGGCCAGAGTATAAAATGAGGAATTTTTATTTTTTTCATCGACTCTTTGCTGATCTTGAGTCATTAATTTGTCATATTTTTGAAATGATTTTTGAACGGATTGTTCAAAACAATTAGGTAGACGTATTTTTTGAAAATGCAAATTGTTTTTGCACACTTTACACACTGCAGTCCATTTGGGCGACGTTAATTATTAAAAATGGCACCATTATTTCATCATATCGTATGGTCGAAAAAAAATCTCGTTCCACTTAGCTCGTAAGTAACTTATAATGTTTGACCAATTTATTCGCACGTCTTGATGACTCTTATATAATAGAAAGACGGTATTATTTACAGTATATAGGCAGTATATGTAGGTACGATAATTTTCACGTAGCGTGAGAAAGTCACACGGATAATGGGTGTCAGTTGCGTTCAACCACCTAAATTAATAAGTAATTTTCAACTGGTACATATTCCAACTCTGTTGCTGGATTTCATTCTCATCGATGACTAACTAACAGTAAGTTGGATAGGCTCGACGAATTCAAGCTTTGCGAACAATATTCAAGTCTGGTATCCTCTTTTCTCGTATTCGAATATCTACGTTTATACCTACCTACATACATATAAACGTGAAGTTACAGGTTAATTAATCGGAAGATACCAAAGTGGTTTACGATGCAAGGTCACGCACCACACATAACCGCATAAAATATTTGAAAATACGTAAAAGAGGAAAAAACGTTCATCTTTCTCGAATTCCTCATCATTTAACAAACCGTAGGCTTAATTTTTACGAAAGATATCCATACGTATAAAGATGTTGGATTATCGTCTTTCGAATTTATTTACGATTTTTTTCGGAATAATAGTAATAAACGTCAACCAATGCGTCAAGGTAGAAAAAGATATTATGGAAAAATAGGTATTTTATAGGAAAGGGTTCAAATTGGCAGTAGGAAATCCGGTACCGCTGCGGCTGTGCGAGCAAATGTGAAAAAGCTAGACAATTATTATTGAATTGACGTCACCTTTTGTAAAGGCCATCGAGTTAGTTGTCCTCCTTGGGTCTACGATGTGTGGTGTCCACTTTGGCTACGGTATACGTACGATTAAAAGGTTAGTAAACTGTACACAATACATAGGATCGAATGGTACAGTAGGTAATAAATTTCATCGGTGAAATTGAACTGTTTTGGTCTGTTGTGGCCGTTTTACTCGTAATAAACGTTGGCTATTGGATGCGTTCCAGATTTTTCGTATTTAGCCGGTTTTACCGCGATCCCTATCCTCCCTCTACTCGAATCAAATAGATATCTGGTTTTTCTACGTGTATTCTCGGTGATACGCGAAAAAAAATTCATCTCGTAATTTTAAATACTCGTACCTCGTTTGATAATCATGTTATTATGGTATAGGTATAGGTATGTGCGTCCAATAGATTATACGTCCTTGGAAATTGAAGGTTGTTACGAAGAAACTAGTATCTGAATTGATTGATTTCTGCGTTGTTGTTGATGTTTTTGCTCCTCATTTTTATGTCATTTTTTGCCAAATTAACAGCTGTTGTTTTGATGAAATAAGGAAGTTTTTGCATCAATTTTTTCGTCGAATAATTTGATTGCTGGAGCAGTGCTGCCTATGGACTGAGTGTACGAGGGGAAGGGAAGGGTCGCCGAATGTGATGTTTGGGTAATTGGGCATAACCGATGTATGTATATGATGAGGAAGGTAATGAAACAGGTACTTTTTTGGCCTCAAACTTGACCCTGTTAAAGTGAGTCTTGCGATCCGAGACGAATGTTGACTGAATGAAACGTGTTTGGGGAACTGGCCAAAAGTTTCTTGAAGAGAGATCAGAACGTTGATGCGATTCTATCGGTCAGCTGGTCAATCACTTGAGGGATTTACATCGTGATTTCTTGAAAATTGATGGAACAGAGTCGTTGAACTGAGATTATTTTCATTTTGTTTACCTAAAAGATTCATTTTGATAAATATTTGAAAATGTGACGATATTTATGTTGAATTTGAACAAATCGAAAATTAGAATTTCGCGAACGTTTATACCTACCAACTATATCGACGACGTTGAAGGCAATTGGACGATCTTTTCGCCATAATTTGTCCTCCTATACTAATACGTTAATTATTAGCTGAGCTTAGAGATTAAATCCAAGCAGTTTTATTGAACCAATTACGCGTTGTTTGAAATGAATAGGTTGAGGTAACCACTAACCACTAATCACTTATTATCATGAGATGAATAGTCGAGAATCTTTACGATGACTCGACGGAGTTTACGAGTAAAACTTGCCAGTAATGTTTATACGTGTAGGTGGCTTGTTGCACTTGCACATGTTATTATTTACTGCAACTTTGAAGAATTTACATGGCCCTGTGACTGATGCCAATGCCACTTTGCGGGTGTATTTCAGAGAGTAGGATGGCACTAGAAACGTTGGTTGATTCTTTCGAATTAATTTTTTCATCGGAGGAAATTTTTTTCTAGGTCGTTAAACTGTTGCACGAATATACTCGTATTAAATGCAATAATATATTACAGTTGTTGTAGGTCAGCGATGTTATTAATTACCACTACCTATACCTACTTATCGTGTATAGCGATTCGTTTAATTCATACGTTCGTATCGTATGTATTTTAGGCAGTCGTTCGAATTGCGGTATCGTGAAACGAGATATTTTAATGGAGTAATCGCATTTTTTCCCTCTCCTCCCCGGTATTTAGGTAGTATAGTTTTGATAAAATACCTATCGAAAATTTTTACGAAGCTGAAATAATCGTAAAAAATGTTTATTTGCTAGAATTTTTAACATACTCGTGTTCCAAGGCAATCGCGAGTATATTACCTATATAGTATACCTACCTACCTATTCATATATTGGTAATGTGTTACGTTCAGATGAAAGTATACTTTTGGAAGATTACCTACGTTCTAGAAAAATGCGTTCTATATACGTAGGTAAAGGTATAACGATAAAAGACCTCTCGATATTACTAAAAATCATTATTCGGGTCTTAGAAAATGTGTGTATGTGTAATACCTATATATGTATGTACTTACTTTGGGTAATTTTCTATCCTTTCGCAATGTCTAAATCTGTGTACGAGTTTATGAGTTTCGTTAATACGATTTATGGTAAGTAACATTCCAATTTTATAGAACGTATAAGTACTTGTACTAAATAGGTTTAAGTAAGGTACTGACTGAGTACTAGTAGTACATAAAGGAAAGTGTGATTTGGCATGTTTTTCATTGCGCCATTTCTTATTTTGTTTTTTCATACGACATGACAACTATGGAATTGAATCGACGAACTTTGATGGGTCATGTTGGATAATTTTATGAGTACGCTGTACGAAAGAAGATTATAAAAATCAAATAGCATTTTTTCACAGGTCAGGTTGAAACTTATTTCTGATCGTTGAGGTTAAGAAAAATGATCAAAAAACGTGTTGTCCAATTTGCAAATTGAAGCTAGATTACGAACACATTTTGAGTAGAAAAATATTGCAATTTTAAAAAATGACTAAAAAAATGGATAGTAGGTGCGTCGAAAAGCCGACAAAGTTCATTGATGCAATTTTTTGTTCAGGATTGAAATTTGAAAAGTTGTATGTGCTCAAATTCGATGTTTTTTTTTCTGAATCAGGGTATCTAACAATCATGAAAGTCATGAATTTTGGTAGGTGGTCATAAAATTCATGAAGAGCTATGAAAAAGTCATGAATTTTGCTCGAAACACACTTGAAAATTTTTTTAAAAGCCCATAAAATGAAAAAAATGAAAAAATCAGAAAATGAAAAAATTGAAATATGTACCTACTTACTTGCCTATAAATTGAAAAAAAAATACTTCGCAGTTTCAAGCTACATATTTAATTTTTTTGTGAGGAGGAGGAGGGGGGGGGGGTATTTTTATGCGGTAAAAATGTGAAGAATTGGTCTAGAAAACGTCATGATTTTTTGTATGGGGGTTTTGTTAGACACACTGTCAATGTAATCTCTTGAAGTTCAGGCACGAATAATTTTTCAAATTTCAGTTCTATTGAGGAACAATTTGTGAGTAAAAACAAAATTTCGGTCGAATTTTGTTTCTCAATATATCATATTATGAAAAATATCCAACCAAATCATCAACTCGAATTTGGGTCGAATTTTGTGAATTTTTTCCACGTTTCATAATTTTTACAAAAAAATTGATTCCTACCATTTTGGTTGCCCCTGAACCGCTCCCCGGGTCACCTATCTGGCCAAAATTCACATTTAAACTGATACATATTAACTTGAAATATCCCATATTCATATAAGTACTATTAAGTACATAATTATGTCAATTTCAGAGAAATTTGAAACTTGCAATTTTTTTTTTCATTTTTATCAAAGTTAGTTTTTTTTTAATTTTGAAAAATGCACTCATCGGCTCATTACAGGTAAAAAAAATCAAAGATTTTCAATTTCTCTGAAATTGACACGTAGGTATACAATATACATATCATGTCTTACTTGGATTGATGTTGGTCTATATGAATGTCAGGTGTTCCCAGAATGGAAGGAATCAATTTTTTAAAATTATAAAGCATAGAAAAAATCAACAAATTTGGTCTAAATTCGAGTTGATGGATACACTGCGAAAAAAATGGGGCAAAATTGAATAATTTTGGCGGGAAAATCATGAAAAAATCAGTTTTCTGCAATACCCTAGGTATATGTTTTTTCCATAAAATTGCACCTCTGAAAGAAATGACCAAAAATGCAGATAAAAAGCTAAAAATGCACGTTTTTCCGAGAACATGAAGGGCGGTTTTCCAAAAGTGGATAAGTCAAGTTTTTTGAAAATTGAGTTTTTCATGCCATTGTGTTCTATAGGTCGTATCTCACCTATTTAATGCCTAACCTACCCAAAATACCTATTTACCTACGCACAATCCAGCTTTTCTGTAAGTTGCGGATGGCAATCGTTTTTCCAAAACGCAATAAGTCATGATTACTTCGTTTTCGTTACTTTTATAGCCAAAATAGAGCTGCGAATATGGTTTTTTTAATAGATAGTACTGTAATATGTACTATACTTTCGTTTTTATTTTATTGCCAAAATGCAGATACATTTTTTTTAAATGATAGTGCTGTAGATAAATACTTATTTTTTGCCAATTTTATCGCCAAAATGCAGGTAAAAATTTTTTTTTTCAATCAAAAATTTTTTTTTCGTAAATTTATTGCCGAAATAGTGGTAAGATTTTTTTTTTAATCAAAAATCTTTTTTTCAATTTATAGTGTTGTAATAGGTACTTAATTTTTGTTTAAAATACAGGTAAAATTTCTTGTAATCAATTTTTTTGGTCATATACTTTTGTATTGTGAATTAGAGTTGACTTACATCAATTTGCAACACTGGTTCTATCATATAAATGAAAACATGAAAAATCGTTTTTCCAAAAGGCGATAAGTCAGTTTACTTTTTCTGCCGCAGAAGCGCTGCAAACTTGAGTTACACCACGAAACCAACACATACGTGTTGAGATAGATCCAATACAACATGCAGGATAGGTGTCATACTCCAAGTGCATCGCGCCTTGAAATGGGCACTAAAAACATCATTTATCTCGAAATCATAATTTTTGACTTATCGCTTTTTGGAAAACCGCCCTTCGTACTTGAAAAATGTCCATAAAATAACCCTTGGTTCATAAATAATATCTACTTAACACCCCTCCTGCAAATTTGAAAAAAATCTGTAGAAACCAGGCGAAGTTGGAAATTTTTAACTGAAATTAGTAATTTCATCCCTTTTGAAGGGTTTAGAGGTGATATTGGCGATCTGGAAATTTTAACACAGGGGTTTTAGACCTTGAAGAACACCTTACCCTGAACGAAAAATTCGTCAGAAAATCAGTTTCTGTCAATTCTGAACCAAATAGTTTCTCTAGACATTTCAAAATATTGAAAATTTGATAAATTCACTTTACTTGTACTGTTTGACACAAAAATGAAAATGAAATTCAATTTAAATTTCATTTTTGACTTGCTGATGAGTCTACTGAAGAAGTTTTTAGGTCATTTTGGAACCTGCGGCAATTTTTTGGAAATGCCATGCCAGTTTCCCAAATGTTTAAGAAGAAAATATTTTTCAAAACACGAATTTTTCCTAAAAGTAGGTAAATGATTTGCAAATTTTTAATCTATCAGTTGACCCCCAAAAGCGGTCTTGGATTTTGATGGCAATAGGTAAAAAAAAAGGTTAAAAATTCACCATCGATCTACACCCACATCGCTGACCAAGAAAAAAATACGTACATTGGTAAAGCCTCAAGCCTCGTAAATTTTTCTCACCTACTCTTCTACGTAACGTACGTATCTGGTTAAATAATGTGAATTTTACAAACTGGGTCACTTCCCCCAAAACACCACGACTTTTTTGAAAATGCCTCCCTTCAGAGCTAAAATTTTTTCTGGAGTGGCTTTTAACTCATAATGAAACTAGAAAGTTTCCATCGAATTTGGTCAAAATCCTCGGACTTTCTTCTTCGCGATCCATCTGAATAAACATAATTTTCAGCTCATGCTCATCAACAATTTTTGAGTTTTTGAAGTTCTGCCTCAATTTTGACCTTTTACCTACGTTTGTGGTCTGAAGTTCGAACTGCAAACTCTGGAAATCAACGAGTATTGCTGCCTATGCGAAAAACCACAATGAAAAAAAAAACTCGCACAACAATTACGAAAACCTTACTCCGTTATGATTACAGGTTGCGTAATGCGAAAATGGATGTAATTACAAGTCATATACCGATGACATAGTAGAAATACGCGACACGAGCCCATTGAAAAATATAATTTTTCATTAAGGAAACGCCATGTAAAATAAACATTTAAACGAAGGTATCGCAAACTCATGTGCACCTGAAAGTTTATAGGCCTACGCTGAACATGTGAAGAATCAGCAGATACCTATTAAATTCATGGTGGTGTAGCTTCCCCCTGCTCGTGCCTTGAAAATAGAGATAATAAAAAAAAAAAAACGCGCGTGAAACGTGAATGAAATACACTAACGCTTGAAAATGGTATTATAGGTAAACAGCCTTCGAGTTCGAGCATATGAACACTACAAACCTAGAAAATGAACGCCATATTTCGAACATAGGTAGAGGTACATAGACGCAAATGATGTATGTAGATGACAGCTGATAACTGTCATGTCATGTCGACTGTCGTGTTGTAGACCATGTGTGAGCTCAATAATTATAGGCGAATAATTTGGGCTGATCTTTTTGAACAGTGGCAATTTGAAGAATCCTGCCCAGTTTAATGGACTCAAACAGTGCGAAACAAAGATTTTTAAACAAACTCGTGTAGGTACCTTTAAATTCAACTTTGAAATTTGCCATAATACGTGACCATTCACCGCATTCGAACAACTTCGAAAATCATTTTCCGTTTATAAACATCGCAGTTTATACGTACGTTCATTTGAAAATTACGTTTCGACTTTCGACCACGAAAACGCCTTCCTGCTAGTTGTATTATTACGTACTATAATTACCTACTCGCCATTTCCCCACTAATTCGATTGCCCTCCTGTGAACTGGTTTATCTATCGTGTATCCTGCACCATTAGTTTGATCTAACGCGATGAATCGTTCCTCCAAAATATACACTCGAGTAAAATAAAAAACTTGTAGGTATTAAAGGGGGGAAAAAATAGTTGTAATTTTTCTCATCCACCAAACAGGCGGGAGGATTTCCAGCACGTAATTTTAAAAAATGAATTGCACTGAAAATTACGATGCTGCTACAAGGTCATGACCAGGCTCGCGGCTCCGTGTACAAAAAATGCTGGCGTTACGATGAAATTTCACGAGTTTCGAACCAACAACGATGCGATATGAATAACAAAATAATTTTTAAGCGAATTAAATAGCTATGTATACTAGTCACCTACTAAGTACGTGATTAAAAATTAGTGAATCGTTGATTGCCTCAATTCAAGGGTAATGAGCTTCCGAATTATAAGGTCCAGTAGATAGGTACCCATAACGATTTGTTTTCAGAGAAGATTTTATTTTCATTTCGGAGACACGAGTCGAATCGATATCAACTAAAAAATATAACCAATGAGAAACTTCAAGGAGTACCTAAGTAACCTATTATGGAGAGACTTGGACGATCGAGCATCATATTTCTTGTAATCCTCCCTTCCTTAGAGTTTTAATTATTTCAAAATTCTTCCAAGAATAATTTTTTCCCACATGTCTAAGTGATGTTAAATTATACATATCCGTAATAGTGGCTACTCGTGGCGTAAAAAACCACGCTCATAATTTAACCAAGACATTAAGTTTTCGAAAAAAAAAAAATTATCGTCTTTTAATCTAACCGACGAGATGGTGTAAGTAATACATATACAAGGCGAACTTGGAAAATTCATCATTTTTCCGACTCGGGTCGTTAATTACTAATAGCATAACAGTTCGAGTAAAATATAACTTGAATGTATTATTCTACAGGCAGCTACACTCTTGAAAACCTTGATTCCTATTTCTAAATTTGTACGTATAGGTAAGTATCATTCGTCGAATTATACGTACTACGAGCTTACCTACGTAACATAAATTGAAAGATTATTATAACATAACTATACACAGGTGACATGACATTAACAATAACATGTAACGACTTGGACAATGTTTGAATCTTAACTTTGTAGTACTAGCATCGTCATCGAAACGATGTGACATTGCAGGAAGGGCACCCGGACCATTGACTGAATATAGCCAAGTTCCATGTTGCCAAAGAGCTGTCAAACATAAAGAGAAAACACGTTGAAATTGAACAAAGAAATGAGAGAAGACGTTGAACTAAGTACTCGTATT
Organism: Planococcus citri; assembly: GCF_950023065.1. NCBI lineage: Eukaryota > Metazoa > Arthropoda > Insecta > Hemiptera > Pseudococcidae > Planococcus > Planococcus citri. The sequence continues at coordinate 58,256,030 of NC_088678.1, read as the reverse complement.
CGTGCAAGAATAAAAACGCAAACGCATGTACAATACATGATATTATAATAAAGCACGTGCTAAAATTCGTATCTCGAATATAACGGCCGCAAGATGAAATTACTTACGAGCTATTGATCCTTTCAAGGTTAAAAAAATGAGAAATTTTTCGCATATTTGTCACTCGAAATTGTCCTAAAGCGACAACAACGTAATCTGCAAAGAAGATAATCCGGTTTGGAGGATCCACATGCAAAATAAAGTCTGCAAACGAAGACGAAAACAATTCGACTGTGAACTACGGAATGAGGAATTTACCGAGATGTTGACTTCGTTGAATCATTTCATAGTGAACAATTTTCGATTGGTTTCCTTTCCTTCTGTTCCCGTTAATGGAAAGAAAAAAATACGCGCGGGTAAAGTTGGTTGTTGTGAGAGTATCTCTTTATGGCCGGATGGAAGGAGCATCATTCACGTTATGATAGTCTCACCACCGTAAAAGGTTAATTTAATTATCCTTCTATAGTCAATTATTGAAATCCAGCTGTAATGATTAAAATGGGACAAAAACAGTACTTACGTGGAACTAACTAACTAGGATTTTGTACTACCTCTTACTTATAGGTACCTATCTTCCGTAGCTCACATCCGTCGTCAATCGTTTGATTTTCTCGTATAGATTTTCGAAAACTCGACTTGAACCGGTTCTTACTGGGTTATCTGTACAGTATACTGCGTCCCTTTTGACGTAAACGTGGACCTTGATTGAATTTTGATAGCCTTGTTACATTTTCAACTGGTTGTGTCCAATAAACGATGATTAATTGGTTTCCTCGTGCTGAGTGCTGCTTGATTTGTCGCCTCATCGTCACACATCAACCAACGCCTTGTACATATGAGTTGTGGAATTTCGGATGTTTCATTTTTCGCGTAGCTATTTGTTTAGGGTCTTCGATAGGTCAAGTGGTTCGAATGCTAGACAAATCAGACAAATGATTATGCAGATGGGTTGCGAAATTAGGTACGATCAGTTGCTCGTGTATATGTACATATTATGGTACTACGAGTATTGGTTTTGTGAGATTTTTCTTCGCTCGTTTTTTTTTTTCAGACTACTTATTGAAAAATATTCGTGTTTTCATGCTGTGAATTTAAATGAACGATTAGCTCTCGGGTATTACGTCATAAATGTTATTTAATCGTTTTGAAAAATTATTTGTAGATTAACGCAGATGTCGCGGAATTACCTTCATTTGAGAAAATTTCAGGTATTTCCCTATATAACTCGAGGAATTAGATTCTCGATTTTAAATTTTTTGTGGTAGTGATCTTTTCATCATAGGGAAAAGAACGATATTGTTGCGTTGGTGTTCTAAGGATTTATCCTCACTTTTCAACAAATTTTCAATTTTGATCAATAAAGATTGCAGTGGGGTAAGATGGATGATGCTAAATTAGTCTAAATCGATTTTTCAATTTTTTCTTCAGCTCACTTAAAGCCTAAAATCGTTAGGTACAACTCTTCAAGGGACAGTGACGTGAAAACATTGAATTTCCACACTTTTGACTCAAACTTGACTATTTTTTGGTAAAATGGTACAAAATTTGGGGTGAATCTAGTTGACTGCATTCCACGTTAATTCGACCAAGAAGTGGTAAGGAGGGGGGGGGGTCGGCGATTTTTTTTGAAATGTTTCCTGTGGAAAGACCTTTCGAAGGAATGACCAATGGCGCATATCGCAGCCCTCTATCCCCTTTTTAAAAAGCTACTAGGGGGTGCCAAAATTTTCAGTGAACTTGAAATATCATCCATTTCAGCAGTGGATTACTCGATAACCACGATACCTACCAAAATGGAAGTAATGGAACTTTTTCCAATAGTTAGGGGTTTTGAAAGGCTTCTTGGTGATATCATAAAAATCCGTGTTGCCACTTTTTTTCGTACGAAAAATTAGCTCGAAAAGTACATATCAAAACGCAGTTTTCATATCGTTCCGACTCTCAAAAATTCTGAAAAAAATATATTATGGACATTTGGACAACTTTTCAGGATAAACAAAATTATCAAAAAATTGAAAGTTTACGAAAAAAATGCGATTTTTCGATTTAAAACATGAAAACAATAAGGTTTTATTAGTGAAGTTGACCATTTTGCCCCTACTTTTACGTATCCATTAAAAATTGAAAGAAAAAAAACCTTTTACTCGATGAAATGAACTCATCACAAAAGAATCACAATTCCGAGTGGATTGAAAAAATAAACGATTTTTTTTTTTTTGCTATGAGTGTAATTTTTATCAACTTTTGCGTGAAATACGTCAGAAAGAGGTCAAATTAAGACAACTGAATAAATTTAAACTTTTTTTAGTGCTTGGAATTGAAAATTGAATTTTTTCGAATTTTGATTTTTTTGTGATGAGTTGATTTCCTTGAGTGAAAGGGGATTTTCAAATTTGTCAACGGATATGTAAAAATAGTGGTCTAACGGGTCTACTTCACTAATCAAAACTTTTTTTCATGTTTTAAATCAAAAAATTGAATTTTTTCTTAAACTTTCAATTTTTTAAAATCGACTTTACAAAATAATGCTATCTCAATTTTTTAATATGTTGTTCAGCATGAAAAGTTGTCCCTAATATATTTTTTTTCAGAATTTTTGAGAGTCGGAACGATATGAAAACTACTTTTTGAAACTTTCGAAAAAAAGTGGCAACACTGATTTTTATGAGATATCACCAAAAAGCCTTTCAAAACACCAAATTATTGGAAAAAGTTGCATTTTGGTAGGTATCGCGGTTATCGAGTAATCCACTGCTGAAATGGATGATATTTTAAGTTCACTGAAAACTTTGACACCCCCTAGCAGCTTTTGAAAAGGGGCTAGAGGGCTGCGATTTGCGCCATTGGTCATTCCTTCGGAAGGTTTTTCCATAGAAAAACTTTCAAAAAAATCGTCGACTCCCCCCCTTACCACTTTTTGGTCGAATTGACGTGGAATGACCCTGAAGTTATTAATGCCACCAAGTTTTTTGATTTTTTTTCACCTCTTTTGGTCTATAAAATTGATTTTGAAATTCTGAAAATGTCCTCGTACGCCAGGCTCTGGTTGTAAGCTGACAAAAATGCTCCATTTTACTAAAGTTTGGTTGTCGAAATTTTTGAAAAAAAATCCCAATTTCCCATAAAATTCTCAAAACGTTGTAACTCTAATGAAACATTTCGATCTTTATCCACTCCACCTTGAGTCCTCTATCTCTCCCAAGGATTGGCTATTCGTATCATTCGGTGCACCAACCCGCATGAAAATATACAGTTAGACACCTTGCTTATAGTTTTTATGTAACCATCCACAGGTACTATGCTGTACGATGTTTGTATTAGGTATCCATGTTTAGTATAAACTTTGTAAACGTGTTTGCTATTTATTGTTAAATTAAATAATGCGGACGCGAAAGTAGAACTTTACATGTTATAGAGACGAACAATAATAAATTATCGCAAAGGTATATCCGTTCGCCTCGTATGATGATTTTTTATAAAACCATACTGATCATCGACAACACAAATGCTCGTAAATATTCATCTGTTTCATGTAAACCTCTTCTTCCTGTGCAGAAGGTTACGGTGAAAACTAGTTATAAATACCTGATTTCTTTTTTTTTTTTTCCTCTTCATTTATGTACATTTATGACGACATTATATCGTGTGTTATTATTTGTCCGCGTTTAATCATAACAACACAATTTTGTTACGTGCAGTATTTACTACAAGTATCATTATTTTCTTTGTATAATGCCTACTTGTACTTACTATACTGCTGCTGCTTTTAATGAAAGCTAGTAAATATTATTCGAAAATAAGCGTAACAGTAACAGAATTAAATTAAATCGTAGTAGCCGGCGTTGTGCCGGATACGTACGTATAAAATTAAGAAATGGAAAATAAAAATAAAATTCTTGTTCCGATAAATTTATGAGTTTGGCAAGCTGTTTGAGCAGGAAATGTTGCCTACTTTTATAATGATATTTTTCGTTCGAATTTATTGAAAATGAAATGTACGTCATTTGTGTTCGATTTGATTTTAGAATTTCATCAATTTAGGGCGGGGGGAGGGGTGATTTTTTTCACGAGGAACGTGTCAGATTGACAAAGAAATCGAAAATAGTGGGAATTGGGATAGGAAAATTCTGAATTGACCAAAATAACTTTTGATTAGAAAAATGTAGCGAGAAGATTCCAATGGTGTTTATGGCAAAGAGCTTCCCTTCCAAAACGCAACAACTTTTTTTCTGCTTCGCTCGAGCAGTAATTTCATTTTCATTTTCATAAGTTATCGCAATTATTACGAAGGATTTTCAAACAATTATTTCTAAATTTGACATTTTTTACTAAGCCACAATGAATTTTCATTTGATAAGTCTTATGTTACATTTGAAGAGGATTGAAACGAAAAGTTCATTTTTTGAACTGGTTGTAGGAAAAATTTCCAAATCATTTCACGCGAATAATCGAAGTCTCAGTACTTTTTGCTTCTTAGCATTTTTGTTGGCAACATGCATTCCAAAATTTAAGAAAGAATGAATCTAAAAATATTGCCAAAGGCACATCTACGGCATATCGACCATTGAGTGTTGCAAAAGAATCCTCTAGTTAATTTGAAAACGAGCTACAAGTTGTTTTAAATGCCAAAAGAACGCAAAAAAATGATTAATAAACGATGTTTTCACCCTTCTGAAAAATCAAATAAATGAAAGACACATCTGTGGCATTTTTTCACTGTTTGTGCCAAATTTGGATCTCACTGGATCAATTTGGTAAAAACGAGTAGAAAATCATGTTTTTCTTCCTTAACGGGGGGGGGGGTTGGGGGTTGGATGCTAAAATTTGGTTATTATGTTAGTCGCAGTAGAGGTTCGTATCCATGGTTTCACTTTTGAAATTGTTATGAAATTAGGGTAGGTACTTATAATAATTTTCTAAAAAAAAACAACTTTCTGTAATTTCTTGAAGTGTCAAATCTAGAACTTGGAAAAACCATATTCCTCAAGTTTGACCTCCTTTGGCCCATCAAAACAGGTGCAAGGTTGTGAAATACTCTTGCAATTGTCTTCCAAGGGCATAGAATGAAATATGGCATGCCAGAAATCGTCTGATTTAAGCTCAACGTTTCGAGAAATATCAAGATTTTTACTTCCCCACCCCCTTCATCCTTTATTCAATGTCAGACTTACCTCAATAGCCTTAGTTTTTTTTTTCAACGAAAATTTGGCTAAAAAAGGGCCTTCGAATATGTAGATATAAAGGTTTTTCGAAGATGATGTTTGTGCAAGAGCTCATCCTTAAATCTTCCATCTAGATGAACTTTCAAAATCTTTTGTCAAAAATTAATTTTATGGATAGATGAGATGGATAAGACATTGGAAAAAAAAGGGCTAAAAAGTTTTGTGGCGTATAATTTTTAAATGGTGTCTGTCACTACCATTAGTTTTTTACTTGAGTTTGAACACTCACCCACAGATTTAAAATGTGTCTGTCACTACCACTGGTTTTTTACTTGAAGTTGAACTTGAACACACCCACTGATTGAAAACAGTGTCTGTCACTACCACTGGTTTTTTACTTGGGTTATTTGAACACATCCACTGATTGAAAACAGTGTCTGTCACCACCACTGGTCTTTTACTTGAGTTTGAACACTCACCCACTGATTTAAATGGTGTCTGTCACTACCACTAGTGACCACTAGTTTTTTACTTGGGTTTGAACACACCCACTGATTGAAAACAGTGTTTGTCACTACCACTGATTTTTTACATGAGTTTGTATACTCACCCACAGGTTTAAATGGTGTCTGTCACTACCACTGGTTTTTTACTTGGGTTTGAACACATCCACTGATTGAGAACAGTGTCTGTCACTACCACTGGTCTTTTACTTGAGTTTGAACATTCACTCACTGATTTAAATGGTGTCTGTCACTACCACTAGTGACCACTAGTTTTTTACTTGGGTTTGAACACACCCACTGATTGAAAACAGTGTTTGTCACTACCACTGATTTTTTACATGAGTTTGTATACTCACCCACAGGTTTAAATGGTGTCTGTCACTACCACTGGTTTTTTACTTGGGTTTGAACACATCCACTGATTGAGAACAGTGTCTGTCACTACCACTGGTCTTTTACTTGAGTTTGAACATTCACTCACTGATTTAAATGGTGTCTGTCACTACCACTAGTGGCCACTAGTTTTTTACATGGGTTTGAACACACTCACTAATTGAAAACAGTGTCTGTCACTACAACTGGTTTTTTACTTGGGTTTGAACACATCCACTGATTGAAAACAGTGTCTGTCACTACCACTGGTTTTTTACTTGGGTTATTTGAACACATCCACTGATTGAAAACAGTGTCTGTCACTACCACTGGTTTTTTACTTGGGTTATTTGAACACATCCACTGATTGAAAACAGTGTCTGTCACTATACCACTGGTCTTTTACTTGGGTTTGAACACTCACCCACTGATTTAAATGGTGTCTGTCACTACCACTAGTGACCACTAGTTTTTTACTTGGGGTTGAACACACCCACTGATTGAAAACAGTGTCTGTCACTACCACTGATTTTTTACATGAGTTTGTATACTCACCCACAGGTTTAAATGGTGTCTGTCACTACCACTGGTTTTTTTACTTGGGTTTGAACACATCCACTGATTGAGAACAGTGCCTGTCACTACCACTGGTCTTTTACTTGAGTTTGAACACTCACTCACTGATTTAAATGGTGTCTGTCACTACCACTAGTTTTTTACTTGGGTTTGAACACACCCACTGCTTTAACAAAGTGAGAAGTTTGGTCACTTTTTTTTTTTGAAAAAAACTTACCCGAGTTATTTTCTTAAAATTTTGTCACAATGTCATATTTTCTTGCTATTTTTCTTTGCGTGCGCCCCTCTCCGCCTCACATCCAACAATTTTGGTCAAATTTTGAAAAAATAATGGAAATCATGTGACATGTCGATTGCTATGTTTTCGATATTGCTGATTACGAATTTCACCTTACTTTTTCGATATGTCTCTCAAATTTCACAGAATTTGAAATGGTCACGTGACCTACGCTTTGTTGGCTTTTCATAGATGCTGATTTCGAATTTTAGCTTCCTTTTTGTATACGTGCCTTCAGGACCCCTCCATAAGCACTCGAATTTCATGAAATTAGAAAATTCGTGTGACTACTGGTTTTTCAAGTTTTCAGAAGTGTCGTCGATTGGACGTCTAAAAATGGATGTGATCGATTCGGCGCAATTTTCCGATATTTTACGATGATTAGTTTTCATAACTACCTATACGAATAAATTACCACGTGATGGAACACAGTGCGTGGTACGAGGGGAAGGGAGGGGACAAATAATATACTTAATGATAGAAAAACGAGTACGGTTCACGTCTTAGATTCTAAAATAGACGACTTTGTTGCATTTGTTGACACATTTTGTCTCAAATCTTTGCAATTTTTACGCGTAAAATTCGATTTTCGTGTATACGAGGTGGTTTACCTTCGACGAGTTTATTTTTTATCGAACCTATTATCCTTTAGCCTGTTCGGGCTGATTCATCGAATTAATTTCACGTTGGCTTTTGCCATGCATAATAATTGTATAAGATGACCTTTAAGCTATACCTACGTTACGTTCATCGTAAAGGTCCGATAGACGATGACATTTCCGAGACACGTCGATGCAAAATCGCAAACACAACGAAGCACGTGCTGTAAACGTGAACTAATAAAATGTCAAAATCGAAAACTTGTTTACTCGAAATTAATTTAGGCGTTGTCTACGTAACTTATTTTTAATTAATATTTTTCGTCGTATCGTACGCGACCGACCCTTTTAAAAGCTCTGTATATTATGTTTTGTTCGCATATTTGTCTTAGTATATTTTATAAATTACTATAATATACGTGATCCTTTTGGAGTATATGGTTTTCGCGGCCGGACATCATTGCGCATCGCGCGCTTGTTTTGTTTATTCTTTACGCGGGTTTTTCTCTCTTTCTTTCTGGCGTCCTCAAGTACCTTATGTACATAAGCTGGCGAGTGTATGTCGAAGGCGAAAAATTGAATAACTTCCAACTAGCTAAATTTATATTTAGCGTTAATATTGGCCGCAATGATTTTTTTCTTTTTTCGCTTTTTATTCTTTTCGCGCAGTGATTGTTAACGTTCGCACCTGATGCCTGGTGTATTGGACTTGGGCTTATAGGCTTATGGGTGTCTGGTGGAGCCATCGAGTCTAGCTGTCCGTTATGTCTATCTTATAATAATATCGTAACGCGTGTGATACATATATGTGCACCGGAGTTTACGATATACGTACTCGTATAATAATCGAATCGAGCGCGTGAAAATTAATCGTGATTTTACGCCAAACGCGTTCGTATAGTACGATCGTACATATATGCATGCGTGTGATTTATCGCACGACGCCATGTTTTAACCATAATACTCGTACCTACCTATACTTGGATACTTTGTAATTGTAATTCGGTATGTCGTGATCGTTATTGTGTGTGTTGTGGTACACGGACTCATTTATGAGACAATTTATTTTTTACACGGTTTCAGAACAGAGAGAACATGTACACCAGTAAATCAGATACAGACAGCAGATCTTCCAGTACCTCGAATATACACAAGAATAGTACCTTCAATTCGCAATATACCGAGATATCACCTAGTTCTTCGCATTTTTTCGAGGTACGTATCGCTATTCTGTTGATGTTTTTTCTCGCGAATCGCGATTTTGTTCAAAGTGTTGCTGGTGCGAAGTGTGTTTACCGCATCATGCCAACGATTGTCATTAGCTGTTTCTTCCTTCTGTCGAAACAGCATGTTGAGTTAAATTTACGTTCATTACGTCGATAAAGGTTAACAGTGTCAATGAGAAGAAATACGAGTACGAGTAGTTTGAAGGGAAAAATTATAGAATTCCAGGGATTTTGAATTGTTTTGTTGTTCAAAAAGATGAAAGATGAGGGATTTCCCATTCGAAGACTTTTTTGAAGCGCGTAGGTAGGTAATAAGTATATCTTTGAAAAATACGACGAATTACGCAAATGGTGCATATACGAATATGTGTTTTCTACCTTGTTGTATTATCAATACTATAATGGCTTGTCGCCAATGATAATAGGAAAAACACATTGTGCGTCGATTGGTTTGCAGATCTTGGTAATTGTAGGCACAAACGGTATTGTGGTTTGATTGTTATGCTTGGTTGTATCTACGATGTTGGCCATGATTTTAATCAACGACAGAGGGTATCACCCTCCTCCCCCTCCACTCACCGCCCCCTCCGACAATATTTTAAAAATTCGGAATTTTTGTCGACAAAATCACCAACCTATCCTCTGAATTTTAATTTTTTTCTAAAAACTTTTTCCCTCGTTTCGCTCGAGCCAAATTTGTTGTTTTCTATTTCTCAAATTATTCTTTGTAATTATTGTGCTTGGAAAGTATTTTTGTTCAACCTTTTAAAAAATATGTCAGTGGTGGAAAAACTGACTTTTCACATCAAAATTACTGCTGTTTTGCTTCTTCGGGGTGTCCATTATCCAGGAAAACCTGGAACAGTCAAGGAATTTGGTCTGTCTGAAAAAGTCAGGGTACTTCGTAATTTTCACGCAAAACCCCTGGAATTTTGAAAAAAAAACGATCAATTGCAAATTTCGGATAAGGGCCTGTGATGAAAGGAAAACATTATTTTTCACTTCTTGAAACACAAATTTTCGAAAGGTTTTGCTCTCGCTTCGCTCGGGCAGTCGGGCTTGTTTTATTTTCTTTGTCGAGACCAAAATGAAAATTTCTGAATAGTAAAAATCAAGTTTTACTGCCCCAAAAATAAACTCCTTTCAAAAAAACATCGTTTTTATGCCTCTCAAAATACCAATTTACAAGAGCTTTCGCCGTAGCTTGAGCCCGTTCTGTTTTATTTTTCAAAATCAACTTTCTTAAAAAAAATCATCATTCAAGTTCTAAAATATTATAAGCCAAAAAATAAACTACTCGTCATCACATAAAAAAACCTCGTTTTTATGACTCTCGAAACACAAATTTTCAGAAGCTTTCGCTTGAGTCTGGTCTCTTTTCTTTTTCAAAAGTAACTTCCTTCAAAAAGACATCATTCGAATTCTAGAATTTAAAAAACCAAAAAATAAACTCCTCGCATTAAATAACAACTTGTTTTTTGGCATCTCGGAATGAAAATTTTCAAAAGCTCGTGCCCTCGCTTTGCTTGGGCCAATTTGTTTGAGGCCTCCAAAAATCCAAATAAGAAAAGAAAAATTTTCATAAGTCATGAATATTGTACCAATTGGAAAAATTGACGTTTTTCTACCACATCAATCGACACCACCCCCTCTTTTAAGAACGAAAACTTAAAAGCAACTTCTACTTTAGAAATGGGGCCCAACATGATACCTATCTGCGCCCAGAAAATTTGGAGCGCGAGACCACTGCTTGCATGTTAATTTTTTTTTTTTAATTAAAAAAGTTAATAATCAATGTTCAGCTGTTTTTTGTATCCGAAGACGTATCCAGTTCTAAGAAAAACTTGCAAGAAAATTACCTCCCCCTCCTTCCTCGAAGTTTCTTTTTTAATCCAATTATTAAAGTATGGGATAAGTGGGTATAGAAAATTAGATACAATGGCCTGAAAAACCTGTAAAAGTTGGGGAAAATGACTTGCCAAAAATAATGGACACCCTGTTCTTGAAACTATACAAATTTTGAAAAGCTTTATTTCAAGAACCCATTGATAAAATCTGGAAAAAGTTGGAATCAGAAAAACCGAATTCCTTTTATGCCTCTCAAAATACAAATTTTCAAAAAGTTGAATTTCAAAAGCCAAAAAAATATAACCTTGCATAAAAAACATTGTTTTTAATTCGCTCTAGGTGAATACAAATTTTCAAAAGTTTCTTCAGCGCTTCGCTCGGGTCTGTCTCTTTTTTTTCACAATCAACTTCGTAAAAAAAACATCGTTCTTAGGAATCTCGAAATCAAATTTTCAAAAACTTTCGCCCTTATATGTACTTCGTTCGTACCAATTTGTTTCTTGTTTTAAAATTTAAAAAATCACATTTGGGCCCCCTAAAATCCAAAACACAAAATAAACATTTTTGAAACTCATATGAATATGATATCAATCGGTAAGATTGGTATTTTCCCCCTATATTAGCCGGAAAATTTTCAGTCAAACTTCCTCCCCCTCTCTCTCTCAAAAACCGCTTAGCAGGGGGCCAAATTATAATTGCCCCGCGCTCGCGTTGGCCTACAACGGTCCTGACCACAGTCCTTAGCGCGTTAAAATGTTGATTATTGTCGGCAAAATAACGATGCAAACCCCCCCCCCCCCCTCCTAAAAAGCATGACTATGATCCGTCTCTGATCAACGATAAACGAAGATAGGATTTTGATTAATTTGAGGATGTTATGTACGAGTACTGAATTGTGCAGAAATTCTCCTTATTCAGTTGGGGTCAGAGTTGGGATTTTACACGTAAAATATAATCTAAATTTTCTTATAAAATTCATTATGTAGATCTATATTTACCTATATTTCACATTCTACATTCTACAATCCAACTCTTGATCCAATACGTCCAATCTGATTGGATCTCCCGTTGAAAAGTTTCTAAAATTACTAGAAGAATAAAATTTTTGGCCATAACATGAAAAAGCCTCCACCTTTTAGCTCTTTTTTCGAAATGAAACGAAAATTAAAATAAAAAAACTGTAAAGGTTTGAGTTTTATGCAGTTTGTTGGAAAAAATTGACAAAACTCAACAATTACTTTGCCAAAATCTGGCCAATTTGGGAGAAATTTTGCCGAAAATGCCGACTTATAAATTAAGGGTAAGAGGGGGGGGGGTGATTCGCACAGGCCTTTGGAAAAGAAAAACAATAATTGACACGAAGTTTGAACCGTACATGTATTTAATGTATTAGCGTTGGTCGAACAGCGAGTCATTTAATTACATATCCTGTGTCGAAAAAATTTTGCAGCCTCGATAATTACATTTCAATGTGACCCTCACACAGTCTGAAAATCGCAACATTACATCTTTACTCGTTTAGTTGGTATGAAAAAAAAATAGAAGTAATTGCTAATTTTCCTCTCTCCGCAGGTACTCTACATCGGAAAAATTCGCGTCTCTAATCGTAAAATAAATGAAGCTTTCATAGACGCAGCTTTAGTAAAATTTCGTCAAAACGAGCTACACAGACATTTGTCAAAAAACGGTTACCAGCATATCCGGAGACCTTCGCAGGTACATGCAACAATTACCTTTACCTTTATACTTTACCTATACGTATAACCTATACCTTCTTCTATCAAATCATCCAACTTGTGCAAATCGAACATTTTTCACGAATGCGCGTAGGTATTACCTACGAGTACAATGAATATCCGCATGTGGTTATTAATATTGGCATTCGAGAGAACCAAATGTTTTGTTATAGTGGCGAAAATGACCAGTGTCATTTTTTAATGAGCTTGATATCAATGTACTATGTACGATAACGTTTGATAATTTTTTTTTATCCTCGCGCCGTAGGGAGACAATTATAAATCTGGGCAATTGCCTGTTTTTAAATGTGTTGGGTATAAAAATTCGTATAAAACCTTCGTATTTGCGATGAAAATTCATTTTTCATTTTTTTGACAATATTTTAAAGGTTGACTTACCTATTTGTATCTAAATTACATACGTTAAAGAGTAGAATACGCATTACCAAGGTCATCACTCGCTGGGATATAGATTAATTCATATGATATTTTGTATCTTATTGAACCAAATAGTCTAAAGCGAGCTGCTCATTATTTTTGTATTTATCATTGGTAATCGTAATTTAAATATTTAAGTACCTACATAAGTTTAATGTACGTAAACTTGTATTAACGTGAAATTAATTTTTTGCCTATTTTATCAAGGATGTTGAAATCAAACTCGGTGAAAACGGATACGATCATAGCAAATCGTCATCTTTTCGAGTTTTATCTGAAATTAATAAGTAAGTAAAGTTGAAATTAATTTTGATTTTTTGTTTTTTCGTCTCATAGTATTGTAAGTTAGAGTTTATTGGCATGGCATGGCATGAGATTATATTCATAGTTTGTTATTCTTCAGCATATATGCAGAGTGTCCGAGGAGTGAATGACCGAAATAACCTGAAAATTTATCCTATCCTAATCAATACTAGAGAATAATTATGTAGATCAGTTGAAGATTTTAAAATAATCATTGAGATTAGAAACCTCAAAATTAAACTTTCATGACGTCAATCATTATTTCAAATTTAAAAAAAAATTATACTTAGTGAAGATTTTTTCATTTTCTTTTGAAAAATAAACTATGCATTTCGTTAGTATTTGGTAAATTTTTTTTCTTTTTTTTACGTAATTATTTAAGAAAATGAACCACTCTCCTTTCTCATCTTTGAACAACAAAATAAAAAAACCTATTTAGTTCGTTTACACGTACTTATGGGCAATTCCTCGTAAAGTTTTCTTTGTTTGCCTAATACTGTGGTGTAATTTTTACACTATTCTAATAAACGCCATTTGATGATGTTAATTGAAAGATAATAAATTAGAATCGAGATGTTGTTTTTCTTCTTCGAACGCATTTGAGGTTATTCCTCCTCTGCCCTTCAATTTTTCTCATTCTAGCAATCGTTGATATGAAAAAACACTTCTTAGTTCTTGGACGAATAAGAAACAATTGAAAAACAATATTTAAATATGTATATGTGACTCTGATTTAAAAAAAAAAAATGAATTTGTCTAGAATGAGAGAAGTCTAAGATAGGTTGATAAATATGCAGATGTAAATTAGCTGCTTGCTTAAATTTTTTCTCAATTTCCTATAGGTAATTATTTATGAAATAAACGAATTTAATTGTTAATTTTGTTGATATATATTTTTTTCAGACCACCAACAGAAAGATCAAGAGCCAATTCGATAGCATCGTTTCACACATCTGGTGGAGAAAACTCATCGGTAATGCATGCATCAGTTTGCAATATTTTATACCTATTTTGTATTGTTCGCCATGCTCTAATTTTCAATAGATACAAATGGTTTATCCGAAACCTTTACCCATAAGTATTGATTTCAACGATCCTCTTTAGATAGGAATCATCTCGCGGGAATATTTTACTCTACAGGATCTAACGATATAATTATATAGATACGTATTCGGTAGTTGTTCGCAGATATAGGGATACAAAACACATGTATCGATAAGAAGGAAGCTCGTTATTCGATTTTTTTGTAAAACGTTGAAAAATTAACGATAAGCAAAGATAAACGGTATCTTACTGAATTGCAAATGCAAAAACCTCCCATTTCCCTCGATAATATATTTTTTTTGAGCGAGATCGGGAATAAATCTGTAGCGTATTTTATCAAGCAAACTTTAATGGGATATCTAATTGACTTTTTTTTTTTTGTTCTAGCACCGTTCGGACGATGTGGAAATGAACCGTACGATGGTGTTTCACGTAGGACGTACAGATTTAAGGCTCATAAGCACTGATCGTAAAGAAGTTCTTTTATACAAACAACTTAGAGATGTTATAAATTGTGTTCACGTAAGGACTGATTTTTTCTCACCCTTCGTTGGGTCAATATACCTATCTCTGGTAAAATAGGCGGCATTTTTATGACATATGTTCATTTTCAGGGCAAGGAGGAAACCGATCATTTTGGAGTAATATGTCGAGATCCGAATAGCCCGAACACTTATCTCGGTTATGTATTCAAGTGTGAATCGAATTCTGTTGTCTCTGAAATAATAGGAGGTGACGTATTTCGCTTTTCTATTATACGCTTTGACGTATTGTTTCAAAGCTTGCAATACGAGGATTGTTAGTTCGTTATTTTTATTTATTGTACGTGTCGACTAACGAGATATTTTTTTAACGCGAGAGCTACGCATTTCGATTTCAAAGTTTCCGCCGTTTTCGTCTAAAGGTATCGAACGAAGCGGGTTTTCGGGTGAAATATTGAAATGAAAGTCGATCGAGTGAATTTTTTATAGAGAAATTTGTCTAATTAAACGAAGCATAATGAAGTTCAGGTTGAGAAATGAATCGGGTAAGAATTGAAATTCTACGTATTTCTGTTTTGAGTTTTTCAATCTGTTGCAAAAAAATTAAATTTTTGTGAAATTTCTTTCAACGTTGAAAAAATTTGATTTTTTTCATTGTGATTAATCTTCGAAGTGAGTATCGTTTTTCGGAGGAATTCATCGCGATGATATTTTCCAAAAATATAATATTTTTAAAAAATACCTACCTACGTAATTTTTCGGGTAGATCTAAGTGAAATTGCGCCAATGCATCGTGATTGAATAAAGGTATAGGTAGGTTTTCGAAAAATACAATTTCAACTAGGTATCAAAATCGGCCAGATAAGGAAAACAGTAAACATTCGAGTCTGGATGTTCTGAAATATTACAAATCGTGCCTAATGCTTGAAATCACGATCTGAATGCTCCACTTAATTGCCATAATTGCGCTTATGAGAATGTAGGTATTGTGATATTGTTGTTTTTTTCTTTTTTTCCTAATACAAAGTTGGCGCCGATATGCGGTCACGTGTTGTACTCGTTATTGTCATTTGAATAGTTTCTGGTAAAAACTTGACGAATTTCGAGGAAACGTGAGCAGCAATTTTTATGACTTAAATCATTAAATGCATTGCATATTGAAAAAAGTGCACAATCGCGATTAAAAGAAATAAATAAATGAAAGTAGTTTTATCGAACAACATTATAAAGTTATGGTCTCTCGAACACATTAAATCCTCGTATTGTGTGCGATTTCAAAGTTTAAATAATCAATGTACAGTATACTGTTTGAAAATGTTGCTGAACATGGAATTTTTTTATGATTCAGCGATAACTCAGTCTCACGCTCTGGGGAAGAAGAAAAGCAATGTTGTTATGAACTGCGAGCATTGCCCGATGGTTTGGTTTCAGAGACTTTTAAACGAGATTGAAGGTGAGTCGATTTGATAGCACTAAGGAGCCAAATTCGTGGTTTGTTTGATTTATTAATTTTGTTTATTTTTTAAAATTCTTTAAGGAGCCAAATTCGTGGTTTGTTTGATTTATTAATTTTGTTTATTTTTTAAAATTCTTTTTAGGAATGAAAGATCAAGATACACAAAACACGATACTCAAAAGACTCGAAGAACTACCGGAAGACGAACAAGAGATGATATTGAATAAATTGAACGCCACAGCTTCAATTAGCATTATTGACGACAACTGCAAAGAGCAGAACCAGCTTCTGTTGACATTGCTGAAAGCACATTGCGACGGCAAACAAAGCCGGCATGTTCACGATACTGTCGAAAACAGGTACGGAAATCAGCGGGTGACTTGATTTCGAGTTGGGCTATGTATAGAATTGTAATATTACCTCGATTGATACCGCAGGCATGAATTTTTAAACCATTATTTGGGCGGTGGAACGATTTTCATGAAAGCCAAGCGTTCATTGACTAGTTCGTTTGATCAGCTTTTGAAAAGGAAGCCTTCCAGAGATGATTTTGGTGTTATCAATAAAGAGGCTATAGCTCCTCCCGCTAAACCAGCTGCTATTACCAAGGTAAGCCTTGCTGAAAATCGCATTTCATCTAGGTACATTCATTGAAGGAGAGTTTTTTATAATTATTATAATGGTACATATTTTGTGCAGGAACATTCTCAGTCTTCAATATCGTCCTTGGATGTCGTCGAAGAGAATAATGCTCCCAAGAATGTTAACTCCTTGTCAAGTATCGTTAAAGAAAAAGAAAGCGGATATCTGTCTGATTCTGCGTCACCCCATAAAGGAGGTTTAAATAGTCCTAAAAATATGAGAGAAATGTAAGTTCGAAATTTTTGGGTGTATTCTAGTTTGGTTCTTTCTCAAAAACCAAAGCTGTCTTTTGGTCTCTACCAATACGATTTTTTCACTTTTTTGAAAATAATTACGAAAGAATTAGACTCATTTTTTGAAAAAAATTGTCATTTTTATTTCATCGTTTATTATAGGTAATTATTTTCTCTTATGTTGGTAGATTTCTTAAAGTAGGCAATTCGCCTCGAGCCTCAATAGTACCTTCTGATAACGAAGCTGACGACCTAGAAAACGAAGGAGGATCTTGGAGACATAATATTTTCAAAAATGTTGTCACTCCAAATAAACTTGCAAAAGGTACGTTCCATATCTTGAATTATCTTTGCTATTTCTATGGATGCTTAGCTTTTTACATTCATTCGCTTTTTAATTTCCAGAAGCTCCAATAAAAGCTCGTGGAAAAGAAGAATTACGTGCCTTGTGGAAAAAAGCCATCAATCAACAAATTTTATTAATCAGGATGGAAAAAGAAAATGCCAAATTATATGGTAATTTTTTCGCATCTTATTATGACTGAAAGTACCTTCTTAAATTTGCTCAATTTAACGTAGAGTTGTATTTTATAACAGCTAGACAAGAAGAAGCCACCATGAAACGGATAAAATTAGAATACGATGATATCTGCACATCGGGAAAAGAAAACACCGAAGTGTGGGAAGTCATGATCAACAAAGGAAATCGTAAATACGACGATCAAATGCTTTTACAAGCTGTACGAAAAGGTTAGCACAAACTGCCGTTTGACCATGGTATCAGGAAGCATTTTTTTCAAAATTTTTTACGAATTCATTTTCTGCACAGGTGTTCCTAGAAGTAGACGAGGAGATGTTTGGATATTTTTAGCGGAGCATTATTGTTCGAAAATGCCTCCTCCTATCGATTGCTACAAATTTCCGAAATACAATGTGCCATATGAACAATTACTAAAAGAGCTTACATCTCAACAACACGCTATATTAATCGATTTAGGTAACTCATCAGCATAATTTGGTTGAATTTTGTTTGTAAAATATCCGTTATAAACAACGTATTCGTGCATTTTTCATTTAGGGCGAACATTCCCGAACCATAGTTATTTCATGTCTCCTTTGGGACCTGGTCAACTCGGACTGTATAATTTATTGAAAGCGTACTCGCTGTTGGATGAAGAAGTAGGATATTGTCAAGGATTGAGCTTTATCGCTGGAATACTTTTGTTACACGTAAGCATTTTATTTCCGACGTTTTTTCAGAAATTTTCTCCGTATCAAAATGAAACATATAATGATTTTTGTTCCATTTGATTTATAGATGAGCGAAGATCAAGCTTTCATTATGTTACGACATTTGATGTTCAGACGTAACCTCCGACAACAATATTTACCTGACATGGCCGGACTTCAAGTGCAATTGTACCAATTAACTAGGTTATTGAAAGATTATCTGCCGGAATTATACGAACATTTTGATAAACACGAAATATCTCCGATATTATACGCCGCTCCGTGGATATTGACCATTTTCGCTTCTCAATTTCCTTTAGGATTTGTTGTGCGGATTTTTGGTAGGTATCACTATTGTAAAAATAGGTAGATAACGCTGTACAATTTCAGAATTTTTCACAACGTATTTATTATTTCTTGTAGATTTGATTTTCGTCGAAGGATCTGGTGTATTGTTCAAAGTGATATTAGCTTTGCTTAGTCATCATAAAGATGCTTTATTAGCATGCGATGGATTCGAATCGATCATGGATTATTTAAAAATAACGGTACCAGAAATCGATAAAAATGTTTTAGATCTTGTGATTAAACAAGTAGGTTTAAAAAATTATAATTTTACAAAATGAGTAGGTAGCAGATTGATGAACTATTTTTTTGTTGTTTAGGTTTCTACTACAGATATTACGAAACCATTGTTAGAATATAATGTTGAATATCACGTATTACAAGAAGAACTTTCCACCCCTCGTCCCGAAACTAAAAAATTGAAACAGATGGAAGAAGTTAATAAAGCTCTTAAAGAAAAAAATCAATCGTTGATGGAACAACTAGAGGTATATTTTGTCATTCGTTTTCTTTAAAGAGAGTTTTCAATTTCGTTATTAGATAGGTACGTCATTTCAACAAGAAACTTCTTATGTTTTAGATCGCTCTCAGCAACAACAGTCGTTTGGAAACAGTCCGGGTGAAACATTTATCGCAAATTAATAAATTGGAAAGTGAAGTACGTGCTTTAGAAGTAACGGTCAACACGTTGGGAAATTTTATATCGACGATAGCGTACGGAAAAAGCGACATTGAAATACCAAACGACGTTCTCAGAATTTTATCTCAGTTGAATATGGCCGAAAGACGTCGTAGCTTACCGAAATCATCGTTGACTGATTTAAACGTCGATTTTAAAGCAGCTAAAGATCAACATATCACTCTTGGTCAAATCAAGTCTAATAGTTTGACGCCTAAAATGGGTTCGTCGTATTTTGCCAACTCATTCGATCAAATTCGCCAACAAAAATTGAATCAGTTACCAAATAACGTAAATAATAAAAAATTACAAGAGGTGTCCGACAGCAGTAAACATTTCACAAAGTCGTTATCCGATACCAGAAATATTAAATTTGATAAAATCATCGAAGAATCTGCCGACCGCAGTCAAAGTTTGGGTCGAGTTTTATCGCCTCAAGAAATGGAAACGCTAAAACTGTTTCAAAAAAATTACTCGAAAGAATTGCGTAAAAACGAAGACACCGTTAAAACAAAAGCACCCATGCTGACATCTAAAAGCAGCTTTGAACTGGGCGTTCCTTCCAATTTACTTCAAACTGACGGAAATTCGCCGTATCCGTTGAATTGCGGAGGAGTGCAAATCTCATTCGCCGGCTCGACCAAACTGAAGAGTCTTCGTCCTTCTAGGATTAAAACAGAAATGCACATTAACGTGCCTAAACATTTAATTAAAGAACATAGTTCGAGTAGTGAAAACAACAATAGTGTTGATAATAATGATTCGGCATTCGACGAAAGCGTCGAGTCGATTGACTCAAACGGTAATCTTTCGGATAAAGCTGAAAGCACCGTGAGTGCGGTGCAAGATTCGAAGATGTGTAATTCCGATATAACGATTAGTTGATCGTGTGGATTTTCTTCCGTGCCATTGCACAGTATTTGATTTTTCAAACGAATACTCCAAGTATTAAATAGTTCCAAAAATTCGTTTTAGATTTACCTACTCGTAGAGATACTTTTGATAATTATTTTGTTACGTCAGTTGATAAATTTAAGTTTTATGTCTATGAGACTGTTAATTAGAGATCGATGGTAAATATATTTTTTTGATCTCTTTAATTTGCGAATGAATTTCATTTTTGTGATTATTATTGTTGATTGATTGTGATTTTTTTTCTTTTTTTTTTTGACATTACATTATTGTGTATTCCGTTATAGAGTCCTCTTTATATTTATTATGATAATTGATAATGATAGTTTATTTTCTTATTCTTATCCAGTGACGTAGAAAATTTTCTAATTAAATGAATATTATGAATGATTTTAAATTTGATATATTTATTTGAATTTTTAAAAAAATGACTAATATTAAACGTTAGTAATTTAATTATGCCTATTTCCGAATCAGATAATGATTTTATGTACATGTACTTGAGCAGTACTCACAATTACATGGATTTTTAAATATATTCTTTTTGTGTATTAATTTTTTTCATTTCTTTCATCAGAAATAAAATTGCTAGGTGGTTTTTATGGAAGTAGGTATGGAGTAAGTACTTCTTCAAATTTCTTGATTCTCGCTGCTCTCTAAATAAATACCTACCTATGGCATTCAAATGGAAAATTGGAAATTGTATACCTTTTCTAAAATTTGATTGGATGTTTAATTTTTATTCCAAGTGTTTTTTTGAAAAAAAATTTACCTTTTTCCCACTAAATCCCATTGGTATTGCAGAACTCGCTGAACAATCAACAATGACAATGAGAAAAGTCAAAAGTCTAGGAAACATTAGTCTGTTCAAGATCACTAGATGTGTTTTTTCAATTTTTTACACGAATTTCGGCAGATTTTCGAGAATGTGGAATTTGAACGTTTTTTTAAAATCTCACTTTTTTTAGACCATACATCAACTTTCAAAACTTTAAGTCTTCTTTTTTTTAGGAAAAATAAAATGTAAAATGTAAAGGGTGTCCAAACTCCATTTTCAAAAGTCAAAACCTACTACCCTAGCGGATTCTCGTGGATTCTATATAAATCTAGAATCTGCCAATTGTCAAAATTCATATATTCTCGAAAATCTGCAAAGCCAAAACCAAAATCGGAAATCCATGTAAAAAAAACACAATTTACTACTTTTTGCCACTTTGCCAAGGATTGAAAGCTGAGGAAGTTTGGGATTTTTGAAAGCTAAAAGCTCTGCTCTAGCCAAAAACTTTATTTATTCAGCTTTCTTTCAGCTATTTTTAATTTTACAAATTCATTTGGTTCAGTTTCTGTTTGTTTTTTTTTTCATTTTCGCATTTTACTTCTCTTGTTTTCTCAAGTCAAGTTTCAGTTTTCTCATGTTTTTGTTGTATTTTTAAAAACTAAAAAGCTGAAAGATAAAAGCTAAAAGCTGAGGAAGTTTGGGATTTTTGAAAGCTAAAAGCTCAAGTCAAAGTCAAAACTTTCATCTTTCAGCGTTTCAGCTTTCCATCCCATCCGAGCTTTTTGCTTTGCTTTCTTTGTTTTTTATTTTTTTTTCAAATTGGGAAAGTTCTTTCATATTTCAACGTAATTACTAGTAATTACATTCGTGTTTACCATTTACCATTCAAAAATACCTACCCGATTGACTTTTCACGTTCGCAAAGATGGCAGCACTAGCATAGAGAAATGATGACCTTGGATTCCGTTTTGAAAAACATGTGTTCCGAATTTTTTTAGGCGAAGAAAGTAGTGGCGGGGTGAAAGTAATCGTAAAACGTTTTCATCACGGTGTTTCTCATTGATTGAGAAGTTCGCACGCCGAATTTGATTGAAAAATGTGGTTGTGAAGAAAATTTTCGGTTCATGCTTTTAAAGTTTGTCAATATTTTGTGAAAAAGTTGTCGTTAAACGATACTCGATTGATTTTTAACGTTCAAAGTGATGAATATTTTCAAAAGCACCTTTTTATGTTGAAAATCCATTGTTTTTTCCCGCTATTTTCGTGACATGCGGTTTCTTTTCCAGAGGTATTGTTCGAGTTTTTTCTGTAAGTACTTTGTTGATTTGTCTCGTACGTTGAAAAAAGTTACAGTCCAATTGGCTTTTAAAATCGGTCAAATGCTTTTTTCGAATTATCGTTCTCAAAGTATCTTATCACCGTCGTAGTAGCTAACCACGTGCTGCTGGCGTAGAGTTCAGTTACACCTTAGTAACACGTGAAAACCCAGTGACTTTTACGTAATTGTTGTTCCCGATGAATTGAATCAAGAGCTGCATGCAGTTCTTTTTCAGTTCATCGCATATGTTGTTGTAGAGTGATTTTATGGGTGTAGGCCTTTCTCTAATAACCTCGTTTCATTGACAGGCGAATCTGAAGTTTACCGCAAGTAGTACTTCATCCAGAGTATCTTTTCTTACACGCCCATATGACCGAATTTGTTGAAGGATGGACTATTGTGCAAACCTTAGGAGAAGGATCCTACGGAGAGTACGACTTACTTTGATTACGAACTTTGCGATACGTCGTTAGTCTTTGTAAATGTGTACTAATCGAAACGTGTTCCAGGGTGAAGCTGTTGACGAACCGAAATACCGGCAGTGCGGTCGCTATGAAAACAATAGACTTGGCGAAACACCCAAACGTCGTAAAAGCCGTGAGAAAAGAAATCATTATCCATAAAGATCTTTCGCATCCGAACATCATAGGCTATTATGGTCAAAGACAGAATGACACGAGTGTGTACATTTTCCTCGAATATGCCTCCGGTGGAGAATTATTTGACCGAATTGGTTAGTCCAGAGGTGAATATTCAGTATCGCGTTTATCTAGGTTCGTCTTTGAACATCTCATTATTTTGTCTCATGTGGTAGAGCCGGATGTTGGGATGTTACCGGGCGAAGCTCAGAAATTTTTCCAACAGTTGTTATCCGGTGTTGTAAGTGTCATTCGTATTCTCGCCTCGTGTGTGTAACAGTTTCATAATTAGTGTTTTTTTTTTGGTTGAAATTTTAGGAATATCTACATTCCAGGGGAATCGCACATCGTGATCTGAAACCAGAAAATTTGCTGTTAGACGACAGTGGAAATTTAAAGATCAGTGATTTTGGCATGGCGACGTATTTTCGACTCGACGGCAGGGTAAATTATCTCTTAGTTTGATATTTTGTTTTGTTATTTTAAAAAAATGCTATTAACCCTTGAATTAACGTATTTAGGAAAGATTGTTAGAAAACCGTTGTGGAACTTTGCCTTACGCCGCGCCGGAAGTTTTACTGAATTGTTACGCTTACGCCGCTGAACCTGTAGATATCTGGTCTTGCGGTATCATTTTAGTCGCCCTATTAGCTGGAGGTGAGTTGAAAGAATTTGTCAAGTTTACACGTGTGGCCTGTGTAATGTAATTTTCAATTTGTAGTTACTAACATTTCTAGATTTAGTGTAGTGTCAACGTTCCAACAATGCGAAGATTGAATGTTCTGGTATCTTTGGTATTCGAGCTGTAGGTTAGTTATATGCACCTAAGCTAGATACCGAAGCTATCATGACATTTTTTGCCTTACCTTACTGATCATCCTGTAACCGATTTGGAGTTAATATCTAATTGTACCATAGTATTTTTAATTGCATTTTTGTACTAATGAGAATGTATATTGTATTTTTTTTTCAAGTTAATTTTAACCGTATTTAGTTTTTAAAATCATACAAATTGACTTGTACTCGTATCAACGGCTTATCGCTTTCGTATTAGATAAAATCGCGTTTATCACGCATTTGCTAGTGTAATTTTTACTATTAATTATGTATCGAGTGAAACTTTAGAACGTTTTTTTAAATGGTAGCTTAGTATTACGCAACGCAGATTTAGTGTAACAGTCGGAAAGCACCAGCTTTTTATCGAATCACTTTTTTTTAAATTATAAAATGGACGTTGAAATAAAGTTTTTTGGATTGTGATATTCGCCTATGAATAGAACTTCTTGAAATTGCGAATGACGAATGAAGCCTAGAGGGAGGTGTGTTGAACTGAAAGGGGTATTGTTGCATTTGGATGGAAAGAGAGGATGGAGTTTGAAAATTTTAGTTCTTATTTCAATAATTTTCTTAGTTTTCGAAAGAACGCAATGTGTACTGACCTACTGATGTACTTAGTTATTGTGTATGTCACGTTAAAGTCATTAATGTCCTTTAATCAAATTTGTCTTTAGCTAGTACCCATTTTGTTGTTAAAATTTAACATGTGTTTTCGAATGATTTGTATCTAAGCAGAAGTTGTGTATTTACCGAAACCTCTCTTGTGTTATTTTTAAGCAATTGTTTTATCTAACGTTATTACACCGCTCCATTGTGTAAAGTAGAATTTAGAGTTAGACTTTTACTTCCCTCGAATTCGAATAAAAAAAAATCCATCATTTTAATCTTTCGTATTAATTTTCAGAGTTACCGTGGGATCAGCCTTCGAACGATTGCGAAGAGTACAAAAATTGGAAAAGTGACAAATACATGCAAGTTACTCCCTGGTCCAAGTTGGACACGATAGCGTTATCTCTTGTGCGAAAAATTTTAGTACCATCGCCCAAAGATCGGTATACAATAGCCAAAATCAGGGACCATCGTTGGTATAATAAACGTTTCTCTGACAATTTCAGTAAGTACTTAGTCATTCGAGTATTCGTATTTTTTCCCCTCTACTTTTTAAGTTCCTCGTTGCAAAAAGAAGCGGAGAAGAATACGAACAGAAGCACCATCTCAGGTACTGAGTGACACCTGCGGTACTAATGATATCACTCAGGTTTATTCGGTATCTTGGCATGGTGTTCGAAGTTCACACAGAATTGATCGAATGAATGAAGTAAGGTGAACATAACGGAATAATGAACCCGTATGTGTTTGTAAATTTACTCTTCGTATACTTGTTGACCATAGCATGGACGTAGTTTGAAGATTGCTTTTATCGTGCTTCAGACTTTACTTTGGTAGAAAGCTGTGTGAGATGTGAACGCTCCAAGTCATAAAGCTTATTTACCAAAGCAAAGTTCGTAGTATTGTCTGCGTTATTTGTGCTTCGTATACCGGTTAGTATGATGAACGTTATTTAGTAGTAGTTTGTAATTGAAGTTTGTTATTATCCTAGTGTTGAATTACTTAGTGTTCTGTGTGTAATCTTACATCGTAAATTTATTCTTCTATTTTCTATTTTGAACATAATTGGACGTTTTTTTTAATTCACTAGCATCTTGTGATGTTACGGATTCCGCACGCGAGTCTAAATTATGCAAATCTCAGCCTCAAGATTCGTGTAACATGGAGATAACTCACGATTCCATGTTCGATAATGGATATTCGTTCTCGCAACCTACGCAGATTGATGATTTGCTTATATCAACTCAGTTATTATTGTCGCAACCAGCTAACGCTAACACGGTTCGTGTCGAATGATCAGTTATTATTTTGACGTTTCATTAGAAGTGTTTTAATCTTGATTATTATTACATGTTGCAGAATTGCGTTCAAAGATTAGTTCGACGTATGACTAGATTTTTCGTTACCGTTAACGTGGACCAAGGTGCGGCCTGCTTAATCGAAATAATTGAAAAGCTAGGCTATTCGTGGAAAATTTTTTCCGCTGGAGTGGTGCGTGTTGCTAATTTTTCATTTTATTGATTAATCTTTGTTAACGTTTCATTACCGAGTTGATTTTCTCGTTTTTTTCACAGATTACCATTAGTACGTTGGATCGTCGTAAATCACCGTTGACTTTCAAAGCGAGTATTTTAGACATGGATGGTAGAACTTTGATGGATTTTAGGCTGTCCAAAGGATGTGGATTGGAATTCAAAAGATGTTTTATTGCCGTCCGTAAAGAATTGAATGCGATTATTGTTAAAGGACAAGTTTCTTGGTCTTGTGTCTCGTAGATCTAATCTTTTAAACGCGTTGTTGAGACTGATTTTTTATTTTGTACTTTTATATGGTTTTTTTAATTATCGTATTACGTTTTAATCTGTGCCTGTGCCATGTTTTTATATCAAATTTTATATGTGATAAATGTAAGATTTTAATATTTCGAGTGAGTAAACGATATACCTCATCAGTTTTAAATTCGTTTCCAAGTATTTATTATTTTCACAAACTAGTGATCGTCTGTTTGACGCGAGTGTCGGAAGATGACGATTTTTTCAGGATATAAGCGTTAATTCTACGATGAAATGTGAGTAGGTTTCATAGCGAAAAGAAAATGAATACAATTCATTGAATTTGATCAAACCCGTATAACCTCTTCATTTGTCTAAAAAGTAATTCGTTCATTTCGACACATTAGATTAGCGGTAAACATCAATACGCTAATGCTAGCTTTTCTACAATTTAAAAATTTTTCGCCTTTGAATACGTATGAATAGCAACTATTCATTAGATGAACTAAAAATTCGTTTTCTGCCTTGAAATGAATTATTTTGAGTTACAAATTTAACAATTTTTGCTTTTTGGTAACAATAAAATGTGTTCACGTTTGTGGCATTTGTTGTAAAAATTTTATTCGACTTATTCTGTTCTGATTTACTTAATCGTTCGTTTTTATAAGTAGTACGTTTGTTTTTTTTGTTGTTACCCTTCACCAACTTCTTCCCATTAAATTTGGATTAGGCTTTTAATTAATTTATTTATTTGAATATTCCGATCTTTTCTTTCAAAAATCAGTCGTTTTTTAAAGAGGTATCTATACGATGGTTTTTTTTAGTGTGGTCAAAATTCATCACTACGGATGTTTTCCTTGAAAAATTCATTTTTAGAAGTCCCTAAAATATTGCACTGATCTGCATTTTCCTAAAAAAAACCAGACTTTTCAACTTTTCGAGATTTTCATTTTTTTTTCTAGCATGTGATGATGGTATTTTTTTAAAAAGTCTGTTTTTTTTTTTACATAAATATGAATTCTGCTTGGGGGGCCACTCCGCCCCCCCCCCCGGTTGCGGCGCCTATGTGAATGGCCCGAAGCGAGGGAAAAAGCTTTGGAAAACTTGTGATTTTGAAAAGTGAAACAAACATCAATTTTAATGTGAAAATTCGATCTTTTTGATCTCAATTTTTTTTTAATTTTACGAGTTCTCGTTTATCAAATAAATTATGGAGATTTATGTAATGTTCGCCGCGAAGAAGGAAATAGAGAAAAATAGAAACTAAATCATTTTTAATATGAGAAGAAATTCGGTGAAAGAGGTTTTAAAGGACCACTAAAGCATTGAAGGTTGTTGAAAATTGAATTTATATCCACTTCATCCATTCATTCAGTTTCATCGGTCACATGTAAATCCTCAGATTTTATCTCTTCGTCAGAATTTCATTTTCGTTCCCATCTCTTCATTACACAGCTTTGAACTTTTCTTAAAACGAATAAAGTAGAAAAGCTGTGAAGCGTGAAAATATGAACGAATCTATTCAAAGTACTCGAACATAGCCGAAGGCTAACCTAACGGAATTGCACGAACGCTAACCTAACCTAACGGAATTGCCCGAAGGCTAACCTAACGGAAATACACGAAGTCTAACCTAACGTGAGGTTTGTTCGTTCGCTTTTGCTCTCGTTAGGTTAGGTTACGTTAGGTTAGCTAACCTAACCTAACTATAGCAAAATCCGATCGATTTTCTGCTAACCTAACCTAACTGTAGCAAAATCCGGCGTTCTCTTACAATGATAGGGTTAGGTTTGCGTGTTTTTTATGCGAACTCAATTAAACTGGTAAGTTTAGCAAAAAACGTATTACCAACTCTAGCTTTTAAGCTACTTATGAAGAATTAAATCATCTCATGGGAAAATGGAGAATCGATGAATAAATTGAGAAGATGTGTGTGTATTTGAATCGTTGCGAATTTTTTGGGTGTAATTGTTGTTTCAGGAATCAACAATTAGTCGGCGAAAATTTTTCAATTTCATTTCTCATTTTTAAAAAAAATTTTCATGTTGCTAGTACCGTTATCGATGATTTTGTATACTCTTCAGTTCAGGCAGACATTATATCAAAATTCGCCAATATCTTCCGAAGTATTATTAACCGTTCCTTAATTTTTCAACTGCTTTATTCGTAGTGACGACTTCATCGTATTATAAATTAAAGCGTTCAAATATTCAATAGGAAAGTCGAAGAAAAAATCCCGAAAAAACTGTTCGACGTTGGAAGATATCTATCTATTGATTATAACAAAACGAAGAATCAAGCGGAGATGCATCGCTCAATCGCTCATTGTGTTCTAGAATTTGCTTTGTTGAATGTTTAAATTGAGTATTTTCGGATTAGCTTCCGTTGCATGTTAAATTCGTATAATTGATAAATTGTTATGATTATGAATGACATTTTAATTACAGTTATTTCCATCAACTGCTAAACATCTTCTAATAGAAGAATTAGAAATTTTATCAAGATTTTCGACACTCTTTGCTCGAATATGAGTTTCATTTCAGATTGTTTACAAAACCTATGAACTCAATAATGAGCGCGTAATGTTTGCTTTTGAAATCAAAGACGTTCTCCATCTCTTGGTACGTCCTCTAGGTACAATATATTTCTATTTATCAACATATTCTCACACAGATAGAAAACCTTCTTTACCAGTAGATATATGAGGATAAAAAACGAACTACGAGATAACATTCAAATAGCATTGTAATTGTTCATTTATCCGGTCACATAAAAAGTACATAAAACAATACATTTCAGAATTAACCAAAAATTACAGAGCATTGTTCACAAAGGGTTCATCAAGGTTGGTACAAAGAGTTGAAGCGACTTATGAACACGAATTTGAGCAATAGATAAAAAACATGTTCTGTAAAAAGCTCGACGTTTAATTACAAAATGTATAGGTATGTAGAAAAAACGATCGTAACTGTGCAAAAATTAATTTAGTGACTGTTTTTAAAACAATTTTAAAACGAGTATTTTTTTCTTCTTTAAAATTGAGATCATTATTTGTCATGTTTCATCATTGGTTTAACTTTAAAATGACTAGAAAACGAGTTCATTTCTAATTTAAATGTTTCTATTTTTAATTTAAATCGAAGCCGGTTACATGAACGAAGACTTTTTTATTTACATCGATGAGATTTTTTTTGAGATTCTCAAGTATAAAAAAATATAAAATTAAACGTAACGCGCGATATAAAAATGTTACCGATGATATTTTTAGATATTGAGATGGAATGTAAAAATTTACACATTTTGAGGTGAATAATTCCACGTAACAAACCGGAAATGAATAGTAACTGATAGGTTTGGTAACATCGAATTATGCCTACGTGAAATTACTCGATATTGTAAGGTAGGTACATTAAAACGATTTCGAAATCGTCTTCAGGTATACTGCGCATTGCGTATCAAATTATTAAAAGGAAAAATGGACAGTAAAAATATAGATTCAGTTTTTATGACAATATGACTACGTTTATCTTGACTAGTTACAGACGAAATTCATGTCCATTTCATTCATTTGAATCGTGTTGGCAGGTATACCTGGAATAAGACGAAGGCGAATTCGATGTAAATAATAATTCGTCGAAGTAGAACATTATAGAATACCGCCCACTTAAGAATATAACAAATAATATCATGCACATAATAACACACAAATAAAAATTAAACCAATTATCATAGCATCACACAATAAGTTCCGACGTGAGTATTTAACAAAAATAGCTACGGTATTTAAAATTAAGTAGTTTATTATCAGGTCCTAACAAACAACCCCCATTTTCAATATAAATATAACATTTTTTTTGTTGCTTTTGGTAAGAGAAACGAGAACCAAAAAAAAAAACAAAAAAATATAGGATAGTAAAAAACATTTTGTAGAACTGAAAACTAAATATGGCACAAACAATCAATTTAGAAGGTTAAACACTCCCTGAGTAATGATTTTATGCGAAAACAACGTCCAATAAAAATAAATAACGTACAAAAATTCAAATAAAAAAGAAAATAATAGCGGCATTACAAACAACCAATTTATCGATGAACTCCAAAAAGATTTGAATTATGTCTAGTTCTCCTCTTACAACCGATGTCGTTTTCAATATTTGGTTTAGTGCTTTGAAGGAGAGCCCAAGTTCTTTGGAAATCAATTGTCGTATATCCTACAGAAACTTTACTCGCTTCAGTAGGACGTTGTCCGGCTGGCGAAGAAGGTTTTTTATTAGAATCCACGTCAACCAAAATGTATTCTAATTTATTTTCAGGAGACTCTTCAACGTGCCCTTCAACCGCAGGCAAATCCATGTAAAGTTTGCCTGGAGGCAATTCTAAGTAATGTTTGTTGTATTTCTCAGGTAAACACAAGTAAGGATTTTGAGAACTGCTGGCTTTTCCGTCGTCGTCCATTCCAGTTTCAACGTTTATGTAGAGGGGACTACTAGTAGCTGAATTTTTAACTTTTACCGGAGAGTAATTTTTCTTATCATCGCTCTTCGTTTTGATGTCTCTTTCCTCGAAATTGTATATAGGAGACGATACTAGACCCGGAGAAACAGGAGTATGAGGACAACTACTTGAACTACCGACACTTTCTAGACGATAACGATTCATAGGGACAGCTCTAGGTTCTAGGTAATTACTTTGCGAAATATCACCATGCGGCACATTAAGATTACCACAGCTCCTCTGCAAAAATCAGGTTATTTAATAATACGAGTTCTGATCCGTAGGTTAAAGATACGATGTAAACAAATTACTTGTATATTAGCTTGTAGTAGTCGAAACAGCTGCTCAGCTTGAACACACCTAAATGCGAATATTCCTTCACCGGTTGGGCAACGACGACCCGCTTCGAAACTAAAAATATTAAATTCGAAACCGTATCTACGAAGAGTACGAATAGGCCATTGAATTGGCGGTCTTCTCGGTTGATGGAGTATCAGGAACTCCGGAGTAACTTCGATTTTACCCGGTAAGTGATCATTTCCCTCCTGATCAATGTTAGTAACCTTCAAAAAAATACAAAATGCAGAAAAGGTGAGTATAGCTTCTCGACTACGTATCAACCAAAATAAAAATGTCGATTACTTACACCAAAGAAGTTTCCGTCATCCTCTTCATCATTAGTATCAAGATCAGGAGGATCAACAGTTTCTGGTTTCCGGAAAGCGCAACCCATTTTTGAGCATTCTAGAAGTAAGTTCGATAGCTATTACCTGGCAAAATATTGTGTTCGAGATTAGCAAACAAAATGAAGTACAAAAAATAGAAGCTTTCAATTTGTAGATTGAGTTTATCTAATGATAAAGATCAAACGTAACACCTACTATATAGCCAGTTAAATTCAATTGAATCTAGTGCAGTAATTCAGAAATTAAATTAACGACATAATAGAAATGCTCACTTCTTCGAAAACGGCCGTCAAAAGTGATTCCGACGAGATTCTAAGAAATCATTGGTGAAGGTGTAATTACACTGATTATCACTATAAATAACGATTACAAATGTAACAGAAGAAACACAACATGTAGTCTCATTGAAATTTAACGAAGTGTAAGTTTAAATTTGTTTTAATTAAGCCGAAACAGCACTAAATTGAGACTGAGAGCTGTGCATTTGATTGCAAGGTTGCAACGTTAGTTATCGTTATCACAAATCTTCGAATTGAGATGAGCGAGACGTTTGTTGATGCGTATATGTTCGTAATTCCGAATTCGTAGTGTTTTCGTCGTCAATTCGTCATTCACGTTGCAACTCACGAATTTTGTAAAATTACATTTCCACTGAAATGTGTGCCTCAACAAGAACAAATCGGAGTAAAAGGATAATTAGAAATAATCAACTCGCATTTCGTCGGCTAAGTGCGGAAGGGTGCCTCGTGCAACTCGTTACTTGATACCTGTGTAAAACGGTCTTTCCACTCTGAGCACCATCTATCAGTCCAAATGTTCAAACCAAAAGTTATGTTACCTCAAGGCACCCTTCCCATCGCGGAAGATACCTTTAGATTTGAACTTGGACTGATAGATGGCGCTCAGTGTGGAAAGGCAGTTTTACACAGGTATCAAGTAACGATTTGCACGAGGCACCCTTCCGCACTTAGCCGACGATTTCTTTTATCATTAGAGTTCAATATTCACGAAAAAAACTATGGACTTTTCTTTTTTTAATTTCAGGGAAGAATCAAGCCCATCTTTCGCAAAAAATGAGTAGTGTCGTCACTTTTTTTTGCCAACTGAATAAGGTAATGAGGTTGAAGTTATCTTTCGACCATTTCAATTTTCAATTTCAACCATTTCAGAAGGAGAAACTGATTGAAAAAAACTTCGTAGTATGGTATTGATGTAACTAGTCAACAGCTAAAATCAAAATTTTCAATTTTTTCTCACAATTTTTGGCGAAAATTGAAATTAAAAATTCATAACTTACAAATTTCCGTGACTTATTTCAAGTGCAATCAAAAAGGTGAACTGATGAAGTGTTTATCTTTTTTATCAGTTTCATATTTTTCTCGTTTATCTAGTCGTTTTTAAAAAATTTAAAATTTTCAAAATACTCCGATTTGAAGAAAAATTCTTGAAAATTATACCCTGTGAGTTTCTCTTGCTGTTCGTAAAAAATGTTACACTCGCGTCTTTAAGCAATGGCTGAGCAACTTAAAATGTAAGTATAGGTAGTAATATTTTTGACGAGTGTTTTCATGTTCGAAATTTTTGAAAGATAAATTGAAAAATTTTCTTGCAGATTAGTTTGTGGAGACGTAGAAGGCAAATTCAAAAAATTATTTACCCGAGTGGATAATATCACCAAGAAATCTGGACCATTCGATTACCTATTCTGTGTTGGAAACTTCTTTGGTTCATCGGACGAAGAATTTTCTCCTTACAAATCCGGCGAATTAAAAAGTATATTGTGTTGCATAGCTTTATTATTGTTTTTTTGGATACATTTCAAAATATTCTGTAATTAGGCCCGATTTCTACGTATGTATTGGGTCCCAACGATGCCACATTCCTGAAGCACTATCCCGAAGTCAATGGTTGCGAATTAGCTCACAATATTACCTACTTGGGTAAGGTATTCCGTATTTCTACATGTATTTTGATGTCTAATGTAATGGTGAATCTAATTCGTGTATTTCTCAGGTAAAAGAGGCGTTTTCAATACAAATTCTGGATTAACAATAGCATACGTGAGTGGAGTAGAAAATTCTAAACTCAGTAAAGAATGCCAAATCACCGAAGACGATATCGATAGAGTTCGAACAGCGTGCATTAAAAGCCAGCAAGCGACGTATCGTGGAACTGATATTTTGTTAACATCCCAGTGGCCTGCTGGTATTACAGATTTAGGCAAAAACTCTGTACGTGAAATTTAATTTAAAATTTAGTGGTGTTAATTTGCTTATACAATTGTAATATTTTGACATTTAATTTACAGATTAGTAATCCTCCTAAAGGTTCTGTATTGCTGGCAAAATTAGCGTATCAGATCAAACCTAGATATCATTTCTTCGCTTTGGAAAAACGTCATTATGAACGACCTCCATACAAGTAAGTTTTGCCGATCATTTTTCGTAGCAACCTTCCAAATTTCGTTAATTTTAATATTTTATTTCAGAAATCAAATCCCTGGATTTGGAGATCATATCACTCGACCTATTGCATTGGCCAATGTTGCCAATGAAAATAAGGAGAAGTGGTTGTACGCGATGAATGTGAAGCCATTAAAATACATGAGAGATTACGAATTGTATCAGTTGACTACGGATACGACAGAATGTCCTTTTTCATTCGAAGATGATGTCAAGCATCAGCAATATTTTTATGACATGAATTATAGAGATCGTGGTGATAAAAACCGTAAACGTAAGAATAGAAATGAAGAATTCGAGCTGCGTAAACAAAAAGTTATGAACGTCAGTCAAGGTAAGAATTTAAAATTGAATTTCTATTAATTTCAAATGTTTACTGAGCAATGTTCAAATTGATTATCGCGGGTTTTTCTCTGCAGATGATTGCTGGTTTTGTTTGGCTAGTCCAAAATTCGAAAAACATCTGGTTGTTAGTATAGGAGAGGAGGTACGCAAATGTTGACATTCATTTTATCATCATTTCACTATCATTTACTTAGTAATGTTTGTTATTATTATTTTTGCGCTGGTTGCTTTATTAATATTATTCATCGGTATTCGCAGTCTTATCTGACTCTGGCAAAAGGAGGATTAGTTGCTGATCATGTGATGATTTTACCTATTGCTCATTACCGAGTATATTCTGAAATGCCCAAGTCACTACGTGATGAAATTGAACAGTATCCTTTTCATATCTCAATATGCTTTTTTAAATTTTTTACTTATTTAGTTTTTTCCTTAACTTCGTCGATAGATTTAAAAAATCATTGACTCTTTACTGTAAAAGTCGCGGAAAAGTACCAGTTTTCTTTGATCGTAATTTCAAAACTCCTCATTATCAGATGCAAGTAATTCCGATTCCATCTAAATTAACTGCAGCAGCGAGAGATTTGTTCATGGTAATATTTAATAATGGAAGTACTTATATTATAGTATGAGATGAAATAATTACTTTGAAATTGATTATCATTATTTCCAGGATCTGGCTGAAGAAAAAGGTCTTTCTTTAACGGAAGTGCCATCAACCGCCAAACTGGAAGATATTTCAACATCGGATAGTTCCTACTTTTACGTAGAAATAGGAGAATATAGGCTAATGCACAGTATCAAAAAATTCTTTCCCCTGCAATTCGCACGGTAATATAATTTCATCAGAATAAAAATCTCATAGATCGGTTTCGTGATTCAATTTTCAATTTTCTTAATTTCAGAGAAGTACTAGCGAATGAGAGATTATTGAATTTACAAGACCGAATCGAGTGGAGAAATTGTCCCACATCTAGAGAAGAAGAAGAAGATATTCTCAAAACATTCAGAAATGATTTTTCGAGTTACGATTTCACTGCGTAAAAACAAATCGCAGAATGTAATGTACAATTTTATAATGCATTTTTGACAATACATAACAACAAACACGGTCATCTTAAATAATTTACGATTAATCTATATTCAACTCAAACTATTGCATCTGGCCTGAAGTCTTCCAGTGGTAGGTCATCCGTGATTGTAAAATCTGTGTTGGTTTTACTTTTCACTCGATCTTCTACTTCTTTCAACCGCTTTATTGTGTCATAATGTTTCTCCTGACAATATATCCTGTGTCAGAAATTTATGCAAATCAGTAAAAACAAAGCGATGTAATAATTTCATTAAAAAGTTGATGTAATACACACATGTATGGAAAAGCGGTGACTATCAGAGCGCCAAAAGCGACATGGAGCGATCTCATACCATTACTTGTGAGCAAAAATGTGAGAAAAGAACCACCCGTGGCTGCTGACATGCCATACAGAAAACTGTCGCGGAAACATGGAATGCCGAACACATCATTACCAAAGAAATAGTATCCCTGAAGAATGTCAAAAAAATCAATACTCGCCTATTCAACAAAATGTAGGAATGATTTAGTAGTATGATTGTGTATTACTTACAGAGGATTTCTTTTCGATCGGATCGAGCATGATGAAGGTAAATTATTAATTGAACGTTGAAGGCGACGTTTTTTGGAAATTCATAAGTTGTTAATTATTATTTCATGAATTAAAATACAATCGTTAATCACGTTATTATAATTTCCAATTTCGTGAAATTTTTACAATTTGCCGTGCTCTTATCAATCAGTTTCTTCCTTATCAAAGAAGTAAGAAGGTGTTTATGCGCAAAGTCAGGCGCGCATGTGTCGAATAAGTTGCATAACTTTCATCACGAAGGCAAACGATTAGAATTAGAAATCGTCACACTTTTTCGATTTTTTTCCTAATTCAATAATTTTTACGAACATTGATGGCGCCGACGGTGAATTTTTTCATTCGTTCAACATTTTTTGGTTTACTGTCATCTGATCAGTACGACAAACCATCAGCACGCCAAATTATCAGCATTTTATTATTTTTATTTCACAAAATAAAAACTGCAAAACCAAAGTATAAGCACGCCAATCCGTCAGTACGCCATACCATCAGTACGTCAAACGGTCAGCATAGATGACAAGCGTCTATCCGTGTATCCGAAGCAAAGGGGCACCTTTTTTGTAAGGTTACAATGTTGCGTGCGTTGGTGTTTTTAAGCAAGAAGTCATGACCGTAACTTAAACTTTTGTAAAAACGTCGTAAAATCACTCAAAAGTGCCCTTTTTCCGATTTTAATTTTTTTTTAAATTTTTTTTTAAAGAAACGCGTGGGGTGCGCGCTCGGCTTCGCCTCGCGCGTGTCCGCATCTCCTACTTTTGCTACGCGAGTACTCCTCGTGAATCGGGCGCTTCGCGCCCTCGCGGCCCCTCAAGGGCCGCACTCGGAGCAAGAGCTCGCTTCGCTCACTCTGCACTTATTCGGTCGGGCGCTTCGCGCCCTCCCTCAATATTTACATATCAGCATTTAACCTAACCTTAACCTAACCTCTCTTTAATAATTACAAAATCATGCCGAATACGAATATGCTGCTTTCTACTTCAGTCAAAAATTCATTGCTGATAGTTTGGCGTACTGATGGTTTGACGTACTGACGAATTGGCGTGCTTATACTCTGGTTTTGCGCTTTTAAGGTTTTTTAATTTTGTAGAATAAAATGCTGATAGTTTGGCGTGCTGATGGTTTGTCATACTGATCAAATGGCGTCACCCCACATTTTTTGTTACCATTTTTAGGGGCTGATGCAGCACTAAACGCTGAATAGGAAAACAAAATTTAATTTACTAGAAACCACTATAAAAGGAATAGAAACAATTTGGTTGAATTTTTTCAATTCATTGAGCTTGCTTGTCATTGTGGTCCTATTGGTGGTATTGATTGTTGTTAATGAAGAATTTTGAAATTATTAAAATCAGAATGATCGTTTGATTCATCATTCGTTTCCGAAATCCAAAATGATATTGATATTACATAATTATTTAATATTTTACCTCGTTAGTCGTTGGTGCACGTTGGTGTGTTACGATCACGATTACGAATGAATTTATTAGTCATAATCATAATTCATAAGTGTGATAATTTCCGAAGTATGTTTAATCAAAATGAGGAAATCGTTTTCTTTTCTCAAAAAATGAAAAAAAAATTTTCGTAGAATCTATTTCTCATTTTCATTTTTACAGAAAAAAATTATGATGATTGATAATGAATAAAACAAAATAAATTGAGCTTCACTGACAGTCAGTGACACGTGATTTTATATTTTCTTCATTTATTATGTATGAAGTATGATCCATTTTATTTGTATATTTCCAATTTTCAATTATTCCAAACTTTCTCAATTTCGAATTTTTTTTTCTATCAAAGCTTCAATTTTAAAGACTTTAAAAAGCAATAAATCGATTCGATAGGTACTTCAGAAGTTCAGATATGAGTTGAATCTCTCAGTCAGAACTCACAACTCAAAGAGATACGAAAGTTGAAAATTCACAAGTGACGGAAAGCATCAAGCGTAGCGAAATTTCAAGCAGAAACTGACCAAAATTTTCCAAAGTCCAAACCAATGAAAAAATTCGTTCGAAAAAATTAATCAACCAATCACATTTTTTCTGAAACGTTTCTCTCCGCGCCATCACCAATCACATCACACATCACACTAAGGCTCTATATAAAGTGGGTGAGCGCATCGGCCATTTTGTTCCCTGAGTGATAACGGACTAGTAAGTATGCATACAATTTCTCACGTAAAAAATGCAATTTTCTCGATAGTTCGCGAGTCCGGGTGAACTTACGTGTAGTCTCAAATTAAAGACAATAAAATTTCCTATCGATCGATGTTAAATTTTGATCATTTCATGAAAAAATAACGACTTTATGAATACTTCAATTTTACTGATTTCTGCGTACTACGTACGTCGTCTTTAAACTAAAAATACTCGAAATTTTCAGTGGACGCATAGGTATTTTATTACAGTAAAATGTTCGTTATTTTATCCTCTTTAAAATGAGCTATTACCGAAAGCTCTACATGCAACCGTTCAAAAGTTTTCGAAGTTGAAAGTTGGGAAAACAAGCTGCGGATGGTTAGTACTGAACTTTGAACTAATATTACTCGAAATTTTCAGTGGACACGTAGGTATTTTAATACATCAAAATGTTTGTAATTGTATCCTTTTTAAAATGGTTGTTTACCGAAAGCTCTACCTTCAACCGTTCAAAAGTTTTTGAAGTTCAAAGTTGCGGAAAGTGGTCAAATTGTGTTATCACTGTTATCAGTCACTTAGTTTTGATCAGTATTTTACTTTCCGCAACTTTGATCTTCAAGATCTTTTGAACGATGAGAGGTAGAACTTTCGTTATAAGCTCATTTTAAAGACGATAAAATTACGAACATTTTGCTGTATTAAAATATCCATGTGTCCGTTGAAAATTTTGAGTAAAATTTGTTCAAAGTCAAATACTTACTGCCCGCAGCTGATTTTCGCAACTTTCAACTTCGAAAACTTTTGAACGGTTGCATGTAGAGCTTTCGGTAATAGCTCATTTTAAAGAGGATAAAATAACGAACATTTTACTGTAATAAAATACCTATGTGTCCACTGAAAATTTCGAGTATTTTTACTTTAAAGATGACGTACGTAGTATGCAAAAATCAGTAAAATAGAAATATTCATAAAATCGTTATTTTTACGCGAAATGATCAAAATTTAACATCAATCTATAGGGAATTTTATTGTCTTTAATTTAAGACTGCATAACAGTTCACCCAAACTCGCGAACAATTTAAAAAATTGCATTTTTTACATAAGAAATTGTATGCATAATTACTGGTTCGTTATCACTTCAGGGAACAAAATGGTGGATGCGCTCACCTGGTTTATATAGAGCCCTAATCACACACACTTAAGTAGTTCTTTAAATCGCCGACAGACATCTCTCGCTTGTAATTTTTTTTTTATCAAAAATTTCCTCTTGAATCAGAACATGTATTGATCCAACTTGAAACTTCCAAACAGTTCAAACGAAAACGCGATAGAAAATTCTTGTGCGTGAAATAAATTGTGAAAAATCCGCGTGTTTCCAATCATTTTAGTGTTAATTATCATCATTGTGCGTCGGTGTTTTTAAATACCTTTTCATTCATTGAACAAAACATTCGAAAGTTGACAATTTTGGTGCAGGTATCGTGATTTTTTTCTCATTTGCATCGAAGTGTTTATTATCACATAGTTCGTTGTAAATTAGTGACCATGACTTATATTCTTGTGTTGACTATTTCGTTCAGTTTAATAACCTAACTATTCTCTATTGTTGTAAGTATTCAATATTCAACTTCATCTTATATATATTATGTACTATTTGTCGGATATTTTATATTCAGTTCTATGATAACGTTCCACCCTCTACGAAAATGAAAATTTTTTAAGCTCCGAATTGTTTCGACTCTTCAAATGCGCTCATCAATCAATGGTCCTAGGACTGAATGTAGCACCTTAATTACATCAATGGAGTCGTATTGGAATTATAAAATCGATTACGACGTTCAGCGAAAGTACTCGTAGATGTTATCCAAATTCCAAGTTTGTTTTTTGGTGAATGTGCATTATCAATTCATAACGTACAGATAATACAGTTACATGCAGTCAGTTACTGCATTGATAAAGAAGAGAAATTTATGTTGAAATCCGGTCTCTTCATATTTACATAAGTCAAACAGTTCCAATGCTTGGTAGATTCGATGATTGGAAACCGGTGTGTGTTTTTCAAAAATAATTTTTACGATCATGTATTTCAGTGTGCATTAGTAGAATTCCCAATTTAAACGTGAACCGTACCACCGTTTTTCATATTAGTTTAATATCGAGTCGTCCGCATAATTGAGACGAAAAATATAGGTCATATTTGCATCTAAATTGTTGCACCAGTATACGCAATACGAATTTATTTTAATTATTAATAAAAAAAATACCGAAGAAGTCAGAATACCGTGAAGGACTCGACTCGGTGAAAAATCGGATCCGATATCGAATTTCTGTTCATAAAATAGGTTCACCTTTCGATGTAAATACGATTATTGTGTAGTATTTCAATAATTGTTATCAACGAAACGATGATTATTTTATTGAAGGAAATGAAATACGCTTCGTATTGGTACAGGGTGCACAGAAATATCGAGTACCCCAATGAAAGTTTTTTGGTAAAAACTTAGGTTGGCAATGTGAAATAGGAGCACGTGATTGGTAGATGCAGATGGATCGAATTTTAAATAGGTACCTACTTTGCGAAATAATTCCTTACGCTTCGAATAATCTGACACGATTTTCCAAAGTTACTTAATTAATACGTCAAAGAACATGATGTAGCCGGAAGCTTTATAATAAAAAGGAAAGCTGTCTGAGGATGTTACTTTTAGCATGTTTACAGAATATCTTGGGTGTTGATATTTTATCCTTGAAAAATTAAGAATTGTGTTGTGATGATTTTTTAGACACGGTTTTATTTTATTTTTATTACCTCTACCTACCTACTGCGGTTAGGATTTATATATGGATTTAAAGTATTCGATAGAATTGCATTTGGATATAATCCAACTACCAGTAATTGTTGGTATCCGATCAACTATAAATTATGTATCGACATGTCGTTATTCGACAACGATAACGCGATTGCATTAAGCTTCTCGGCTTCCTTGCTTGTAATTCGAGAATATTGCTGCATGCATGTAATAAATTACAAATACATGATCCTCTAGCTCCAACATACTCGTGGAGGCAATTTCTAATAAGCAGATATTTCTGCATGGTTGTTAAGAGTTGGAAAAACTAATCCCTATTCAACTTTTATTTTAATACTTCTAATCGAAAATTATTTCACTCATTTTCTGACGATCTTGGAGTTCAGTAAAAAAATACACTTTCCAAACTTCACGTATCGGACTGATAACAAACTTTCATGGGCCAAACGAAGATTTTCGAATGTATAATTAGAATAAGCATGCGGATAATATGTAGTTGTCCAGGTAATTCTCCAAATGCAAGTTATTTTTAAGCATACTCGTAGATATAAAAAGTGTCTATTTGCTAAACCAGTCTAGAAGAACCTGTTTTCCTGTTCATCGTGTAGTATTGCGAATTATTGAGAAACAGTTTCAAAATCTTCGAATGTACGTACAATCATGTATTTTTCGACCTATGAATCTTACTGTGGGCATGTTATCCGAAAAATACTGTATTTTTTTACCCTCGTTTAAGTAGGTACAAAAAATATGTAGTAATCGTGCCTCTACGTTCAATCTCGAATTTCTTCTGCAGAATGTTAATTACTTAAATGACGACGTTTGTTTTTGCTCATCTAGTTAAAATTGCGTTTCATGTTTTTAAAAAAAAATCACTAATTTACGAGAAGGAATTCAATAAGAATGCTGACGTGTACCTTAATGGTTTATGGCATTGGAGACGTGCGAATTTTTTTTGAAAGTACCTACTTCAATCCATCTAGAGTTGGTGTGCATAATTGCACTTGAATTCTTTAAATTTTTATGAGGAAATGGAGATCACTTTGTGAAAGAGTCATCGAACTGGTTCATTGTACTTTTAAGTTTAGCTGAGAATCTGGGAAGAGGAGAGGCAAGCGGTGAAGTAGATTGACAAGAAATCCGGCTTTCTAGCAAGATTGCTCCTTAGATCACTTTTTCCCCAATAAATTGCTCGGAAGTCTCCCTTTTATGCCAGAAATTGTCGTTAAA
This sequence comes from Planococcus citri, assembly GCF_950023065.1. Lineage (NCBI taxonomy): Eukaryota > Metazoa > Arthropoda > Insecta > Hemiptera > Pseudococcidae > Planococcus > Planococcus citri. The sequence continues at coordinate 58,214,144 of NC_088678.1, read as the reverse complement.
TAATCCTGATAAGTCACGTTTTTTCGCAAAAAATTGTAAAAAAAAAAAAAAATAGGAAAATCTCACCTTTTTCTACTAAAATTACTCGACAGTTTCGCTTTTTACCAAAAATTGACAAAAAGGATCTTTTTTCCTTATAGTTTTCAAAAGGGGTCGCTTTTCACTAAAATTGTCAGTTCAAAATTTTTTAAAAATTCTCGTTTTTGTCCTAATTGACAAAAATATTGTTTTTTTTTCAAAAATCTTTATTTTTTGCCAAAAAAATGCGAAAATATACTTATCTACTTATTATATCTAATAATATTGTTATTCACAAAACGTCCTGCTTTTCGCTAAAATTGTCAAAAATGTACAACAAATTTCGCTTTTTAGCAAATTGTCAAAATTTGTGGTTTTTTGTAAAAAAATGTTTAAAAAAATCCAACTTTTCTCCAACATTGTCCAAAAGTCTTATTTTTTTTGTCAAAATTGCCATAAAGCATTTTCTTTTGCAAAAATTGTCAAAATCACGTTTCTTTGTCAAGAATTAGCTTTTACTAGAAACGAAAAATTGTCATATAAACTCAAAAAATGAAAGAATTTCAACAATAAATAAATAAATAAATTTTGGCAACCTTTTTAAAAAGTTTTGATTTTTTTTTTTGGTAAAAATCATCCAAATACAAAATTTACCAAGGTTGCCACATTGGAAATTTTGAATTAAGGAACATTATTACTTGAAGAGCCCAAAAAAAGTGATCAAATTTTTTATTTCTATAAGCTTATATTTCGAAAAATATTTTTTTAAACTACAAAAAAGTAATTCAGTTACAACTTCTATTTTTTTCTCAACACACAGGGTCCTGGCAGGGGTGAGGGGGTTATGAAAATTAGGTACTTGCAACTTCACTTTGGGAAAAAAAACTGGAAGTTGACATTTCGATGTGGCAAATTTTCAGATGCATATTAAGTATGTACATATTATCGCCTTCGTTTACTTGTCTACTTGAATGTCTTCCATTTTAATGAGTTATTCCGGTTCTTCGGGTTCGTAGAGAAAAAAATCAATGAGTAGGTAGCTATCTAGTCCTACCTTTACTCGACCCCTTGAAACATATTTCCTTCTAAATTGCTGCTTTTTCTTCCAAAAATGAGGAAAAAAATCGTTTCTATATCCTTTTACAGTAAATTAAAAAAATTATAAATTGAAATTAGGTATGTGTATTTTCTTACAAATGTGAAATGAGAAATGATTTTTAATCGTATCGTAATTGATCTCATCTATAGCAAGCTATACCTATGCCTACTCAACTTGTATAAATTCTTTTCATTTTATGTTTTTACCTACACGTTGGTTGTACGGTTATAATATGTAAATAACTTAGTTTACGTAATACACACTCGTAATCTCATCATTACACCTCTGTCGCTAGATGCAAAATGTACGTCATTATGAGCGACCTAATGTCGGGTCAAACACGTACATAATGAGCGTATTATATCCCTAGTGTTATGTGGCAACGCCGCGAAACTCGCCATTACGTACGTGTTACGTTTGGACATAATTTAACAAATTTAACCGGTGAAGTTTGGTCACTCATAGACGCACATTTTTTGCATCTAAACAACAGAAGTGTAAAATGGTGAGGTTACGAGTGTTTATTATGTAAAGCACCTTACACTACACGATTAATAAAGTGTGTAATTATGAACTCGTGCAAAGTTACAGCGCTCGTCTTCGACTCGCGCAGTAACTTCGCACTCGTTCATAATCACCCACTTTATTCATCTAGTAATGTAATGTACTATTTCGAATGAAAAGCGAGGACATTCAAATCGGAATTCCTAATGAAATTTTTGCATTTGCATTAAATTAGGAACGTTTTTTTATTGATTTTTTTCTATATTTTTTTAAAGCGTATATCGATTGAGGGCAAATTTCGTTATCAATTCGACTCATAAATTACAGCTGAAGTGCTCGTTATACCGAATAACAAATATTGACGTATTTCTAATTAGTAAAATTTATAAATTTGTATTCAACGAGCGTTCATTTGAATCACGTTCAATATTATTGGAGAATTTTTTTTTAATTACTTAAGGGAAAATAGTACCTTACTTGAGTATGAGAATTTTAATTTTAATAGGCTATAATTTCTTATGTTCGGTCGTTATCTTTTTATAGACCGAATAGTCACGGTGAAACTCCAGTTACCGAAGAGCTGAATGGATGCAATGGATGATGCCGAAAGTAAATTACAATGTTTGTGGAATAAATTCTTGTCTACCGAAAATGATTTCAACGAGGTAAATATTTGTACCATTTTGTGTAATATACCTACCTACGCATAATGTTATTGCAATGATCGAAACCTTATTAAAATTTCGTTTTCATTACCGATATTTATTTATTTTCTTCATTTTGTTGCAGAAAAAGACCTGGTTGGATTATTTCTTGGTTCATCTTCTTCTCGAGTTTCAAACGAATAAAAATATCATCAATAAATTACAATACGAGTAAGCGAATATGTCTCCTAATTAGGTGACAAATTTTCACTACGTCATATTAGATATAGGTATTACTATTACGTTTCTAAATTTACGAGAAAATGATCAATATCCGAATCGAATACATTTTGAATTAGTTACTTTAATTTTCCCAATTATTCTCGTTGTTATCAATTGATTACTTATTATTGGGTTTTACACATGTTACGTAATTGATAACGATTCGTAAAGGTAAATTTACGTTACCTGTGTTGAATATGCGTAACCGGATAGGTACCGTACGTAGAAAGAGAGAGAGAGACTAGAGAGAAAAATAGTTACGGTTTTGTATCAAATTGCCCGATATTGTGTCGACTTCATGACGATAAACCACATCCAGAGATAATAATTTCAGCAAACACGATATTCAAAAAACGTTGGAGTTTTTGCGGTTTTGATTTATTATATGACGTTCAAGGATTTTATGAAATAAAATCTTACGGATAGATGAAATGTTCGTAACCACTTGCCAGTTAATGAGAGAATTTCTTATGATGCTCATTGCCTACTGTAAGCAGTCTTTAGGACAATTCTCATTTGATCTCAAGCCATTTTTTTCAAGTTCCCAACTTAACTTTCGATTTCGAAACGATTATCAAACTTAACTTAGCTAAAGATGCTGGACACGAACAAGCATATCTAATTAGGTACCTATCGGAAAATCTCATTACCGAATACCTAACCAATGAAATTTCTTGATATCCATTTTTTGATTTTTACATATTTTCAAGTCATTTCATTCGCATCTTGGTCAATACATTAATAACCAATTAGATTATTTGAAATTTATAATTTCATCTTCGAGCTATTTCAATGGTTATTAATAGGTAGCATTATAGTGTTTTTTTGTTTGTTTTCGTAAAATCTTGTTGATCTTACTCGTCGCTAGCCTAGCTTTGTAATCGAAGCTTTCTTGAAAGTGAAATCTATATCCTTCGTGTTTATTATTGACTCGGCATTATTTCGTAGTCTTCTAATTAAATTATAATTGCTTCTTGTTTGTTTCAGCGTTTCTGATGTATTAGCTCGTGAATTTATCTCAGAAGTTCATCAGGCTTGTTCAGAATCAAATGAAACCGATGAATTGGCTCCTCTTCGTAAATATTTTTTAGAAGAAAGAGGTTGGAGATGTCTGTCTGTTCTACAGTTATTTCGCAATTCGGTTAGTATCAATAAACATGAAACAAATGATTCATTATTATTAACTTCGATGAAAGTACATAAATTATTTACTGGTAAATAAATTGAGGTATTATGTTGCTCATAATTTCTACTCGTACATAAATTAACGAATTCATCGTTATTATACCTATCTTTAAATTGTTGCTCGAATTCAAAATAGCAAAGATAGGTGTGTTAGCTTGGCTTTACTATTTGTAGTAAATTGTACGAGTAAATCCAAAGATAACAATGTGTGTTTATTATCTATCAGCTGTATACTTTCCGGTTATATTTGTATGTATTGTTTCATTTCATGAATCACGCATGTGTAATTGTTGATGTTGATTATTATGGTAATTTAAATCAACGTAATTTCTAATCATCAAGAATCAATACCCTTAATGTTGGCGAAATTACTGATAGAAAAGTCGAGTTAAGAAAATTGCAATTATTTTAAATTTCACCTTCAAAATGTGGAATAGTTCGAATGCACTTCGTTCCCTGGTCCCTGGTGTACGATGTAGCTGTAGATAGTACTAAATGGTAGATATAGGTACTTATTGAATGTTGTGAAGAAGATCAAAGGTTGATAATATGAAAACTATTCGGTAATCTTCCGAAATAATCCGATGAAATTAGGTAATTATTGACACCGTAATTAAAACGCTTCTTTCGATGCGTAAAATTAGCTATTTTCAAAAATTTTATTAGGTTTCTTGGTAAAGATAGTAAAGAGGTTCGTTGTGAGCTATGATAAGATGATTCCACTAATTGAGCAGAATTAACGAAGGCTCTATGGGAAGAATAGTTTCGTTAATTGATGTTTTTTTAAATTGATAAAATATCGAGAACATCAATCGATATTACTATGTAAGGTATTTAGGTAAGTCTTCAGGCTATCTCAATAAGCTCTCATATGCCGTGTGTTTTAAAATCAAGCTCGCCGTCATTTATTTTTTTTCATTCTTGAATGGAGGTCTCAAAGGTGTTTGTTATATTTATTACTTTGAAAATTGTATTTTAACTTGATTTGTAATCGATGTTTAACGTTTCTGTTTTAGAAAATACGAACGGCGTTCGAATTGTCGAATTTGCTGATGTCGTTGTACGCGGTTGTTGAATACGAAGACTGTCTAGGTTGTGAAAAAACCAATGCTTATTTGTTGGATAACGAACAAAGAAATATCGACGATGTTGTGCAAGATAAATTGAACACTATTAAACGCAAGACGAAAAATTTTCTCCATAAATCTAGTCAGAAGAAGAATTTCAATTTATCCAAGTAATTATTATCATTACATTTTTCTTGTTCACATTTCGCCGTTTTTCGTTCCGTTAGTTCGTTGCGACGTTTACATCGTATCGATATCGTTTGATCATTTTATTCCATTGATTCGATTATGCTCGTATCTAAATTGTATCTAGTTAATTATCATGTTACAAAGTATCGTTGGTGAATAAAATGATGAGTTTCATTAACATCACCACCCTATTGAAATTGATAACGATAAGACACGTTTACCATTTAGCTCATAATGTATTTTTAAACCGGTGATCAATGGGTATTACGTGACTGTAGGTATCTTTTCAAAGATGGTGCGAAATTTTACGCAATGGTGTCTTATCTCAAATTTGTATTCGCGTATTTGCATATTTTTCTTATCATAACGCAATTTTTATTTTTTTGTTGCGCCATGTTGTAAAATGATAATCTAGACGATTAATTTGTATTTTGCGCGAAATTTCGTTTTGAAAAGATAACGCCGCGCTGTAATGTCGGTTTCAAATTTTCATAATTTGTATTAAAGTATGTTCCAAAAAAAAAGTCTCGAATGTTGAAATAATAATCGGTTGAATTAATTTTACCTTACCTACCAACTTATCATAACCAGACTGTTGAAAAACACAGTTTTATTTTATAAACTGCATTTTCGCATTATACGTACTTACGTTATCGTAAATTTTTAATTTTGCAGATATGAAAAACGTTTAGCTCTTGAACACGAGCTCGATTACAAAAACACGTTACGAATAAAATCATTGGATTCCGATTCGTTAGACCAAGATGTCGCTTACACGCCGAAACTTTTCTTATCACCGTTGGAAAACACTCAAACATCGGCTTTTTTATTCGCCAAACATAACAGAGATACCAGTTCCTCGACCGATTCGGTATTCCATGCGAAATCGGAGGATTCGATAAAATTAGAACATTTTCAAAACGAAGCCGTACGTCAGCTCTTCGACAGACGTATCAATTGCTTGGAATTTCGATCGTTGATTCTAAGCTCGCTACAACGCCTCTGCGAAGGCGACAATTTCAACGTCGACGAATACGAAGAAATCATCAGCTCGGTGATTAAATTCACCTTGGAGAATTTATGCGTCGTACAGTACCGATTCTATAAACAAGATCACGCGTCTATTGAAATCCTGCGGTCTCAGTTAGCCTATTTATTAATCATTTGCGCCAACGGTACGAAAAAATGTAAGAAGATTATCGATTCGCTGTCTCAAAACGGCGTCGTACAGATATTCTTGCAGCTTTTACAAGAAGTATGCAATTCGGTTAATAAATGCGAAGATAGCGTAGCTGTGCAACGTAATTTGGATTTCTTGTACAGCTTACTCTACAGCATCGTTAATTTGTTCTTCCAAATACTCAGGCAAGAAAACATTACCAAGAATTTGTGCACTTTTAATAAACTTTATAGACAGTTTATCGGATGCTCCGGCGGTCGATTAATCGAGAACATCATCAAGACATTTTTAACGCCGAGACCTTACGTCGACCGTAGCGTTTGCATTAAACGCGTTAAAATCATCGTTACGTTTTTCGGTCTATTGATCGTTCGTTTCAAGAAACTACGTCGCAAAGTGAACCGATTCGAAGAACGTCGAAATAGCCGTTGCGATGGCAGAGAAAATTCTATCGATTTGAATATGTACAATCATCACGATAACCTGTTCGGTAAAGCGTACAAAGCATTGATACTGTCGCCAGCGGCGTTACACGAAAATTGCTGCATTACTTCTACTTTCGTCGTTTTGCTGAAAATTGTCTTAGAAGATGCGGACGAAGAATTGACCAGCAGCGTGCTGCGTATATTGCTGTATTGCGGATGTTGCTGTTGCGTTCCAGTGCATTGGTTTTTACCCAAGTTACTCAAATCGTTGATTAATCGGAAACCGGCGACGAGAAATTTAATATTGCTATTTTTCGAACGTAAATTTTACGCCGATGTTGGCATGTGCGAATACGACGATTGTCCGCTGTGCAAAGTTGACGAAAAAACATCGACGACCGACAGATGGAAATATTTGGAAGAGTATAAAGCTTTATTAGTGAATGACGATTCGAAAATTGTACGCATGGTCGGTGGTCATTTGCTGAAAATATTCGGTAATTTTCACTGCGATATTCGACGATATTTCATATGCAACGTAATCGGATCTTTATTTCGATTCGCCGAAAAGGAATATTCGCGGGATAAATCCGCTTACAAAGATGCCATCTTGGTTTGTCTGTCGTTGTTCGGCGATGCCAACGTGTATCGCGATTTTTCCACCGAAATCGACGACCTGTTGCAGATGAAAGATGTACGTAATCTACTTCAAGATGGCAATTTCACCGATTTATGCAGTCGGATTCTAGAAACTCGTATCATGTGTAAATTATCCCAACTGGAAGCCGCACCCGATTCTTTTACACCGGTTTTACTCGAAACATGTACCACCGAATTGACTGTGCTGATGAAAACCTTCGACGATTATTACGACGAAGTTACGAAAACCGTGAGCGATGAAAATCCAGCCAACGGTGCCCCACCGAAAGACTGTAGAGAACTGTTACATAAATTGAGAGCTGTCACGTGCACGTTGGAACGTTTGATAGTTCGCAGCTCGATCATAAAGTTATATTTTAGATTCGGCCCTGCCAAAGAGAAATTTCAAAATGTTCTGTTCCTAATTTTGAAAACGTTATCCAATGAAGAACCCGTGCTAAGCGGTAATTCGAAAAATAAAGATATATCGGTCGACGACGTTCGTCTCAAGCTGACGCAACCTTTACTCGTGATCTGTTTGTGTTTATTCGATGACACAAGCATCATCGAAAGCCGCGTCAAGGAGTTACTAAACGACGCGCTGAAAGCTGGCAAAATATCCATCAAGCAAGTTTGCGACTCGTTGTTATCCCTCGAAAGAATGGAGAATTTCCACAAAGAAGAGTGGAACTGCCCGACTACGGCTTCTATATTCGAAAACGACGTGAATTACGATAACGACGGTTACGAAGCCGACGACGAAGTGATATCTTGGTCCAATGTAGAAAACGCATTCTCGGAAGTATCCGAAGAAGACGGAGACGGATTAGTTTCGTTGTTGGATAATTGCTCGAAATCTTCCTTGCTTTATCCTACCATTTGTACGATCGCAGTGGACCTGATTAACGCTTTGAAAGTCGATCAGTGTACCGAAGAGACTCTGTACTGTTTACATCATATCACGGTGGTTTGTAAGAAAAACCCGGATATTTGTTTGGAACTCACGAAACACGGCGTCGCTTCGAAACTTCTGGATAAACTACAAGAGAGTTTGGCTGAAGAGCTCTTGACCCCGGAAGAGACCGATGTGCAGTACGCTATTACGCAATTCCTCGCCGTCTTGTTTTATTACAGAGTCGAACGTCACGAATTGGCGAAATTTTTCGATTTCTTGCGAATCACTCGTGCTCCATTCGATCATCTGTTGAACGCTTTGCTGTCAGTGGTGAATAAAACTTCTTCCGAGGCTCAACCGTCATATTATTTATCCTTCCCTGTAACGCCGATGGATCAAACTTTAGAATCTGACGACCCAGCCGAAGCTTTAGCTCTGTCTATGCGCGAAATACAAAAACACGCTTCGGTCGCTTCACCTTGGGTAGTCTGCGGATTGACTCTACCGTTGAACACGAACCTAGATTGGTGCATTTGGTTGACCGGATTCTCGACTTCGTTTTGGTTGAAATATACTCCGGCTTCGGGAGAATTTCGTAAATACGTCGATCGTAACGACGAAACGAAGTATCGAACTTATCGTAAAGAACACGAGGACGGTAATAACGACGGAATGATCCATATCATATCGGTTGGATACGATACCCTGTTATTGGAAACGTGGGTCGATGAGAGCACTTGCTGTTTCGTAGTTCGATTAGCTCGACCGGAAGGTAACACGTTCGAAATATTGTCGCAGGCAACGTTTCAAAAACCCCTAGACGACGGCAACTGGCATCACGTTGTGTTAAATGTCAAAGACACGATGAAACAGCAAAAAATCGCTCTGGAAATATCTCTTACGATCGACGGTCTGTACGAAGAAACTCGTTATTTGATATTTTTGGGTATTTTTATGCGTAAAGTTCGACCAGCTTGTATAATGGTCGGCGACACGCGAACGTCGTTGAAAAGTCGTTACACGATCGGTAATTTCATGATGTTCAGAGCGGCTATTTTGTCGAAAGAATGCTGCTTAACGATCCGAGCCTTCGGACCGGATACAGAAAACGTTATTACATGTTCGGCGAACGCTTCGAAACCAAATTTCGTCGACTTAATGTGTAGCGCGAGCTACGCCCTTCCTGCGGATTTCAGCGTCGCCAGATTAATCAAACAGTACGACGAGAACATGAAACAAATGCAAGACAACGTTTTGATCACATTCAGTCCGAGAAATCCGGAATATTTTCATTATTATACGCAGAACGACGTCAACAACACCGTATCCGTGTCCATGTTCCCTCCAGCTACTCCGACGCTCTTCAAAAAAACCAAATATAATTTTAGAATAAATCAAAGAGTCAGTCGACCTATGAAAACCGTCATTTTGGCTTCAATGGCGGCCGAACAACGTAAAACATTTTCCGCTTGCATTCACGAACTCGGCGGATTCCCGTTCTTGGCTTACTTGTTCGCTAAACTAGTCCAGTCGTGTCAACTCGAAAGAACTCAAGGCGATGCTCTGAAACTAGTCATTAAATCGTGTTTCTCCGACGTACGACTGTGTTCGCAATTCCATTCCTATAGCGGATATATCGTTCTGGGCAAGGTACTCACATCATCAAATTTCAAACTGGGTCGTCGAGCCTTTGCCGAGTTGACTAACGCCATGTGTAGCCAAAAGAACTACTTCATCGGTGAGCTGGAAGAGCTGCATTTGAAAACCGACGCGTATATTTGCAATCCGGACATCATAACGAATTTATTACTTCCGTTATGGCAACAATGGGAAAAAGCCGACCCTAATTTAATGATCACGTTGTTCAGAGGGCTGCATTCGTTAATCCTCGGTACGAATTTATACAAGCAACTAAACATGGAACAGCTGATATCGGTTAATATAATAGAAAAAACCTTGGACATGTGTAAAGAGAAATTTGTCTTGGAGGAGAAATCAGAAAACGTGAATCGAGACCTTTGCGCGGCCATTTTAGGTTTCATTAAAACCATGATAGGCTCTCCTCCGTCATCCGACCACGTAAAATCCATCATCGATTACCTTTTCGTCGTCCATCCGACATCTCATTCGTTCTGCACACATTCGGCGAGCGGTTTCTACTTCTTATTCAGTTCCTTATCGCAAGGTAAATTCAAAAGATCCACCGAATCGAATGGAATATCGGAAGAACACGAAGTAGCCCATGACGAAGACGACGACGAATCCGTCTACAGGTCATCGATTAGCACCAAAGAAACGCGTAACGGTAGACGAAACGACAACCATGTTCCGTACAGTCGCAGTCTTAGTAAATCGTTGGTGGATTTGCAAGAAAAAAGACAAATGATTAACGATTTTTTGAAAGGTACCGCTGCCGTCCATGCGCCCAAATCCGAAGACGAAGATAAAGTCACCGATTCCGGTATCGTCGGAAGTAACGGCGCCACCAACGAACCGTCAACTGAGCTTTGTAGTTTTGGCTCGTTACCACAGTTGACCGAAACCGATAGCGAATACGGCGTTTCGTATTTCGTACCTGAAATGAAGAACTCGGCAACGCAGAGATGTTCGACTCATTTCTACAAGTACATCAGTCCTACGCTGACTGGACGTTGTAATACCAACTTTTTCGCCAATCAGATCGACGCGAATTATAAAGACGAGTGTAATCAGTACATTATATCGACTGGTTTATTGAATTTAATACACGATACGATACTCGTACTGCCAGATAGTCTGATTGGTAATATTTTCAAAAACATCATCGATTACAAGTTGTTCCTCATCATGGCCAATCATCCGAACGTTACCGTACGTAACGCTGTAGTAAAAACGTTGCTGGCTTGGCTAGTCCGCTGCGACGAAGAAGAAACCGTCAAATTCGTCATGCAAATGAAAGGTTTCTATCATTTGGCTAATCAGCTATCGATGTATTCGGCCAACGAAGAACTGGTCAACAGCTGTATCTCGTTGATGGCTCGTTGCCATTGGGATGCCTTGGATCAAGTCGACGAAATGGAAGATTTAACGTTACCTTCGTTACATTTCTCAGCGCTACCGCCTCTTTTGGCTATTTTTCCGGGAACGTTGCACGACGTGAATTTGGCCTTGAGCGTAGTTCGGTTTTTCCGATTGTTAATCAACAAAGTTCCTCAAGCTTTGAAAAAACTCATCGAAAATGGTATAGTGGAAAGTCTAGTCAAAACCATTCTATTGCTTATACACTCGGATGGAAGTAACGGCAGTATCGAAGGAAATAGCGTATTGCTGAGCGATATCATCGACCTGTTTAGCTTGATCATGAGTACCTGTGTACAAACACCGGGCGTATTGTATTTACAAGTACGTATCGCTCGAATAAAAAAACTTATTATTTTGAAGTGGATTCGATTCGAGTGTCGTCTAATCGTTATTTGTTTATTTGCGCAGATTTTAAACGAAATAGTCTACAAATGTAGATACCTCGAAGTTACGGAAGAAGCTGTTTGTGGAATGGAAGAAGAATGCGTGCAAATTATTCACAACTTGCATTGCAGCGTTTTGAAGGCCGGATTGGATACCATATTGCAGTTGATCGATATTTATCATTCTCAGGATTTCATGAAAGGTCGCAGATCTCCTTCGTTTTTAACCTCCAGTAAGTTTTCGCATATTCCTATTTATTTCAACTGTGGTTATTATTTTTCTTGTCATTTTTCTCAATGGAATTGAATTTTTTTCAAATAAAAGGTTCCCAAAAAAGAAGTCGAAAATTTTTGGCTCATGCGTGTATAAGTTGTCCAGATATTCGAGTGAAGAATGATTATTTTTGGCTGTGTAAACAGTGTAAACCTTCTGCATGGAGCATGTTTTAACGAGTTTTTGATGTTTTGAAACCGGTTCAGGGAGTTTTTAATGACGTGTGTTGCTTTTTTAAATGTTTGAGAAGCTAATTTTAACCGCGCTTAAAAGTCTCTTTTGATCTTCAATTTTTTCCATTTCTCACGCCGATTCAAAAACACGTCTTAAAACCCACGTAACTTAAATTTTTGTTAACTTAAGTTCATTTTTGAATTTTTGAAAATTTTTGAAAAATTTTAAAAATTTTAAAAACCGTTTTTCTGGTGATTTTTTGATTTTTTAACGCTCTCTGAGTCAGGGAATTGTCTGATGCTTATATTAATTTTTCTAAAATGGCTTCGTGACTTTATTTTTTACCAGTTTGCTGTTTTTTGAATTCAATTAACCTAACATTAAAATATTTCTTTTCAATTTTTTCTTTAAAAAATAAAAATAATAATATTGATCTTAATTTTCTATTCCAGTGACCGGATCCATGTCTGCTAGTTTGTCGAGCATTCCAAGTAGTATCATGTCATTCGCATCTTCAGCAGCGAATAAGAAGCATCTCCCTCGAAGCGAACTAATCGACCGATATAAATTACTAATAAACCGAGCAACGGAATATTTACAATTCTCCTGTTAGTAAACTCGCCATTATTCATCTTCTTCAAACTATGAATAGATCGTGCGTTAATTGATAAATTACTCTATTTACAGCTTCTTCAGTGGTTACCGATAAAGATGTAAAATTTGCGTGCCATTTATTCGCTACTTTAATTAACGGCGTTTCAAATATCGTTCAAAACAAACCCTATATTAGAATCGGATCTCCTTGGAGTTCAGTGTTCTGGTCGGCCAGAGAAACATTGAGGTAATTGAAGAAACTAAAAACAATGATTGAACCGTCATTAGCTCATTCATTAATGAAATATGATTTTTGTTTTTTTTTTCAGAAACCAAGCTTCGAATTTATTAATTTGGATGTTAGCTCCTGTGCGACCAGTTCATTTGCGAATGTACGTTATTGAAGTGTTACTAAATGAACCGAAAGCCAAAGATATTATATCTACTTTAGTATTTACCAACGTTGAGGTACCTTTTTATAATTTTTTCTTCTCAGCATCATACGTTTGAACGATTTTTTACCCTTTTCATTGGTAATATTTCAGACTGAACAAAGATTTACCGTATTTTTATGGCACCTGATGTACTCGAAAAGTTGCGATTTATCCGAAACAGACGCCGAACTCTGCGAAGATTTTAAAAACTGCCTACAAGAATGGGAAATAATATCGCCTCAAGCTATAGGCACAGCCGACGACAGATGGCAATTCGAAGTATCGGCCGCAATGAGAGAATTATCAGTCGTATATTGGGGATTAGAAAAAGGCCAACAGGATGCAGTTTACAAGTATTTATCGCCTTTTTATCATCACTCAGCGTTTATTCTCGAAATAAGTCTCTTTTTGTAAATTCACGCTTGGGTTTCGTTTCAGATGCGTGTACAAGTGGGAATCTTTATCGAAAAAAATATCGGAAACTGCTATCTCGATATCGGCTGCTGTCTCCGAACGTCAAGGAAAAGAAAGGAAAAAATTATTGAACGGTATGCGCGATAAATATCGACTTCACGTCGAAGCCAGAACCAAATGGAGACAAATAGTTCAGCAGATGACTCACGAACGTGCTCCTTGGTTCGATCCTGATTCGTATCCCGAGTAAGTTTCGCTTCGTGTGATAAAAAGCTTCGTTATCAGCGAACGAATTTAGGTTATTTATATCGAGGTGTGATTTGCATAGTTGCTGGGAGCTTGACCCAACCGAAGGTCCGGCCAGAGTTCGCAAAAGGTTAAGAAGATGTAGATTAAACATCGATAAGAAGTATTTCAAATCGGAATATACGAGTAAAATAAGTACGTATTTATTTTATTTTATTAATAAAAGTAAATATTTTCGATAAAAACCGGCACTATAAGATCGATGCATTTTTTTATTTCATTTTATAGAAGATAATTACACGACGCCGCTATCTTATCTGTTCGAGAACAACGACATACAATCTATGTATACGGTCGCCCTTGATAGCCTGTCTATGGACGACACCATTACTCATATGTGCTACGCTACCAACGTTCAGCCAAGCTGCGAATTCGACGGTGAACTGCTGATCGGCGCCAAAAATTTATATTTTATCGCTACGCATATCAGCGAAAAAAACGTAATTTGTCGGATCGTAGATAAAATTTGCCGTTTACAATTTTTTCAACCTCACGTACCTATTACGTTTTTTTGCACAGGTCACCGTCACAGAAACTGATCAATTTTCGTTTATCGTTAAATTCGAAGAAATTAAAGAAATTCATAACAGAAGATTCCAATTGAAAGAAAGAGCCATTGAAATATTCCTATTGAACGGCAAAACGTATCTAATTGCGTTTAATTCTCAAATTGTAAGTGTTCATACTTCATACATAGTACAAGGTGTTAGATGTAATGTCGTAATTTTTTTTCCTACATTGATTTAATTTATCGGCCGCTTTATTGGGGTCAAAGAAGTTTTATTACACGTTGATCACGACTAATTGCGGATTAATCGTATCGATGATACGAAGTCGAGAAAACAGGCTGATGAAAGGACGTCTACTCTTCATTCAGCTGTAATAAATTAATGAGGGTACTCTTTCAGTTACGTATTTTTCAAACGAGAACATATAGTTGTGAAAAAAACACCTCGAACGTGACGCTAATAGCAGGAAGTACCGTGAGACTGAGAGATCGTTAGTACTGTTTCTAAGAAATGGTTATTCGTTATCGGTAATCCCATTTATGCAATGTTACATGCCGTTAATTATGAATGGTCTATTTAACACCGCAATTTTAATGATTCTATTTGGTTATTTTCCGTTAATTTTCGACGTTAAGGCTTCATTTTTAATTTTAAAAAAGTTGAAATATTTTATTGCCTGTTGGTCGTAAAATAAAAAAAGTTTATCGACCTGTAATCGAGAATTTTCTCTAGTACCAGGTTAATTATGACGAAATATCCTAAATTATAATTTCTTTTTCAGGAAAGAGACAACTTCATCAGTGCTCTCGGCGAATGCTCGTTACCGAACCGAATCGTCAGCGATATGCTTCTCAGCGACGCTGTCGATAAATGGAAAGAAGGTCACATCTTGAATTGGGAATATCTAAAGACTCTGAACAAAATGGCCGGCAGATCGTATAACGATTTAATGCAGTATCCCATCATGCCATTTATTCTGGCCGATTATAAAAGCGAATCGATTAACATCAGAGATCCCAAGATTTATAGGTTGGTTATTTTTTAAATACAGGTAGCCTTTATTTTGCGTAAACAATGGAAATTTCCCTTCGTTTATTAATGCATACGTTAATTTACTTTTTCCGACAGAAATTTAAGTAAACCGATGGCAGTTCAGGATAAAAAGAAAGAAATATATTTCGTTAATCATTACAACGTGAGTATTTTGAATAATTTATTGTCGCGTGTGAAGGGTGATGATTTGTGATTGGCAACTAATTCGGTATAATTAACATGTTGAAATTTATTGTTGACGATAGTGAGCTCGAAATTAACGTTTTCGTGCACGTTATCCTTATTATTAACTTTTGTATTTCTTTTGATTTCGTTCTTTTTCGTTTCAAAATTATTTCCCTATTTGTTTAGCATTTTAATTGAAATATCATGAACTACCTTGAAAATTTTCCACGCAACCCAAATAACAAAAACAAACTCTTTATGTCTGAGATTTTCTCCTTCAATAATCAAAAATCCCTGCAAAAATTAGAATACACTACTCATGCTACTCCAAACGTAAAAGTGTGGGGCCTTGAATTTTAATAATCATCTAGACGATTCTGATTGGTCGTTCAGCAGCCAGGCAATCGAATATCAATATGTATCCTCAAATTTGCGAAAAAATGAAAGAAAAAGGGCGTTTGATTTGCGGGGCACCCTGTAAATGTACATACATGTCCTATTCTGAATTTCAGCTTCCTGGATCAATTTGACGGAGAGGGGGAGGAGGATATCACCAAACTTTTCGAGGCTGGAAAAAAATTCGAAAAAATGAATTTTTTCTTTCAAGTCCAAATTTGATATAATAGGCTGATTTTTGGACTGATTATGTACCTATCTTTTGATTTTCTATTTTTGACCATTTTCAGCCCCCCCCACCATCTTATAAAAATTTGAGCTTATGCGAGGTTTGGATCAAGTTTGGTCCCCACTCTAACCCCTTAACATCGAAAACTGATTTTTTCACGATTCTCCCATCCAAATTTTGGAAACCCTTGGCCCCATTTTCGAGTAACTGGTTTGGCTGAAATTCATGTGTAGACAAATATTAACTCACAATACATCCCAATATTGCAGTTTCAGCAAAATTGGAAATCTTTGAGTTTTCCCTATACTCATTTTGATCAATTGCGATTATTCTCCCAATTTTAAAAAAATGTACAAACTTTATTCAAGTTGGTCGGGAAAAACGAAAAATTTCTAATCTCACTGAAATTGCACTATTCCATGTATTTTGAGACTGTGTTTGTTTAAACATGAATTTTGGTCATGTAGATCACTCTAAAGTTGGGCCAGTGGTTCCCAAAATGGCGCAATTCAATTTTTGTATTTAAAAATATGACACAGAAAAAATTTACGAATTTGATCCAAATCTAGATTGATGGTGTAGCCAATTGGACACCTTTTATAATGTGAAAAAATCAATAACGTCCGATTCGCCCTTCTCAACATGATATTCTTCTTTCCAGATACTTATATCATCAACTTTTATCATTTTTCGAAGGTTTTTTATGCAACTGTTATAACTAAGGTTTCACGATGTATTTTAATATTTCAGTATTTGAAAAATGAAGGCACGACGAATCAAAATATAACTTCGTTCAAGCAGCAACCCTATCATTATGCCTCGCATTATAGTAATTCTGGAACAGTATTGCACTTTTTATTAAGACTACCTCCGTATACTCAGATCTTCTTGCAGTACCAGGTAAATTCCCAAGATATTTCTCTGATAAATATTTCATATTCAATAATGAAAGACGATTAGGTACTAAAGATTCATCTTTTTTTCTTTTTTAGGATAACAATTTCGATTTACCAGACAGAACATTCCATTCATTAGAAACCACTTGGCGATTAACGTCTTCCGAATCGACTACAGACGTCAAAGAACTAATTCCAGAATTTTTCTATCTACCAGAATTTCTATTAAACCTCGAAGGTTTTAATTTCGGAGTACGTCAAAATGGCGAAATGGTGGATAACGTCAAGTTACCATCTTGGGCTAAAGGAGACGCTCGATTATTCGTTCTCGTGCATAGGTTTGTAAATCATCGTCATATAGCCGAAGGGAAAAGTTTTACAAAAAACGTAAAGAATTGTTGAAATTTCAGGCAAATTTTAGAATCCGAATTCGTTCGTGAAAATTTACCTCACTGGATTGATCTCGTATTCGGTTACAAACAAACTGGCAAAGAGGCTGTAGATGCTATCAATGTCTTTCACCCAGCCACTTATTACGGTTTCGATTCCGATTCGATTCCGGATTCTTTAGAAAAAGCAGCTTGGGAAACAATGGTGAAGACGTACGGACAAACTCCTCGACAACTTTTCCGTACATCTCATCCAATGGTTGTGCAGACTTTATTACGCGATGGTGACGACGATGTTCCAGTTGTGAAAGGTGATTTAATTGATGGTTTTTAAATTATGGTAGTATTTGAGATGAAATTTTACGGATTTTTTTTTTATCAAATAGGTGTTAGAGGATTGAAATGGGGTAATTATGTCGGATCACCTTCGAAAGCGGTTCCTACGATTGTGTGGAATAATTTTCATTCTAGTCCTGTAGCTTTATTAGTACCTTTGATTACGAACGACGTGTTTGGATTACCGGAGCAAACTTCTCTACTCTTATCCTACAGCAAAGTGAGGAATTTAGAATCACCGATGAAAATTTGAAAAAAAAAATGTAGATTATCTAAATTAATTTTTCAATTTACAGGAGCGTTCGGTGAATCTAGTCAACGAAGGAATTACCCTTCTGGGAGCAGCTCTTCTATCGTGGGGTCATTTAGACGGTATTGTACGAATCAAAGAACGTAAAGAGCAGCCTCAAATGCCGTTCATATTCTGCCCTCCGAAAGATCCAGTTTCCGTTTGTTCGACTACTCCGGACTGTCCTTATATTTGGATCGGATTGACATCTGGAAATATATTAGTTTTCAAGTACACGTTTAATGTGGACAACGGAGGCGTCGACGTTGATTCGGAACCGATCACCTTACTCGGTCATCAGAAAAAAATCAACAATATTTATCTCTCGCACGCGTTCGGAATCGCCGTCTCAGTCAGCGACGATGAAAATACCATTATTTGGGATCTGAACGAGTTGATTTATATCAGATCCATAAGTAGCGATAAATTACCGGTGAGTTGATATTTTGAAATAATTTTAAACTGATTGATGATTGTTACACGAGTCTCATTATGATGTTTGGCAGGTTAAACTGGTGGCTGTCAGTGAAACGCTTGGTGATATCGCGACTGTTTGTTACGATGATGATAACGGCGAAGATTGTCTATTACGTTTGCATACGGTCAACGCAACTCTAGTCAGGACTATGAATTTATCTATACCAGTTACCGCCTTGTGCTTTTCAACTGCTCCGGAAGGTGTCTCCGTTAACGTCATTGCGACTGGTCACGCAAACGGAATGATTAGGTATGTGGATCGTACTATTTTATTTTGTTTGCTGCTGCAATCAGGGTGTTGATTAATTACTTTCTGTGTGGTTTCAGCTTATGGAGTACTTGGAACTTTTTACCTGTTCGAACTATCATCAATGAGTCTACCGATTGTCCTGTGATTGGGTGAGTGTCTTTCAATATTTGTGTAGAAAATAATTTTTCTCCCTTCCTAGTTCCTACCCCATCAAAAAAGTATAGAATTAGTGTATTTACGGCAAACTGGTTATGCAATTTTATCAACATCTCATATCAAAAAATAAATAAATGAAATAATGCGAAACATTTACGACAAATCAAGTAGGCAATTTCTTGGCCCATTGGTCTCATGTCTTTTCATTTGCAAAAGTAATGTCTGAGCCATTTTAGAAACTCAATTTCCACATACTGTATTTTTATTGTATTTTTTCCAATTAATCACATGTGACAATTATTTTTTTTTCCAGAATAACGTATTCTTACGATTCACAACATTTATACGCCTCGTATAGCGATGGAAACGTATTCATCTGGGAAAACGCCAATTCGAACGGAACGATCAAAACACCCAAATTTTTAAATCTCACCACTGTGAATTGTTCGCATTGATTTCTGTCCATTCTCATTACAAACCGATATCTGTGATGTATCTAAAATACTCAGATCATCTTTCTTTTTTTCTCTCTCTCTTCGCAGTATCTTTTAAGCAGTATTTTATTATTTATAAGCCATTTACCAAAGCTGTATTACGTTTTCTCCTCTCTATTATAGATACCCATTTGGATAAACGTTTAGAAATTGTGTCTATGTGATGTTGTGATTAAATGTGTAAGTTTTTGTGGTATAAATGTGTGTGCAGAATGTGACAATCGTCTGGTTACGATGATCGAATAAGACTACGCGAAGTGTTGTGACATTGATATCCGTATTTATTTTTAAATCTAAATGTAGTTTTAACGAACCTGTATCGGCTGTATCGCCATGCCTTTCCAGCACTTGTTTCCTTTTCCTATATAATTTTAATACTTATTTAAGATTTAATTCCAAAAATGTGCTCGGGCGTGACCGTTTTCCCTTCTTTTTTTTTTAACTTATATTTTTATACGTGCAATTTATTTATTATGATTTAATGTATTTATTTTACGCTTAGGCCTATTTTTTCGGCGTTGTTCTCATTATATTTTCTCATTCGTTGTGTTGTTCTTGTTTTGGCTAAATTTCTCTTAATAAATATATAATGGAGTATGTTTCGGTGTAATTATTTTGAGATTTTTCAACCTAGCTTTTTAATTTTTTCAAAGATCAGGGACTAGTTTGCCATTGGCAAAAATCAGTCATTGCAGTACTACGAGAACTACACTTGGGGCATTTTTAGACCTGAAACCAACATAGAAGGCGCTCATGATGCTCCAACTGCAATTACGGTATCCTACATTGATATGCTGAGAATATTCTCAAGCATTCAGCATCTTGAAATCAAGGCTTAGAGTGAATTTGGAGTTTCCAATTTCATCTAGTGAAAGTTTTTGGAAATTTCAAATTTGAAAAATTTGCTCACAACAATTTGAAATTATTTCCAATAGATTTGGTGGGTCAAAAATGCGGTATATCCAAAATTTCAGCTTTCCAAGTCAATTTGGTAAACTTTTGATTTTATTCTCATTTTTAGCCAGATTCAAAAATTAAAAAAAAAAGTGAAAAAATGCACTTCAGATTTTTAAATTTTGGCTGGTGATAGTGGTGATGTTCATCATTATTTTTATTTAGCGTGCTTCTTCAGTCTAGCTTTGCCCGATTCAAAAATTGTCATGCAAGTTAGGATATTCGTCTCATAAAACAAAAAATTTATTCTCAAAGGCAGAGGTTAATTTTCTTTTGAAATAAATTAGGTACTGCACAGTTTTCAACAGTAAAAAATTTCTTCCATTTGAAACAAAACGAAAGGTTCCAATTTTAACCGATTTATTAAAAATTACATCTGGTAAAATAAATGCATAAAAAAAAACAACCAAATGAACATTTGAAAAATAACAACACAGAAAGTTCTGAAATTTACATACAAGTAGACTATAAAAATAAAATACATGCGATTAAAAACAATTAGAACAGAAAAAAAAGTTTTAATTTTTATACATTTAAAAAGGGTTTCATATTTCAATTTTTTAAACCTCCCACGTTTAATTAATCGAACAATAAATTTTCTGTCAACTGTTAACAACCTCATTTTCGTTTAACCAAT
The DNA here is from genome assembly GCF_950023065.1 of Planococcus citri. Taxonomy (NCBI): domain Eukaryota; kingdom Metazoa; phylum Arthropoda; class Insecta; order Hemiptera; family Pseudococcidae; genus Planococcus; species Planococcus citri. The sequence goes on along the minus strand of NC_088678.1, from coordinate 58,193,148 downwards.
AGACCGACGAATTCCCTAGCACCTTGAAAATTGTCGATTTTCCATTTCGACATACTATTCAGATTGCTTGTAATTTCTAGAGGATCGAATTCGTCGACGAGTAAATTTCCACGTCTTATCAGCTCCACAATGAACTCTTTTGATCCTTCGAATTCTTCGATATTCCATTTCGATAAAGCATTTAAACTAATGGTGATGTTTTGAGAATTGAACTCGTCAGCTGTTGAATACCCTCGCTTTATTAATCGAACAATCAATTCTCTAGCTCCTCGAAATTCATTAATATTACACTTAGACAAGGCATTAAGACTGATAGCGATTTCTTGAGGTTGGAATTCGTCAACTGTTGAACAACCTCGTTCACCTAATAAATCGATGAATTCGGCAGCTCCTTGAAAATCGCCGATGTTCCATTTCGACAGACTATTCAGATTGCTTGTAATTTCTACAGGACCGAATTCGTCGACGAGTAAATTTCCACATCTTATCAACGCCACGATGAACTCTTTTGATCCTTTGAATTCATCAATATTCCATTTCGATAAAGCATTTAGACTATTAGCGATGTTTTGAGAATTAAACTTGTCAACTGTTGAATGCCCTCGCTTTATTAATCGAACAATCAATTCTTTAGCTCCTGGAAATTCATTAATATTCCATTTAGCCAAGGCATTGAGACTGGTGGTGATGTCTTGGGGATGGAATTTGTCAATTGTTGAACAACCTCGTTCACCTAATAGATCGACGAACTCTGCGGCTCCTTGAAAATCGTCGATGTTCCATTTCGACAGACCATTCAGACTGACAGAAATTTCTACAGGACCGAATTCGTCGACGAGTAAATTTCCGCGTCTTATCAGCTCCACGATGAACTTTTTTGATCCTTCGATTTCGTCGATATTCCATTTCGATAGAGCATTCAAAATACTAGCGATGTTTTGATAATTAAACTTGTCGACTGTTGAATGCCCTCGCTGTATTAACAGAGTAATTAATTCCTTAGCTCCTTTCAACGTAACGATTTTAAACTTGGATAGAGCGTTTAAACTGGCAGCAACACCTTGAGGATCAAATCCACCAATTATAAAGCTTCCACGTTTGATCAATTTCACAATGAATTCTTCAGATACTTCGAAATCGTCGATATTCCATTTAGAAAGCGCGTTTAAACAATTCCATGTACTTTGAGAATCAAACGAATCGATTGTTGAATTTCCACGTTTCACGAGCAGCATAATGAACTCCCGACTTCCTGCGAATTCGTCTATATTCCATTTAGACAACGCATTCAAACTGTTGGCAATATACCGAGAGTTGAATCCGCCCACTGTAGAGCTTCCACGTTGTATCAACTTGACTATGAATTCCCTAGCTCCGGGTAGTTCGTTTATTTCCCATTTAGACAGAGCATTCAGACTCATAGCTATACTTAGAGGTGTAGATTCACCGCTTGTTGTAATACCTTTTTTGAATAACTGAATAATGAAATCCTTAGAACCTCGGAACTCGTTGATACTCCACTTGGAAAGAGCGTTTAAACAATTTGAGATTTCTTGAGAGTCGAATTCAGAAACTATAGAGCTGCCTTGTTTTAATAACTGAACGATGAATTCTGTAGATCCAGGTAACTCGTCTATTTTCAACTTGGATAAAGCGTTCAAGCTGCTGGCTATCTCTTGAGAATGAAATCCATCTGTTGTTGCGCTGCCTCGTTGAACTAAACTGGTGATAAACTCTTTGCATTCTTGGAACTCTTCGATATTCCATTTCGAAATAGCGTTCAAGCTATTGGCAATTTCTTGAGAATCGAATCCATCGATTGTAGAACATCCTCGTTTAATTAGCTGATTGATGAATATACTAGCACCTTCGAAGTCATCGATGTTCCACTTGGAAAATGCGTTTAAAGCATTGGAAACTCCTTGCGAATTAAACATATCGACCGTTTGATTTCCGCATTTTATTAACTCAGCGATAAATTTCCTAGTTCCTTGTATGTCATCCATATTCCATTTAGACACCGCGTTCAAACTATTGGAAACTTCTTGAGCATTGAATCCTTTGGCTGTAGCACTTCCACGTTTAACCAACTGAGATATGAATTCTTTGGAGCTTTGTAATTCGTTGATATTCCATTTCGACAGAGCGTTCAAACAATTAGAAATTCCTTGACAGTTGAATTGATCTATAATCGCGTTTCCTCGTTTGATTAGCAGAACGATGAACTCTCTGGCTTCTGGAAAATCATTAATGTTCCATTTAGATAATGCGTTTAGACCGTTGGCGATTTCTATAGAGTTGAATTTGTTAGCGAGTGAAATTCCTTTAACAAGTACTTGAGTGATAAATTCTCTAGATCCTTGTAATTCCTCGTTGTGCCATTTAGACATAGCTTTTAACGTTTTTATGACTCCCATACAAGTGTGTTTTTCATCTTCCGTATTATGCTGCGTTGAAGCGGATCCACTAGCCACCATACAATCTTGTTTCATTAATTTAACAACGAACTCGCTAGCTCCTTCTAACTCATTCTTGTTCCATTTGGACAAAGCATTCAAGCTGTTAGCTGCAGCATAAAAATCGAATTGATGGACTGATTTGTTTCTAGGATCTAGTAAACTGTTTCCTTGATGGATTAGTTTAACAATGACAGATTTGAACAGCTGGACTTCGCTTATTTCTTTACTGTACACTTGAACGGTTACGTTCCAGATATCTTTTCTAAATACATTCCAACCAGATAGCGCGTTCAAGGTATGCGCGATTTGCCACGGTTTTAATTTATAAAACGGTTGACGATTTGTGTCAAATAATTGATTCGCTTCTACTACTAGTTTAACGATCAGTTCTTTGAAGTTTTCTCGATCTTTGTTATTCCATTTCTTATCAAAAACGTGAAATCTTGATAGAGTATTCAAAGTACCGCAGACAACATTGGCATCAAGCTTGCCCAAAGAATCGTAACGCTTTGTCCATTCTTCAACGAGAGTGCTTATCTGATCCATCTTATCTTTGCTCGTGGAAGACAACTTTTTTGAAAAATCGGAGTGTTTTTGATGAGTAGATAATAGTTTCATTTCGCTATTTGCGTGATTGTGTCGCGATTTTTGAAAAAAATGGGGATGGTTTGGAAAACTGAAAGATACTGGTTTTAAAATAGCATTATGATTATGAGTATGAAGCACTTGCTTTGAAGAATCACAATGATTTCGCGAGCTGCCACTTTTGAAAAAATCAACGTAACTTTGTGAATTGGGCAGTACTCTACCGCTACAGATTAAATCTAATTTCTTCGAGAGATGAGTACGACCTCGTAAGATAGAGAACATCTTGAAACTCAAATGATGCAGCTACTTTCAACGAAAAAATTCTACTCAACGATCAGAACTTTGAGAAACCAGCTGTGTGAAATTATTCCTGAAACAGATATAGATATTTCATTGTAATTCGTATTAAATTTAAGGGAAAAAAATCAGAAAGACAGCCGACTTATTTTGAAAAATTAATGATTCAACATCGAGATGAAATTTTTACAAATTTTCGGCATACTCGATCAAAACAATTAATTATTTGTTGGAATCATATCAAACTAATCCATCACAAATTTCGAAAAAATATTTTCGCAATTTTAAACATAATTTCTTACTTTAATGACTAATGAGCCATTTACATCCGAAATAGCATCTTCATCGAACTGTTGCTATTCTTGAAAACATACGAAATCGTAACGGAATCCAACAAAAGAAATTATCATTCAGGAAACGCATAAAATTTCAACTTCGTCGTGTTACACTGAAAATATCACAAATCATCACCATTTTGAGCAATAACATACAAATAAGTATTTCAAACCGAATACCGTGAAACAAATAACAAATAAGAATGGTCTAGTAAGTAGTAAGAAGAATACTCAAAAAATACAAAAATGAACTCACAAACGTTATTTCGAACAATCCTTTCAGTTGCTGAGATGCAAATTATGGCAGTTTGACTTGTTCGGAGGAAACAAACTCCACTCATCAGGTAAAATGCAAGATCATTAAATCCTACCAAGCTTCGAAAGTTTCACTTCAAATCTGCATTACAGTTTTCAATATCTGTCAACAGAAAATGAATACAAACATTACTCTCAGTAAATATGTGACTCTTAAAGAATATTCAAGGCATTACAATGATCAATCGAAGAAAACTAAAGATCTGGCATTTCAGTGAATGATGTTGAAAATACAAAAGAATCTCAAAATCAGTTTCTTATCATTGGCAAGGTTATTTTACATGAAAATTATATGCCGACAATTGAAAACTTTTGCAGAGAATGAAATAATGTTGGAGTAAATCTGATCTTCTTTTAATGTTTTTCGTTGTACTTACGAATTATTCGTTAGAAATTAGTTCCTCTGCGATAGGATTCAATTGAAAATTGGTACTATAGTCTATACCGGCAAGGTAAGTATGAACAACCTTCACGAATAACCGAATGAAATTGAAGAGCTGGAATCTCTTCTCTACGAGAACTGAGTATATCACGTAATGCTCATTTACTTACAACAAACAATTGGACAGAAATTTAAAACTACGTACTGCACAATTTAATTTTTATAATTAAAATCAGCTTGGATTCAAAATTCAAAAATTACTAGAATTACTAAAAATTGTTATCAGCACATTATCAGCATGTTTTCAAAGTCAAACTACCGGGTGTCCAAGAATAAGGGATTTTGATGTTATCAAAAGAGAAAGAAAATTCCCTACTTGAAAATTGGAAAATTGTTTAAAAAATTGGCGATTGAGTGATTGTTTCAATGAAACACGAAAGAATCTTTTATTTTGTATTAAAACAAATGACATTAACTCAAAAGCACATTTTTTTGATTTTTTCGATTGTTATTCAATTTTTTAATTTTGACTTGGGAAATTTTTTTTCCACTTTGCCTTATCAAAACAAAACGTATCAAATTTTTGGACACCCGGTAAGAATTAGGTGTTTTCCAGGGAGGGGAAGAGGAGGGATCAAGTTTTCGTTTAACATTCGACGATTTTCTATCAAGTTGCAAAAGATTAAATAATTAATTATTTGCTCATTAGTAATTGCGGTATCTTTTGAGCTTATTCATCTGCACTCTGCAGCAGCAGACGCAATACAATATATGTATGACTTGGCTGACTTTGTGCGGATGCCGGTGCCGGTTAGTTAAGTGCCGGTAATGAACTACAGGGTGCCCAGAAATATCAGGTATCCCTAAAAAAGTTTTCTGGTCATGGTGAATGATAATAATGATAGCACATGATTGGTTGTTGGACTCGGGAGATAACATTCCACCAATCATATGCATCTATTTCACGTTGCCAACCTATATTTTTAATGAAAAACTTTCTTTGAGGTACCCGATATTTCTGGGCACCCTGTAACCTTCAAACTTTGTAAATGTAGGTAAAATGTTCGAAAATTATTTATAAGTATTGTTCGAGTCATTGAGTGACATTTATTTTTGTTTACTTAAATTTCGATAACTAAGTGAGAGATTGCTGAAATCTGTCTGATTGTATCTCAATCTCAATAGTTTCGTCGTTAGATCAATGATAACAATTTTGTTTTAATTCTGATGGAAGAGTGGAAATTTGTACGATTCCTAATTCATTTAGAGAGAAAATCAACCATACAGTTGTAAATCTGATTCAATTTTTACGATTCATTTTTTTAAAATCCAGTTCTGAATCCGATTCAAAATTATTGCCCCAATTCTGGTCGCCACAGTGGACCCAATTAATTAACAGTTAGGTACCTAATAAGGAATTGAAATCGAATGTCTTCATTTCATAATTATTATTTTAATATCTCAATCTAATAAGTACCTAATAATTAAATCATTGCTACCTACGGCACGCTCATCAAATAAGGTATACCTATACTGGCTCCTATTCAGCTAAAATGGCCAATATTAAACAAGTATAGGTAGGCCCTTGAAATGTTTAATATTATTGTAACCAAAATAACCTGTAATTATGAGTAGGTAACATTCCTTTTTACCGAAAATTATACCTACTTGTAGCGTTCTATACCCCATCGCTCCACAAAAAATATTTCGACCAAACGTTCATCAAAAACTAAACGTAAATTCATTTATACTTATACCTGAGTATGCTATTTAAGTAAATACTCTACTCTGTATCTTACCATGGGATTTTTCGAATCCCTCGTCCGAATTTACCTATTCCTCGTCGGTATTTTACCCAACGGACCGAATAAATCCAAAGAAAAATACCTTTTTTGCGGATTAATCACTTGTAACATAATTCTAATTGCCGGAATCGTCGTCGGAGTATTTGCATCCAACGAAAGCAGCTACAGAACGGAAACTCTTTCGCATTTATTTTCCGTCTCTTTCATTTTGGGAATTCAGTGTACTTCGTACGCGAATCGTGACACTCTGACCGATCTTTCGAATAAGCTATGCGGTCATTTCAGCCATTCTTTAGAGAATAACGTTACTTCGGAAGCCGAAGTTACAGTTAAAAAAGCCCTGAGACCTTTTTATATCTTTATTAGTTTTTTAATCGTGTCGGTTAGCGTGCCTATTTTGCGTTCTGTGTTTCAAGACGTCGATTACAATAATCCGGATTTGTACGCCATTCCTTATTGGTTCGCTCATGGAAATGTAACCTCGTTTGCTGAGTATTTGACTATCATCGTCAGTTTGAACTTTTTATCGATGATCGATATCGTGGCGTTTTGGTGTTTCACAGTTTTCTTGATCAGCGTTGTTATTACTTTTCGCTTCCATGTAAATGAGATTGATAAAAGGATAAAACTGTTTCTAAATGAGGAATCGGTTAAGATCAAGGGTAAAAATGGAGATTTGGGTAGTTTAATTAGAATGTACAAATATGATGACAGCAAGTTAGAAGAATTGAGGTATTTAATTCGTTATCAACAATTGTATTACAGGTTTGTACGAATTAATGAAGTTTTACCTACCTACCTACCTACCTATTTATACTCGAATGTGATAAGAAATTGAGATTTGTCGTATTAATGTCATCATTAATGTTTGATTACAGTTACATCAAAGTATTCATTAAATATTTACAATGGCCATTCAGTTTAATGCTAGCTTGGTTCACATTTACCACGGTTTTGGTTACATATGCATCTTTTCAGGTTCCTTTATCTACAAAGCAATAATTCGATTCTCCGAATTTTCCACTTTTAAGCAAATTATTCTTATTTCAGGCTAGTGGAAACGTTGCCTTTATTGTACGAATCATGGCTTTAAATGCAAATCTGTTAGCAGCTTTTTTTATATTTTGTAATATCGCTGAAATAACCAGTCATCAGGTAAATTGAACAAATAGGTAAATGACCTATTGAAAGAATTTTCTTCCTAAACGAGAATTTTTTGTTGGCAGGGTGAAATCTTATTGAACTCACTTTACATGATGCCTTGGCACATGATATCTCCGAATCATCGAAAAATGCTTATCGTTGCAATGACCCATTGTCACGAAAATTTTAGTATAAAAGCTTTTGGAATGTACACGATCAATTTGAATTTACATATTCGAGCTCTCAGGATTGTTTTCTCGATGGTAAACATTTTGTTGGTATTTGATAAGAAATGATTCATTAATATGCAAGCCTATTGATCGATCAATAATAAAGCTGAAGAAACAGAAAGGAATGAATTTGTTGATGAAAACATTATTCATTCTCTTGTTTTTAAACCAACTTTTTCAACGTAATTAAGTATCTGTGCATTATTTAAAAACACACAAATTGATCGATGACAGTATCCAATTATTCATGTAACTGAAAAAAAATAAACGTTGCTGATTAAAATACGAATCCATCAACATTCATTTTTAATGTCAGTAACGTTGTTATACGTTGTTATTATTCACTCGAAGGTAATTTTTCATTCATATATAACTTCTAAATTAAGAACAAAAATAAAAGCTAAAGAAAGACAAAAGTAGATAGGCATTTATTTCGAAACCAACTTGTAGATGTAACAACATGCTTTTAGATTTATTAATCTACGTGTTTTATTTATCGAACGGAATAGTTCCAGATATCAAGTATCAAAATTACGAAATTTATTTATTTATTATAGTGCTCGTCAACGATACAATTTTAATCGGTGGTTTATCGATGGCATTTTTCGAATCTACAAACGTCATGTATAAGACTCAAATCGGCGCCGCGATGTGTGGAATCTTTTATCAACTATGGTTTAAAATATTAGCACGTACGAATAAATCTTCCATTTTTAACACTTCGGATACTTTACGCGATAATACGAAATTTGGTAGGACCGATTTCGTGGCAAAAATGTATGCTAAACTGAAAGCGAAGTATTTGCCATTGATGTGTGTAACGTTGTTTTTAATCGTTATCGGATTTAACGTATCTTTTTTACGATTTTTAGTAGATTCGACAGCGATCAATTTCAATAATCCGGATTTCTACGTAGTTCCTTTTTTATTCAAGTTTTGGTCGACTGATACGTTCAGCGAGTATTTAGTAGTAATGTCGTTGCAGATTGTTTTTTTCTGCCCCGAAATCGTGGCTTACTTGAGTTCCATTGTTTACGTATGTTTTATACTGGCAAGTCTTGAAGTACACGTCGAAGAAATGGCTGTTATTATAAATCATACCTTCGATACGGAAAATTATTTATCGAAGGATGCGACGATGCAACGATATAATCGTAACGAAACGATCGATCTTTATCGTAAAGTTAAAAGGTTAATCCGATATCAACAATTCCTTTACAGGTTAGTAGGGGGTAGAATTTCGCTGTTGTAACAGATGTGTTAATATATTTGCCTACTCCATGTGCCGTAAATACGATCGGAAGACGTGTTATTTATTTACGGCATTGGAGTAGGCAAATATTTTAACATTATTTTACATGGTCTCATTGGTCTATTTCATAGATACGTGAACGATGTAATTGGAATGGGAAAATTGATTTTCAACTCGATGCTCTCGATGGTCATACTCAGCTTTATTCTTCTAGTTCTTTCAATTCAGGTTTGTTACGTTCATTAATTATTCATCTTGCAGCTTGAGATCGAACTTGAAATTGAAATTTCAAGCGATACCTAACAAATACGAGTAATAAGTTTGTACGATGGTTTTCTTTGACAGGTTGCCGTTGATATGCTGGCCAAATTAAAAATCGTATTCGTTGTAATTACATTCATGATGGTGTACTTCATATTGTGTTATTTGGGAGAAACAATACGCCAAATGGTGCGGTACTCTTTGGGTTATTGTTTGTTTTGCATTCTAAAATTATTCCTTCAATGCAATAGCATCTCGTGTTAATTTTTTCTTATTTTTTTTTTTGCCCGTAGAATCATTCTATACAATCTGCTCTGTACGATGCTCCATGGTATAGTTTAACGCCACATCTGCGTAAATACTTATTCATGTTGATGAATCAAACGCAATCCGAGTTACACGTTAAGCTCGTCGATATGTATACGATTGATTTGGACTTTTATGCCAGTACGATGAAAATAGTGTACTCTGCGACTAATTTTATACTGCTTCATCACAAATTATAAAGAAATGGCATCAGACAACAATTTTGGTGAAAATACATTGATATAAAGTGTCATAAATATGTACCTTCCTCTGATTGGTCGAAATTAAGTAAGTTTGAGTTTCACGTCGCTAAATGAAAACGAAAGCGGTTTTTGATTCGAATGCTGCAAAAATAGAAAATTCAATATTAGGTCACAATTTTTATGACTTACCTATTGGGTATGACCTATTTGAAAAACTGCGGTCTTATTAATTCATATTATTTTGAAAAGACCAGTTTGGATGTATTTTCTTTACAACCCGAATACTCATTTCTGATTGGTCAAAAGGATAGAAATCCGGTTTTGCGGCATCTCTCAACCGTAAAATACTAAACGCTTCTTTCTTTACATTTCTACGATGAAAATCGTTCAACTATACCTGAAAGATCTCAATAGACGATAATTTTTCAACTTTCAAACTGTTTATTTCATTCCAAAAACGGAATATTTCAAACGAATGTCGCATGAATAGATGACACAAATCCTGATTTGTGATTGGTCAGAATAGTGAAGAACTTATTGAACAGTTTTCCTCGGTTTTGAGAAAATTTGTTGTGAAACTTTTTCAACATTTCTCTAAAATACATACTCGTATAGGCCCAAGATTTCAAATTCTCAAGTATTTTTTTCAACGGTATTCTTCATGAAGTCACCGGTTACGTCGTTTCTCAGATGTCAAACAAGTGAAAACCAAGTGTACAGGGCGCCCAGAAATATTGAGTACCCCTAAAAAAGTTTTCTACTAAAATACTTTGGTTGGTCACAGTGAATGATAATAATGACAGCACATGATTGGTTGTTGGACTGGAGAAATAACATTCCACCAATCATATGCATCTATTTCACGTTGCCAACCTATATTTTTAATGAAAAACTTTCTTAGGGGTACTCGATATTTCTGGGCACCCTGTACATATAGGTAGGTACTATAGTTTCGTCCTATCTACGAAAGCGATGACATATTTTATTTTATGTAAGTATTTGGAGTTGGACGACATTCAATATTGCTGAAACATCTTGATGAAGTGCGAGTACGTGGACAAAAAGTAAAAACCTTATTGAACGATTTTTTATCAGGTTTAAAAGTAGATATCAAAGTAACGTCTGCAAAATTTTATCCGAATAAGAGCGCTCAAGTGTCCGAAAGATCTTGATAGGTATAACGTCTAAAACTCATAATAGTGCAAATAAGTCATTAATTTTTTCATCATTATTCATTCAGAAGGCGAAAACACACTTTTACGAATACTCACTGTTGATTGGTCGAAAAATAAAATTCTGTTTTCCTTGTTTTTTCTGAAACCCAAATTGAGTGGCTCATTATTTCTCTAACACAATTTGGTGCTAAGTTTCACTTATTCGGAAATCAAGTTAATCTATTTGTTTTTACTTTTTATAAATACAGTAGTACATTACGTATTTTACATTTTTTTCAAAAGTGACGAGTTCTGGGGGTCTTTGAGAGAGATAGGTAGTACATATTTTTTAAAAACAAGATTGAAGCGTTCTCATAATGGAAGAAAAAGAGGCATTTTTACACGGAAAATCAATAAAATCGTGTTTATTCAAATAAGTAATTATAATTTTGTTTTCATATTTTAGTATAGGAATCATTGAAAATAAAAATAAACGCTTTTCATTGGTGGATTCAGAATTATTGAAAAACAACATTACGGTCCGTATAAGCGCCTGCAGTTAATGAGGTTTCTCAAATTGTTGGCAAATCACTCAGATGATTCTATTTTATTTATGCCTGTATTGAAGCGCTCTCAATGGATGAGAAAGAGGCATTTTAGACAGAAAATGAATAAAATCGGGTAATTATAATTTATTTTCATATTTTAGTATAGGAATCATTAAAAATAAAAATGAACGCATTTCATTTGTGGATTCAGAATTATTGAAAAACAACATTACGGTCCATATAAGCGCCCACTGTTAAGGAGGTTTCTCAAATCATTGGCAAATCATCTCAGATGATTCCATTTTAATATGTTTGTATTAGAGCGCTCTCAATCTCAATGGAAGAGAAAGAGGCATTTATACACGGAAAATCAATAAAACGGCGTCTATTCAAAGAATTCTAATTTGTTTTCATATTTTAGTATAGGAGTCATCGAAAATAAAAATAAACGCTTTCCATTGGTGGATTCAGTAGTATTGAAAAACAACATTAGTACGATCCATTATAAGCGCCGTATAGTTGATTTCATATTTAGTACCTATAGGAATCATCAAAAATAAAAATAAACGCATTTAATTGATGGATTCCGTATTATTGAAAAACAACCTTACGGTCCATATAAGCGCCTACAGTTAAGGGGGTTACGCAAATCGTTGGCGAATCACTCAGATGATTCTATTTTATTTATGTATTGAAGCGTTCTCAATGGAAGAGATAGAGGAATTTTTACACGTAAAATCAATAAAATGATGTTTATTCAAAGAATTATAATTTGTTTTCATATTTTAGTATAGGAATCATCAAAAATAAAAATAAACGATTTTCATTGGTGGATTCAGTATTATTGAAAAACAACATTACGGCCCATATGAACGCCTACTGTTAAGGAGGTTTCACGAATCGTTGGCAAATCACTCAGATAAATTCCATTTCATTTACGTATAAAATTAAATAGACTAGGTGAGCGTTGGGTAACCCCAAAATAATTTTCAAAACTTGTTTTTTTTCTCACGTGTGGTCAAAAATGCGAAAGCACGACTAGTTTATGTGCTAGACGAGAGAAAATGCATCATTATTAAGAAACATGAAAAATCCTCGTCTTTGATTGGTCCAAAACAGATAATGAGAACGATAGCGGAAAACGGCATTTGAGTATTTTGAATACCTGACTACTTAGTTTATGGTTTCTTAGCTTAGCATCAGAGAATAGCACAAAAAACAAAAAATATAATATACGATAATATCTGGGCATTTTGGGTGGTAATGCGTACCTACTTTATTTTTTTTGCATTAACAATATTCCGTTCACGCAAGAAAACACAATTTTCAAAGTTTTAGTGTATAAATTGAAATTGATTGTGAACATGTTGAAAGCTTTCAATTGCATGTGATTTCGAGTGACCAGCATCAAAAATAGAAACCATTTTCGTAAAGAAGGCTGTAAAGTGTACCATCTTGCATCGTAAAGTTGTATCACGGTTGATTCACTCTGTAAATAAACATAGGTGCACTCAACATTGAAGGACAACATGGCAATATGGTTCTTATTGGAATTATTCGAGTATACTCTTACTCACTATTTGATGAATGACTTCTCCTGAATAACATAGAATGTAAAAAACAAATAGGAAGTTGAGAACGATAGCAGAAAGCTTGATCAGTAAGACTTTATCACTGCCAACCTATAGCAAAACACAGAATAGTTTATTCAATAGGTACCTATCAGTTTTCTTTCAGGTAACAAGGCCGGAAAGAGTTCAAAGTGCATTGTCTCAAACACAAGTTATGAAGTTTATGTATGTCATTTTTGACATCACATGCAATCCATTAACATGTGATGTCAAAAATAACATCCCTTGCCCTTTCAGGATAATGCTTTCTTTCAATCATAATCAAACAAAAACATGAGTAAAGTGTTGATTTGGAAGCATTTGATTGGTCTGGTCAGCTAGGTATGAAGCAATCAAAATCGAAAAATTATTTCAATTGAACTAACCTGAGTCGCTAAAAATATAAACAAAACAAGAGTACAAAAGAACCATGCCAGCATCGTATTGAAAACCCATTTCCCAAAATTGAGAAAATCATTCACATAACTGCAAACAGAAAATGAAGTGTTTCGTTTGAGCTCATGATTTATCCATAAACATTTAATTTAATTAAGTATATAAAAACCAACTGAAAATTGTATTGTTGAAGCTGAACCAATCTCTGGAATTTTTGTTTCACTTGAATAAGCAAACATTCTGTCAGTTTACTATCACTGTCAGGCTCTTCATCGAGTGCAGATTTCTGACGCACAGGTTTCTCAATCCTGTCTTTTAAATTCGCAAAATGAATAAAGTTTTCAGTCAGGTGATGAATTTCTTCAATATGCACTTCGAAACTAGCCACTACGTAACACGTGTAAGTTGTTAGACTCAAATAAGCTATCATTTCGGGAAAGAAAAACGCGGTTTGTAACCAAATTATCTTCAAATATTCGCCCAAAGAATCCACCGATGAAAATACGAACAACTCCGGTACAACGTAAATATCCATATCGTTATAGCTTATTTCCGATTTGGTCAAAAACGCTAAAAATGAGACGTTGAATAAAACAAAAAAAGAGAAAAGCACGCCGATCATTAATGGAAAGAATTTTTTCCACATTTTACTCTCTAGTTTCTCCGTAATATGTTCGATACCGAATTTCGAATCCTCCAATAACTTCGAGGTCGTGAGTAAAAGTTGTTTTTTGCGAACATGAGCGATTATTTTGAAAATCAACACGCCAGTTACGCAGCAAATCACCGATCCAATTTGTACCTTATGGATTATTTTTCTAGCTCGCGAAAACCCTATCAATAAACCTACTATGAGGATTCCATTATTGGTGAAAACTGCTCCGCGTAAATACGGTTCGTATTTGCCATATTTTTCACTAGATATGATACCGTTTGATATGAAGTACAATTGAATAAGAACTTTCAGAATTTTCATGGGGCATGCACGACTAAAACAACCACGATTAATAATTCCATTAACGTAGGGTAGGTACCTGCTATGATGCTTATGTCTACAGATTCGTTAAAGCGCACTTTTAAAACGGGAGAATACTACCTGTTTATTCAGGAAATTGGTTTTTACTCTGAGAAATATATTAGAGTGATGCACGAATGCGTACGGAAAAGTACATTTTTTTTGCGAGAAAGTGTTTTTTTGGTAGAAACGTGACGATCTATCATAGCATTTTTCTTCGGACAGCTGCTTATTTAGTAATTTATGTTCCTATTCATGATTACGACATTTTTCTAACAATTAGCAAACTGCGTATAATTTTTAAAGCATTGTTTTTTGTGAAGAAATTATTGTTTAGCAGGTAGTTTAATATTTAAATAGAGACGTCAAGTTGTCATTTTTACATGGAAGCTCATTGCTCGGGTTGTTTCAATTTTTCAAACTTTTTTTTTTTTTCAACAAACTGAAAATTATTTTTTGACATTATTTACAGAGTATAGGTATAGGTACTTGGTGTAGGTACTTGAACTACTTGAAGTAAAATCTCAAAACTCTAATATAAAAACTTAGGAAAAACAAATTAAGATTAATTTTTGGCCAATCAGAAGTTAGTATATATCAGGAGAGATATACAACGCATCTATTGGCTACATGACTCATGAACGGAAGCTTTTTACGTAGGTAATCAATTCAATTTATCGCTGTTAACGAGATATTTTGAACATTTTTCACCCTCAATATCAATATTATCTGAATTATAATTCGAAACAAAAATGTAAAGAAAGCTTCCATTTTCGTATCATCGCATATATAAATCAGAAGCAGAAATTATTACAATTCATTTAAAATACAAATTGTTATTCAAATACTCGATTCTGATTGGTTAAAAAATAAATACCTTTCTTCAGTCGGTTTTTTTGTTTCCACGAGATCTCAGCGAGTACTCAACCGATTTCCATGAAAAACCCCTCAATAGAAAGCTTTTGAAGTGTAGATTTGCATCCTATTCATGAAAGTTTGAAAAGTTTGATTAAAAGCTCAAAAACCTTGAGAAATTATTTCGGCCAATCACAACGCAACATTCATTACTCCGCTAAAACCTCGCTTTAAGCATTGGTTTGAAAATTATATTTTTATTTTTCAATGAAAGAAAATGTTGAATAAAAAGCGTAGCTGCAGCAGAGATAATCTTCTCGTTCAGATACGATCAACGGTTTTTTTCTTAAACCAATCAGAATCGAGTATTTGAGTAACAAGTTGCCGTTTGAATACATTGCACTTTCTGCTTCTGAATAAGAGATGATTTGAAGTTTAAAGCATTTCTTTGCATTTTTGAATAATTGTAACTTATAAACCAGTGAAGAAAAAATCGTCAAGATGGGTCGTTACGGCAGAGAAAATGAGCGAAAACAAGATTTTGTTTCTGTGATAACCTTTAGCCAATAAGAATCAAGTCAAGTATTTATAAGTAAAAAACGGTAAAATATTTTTAAAACACGTTTTCATCTTTTAAATGAGGAATGTTTCGAAAGTTGAAGTTTAATTTACATTCTTGAGTCATATTTACAAGATTTGAAGAGCGTTTAAAGATCATAACAGAAGAAAATGTGTTGAAAATGACGTGAAAAAGTTTTTCATTTCTTTCACCAATGAGAAACGAGTATTTGATCAATAGCATAATTTCAATCTATTTTTTGCGTTTATTTAAGCGAGTGATGATTTGAAATTCTATTAAATTTTTGAGCACGGTGCCTCACCGTGATAATTTGGAATGAGAGAAAGGATTATGAGAGAAAATTTTGAAAAAACATACCTACCTACAGCAGAGAAAATCATCAAAAAAGTGATTCAGCCAATGAGAATCGAATATTTAGGCGAAAGCTATTTTTAAATTTGATTATCGTATTTTTTTCAGCTTCTAATTCTAAATGATGAGCAATGGTTGGATAACTGAATGTCAACTTGAAGTCTTGAACTTTTCAGTTTTATGTTGTTCTTTTTGAAAGGAGTGTAAACGTTTCAACGAAGAAGAAAAAGGAATCAAAATGTTGAAAATGGATGGCTTGTGAAGTTGATAATAAATTGTGTCGTAAATTTTTTGTTGTTTGACCAATCAGAATTCTGATGCTAGTCTTTGCAACGTACTTTTTGCTATCTTTTTGCTCTTTGATAATTTGAAAATGATTTTCCCCCAATTTTTCAGCCTAATAAAACTTACTTGAAGTGAATTATCTTTCATTGAGAAATTAAGAATCGTGATACGGGTGATAATAATTATAATTACTTACTCTACCAAAAACACATTCGTGAAACTGAAAGCTCAATCATCTTAATGAGTCAAAACCAAGCAATACCAGGTAGGTACCTACTTTAATTTTTTTTAAATAATCATAAAAATGTCTGTACTTCTTCTACCAATTAAGTAGCTGAATGTATTTAAACAAATAAGCTTTTTTTGGAACATTTACAATTCAAATCAAAATTAGCGATGATTCCAAAATTGAAACTGCACGCAAATTTTGTCTTTTTCAATAATTGTAGCTATTAAACACTTCTTGGTATAGCGTTTTTATGATTCCACCAATCAGAACCAGGTCTCCGTGGAGTTTTGTGTTTTAGAATGAAACAAGCTGAAACTTGAAAATGCCCCAAGTCCGTAGAAAATATTTTTCTTTCATCTCATTTTATTTGCAAGTTACGAATAATTTTCGTTTGTATGCTTGGTGCACAAAATTAATAATCGTACAGTGTTTATTTAGTTGATAGCTTTAAGTATTAGGTGCCATCAGTATGAATTACAAGTAAGTTCTCATGCATTATAAACAGACGTGATAATAACCCATTCACTCAAAATTTCAACAAGTTATAGTTCCTATATTTAATGAATGATAGAAAAACTTTTTTCAACTTTAATCATTATGTTCCTTCGATGTGTAGGTAGGTATACTGGAAGAAAATAAATTCGTATAGGGAAAAAATATCACATGAGCATTCTTGTTGACATCTCAGCAAATTGAAGAAAAATAGGAAAAGGTTTGGATTTATTTTTTTTTATCGCGAATAGGTACCTGCGTATTATTGTGTGCTTTAAAAAAGTGAAAGTGTGATCCGTTAGTTCTTTAAGACTCATTTCGTGTATCGTAATGGCTATTGGGTATCTGGACATTTAATAACCTATTCAAATTTATAACGTATTTCTATTTTAATATGTCGACTTTTTTGCCCTTCAAACACGATATGAAGATGTATGCGTAAATTCGACTGCGTAGGCAGAAATAATTAATTTTTAAACGTCACAAATCAAATATCTAACCTACTGAATAATTGATATAGGTATTTAGTAGGCACTAGATAGGTAGGTATACACGAAGAAAAAATCCGAAATCAGTTATCGAAAAGTTTTCATTGGGTACCTGAATATAGGTATGTCGTATTTCAAATCAACAATAATTTTAAAATTGTTAATCCAAGTGTATTATTTATCAAACGGTATAGTACCCAGTCAAAAATACAAAAAATACGAACCATTGTTACACAGCGCAACTCTAGTAAACAGTGGATTCGTCATTTTTGGTATGATAAAAGGGCTTTGTCAAGCTAAAAAATCTCTCCATAAGATGCAACTTGTATCTATTTTGTTGACGGAAATCGGTGTAACGTCTTTCAAAATACTCAGTATGTTGAATAAAAAAAATCTACAACTTACGACTTCCAAGTTATGCGAAAATTCGAAATTTGGTATTGAGAACATGGTAGGTAAAGTGCACGAGAAGATGAAAACAAAGTTTTTTCCACTAATTGCAGGAGTTCTAGTTTCTTTTGTTATTTTATTCAATATAACGTTCGTTAGCTTTCTAATGCAATCAGAAAAAGACTACAATGATATGGATTATTACGTTATTCCTGAGCTGTTTGTATTTTCTCGAGTAAATTCTTTCGCCGAATATCTCGGAGTATTAGGTCTGCAAATTATGTTTTTGTTTCCTGAAGCGATCGCTTATGTGAGCCTTACGACATACATCTGCTACGTTATCAGTAGTTTGGAAGTGCATATTGAAGAAATTCGTTATTTCGTCGCGGATTTTATTTGTTTTGTGGAATTACAACAAGAGTATAATGCGAGACGATCTTCATTGAACCAAGAAGACCTCTCGAGGTTGACTGCAGAACGGAAATTTCAGATGTTAATTGAATTTCAACAGTATACTTTCGAGTAAAGTTCGTTTTCATAACAGAATTCTTGTACTTACCTAGCTAGATTATATTTATTGATTTTGAAGTTATTCTATGGTTCTTGGTTAGCTACGAGTATCTACCTATATTCAAAAAATTTATTTGTATATTTCACAGGTACTTGAATAATTTTATCAGCTTTGGAAAATGGATATTCAATGCCATGTTTGCGTGGTTTTTTTGTACGCTGGTGTCGTTTATATTTTTATCAGATCAGGTTGGTGGATTTGAAAATTGAAATTTAACCCATGAATTGACGAATAACATGAACGATGAGCTTCCCTTTCGTAGGTCGACAATAATTCAATAGTGACCGTAAAGATAATTAATGCTGTTGCGGGTTTTGTTATCGTTTTCTACATTCTGTGCTATTCTGGAGAAGTAGTTAGCCGAATTGTATGCCGAATAATTTATTTTGTTTACCAATAAGTTCTCTTATTGCTTAACTGAGTGAATAATACAGACATCCGTTGCTTTTTTGTAGAACGAATCCATGGTGGGACAATTTTACGATACCTCTTGGTACACGTTGAAACCTTCTTTTCGCAAATGGTTTCTTACTCTGGTGACAATAACACAAGACCACATTCAATTGAAGGCTTTCAATATGTTCACGATTGATTTAAAATTATTTGCGGGAATGCTAAAAACTGTGTACTCTATCGTTAACGTTATGAAAATGAAGCAAAATGGTTGAATAACATGCTGTGTTATCAGTTTTAAAATGAATTTGCCTACTTATGTACCTACTTATGTATAGTTTGTTATACAAATTTTCGTTGAAAAAAATTGAAATAGAATACACATTTTAATAACGATGTTCTTTATTTATTTTGTGAAGCAATCAGTAAGTTGCTAATTGTGTAGATGATTTTCACTACTTTGGTAAAAAGACTTAAATTAATCGTATACATTCCAAATATTTTAAAATCGAATTGCTTTTGTGATTGAATCATCACAATCATCATATTTTTACGAATATCTGGAGGCAAAATGTACCAAGGTGTGTAATAAAGTGATGTAAGAAGTGAATCAGCCTGAAATAAAATCACATAAGTATTTTTGGAAACTTAAAGTTGCTGTTGGCAATAGGCAATAATTTACCATGAATTTATTTACCCACCAAACGGCTGACCGATTCTCCGATGTAACATTGCAGATAAAACACTAATACAAAATTCACAGAAATTGAAATTTTCTTCATTAAAACAAATATATCTTTAGGGATCTGAAAAAATTGCACATTAAAAAATGTTTCATCTCGAAGAGAATGTTGGTATGTAGGTGTACCTATCTCTTATTGTGAAGCCTACCTGTGATATTGCAAACATTGTTAGAATTAATGTCAATAAAATCCAAACCAATGTTCCTACATACGTCCAATATAAATAATTCATAAAATTCTTCAAGTGTCTATAGTTAAGTATATAAAGCAAAAAATTGAATGCACCTATACATTCTTTGAATGAAAAATATTAGATGATTAGCATCTATGCTTACTCATGGTAAAATTGTTGATAACGAATCAATTCTTCAAATCCTGCTTTCATGTTTTTATAACGAACCACTTGATGATCATCAAAATTTGACAACTTATCTTCATTTCTTCTTCTTTCCGTTTGAGTTTGATTACTTTTGTGAAAGTTCTTCGAGCTAGTGTCATTTTTTATCAACATATCGATCAATCTTGCATTAATATGTTCAATATGAGTTTCCAGGTTGCATAACATGTAACAAGTGAATATCACATAACTGTACAATCCATTCCCATTAAAAACAATCATAGATCCTTGAATTGTTACCAATGAGACGTATTCTATTAACGAATGCACATCTCGAAATTTGAACAAAAAGGGTACCATATAGATCGAAGAATCATTATAATCAATAGTTGGGTCGGCAATGAATCGTAGTACAGGACTCGAAAATATCGTAACAGATGACAACACAATGAAAAATATTATAGTGAAGAATCTTTCCCGTACTTTTTTATGTGTTTCGTATTTCAAAAATGAATCTTGGTTTAGTGCATCGATGTTTTTGTGCAAATATTTCCGTTGAATGTGCAACGCCGATCGAAACCATGTCACCATTATCATTGAAATAGTGCAAGAGGCTACTTCAATCTTCTGTAACCTTGCAGTGGTTTGAAAAAATGCAAAAACTAAGCCGCTAGTAAGAGTGACATCGTGTACGATCAATGAGACGAAGATGTATTTTTCATACTTTCGGAATCGTTTGCTGTAACTGATGCCGATGGATAGAAAAAATATTATCATTATTACATTAAAAATCAACATCCTCGATTTCCTCGTTTGAAATTCTTCTTTTTGTTCATATAGCTAACCTACTCACGTCATAAGTTCTAGACTGTTGAAAAAAAAACAGCGCGTCCGAATCATTTTTTTGTTTTCAAATGGTGACAACTTGATGATATCTCAACAGAAAACTTTTCATAAAAGCACGCTGAAAGAATGTCACTCAAAGTAAATGAGCGTTTCGCCTACGAAGGCAGCAATTAGGCAACTTCTTAAGCACAACTACTGTTCGACGGTTGAACGATTGATTACGAAATAGCTACTTTACATTTAGGTAGGTAATTGATATTGAAATATCTGAAAAATAGTAAAATTTAATTTGAAAATATATTAGAGGCAAAATTTACGCTGAAAACATTCGAAATTGCTGTAAGTTATCATGTACACGCAGATAACATGTCGCTGGTACAGAATTTTAAATTAATTTGATCCAGAAAATAGTCAAGCTGCTGATGAATTTTTTCGATGTAGGATGTAAATAATTTGAAATTAATTGATGAAATTTTAATGCGACAAACCTTCAAACACGCACGAGTTACCATTTTATAAATTCACGTATCCCTTTTCCCGATGGTTTACCAATTTTCTGGACTGGACAAATAATTTCATTTGATGATCCGTTTTTAATGAAATTTTATATCGACTTTATTCACGCCACGAGTAAATTGTTTGTAATATTATCTACTCTGATAAAGAAAATGAAAACAAAGACAAAAAAAGTATACGCGTGATTTTCAGAAAACTGTCCATTATACGTAATATGTACTTTTGAACGACTAAATCAAACACAGAGTTTCTTAAACGATATTTCGAAATTTATCAATTCACGAATAAAAATTACATACAGCCACGAAAACGAAGTATACATAATAAACAAAGTGGTAAATCAGCACAAATATTCGAATAAAAACAGGAAAAATTACTCGGTCACGACGATTTCAGTAGTTTCTTCAGTATCGGTGGAATTTTGACCTTTGGCCGAATTAGATCGTTGAATCAGAACATTCGGACAAAAACGATTCCATAAACGCCTGAAGCTGACGACGCTAATACAAGGAGTATTCTGTTTTTCGCAAATTTGTTTATATTTATTGAAAACTCGAGATTTGGTTTCGTGAGGAGGTAGAATCTTGATATCTTGATTCTGATGTGCGCTGCGTCCTTTAACGACTGCGGCATGATCATCTGCGTATTGTTTCAAAAATGAAATGACTTCTCGCATCTGTTCAATGCTAATCGCATTGGCAGGAACTCGTTTATAGTTTCCGTGAGCTTTGGGAGAAATTCCATTCTCTTTGTAGCGTTTTATCAGTCTTTTTAGCCTTTCTATTTTGATGCCATGAGCGAACATGAACATGGCTCGACATACGGATACGCCTCGAAATGCGAACATCATTTTGACCCGTCGTCGATCTTTAATCTCAACCGTTCGAGAATGTTTTATTTCATTGGAAATTCGGCACAAGCTGTGAATCAAGCCGAGCAGTACTAAATCTAACTGATTTACGCCGTTTTCGTTATAATCTAAAGTCTGCAATTCGATACGATATCGTAAAAGTTCGTCGCATTTGAATTTTGTATTGCATTTACGAGCGCAGCATTCTTGACTCAGATAATTTTCTACCATTTTTTCGTCTTCCGCTATCAAATTTTCATGTTCATTCTGAAATGTAAAATTGGACATTCAAAATAAATCAATTTTCAATTCGTAACTCTGATATTAAAAATGATATTCGAGACTCACTTTCACGTAGATTTCATCGATAAATTCGTTGTACGCAGATTCCGAATCCAAAGGATCTTTATTTTCTCCATTCGAATCTTCGAGGGTTTCCTGGCTTATAACATTAATCTCCGGGTAACAAACGTACTCGTCTTCGTTATCCTATTTCAAATGAATATTTCATTAAGGGGACGATTCAGTTATTATGCATACAAATGGATACAAAAATTACGTACCGAATCGCAATTCACGACCACTATCGAATTATTCACCTTCGCCTTTACGTACGATTTTTTCTTATTCATAATCTGTAATTAATATGCTACAATTAGTAAACTCGATTCGGGTTGAAATGTTCCGAAACACATGAAAACTCTGAATACTCACCGAACGTTTATCTTCAGATTTTTTTGGTTTCTTTGTCGTCTTCTTCTTCGAGTTTTTCGTAGGTTTTTCATTACTGGCATTCTGCAATTCATAATCAATATTTATTGAGATCCCTCAGTATCTAAAGTAACGAATAATGGAAACGATTCATGAAATACTCACGGATTTTTTAGCACTTTGTTTTCGACGTTTTTTCGAAACGTTTGTATCGTGTTCTTCGATTTCCTCATCCTGAAACAGAAATACGTAGTTATGTTACATCAAATGCTATTGTTCAAGTCCAACATACGACGTAAGAAGAAACTTTATAAAGAAAAGGAAATCATTACAAGCATAGCTGGTTCTTCGGGTTCCAGATCCAGTTGTTCTATGATGAACTCGTTCATAACTTCTTCAACGTCTACATGTTCTTCCATCATGGTTTCGTATGAATGAGTACTTTCAAAATAAATAGAATACTAAAAAAAGTATCACCTTAGTTGATAAAAGTACATTTTAACAGGAAATATAATTATTATTTGATATATTTCGGTAAAACTTCACAAAAATTGCATGAAACAAAATTTCTCAAAAAAAATAAACAAAATTTTGACTGATAAAGAAAAAAATGTTGATCGATTAAGAAATCAAAAATTACCGTTGAATATCAATTGGATTTTTGAAATTTTTCTTTTATTCATTGATAAAAAATATTGAATAATTTGAGCATAGATAGAATTATACAATTTTTGTTAATGATATGCTCATTGTCATTATCATCATCAGCATTTTCACATTCTCGAATTTTTAAGTTCGAATGGTACATTTTTCGGCAAGCAAAGTCAACATTGTTTTCGCACATTGGCATCGGATTGATAACAACAATTTCAGTTTTTTTCATATTTTGAGATTTGAGAAGAAAATGAGAAAAAAGGCGTAATTCAATCATCATCAGTGAATTTTTTAATTTGTAAATAGTTTCATAAGAATGGAAAAAGATAGAATATTTTTTTCTCAAAGAGAGCTCGATGATGTAGCTCAACGACTGATCGGTAGCGGATCACATTATCGCGAAAACATCATCATACCGAGACTTCTAGGACCCGTTATCATCAAAAGCAGAGAAGAAAAGCTGATCGAAGCCGCAATGGAAAGTTGCGCTTTTAAATCTGGAATCAGTTGCGTTTTAGGTAATACTTGTTTTCAAAATATCTCGAATATTAACTGACCAAGCTTTTGAGCAGCTGTAAGAAAACTCTTTTTTTTCAGGTTACGGTCTCGGTTTGGTTATAGGACTGTTTTCATCCAGTGTCAACCCCAACATCGGATTTGGACCAGACGCTAAAACACAAACAGTTCGAGAGATATTTCACGATATTAAAACTACAAGTCACAGCTATGGAAAAAATTTCGCCTTTGTTGGAGCAATTTTTGCGGCATCAGAATGCGCCGTAGAATCTGTAAGACACCGGTTGAAAATAAGTTACTTAATTTTATTCGATCAAGCGTTGATAGACTCTTTGTTCTTTTAGTACAGGGGTAAAACTGATTGGAGAAATGGAACTTACGCTGGGGCTATTACTGGAGGATTAATCGGATTGAGAGGTACAGTATTCGTCACATTGGCAATTAAACATGCTAAGATTTCATTTTTATAGCAAGTCGTTGTTAAAATATCTTCATTGTTTAGCTGGAGTAAAAGCGGGTATCGTTGGCGCAGCTGGGTTCGCAGTATTTTCGACCATCATCGACTATTACATGCATTCATAAACGTTATTCAGATTACACGTCTTAAATTCTGTCCCAAAATCTGAATTTCCTGAAATGAAATATATTCTCGCCCTGAGAATGGAATATTTCAATAAAGCATTTTGCAGTTCGAAAAATGCTTATATCGTAGTAAGTTATTGAACATTTTCATTTTGATCCATTTTGAAAGTTCAATGAACGTAGATTGTTGATCAATTGATCATGTGTTTTTCTTGTTACCTGTTATGAATTATTGTCGTTTATAAAATGAACATTGCTTATTTGTAATATATTTTCAATACAATTAATAAGTACGTGAAAAAATGGTTTTAATAATAATTAAATTTATAGCAACAGGTAAAGAAACAATGCGTACAAATTTTTCGTCGGTAATACTGAACTACGTTTAAATAAAATCAACGTTTTATCACGACCAAAATTAATATTAATTATCTACCGGTATTACATCAGATTCCGTTTTAACGGATAATGCTGTGGTTCGTTGCGAATGTATTTTACGTTTTTTGATTTCATTGTAAATTACTTTCTTTTGATTCTCCAAAACATTATTCAACTCCGAAGTAAAAGGATTAAAGGGTAAATAAGGCTTCCGTCTGCGATAAATACCCTCTTTTCGCCTCATCATACACCTTATATGTTGTTTGTTTATCGGTAAACCTAAAAATTTGATGATGTTTTCAATATTTTTCTTCGGTTGAAGTATTAATTCTTCGTAATGAACGATCAACAAAGGTTTTTCATAATTTTGTATCCAATCTGAATTCATCGATCGCCATCCTTCTAAATGTTCCATGACAAACATCGACCATTCTGTAAATAGGTAGCAATAAAAGGTCAATCATACAATATAATCGTTACGTGGTGTAAATATTTTAATTCAATTTGCGTACCTTTGCCATTATGGCGTGTAAATCTTTCAGCGGAGGCGTATCCAAGATGACCTCCGCTTCTCCTATTAAACTCGGCCAATATAGCTGGTCCCGGTGACCGTATTAATAATACAGCTCTGTCGAAGAGCTTTCGTGTCGCTGGTCCCCATTCGTGAGTTTTCACTACGCTGACACTTTGGTTCGTTACCGATTCTCCGAATAACCCATTCCATAGTAAACCGTAATCTTTATAAACGGAGCCCGTCAATATGCCTAATGATTAAAAAAAAAAAGCAGGTAGGTATCCTTATAATAAAACCAAAGTTTGCTTTGTGTAGGTAATAATAGTTTACGGTTTCAATGCCGCCGCAAACATTACCTAAACATTGTCATTTACGTCTCGTCACTACGAACAAAATAATCATTTTTTTTTATACCTGTTGCTTGCTGTAATAAATAACGAAGCCAGGTATTGCCGCTACCGGGAAAAGAGGCTAAAGCAGTGATCGGTCTTTTTGAGCGGGTTTTCAGAAATTTCAACGGTTGACACCAGTGTACTTTAGGTTTATGTTGAATTACTTTGTACGTATGACCTTGAATGTACACAATATTCGTCTCGTTGAATCCCTACGAATAAAGTGACATAAATTAGAAGCCAATTTTATGACTTTTGTCGAAACGCTTACAAGTGTCGAATTACTTACGGAATAGCTTCTGTGTATGAAATGTAAGCTCAGACAGAAAATGATTATGACGTAAGATCCGACGAATAATAAAATTAACTTATGTTTGCGTTTACTCATTCATCTGTTTACATTTCACCGCAGCCTATGCTGGAAAAATAAGGGGAAAATGAGTTTCATGTCGATGTTTCATCAATTTTGAGCTTTCATTTTTATTTGAAACATATTTGATTGGTAGTACCATCATGCATCTTTATAATTATGTTCGGATTGGTAAATTTCTTAATAGGCTACTTAAATAATCATGTGGAGCTAAATACTTAGACATTAGATGAGTTTTTTTATGCGGATTTTTGCAGATTTTCGAGAATCTGGATTTTGGACGTTTTAAAAAAAAAATTTAAAACACTTTTTAGATTCCACTCACACACTTTTAAAACCTTAAAAGCAATCTTTTTTCAAGTGAAATCAAAAATTCATTTTCAAAAGCTACTACCTCAGCAGATTTTCGTGGATTCTAAATCTGTCAAAATCTGTGTAAAAAGAACACACCTAATTATGTTTTTTTACATGGATTTTGGCAGATTTAAAATCTACTAGAATCTGCTAGGATAGTACCGTTAGAAAATGGATTTTGGATTTGACTGAGTTTACTCAAAGAGAGAAGACTTTCAAGGTTTTGAAAGTTCATACTTGGAATCTAAAAAAATGTTGAGAAAAGAGATTCAAAAAACGTCCAAAAACCAGATTTTCGAGAATCCGCGCAGAAAAAACATGCATGTAAATTCTTAATAAATACTCGTAGGTACCTATAGGTAGTAGGTACCTGGTTGAAAACTGTGGGAAAAAGTTGAAATTCGCTGTTGACGTACGAATTAATTCAGATTCAATAATTTTTTGATTTAATTTGCGATTATTTATTGGTTTATTTTAGGACGGTTCTTCCGAGGGAAAAACTGTTGAAATACTATGTCTGAAAATTTAGAAATGTCACCCGAGCTGTGATCTACGAATTCAGAAAAAAGCAGGTTTAGAATTTTCGAAAAATTTCACGTCGAATTTTGATTGATCTAAAGTAAAACAAACCAAAGAAGCAGTAACAAAAGTTCATCAGTCTTTTAAATAAATTTGCCGAATTATTCAAACTTTTCTTTTAATATCGAAGAAAACTGGCCAAAATTCGATTTTAACAAAGAAACTACAAACGCTTTTTGAATTTTCTCAAAAACAGTTGTTTCCTACAGTCCATAAGAATTAGAAGTACCTGTAAGCATTTCAAATTCATTTAAAGGAATTTCAGAACCTTACATTATTTTATATTATATTGGCACACTGGGTGCGTTTTTTATAAAAGGATATTCCCAAGGGTATACGGATAGAGGATGTGCATAATGGATACCTACAACATAGGCTCGTGCACGTAGGTGCACCTATCACATTTTAAATAAATTCAAAAACCACAACAAAATTTCCTGAAAGTTTCTCAAAAATTATGAACAAAATCAGTAATTTTTTTTTCTCTATCAATTAATTGTGTTGGTGATAATTATCCATGCATGTAGCATGTAGCAGATCAACTCTAACTGATAAGCTTTTGAATGTTTTTCTGAATGGAGTCAAAGAGCTAAGGTATTAATTGATTTTTTTCTAAATGATCATTTTTTAAAATCAATTACTGGCCTACTTGTCGCAGTTTGTATTTTCATTGCCTTATGTCTAACATGTAACCCTTCCAGAAAAATGACTTTTCAGGTTCAAAAATTCTTTTGCAAAATTTTACTGAATTTCAATTCTAAGTACTTCATAGTCAGATTCTAATCATTTTACAGCAGGAAATCTTCAAAAAGATAGTTACAATTTTGGTACCTAATCCCGAGTATTACTATACAGTTTCAGAAAAAATGGCTTAAAATTTCAGATTCTGTGTTATTACTATTTGCGACCGGTTCATGCATGCAATTTTTTGACTAATTTTTACGTAACATCTATCCTACATGCCTACTAAAATAATAATGATTTTTATTTTCAAAATACGACTGTAACTTACCAAGATAAAAAATTGAGCGTTGTATTTTGTGAATGTCTTTACATGAACACCAAAACGATAATACATCTACTTATACCTTGAGAAGTCGAATGCGAATCACGACAGAAAAAATGTAGCAAAATCAAAAGAATAAGGTGTTTGTCTCAAAATCAATAATGATAGGAGGATGCGCAATTGGAAGTGTAAATAATTCACTGAAAGCGATGGTTAGTAGTATTGTTAGTTACTTATTCTTATTCGCTAATTGAATGTCAGTCCCAATGAAGCAAAATCTTTGAAAATACGATAATTCATCGAGTGCCCGAATTTATTCGTTCTTTATTTCAAATTATACCTAACCCTTTACGCAGACGCGTTCTAAGTAGGTAGCTAGCTATAGAAGCAATGTACAATATGTAGTACTTGAGCTACGCGGAAATTATCCCCCGCATGGTTATAATAAATCTGTTTCTATGATTCGAGATTCAATTCAGCATTGGCATTTTGAACGTGGACGTAATAGCTTGTCAACCTTTATAATACACTATTATTATCGTTTAGGTTTGGGCTATTTCAGTTTGCGTGTCACTTATACCTATCTTTTTGTTTATTGTACTAGTTCATTTTTATACGTTTTACTTTTGTGAGAGATCGACTACTTTTCTACAATCAATCCGGTTCTAGAGTTGGATAATTATTCTAAAAATTTAGTCTTGTGCAAAATTGGAGCAGAGATTTTGGGCAACATTTAAAAAATGAAGTTTGATATTTCATCTAATGTTTATACCTAACCTATCAATTTTTTCTATTAATAAGTTCTTCTGGTTACAGTAAAAAGTAATAACATTCATAAATTAGGTTCATTCAGTTTCTTCTCGGATCAAAACTGGTATCTTTAATCACCTAGGTAATTTTATTGTGATTTGAGTATTTTGAGTTCTATACCTATATATGCCATACGAAATTTGAATTTCATGTAGGTATGCGAACATGGGTAGCCTATAGGCAATAGAAATGGGCACTTCATTTTTTAAAAAAATATTTAATGTAGGGAGGTAGGTACCCATCGTATTTTCACCTTTTTCCATTTTTAGGGCGAGATCGGTGTACTCTACAATATTACCTACTGTGGTGACTGTATAGAGAAATGATCTCTTGATTTGAAGTTTATGTGTTCAAGCCAGTCAAGCCTCAAATTATGAAGCACGTAGCATCATTTTTCCATCTGATTTCGTCTCATTAATGCTGTAAATCCAATGCTGGAGCATGTAGTGGCGTTGTCAAACCCTAATACAATATGTAGAAGTTTGGTGACCATAAATCATTAATTACTGTTCTCACATTGCATATTTTCATTTCACATATTTAAATATGGCTTTCGTGCAAAAAACAAACAGATTTTTTCCTTTTTTTGAAAAATCAAAGATTCGTTTATTAAAGCTCAGGTTGTTCAAAAAAACAAAATTCTAGTTTCATAATTTATAAACATTATTTTCCATCTCTTTTTCTGGAGTTGTTTTGGCATACTATCCATATCTGCTGAAAAATGTATATTAGTCGTCTTTGAAGATGAATTTGCCTAACCTCTAGCTAGTAGGAGCTTTATTTATTTTCATGCCATGAAAAAGATCAGCATTGAATCGCATTGAATTCATTATTTCAGTTTACGATAGTGCCGAAAATACACATATTGACAAATTGATTACTTCGATTTAAGATGATCAAAATGGAGTATATGTTTTTTTCTGCTTAAAGCTGGTTATTTTTCTGTAGGATGCTTTGTTCAAAAGATACCTATACATACGCATAAAACGTAGATATACCTAATGTAATGTCCTACTTTAGAATTTTTTTTTTTTTTAATGAGCACATTTATATCCGAGAATTCCACCACTACCCCACCCCCTCTCTTTCAGTCTCTTGTAGGTGAATTTTCAATATCCTACAATACTCGGAGACAAATTCCCAAAACATACCTTTATTCATTGGGGGTAAAAATCAAAAATGTGTAAAATGCAGTGTGGTGAATTTCACCATCTTGTGGCATTTTTGGGATTTTTTGAATGTGACATTCCAAGGTTACAATGTTATCCTACCTCGTGGCTCGTACCCTCAGCAGTCAGCACTCAATTCAAATAATGATGAAATAATAAAACTTGAAAATAAAATTTGTAAGTAGACTTGGTAAGTAAATACAGAAATCATCTTATAATTCTTCAACATGTTCATCTAGAGTATTATTTCCATTGTGTAATAAATATGATATTTTTCCATGCACTGAAAATTCATTGATCCATTCTGTATTGTTTTTAGGAATAATCTAGTAGATCTTGAATTCGTTGTGTAAAAAACACCAATTATGGCTGCTGCTCGAACTGTAAGTGAAATATTATGTGTTTTTTAGCGTGATAAAAATCAATTATAGAACAAATAATTTACTACTTATTATTGGTCTACACTACATTTCTACATTTCAGTTGGAAGAACGTCTAGGAGCTATCGGCGTGGCGATGCCTGCCGACCACAGAGAAGCGTTTGTTCTTGTAGGATGTTTACTGAGGCATCTTGTGAGTGAACTTTCATATACTTAACTTCGATCAAATATTGTACCTAGTTCTACATATCTTACGAAAAGTGATCCTATGTTCAGGAAACCGATAGCGACATTAAGGTATCACTAGTATGTTTGCGCGAGAGAATGTGAAGAAGTTCCAGTCTGTGGTTTTATCCGCGTATCTTCCTCCGTTAAGTCGTCGTCGTCGCCGCTGGACTCTAAACGACTTCCGATCAGCCTACATGAAATTTTATGACGACGAACGTCCTGCTGCCACCGCATCGGCCACTGTACGAGAAACGTTTCCTCACGGAGCTGATATTTTCGCCGATAATTGTATTGGGCTGTATCAACAGACATCTGCAAATATCCGTTTTTTATCTGATTTGTATTGCTGTCGTAGCAGTGTACAGGAGCTGAGAAGGTCAATATTCTTTCGTTCGGCTCAGCTAACAATCAACAGGCAGTTTTATCGGCCATTAAGTCTCTTCCAGAGATGAGAGTTCCTGCAGATCTTTGATGTTTGTTTCTAATCTTTGTCAGATCCGTTGTACGAAGTCGTATTTTGTTAATATATTATTTCATATTTTGTTCATACCTACTTACCTATCAATATTTTTCTATTAATAAGTTCTTCTGGTTACAGTAAAAAATAATAACATTCATAAATTAGGTTCGTTCAGTTTCTTCTCGGATCAAAACGGGTATACTTAATTAGGTATTTATAATGAATTGTATTGTGATTGGAGTATTTTGAGTTCTATCTAGTACCTCTACCTATATTACATACGAAATTTGAATTTCATGTACGCGAATGTGGGAAGCTATAAGAAATATGGGCATTAATTTAAAAAAATTATTTAATGTAGGTACCCATCATAATTTCACCTGTCTACATTCTTGGGGCAGGATTGGTACTCTGCAATATTACCGTCAATGGTGACCATAAGTTAATCACTGCTGAGACGAAGACAATTGTTCTCACATTGCATTTCACAGATTGTAAAAATTTAGCTTTCATTCAAAAAAACAACAAATTTTTTCCTTTCTTTGAAAAATCAAAAATTCAGTTAACAAAGCTTAGGTTGTTCAAAAAAAAAAACAAAAATCGAGTTTCATAATTTATAAAAATTTCCACATTTCCTATCTTTTTTTTGACTTCTTTTGGCAAACCATCCACCTGCTGAAAAATGAATTAGTCAGTTAGTTACCGGTGAATTAGTTGTTCTTTTTATTCATCAATCGAACAACGAAAAGTTGATCAATTTTAACGATGCCCAATCCACGTAGAAGTTCAAACGAAATACACCTAAAGTGGGATCCAGATGCCACTTTGGAGAAATTTCCTCACAATAAATAATGCGCATTTAGAATGAAAAAAATTCCTGTATTTAAATAGATAATATTTTACAAAATACTCAAAATATACGATTAAACAATTTTACGAGCGATATTCCAATCGACTTCAATTTCGATGGGACCCGATACGCAACTCGTAGGATGAAAAAATTCCTGTTATTTAAATCGATAACATTTTACAAAATAATCGAGATATACGATTAAACAATTTTATGAGCGATATTCCAGTCCGCTTTTATTTCTATAGGACCCTGCACTTCGCAACTCGTAGAAGTAATAACAGCCATTTCATACTTGTTCCAAGATCTGGCATCACGATAGTAGAGCACTTCCATGCATTTTTTCAAAATCTCGGTAGCTTCTTGAGCATTGAGCTCAGGTTTCTTATCAACAGCATCACGTAACAACGGAATAGCAATATAAGCACCATAACCGGTGGCGATGATTTTATCTTCGAAAGCAGTGCCTAATTTATCGACAGATCCCAAAAACGGTTTACCTTCTTGTATGCCACCAACGATAATATTGTTCCAAAGTGGATCGACTTTCGAACGACGATTATACATTACTCTAGTGAGCCAACAATGAAGGGAAGCAGGTTTGATATAAATATCATCTTCCAAACATTCTTCTCCGATAATCTTGCCATTAATAAGCTCTTTTAAGTACTGATAATCTGCATAGTCACCGCCGACTCCGATGACTGTGTTTTTGTTAACTTTGAGTATTCGGGGGCAATTTTTGAAGCGAGCTAAAGAACCATACGAAGCTAGTAGATCAGCAGCGATAACTACACCGTCGTTGAATGCTATTCCAAGCACAGAGGTAGCTGTTGTAACTGGTGTATGGAAATGAGTGATGATATCCGAATTCGAAGCACATTCGCCGACACCTTTGAAGGCATACGGATCCAGCGGGTTACCAAACAACAATGCTTTGTCAAATACATTCATTTTACACTGGAAATCAATAAACTTGATAAATAAACCGAATTTTACGAAAATTGTTCAATTGAATTATAAAATTATGGCTCGAAATGCGTAATCGAAAATTCAAATTTCACTGATCATGATCTTTTCAATTCGTGTTATTTTTCGCTTTATCATTTTTGTTTTCATAAAAAAAAAAAAAAAATATTTTGAGTGAATTCGCCATCTGGAAGTGTCTCTCTAATTGAGAAAAAATGATTGCGTGAAAATTGTAAAAATCTGTAAATTACTCTGGAAAAACTCGATTTTCATTCGATTTACCAGTAAATTACGGTAAAAATAGGAAAAATCCGTAATTACTCTCAAATTTGAAATTCATTTTTCAAGCATCACTTTTTTGCGAATGCCCCGTCGACCGTATATAATGGACGAATAATTCAAATCGCAGGAAATGACGGCCACATTTTGGATGCAGAATCCTGGAAACGTTCTGCACATGCGCCAAACATGATGCTTACGGCGTTGGTGGAGAGAGAGACGGGTCTCTGGTACAACCCACGTTCAACCAGTACACCGTCTCTCTCTCCACCAGCACCGTAAGCGTCATGTTTGGCGCATGAGCAGAAGGTTTCCAGGATTCTGCATCCAAAATCTAGGCTTCACATTTTGTCATTTTTTCACCGTTGAATTATTCGTCCATTATATACGGTCGACGGAATGCCCTGAGATCTCGAACAAAAAATTAACGGTTTCAGTTTTTTTCATCAAGCCGTCCATCTCTGATTTTTGTCGTTTTAGCGGTGTGGCCGAAACATTTCGCTTTGTAGTATTTAATTATGAAAGTTTGAATTTAATTCTACTATATTTCTTTATCTTCTCGCGTAAGTCGATCGCGTGATTTTCGTTTATATTTCGAAGGTAATTAAAACTCGACATTTTCAAGATGCCAAGAGTAGCTAAGAAACCAACGGCAAAACGCGCGAAAGCCGCTCAGAATCACAACGGTGCCGGTGATGCTAGCGACGATCAAAGTGAAGCTATTACTTCGAATAAAAACGATCTCGCAGATCTGAATAAGACTTACACAAAGTCTGATGTTCCTCAAACTGCAAACGATGACGCCAAAAATGATTCCGAAAGTGGTTCCGACCAGGAAGAAAACGACGCCGATGAAAACGCCAAAGTTCAAAATGGTGACAGTAATGATCAAGGTTCCGATTCGAATTCTGAAGAAGTGAATGACAGCCCAAAGAAATCGAAGAAAGGAAAGACCACCAAAAAAGCGGCACCGAAAGCAAAACCCGAGAAAGAGCAGGAATTATCTGGTAAATATTTACAGTTTTGAGATACACGTTGACTTTCTAAGCATTTTGAGTTATAATTTTGTTTTTGTTCGATTCGCAGAAAATGACGAAAATGATGATGAAACCGGCGAAGAAAAACAAGCATCACCGCCTAAACGTAATGCGAAAGATAAATCAGCCGACGAACCACCTTCCAAGAAGGGTCGCGGCAAAGCTGCAGTCGCCGAAGAAAAACCTAAATCTGCTCGTGGACGTAAACAGAAACAACCGACAAACGCATCCGAAGATGTGAAAGACGAAGAAGAGGAAGAAGAGAAACCAAAGCGTCAACCTAAAAATAAGCGAGAAAAACCAGTTCCTGAAAAAACCGCCGCTTCTACGAGACCTTCGCGTGCCAAGAAAAACAATAAAGTATCGTACGCCGAATTAGAAAACGACTTCGAAGACGACGACGTAGGCAGTTCTAAAAAAGCTAAGAAGACTGTTACGAAGAAAGCCGCTGAAACAAAAGAAGCTAAAGGTAAACGTGGTCGTCCGGCTAAAAAAGACGTCATCGAAGAAGAAAATGACGACGAAGTCGACCCAGCTGAAGCCGAAGTTGATTCGGAACCGGAACCCGAAGTGAAAAAGAAACCCGCCAAATCGGCCCCTAAAAAAGCTAAAGCTCCTCCTAAGAAAAAGAAAGTTAAAAATGCCGTTGCTGAGGAAGAAGAAGAAGATGAAAAGGAAAAAGAAGATAGTCCCGTTGAAGGCGATGTCGAAGTTGAAGCTTGAGTGAGTGTTCTTTTTTTCTTGTTTGAATTCTATATTTGTTGAAACTATTCAGTAATTAGTAACTTTTATCACGTGTTGATATTTTTGGAATTCGAAACGACGATATGTTTTTATTATACGAGACTTTTGACCTGCAACATGATATTAAAATTATCGATTCATTAATGGTTTTATTATCAAAGCATCTTGTTACAGTTTGATTTATTCGTGTTTTTTTTTTGTTTGTTTCAGGTTTGTGAATACATCGCGCGTATTATCTCTTATACATTTTAAGATATACCACAAGACCGTTTTCCTATACACGCATTCTCGTCGAACTATTTTTACATGTTAAATTACGATTCATTTTAAAAAGCTAATTCTATTTCTCGATTGTATTTATTAGTGTGAGTATCGATTAATTTCCTATTTTTTTTTTTTTTTTAATTTCATAACTTGTCTTTTTTCATCTTGAAGCAGTTAATGCCTATCTAGGGTATTCCCAGTGTGTACAATCGATCATTTGAATTTGTTTGCTTTTTCTCAAGTTTGAATATTTTTAGTGTTTTGTTAGTTGTACCTCAAGTTTTCAATTTTTAAACGTAAGTTTTTAATATTTTGATTATCGTTTGTAATTTATATTTGGGATTAAAAATATTTTATATTCGGTTTGTATTTTGATTTCATGCGATATTTCGAACCTTCGTAGAGTAGGCTACATTTAAATGCTGGTGTCTGAAGATTATGAAACATTGTATTGATTCACTTGAACTATCATCTTACCGATGATGATTAAATGAAATGAGGATCTTTTTTATCGATGTACGAGAAAGATTAATGATAATTGATTATGAAATAACTGAACGTATTTATTATTCATCTTCCAGCGATCATAGATACCTATTAACTGTATTTTCAGAAAGGAAATTTTGAAAATTCGTACAATGGTATATCATATCAAATTCGATACTATGAAGCGAATTTTCTACTGTGCCATTTTCGTACGAACATCTGGACAGGTTAGACTGAGTAGGTCATGGTAACTTGGTGCAGTGAAAAAAAACTCACTGCCACGATGAGTTCATACGCTGCAATCATCAATCAATGAATTTCGATGTGATCATGAAAAAATAGTACAAAACAGGGCCGAAATTCTTTCTCTTTCTCAATGATCGTCAACTGCCAAAATTTAAAACAGCATAAACTGAATTTTTCCCAAGACTTCAAATTACCATCGTCATTGCAATAATTGAGAAAATGAAGTACCCCCCCCCCTCCCCTAATAGAAAACAGATCACGAACCTGCCTACTTCAATTTTGCAAATTGCCAACACCAACAAGATAGGTAACAAGAATACTAATTATTCATATTTTTTTAGTGAAATTGCACTTCTATTACGTAAGATGAATATGCTTTCTTGGAAATGAGAAATAAATCAACAATTCGCAACGAAATTCTGTTGAAAATTTATTTTACGTAACACGCAGAAATATTTGAAATGATTTGATTACCTATAGGTACTTAATTAGTTGGGTACAGCAAGATCAGCAAGATGACCTTAAAATCTTCGAAATAAAAAAATTTTGTCGAGCAATGAAAAAGGCTGCTCACTAGCGAGCTTGTGGGCTGGTTTTTTTTTCAAAATAGATTTCTGTCATAATTTCTCACTTGGGCTGAATTTAGACTGTCTAATCAAAATTCGAAATTTATGGGTAAGTATGCACTTCTTCATAAGTAATCGTAGTTTCAGCATTTCACTAAACGTAGTCCTCTTCAATAAATTTATTTCAAGTTTGAATCACCAACCATCATTTCAGCAACCAAACATTCTCGCTGTTACTGCAAATTTTCAAATTATTTAAAATTTTAATCGCGAGCAATACGTAATTTGCATTCGAAAATCGAATTAATTGTTCGTACAAATTGCAGTGCAGTAATAAAATGCACCTCTGACCTCTTCTTCACTTTCCTCTCACCCGCACTTCCCCTCCAACTAACCACTCATAGTTACAGAGAGGAGAGAGGGGATCGTAATGCAAACTTACAAAGGCCTATTTTATAATCGAATGCATATTTCCACAAAGATTCAATTAAAGATAACACTGAGCTTGAAATCCAACGTAATTTTTATGAACTTTGTGCAAGAAATTCATTTTGAATTCGCAAATTTGTCAACACTGCGTACAAAGGTGTAAATCCAAATCCTCATAAACGAATTTCCTGCTGTTCATCAAAGACGTGCGTTTTTTTTTTCAAAATATCTAATTTTGATGTCAAAATGTCTCCTCGAACTCGTCTAACTTCGGTGAAAGATAACAGAAGCTTGAGAAGTAAAAAACTTAGCATTGTTGGAAACGTTCGCATATCATTAACTCGATGTGATACAAACAAACCATCTCGGTCCAGTAAACACGAACCGTCGCCGTCGAAGAAAAACATCGTCAAAGTAGATGGAAAATCTTCAACATTGATTAACAGTCCTACACCGAAATCTGCGAAAAAACAAGGTAAGATCATTACAGCGACAAATATGACTTTGTAAATATTCAATTACTAAATCGTTTTCTCATTACAGATCGACAGCTATCGCCAACGAAGAAAAAACCAACCAGATCGGTAGAAAAATCACCCGCGAAAAAGCCTGTTGCAGTTGAAAACGATGTTCGTAAGCTCAACTCAAAAGGGAGTACGCCTAAAAAAACCGTAACTAAAGATAAACAATCGCCCAAGAAACCCGCTCCATTAAGGAATGTTAAACAGTCTCCTATCAAAACTATGATTACTCAGAAGGAAACTTCCGATTCGGAAGTACAAATCAAAAAACCTTTATTGAAAAAAGCTCTTACGAAAGAGAGCAGATTAAAGCAACAAATGAAACTCGGTAGAATATTCATCAATCCTACGTTTCCGAGTAAAACCGTATTTAAAAGACAAACGTATTCCGCTGATAAAGATGAAAATCAAGGTCAGCTCGTAACAACAGATACTGCGCCAGAATTGAATAATAATGTCGTTAAAGTTAAACGTGTACAACCTAATTTAGTGCTGCGTAAAGTTGATCACCAGACTGAAAAACCTATTCGCGATAAGAGGAAAATTTTCCGCCATCTTTGATGGTGAATTTCCTTTCCTTTTCGTTAAACTATCGCACATTTCGTGATTTAACGATTCCTCATTCGTATGTGCGTAATGATTATTGCAACGAGAATGCGATAAAAAAGTATCGCGATTACGAATAATTGATGATCGTTGCATATATGTAAAAAAAAAGTAATGAACTACATATTATTTGGAGTTCGTTTTGTAATGATTCGAATATGGGAAAATCGATGAAACACTTTTTATTTATTGAACTATTTTCCGGATTCTCTGAATCTTTTTCGGAAAATGTTACTATGTACCTCGTAAATATCGTATAAATTTCCGCGCGTACGGTCTAAGAATAATCATCATTCTTTTCGGTATAACTTTTTATTGCTAGTAACATCTTATCAACAAGTTAGTTGTTAAACAGACTTCGACTTTCCCCCTTTTAAATTGTTTTTACAACTCGATTCTGTTACCTGTTTTTGTTTTATTTTTAGAGAAGTTGTATTTTTTTCTCTTCTCCGTAGGTGTATTTCATTTATATTGTAAACATAATTATGTATTATGTAGAGATGTACTTTTTTTTTGTTTTTTTAAATTTTGCGTTCCTATTATATGAGACATCATTGTAAATTTATCTCAGTGAAAAATAATTCGTCTCAGAATTATTAAATATATCGAAAATTTTCATCTGGAAATTTGTTCGTTTTATTGAGTGTTTTCAAATTTTGTCACCTGAAAAACTTCCTGCGTATAATTGGTAGAGATCCAAATTATTCTGGCGGATTTTGCTCTAATAAAAAAGTCACATTAGAGCCAAAATGAAATAAATAAAACGATGGTGTAAATGAAGGAGATGAACTCGTTTATCATAAATTTTATAATACAATGTTTTTTTATATAAAGAATTACGATGTAACAACTTGACAAATATTTCACTTCACTTCGCTGATAAATGTTCAATATCAATCAACACAATAATTTTTGTACGAACATACAAGCGAGAAATAAGTACTCCTTAAATAAATTAATATAATACATTGATTAAACAAAAAAAAAAGAGGTTCGAAATTTCATTCAATTCAAATATAGTAATTTGTACAATGAAACAAAAGTGATATTCTAAAACATATTCATACGTCTAGAAAATATAAAACGAAATGAAAACAAGGCTACAATATAAACCGATTCTAAAACACAGGCTTTTAGTACGACTAAGTACAAACAATACGAGGAGAAACAGTTACAAAGAGAAAGAAAAAACAAGGTTGGAATGAAGACTTCAGTTTTCATTTATTAGAAGCCGATGTTACCGCCGATGACTGATTACCTGAACCGCCAGTCGATGATCCGCTGGCACCTCCGGTCACCGATGGTGGCGGAACAGAAGTCGACGGTAAACCACCAACTCCACCGGTCGAGGCAGCCATTGCGCCGTAATTATAACCATAAGCCGCCCATGCATTCTGTGGATTAGAATAATTTCCATTGGCATTCTTTAATATTTATGATTGGGCGCACTCAAAGCATTTTTTTTTTCGAATAGAGCCCAGGTTTATTTACGACCTCTTTTTTTTTGGTTTATATATTCACAGGTGACAACGATCAGTAATCCATGCATAGAACCGTATGCGTCACCCAATTCGGTACCCCTGGGCTCTATGCACACAAACCGTCACAGAAGAAAAGTTACTTCCT
Organism: Planococcus citri; assembly: GCF_950023065.1. Taxonomy (NCBI): domain Eukaryota; kingdom Metazoa; phylum Arthropoda; class Insecta; order Hemiptera; family Pseudococcidae; genus Planococcus; species Planococcus citri. The sequence goes on along the minus strand of NC_088678.1, from coordinate 58,153,197 downwards.
TCTTACCTGCTGTGTCCAGCCTTGTTGCGCTAATTGGCTATAATATTGGGCACAATATTGCGCGTAAGCGTTCGCGTCATAACCCTGTGTTCCGTATCCTGCGGTATTGTATCCTTGCGTATTATATCCGCCAGATGCGCCCGATGATTGTTGCGTCGACGAATTACTAGCTGATTGACTAGCGCTAGCTGCGGTTGCAGGTGTGTTCGAAGAATTGCCGGAATTTGAATTCTTCGCATTTTGCTGCGCGCCGCCCGATGATTGCTGCGATTGTGGATTCTGTCCGCCGGCTTGGTTTTGTTGCTGTTGCATTTGCGACCAATACTGCTGCATTTGTTGAGCTTGCTGAGCGGTGTATCCTAGAATATGAAATCATCGTGGTTTTTTTTTACACGTTAGGTATTTTGAATTACATATAATAATACGAGCAAATGGATAGAAAAAAATCACCTTGATATTGAGCCCAATTTTGATAGTTGGCGGCAGCTGCTTGATTCCAACCACCTTGACCATACATGCCCCAACCAGATTGGCTCACTTGCGAATTACCGTCATTTTTACCGCCATTGTCGCGTTTATCAAATCTACTCGATCCTTGTCGCGGACCTGGACCCATTTGATTCTGAAAACACGAAAAAAATTCGCTCGATTAAAGCTCCAAGCTCGAGTAAAAAACTCGCTCGAATTCGAAAACCGTCAACATCAACTTACTCTATTATCTCTATTATCTCGTCTAGGAGGCCCGCCTCCACGTCCGCCGTAATAATCCGAGTTGCCTTCGCGTCCTCCTCTATTATAACCACCCCCTCCTCGGGGTCCTTTTCCCGGAGGAAACGGTCCAGGTCTTCCGTTACTGCCACCTCGGCCACCGCTGCCACCTCTTCCTTGATATCCACCACCGCCTCGACCACCTCTACGGTCGGCGGAATCTGAGAATCTACTGCGACGTTTTCTGTCGCCGTCTTCGCCTCCGGAACCGGCGCCGTCGTCGAACGAATCATCATTATTATCCGGTTCCACGCCCGGTGGAGGTATACCGCGAGTACGATCGTAGTCTTCCGCACTGGTATCGTCTCGTCGTTTACCGTCGTCGCTTCCGTAACGTCCTCCTTTACGGTCGTAGCCCATTCCAGGCTTACCCATCATCTGTCCCATTAGTGGATTCGGTCCGCCGCCACCAGGGCGTCCACCCATTCCAGGGGCCATACGGTCGCGATCGCGTCCGCCACCGCCGCCACCCCAACGATTGCCACCCATCATCGGACCGCTGTTTCCGTACCGGTTGCCCGGCATTCCGCGTGGTTCGTATCGGCCTCGGCCGCCGCGGTATCCATCTCGATCATCGTCCGGACTTCTGCATTTGGCGGCAATGAAAAAGAAAAGCAAACGAAAACAATAGTTTAGTTATGAGATCCAAGTATTTGAAAGTAAAAACATGCTATAGGAAAATAAAAAGAGTAAAGAGGTTAACTTTTTTAACGCCTCGTGACGAGGGTTTGTGTACAGTACCTGGACCTCTTATCCTTTTTTAAATATCATTGATTAGTAATTAGCTCGTCATTCGATAGATTTCGACTTTATGGGTAAATGTAGAAGGCATCATTACATTGTATTATCCTCGAGTTAGATATTTCAGTATAGGTGAACGAGGTTCGTTTTGAACCAATGAATGAAAAATCTAACGAAGCAGTGAAAATGTAAAATTGGAAATGTTTTGAAGTGTTGAACGGAGGCAGGGGGGGGGTGTACATGAACAAAAATGTGAAATTGGGTGGTTGAAATGGAATTATATCTATCGATAAGCTAGCTTAAATTCAGCGTTTGCCACATACCTATAACCTACCTGTTCTACTCAATAAAGTTCATATTACGATGAATTAGTGATTATTTGAACAGGGTAATTATTCTGTTTCCATAATACAGAAAGTACGGGGAATTAATATGTATTCGTATTTTATAATTCATACTCGATTCAACGAATACATTAGTTACTGCAATTGCGACTATGGTGCGTCGAACTTATGAATCAGATAAACAACACAAAAATACTTTTAAAAAAATACGAGCGGTAGGATACGAACAGATCATACACTAGATTGTACGCCAACATGCCTGATGCATGTGTTATCTGGCCATCTGTGTTTAAAATTCGGATTTTAACATCATCAAAATTTGAAATACCAAAATATTTCTGAAATAATTGTTGTATGTATTATTCAATCTTGACGTAATGTACAGAAAATGCTGAAATGAAAATTTAACGTATTACCTACCTAGTTCTAATCTCATATCATTGACTTTCATTTTTAGATTAGAACCTAAGTACATATTCCCATCAATCGATATAACGCATCAAAATGTGCTTACATAACACATTACAAAATTTCAATGATTCGTAAACGTTTGTGTAAAATCTAGCTCGGTTATACACACTTGGTAACGATTTTTAAATTCGAAGCAATAATTTTTACAAAAGAGATCTTTGAAAAATTAATGCGTTTGATAATTTTGTCTGAAAAAAAAATTCAACTAAATAATTAAGTATTAATAAAAGATCTCTGAAGCACTATTGAGTTATCCAGCTCGTTGACATTCTCATCTTAATCACGATGAATCTCAAATTTTGATATTTTCATTCTCATCATTATCAACGATTCTATTCATCGATTAATTAGCAACGGGGGGGGGGGGGGGGGGGGGTTAAAAGTTTATACTTAGCGAAGAACTTCTTCGAACGAATTATTAATATTTTGAATTAATTTAATAATTTATCGACTTCCAAAAGTACCTAATCTACTATTAAGATGAAGTTGAATATTAATTTCATGGCTAAAATACTCGTAATTAAGGAAAAGTAACATCGATAATACAAATAGCAAATTCGGGAGCATTTTGAAAATTATTTCGTTCAAACTTCGAATCGATGAAATGATAAGCAATCCGTCGATTGCATTGTTCTTACGAAGACTAAATGCTTGCTTTGCTAATTTTTCTTCGAATACAATACATCATTCTATTCGTATAATATGATAACATATCCTTTATCGTTTCTATACATCAACCACCGTTTTATTCCAATAATCATGTACGTATTAACTACTCCAAAACATTCCAATTTTACATTTACACGTACAACGATGGCATTGCTGAAGCTCGTAAAACCTACATATAACTTCTCATAAGACAAGGTATTTTTTAAAAGCCCTTGTCACACAATATTTCGTTACAACAGGTTCGCATTATTCGAATCATAGCGACCGGTAATGTTCACTTACCTGCGAATAATTCACTATAATATAGGTACTTTTAATCGAACTTCTCAACGGTAATTTGCGTATATATGTGCTATTTTGGATTTACAGTAGTAACTCATCGCAATATAAATCATCATTCGCTATGTGAAAAAGAAAAAATATCTCGTCGAATATTGGAAAAATAATTAATTAGCATCGATTAGCTTCGGGAATCGCATCGTATAATAATATTATCGTATTTCAAGCAACGATGCAGCGTACTTCAATCATTCGATCAATCAACGATGTAATATTTAAACCGTTTTAGCATGTGAAGTACGTCATAATGTAGTATTATGGTCGTCGCGGCGACGCGACATTTAGAGTAAATAAAATTTTATTTGGGTCATCGGTACCTGTTTCGATTGTAACTGAATGAACGAACCAAGAAGTGTAGAGCGTACCACCGTCACATCGCAGTGCGTGTAGACCATGGCGTGCAACATGGTGCCCACACCATCGAGTACATCCTTGAAAGAAACTTAAAAAGCTGACGACGCAGTTTCCTTTGGGAAAACCGAAAAACATATATCGGTAAAAACGAAAAAAAAAATAACAAAGAGTGTAGTATTTCAGAAAATATTAAAATCTTCAACAATCGACGCAATTTCATCTCTTTAGATCAATTATTATACTGATTCGTTGTAATTGTTTCATTACAGCTAAATTTCATCAACGTCAATAATAATACTGCGTACCTATGCTGTCAAAAAAAAAAAAAACTGCAACCATTCACCAAATAATGGTCGATTTTCACGATTCAGTCATCATTCGCTCGAAGCGATCGTCAAATTGTTTTGCATCAACGTGCAAAAAACAATACTGCTCTAAACGATAAAGAAAAAAAAATAACTACAAAAAACGTTCCTTACAGGCTTTATCGAACGTTTGGCATTGCGATGAGTTCAATTTTCGCCTAAATATCTTCTTATTCGCCCGACACGGCCAATAAATAAACAACACTGGATGAACGAAGCTAAAAATTTAGCAAAACAAATACGTATTTAAATGGTTTATCAATTAAGATTACGCGAGAAATATTTTTAAAGCTTTTCTCCGCCGGTTCATACCGTTTACGAATGATTTGTATAGGAAGCAGCGAGGCGGGTAGAATTCATTCACTTCTATTGCCAACTACATATTTGAAATATGTATGCGTTATTAATCCCCGCATTTTTTTTTATCGCACTGTAGGCGATAATAACTCTGGTAAAATGGAAATGAAACAAAAAATACAGGCAATGTGCATTTTTTTCATTCTCGTTTTCGCAAATACCGTCTTGTCGTTCGAAAATCATCTTGCGATAATGACTCGTCATATTGTAACGGGATATCGAGTGATAAAAATCATTAAAAAGCACATACACGTGCATATTTTATAACGAGCTTTGCAACATTTAAAAAAATCTTATTCGGACGTCATATTCGATTGGTTAGTTGGGAGCATTCTTCGTTTTCGAGAATCGTATTCGATTCGGATTTACTTACGACTTGTGATATCCATCTTTACAATAAAGTTTCAGAAGCAATGACGAGAATATCATAGAAATATGAGAAAAAATACATCTAAGAAAGGAAAAATGGTCGTACCTGTCTCTCCAATTACGTCGATCACGATATCCTCCCGGAGGCATTCTATCCATACCACCTCGAGGGGCCCAGCCACCTCTACCCATCGACGACGGAGGTCCTCTATCCGCCCCTGTAAATACAAATAATACACATAAACGTTAATATCGTTCCAGAATTTCCAAATTTCAATTTTAAGTAAATTCGATCTTACATCTTGGTCTAAATCCTCCCATCGGCGGTCTACCATACGGTTGCATTCTGTCCATATGATCGCGACCACCGAACCCTCTGTTATAGGGACGATCGTCGCGAGGCCTAGAATCGCGTCCTTCTTTATTGTACTTCTTAACGACTTCTTCAGCTTCTTCTTTGTTCAAACCGACAAAAGATACGTTGTTAAACAATTCGCCTTCTTCTGGTAACTTGAAACCTCCTACATTGCAACAAAAAATATCCAATTTAATACGCTAGATCGAGTAATTTGAATTAGCAGTTTTGATCTAAATAAAGCTTATGAAAAATCGCGGCAACAAATCACACTCCGCGGACTTGCAGTTTTATTAGGGAGTATTTTTACTCGTTATGTATGCTGAAAATATGCACCTTTTAATTCTAACAGCGAAATCGATGTTTCTCTAAATGCATTATCGTTCCATTTTTCTAACATGCGTTCGTATTCTTCTTCGTTGGGTATTATTACAATCGCTATACGCGTATAACCTTCGAAATTACGCATTTTTCTTCTTTGGATCGTAGCGATTACGTTCGGCTGAATTTTCACACACACAAAAACACGTTTAAGTTATAAGCATGGCATGGCCATTCGTCTGCGCGATTATTTCGCCGCCAGTCAGCGTCATCAGCCTGATCGACTTGGACGCCGAACCGAATTACGACTAAATCCAGACGTAACGATTATTAACCATCGCTTACCTGATCGAAAATATAATTCCTCCAGCGAACCGAAGCCAAATCTGTAAGGCGATTAACGCATCTAGTGCATTTTTCAACCAGCACGTCTGCAGTGTCCTTGAAGTAGGTTTGAATAGGTTCGCTGAGTACCTGTGGCGAAAACCAAATGAATAAAAAAAAAATGCATTCGCTTTTCTTACTTTTAGGCCTATCGAACCAACCTTCATTTTACTAAAAGCGAAGTCGATTCCGATAACATTGTACATTTTTTGCGGATGCGATTCGACGTGATTTTTCACCCAAGTCGTTTTACCGCTGCATGGCAAACCGCACATCATGATAACCTGCAAGGCAATAAAACACAGTTATTTCGTATCTCATTAGGAATCGTGAGTCGAACAGTTAACTTGTTCAAAGATCATCACCTCGCATTCGGTCTTTTCTTCGGGTTTTTTAGGTCCCTGAATTCGTTGTTCTAACGGAACTTTGGCTGCCCACTCGAAATCTTCTTTGAAACTTTCATCGGTATTCCACGCTTCGAGTCGGTCTCCGAAATTCACCTCGAAACTGATATTTTTACTCAAAATGTGCGGGAAAAGGGCCTTATCTTCTAACGAAGACTTGGGCACCTCGAATGCAACTTCTTGTTTGGTGCCATTAAACGCGTAAGATATTAAGACATTTTCTTCATTGCTGTCAAAATCCTATAAAAAAAAAAAAAAAAGATAAATACAAAATAAATAATCTATTATTTGACAATTTGCCCCATTTCTCGGGTTTGAATGCAATTATGATAAGCATTTATGAATTTTCAAGGTCAACGAATGCAGCGACACTGTTGATAAAATAAAACGATTCATCACGTCATTGAAAACACTTGTCATGCAATGAGAAATAATTATTCTCAACTGCAGAACATGTGTTAACAACAGCGTCGAATTTAAATTCATAAAGCTACACATGGTACACAGACCAGGAGTCAGTCAGGAATACATACAAGAATATCACGAGTCACTGACACTATATCCTATTCTTCTACCGAGTAGTGAGATTTGAAAGCTTACATTGAATTTCGAATTCAAAACGATTACAATGCAACGGTTTAGGATTTTTTTACAACGAAACTCCTTCCAAAATGAATAAAACAATAAAAAAAAACTCACAAGTAAACATCCGATGACGTCTTCGGCATTAAACGGTTGTCCATATTCTTCGAACGTATCATTCGTGCATTTTTTACCGCTAGAATCGTATCCATACGATAGAGAAGTTTCTCCTACGAAACGAAAATAAAAGACAAATTGAGAAAATCAACGCAGAATAAAAATACTCGTTAAGTATAAAAATATACGAACCAAGTTGAAGCGACGAATAAGCTACAGACCATCCCAAACGGAACGAATAAATTTCAAAGTCATCGTACATGGTGACCGGGCATTTTTCCAACAACTATAAAATTATTAAAATTTCTCGTTAACAAATTTTTACTATAGTTTTACGATTGTGAAAAAAATCAATAAAAGTAAATTCGTACTTTAACTTCGTAGTAAACTTTTCCAGAATTGAATCCGTACGTGCTACGAGCACCTCCCCACATGTACATAAATCCTTGCTCAGCGAGGGGAACAGCACCGACGAAATTTTCTTTATTAATAACCAAATTCAGGTCAGAATCGTCTGCAATTAGAATAATACGTCAGTCAAGGGTATAAAATGATAGAACGATAATTCAATTAAGAAAATAGGTCAACGTACACCAAGACAATAAAACAGAATCTTGATCGTAAGAAGGTTCATCATCTTGTTTGGGTATTTTAGCAGGTCCTTCGTAATGCGCACCAGATTGATAGCTGTAAAAGAACCAACACGATACAATTTCGTCCTAAAAATTTTTCTAAATGCAGTATCACCGATAACTTACTCATCGCCTGAAGGACTAGGCGAATGCTTCCGTTTTCTTTCTTCGGGTTGATCGAATCGGCTCTTTCGTACTCTTCGTTTCGGTTCCTCGGCTGGCACTTCTTCGGCAGGAGGTGCCTCGGGAGCTGATTCTTTCGGCTTTGCACTCGATTCATCGTCAGAATTCCATAAAGCATCGTCCTGAGAATTCTGTTTAAAAAACACGATATTAATATTGCTATTCACGTTCTTGTGTATAAAAAGTAACATTTTAGAGAATAAATTTACCTCAGATTTTTTAGCTTCACTGTCTTCCTGAGTAGTGTCGGTATCCATTTTCTCAGCATCGTCAGTTCGCGGTAAAGTTTCATCATTACCAGTAGAAGATTGGCTGATATCGTTGAGTGAACTTTTATCTTGGTCCATCGATTCGTCAAAATCTTGGGTTTCTTTAGTAGAATTCGAAATACCTGCCGTATCTAAACTAGCTTCTATGCTACTTTCATAGGGTAAAGTATCGTTGCTTACATTCTGTACGCCGCTATTATCGAGGATTTGCGTCGCATCACTGGGATCTTTACACGAATCTTCAACTTCCGATTGTTCGGCGACTTTGTCACTAACTTGAGGCAGTTCAGGTTCATCTTGAACTTCCGGTGACGATTCTTTAACGAACTGGTTTTCTTCTACCGTTTCAGTTTTGTCATTAGACTCGTCACGCGAATCTTCCTGCTGCGAGGTATCGTCCTGCTCTGGCATGGTTTCTTGTTCTTGTTGAGCGGCTTGATTTTGAGAGAGGCTATCTTGAGACTTTTCTGATTCGGATGCGTTACTGTCTTCAGTCTGAGATTTTGCGAGCGAGTAATCAGAGGCGGTTATTTCGTTGGCAGCAGGCGCCGAAAAAGATTCCGAATCTGTGTCGTCAGCGACGTTATTTTGCGGTTTAGAAGCAGCCGACGTTATAACACTGAAGGCTCTTTCTTCCGAGGCTGCGGACGTTGCTTCGCGAACTGTTGTATTCGCACTTTCCGCTGTCTCATATGTTAGACTATTCTCCCCTCCTGATGACTCTTCATTTTCACTTTCCTCGTCTTCTTCTTCTTCGGGTTCTTCTGTGAAAATTTAAAAACAATCACAGTAAATAATTTGCCGTTCGAAGAATCGACGAATTTTACGTTATACTCGAAACTAGAGTATGAGAAAATATCACCAAAGTATATAAATAAATTCACCAGAAATACTTTTCTTGAAAATTCAATTACGATCGAGTATGAAACACGTTTCAGGGCAAAGTCATAAAAATCCCATAACAAAATTATCGTCGATTTTGATTAATCCAATAAGGTCTCAAATTTATAACAATTTTACTTTTTTTTCGACTATAAAAAACCTACACGTTTAAAATAACTTCGAGAATACAACGAATAGTAAAATAATTGAAGACTATTTTCGTAAAAATAAATAAAATACTTCGAAACTACCTTCTCACCGTGACAACGCGGCAAACCGACATTTAACCTGCATGAATATTTCAACTGATAAGTAATTCACTGATAGCAACAACATTACCCGCTCATGAAAAATGAAATTGAGAATTAGATGCGACACAACACAACTACTATCTCATTTTCGATGATTCATGATTTCACTACATCACTAACATAAAATATTACCCAAATAAACAGACAAGTGACTGAACTTACAGCTTTAAATGGTTAAAAAAATGAAATTTCACAAAATTTAGATGTTGAAAATGAAACGAAGAGACCAGTTTTTGAAAACATTTCTAACTAGTTTCAATGAGAATCTCATCAAAATATTGACCAATTTTGTAATCAAATTTCCAGGAAGATAACTTTTTGAGAATAGGTTAATGCCTAAAGCGTGTTAAAAATTCAAATTTCGAGCAAGTTGCGTAAACAGAAGTCAACAAGAGTAAAATGAAACACATGTCGTTATATAATTGTGTTTTCAATCTGAAAAAGCTCAACTTGAACATCTTAGGAGAAAGACTATAAATAATCACGCTTCTTAAACAAAAGCGTTATTACAGCGTTGGGCCTAAAGCATACTTTCATCCTAAGCGTGTAATCAAGAAAACAAGTAATGTATCAACATTAAACGATGTATTTAGGCCTAAATGAATTCAGTAATCGTGATGAAATGAAAATCGACTGAAAAGTGTCATATAATACCGATTTCAAGCATAAATATTAAAAAGACGCCAACTGGAGGCGGAATACAACAATGCGAGCATACACCGAAAGTATGATGTTTCATACATATTGGCTGAATGAATATTACAATCAAATAGATGTAGTATTATCGAGAGTTGACATGATATATAAATGAGCGATAATTTATATGTTTTACCTTCTTCTTTTGCGATTGCCTCTTTTAATCGGTCCACCAAGACGGGCTTATTTCCTTTGGTGTCTAGCCCGCGAGCTTGTAACTCTTTACGTAAATCAGCAACTTTTAATTTATTAATATCCATTTTGAAGTCTTACAATACAATTATTTAACACAAATGACCAAAAAAAAAAACGATAATATCAATTTACAAACATTATTAACCAAAACAAACGCTTTTCAAAATTTAAAAGCTTCGAAAATGGAAAGCACGAAAACAAATTGTGAAAAAAATCACAGAAAAAATGGAGCCGAATCAAACTAACCGACGCACGCCGAATCGTCAGTGCTGCTCCGTATACTTCCAAAAATTCTGAAGCGTTTCATCAGTGTTGTATTTTTACCATTGAAAAAAATTCTTATCAAAGTTCGATGTTTGTAATTTGTAATCAATCAAATTTTATCATTGAAGATTCAAGTTTGTGAATTTTTTCAAAGTTTCTTTTAAAAAATGAGGAGTTCTGGTTAGATTTACGAGAAAATTTGTGTTTTTAATAATTGAATTGATCTTGTTCTTTCAACAGAAAAAATTATTGTCGTGAAATGGATGAAAATTCAGCTATTCTATTTAAACAAGGAGCCGAAGGAAGAATTTTCAAAATTTCTTACCTTGGCAAACCGGCAATTTTAAAGGAACGTTTCAAAAAGAAATATCGAAATGAAGACCTCGACAATCACTTAACTAAAGAACGAATACGAGCTGAAGCGAAATCAATTTTAAAATGCAAAAATGCGGGTATGTAAAATGTTGTAAAACACTTTCTTTCGAAGGTTCATGAAATTTTGCTCATTATGATAACTAATAATTTCTTCATCAACAGGTATTCATACTCCTGCCGTTTACCTGGTAGATTTCGAAAAACGGCGTATTATTATGGAATTTATTGAACGCAGCGAGACAGTTTCCGATTATATTATTAAATTTTCCAAGAATGATAGCAAATCTATTAACGAAGAGCTGACCCGACTATCTAATGAAATTGGTCGTACCATCGGAAAAATGCATGTCAATAACATAATTCATGGCGATTTAACAACTTCGAATATTTTAGTGAAGTATTTAAACGATACAGAATACCATATAGTTTTAATTGATTTTGGACTAAGTCACATCAAGTCATCAGATGAAGATAAAGCTGTCGATCTTTATGTTCTGGAACGAGCTTTAACTAGTAAACATAATAATGTTAGTTGGTTTTTTGATAATATTCTCAGTTGTTATGCCAAGTATGATAAACTTAACGAAAAAGTTGTTCGTAAACTATCTGAAGTAAGAAGTCGAGGGCGAAAGAGAACGATGGTTGGATAACCCACATTTTTTTCATGTCATTCACGATATCACATTTCCTTACAATGGACTATTCGTTTCGTTTTCAAATGTATTATTTAATAAAAATACATTTTTTTATTATTCTTCATTGTATTTTTTAAATTCCAGATTGATTCATAAATAATACCAAAATATTACAAAATAATTTTATACACAAAATGTATTTACAATCATTGCATCATACAAAAATATAAAAGGACATATGTAAATCGAAAAAATTGAAACTTTTTGTAGGTAGTCATTTAAAATTGAGAAATATTTCATGATGAATAATTACAGTAAAACAGGTATTTCCGATAAATATCTGGGCATTGGTAACATACTCGTCTATCTATTACAAGAAGGCAAATTTCTGTCTCGCATACAGAGTCATTTTTACTAGCGCTGAAATTTTTCTATTTCAAAAAATATTGAAGATGATTTGCTGCCTTAGTTTGCAAGTTTCGATAAAACAATTCCCTAAAATTGTTTGTTTTTGTCACGTTATTTCCTCGACGACTACACTTTTATCTTGATCTTGCTCATCATCGTAAAATTCATTAGGCGGATCTATTCGTTTATCTTCTTCTAATTGAGATACTCTTACATCCGGATCCAAATCGTCGATCATTTTAGATTCAAAATTAGGCAAAAGATCTCCTGGAGTAGTATGCATTTGAACACTAGGAGAATGTTGAATCATTTTCAAATTATCGTAGGCATGTTTCACTATTAGATCCAGGTATTGTTTGGAATTAGCATTTTCTTGTCTAGTAACAACTTCCGGGTGAAGTTTGAAATCTGGCGCGAAGTAGGCGTAGTAATCGTTCATAGGTAATCTATTATCAATGTCTTCATCAATTAGTAAACTTGTTTCGTAGGTCCAACATCTAGCGACATTACGTAAAGTGTACCTAAACAAAATTGCTCAGCATTAGTCATACTTCAAGAAATCAAAAAATCGTCAATTCGATCATAAGCCTTCAACAATATCTACATACCCTCCTCCACCGACAGCTAGAAGTGGGACATTGAGATCACGAACGAATTTTACACATTCACCATGTCCTTTTGTACTTAGGCTAAAACAACCTAATCGATCATTATCTAAAGAATCTGCTCCGCATTGCAAAACAATCGCCGTAGGTTGGAAAAACTGCATGACGTATTCAATTACTGGTTTGAAAACCTATAATGACAATAAAAATATTATAAAGTACCCATAAGGCCTACTGTCAGTTTCTGAGTTGAAATCATAAAACGTACCTGAACATAACTCGTGTCATCGATTCCTTCTTTCAAAGGTACATTCACAGAATAATACCGGCCACTTTCAGCGCCTATCTCATACATATCTCCGGTTCCTGGGAAAAAGTAGCCACCGAATTTGTGGAAAGAAACTGTCATGACACGATCAGTCAAATAAAATGCTTCTTGAACTCCGTCACCATGATGAACGTCAATATCAATGTATAATACTCTCGGATGATATTTCAGTAATTCTAAAATGGCAATTACTATATCGTTAACATAACAAAACCCCGACGCTTCGGATTTTTTGGCGTGATGTAGTCCTCCAGACCAGTTGATAGCTATATCGCAGCAATTATTGTTCAATTTGGTTGCACCTTCTAAAGATGCTCCAGTATACATAGAACAGAATTCAAACAATCCTTCAAAAACAGGACAGTCATCTCCAACATTGAAATGGGATAAATCTTTGGTGAAGGTTTGAATGTTTTGAGGAGTAACCTTCTGCAGAAATTCTATGTATTCGTCCGAATGAAATCTGAGCATATCATGGGAGCTGGCTTTGTAAGGCCTATATATCTGCATCTTTTTGTACAAACCATAATTCAAGACAAGACTGTTGATCACGGAGAGACGATGAGGCTTCATAGGATGTCCTTGTCCATAGTGGAAATTACCCACATCTGGATTAAAGAAATACGATACTACTTTGTTGGACATTTTGATGTTGAATTAAACAGGAAATGAAGAAGTGTTTCGTCAAGAATTCACATTATTAAAATATTTTCGTAAAGATAAAAAACCAAACACACTCATAATTATCAAAATCACTCACCAAATTTGTTTGGTTAAAAAAAAAAAAAAAAAAAGTTGAAAGCAAAACAAACGATTTTGTTTTTTGTATTTTTACTACGGCCACGCTGTGTGATTCGATTCGAACGAACGAATAGCGATGCCATGGGTCATTGCCCTCACTCGCCTTCGCCTTCATCCTTCATCCTTGCCCTTCACTTCAACAGTCCAAACTTTTTGTAGGCCTTTCTTCATTTCTTCAGTTCCTGTTCTTCGATGTTTAGGCAACTTATTTTACATCAGATAAGTTTTTGCTCATATTATTTATTTATTTTTGTTAAAAATAAGGATGTTTATTGAAGAATTTTATTTTTTAAATCAAACGAGAGTTCCGAAATTTTCTTTTTTCTGAATTACTTTGAAATCACTTCAATGATACCTAAGTAGGTACATTGAGTTGTGAGTTACGTGAATGAGAGATTTTCAAATCATCATTTTAATTAATTCCCTTGGTCCACTATCTTCCGATTAAAAAAATGAAACGATTTTTCTCGTTATAAATAGTTGTAGATAGATAATGTTATTTCAGTTGGTAGTTGGAATAAAACAACATGGATGCCATTTCTAGTCAAATTTATATATTTTCATTTCTCGCTTACATAAAATGAAAAATGTATTTTCTTTTTTTCTTACATTTAGTATTTTTCAAAGACATTATGCATTTCATAAAGAATCGTATTATGGCGATCCTTACTCAATGGTAAATTATATTTGCATTTTTTTCATCACGAAACAATTGATAGTATTATCCAAATTATTTTTTGTCAAACTTCAAACAGAAATATCCAATTTGCTTGTGCTTGTCTTGTTGCTGTGCTACTAATAAAAAATGAAAAAAATGATCTCGACATTTCTCTAATTATTTAAGCGCATAAACATCATTATGCTTCAGTAATACCTAAAGTAAAAAATATATATCAGCGATAATCCGATTTGGCTCTTTGAAATAGGTATTTTAAAACATTATTATTTTTTGTTTCATTTCAGGAATATGTGGGAAAATTTTCCACCGTAAATTTGACCAAAGAAGATATATTATTCGCAGACTATATTGTCGATATGTTAAGAAATACAAACTATTCCACAATAGATTTTGATGCACCCATGACATTACCTTCAAGGTTCCGACATCTATACGAAACTGGGGTGGAAACAGAATCCACCAGAAGGTATGCAACTATTTCAACAAAAAGTCCCACGAAAGAGAAAATGTGGGATCTTCCGCAAAATGATAATCTCCCTGATACCAATGATCTGTATCCAATGCCAAACAGTATTTCGCCTATATTCCCAGTAGCAGATACTAAAAGCTCCAGACTAATGAAAAAATCTACCTGTAGTATTTTATTAGATAAACATGAAAGTAAATGTCACGAGAGAATACAAACAAAAAATGTTGTATCATTATACACGAAAATGAGTGAAAATGGGTGGAAAAATTCGGCAGAAATAATGACCCGGAGTATTGATAATAGAAAAAACGAAAATTTAGCCACTGAAAGATTTACCACGTATCAAACAACAGAAAAATCAATAAATAATACTTTCGATTTCACCACAACTCGAAAAAGAAGATCCATTCCGTACCCATTGAATTCAGATTCTGGACCATGGCTCACCAGCAAAGAACAAGAACAAATGTGGGCACTAAGAGGTACATCCTTATTAGATTCTGAAAAATACGACTATCCTTTTCCATATGATTTTGATAAATGGCCAGGATGTACAACCAAAGATTTAAGCGATCCAAAAAATACAATTCAAATTTACGAATATGAAAATGGTCACGTCAGAGTTGAAGGAATTTCAAAACCTGGTTGGAACGAATTTCCGTGGAAGCCGACTGAATTTACAACTAGGTATCCTGCATATCTACGATTAAATAAGTATTTAACTTTTTTGACCAGACCATGGTATGGGTACTATTCAACATTGAGTCCAACAATGTCGATTAATTGGAATAAAAAAACAACTCGAGCGTGGAGTAGGTATACTTTTGCAAATATTTCACGGAAATCGAAGTACGATATAGAAAAATTGAAAACGTCTCAAAAATGGATAGTAGACCTTGGGTCACCTGATTGGAACAGAACAATATTTCCTCCTTCCTCAGTAAATACATGGAAAAGAACATGGTGGGGTGGAGACTGGTATTTAACAACGGGTAGGCTTTCAAAACTGAAAGCTAATTCTAGTTATTTTCGTAAAGCGAATGCAAGTTCGTCAAAACCAACTCTACATCCTACAACATCGCATGCCTACATTTCAACTCAATTGTCTTCTGATGCTTCAATGCAACATGAAAACAAGGAAAGCACAATTTTACGCCCTCGTAAACCAATTTCCAGTAAATCAACCCCCGGTTTTGGATTTTTATCCATATCACCGACATGGTACACGTACGTAAAAGAATTATCTACCGCATTTCCTTATTCTAATGCCTCATGGATATCTGAATGGAGCAGAGTGTGGCACGCGGCAGTTTCTAACGCAGCCTCAAAATCACAATGGGCACGCACGTGGAAAAACGAAATTTCTATCCCCTTATATACGTACGCAAAAACAACATGGTCGCCGCAATGGTTTCCCAAAGAATGGTTTAACCAGCGGGAAAATACCACTACATCGGTTTGGAGGAGAACTTTTCATATGCAATCAAATCAGTCACAGTCACCGCTTCGGAGAGGAGGAAATTTCAATCAGCGGAATGTGGAAAACCCCCAAGACTGGAGAACTACATTTAAACAGAATATAGGTGGATGGTCGCTCCCAGCATTGACTAAAGCATGGGCAAACCAATGGAGCGGGGGGCAATTGGCTGGACAAGGTAAAAATCTATACACCCAACACCCTTATTATCAGCAGCCTTATTCGAATCAGTGGGAATCAGGGAGGTGGCCATCTTCAGGGAGTGGAACATTTTCCACAAAATCACGGAGTCCTTGGTCACAACAGTATGGAGGAGTACCTACCTGGACTGACGGATGGAAAACTCAATGGAATAGGCGGCAGTGGAGTCAAACTCCTTATACAAAACCATATCAATATCAACAGTATTCAAAGCAATGGAAAGGAGGGCAGTTAACACAATGGAATAGGGAAAATTCACATCTATGGAACAAAAATTGGCCAACAAAACCATACCAGGAATATTCAAATCAATGGAAACACGACGTGGCGCTCTCACGGAGTAGGACATGGTATACAACGAAGTTACAACAATCGTACTTGAATCAGAGAAGACAAAATGTAAACCAATGGAATGCAGGGAATACCTGGGCGAAACAATATACAGGTGGATGGTCACAAGCACAAGCATGGACAAGAACAAACGGGCCGTCACTCACATGGAACAGAAACTTGTACACAAATTCATAAGAGATCACAATAACCACGAATGATGACATGTGTTTTAATTTTATGCATATTTTGTCGTTTTCATTCATAATCACTCATAAATATACGTTTCCAGTTCTGCAAATTTCTCACTTGGCTTTGTTTTCCCCCTTTTTCCTTTTCAATTTAAAGAAAATAAACTACTGGTTCAAGTTTTAACCACAAAAATTGGAATTTAAATTTTTATAAAATTTCGAATTTTGATGCAGTGTCAGCGTTGGCAGCCTAGCAAAATTAATTTGAATTTTGATCAACGTTTGACTCCCCCCTGCCCTTGAAGGCTTGAACTCGAAGTTTTTTAACATGATTTTTTAGGGGGAAAATTGTGATCTACGGATACTAAAGTAGGTACCTACCACATAACTCGTATAAAAACTAAGTAAATCAAATCGGTCTATTCTAATTTTACCATTTTAATTTTCAATTCTTGACTTGAGGAGATAATTACGAAATTTGCTTGCTCGAAGGTAAGGAAAATGGAAATAGAATAGGAATAGGGAATAGGTACCTAAGGCTAAACCTTCGAAATCAAATGAAATTATTTGATACAAACAAAATATGAACTTTGTGCATATATTGTATGCAAGTATTAAACACATCGAGAAACGATCTGAAGTACCGAAGAAAAATTGAAAAAATATACAGTTTATTTTCAAGCATTTAAAAATTTTTAGGCTATATTATTTTTTAAAACGTCGAGTGTCGAGTTCGAACTTTCGAAGTTCGAACTTCGTAGATCAAAATTTGACATTTTTCCAACGTAAACGTATTAGGCCTTCCGCCTTCGTCTACTGCAATCATTTGGCCACGATTTTTTGCTGGACTGGGCTCCATCGATAATATTGAAATTAAATTTGAAAAAAACTTTAAAAAAAGCTAACAACCCGCCCAAAAAAAGAAGCATTTTGCTAAAGAACGAATTGGTCCATCCGTTTACGTTCTCGACGAACTTTAACCGTAACCATTTTTTTTGCCGGTTTCGTTAAAATTGTTCCGCCTCCCTCCGCTCCGCCACAGACGCGTCAACATACCCCATACCCCACCGCATTGCCATCTTGTGTTTTATTTTAAAAGTGTTGAGTTCATTACGTTAGGTGTTCTGTAGTTCTGTTAAATCGTGATATTCGTGATTCAAAGGGTGAAAGTATAGCTTTCAAAATTATTTAATAAATTAAGCAGAGTTATCGAGTTTTACCGTTAATTAAGTTTCAATATCCGTTATTAATATGCCTAAAAACAAGAAACGTAGTTCCTCGTCTTCAGATTCAGATTCCGGCCCTGATGATGTGTGTTTTTCTGAGTTGAATTTTGTACAGTACCTACTGGTATTTAGAAGATATTGATCGGTAAAGTATTAATATACGTTCTTTTTGCAGAGAAATCCTCCAGCCAAAAAACTTGCAGCCGCTCCGTCTAAGAAAAAGACAAAAGATGAAGACGAAGGTTTTCATTTAGGAAATAATCGTTTTGTGAAAGTACGAGAATTTCGTGGCAAAGTGATGGTCGATATTCGCGAATTTTACGAGAAGGACGGTGAATTGTTGCCAGGAAAGAAAGGTATGATTTAATGCGTATTGATGTTTCACGGTATAGTGAGAAAATATTGATTTTGGAATTGGAATTTTTTCAGGTATTGCTTTGTCTGCTACTCAGTGGAAAAAGTTCAAAGATATGGTGAATGATATTGATGAAAAGTTGACTGAAGTAGCGTGAATAATGTCGTGTTCCTGTTTCTCAAAGAATTTCGTTTGTGTTGTATGAATAATGTCCAATTTGTAAGGAAATTGTTTTCGTGTATCGCGTACTGTTCGGTTAATTTAATTATATTTTTCGTAATAAATTTCGTTTAACGTATTTCTTAGTGTTTCATTGTGAACAAACATGTTACGAAACGTACCGGCATTTTCTTTACATTATGTTAGCGGAGAATATAGACACTGGAACTACAAGATGAACAACTGGTGGGCACAGACGTTAGGGGATCCGGTAAAAAGTTATTTCATTCCCCTTACCGCGCCAACACCCGCGTCGTCCATTAGGGAAACGACGATCAGCGCCTCTAGCGAGTAAACCACTGAAACTATTACTTCCCCTTGCCGCGCCAACACCCGCGTCGTCTAGTAGCCGCCAGTTGGAAAACGACGATCAGCGCTTCTACAGGTACCGTTTGGAAAAACTTTTCACGAAATTTTACGTGATTCCCCTTACCGCTGTGACCTGCAGTTGTTCATCTTGTAGTTCCAGTGTCTATAGCGGAGAAGTACCGATGTTGAATACGAAATTTTTTATCAGCAGAAAATCTATACTTCACGTTACAAGAAGTAAAAATGTGTACACTTTATTGAACTTTGAAAAAAAAAAAAGGCACATAAACGTAAAGGATCACATGATTACATGTCTTCAACATAAGATATTACTTCTAATTAGAAAATCCTTCTGACATTGAAAATAATTCAACGAGTACATCCGTACATGACAAAAAATAGAAAAGCAAAAACAATTCACACATAATATTTACACGAAATGACAAAGCAGTTGCTAGAACCAACTATCACACAGGTATAAAAATATCAGCAACACACTTAAAATATCTTAGAAATAATGGTAAAAATCTAACATGAAAACAATGAAAGTTGCATACTTTTTCCACATAGGTACATGATACAAGCTCAAACCGACGGTACACGTTTCGCGTGAATAGCAGACAAAAAACGTTTGAATTTGACTATTCGTCTTCTTCGCGGTTTCTTTCTGTACTTGAAATATCTGTAGATTACAAATACGGCTCCTAAAATGATCAAGAGAACCGCCACCATTGGTAACAAATCGACGTCCTCGTCAACAGTATCGTTGGGTAAATGCTTGACTCTAAAGATTGGTAACTCCATATCTATATCGATTGATAATAATTTTTGCGATTTGTATAAATTCCTGAAAATTTGGATCAAATTATAACTCCTATACGCAGACTATTATGAACATTAATCTTCATTTTAGAAAAAACTTACGCGGGGGCAGATTGATTTAATGGATTTGGATGGGACCAAACTAAATGTGGACATGCCGGTAATGGTCTGATTTTAATACCTTCTAAATTATCTTCTAATACTTTTGAATACCTGCAAATAAATTAATATTTTTGAAACATGATGGAAAATTGACACAAGCATCATCACGAAGCAAACATACCTATGTAACTGATTTCCCTCCATTCGCTGAGGCAATGAAAATTCGGTTTTTTGAAGCTGTGCATTATCATTCTTAAATACAGAAGGTAAATGACTCGTCAAAGCGTATTGAAGGATGGCATCCAGCATCCAAAAGCAGTCTATAAAATTAGATTACCATTAAGTACAGTAATCATAATTTCAAACTTGTGTACACACAGCCATGAACAAATACCTTCTACACTGTTACTATTATCCAAACAATTCGAGTCTCCGTACATCACAATTCTTCCACCATAAGTCGTTACTTCACCAACACTAGAAGTTTGAAAAAACCCGAGAATAGGAACTGTATCTTGTGCAGTGGAATCTTTGTTAATGATTGCTTCTCCTACAAAACAAAAAAATCATGTTCATGAAATATTCACGTAATTATTCATAGTTCCTTGATCTGCAATACACACCTTGATCTTTCAACTTTTTAGATATCAAAATTCCGTCATCAGGAAATTTCACGATGGAAGCACCCGAAGCATAATAAACGCTGCGATCTTGCAAAGAGAAATAGCCTTCATATATTCGATCACCAAATGCGACGGACCATGTTGATAGTAAATCGTTTAAAGCAGGTATGTTTGAACCTCCGGTATTAGGCATCCACCATTGTCTACGTAAAAAGGAAAATTTGTATTCAAGTAGCAAAATACCTGTATGTTTTTAAAAATTATTATTTACCTCGTATTTTCATCAAAAAATTTAATTTTTTTCATAACAGTCGTATTATACCAATCAGCAAATACAATCACAGACAATCCATTGTCGACGTCTTTCTTTAATTTTGCAGCTTCTTCAGAAAAAAATTCCTCTTCTGGGTCTACTATTAATAATGCTCCGTATTGCGAAGCGTCGAAACATGTGTATGGAGTTCCTAATACTTCTATATAATACCCTGAATTTCTTAAATGTTCGTACATGTCCTATAGCAGAAAATAACGCATGCTCAGAATTAATAGTTTTTGAGAAAGTTGAAAAATATTCAATTCATCTCTTAAAAAATTACTTTGAAATTAGTATGAATGTGGTCAGCATTCCAGTCTAAAGGATTAGTCTTCTTATTCAAATCATCTCTGGGAAAATATCCAGGAGGATATCTCAAATTGTGATACTGATCCCATAAAATTCGTTTTCTGTAAATTCAGCAGAAACATGATTACACAAATACCGACAGTATCTACTGTCAACTGATGGTCAACACTTACGATCTAGGTGGCGTTGCAATTATATTTGCTTTTATAAGTAATTTTATTGTTGATTTTTGAACATTGGTTTCATTGTCTGCTGCTGGCGATTCAACAGTAAGTTCGATATGCCCATGAGCTGAACCACTCCATGAAGCTGCTTCTTTACTCACGGCTAAACTCACAGCCAACCATCCAGACCAAGGCCACAGAACTTCTGAATACGATAGTGAAACCTGAGCACGAGATGAAAACCATTTTTTTAAACGATTCTTAATCATTTTGCCAGTATGCCAACTGAATCCTACCTCAAGAAAGTGCCCATTTTGAGGTATATACGGGTACCATTTCGGTTTTTCATTGATATATCCGGTAACACCCATACCGTTCAAGATTGTCACATTAACAATAGTTGGAATACCTCCAAAATAAATTGGTTGCGTACAATACGGCCACATATACTGACATTCGCTGAGATCAATATAACTACAACAAAGATTTATGTTAATTTGGCTCGATTATACATTGATATAAGAGCTATAAGTTCAGGACATCGTTACCTCGGACTAAAACTAGCTTGAGGCTTATAACTATTGAGTATTTGGTAAGCTCTAAGAACATCTAATTTTCCATGTCCTTGTTCAAACATTCCGACTTTTGGCAATCTGCGCGCCGACGCCATTAAAGCTTGCTTCATACTAGCAGGATTGATAAGGTTAGAACGATGTAACACGCTACTGTAATTAGAAAAAATTCTCAATTACTTTCTCAAATTACGACACAGTACACGACTTATTAGATATTTTACCTCATTAGAAGAGTCACCGCACCAGCTACTACAGGAGATGCGACGCTTGTACCGGATAACGAACGACAGCTTCCCTTGATACTAGAACCAGCAACTGATGAGCCATAAGTAACAATATCTGGTTTCAGTCTTCCGTACCTATTTTCAAATTATATAGCGTAAAAAGAAGAGGTTTCTTCAAAATTATGAGTAGTCTGTTTGAAAACTTATTTACCCCTGTGGAAGTTCCCAAGTAGTCATTCCACGCGAGGAAAATTTAGCGATTTGATCTTCAAAGTTTATCCCACCCACACCAATTACATCCATTTGATCGCCAGGATTGTTCAAAGTCCTACAATTAAATTCAAAATAATACTGCAAGGCAAAAAACAAATACACGAGTTTACGGAAAACACTTACCCATAAAGAGGGCCATCATTACCGATGGCTGAGATCATAATAACCCCATTTGCCGTAAGTTCCCATACCTTATCGACAAAGGGATGATCCATAAAATCAGGACCGCCAATACTTAGATTCAATACGTTAATTTTTTTCAATATGGCATAATTAAATGCATCCAAGAACCAAGACGTATAAGACACCTAGAAAAACAACAAAATGTAAAGCATTATTTCTCAATTATTCACAAAAGTTTTCGTTAAACACATTAATTACTCACCTGCTTATTCGTAAATACTCTAAATACGTATAAGTCAGCATCCGGAGCAAATCCAAGACATTCTTTGCTAGAAGCGATGACTCCAGCTACAAATGTTCCATGTCCTAAACCATCTTCCAAAGTATTTTCATTAGTCCAATCAGTTCGTTCTTTAATACGACGAAAATGCGGATGAGATTTTGATAACCCGGTGTCAAAAACTGCGACTTTTACACCAACACCTGAAATCAACGGAAGATGAAAAAACATTTTCTTTTTGGTGTAAAAGGCACACTTTTGAGCGTACCCGTGATTCCCATAGACCATAAAACATCGGCTTGTAGAATTGTAGTGATTTGTTTAGGAACAGCTCTCAAAAGTCGTCTACCCAGATATCTGCTAGCTGAATGCCAGAATTTTTTCTGTATAATAAAGCAACATTAATATTTTAATATCAAAATTTGAAAGTGGCTCAGGTATAATATGTATATTGTATTTACTTGATTTAAATTAAATCGGTGCGCCTCTTTTGATTCGGTGGAGTTAGATTTGTTTTGTTCTTCCGGTAAACTGTTGATTGTACGTTGAACGATTTGCTGAGGAGTAATTCTTTTTACACATGGATGATTTTTTAATGCTTCCAGACCATTTTTAGAATCGTTTGGATTAATCTAACGAAACACAGAACCGTTCAGTAAATATGTATGAATTTTAGCATGGAAATGAAACGACTATACTTACAAAAACTATATCGAAATCACTAGGATAATCTTTAGCTGGGTTATTGCGTTTTATAATATGCCAATTTTTGATATTCGATCCATTTAGAGCAGCAGCAATGAAGTTCTCTCTTGTTTGACTGAGATAATAATTCTTGAAACCGACAATATACTCTGGAATGAAAAAATACCAAGGGATGAAAAACAACTCATTACGATGAAAATAAGTATCGTAGAACTTACCATTGTAAACAACTTTTGAAGTGAATTCTACACCAACTTCAGACGACACATTCGCATAAGTTTTAGGAAAATCGAAACACGAAATTATGAAAATAACACTGATAAAATACGAAGTGATTTTTAAACTATTTACAAAGTATGACTTTTTGAACGAATAAGTATTATTCATACGATAAAATATTTCAAGTATCATTTTTAAATGGAGGTAAAAACCTCCACTTTCCATTAGACATTAGTACTACTTAAAAATTTTGCACGAGTAAATCGATAACATCGAATTTCCTGAGAAAGTGAGAAGTCTCGAATGATACAAATCACTCCTACAACGTAAAATATGTTGAAGGAATAATGATAAAAATATGAACTTTTCATCTGTTCGAAAAATTTTCACTCATGTGTTCGCAATTTTCTTGTACTTGTTTACGAAAATTCGGAGGTGAGATAAGAAGGACGATGATCGAGAGCAGCAAATTATAGGAGGAATGAGGAGGTACCGTCTACTGTCGTTCACCCGATGTGTGAAGTTGAAGTTGAATTTTTGTTGAATCAGTTGATTTTCATTTTTCATTTCATTTTTACTTTACTTTTTAGTTTTTGTGTTATATGTAGATCACTGGATCATGTCCCACCAATTATCACAAATATCGTAATCATTAAATTTTTCAATTTTGAACTTTTGAAGTACATACCTAAACGGCTATAAAGTATAAACCTTTTTACGAAAAAATGTTTTTCTAATATAGGTACTTGAATCTTGATCGAATTGACGACCGTACGTATTAACTATTAATTAAGCTATTTGAAGGCTAAAGCTAAATTTTTTGATCTTTATTTTCAATTTTTATTTCATTTCATGTTCTCGTCCTCGTCTGCAATCTGAAATAGTTGGTATTGTATACTAGACTAGGGATGATTATGATCATCGGATGATAGATTTCCAGAAATTTATGTTTTGGAGAGTTTCTGAAAATTTATAGGTAGGTATTTTATATTTCTTTAAATAATATGAGGTAGGCCGTTGGCTGGGTAGGCCATACTTATTTTTGAAAAAATGTCAGTTTGAATTTTGAAAATGTAATTTTATTTATCAACTACCTTACTAACTACCTATAATAACAAAAAGTTTTCATTTTCCAATTATTTATATTACATTTACAAATTTTTTGAAATGTTCCTTCATTTTAAACAATATTTTTTATACATATTTTGCAGAAATCGAACGCTCTCCCATGGAAATTCATGGATTTGAAATTTTCCAGAAATTTCTTCTCAATTTTACATTTCCAGAAAGCTTCCGTTGAAAATTTTTAATCATCTTCATCTCTATTGCATGCATATTGCATACCTATTACCTAGTTCATGGTTGTTCAAATTTTTGTTCTTTGAACAGTTTGAACTTCATTTTATGAATGCATCTTTCTGATCTTTCAATTCATTTTTATTTAATTTTGGTTTTCAACAGCTATATAGAAAGTAGAAACAAAGAAGTCGGACTAGAGATGTGCAGTCTGAAAAGTGAAAAGTACTTTTCTTTCAATGAAAAGTTGAAAAGAAAAGTTCCTACTTTTCACTTTTCAGTTTTCCCTAAAAAAAAAAAGCGAGTGACCAATCAATTTACTCATCAGAGATCACTGACCTCATTGATGAAGTCAAATATCAAGTTGCACTCTCTCTACTCCTCAACCTTCGCAATTCAGCACCCATTTTTGATATTTTTCACCACGTTTTTTTCAGAACTGAAAAACCCAAAAATGTTGGAGGCTCTAGAAAGGCTCAAAACTACCACTATTCGATTAATTAGGTGGAAAAAAGTGATTTTGTTTTTTTGTGTGTTTTAGATAGGCAAAAAATACACCAATTTGAAGCTCTTGCAGAGAGCTTTAAAATGAGACTCACATGATTTACTTTTCACACTTTTCATTTCACCAAAATTACTTTTCTGAAAAGTGCACATCTCAAGTCGGACGAAAATGAAATATTCCTCGCATATGTACCTCCTCATTCCTCCCATAATTTTCTACTATCAAGGGGGGAGCAGTTCAGACTCTTTGAACAGTGCTGCCATTTATGAATATACAGCAGGAAAATTGAAATGAATTTAGTAAATTTATTTTTTTTATGATGTTCGCACTGCAGTGGACAGAAAATTTTTATTTTATTTTCAAAATCGAATCGAATAATATCATTGAGACATTGATTCATTGAAAGTTGGAATGATTTGATCATTTCAAGCAGTGATGAAAAGTCTTGGAAAAGAAGCTCATCATGCTCATCAAGTATTCAGTTCACTCACTGGCATGGCGCAGGCGGTAATAAAATTAAAAATGCTTACAAAGTTACAATTATTCAACGTTGTGGTTTTATTGGATCAGATCAGACTATGATCAGACATTCAGACTTCATACCAGCTGGCCGCTGGACCAGAATTATTGGAATGGATAATCAAAGTCAAAGCAAAAACGGAAATTTAAGCGTAAATTTTTGATAAGCTTCTAGCGATGGTTGGAAGACTAGGTATATTAGCCTAATTTTGTCATTGATGACGCTTCATTCTCGTTGCTATGGAGTATTTCGGCACATACCTATTCTATGAAACAAAATCACTAAAATAAGTCCAAGAAACGTATTTTGCATTAGCGAATTTTTTCCAAAATTACGTACACCGGCCATGATTCAAGTTTTGATGAAAATGAAATTATGCGAGAACCTCCAGTTACCAAATTTTGAATCATTCTTATGTAAGATTTTCATTTTATTCGGACTTACCTATTCTTAATAAAGTGCGCTCCTGCGCTTACAATTTACTGTTTGAGACTGGGTTGATTTTTCTCCGTTTCACGATGTAAGACTAATTTTTGCATTTCCAACATCAATTTTCGGCGTTAATTCATTAAAAAAAAAAAAAAAAAGTCATCGGTTTAAATTTTAAGGGACTGAGTACTCCATCAATGATTGCATGTTCGTCTTCTGGTGACATCATCGAGCAGTGGCCAGTGGCGTATTCAGGATGAGATCATATGGAGGGATGGCGGATGTATGTTTCACTCTCATTAGGTCAGGCGTAGCCAGGGTTTACCAAAGAGGGAGCAAAATCAGATTTATTTAAGCATGAAAAATCGAAATCTGAAGAAATTTTCCGGAAAACTTTCATATTGTATGATAATTGATAACCTATTTTATTGAAAGGAAGATGAAATAAAATTACTTCTCAAGTGAAAATGGAGCGAACATTTTTCGAAAAAATTTGGTTAGAAAACAAAAAAAACAACAATTTTTTTGTTTTATTTTGTATTTTTTACCGGAAATAGGGGAGGTATGAACCTAAAAACCTAAAAAATCCTTATAATATCGATACCTACCTATCAATGAAATGACTTTTCTTTTTTTTTAATTATAGAAGAAAGGAAGTCTTTCAAGTTGGATGTGTTTTTAATTTTCTTATGCAAAGTAGGTAAGTATGCGTACACAAACACAGCACCAAACAAAATCAACACGAGCATAAAGCATTAGAATTTGGAGCTTCTAAAATTGCAATGAAAGTAATTTACATATTTGGCATTAGGCTAATCAAAGAGTTCACCAAACCTAACCAAACCTTCCCTACCTTGATAATCGCTCATTCAGTTGTTGAAAATTAGCTTTTAAAATTCTGATTCGCAATGACCATAAATAAATCAGAAACTTTCAATAATATATTAGGCTACTCACTTTGAGAAAGGGTGAAAGAATTCTAAAAATAAATCCGTAATAGTCCTTAATTGTTTATAATTTTACAAATAATACGTTAGGCATTGCGTGTTGAGCTTTCTAAACGATGAAAACAAAAAAAATACCAAAATTACCCGAAAGCTCAACACAGCCAATGTACCAAAGCTTCAAACGTTAAATCACAAAAATGAACGATACCACCAGTTTAGTATTTTTTGAAATGCTGTATTGGTAGCATTGAAACTGTTGACACGGAAAGCGTTTCGTCCACATTTTGATTCATTCTTACAAACGTTGCGACGTTCCAGCGAGTCTCCGTTTACTGGTGTGATAGTGTAGTCGAAAGTGTTTGTGACTTTTTTAGTTAAAAATTTGTGTGTTCGGGTTAATTTTTTGGTTAATTTTTTTCGGTTAATTACTTGGTTGTACTCGAGTTATACATGAAATATATGCTATTCGAATTTCGTCAATATTAGCCGGAGATTGATCACGTAAATCGTTCGAGTTACCACGATTGTTATACTCGAATTTTTATGTTTATTGCGTTAAAGTTAACGAAAAAAAAACTATAATGATTATTTTTATTAAATTTCTAAAATTATAACACAATTAAAATTTTCAATAATGTTTCAAGTTAAAATGTTATAAAATATTGTGATTATTTGACTGGAGGGTACTCGGAAATTTCCGAGTAATCATTCCAGAGAGTTGTTTAATCTAAAGTGTCTGTTACTGGATAACCATTTCGGAAAAAAAGAAAATCAGATTTGCCATCATGGGTTGTGCTATGTCCGCAGAAGAGAGGGCAGCTTTAGCCAGGAGTCGGCAGATTGAAAAAAATTTGAAGGAAGATGGCCTTCAAGCAGCTAAAGATATCAAACTTTTATTACTCGGTAAGGAATTATTGTATACGCTTACGATGGTATTTTCGTTTAGTCGAAAGAAAATTTGAAATTTCGAAGAAAAAAAATTCTAAAACATTAAATTTTACATTTCGAAATTCTCGAAATGACCGCTAGGGTTGTTGAAGCAAAAAATCAATCTTGGGCGCGGTCCTCACGCGCCAGCGTTATGGGGTGTTTGCTCCTTCCAGTTTGTATTTTAGATATTTCTACCCTCCGCTTGTAAATTCGCTTTGCGTGCGTTAATTACATTCAAAAAATTATATTTCATCGTATAACTTTCCCTTGTAAGTTGAAACACGAAAGCTGAAAATTATTTCGAATATAAAAACTCCACATTCTGCAATTATTTGTAATAATTTTTTCTTCTTTCGTGGCGCCTCGTCAAAAGTTTTTCATCATTGGTCGTATATTTTTCCTTTTCTGATCCTGCAGATACACGGTATAGCCATTAAACCAGAAAACCTACGTGTTTATTTTTCTGCCTGTTTTCGAAACCAATTGGCGATTTTCGAATAGGTAGTTCAATTTGGTATTTAGATAAGTACCTACTCTTTTTTTTTTGGAAAAGTTTCGAACATGAAAATTATATAGAGATGAGGGTTCTCATAGTTTGCGTTATCTCTTCCTTTTTTCTTGGAAAGTTGAACTATTTTGATAAAATGGAAAATTTTCTTTCGTGCTTTATTCGGCTTGTACTTCGCTTAAAACTAGTATTGTAAAGCTTATCAATTTAAATAGATATGGTATTCTTTTAGCGAAAGGATTACTTTTCATTTTCGTTGTTAGGTGTTTTCTTTTTTTTTTTGATTTTCACTTTCAAATGGTTCGTGTTTTCGATAAGAAAAATAACTCGTCGCTGTATTATTATCGTCGAATTTACCATAAATCTTTTTTTCGCTACCGTTTCGTAACTCGAATGGTTCTGGCGCCTTTTTATTCGAATTAAAATTGGGTAATTTTCTGACGAACCATAAGTACATCTAGATACAATGAAACACAGGCGTTGAGCCAAAATACCTAATTATAAATACATGCTGCAAAAAAATGAATAACGCAGACTATTATTTAGTTATTTTTGTTGGAAGATTACTTATCTGCGATTTTTTTTACCTGCTTTTTTGCCCTCTTTTTTGAGGTCGTTGTACTTTATTCGAATCTTTTTCAGCAACGTACAATTTCTGCTTGTTTATTCCTGTTATCGTCGTTTGTAAATTTCGAATCATCGAACGAGTCGGCGACAAAGGGTTTGAAAATCACTGGAGGGATGTAAAAAAATATATGATCGAAAATGTAGAAAGTGGAAGGTGTATCGATTTTGAACTCTAAAAACGTGGCATTCTCCCTGCTTTATCGATTCTTATGTACGTGTAATTTTTTTGATAGAACTTGGCCGATATTCTATTTTTTTAATACTTCATTATTGTAATGGAAGATATCGATCAGTTTTCGTGCTTTCGCGTAAAACTTTTGGCGCAACTGAGTTGAAATTTTGTATATCGTGTTGTAGATTAAAAACTCGCGTGGAAATTAGCTTTTTTTTTGGTGTCGCCTCGTACGAAAATTTCATCGAGAAGATTTCTTCGAATCCGCGTAGCAATTGAATTTTTTCTCATCAATACTCTAGCATCGTTCGCTTTTCACTTTTATTAGTTTTTATAGAGAATGCGTGCGCGAATCCGAACACCGAATACGCGACGTTTATGGGGAAGTGTAACATTTGAGGTCATTCAACAGATAGCAGTGTTGCCAAATGGTTTTTTCCTTTCGTTGGTTTGCGTTTTCTGTAAGAAGGATATGAAGGATTCGAATGAATTTTTGGGTATTTTGAGGCGATTTTGCAAGGACTATTGGTGCGATGGAAAAAAAATTACTCGTTTGAATTACAAAATGTACTTAGAGAAACACGTGGACCTGAAAAAAGAGATAAAAGAAACAGACGAATATCAATATATAGGTAGGTACCTATAGGTACATATCTCGTTCGGAATAATCATAATACAAAGCTATTATTTGCTGTCGATTCGCTTCCGTTTTTTTGTACCCTTTTGTGAAGAATTTTTTGCAAAAGATTTTTATAATAAAGTAGACAGATAAAGATCAGAAGTCGTATGTATAATAGAAGGAACGGATTTTGAAGGGCTTTTAAAGAGCATACGGTTTCGGTTTCTGTGGTAGCGTTTTTTCAGCATAATCGCGCCCTGGATGGCCCCGGTCGTGCGATGATATTACCTACGATTCGTGTTTTTCCGCCATCGTGTACTTTACCTACCTACCTGTACCTACCTTTACCTATATATTTTTCAAATGTTGCGAAATATAAAGTATAGAATTTTTCTACGGTATCGTAAAGTTGAATTTGAATCGCATTCATAGTTGTTGTTAAATACGTGCGTTTGTACATATTTCTTTCCTTTGGTTTCGTAAGTTCAGTTTTTAGCACCGACACCGTCGCAGCAGAGGACGGAAGAACGTCGCGCTGTGTGAATTATTAATCAAATAGTTGTTGTTTTTTTTTGGCGGGTAAATAAAAGAAAAAATCGATGACATGAGACGTAACGACGAATACAGATGGGATGTTTACCCGGCCATTGCGGCCAACCAATCAAATCGTTTACTATACGGGTAAAAAACCCATTCACTTATGGGATCGTGCTATACCTTTGTGTCTTGGTTAGCTTTGAGGTGTACGTTTACTACACAGAAATAGCTTATTTTTTCTGGCGAATTCGAGGATTTAGTTTGCTGGAATATTGTAAATTTTGTTGGGTCAGTGTGATGCCGATGCAATATGTAAAGAATGAATTTTTGAATTATCAAAAATTTGTTCAATTATATTACGAGTAATATGTTTCAATAATAAATGAAAATGATGTAAATGGAATTTTCCTGTTTGAAGCCTGATACTATTATCAAACGGTGGAATAATTTGTTCGATAGTGTTGCATCATAACATTCATAACATTTCACTGTCGGCGGTCCCCCTTTTTTAATATCGAAAATGTTGACGTAATTTTTGGAAGGAGAATAGCATTTTTGAACGAGTAAAACATAAGTTGGAGCCGAATAAAAATATGAAGTGTAGTATACTTACTTAGCTCATCTGAAAGTGAAAAAATTGCAAAAATGTTTTTTTTTACTTCTAGTCATCATTTTTATTTTTCAAAACATGCAAAAAACAATTTTTTTAGATTGTCATAGAAAATGTTGGGAGGTTCAAGAATGACATCCCCTCAAGAATTTTCATGAACCGTCCCTCTCCTCCACCTTTTTTAAAATACAATTTTTTCACATTTTCATACGAATGTTTTAAATTGTTGTACCCAGGGTTTTTTGTGAGGGGGGGGGGGGCAAAGGAAAGTTCGAAAATATCAAAAAATTGCCATAAAAACTAAAAAAAGAAAGACTTTGGAAAAAAATGAAAAAAATAAATAAATTTTGGCAAACTTTTTCAAAAAAATTTGTTTTTTTGGTCAAAATTATCCAAATACAAAATCTATCAAGGTGCCGCATTGAAAATTTTGAATTATGGAACATTATTACTTGAGGGGTGAAAAAAAGCGATCAACATTCAGGTACTTCGACGTTTTTCTCAAAACACAGTGGCAGAGGAGGAAATATGGAAATTAGGGACTTGCAACTTCAATTTAGTGTCCCTCCAATGAAAGAAGTACAAAAAAAGGCCTGATTTGTGCCTACTTATTGTAAGAATTTGAGTTTTTACTGCGGAAGTTCAGTTTCGGGATTTTTAAATTTTTAAATAGATAGGTTTAAATGTGAGCTTTCAAAGTTTGATTGTTTAACAATCAGAAATCTTGCATGAAATCCATCAAGGTTCACGTTAAAACTTGCCTTTGCTTTCCAAAAATGTAAATTGTGATTGAAAAAATTATGAAAATTTCTAAATTTTTGTTTTGATGATTTTTCCTCAAACTTTTATTAATTCATTTCGTTGCTTATTAAATCCAGAAATGTGCTTCTGCTCATATCAATGAGACTCGCGCCAAATTCTTAATTCTTGTGTGCACAACTTCCATGATCAAAGAAACTTATTGCTCTCATCGTTCATAATTCAAGTGATGGTAGTTTGATGGGTATTTCAATTTTCGATATTTTTAGCCTCCTACTTTCCTCAAAAACAAGGTGTCTAACAGGTCCTACTGGTCCTCTTAGTCTTACTTAAGTCCTACTTTTTCTCAAAAGTCCTTTTAGTCCTACTAAAGTCCTACTTTTCAACAATTTTATCTAAAAGTCCTACTTTTTATTCAATGAGGAATTGAGGACCTTTTCAAATTTTCAATTTTCTTCCTTTTTCCTGAATTTTGAACAAATTTTGTGGAAAAGGGCTGATTTGTCGACTTTTTTAGATTTTGAATTATAGGTACCTTTTTCCACATACATAGGAAACTTATTGTTCAAATTTTAAAAATGTTCAAGTTTCAATTAGAAAAGTAAACTCCTCTCTCTATGAAGAAAGTTTTTGTTTTTACTTCTGAAAACATGATTGAATTTTTGAAAGCTTTTGCATGGCCTCACTTCACTCGGGCTTGTTTGCTTTTCTTTTTCAAGTTTGATTTTTTTTTTTTTTAATAATCATTATTTGAATTTCAAAATTTTGAAACAAAAATAATAAATTTCTCCGTATATTACAATAGAAAATATTGTTTTCATACCCCTATAAAAATACTAATTTTTGGGAGCTTTTACCCGCGCTTCGCTCGGATTCGTTTGCTTTTCTACGAGACTTTTTATAAGTAACTCAGTCATCACACAAAAAAAACGTCGTTTTTTTCTTTTTTAATTATGGATTTTTCAAAAAAAAAAAATCATTTGAATTCTATTGTTTTTATGCCTCTTGCAATTCTAATTTTCGAGAGCTTTTGTCCTCGCTTTGCTCGGTCCCATTTGCTTTTCTTTTTCCATTTTCAATTTTCCAACAAAAAATAACTAGGTACTTATTCGAATTTTAAAATTTTGAAGCAAATAATATAATAGATATGAAATATTTACAATTGAAATTAAAGAATTCGAGTTGAATTTGATTTTAAGCGAACGAACATGATGTGATATTCATAAATTTCTAAAATTGATAAGGAGAAAATAAAACGAAAAATTGAAGTGAAACGTTATATTTTTGGCGTCTACTTGTTTAAATGAAATCACAAAGTGTTTGAAGACACCATTTTTTACAAAAATTTGGCTAAAAACTTGAATGTAAATTTTGACACCCCCTTCCCCATCTTAAAAAATTCCATAAGTGCTCGAAAAATGACGTGCTGTAAGTCCTACTCTTAAGTCCTACTTTTTCATTTTGAAATTTTGTTAGACACCCCTGAAAGATTTTTGTAATAATATGATAATTCATACATTCAAATGTCTTAGCCTATATCCAATTTGTCGTCCTGTATTTAAAAATTGAGTCGAAATGAAAAAATAATAATGTCTGGGCTAATAAACTCGTACAGAACTCGACGTATAAACGTAACTTTAAACAGCAAGTATCTAACTACAACGAAAATAAGTTTTGTTAACCCAATAGCTTATATTCGATGTGTATAAGCCATAAGGTATACGCGCGAGGTCGTCATTTCATTGAATGTAATTTTTATTTATGTTGTATATTTATGATTTGTATTCTGTATTATCATTGTAATTGTCCAACAATAGCCTCGCGGCTCTTTTAAGCAAAAATAAAATACAGAGAAAAAAGTCAAGCGCAATTGTGAAGGATAATTTGCCTATCTAGTTACCTACATCATGCCATATTGTAGCGTAGCCGTTCTTTTTTATTTTTGTCGTAAGTATTCATTCTTTTAAAAAAATGGTTTTGAAAGGTATAGCGTCATTCATGCCATGCGCAAGAAACAGAATTAAATCCATCGTGAAGGAAATTTCCCAGATTATGCTCGTTGGCTGTGTAGTATAGAAAAATGAATTAATCGTCGCTACTTTGTATTAATCTATCCTACACCCTACGATGTGTTGGTAGGTTCGTAGTTCGTACCATTCCAAATTACATACTTAATTTCTCCGAAATGAAATCGTCGTATAACGAGCGACGTTTATGGTTCACAAAATGTGACTTATTTTTATTTAAACTGCTCGAATGTACATACGAAACATTTATGAAAATTATCAACCGACCTTACTCATTATTTATGTGGATGAAAAAAAAAGACGATAGTCTGTCCGATTGCGTATACTTGGATGATTCGGTAGGTGAGCGATTTTTTTGTGTATGTTATTTTTGGCTCAGTTTTGACCGTGGTTCACCTCGTAAACGATTGTATTTTGTGAATTATTTGTAGGTGTTTGTCGAGGTTAATGTATCGACAGGAGTCGAAGTGTCCATGTGTCAGTTTTGATAAAGTGTAGATTTATGGAACTTTAAATTAGTGATCGGTGGTGAGAAGTTGAACGTGGTTGTTTTTGTTTTTCTTGTAGAAATTCAATTAATTTTTACCATTTCCTGTTTTTTTTTATTTTTTTTTATTCTTTGCAATGGAATGGTTTGTGATAAACAGCTTGATTTCAAACCTCGTTTACGACTGACTTTCATAGAGAATGTTGTAATATTCAGCGTAATAGAGTTGCCTGGTGAAATACAGTGCTTGTTTTTGGGAAAGGCGAGAAGTATTGAAAGAATTTGTAAAGTAACGTCAAAAACTTCACGAAAAATTCGGGTTCTGAAATTGATTATCTAGTTCCAGCTTCATCTTTTCTTGAGATACAACAAGATGATAATTATAATGAGCATAGTGCGAGTGTTTTTATTCAAAAGACTACATTTTTTTGATACTTACCCAATTTTTTTCACGTTCATCTTTCTTTTTATTTTTCAAAAAAAAGTCATTCTTACCACTTATTCAAACACAAGAGACCCATGTTTTGTTCGAATGAAAATTCAATTGTGAAAAAATGGTGAAAATGAATAATCGTCTTACTTGAGGTTTTTTTTTTGGGGGGGGGGGGAGCTGCCTCAGTGCCTACTATAAGTTCATTTTACAGGAAACTTTCTCACTTATTAAAGATTTTTTTAGGAATATTTTAGTAAAAGAGAGAATATGAAGAAAGAATACAATACATCATCTCCCCAATGTCAAGTTACGTCATCGTCGTTTTCAAAGAAATCCAGAATAAGTCGGAATTTAATTTTCGATCTAGAGAATCCAATTTTAGGATTCTGCTTCGTGGAAGAGATTCTGCAAATTTTAAACATCACATATCTTGGAATGAATTTTGAAATGATTTTTCTAAAACTCAAGCCTTCCTTTCGCTCAAGCTAATTTATGACTTACTTGCAACCTTTAAAAAATATGGATCAATTTATTCTTGTTTTGTGGTTATTGCAATTCTCCCTTTTTGGAATTTATCAGTTCTCCACCACCTCGCCATGAATTTCATTTTATCGTGGTGTTTGTTATTTGAATGAAAGAAAATCTTATCCATAAATTGACTCACGTTAGTTACAAAACTGAAAAGATAAATCACCAGTGCCAAAGAGAAAACGAGTTAATTTTTTTTAAAAATACTATCAAATTATTGAAGAGTTAAGAATTTTTTAAATTATGTCTCAATTAGAAATACGCTCTCATACAACAAATGGGTTACCAAAAAACATCTTATAGTTATCTTAAACTGATAAATTTTTGATAATGCGAATATTTCGTGTCTTTATTTTTATACCTTTATGAGCCTTATTGATAAAGAAGCGAACAAATTCTATTATGTGTGAATCATCAAATTCGATTCCGTGAAAGTTCATTTACTTACATACATCATTTTATTTTCTTCTTAGGAGTTGAATGTTTTGATGATTTCTTTATCTAAATAGCAGAATACTGTCGGTTCAAGACGCTTGTATGAGTATATGAATGATTCAGTTTTACTAATTAAATTCGAAAAATCCCTTGATTTTTGAGATGAATTTTGGAAAGTCGTTCAAATTACAATTTATGTAAGTAGGTATTTCATGAAAATGAAATGCTCAAGCGAAGCAAGAGCGATTTTTGAAAAAAATTGGTTCGAAAAGCAGCCCCAAAAAATAATAATTCATTCTTTGTATGTTCCATGCCAAATTTTAATCTGCTTGGAGGGAAACAATCGCCCCTTGCGCTTCTATTGCTACGCCATAGGTAAATTTCGTCACGTGTAGATGAATCACATAGTGTTGTGCTACAGTGTTACACATACCTTTTCTAACATAATGTGGAAAATTTTGAAAATTGATTGAGCACGAATACCTACAGCTGTTTTTCGCGCTGAGGGAAAATGGGACTAATTAGTAACAACACGTGTAGTTTCAGCATCGTTTATTCATGTGATGACATCACGAACCAGTCACCTATAAGAAGGAATATTATTTGGTAAAATGTAAACTGAAAAAGTCGAAAAATTTAGATTTTTGCAAAAGCTAACTTTAGTAAATCGATAAATAATTATACGTAAAGTAGCATGGCCCAATTTATTGTAAAGATTCCAGTAACTAATCTTTGAATACTTGTGAGCTTTCTAATTTTTGCTCAAAATATCTCCTGATCAGAAAGTTATTCCTGCTTTCTAGATTAATTTGGTGAAATGTTCATTTTTTCCCCATATTTGGACCCAAATTTGATTTTTAAAATTAACCGAGGGTCGAAAAAGGCACTTTAGCCCCTGAAATTTTGGCTGGTGGTATATTTTTGCATGCTCTTTAAATCTAGCTTTGTCCACTTCCAGGTCAAAAATGTTTCTGCCAGTTGGGGTACCTCCCTTGTGAGTAAAACCTGGAAGAAAATGAATCGTGCTTTATTAAATACCAGTGAGCAATTTTTACGTTGAAGAAAAATTTTTCATCACTGAAAATTATTTTTTCTTGGAAATGCCAAGGTCTTAATTTTTGGGAAAACTTATGGGTCCCATGAAAGAAATAAGTTGAACATATACTCGTAATTGTATAGAGAATCAAATTTCTCGCCTTTGGTGTTCGGTATTTTTTTCTGAGGGGCTT
Source organism: Planococcus citri (assembly GCF_950023065.1). Classification (NCBI taxonomy): domain Eukaryota; kingdom Metazoa; phylum Arthropoda; class Insecta; order Hemiptera; family Pseudococcidae; genus Planococcus; species Planococcus citri. The sequence goes on along the minus strand of NC_088678.1, from coordinate 58,115,887 downwards.
TGTTTTTATAAGATATCAATTTCAGCCAAAACTGCATCTAGTACCTATTGCATGTTTTTCTTTTCTACAACCTCACATAAATATGTATGGGCTACCCAGCTGTGTTTTGGAAACTATGAAAACATTTTGACACCCTCTGAAAGAAAACTTGAACTTTCGTATTCATGAACTTTGAAATAAGCGACTTGAAACAGGTTTCATTTGATTTTTCATCGATTTTTACTCAAAAACGTGACGAATCCATATTTGTAGTATTTATTTTCATGACGACTTCCGAGCTGTAAATAAAAATTTTTGAGACTGTGTATCTGAATGACATGAAATGCTGACAGATTTATAGTAGTTCTTATTGTAATCTTTATTAATTTGTTCAGTATGATTATTTTTCTCAGCAATTTTTCACGATAAATATTTCCATTGTCTCAAGAATTTATGGAATGGACAGTTTGTTTGTGAAAATTGAAAATTATTGTCACGATAAAATCAACAAAACTGTATAATTCCATTAATTTGCTTAATTGGACGATACCGGCAGGACTTCGAAAAGGCTTGAACCCTGCGAAGTATCCTTTGGAGTGAACTTATCGCTAACGAATACTCGTAGTTTGTTTTTGCTATCGTTGATTGAAATGTGTACCTAACTCGTAGTTCTCGTTTCAAGTTGATGATTGAATTAAAAATGCCATTACGCCTACAATTTCCTTCTTATATAATCTAGCGGGAAAAAAATCACTTTTCAGGATAAATTTTCAGTTTTGTAAAAATGTTGGTATACGTAACATGAATTTTCGTGTTTTTTGTACCTGCTCAGATTTTATCGATAGTTCAATGTAGCAGCAATCTTGCGCACTATTTTTTTTGACCACTTAATCAATAGGTAAGCATGAAAAATTAAGACGAAAAGGACCGTCGAAGAGAAAAAAAGAAGTGAAAAAAAAACGGGTTACACGTGTTACACAATTATTAGAGGTGGACAGTTGGACACATTTAGCTTTTTACGTGATTAACGTAGTATGGTGGCCGCGTACTCATTCATTATAAATATATTTCTTTCATTCGCGACACGTTCTCCGTTTTACTTTTAATTAGTAACATTGTATCGAGGATTTTGAGCTGCGGTAAGCTTCTACGACGGGTAATTAAATAAGCTAACACGGCCGAATGCGCGGTACTCTACATGTACACAGAATGTATTCGTGAGTTGAAAGATTTTTCGTATAAAAGGGGTATAAGCTTTGAGTAGGTAATTCGAACCGCGACGAATTTTTTTTTTTTTTAATCGATGCGTCCCGTGTAATTTTGTTACGTGTGTAGATTCGTATTGCCCAGTCGTATGGCATGTGCATAATATTGTGTACCTGGAGACCCATAGTCCATTTGTCTGTATACTATACGTACGATGAAACACAAGTAATACAAATTACGATGAATTATCGCGTGTACGCTAAATACTATGGTTATTAGGTGACCATTTTTTTTTTCAACATTTTATGACGTCGACGGCCGTTGTCGTGGTCGTCGTGGATTTAACTAACGAGAATATACATATATTATGTATGTGTTGTAGGTAATGTCTATGTGTGTCATTTTAAACTTTTATCGAAAATTAATCACCCGTATGAAGGTGTCGATGTGACGTTACGTTACGTCGCGGTTATTAGCATTATATAAAATTTAACTCTTACCTTCTCCCTCTCTCTCTATTTCTCTCCCCTTTCGTTTCATCACCACACCTGGCGCTCGTTCATGGCTAATGATACGAGTAGTTATATCGTGCGAACTTTCATACCAGAAATTTGACAGTTTTGAAAATTTGCAGCATATGTACGTTCAATGCCTTCTGTGTATTGAGTAATATGTACGATTTCGTCATTTTTTTGGTCATCGTTAGGTTAGGTGGGTATGTGTATGAGTAATACCCACGTTTGTGCACCCCAATGTCTGTCTGTGTATCGTTGCTTTTTTTCTCTTACTCTCTTTCTCTCTCCGCTTCGGCGGCGTTGTCTCATGTCATTAGCTAATTGCTTTATCGCGCAGGTATTAAATTTCACGTGAGTTTAAATGTAAATATTCCTGTCATTCAATAATATACCATAGGTCATTTCTTTTTTCGAAAATGATACGATGGTTTGATTATGTGTAGGTATTTGGGATAGGTAAATTGGAATTTTTTTTACGAATATTGAAAACAATTTTTAATGAAATTGCGCGATTTTTCTTTCTTTTTTCAGGTGCTGGAGAATCGGGAAAAAGTACCATTGTTAAACAGATGAAGTAAGTAGTACCTATATTTATATATTTTTTTTTTTGTTGATTAGAAATATAATTTTATTAAGCTCGAGGATTTTGAAATGTATTCTATCGTTCAATTAATTGTGCGATTGTAATACTAAACGAGATATTAATTTAGGTTTCAAAATTATCGATTATGATAATATGTATAATTAAATGATGAATGACTGGCTCTAAAGATGATGATTAGGTACATGGGCTGTCTTGAGTGTATGTTGTTTTAAAGCCTGAAAATATGACTTTATTCTAAAAAAAACACACACAAAATTATCCCTGTTGTTTTGATTAAATTATCCATAAAAATTGTTTTCAAAATTTATCAAGTTTTTTCAAAGTATGGAAATGAAATGAAATCACGCAAACAGTCTTCAAAATATCGACAAAATTGTCCAAGATGCATAAAAAGCTTGCCAAATTTGTTTTACAGATTGTAACTCATGCTACAATGCTTTAAAGACTAGACGTTTGTTAAATGATGCAAAAATTTCTTGAGGTCGAAAAATCTGCGAAAATTTTACTGAAATCCAACCAAATTAACGAGAAATTCCATTTGATCAACAACGTTGACAAGCGTTAAGAAAATTTTGTAAAATTTCAAAAAATTGCACAAAGTATGGTTGCAATTTTATAAAAGTATGGTACCAAAAAATTAGATATTCAAAATGGTATAAAATAATGCAAAAATTTAGAAAAGAGAGAGTTTTTTCAATGATGTGTAATAAAATTGCTCTTGATGCATTTTCCTTAAAATTCGGTTTGTGGCATTCCATGTGGTCTTTTTGGTCGTTCATTTCCTTGAATTAGATTGAACAAAAGTAAGCAAAATTTTCAACGCTCACAATTGGGAGGGGGGATTAAACACACATTTTAAGACAAATTTTGGATTAGGCCGAAAAAGTAAGCGAAAGGAAAGGGTAGAACGGGTACTGGAAACTACAAACAATGTCGAAATCTGAGTTTTTTGAGGTTGAAGAATTTTTTTACGTTTGAAAAATTGAAATAAAAACTATTACTTAGCCCTAATATTATTTTATTCCATTTTTTTAGTTGGCTTCAATTTTTTAAATTTTTGGTTGGCTTTTTGTATCAAGTAATTGAGAGTCATTTTTTAGTTTTCTGATTTCTGAAAAATTTAAGAATTGTGGCAACAATGGAAATAGTTCAATGCATTGTGAAATATGTACCTTCGAAACTTAGTGAAATGTTGAAAAAATTGCGTCAAAAATTAAAAAAATCAACCAAAAGTACTTGAAAAGTTATGAAATATTGTTCAAATTGGGGAGAATGTTGCAAAAATTGAGAAAAATTTTTTTTGACACCTAAAAAAACTGAAACTTGGCGAAATTTACGAGAAATAGAAGCATTGATTTGAAGAATTGCAGAAAAAACTTACTTGCTCATCATTAAAATATTGTAAAATAAGACAAAAATTGGTTAAAAAGTTGAAAAAAAACTATAAAAATTCAACACAAATTTGACAGAATTTGTAAACAAATTGGTAATTGGAAATGGCGAAAAAATTGATGAAAAAGTTCTTAAAAAATCGAAGTTACATACATGTATGTACTCTCCTTTTCTTTTTCAAACATTTTTGGACCAAATTGATAATTTAAAATCGTCCGATTTAATGGTTTGATGGATATTTGAATCTTGATGATCAACATTTTTCTTATATATATCGATAAAATATTTAAAAAATCCGAATTTTTTCTTATTTTTTAATTGATTTTCAAAATATTTCATAGCATTATTTATTTTGTAATATTTTTGGTACTTAGAGCACTGCTACTCTCTCCGAATTTGCAGTGGCTTTTGCTTCCATGAATTATGAAACGAACTCTCCCGAACTTAAATCGATTGAAACTGATCTTGGTTCAAAATTTTTGGTTTCAAAGATTGAACCAATCTGTGTGATTTTATGCATGAGTGGTTCTGGTTGAAATAACCTACGAAAACTAGTCAAATTACATTGACACGATTGATTTGACATCATCGTCAACGCGATGAAACCAGACTTAGGCCGTGAAATTCACCCAAAAAAGATATTTTTTGAATTAGGAAACATCGACGTTTAAATAGAATATAACTAAGTATCACTCGATTAACTCCGAATTGAAATAAAGGATTTTTCTCAGTTTCACCGTGCGAGATTGTAGATATTTACGAATCGTGTGTAAGCATTGTTTGAGGATAGGATGCGTGTAAATTGGACCAAAGCCAGTTTTTGCCTTCCCCCGAAAAATAGGCTCGAGGGGGGGGGAGAGAAGGCAGCGAGATTGCCATTTCTATTGAAATAACTCGATCGAATAAAATGATTTTCTACGAATTTAGCTCGGAGAAAAGTTGCAAAGGCGGGTTTTGGGTGTGGGTAGGCCGTTTAAAACGATATTATAAATCATTTTATACGCGGTAAAGTGCAAAATTAAGCGCTTCGAGTTTAATGTAAAAGCGATTATAGCCGTGGGGCTTATTAATGAAAGGCGAAAATAACAATTATCTTTCCGGAGAAATATTAATTTAATAAAACCAGTTTTAATTGATATCTGTGTGTGTATAGGAGCAAGATTTGATCGAGATATGTATGTTTTGTTCTTTTCTTTTTTTTTTTTTGCAATAATTTGTTACTTTCTCGTATGATAACGTATATATGTATGCAATATACCTATACGATATGCGAACAGTCATATATGTTGTGGTATATGTCAATGATTGCGACGTAATTTCGTAATTAACGAACGCTTTAATTTTTCATATTTTTTCGTATACATATATGCGAGTATCGTACGTCATCGTGGTGCGGTTATGTAGCTATAGGTAGACGAGTATTGTGGCAGGATTCTCGAGAGCAAAGAGATTTTATGTGTGTAATTTTTAATTAGAATTCGATGACGTAGATGCGTAAAATTTTTCGTTTGTATTGAAAGCATCGTATAATGTAAATGTTGTATCTTTAATTGTATTTTATTGTTTTACAGAATTATACACGAAAGTGGATTTACATCAGAAGACTTCAAACAATATCGACCCGTTGTTTATAGTAATACCGTGCAATCACTAGTCGCTATATTAAGAGCAATGCCAAATTTAATTATACCCTTTGGAAGCCCCGAAAGAGAGGTAAGTCTACGAAATTCTTATACCATACATTATACAAATGCCCACAATCAGGCTCAAACAGTTGCATGCATGTTTGATGCTACATTACGAATATTAGAAACAAGTTTTAATCAATGTTGGGGTATGTAGTATGATCGGTTTTTTAGGTGCTGAAAATTTCCCTCGCCAATTGTTCTAAAAAAGTTCCCCATTCGTTTAGAGGAAATGGCCTAAGATTGTGAGACTGAGAAGCTTATAGTAGGAAACCTTTACACTGATGTAATTGGACTGGTAATCCAGATTCAGGTCAATTTTGAACAGAAATAAAACCCTTATTTCGTATTCTAACTTTATTTTCAGAGAGAAAATTCAAACTTTGGGTATTTGACAAGAAAATTTCAACCTTCATTTTCGAAGAAAAAAAGATGAAAACGTCATTTTTGAACATAAAATACGATCATAATTTTTGAAGGAAAATTGAAACCTTCATTTTTGAAGGAAATGTGGAAACTTCATGCAACAGCGATTGTACTTTTCTTTTTAAAAAAATTTCTTGTAAAAAACTTTGTCGAAGGAGAAAAAACGCTATCTCGAAAAAAATTGTTTTTAGCGAAACAAAATTTGTTCCAAACAGGGGAGGGGGAAGAGAAGGATTTCTTTATACTTGGGAGAAATTTTGTGGAAAAATTCCATTTCGTAAACAACTCAGCAACGACCCGAATTTTTGAAAAAAAAAACAATACTTGGTTTAGAGGAGGGAGAAAGTGTGAAAAATTTTCAGGAGACCCTCATTTTTTTTCGCCCAGGGCTCACATTGGCTCTCGACGGCACTAGGGAAGGGGTTGTTTGTAGAATCTTCCCTGAGAAACTATACGTAGACAAGATCGACAAACAAATAATTCCCTGCCATTTCAATTTTAAAAATCAAATCCAACAGATTGAGGTAAAATATGTAATCAATCCTCGGCGGTATTTTTTCTCTATGAAAATAATATACGCAATCCCTTCCGAGTCGAGCAGAATATTCCGCAACGCGGATCGGATACCCAGCAGAGCTATTTTAACGTAAACTTTTGCCGTCGATTTTTACCGTTTAGAAGAGTATTTTCGCAAAAAAACGATAAAGGTATTCCGGTGGGAGAATGAATGTAAAAATACTACCAATTCCGAGCATCTTTGCGAGAAGGGGAAAAAACGCAGCGCAGCGATTAAAAAATAATCGTCGTTAGCGTATGCTATATACCAGCATAAAGGCAAAGTACAGAGTTGGTAGGTATATAGATGGATAGAATGAGAGAGAGAGAGAGAAAGGAAGAAAGAACGAAGAAAAAAAGGAAAAGCTCGTGTAATTTTGTCCAGAAATTGGGTCAGCTAAATCAACATTTTAATGCAAAAAAATGCTCTACCTTTTGCTCGCGAACGATATAAAAATTGCACATAACTCGGCTTTCTATAAAGGTCATCGTGTAATATTGGTAGGTTATTTAACGACTGTGCTGTGCGAGTTCCTACCCCTTACCTATTGTGAAAATTTCTGTACGTGTATATAGATATAAATTTTAACGAATATTAAAAGGCTGCTGCGTCGAGATGATGTCGATATTTAAAATTTACCGGAGACCGATACGAGCTTTTTTCCCTTCTTATTATGGGTTTTAAGTGCTGCTTATAGCTTTAACATAAAGATACCGACTACCGAGATCGATGTATTAGGTATAGGTTTAGGTATGGAAAAAGTTACATCACTTACGATGAGAGTAAAAAAAGTTACAAAACATGAAAGCCTTTTATGCGATACGATGAACATCTATATTCTATATACGTGTTCCGTGTATTTACCTAAAGATTCGATTGATATGAAAGTTATACCTACTTGATATTTACCTCGCCTAGTCTGTAGATTTTCAAGATATACGTACTTTGTATACTACAGTACTTGAAATGCTTCTATCTTTGCGACGTTTATAATATGATGTTGTTTACCATCGTTAAGAGAGATGATTTTTTTTCCCAGTAATTACTTACTCAAATTATTGTCAATATTCCATACTGTAGATAGTCTAATTTAATTGAAAACTCGAGAATGTTAAGAGCGATTTTGTTACTGTAGGAGTTTCAATAACTTGATTAGGGTGGTTGGTTTTGATGTTGATTGAAATCTCGCGCATTAAACGCCATTTTTGGTATTTTCTATCGCAATGAATAATTATCCTATTCAAAAAAAAAAAAAAATGAAAGCCTTCGATTTTACTCAATTTTTAGCAGACTTGTTACCCAAAAAAATTTCCAGTTAAGGTTATGGTAGGGTGCTCAATAAGAGGGGATAAAATCATTGTCCGGCATTTTGGTTATTTCTGGGTGAAGTGAGGTAAACAACCACGAGTAAGGTAGTGAAGGGGAGGGTAAACTTTGGGAAAACTCAGTGTGGCAGTCCGTTGAAAACTGTTATCACCGTAACCAAAATGGCGGACAATGATTTTACCCCCGCTATGAGCACCCTAGTTATGGTAAATAGTTAAAAATTTAACAAGAAGCTCAAAATTTAGGTTGAAGGATATGGTTAAGGCTATTCATTTTTTAAGGTTACAGTTAAGGTTCAGTTTATGGTTATTGGAGATCATTTTTTTTCGGTCAATGGTTGAGGTTAAGGTTACAGTTTTTGGTGGTAATTTTTCCAGTCAAGGTTAATGGTTAAAATTACAGTTGAAAATTTCCAAAACTTTTTTCTGAATTTGAAATTTTACAATTTTTTATTATTCTAAAATGATACCAAATACATTCAACTTACACTTGAAGTTTCAAAATTCAAAATTGAAACACTAGTAAAATTTAAATTCGTTTAACGATCTTTTCAAGAAATAATTCTTTATTACCTCTTATCCCTAAAATATCATTTAAGATCGAGCTTTAATAGTTTATGAGTACGATGCAACCAGTTTCAAAATTTTCCAACTTTCTATTCACGTTTGTTTATTTTATCTTTCAATCATTTTTTCGATTAAGGTTTCATTTCAATTTATAATAGAAATTACTCGACCAATTAAACAAAATATGCATTTAAAACATTAAATCAATTACACAATCGGATTCCCAATGTCAAAAGCTCCCATTTTTTAGACCCCTCGCAGGGCTCATTAGTCAATTTGGGTTTAAAATTAGTTGAAATGAAAATCCAGAAAGCAGAACCGACTCACCCCAGAACCAAAACAATTTTTCAATCCCGAAACCGAAATAAAAATTTAGAAGAACAAAACTACACTGAAAGAAATGATTTTCAAAACGCTGTATTCAGTCTCGAAATTGATGCAATGGTTACTGCACAGTACAGTAATTTTCAAGTTACCTCATTTTGATGTAATGATTACATAGTTCAAATCAGAGAATGCATCAAATAATGGAATGAGTACATCGCCAGGATGGATTTATTGCATCACCTTCTAAAATTCATTTCTGTGTTCTCATTACATTTCTTGGAGGACTCAGTCCTGCAGACATGGTATTCAGAACATCATTTGGTGGGTAATAGTTACACCGTATAGTAAGCAATGATTACATTCCTTAAACATGGCTGAGAACCATGTAGTGATTTACTGAATACAGTAAACGATGTACTCAGTACATTGTCAGTGGTAAACATTCCCAAACAGTGAAAAACTTATAAATACTTTCTAGGGCCTGAATTAAACATTCTACTCGCGGCCATGTCGTTAAGTGCAGACAGTTAGAACGAGAGGTCGCAGGTTCGAATCCCGGTTAGGTAGGAAAATTTTCGTAGGGATATTAGGTCTTGAAAAATTCGGTGCAGTGAAAAACATTTAGATGTGTGGAGAAACTTGAAATTGATAAAAAAAAAAAAAAATACCTAACCCCACTTTTTAAAATTTAAATACTGTTGAATAAAAACGATGGAATGGTTACTGCACTTCTGTGTAATAGTTACTTCTCTAAATGTGTACTGATTAATGCGTTTCATTCCTATACCAAAATTACCGCATTTTAATGCACTGAGTGCATCGTTTTAATGCAACTATTACTGTTTATTTCTTTCAGTGTAAAACAAATCCAATCTCGAAATGAATAAAAACACCAAAACCCAAACCCGAAATCGTTTTGGACCCACAGCTCTGGTTTCAATTTCAAATATTGAAAAAAAAACACCACAGATGAAAAGAAAAAGAAAAACATAACTTTTTAATTTTTACGATTTCTAACCATCGACTGTACATAAATGGACAAATATTTTAAATCAGCGTTTTTGAAACCGACTTTCTGGATGCAGAATCCAGAAAACATTCTGCGCATGCGCCAGTTTACCACGTGAACCTCTCGCAGTCGCTCTCCTCCACGTCTGATCAATCAATCAGGACACTAAACATCATGTTTGACGCATGCGCAAAAGGTTTCCTGGATTCTACATCCAAAAAGTCGACTTCAATTTCGGCCAATTTTTCAACCTTGAAATGTTTGTCCATTTCAAACCAGTTTTTTCTAGAAAATTTTCTGTTATGGTTATGGTTACGGTTCAGTTTGATCTCAGAGAACAGTTATGATTATATGTAATGTACATACTCGTAGTTGGTGATATTTTCAACAAAAAATTTTTTGGCCAAGGTCAATTTTTTTTGGGCAAATTAGGTATGGTTAATGGTTAAACCTGTTAAAAAGCCTAATTTTTGGGAATTATTCAACCATTTTATTGAAAAGTTCAACTTTCAACTTCACCGAAAAGTTAAACTATACCTAGGTAGTAATTTCATTTTTGCTCCCATCTAATTTAATTAGCATTCTGTGATGGCCAAAAAAGCAACCCCTATCCTTTTAAATCGCTGAGAAAATCATTAATTTGAAAAAAAATATTAGACGATTGAGCAAGTAAACAATGTATACCTACTTACTCGTATGCTGTATGCTTGCTCAAGAATCGCATCTTTATATCATGCTACGTGAAAAAAAAAAGTAAAAACTGAAAAATTTACGTCTGAGATCTTAGTTTGGTGGTAATTCTACACCACGGTTAATGTTTCCAAGTGCAGGGATTTTTTTCAATTACATAAAGTGAAATAGAGCGGCGTTAGTGGCAGCTTGGCTTGGTAGTACGATGACGGTATAGTAATGTTAATGTTGAATAGAGTAATGTGGATGAGCTTGTGTGAGAGTTACGTAACCTACATATGAAATATGTATCTCGTTCAACCCACGGTTTTACTATCGTCCTGGGTCTAATTATTCCACAGCGACCTTGAGTAATATTAAATTTTAAAAAGGATGATTAAGCTGAAAAGTGTATTGTGTATATGGTTAAATTTTTAACGTGTGTTTCCGCGTGTTACAAATGGAACAAGGCACATGTACTACGAATACGTAGTACCTTACCTACCTATGTGAGTGTAATACTCGTACGATGGTACGAGGAAGAAAATCCCATGAAATATACAACAACTAAACCTCTGCACCCAATAGAGTATGTAATGTACTCTATAGGTACCTCTATCTACCTATACTACAGCATGTGCTGTACCTACGTATGAGTTAGCAGCACTACAAGGTGTTAGAGGAAGGAAAAGCTTTCGACGTGTATGAAATTATACATCTGTATTTGAACAGAAATTATAAATTATTACTTTATTGGCTCCGATGTTGCAAATAAAACAAAATTACTACGTACAAATAACGTTATCGAAATACGATTATAGAAATTGTACCGTATTTATCGTCGATAACGTCAACCACTTGTAATAAATGTAAGCCTTTTATAACCTCTAGAATTAAGGTAGCTGAGGTGCCGATGCCGATGCCGGCGATACCGGTGAATTTTTTTCTTCGCCCTCGCCGACGACGACGACGACGACGAACGACGGAAACCAACCTCGTCGCGCATATTTTTTCATAAATCAGTGGAAAAATTTTCTCGCAGTCGCGGAGAAAGAAAAAAATTTCATATCGTCGCGAGAATTGAAATGGTAATGAAATTTTACGTATTCATGTCGAATCATACCCAGCGAAATTTTCAACTACTTATTTTCAAAGCTTATGTATATCTCTGTCGTTACTTGACAGGGCACTGACAACTTAAAATATGCGGTTTTATTTCCTTTTAACATCGCGCCCTTCGTAGTCGTCGTAATTGTAAATTTCAACGCCGATTTTTTCTCTCTTTCTCTCGCTGTCGTATGGGTAATGAACTATATCCTGAATAGGCTATGCACTACGTATAGCTTTTTTCAACGACTGTGTGCACTCATTTTGATTTCTACTCGGTGTAGACCAGCTGACGTCAGTATCAGGATTTTTTTTCACGCCGGAAGGAAAGTAAATAGAGTGATAGTAGGTACTTATGGTTTTGAAGAAGATGTTGCGTGTTTTAGATGGTATTTGTGTGGTATAAATCGTTTCCGTATCTGTACTCTAACTTTTTAATGTGATTTTTTTTCAATTTTTTATGTTGTTTTGAGTGTTGAAGTTCCTAATATCGTCCTGTCAACTCGTTCGCATTAAGACATTTTTTTCTCCTTCTTTTCCTAAAATTACCAAAGTATTGAAAAAAGATATTAAATTTGGAAAATTGTTTCTATATTGATGGAATGGAGGACTAGTGCAATTTTGAGCAATATTGAAAGCATTTTTTTTGGAACTATGAGTTCAAAAATGCACTAGAATACTCCAGGGCGGCTCAAATTCGCCTTCGACTGATTCAGGAGGTTGAAAATAAGGTGCAAATTCGTACATCAGCTTTCTACCTCGATTAAATCAGATCTGAAGGACTGAAATTTTCAAAATTTTTCATAATTTTAAAAATACAAACTAAATCCCTGAAATTTTTCATCATAATTAATAATGATAAATTACAACACCAAATTTTTCAGGTGTTATTTTTAAAAAATTGTCGAAAATTGTTTTTAGAAGCTCAAAAATTTGTTCATCTTAATTTTCAATGTTTCCTTTCTATTGAAATACAAAAATGGGATAGAAATTGTGAGAAATTTCTCTTATACTTCCCTTCCCCATTGAGATTTCTTGTGAGCTTTTTTTTGTATTTCTTAAGAAATGTAGAAAAAAGAATTGAAAAGGTCGATCATACTCGCATTTTTGAAAATGTTTGAAATGCATTTTAAATTTTGAAAAACTATACAAGCAAACGTTTTGGGAGAGGAGGGGAGATGAGAAGAAAGAGCAGCAATTTTTATTCTGCCCAGCGATATGAAAAGGCTGAATCCGCTCCTGTCTCCGATGTTTACTTGAAATGTCTCAAAAACAAAGCCCCCATAGGAATAATGAGAATTAAACTCCAAATTGATTTTTATGTAAACGAATGAAAAATGTAAGGGGGAATGTTGATTTTTCATCGCAAAAACTCTCCTTTGGTGCTTTAAAAAAAATGAAGAGAAACAAACTGTAGATGTTGAAGTTTTGTTCCAATTGAGTGTGGTCAATTGTTTTAGATTGATAAATACTTTGTTTTTAAAACATTTTAAGCAAATATTGAAAAGTCCAACTAGTTTTTTAATCATTTATGAGAATTGATTTTTGAAAAAAAGGAAAGTTCTACAAAAAAAAAAGAGAGTAACAAAATTGTGAAGCATAAAATTTCTCACCTGTGAATGTGATTCATTTTTTTCCAAGAGGGTTTGTTTTTGAGTAATTGTGAGCGGAATTTGCAAACTTCAAGTCGAATCGATTGTATCTACTATTCAAAAATTTTAAATTTATTTTTGAAAAAAAAAATGTTGTCTAATTTGGATTGCCCAAACTACATTGTATGTAGTTTTAAATTTTTTTCGTATATAAATTTTAGGTTTGTAGTGTGCGATTTTTTTGTCAAATTATGTATTATTATTTTTTGTTGGTAAAATGATATCTTTATACTCGAATTAAAACACCATTAATCAGTTTAATTAGTGAACAATAAAAAAATTCTGGTTTCGTTTTTTTGCAAGACTATACGAAATCAAGAAAGTTGAGGTGTTCAACAGACAACCTTCCTTCTTCCGGAAAATTTTCATTCAGGATGGAAAACTGATATACCTATAATCTACTTACAACATTATTTTCCAAGAAAAAAGTATATTCCAGTTTCTATTTTTGCGAATAATCGCTAATAAATTTGTATTATTCGAAAATTAATTAAAAATTGGCTGGGAATATTTTTTTTCCTTCAGATTTTTCGGGGTTTTATTTTTTCAAAATTTTGTTTCGATAAAATTGAACTAGAAATTTTTGAAAGAGGGGGTGTAAATTGAATGTATACTTAATGTTGAATGGTTCGCTCAAATTATGTAGCGTACATGCTTAAAAGGTTATATCCGGAGGACTCGTATACTCGTAGTTTGCCGAGAATACTACGAGCGATGTGCTTATTCATAATTTTGCCAAAAATAACAAATAAAGCCCATCAATGGCGGAAAATCGTCGAACAGAAAGCTCCAGAGGGAAAGCCGAGTGTAAAACAATATTTAGATGGAACACGCCTCTCGTTTCCGACTACTTTACTCTGTAACCCGAATTCTGCGGCCTTTATATAAGCCTTTTACCTTCATTGAAATAAAGAATCGAGAAAATAGTCCATAACGAACACCATCACTGGTGTTTCACTGCACTAGCGTGTTTGCGATGGAAAAAACCAGACCGCTGATTAAAAGGTCTCATAACGACATCCTGTCTTTTTGAGCAAACAAGCAAAGAAATAAGATGAAAAGAGAAAAAGCAGAAAGAAAAAGAGCATCTCGAAAGGCTGTTGTGTGGTTGGACAAGTCGATACGAAGGAGTTGAACTGTGTACGCGTATTTATGTATTTTTCGAAAATAGCATCAGCAGCGAAATAACCGCGCACCGTATACGCGTTAAATTGCTAGAAGGCATTTTTAAAGACATCAGACGGCTCATAACATGTAACTTTTATGGCTGTGAGTGGGAGTAAAAGTTAAAAGCTAGCTCAGTATCCGATTTACAAGTGTCAAACTGGAACGTATTGCTTTCTAGCGCGTGTTATTCGTTATCGTGTATAGCTTGGCCTGGTAATGGTAAGATGAGAGGAGACGCGCGGTGTCGGGCGGCGAATTATAAAATGTATCCGCGCCCGCCCCCGCCGCAATAGCCTAACCCCAAAGACGGGTAATTTATTTTTGGCCGAAGAAAATTTCCCACGACAAGATATAGCTGCGAGATATAACGCATTTCCCATACACTGCGTATGTCTATACGTATACGATACGTACATCGATATGTACGTTACGTACCGGGCTCAAAACGTCGAACAAGAGAAATTTACGCGTAAATTGTTTGCGAAAAGTTTCTTGTCTAATTTCACGGCTTCATTCGTGTAGGTACTGAAATTCGTCACCTCGAGGCTGTCATTGGTTTCTAAATTTTTCTCGTACGAGCCAGCTCTTGTCGTCCCTTTTTCATCCCTTTATTCTGGCTACATAGCTGTAAAGGTGATCTGAGTTACGGTTTTTGAAGGTGAAATTTTGGGTGAAAAAACTAACGAAAGTGAGTCGAATTTGGCTCAAAAATGCGTATAAAAATCAAAATTTTACCAAATCGACCTAGAAAGTTCAAATTTATTGTTATGTAGCATCAACTCAACGTTCCGACTTGTTTTGAATGCTTCTGGAGTCTCCAGCAGATGTTTGAATATTGTGCTGAGTCGATTAGAGGTAGGTTGAAGCCATTCCGGAGCCTTCAACTGTATTTTGTAAATTCCAAATTTTCATACAGGGTCCCTGAAAAGCTGCCCAGTCCAACTTTCGCATCTGCAAAAACGCAATTGGTACTTGTTAGTGACCTCCTTGACCGATTAAACACCCTGTGGTTTGGAACAATTTACATGTATTTCTCTAGCAGTTTCACGATTGAAAATTTGAAAAATTTACTGTATAGTCGTACCCTTCGACGAAACAAGTTTGTTTTTAATGAAATTAAAAAGTACTTTGCATACTACAAATTGCCTTTTAATTTCAATTTTTTTGAAAATTTTCCTGTGAAAAATTTGTCTTTGTTAATTTTTTCATGTGTGGGGGAAAGAGGGATTCGAGTGAAGAGCTTTCTGAAAATTGGTCTGAAAAAAGTAGTGAAAAAATAGTGGGTCATTCCATGCCAAATCGGCGGATTTTTGTACGAGGGGTCTTCGATTTTTTTCAAAATCAGATCATGTGTAGAGGTCATCAAACAATGACGAATGACGCAAACCGGATATTTGGATTTTTTTTGGTGGAGCTGTGGAGCTTCAATGTTCTCCAAAATAGCCGAAAATGGAAAGTTTTAGTTGCAAATTGCTCCGGTTGTACGTGGTATAGAATTTTGAACTTTTTTTCAAATTGTAGTATTTTGAGAAGGTAATCGACGAATTATGTCAAAATCAGTGTTGCCACTTTCAAAAACCTTAAAAAATCGATTTGAAAACTTATAATTTAAATAATTATAATCATGATCTCGGCGAGTAAAAATTCTGAAAAAATTCTCAGTTTTAGTCCTTTTTATGTATAGAATAGCATATCAAAAAAGTGGACTAGCATTTTTTTTCATTTTCGAGAAAAAAAAATTAAAAGTTTTACACTTTGCAAAAATACCATCAGAAACCTACGAAATGCAAATTTTTGCACTTTTGAGATATTTTACCGATGTGTAGACGAACATGTGAAAAAATCCCCCCCCCCTCCCAATTTGTCAACGAATTGACAAAAATTCCATTTTTCGTGTTATAATTTTAAGAGTGAAATATATTGAAAAAATTTCGCCGCCGTTTTAAACAAAAGCAGGAACCTAAAAAATGAATATTTTTGCGCTTCTTAAATATTTCACCAATATGTAAGCAGACTTGTGAAAAAATCTCCACAACCTTCAAATCATTGAAAAAAAATTATTTTTGATAAAATTGAAAAATACTTTGTATACAAATTGTCTTCCAATTTCAATTTTTTTGAAAATTTTCCAGTGAAAAATTTGACTTTGTTAATTACGTAGTAAAGAGCTTTCTCAACATTGGGCTGAAAAAAGTAGTGAAAAAGTAGTGATTTTTTCAACAACAAAAATTCGGTTAGATACCATGTTTAAAGCCTCCAGCAATTTTTTGAAAATTCCACATTCCCCCAAAAAAATCATAAAACCAATGTAGGTACCTTAAAAACATTCATGTTGAAAACGTTTCCATTCCATCGTCTAATTTTTAAAATCGTTGTCTTTTGGTCAATATCAAAGTAATAGAGGAATTTAAAAGTTCTCAGTATTACATAAAAGTTCTAGAAATACGTTAGGTACCTATTTTCTTGTATTCGTATTTAATGGATACGATAAACTGACAGAATGTTGATAAAATTATGTATATGTAGATAACAATAATGTACTTAATTAGTAATTACCTACCTACTCGTTAAAAATTAATAATTGCTCTTCTATTTTCTAAATCTTTGCATTGATTCAAAATATTGTGGGATGAAGATTTCGAAATGAAATCATAAAACTGAAAACTTCCCCCCTCCCCATCGACCAACTTTGAAAAATTCAATTCAATTTTCATGTAAGTACGTACCTTGGTTGATATCGAATGATCTTTCAAAAAGTGAAATTCCTTGTATTTTCTTTCCAACTATAGATTGTGAATTTTGTCGAATTACCGTATGAAAATTAGAAAAAATGCTCGTATACGATACGCTTCGTTGATTTGACGATTTTATAGTATCGTAATTTCTTACGGATCGGAAAGTACATACAAAAAATTATAAGAGGGTGGTAACACGTAACAACCTTCGAAGTTCGAATGTGATATACGTAAGCATAGGTAGGCGTAATGACGTGTGCTCTTATGTATCTAGAGAAAACATCCTCTGTTTATGTAAATGGGTAGGTTAGTTACTTGGTAGGCATGAATTCTGTCGTAAATGTTAGCGAGGTTTTTTTCTCACATTAAATTAGACCCACTGACCTGATACTCTTCTCGACGAAGCTTTGAAGCTGAATATAAATGCGAAAAAATCCTATGATCTATCTAAAATAAACGGATATCCAAACCGTTCGGTATTAAAGGCTTGTATACTGTACGCTTACGGCGCCTTATAGCTTATTCCAACGTTTACCGCAAAAAAAAAAAACACGAAAGAAAGGAAAAAGATACCTAACTGTTTGAAACGTCTTTATAGCATTGTTCGATTATGTTTTCGATTCTTTCTCATTCTTGTACGACGAAATGGCCGATTCGAGAAGATGATTTCGACACGTTCTCGTAAAATTAGGTACTCGGCAAAGTGGGATTTTTTTGTGCAAAATGTGACGAAATTTCGAAACGAAAATATCCCGGAGTCGAATTCTTACTCCGAAGTATGTTTTTCTGTTTAAAAAATTCATTTCGAGTGAAAATATTTATTCACTCCGCAATATGCATGTGTCGTGTATGATTTGTAATGATGCCAACACAAATGCAACAGTAGTAATTCATCGTTTTGTGTATTTACACACCTAACTTTCGGTACCTATGTACGCGACTATTTTTCTGAAATAATACGTACTGAGCTTTTAGAGCCATCCTGTTTTTTTGTTTTCATTATAGTTTTTGCGCTGGTCGCGAAAAACTATATTGTTTTCTCCAAAATCAGTCTCCACACTCCATGAAATTCACGAATTTTACACTTCTAGCCGAAAGCCAAAATCCAATTAGCGTACAGTATTTGAATAGATAACCAATCAGAGAAAAGCGTTTCTGTAAAACCAATCAACGATCAGTATTCGTAATAACCGATTGCGAGACTAAATTTTATAAACTGAGACAAATTACATTTTCAATATTTTCATATTTTTTTGTACGTTTAAATGAAATTAACACGATGAAAGTTGAAACACAGAATTTATTGTTGTCAAAGTTATTTCTTATTTCTTTTAGTAAATTTTATCAATTTGTAAAGGTCCCTTTTTATTTTTATTTTTTTCATATTCCAAACGACGATGATACAAAACGCCAAACGGTGAAGTTGAGAACAAAAAATTCAAAATTCCCTTCTCAAGTTCTCAGTTCTCACTAAAAAACAGTAGCAATTCGCATTTTTTCCCTGCCTGACAGGTGTATATTTTTGAAAAATCTCTTTTCTCATTTCTTAACAGCACCGAGGCGATAATTTAATTTTACTCCCTAGTTGAATAAACTACTTATTTCTCATAAAAAGAAACACAAAACGCAATAAGGCAAAAACTATCTTGGACCAGCGGGTACGCTGGTCTCTTGTTTTTTTCCTTTTTTCGCTGCGCTTTCTCTACATAACGAAACACCGTGTACGCTGTAGTGATTTGCAATAATTATTACGCGAACATGGTAAATTTCAATGCATCTCATGGAACGTCGAGCTGGAGGTACGACCACTGCGACTATTTCAAAGCAAATTCTGACGAAAATTTCTCTCCTTCTTCTGCGTATTCGTGCGGAAAATCAAATATTAATATTCGTTTTTAGTGTATTGTTAGCAACGGATGGTGCTTTTTTCCCCCGAATCGATCTGCCCTTGAATATATACGTTATGTAGTATAAAGTCGACGCTTTCATGTGAAACTCAATATAAGAATTCAATGCGAGAATTTTAACGAATTGAATGAGCGTGGAAAAATTTATATTATGTTTATGTTATCGAGCATGTTTGTTCAAAGTAAAGTGTTGCATTTGTGTTTTCCTTTTTTCTTTTTTTTTTTTACATCTGCAAAAAGGTTTGTTGTTTTTTCATCTCGATAGATATAATTTTTTTCTCTGCCTTGGAAAAATACGGAAGTGTAATTTTTCAAATGAAGTGTTATTCGTCGTTCCTATTTTATTCTTCGTCACGATGATAGTGTTTTATTGTCAAAAAGTGTAATTTTTTCCGGATGTGTTTGATTGGGATTTTCTCGATTTTAAATGTGTCGAACTTTTAAAGGTTTTCGTTGTTCAAAATACAAGACAGGTGAATTTTGCGGAGGTTTTACGTTACTTTCGGTACCTATTTCGAAAAATAAATTTCTGATAAACAGCTTAAACTGGAATTTTTCAAGGTGATGGCTGGAAAAAAATAAGAAAGAAGCAGGGAAATGAAAACAAACGTGTTTACGTCTTTTACTTGGACTGGTTAAAAAAGAATATTGGAAAAATTTTCTTTCGCTTTTAAATAAAAGTGAAATGAACTAAGTTGTTATTTTCATTTTAAGAAACGGTTTTCAAAGCGTCGAATTCGAGTTGTTTTTTCAAGGTATTTTTTGTATTCGAGAAAGCACCAAAAGTGAGACTATGACAGGGTCTTGGTGATTGAAGATTTGCTTTCTACGTACTTGAAAAATTTCTTTCTATACCTACTGAGGGAATGTTAAAATGAAAAAATACTCGATAAATGCGAAGAGATTATATCAAGTTCAAAGAACTAAAACATAATAAATTTTCATCAATAATTTTTCCTATTGAGTCATCAAGGATTGGAAATTTTTGCCCTTTGAAACACGGTTTATGTGTTAGTATATGCTGTTTATCTGTCTGGAGCTTAGCTCGGTATTTTATTTTCTTTCATTTTAATCGGTGAATTTTTCCTCTACTGGACTGAGATCCAGCGATCTTCTCGAGGTGGTCATGATCAATTACGTTTCAGCCCCGGGTCATTTTTTCGTGCTATTCAAGTCTCATATGTCTTAACCACTTGTTGCTGCTGGAAAAACATTCATCGATGGTCGCGAGGAGTTTAATCCATTTCGAAATGAAATTGTATCAATTAGTAAGAGATTCTTGCAGGGTACCTATCTGCTTAGTAATTCAAGATGTTCAACAGGTCGGAAGGTAGGTATAGTAAGAAAGTCAGGATTTTTTCATTATTCATAAAATGTGAGACAAATTAAGTTTTTGAGTCTTGAAGACTTGACTTTTCAATCTGCAAATCGGGGAAATTTCGGTAAACATTTTTTTTTCAAGTTTCTAGAAAACTTTAAATCATCTCACGCTAGTGGACACCTTGTACATAATACCAACTTACAAATCATGTGACTGAAAAATCAGAGAAAAAAGTTCGAAAAATGCTAAAAAAAATTTAAAAATGAGAGAAAAATTGAAATGAAATTTTGTATAGAAAATATCATATTATGGAATTTTGAAAAACATGTCGAATTTTTTTCCAATAGAAAAGTATTAATAAAATTAAAAGTCAGGCGTAAATTAATTAAAGCAGTAATATAAAAAGCTGTACTTTGATATTTTAGAAAATTTGTCCTTCCCTCCTACATTTTACTCAAGTTTTTCGTATACTTCTATCACGAGGTACAGTTTTTCTATTGCAAGCTTGAATAATGAAAAAAGTTACGACTTTTTTTTTGAACCAGATACTTATTTCAAAGTTAATTCGCCTCTCATCCCTCTAAATTTGTCGTAAACACGAGGGGGGGGGATGAAAACATGTTCAGAAAATTTCAACTTTGAAAAATTTTGTTTACGTACTTGATACTTGATAGTATACCTTTATTCAAAGACGAAAATATGTAAAAAAAAAAAAAAAAAAAAAAAAAAAGATAAAATATGAAAAGAAAGCTGGAATGAATAGCGAATGAAAATGGTTTTAAAAGTATGAAAAAGGCACAGCAAAGGCCGTTGAACGTTCTGTTCGGGCATCAATCAATTCAAATCCTGAAAAATATAAATACGTAGAAAAGCCATATTTTATAGAATTTATATAAAATTCCTTATAAAAACTTTAAGCAGAAGTAGAAATTATCAAAAAACTGTAGGTGGGTTTATGAAAAACTGTATTATGAAAGGAGCATCTTTTAACTGCTTCAAGTACATCAAAATGTTGTTTTTTTCAAGCACCTGCGCATACAGGGTGGTCCGAATAGGATGTGAAATATTAGAACCACGTATTCTACTCATCAATTGGAGCAAAAAATGTTGAAGGTACTTGAACATGAATACAATTTTTTCTAATTTCATCAGTTATGTATTATGGATAATTCTACTCACTCAACGTATAAAAATCAAAGTTTTTTTTTTCTTTTGGCACATTCGATACTGAATTATCAATTTTTCAATTTTTTGGAAATTCAAAAAAACGAAGTTAATGAAGTTTTTTTCTTCATTTTTTTCATATCTCGTGAAGGGATGATTTTCTGAATTTTTTGCAAAAAAATTCTATGTCCCTTTCGATGAGTAGAATACGTGGTTTCAATATTCCACATCTTATCCGGACCACCCTGTATTTAAATTTGAGAATTTTCAATTTATGGATGAAACGCTTGAAATTTATTTTGATAATTCATTTTTCACTCCTTTATTTCCGTAACTGTTTAGAAGAAAATATACAAAAAAGGTAGAAACTGCTAATTACGCTACAACATCGTGCAAAATGGGAGGTTTTTTCTCAACAAATGATGAAAAAAATTTGATGGCGAAAATTAACGTGGTGATTTTCTCGCTCTAGGTAGCCATTCTGGTAAATATGATACGAAACGTTAATATTTTCCGTACGCAAACACTTTTTATAAATTACCAACATTTCGTTCGCAAGGTTACACCCATTTGTCAATGAGAAATAACGTAAAGCTTGTCTTATTGCTTCGATACCGTCTAAATTACATTGTTATACCGAAGCCTTTATGTTAATGATGCGAATACATGTACCTCATACCATACAATATATGTTTATGCGAGGAGGACAACGGAATATCAATGATTTATTAAGGAATACTTGGGTATACCTATTATAAGTTATGTATGTATAGGTACTACAACGAGTTCAAAAATGCTAGTTGTTTTTCATTATAATGCATAGAAGAGGGGGCAAATTTTATTCCTCTATAAAATAGGTAACTCCTACTTATGTTTTAAAATTTGTCGTAGTGTACATTATTATGTTCGTTCTTGGCCTTTTTTTTCTTTCTTTACCTATTTTTTGAAATGATAAAAGCGTTAATTACATCATTAAATCGAATTATACCTAAGTCGACGTTTGTCGTGATGCCGTGAGTAATTGTCGAAGTCTAGGCGTCGTCGTTTCGTGGCACATGAAAAATGGCATATAAGCACGAAATCTTCGATGCGGTTAGGGGGTTGCGTTTGCGTTTTTGGGGTGGTAACACGCCTGCTTGCATAATAGAATTAGAAATGTACCAGTAATTCTTACCGGCTTCGGCGTGTTAGTTCCGATTTAACGCTCTTTTAAAAGCAGCGAAAAACAAAGTGTGCTTGGCTTACCGCGAATAAGCTCTTGCAAAAAGGGGAATTTCTGAGCCACTTATGCCATTTGCGATGTACATTGTGAACGATTTTCGTGCATCGAGGTGTGGAAGTTTATCGTTGTTTTTTTATTTGTTTCAACGATACAGGGTTTATTAATTTTGTTCTATTCTCGTTTAGATTGACGAGTTCAATTCGCAGATATTCAATTTTACAGCTTTCGGTTACTTTTTCAAAATTTTTTCTTTCATTTTTTCAATTTTTAAAAATTCAAGTTTTTTTGATCTTGGCCCCACTTTATGGAGAGAAAAATTGAGTACACTTTTTCATTATTTTTCAACTGGCCATACGCTGTCTTTCTTGAGCCTTGCTTTTTGTCAAAATCTCGCTCTCTGCCAAAAATATCAAGAAGTTTCACCGTATATAAAAATTTCAAAAAGTCTCGTTTCTTGCCTAAAATTGCTAAAAATTGTCGCGTTTTTGTCAGAAAATTCAAAAAACCTCATTTTTTTCCAATGAAAAGTTAACTAAAGACTAAGTCTCGCTTTTTACCAGAAATGACCGAAAATCGCTGGTTCCTTTTTCCACAAATTCTCCATCTTTTTTTTTGCCAAAAATTGCTAAAAATCCTCGTTATTTATTTCATTTAGTTTCATCGAAATTCCTAAAAAATCTTGTTTTTTTTACCAAAAATCGCCGAAAATTCTCTTTTGCTTGCCAAAGTCTCGCTTTCTGCCAATTTTTCAGAAATTCTTGTCTTTTTGTCAAAAATGCCAGAAAGTTGTATTTTTGCAAAAAAATATCAAAATTTGGTAAAAACTAGTGTTGTGTCGAAAATTGTCACTTTTTGCAAAAAATTCCGAACGAAAATTGCTCAAAAGTCTCACTTTTATGCCCGAAGTTGGAAAATAGCCCATGCTTTTTGTTGAAATTGTCAGAGCCTCGTTGAGTTTCATAATTAGATCTTAATTAGAATGTTTTGTTTGGTAATTTTCATATTTTCTGATTAAGAAAACAAAATTTGAATTCAATTCGATTATAATTATGGCATGATGATTTTTGGTAATAGGGATTATTCTAATCCTTGAAGCTCATTTTGAATTTTGTTTTACTCTTACTTCGAATTTCATTTTTGGATTTCAATTTTTTTGGTTACTTTTCACTTCAGTGGCTCCGGTTACTTTTTTTAGAAAAATTCTAGTACGAGTCCTGAAATTTGAAAAAGAAAATTTAAAAACTCTGCATTTTGATTTGTACGTTTTGTTGGACATCCTACTGTGTGAGAGATGGTTTTCAAGGAAATTTTGTGAAATGATGTATCTACGTGTCTCGAGGGCAGAAAAGAGGAGAAGGCACTTTGATGAAAGTGATTCCAATGTACCAGTAGGTTGATTTCTCCCGATTTTGATGTTTTAGGGTAAGCCATTGAAGGCGAATGTAACCGGTCTTTTTTTTTTTGCCAAATCGGCGGATTTTTACACGTATGTCTTCGATTTTTTTAAAAGCCAGATAATGTGTAGAGGTCATCAAACGATTACGAATGACGCAAACCAGACATTTTTGCGATTTTTTTTGGCGGAGCAATGGGGCTTCAAAGTTTCCCAAAATGGCCGAAAATGGAAAATTTCAGTTGCTAATAGCTCCAGTTGTACGTGGTATAGAATTTTGAACTTTTTTTCAAATTGTAGTACTTTGAGAGGATAATTGACGAATGATGTTGAAATCAGTGTTGCCACTTTCAAAAACCTTGGAAAATCGATTTAAAAACTTAAAATTTGAATATAACCATGATGTCCACGAGTTGAAATTCAGAAAAAATTCTCAGTTTTAGTCCTTTTTATGTAGAATAACATATCAAAAAATTGGACGGATATTTTTTTTCATTTTCTAGAAAAAAAAAATTACAAGTTTGGCACTTATTGCAAAAATATTATCAGAAACCTAAAAAATGAAAATTTTTGCATTTTTGAGATATTTTACCAATTTGTCATCGTTTGATGACCTCATCTACACATGAGCTGATTTTTAAAAAAAATGGAAGGCCCATCGTGCAAAAACCCGCCGATTTGGCATGGAATGATCCAATGTAAATGTAAATACGTATGAGTAGGTACCATGTCTGTGACCTGCGAGTTGAAAAATTATGTTCTGATGAAGTTCATTCGGTGAATTGTGAAAACCCCTCAAATTAGCTGAGACTGCAGCGAGCAAAAAAAAATCATTGGCGTAGAATTATTTGTTACTGAATACTTATGTATAAAAATTTATTTCGAGAATTTCGCTCGCACCAGCAACAAAAAAAGCTAAACTGCAGTCGAAACAGAAAAAACCTGCTTTGTGCAAGAATAAGTGCGCCTATCTCCTTACAAATTGACTGGGTTACAGTTGCAGGTGACAAAGGTTCGGGCCGAGGTCAAATAATTTAATTTTTTTCGTCGAGTTCATCGTTCTCCTGCTCTTGATTATCTAACGTTTTAAAATTCTCTGCAACAGTCTTGTGCAGGACTTGTACACTTTTACCAGTTCTAATGTAATTAGTTGGATGTTGCACATAACGCGATGGGTATAGATTATTATTCATTGATTTACGATGCAAATCGTACAAATACTTGTGGCTATGTCGAAGATACCGCACAGTTGATTTATTAAATTCAATAAAATTGTGCTCTGGCGTGAATATGTGTACTTTGTATCTTATCCATCCACTATCTATGAGTGTAACGTATATGTCGATGTGCCTCGTACATATTTTCATAATAATTAATTTATCGTCTCGTACTACATATTATATTTACTGGGCATTTTATGAAATCTACTCGCGTAGCTTTATCATCGATCGGCACTTCCCGTTTAGGCGGAACAACCGCCGCCGCCGTCGTCGTTAAATTATCTAATAATCTGATATCGCTCTCCCGTAGGTATTACATTGTATAAAAACCACGTGTTCGCAGATAACTTAATGCTACCATGAAGACCGGATAATCCGGAGCAACATGGTGTAGCGGAGTGTTTTAACTTAACCCAAGAATGAGGTATTTACGCTAGAGTTACTCTATAAGTGCATTACACCGACGTACAAAGTATATACATATGTGCATGTTCTGAAGGAATCGTTTGTTTGTGTATGGAAGTGTTTTTTTGTGGGAGAGAATTAGAACAATCGACAGACTGCGTAAGTATAGAAGTACTTACGTTAGTAGCCCATATACCTACACAATACGTTCGTGTAAATAAATCAATACCTATCCAATTACTCGATAAATTAATCGGTGTTAATCTCGGTGGCGTGGGAATAGTTTGTATGTGTACCGTGTCAAAATTTAATACCGGGAAATTGTTGGCAATCGGTGAACAAACGAAAGAGAAAGGCTTTTTGGCATTTTGCCTCCCTCCTTTGCTTTGGCGTTGGCCAGTTGCGGATGCTCGCGCGTTCCTGGTAGCAAATGAATTAAAATGCTTCGCGTTTTTCGCGATATCCTACATTTTTCTCAATGCCATGTCAAGAACGAATAGATTTTTCGAACCGTATCGACTCGTCTCTCGTTCGCGGACGAATAATTGAAAATTTTCTCCACCGCTGAGTTCTTTAAAATTTCAGCTATAGGTGGGATTTTTTCCGCGAAGTCATGTTGACTTTTCACATAAATTGTGCATAGAAAAGGGGATTAAATGTTATACTACATATTATAGAAGAGGCATCGCGTGCGTGAAACTTTCAAGTAAGAATTTCCGGTTCCCGACCGAGAGCTTTAATTTAAACGGTGCCGTTTAGACTGGCCGCGGATATCATAACGAAGATAATGTGTCCGTTTATGGAAAAAAGGCAACAACAAAAAAGACAGGGAGACACAGTTATGTATACTAGAACATGAAACAGGAAAAAATACCAAGTCTTGTGTACGTCTTTGGTCGTCTGCACAAACATACATATACAGAAGGTTGTTCACCTTGTGTCTTTAAATTACCCTTATCCTCCGTCAAACTACCATTGTTTATGCAACCCTATGAAAATAATCAAGTTGAAAAAGTTGAATAGATAGAATAAAAAACGATGAAAGAGCACTGACCTCGCCCCTTTATTTCAACGTTGATTCCACGGACATGCAATATTCGAGCGGTATGAAATATGCAAAATATCATTATACCTGTAATACCGATTTTTTTGTTTGCTACTTTCGAGCTCTATTATACCTACCTGCCGAGATTAAACGTGTAAAAAAAGTATAAATTCAAAAAA
The DNA here is from genome assembly GCF_950023065.1 of Planococcus citri. Classification (NCBI taxonomy): domain Eukaryota; kingdom Metazoa; phylum Arthropoda; class Insecta; order Hemiptera; family Pseudococcidae; genus Planococcus; species Planococcus citri. The sequence goes on along the minus strand of NC_088678.1, from coordinate 58,089,110 downwards.
CTGCCTATCCATTCATTATGGTTCGTGCAAGTCGAACTTTCTACGTAATAATTGCAAACTTGAACGGAAGGGTTATTTTTTGCCTATTTTATGTCCACCTTGTACGTTTATTATTGCAGTTTTATCGTTATAGTTATAGGTATTGAGAGGTATAGGGGGGGGGGGGGGGTTAAAGTATGGTATACTTTGTTATGGCTACATTATTTGCCAGTGACTTGGTTTAGAGTTGCAAAAGAAAAACATCGTGTACTATATACAGTTGGTCTCATTTTAGTCTTGATTTTTTTCGTGAAAATCAGTGAAAAATATCAGAAATAGGTTAATCTATCGGTTAAAAAATCAATTATTAAGCGTTCTAGAAAGTCAGTAATATTCATTTTTGTCTCGATGAAAATCAATATTTTGTGAAATTGACTGGGAGGATTTTGTTCGAATTCAAAGGAAACCTTCATTTTGAGTTCAAAGTTACTCAAAAATTATTCTAGCTCCGCAGGTGCCATAAATGCTATCGCCGTCAATCTAAAACCTTTTTTAGAGTTCTACTGAGCATTTGAAAACTTACGTATTGCTTATTTTTGGATCAGTTCGTGTTTGGAACATTTTTTTCGCAAATATTTCGCATTAATTGAGTCTTTATTTTGCAAGATATCATTCTCGAAATTGGATAAATATTTTGGAACGCAGAGGTGCCATGTTTTTGGTCATACGGTATTGCCAATTTCAAAAAAAAAAAAAAAAAAAAAAAAAAAAACGACGAGAAAAATACCCAGAAACTTGAGACTTTTTTTCGATATTTTGATTTTGGTAATAATGTTCGAAAAAATTGGCACCGTTGCGTTCCAAAATATTTTTCCACTTTTAGGAATGATCTTTGAATATTTTCATATGGCATAATTGATACGAAATATTCGCGAAGAAGAGATTTTCAAAACACAAATTTATGCAAAAATGAACGATTTGCAAATTTTCAAACACCCCCGGCCCCTCCCCCAAGCAACAGTAAAACCCTGAAACCGGTCTGGGATTTTGATAGCAATTTCCTTGATTGACACAAGAGCGAAAAAAACATGATTTTTTTCAAAAATGCTTCTCTTTGAGGGTCTCCAAGTCCACCTTCTGGAGCTACAATTTTTTCTGAGTAACTTCCAACACAAAATGAATAGTTCTGCTGAATTTGTTAAAAATACCTACACTTTGCTCAAAAAAAATTATGTTTCAAACAAAAGTTCGAAATTATTGCTCCCAATGAAGCAGCTGGCATTTTTTTTAAATTCGCCAAAAATCCCAAAACGAACTCAAGTTTTTGAAATTTTGGTTCTTTGTTTCGTTTATAAATTGTAAAGTACCAGTTTAGAAAGCTTCCTTGTCAGGTAGATGGATTCTTTTCGAAATCAACGAAGTAAAATAAGACAATATCAGTACTTACCTGCAGAAATATGTACGACTCGGAAAGCTTATACGAAGTACAAGTACATATTTTTCTACTAAAAAAAAACCGTCGCTTGTTTCGGAAAATATTTAAGATCTGGGTGTGATATTTTTTATTCGAATACATGGAATGGGTCACAATGAAATAAAATATCCTCAGTTTATTCACAAAAATATCTTATATGTACACGTAAAAGCCCCACTTGAAACAGTTTTTTTTTCATCTGAAAAAAATTCGCGCTGTATTATAAAAGATCAAAACACGTGTAAATAAGACATTATCGCAGTACCTGCAGAAATACGACTCAGGAAACCTTATACGAAGTACATATTTTTCTACTAAAAAAAATCCGTCGCTTGTTTCGAAAAATATTTAAAATCTACAGGGTGGGATATTTTCTATTCGAATACCTACTCGTTACTCGTACTACCCACAAATACTTGAAAAAGGTGATACGAGCTTTTTGAAAGTACGTAGGTATTTGAAATTCTTATACCTTTCGTGTTGCGTTGAAAGATCATCCAGGTAGAAGAATTAATTTCTCCATATGTACAAAAAGGTATCTTACATGGTGTTAAAACAATGGTAACATTCTTTCAAATGAGAAAAACAAAATACTTATGTTGAAAAGAAAGGAAAATTATAGAAAAATATTCGTACGAATGAGGTATTACCTTTTGAAATTGAAATTCATATTCGAGCTAGTAGATAAAAAAAGTGCTACTTTCCACTCGAACGATCCGAAAAAGGTACCAACTTATGAGGTGTTATGAAACATATTAAGCTCTACCTACATCACACTGGAGTCTTGAACAAACTATGTACATATTATGTACTACATACACAACGAGGACTTTTTTTGTGGGATGTTGATGATCGATGAAATATTACGTATACCTATTCGCGAACTTTATCCCGGTCTTTCGCTGACCACCTACTGATGTCAAGATGCTAGATACTCTAAGCATACATATATATGTGTCTTGGTTTGGTTTTTCAGTTCTTTCTTTTGATTACGAGATTGTTTTCCCGAGGTGACGAATTCGAATACGAGTATACTTAGTTCAATGTCCTGTTTTACAAAGGATTTCTTTCAAGGATTGACTGGTTAGACGGGATGGAAATATTTTGCAGAGTGTACCCTTTTTACCACTTATGCTTAGACCAATGCGTTGCATTGGTCTGAAATAAATGTCTTTGCTTATTTACCGTTTAAAATAACTATTGGCATGCGTTAACAGTTTGTACCTATTATAGACAGTAATATTCAGTTTTGTTTCGATGAAAAGCAATATGTGTGAATTTGACTGGACTTTTATTATTTTTTTTTACAATTGGAAATCTAAAATTGAAAAAAAATCAAAATTGTCAATTTTTGCAATAAGCTATTGAAAATTTCTTCGACGTTCTATTGCCAACCCTTAAAATCGATTTCCACAACTTTCGATCCGATCTGGAGCCTCCATTAACAGTTTACTTTTCTTCAGCAAATCGCTACAGAAAGCATTATTCAATTCTAAGCAATAATTTCGACATTCCAAATCGATCAAAGAAGATTTTTCCTACAAGTTGGAGATCTCAAATTTTTTTTAAATTCAAAAACCGTCAATTTTTGAAACAAATCAGTCACAATTTCTCTCTCCACCTAAAGTCGACCTTTTTGAGCCGATCTAGATCATTTTTGAAATTTCTAGAAAGTAGTCAACCTCTGCTGGAGATTCCAGTTCGGCTCGAAAATGGTGGCAATCGATTTGTGGAGTCAACTTTAGGGCTTCCGATTTTGCCACGCCAGTCCTATGTAGTTTAAACACCCTGTTGGTATGTATTAATGAAGTTCGCAAGAAACTAAAACTTGTGAAATACCGGCGATGATTATTGACCAATAGTATCGATAATGATATTTATCGATACGCTGTAGGATTTTCAAGCTTAATTAATATTTCGTTCGTGTTGGGCGTTCGTTTTGTGTATAACTAATTAGATGCTTTAAATGTCAACGGACAAAATGACGTTGAAAATATTACGCAAAATATAGGTATGCCAGTTGCGTGATATTTAACCATAATGTAACGAGAAAAAAAATGCAAAAATCCTAATTAGACGCGATGATATTAAAAGCATATAAAATTACGTCAGGGAATTTTTTTTTTCTGTTCTAAACGTAATATTAACGCCTTCGATGCTACATATATACGAGAAAAGAGGAGCGAACAGAATGACAATTTATGAAGTTGAACAAAAACAATATTTTTATTGAAATCTGGAGTATATAAGAGAAGTAACTAGGTAAAAAGTATAAAACGGACTGTTGAAATAGAAGAATTTCTTCATTTAAACGAGAAACTTTATGCTTCGAGCTCGAACGAAGAAAACCAATATACCTGTACTTGGGTTTTTTCGAGCGAACTCGATTATTTTCTCATTTTGTCAATTCATCGTCGCGTATACAACTATTAGATACCTTCCTACGCTAAATTAATCTGGAATTTAAACTTCGATATTGTAATTAAAATACGTATAGCTAATGGGTAAATATCTCGAAACGTCTCGAGATGGCTTTTATGTAATATACCTAGTATAACGTGTACAAAAAAGTATTGTGAAAAGATTTTAAATTTCTTAAAAAGTACCCAGAGATTCGAAGCGTTAGAATTTTCTTAGTGCAGAGGTGCCTTTTGCGCGCGTATAGAAGAAGCTATACCGCGTATATATACACAGAGGATGAGCTATAGCGCAGCGTCGTTTCAACTTTACAAGAATAGTTCAAAGCGATTTAATACGGATAAGTTTTCAAAATTGGAGTGCTGTCGCCCGTAGAATTAATTTAGCGCTGAGCGCAATTTTCAAATTAGAATAGCCTCGTTTTGTACAGCGCCTTGTTTATATTTCGCTGATGGTGAAATACACGCTGTTTGAGATTTTGACGAGTAAATTACGTACACTCCGCGGTCCGCGTATACTTCGCGTCCTGTTATAAACACGCCCGACGCGACCGATTTTTTTTTCCCAGCTGAAATTCGCGTGTAGTTAAAGTAATGTAAAATTGGTCAAAGTGAACTCGCGAGTGAGCTATTAGTACGAGACGCGAGGTTACATTTTCAAAATGAAAATGGAGTTTGCAAATTTATTAAAATTATACCATTTTACGACTTCTCGTTTTCAGCTACGCAGGAAAAAAATGGCCCGAGTGAATGGATAATAAAATTACTACGGCGTTTTTTTTCTCTCTTCTAGTTTTTTATTATTCTGCTAATTGACTCGAAATGTTTGAAAGCATTGCCAGCAGTGTTGTCATGGAAGTGAAATTTTTTCAAGTGGAAATATGATACGAGCGCGGTTTATTGAGGGCTGAATTCATTACGTAGAATTACGATAGAAAAATACATTTTATTTTAGATAAACGTTTTCGTCAAAAAAAAGTAAAGAAATTAGAAAATTTGCAAAAATTCATCTTTTTACTTGAGAAATTCAACTCAAACTGGAAACTTTGATGTAAAGTGTTGAAAAACTCCCGCAGTAAGCGATTAGTTCCAAGTTTTTCTGAAATGTTGCATTTTCAAAAATGGATACTTCGATTAGAGGATCACTCTCTACCCTCCCCCACCCCTAATTTGGGGCAAAACTTTCGAAAAAATCTGGGGTCTGTGATATATCGAATTGTATGTTTTTGGTAACGCTGAACACGAATATGACGTTAGATTTTTGATTGGACCCCATCCACGGCCCCCAGTACCTCCCCAAATGGGGTTAAAGTTCAAAGTAGGGTTTTTTTCGTACGACACATCAAGTAGTATGTTTTTGGTGACGCTGAACACGAATATGACGTCAGATTTTTGGCTGGACCCCATCTACGGCCTCCAACCAATTTTTAGGGTCTTTACCAATTGGGAGAGGTTCTGGGAGCCATGGGTGATGTCAATTTGAAAAAATACGGCTATATTCGTGTTCAGCAATATCGAAAACATACTATTTCATGTGTCACATCGATTGAAACCAAGAGGTGTTCGGCCGTGTATGGGGTCCAATCAAAAATCTTGTAGAGGGTATTCGAGGACCCAAAGTACTCGCCATAGCAGGGAACTTTATGCCCTGTAGTCGAGGCTGCACTGCGTAGCAGCGCACTCTGGACGGACTAGTTCGGACAGAGTGCAGGACGAACGAGACGAACGTCTGTGGCCTCATTACTAAAATTATCTTAGTCTTGGTCGCATCTCATGCAGAAGTGCAACGATTTATCTTTGTACACTGACGAAACGTGTCGTATTACGACTTAGAAATATTACCTTGTATTTATCTTCGATTAATCCAATAAACAATGGAATTGTATTAGTTGTTCTTTCTTGGTAATATACTAGTTAAAGGTACCTTGCTAAGCTTTGGCTAGGAAGGGTGGGCGGTTGTTCCACATTCTAACTTGTCCGGTCTTGGACGGCAAGTTAGAATCCACATTTACCTTTACATTGGCGCTCTTAGACGTGGGTCTTGAACGAAAAAGCATCGCTTTTTTCAAGCTGGTCGTGGATTTTAATCCAAAGCACTGACGTTAATCTGGTTGTAAGTCTTTGGACTTGGACGAATTACAAGCTCATGCTTGATGGTCGTTTTCGTATGACGAGACGAAGTTCCAGACAAAGCAACAGAGATACGTCCAGGTTAGTGCTAATAATTGTTTATTTATTTCTATTTCTCGTTTATTCGTTCGTTCGCGTAAAATCGTCGAGAGACACGTAATTCGCGTAATAGTGGCCGTTTGCATAAGTGTGTGTAAACGTGTGCAGGTTGCATTGTGCACGACATTGTTAAGTCGAGGTCACGTCCGTTCATTGCTTCGTTTCGGCAGGCTTGGACGAGCGATAGTACCTATCTGCGGACAGAGTCTGTTTCACGTTAAGACGTGCTTTGGTGTCTTCTCTCTCGATAAATATGAACGGTCGTAATAATTCTGAGCCCCGCAGCGGTAGTGCTAGTCGTATACCTACGCCTACCAACCAGACGGAAAGTCTGACGGATTACAGACGTAACATCGGAAGTCCTAGTTCGAACAGAAGCCTGTCTGGGTCTAGGCAAACGAGCCCTCGCGGTACGCCGACTCGTCAACGACGACAAGCCGCAGTCACTGGTGAGGCCAGAAGACAAGAGGCATCGGCGCCTAAACGTAGAAACACCGGATCGAGTAGTGGCTCAAACACAGTCGGACGTAGTCAGACACGTCTGGATATGAACTTGGATGATATTAGACCCTTGCCCAACCCTAATAATGGTAATAGGAGCCGTAGTCAAACGTTACGTGCGGTGGACGATCTGTTCCAGAGAGCGATTGACGCCCTGGACGACGTACCAACACCACAGCCTGCTCAAGAACACCCAAGCAGGACAGGCACGTCTGAGGCAAGGTCGGTAACATTCCAAGACATGAACGGAAATGGTCCGCATTCGCACGGACAAAACCCCCAAACTAGTCGGACGTCAGGTACCCAAGAGGTATCTGACGCCAATAACCGAAACAGTCGAATGTTTGGTACTCAGATAGTACCAGACACACGCAACCGAAACGGACACGCGTCCGAAACAAATGCGACGGACGCTATAAACTCGATGAGACGCGTCCGCGTCCCGGACAGTTTCATGTCATCCGAGACTGACGACTCAGACTCGACGGTGATAGGTAATCCCCGTGTCGGCAGGTTCAGTCAGAACACCTTTACAAGTGGAATTTGGGAACCACCGCAGGCATTACTATCCAGACGTAGGTCCTCCGGCGAGGTCGTCGATGTTCACCCCAGCATTGCGAGAGGGTTGAACATATTGACGAGCGAAGTCATACTTGAATATGACATCATGAGAAACCCGGATGCACCACCACCGTACAGTGAAGTCGCCGAGCCGATAAACTCAAACAGACCGGCGATTGGGTCAGACGTCAACAGACCGACAGGCCGCCCGGACACCAATGGACCTGCAATCGGGCCGAATGTTAACAGGCCAGCGATTGGGTCGGACGCGAACAGAACGAATTACAATCCCCCACCGTATCGTAGGGAGGAAAGTAATATACGAACTGAACGACCTACACCAACACCACGATATGGCATGCCGGACACGCGAGCCAGACATGATTTCCGACCACTTGATTTCAGTGCGGCATTCGAATTATTGCCGATAGTGGAAAACGGTCCAGTGAGCGTGCTGCGAGATAATTTAGAAACTATAGATGATAGGATGCTATGCATCGAACACCATCTGTCGCGCACTCGCAGCGATCTACAAGAAATATACACTGAGCTGGACGAAGGTAGGCAAGTGGACTATGCCGCTTTAAACAGACGCCTACGAGATCTGGTGGAGACGTTCGGCACGCGTATGCGTGAAACAACCGTTCGCTTAAGCGAACACACTCAGACTATGGAACACAGGACGTCCTGCGCAATCGAAGGTCTACGGACGCTGTCTAACCAATTCATGGCAGACAGGGATGGTAGAGCCAGAGATTGCGCCATAATTGGTGGATTTGGACGAAGGATTGAGGCACTCGAAAGAGCGCTAAACATCCGCCAAGACCGCGGACGTGAGGACGTCGAAGGCTCTGGACCAGCTGTCGGACGTGATGAAGAGCCGGACGTCGAGGACGAGCCTCAGACGCGCCGTCAGACACACGAGACGAGAAACCAGATACGAAGAGGCGACATGTTCGGAAGACAGTTCGAGGAACTGCTGAACAGAGAACGAATCGTCAAAGTCCAAGAGAGAGAAGACGCGCCTCACGGACGTCCTGAAAGAAACCCGTCCGAAGACAGAATCGAAGATCCCCTAGCGAACAGGACGGGGGCAAGATTCGAATTCAACAGACTCTATGGTGGCCGTGGCAACCACGCAAATAGCCGAGCAGGGTCAACTGTCCGATTCGAACAGGACAGCCGCCCGGCCAGCCGATTTAGTCGTGAAGACAGCCGCCCAGACAGTCGCCCAGGCAGTCACTTCAGCCACGACAACCGGTCGGAACAAGACACGAATCCCGGCAGATTTAGCCGCTTGGATAGCCGATTTGGTGAGAGACCAAACTCGGAAGAAAGACCGTCGAGATTCCGCCCGTACCCTGCAACAACACCACCACCGCCTGCAAATTTCGATGCTAGACAAACGGACGGCGCGGAGGTCGAGTTTAGACTGGCTAGCAAGCCAAGACGATACAATATCGTCCATAGATCCGGCCCAACCATCTTTAAACAGACGATGGTCCCGTCGTTCGGCATAGCTTTTGACGACGACAGACAGTTCGAGCCTCACCTCTTTGTAAAGGAGTTTGAGGAAACTATGGACGAATATGCGGCGTCTGAAATTGCATACTGCAAGGCGTTCAGACAGCTCATTAAACATCCGTCCGCGGACGTCTGGAAAATGAGGAACGAGAGTAATAACAGGTATTACAATTTGAGAGACTCCTTCCTAGAGGCGATGTGGAACCAGAGACGACAGAGAGACGCGCAGATACACTTCGAAAGGAAAGTCGCAATGCCGCAGGACTCGTCGGCATCGCAAATAACGGTCGCGATGAAGTGGCTCAGGATATTGTCCAATTTGGACTCCTCGGACTGGCAAATCATAAACCCGATCTACGAGCGGTTGGACGAAAAAATTCAGATACGAATCCCAGAAGACGAAAGGGAAGAAATTGAAACGTTTGCTATAAGGCTGGACAGGCTTACAAGAAATGAGCTGTTCATGCGTACGCACAGAGCTCAGGACAGACAGCCGCAGCCACGCCAACAGCGGGAACAGCAGCATTAAATTACGTTCGTAATAGGTCGTTCACGAAGGATAAAGTCATCATATCCTTCGGCATGTCCGAACTAAACTTCGGCACGGTTAGAGACGCGCAGATGCGAAAGAACATCCGCAATTGGCAAGTCCGCTACCAAAGTACGCGCTCTACAGATTTTGGTTGCAGGCTGTTGGTTATGGGATGATTTTACAATAAACATTAGGATAACAATGGGTTTATTGTAAAAGTTGGCATACATCTAGAGAACGGATCCTCCTAGGACTAACTGATAACCTTAATCTGAAAGGGAATTTTATCTTCTACAATTTTGTTCCTTACCATTTTTTCACTGGGATACACCATTCGTCAGGAAAGTCAACTTTTATGTCAAAAAACATGAATTTCACAAAAAAAGAACAATGTTGAATTCATGCATTTTGACATCAATGTTGAGTTTCTGGACAAACAGTACATCCTACGATAAAAATAGTTATGAACAAAATTGTAGAGGCTGAAATTTTCTTTTAGTAGAGATGTAATTAACTTTACCTAGGATGCTTGGTTCTTGAGATACACGCACGTAAACAGTTTTTCATTTTTTGGCATTTGTATGTTTTGGCATAAAAGTTGAATTTCTGAGGGAACAGTACATCCAAAGATGGAAAATGTTATGAACAAAATTGTAGAATATTAAATTTACTTTCAGATCAATGTCATCAGTTTTTTTTGCGAAAGGCTCCGTTCTTGAGATATACGCGAATTTTGATAACATGAACTAAGTTTTGGACACCCTAGTACAGTATCATTTCTCATGAAGATGATTTTTGAGAATAATGTACACTTTGTGATATATGGCATCACATTCCTTTCACATTACAATCATCCACTTTCGTCAAAACAATAATATAATTTAATAATTAATTGAAAAAACATCTTAAATCTGTACACCACCATAATCAACAAAGGTGTGTGATAACCTCGTATCCCATAATCAACATGTGACAGTAGCGCTCCTGGTGATAGCGGACTCGCCAATATAATTCACACGTTGAAAGAAAAAGGGATTAAAGACATCAAAATCCTATTCCCACCGATATGTCCATATCAAGCAGGCGAAAAACGCGTGTCCTCGGCGAGATATTTCGCATTTAAAAGAATGTTTGACGAAGTATGCGATAATCGGACGACCACTCTGTGGTGGACGCCGGCCGCTGTGTTTATTAGGCTAAAAAAGCTAGACGATGGACGGTTGAAATTTGCTCTGGACGCGAATAAGAATGTTATCCCGAGGGATAATAAATTCCGCAAAGCAAAAGGACAAAACCGATTCCAGCCTACGAATGGGGCAAAAGACGAACTGCTCCACGAACTGAAAAAATGCTACAATTACGCATTTAAGCCGAAAACGTCCTCCTTAGGGCCGGAAGAACAAGTGATTGAGAAGACAACCGACACGTCGGCGGACATCGTCACAGGTTCAGACGGAGAAGACTATCTAGTCACGACTAAGGACGAACGTGAAGTCGTCAAAGCTAAAATACCGAAACACAAGAGCCGCCCGATTGCTAAAATAATCGAAGAACTCACGCCGATGGAAGTCAAGCTAATGCCGGAATGGCAAAAGCAGGTAAACCAAGCTTGCAAGCAATGGACAAAGATGAATAAGCGGACGTCCTTCAATACCGGTGTCGGACAAGGCACGGACACGTCACCAAAGAAGCCGAATAATGGGGCAAGTTCCAGTCGAATGCCTACTACTGCTGAGGTCAACCAGGTGGCAGCAGGCGTTCCAGCCCAGAAAGAAGCCAACACCGAGCAGACAGCGCCGGAACCAGCTCCGGATGAAGAGACGGACCTGGAGAAGATCGATCCGGACGTGTCTGTGCAAATCACGGAATTACATCAAGCTAAAACATGTGTTATTCCTCTAAGATTTGTAAATATTAAACTATTGGTCCAACTCGATTCGGGCGCTACGCCGAATGCTATATCTGAATGTACTGCTAATTTCTTAATAAATAATTAGAACGAACATGTTGATCGTATTCATTTAAAAGAACCCGTAAAGTGTACGCTAGCAGACAACAGATCAGTATATACCTGGAAGACCGTACTCGTCCTACCTTTGAAATTCGGTAGGCATAGGTTGAAAGTTCCTTTCTTCGTCCTACCAGGTGATAATAATGTGTTGTTATTAGGCACTAATTCAATCGAAAAGTTGGGTATAGCGCTAGATTTTCCCAAGGGAAAAGCAACTTGTACTCCTAAAGGAGCGAAAATCACCGAAGAGTTAACCTTCCTCACGAAAGACGAGTGTAGGGATGAAAAATGTATAAATAAGGTAACTATGGACGAAGAGAGCATTCCCAAAATTGTCGAAATAGTAAACAGGGCTGCTCTCGCGGACTTATTCCGCAAAGAAAGTTCGCCAGCGGACGACGGCCCAGAAATCTTCGAAAGAAACTTGAAGAGATACCTGGCGGACGCCGTAAGAGAGAGACGAATTACGCAGAAAGAGTCGGACGAAGCCTTAGAGGTACTGTTAGAGTTCAAAGATATTTTCAGTCGATATCCGGGGAAGTTCACTGGGGCACCAATAAAGTTGAAGTTCGCGGACCCGAATAACATTCCGAAATTCAGAGGTCCGAACTACACCCCCTCGAACCACCAGTTGGGTAAGATCCGTAGGGCGCTGGTAGAGATGCTAGAACACGAGATTGCCGAAGAATCGGACACACCCTACATAAACCCACTGGTACCCAACGAGAAAAAAGACGGTAGCATCAGATTGTGTCTGAACCCGGTCGAGTTGAATCCTATTTTGGAGGTAAACTACAACGAGGCCGGACTGATGGATAGAATTGTAACGTCGGACGAGGACGCTAAGCTTTTTAGCACCCTCGATTTTGTCACCGGATTTTGGCAGTTGATGCTAGACGAAGAGTCACGCAAATACTGCGGATTCCAGGTCGACGGACGCGTCTACCAAATGATCAGACTGCCGTACGGACTGAAGATATCTTCAGCCGAATTTGTCCGAATGATCAACTTGATTATCCCGGACATGGCCGGCGTAACAAAATACGTAGACGACCTGCTCCTAAGGGCGACGACGTTCAAAGAGATGCTCAGACTGCTCGTTACGATCTTCTCTAAATTGCGAGAGCACGGACTCCGTCTTAATCCAAATAAATGCAAATTTTTTGCTGGAAAGACGAACCATCTTGGCTACACCTTATCTCCTGGTCGTATAGGAAAACAAAGTAAGAAAATTGAGGCCTATATGGATTTTTTGAAAAAACATACTTGGAAACGGACGGGTAAAGTACACCTAGGTAATGTGAAACAAGTCCTTGCCTTGATAGGCTTAACTGGAATTTACAGTCGTTTTATTCCTAACTATCAGGACATAGTTAAGCCGTTGTACGAGCTGACGAAAAAGGGCGTGAAGTTTCATTGGGGTCCGGAACAAGAAAAGGCCGTTGAAGAACTGACGACTGAGTTCGTCAAAGACTTTGAAGTAATTGCCCCAAAGGCCGGATACGACCTGTACTTAGACACAGTCGCGACGGAAGACACCATCAATGGTGTACTCTATCAGAACATAGACGGCGAGGATAAGATCGTTATGTTCACCAGTTGCGCGTTAAAAGACTACCAGACGAGATACACGGCGATTGAAAAAGAAATGTACGCCTTGGTTCGGATAATTGACAAGCTACAGCTCTGGGTGCACGGACGTCGGATGCACGTTCGAAGCGACATCCAATCCATCGTGCATAAATTTACGACGCTTGCGAAAGTACACCGCAAGGCCGCTGGTTGGATAACCCAATTGAATTGTTATGAGCTCATTTACGATCTTAAGCATAAAGTCAGAGGCGCTTGGTATGGTATCAGGGCTCCGGAACTGACCATATACAAATGCAAATGGACGAATATGCTACCTGAGAAGGTGTCACTGGTAGACCTAATCAAGGACGAAATAATCGACCACTTGAGACGAATTGATATTTTCCAGAAGAAGGATCGGATGTGTTCGAAAATCATCCGAAAGTTGATGGCCGATGAAGTCGATATGACTGCCAAGCAGCTGGACTCCAAAAGGAAAATTCAACAAAAATACGCACTAGTCCGTGAAAAAGACATAGACGTATTGTTTCGAAAGTTTCGAGACGGGTCGAGAGTGCCTGTGATGCCGGACGAGTTGTTCCGAGACACGGTGGTGTACCTACACGAGATGTACGGACACATTGGAGCGAACAAGGTCGAAATGGTCTTTAAAAGGCTGTACTACTCGCCGAACATCGTCAAGATTACAAGAGTAATCACCAGTGAGTGCTTGTTGTGTAAAAACAACAAGGGGTATAGCGAGAAGAAAAGACTCCAATTTGCTCAAATCGAAGCCTACACGATCGCGGACGTCCTGTCCGCCGACTTATGCGGACCAATCGCCAATGAAAGCGGCGAACCGCGGTACATGCTGGTAGTGAAGGACGTGTTCACTGGAAAGGTTTGGATCCAGCCGCTTGAAAGTGTCCCTGCCGATAAGGTAGTGAGAGCCATGGAAATCGTGCTCAAAGACGTTGAAGACAAAGGCTATAAAGTCCGAAAAGTCATCACGGACAATGGGTCGCAATTTACGAGTTCTAGTTGGAATGAGCTCTTACTCGGACATGACATTAAAGTCGGACACACGACTACCTATAACCCTCAGTCGAGTTTGGTCGAAAGGACCATGAGGATAATAGGGGATAGGCTAAGAGTTAAGATAAATGAGAAGCCTGAAAATGACGATTACAGCCACCATGGTTGGCACGTACACGTAAAAAAGATCGAAGATGAAATCAACAACACCCCTACCGAACTGGGCGTAAAACCTAACGAGGTATGGGGCATCGAAGATCCATTTTCAGCAAATCTACCGGTCAAGACGAATCAGACCAATGCTAAATTCTTGCTAAAGAAACTACAGCAAGACATGATTGCAAACAATCCGCAATCTGTGCCGAGTAGTTTACTACTTGAACACCCTATGGACGTTGGTCAACTAATTAAAGACGAAGATGGTTATTACTGGGCTGCCGTAGACGGGGCCTGTTCGAATAACGGGTCCGCGGACGCGGTGGCTGGAATAGGTATAGCCTGGACGCCGTCCGGAGAACTAAACGTCTCCGAACGCGTCCGACACCCGAATTACAGAGCGACGAATAACCTGGCTGAAATTATGGCGCTGGTCAAAGCCATGGAAATATTCTTGAAGGCTGGAATCCGCAGGGGCAAGATCTTTTCTGACTCTTGTTACCTAACTACGGCGATTAATTACAATGCCGAAAAGTGGCGGACGAATGGCTGGAAAAATGCCGGACGCAAGCCGGTATGTCACCGCGAAATATTCCAGCAAATTCTGGAATTAAAAGACAAATTTGAACGATTCGAGTTGAAATATACTCCAGCCAGAAGCTTCGATCGAAATAATTATACGGCCGATAAACTTGCGAGAAAGGCCGTCTATACGCAGGAACTACTGGAACTGCGCATAGATGAAATGGACGATAGACAGGCGTTATTAAATTATATACGTGAGAAACGTAAGATTCAAAGGTCAAAAGACGAGGTCGCATTTTATAAAATTCACGGTGACCCTATTGGTTATCAAGAAGGCGATATGGTAATGCTCACGGACCACAGACAGTCGTCTTACGGCAAAGGCGTCTCGAAGAAACTCTTTCCGAAGAGATACGGTCCGTACCTGGTTAAGAAGCACGTCGGACACAATGCATACCGTGTCCGAAGCGTCGCGGACGAATCGGACGAGCACATCGTGAATGCGAGACAGATGTCGATATATCTTACGGTCGAGCAACAAAAACAGCTCGGAGAGGATCCGAAGCTCCAGTCGAAGTCGGACACGCGTCCTCTCATCGAGAAAATAAAGGAAAAAGTAACGCCGAAGGAACGTCCGCAACACGAATTAGACGAAGAGGAGGACGAAGACGTCCTCGATCTAGAAATTCACGATCAAGTAGCCGAAAGAGCTGCCAGACAGCTTGCACGAGAGCAAAGACGTAAAGAGTCCGAGCAGGACTCGAAAGACCAAAGACTTAAGGAGTTCGACAAGCTGAAAAAGAGAGCCAGACGCGAATTGGACCAAAAAGAACAGGAAAAAATTTGAAAGTGCATAAAAAGGGCCGTTGGTACTAATCAAGAAGCGGACAAGATATTACAAGACGCAGAGGAAAAGTACCAGAAAAGAGCTCGTAAAAAAGACGTTTCGGAAAAAGAAAATACAAATCCGGATGTAGAACCAAGTACAAAAAGAAGGAAGAAGAAGACGGTAAATTATCTAGCAATGGATAAATTAGAAGGTCACCATCGAATATCTTTCGTACATTTTTACAACAGGTACGAGGACTTGGTCGAATAAAAACATGCAATAAATTGGTCGAATTTGGAAAAAGTCAGAATTGGCTGGAAAAAGTTGAATCTTGTCGAATTTCACGTTACTAGGTAACGAAAATTTTCGTGTTGTTTTATGTATGTTATTTGTGTCGTGTGTGTAAATATATTTTATTGTTGAGTGTGTGAATTTAGCCGTTATTTTAGGCACGTTTTATCCGTGAATCGAAAGATTCATATTTTAATCGCATCTTTTATAATTGAAAAAGGTGCAAGGACGCGTTTATAAACGAAAAAGACTCCATACCTATTTGTGATAGTCGATGGTACCTACCAAATTGGTTAACTCGCATCGAAAGGAAAATATCTGCCGATTATAAAATGTTGAAATTTGGTGAAATAGATAACAAAAGGCAACGAGAGTTGGTAGAGATAACGACGAGTCGGAATACAATGGGCTCCGACCGGCCGCCATTTTGTACTGGTTTAGATAACGCTCGATGCACTGAACGCATATTCGGTGGTGGAGTTTGATCATTGTTGATTTGTGCTTGCGTTGAATACAGTACTTTGTTGGTTCGTGTTCTCGTGGCGTTTTTTCTGCTTTTTGGTGTAATAATTGAAGCGGCGTTAGGCTTAATTAAATGCGTTCTCGTGTAAATACAAAGTAATCGACGTTGGTTTTGTTTTATTCTCTTTTCGGTGGTGTAAAAGGCGCGTCCTTTCGTGGTATCTTGCCGGTATTCGTAGACGAGTAGAGTAGCTTCACAGAAGGTAAGAGTTGATTTTATTTTCTCGTCGTGTAATTAAGCCGTGTCGTTCGGTGTATGTCGCATTTGTTGAGTGAATTTTTCGAATACTAATCGATGTCCGTATTGTTTGTACCGCGAATGTAGATCCTCTGCTCAAATTGTCGAAGAAGACAAACGTCGGACGTGTGTTGTCGTGGTCAGATCGACGGATAGACGAGTTTCGCTTCGAATCCGAAGAAGACGGCTTTAAGGTAAGAAATAGCGGCTACCGTCTAATTTAGTGTCGCCGTAATGAAAGGCATTTGGTCTCACGTACCGTGACACACGGGTAGAACCAATAGTGATCATTGTCTGTGCTCTTGTTCAAAGGTCTTTCTGATTATTGGGCGCGGACGTCCTCGGACGTGTCTTGGACCTGAAAAACAGACGTGGTCGCCAGTGTTGTGCCGCAATCGGAGGATAAGATATAGGTAAGAAACGTCTACCTGCGTGCATGTCTCAATTTCGTAGAGACGCCGTGCTAACTGTTATTTGTCTGACACAGGTGTTGAGACCCGGATACTGGTAGGATTCGGACGCAAAAGTGTAAAATTCGGTAGTGCCTGAAAAATAAGAAAATACAGGTAAAGATTATTCGGTTACTCGGACGCTTGATGAATAAGACGTCTCACCCAACTCGGACATTTTTTCCTTGCTGTGCAGGTCGACAGTTGCGTCTACGTATTACGCTAAAATGAGTCAATCGAAGTCGAAGACGGTTTACCAGCCCACGCTCAAACGAAAGGTAAAGAACAGCCTCCGGAAATGCGGATCGGATGATCTCCCCGATAATTACTAACGACGTCCTGTCCTTCTTTTTGTTTTGTCTTGTCTCTAGATTGAGCACAGGTTGCTGATGTATAGAGCACTCGGCTGCGTTATTTGCGATGGGGTCATCGGAGATGCGTCGAAGGCGGATCTCAACAGTACTGAGGCGGTTTGTGGCACCTGCGGCCATCTGTACCACACCTCATGCCTCGCGCCCGTCCGCGATTCGTGCGAGACGAATGATAACGACATGCCGCAGTGCATCGTCGAGGACTGTGTCGGTACAATCAGTAACGAAGACCTCCGCGTCGTTGGCGGTATTTGGCGCGAGTTCCCGCGGGTAAGCTCGGATGAATACGTCCGTCTCGTTGAGGATCTCGACGATAAGAAGAGGGAAATCGCCCGTCTCCGAGACTTAGTCGAAGAGACCGAGAAACTCGTAGCCGAAAAAGACGAAGCGATCTCCAGCTACGAGTCGATCCTGGAGGACAGACAGTCGAAGATAGACGAATTGAAATTTGAGCTGGACGATTATATCGAGTCGACCAAGCCTGCGGCTAAACGAGGTAGGTACACGAATCTACAGCCGGAGAGAGGAAGCGTATTCGAAAGGATACCTTACCGAAGACTAAGCGCAGTCGAAAGGCTGAACTAACGTCTCCCTGTCTTTCTTTTCTGTCCACAGTGGTCCTGCGAAGTGACGCCAAAGCGGACGTATCAAAGGCCGATGCCCTAAAGAAGGCGCTGACCACGGTAAAGCAGGCCCCGGTCGTGAAGGCAAGCGCGACGACGACGAAGACGACGGTGACGGTGGTAAAACCGAACGTGACGACGACGAAGACAACGGTGACGGTAGTAAAACCGAACGCGCCGACGGCAAAACCGGCAGTGATGGTGGCGTCCAAGCCGAAATTATCGACGGCGACGTCAAGTACAAAGACGACGGCACCGGCGAAATCAATCGAACTCAAGACGGCTCAGAAGTCAACAGCGACGGCCGCTGCGAGCACCGACACGGGCGCTGATAAGACGGAAGACGCGCCGAAAGAGACGCTTAGCCTGTCGTATCAGGCAATGGAGAAACCGGCGGAGACACAGTCAGTAACCACGAAGTCGTCGGCCGCTCCGAAGCCGGGAACTAAAAAACCCATCTTCGACATCGAGGCAGTGAAAGCGAGGCTACCGAAAGTAACGTTGACTAAGGCGCAGCGCAAGGACTCCGTGCCTCAGAGCGAAGCGGCAGTCGCGGAAAAAACTGCGAAGAAGCGGCACGCCGAAGCGAAAAAGCCGAAGAAGTCGAAACTCAGGAGTGAGTACACTCTAGAAGAGCTGAAGGCAATCCGCGAAAAGGACGCGCGCCAACACCGCGAGAGACGGGCGTTGAAAAACGCAAAGGTAAGTGTCAAAGAGCTAGCAGACTGTGGTCTCGATCAAACGTTCTTGTCTAATTTATTGAAATATGTCTCAGCTGGCCGAGATGCGACTAAAGAACTCGCAGACGAACCAGTGAGAGGAGAGACAAGCGACAGAGAGTCCGCACCCCCTTTGCATGGGGTGGCGGACGAGAAAACAGACGCGATCGCGAGAGAGACGGAGGCGGACGTTCAAGACGCATCCGAGCAAGAAGCGGACGCTCAAGACATTTCCGAAAAAGACGCGGACGCGCCCATAGACGAACCGATAGCCGAGGCTACAGACACTGTCGAAGACAGCGCGGCGACCGGTGCGAACGAGACCAACGGTGAGCAGGCCTGCGAACCAACGGCCAGACCATCCGACGAAACGACGGACAACACTTCGACCGAAGCAGCCGCCGAAATAGCCGATGTCTCCGGCACTTCGGATAGTGAACCAGACTCGTCTTCTAGTTCTGGTTCGCCGTCCTCCTCCAGCTCGTCCGATTCGGACACGTCGGGAAATGAACGAGTTCCCAACCGCCGCCTTAGTTGCGAGAAGAATGTCTCCAGCTGCCCTCCTACGCGACCGAACACTCCTGCTCCGGAATTACCGATTGATAACGGAGACGCACCGATGGGCGATTTACCGAACGAACCCCGGCAAGACGAAGAACAGCCGGCGGACGTGCTCAACGAAGACGTCGACCCGAACCTCGCTCGAGAGATTTCCGAACAACCCGTCTTGGCGCCGTTGCTGCCCAGCCCCGAGCACATACAGGTGACTCTGTTCGATAAGCCACCGATTTGGCTTAATGCGCCTGTGACTCGCCGAAACTTTAGCCAGTACGTTACAGCAAAAGGGATCGTCTTGGACGGTTCGATACCGGACGCGGACGCCCAATTATACCAACCAGTCGGAGAGCGGATGTTTTGTTTCCCGAAATGGGTCCGCGATGACGTCGTCTATTACAGCCTGAACGGATATTTCCCTCTGGGTGAAGCTTTGGCACACGCAATCGTACACGAGCCGATGCGGCACGACTCCCTAGAAGCTGCAGAATGGCGCTGCCACCCGCTCGCAGGAAGTCGAATTCCAGTCTTTTCCATCCGGAAGAACTTGGAGAACGAAGTCGGTGTCGTCCCTACGAAGGTCGTACTGGCTGCGGGCCAGAAAGATATGGTGAAGGGACAGGTCGAGAAGACGACGACGAAGATCACCGCCTTGTTCGGTGACCTCTACCTCCGTGGCTGTCGCCATATAATAATGTTGCCACTCATTACGTATCAGGGCTGTGAAACAGAGCGGTACGAAATTAATCGTTGGTTGGAACAAGCCAACTCCAAGTTTCCAGGAAGCTACCGGTATGCCAGCGAACTCGTCCCTATAATAGAAAGTTGCCGTCCCTGGTCCAAAAAGACAGGGCTCCCTTATTTGAATCCTCACCAACATTATGAGATTCTGGCGAAAGTCGCCGAGCTGACGATCGAGGAAAGAAGGGTTTCGGAGTCGACGTATCTCGCAAGAGGTCCATTGCCAAGGATCAACGAAAAGTCTCGGGAGGACTCGAGAAGCTGGAGAGCCGATCAGGTCGAGAAAGAAATGGATAGACACAGACGCGGACGCGGAAACAGACAGGAAGGACGCGGCAGAGGCAGAGAACAGCGCGGCTGAGTAATCGAGCTTCGGACGGCCGAATCTAGTCGAACTTTCGGGTATGTTTCGTATTCCTTTTAAGTTGTAAATTTTTTTTTTATTTTTTATTACCTCTATCATGTTTTGTATGACCCGAAGTCGTTTTGCCTCTTTTAGGCTAAGATGTTATTTTCTTTTTTTGTTCGCTGTCGGTGTCGTTGTCGCTACACGCATTTTGGCGGTCATATTTTTTGTTTTTTCTTCTATTTTATTGGGCGTAGCTGCTATTGTTCGGTCGTAGTCGCGCTTCAAATCAGTCGGGTTGTCGAGAAGACAGCAATTCTTGCTTGGAATTCAATGTAACGAGGGTGCGGACGTTAGTCACGAAAGGACGTCTCAGTCGATGTAAAGACGTCTCTCCTAATAAGTCGTTTTCTCTCGGTTCGCGTCGTATGTTTTTTTATACCGAGTTACCTTGTGTTCCTTGTACCTTTGTTTTTTTTTATTTTTAGTACTGTTGCCATTTATTTTTGTATAATATGTTTTATCAATGGCGACTTATGTTTTTTTTTGTATGAAAAGACCCTATCCGACGCTGTTTCTCGGAAGGGATAAAAGTTTTTTTTTCTTCTTTTCCTTTGTTATTGGTCGATTTAGATCTAAGAAACTTATGTCGTATTCTTACGAGTTTCTTGTTGTATTTTCTTTTTGCTATTATTTGCCTATGTTAGCACAACCGTTTACGTGTTTTGCCGGTTTACTATTGTAAATAACCTGTGGGGATGGACGGAAAGAAAGACTTGTAAAAAGAAATAAAGATATTTTTTGCAAGTACTCACCAATTGTCGGCTTTTCTTTCCACGGACGAACTCGGAGCGAGACACGAAAGACTGGTGAACAGACGTAAGAGTGAGTGACTGGATGCAGGAACCTCGGACGTCGAGAACACCTGAAAGGTACAAAAAGACTTCACAAAGTAAAGTGAACTCGATGTAACGGTAAGAGTGAGTGCGAATAAAGATACGTCCCGTGGTCGTAAGTGCAGGTTGAACATCCTCTGACGACTGTAAGAACGAACGGACGCAATCTCCGGACGTCACAACCGGACGCAGACGGCATGACAGATGCTGGGTAACAGACGTTGATCACAGATGCTGGAACAGACGTTGTCGCGGATGTAGACAGACGCTGATGACGGACGGCACAGGATGCGAAACCTGTAAGCATAAAAACATGCCGGTGAAAAAGATGGCACAAGTGTGCAAAGACGTTAAATTTTTCCTCCCTTTAGATAGTAGGAAGACATCGGCAAGAATTCCAGTTCAGACAGTGATCCACGGACAAGGAGAAGGACGTCCGATCCCAGCGAAGTCGGACGCATCCGCGTAGACAGTTACGCCGTCGGTGACTATTTGTATTATTTTATAACTTACCGTTTACTTTGTACCTTTATTACTGATTAATCTTAAGCTCGCGTTCTTTGTCGTTAGATTTAGTAAATCTTCTGCCGGACGTGAGTAGCTAGGTAGGCCACAGAGGACGCCTGAACGGACGAAGCGGGGCAGCGGTCCTCGATACTCTCTGGACGGACGGGATGTCCCTCTTAGGAGGCTTCGACGCCCAGACGCACCTCTGGCACGCGGGACTCCGCAGCCGGGGCATATGTAGAGGGTATTCGAGGACCCAAAGTACTCGCCATAGCAGGGAACTTTATGCCCTGTAGTCGAGGCTGCACTGCGTAGCAGCGCACTCTGGACGGACTAGTTCGGACAGAGTGCAGGACGAACGAGACGAACGTCTGTGGCCTCATTACTAAAATTATCTTGGTCTTGGTCGCATCTCATGCAGAAGTGCAACGATTTATCTTTGTACACTGACGAAACGTGTCGTATTACGACTTGGAAATATTACCTTGTATTTATCTTCGATTAATCCAATAAACAATGGAATTGTATTAGTTGTTCTTTCTTGGTAATATACTAGTTAAAGGTACCTTGCTAAGCTTTGGCTAGGAAGGGTGGGCGGTTGTTCCACATTCTAACTTGTCCGGTCTTGGACGGCAAGTTAGAATCCACATTTACCTTTACAATCTAACGTCATATTCGTGTTAAACGTTACCAAAAACATACAATTCGATATATCATATGCCCCAGATTTTTTTTCGAAAGTTTTGCCCCAAATTGGGGGTGGGGGTGCTCTCCCTCCATTGAGAGATCCCATCTCGAAACTTGAATATTTCGAAAAAGTATCAAAAGGTTCATCTATGGAAATTTTTTCAAAATTTTAAATGGTAGCTCCCACTTACAGCGCAATTTTGAAAGTTCAACTTTCAAATTTTGAAAATTTCAAAATGCTTTAAAAGTTGAAAATTCAATACGCTTTCGAACTGTGAAATCATTTTTGATCAAAGTATCATAGTTTTGGAGGAATGTGCTGCGGAAGTTGAGTACCTCGAGACAATGTGAAAATAATGGAAGCCCCCCACCCGCCCCCTGAGGGAGCTGGGACCAAACTGATTGCGGGTTTCTTATCTACTGAGTGACTAGATATTGTAAACAAAATTTGAGCAAAATCGAAAGACATGACTCAGAAACGTTGGTCGAATTGACATGGAATGACCCGAACACGAGTATGGTTTCATTTTTTTCAATTTGATTTTTCCACACCTTCGGACCCCCCCCCCCTCTCCCAGAAAATTGTAACCAACTTGTGCGCCATTTTAAATAATATGTTCTGTAGATGCTGAACACAAAATATGTCCTCATTTTTTGATTTAATCCTTTGGCAGCGTCCCTACTACCCCCTCAATTCGGGCTAATTCTCGTGAACCTGTACACAAAATCGTGCAGTTTTAAAGCCGTAATTTTAGTTTGTGAGGGTCCAGTTGGAATTTTAAAGAAGCATTTTTTTGGATTCTCAAAATTTAGTTTCATCAAATTTTGGGAATTTGTTTTATAAGCAGCGTTTAAAAAGTTCAACTTTATCTACTGTGTATCGAAAAATTCAAAAGTTTCGTCTTCGTTCATGAATAATTATCATTTCAGTCTTATCAAAACGTATTATAATATTCGTATTACAAGTATGTAAAACTTGTGTCTAATTAGTAATTATTTAATTATTGTACAACGAAGATTAAACAGACCGATGAATTGTGTTTTCATTGTAAGTAGGTAGATAGGTAGGTAGAGGTACAGGTAGGGTATCGCGTATATCTAAAAGTTTGAATTTTGGTCTTCGTGACTGTAGGTACGTTGTTCGCGTACTTACAAAAACTTGAGTGAAATGTTGAACGTGCACCAAGTTGGGTTATAATTTATAAATAATGCGTGTTAAAAAGGAAATACAGCAACAGTATTTCGCAGGATAACGCTGAAAGCTATTAACTTCAACCCGATATAACCTGTTAGATTTCGTTGTTTTACTTTGGTGGTACGAGTAAAAACATATTTTCGGCGTTGCGGTATTTCTATAATTCGAAAATAGCGAATTTTATTTTAAGATATTACTACATTCTATAAGTTAGGGCAAGTGTAGCTTTTTCAAAAAGTTTTAGAACCAGTTCTGAAATACCTAGGTATAAGTTTCCTGTTATATGAATTCGAAAATATAATAGGTAGATTGCTTTTGTATGTGGCATGCTTGTATTATTCTCGCGAAATATAGGTAATTTTTATTTTTACATCGAAACGCGTGGGTCGGTACCAATAGTCGTATTCAGGTGAATATGAAAATGTATATCGTAAAAATACGTACGTATATTAAACACGATACGCGAACGAATGTGTGAAAAAAAAGAAGGGTATAACATGCTAATAAAAATTTCTATAGCGAAGTACCATTTTGGGACTCGTAAGTTTATGTTTGACATGGCGAAATAAATAAAAATAACGATAGCGAGCTAAATTTTATATAAATGTGTCGTAGCGGAGAATTCGTTCAAATGGAAAGCATATAGGTATAGTATACCTACTGCTCGCACAGTATAGTACATATACCTATGTAGAAAAACCGTGAGCAACGTTTTGACAATACGAAATTTTCGCACGTGGATAAACGTCTCAAATATCCAGTTCAAGTTTTCCAGTTAACTTGGTGTAGAACGTTAATAAGTGGAAAGCTTCGATGTGTTATTCAATATGATACCAATATACCCTTATACCTACTCGACTACTCGTACATCGGATTTTACAGCGAGTACTATAAAATTATATGGTATATCGGGTGTCCTAGTTTGTCAGCTGGTTGTAGAACTCGGTAGTTGAGAGATCAAATTACAATATTTTCAACTCGCGTGCTCCTACGTGAAAGTGAAAGGATGTTGGAGGCCAGTGTTTCTGAAATTGTAACTTTTTTTCAAAAAATTCAACCCTTCGAGTAAAAAAATCCAGACGACTGATTAAAATTTTCGATTCTCGAAAATCAAACTATACAAAAAAATAAAATGAAAGGATGCAGAGGTATTTGCTCTTTCGTTTTGACTTTGAACCGGAGCTTTACTCAATTCTGTGTAATTGATAGAAAGAAATTAGGACGTGACAAAAATATCATAAAAGCATTTACCTACACAAAAAATTCATTTTTCGAATTTTGATGAAATTTGGAAAATTCGAGCTTGGCTCATGATAGAAAATGTAGAAACTTGACCCAGTTGAGACAGAAGCCTGGAATTATGTACACGACTCATTTTCAACCTCTCGTTGAAAGGTGGAGGTTTTGAGCTATTCTGGTACGTTCAGTAAATTTTTGTACATTATGTACTTCTAGTTTATAAAAAATTCAATTGGAATATATACCTCATATGTAGATATTTTCAACTGGAATCGTAAGGTGCGTTGCTAAAAAAAAATTTAATGGACCTTCATTTTGAGGCAAAAGTTACTCAGAAGATTTTTTAATTTCAGGGGTGCTCCTAGGGAGGAGATGTGGGTCTTCGAAGAGAATGATGAAAAAATCCTGTTTTTCTCGCTCTACCGCCTATCCAGCCTGTTTTAGGGAAACTGGCCAATTACAAAAAATATTATTTGAAATTCTGCGTCGACCTAGGTAAATTTTCATCAAAATCCAAGACCACTTTTGAGGTTCTGAGCGATTGAAAAATTGCAAATCACTCATTTTATTGTATAAATTCGTGTTTTGAAAATATTTTTGTCCCAAATATTTTGCATTACCTATATAATAATACCAAAACATCAAAAGCTATCATTTCTGAAAAAGGACAATTATTTTGGAAGACAGTGATGCTATTTTTTTGGTCATATTAATAGCAATTTTAAAAAATCGAGCAAATTACGTAAAAATGCTGGCAAAAACTTATCAAATTGCTCGGATTTGTATACATACAAATATAAGAGAACCAAAATTGGCACACTGTTGTATGTACCTATTCCGAAATATGTACTTGACCACGTTTAGAAGTGATATCTTTCTATGTTTTAGTTTTATTAATACGCAATATTTAGGAAGAAAATATTTTTAAAATACAAATTTAACATAAGGTAAATGATTCGCAAATTTTTGACCGTTCAGTATGTAACTACTCTGAAATTGTTCTTTAATTTTGACGGCAATAGCCTTGCTCAACGCAAAATCCCAAAATCTCAAATACCGACTACCTTTTGGAACTGGGCTCATTTTTCCAAAGCAGGTTGAGTCGGGACCACAGCAAGAAAAAACACTATTTTATTTTTCAAATGCCTTCTTTGAAGACCCATATCTCTCTGAGGAGAAAACTTCATGAGCTAAATTTTTTTTGAGCAATCTCCAACTCAAAATGAAGGTTCTCAGTGAATTTGGTCGAAATCCTCCGACATTTTTTTTTCGCGATCCATTTTAGTGAATCGATAGTTTACAAAATACAAGTAATATTATACTAATAATTTTTTCGAATAAACTGATTTAGTACTAACAACCTAGCTGAAAAATAGAATAGAAAAATGAAGGGAAGGGAAGGGGGTAAGGTCTAGTGCCAATTACGTACTAAATTGTACCATTTACCCATAAAAAACTTCGTAAAAAAGATCATGAAATCCACAAATTCGCCTCCAAAAAATTTTCAACACTCCGTAATTTTCCAAAAATGCAATTTTTGCAATTTTTTCAAACTCAAACTACTCAGATACAATTTACAATTTTTTTTCTTCTTTTATGTACCTGACACTTTTGAAGCTTTACCTATTGATTTTGATCACGTGACAGT
Source organism: Planococcus citri (assembly GCF_950023065.1). Taxonomy (NCBI): domain Eukaryota; kingdom Metazoa; phylum Arthropoda; class Insecta; order Hemiptera; family Pseudococcidae; genus Planococcus; species Planococcus citri. Next base: position 58,062,738 of record NC_088678.1, on the reverse strand, counting down.
TTTATTTCTCGAGCTCTACGGAAGCTGAACATTCTTATTGCAATGCCAGACACAGGACATGAACAGTTGAAATTCTGTTACCTATAGAAAAAAATCTACTCATTACAGTTACGGGATAAAATTCTCAAAAATCCTATCGAACATTATTTTACTTCCTTTAAAAAATTATCCGTTACCTACACTTTTTGTGTCGAAAAATTCCTTGAAATGAAAATTTTGGTTTCTAGGGTTGAAAAATATACAGCATTTCAAAGGTCGAACCTCCTCCTCCCCAAAAAAAGCGAAAGTTGAGTGATCTAGGGTGTCAAGTAAGCAAAAATGCTTTACAATTGAAAATTTGCAAATTTGTAGAAATATGATGACTTCTTGGAAAAGTTAAATTTTTGAATTATTGAAAAAGTTGAGAAAGGTGAAATTTGTGGCTGATAATTTCTCGCTAATCAAACCAGAATGCCTGACATGTCTTTTCCTTACCTACCTTTTCGGAAAAATTAAAGTACGAAGGATGGGAGGTGTACGAGACTAAAAAGACGATGATACGATCGAAAAGCTTCGTTTAACCAACGACAACGTCGACGTAGGTAATTAAGATTTTTCACGGTTAAATCAGCGTTCGCGTCTGGCACGTATTCGCGTAATTTAGCGCATATACATGCGAGTAGGGCTGTGTGTGTAAGTAAAGGGCGCGGCTTAGTGTGCAGAAAATTAAAAGACATTCGTCGAATGGTGCTGGGTAATTGAAAATAATAATAAAGTGGAAATAATCCGAACAATTAGCATTATCGGGTCATTAAGCTTCGGCATAGGAGCACGAGTTAGGCATATCGTATTACATAAAGTAGTTAACCGACACTTCTCAGCTTCCTATGTTTCCATGGTTACTACATTTGACGTCACCGAACATCTCACGTTTTTAACAAATGAAAAAAAATGTACAACTGATGCGTTCTCTGGTTGGAAATTTGACCTTTTTATTTGTCTATGTATCGCGTACATAAAGTATATACCAAGTGTATACTGATTTGGTCGTATTATTTTGCTACTGTGGATGTACCATATACAATACATATTTTGGGTGTAGATATTGCGACTGCTATTTTGTATCTGTATAACTAAAGAGATCCTGTATGTGTATCTCTGGCGGCCGTAGTGTACGATATTTGGAACATGCCAACGAGACGATCGATCCGTGAAACTTGACCCTTTCATTCATAAACGGGCCGAATTTGAACTTCGTGTATTCGCGTTCTTGGTAAAATTTGAGTCGCACTGGATCACAATGTACACGAGAAAATGTTGAGAAAGCTTTCGTATATACGCGAAAACAGCCCTTCAGGGATTTGTTTTCTCATACATCTGTAACTGAATTTTTTTCTGCTCTTTTTTTACGCCGAGTGTAACAACAATTTAAAATATGTTCGCGAATATAAATTTTCAGCGCGAAATTCATTTTCTCGTATTAGATTATATACGAAAAAAAAAAAAAAAATACACCGAGTCGGATCGTGTAATCTTGGTATTATGTTTCGGTGACCCCCTTTTTTCCTGCATATTTTTTTCTATTTTTTGATTTCGTCTGCTTCTGCCTTTTTTTTTTTTGCCTTTCCTCGTGCCTTTTGTATGTATACTATACTATACTTACTCGTACACGTATCATAAATGTGTATGTAGGTAGTAGGTACTAGGTAGGTCTACTAGTACGGTAGAGCAATAAAACAAAAATGAGAAATTTTTTTAAAAATTTCTGCCCACGTGATTTTTTTTCCCTCTTTTCAAGAGGGGAAATTTGTAAGTATTTTATTGAACGAGAGAAGAATATGGTGAATTACACGCATTACATAAATTGAATTTTCTTCTTCATTGTATACAAATCGAATTCGATATTTTTAGTTTAAAATAATGTATTAACTTCTATTTATCATTTGAATGACGCTAATTCATTTCTTTTCTCGGTCTTCTCTCTCGTGAAAGTACGAAGCAAAAATGAAACAAAAATAATATATCAACCGAAATTGACGTCACGCCGAGTACTCCTACCTATACGGTGTGACTTCGTCGGTTGATATATTAAAAAAATTTAATTTATTTAAAATACTCGAACGATCGGAGTTGAATTTTCGAAATTTTTTTCTCCGAATTTGTTTCTCGAGTGTACTACGAGTTTTAATAATAATTTTTTAGCATAGTGCTACTCGTATAGATGAGTTGGATTCGTGTTGGATTATTGTTACGATTCAATGACCTTTGTTTTTTTCACGAAATATTATGATTAGATTTTTCATTACGTAGTGACAAGTTATCACGAATTGTTATTCATCATAATATCTAATTTTTCACTCTTAGGAAGGTGGACACAATTTTCAAAATATCATTTTTTACTTTTTAGTGGAGATATTTTGAAATGAACTCGGAAGAGAGGGGGGAATGAGATGAATGTCCAAAAAATTTGAAAAAAGATATTTCCTCCATTTCTGAACGTTTTGTTACTGCATTGGATTAACTGGGGGAGTTTTGAGGAGGGGGGAAGTCTCACGGTTCAATTTTTATCCACTCGAGAGAAAATAAAAAAGTGGGGAATTTTTTTCTCTTTAAATCCAATTACTTGAGGAGGTGGGAGGTGGGAGTGCAAGATAGCGAAACTTCAGTTAAAAGCCACTCTGTTGGACACGTGGAGGAGTTTTTCCTTTTTCAGTCGCTGAAAAGTGAAAACCGGTTTACTCGCCCTTCTACTGTCGAGCTTCAAGTTATTATTATTTTTTTAGAATTAGAATTGATTGAGCTCTCCCCCCCCCCTTAAAATACATATTTACTGATGTTGATTTTTATTTCGCAATACGAATATTAGATAGTATATTTTTTTGGAGTAAAATTATATGTTGGTAACATTTATGAATGATTTTAATCTGTTTAATTTTTACAGACGGATTCAAAAATGGTATTTGACGTTATCCAACGAATGGAAGACACCGAACCGTTTTCAGACGAGCTTTTAGCAGCTATGAAAAGGCTTTGGGCTGATACAGGTGTACAAGAATGTTTTGGTAGATCTAACGAATATCAACTAAACGATTCCGCTAAATAGTAAGTTGAACAAATTTTACTCGTTTTCTTATCCAAAAAATATGTATAGCCTACTGCCTACTTCTACCACCAACCTATACTTGATTATATTTCATCTAAAATAATGGCGAATTCAACCTATTAAAAAAAGGAAAAAGAAAATGAAAGAGGAAAAAGACGCGTTGAAGACGCGAGGAACCACAACAAGTGTGTGTATGTATTCGGATGAAAATGGCCAGATATTTAAAATTTCATTCGCGCCTTTGTAGTAAGAAATCGTATAGGTACTAAGGATGGAATGTACCTTATACCTACCCGACGACGAAGGGTGAAAAGAAGGAAAACTGCAATACAACGTTGTTGTGTAGTAAATTTTCGCGCAAAAAATAAATTGAACCAGGCGAATACGACGACGAGCCCAAGCCGGTATAAAATGTAAAAGAATTTTTCTTTGCACGTTGCCATTAATTATAAATGGGAAATGCGTATCTCATCATGTTAGGCGATTGAATTCTGTTCTGGTTTTCCTTTTTGCTTGGCTGCTGAATAGAAAGAAGATTGCATCAACCCTTGGTTCTTATTAGAATGTAAGAATGGCAGAGAAGCTGTCCTTTATCCTCAACACAGCACAGCGTAAACAATGGGGCGAGAAAATGAAAATAGTACATCTGGGGGTTTTGAAAATCGTGCCAGTGTTACCACTCGCCCTAAAAACACGATACGAGAGAAGCATTTTTTTCTTATTTTTACCCCGTTGAGTGACCTACTCGTTTTACTCCTCAGAAGTGTATAATTTGAATTGCTCTTGTTGAACTCGAGACGGCGCGGCGGCTGTGGAGAATATCGTCGAGTGTATTTTTTCCTACCAGTCTCATCATCATCTTGAAAGAGTGAGAGAGCTCGTCGAACTGTGACGTAAAAGAATATAAGGATATTAAGCGATAATTTCATTTGTAGAAATATTACTACTTCATCGAACAACGACGCGACGACGCGCTTCTGTAAAGAGAATTACTACGAAGGTGAAATCGCGAATTATTAGGTTTGAAAATTTTAATTCCGAATCCCAACGAGTTGTTAATTATTCAGCACGTCGAAAGCGCCAAGGTAATTACCTCGAATCGATTATTACATTTCGCTTATGGTATCGTGGCGCCTTTTCAACGTGAACAGTAATTTATTGTGCGTGCGGAATTAGGTAATGTGCATAGATAAACGAAAATGACGGTCTTTTTTTATCGAGTCTATGAGTATGAGTCAAATGATCGATTAAGGCGGCTCATATACTTATATTCGGTGTTTTTTTTTTTGACAGAAAGTGGTGAGACGTCTTCTGTGCTCATTTGCTTAAAATTGTTTCTTTTTATTGGAGAAAAATGTTCGTGAAATGTCAAACTCTCTCTGGCTATAAAGTGTAAAGCGTGAGTAGATTCACCAAATCGCCAATTTCAACTCTAAACGAAGAGAAAAATCTTGAAGATTGAAAAATTTTCCATTTTTGTCTCCATTTGTTGTGATTTTTTACAGGAAATGATTTTATAAAAATTGTAGCTTCCTTTATGAGAAACGAAAAGAACCATCATTAGTATTTCTGGCCACAACTTTTTTTAAAAATGAAAAAAAAATTATTAAAAATGGAGAAATCTTCAATATTTTGAAATTTGCTTAAATTTTGTAAAATATTGAGAAAAAAGATCAAGAACTCAGGTTTTTAGGTGGGAAGTTAAGAATTAGATTAGTAAAATTTCTTTTGAAAAAACGAATGAATTTCTGTTATGGGGTGAGAGGGGGGGGGGTCAATGGAATCACTTAAGCTTCACTCGAGACAAAAAAGAAAAATATAGTCATTTTTTTCCTCCTGAAAATGGAGTTATTTTCGAGAATTGGGGTCAAGTATTGGAAATTTGAAAATAAGGTCATTTTAATGATCAGTACTCTTTACACTCACAAATTATACCATCTTTAGGAGATGAACATGAAAATAAAGTTGCATTAAAAACTATTTTCAAGCACTCGTAGATGTGAGCGAATTTCAAACGACTTGAAATTGCCTATACAAATTTTATACGCTTGTAAGTACGTACCTAAACGATGATGGTTGTCAGCCTTTTGCGGAAATAACCACGACTTGAATGGAAAAAAGTTGACGATTTTGAAATACATATACGATCACTTCGCCTCTGTCTCTGTTTGTGACACGTTGGCGTACCTACCTATAAATAATTATATTCAATTTATCTACTGTACGTATATTTTATATCCTTACCTATACAGTACGAAGATGTAGAAAATATGGCGATGGCTGTTGTTTTTACGACGATACGCGGCTCTGGAGATGGCGTCGCGCACCTAATGAGATATGTTTTTATTCATTAATGATCTAATTAACGTTGTCAAAAATTTTACCGGTGGCGTAAACGTCCTTGGATGTAGAATGAATCCCTTTTTATTGTTATAACTCAAGAAAGTAAATTAAACGAGCAGACAATGATTACGCGAAAAGGATTATTCGCTCTTTATGGCTTTTTGCTTTTCTTTCGCGTTTCCCAGAATGGTTTTGAAATAACTTTTTTCCTTTGGTGGGTTTTTTTCGTCCAATAAAAAACGTTGTCGGTTTTTAAAAAAAAGTTTTAGCTTGTGGTTAAAAAAAAAAAAGAAGAAAGAAAGAAAAAGGAAGAAGAAAGAAAAAAGAACACGAAACGACGATCGAGATAATTATTTCATTTCTTTGCGTGATTTATTAATCTTTTTTTAAGCCTTTTTTTTTTTTTTTGTCCACCGAAGAGATGTAAAAAGAAAAGCGTCATGTACAAAAGATGCGGTATTCTTTGCAACAATATATATTGGGGTTCCTGAACTTGAGGTTGACATTGCGTGAACGGCTATCTTGGCAAATTCGAGGGTTACACCGAATCGATATTTTTTAACTGTAAATTGTTGTATGGTGTGTGCTATCGCAATATGAGTTTATATGTACGAAATAAGAAACTAGTACGTTCTGTTAGGCTTTGAAAATTCGTAAAATTTTTATTCCCGTTTGGGGAAAAACACAAAGGCTTTTTTCTCGTTTATTGAGAAATTCGTGTGATGGGGGAATCGATTCGTGCGTTTGATGAGGTTTTATTATTTGTTTATATTGTGCACCAGAACGACACCCCTTAGCAACAAAATATTCCGTGTGATAAGGTTTTTTTTTTTATTAACTATTATTGCGACTATATTTTTTTAAAAATTTTTCAAAATTTGTTAAGTTCTCTAATAAAGAGATTATGCAAGTATAGTTTTGATTGTAAATTGAAGAGGGACTAGTTGTCATTCGTTTTAAAGTGATGCAGGTTTTGTTGTTGGAACAGTATTGAAATTCTTTATTTGCTGTCTGAAATCATACAAGTACCTTTAATCAATTAAAAAACAGGAAAAAATTCCAACTTTGATGTTGTATGTATTTTTTCAAGATCTTTCGAAAGGAAAATAACTGATGTAAAATTCTTCTGTTTTCTTTACTTCGGATTCAGGCGATTCTCAAAACGAAGTATTGTATGCAAATTTTTGTAAAAATCACTCGATTATTTATTGGCTAATTTCACATCATTAGCTCGATCGTGGTTGTGTTGTGAAAACTGGCGAATATCGTATAATTTTGACCAATACATATATTCATTCTTCCCAATAGGTATTTATAAATGACCTGAAATCGACGAAGTTGATTTTAATTATTTTGCGAGCAAAGTTTTCCATTATATACTGAAAGAATCGACTAGACATCCGGTACTTACGTGGAAGGTGCTTGAAAAATTTTTCTTCATCAATTAATGCTGTAATTTTTGATTTTGTATTTATGGTTTTAAAATAGAATTTTTTTCCCATCAATGAAAAAGATACTCGTGTTTGGGCTCGCTGGACGTGAAATTTCAATACAAAGTGATTCTCATATGGGACCATTGGGATCCTTTCCTTAAATTTGAGGAAAACACTCAATATTTTTGAATTTATGAGAAAGAAAATTGAGTTTTTCCCTCAAATTTGAGGAGATGCCCCTGTATTAGATTTTTTTCTTTGTATTATTGTTACGACGTTGCGAAATTCCACGTCCAACAAGCCCAAACACGACAACACGACTAATTTGTTGAAAAAAATTGTTTAGCTTATCGTTTGAAGAATTTACTCAAATTAAAGGCGGCGTTTGGGAGAAACTGAGTTCCGTTGTACACCGTCGAAAAGCTGTTGAAATTTGCGATCTAAAGAGTCCAAACATGGCCAATTTCTTCCACCATTAGTTCATCAGATTTTCTCAAAAAACAGGATTTTTTATTGGGGAGGAGGGGGTGAGCTGTACTTTTAGAGATGAGAAAAATCAATTCTCATCGAGTGTGCAAAATTTCCTTTTGATACCAGTTTTTTCCGTACTTTGGTCAATTTATGCATAATTTGCATACAGGCTACAACTATAATGTTACCTATAGATGGAAAATCATACTTGATGAGTTAGTTTTTCAAATTACTGGTTCATTTGGGTAGTTTTTGAAAAACAATGTTAGCTAGATGTATAATCATAATTTCTAAGTCGGTTTTTCAAAAAATATGCACAAATGTATTTTTTTTTGAAAATCAACTTTACAAATATGGAGAATCATAACTCATAAGGTGGTTTTTTAAATTGATGTGTTGATTTGAATAGTTTCTAAAGAACAATATTAGGTAGATAGAGAATCATAACTGATAAGGTGGTTTTTCAAATTGATTTGTTCATTTGGATAATTTTTAAATAACAATGTTTGGTGGAAGGGAAATCATAACTTATAAGGTAGTTTTTTAAATTGAATGTTCATTTGGATAGGTTTTAAAGAACAATGTTAGGTGGATGGAGAATCATAACTCATAGCGTGATTCTGTTATTTTTTCCCAAATCATTAACTATTTGATCAATTTTTAAGCATTTCAATTTTTATGATATTCACCTTATGGTTTTAACAAGTTTTTTTTACTATATTTTAAATATTTCAAAGTTTATAGATTCGTTCGCAATTTTTAGTGCTATTTATGACAATTTTATAGTTTTACTAGATACATCACTTTGTGTGATTTTTGTAATGTTTCATTTTAAATGATAGATATTTTTTTCGGCTTTCATAAAATTTTAGCTAATTTTCAAGCGGTTTTCAAATTTTTGTTTTCAATTTTTGAGGAATTGTCGCAAAATTTGAACCTTTTTTGTACGTTATTGAAGGCAATTTCGCCTTTTGAGAATGAGTATGTCTAAAAAACAAAATAACGTAATAAGTAATTTTCCAATTGGATTTTTTTTGGATTTTCAGTTCAATTTTGCTCAACAAAAGCCTATTTTTACTTAATTAGATGAGAAACCCCGAAACGATTGATGTTTACAACTCAATAGGTATTCATTCTCCAATTTTCTGCATTTTTATCGTATAGGTAGCTTACTTTCAATCAACAGCTGTCATTTCACTGTTTCAGTATTTCCACTTTCTCAATTTGTTCCCAAGTTTGAAAAATCAAAAAAAAAAAAAAAAAAAAAATTACGCTCGAAAAAAAAAGATTTTCTCCCTCGGGGTAAAAAACTATCCCATCCTGAGGACATGTAATGGATTTTCCACTCTTGAGATTGAAATGTTCCAAATACGAAATAGGATCCTTGAACTGGAAGTAAATTGTGTTAGATCACAGCCGACTTTTTCCAATTAAGTTCGGTTTAGTAAACAAAAATGAACTCGTTTCATTTAATTGGTTCTGTCTTCCTTTTAAGCATCGCATCGTGCGATCGTGGGTGTCTGTTTGAGCCCAGAGGTGATGTAGGTAGGCAACAGGTGAAATTCTGTCCTTAGCCCACAACGTTACTAAAATAACTCAGCCATCATTCAGGATAGAATGAAAATGAATCAAGAATACGCGAACCCTGGTTTTTTCAGCCTTTCTCTCAGGTTCCCTTCTCATTCGTTTGTTTAAAAAAATAAAAATCGCGAATAAAATGTGAAAATTTTGATTATATGTACGTAAAAGTAGGTACCTATGGTATGCGAAGTATAATAAAGATTGAAGACTGTGAAATAGATCACGGCTGAATAATCATCAAAAAAGAAGTCGTTACGAAGATAAAATAACATCAGATGCAGTGGTGAAAAAAATTACCTAGTGTAAATTGAAAATTATTTTTTTTTTGCTTATTGGCACGGCACACCTTGTAGGTATTTCCAAGCTTCTGGATTGACTCAACGTTGGTCGGTAAAATTCATTCGAGAATGTTGCAAAAATAGTGTACGTTTAATATATTGTGAAAAATTTCATCGCATCTTGTATCTTCGTAATACGTACTATAGGTATAACGAAGTTAAGCATTTCCTTTTGCTTTTCCAGTCTATGTTAGGCTTTTCCATTATGAAAACATACTAAACTTGTGTTGAGCTGTGTATACGGTTAAGCTATCCTATACGTATACGGATAATTTGTTATTGTTGAAATTACTGCACCAAACAGACCGGTATACTGTAGATTTAGTGTGTGTATGTCGACGTCAAGTGAGAGTTATTTTGTTATTGCATAAAGCTTGCGAAGCTTATGGTACGAAATACGTACATATCCGTACAGTAAAGTCGAGAAAATATCAATTGTACGGAATTCCGAATCGTATACATACATCTACATACCTATACAATTTGTGGAATCGATAAGCAACATAATAATGTTTATTGTACTTACTACATTAAAATAAAACCAGCGAGGCAAAATAAACATCGACGTATGTTAGTGAATTTCAATCGAATAACTTTCGGTTTTATTTTAAATATTGATCGCGGATGAGATTACCACCAAATGTACTGTATTGTTGCGTGTCAGCTACGGCAGCGGCGAACAATACCAGCGTATCTGTTGATTGATGGTGTATTCGGCAAACCATGTGTGTTTCAAGTGTAATACCGGCGAATAAGGTACCGGTACCTGACTCTGACTACACCTACGTACATACATAGTATGTATTAATGTTAACGTTATGTATGAGGAAATCACTGGCTCGTATTAAGAACTACATAGTATGAAGTAACATTTTTTTGGCAAATTCGCGGAATATGTTCTTTACTGTTGACCTTTCTTGTATACATGTAGTACAATCTGTATCTGAGGGGGAAAAAATCGTGTAATAGGCGGTATAATCGATTGTCTGACTTTTGAAAACAAGGTTACCAAACTGTTGGCGTATAAGTCATTAAAATTTATTTACCGCGAACCTGTTCTCTAATCTTTTAATTTAATTATGTCATTTTTTTCATTTTACTTACACATTTAATGGGCCGTGACTTGCTAGTTTATTAAAATGCTCTGGCAAATTGAATTATTCTGCTGCTGTTGAACGGCATCGGCATCAGCACCGCGGCTCCGGCACGCTATTCCATTTCCATAGGTTTATCTATACCGCGTGCCATGTTTATTCGTTCGCTTACACTATACACACTCTGTCTATACCTACCTAAACTTGCGAATACCGAGTGTAGAAAAATTTCGGACCGTTTGTAAAAAACAACAAAAAAAAATAATAATAATAAACGTTTGTACGAGACGTTCTCGTTATAAAATATAAAGGATTCGTGGAATTTTTTTCCTCATTCGCAAATACCCCATAGCTCGACTTTTTATCCTTTGGAAAAATTTTTACCCTTGCTCGCGTTTCTCTCTATCTTCCTCCTATGCTGCTAGCTGTGATGTGGGAAAGCTTCATAATGTAGGTCACCTTTAACTCCAACTTGGCGAATTTTCTCTCCCCTGGAGTGTCTGTAGAGATGCCTGTTGTTGTTGTTGTTGGTGTAGAGAGTTACCTACTTAGATTAAACGAATTTTCAAGATTAGCGAAATGGCTAATAAATTTTTTCTAAACAGCTGCGAAAACGGAAATTTATCCTATTTAAGCGTGTAGTAGAGTTTTCTTGAGGAAAGATGTTGAAATTTTTTCCCTTTTGCGACGTAGTATTTATTTGTTGTCGATTTTGGGGCTTTGTTTTAGCGAATTTTTCATTATTTATTGTCGATTTTTAGTGTGCGAGCTGAAATTTTTGGTGTTTTGGGGATGTCTCTCTCATAATAAATTATTGTGCTGTAAAAATAGTAGAATTTTATACTTTCAATGTTTTTGATCGAGAAAAAGGAGGAAGGGAATTCAAATTAGGAAATTTGGAAATTCAAGCTCGTAGTATAGTGATTAATGATCCGCTTCCAGTTTGAACTATGTCGTGATTTTTGAATACAGCATGTTCTGAAATTCCCATAGCAAAAATTTCAGCTAGCGAAATTGATTTTTCGCTTTTTCGCAAATTTTTGAAAATCCAAAATTACCCATTTTTGGGAATCTATGTTTCATTTTTAGTCAAAATGATGAAAACAAATGTTCGAATGAACAAGTATCAATTCTTCTGAATCGAACTTCGCCCTTTCCGACCGTTCTGAAGCCAACAGTGCGATTGTCAATTTCTCCAGAGTTATTGATGAATTTCATCAGAAAACGTGGAAATAAATTTAGGCAGCTAAAAATCAAGCTCCGACTTATTCTTGACGTATTTAACGAGTTTACTCGTATTTGAGCCAATTTCCAGATGGACACTAATAAAAAAATTCTATAAATTCAAAAAATTCAAAATTTCAGGGAAATTGAAAATCACGTTGGAGGCATTCAAAGTTACTCGAATAAATTATGATTTTTTTTTAAGGCATAGATCTTCGGAAGTAGTCAATTTTGGATTTTCAAAAATTCGTCAAAAATCGAAAAACTAAATTGAGCTGCTGAAATTTTGTATTCAATTAAGTCGAATTTTCCAATATTTTCGCTTACAAATTTTATGCTTGATAATTTTTTTCTTTCAATTTTGTTTTGTAGGGTCCTCGGTTTTTTTTTGGAAAACGATTTTTTATGTAGTAAAATAGAATTCGAACATGATTTAAAATTTTACATTAAATATGAAATTTAGCATTCAAAATTTTTTATTATCGCTTCAGATTTATTTTTAAACTTTCTTTTGATGGTCATCGTACATCATTTAATGGATATGAGAGAAAGAGTAGATTTTTTGAATTTTGTCCTTTCTCTTGTAAGACTCGTGAATCTCGTGATTCGTGACAAAAAAATGGGGAGGGGGATTCAATATGCCGTTAATTTTTTTCAAATTTTTAGCGATGTTCTTCACTTTTTCATTTCTTAATCGTTTTCATGAGGGCAGAGGTGGGAAAATTTTGAACATTTTATTTGTGCCGTGTCACAAAAAAGGGGACGAGTTCCCATAGAAACAGACATCTCAAATTGGTGCTTTTTATTAGGAACTTGTCCTTTTTCTCAATCATGGTCCTTAAAAGTCCTTCTTTCTCAGAAAGTGTTTTAGGTCTTTATTTTTATGGTTTTCCCTCGCCTTGAACAAAATTGTAACTGTACCTATAAAAAAGAGAAAAAGTTGGAAAAGATGAAAAAAATGCAGTAAAATGGTGATTTTTTCATTTCATCAATTTTTTTCTATATTTTCATAATCTAATGGGAATTGATAGTGAAAATTTGAAAAATATATTTTCAACGTTGAATACGTCTGAAGTCTGAACCATTTCTTTTTTACAAATTAGATTGATGAATTTTCAAAAACTTTCGCCCTCGCTTCGCACGTGCTCATTTATTTATTTTTTAGGTTATTTTAAGTATAGGTACTTGAAAGTGAGATTTTTGACTTAACTTTCAGAATTATCAAAAATGGTCAAAAAAGTGCGGTTTCTCATAAAAATAACGTTGTTTTACATCTCGAATCCCACCCCAAGTTTTCCAAAGCTTCTGCCTCGCTTCGCTCCGGTCAATTTTATTTCTATTCTAGAATTTAAATTTCTGAAAAATTATTGTTCCAATTTGAAAAAATGTCACAGCTGAGAAAAATGAATTTTTTACATCAAATAGATAGTTTTTTGAATTATAAACATTCAAAAGCTTTTGCCCTCGCGAACTATTAAAAAATTACTCACTGAATTTAGGAAATGTCAAAGACTCCCAAAATTGACTTCTTGCCTAAAAAATAATGTTATTCAAGTTTTCGATTATTGAATTTTTGAAAACTTTCTCCTTCGTTTTGTTGGGACCAATTTTCTTTTCTTATTTAAAACTGAAATCTACATACAAAAAATTGCTGTTCGAATTCTAAACGTGCCAAGGCCAAAGAATCAACTTCTGAATCAAAAATAATAGTAGGTAGTGTTGAGTTATTTATTTTTTGAATTGGTATAAATTTTGGAGAACTTTTGCCCTTTCGGTGTTTGTGATTGCTTTGAAATTAACAAATGTCACGCCAGTGTTCAAATGTGACGTTCTCTGAATAACACAAAAAAGTTGGAGAAAATATGGGGGGGGGGGAAATTGTGTTTTAATCTGGTGAAGTGAAAAGATTGTGAATATTCCAAATAAAAGTAATTTCAACGTTTTTTTTTCGATTTCATATAGCAAATAAAATAATTATGTTGATATTGGATCAAAACACCTAGAAATCGATAGTATTAAGGTCCTTTTTTTGATGAAAAATGGTCCTTAAATTCCTTTTTTTTTCAAAATTCAATTGTGATGCCTGTAGAAATTATTTCAATTTTGCCCTTCTTCAAAATGCAAGGTTTGCACCCTCTATCTGAATCAGTCTAGAATGAATTTTGGGACCAGATTGCCACTTTATGAGAAAATTGAAAAATTTTGTTATTAGAGCTTCACAGTTTCGTAGAATTTTTGAAAATGACGAACTTCAGTTTTTTTTTCATAATGAGCAAGCATCAAATATCTTATAAAAAGTGAGGCAGAATTTCAAAAAAATACTTTTTATATTTAAAAAAAAGTACTTAATTCCGTGACGAGATTTTTCATACTTTAATGTGCCTTTTGATAATGATCGTTTCTTTTTTTTTCAATCCAATATTTCCCCATCTCTGGTTATACAAAATTTCGCAATCTAAAGCCAATAGGAAAATGGACTTGTTTGTAAAATCGACACGCTTTTCCCAATACTATCGTCAGTATCGTCTGTTTACGTACCACTGAATCAAGCACTGCACTGTACTGATTGATACGTAAAGTCGAGTATCGGATAGATAATTTTTCTTCATTATTCGTACAAACTAGCAGCTTTAATCCGAATTTATAAATTATTAACTTTGGAATTTTCCAGCGAGTTTTGACGAATCGTTTGCTGTAGAGATGTGTACTACGCGTATTGTGGATGTAGTACGCGGTATATTGATTTTTGTTCGTCCTTTCATTCCTATCTCTCTCTTTCTCTCTCTGCTCATGTCAAAAATAATAACTTTACTAAATTTTGACTAAATTTGACTAATGACTTACGTAATCACGTTTGTGTACTAATTAGCATATTTTGCGTGAAAATCATCTTGCTGCCTTGAGTAGATAAAGTTTTAAGGAAACATAAAGCCCAAAAAATTAATTGAACGAATACAACTTGGTGCTGTTGCGGTGTACGTTGAAGAGAAATTATTGTCAACGCTTGTCTATTTGAACTTAAAATTCTCTCTGGTTTAAATAGCATTCGTCGATTCTACCTTATTTATGTACATATATTCGTGTAGTGGGTACTTCAAACGTGTGCAATTAATCAGAACGATTTATCATCGAATGAATGAGTACCTACCAATAAACATGTGTGTTGAGGTGCCAAAATATTTCGTATGTATAAAGAAGAGTGAAAATAAGTCTTCTTCGATGATAGGTATCTATAGATAATTCGTAATTCGTTGATTTATGTCTTTTATCGTTTGAAATTTATCATTTTCTTATAAGAGTGTTAGTATTTAATTTACTTACCTGTATGCATAGGTATGAAATAAATACGTGCTTATGCTGTGGAAATACAAGCCGACACGATGATGTAGAGGGCTCTAATTGTCTAATTTCATCCTGAAGGTGCTGTTCATTGATATTTTTTGATACAAATAAAAGGTTGGCAATATATGACGTTATGGTCGATTTGTTTTCCCATGCTTTCAGCATAGCCAACCTTTTATTTGAAAAATTGAACTGGATAGGTAATCTTGAAGTTATGGGAGGGGGTGGAATTTGGAGCTAGAATGCTTTCAAATACATATATTGGGAAAATCAGTGGCATATACTTCTGATCTTTCAGATTTGCACGATGTTTGAGCCCATAATTTCAGAAAAAAAATCTTGGAATTTTTTACATTTTTCGAATTTGAGACTTCAAAGACAACTCTTTGTTGAGATTGGACTGTAGTGAACAATTTCAGTATTTGTATATTGATCCACTGTATTGAGGAAGATCAAAAGCACTATGCAAAAAAAAATGACAAAATGAAAAACTTAGTTAATAGTTAAACTGCCTAGGTACTGCAACTTGCAAGTGCGCGGTTGACGGTAGTAACAACTAAGAAATCATATTACATGTAGATTTATCGACGCTGAAATATTAAATTTGATATTATTGCTGTGAGAACTACACTATTCGAATTAACACGTTATTCGGTAATCACGAAATTCACGTCTTCCTGTCTACTCGTATATAGTTTCATATTCCCCTTTCACATTACAATTCCAATGAACAAGGGCTCCACGATTGGTATTATTTTTTTTTTTCAAGCCCTGAACCCAAGTAGATTTTGACTAGTTGCTTCATATGTTAATGTATATGTACATGTAAGAGACTAATTAGCTGTCGTCGTCGCATTTTTTCCCCTTTTTTCGAACGTGAAAGAGATAGTGTTCTTTATATAACTGTTTTCTACGCATACGCTTCAGATTCGGTCGCAGAGAATGAGATGCACTTATAAAACCCCTTTTAATTTTTACGCGTTTATGTACACGCTCGAGATGATGTATACATTTTGAAAACATGTGTTGAATGAAAATTATACCTAAGCATTTTCACGCTGCCGATGCCGATGCCACCGCCGCCGCCGCCGCGCCACCTTTCCAGTTTCCAGACCGCTTTAAAGCGAATACTGGGTATCATAACATGTAGGCATATCTCAACCATTTCTCATAAAATGACTTTCTTACCCCGCCATCTTTTGTCTCGTCCTCTTATGTATGTACGTATTAATTAAACCGCGCTTTTGCCATATATCTGTAATTCGCCCATCTCTAATCTTATTTCAACAGCGAGAAAATCCCTCAACATTTAAATTATTGCTCTTTAATATACATACGCGTACGTGTTACCATTAAACGCGCCGAGCGCTGCTGTTTACTCACCTTGTATAATCTTCGCCGTCATTTTCTTTACCGTCGTTCGTATTAATACGTTTTAAGGCGAAATGACGACCCGTAGGTGTATGTTACACGTACGATTAGCGAATAGCAAGCGACCGCCCATAAAAGCTCGACACGCGAAAATACGAGTAATTCAACCGTGTGTTTCTATATCAAACAGAAAATTCCAAAACTTTTCGACATAATTCGCTCACTCACTGGCGGCGAGAAAAAATTATTTTATAAATTTCAACTCGCGACGAGCTGGCTTTTCCACAATCTTATACTTTTCTTCTCGTATATATCGCAGCAAAGGCAAAGCTTTCAAAGGGGTTTTCTTATTTGAATTATTTAAGACCTCCAGCAGCGTACTAGACGTACGTTAAGCAAAGTCAATTTTTAACCTTGAATTTAGCCAAAATTGACGTCGAAAGACTGCAGAAAAAGAATCTAAAATCCTCCTATGTTGGTAAGTATATAGTAAAAGAATGAGAAAACACAAAAATCCGCGATTCGGTTCTTCGATTTTACACGTTTTTTATCCACTTGATTTTTTAAAAGTACATACGCGAATGTGAGGGGAGAGTGGTTTCTTTGACGCGAATCGTTGCTGTTTTTCTATTCTAAACATGTGGAGGAGCTAGCCGCTGAGAACGTATTGTAAAGTGTTGGAATCATGAAGCGTGAATGTGAAAATTAATCGTATAGTTGTTCTAGAAGTTGAGAATTTTTCAAAATAGAAAACCGAAACCAAAACCGTAACCTTTATTAATTTTTAATTAGTTGAAAATTTTACCTTTGAAGGTTCTTTTCAATTTCATCCTGATGAAATGTCACTAACTGGGCGAGTGAAAGTTTTACAGCACCTTGTTCTTATCATACAGTCATTGAATTGATTTAGAACCGGAATGAATGGAAATTTTCGCGAGCTTTTTGGTTATCTTGCTAATTTTGACCACAGGTATTAATCATATGAGAATTGTACCTTCCGTATAGGAAATTGAGTTTTACGAATAAATTTTTTCAAACAGTTCAAAATTCGCATAATACGTACATAGATTAAAAAATAAAATTGCCATTCATCTGTTCGAGAAACGTTGTTTCTGTCGCATTTCGATCACAAATCACATTTCAAGATTCAGTTTTGGCTCATAGTATGAAAATTGTTATTTGGGGGGGGGGGCAAAGTTTTCAAAAAAATGATATGAAATACATATTACGGAAAGTCTGGGAATTTAATTTTGGGAAATACATATAATTGAATTGAACCATAAAAAGTATTTTTAAACGATAGAAAAAGGCGTTGGCAAGATATAAATTTCTCTGTAAGATTAGTGGTTTTTTTGGGGGGGGGGGACACTCCAATTCTCGAAAGTTGTAAGTCCATAATTTTGTTTACCCTCTCCCCACCCCAAACATCAAGAAAAAAATCATGTTCGCGTTTAAAAAGTCCTCTTTTTGTTCGTAAGTTGCCAAACAAAAGTCCTGTTTTTTTTCGTTTATAAGGTTCTGTTTTTTTTTTGCCAAATTCGCCCAAGTCAGAAAGTATCAGTTTTTGGGGGGAAAATGTCAAAAACGTCAATTTTTGGCAAAATAGTTTAAAAGTTCCCCATTTTTGACACAATACTCAGAAGGGGCTAATTTTTGCAAAAATTGTCAAATAGTCCTGTGCATGCCAAGATTGCTCAAAAAATTCTGTTTTTGTCAAATTTTATCGAAAAAATCCCGTTTTTTATCAAAATTATCAGAGTGCAATTTTTGGCGAGTTGACGAAAAATTATAATGTTTTTTCATCAAAATTCTCAGGAAGTGTTTTTTGACAAAATAGTCAAATGGTCGTAATTTTTGCCAAAATTGCTAAGAAATTTGTGCTTTTTTTGCCAAAACTTGCAAAAAGCACCGATTTTTGCCTTATGCATATTTACTTTATGTGTAGAAGTACAAAAAAAAGATCGAAATTAGAGCTCAATAGCAATACTCTTCTCTCATCTCCAATTCCTGCAAAGGATTCTACACTCATTTTCTTCACCATAAATTTTTAGATAGTGGCTATATTTTCCAAAAATTATTAACCTCTTCTCCTCCTCCTCCTTTTTCTCGCAGATGAAAAAATCAAAAAAACTAAACATAAAAATGTTTAAAATGAGTAATTTTCATTTTTTGTGTAAAAATTACCCCAAATAATTTTTTTTAAAGACAAAAATGTCCTCTGGTTTCTCTTTAAAAATGATGGGTTTTCAAAAAAGTGCCCCCAGGATGGATAAAAACTAGCAAAATAATCAAAGAAAATTCTTTAAAAATTTTCGGAAGAGTGATCGAGTGCTATTTGAAGTGATTTCGACACTGAAATTGAAAATGAAAAAAAAAATGTCTTTCGACTTTTCTTTTTTTTTTCGATTTCAAAGGGTTTGGCGCAAGGATACAGCATTTTTTTGAAGAATAAGTAGAGGAAGTTTTTTTCATGAAAAGGAAACTATTTGGAAAAATTCTGACGTAGAAATTCAGAATTTTTGATAAGTTTTCAACGACTCTTCTTCTATTTTTCATTTCTTCGATGGACTTTCGATGGGAGAGGTGGACTCTGTGCTAGCCGCAAGGGAACGAACACTTTTTGTAAAACTGGAAAATAAAATGGACTCTTCAAAACAGTTCTGTCGCGGAAAACAGAGCAGCCCACAAAAAAATTCAACTCTCCAATTTGATAATCGTAGTTTTAGAATGTTTTAGATTTTCCAAAACAGCTCAAAAATTGCATAAATACGTACCTACCTACATATAAATGAAGAAAATCAAATGAACTCTCATTACTCCGGAGGACAGAATTTCTAGACTTGGACAATTTATCTAGAATATGGAGTTTCGAAGCCCAAGTTTGATTTCTTTGGGGTGTGAGATTTTTTGAGAGAGAAACAGTGAGCGGTGAAGTGTCGAAAAATTTGTATGTACATAGATCAAAAAATGATAACTTAATATTTTGGCATGTCCGCTTGAAATTTCACGCTCTCCAGATTACTCCAAATTTCTATTCCTCAACCCACCTCTCTGTTATAATTTATATCTATTTTATTCTGACGCTCGCACCTGGAAGCTTTTGAAGACTTTGTTGATATTTTGTCAAATTTGAAATTCGGGAAACCACAAAGGTTCTAAAGTTTGAAACATGTGTCAAAACGTGTTTAATGTTAGATGCGTAATACTCGGGTCTCTGAGCAGTAGATGAAATAATTTGCTCGAATTTTTTACTCGACTTTTTGAATTAACGAATGACGCGCGAAACAGGTACCCTACATACTTTTGCTGGACTGCTCCCATGACCTGTTAAACGTGCCATTTTGCTCCATGTACAATAAATCGTAATTCACTCGCGAAAAATATATATTTTACGAGATGATAATTCACAATACTGGGTATAATTCTATACAGAGTCGATATTTGAAAGAGCCATACAGGTGTTGGAATTCCTCCAACAGACATTTACTTCTGGCGCGAGTGTAGCCTTGCGATACTATGTAATGCACGTATATAATGCTATGTTATCAAAATGGTGAACTAGTTTTTTACGGCATCGTGCAAAAAAAAAGAGAGAGAAAGAGAAGAAGAAGAAATAATCGTCTAAAGTCTGGCATTATACTATTTAAATATGGAAAAATATCGCGTAAAAATTTACAACCTTCGAGAAATTCCTGCGAATAAAATGCCGAACATTTTTTTCTGTAATTTGATCATCGGAAAGAAGGGGGGGGGGGTTTCGAAAGCTCTTGATTTTATAGCGAGAAAGTACGACACTACATAAGGTGGTTTTTCGCTGTCGCGTTTCGCGAGTTATTATACTTATACCTTCGCGACTAAACGTTAATATATATTAGGAAATATACGCGCGGCAAAAGCCCTTATACAGAAATAAATTTACCATCAAATCGTTCGTATAATAAAATTCTAATTTTAGTACTTTTTTCTCAACTTTAACTGGGTAACTTTTCTTCAACACGGTTTTGCAGTTTTCGACAAATCGGTGCGCCGGTCTACCCCGGAACGCCATGCATATCGATCAGAATAAACGCGTGACGTCATAACCACACCCCGTTCATGTTATGTAAAAGTATAATTCTGGTTTTGTCGGTTTAACCATTCAGAAAACAGATCATTGAAAAAAAAAATTATAACCCGCCGCGCAAATATGTACCGTAATGCTTTGAGCTTTTAATTTACGAGCGATTGGCGAAAATTACTCGAGTGCGACCTTTGTGAACATTTTTTTCATAATCGTCCTCGTCTTGTTGTTGTGGTCGGTTTGATCGTTTCAGCGGCGGCAAAAAGTTGAGGAAAAAATTGGTTTTGGGAATTGATATCCTAGGTAACTTGAAAACGCTCTGAAAAATTAAATTAATCCCCAAAGATGTCTTTTAGGTTGGCAGGTTATTTTCTTAAATTTGAAATATTTGGCTAAAAAAATTGAAATTTTGAATAAAAATTCATTTTTGATGTCACTAAAGGGAATAGAGGAAGAACAGGAAGCTAACAATTTTACCAGAAATTTTTTATTCCATATTTGAGCTAATTATGTAGGTACCCCTAATTAATTTTGAAATCTGAGCTGGTAACCTATTCCTTCATTTCACTAAGAATGCTCTTTACTGATGAGATTTTTTTTTATTACTCCGGCTTCAAAATATCAGAACTTAAAATTTTTCAGAAATGGTGAATAGAAAACCTCCTAAAATCCAAATTTCAACTAGCTCGATGATGATTTCTCAATTTTGGATGAATTTTCGAAAATTCAATACCGTGCCATGACTTTAAAAATTCCCAAACTACGAAAGTTTTACAATCTGACAATTTTCGAACCTGAAATCGATGAAAAATTCAACTTGATGGTTTTTTTCAATCTCCTGGAGCGATAATTGACCATTTCAAGCCATTTTAGAGTCTCCAGCGAGATATTAATTTCCTCTTATGTTTTTTTTTGTTTTCTCTCGAGGTGTTTGGAGTGAAGGTTGATGGAAGGAGTTTACATTAACTGTCGTCTGGCATTTTTTCTCTACCATGCTGCGTATAAAATTACGAATCTTGACTCGATTGATGATTTTTTTTATAGCTAAAGGCTGATTAAAAAGTGCTCTTTTGTACCCCGCGGCTTGATTTTTCGCAAATACTTCTGTTTTAAATTAATTCTTTGAAAAATATAAATTTCTAATGCAATATTATCAATCATGAGTTAGCAGTTTCATGGTTGGATTTTTTTGATGTTTTGAGTAAAAGTGCTGAATGTTCAAGAATTCGCCAAAAATTGAAAATTTAATTTGGACAGTTGATGTTTGTGATTAATTTTTTTTGCTCGTAGGGAGAAGAGGGTTGGCCCTCCTGAAAAATTCTTTTCGAGAAAGTTTGTTTCGAAACAGTTTTTTTTCAAATACGTAATTTTTGTTCTTGATGGTTCTACGTAAAAAATTTTGTGGCTCTTGAACAAACTTTCATCACTGATTCTTACCTTTACCACCCCCCTCTCCGCTCACCGCTGTTTTTATCACTTTTTGCGACAAAAATAACTCTATACTGGGTGTTCCTGTTTGTCCAAAATTTAATCAAGTTATTTTTTCTCAATTCGTAAATGCGAGGGTTTATTTGTTTCGGAAAATTGTAATTTGGTACTCGAAACTCCTACACGAAAATTACGAATAAAAACTTACTCGTATATGGAAGCGAGTTAATCTGTAATATAACCTATCTAACCTACCTACCTACATGGTACCTTTTCTAAGAGAATTCGTATTCGTGTTACTCGCGTTATCGCATTTTGGATACTTGCTGCGTATTTATGTACCGCTGTTTTGGTATACAAAAAAGGTCACTGAAAGATTTTGCCTTCTCTTAATGCTGTAAAGGGCAAGACGTTATGAAATTGTACACACATTGTGTTGTCGTCGTTATCGTTGACGCTGTCTCTTTGTGACAGAATCTCTGCGTAAGACTTAATTAATTTTGTCACAAGCTCCTTTGAATAGGCAGATTCGTGTGTGTGTGTGTTCTCCTTCTCATTCCCAATACATTACATATACACGACAACTAAATGCGATTTTTTTCTTCTCTATTTGCTCTGCGAGAAATCTTAGGTTGTAGGTTGTTAAGCATAAGCATAAGTACATTGTGACTGTATAAACGCCACGTACTTGTGCTCAAATGGTATATTAGTTTTGAAATTTGCGTGTTCCGAGATAAATATGTTTATTGTGTGTTTAGAAATGAGTGGAGGTGAAGACTTACGTAATATTTCTCCATTGAGCTCTGAGGAGGTGAAAGATTTTTTAGTAGTACTACCGGAGGAAATCCTCTGCGTCTCAGTCCTCATTTTGACGAATTCGTGAACCACGATATGTATAATATAGTGTAATGAATCTAACGTGTGAGATGATCTGATTAATTAGGGTTTCTAACAGGTAGTGAAAGTAGTGAAAAAGTAGTGAATTCAGTCAAAAAGGTGATGAAAAAATGAAAAAATTCAAACGTCCAAAGAAACTCTTCAAATCGTTGAAAAAAGAGTTTATTTTTGATGAAATTGGCAATAATGTTGGAATATGTGACGTCAGTTTAGTCGGTATATTTTCTACCAATTTCAATTTTTTTGAAAATTTTCCTGCGAAAAATTTGACTTCGTTAATTTTTTTGGTGTGCTGGGGAGAGGGAGGGAGTCGAGTGGAAAATTTTCTGAAAATTTGACTGAAAAAAGGTATTGGAAAAAGCATTGATTTTTTCAACAAAAAAAATCGTTAGATACCATATTAATGATAAATTAAGAAAAGCGAATCATTTATAAATAATTACAAACAATAACCGGTTATAACCTCTGAACAAAGGTATCAGCAATCAGCATCCAGTTATACGCTTGCATTTGCAAAGCAACGTTGAAATTTCGTTAGTAAATTGAACCTTTAGAGTCACTATTGAAAGAATTTTTTGTCTGAGGTGGAACATTGTTGATGGTGCATCGTTCTCAATAAATAAATTGAGGTTCAATTTGTGCATTTCCTGTTGTTTTTTTTGTCGCTTCCGCTTCATCGACTTGCATCGCTTCACCATGCCAATTTATGTAATTGATCCGGGTAATGATGCAAAGAATGACAAATTATTTCGCGATAATTAATTATAAAATCGCAAACTTGGGCCAGTTACGAGTAATTTGCGAATTAGCTGGGCCTGGAAGCGCAACACTGCGATAAGTTATTAGAATTTTAAATCCTTTCGAGTATAAATTTTTTATTAGCCAAGGTACCTATAGTATTATAAAGCGCAGTGAAAACGATACGAGATTTTGCATTTAAACATGAGCTGAAAACGTATATATAAATGAACGAATATACCCGTTTGATAAAAAGTCAAGGAAAGTTTGGCGAAAGATATCGTATTCTGCGAAGCAAATTAAGTTTCACCATTTTTCACTCTTGATGTAGTATACTGGTAAAGAAAATACGTTAATTTGGCGCTGTTATAATGAAAGAAAAAAAAACCTTTTCGAATAAAAATGATAAGTGTACCATACCATATACTTAGTACACATCGAAATGAAATGAATATCGATTTAACGTTGCAAATAGTATATTTTAGAAATGACAGCGTGCTCGCGGATATACAAATTAAAAATGTACCCTATGGTGGCGAATCCTTTTTTTTTTTTTTATAATACAGCTTCTTGTTCGAAGTTTGTAGTACATCGCTCGTTTTTTATCCAGAAGTTGTAAAATTAATAAGTAAACAGAACGTAATTTCAAGGTTATATTCGTTCGTTGTAGTATGTTTTTTAAATTAAAGGAGAAATTTTCCGCTGGCTCGATTGTACTCTTCGCGAGTGTGTATGCATGATGGTGAAATTGTTCCAACGAGTATTTTTTGCTTTCGGTTTGTTGTTCGTTTTTGCGGGGTATTAAATGCAAAGTGTATACGCTTCCGCGTGTATTATTCGGTGCTTTTTTGCAAATTCAGACGAATTTAGCGCATTTTTGCACCGAGTACGCGATTTCGTGGTAGTTACTATTTGATTTGAAAAACGCGGTAATGGTGTTCGTGATTGGATAAATTACTTCAACTTGAAACTCGAACTCGAATCCTTCTTTTTTCAAACGTTGGTTATCGAAGCATTGGCGATGTTGATTCAACATTATTATAGAATCCCTGGAGTATACCTTGAGAAAAACTTCATTTCTCATCTTTATAGATGAAGTTTTTTTAGGTCAAATTTTTCAAATATTTTCGAATTTTTCTGTCAGAATTTGAAACAGCTGGAACTGGATTTAAAAAATGAGAATCAGGTTGAGGAAAAAAGCTTGTGATTTTTAGATCTCATGTATCCAATTTTTTGCCCAGTTTGGAAAAAAATATACGATAAATGAATGTAGAATGTAATAATTCTTTATAGGTATCAAATTACAGGTTTTTGAAGATGTTGATTTCAGTTTCATCAACCATTTTTCACTTGAACCAAAAATAATCCAATTAGAAAAGAGGGGGGGGGAGGGTGTAAAATTCCAAATTTTTGAAAAGTGCAATCACATCTTGGTAAATTAATACACATTTTTTCGTACATATTTTTTGGAAATTTTCGGCATTTGTACATTCGCTTTGGGACCCATTCTGGCGTTCGGGGTCAAATATGTAAACTTCAAAAATTAATATCGTACTTATTGAAAATTTTCAATTTTGTATCTTCCCTTATGAAATTGACACCCTTGAAAACTCTCGTAACCAAAGTTTAGACTCTTTGTATACAAAATCTGGGTTTGTCCGGCTCATTTTTTCATTTAATCCGTTTTGATCCGATCCGATTCGACCTAACCAAAATATCAAAAAGTTATTGGATTTGCTAAATTGTGGATTTAATCCGATTTTACCGAATCAAAATCTATTTGTTCATTGGATATACCAGTTCAAGTTATTCTGATTCAATTGGATAAAAATTTGTCTGAAACCTGCATTAATTTGAATTCAAAATTTTTTTCGTGAGTTCAAAATATTTTCTGCTTTTTAATTTACAAAATCGATTTCGAAATTCTGGATATGACCCGGACCCCCCCCCTCTCACCCGTCAAATGTGCGTTGAAGATTTTTTTTGTTAGTATTTCGTGCCAATTTTGAGCACTTTTTGAGTGGTGGAACTCCTATTTAACGATAAAAAAAATTGTGCTTTGGCAGCATTTTCGACCAAAGTGATCTTTTTTGATTGAATGTGTTTTCATCTCCATAATTTAGGATTCGTCGTTTCGGAGCATTCCAATTTTTGCTCTGTTCCTAATGATTTAATCGATAAATAAATATTCTTTCTCAACCTGAAATCTTAAATTTTTCATGCTGGGTGTTCAACAGCCCTGCTTATTCTGCTTTTCCTGCTTATTGTTTGTGTGTTCTGTGCTTTCTGACTGATGATTTTTTCAAAAAAAGGTCCTGCTTTTTTTCATTTTTCAATCATGTCAAGTAAAATTTTCCATTCATTTTCTTCGGTTTTTTTTTCAGAATTTTAAAATTAAATATATGTTCTTTTCCCATTTTTTTCTCTATGTGATGAAAAATGTTGAAGAATACATATCTGAAAAATCTCAGACTAAGAAAAATATTGCTCCACCTGCCCGCTTAAAAATTGAAATTTCTTAGCCAAAAAATGACCTGTTTTGTAAAAAAAATTTACCCAAAAAATTGAGAAAAATATTGTACCGGGAGGGGATGCGCCCGCAGCTTCCACCTAATGGGAAGTTGTGCTCCGGAGGAAGTGGTATCACTGCCAATGGAAAGTTCCGTGGAAAGTTCCATAAGGCAGAGACATCTATTGGACTTGGTCCAAGGACCACTTCCGACATTGCAACTTAGGCAGAGCCAACAGTTTAAGTATAGCCGTACTCGCGTATAGTTATTATTTATCTTGTGCTAGGGAAATCGTTTTAGGCCTAGTGCCATGTACATTTATTGTCTCTTTTGTTTTAGTAATTAAATTGTACTTTACTCGTAAATACAATTTATTACAAGTGCGCACCTCCGGTGATTTATTTATTTATTTCGAGTCGCATCGCGATACAAGTTCTTTCTGATCTCGTCAGTCAGAGTTACGAATATAGGTCTCCTGTATTCACCTATGTGCATTTGGTCAAAGACTGCACTTTCTGAAAGTACTAGTCACCCCCGCATGTCACATTTGGCGCCCAAACGCGGATATCGATCCCAGGGAAATATTTTGAGCTGCAGAAGTGCAGGTATATTCAACTTTCCGAAGAAAAATTCGGTAGACTCTTCATTTCATCGTGAAGAAATCGGCAAAAAAATCGCTAAGTTCAGACTTCCGGTTGGAAAATCGTCTGGAGCTGAGAAAAGAAGAAAAATCTCGAAAAAGGGAGTTTCATCTGTCAAAAAATCGGCGAATTTCATCGAGTTCCAGCCTACAACGTGGTCAACTTGGAGACCCCAACGTGTCAAAAAAAGTCAACTTGGCGACTTAATTCAAAGGTACGCATTCGTTAAAATAATCGAAACTCGTGTAAAAGTGCGTAATTCGCGAAAAAATCATCAAAATCGCGTAATTTTGAAAATCTGTGCAAAACTGTGCAAGAATCAGTTTGGAAAATCCGAGCACAGTTGGACCTGCCTGTAACCAAGGTTCAAGGTCGAAGTGTCAAACCAACTACGACACGCTTACCTGTGAAAAACACGAAAGCTGGTTAGTACCTAGAGTACTGGTAGACGTTTTCTGTTTTTTCCTGAAATTATTACCTGATTTATTTCGACGGAGATTTTCGAAGATGGCATCTGGCGATCGTAGATTCTCCAATACCGGACTTGACAAGTTGCAGAATGACCTCCGTATGTGTGCTTTCACCAATCGTAGCAGGAACAATTCTGAAAATGAAAATAAAAATTTAGTCACGAATTTTTCAACTGAAAATCGATTTGTCAGATCGTCGGCTAAGTGCGGAAGGGTGCCTCGTGCAACTCGTTACTTGATACCTGTGTAAAACTGCCTTTCCACACTGAGCGCCATCTATCAGTCCAAGTTCAAATCTAAAGGTATCTTTGGTGATGGGAAGGGTGTCTTGAGGTAACATAACTTTTGGTTTGAACATTTGGACTGATAGATGGTGCTCAGAGTGGAAAGGCAGTTTTACACAGGTATCAAGTAACAAGTTGCACGAGGCACCCTTCCGCACTTAGCGGACGAGATACTGACCAGGTAGATGACGACGACTATGTTGAAAATCCTCGAAGATCGAACCGAGATGCTGCGAAGGTAGCTGACGAGCGTCAACGTGAACAGTGCGGTATAAAAGTTGCTCCGAAAACTCCGAAGAAAGCTGAAACAAAAAAGAACACCACGTTACAAAAAATGAAATTAAATATCGAACAACAACGTAAAGAAGCTAGAGTGCCAGCATCGCAATTCACTGACGAAGAATACAGACGAGCATTGGAAAATGGTGATTTGTCATTTCTCAAATTTGGAACTGAGGAGGTAGATGGCAACCCTAGACCTACACTGAGTGTAGCAAGTTTTTCGGGTGCTCAACAAGAGCAGCAACAGCCTACTCAGCAAGCAAAAGAAGAAAATGAGGAAATTGACTCGGAAGTGGAAAATAGGCTCAATACCACCATAAAACACATTAAAAAAATTTCTGATTCGAAAATGAACGATGTGTGTGATTTCAAGCCTATAAATCCTGCCAAAATTTTTCCATGGCAAACTACACCTAAACCAGAAATCTTGTATCCTACAGAACTCTCAGTGGAGGAAGAGACTACATTCAGACAATGGGTGTATACTCGAATGGACAACCATGATGCAAATGGTAAAACTGCTAGCGATAGATCGTTGAGTATTGAAACAGCCCTTACTCGAACTAGAAACGATTTGGGTAAAATTTATTTGGAATTAAGAGCTCAAGCAACTGTAGCAAAGCAAAAATTGAGAAAAGAATTCGAAGAAGTGCTACAAGCTCAGAAAAATGAAATACTCGAAATGTTTGAAGCTTATAAACAAACTTACGATCATAATTTAAAAATATGTGCAGTTCAAATCAACAAGCTGAAAGAAAGAAATTTGGCTATGAGTGAACTCATGCATGATGCTCAAAAGCAGACGGAGGAGGAAACCAGTGAGCTTAAAACCAAGTTCAACGACCTCGACGGCAAGGTAGAAGACTTCTTTCATGAATACTACTCAGAAGATTCACCAGTTGTGCACAACAACGAAAGTGGTAACCCTGGAAATCAAGGTAGACGTTCACGAAGTCGTTCTAGAAGCAGAAGGAGGTCACCTCCGCACCAAAATCGACCTAATTCCCAGTCACCAAGCGACAGGGGCAACTACAATAATAATAACAACAATTATTGTAATAATTATAATCGAAGTAATGACCAAAGGCGTGGCTCACCTCAAAGAAGAGACTCACCGCGAAATGATCACAGGCGTGATAGTCAAGGTGGCAACAGCAACAGTCGCAACAACAACAACGACTGGCGCAACAACCAAGGTAGCAACGACCGTTTTAATGATCAAGGCAGACGCAACAGCTGCGGTGGCGGCGATTACAACAATCAAGGTAGACGCAACAGCTACAGCAGCGGCGGACGCAACAACGATCAACAAGGCAGTAGCTACAATAATCAGTATAACCGTGATCGACGCGATGACAGCCGAGAATATCGATCTGATAACGATAATAATCGCGATAGACGTGACAGCCACGACCGAAGAAATGATCAATATAACGATCAACGCGATGATCGACGCAACGATCAACGTAATAATGATCAACGTAACAACGATTGGCGCGACGATCGAAGAGACAGCGGCGATAGACGCAGCAACAGCGGCGGTGGCGGCAGTAGCGGCGGCGGTAGCGGTGGCGGCGTCGACCCAGATGAAGGGGTACCGCCTGAGCGCAGAATGAAGCGCAATATTAGATTTGGTAACTCGCAAATGGTGATTCGTTTAGACAGATTGCGCGAATTTCGAGTTGAATATACTAGCCATAATAAATATCAACCTTATCAGTATATTCAAAAGTTTGAACGTCGTATGGATCAATACGGAGTATCTGAGAGTCAATATTGTGATACTTTTACAGCACTTATTGATGAAACTAAATTGGTACACATGGCAGCTTGGAAAGAATTGCAAGAAAGTGCAACTGATTATTACAAACTCAGACAAGATTTCCTAAACTGTGCATGGAGTCCGCAGAAGCAGACAGAAGCAAGAAATTGCTTCCAAGCATTGGCTGTTGACAGGAAGAGTTCAACGACCCAGGCAGCGGAACTTCTCATGTGGTTAAAAATATTCAAAACAACCAGTACTCCGGAAGATGAAATCATTATGAGAATTTATGGCAAATTATCAACAAGTTTGAGACCTAGATTCACGGAGGTAGAGCTTCAAAACATTGATGTATTCGAGAGGAGACTCAACAATATGACAAAAATTGAAGAATTCCCTCAAACTCCGACACCTACTCAGCAAGTTCAACAGCAACAATCTCGAAGGTTGCAACAAAATGAGTATCGTGATAAATATAATGACAAACGTTCAAATTATCAGAAAGACAGGCAGTCTGGGGCATCCGAATCACGAAACAGTGCAGCCAACAACGAAGGTAGGCGCACAACTGGCGAGTATAAAAAACCAAATTATGAGAAATCGAAGCAGTATACCAAGGTAGATGACTCCAAAAATTCCCAAAAAGACAACAAAGGCGAAAAGAAGTTTAAAAAGCCTGAAAAGACTTACAAAGTCAATATCGCAACAGGGGAGGAAGAGTCAGCTTCTGATGTTGAAACTGAGGAAGTGCAATCGCCAGCACGCTCAGAAGCTTCGGATGATTCAATCAATCAGCCGTCGGGAAACGTGTAGTTGACGCGTGCAACTTAGCACAAGTGGAAGCTTTTCAAGAGCTACCATTCGAAGAATTCGATATCATCGGCGATTCCTTAGCTTATTTTTTAGCAAATATTGTTACAAGAAGAAAACCTGATATAACGCATCCTTACCTCAAGGAACAGATCAGTGTCTCTGATTTGCACAAAATAATCAGTGTTACCAACTTTACACGAAAAAAGGCCATTCTTTCGTTGGGCCAATATGAAATCAACTATGGTGGTTTAGACTCAAGAATCCTGAAGAGAGTAGCAGCGGAAATTATCGAGCTCCTGAAGGCGAAAGGGTTTACTAGAATAATTTTATTATTTCCGGTGATAAAGCCCAAAACCCCAGGTAGAAAACCAGTGCAAATGGATACGTATTATGCATACAGAAGAGCTTTGCAAACACTGGAAGATGACATCGTTTCATTTTGGTGGACGCCAGCAGCTGTATTTTTGGATCTTAAAAGAGATTACAGAAATCATGAAATGCGGCAATTTCGAGTTGATAAGGATTTCAACATGATTCCTATTCAGCATAAGTTTCACCAGAATAAAAAGAATGGCAGATATTTTCCGAGCTTTAGTCGCAAAACTGAATTTCTAAATGAATTGGATAAAATGTATAATCACGATTATTACAAAATTCCAAGACAGCAGAAGACCAGTGAATATTCAGTTGAAGAAGAAGAAACTGAACAAATTGTGATTGAAGATGGCGTTCAGGTAGAGGTCACCAACACCAAGTCGCTGATTGAAAAAACCAAGAAAGATCTAACAGGTAGTGTCAACAAGGAAGTCGATGAAATCATGAAAAAGGTAGCTAATCTTAAAAAATTTATGAAACCAAAAGCTCTCCAGAAACTACTCAATAAAATTGGAATTCCTGTTCCTCCTGGGGCAGAAAAGAACCAGAAAAAAGCTGAAGAATCATCAATAGAAGTAGAGTCAACTGGAGTACACGTTAATCAGCTGACAGGGGCAGAACAACAGCCTGAAAGTTCACTGGGTGCACAACCGACTAATGAAAATTTGTTGAATGCAGTCAGGGCGAGTCAGTCAACACCTAAACCTGCCCTAAGAGAAGATCAAATACAAGAAAGTGTCAGCAATCAACTCCTTGGAGGTAAAAAGAAAACATTCTCGTGTGTAATTCCATTGAAGATAGATGACGTCACCTATCCGGCACAGCTTGATACAGGAGCGACGCCAAATATTATCTCGGAAGAAACAGCCAACATCTTGCTCAGAGATCACTATGACAGTGTGGAATATATTAGATTGAAAAAGCCACTAATATGTCACTTGGCAGATGATGCCAAGGTTGAAACTCTCTACTATGCCATAGTGCCAAAAATCAATTTTGGAAAACATGAGCTGATGATACCTTTTTATGTTCTACAAGGTTGTAATCAGGTGTTTATCATTGGTACCAATACAATGGAAACGCTGAAAATGTACCCTGACGTGGAGAATAAAAGAGCTACTTGTCAACCAACAAAAGACAGCCAGGTAGAAGTCCTCGAATTTATGAATCAAGAAGAATATCGTAAAAAGCTGACAATAAGGCAGATGAGAATAGTAGAAGGTTCAGAGGAAGAAATTGCTCATATTTCAAATAAAGCAAGTTTAGCTGATGAATATGATGGCATGGAGCCTGAAGATTTCGATGATGGACCTAAAATATTCTTGGAAACTTTGGCAGAGGATTTGAAACAAGCTGTAGCTGAAGGCATTATCACAAAAAAGCAATCTTTGAAAGCTTTTGAAGTATTACAGGAGTTTGCTTGTGTATTTAGCAAGTATCCTGGGAAGTATACTGGACCTAAGATGAAACTGACATTCAAGGATCCTAAGAATATCAAGAAATTCCATGGACCAAAGTATACACCATCTAACAAGCAGATGCCACTCGTGAGAGAAGCAGTCAGAGTGATGTTAGCGAAAAAAATAGTAGAGCCATCTAAATCACCTTACATAAATGCCATAGTAGTCAATATAAAGAAGAATGGCGAGGTGAGGTTATGCCTAAATCCAATGGAATTGAACCAGATCTTGGAAAATGACTACAATGAGACTGGGCTGTTGGATCGCATAGTTACAACTGATGGTAGAGCCAAGATGCATTGCTGTTTGGATTTCGTTGCTAGTTTCTGGCAGATGGTTTTACATGAAGCATTCAGAAAGTACTGTGCTTTCATTGTAGATGGAGAAGTCCTGCAGTTCATCAGAGTGCCATATGGCTTAAAAGTTTCTACTGCTCTATTTGTGGCACTTATCAACAAACTCATCAAAACCAAGAAAGGCATAACCAAGTATGTTGATGATATACTTTTGAAAGCGATGACGTTCGAAGAAATGATGGTATTACTGGTAGAAGTGTTAGAGATTCTTAGAGATAATGGCCTGAAGCTCAATCCTCGAAAATCAAGATTTTTCAAGAAATCTACACCTCATCTTGGATTCACAATCGAACCTGGTGTACTCAAGAAGCAAAGCAAGAAAATTGAAAAATTAGACGAATTCAAAAAAGCTCACACTTCAAAAAAAGGTAGTTTTCAACTTAAGAACGAAAAGGAAGTTATGGCATTTCTGGGAATTATTGGCTACTACAAGCACTTTATTGCTGATTATCAACAAATTGCTAAACCTCTCTATGATGTGATTCGTAAAGAAAACTTCAAATGGGGAGAAGATCAGCAAGCAGCACTGGAAGAGCTGGAGAAACAGTACCGGAAAGATTTTAAATTAATGACCCCTGTCGAGGGGCAAGACTTTTATTTGGAAACAAAAGTCACAATGGATGCGATGAATGCAGTATTATACCAAAAAGGGGAAGATGGCCACGATCAAGTTGTGACGTTTGTCAGTAATACTTTCAAACCACACCAGAAGAACTATACCATTATCGAAAAGGAAATGTATGTGGTAGCCAACGCCTTAAAGAAACTGGAAATTTGGATTTTTGGTCACAAAATCCATCTTCGTAAAGATTTGCTGTCAGTTGTGCACCGTTTTAACACCTTAGCACAAATTCATAGAAAAGCTGCGGCATGGATCACTCATTTCAACTGCCACGATTTGGTATATGATCTTAACAAAAAGAAAGGCAAATGGTGGGACCTGCAAGCGCCAGAATTAACTCTGTACGAAACAAATTGGACAAGAATGGTGCCACCTGGTGAAAATTACAAAGACTTGGTAAAAGAACAGCTGGTCGATTGTCTCAAAAGATTGGATATTTACCAAGGCAGAGATGAAAATTGTATCAAGATTATCAAAAGATTACAGGCAGAGGAAACGATAATGAATGCCAGGCAAAGAAAAGCCAAAAGAGTGCTTGAAAGAAAGTACACTATGGTACAAGAAGAAGACAACATCGAAGTACTTTATCGAATTCGTGAAGATGGATCGCTGGTGCCATATATTCCAGATGAATTATTCAAAGATACCATTATGTACATTCACGAAGAGTACGGACATGTTGGTGCTGCCAAGGTAGATGCCATCTTTAAACGTATGTATTATTCACCTGCTGTTCCTAAAGCTGCCAGAACTGCCACAAGCGAATGTCTCGATTGTCGTCATAACAAGAATTTTGGGCAAAAGAAGAAGTTGGAATATGCTCAAATAGAGTCCTATGGCGTGGCAGATGTTTTATCGGCAGATTTGATTGGTTCGATTGCCAATAAAGCTAAAGATCCTAAATACATGTTGGTAGTCAAGTGCGTTTTCACATCTAAGGTTTGGATGAAACCTCTGGTAGTAGCTACTAAAGAAGAAGTCGTCAAAGCAATGAAACAGGTACTTGAAGAAATCAAGAAATTTGGTCACAAAGTGCGCAAAGTCATAACTGACAATGGTACCCAATTCGTCAGCGAAGCTTGGAATCATTTACTGCGATCATTCGATATCAAAATTGGCCATACTACGAAATACAATCCACAATCCAGTTTAGTGGAGAGGACAATGAGAATGATTGGTGACAGGCTCAGAGTCAAAATCAATCAAAATGCGGTAGAATGCGACTACACTCATCATGGGTGGCATAAATATGCCAAACAGGTAGAGAATGAAATCAACAACACGCCTACTGAATTTGGAGTAAAACCCAACGAGGTCTGGAAAATAGCAGATGACATCTTAACTGACTTACCAGCACCTATGCATGGCATAAATGCCAAATTCGAACTGCGAAAACTCAGAGAGGAGCAGAGAGCCAATAATGTTCCTTCAATTACTTCAGAAGAGGCGGAGAAATTAAAAATGGACCCTAAAAAACTCATTGTCGATAAAAAAGGATTTGTATGGGTAGCAGTAGATGGTGCCTGTTCCTTAAATGGTACAGAAGAAGCAATCGCGGGTATCGGAATCAGTTGGACACCCAGTGCTGAGTTCAATGTATCTGAAAGAGTTGTGCACGGAGCCTACCAAAATTCCAACAACTTGGCTGAAATCATTGCCCTGATTAGAGCTATGAAGATTGCTCTGAAAAATGAGATAAAAAAGCTCAAAGTTTTCTCTGACTCAAACTACCTCGTCACAGCTGTGAATCACAATTCAAAACGTTGGATTGAAAATAATTGGAAGAATTCGAATAAGAAACCTGTCCACCACAAGAAGGTTTTCCAAGAGGTCATTGAACTTTCAAAAAAATTTGAGGAATTTGAACTCAAACACGTTTGTGCTCGTCGTTATGATCACAACAATTTTGTTGCTGATAAGTTAGCGAGAAAAGCTGTCTATACTCAAGAAATGGTAGATGACAACATTGAAAATATGTCTGATCAGCAAGCGTTAATTAATTTTATACGCGAGAAGCGAATGCAGCAACGAATCAACAACGAAGTTGCATTCAATAAGCTTCACGGACCCCCCACTATTTATGAAAATGGTGAATTGGTAATGCTGACTTCACACAGACTTTCATCGTATGAAAAAGGCCTATCTAAAAAGCTATTTCAGAAGCGATATGGACCTTACACTGTGGAACAACACGTAGGCAGCAATTGTTACATGGTCAAAAACGTAGCTGACCCCACAGATGAACAAATTGTTAACACTAGGCAGATGACTTCTTATTTGAACAAAAATCAACTTGAAGAACTGAAAAATGACCTCAAACAAAAATCCAAATTTGACAAGAGAGATCTTGTTCAAAAAATCAAGGATTATTCACAGCAGAAAAAAATCCAAAATTCTGAGGAATTTGAGGAGGAAGAAGAGGTAGATGAGGAAGAGGTCGACGATCCCACCGATCCAGAGTATGTACCTCGCCAAAATCGAAAACAACCGGAAAAAAGCCTGGAAAAAGTTCGTCAAGAAGTTAGTGCTGAAAAAAGGTCAACTCGAGACCTACCTCAGGAAGAAGAGGAATTCAGAAAGATAAAAAAGCGACTCAGAAAAAATCTCTCACCGGAAGAAGAACAGAAGGTACAGGAATGCCTGGAAAATTCAATTCCAGGGAAGCGCAACTACAAAAAAAGAAGAGCTGATGCGCAAGAGATTTTTGATAGGAAGCTACAACTACGATCCAATTCCCGAAAAAATGAACAAGAAAGTCCAAAAAATGCGGCTGATGGTGTCGAAAATGCCAGAAATAAAAAGAAGAGAAAGAAATCAGTCAGCTTTATTCAACTTGAATCCCTAAACAAGAGAGAAAGAGGTTATTTTGTGCGGTACTTCAATTGCTACGAGGAAGATAAATTAGAGGAAAGTACCAATGAAGATAACAGCTCGGATGAAGACAGGTAGATGATTTCAAGGTTGAATAAGTGGAGTACTTGCTATGTTTAATTGGTTTTAATATTACTTGACTAGTTTATAGATAAGATAATTTTAGTGTAACTAGACCTATTGTATTTAACGTAACGTAAAAGCTATGTACTTTACAAGCCATCGAGATAAGGAACTCACCTAGGAGGGAGGGTAGATGCTAACTGATAACAACTTGGTCCAGGTTGCACAAGTTTGAAGCAGTCTTCGTTGCAGTTTATTTTCACGATTCGAATATGCAGCATGGTGCGCGACTTATATTGGTGCAGATCTCATACTCGATTTTTCAAAAATCATTCTTGTTGTCATTCGGTGTGATTGCGGTTCCGAGTGCATTTCTTCGCGTGTCTGTGTCGGATATAGTTTCTTTTCCGGTGGACTTTCAGTGGTTCGACGAACATTCGAGAATATCTGGAATTATAGAGGAGAAAGTTAATAATTGCGCTGTATTCCAGCTTCCGGACGAAATTGAACACAGGTGTGATGACTGCTGCCTGCAGGTCGGTTGTGTGTCAGGATTGCGCCAGGTTGGTTGCCAAGCCAATGATAACGTACCTGATTCAAGCCTGCCACCATGTCTCCGATCTAAACCTCAGCGTGGAGGACGTGGTGCCACTCACAGTCGAAGGCGGGTCACTTTTCGAATCTAAATTAAAAATTCAAAACGTGAAATCTCTTGCAGCTACGCCGGAGAGAGTCAGTTCACCTCTTAGCAAAAACGCGGAGACTCCGCCTAGACCTGGAAATACCAAAATAAAGAGGCTGGACCTGATCCATATTTGCGATGAGATGGAGGTGGTGAGTTTACTCACGTTAGATGAAGAAGAACTCCAGGTAGATGACATCGACGTGAAGGTAGAAAATAAACAGGAAGATGAGCTTCTGATTCCAACCTCTCCGCAGCCTTCTACATCAGCGACGCCGGTATTGCAGTCTTCATCGCCGAAAGTGCCTCTGGTAGAGCCGACCATCAAGAGTGTGATACAGGTAGTGTCCAAAGAACCTGTTAACAAGAAAAAGAAGTCAGCTGCATCGAAAAGAAAAGAGACGAAGAAGACTCCTAAATCTCAGATAAAAAAATTACGCCCTAGGCCAGTGAGCAAGGCCTCCGAATTACTTGTTCGTAGAACAGTGAGAAAATCAGAAGAAATTTTCGAAGCTTTCTCATCTGAGGACACATTTGAGAAAATTTTTACATCTACTAGAAAGAAATCTTCCAGAAAGATAAAAATTACCAAACCCTTTTCCCCCTCGTGAATGGCTTGTAAATTTTTTTCATTTAATGAAATAAAAGTTACACTTGTTATTTGTTAATTTATTTTGTATATAGCTTAGAATTTTTGACTTACGTGTATGTGTGTTGAAATAATCAAGTTGAACAGGTACTGGGCAGAGGTCAACGATTTTCATCTTCGTCAGTGGCTGCTGTGTATTTTGGATGCCTGAAAAAATTCAAAAATGGTTAATTTTGGCTTCAAAATTGGTAGAATCTACATGGGAGCTGAGCTTGGTGTTGTTATTTTCCACTTGACGCGTAAAAAGTTCAAATGCGGT
The DNA here is from genome assembly GCF_950023065.1 of Planococcus citri. Classification (NCBI taxonomy): domain Eukaryota; kingdom Metazoa; phylum Arthropoda; class Insecta; order Hemiptera; family Pseudococcidae; genus Planococcus; species Planococcus citri. Next base: position 58,025,237 of record NC_088678.1, on the reverse strand, counting down.
GAAAAAATCGTCGTAACATTTTCACAGTTCAGTCAGCACTTGTCAGTTTCGAGCTGGGAATTTTTCTACTTTCAAAAAAATGGAAATTTGGTTTCGAGAATGGATTTTCATCGATAGGTAGTCTCTTCTATCTGTTTGCAGTTCAAAATCATCGTCATGTTTTCGAAATTTGGATTTTGCCTTCGAAGGTTTTCACTTCAGTTATCAGTGAAAATGTTGGTTTTCAAAAATCACTCAAATTTTGGAAAAATCAACTCAAATTTGGAGGTAGTTTCAACTAAAGTAATACGCGAACGATTCCGATCCTTTACCGACGAGTTTATTTCAAGAAAGAGCGAGAATAAGAAGAAAAAACTCACTTTTTGAAATCTCCGGTGATAGCCAGATTGCTGCTTTGTTTACTTTCCGGCGATCAACTTGTCTTCGTTGGTAATAACTGGGTAGATGTTTTCTGGATCTGAAATATGAAAAAGAAGCATCAGTGAACGTCAAAGAAGAGATTGTTTCATCTCCGGTCACTAATTAATTGCGAAATTAATTAGATTTGAATACTTACATGTTCGGTTCCGGTGAGATGAAAGTAGCTGTCTTCGAACGTTCGGTACTCGGTCATTTCTTCGCCGATTTTGTTCGGATAACCTGCAACAGAGAAAAGAACAGTTTCCGATTAGCTTACACATCTTCCAGCACTAATTAGGAACGAGTACTAATTAAAAGAGTTACCTTTTTGTGAAGAAAAGTAGATGTCTTCTTCCTCTCGTGTTGACAAACAAGCGTTATCAGCGGCGGTGGATTTTTACGTGTTGCAAGTTTTTGGCTTTGTAACGTAAGCAGCGCTACTGGAACCCGGTACCGTAAATTACCGTATTTACGGTGTAATTTGATTTTTTATGTTTCGTTTGAATTTAGCACTTAGAAATTTTGTATTATTTGCCTTTTTCGAGATTTTTTGTAAATTTTGTGAATTGTTTATTGACTAATGTGTATTTTTTGATGTTTAAAAATATTTTTGTACACTTTAGTTTAATTTAAGAGTTCGAAAAAGGTAGAAGTCTTCTGGTACGTGGCCTCAGCCGGATTCAGTTTTCCTGGTACAAGCAGATGTCAACTGAGAAGCTGCGGGTTCATGGAAGCGGGGCAAGGGGCCCTCCCGTCCGTCGTCCGAGGGTCCGAATGGGCTTCAATGCACCAGCATCTCCTCTGTCCACGCTGTTCATGGAAGCGGGGCAATGTACCGGGAGGGGATGCGCCCGCAGCTTCCACCTAATGGGAAGTTGTGCTCCGGAGGAAGTGGTATCACTGCCAATGGAAAGTTCCGTGGAAAGTTCCATAAGGCAGAGACATCTATTGGACTTGGTCCAAGGACCACTTCCGACATTGCAACTTAGGCAGAGCCAACAGTTTAAGTATAGCCGTACTCGCGTATAGTTATTATTTATCTTGTGCTAGGGAAATCATTTTAGGCCTAGTGCCATGTACATTTATTGTCTCTTTTGTTTTAGTAATTAAATTGTACTTTACTCGTAAATACAATTTATTACAAGTGCGCACCTCCGGTGATTTATTTATTTATTTCGAGTCGCATCGCGATACAAGTTCTTTCTGATCTCGTCAGTCAGAGTTACGAATATAGGTCTCCTGTATTCACCTATGTGCATTTGGTCAAAGACTGCACTTTCTGAAAGTACTAGTCACCCCCGCATGTCACAATATTGGTTGAGAAAAGATCGCATTTCAGAACAGGCAGCTCGCTGAATACAAATGGAAATAAACTGAAAGTGGAATGAATAAAAAATTTCCGATTCGGACAGATTACAAAAAAGTTATTGAAATTACATATGAGAGGCGTTTCGCGATATGGGTCCTTGTGGTGATTCGATGTTTTTTTTTTTTATTGGCGATTCCGACTTACTTTTTCACGAGAAATCGAATGGTGCAATCAGATTTCGCCTATCTCATCAACTTCTCGTTTTAAAATTACTTGAACATCAATACTCAAAAATTCACATTTTCGGGAAATTGAAAAACAAAGTTTTTGTTTGTTTTTGATTTTTTTAAAAAAATAAAAAAAGGTCGATGGAGAAATTATTTTATTGTTGTTACCTATGTAAAATTTCATGGGGAATCCGAATTTCTCGGTATTTTTTTGCGGGGTAGTCTGTAACGTTGTGTAAATTCGACTGTTCACCACAAGGTCCCTTTTCTAAATCACGGATATCAGGCGATGTTGAACGAATTTCGTCAAAATTTCCCATCCAAACTATGCGCAAGACAACACTGCACCCGAAAATCAAAAAAAAATAAAATCGAAAAAATCGAAGCGATTCGATGTTTTCTCTCTCCTGAAAAAATCGAAATATCACCACAAGGGCCCTTATCGCAAAACGCCTCTCATATTATAAACAATTTTGAATTTCTGCAAATACAAAAAATTTGGTGATTTTTCGAAAACTCGTCGAATAAAAATTAATTCCCAATTTTTGCAAAATTGAGTAAAGTCAGTTGTTTTTTCCCCGCAAATTGGACGATAAATGGCGATAGGTATGGGATAAGGGATGTCTTTTAAACAGTCATTTATGATTCATTTCTGGCCACTTTTATATAAGGGGGCTACTTGAGAAAATTTTCTCATTTTTACTTCTTAATTCATTTCCACCTGAACCAAAACGTTTCAAATTTTCAACACAAATTTTCTCATGTTTTGGCCTTATCTTCTCAATTCTTCGGACCAATTCTTCAGTATTTTGCCCCGTTACTTATGGAATTTTAAAAAATTGAAAAAATCTCAAAATTCCCTCGCGATAGAGAAATTTGTAAAAAAAACGCGAGACAATGATACAAAAATTGGGAAAAATTTCAATTTTTTGCAAGTAGTTACCTCGAAAATGATTCCTCCTTGAAAAATCTAATGAGCTGATTGACGATTTTTGTAAAACTCTTTAGTTCTGCCTCTATAGAGCGCTTCAAAGTTTTGAGTATTTCATTTCCGAAATTAAAATTTAATTTTTGCGAAAATAATTGAAAAAAATAAAAATTTTGATTCTTCTCCTAAGAAGTTGAATACGAAAGAATCGTAAAGGTGAGTACTGCTAGCTTTCGTGATTTTCCCATAAATTATTTTTTTACAGTTGATTATTAATGTTCATTAATAAATGAAAAACATGAATTTTTCCAGAAAAATCATTGACTCACTATCAGTTAATTTATATGTTGTTGATAAGATAAAAAAATAACGTATAATATTATTAAAGTTTACGATAAAAGCTCAAATCGTTTAACATTAAAATCCGAGATTCCTGCAGCAAGAAGCACGGAATTTTGAAAATAAGTTGTCGCGTCTACGATGAAACTATACGATGAAAGTATAACACAACACATAAGAATTTCCGGCGGAAATAATCGAGCTAATTGACGGTAATCACTAACTCAGTTCCCTGTTCCCTTAACATAATTATCCATTGCATTTTAAACGGTGATTACTATTACCAGCACGAAACTTGACGTAGACCTGGCTTGACCTGTCTTACCTTATTAGCTTTTTGTTATACGTACCTACGTTAGGAAACTAAAGGAGTTTTCAGATTTGAAAGAATAAAAATACTTATTATAGGCAGCGTTGAAAGAAGTTTGGCTCCGAAAATTAAAACGCTATCATCTAAGTCAAATTCCAGTATATCCTGTAAAATGTAAACAAGTCAAAAAATAAAATAAAAAATCGATATAAAAATTCTTTATCCGCCGTGAAGCGACTGGAAGAAAAATGTCTTACATTGGTCGTAACAACAACAACGCTTCATCAAATTGTACACATACCTACTTAAAATCGTCGGACGTTTTACATAAATTTCAATCATTTCGTGTAATCATCGGGTTCTCTAAACAAAAATTAGATTAATAGGAAGTTGCTGGTGCGCTAGTTTAATTGATGGTCGAAATGAGAGCGGCAAGGGCCTTATTTCGTACTACGTAAGAGTTACTTTGTTTGAGAGAATAATTAAACCGTAGGATACCGAACTGTTCTCGGCTGCAGTATACTCGACGTTTTATTTATCGAATGCCAAGAAATACTTTTTTAGGGTAGGAAAAAAATACCAACGCCTTTGTTGATTCATTTGTTACTGCACAAAAATGTACGAGTACGTCTACGCGTATCGTACTTGCAGGAGTTAAAACTCGCGATGATTACTAATTGTAAATATTTTGTTGGTATTACTGGTATCTCATCTCATCGTACATCTCCTACTTGAAAATCCGCTGCGTTTGTTTGCAGAAAACCAGACGTGTTAGTTTTGTCGAATGCGGTGTTATTTTTTCGCCGGCTCGTTGATTACTTTTTTTTAAAAAAGAATAATATCGAGCGTATGCCGAGTAGAGTATCGTACGCGTATATTTAATTTGAGCGAATACGTATGCGAAGATGCTGTTTGGCATTGATTTGTGTAAAGCATTATGGAAAATGTAATTTCACAATGTTTAATTGACGATTTGAAAGGTTTCTTTCGACGGTACTAAATTTGTTGCTAGTTTTTAAACGACTATAAATAATTTTTTTTCCAAGACTACGAGAGCGTTAAAACGCTTTTGCCTTACGCTTCGTTCGTATGCATCTGTGTAAGTATAGATACGAGTGTAACAGGAGGAGAAAGCAGGAGAGAAAATTCAATTAGAAGATGCGTAAGTGGTTGTGAGTCGTCGTGGGTAGCTCTCTGTACCTATATTGAAACCCTACCCCTCTGATACCTTTGTATATATTTTTATGTATTATACACTCTCTGACTCTCACACTCACACACATACACACACATGTACCTAATTATATCGTAGTTATTATGTAATTTTTTAAATACCTAGTAGTTAAAATACCTATGTTAACCTTTAGTTTTTTAGATGACTTAGACCGATTAGGAGCTAAAGATTACCAACCAACAGAACAAGATATACTTAGAACAAGAGTGAAAACCACCGGCATAGTAGAAGTACATTTTTCATTTAAAAATTTAAATTTCAAGTGAGTAATTTTCGTTTGTATATAACTACTTACCTATATGTATGTACTTAGATTCTATTATTTATGTGTACATTTACTTGGTAGTATTGGGTGATTCGAGAGTAGCTTGTTTTTAGCTTTAGTTTTGGACTGGGTGTTGTTCTCAGCGAAATTATAGGTAGACACGTGTACCTAATCGATTCTTATCACAGGTGAAATTTTATTAGGTATTATTGGTAAAGAGTAGATAGAAGTGGAATTATTTGAGTATCTAACTCTAATTTCAAAAAATTGGGAAAAATTTCACTTCATAATTTTTAGCTGATTCGGAGTCTTTGAGACGATTTCAATTTTCTCGTAAATTATATTTTTGAAAACCCACCAAATTTTTCTCTAGTTGAGGCTAATTGATCTGTCGGATCCAAATAATTTACCACTTGAAAGAATTCACGATCAATTTGACAATTTTCAGCGTTCATTTTGAATATCGTTTTTGAAATGGATTCGGTGAAAAATAACACTCGAGTAGTTGGGCTGAGATTTTTTGAAAGAATCGATTTTTCGAGTTGGATTTTTAAAAAGTTAATGATGACCAAAATTGAATTTAAATTTGTCAAATCCATAAAATTTGATTTTTTTTTGGAACAATTTTGGCTTTATTTAGAGATATTATTGTCCATGTTGTATTAAAAAAAAAAAAAAAAAAAATGGCCAAAGTTCTGCAGTGATTATTGCACGAGTTTTAAAAAATATTTTCCTAAAAATGGACTTTTTGCAATTTTTTCGATTTATTTTCGCTTCAGTTTTCTTGGCGTATGTGAAAAGGGAAGAAAATGAAGCATGAACAGAAAAATATTTAGTCATTTATCGTCATTCCGAAGAAATTTTAAGGATAAATTTTCTAAAAACTTCACATGATAGTTGCATTGAGAAATTAGTTTATGATATTTGAAAAATAAAATAAAATTTGAGTGATCACTCACTTGGGAAATTGAGAATTTAGTTGAAATGATTATTTATGTGGATTTCCAAAGCCAAATTTTAAAAATGTAGATGGCATTCGCAGCAAAGCGTCAAATTTATGAAAATTCGCGAAGGGTAAAATTTTATCACATGAAAATTTCTCGTTCTTCTGCATCTCTTCACTTTTTTTATAGGACTCGTAAAGGAAAAATTTAATGCTTCAAAACAGCATTTTATTCCTCCTTTTTTTTTTTGACAATTTCGATTGTTCACAAGAAAAAATTGTTCATCGTGACAAAATTGAAATGAAACTGAGGTACAAAAAAGCGAAAACAGTTGACTTTTTTGGGTACAAAAAATGAGTAGGTTTTTTTGTTAGTATCTCATTAACATTCAAGGAAATGGACATTTCGGATTTTTTGCTCGGCACAATAGGGACCTGAAGCCTCAAAGCCCTCATTTTTCGAATTTTGAGTGCGGACAATTTTTTTTTTCAATTTGGTAAAGGACACTCTCCTGAGTATACTTAGATGCGTTCCAAAGCGATATAAAAGTAATTTTTGGCCAATTTCGGCCTTTGGCACAATAACGAAAATCTCAATAAAAATTTTTTTGAGCATTTTATAAAAATTTTGAGCTAAAAAATTGTATGAATCATTTCTCGAGTATTTTCAGTCTGCTGTATCATGCGACTTACACGAAAGGGTTGAAATTTCGTGTGGAATGCAAAGATTTCGGATAGATTTTTTTTTATTTATGAAAACTTCAGCTCAACACTTTTGAGCCCCAAGAGTCGCATTAATTTTTCAACATTTTTAATGAAATTTTTTCCGCACAAAAACAATGATGAGAAAATGTGGGGGTTGGCAATTCTGAAAAATATCATTTTCGAATTTTTTGGAAATTCTGTTGAAGAGTGAAAACTTTTTACCACATCAAAATTTCCTAACAGAAAAAATTTTCCATTTTGGAAATTTACTGGAATTTTATGAAAAAAGATGTATATTTAAATTTTTTCTGCCTTTATTCATTTTTTTGGAATCTGATTTTGAAAATAATTTTTCAAATTCTTACATAGAAAGAAGATGCTTATATTCATTTTCACCTTCGAATTTCCAAGTAAAATTTCCAAAGGTGTTGCTTTTTTGCTCGCTCTACATAAATATAGGTATCTATCTTACAATCAAAATGGGAATTTTTTTTTAAATTTTCAAACATTATACCTACTTTTTTAAATCCTCAAACATTTCCAAAAAATTTTAGTTTTTTTCGCCTTTCTATATTTTGAAATTTTAATATTGAAATTACTTTCTGTGATGATTTTCACAAATTTTATTCAATTCTCACCTTTGATTTTGATCATTTTTTAAATCATCAGTTTCCTTCTAAAATTTTGAAATTTTGACTGTTATACTGTGATAATTTGTTTTATTCAGAATATTGACATATTTCAGTATAGGTACTCCAAGTTGTGTAAAAAGTTTTCGGAATTGTCAACGCTACTCTAGAGTCACCCTGTAAATTACGTACATTACAGTAATATTGCGTAACGTATACGTAGATATACGAATAACTACCTGCGTCCTTTTTTCAACCCTTTTGCATTTACTTAGGTGTAGGTAATTGGTTTTTGTGAAAATGGTGATCGTATCTGTCCCCTCGAAGTCTGGTTCAACTTTTCGCAAACGAATAATTCATATTTCGAGCACACACACTTTTCCTAGTATTTTGATGTTTTAAAATATATGTAATATTCCTAGTAAATTTTGTATATGTAGGGCGGCACGAATGTCTGCGAAGAATTCGCGGTGCACACGAGGGAAGTGAATTTAAAATTATTGTAACTTGTGCGCGAGTAGTTGTTAAAAATATTTTTCGTATTTACATAAAATAAATCCAATAAAGTCGAGTTCTCTATACCGTACATCTACATACGTACGTGTATATATGAAATGAGATTGATAAAGGGGGTTGAGAGGGAGAGCGAGTTTTCGCCACCGTATAGGTTTCGACATGCTAGGTCGCGTGTGTGGCGCTTTTATGCCGAATTTTCCAATTCTCGGTAACATGTGCACCTTTGTATGGAGCAAAATTCGTAATTAAATCGTCAACGAAAAAATTTCCACTTGCGTTGTCGAAATTGACGCGATTTTTCGATGTTGAAAACGCGATAACCGAAGTCGAATCGCGATTCGAATCAGAGCTGTTTTTTTTTGTTGTTGTTGTTTTTTTAAGGGGATGTTTTTCACGTGAAATCAATTCGCTTTGTATGACGGAAATTTTTCGAAAATATTCTAAACCGATTATGGAAATCCAATTTATTTGTTTTAATGCGGGTTATAATGGTCTGGTATTTCTATACCGACGTATATTTATATTAATATTTAATATCCGCGTGTTATGGCGGTCGTTAACGTGCGGTAGAGATGTCGCCAATACACATAAATGTATTGCAATAGGTGCACATTACCTGCCTTTAAACTACCTATAGAGTAGGTAGAGGTATACTAGGGATACGTAACGTGAACTGTACGTAAACACTACGTAAATTGTTTCTCGGAAATTAACTCGTAAATTGTGCATAAATTCTGGGTAACGTGTATTTCAATTTACCGTAATTTTTATTATATTCTTCGTTTTAATCGAGGGAAAGTTTCGTGCTTTATGAGAAAATCGAAATCGCAAATCCATTTTAGAACCGAAAATAAAATGTACTTTCTTTGTTTTCGGCCACTATCGTTGTAGTTCGCGGCACTGTAATTAAAGTTTAATGAATGTTGAAATTTATCGAATTTTGGTAATTTATCAATTTTATTTTTTTCGGAAATTGACCGTTTATGCTCCGATGAGCGCAGTTTGAGCGTATTTCGTTGATTTAGTGCTGACACGATAAAGAAATTTTGCTTGCAGTTTTGTATTTTTTTGTTTATAGGCGAATAATTTGTCGAATAGGTTCGTTTTGTTTCTGCCCAATTTTATGGCTGAAACGGAGATTCATATTTTACGACGCGATGGGCGGATCGAAAGTTTTCTTCCAGAAATTATCTGGAATTCGGTGTAAATTCATTATTTTTTAAAGACATTACCTATTTATACCTGATTATTGGAAATTGGAAGTTTTAAAACGTAAAGTATTCGTCCCTTCAATTACTGGGGTCGATGACTCAATTTAATACTACCCAGTTCAAGTTGCTGTATTATGAGGTGAATTAGTAGGTATTTTGACGCCCGTTAGATACAGAACACTCAGTACCTATTGAAAAATTAATGTCAATATTTTCTCCTGCGCTTTATTGTGTCTGATCAATTTATTGACGAACAAATTTTGAAACTAATGTGGTCATTTTTTCTAAATTGAAATTTTCAACTTGAATTACCTGTTCAAGTTTTAATTTTTTTTCGAAGCAACTCAATTTTGATTTTATCAATAGGTACAGAGTGTGTAAAAAAAAAGGAATGATTTTTGATGACATTTAAAAAAAAAAAAACTGATAACACTTTTAAAAATTCTGGAAGATCTGAAAAATTGGTTTAGGAAATCAAAAACTGTCAAAGAAAAGCATTTTTTTAATATAATTGGGTTTAAACTGGGTAATTTTTCGTATATCATTTTGATGATTTTTTTTTCCTTGTGATACCTACTTACCTATTCTTTAATATTTCACTCAATTCGGTCGGGCACTTGTGAAAAGTGTCTATTTTTCAACTTTATTGTTCTCCAACACCTTCACAAAAAATTTTAACAACTTTAAAATTTTTTTTTTGATTTTTGAATTTTTGAACGGCGATTTTTAATAATAATTTTCAGTGTTTTTAAAAGGAAAAATTAAGGGTACTAATTCAGGGTGTCTAACGGTCATGAGAAAGTCATGAATTTTGGTTATAAGTAGTCATGAAAGTCATGGAAAGTCATGAAAAAATCATGAATTTTGCTAGAAACACTCTAGAAAATTTTTTTAAAAGCCCATAAAATGAAATTTTTAAAAGGAAAAATTTGGGGTACTAATTCAGGGTGTCTAACGGTCATGAAAAAGTCATGAATTTTGGTTATAAGTAGTCATGAAAGTCATGGAAAGTCATGAAAAAGTCATGAATTTAGCTAGAAACACTCTAGAAAATTTTTTTAAAAGCCCATAAAATGAAAAAAAATCAAAAATTTGTTCAAAAAATTAGAAAAATGAAAAAATCGAAATACTTACTAGCTTACAAATTTAATTTTCTCGCAGTTTCAAGTTATTCATTTTTTTTAGGTAAAGGAGGAAGAGGGTTTCATAGGTCACGAAAAAGTCGTGAAAAAGACGTCTTGATTTTTTGCCTGGGAGTTTTGTTAGATAACACTTGGAAACATTTTATAATCTGTAAGGAATTTTTCGGGAAAGTATTTCAATAAACTTCTAATGTGTTTTTCGTGTTTTTTTTTTCAAATTTTTGTTGTTTTCTACAATTTTTCAATCCATATTCAACCAATTTTTAATTATTTTTGGGATATTTTAAGTGATTTTTTAAGATTTTATCGTGATTTAAAAACCATCATTTTTCAAATTTTTTGAGTTAATTTGTCGTATAAAAATGAATAGAATTATGTACCTACTTTCGCTTAATTCGCTTCTAGAAAATAGCCGATGAATTTTCTAAATAGTAAAAGAACTTTTTAAATTGGCATTTTCCGATTTGAACGAAGCCAAGCTAGATCGAGAGAGCATGTCCTATAAATCCCTTGAATTTTTAAAAATTGAAAAAATTCAAGAAGAACTGTTTTAATTTTTTTTGAGCAATGTGGACCATTGTGAATAATTTTGCAATTCAACACCCTTACATTGACAATCAAACGTCTTGGGCCATTCTGGGGCCTCCAGCGATTTTTAAAATTCCTCCAAAAATTTCAAATTGCTCAGGAGGATAAAAAATCTATTTTTAGAACCGAACCTGTAATTTTGGTCGATGCTTCTTGGACATCCTTTCAACCGTTTTAAGCGATTATCACGAAATTCCAGGGGTGCCAGTGCAATCGTGACTTTTTGATCAATTTCTAAATTTCAGAAAAAGTGAAAAAATCAAATTAAAAAAAAAATATTTACGAGCGTTTTTTTTTTTTTGGCAAGATGTCGAATTGTGTGCCTACACGATCGTCCACTCGAAAACAACCGTGATTTAAAATTTCAGGAGAAATTTGAAAACTTCCCCTTGTTGTAAAGGAGGGAAAAATGCTTATGCAAATATCATTAGTCTGGAAAAATTATGTTTGAAAAATTAGGCTAATAATCCTGACGTGTTTTATTTTATCAACTAATGAACATTTTGATTCTTGTGTTGAGAGCCATGTACCTACTTGGCTGAAATTTTCAAAACCTTGAGTTTTGTTATCACTATAAATACATAGGTACTTGTCGAATAACTAGCAAACTTTCCGTTAAAGAGTCCAAAACCATAATTTCATGTTTTGAACGATTACAAAAGTGTAGTAGGATATGAGTAACGAAATGAGTACTTCCAAGGTAGAGTATTTACATATTTTTGTTCCATTCCTCCTCTCCATACCGAGGTAATACAAATGTAAAGCTATACCTATTTGTAGAGGTTTTTTCCGTTAGTTCTATTTTCTAGAAGTTGAAATTTTAAAGGGGAAAAATAGATTATAGAGTTTCATTGAAATTCATTTTTGAAAAATGAAAAAATCAAACGGATTTAAGCTTTTATGAATTTACTTTTGAGCTTTTTTTTAAACCTACCTCGTACATTTTAAGTCCTTCTGTAATTTTATTGTTGAATGAGTGAAATAAATTTTCAATACTTCTCGTACCTATATTCCTCTCTTGTATGTATATTGCTCAAGATATGAATAGGTAACGAGCACGAGCTCGACGTCATTAAAATCCTCGTGCCTATCTTTCATTACTGTGCTATATTAATATATGTACGAGTTGTTACCAATACATACTTGAAATCTCCTATCGTATCTCTTTTTCAAGTTGTTATAAATATTACCGCTCAAAATTAATCCGATAGAATTTCATTCGTTGTATCTAATTTTCCATAAATAAGTATCGAATCCAAATTAACTACACATAGGTACCTACCCGATTGGATAGTTTTTCCACTCGAGCGTTTAAAATCAAAAGAACCAAGAATTACTTTCGAAATACGAACTCGCACTCGCACAATGCATATTCGTTGTATGTATCTAATTTTCCAATAATAAGTATCTAATCCAAATTAACTACAGGTACCCGATTAAGTAGATAGTTTTTCCACTCGTGTATTTAAAATCAAAAGAACTAAGGATTATTATCGAAATACGAACTCGCACATTGCATATTTTTATCAGATACTTACCTAGGTGCCTTAAACCAATCCAAAAATACTAAGCGTGTAGTGGATTAAAAATTACCTGTAAGTTATCTAAAGAGTACGATTTCGATAGAGAACCTACTCCACTCCAAATTTATTACTTGAGAATAAGTACTCGACTGTACCTGCTGTCGTGGCGTCAATTTTCACCAAATCTACTTTGTTTGAACCATGTCTTGTGTAGTTCTTTCAACTTGGTAGGTATGTTGATTGGATACCTACCTTTATGCTGATCTACAATTTTCAATCTTTCAATGACGAGTACCTGTTCAAGTGTGAGTTAGAAGTGATTTCAAAAAAGAAAATTGTCATCAAAATTGCACGTATGAAAGTGCAGTCTCTTATTTCTAGAACAAAAAATTCATCCAAAAATCGGAAAAAATGATGAAAAAACGACAAATAAAAATTCTTGAAAATTACCAATCAGTAGTGTAGAATTGAAGAAAGAAAGCTCGAAAATTATACAAAAAAAAAGTTAATATGTGCAATGATACGAAATAAGAATAAGAATTTTGAGTCAAATTCTGAGATTTTTACTTCGTTGAAATCGTGAAAACGTGATTCCAACGTCTTTTCGAAGAGTTAAATCTCAGAATTTGACCCAAAATAGCTCAATTTTCAAAGTTACAGGAAAAATCACATGAAAAAATTTTGAGCACTTGCTAGTGTGTTTTAAATATAAATTCTTCAATTTATTTGAAAAAATATGCATAAACGCCTTTTTTAGGGGTGCCTAAAGTGGGAGGCTCTAAAAAAAAGGTACAAAATTACGAATATAGAGGGAGCTTAATTAAACTTTTTCATCTAGATAATCTAATATATACCTCAAAACGTTACGTTTGGCGTAAATCGCAGCTTTCTAGTTCTCCAGGGGTTCCCAAAATATCGAAATTACAAAAATGTGGAAAATCGTATTTTCGAGTATCAGCGCAAAATTTTATTGAGCTTAAAATTTGGTAGGATGGAGGTGATTCAGATACTAATAAACTGTAAAAAGCTTTTTAGTGGGGCTCAAAAGGGTAGGTCCATGATGGTGGTTCCAAATTTTTCCAAAAATCGCCCCCACCTCCATTTCTGCCCCCGAGGGGTCGAAAATAGAAAAATCTCCTCGCATAACGTTTATCGGGTTTGAACAGAAATTTTACGCTAAAAAAGTTTTTGAAAATAATTCTCAGTGATTCCTAAAATTATTTTTTTATTCACAACTTTGGGAACCCCTGGAGCACAAAAAATGGTCATTTTGGGTTAACTAACTATGGATTCGTAATTTGGGACATTTATTACAACATTTTAAGAGTGGTTGAGTCGATAACTACAGCTGGTGCCAAAAAATGCCCTTAACGCAACTCAGTCGTCAGAAATTAATTCTTTCATTTCAAATTTCAAATCACCTGCATTGCTGTATGTACAAGTATGAAAAACTTTACAGTTTCCATACCTATTTATTCGACCAAGCCTCAATTTTCTTTTCAAACATCATACGATAGACATCCGTTTGAGCCTATATGCCTATAGATACACTTGAGTTGGGCAATAGTTAGATCTTTATGCCTCTTGGCTTTCCCCTTTCGTGACACTTACCTATAGCTCACAACAATCTAATACGTAGGTACGTACATATAAACTATAAAGGAATAACCTTTCAGTACCCTGTACAGTGTACATTTATATGCGTTTATGGTATAAAAGAAAAAATTGTGTTGTTTGATGTTTGTACATTGTATGCCCAGAACACATATATATATGTACTTTATTCGAATGGCAGTCGTAGGTATAATAGGGGACTATTGATTTTAAATTTTCGTATGTCATTGGCTTTGTTGCTGATGGCGAACCGAAAGCTATTTCTATCGACTTTTTTTCTTTCTTTTTTCAAAATGACGGTGCCGGTCGTTTTATTTTTAGTTTATTTACCAAATTTGGTAGGTAATTAAAAGCGTAGGTACCTACGTATATTTATTCGATTGCGAAAAGTTTATTTGTAAAATGAGCAAGAGAGTCCCAAAGTATTTCTTCATACCTATAGCCGAACGAAGAAGAAATTAGGTTTCTTAAAGACGAGAACGACGATGAGGTTCATTTTTCGAATTTAAAACGTACCTATTTTATTTATAGACTAAGGTATGGCGGCGAGGTGACACATCGCACCTTATAAATATGTAAATTTGTCGATAATATTATATAGGTAGCATTTGTAACGATTTTTTTCGTTTTTTTATGTTTACAGATTGTTCGACGTGGGCGGACAAAGGTCAGAAAGAAAAAAATGGATACATTGTTTCGAAGATGTAACCGCTATTATTTTCTGCGTCGCTATGTCAGAATACGATCAAGTTTTACACGAGGACGAAACCACGGTATATAAATTTACCTATTCTTTTGTCTCTCCCCCACCCCCCTCCTGGTCACCTTACCACCTTAACCTAGCTTCCTTTTCGGTTTGTGTATAAATAAAACGGCGAGTTTTAAAATTGAACGACGACGACGTATTTCGAATTTCATTTGTAGTGTCGCGTATACATAGATAAGTTATCGTATTAGAATTTTCTTTTCGAGAGTTCCTCCTCCTTTGGTTGTATATGTAGAACAAGAGAGCTTATTATCTGTGCAAAGGAAAGAGTAGGTAGGTATAGCTATAGGTACGCGGTCGATAATTAAATTGTTCGCTGTTCAGATTGAAAAAGATAACTCCCTGTGTGGGGTTTTAATATGAAATGTCACTCGAACGGATAAAACAATAGCCCGTCTGTCTTGTGATCTCAAGGGTTAAACTTGTTGTGTTGCTCTTTCTCGAACACCGAGAAGAAGAAGAAGAAAAAATTAAATTTAAACGTAGGTATTGAACTTCAAAGGTCTAATTTTACGCAGTTTGGCTTCCGATGTGCGGCTCTTTTCGAAAAGATTCTAATAAAAGAATAACAGAAGTATATAAGGCGATCTTTTAGGAGTATAAGCTTTTAATTAATTTTTCACAAAAACTCTGCTCTGGTATCTTTTCTGCGGTGTTTTAGATTCAAGTTGTGCTTAGAAATTAACCCGAAAAAATATCTTATCTGATGAATTTTTTTTGGTTTATGATTTTGTTTGCCGAGAAAATATAGCTTCGCTCGTGATCCTGTGTAAAAGGCAATTTCATTCTTGCTCTCAGGGTAAAAATCTGAGGAGCCAAATTCGTAGGTACTTTTTCCGTATGTTTTCGAAATTAAAATTCGAAATAGACATTTTTTTTGGATACTTTTTTCTATTTGTATTTATGTACACAAGATATACCTTCCCCGACCCCCTCCGCCTTCTTCTCTTCTACCAAAAGTGGTACCAAGGCTTTTTTTAACGTCAATGTTCTTTTCAAAAAAACGAAGGAATTTTTAACAACAAAAAATCATACTATCTGTAGCAAGGTTTGTATTTCACTGCAATTCAAAAATAGAAAATTTTTGTACTTTTTGGTCTATTTTTTTGAATTTTAGAAAAATTAACTTTTTTATAAAACGATCTAATTCTTTCTCATCTTTTTTATTTTGTTCTGGATTCCTCATGCTCAGTGATATGAAAAATTTCTTAAAAGTGGTACTTTCATAGAGAAGATTAGCGTTTTTCAATCAATTTTAATGAATTTCTGAGATCTGTTCGGTTGATTTATTATATTTTTTATACTTTTGAAAGTTCCAACAACCGTACTTACTAATTCTGGAAATTTTACTCTTGAAAAGCAAAAGCTACTAAAATTTATGATTTAAAAAAAAAGATTTTAAAGCTGATATTTTTGCCTTGAAAATTTTCAAATTCATAATTATACAGTAATAATTTTCCAAAAAAATTTATTTTGAAAAAAAATCAAAGCGACCCTTGCAAGGCGAGGCCAAAAGCATTCAAAAATTTATAATTCAAGAAATACCTATTTTCTCTCTATTATTTTTATCAAGTTTAGGAAATGGATGAGAGAAAATTCGCGATTTTACTTACGGATTTCACGACTTTTTTGCAATTTTAGTAGCCAAGTTTTGAATTTGCAAAAGTTAAAAAAAATTAGCGAACTCAAAAGTTGGAGATGCTCAAGTTGTGAAATCCTTCCAAAATGGTGAATTTTTCCTGAATTTCTTCAGCTTCTTTTTTTTTGCTTCATCTAATTTTACAAAAAATTCTGTTTCTGTAAAGAAAAGTAACGCAGCCAAGGCGAAGCAAAGGCAAAAAAGCTTTCAAAAATTTATATTTACTTACCATTTTTTAAAAAGATTACATATTTTTGAAGAGAAGCTCTGTTTTTAAATTTGAACGGAGGAAATAAAATATAATAACTGAAAATATCTACAGTTTTGGTAATGAAGTCAATTTTTCAAAGGAATTTTCATACTTTATTACCTGTGGGCCTGTTGTATGAGAATCATAGTTTACCTTGGTTCGCCCCACGTTGGGCGCCAATGGTCTCAGTCTGGTTTGAAACAATGTATTCAAGTATAAGCCCTCAATACAACTGTCTGAGTACATAGGTTCTTACTTATGTTCTAACTTACTCTACCAATTCTATCCTAAACTCCCACGTACACTCACGTCATACTGTCCTACTTACTCATGCTCACACTCCTCAGCTATTCCTTGAATTCTGACTCATCTAGCTAACTCACTCTCGGCTCTGTAAACTCCGATTCTCATACAACAGGGCCTTATCAGAAAAATTTTGAAACAAAACGTGTAGATCACACACAGTATTTGCATTTTCATTAAAAAAAAATTTTTTTTACTTAATATAATAGAAAACAACCTTCCTTCGATTAAATACCTAACAAAAATTGGGTTAAAGAAAGGGTGCCATTTATCGGAACGACAGATTAAATGATTTGAACGACAAAAAAAAGTGTTTTGCACGACAGATGCTAACGTCCCAAAACCACTTTTTTAACGACGAAAACAGTTTTGAAGCATTGCACGACAACAACAATTCAAGTGCACGCCAAAAAAATCAAGTGAACGCCAGCGTATGCCCGACAAATTGAATGAAATGCATCGACGACTTTAGGTAATGAACGACGACGTAATGATAAAAGCGACGAATTTATTCACAAAATTAAAATTCCAAAAACATTCGAGCTGAAGCCTCCAGTGGATTTACCAAAAAAAATTCCCAAAGCTGATAAAAAGGTAAAAATGAAATTCTGCACTTACAAAGGCACACATATCTTTAAATTCTTTTTGAGCCAGTTCAAATCCAAAATTTTCTCCAACGATCATTTCTTTTTAGAATTGGAAAATTAAAAAACAAGATGAGAGGCACTAGGAGTCCTTAAAATAGCTTTTATTCACACTTGAGAATTTTTTGTAATTTTTTTTTTTGCTTCCACCCCCTTTATACTTGTTACTGTTTTTTTTTTTGAAAAAAAACTCCGAAAAGTGTATCTATTTTTTGATAAAATTGAACATATTTAGGGGGGGGGGCAGCGCAAAAACTCGTGCACTTTTTTCGAATTCTTAAATCGTAGCTTTCGATTTTATTTTCATCACAAAAAGTTAATCCTTAAGAATTTTAATAGTTTGGTGTGAAAAAATTTAATTCGAAAGAAAAAGGATGCTATAATGCGCACCTTTGCTTGTTATACCTGGAAAAAATTGACCATTATCAACATATTTTTTTAATAGAAAATGCAAGTGAGTGGGTTGAGAATATTTTTTTAAAAAAGAGCATCGAGTCTTTATAGAAAAACGAGAGCCGAATCAACTATCATCGCAGTTGGATTTTTAAAAATTCCGTAGGTAGAATAAGCGAATCAAATCATCGTGATCATTTTAAGAATCGTGGCGGACCCTCTTGAAATAAAGAACCAAAAAAATATAACCCCGGCTAATTTTTTTTTCGTATTTCAGCGTCTGGAAAATAGAGATCAATCATAAAACGACTTTTTACGGAATTAGCGAGCGGATTATAATAAACTGGAACCCTACTAATTTCACGAATACTTTGTATGATAATTTTTTCGTTCGTGGAATAAACTACCCTCTACCTATTCGTTCGAAACGCCTACACCTAGAAATTAAACCGTATTAAAATTTTTTCCGAAATGGAAAAATTATTCTCGAAAAAAAAAATTGTTGCTTTAACCTTTTATTTTAACGATTTGAGCGGCGAAAAAAATCTGTTAAATTCACCTTAGTGGTAACCTTGCACGTGATTTGAATATAGAAAACGATTATTCAGCAAACGCGCCTCGATAGCTTTTACTTTTAAAGACGATACATGAAAGTTCGATATTGAAACGAACGAACGAACGAACGCCGCCGCGCCGCTGTGAGAAAGATGTGCCGATGAGGCAACAAATGCTCTCTAAAAAGCTCCGCTCTTCTAGCGACCTTTTTTCAGCAGACGCCACCCACGATAAATTAAGAAAACGAAATATAAAATGCTAAATAACCTTCAAAATTGATACGACTTAAGTCGCATTATAGTATGACTTTGACCTCTCTTCTGGATAACGTAGATATATCTTACCCGACCAATATACCGCGTAATGTTTCCTTTTTTCCATATAATACCTACACTTACCATCAGCAGCAGCTCATCTCGCTGTTTTCATTTCGCGTCTTTTAATCGTTATACTCTGTACTCGCTATACTAGAATAGTGTTTTGGGAAAAATCGAAATGAAAAAAAATGTACGCTCGTGTGGTTTAATTAAATACATTTTTTTTTTTTGTTTTACCACCGAAAAAACAAGCCGAGATTACATATCGTCGTGTCTTGCGGTTACGCAGTATCCCATCCGTACCGCAAAAGATATCGATCGTGGTGTAAGCAGGTTTCCATTACTGAGGCGAATTTTTATTTGGGTAAATTTTTCACATAGCTAGGTGCTGGAGAGAAAGAATTTTAAAAACTCGCCCGGTTCTATTATAAGAAAAATTTTTACCATCGAAAGTCTATATTTTGAAAATAAATGTCTTTCGAATGGCAAATGTTACGTATAATACACAAGCAATGACAATGTGTTATCGATTACCCGTAAATGTAGGAGTGTGCGCTTTACGAATCCTTCGTTTCTATAGTAACTACCGATTAAGATCTCAACCATATTCATAACTTGTCGGAGGGGGAATTCCGAAGATGTAAAACTTTTTACGTATGACCCAGGGGGTAAATTTATACATAAACTTTTTTTTCTGAGGTAAGGCTAAATGTTATTAATTTATATAATCATTTCTCCGGGGGATTTTGAAAGTCGTAAAAATAATATTAAAATTACAGTACCTACCGCGTCGCGCCGCCGTCGCCTCGTTCCACAGAATAGGTAACTGAAAAGCGTCGCTGCGAATAGGTGGAGAACATGTAGAACGATCGGGATTACCTTATTGACCCTATTTTATTTTTTTCATTTGTTCGTAGATTAGATTATATGTAGAAGATATCGATAATTATTAATATTTCTCGTTGCGAAAATTTTGTTACAGAATCGAATGCAAGAAAGTTTAAAACTTTTTGATTCTATATGTAATAACAAGTGGTTCACCGATACGTCCATCATATTGTTCTTAAACAAGAAGGATTTGTTTGAAGAAAAAATCAAAAAATCTCCTCTTACCATTTGTTTTCCAGAATACACAGGTGAGTTGTGTATTACAATAATACGGAATCAGCGATGAATAGCTGAGTTCTTTTTCGAAAGACGTTTTTCCTTTTATTTTAAGCGAAAGAATGCAACACGTGTTTAATTTTCTTTAATGTTATTTAAAATAGCATTTTAATGGTTAGGTTTTTTCTTGTTGTGTCGTATAATAATGTTGAATATGTCGAGATTCCAAGACTGATGAAGAATAGAAAAGAAATTGTTACTATTTTTGTATGTACATATAGTCTAAACTGTAGGATGGGCGCATTAACTGGGGTTTTTTCGAAAAAAAAACTTCCTTATTTTGTTATCGAGCTTCGAAAAATATTTTATTATTTTTTGGCCGAAATTTCATTTACCTACCTATAGAAGGAATTAATTTTATTTACCTACCAATTGGGCAGGTAATTTTTTAAAACGGATCTTTTGGAAAGATAGGTATAACGAAGATTGTAATTTGAGATGGTTGTAAATTTTAAGTAGGTTGTATAGATGTATACTTATCTAACATTAATGAAATTATTTTAAAGAATCGGGAATCAAGTATGTTTCGTTAGTGTATATGCTGCTAAATAATGTAGGGTATAAAGAGTACGAAAATACTGAGAACACTTTTGCATAGGTACCTACTTGACTAATGAACGAACTATTTTTTATTTTGTTAAATTCAAATGCTCTGAGTGTTATCCTTATCAACATATTCATCATAACTCGTACCTAAGTCATAGAATGTATATTTTGTTTATTTGTCAATAGGTCAAAGGACTCGTTCGCTTTTTTTACTCACATCGTCGCAAATAGCAATAGTGACAATATTTATACCCATTTATAGCCGAAAAATTGATTTCCCCACAATTTTCAACTTCATTGCTCCTTCTGATTTCATGACGATATTCTACAAAATACCTTATACGTATTATATAACTGGTAAACAAAGATTGTACGTATTCTATCAGCAAGAAGTATAGATTCGAAAAATTGTGATAATTTTGTTATTATCGTCACTACGACAGCTCCATAGAAGCAGTCTGCTGTTTATTCTGTAATCTGTATCAATATTCCTCCCATCCCGAAGTCCTGAGGGACAAGTGTATATATCATAACGTAAGATGAGAAGACAGGTAGGGTACCTACACCTACTATAGCTCGTAGAGCTCGTTGATGACTAACATGCGGCATTGTACATCAAAACTGTTGTATGTAATGTTACGAATAAGGTTGATGTTCATTAGGTCTGTCTGTGGAAAAGGACCATATTAAGAAGAATTAGGTTAATGGCGTTTTTTTGTACAGCTAGACCTAGCTAGTAGCTTAGCTACATACGTTACAAATGTTTGTTACTCTCACTCGGTAATGGAATAACTATTCTTCAGTTACGAAATATCCATTTCTTGTAGGTATAATTCTAACGTCCTAAGATGATCATATGGGTGGTAGGTAGCTAGGCACCTTCCTACCTACCTACGTGTTTATTTGAAATAATCACTTTTTCCATCTTGAGCATGTGAAATGATTCGTTCACACGATGCAGCTCTGCTAGAAAATGGTGTTGATGTTTCTACTCGTATATTGAGGAAGTGGGATCGATTAGTGATAATACAGAAGCAAACTGGACCACTGATATAGTCAAATTTGGAAGATTTTCAGTTTCGGAAGATTCTGCGTAATCTTTCTTTACATACCTACGATTTAGATATTTTATATCCGAGAAATGAAAAATAGGAAACAATAATTGCATGGAGTACCTATTGTGGCCATTTTTGATGATCTTATTAATGGCGAAAAAGTGAAAAATATACATCTAAAATCTATTAAAATGTAATTAATAAGAAACTCGCAAATATAATAATTCTTGCTAGTAGATGTACCTAGCTACCTACCTCAGTACCTATGTATGTACTTACTTCTTATGTAAGTGTAGACTATCGCAAATGATTTCTTATCAAGTAGTTATGCTAAATTGAAATAGTGTAATGAAGATGCAATTTCAACTGATGGAGTTGATTACTCGTTGCAGATTTATATGGAATTAGAATGTAATGTACCTATGTCATTATGAGAATCCCTTTACCTAATTTTTTAATGAATAAGTAGACATACTCGTAATTTTTGTGCCTTGAGAATATGCTGGAATGTTGATAAAATTTATGCAGTGAAATACGTACAAATGTGAACAAGGTACCAATATATTCTAACGTTTCTTTGCTTTTCGATTCCAGTAAGTAAAAGAGTTCTCAATACTTTCGTTCTCAGACTCGCTGTATGTAATTGTAGGCTCTTCAATTCTTCATGTACCTAGGATGTTTTTTCGGGAATTGTCTCCCAAAATTCAACTGTAGGAGATATTTTATCATGTTAACATTATTGTTGTTCATCCATTGAATGTTATTGGTGATCAGATAGAGATATTATTCAAATGGTGCAAACATTTTTTTTAGTTTTGTCAAATATTTGTAAAATCAGCAGGTTTTGGTTTTTATAGATGATGTAACTTTTTCGATTCACTGGGAAGGCAACAAGTCAACAACTCATTATATTGTTTTTTACTTGTTTTATTAATTGAACTGCAGTTAAATTTTGGATTTTGGAACCTGGATCCTGAGTCATGTTCACTTGGCTAAATTTACTTTAGTACAGCAAAACATGATGTCATGAGGGACGTTTGGTTCCTTGACCCATCCATCCTTAGCCATCAACCAATTAGTCAACCAACCAGAAATATTTTACAATATTTTCATCATCATCATTATGAATGCTGTATCTCCCTATGCTGTGTATTGTTACCATTATTGTTAGGTAGTCTTGTGGATGAGCTTGCACCATTGCTCCTTGTTCTGCTTGCCCCACATTTATTCAGCAAAGCTGCAGCCTGTTGCGATAAATTATGTCAGTCCACCTGATCAAAGATCATCCTGTTGCTCAGGCTCCTTCTACTCTACCTTGTACAAAAATTGTCTCAATTGCAACTCTTCTTGTAACATATCTAAAGCTTTTGTGTATCTGACCAAGGACTACTTCCAATGGAATGGTTGTTTTGTCTTTTGTCACACCAATTTCTCTATGTATCAAGGCTTTGGTTCTTTTTGCTGTCTAAGGAACTCTAGGAGCTCATTCAACACCACATTTCCATTTTGTTGATTTTTTGTTAATTCCCTTCACGAATGGTCCAAGTCTGTGATGCATAGAGGTGCACTGAGAAGACTATTTTTAAGGCTCTGCTTATTGCTGAATCGCCCCACATTCGTTTCAAATGAGTCATCACAGTTCTTGTCAGCTGGTAGCAGTGACGTATCTCAGCTTCACATCCCCTAGTGATTTCAATAATGGATCCAAAATAGTAGAATCGCTTTGCAACTTTGATTCTGTTAACTTCCTGGAATTCTGGAAAGCTGTTAGTCCATTGGGTCAATGATTTTCCTCTTGCTCTGGCTCCTTCTACTCTGCCTTGCACAAGTATAGCATCCATCTTCGACCGTTTAATTATATGGATGGCTACTCATATGCAAAATTTGCACACTGCTTTTGTTACCAACTCTGTCGATTTTAAACTGGGAACAAATACATCTGCGCATGTTTCAGGAAATGTGTGTGTATTTTGTTAATGATGGATTAATGGTAGTGTTTACTGGCGACAAAAGTAGTGGAAGAATTTTTCTTAAATGAGTAGCGGTCTATATAAACTACGTAAAAGGTCGATGGCATCCATGGCATCTGCTCTTGTGACCCATCCAAAGTACTTGAGTAATAGGTATAAGTATCCAACCAAGGTTCACCATCACCAGTCAGCAGAGACAGTCATTTGGTCACAACAATTTTTGTCAGTATCGATGTGTTAGTTCTTTTTGCTGCCCAAGGGATTTTCAGCAGCCGCCTCCAGCACCACATTCACATTGCATGATCTGTTGCTGATCCCCTTTGCAAATGGTCATAGTCTCTGATGCATATGTACAGGAACACTAAGAAGACCAGCGCATTCACCAGTCAAATTTTAAGGGTCTTACTTATCGCTGAATCACTCTATATTCGTTTCAAGTGAGTCATCACAGGGTGAGCTGGCAGCAGTGATGTATCTCAGCTTCACAGTCATCTGGTGTTCTCAATGATGGATCCAAGGTAGGAGAATTGCTTCAGCTTCACAACTTTGATTCCATCAACTTCCTGGATCTTTGGCGGAATTATAGTAGTGGTAAAAACGTGCCCGTACAATTGTTCAGCCTGTATGGGATTTGTAAAAACAAATTGCTTACTGAGGTATTCCATCAGTTTTTATTTTTATTTTTTCATTGGTCTTCCTCGACCTCTTCTACCTGTTGAGATGTAGTTTCTGATTCTTCAAGTTCACATTTCATTCAACATTCTTACGTCTTACCTACCTGTCCCCTCTCTATTTTATTCAGCCAATACCTGACGTGAATGGTATTATCTGTGTATATTTCTTCAATTAGTCTTGCTAGCTGTTCATTTTTTGTTGTTCCAATCTTTATCTGCTCTTCAAATTCAAATAGTGTTCTTCTCCTGACGCTTTTAAACTCCATTTGATGAAATTTTCGCCTTGTAAACATCTATATTGTCGAATTAAAATTAGGTGAAATCATTGCCTAGGTACCTAAAATGTATTAGAGATCAATTGACCTCCTTGCAAAACGAATTTGACAAGAAGAGAAATATGAGGGGCTTCATGGAAAAAGGGCTTGGTCAATTTTTTTTCTCATTTTTATAAATTCTGAATGCATTTAAAATTATTTTTTTGATCAATTCCACCATATTCAGATGGGGAAAAAACGAATTAAAAGATGTTTCCTAATATGTAGAAAAATTTTTTAAGCCTATTTGAACTTGTAAAAATCAGTGAAAAAAATGACCAAGGCCCCTTTTCCATGAAGCTTCTCATTTTCTTGAGTCTGAAAAACATGCTGGTAACATTTTGTTAATTGCATAAGTAATCAATTTTACCAACATATTTTTAAGACACAAAAAAAATTGTTTGGTTGTCAAGTAGGTATAGGCAAATGGGTTCCCAATATTGTACACTTTGTCACACCTTACGTTATCTAACCATACTAAATAAATAATCCCGGTTCTTTAAAATAATTTCACTCGTGTTATTCATTACAACCATATTAGTTCAACCTGTTCAGCTAAGGTTTCTGAATATCTACCATCTCTTCTTTGGGAAAACTATAGGTATACTAATGAAAAGATTAATCAGCCGGTGTACTGCATTTCTTATTATTTCTTCACTCTAATTTGCTTATAATACACATTACGCATTTCTTGGCAAATTGTATAGAACTCGTGTTAGTAATTAAAACTTGAAAGTACTCCGTTCATAAAAAAAATCATCGTGTGATTGGTGCGCCGCGCCGTATTGTTAACACGATGAATTGTATACAAGAGAAACCATAATCGTTGCAGTGCAAAGTTATAAAAAAAAAAAAATTGCAACAAATTAACCAAACATGCTCGATGTGTGGGCAAAATAAAATTACTCCGTCACAATGAGCTATGAAAATAGGGAAATATTCGATTATATTGATAATTTACTGAGTAAAACACAAGCTGCAACTTGCAAGTGTAATAACAACATGAGTATGAGAACTTGGATATGAAACTTTTTATGGGTATAGGAATTATGAACGGGGTTGTCTGCAACGTGGCGTCTAGATTATTGAATATTTTCTACATACAATCGACTAATTAAGCAGTCATTTAAACAATCATTGTTGAATATTGGGCATTCACGATGCGTTGTTTTTTTTTTGTACCGCAAAATAGCAGGTAACTTACGTGGCTAATTTTCGGCTGTTGTGATGAATCAATTTTAAAAATTTTGAGGTACCTGTATGTGAGTTGTGATTTGAGAAGATTTCTGTCTTGTAAAGTTAGGTACTTAACTAATTGAAGAGGTCAACGTTTGTATCAGTTAAATTTATTATACCTGACGAATTAATTATACAATTTTTTTTTTGTTATTTTTGACCACAGGCGCTCAAGAATACGGAGAAGCAGCTGCATACATTCAAGCTCAGTTTGAAGCGAAGAACAAATCTACTACTAAAGAAATTTACTGCCATATGACTTGCGCAACGGACACCAACAACATACAATTTGTATTCGACGCTGTTACCGATGTTATAATAGCGAACAATCTACGAGGTTGTGGCCTTTATTGAACGCCGTACATACCATACCTATCAATATCGACGAGAAAATATGTTAATATAGGATTCCTTGTGTCTAATTTAGTCAAATTTAACGACGGTTTAACTGTCGTAATATACATTCGTTATAAATGTTAAATTATTATTGTAAAATTCGTGTTTTATAACGATAAAGCATAATTTTACCCGCCAACGTTACTTCTTTTTTTCCCTTTTTTTACTTTACGTTAATATTTAAGTAAGTCTCGCAGTTTCAGCATTTCCCTTCACACATATAGGCGTCGGTCATCGTCTACACCGATGATCAATTTTCACCGCAGCTCGCGACCAATGTGGCTGAAATGGCGACGAGAAAAAGTAATTCATTAAATATGTATATGAATGTGTGCGCGTAAAATTGAAATAATTATCAGGTTTCAAAAAAGTTGCATGTTCAAATGAGTATCTTTTTAAAAAAAATTTACCATAATCGAACATTTTGTTCAAATATATAGTACCTATATGTTAATATTTTAAATTTGTTTTTATGTTTTTTGTTTTATTCTTTGTCCCCTTTCCCCCTTTTTTTCTTATTATGTAGAATATCAACTCGAATCGAATCGAAGTGGAAATTGCATGGAAAATATTCAATCATGAATTATAATTTAACTCAAAGTTTTTAATTTCGTTTTGTAACGCGGTATCGATTTTATGTTAAGCGTATTCCAAAGAAAATGAATATTAAAGATGACAAAGTTTAATTAACTTGAAATAATAATGTTAGTTCTAGATTTGACATGTTTACTAAGATATTAAAGGGTCCAAGAAAACCTTTGTGATAAGTTATATCATCATCGACGATTCGTCCCCGAATAGTAGGGTGTTTATAAATGTACGCAAAGGATTGCCCCGTTTGTTGCCGCATTAATCGGATATGATGGACGTAACGTATTGTATTATCGAAAAGGTTTTGTATTCTTTTTTTGTAGTATCCCCGTGAAATATTCGCTTACCTATGCGAATAATTCACATTTTGTAAGGCAAAATTTTAAAGTAACGGAAATGCATTTATTACTATTTACTATCTCCTCTTTCCTTCTCTCTTTTTATTGTATTATACTTTAATTTCGTGTTAGAAATACGAGTATTTTTCTTTTTGAAAAAAAAAAACAATGTATGAGTTATTTTTTTATGATTTTTTTTTGTCTTATAAAAATTATTCAGAATTCAGATATGGGTTGGCTCGTTTATTTTACGATGTATGGTTTTGAAAATGCAATATATTTGCTCAAATGTAACCAAGAAAAGAAATTAATCCCACTTATACGAACGCCCGTCAGAACAAACTATAATTATTGGAAAATTGTACAGTAATATTTATTAAGGCAATGTGCAATCTTGTTTTACCATTTAATCAAAATTATATTCTAAAATTTGTTTTCTAGTCAGAAAATAGTCGCACATTGACAAAGTGATAAGTTTAAGAATTGATAGGCTATGAAAGAGGTCGTCGTAATTTTTCACGGGCCAATCCTGTACGCTGATCGAGTAACACTTTAAAATTAACTTTATCCTTCTAATGTGTTTGTTTTATTTTGGTTATGATTTGTTAACTTGAAAATGTTTTGTCATTTGTTTTTATAAATATTTTAATATTTTTTTTTTGTTTTTTTGTTTTGTACTGGAATGTCTGTGTTTAATTTTTTTTTATTTCTTTCGTAAATTACGTAAAATTATCATATTTTGTTAACATTCCTTTTATGTTGGTAGTTGTATTTTGTTATTAAGTGTGTTTTACCAGAAGGGAAAAAATTTAATCTTTACAGTTTTATATTCGCGTGAGCGTTTTAATTTTTAAAATCAATTCTAACGTATTTGGAAATGACGTTTACGTGTTGTTTGAAAATTTTTCTAGAATCCGTTTTAAGAAATACCTATTTTTCTTTATTTCATTCCTTTCCATCTCTATACTCGCTCGTCATACTTAAATTTTGATCGAAGCATGCGGTTGTTTGAGCCTTGTATGAGAATTTAACGTAATGTTATTCAGTCTATGCAATAGTAAACAATTGGACCAGTTAGTTAATAAACCTATATAATGTTAATAGTTAAATTATTAAAATTATATCGATCAGTTGTGAAACTAATCGTATCGTTTTTTCGATTACGTCGTTTCGAAATTATTCCTATTGCGATAATTTGTTTTTTATGAACGTATTATCGATATTCCATTAATTTTTTTTTAAAACATACGTACAAATACGTTATTATTTACCGTAAAAAAGAATGAGAGAAAGGTGTGTTTTTTTTGTTTTTTTTTAAAAATTGGCGAATCATTTCGAATATGTTCTAGCAAGTTAGTCTTTATTTATAGCGTGTAATTTTCAACAATTTAGCCTGACTTTTCGACGTGTGAGCGTGAATTAACATCATTTCTACTTCACATGAGTGTACATTTTATTATAATTATGTAAAATCTAATTTAATAATCGAATATTTATAAATAATATTTCATCGGAAATTTAATGTATAAAAGCTTTTTTGTATTTTTAACATACAAATAGCGTGTGCTTTGTTTTCTTATAACATTAAGAATTATATCTCTTCCTGCAAAAAAAAAAAAAAACTGCATAAGCATTTCTTCACCATTTTTTTTTTTTTTATTCCATCGAT
The DNA here is from genome assembly GCF_950023065.1 of Planococcus citri. NCBI lineage: Eukaryota > Metazoa > Arthropoda > Insecta > Hemiptera > Pseudococcidae > Planococcus > Planococcus citri. The sequence continues at coordinate 57,996,535 of NC_088678.1, read as the reverse complement.
GGTCTACCATACTTCGATTTTGTTTTCATTTTAATAATAAGGATTTTTTGCCTCTTTTACGAGGCGAAAACGAGATATAGCAAAATTGTGTAATTTTAATCACGTATTCAATTTTCATATTTGCACAAATTTTTTTTAAATAAGAGTACAAAAAGAATATTGTACAGGCAGCGCATTATGAGTAGTAAAACAAAGTTACGCAGCTTTAATGCTGTTTTTTTCGGTTTATTGGTCATTTTTTTTTGAAACAATCAAAATATTTAGTATATCCTAAAGCTTTAGATTTTTTTTTTTTCAAAGAGTATGAAATCAAAATATTTTTAACTATTAGACTTACGTTTAGATATTAACCATTATTTTACATTATATTGCGTTTTATTTTCGATTTTTTTTTGTCATACAATTACGCGTTGTAAATAACGAATGTTATCGTATTGTTTAAGATGGCGGAAGAATAATATATTTGATATTTATGTTTTAAAAAAACGTTAATTCGATTCTAGTCACAGTCAGCAAAAAGAGAAAAAATAAATAAAAACTATTTAAAATTAGATATCGGTTAAAATGTCATTACATAATATTTTGTAACGTTTTATTTTAACTGGTAGTATAATAAACATTTTTTAAATAAGTTTATTAGGTTGTATATTAGGTAATTGTATTATTGCTGGTTGTTGATATTGCTTTCATTTATTTAATTTTTTTTTCAATTGGTTCATGATTTTAATTCAATATACGCCACTTGTCATGTATTTGTTTTCATTTTTTTCATTTCTTTACAAGTATTTTTGGTAATTTAGTTCTCTCTCATGGAGGTTCTATGGGTGTAATCTTGGAAATATAAATGGATGTCGAAATATCCAAACTAAAGAAAAATGTAAGTTAACTATCTTGAGTTCTGACTCAAATATTTTGACATATGAAAGAATCAAAAGAATGTATATAATCTATATAGGTAGGTATACCTATACCTACTTACAAGACCGAGGAGGCGAGGAAAAAATGTAATATTTGCATTCAATGGCCTAATCTGTTCCAGAATGTAGGCAAATTGAATTGAGTTTAATTTTCCAGTAGGTAGTTCTCTATTACTATTAGTAATGCTCTCACTCCTGAGTTCTGATTGAACATTTCAGTGAATACAATCGAATTGGTTAGTAGGGGAATCTACAGCACAGCAAACATGTCAACTGGTGACAGATCGAGCTACTGATTAAAGATGAATAAAAAATTTACCTATCTTTGATTGAATTAGGTACTTGCAATTGTTTTGACTAATTGACTTCAATCTCGTAAATCACTCAATTCCGTCTACTCTATAGTAGTATTTCATTTTCTTCAGCGGACAATTGGACGTTGGCCACAGGCAGAGGCACTGCCACATGACCACTGTGCAGAACTTAGTGCCCTTCAGTTTCAGGCTTCAATATCCAGAATTGAGTACCTAAACCTATTGGCTATATGGCAATTGGCTGAATTGGCAGGTGAGGTGATGATTGAAGATTGATGAATTATTGAAAAATTGACATGTGAAATTATGAATTTTTGAAATTTTGTTTCAAGTTTACTAAAGTTATGTAACTGGGGCCAAATAAATTAAAAATATAATTAAAAATAAATAGTTAAATACATAAGTATATATTTGACGCATATAGTTTTGTTAATTTGTCGCATTTTGCCGAACGAGATTGGATCGTTTCGTTTGCGCCGGTGCTATTTTGCAGGCATAGACAATATGAAAGAACGGCAACGAGCTGTGCTTTTATTGATTTTACTGATTACATTTTAAATTATTGTTCTATTCTCAATTTAAAATGATACTTCTATTAGTTCTATTGTGCGAAGAATGCCCTTGGGAATTCATCATTTTCTGGTATTTTTTAAAGCTCTTTAATACAAGTATGGAAATAGATTATACTCTTAAGAAAGTCATAGGATTTTACGTAAGCTTTACGTACTGCGCAGTGCGCGAGCAAGCATCAAATCAGCTGTTCACGTACAACGTTGCACCCCATTGGTTCTCCACCCACCTCCACCGCGTGACGACACCAACCTGCCATGCGCAGTACGTAATACATACGTAAAATGCTAAGTGCTGGTATTACGACTCTCCGTCAAACGTTGACAGAGCGTTAACCGAGGTCGAAGCACCGGTTAACTATTGTTCAATGGTCCGTCAAATGTTGACGGAGCTTTGACGGAGTGTCGTAATACCAGCCCTAAGACTTTCTTGAGAGCATAATCTATTTCCATACTTGTATTAAAGAGCTTTAGTATTTTTTGTTCATCGCTGGACTGCACACTAGGCTACACTGTTTACCTCGATCAAAGATCAAGGTCATTTTTATCATGAGAGTGATAAAAAATCAATCAGTCAATCACGATCAATGGGTTGGGACCTCAACTTGTTGCTGTCATATTTCCTTACCCAGGTCTTTATTTTTTCAGTTTTCCTAAAAAGTGAATAATTTTCGTACTCATCTCTTCGTCTTACAGTTCCCAGCTGAAATACTTAGTTGTCCGAGAAACCACATCATGCCGCCAATATTACCCAGATCTGTCTCAGCAAATGCTGAAAAGCTGAAGGAGTTCTTCGTTTACTATCCAGATTTTCCAAAAAAAGGCATACAGTTTTGGTCAGTAAGTCGAATAGTGACGTATCTTTTTTGTTTTAAATGTTTTAATACAGAATGTACATATATCGTACTAACAGGTGTTTTTCAGAATGTTTCATTCGTGTGTTTGTTTGTCCATATAGGGATATTTTTGCTCTATATAGTAATCCGGAAGCAGTATGTCTACTCAATCTTGTATTAGCTGGGTACGCCGAAGTGATGAAAGGCGAAATAGACGTCGTAGTTGGAATAGAAGCCAGAGGCTTTTTATTTGGACCAACGCTAGCTAATTTGTTGAATTGTACGTTTGTACCTGTTAGAAAGAAAGGAAAACTACCCGGTAAAATTCGACAGAAGACATACACATTGGAATATGGATCGGTGAGTAATTTTTTACTTGGGAAATTTTAATTGAAAATCAAATAAATGTACTTAAATATACCCTTTTTTTTTTGTTTAAAGGACACCATCGAAATACAAGAAAATAGTTTGAAAGCTGGCCAAAGGGTTTTAGTTGTGGATGATTGTATTGCTACCGGAGGTATATTCAAATTTATTATTACATATTACCAAATACCCGCATTTGTTAATATACAAACTTACTGTAACTTCTTGGTAACTCCAAATGAGTTTCCTGATGAATTTTTCGTTTTTTTGTTTGGTACTAAAAAAGAAGAATTTTGCTAGGATTTTAAATTTACTCGTTAGTATGTGCTATGAATTGTGTATGTAATTGTTTAACGTTTAATCATATTTATTTATTTTTTTTAGGTACTTTGAATGCAAGTTGCAACCTGGTTGAAGAAATAGGAGCAAAAGTTGTCGATTGCTTAGTTATTTATGAAATTCCAGAACTGAAAGGATCGGAGAAAATATCATATCCTATCACTCAACTATGTTCTTGATGATCGATTTATTCTACTTATATCATTTTATTACGATTCCATTTCATGTTTTTGTACGATTTTTATTTTGTCAAAAAATGTGAAGTCCGAAATATTTAAGATAGTTTGTATTTATAGGCATTATTGCATTTTAAATTGATCAATATAATTCATTTGTCATTGTCGTTTTTGAGAATACTTGTCTACTATGGGTACTTTTTTTTTTAAATATACAATTTGAATAAAAACATTCCACTTATCGATGCTTATCTCGCGGAGTTCTTAATTATCATTTCATAATCTTATCTTCTATACGAGATGAATTGAATTTGGATTTCTTTCTATCTTCCGATCAAATTTTGTGTAACGATTCGCTGCATGAAAATTGTGAAGTGAATGGAACATTTTCCTTTTCCCTACCTCTTGTCTTGTTGTAAGAGAAGCACATATTGGAGTACCGTTTCGTGAATTTTTGTTCATTCATGTGTAATCAAAACGATATTATATGCATACTGGAAGTGATGGAAATGATTATTCTAATGAAATGTCCATTGTATTTGTCCATTATACTCGATTATGGTTCTATTGATTTTTTTTTGGTATCTTAAGAAATATGATTAAGTACATCGTATTTCGACGCCTGAAAAATCTTTCCCTTATCTTATGATTTACTAGAAAGATTACCTACGATTTACAAAATTTATTCGACTCGGCCAAAAAACGAATTAATTTTATCAACGCTTTTCGCGTTACCATAGCAACCAAAACGTCAGCTGATTTTGCCTCCTTCTCCGTGACAACACTGCTGCTCTCTGTTGTCCACATATGACTGTGACGTTTCAAGTAATTCAGGTTAGATTGGTGGATGAGTTACAAGGAATGATGTTATATACTGTTTTTGTGTAAAGTTATTAGTAATGGCCGCCAATTCGAGTGGTGGTAGTGATTCCAAATCAAATTTGGACAATAAGTGCGTCGATCGGTTGAAATTATTGTACCCCGCGGTCAACGAAAACGAAACTCCACTTCCGAGATCATGGAGTCCTAAGGACAAGTATAATTATATTGGTTTGTCACAGAACAATCTCAGAGTACACTATAAAGGTAACCATTTTTCGAAAATTCCTTTAAAACCTCGTAATATTATCTATTATAAGCTTAATAATCATAACGTAATGTCTTTCTGGTATTACGTTGCATATTTCTGTTTGTTAGGCATTTGTTAATTGAATTACGCACTTTCACAAAAGTACACAGTTTTGCTACTTCTAACAAAGAATGATCAGCTGTTTTGCTTGCATTTTGTCAATAATCGAAGAATGAACGAGAATTAGCGAATACAAATTTTACTTGATTTCGAAAACATCCTAAGATCTTCGTTAAGAACGAGAAAATATTCCAATTTAGCAGTATTTTGCAATTTGCATTTCATTACTGATACCTTGGATTTAGTCGTTTGTTTCAACATTTTTTCTGATGTGTTGTTTTTCACAATTGAGCTATGTTTTTCTAGTTGTTTTACATACTCAGTTTGTTTTATTAATGTCGAACGATGTGTAATAGTCAGTCAGTAATTAGAATTGGAACATTCATTGGTCTATCTTCAAGTTCATTGTTCCCTCCCATTGAATTTGATATGAATGAAATCTCCCTCTTCTTTATTGTATGAAACACTTCTTTTTTCCAAGACTTGATAAGCATTTGAGAATAATTTTATCGATAATAAGTGCATTTCCTGAGTTTGTGTATCGAACTTGATCTTTTGCGAACAAATATTTTATATTTTGTCCCGTTCAAAAGTTTTATTTAGTAAAAATTAAAAGTTATCTTTATACGTCGTTCGTGATGGTTTATTTATAACAATTCGGAATTTTCTCCCAAAATATTATTCCCATTTGTTAAAATTCCTTAGTTTATCCGACATTGGAATTACTCGCGACCACCGTAATTGAGCAAATTTCTTGATATCTGCTTATTTAATGCGCATTATATTTAGTGGCGTAGTCTTTTGTGTTGTTTTTCTTTGTTAGTTCTGAGCATGTCTGGTGTGGTTTTCTCTCATGTTATACGTTGATTCATTTATTTATTTATTTTTTTCTAAAATCAACCCTAATGGTATCTTGTTCTGTGTTCACGATTCTATTGTGAAAAAACCTGTTATTTTGAAGTAATCAATGAGTCAGGTGTTGGTGTTAAACATTGTAGGCCTTTGGTTACCGTTCTTATTTCCTACCTAACGTGCATTTTCCCGTCCAAGTGGTCTTTACGTTGGAAAAAAAATCGTCGATATTTCATTCGAAAAATACGAAAGAATTATGTTCATCTCATTTTGCAATTAAACTGTTACGTTATTTACGCGTGAAATTTCCTAGTACTTTTTGATAATGGGTACTTTCTATACGCAGTGTTGCCATGTTAGCCAGTTTCGTTCAGGTTTTTCTGGCGAATAAAATTGTTTAAATTATGAAAGGGCCTTGATATTTTAACTAACGAAATGCCTATTTTATTTCATTATGTTTGAAATTTTCTCAAATGGTGATTTCATCGAGTTCTTGTAGGTGTACAAGTGTACCATGACTCATAAGGAGTCATTAAAAAAGGTTCATCGATCAATGAAGTCCGAATTAGCTGCAAATACGCGTAATTCTAAACGGTGCAGCGTACTTACGAGTAGTTCGTAAAACTTGAAATTTTGTCCACGCTTAAAAAATTCATATTCCTTTATTTATTATGGTAATGAGGTTTTAAAATTACGTAAAAATTCAACTCTTTTTGTTACTAGTTTTAAAGTTGTACTAGCAAACATTTATCAATTTTTATTATTTCCCCATTTTTTTTCCTAAATAAATTGTCGTTGCCAATGCCTGTGCTCGAATAGTTTGACCATGAAAAAGACATTCGTTTGGTTTGTGGGCTTGTTCGTATATATCGCGAAGATAACTTTTCTTTTCCTCGCTTGAAATAAAAGTTGACAGTACATTTTTAAAGTCAAACAAAGTATGTTTTTGTCCAGTCGAATCGCAACATGTTGCAGCCCTCAGAAACAAGCCAAGGAAAAAATAAACTGAAATGAAAAATGAAAAAGTGATACGATGTTCTGGAGCTTTTTTTTTTTCGTAAACGTTCTAACATCATTTTCGCATTAGCTGACGATGAAAAAAAAAAGTCCTACATTTGTTTCTTTGCGTACCCACACATTGTAGTACAACACATATTACGTAGATACTTTCGTTTACGACGACGATGATTGCACTGCATGAAATTATGGCGGTTTTATCGAAGACTGTATTTGTAATGTTACTGAGGAGTGAGGATGCTGGATCAAGTAGGCCAAATTTGACCAAAAGTTTCCTTAAGCTGTTACTTTGGTCTTGGGAAAATGAGCAGGATTTGTTTGAGAGGTGAACGAATGACTGTCAGAAGAGGTGTGACGTCGTTTGTGTTAGTTTCAAAGAATTTTATGATGTGATAAAATTATTGTATCACATTGTCGTATCGAATATCTTTGCGATAATGTTATATGTAATTTTCATGCATAAGGATATAATTGCAATTACGATGAAATATAAGTACGATCGAAACACGCTTAGGAAGCGTATTTTTTCTTACTGTATCAACCACGAACCATGTATTTTGTAGTATACTGTATACTGTGGGTACATATATTCTACATTAGCCAGTGAGCATCGAAGATAACCCTTTTTGTAGCCTTGATGTGAAACGATAGCTTCTCTCCGCACCTCTCGAGCTCGACCAGCACGTTTCCAGTTGGCTGCGAATCATTTTCGTTACTTTATATCGCTCGGTCGTCGTCGTGTTTGTATATTAACACGAAGACTACGTGCTATTTCGAATGATGTACGCCAAAAGTAATTAAAAATATTACTTTGTGTATGAGGTGCGATTAACGATGATAACTTGCGCATAATACCTACTTACATATCTGACGGCGTTAACTCGTATTTTTATGTTGATGTACTTACGCGTGTTATCACTGTTATCAGTTTGTAATTATTATGACGTAGATGAGATGCTAATACTTTTGAGCTGAGGTAAGAAGTGATCCAGATAGTAAATGAGTACAATTCTGTATTTATTGTCGTCGAGTTTGTTTGACTTATAAGTTGCTTGGATCTGTGCCGGGGAGAGGAGTATTGGTTTCAGTATTTCGTTCCGAATTTTAGTACTTTGTGAGTGAGGTAGGTCATGTTAGTACTGACTTCGTGAGTGAGGTAGGTCAAGGCAGTTGTAGTAAAAGTGAAATCATCTGATTGAATTTACATTTAGAAATAGTTGTCCATCTATTTGATTCGATGGACTGCTTGAAAATGGAACACAGAGTTGTGTGAAGTACCAAAAACTTGAATTTTTCGAGATTCTGAACAAAAGTATGATCTTATTTCGTCGATTCAACCCCTACCACGGTTTCTGGTGTCTTTAGTAAGGAGGAAGAGGAAGGTCTGGAAAAAATCCGATCGACAAAATAAGGCCATATTAGTGTTCAACATTTTCAGAAACGTACCATACACGACTTCGTAGATATTTTCAAGTTTGAACCCCAGATTTTGTATAACGTTTATTTTGAAAATACACTGAAAAATTTTTCGAAACGAATAACGAGGGTCGCCATTTTTTCTTGTTCAAAAATAACCAAGAAAATTATTATTCTCGAATAGAAGAAACGAAAAATATCAAAAAAATTCATAAAAAGCATGTTCAAAAAAAACTTGAATTTTACAACTTGAAACCTTTTTTTTTTTGGTTTATCGCCTTCTTCCAAAATGCAGTGCTACGATATTTCAACTGGCGGAAAATTTCTATTCCAGGAGTTTAATATGATTTTTGAAATTTTAGAAACCCTAATGTTAAAAAAAAATTATTAAAAAATCAGTAAAAAATTCGAACGTACTCGTATACTTATTGCTCAAGTTATAGCGTGTAATATTGACTCTTATATCTACTCGTAAGTTTTGTTGAAATTAATTTGAATATAAAAATAGGTAACTCTCGCAATATTAAACTAATTCTTGACAAAGTACAAATTAAAATTACTACCTACGTTAGTATCAAGTTTTTTTTTTTAAATTAAAATTTAAAAGTAAATTTTGTTCTTTGAGAGTAGCCCTGAAATTTTTAAGAAAAAAAATTGATAAGAAGAAATGGGCAAGGATGAGTCTTTTATTAAAAAATGAAAAAAAAACCAGAAAATTACTCTTAGAATAATTATAAACGAGTTCGAGATAGCAATTTATTCCGCTGTTTTTCTTTTTTTTCTGTGCTGTTTTCATTTCTTATTTAATTTTTTTTCAATTGTCACTGGATTTAATTTTGGGTATGCTCGTTTCGTGTCTATATTTTTAAAAATTACTTACCGTATGTCTGGTGATAATTTTTTCGTTGAATTCTTCTCAAAATCAGTTATTTTAAAGCAAAATTTCTATTACACTGTGTTATAAAATCTGAAACAAAAACCAAAAATAATAATCGATGATAACTAGCTTTCGATTCGCTCGTTCTTCATCTTTAAACTATAAAAATTGGTTCCCAAGAGATTCATGAACTGAATTGAATAAAGATAAAATTATAAATTATGTATCTCATAATTTGCTTTTTAGGCCAACGACAGAAAGTTTTTGACGATGAACCAGACACGTAAGCTAAATCGAAAAAGCATGCAAAAATACATCACCAGTCATAATTTCATGAGCTAGAGTGCATTTTTCGAATTTTGGCAAATTTTTGAAAATTAAATTCGAGACCAAAATGGGAAAAAATCTAAATTTCATTTTTACCAAATTGATCTTGAAAGCTCGTTTTTCAAATTTTCAATTGTAAAATGGCTGGAGAAAACTGATTTTGAGGAAATCGTGTATAATCGATCAATTTGGCTCCTAACGAATATTAAACGCGTTTATACGATCTGAAATTAATTTGGAAAGTTTTATAACATTTTTGGAAAAGCTGGAATTTCTAAAATAATGGTTGGAAGCTCCGGTATTGCTTAAAACCATCTCCAATCGACTCAGCATGTTAAATTTAAGGTGAGTAAAGAATACATTTTTGCTTTTCCACTTTATTGGGTGAAATTTTGTGGAAATTCCGACTTTCAAAAATTTGCTGGAGGCTCCAGAACTGCTTCAAAACGGCTCAAAGCCGTTTTCAATCGACGTGGGTCGTCGAAAATATGGTACATACCAAATTTCAGCTTTCATAGGTCAATTTGGTGAAATTATGAATTTTTTCTCACCTTGAGCCCAAATTAATTGATTTTCAAAAATTCGCCAATAATTGAGAAATCTACTTGAGGTGTATTGCCACGCTCTTTCAATTTGCTTTTGTTCGGGTCAAAAAAATTGCTGTCAATTGACAATCCTTCCTCCTAAGTATTAAATTGTATCAAACGACTCCTTACATTTTAAAACTAATTTGGTTTTCGGGAGTCTCCATCAATTCTTTAGGGTTCGGGAGGAAAACATTTTGGATCTGAAATTTTCTTTTATTCCAGGCACTTGGGAACTCTTCGATTGTCTGGAACGTAAGGGCTAAATCCCAACGAAGTACATTGTTTTCTTTCAAAGGGCAATGAACTACATTCTCCCCCTTATTCCTTCCACAGTCTCGGAAACTTATATACTTTACCTCTTCTGCCTGCACCAGTGTCATCGATACGTTTAGAGAAATCCTGCTTGATACAAGTTGTTGTGCGAATACCCATAAAGAAAAATGATATTGTCGTCTAATAACCTATTATTGGAAGGAAAAGTAGTGGACGATGGGGCATGGAGAGGGGTAGGAAGTGAAGGGAAATTAATTTTCATTTCGTAATTTTGCAAATTGCTAAACGGTGCTCGGCGTTGAATTATATTTTTAGAGAAATCGCGTACCTAGATACTACAAAGATAAGGTTATTCGAAAATAGATTCACCCAGGGGGTAAGGTGCACGATGATTGAGATAGGGGTGGATATCGATTTTGGAAACTGTTGTACCATTTTGTTGTTGCCTTATACAGATGATGATATCGGTGTGTTATTCAAAACTGCGCAAAACTCGAGGGTTTTGTTTCTTTGTATTGGTTTTTGGAGCGGTGGCGACTCATCTCTTTTTTTTATGCGCTCTCCCCCTCCCCCCTACTGCTCTCCTCCGTCATTTTAGTCTCATCATTTTACGATTAACATCTTTTTCTTCGCTGTCGTCGTAGTGGAGGTAATTTTTAATGTCTCTGTCGTTGTTGTTGTTAGAACAGAATTTTTTGTCGTAAAATTGCGGATGTGTTGCGAGGGTATAACGGATGAAACGATGTTTATGGTCGTATAGTATGTTACGATCGTAAAAAAATTCACCCGAGGAATGTCTCCATTGTTTGCTGCGTTCGGGTACCATCGATGGAAAAAAATCAACGTCGGTTGTTTGATACGTTCGTCATGGAAAAAAAAATTTATGTGGTTGTGAGGGAGGAGAAAATTGTACGTTTTGAGTTTCGAAGATTAAGCGATCAAAAAAATGAGGTTAATAGTTGATCGTTACATTGGCAATTTTGCAGGTCAGGATGTTGTCGTCCAATAGCATGAAAAATGTATTTTGGTGCTTTGGACTTCTTTTATTTCGTCTGTGCTTTTTGCCTTGTTGAAAAAATTTTTCAAGTGATATTTTTTCGCCATCATAAACATACTTTCTGATATTTGAAAATCGAAATACGTAAGAATCAAATCTTCAAATTTTAATAGCACCTTCACTTTTACAGATAGGCAAAAATTGATTGAGATTTTTTTAAAGACTTAGATATACAGTTATATATTTGTAACTGAAAATGATTTTGGTCCCTAGTCTCCGAATCGTGTTTCCATGATATGGTTTCAGAAAAACTACAAACATAATATCTATCAACTGCACGAAGCTCTCGAGTAGAAAGTCGTTTAGTGGGAAAAATGGGCGTGTAGAAATTGTGAATATTGAATTTCTCGGTGTGGCCCATAAAAGTATTACATGTAAATACTTGTAAAGCCTAGTCGAGTTACCGTTGAGTGAAATCATTATACAAAAAGGGGTAGTCAGCGCCCTCGAAAAATGCAGGGAAAAACCACGCGGGCGATGTTTGATATCGTATGCGGTGCAACGACGCAGGCAACAGCGCAGCTAAAACTCTTTGACGACGACGACGTGGTGAATGACCTCGGTTGTTGCACCAATCCTGAAATTTGCGTTGCAAAAAATGATCACCGTGTACATTTACCTCAACCGAGGATATCGTTATACATATATTTGAATAGGTGTAGTTTTGTGTAGGTATTTCCTATTTATTATGTATCTCTATCATGTTGATATGTATGTGTCGGTTGTGCACTCTCTAGCTGTATGTACCCATTTTCAATCCGAAGGAAAAAGTATATCGATTTATATCGCATTCGGTTAGAATTTTCTTCGCTGCGTTTTCGTCTGTGTATATTGCTTCCTCTTCCAGTACAAAATTGGATGAAAGTACGAATACTATGCAGTTATGTATCGAAATCTTTGTTCCTTTAGAGAGGAAGTCTTCGTCTTTGTCGGGGGGTTTTCTTTTTCGCAGGCGACGTTATCGACTTGCCTCGAGCTTCGGTACGGGGAAATTTATACACGGATTCGAGGTGCGCTTTGTTTCCATTTCCACCGAAGGGAAATAACCTCGTCATGGCAGTATGTTTTAGACGTTGCCGGTTATCACGGGGTTGGTCTAGGGCAGTATTTTGTGGCACGTGCAGGTTCAGTCAGAGTTGACGCGCAATTAAGAATGGCGGCGAATCGAATTTGTTGCTGAATTTCGACGACGACGAGAACGAGGACGAAGACGTAGTTAGTACCGTCTAGAAAATTAAATGTATACTCATTATTTGCGTGTGTGGTTTACGTAGCTTAGGTAGGTAAAGGTATGCAATGTCCCTTACCTACCTGTGTTCGTAGACGTACACGTACGTAATAAGTATGTACTTTGATAAATGCATTCTGATGACATTTTCAGTACAAGCAAAAGGTTAGCTTTTTTTGCATGTTTGAATGCAATTTTTCAAATTCTCTTATCGATGAAGAGAAGTACACAGGGTATCTTCTTCGATTTCGAGCTTCTGTAAACCAATTAACATTTGTGCAGCTTGGATTCTGATTGCTGTGATTCCAGACGAATGTTTTGAAATTGTTACAGAACGAAATTCTGTAACTGAAATTTGAAGTAGGATTCAAAAATCGACTGAAGTCTAAATTTTCACTCGTAGCATCTTCGTTCTCGTTAATTTTATTCTTTTGTTTATGAAGCAGAAATACTATTACTGTGCGAAAAACAACAATAAATTATTTTTTACGACGATCCCAAAGGTGAAAATTAGCGTGCAACGCGAGTTTTGGAGAATACAATTTTTTTCGTCACGTATTTCCGCGCCATGGGTCCGACTGCGGGCTTACGTAGATCAATTTTAGCTTCCTAATTAGGGTATTGACCTTTGCGCTTATGTCTCAGACAATGGCGAATGGTTTTTGTCCATTTTATGGCGAGTGCGATGAACAAATTTTACGTTTGGCTTGAGCACGTGTATCGTGAAATATCGCGAATGGGTTTAAAAAATTCGAGGGTGTGTTTTTGAAGTCTCTTAGATATCATTTGTGATGTGAAGTGTATTCAGATTTCAGTATATTTAGAGAAAAACAAGAGCAGGCGAAATAAATGTTTACCTGCGGTGTTTTCGTTACATCTTTTTCCAGTACGTTGAACCTTAATGAAACAATGAAGCAGAATGGTAGGGATGATGGGGAGGAAGCACGTAAAAAACAAAGAAAATTTTCGAGAGTTTTGTAAAAAGTAAAGCTCTCGGGTGTATTTTTATTTTTTTTGGAGTTTTCAAGGTCAAGTGGAAGTATGAAACCTTAACACGAAACTTGTAATTTGCTTTTTAATAAATAATGCGAATACGAAGTCGATTGGAAGAACGTCTTTCCGAGTGTTTCCCCCCATTCTCTTTATCGAATTTAGTTTAATGTTGAATTTTAAAAACGTAACTGTATTATACTTACCTATTGGTTCAATTTTTTATGAATGTGAATGTTGAGTGAGTCGATCTGATATGTATTGAGAAAAAGAGTTGATATTTTCGATTGGAAATCAGAATTTTTGAAAACAGTTGAATAATCATCAATTTGTGAACTGAGAGAAAAATATACCTATTTGAAAGACGTTCTAGAGATCAATATGGGCGATTTGGTTCTGCTTTTTGGGTAAATTTTCTGATGCACACTGGAATGTATGTAGATGCAGGCGTCAAAACGTTCCCTACCTTTTCTCTTCTTTATTGGTTTCTTTTAAAAAATTTGAAAAACTTGGTATGGAAAATTTTGAAAAGTCAAAAAAAAATATTTTTTGGAAACGAGTGGCATACTTTTATTATGAATGAAAGTTTAGAACAAAATTATCTGCTGATAGAATCTACAACAATTGTATTTCTCTGTTCCTTCTATTTTCTCATAATCTGTAATGTAATTTTTGGTATGGAATGTTCTATGTAATTCAACTTTAAGCCTCAGATTGTTTACTTTGAATGTTTAAATGAATAGATTACGTTAATCTAATCTTGGTCACTGACTTTTAGAGAGTTACATACTCATTCATGCAGCCTATACAATAATTAATCATATTTTATGGAAAAATACACTCGAGGCTGTTCATTATTTCAAATTTCCAATTCAATCATTTAAGTAATTCTGATTCAAATTACCGCTCTAGAAAATGAATTTTGTTGGTAGAATTAAAGAACCAACTGACTATCGTACCTACAATTGTATAAAAAGAAACCACACGAATCAATTCCGACGACCGACGTGTCTCTATCTACCACGTGATTCGTATTTTCATTCTCATCGAACAATCAATTTTTCTTCGACTAAGTAGTCTTCATTCTTCGGTATAGGTAATGCTAGAATCGATGAAAAAGGACGACGAGGAAAGTATTACTGGGAATTATGCAAAATTTATGTACCTTACTCAAGTTGAAGCTTTAAAAATTATTTAAAAATTGGAGGCGAAACAACGTAGGGGTTGAGCAGGATTCGTAGAGGTATAATATTCGTAAAGTACGTGGGAATTCGCTCGAATCGATCGTGCTATATGCTGCTCGCAACATGCAACAGGTACTTTTACCTTTATACTTATATTATAAACATCGGATGACCTTACTTCGTCAGGGTTTCAGTCGTGTCTTCTTATTTTGCGATTTAGCAACGTCGTCGTCGTTTCGTCGACGACGACGACGACGCGGAGAATATAGTATATATAAGTTATTAATAAAACGGCAAATTGACGAAAATACCGATAAAATTAAAAAAGGCGACTTTTTAATTGATGGAAATTAACGGCGCGGATGCGACGATCCGGCGGCGGTGTTCGCTGTACTCGTACGTACACTTTATGAGCTTTGAGCGTTTAATTTTGAATGTTGACCCCGCGTGATATGTGGAAGGGATATGTTCCTTCTGAAATCAAAATTGGTCAGCACACCTACGAACTGTGAGAGCCTTGTCATTTGTCAGATTGATATATTACGTGCTATTGTATGTGTATGTCTGTGTAATATATAGGTCATCTTGTTCCAGTAGTAAATGAGGTAGGACTGCGAGAAGAGTTGGTAATACGCGTTATAATACATGGCGTGAAATTGAATACGATATTGTATGTAGTGTAAGTAAAACAAGAAACCTAGGTAGTATGTAATTGAGGAAAATGTAATTCTGTGTTGAGAGAAAAAGAGTTGAAAAAACGACCACAGCGTTATTAAACTCGCGATATTGTTCCATTCTTTCGATTTTTCCTGGTATGTTGACGTCTTGACTGAACTTTCCGCGGATTTTGTTCGAAAGTTTTTCCAAAGCTTTTATTCTGCTGCGAAGCGTCGTATTATACTTTCAAAATGGCAAAATGAGAGATGTTTTCAGTTAACTATTTCTATATATTTTAGAGAAGTGTTTATTGATTGTGTAAGAAAATTACGGTCTATAAAGAAAATCTTGAGTGTTGATTTTTATAATTTTTATTCTGAGCCTGAGGAGTTGAAAAAAGCTTTGATGAAGAGTTAATTTTAAAAAAATTGTCACTTTGTGCTTGTTAAGTCAGCTTTCTCATTGACCAATTATTTTTTTCTCATTCTCGTCGTCGTGTGGCCTTGAAGAAATTATATTTTGTGTATCATTGATAAGGTCCTAGCTTGCTTGAAAATGAAGAATTTGCATCTGAGTGTAGTAAAACTGGACTACCAAAGATGTACAAAACTAACCAATGTCTGATCTAGACTTCTCAAACTGTTCTGGGCATATCAGAACCCTATTTTTTTTTGTGAACGTACACGAATTTGCCTTTATGGTTGGATTTTAGCATGTTTAACTCTTTGGTGGGTTTCTAGGTTTCCATGTTGAGGAAACAAATTGCTTTGAAGAGTGCAATAGGGCACCCTGCCCCCATTGGCAAAATCCCAAAAACGTTGAGCTTTCAAAGGAAAATCATTTTGAAAAATGTAAGTTTTGAAAAATCCAAATCCATCATTTCCAACAAAACAAATGAATATAAATTGGAATTTTTTTTCAAAAACAATTCAATCGGTGCAAGCGTGGTCGTTTGTGTTTCAAGTTGGACATTTTGAAGCTGAAACTTCAACGTCTTCAGGGCACTTTTTAAGAAACAAAAAAAAGATTTGAAAATTAATGACATTTTTCTGAATTTCTGTAAAAATGTAGCATTTCTCAAAATACCAAAAAAGTTCCTGAAATTGTAAAAATTGCTCCAAATGCTGTGAAATTGGCCAAAAATTATCGAAAAGTATTCAAAAATGTTGAGCTTGTGAAAATATATCACTAAAAAAATATTGCGTTAGACAAAATTTCAAAAAAAAAAAAAAAATAGTTTAAGTTGATACTGATACATGAAAATTGAAATAGCTACTGGAGATGATTTTGATGAAACAGTGGTGGCTCAAAATGATATTCCCATAAGTCGAGTTTATTTACCAAATAGTTTTACCAATAGCCCTAGCAACATGCAAATCAAATACATGGATGTAATAGCTATTGTCACTAGTTTAGGGTGTCCTTTTTTCATCACCATGACATGTAATCCAAAATGGCCAGAGGTAACCACAAATTTGAGAAAATTTGAGAAATCAACTGATTGCCCTGATTTGTGTAATAGAGTGTTTCAGTTAAAACTACTTCAACTTTGGAAAAGTAGTAAAAAAAATTGTAATAATGATTGTAGAAAAGGTCATCTGGCAGTTCCCAAGTTGAGCAGAAATAAAAAGAAATTGTAAGAATACATAGTAAACAAAAATACAAATTCATCTACGAGTTTAGTCTGCCATTTTGTTTTCACTATGGATTTCATTGTGTTTTTGATTACTAGGGCAACCCAATATATTTTTTTGAATCTTTTTTTGTTGCACTCCGTTTACAAATGTAACAAAATCATTTTACGTTTCAGAAAATTGCCTTTCATTTAAGACCTACTTCATTTCGAATATTTTCGAATATTTTGCCTTAAAATGAATATTTTCGCATATTTGATTGCTATTTGAATATTTTTGTCTAAAATTACCACATATTTTGCAATTTATCGAATATTTTTGAATACTTTTGAATATTTTGGAAATTTTTGCATTTTGAGAATCACAACACAGGAAACGTCATTTTCACAGAATGTTGAAGATGAAAAAAATGGTTCTTTTTAATGATGATGATATTGATGATTGATGAAATGATGATGAAGATTGAATTTTAAATCAAGCTTAGATTTTTTTTCTTTTTTTGACAATCAAAATAGAATTTTAATTCAACAATTTTGTTCCATTTTGCGAAATTGCGAATAGTTCATGTGATTTAGGAAACAAAACCCAACGATGTAGCCATTTTTGTAATGTGCTTGTAAAGGCGAGTGAAACGATACCAAATTTGATTTCGAATATTTTAGGGGTAATCGAATATTTTTGTCGAATATTTCACCTCAAAAAATCGAATATATATTGAATATTTTACCTTGAATGAGAGCATATTTTGGGTTGCCCTATTGATTACTCACTAAAATGAGCCAAAAACTGTAATTGTATAACCATAACCAAAATGATTGATTTTGCATTTTTATCCATAACTGTAATCAAAATGATTAATTGACATTTTTTTGACCGTAACCGATTCACATTTTATTTTGGTTACGGTTAATTTGCCATTTTTGTCAAATTTTATGAAAATTAATGAGCTTTGATCGATTTTGGAGATGTGTGCACGGTTTCGAGCAATTCTCACGATGTTTTATACAATTTTGGCATAAATTTTGACAACTTGTATAGAAATTTCATCCTTTTTTGATGATTTTCAAAGACTTTTTTCTAAGTTTCAACATCAACTTGAGTATTGAAAGAAATTTCAACAATTATTCGAGTAATTATCGCTCAATCCTGTTGAATTTTACAAAATTATCATCACTTCATGGTGATATTGAGTGATTTTGATTTTATAGGTCTTTTGAGCCTTTTTACTTTGTTTTATCACGTAATTTTACCAAACTTTTTTTGGTCAAATTTCACAGGTTTTCAACATTTTTTAATGCAATTTTGGCAGATCTCTCCCAAACCACGAACTTGCAGCTTTATTATAAAAATCACAGAATTGCACTTTTGAGAAGTACAACATGTCTGGTGTCACTATTCTCTCTTTATATTGGATTTATTCTCAGAATGTTTTAATCTTTACATTTGGATTTTGGATGCAGTCCAGGTTCTCAAACTTACACATACTTGACAGAATTTAGCATGTTTGTTGTGTTCCTTGGCAATGCAATTGCGCATTTTGTTTCCTTTTTTGACACATACCTTACTTACGTACCTACATGAGTTTTGTAGATTTTCAATCAAGCTTCTTTTCAATTTTGGTATTCATGGTTGAAGGAAGCAGTTTGAGTACATGGCTCAACAACAACATGGTTCCCTACTCTTGAGTATTTTTGAGAGTTTTTTTTTTTTTTTTTTTTTTGATATCTATTGGTATTGGTGCAACGTTGCAGCTTTGAAGTCTAGTTTTAGTGAAGTGTAAAAGATTCAAAAGATGAGGTGTTTGAAAGGGGATGTAGAAATTGAGACAGGGTTGATCCTGGAACATAATGCGGAGAATTTCCTTAATAGATCTTTTATTGCATTTTTTTGGATTTAATTTTTTTTAAATTTAGTCAGAATGCTTTTCAAAGTTTGAAATTTCGTGCATCGAATTGGTTTAGGTAGTAGGTACCCATAGTTGTTTGTCGTAAATTTTAGTACATAATTTCATTTTATCATCTCATTTGACATTTTCCTCCCCAACACGCCGTAATTTTGGCATTTTTCTGGCACATGCGATTTGTGCAAAATACAATATAATGACTGAGTACTTGAGTAGGTATCGACTTGACACCTTTTTTTCATTTCAAGATCAAATCAGTAAAAGGTTGACGAATTACAAATAAAACTTGTTATATGGCGACAAATTGAACGGCTCTGGCAGCTGCTGTCGCTGTTGCTGCGACGCTACTGTAGCGGCAGCAGCAACCATCGCCGTCGTCATCGAGCGCCGCGTTTCATATACTTATGTAGGTATAGTAAACTGGTTTTAAATTATTTCCTGATTAGAACTTCGGGGCGACGTTATGTAGTGTGTATGTGCGTTTACGTTGAGCAAGACACGGCGGAGTTCTGGAGAGAAAAAATATTTGTAAAAAACCAGTTCAGGTTTGGATTAATCGTATACGACGATGTACCAAAACCTTACTACGTATAGTACGTGCGCCTAACCTTACCTGCAGACCTACTGGGGTCGTAACTCGTAAACGTAGTAATTTGGCGAATTTTGTGATACGATAACGGTTACTCGCGTAGATTATCGCAGATGTGTTGAAAGAAAGGAATATTACTTACGTTAATTAAATTATTGATACCTATAGTAGGCTGCTCGAACATATTATAATGAAGTGTTAGTGCATCTGCACTTGCTTCAGTAGATACATTTTTATGGATATACTATAAAGCATTATTGTAGGCTATAATGTTCGAGATCTCCACAATGTAATGTGCTTCATTTCGACATTAAATATTATCAGTATATATGTTTATAAAAAAGTAAACAAAAAAGTACATAGTACATGATATCACAGTACCATACCTATACCCACGTATGAGGAAAAGCAGCAGCTGAACTGATGGAATTGTAGTGTACCGTAACATTACTGTGTGCAATGTATACGCAGCAAATTAGACCAAAAAGCGCATCGTCATTCGACCAAGACGTCACGATTCACTCGCTCCCCTCATCGTCGTGTCAAGATGTTGGTGATTTTTCAATTAATAGACGACCGACAGCGCGTAATGGAACACCAGGCTGCGTCTGTCGCCTTGCATCGTCGCCGTTTTCGTCCGACGATGTTGAAACTGAAAAAAAATATGCAGAAGAGCAAAATTCACGCCCTGCTGAGCTGCCACAAACGTGTCCGAGCGTAAAATCATACCCGCGAGTATGGGCCATGATGGACCATGGGTGATGTGATGCATCAGTTACGTAACGGAAGCTTGAAACTGGATTATTGAGGGTGATTTTATTCAAGTTTTGCAGTAAATTGAGCCCGAATTGGTTTGCGGAGATTTTTTTAGAACATGATGGGAGGAGAAGGAGGGGCGGAGGAGGATTTTTTTGAACCCTTGGAAAGTTCAGTTTTCGAAAAGTTTGCCTTTCTATGAAATTGAAATTTGAACTTTCAATTTGTTACCCTAATGTATGATACTTCGTAACTTACAAAAAAAATTAGGAAACCGATTTAAAAAACCATTAATTTTTTATGACAATGTTTTCAAGACCATAAACATTTAAAGCAGAGTAAGTAGTTATTAAAGCGAAAAAAATCTCCTAATTTGGTTGTAATCAATTTTGTTTTGTTTTCTAAAAAATTCATTCTTTGCGGGTACAAAAGATCAAAATATCCCTTCCCCTTCAAATTTGGGTGAAAATGTCGAAAAAACAATTGGGAAAATGTGATATATCGATTCAAATGTTTTTCAGTTTTTGAGACCCTGAACATAAATAAGACCTACGTTTTTCGATTGGACTTTTTTTGAGGGTCCAAACCCCCACCCACCCGCCTCCCTCCGTTGACTAATTTTTACAAAATAGTCTTGCAGAAAAAATACCTCATCAACCAGAATTGCAGTTGCTAAAGTGCATTTTTCGATTTTTGGCGAATTTTTGAGAATAAGTTTGAGCTGCTATAAAAAAAATATCAAAATTTTTCCAGATTGACATACACAGGGTGCCTACTGCCTGCAGGTAGTGAAAGTAGTAAAAGTAGTGGTTTTTATCAATTTTACTTAAAAATTAGTAAAAAATGAAAATTGTGGAAAACCCTTGAAAAATTAGGTGCAAAAGTTCATTTGAACATTTCTCAATCAAATTTTGAGGAAAACTGGAATTTCCAAAAAAATTTCTGGAGGCTTCAAAACGGCTTCAAACCATTTCTAGTCAACTTAGGTTCTTGAAAATTTCCCCGGATGAAACAATCTCGAATTGCAATTTTCCCCGAATGATGAATTTCACGAATGAAAAACTTTTCAAAAAATCGCCTACTCCTCCCCCTCTTCCTTCCTCTGAAAAGCCGGTCTGCCAAAATGGACGAGAATGTCTTGTTTTTTTTTTTTTTGAAGAAATTGCCAAAAACGTCTACTTACTTACTTTTTTGTTAAAATAGGTATACAAAAAAATGTTTGTTTTGTGGGTCAAAATTTCTAAACGTTCTGCTTTCTTACCAAAATTACTAAACAAAAAAGTTTTTTTTTTCTAAAAATGCCCTCAAGCCTCACTTTTTTAATCAAATTTTTTGTTTTTTGTTTTGGGTGTTTTTAATTACTAGATTATTACACACTTCGTAAGGAGGTTGTCAAAAAAATTTTGTCATTGTAGGTACATATTTAAATTGTTTTATTTTTAATTTGTTCATTTTTTTCGAGATCGTTCATTTTTGTATTTTTAATACGTACATATGAGAAATTGTAACAACTTGAATAATGTAGCGATGGTTTTATAATCATTGAATCAATTTCAACTCCAAACCAAAAAGAAAAAATTCGTGGGGGGGGTAAAAATATGTATTTTGAAAGGTAGTGAAAAAGTAGTGATTTTCGGACAACAAATTCCTGTAGACACCTTGCTACATACAAAGCGGACATTTTGTGTGTTATTACCGCATCTTCATGAAATCTGCAGTCTGGGTACTCTTTAACTCTTATCTCTTCCAAGTTCCAGTTCAATTTCAATCGATTTCATTGAATCGCGTCACCATGCCAATAATAAGATAATGATAAAACAACCGTAGTATATTCGCGTTAATCAATGCTGATGTCGAAGGAGCGATTTTTTAGATAACATTTTTTGTATATAGGTAGCCAAGTAATTAAGTATCACCTTAATATACATCATTTTGGTACACTCAATTAACCCAATTACTTTATTCACCTGTGCGCTTTCCCTAATCGTTATCAATTTTTCAACTCCTGCCGACAGAAAATGCTTTTACAACGTAGAACAACAACTACTGCAAATGCCACAAGAAAAGGGAAAAAACTAACCTTAAAACCCAAATCATATAACTTATTTATTATTACATGATCGTATCCATCGAATATAATATTATTCCAATTCTTTTATGTATTCAACGTACAACAAACTACAAACTAGTTTATAGAGAAACAAAATCATAATGCCATGGCACACGCAAATTAACATTGCCCTGAAATGCTACGCAAGCGGAATTAGGGGGTATCAAAATACGTACGTTTTAGCGAACATTTTCCTTGAACTCGTCCGCAGCTATAATACCATTCACTCTTTCTCTCTCTCTCTCTCGCTCTTTCCTTCTTTGTACGTCGACAAATCGACTGTACAAATTCGCAATTTATACGTACGTAGGTAGTAGGTGAATATAGGTACTTGGCTGGTATTATACTCGTACGCACAGTTTCGCTATTGTTTTCCTATTACCACAACTATTAGGTTTATGTCGAGTACTCTTTTAGAGCTGCTTGCGATATTGCGCTCTTGGAAAATAGTGTACATTTTCTTACGTTAGATCGATACGCAAAACATCTTGTTTCCAGTAAAACGCCAACTTAATTACTGCCAATAAAACGCTTCCTTCGCGTTTTACGTATGTACGAAATGAACTCTCGTATCTGGGTGTTAGAAATACACGACTAAAAGAGTGTATTTACTCCAGTATAGGTATAAAGAAACAGTTCATCAAACCATACACACACATAATGTACTCCATGTAGTATGTACTATAAAGCTTATACATATACATATTTACTATGTGGACGTTAACACTGGTCACAATACATGATACGTACTTACATTAAAAAACAACAATAATAACTACACCGCTTCCACTAACGTTTTACACGCCTACAAAATTAATACACCGTCGTATTATACGTACATACATACATGTAGAATGAACACTGAACAGTTGAAGTTGAACACGCTTTAGTGAAAAATTTTCTATCGTATTATGTTTCTTTTTACATTATTATTTCGATGATTATACTACATAAATGTATATAATTTTACTACGATAGACATATCACGTATTTTTGCTCTAGTGGTAAAACTTGAAACCGTTGAAAAGTCACCTTTGAGCAATTTTTTCCATCCTGTTGCAAATTCTTGCCATATAAAACAATGTATGGGATGGATATTCGAAAATGCTTTATTTTTTTATATTGCGAAAATCTACGCGTAAGATTTGGTTTATGGGATGATAGAAGCCCCCCCCCCCCTTCCCAGGAACATCGAATTTACTTCGATGGAGCACAAGTGGTTAATTCGAATTTCGAATCATCTGAAGGAAATTTCGTTGTTTTTTCTGTAAAGATAGCCATAGTCACATGGATGGCAGGTTTGGGTTTCAGGTCAGTTGAATTCACAGAAACGTAGTTTCCAATTTGAGTTTCGTTGTGTCTATACTTTTTCATTTGAGTTTGAGTTTTAGGTTTTCCATTTTGAGTTTTTGTCTTTTGTTTTCTTTCAATTCAGTCAACAGCCATGAATACTTACAGAGCTACAGTTTTCAATGATTTTTTCACAATTTCAAGTCATTTCAACGTGTTTCCAAATTTTTAACAATTTTTTGTGTACTTTTGTCAAATTTTGTTCCAAGTTTATGAGCTTTTGTCAATTTTCAGTGATTTTCAATATTTTTTTCCAGTGTTTTCACATGATTTTCACATTTTTAAAATACTTTTTCCAACATTTTTTCAAATTTTTTCCAACTTTTTAGTAGTTTTTAGTAATTTTTCGAGATTTTAATCCTTTTTGGAGTGTTCTTACATTATTTCACCGCGTTTTTTCATCACTTTATCGTACACTTCGGGTAAACTTTACTGAAGTGTCGTCATTTTTTGGTTCTTTGAAATGTTTTTAATGCTTTTTTTTGTGAGTTGGAGAGGTTTCAACGGTGTTTGATGCTAATTTTGTCAAATTTTACTGAAATTTCATCTCTTTTTGATAATTCACAGTAATTTGATGCCTTTATTCATGTTTTTGAGCCATTTTAGCAGTGTTTCATGCAGTTTTTTTACAGTAATTTTCACTGACCTGGATTAGATTTTTAGGCAATTCTTCCCCAATTCTGTTGAATTTTTAGATGATATTTTCATCACTTTTTGGTGATAATTAGTGATTTTTAATGCTTCCTTGAGTGTTTTTATATCAATATTTGGTACAAAATTCAATATCTAATATTTGTTGTTTTTTTGGAAAAAATCCTTCTTAAAAAACCGATACCTTTTCAGTTCAGTTTTAGGTTTCAGTTGAAGATTTTTCTAATTAATGTGTGTAGAAGTTTCCGTTTCAGGTTTTGTCCAAAATCAATCTTTTTTGGAAAGGGGGTGGTTTTTTGCTTCAAGTTTAGGCTTTCGATCTGCAATCCCTACTTACAGAGGGGTGGTTAATGGTTATTGATCGTGGCAAAGTTTTTCGTTCTAATATGTACAATGTACATGTACATACATAGATTGAAATTGAAGCAAATTGTGACCTTTTTTCGAGAAACTCAAATTTTAATTGAGTAAGTAAGTACCCGACTTATCGAGATAAGTTGAGAAGAAAATCAAAAATATCAAATGTTTTTGAGAATTTTTAAAAAGTGTCGGATCTATGTATGTAAAATAAGCTCATAACGAGAATGTTTTTTGAGCATTTTTTAAAGAATTTTAAGCCCAAAATTGGTTAATGATTTTTTGAATTTTTTTAAAAATCTGGTGGGATGTATTAAAATAGATTAAAATTTCCCAAGAAATTCAAATGCTTCGTCAAGAATTTTTTTTGACATTTTATAAAATTTTTCTCAACATTTTCGATATTTTCGAAAAATGTGTCAAATGAAAATGGATCAAAATTTCAACAGAAAATCTCAAATTTCCATCAACACTTTTTTGAGCAGTCTTGGAGAATTTTGAGCATAAATTTGGTCATGTTTTTCAAATTTTGGTAGAAAATTAAAAATTACTATTGAACTTTTTTTGGCCCTTATACATAAGCCTTAATGCACGTTGAGGTGGTTAGAATGGACCTGAAAAAGCTTGTCTACCCTTTAAAAAAATTACTAGTAATTGATGTTTTTGTGACCTACCCTGTGAAATAATTCTGATGAACTTTTTCTCAAAATTTAACTTTTATTCGATATTCGATATTTTATCGATCAGATTAGAGTTTTCGAACGTATCTTCAGTTCGGCTTTTCTGCGCAAAGAAGAAACCTAAAAATTAATCAATGTTTACGCTTCGAAGTGGAATTTTCATTGTCGTTTTTTTCCTTCTATTAACCAAATATGAGAGTGTAAAACCCTACGGAATATTTCTGTTTACCCGATTCTTCCGGTAGGCTGAAAATGTCACCGCCAAATCGTTTCATTCTTCATTTATTTCTTTTTTTCACTCTCTAGATAGGTATATGAATCGAGAAGATAAATATAGTAAACATTTTCTCGAATTATGATACCATGCGTGGTGAAAAAAAAGAATCGAGAGAAGGGTAGAGCGATGGACGCGAGTGGAAAATTAAACGGGAAAAATACTCGTGAAAACTACCTCTGACAATTTGACAATGAAAAAACAAAGAGACGCGGCGAACAAAGGAGGAAAAAAGCTAAATCTTTGAACAGTTCAAGGTGCTGGTATTTAGCACAATGGAAAATTTAATTCTAAAAAAGCGCGATTTTAGCGCTGCGCGTTATTCGCGCTGCTCTCGATTGCTACGGGATGATGAAAAAACAAACGAGACGCTTGCCAAAAAAGAATTAAAAAGCGAAGTCTGTTTATGTATGTACGATGAAGACGACGACGTCGACGTGTACCGTCAAAAAGAAGAAGAAGAACAACAATAATAAAAACGCATACTCTACCAGTGCTAGATGGTTTCGTAATCGACAAAATAATGCAAGAAGTTTTTTGTACCCTCGAAATTGCGTTAAAATTTACGCAGCGAGATTATTAGATTGCTGAAAAAGCCAATCCATTTAGTAAATTGTTTGGGGTGCGAGGCGAGAAAGTTTTTTATCTGGATCGGTGATTTCCACTTGCGCTTTTCCTTCAATTTATTTTGACCAGTTGCGCTTTTCCAAGCCTGCTTCTTTAAATACCACTTGCGCTTCTTAAAAACCAATTTCAGGGGTTCTCAAAGTTTGGAAATTTTGATAGTACGAGTATGTTTGTGCAAAGTCGTTCTTTTATGGCGTCGATATTGGATTACTGTGCGGAAGAGGAACATTCTCGTGATGTTACGAATGCCAAAACAACGGAACGAGGCTTTTTTTTTGAAAAATAATGAAAAAAATCTGTAGGTAATGTGTTGCATGAATTCATGTTTTATTCCTTTTTTTTTTTGTTTTCTTGAGCAAGGAGCAAGAATATGCCATAAAATACAAAGTATAACATTCTATAGCTGCAGTTACCAATGCTTTTTAAAAGCAAACTTGAAGTAGTTAGATACTGTTCCAAATGCCATGGGGTGACCATCATAGAATCTAACTACCTCATTTTTTGCTATAAACAAAGCCTAATACATATGTGTGTGTACTGTGTAGGGATGGTGCAGATGCAAGGCGATGGTCCCGGCGCGCCCGCAGCCCCCCCGCGACCGGCGCCCCACGAAATTCCCCCGAGCGAAGCGAGGGGGAATTTCGGGGGGCGTCGGTCGCGGGGGGGCTGCGGGCGCGCGCCGCGCTTTCACATTGTCTCAAATTCCTGAATTTTTTTTGGTCATGAATACTTGAACAGAGTTCATTAGATGTAAGGAGATAGCACCGGTCCACCGGCGCGCCCCCAGCCTTCCCGTGCCCGGCGCCCCCCGTAATTCCCCCGAGCGAAGCGAGGGGGAAATACGGGGGGCGCCGGGCACGGGAAGGCTGGGGGCGCGCGCCGCACCTCTTTAAGGTCGCTTTTCTCAAATTTTAGCCTCATTATTCGAAATTTCTGATATTTTTGGTTATGAACAGAGTTCATATGTGTCAGTCCTCTCCGTGTGGATGTAAGGAGATGGTCTCAGCGCCTCCGCAGCCTCCCCGTGACCGATACCCCTCGAAATTCTCACGAGCAAACGTGAACTTGACATCAATTCATAGTTTTACTCAGTATTTCTTCAAAAAAAAAAATGAATAAAAGTATAATTAATCACGTAATGCTGAAATACAGCGTAATTAGATTCATTTTTTCAGTACATATATTGAATATTCACGTATGAATCAAGGTAGTTAGATATTATGATAGATACTCATGGTGCATAGAACAGTATGTAACTACCTCAATTTTTTCTTTGATTGGTCACAGGTAGCAGCTATTCACATTATATTCGTCTCTGTTCCTCATTTTCTACTAGTTTACATCAAAAAACACGTAAGAAATGCAATAAATTGCTTCAAATCCAGTGTTGTCACTCTGCTCGAATATTCCCCAAAATTATAATAGGTATGTAAAAAGCCTCCACTCGTTGTTTTGACATTCGTAACATCACGAGAATGTTCCTCGTCATTAAGGAGAATCACCGTACACATCCTCCCGCGATTTAAAGCAAAAAAAGTAAGGTAGTTAGATATTGTGACGCGTACCAATGGTTAGCATCACAGTATCTAACTACCTGAGTATTTTCCTCAAAATTGAGGGAACCGCAAAAATTCTGTTCCCTCACCACATTTCTGGCAATTTTACATTTTTAAAAAAAATTGCAAAAATTGCGGGTAGTTAGATTCTGTTATATGTATTACCCCATTACTGTGTATGTAGGTAGACGGTACCTACGAGAGTATAATAAAAAAAAAATGCTCCCCTTGGTGAGATCAGATGGATTAGGTATGTTAGGTATGTAACAAAAATAATTCGTTCGTTCGTTCATCAGTTTGTATCTTTCAATTCTTTCAATTTTGGGAACACATTCGGAATTTTAAACAACCGAAAAGCGCAAGTGGGTAAAAATTATTGCTTCTACTGAAAAGCGCAACTGACCAAAAAAAAATCGAAAAAATAGGGGGAAAAGCGCAACTGGTATAGAGCCATCTGGATAGAGTTGATTTTTTTGGCCCTGTATCTAAATACGTGATCTACCATTTTTTTTTTTTTGTTAGCGTACCTAATTTATTATGTTATAAGTTTATTAATTTGTCTAATCGAATTGTATGAAAGGGTACTTTCGTTTTAAAATTGCACGTGGTACGTCGTTATGAAAGGAGATTTGTCAATGAGAAATGATGAAACTATCTCGAGAATAATAAAATTCAGTTTCTTGAAATACGCAGCATTGCGTCTTCGCTTTTTCTGCGTCCTTTTTATTGCAATAAAATATAATGTAAAATATAAAACTCATCTAGATTTCTTTGTGTAGAAGAGTTCAAGTTAGTTGAACGGGAACAGGGGAGGGCATGTTGTAAAAACCACATAAATTTCGCGAGTTTCAAATACCCGGTGACCCTCCTCTCATTCTCCCAATTTTTCGGTAGAATCCTCTGTTTTTCCTGGAAATGGATTTTTTGTGATGAAAAACCAGTGAAAATAGGAAAATTAGGTCTTCACACGCATTATTCTGCACATTCTATCGAAATACTCGTGAGGAAAATCCCAATTGAAAAACGGTGCAGAAAATTGAAAGAATGCGACGAAATTTTCCAAACGCAGGTGATTTCCACCATTGGCGCGCGGAGTACGCGTACCAATCCAAGGTTGGGTTGGGGTGTCAGGAGGGGGGTAATAATGTACTTGGAAAATGCACGAGGTTAAGGTTAAGCAGCAGGCCTTTTAATGTTCTCGGCCGCGATCGAATTTGTATTGTGGACGTTCGAATGTAACGAAATGCGCTGATTAGCGTCCCCAATGGGTTATTTACGAGTTGCAAACGCGGAATTTAAATCTCGGTGTAATTTTATACATTCGGAAGAGCGGTTAATTTTACAAGACGATCGAAATTTTCCGGGTTTTCACGCGGTGTGGTGACGAGGACGATGGTGCGCCGAAGTTGGTACGCGCTACGCGCAACGTCATTGCTGGGGGTGTGTGTAAAAAGTAAAGGTTTTGTTTGTTTCTCTCTTTCTATCTCACTCTGCCTTTTTTTTTCATGTACTATCCCCGTGTCCTTTTTTGTCGTAAATGCGATATTTTTTTCACCATTTTGGTTTGCCGATACGACGATGTGGGGACTGATGGGGTATACTTATACTACCGTTGTTGGCGTTAACGTAGGTATCTGGAGTTTGAAGCATCGATAGATGGATATAAAATATTATTATTTTTTCTCACAGCGATTGGATTATTTTTCGAAGGAATGGTTTCGAAAGAGTCAGCTTTCTGAAAGATGTATACTTTACTTACCACCCTGTGGGTAAAGTCTGCTTCAATTCGATTATTTTTCTCCTTTTTTTTCCGAATGTCGTAAGAGTTGTGTTCTTTACGAACGAGTGAGCCTGATAACGAAATTTACTCGGAATGGTCGTTTACATGTGTTATCCGTTTGTGTCTAGTTATTTGTGGTAAAATTTTAAACTTGGCTCGAGAATTTTACTATACATATAATTTTACGGAAATATATTTCAAACGGTTAACTGCCTGAGATATGTACATATACGTAGACCGAAATTTATTCATGCGTGGAGTTTGCGTATATTGAAAAATTTTAACGTTTTGTGGATGAATCGGGATACCAGATACTTCGTCATAAACTTGTAACTTTTCCAAAATATTTCCTAGTTGGTAGTTTTTTAGAATGGAAATTTTTAAAATACAATATTTTGAATGAATGAAAAAGAAAATGAGTCTTCTGATTTTTTTTCTCGTGTGTTATATTGGTCGTTTTTGGGCGATTTAAATGGGGTGGGGGGTTGATCTCGTTGTTCCTCTTGTCTTCTCTCCTCCAGCCCCAATAAAAAGTCAACTTTTGGAAAATTCACAAAAATTTGCTTTGTGACGACGCTTGACCCTCAAAATTGAAAAATATCAGTAGAAAAAATTCATTCAAATTTTAGGAATGTTCTTTAGGAGTACAGGTGGATCATAGTTGAAATGTTTCAACACGGAAGTATTTTGAAAGGACACATTTTTTTCAAGTGAACAAAAATTTAGGAAATAACTCACCTTGTGCGATTCTGATTCTATCCTGCCTTCTCCTCAACCAACAGCTACACTGGAATTTTTCAACAGTTTTAGAGCAAAAATTATGCTTGAAAGGAAATTTCATTCTGAATAATTTTTGTAAGAACATACTTTGCTATACCTACCTATTGTCAGGAGCGATCTAGCATTTTTATGTCTCTAGGTAAAGTTGAAATTGCTGCTCACCATCTCACATAGTACATCCAGCGAACACGAGAACCTTTGCAACTCGTTTACTCCGATTGAGTTGAAATTTGATCTACTGAAGGAGCATGTCACCCAGAAATTCAGAACCCAATTTTCGAAAATGGTTAAAATATCCTGTTGGTAATTAATTTTCTACAAATAGAGCAAATGAATCGGTCAGTACGGAAAGGGGATAAGTCCATTTTTGCGTTTTTCAGGAATAACAAAAAACTGATTCATTCAAAAATCAAAAAATTTTAGTAAACATGCTTAAGGTCATTGAAAGAGGACCCCAAGACACAACTTTTAGCGCAGTTTCCAAAAAAAAATATTCACGTGCGCCGGTGCTGTTGCTGCCTAAACAAATGGGACTTAGACCCTTTCTGCACTCAATCGACAAAATTTCTTTTGAAATTTCTCGGGCACGAATGGGGCTTGATTCTACATCTAAGTACATCATTTAGACTGCTATCTCGTTTAAATTGACCAAAAACCCCTTGAATTCTAAGACTTTTTGCCGAAGTTGTTAATTTTTTCATCATTTTTCAGTTCAGAGATTAACTTGAATTTCAAAAAATGGTCTTCTCAAAAATGTTAGTTATTTTTCAAGGAATTTAAAACATTTTACAAAAAAGTCATAAATGCGGATCCGCCCTTTTTCTGCGCCCAAATACCACTTTCCCGGCAGTTTTGCGGAAATCTGACATCACCAGTCGATCCGCCGTACTTTGAAACCCCCATTTCCGCAAAAATTTTTTTTTTCAAAAATGTGACTTGTTACCTTTCCGTACCCTACTGACCGATTCAAATATGGAGATGGAAATTTGAAATTTGGTTTGTATGCAAAAAAGTCGATTCCCCGAATCTGGGTGAATCAAAAATTCGAGAATACGAATTGATAATGCTCGAAACTTCGCCTACGCCATGAATTCGATTCTCCACCCCCCTCCTCCCCGCCAATCCGTATCGATTGCCACCATTTTTCGATCGATCTGCAGCCTCCAGCAAAAATTTACTTTTCTCCAGCAGCAATTTCAAATATCGCTACAGATGACGTTGTAATTAACTTCGGCAGCTGAAAATTTGGTTCTGGTTTTTGGTGACGTGCTCTTTCAGTGAGCCGAATTTCAGCAAGTTGCCTTGTGAGTTTTTTAAAATTCAGAATGCATCTCCAGATTTATTGATTGAGTCATGACTGACAAGATCGTCAAAATCAATTTTTCTTTATTGCTTTTTCATTTTTGAATTTTAATAAATGTGAAACCCTGAAAAATAAAATGAAATAATTTTTGAACACCTGATTGTGCGATCAATGATTCATTATTCATTACAGGGCCTCCAAGTTCGAGGCAAAATGTCCCTCCTTACCCTCCTTTCAGCAACACTGCCCATGTGTCATTGTGTCAGAGGTTCCGTTCCATTCCTAAATTGTTCAAAAAGTTCAGGTTTCCGATTTTTGAGCTGAAATATATGAAAAATTTAGATTTCTGAAGAAATGATCACATTGTATCAGTGAGAAGTTTGATGTTTTTCAATTTTGATTTTGATTTTTTTTTAGTAGGGCTCCCGAGTTTTTTCTGAAAAATCAATTTTTTCAAATTGATCCCCCCCCTATTTTTCATCTTAAACAGTCAATTTAAATCGAGTTTCCAACTTATGCACGAAAATCTCTCAAAAAAAGCCTTTTGGAAACAAATTGTGCTTTAGGGAGAGCAATTTTTGAACTGTAAAATTTTGTTTCATTTTCATTTTTTTGCGGAGCTCTTGGTTTTTTTCTAAAGCAAATTGTTTATAATTCGATTTTTTGTCAAAAAATCGTTTTTCAAAAAAAAAACAAGGGGTTGGTTTACAAAAATTTTACGAGTATAATTTACTATAAATTTTACCTAAAATGTTTCATTTACAAAGAAGAAGAGTAATTTCGGTCGACTCTTTACAGCGATTCGATTTCGATATTATTGTTTTACCAACGAAAACGTAAACGTACGTAGTTTGATTAATTGGTACATATCGCGTTTAATTCGCCACACAATGCTGCACGCTCGGATGACCATTGTTGCGTTGAGCATGCGTTGGCGATTCAGTTACTCTCTTGTGTGATAGAGCAGCTCACCAGGTGACCACAGGAGAAGGACAAGGCGGAGGTGAAGAGCGAAAAAAACAATGAGAGTGAGAAATGAAGCGAAAAACGCTCTCGTGCTTCGATCTGAATTATCTGATGAATGATTACAAAGGTGTTTATCATTCGCTCGCGCATTTTTAGCCTTACACCACTCCACTATATTAGAGTAAGGTGTACACATTTAGGTACTATAATGTATTCTGTATGATTTTCGCGAACGTACTCGTATTAATATGTGTTCGCGTTCAAATGTAGGTCATATCTGAGTGTTTCAAGGTTACCATAAGGTTTACGCGCTTCGGCGTTTATAGAATTTTTTTCTCAGTGCGTCCTGCGTCGCTCGATGCGAATGCGATGGTGGAGTGGATTTCTATCTACATTATGCATTGTTGTGTGAGGTCGGTTTTCATTTATACACGTAGTACGAAGAGCGTTATAAGAAAGATTTTTGCAAATTTGTTAATATCGCGAGGCGACCTTGATGGTTGAACGTAGTACGTACACGAGTTGTAAAATGATGTGTAGGTGACAAGAGTGGTAGAGACTCCGGAATAAAAATGACGAGGTGGATTCGTTTCGTAGGTACAGGTACCTGTAGTTTAGTTTGCTAATGTACCTCATTATCGCCAATTGCAGATCTTTATTTTCCGCCTTGGTTGTTGCTATCGATGAAGTACATATACATTTTGCCTCACGTCAGATTTTTCAACTTGGAATCGAGCGATTGGTTAATGACACGTTTATAAACGACGTTATATCTCGACAATTTTGTTCGTTTGGCCTAGCCCGTTCTTTCTCTTCATTTTTAAGAAGATATTCTGGCAATTTGAAGAGGCGAGGAGAGGTATGCGACGCGGCGGCTGAAATGTTAACAAGAGTTTGTTCAATGAACACGTGCTCGAGCGATTGTGCATCGTGCACTAGAAATGGAAATGGTGTTTCGTAACATTTTAATGCGTAAACTCGCTGCCGACAGCTGATTCGTTGAAAGAAAGCTCCTTTCTACGCGGATAAAAAACGACGTAAGAATTGCGTGTAGAATATTTTAGAGGAAATTGAAATCATGTTTCCAACGTGTTGGTTTGAAATATTCGTATGATAAAAATTGGATAGAATATTTTTCGCATTTTGATGCGTAGTGTAATTTTTTTAAAGGCTTCACTATAAATGACTGTTATGAATTTTTTAATTTACTTTTACTGTTTCTCTTTAGATTATTATTTACAAATACATAACTATTATGATCTTACTTGAAGGTATCGATTTTTATTAATCTTATAATTTTTTTCTGTTTGCAGGTGAGTTTTCAAGTTGCAGTTCTTTGAGTGAAGATGGATTTCCATTAAGGTAGTGCTATCAAAAGTTTTTGAGTGTATTTTTCGGAGGGCTCGCACTCGGTTATTTTCTGAGCAACCAAATTGTCGCTTTCTCGCAAAAAATTCCAAGTCTCAATTTTTTTCTAAAAATTACCCAAAAGTATCGATTTTTTGCTGTAACTATCAATGCCTCTTCACCAAAAATTTATTCGGAAAAAAATCTTACTTTTTTAAAAAAAATTGCGAAAAAGTATCATTTTATGCCAATTATTTGCCAAAAAATCCTGCTTTTTGCTCAAATAGTCAGTGTTGCTTTTTGCCAAAAAATGTCAATAATGCTCGATTCTTACCAAATTTGCTAAAAAAATGCCTTTTTTTGTTTGCAAAAATGACCTCGAAGTCTAGTTCTTTTTTTACTGGACAAAAAGTTGCAAAGTCATCTTTTCGACAGAAATTTTGAAAAAAATATAATTTTTCAAAACCAGTAGCTGAATTTTTCAAAGTCTTGTTTTTTCACAAAAAGTGTACAAATTACCGAAAAGTCTCGCTTCTTTTCTAAAAATTGCCAAAATAATTTCAAAAAGCCCTACTTTTTGCATAAATTGTTCAAGTTTTTTATTTTTGCAGAAATTGTTCAAATTTTTGCCTTTTGCAAAATGTTTAAAAAAATTCTCGCGTTTTTAAAAAATCTTTACTATGAGAATTTTTGCTTTTGAGCGAAAAATTGTAGGGTTTTTGCCAAAAATTCCAAGTCTCACTTTTTAAAAAAAATTATTCACTTTTTTACAAATTAAAAACCGAACATCTCAGGGTTATTTTTTGATTATTTTTTTTCTACGTTGAAATCTTTAGTTCACGCTATGCCACTTTTTTTTGGTCATTATTTCAAGCTCAGATTTCGAGGTAAAAAAAGATGGAATTGAGCTATAGCATCGCGAAAAGAGTGAAAATTGAGACAATTTGACTCGCTGAATCCAAAATATCGATATTAAAAATTTTTTCGATCAAATGGGACAATCCTTAAGGTGGAGAATGCGATATCGAAACCCGCTTCTCCAATCACTTTCTCCACAAAAGGGGCCCCCGTAGAACGCGGGAGTATGCGTAAAGTTGAACTCTACCGAAAGGTCAAACACACGTTCGGGGTATCAGTTTATTCTGGGTTAGAAAAATTCTTCTTCCTAAATTCATTTGGATGAGATCCAGACTTGAAACAAGGAGTTATCAAAGTCAAGGTGAAATTGCTGAAAGTTCTAACTAGCTGAATTTTAAGTACAGCCTATTCTCGTGTTCCAAATTGTACAGAGAATACTGACTGAGTCTATGTACTCTGCCATTCCCCCTCCCACCCTACCAACGAAAGAAGTATAGACACAGTAACTGCGATCAAAAGATAATAAGATCATAAAATAAGTAGGATTTTGGTATCATGGCTCCATTTTAATTTACTGAACGTAAATATTTCAAAATTGTATTTCGATTTTCGAGTAGGTACAAAAAAAAATCCAATGGACTGATGAAAATTTGCATCGTTCTGATCATTAGTTCCTTGACAAATTGAAATATGCAACACACCGCGCATATGAGCAGCTGTTATTCTTCTGTTTGTTTCTTTGAAACGTCGATTAGATTTCTCGAAACACCCTGTATGTATGTACTCGTACGAGTATCTATAGATAAATATAGTGCATCTACGTACGCGACGAGATTACACGTTTACGAAAGCAGGTCATTGCCCTCAAAGTACCCAATATGTCGTCAAAAAGTATCGCATAGAGTTGTACACGAGAGTACTCTGCTGCTGCCCCAACTATACGACAAGTAGTTTTTTAAGTAGTCCGTCGAGGGAGAAAAAGCTGCCTTCCTGTGTACGGGACTATTGAGAGGTATGTTTCTCTCTCTCTTTTTTTGTACCTACAAATCTAAGAGAAGTACATATTAAAAAAGCAAACTTTGATATTAGTATATACTCGCTACGTGTTGGGTAATTTCGATGGAAAAAATGACGACGCTACGTTAAGGACGGATGCGGTGAAACCTACGCGTAAAATTATTTATATCTGTGGACGAAGCCGAAGGGAGGAAGTAAGAGGAAGAATAACCGCGAGGAGGAATAAGCTGTAACAAAGGCGCAGAAGGAGAAGGAGCCCGTTGTAGATGTAATGGATGTACTATACGAGGTGATAAATGTTCTGAGAGAAAAAAATTTGATTTTAAAACAATCAAGTGCACATGAAATAAAGCCAAAGCCAAATGTTGCGCTACGTCGAGTTACGACTGATACTTACGACGAAGCTCGATGCACGACGCAGTACGTAGCAATTTAATACGAAACTTGGCGATCGTAAATTCAAAACTAACCCAAAACGAAAACACATGACGTAATTTGGTCCGCGCAATGTTTCGGCTGGGTACTTTCGATGCAATATACAGTGCAAGTTTCTGAGTACTAGGTACTGGGACTGGGAGAGTGATGATAGTCAACTTTAATCGATTAGTGTACCCATTATTGACTGTTCCAGTACAGGTTAACCACCTCAGCTCTTTCGGGAGAAATAAATGGTGGATGTTTTGCAATCTGCACAACTCATGAGATACGTTTTGACGCGATTATTTCCACCCCTCTTCCCATTTCCAGCAGTTGTCGCGAAATCGACTTTACGTATTTCGTAATGAATTCGGAAAAGTCGTCCAGGGAAGGATGAAAAAGCACATCTGGTGGAAAAAGTATACAGAATGTTTGCCGCGCTGTGTAAATTCTCTCAGGTTACTCATAATTGTCCCAACGTACACATCCTTATCTCTATTCAGGCGAGTTTTTGTCCTTTTTGTGATTAAAAGTAAGCTATCATGATTTATCGAGCTTTGAGAGCGGTGTGGTGTGAGAAGGGGAAGGGGAGGTGCATGAAAATCTGTAATTCGACTTTCCATGTTTTTCCGTGTCATTTTTTTCGTCCTTCAAATTTGATCAAACCCCCCCCCCCTTGCGTGTACTCGTTTTGAAGGAAATTTCTAGTCGATTTTCTTTATAGCAACAGGAAGGTGTCTAACAGGTCCAAAAGTCCTACTTTTTTTCCAATAAGATTTTGTCAAATTTTAAATTCCCCCCTCCCCTCCCTTTTTTCGGAATTTTGAACAAGTAGAAAAGGGCTCATTAGTCGACTTTTTTAGATTTTGAATTACACATTTTTGAGAGCTTTTGCCCTCGCTTCCACGTACATCAAAAACCTATTAATGTTCAAATTCAAGAAATGTTCAAGTTTGAATCAGAAAAATAAACTCTTTTTCTTTTTCAAGTTTGAATTTTTAAAAAAAAATGATCATTCGAATTTTAAAATTTTGAAACATAAATAATAAACGTCTTTATATATTACACCAGAAAATATCGTTTTCATACCCCTCAAAATACCTACTAATTTTCGAGAGCTTTTGCCCTGGTCCGTTTGCTTTTCTATTTTCAGTAAAAAATAATTTTTGAATTTTTAAATTTTGAAGCAAAATAACAAATTTTTTATAAGCAACTCATCACACAAAAAAACGTACCCCTCGAAATACTGATTTTCGAGAGCTTTTGCCCTCGCTTTGCTCGGACCCATTTGATTTTCTTTTTGCATTTTCAATTTTTCAACAAAAAATAACTATTCGAATTTCAACATTTTGAAGCAAATGAAATACAATTTTCAGTCGAAATCGAAGAATTCGAGTTAAATTTCCCACCCTTCCCAACCTTGAAAAATTTCATACGTGAACGAACATTTTGAAATATTTTACTTCTCAATTGGAATTGAGAGGAATTTTCAGGGCGTCTAAGAAAATTTTAAAATGAACAAGCGGGACTCCAGCAGGATTTTTAGCAGGACATTATTTTGTTTAAACACTTTAGATTTTTTAAAGAAGGGAAGGGGTCTGGGCGAAGCAAAATTTTATATTCAAATTTTTCGTTTTTCCAATGTCTTCAAAAATTCCAAGATTTTTTTCAAGCAAGCGAATGTCGAAAATATAATTTCACCAATTCAAGTTTTGATTTTAGTTTCACATTTGAGGTTGTGCCTAATGTAATAAAATTAAGCAAATAAAGAACTTTTTTCGACGTAACGAATTTTCAAAAAATATATAATGAAAAATTTGAACGACATGTGGATTTTTCGAAATAAAACGATGAGTTTTGAAGTAAAATAAGTAAGAAATGAAGTAACAATTTTGCCATTTGAAAGGTATAATTTTACCTAATATTCATTTAACGTATAAAAAATCCAACTTCTCCTTCAAGTCTGGAATTTTTCAATTACCGAAAAGAGAAACAAATTGGCCCTGGCGAAGCGACAGTACATTTATAAAAAAAACTTATGTTTTTTTTGTGTGACGAGTTACTAATTAGAAGTTTATTATTTTGCTTCGAAATTTAATTTTAAAATTCGAATTACCTAATTGAAAAAAAAAGCAAAAGGGCTCGCAAAAGCTCTTGAAAATTACTATTTCGAGAGATATAAAAACGATGTTTTCTTGTGTAATGAATGAAGGAGTTTATTAATTTTTTGCTTTAAAATAATTTTAAGATTTGAATGATGATTTTAAAAAAGTGTCAAACTTGAAAAATAAAAGCAAACGAGACCAAAAGTTTTCAAAAAAATCCTGTTTTGAGGAGTTGAAAAAAAACGTTTCTTTATGCAGGGAGGAGTTTATTTTTATGAGTCAAATTTTGAACATTTCTTGAATTTAAACAACAAGTTTTTTATTTGGAAAAAAAGAGCAAATAGCCCGAGCGAAGCAAGACCAAAAGCTCTCAAAAAAATATGTATATTCAAATTTTGAAAAAGTCGACAAATGTGCCCTTTTCTACAAAATTTTTTCAAAATTCTGAAAGAAGAAATTAATTTTTATAATTTAAAGTGAGTCTGATTGAAAAAATAACCAGGACTTTTGGATTAAATTGTTGAAAAGCATGACTTTGGTAGGAGTATCAGGACCTTTAGACACGTTGATTTTTCAAAAATTCGTGTTATATTGTTTGATACTATGGTGAAAATTTGTCGACATGTTTATTAATTTAATGAAATCGAAAATTCAAGAGGAACTTTTTTGAAAAATTTGTGCCATTTCCCTGTTAGAGACACACCTGCATTTGACTAAAACAGAAAAGAAAAAGAGTGAGCTTTTTGATGTTTGGGAACTGGAAAGAGTAAATTCAATATTAATGAAGAATGAATGATCATAATAATAGTTATTCGATGGCTTTCAAGTTTCAAGTAAAACGGATAATTACAGCATTGGAGATGGTAGATGATGAGGTAGTAGGGCAGGGGGTCAATAATGCTTGTATTCTCCCCGTCGTAATGTATGAAATCCGTATTCAAGTACCAACACTTATATTCTTACACCTAGGCAGAGCTATCCGAATACTCACTGACCCAGATGGAATGGTTAATTTTTCCATCAATTCTCCTTTCGCTGTCCAGTACCTACTCGGGTAGGTAAGCGCAAAAAGAGAGCAAAAAAAGCTACCTAATCGATTCGCGCTAGATATCTCGTTCATCTTGTTCGACAAAGCAGTTACCAGTTGAACGAGAATTCATCGTGTACTTGTGCTTGTACATTGTGCATAATATGTATTTTCCACTTCAACACAGTGGTCGAATTTCATTCGCACGGTTTACTAGTTGATGGCGTGCTTTTAACATACACCATAATCGTTAATAACACTTTTGAGGATAATATCGTGTATAAAAGTGCCTACTTCTTTTGCGCAATTTTGAAAAAAAAAAAATAGTTTCAATGAAGGAAATTGCGTGTTTTTGAGTTTTACAGTCCGTATGTGTTATTGATTTAATTAGTAGGTACCTACTTACTCGTTTAGAGTTCAGTTTGTGTACGTAAAGTATGATATTAAGCTTGCGAAAAGCACCAAAAAAATACATATTTAACGAGGATTTGTGAAATCTTCAAGTTGTGAATTTGATTCGTACGCTTATGAGTCTTCAAAATATGTATAAAATAACTTAGGTACCTTACCTACACTTGAAATCGGCTCGAGTATTTGAATTAGTTAGTACATTATTCATCGAGTTGAGCCTAAATTACAACTTAGTTGCGATTATACCTACCTTTTCTTCTTCATTATAAAATCATAAATAGCGTTACTACTTATTTGCATAATCCATATCGCGTACCATTTTGAAGGTTTACCTTGTTTGAATTTTATATTCGACATTTCTTTTCATCTCTCGAATGTACGCGAGTTAATACAAGATTTTTGATGAGTTCATGTATGGAAGATGAATGAGGATTTTTGTAAAAGAATAAATTCAAAGTAAAACCTAATTCATATTTTGTCCCAATTTTCGACAGTTAAAATTTTTGAAAGGCTCTGTGTCGATATTGATACGTACCTATTTGTATTATCAATCAGAACTACATTTTTGAAAATATTTTAGTCATCTTCCAACTTCCGGAATTGAATAGAGTTATTGAAAGAAAAATTGGAAGCCTAATAAGAAGAGGTTTTAGTATGGAGAATCGAATATCTTCATATTGTGTATGTTTATGTCGAAGAAATACATAATAATGTTGGTGGAGTTTTCCATTCTTTAAATCGAGCGAATCCGTGAAAACAAAATACTTATACGTTGCTTTATTATAAGTATGGGTTGTTGATATAGCTTCAATCCCGCCAACGCTTTCCTCGTATCTACGCCATCGAAGTACACCAGGGATGGTGGTGATATCCACGTGAATCACAGCAACCCACCGACATTCGTGATTCGATTACCATCTGTCCTTAGTCCTTATAGTGCGGTGTATCAATTTCAAATATACGTATTAGACGTCTTGATAATGTACACCAGTTCGTCAGTTTCTAGTTCAAGGATTTTGTTCGTACCTAACTACCTACTGTAGAAAAAAGGCGAGGGTAAAAAGGCATTCCTTTGCCATGTAAACGATACCCTACGATGGAAATGACGCCTTATGTATAAATATCTGCTACCTACCTAGCGTGTTTCCTGCGTATATTAATTCGAGTTACTCGACTCGTCGGGTCGTATTCGATCCGTAATATTACCGATGGTAACGTTGTTGTTGGATTTTCTATTTTTCTATTTTGTATTTTGTAAACATCCGTCTGTGATGATGATCATCGAGGTTGTTTTCAACGAGAATGTTCGTATGTAAATGATTGTGAAAAATTATAGTAGGTACTACTTTAAAAATGATGCAACTTTTTCGGAATTTTAAGAGATATTTTGAGCTAGTTTTCGGAAAAATCTTCATTGTTGATGTTGAATGAGTGGTTTTTGAAAACAGCAATTTATTCGAATCGTTTGCGAACAATTTAGTTGGGTTTCTGAGTGAATTATTATCGAAATTTTTTTTGTTTGGAGATAAGAAAGCAAGGTGTCTCAAATACAGAATCTCTTGCAAGTGATGAAAAAGTCTTCAATTTGGCAACGTTACGTTGAAAATCGAAAATTTATGCATTTTAATACGTAATCCATTTTTTATACTTAATTATTTTCAACGATTTTTTGCGCGAATTGAATTATTTTTTTTGTGTTTCAAAATATTTTTGCAATTTTATAATTCAATCTTGATGGGATTTTTTCAACTCTTCTTCGCTTTCAAAGATTTTTCCATCAAGGATGGTCCCTCACCATGAATTTTGACAAGAATAGTCAATAATTATTGCAAATGGCTCCTATTGAAAAAATTGGCCATCAGTTTCCCCAAAATGTCATTAGGTGGTGGTACTAGGTCCCTGAAGCTGAAAACTTTGAAAAATTTAGGAATCACTGCAATTGAAAATTTGTTTCTCAATGGTGAATTTCAAATTCAAATTTTCAAATTTATTTATTTCATTTCAACATTACATAGGAACTCATGCACAAATTAATGACACCCCTATGCCTGGGCGTTGGGTACAACACAAGTGAAGTAATGAAACTGGGTCATTGAGGTTATTGACATTTTTGAAGATTTGGGGGTGCATAAATGCTTTTGACATTTTTGAAAAATCAATTTCACAACCTTCCCGTTGAGCCTCGGTTATTTTCTTTTTAAGGTTAATTGTCCTCAAGGGGTACTTGAAGTGACACAATTTGTGTCCCTGTAAACCAGTTGTGCTGGTATCGAAAAATTCGATTTTCGCTTTACAAGTTTTCAATTTTTAATATTTTAGGAGCCCCTGAGAGGGTAATGATACGCAGTTTGTGGCAAACATGTTGTTTCCGGATGCAATATTAGCAATTAGCTGTATGCATTCAACATTTTTTCGAACACTGATTTTGGATCGTAACTTGAACCAGTTTAGTTTTTTTTGAATCCGCGTTTGGGAACCATTGAAAAAAGTTTGAAACTTTTTTTTTTCAAACTGAAGCAGTTTGTAAATTTTTTAAAAAATTGATTCATATTTTGAAGGTTTTTTATGAAGTTTGAATCAGTTTGCGATAATATTAGTGCCAATTTAACGAGTTTTTTTATTTTATCACTTTTCTAACAATTTTTGAAAATTTTACCAAGTAAATAATATTATTACTTATCATCAGTTATCAAAATTAAATAGGTTTTTCAATGAGCATGTTCTTCATTTTAGTGAAATCTAGATCAAGGCTGTGAAATTTTCGTCTTTTTTTCGTTTCTGTTCTTTTATGGTAGCAGAGCTTGGTTATTATCCATAGAACTTTAGTCTTTTTACTTCATTCTCATGTTTTTTTTTCAGTTTTGATAAAATTTGAATGTATGTAATGTACCTACTTGATTTACATTTTTTTTTAAATATTCTTTTTCCTCTGATGAAATTTGAATTTAGTTGATAAAGTTTTAGGCTATCTAACAGGTAGTGAAAGTAGTGAAAGAAGTGAAAAGTGGTGATTTTAAAAGTGGGTGGTATAAGTAGTGAAGAAATTCAAACGTGCAACGAAAACCTTCAAATCATTGAAAAAAAGTTGTTTTTTCTGATGAAATTGGCAACTTGTTTTTTTTTTTTAAATAATTTTGATTGAAATTGAAAAATACTTGTTTACAATTATCTTCCAATTTCAATTTTTTTCAAATTGTCAATTTTTTGTGTGGTGTGAAGGTCGAAGGGGAGGGGCGGTCAAGTGGACGCTTTCTGAAAATTTAGTTGAAAAAAGTGGTGATTTTTTTCAAAAAAGAATCTGTTAGATACCATGATTTTTAAATCTTGAGATTTCATTTTTACTCTTTTTTGGTAGCAGAGCATTGGTTACAAATCACAGAGCTTCAATCTTTTCATCTCCATTTTTATGATTTTTTTCTGTTAAAATGAAATATTCCGATTCTGCCGTTTAAGTTTTGAATTTCAATCTTTTTCTTTTTTCATTTCTGTTTTATTTATGACATGGTAGCAGAGAGTGGTTGAGTCTACAGCACTCATCATAATGTTTCATCTTGATGAAATGCAGGTTCAATTGGTCAAATTTTCATGTTGAGAATTTAGATAGGTATCCTTTTTTTCATTTCTATTCTTGTTTGGTAGCAAAGCATATGGTTACA
Source organism: Planococcus citri (assembly GCF_950023065.1). Taxonomy (NCBI): domain Eukaryota; kingdom Metazoa; phylum Arthropoda; class Insecta; order Hemiptera; family Pseudococcidae; genus Planococcus; species Planococcus citri. The sequence goes on along the minus strand of NC_088678.1, from coordinate 57,953,210 downwards.
ATCCGCAGAATTCTGTTCTGTTCGTCTTCAATTTTATGGTGTTTTTTTTGTTACGATAGAAAGATTCATGTTTGTAAATTTTTCATTTTGATTTTTTCGTCTCATCATTTTTGTTCTTTAATGGTAGCAGAGCATGGCTAACTACAATTCAATCAACTTTATATACTTGACCTTTGTACCTCATGTTTGTAATTTTCTTTCGTTTTGATGAAATCCAGATCCAGATTTCAGATGGTGAAATTTGCATTTTAATTTTCAAATTTCAATTTCTTTAATGGTAGTAGAGTTCCATTTTCTCTTCATTTTTTAAGTGTTTTTCGTTTCGACGATATCCATTTTTTGTTGAAGTCTCATATATCTTTTCATTTTTTAATTGTTTTTTTTTCTTTATGGTAGCAGAGCGTGGTTATAATCAGCATTATTGAGACCTTTCCTTTTCCACAATTCAACGGTCAAATTGCGACGCATTCTTTTCTCAATTTTTTGTGATTTTTTCCGACCTGAACGTTGATAGTTGATACCTACTACTTATCAGCGAAAAAAATTGTTCACTTGATCACTATACGACTCGAGTCAATGTTGCCAAATTGCTCGATTGCGTTTGTTTGTAGATAACTCGCCGCAGAAAATTTAAGCACTGATGTAATCCATCAAATCCGCTGCATTTCGCATGTAGTACCTCGTGTTCTGCATACAAATTGTGCTATGAATATGTAGGTAGGTTAGGCAGAAGTACTACGTCTTCTACGTAGAGTAGAGATACATTTCGATCGTGCGAAATGATTCCTTGTAGTAATTTCAAGCGTATCGAAGTACAACGCAACGTCGAAACGTCCACGTCTGTTAGGCGTTGGTGGTATTACTCAAACGAATAAAAATATATGTACCTAGTTGGATTTCAAATTGCTCGTTAAACCTTTTAAAATTTGGAGTTTTAATATCGTTGGAATTGGAACAAGAGATTTTGACGTAGCCTAGTACATACGTTCACCAAATGGATGGTGATTGGTGATGGTGCAGCCTTGAATTGTGTAATGGAACGTTGCGGTTGTCCGTTTCACGTTATTTGTTTGTTTATATCTCTTATAGTGTATTATTTTTTCGCTGTAATGCGTACTCGAGTAAGTACGTGAAATTAAAACGGTTTTTTCGCATCGTACGATGAGATCGCGAGCTGGTGCTGGGTAAAGTCTGAAGTACATGATATGGATGCAGACAGGCGCAGACATTCGGGCTCGGGCTTCGTATTCGCTGTGTGTTGTCGAGGACCTGAGTCCGAGTCGTGTTTTCTATGAAGGTCGCATCAGCGCAGGTACGCGTAATGTTAGTGTATTGCGGTTTTTGTTATTTTTTTTTTTTTTGGAACCAACTCTTTAGCCATAGCTGTGACGTACGTATGTAAAAAGGGAAGATTACCGCGTTGTTAACGAATTAAAAATATTCCGAGAATACGATTGTTTTCTTTGTGTGTTGATTATCGAGGTTGCACACGTGTTACACATTACACAAAGAATCTCTTTACCAATGTAAATATCACGTAAGAGCTGTTTCATTTTTCTTTCGAATCGCGTTTTTCTCGTATACTAAATACAAATAAGTATACGAGGAAAATTCAACGTAGATAGAGGTACGCGTGAAAATTGGTGCGTATTGATATTGGCCTACTGTACTGCACACTATGGTATGGTACCTGCCATTAACGATCATAGCTTGGTCATTTCGAACGTAAAAGGTTTCATTATTGCGTAAGAACACGCATCTACATAGTATACTTAGACTTACTCGCGTAAGTACGAGGTTCGTTGACTTTAGCCTTGCCTTAAGAAGAACAAACTTTACCGTTGTCGACGAAGGCGAAGAGCCGACGATGCTGGTCGTCGTGTTTCTATGCTGGGTTGCTGACTGAGACGAGCTAGAGCTAGAGTGAGAGGTGAATGGGCGAGGTTGAGGAAGGTGGTAGTTTGTAAAATCGCGAATTATTATTATTACAATCGATTATATGAATTTTTTTGTTTCGTTTGTCTTTGCACAGGTCACGGTAAAACGCATAAAGATGCGGCCAGCGTTCGAGCCACTTATCCAATTCCTCCGGCTTGTGGATTGTATTATTTCGAAGTGAAAATCGTCAGCAAAGGACGCGATGGATACATGGGGATCGGATTATCCGGTCAAGGAGTTAATATGAATCGATTACCAGGTTTGTTATTGTAGTTTTCATTTATGATAGACACGTAATTTTGGTGATATTTTCTTTCCTGGTCAAAAGAAGTGTATTGAAGTGGAAAACGTATGAGCAGGAAAAAATCACCTCCCTCCTCCTCCAAAAAATCTCAAATTTATTGAAAATTGATTTGTTTTAGTAGAAGAAAGTTTTAAAAAATTGCGTGAATTATCGTGGAAACGTGAACATTTGGAAATTTGTGGTCGGACGTTTTCAAATGGTGAAAAAAGTTGTCAAAAAACACTGATTTGATCGTTAAATAATGTATGAGCAATCATTAGAGAAGTGTTGGAAATTGAAGAAATAATATTGAGATATACTTACAATGAGATCTCTCGATTTCAAAAATCGAAAGAGGTGAACAAAATTGATTGTATTCATGTTGGAAGCTTTTGCTTATACAACGAAAATATCGTACCATTCTGCCAAAAAAATATCCAGGATTGTATTTGGAGGTCTTTTATTGAAGAGAGAGAGGGGGGAGGGGGTCATGAAAAAAATAGATTTTTCGAAGCGTCATTTTCAAAAACTACACTCAACTCCTCAAAGCATTCAAAAGTGATTTTTCGTTTTTTTTTCATGAATTTTCAAAAATTCATATTCGGCTAATTTCGTACGAAGAAAAAAATCAGAATTCGATTACATTGAGGTAAAGAGCACAAATTTGGTTTATACAGCACATTTTCGTACTCCTAGATCGATTAAAGGTGGTTTCGAATTACCTACTGGGAAGCATTTACCATTAAAAATGGAAAATCCGTCAAAAGAGTCCAAATTATAGTACCCTGCGCCTACCAATTTCGGATCAGCAGTCCTCGTAATCTCACTGATCATAGGATGTTTTGAAAGCCCTGCCTATGCCTCCGACTAGATTTTTACCAAAAATATCAAAAAGTGCAAGCTTATGTCAAATTTGTCAAAAATTGTTGTTTTTTTTGCTAAAAATTCAAATAATTTTCATTATGCTTTGCAAAAAATTTCAAATACATTATACCTAACCTACTTTTGTTGCCAAAAATTGTGCAAAGCCTTGATTTTTTGTCAGAATTGTCAACGTTTTGCTGTTTGTCAACATTTTTGAAAAAAAGTTGCAAAAAGTTTCACTTTTTCTACCACAAAAATTGCAAAAAAAAAGTCTCGTTATTCGTCACTGTCAGTAATTTCCAAAAAGTCCTGCTTTTTGCAAAAAATGGACATGAATTCTCGCTTGTTTACCAAAAATGACTAAAAACTAAAAACTGTCCCTTTTTTGCTAAAATTCCAAAAAGTCCAGTTTTCCAAAAAATTTTCAGTCTCGTGACAAAAAAGCCTTTCCAAGTCTTTTTTTACAGATTTCTAAAAAGTTAGGAAATTGTCTCACTTTTCTGACAAAAATTTGGGAAAAATATTATTTATTTCAGTAATTACCAGAATTCCTTCTTTCACATTTTTTGGAGTTTTTGTGAGTTGTTTTCTGCATTCAAATGTTGTGCTCACGTTTTCTAACTTTTTTTTGTCACTTTTTAGTTTTTAATTGCTAAAGTTACTTTCTTTTTTTTTGAGAAAAAATGAATAAGAGTCCTGGAATTTAGAAGACTAATTCGAAATTTTGTTGATGAAATTTGAAAAGCTCAAATTTGAATTTTAAAAGTGAAAGGTCACATTTTTGTGATAATTGAAAGTTGAAAGCTATAAAATTTGAAAATTGGAACAAATTACAGCCAATGTCCTTTTTCTTTCTCGTTTCAATTTCAAAAATTGGATTTCAACACTCTTGAGGGATACAGGAGTTTTTACCTTTGCCCAAAATATTTTTAAAAATCCATAATTGAAGCAGCATATCGATTCATTTTTCAGATCCACCCCCCCCCCCTTTTCTGAAACCCTCAATAGTGCTCCGAAACGCGGTCAAAAGATCAAAAAATTTACAATGAAGATATGGTTTGGATCCCTCAGTGCCTCCCAAGTCGTTAAATTTTCTCAAAAAGTTCACAATGAGCACTGTAATTGTGCTAAAACTTGGCTTGTTGAGAGAGCAAGTCATCCACAGCTTGGTAACAAATTTTCAGTTGCCTAAATTGATTTTTAGATTTTTGACAAATTTTTGATGAACTACAGCTTCTTCTGAAACAATTCCAATGGGCTCTAGATCGACTCGAAATTGACTGCAATCAATTCCAGGAACGAGAAAAGTAATATTTTGTAAAAAAAAAAAAAAAAAAAAAAAAGACGTGCCTAGCAACACCAAATTACTTCGAAGTACTTTTAGCATTTTCAAAAATTCATTGAGATTTGAAAAAAGAACTTTAACGGTTCAAAATTTAGTATTAAGTTGTGAGTGACGTGTTCTTCCAATAAACCAAATTTCTGGTCGATTGCAGTCGATGAGTTGTAAAGATTCCCTTTCTAAAATAAGTTCACTCGTCTATTTGTATTTTCAATTAATTGATGACCTTTTTTTGACCATTCGATTTGCTGTTTTGTTATTGAAAGTAAAGTTATACTCTTACTAATGACGATTATATTTTCACAGGATGGGATAAGCACTCGTACGGATATCACGGAGACGACGGCCATTCATTTTGCTCTTCAGGAACAGGCCAACCTTACGGACCGACATTTACGACCGGCGACGTTATCGGTTGCGGTGTGAATCTGATCGAAAATACCGCATTTTATACGAAAAACGGCCACAATTTAGGCACAGCTTTCACCGATTTACCTGTTAGTATGCGAAATTTTAATCAACATTACCAACAACGGTTCAGTTCAATCCGACCGAACCTATATGTTTGTATAATTTTCACTGACGCGTTTTTGCTCTCTGTTTCAGCCTAATCTATATCCAACCGTCGGTTTGCAAACGCCTGGCGAAGTGGTGGATGCAAATTTCGGCCAATCACCATTTGTGTTCGATATTGAAGACATGATGAAAGAACTGAGGGCTAAAATTAGAAACACCATTTACGACTATCCCATACCAGATAATTACGGACAATGGCAATCCGTTCTTCAAAAGTAATTTTCAATATTTCTAATGCACGAATTTTCAAAATGAAATCGAATAAAATTGTGTTTGTTGCTCGTTTTTCAGAATGGTTTCTACGTATCTTGTTCACCACGGTTATTGCGCTACAGCCGAAGCATTTGCTCGCGGTACCGGTCAAGCATTTGACGAGGAAATCACATCAATCAAAAACCGACAAAGTAAGAAGGAGTCTTTAACCTCGTGAAATAATTGAATTGGAATCCAAAAGAACTCGATGTAATCTCGGTTTTCGTTGTAATTTTACAGGAATATTAAAATTAGTGTTGAATGGCAAAATGGGAGAAGCAATAGAAACGACTTCTAAAATATATCCGGGCCTGTTAGAACACAACAGAAATCTGTTGTTCATGTTAAAATGTCGCCAATTTGTTGAGATGGTCAACGGTACCGATACCGAAGTATGTCCGCCGAGGTGTCCGCGCAGCCAACAGAATTTACATTCTTCACCAACGTCTACACCTCCCCAGCCAACCTCTGTTATTCAATCAACTAAGTCACTTAATAATAACAACGTTAATAGTAACAAGTGTGTTTATTTCTTGTACATCGCATGTCACCGGTTTCATCGTCGTTGTAACTAATATATTTTTGTTTTTTCACGCTCGTAGAAACAATCGTCAAAATAATGATCTCGTAGATGAGATGAACACCACTAATATTCTGTTGAACGGAGCCAACGGTGTTGAATCAGTGAAAAATGGCGTTTGCGAAAATGACATCGAAATGATAAGTCAACCGACGATTATAATCGAAGATAAAATCAACGGTTCGACGCCCGCTCCAATTACCAAAAGTGCCACCAACGGCACGACCAACGGGTATCAAAATGGTACCTCTCACGATGATAGTGTCGAAGATATGGGTTAGTGTGGATCCACTGGATAGCTTCTGAAGTTCATTCGTATGCGGTTGAAATCTGAAATTATTATCACGATGCATTTCCTGTGTTACAGATATAGATCCGCCGTCGAATAATAATTCTTCTAATCATTCTAATGTTAATAAAAAAGAATTATGTGGTGGTAGTCAACCAGCAGTTAAAAGAATGTTAGAATTCGGTCGAGAATTATTTTTACTCAGCGTACAATTGAGACAAGAACTGGGTAAAAGTGAAACTAATAAGAAAATGTTACAGGTAAAATGTATTTCTTGATCTGTAAATTACATTTCGGAATTGATGCTTTTAAACTAGTTCATTCGTCATGACAGGTGGCAATTTTGAAGCACCTGATGTATTTGTAATATTGTATCAAATTTTAATTCCTTTATTTGGTTATTGAGGAAGAAGATTGGGAGAAAGAATTGTGGTATCTGAAATGCAATGCAAATTTTTTTCAAAAAAAAAGGTACACTTCGCATCGTTGGCTTGAAATTATACGTTCTTATTTCTGAGATGAGCTTGTATCTTGAAAAAAAAAAACAAAAACATGATTTTCTTCACACATGATGAAAAAATGCAAAAAAAAAAGGTTTGCATTCCTCCAAACTCTTTTTAATTAGGTGTACATTTTGTTCAAAAATTCTGAATTTTTCACTTTAAATCCATTTTTTTTGTTAATTTAATCGCTGATTTTAAAAATATTGCTTTTTGATTAATTTATTAGCCTTAATTTCCTTTCATCTCGTTTGAATTTTTTTTTTTGAAGTTTGAAAAATATTCATATCAATTTTTTTACGAAGATGCGCCATTTTGTGAATGGAGGAAGGGAAAAGTGGAGAAAAGAACTTGCAAATATTTTCTGAATGTTGGCAAAAGTTCTACTTTCCGTTTTAAAAATTTTATATGCACTCTTTTAGTTGATTGAAAATCTGAAATAGATTGACAATCGAAAAAATTCACAAAATCAGATATTAGTTCAAAAAAAAATAAAAATGAAAAAGTAGATGAATTTACTCAAAAACAAAGAAATTGTCCTGAATTTGTAATTTTGCTCGAATCATTTTGTATCATATTTTTTTTCACCTTACAATTAGAACAAAATTATGATTAAAATTTTCAAAAAAATGAAAAATGATTTTTTGAAAATTGAATTGATTTTACTTTGTTTTGAGGGTTTAATGATTTTCATTCACCCAAATTCATTTTAGAAAAGGGATGTTGAATGATCAATGACCTCCTTTTTCAGGGGTGGATAGACGCTTTTTGTTTGGGCCTGGGAAATTATTTTGACTGGAGATTGGAGCCACTAGTTACTCTGATTTGTCTAAACGATGGTTTTGACGATCCTTGGGGAGGCGGCGGGGGGGGGGGGTCATTCGTGGAAATGCCGCGTGAAGCAGTTTTTTGTTTCAAGTATTCACTCCTCTTCCTTATTCTCTGAAAAATCTTCAAAAATGGAAGTGTTTGAGTCGAAAATTTTGTCGAAAAAAGTAGATTCTGAAAATTTTAAAAGAAAATGAGAAATATTTTTTCTCACACATGAAATTTGAAAAAATCAATTTTGAAATTTTTAATTCATAAAAAATTTAAATTTCAGTCGAGGCTCTTCTAAAAAAAAATGATATTAAAAAACATGGAATCGAGTTAGAAATGATTGAGATTTTGATGAAAATTTTTGATTTTTTGAAAAAAGTGACGATACTCTGATTAAGTGGTGGTTATTGATACACATTTTTTTCAAAGATTTGAACCCTGCAGACGCCATACACATCGATGAATTATTTCCAGTATCCTGAAAAGGGATTCAAAAATATTAATTGTTGGAAAAAATTAAATTGCTTACCATTATCTTAGATAACAACTCGTTTCTAGTCAACGTTTTTTGACCCAATTATAGCATAAGTCGAAAAATCAGTAATTTTTGGGGATAGGCAAATTTTAAAAAATTTAGACTGTCGAAAATACACTTTTTTTTTCTCATGCTAAAGGTGACCTTCAATTCCATCGTTCGATTTCTCATTTAATAATTTGTGGTTTTCAATATTTAAACTTGAATAGATTATGTAAGCTTTGGTAATGGAAAACTAATCACTTTTTTCTGTTTACAGGATGCTTTTAGTTTGCTAGCTTATTCAAATCCATGGAATAGTCCAGTCGGCTGGCAATTAGACCCTCAACAAAGAGAATCAGTTTGCGCTACACTTAATTCTGCCATCTTAGGTAAGTTACTTTTCGAAGCTTTCATTTTTTTAGTGTGAACCCTTAATTATCAAACTGCTAAACACTACTTATTCGTTTATGTACTTAGAATCAAGTAATCTAGCCCGACGTCCACCTTTAGAAGTAGCCGTAGCTCATACGACCGAATTAATATCACTTATGTCGTCTTCTGGTCTCGGATCATGCGCTTTCGCCAATTTTGAAGATCTCCTACACTGACCAAACGGTTCTAAATACCGTTTCGGAAGCGGTACCATTTCACAACACGATGGTCTCTTTTTAATATTTTTATTCGCCTATTCAACAGGTGCGCGTATATGGCAAATTTTAAGACCGTTTAATCATTAAATGAAGAAAAAAAAATACTTAAGCGCTGAATAGCTTCTATAGTTCGTAACTTACAGATTGTCTTATATTAAAAAAAAAAATACGTGTAATTATTACAAAATGAAAAAATGTACCCGTTATGATATTTTTACTCTCTGAAGCATTTACCAAGTTTTACAAAATTACGCGACAATAAGGTGTCTCCTACTCTTGTTCTACGTACCATATAAAAAGAAATAAGAAATATGTATTCTGTGTGTACTATAAACGATGCCAGACCTACAGGTATAAAATATGGATGGAATCGTTCATCGTCATCTGTATTATCTTCTTCATCATCATTATTTTATTATTGTGTAAACCGTTCAAGAAATGATCATAGTGAAAGAATTTTTTTCTGTTTTGTAAAAGAATCGATTTTATTGATTCCTCTTCAACTCATATAGCTAATAATTTTTTTTTTGTATTTATAAGCTTTAAAAAAACTTATTTTTTATTAGTTGAACGAATAACGTTTAATATTGTAGAATTAAGCTTTTGAAATGTTCTTGTATAGATGTTCAGAATATGTATTTTTTTTTTTTTTTTGCAATATTAACCTTTTTTCCCCTTCCTTTTAACGATGCCAAGGTTGATTGACCGAAGTATCAACATTTTTATTTTATCATTTTGATTATTTATTAAGAAATAAAATATATTATGTTTAATATTTTGTTAATTTTTTGGGTGTAATTTGTACGAAAGTTTCGCTGTTTTATTTTCCAATTTAGAAGTGATATAAATTTTTAATTGAATTTCGTTGAAATCATGTAATAAATTACAATTTTTCTTTGTGATCGTAATCCAATGTTTCATTTTTATTCGTTTTTTAACAAACTAACTAGATATCTGATTTTATTCTGATGTGATTTTTTTTTTTTTGGAAGTATTGTTATCGAAAATCTTGCTTGGGCAAAAGATGTATTAAACTGGGTGTTTTAAAGTGTGTAATTTACTCGTCGTATTTAGTGTAAGATAAGTGCACCTAGTAAAGCCCACCTTAATTGAATGGCAATTTCAGGGACTTCGAACTGCAAAAAAATTTAACCAATAAAAGTTTCTAGAAATTTATATTTCTTCAATATATGAAGTAGGCCATACTTATTTTGAAAAAATATCAGTTGGAAAATGTCATTTATCAGCTACATACAAACTACAACTAATAAATTTCCAATTATTTACAAATTTTTGAAATTTTCCTTTATTTTAAATAATTTTTTAGATATTTTGTAGAAATCTAGAAATCAAATGTTTTTTTTTACAATTTTGGCATTTTTTCACCATTTACATCAGTTTTTTCTTCATGAATTCCAATGGAAATTTATGGTTTTGATTTGAAAGTTTCCAGAAATTTTTCCCATGAATTTCCGTTGAAAATTTCCTATCATCTCTACACTAAGGGCCGAATTCATAGACGTTACTTAAGGGACACTTGGCTAAGTGGTGAATTTTGATTCAATTTTTCTCACGAACGAATAAAAATTTTATATTTTTAAAATGATAAATCAACACTTCGAAGTCCAATCTCTCAATTTATTCAAAAACAAAATTTCAAAAATTCAATCACGCCTGGAAAAATTGCTTCAAAATTCACCACTTAGCCAAGTGATCCCTAAGTAACGTCTATGAATATGGCCCTTAGCATCGAAAAACAAAGAAACTGGTTTTCGTTTTACCGAAATTGGATCTAGCTTCACAAAAAATTTTCAAAATTGAAAGTGAAATGAAACAGAGAAATACAATACTGCAGCGCCATCTATGGTGTGGATAGTCAAACAACTCTGAAAATAGAGAGAAATTTGGATCAGCGCTTTGGTCGGTGAAAAAAAAGTTCTTTTGTTCTCCATCTCCTCATTTGCATACTGAAAAAGCTAATTCAAACAAAAGAACTTCCTTTTTTAAACGCCTGCAGCGCTGTTTCATTTTTATTGTGATGGAGCAGCTCGTGTGCTAGTATTCCGAAAGATAGCGTTACGAGTTTATTTCGAAATTGAAAATTCTTTGTTTTTTTTTGGAAGCTAGGCGCCAAATTTTTTCGTAAATTATGTCAAAATGAGAAGTTTCGAATGCGAGTTATTCAATGTAGATATTTTCATGGGTAATAGAATATTATTTAATGGTAAAATCAGAAGTTCTATTAGATGAACTCGCAATTTTATTTTCAAATTTCAATCCTTCGAATAAAGTAGTTTTTTTTTTAGGTAATTTGAGGTCGCTGATGCCGAATTAAAGCTTGATCAAGAGCTACATGTTCGTTTTTGAGATTTTTTACTTGGATATTGGCTTTGATCATTCTTGATGTGCACGAAGCACGAATCACGTAAGTATTCCTATTCATATCAATAAATAACTAGGGGGCTTCGCCCCCTAGGTCGCTCCGCGACCTCGACCCCCAGCTCGCGCACTCGCTTCGCTCGTGCTGCTCGCCCTGGACCTCGCTTCGCTCAGGCCTCTCGCCCCTTCGGGGCTCGCTTTTTTGACAACTCAACTCATGCCCCTGCTCCTAAATGCAAATCAGTTGAAATGTGTCAATAGCAAATTCTACTCTGGTTCTAAAGTACAATGTTTAAAAAATTCAAGTTTGAACAATATTTTTATCAATTTCTATACAATGAATTAAGGACATTTTTTTTTCTCAAAAAACTTACATCTATTCACTTCAGATTTATACCTTGAGGTGTTGAATTACTCCGGTATACTTACTGACTTGATAATTATCATCATTTTTTAGGAGTAAATTTTCTGAAATTCTACATATGTAAAATTGGGTAAAAAAAATGTTTGAAATTCTTGTAAAATGATGGCATAAAATGAGTAGGTAGTGAGTATGCTGGAGTAATTCAATTCTATTAAATGAAAATCTGAAGTAGGATAGTCAAATTTGTATCCCAAGTATAGAAAGCTTACCAGTGGTAGCTTAGCTAAGGAAGGGACGTGACTTGAGCCACCCCCCCCCCCGAGAGTGAAAATTAGAAAAAAAATGCACGCAATAATGAACCGTTTTTTCGTTTTTCGACCCATTTTTTTCAACAAATTTTCGCTCTCAATTCACTTGAGCAGTAATTGCACCTTCATGTCCATACAAATTATCATACATTACGAAGGGTTTCCATTACATTACCTCTAATTTCGATTTTTCATACCCAAAAATCTGGTTTTGCCCTCTCTTTGAGAAAATTCTGGCTACACTGTACTGAACCCTTCTCCATCTTCACATTAACTTTTTTACAAACAATGTTCCACTAAACATTTAAATTTGTGTGTTGAAATAGAATCCTAACCCAAAAATGATCTCAAGTGTAGAACCTCCTCTCCTTATTATTTTAACAGACACCACAATATTCCAGTTTTAAAAAAATAAAATACTATAGCAATGAATGTAACTCGCAACACAACAACATCATTCCCTCCTCAACACCCCTACGCTGTAAACACGCCCACATAGCAACGTTCTGAGTGTATTGTTGTCAGAGTGTATTGTTGTCGGTGTGCATTGTAATACGTGCATTTCTACACAATAGAGAAAGTGTTTTTTCAATTTTTTCGACCCTTAATTTGAAAAATTCCGATTTTTTTTTCTTGATGACATATCTACACGTCGAAAGGAACGTTTGAAAAAAAAATTGTTGAAATCGGTTCAGTAGAAAAGGCTGGCGGACTCTATCAAGGTTTTCCTTCAAACATCTTTTAATATATAAGGATTTTTCCACATCGACATAATAATTTCAAAACCCAAAATCGAACTTCACATCATTCTCTTGATACAAAAATACTGAATTGAAAAAAATGCCCTCGGTTTTATTCTAAGTGACCCTGATGTCTGATACTCTTCGAATACTTGAAATTTTGAACAATTGCCATTCAATCTCGCAAACGGTCGGTCATTTCATTTTACGAACCACTGCGAAGAACAGGAAAAAAATACACCGATCGTTCAAAAACAACTCATTTAATTTTAGTTGTGTTTAATAAACATATTCATTACAAATAAAACCGATTTATTTATACGTTGACTACGTAGGTAAAAATTAACTTACATTAAATTTTACACATGTAGCGAAAAATCACGAACGTTATAATAATCAAACAAACGAGAAAAAAAATGTGTAATGAAAAAAAAAAAGAAAAAAAAAAAGAAAAGAAAAAGAGAAATAAATCATACGGTATTATTAACGAGTAATAATAATTTTATTTAATAAATACATGGTATATAATAACAAACCGTCGATTTTTTTCAAACAGTTCGTTGTAAAATCTTAACAATGATTTTATAGTACAAATATTTACACAGTTTTTAAACACGAACAAGGCACGATGACACTTTAAAAATAAATCATTTTTTACACACACAAACGAAAAAAAAAAATATTGAAAAAAATAAAAGAAAAAAAAACAAAGTACCATACCGTGTAATTAATTCGATATCACAACAAAAATGATAAATATACGTACAACTTGGAGAAGAAATGTATACGAAAAGTTTGGATATTTAGCAGCAGTTTTTTTTTCATCAGCAATTAAAATCAAAGTCAAAAATAGTGATCAGACTCTTCGTGCGCATCAACTCCTTAATTAATATAATCATTACATAGGAAAATTGAAAAACGAAATATAAAAATGTTTTTGTTTTAAAAATCCCCATTACAAAATTCCTTAAATTGTTTTCAAAAAAAAATCAAATAATAAAGATGAAAAAAATTAAAAAGGCAAGACAATCTCAGTGGAATCTGCAATGTAGATAATCTATGTGATAATCAAATTCATCTTCAACACAATACGCCTAATACATAAAACAGTCTTAAACATAACATAGATTATTTCACGTATGTAGATTTTTTTTCTCAAATAATCCAGCTCTTAGTTTTACTATCGTTTATAAAAATTTTAAAAATATTTATAAACTATATGTAGATTGAAATACCTTCAAAATAAAACGAAACAATAACAATGCGTTTCATAGATGGAAAAACCTATACGTCGAAGTTGATCAAGTATTTTACCCAAACAGAAGGCGCGTTAGGTGGAAATTCAACCTTAACATCATCGAGACACTTATATTAGTGTCCGGCAACATAACAAAAAAACAAACTAATTTAGTTATTTGGTAACTAATATATTACCTAGGAAATTATACACACTAAAAAAAGCTCCCAATATATTCGAATGATTTACACGGTAACTTCGAAAGTCAAGAATGAATTTCCACCGATTTTCCAACAACTCTTGAGTCAATAACGCTAGCAAGCTTTTCAAAGCGTCAAAAGGAAAAAAAACATAACAAAAAACAAAACATAAAAATGATACATACATTAACTAGCGGAGTAATTGAAACAAAGCCTTTATACTCGAGTGAAGTTTTTTACCATTCGTAACTCGAAGAGATAAAATGTCGCGCTCAAAAGCTTCAACATCACATAATGGATATAATTCTAATTCATCACACAAACAAATCTCATAAAATCTTACTCAAAGATTACACGATATAGTAATTAAACATTAAACAAGCACAGCAAACAAAAGCTGAACAAAAATTGTTCTAAATTTCAAAATGAAAATAAAATTACACCATCGTTAAACTAAAATACCTTCCAACTTCAACGTTTCACAAAACACGTATGTGTATTTTAGAAATAAGAAATATTCAAAATGAGAAAAAAATAAAACCATAGCACAAACCTCGTAGTAACATTATCACCCATAAACGAGTTTTTAAGTTTTGAAACGAAAAATAATACAAGAATCTCTGATATGACCGCTACTGAAGCCAAATTATTCAACGGTAATCAAGCTCGTAAATAATTAGAAAATTCATTTCACGACGCTTTTTGTAATCAAAACGAGAAAAACGTAAAATGAAGATTCCATTCTTACATTTTGTAATCAATATTATAACAAATCAAAATTTTCAATTGATTTTTTATACAAGCCTATTATAATTTTTTTTTAATTTATTATATTTTCAATACGAATACACCCACCTCGCCTTGCCATACAATAAACCACGACAAAAATGAGAATACGTTTTTTTCAATATCG